>NC_069393.1:37636200-40136200 GCF_027475565.1 Acinonyx jubatus
AAATGTCACCGTTATCACATACTAAATATTTATACATACTTCAGTCTGTCTCTGGGCTTGCAGTTCTGTCCCATCGATCTCTCTGTCTATTCTGGGGCTGAGGGGAGAGAGATTTCTGGGGTAGAACAGGCAGGACTTGATAAGTGATTACACTTGGGAGGAGCTGAAGAGGCCTTCAAGGTCTGAGACTGAATAACTGGACGGATGGTGTGGCCATTAATCAGGAAAATGGAGATGGGGGAGGGCTCGCTCTATCCCAAGTCTCTCCTCTTTTCAATCCATCACTCACGTTTCAGGGAGAATAAATTTTTTAATACATATTTATTTAATATCTTGGAAAAATAATGCATGCACAAGGTAAAAAATATTCAATCAGTACAAAAGGTTTACAGTGAAAAGTCTCCCTTACAACTCCCCTTAAATTCCCCTCCACAGAAGCGACGCTGTTAAGAAATCTTGTGTGTATATTTACAGGATTGCTTTCCCTCCATAAAGCCTAGATAGACAGACCCCTCCATGCATGCACGTTCACACACATCTTCTGGACAGATAGAACCATACTACAAACGCCATGCACACCTTGATTGTTTTAACCTCAATGATTTATCTTGGAAATGGTATCATATGAGCACCCCTCGTTGTTCTTAATCTCTACTTGAAGTTCCACTGAATGATGCACCATCATTTTTTTAACCCAGCCTCTCCAGAAGGACACTTTAGGAATTTGTTCCAATTAATTTTTCTTCTTGAGCATAGAGCTGACCATGTTTCTGTTCTGTGGAAAGTTCTCCCTGGCTCTTCCTTACCAACAAAACACAGCTGAGAGCTCTGGGTCTGAAAACTGGAATATTCACAACATGGCCTCCTTTCCTGTCGAAGCTCTCCTCAAGCCATGTCTCACCTTGGCCCTCGGACTCACCACCTCAAACTTCTTGGAAGCCCCTCCAATTCTCTATGCTTTTTCATGTTCTATGGCCTTTTAGATGCAGTCTCTGTTGTCTTAAAACTCTGCTCTGCCGTGTCCAACTTGGTGGGGGGGAGCTCTTACTTTTCCTTCAAAACTCTGCTCAATATCCACTTCCTTTGTGAAAACTTCTCTTAATTCCTCCTCACCTTTGTAAACATATGTACTTGTGCATTTGGGCACATACATGTGCACATGTGTACCTGCACACACACACACACACATACACACACACACATACACACATGGACCAAATGAGTTATGTCATCCTCGGTGCTCTCAGGGCATTTTCCTCATGCTCCTAATGCCCCAAACCTTGCTGTGTTGTAACTACTATTCATCCTTTGCAACAGGGGTACTTGGGTAGCTCAAGAGTTAGCTCCTCTGGGCAGACTCCCTTGAGCCCTCCCGTACCACTGACCATTCTACCTCTCACTTCACTCTTCTACACCTATCACAGGATCCATGGAACTTCATTGCTAGAATTTTCATGGCCCTTTCCTTCCCTGTAGAGTAGAAGGTTGTGAACTCCTAGAAAATACATCATTATCTCCTTGGTTGTTGCAGTTCCCATGGTCCAATGCCATGTCTGATACGTCAGGTGCCCAGCTGGGCACACTCAACTTTGATAGAGTAGGGAGGCCATGCTGTTGGTCATGTCAGTGCCTGTCCTGACTGGCCAGGTGCCCATGCCCATGCCATTACTGGACACCACATTAGCACTCCATAAAGGTTGATTGAACAGTAACCATTATTTATAGGTCTATAATTCTCATTAGACTGCCTCTGATTCAAAGGCAGGGTGTGTCATGTTTGTTTTTAATTCCTCCAGGACCGGTAGCGGTGCCTGACTTGTAGTAGATAGTCAGTCCGTGCCTGTTGAAAGACTTGAGCGGATGCATACGTATAGAAACAGAATTGCTTTGGGGTCGTGCTAGCAACTAAGCACGGCTTCCCAGCCTCTTCAGTTACTGCTTACCACTGTCTTAGGAGAAAGGCAAAGTCCTTAAAGTGGCCTTCAAAGTCCTGCATGGTCTGGCTCCTGCCTGTCTCTATGAGTTAGGGTGGTGCTCAGCTGTGAGTGGTAGAAACTCCCAAATAGCTGTCACTTGAATATGACAGAAATGTCTTTCTCTCATCAACACGAAGAGACAAATGGTCGTCCGGGCAAGAAATGCAGGTCCTTGGTCGTCAGAGACCCAGACTTCTCTTTTGTCGTTCTGCCATCCCTAATACATGATTCTACAGCGTGGTCTCTGATGGCAGCTCGGGCTGCGGACATGATATTTGAGCTTCACCCAGATGGAAGGAGTACAAGACAAAGAACATTACCTTTAAGAACATTTCCCAAAAGGTGCATGTAGTACATTCCATTGACTGGAGCTTATCTACATGCCCATGGCTAGCTGCAAGGGAGGCTGGGAAATGTAGTCTTTATTCCAGACTCTCTTGGGCCCAGTTGAAATAAAAGGCTCTGTAGTGAGAAATGAAGAGGAAACTATATCTTGGGGGACAAAGAGCAGTCTTTTCTGTACTTCTCCACCCTGATCACAACCATGTTCCCTTCCATTTCTCTTCTCACCACCTCCTTCCTGCCACGCCCCCCGGTGACATGAGATGTCTGTTCATGTTGTTAGCTCTCCCCCCTCCCACTTCAACCTAATTCACTTCAAATCATCCATCTGAATTCAATTAAACCTTTATCTGCATAAGAAACATCCTCACTAAGTCAAAACATCATTCATCAGATGTCAAAGGGGTCATGTACCTCCCCTTTAAAACACCTGTCATAATCCCAAGTTTACATGTATTTGTGAGATTATTTCCCTAACATCCACCTTCCTCCCTAGACTGTAAGCCCCACTGGGCAGCCATCTTGTCTGTCAAGCACAGGGTCTTGTCCATATTCGGTTCTCAATAAATTAGCAGGGTATATTGATTAATTAATTGTGTGTATGGTGGGCCATTTGAGATACAGCTCTGGGGCCAGGGAAATATGTCAAGCTACAGATATTCTTTTGGTCATTTCTTCCACAGACATGCATAAAATTATGGGAATAGTTAAGGTTCTTCAGAGTACAAGAGAAAGAGACAGAAGAAAACTCATACCATTTATATGTATTGGATAGATATATATGGCAGAAAGCAAGCAAGCAAGCAAGCAAGCAAGAAAGAAAGAAAGAAAAAGAAATGAGAAGAAAAAAATGTTCATTTGCCATGTCTTGTGATGGGCTCATTATTTGAGGTCTCATTCTCCTTCGCGGCAGCCCTGAGACCTAGTTCTTGGTGCCCCGATGAAGAGGGACAGACCAAGGCTTAGATAAAAGGTAGTGTGACTTGTTCAGGATTTGGGTGAGGGCCATCTGACTCTAAGTCCATACCTCTTGGTGGGGATTCGCCACTGAGAATGTGCTCCCAAGGAGGGAGAAGTTGAGGAGAGGCCAGTGTCTGAATAGCACAGGATACAGAGTCCTAAAAGTCCAGAAGAATCGGAAGGGCCTTGAGCAGAGAGGCCAGTGGCTGGGCCCATTGGAGGTCACTGTGGATGAGCGAGCCCAGAAAAGTTGTGACAGTCCCCCGAACGATGAAGGATGGGCAGCGACCATGTGTGTGTCTGTGGGGTCTGTATCTTCTAGAACAATTTAGTAGTAAAAAGAGCAGATGGGGATGAGACTTCGGCTCTAAGGAGAGAATAACCAATGCTAGCTAATGCAGTAGAGCAACCCCGCATCTCAGTGGCTTATCCCAACAGAGGTACACTGCGTTCCTTTCATAGTCTGATGACAATCCTGGCGGCTGTCCTGCACGGTCCTTTTACAAGTAGTGACTCAGTGACCCACGCTGCACCCACCTTGCAATTCCATCTCGGAGACCTTAGCGTCCAACTGCATGAACAGGAGAAGGTGCTGGGTGAAGGCTTGCGTACTTGCTCGTAGCTACCTCCCAGCAGAGGTGGTATCTCACTTCTGCTCATTTTCCGTCGGTGAGATTTAGACCTACAACTGCATGGGGTCTGGGAATATGCTCTAATCAGGTGTCCTGGAAAAAAAAAAGTGGCTCCTTGAATACACAGAATTGTCTCTGCCACTCAAAAGCTTTCTAGACTATAGGAGAATTTGGTTCCGTTATAAGCAGAGGTAAAGGGACTGGCAGAGAGGGAGGTATGAAGGCGGGAGAGAGTGGGTAGGGCCTGGTGAAGGGCTCTGGCTGGAAGAGAGGAAGGTCCCTTCCGAGATTGGAGGGTAGAGAAGGTCCAGGCCCTTCTCAGGAGCATATTTGCATGGCAGGGAAGAGCTCAAGCTCTTGAGCCAGACTTTCCAGATGAAAATGTTCCCTTTACCATTTACCAGCTAAGTGACCTTGGGTATGTTGCTTAACCTCACCATGCCTCGGTTTTGTCATCTGTGAAATGGGAACCTGTGCCGTATTTGTGTGGATAAAATAAGTTAATTTACGGAGTATGGACTGGAGTACTAGACATATAATAATAGCTCCAGAAATACCCTAGATCCATACAGCCATTCATTTGTGATACATGCGCACACGTGCTTTGATCCAAAAGGGTGCACCCACAAACCCTGGGCATCTACTGCTCCCCGCTCGAGCCCTGCACGGTCAGCCATCAGAACGCGTGTGTGGCATTCCAGTGCGCACATGCGCATCCTTCATTTAAACAGGCTCCTCCAACTGAGCACGTGGCAGTTTCCGGTCCTTAATGACGCTCATCGTGTAAACAGTGCTAGAGCGAGCATGCCAGGACTCATGCCTCGGAGTACATGGGAAGGTCGATCTGTTCTAGAGGTGGAATCGTGGGGTTCAAAAGTACATGTGCTTCACTCTAGAGACCACTGTCCCCAAACTGTCCTCCATGAGGTGGCACCTTCCTCACTCCTCCCCGGAGCCCTCGATGAGGGTGCCTGCTCCCCTTGTGATAGATGTCTGTTTAATGAGTAAGCAGGGCTCTTTTAGCCACTTGGCACCCTAAAGTCTATGAAAATCTTAGGGATATGGAAACACACACACACACATATTCCAAATTAAGAAAAGAATACTGCTAGCTCCGAGTGAGTAAATATTTAATTCGCTCCCCAAACTGGGAGGTGGCTCTGTCCGGAGACAAAGAACAGAGGCTGGGACAGGCTTGGGCTGCCCTTGCCCTCCTCTGTGCTCCAGAGTGACCTGGGCAGGACGCCTAGGCTGCATGAGCCTGAGACGCTGCCTCTCTAAGATGGAAATACAGACAAGTCCTAGTACGTGGGTACCTAGGACCATGCCTGACACATAAAACGTCCCCTATAATGTCATCTACTAACGTCTTAGGTCAAGAAGGCACCTGCAGTCAAATATTGCATCATTATGTATAAATTATATCTACTGTGGGATGCAGGTGCAACTTCATATCCTGCTATGACGAGGGGCGGCCCCCCGCAGGAAGGTAGTTCAAGCCCTGAAAATGGCTGTGTGGGTGAGTGAGGGAACAAACAAACCAATGGAAGTGGAGAGAAGATGACAGGTGCTTGGGGGCGGGGTAAGAGAACCCAATGTCCTGTGGCTCCTGCTGAATGCAAAGAAACCCAGCCATGTTCCCATCTAAAATAAGGGCAAAGACTAAAGCCACAAGGTCTGGGGAGAAGTTCCCACACGTGCAGACATACACGTGAGGAGCTCGAGGGCATGGCAGATGCTTCTGGTCACACTGAATCACATGTAGATAAAGTCACTGTATTTTCTGCTCTCTGCCAGTTCTCCTGCTCAATGTCTGTTCCCCTCTTAGGCAAGCTCCCCGAGGACACGGATTTCTGCCTGTTTGATTCCCTGGTGTGTCCTACGTGCTTAGGAACGCCTGGCACATAGAAGGTTTTCAATAAACATTTGTCAAGTGTGATTCAACAAAATAGGAAATTTCATTTGGGAGCTAATATGTCTCTAACACACCTCCAAGACTTTTGAACAAAGAGACAGAGGTTCTTGGGCTCAGAATTCTTCCACAGCAAGAATGGAACCACCTTGCTTGGGGGTCGTTGTGTTTATTATGGCTATCTGTCATGGTGGTCATGGGCTGCTCATGAATGTTCCAGCTCTCCTCTTCTCCTAGGCTCATGGTGGGATTGCACCCCAGCCCACTTTAGATGCAGGCAGGCCAAGTGCCTTGCCTTGGCCAATGAGATATGCCCCAAGGTGACAGGTGTCACTCCCAGGCAGGACTTCCAAAGTCAGTGCCTGGTTTCCATCACCTTCCCTGCATGGGGGGCTCAGTGGCAGGGGGAGCAGGTGCCAGACCGGGCTGGTTTCAGCCTGAATATCTAGGTGGCTTTGAGGAGTCGACCTCCCTCGCCTACCGTGTTTGCATATCAATCACTAGAAGGAAATGCCTTCTTGCCATCAGCTAGATTTTGAGGTCACTTACTGTCATAGCCCAATCTATCCTAGTTCTGGCCATCAATTCTGCTGAAGGACAGGGAATGCCCACGGAGTGGCCGAGCATGGAACCAGTAGAGGACATGCTGACACAGAAACAAGAGACTCAGAGGACCCAGAATGCCTCCCGATAGAGGGCAGAGAAGGTCCAGCTGAGGGTGGAAGCATGGGTAAGACTCCTCAGGGGAGGGAATCTAGCCTGGCCATCGCTGTAACCACCCCCCCCTGAGGCTCCAAAGCAGAGCCTTGTCCTTACATGTGCCTAATACAGTTTGCTGGATAAATGATGGATAAGTGGATTAATTTGAAGAAGCCCAATGCAATGATTAGCCTTTGGACCTCTGACAATGGACAGATCAGGGCTCCAAACCCGGCTCCATCACAAACTGCACATGTGACTGGGAACCAGCCCCTCAGGCGACCTGAGATCTGGTTTCCTCATCGCAACAACGGGGATGATCCTTACACCCGATCGTGATACGAAGCATCACACGCAAAGTGTTTTGCTTGTAACACCTGCCAGTAGCAAACACCAACGGGTTTCAGCCCCGACAATGTGACCCCGGCCAGTGATGTCTTCTTCAAAGTCCCTTCATTGCTAAATGGACATAATGCTATCTAGTTCACAGGCTGGCCGTGGGCATTGAATGCGGTGACATAAAGCACCTGGCACGGTACCAGGGACGGTCAGCCCTGACGTTCCCTCCCTCACACGTTCCTGGAGAATTCCATGGGATGCAGGCTTGGAAACAGGATCCTGCCACACCCAGCAGGGTCCTGTTTCCAGGTCTCACGTCTCCAAAGTAGCAGCTCATTATGACAGATGAAGCCATCCAAGGCCATTAATGGAGGATAATGGGTTAATTTGTTACATCTCTTGGGGTCAAATCGAGAGTTGAACCCCACAGTCTAATGGCTTTGCTCGGGCTCTGTTAAGAGGCTGCGTGGCAGGATGGGGTACTTAAAGGTGATCTATCTCTCGGGGCTGTTGGAACAAAGGTGACGGATTCTTCCTCGGTGCAGCGGCCCTGGGGATGCTGGCGTTCACAGGCAACAGCGAGCTCAGGGCTGGAGAGTTCAGAACAGGCATGGGAAGTTCTCAAGCCTAAAGATCCCTCTCTTTACAGCTACAGAGCTCTACCCCCAGCCCCAGCCGGACCCTTCACCAACACACTATTCACCAGCTGTTATTGGTCCTGTCCCCCCCACATCTAGAAGCTGCTCTCTTTTCCATTGACATTATTGAGCACCCGCTGTATACCATGCCCGGCACGTTACCAATGGCCGTTTCATTCAGCCCTTCTAGAGACTTTGAGTTACACAGCATTGACCTCATTTTCTAAACAAAGCACTGAGTTTGGGAAATGATCATTAAATGACCCCAAATCAAGGGAGGGAGATGACGCATGTTCTCATCCAACCTCAACATCAGTTTCTCTCCTAGCTCATTACCATGCCTCTCCAGACTCTAAAGTAAAGAAAGCCCGCAAGGATGACAAACCGCGTGTTCAACAAGGAGCATGGGGAGGGCCCAGGGGTGGCTCCGAGGAGGGGATCGAGGACACGGTCTGATGCCCAAGGGAGGAGAGGGGCCGCCGAACAGATCTCTGCATCAGGGCTGCTGGACTCGCCACGCTAGAGGTTTGAAAGCCGCAAGGCTGAACCCCCTCGTCATGAGCGCTCCTCTCCAGGAAAGAAAGTCTCTGCTGTGCGTGACAAGTGCAAGACACCTCAGAACTTGAAAGTATCAAGCTCTGGAGCCCAACCCTACAACTTCCGGGGGAGTCAGCAGTTTCCCCGAGGTGTCGAGCAGGCTGCTGGGAGAAGTCCTGGCCGCCCATCCTGGGTTGCCATGGGCCCTGCGGAGGCTGAATGGGACGGCCCCGTTCTGCCCCTCTGCCCTCTCTCGAAGGGGAACGTTCCCTGAGCGCCCCCGGTGGGGAAGGGGGCCCAGTCACTGCCCACTCTGGTCTCCCAGCACCAGCCTCTCCAGCCCAGTGCTTCACCCGGGATATGGTGGCAGGTGTGCTGGGAGGAGAGAGAGGCTCCAAATCTCCCCACTGTGAGGGTCTGTTCCACCGCAGTACGCTTCCTTTCCATCTGTGAAAACTCCCAGCACAGGGACGGCAGCGGGTTCCGTGTAAAACCCAGTAGCTTGGAGGCAGGTGTTAGGAAGGGCTGAGGCCACATCAGGGTTTGGCGGAGAGGAGCACCATGATCCGTTCTCCAGGGCTGGGGACGGGAGAGCGCCTGTGCCGTGAGCTGATGCAAACTGCAGGGTCCCGAGACCCCGGTCCTGCAGGCGGGTTCCAGGAGCAAACAGGGGAGCCTGCAGGGGGTCAGGCTCCATGTTCTCCAGCCGTGTGGGAGTATATAAATCCCGTCTGTGGAGAAACATCCGCATTTCCCTCATAGGATCTGAATGCAGTTTACTAAGGTCAGGTGATCACGGGTACGCAATTTACACAAGGTACCTTTCACACAAGGTCACAGGCGTCTTTACACAAGGTCAGTACGACCGGTGGACGGAGGCAAGAGCTTGGACCTTAGTGTCAGACTGATGTCGTTTTAAGTTCCAGGTCTGCCATTTCCTCCCTCTGACGTGTGCCTTCTGTACCTGCGAGATTCTCCCCTGTCAATAGGGGCCAGTGAGAGAACCCACCCTACAGGTCACGGTGGGGATCATGCGAATAACACAGGTCAATCACTTTGCCCAACGCCCGGTTGATGTAGTGTGTTACCAATGATCACTAATTAATACAGTTTTAACAAAATGCAGCCCCCCCCCTCCCCGGAGCCTGGGTGAGTGAAAGGGTGGTCATAACTTGTGATCGGCCCGTTAGCTGTGCCTCGGCAAGTGGCTACCTTCTCAAGAGTTCAAAATCACACGTTTAATGAAGCACGGAAGCATCTTTCCTACAAATGCTTGCACTGTGTGGCTTAACCAAGCTTCTCTTCAGAGGGGAAGGCGGTGCGGCCATCTGCTTACCTGCTAGGGGCCGGCCACTCCCACCGCCAGCCTCGGTTAACCGTGTCAAGGGGCTTCATTGTTATGCCCCTGAATCCAAACTCTGCCCCCCCCGAATCACCCCGAGACGGAATCCGGGACCCGAATCCAGGAGGTCCCCCCACTACTCTGAGCCCCAAAAGTGAGGCTGGTGGAAGATAGCCTACCTGTTCCACTTGGCAGCTTTGCCTGCTGAATACCAGAGCTGCTGGGAGCCAGTGAGTGGGAAAGGCACCTTTGAAGTCCTCTCTCATGCTGAGCTGCAGAAAGCGGCTTGTTGTCTTATGCAGAGAGCAGTTGAGGATATCAAAGGGAAGACAGTATGTTAAATTTTGAGTGATCAATGTTTAATAGTCGGACTTGTAAGCTGTCAGGAGTGATGCTGAAGGAGAGATTCCCTGTGAATTGCAGGGTTTGCGATGTGACGGCAGCGGGGGGACCAGCCCTCAACAGTCCCCGCGTGTGAGCAGGGAGAGCCACAGAGCTGTGGGGGGGGCCCACACCCTACCACGCACAGACTTGCTCCGCGGGCTTGACCAGAGTGTGGGCATGATCGGGAACGAGGGGTGAGTGGGGGTAAGGTCTCCATCTACCCCAGGCGCAGTCCTTCATGCACCGGTTCATTCATTCAGCAGATATGTAAATTCAGTGGAGGGGCGGGGGGTGGGGGGGTGGTCTTCGTTGGCCACGTGCCCAAAAGAACCTAAAGATCTAGCCTTGCCAGGAAACATCAATTTGCTTTTTCACTGAAACTTCTCTGGAAAATCCCAGCCTGCCCTAAGGCACCAAGGGAAGAGGCAAGTGTCACCTCTGTGCTGAGGCAGGAGGCAGGTGGGTTCCAGAGATGGTGATGCTGGGATAGAGTTGGACCGTCAGCCTGCAGGTAAGCCCTGGCTCAGTAGGCTGGTTTCCCCCTGCCTTCTGGACATCCGAACATCCGGGGGTCTCTGTCATTTACCCAAACAGCTCGGAAGGCAGGAGAGAGCCTGCGTCCCCTTGCCTCGTTACCACCAAACCCTAGCAGATCTGGAATATGTCTTCCCAAGACCATGAGAGAGGCCCTGTCCCACCCTTGCTGGCTGCCATCACAGCCGAGAACATGAGAGCCTGAGTCCCAGGCTCAGCCCTATTCCCTCTGGAGCTCACACTTTCTCGTCAGGGAGGCTGAGGGGCTCAGACAAGGCTGTGAGTAGGGAGGAGCTCTCCCTAAAAGCTTTTTTGGCTGGAGAGCAAGAGACAGGTCAAGGATCCCCCGCGGCAGCCTTCTTCTGTTCCCAAATTCGGGCATCCTGAGAGGATCTGGAGAGGCTCAGAGTGGGTTCCAGGAGATCCAGTTGAGGCCTGGGATGCGGAGGGAGTGAGTGGCATGAGGGCGAGCCGGGGTCCCAGCCACCTGCATCAGGCAGCGTCGCCGGACCTCCGTGGGCCCCCACCGTCTCCTCCGCAAAACGCAATTTCACGACTCTGGGGGATTAAAGATTTTATTCACTTCTTTTCAAAAGCCTCGGAATTCTTCCTGAACATCAAATAACTGCTGGCAAACACATCCTGATGAGTAACGTGGAGTGAAATAGAAGCAGATGGGCCCGCTCGCTCTGGCCTGTGCTCTGGAGGAGGAAGGGAAAATCACATTTGGAGTGAGGCTGGGCTCCAGGCCACAGGAAGCCCATCAGCAGGGCGATGCAGATTTCCAGGAGGGAGGGGTCAAGGTCCCCTAGAACTTGCCAGGAGATGGGGCCGTGCCGCCTGCCATCTGGCCTTGTCAGGAGGAAAAATGAGGAAGGGTCCCGGCAGCTGTACTCTGGGGTACCGACCATGCTGCAGTGGGAGCAATGACCCCGAGGGGCCCTGGCATCGGGACTGGGGTCGTGAGGCAGGGCGCCAGGGAGCCTCCCCCTTTTATTTATTCCCCAGATACGTTCAAATCAGCTAAAGCACAACATTTCCCGGGCCTCTTTCAACTGGGGGATACCCTGGGACAGATATGTCAATGAGAGCAGCAGGTATCTGAAAAGGGACGTCTGGAAAGCTCGTTTCCCTTCTTTAGACACCGCCCCCTCCCCCTTGCCACTTCCTTGACCTCGAGGAGCACGGACTTGACCCCACACACCGAAGATGGTGGAACAGGAGGAAGGTCAGACACTGCTAGCTTCATGCAGCCATTGCACCACCCTTGGGTTTTCTCTTTCTGGAAAAAGTGTTGATTGAGAAAAATAAATTAATGTCCACCTAGGCAGATGTTCTTTGGATATTACATGACACCGTTGCAAAAGCAAACCCTACTCCTGGATCGGTGGCCCCCGCAATTTACAGGACTACAGGATCCCCCCACCTTTGCTGGTCTCCCCTCCCCTCCTGGAGCTCAGCTTCCCTCCCCAAGCCCTCTCCAGCTGCCAAGGCCCCGCTCCAGGCCCAGCTCCAACAGGAGGTGGCCCCTCTGCAGACACCGAGGCCTCAAGCCATCTCATTCCTACCCCACCTGAGACCTTGGGCCGTGACCTGCCACCCCACCTCCAAGACCATTCCACGCTAACGTCCTATCTCTTCAAGCAGAGCCCGGACGTTAGACTCATAGATCCTTGGATGTCAGGTAACAGCCACGCAGTTTATCTGGGAACGAGGGGTTTCAACATGGCATGTTATGATGGAGAACATTGAGGGCACACCGGGATGATCGGTTCCCCAAAGATGTCAGGGCCACACGACTGGCATGTCTAGGTACCCAGCGAGCCAAAAGCAGAGCCCAGAGTGGTAGCTGGGGTGCCTACTGCTCTAGGGTCTTGCCTCCCAAAGCGCCCTTCATTTGCCCACCCAAATCACCTTTCTCAAAGATGGATCTAATGACCTGTCTCTCCCAGTTAAAACAGTTTTGCTGGCTTATCTCCATCTGACATTCAAGACTCTTGTCTGCTGGCTCTAACCTGACCTTCAGACTCATCTACCACTTCTGCCCTCCTGTGGACCCTCCGCCTCCCCATGTTTCACCCTCAGCTCCCTGGAGCTTTCCCCTTTCTCGGAGCATGGCGGGGGGGTGCCCCTTCATAATCCTGAGCCTGTGCACATGCTCCGTCCCCGCCCCTTTCCTCTGCACCCCTGACCTTGTCAGCCTAGCTATTGCTGCCCCTCCTGCCTCTCCCTCAAGGCCCAGGCCGTTTACCATCTCCTCTGTGGAGACTTCTCTGACCGCCCTTTCATAGGCCGAGTGCCTGGGCCATCTGGTGGTGTGACACTGGGTCCACTGCCTGTCCCTGTTTACTTACCTGGCACCAACACCAGACCTAGGTTCCTGAAGGGCTGTCAACGTCATGTCCCCAATACTTGACTGTATCTGCACATAGTTGGCTTACGGTCTGTTTGTTGAATGAATGAATGGATGGATGGATGACTGAATGACTTGGTTTCCTCCAAGCAGGGCATGCACTATCTTGATTAAACAGCCAATAGTGTGCAACTGTCATATTTTGCTGCCCCCCTCCACATTCCCTCATTAGCAGCACCTTGATTTCCTTCTGGAATGTGCCTCTTCCCCACTGTGTGTGGTCTCGGTGGAGGGGAATTCGAGGCTGCTGCCTCCCATTACAAAAGCCAGCTCCTCGTGTCTCCCGGCCCACTCCAGGGAGTAAGCACGTGTCCCGAGCGCTCTTCTGGGACTTTGCATCTGGAGTGAGTGACGCAGAGCGTCAGCCAGGCTTATTGGTTGCTGACAACAGAATTCAGCTTGGTCAGATCAAAGCAATAGGGCGAGGTGGGGGGCGTGGGTTTACTCGAAAAGGGGTGAGGTAGTCCACAGATTGGCCGGGAGTGCCAGGAACAGGCACAGGGTAAGGCAAAGAGGCCAGGCCACAGCTGACCACAGCCGAAGCGTCCTCATGAAGCTAGTCCGATGAGGACACCGAGGCTGCATCACTGAGCGCAGGGGCCCACGCAGGGGGCACAGGTGGTGCCATTCTTACAGCAGTGCCCTGCAAGGGGACTTTGCTTGCTACATTTGCTGCCCCCAATCTCCCGCTGCCAGCAGAGATACGCTTGGCCCCTGTTTCATGGCCTGGCTCGTTCCTAGCTCAGTCTATGGGAGAGGGGCTTGGCAGCTAACCAACCCGGGCACGCACCCGGGCCCTAGCTGCAAAGGATGCTGGGACCGCACAGATCCGCAGTGGGAGGCTGACTCTGTCGCTTCCCCCCAAGACTTTGAAGGTAGGGAATTTGCCAAGTCTAAGAAGGAAGGGGTCATCACATGATGGGCAACAGAAAAGAATGACAAAAGCCACCGGGCCCAGGGACAGAGAAGAAGGTTGGAGGTCACGCATCTCAGCCGTGGTGGCATGGTACCCAGATGTTCCCCTCTACCAGGTGGTGGCTGTGGTTCCTAATTCGGGCCCTTGGGAGAGAGGCCTGGGCCACCCGCCCCCTCCCCGAGTCTGCTTCTCTGGGCTCCTGTCACTTCTGTGAGCTCCCGACATCCTGCCAATAAATTCCTTTTTGCTTAAGTTAACCAGTGTTAGTGTCTCCCGGCCGCAGCCAAGCAAGGCTAAGTGAAACCACATGTAAACACAAGTCCACGCTGCTTGTAAAACACCAAGGCAGTCCTGATAAGGCCACAGGCCTTCTGACATCCCCCTCTCCAGCATGCTCCCCAGAGGGAACCACTGGTATGTGCTGGGTACGCCTGTCCCAGAGTTACTGGCCATGCTTCTGTACAAGAGTATGTGGCCCTCCTAAATACCTCCTGGAGATAATATTCTATTTCGTAGCGCCTACGATCTCTCCAATTGTAAGATGCGCCATTATTTTACGGGCTACCAAGGAGGAAAAAAAAAAAATTTGCCAATGAAACATGTTAAGATCTATCCGTTGTAAACTGCATCGTGATTGCTGGTGTAAGATGTGAAAAATATGTGTGCATTAGAGTAGGGGAAATACGGTCACAGCAACAACTCACTTACCCCTTCCCACCTAGGCACTCAGGCAAGTACTTTGCTCGTGCTTACTCAGTGAATCGTTTATTCCACGCAATCATTTCTTGAGGCCGAAATAGAATTAGCCATATTTTACAGGTGAGCAAACTGAGGTATAGAAAGGTTAGTTTATTTGCCCAAGGTGACCAGTCTAGTAAGCGACGGGACCAGAATTCAGAGAGGTGCCAAATGTGGAGATTGCTGGCTTAACAGCCAATGCTGCGGCGTTCTGCCAGTGAGTGCCTGCGCGGATGTGCGTGCGTGTGCGTGCGCCTGTGGGTCTACGTGTGCACACATGCGCATTGTGTGTGCCTATGTGGTTGTGTGTGTGTGTGCATGTGTACAGGTGTGTGTATTTTTTAGTTAGGGAGTATCACGTTGTATGTACCTTCTGCACCTTGCTTTGTTCATCCAATACTCTCCTGATGACCTTCCTGTATCATTACATAGGTGTCTTGCTAATGGCTGAGATACAGACAAGGCCACAAGGCCTTCGCCATTCTCCTGTTGATGGGCATTAAGGCTGTTTCCATTTCTGGCTCTGTGCAACAAGGCTTTAACAAAGGTCCTTGAACAGGCGTCCACGAGCCCATGTGTGAGTGTTTCTCTTGGGTAGATAATAGTGGGATTGTTGCATCATAAGGTACGTGCATTCTGAAGTTTAATAGATAAGCCACGCCCCCCCCACCAAAGCCACCCCCCTCATTTGTACTCCCGCGAGCAACCACCTCCAACCAGGGGGTGCCTGCATGTGATTTATATCCTAAACTTTTCCTTCCTCACCCTCAGGGGCAAGGGGCTGTCTCAGACCTCACCCTCCTTGGCATCCGAGGCATTTACACTGCTGACCTCCTCCTCACCCCCAAAATCGCGCCCTCCCTCGGCGTACAGAAAAATCTACCTCCTTGATTCTGCCGCTGTACATTGCACATCGCTGTCACCTGCTCCTCACTCTAGCTGGCTGGTGCCCGGCCTCGCGGCCATGTTGCCTGAAAGTGAGCTGGCCCAGAGGAGGGGTGCTGGATGGTAAAAGGCATTCTGAGGCGGCAACAGAGGGCATCCGTTGTCAATGGAAAAAGTAAGGTTGCTGCAGAACTTCTCAGGGCCTTTATCGGCGGGCCAATGTGCAATGGCAATCTCCACTGAATGCAGGAGAACTACAGACGAGCAGCCCCGACCGGCTCTATGTACCAGACAGCAGGCGCGTGTGCTGAGCCAGCCAGGAACGTGAGCAGTTCAGGGCTCTCCTTCTTCCTGCTTTCCACTGCAGCCCAGGCCCCCTGGGCTTCCACGGGACCCTGCCCTCTGCCCAGGTCTGCCTGTACCACATCCTACCCCCCACAATCCTCCCTGGGCAATGCAGAGGAAAGAGATTTGGCTGGGAGCAGAAGACTGGCCACCTGAAACCCTTGAACTGATTATTTAACTTCCACTGTTCCTCAATTCCCTCACCTGTAAAAGGGGGGGGAATACAGTACCCACCTTAGGGGTTCTACTGTGGAGCTTAAGTGCCTTCATATGGAGAGCGAGAGCAGGTGGAAGGTGCTTCGCACAGCGAAGAAATAAGACCTTTCCAGACAGCAGAACTGGATTCCCAGTCTGTCCATCTCCCACCGTCTGTTTGTCCCTGACCACACTGCCCTCTTCCTCGGGATCCTATTTCCTCGTTCATTCCTGGAGGCAGATGAGCCACACCAGAAGGTTGGGTAAGTCCCTACCTTCAAGGGCCCCCAACCTGTGTCTTGCTCAGTGCTGAGTCTCCCAGAGCCCAGCGTGGAAACTACCACGGAGCACTGCCCAGTGAGTGTGGGGTGAGCTGGACTGAACCAGGGGTCCCTAGAAGGAGGAAGAAGCACTGACCTGACAGGTCAACAGGATAGTCACAGCACTAGGACAGACTCCAAGGGGGAGGGAGGGGTAGAGATGTGCCAGGCCAAGAGTCTACCTTGCATATGTTGAACGTTCAAGGATATTATTTAGATTGCTAGGAACCTAGGCAAGGAGGGAAGCATTCAGGAAAGGTCTCATGCAGAGGAGGGACTCAAGATCAGCCCGGCAAGACGGGTAAGCGTTTGCACGGCTTGGGGAACAAAATTGGATATTGCAAGAGGGATATTCACAGAGCAGTCACAAGTGGAGAGAGCAAACCAGGGGGTAAGTTCTGGGTGGTGACAATTCAGGCATCTGCGTAGATGTCTGAGGATCTCCACTCTGCTCGGGGTGAGACAGACACAGCTTCCCTGCCAGGCATGTGCACAGATAAGATCTCTCCCCCGGTGAACAAAGCCAAGGTATCCCACCCCGCCCCCCTCCAAGCTTGAAAAGCCCTCGGTGGGCAGCACTGTGGGCTTAACCATCCCCTAGAGAAAGAGGGAGTCTCGACAGAGACAAATGAGACGCGACATCCTCCTCGCTCAGCCGCCCAGGAGACCCAGACACCCCTCACGCCCATTATGAGCTCCCCTCCTCTTCTCCCTCATTATCTTCGCCGGGGTGTCCTCAGGCCAAAATAACGCACCCAACCCCTGCCTGTACCTGGGTATCATTATGATGACTCCCACTTGAAATTATTTGTTTTTCTCTATTGATCTTGGTTCGACACTGGAAAAATGTATTCTTTGTAAGGCATTCCCAAGGGCTTAATTTGTCCATGTTGGAAGCCTTTTTTAATAGGATTCTGCCCCATTGTTTATTCTGAACATTGAGTTCCGAGAGCTGAGATTCAGCTCTTTTAATAGAAACTCATTACCGGGGTCCCTCTGCATCAGAAAGCTGATACTGGCACTGCAAGGAGGAGACAAATTAGGAGCCTACCCAGGACCCGTCTGATCAGAAGGCCCCTCGGGAGGCAGAGTCACCATCTAACTCCCGCCACCCCCTCCTGTTAGGGAGACCTGGGGGTGACAGCCACCAGGTTGGTCAGAGAGCCCACAGGCCCGTAGCCTACACTGGAGCTCACTGGCGACACGGGCAGCCCCCTCTATCCCTGACCGGTTTTGGCTTTCAGAAGCTCTTCCTATCTTGAGTGGACCCTAGGCTCCTCGAGCAGGGTTTCTCAAAGTATGACCTCAGGTACCCCTGCATCAGAATCCCCTGGGGTGCTGATGTAAATTCAGGTTCTCAGGTCTCCTCCAGACAGACTTGCCTGCCATGTGGCCCCCACCTCTGGGAGCTCGCTGCTTTAGAGGACCTTCCTTGTGCCCAGGCCTGGCTGGGCTCCCAGCGCCATCAAGGTGAGGAATCCCAATATTGGACCTGGTCCTGTGTGAATCCCGATTCCCATCTCTTCCTCTTTCGCAGAGACTATGTATCACTTCTGCCTTGACCCCACAGCCTCCAAGGGTTGACCAGATGTCCTAAAGACCTCCAAGGACTGAAATCCTTGGGATCATCCCAGGGCCCCGTGGTCGGACCTCTGTAGCAGGTAGGCAGCCTAGCCAGTGAGTTGCTCCCAGGGACCAGCAAAGTATTTCTTTCATAAGATCACGTGAGATTGAGCCAGCAGAATGGTGCTCACGTGATTTTGGAGGGACTCGAAGTGTTTTGCCTCACCCACGAAACAAACAAACAAACAAACAGGCAGTCTTGGCCTGGGGCCCCTGCCTGCCTTGGGGCCAACCCTGCCCCCAGACCGACGACATTAGAAGCATTGAGGACGAAGCCCAGGAATCTGTATTTTTGCAAACATCCCAAGGAATTCTGACACTCCCTGAAGTTGGGAAATCTACCGAAGTGCGGTGATAAAAAAGGGAAGAGAAGGGTTTTTAGAGTCACTCAGAACGGGGTTCAAGCTGTGGTTTGCAGCTAGCCAGCTGGGTGACTGTAGGCAAATTCCTCACCCTCTCTGGGTCCCACTTAGAGCTCATAAGGATTTTTGTTCCGGGATGGTTTCAAGAGGTCTTCTAGGGGCAAGGCAGCCTGCAAGCCATGCATATATAAGGCTGGCCCCACGTGTATGGCTTCCCCAGTTCCAAACCCACCATATGGCAGCAATCTAGGCAACGAGGCCTGGAATCAATCCATCAGTCAGTCAACAAATATCTACTGAAACCCTACTATGTGCCAAGCACTGTGCTCAGCACTGGTGAGACCAAAGCAGACGTGGCCCGTCGTCTCCATAGGGGAGGACAGATATTGAACAGATGAATGACAATTCATAATCATTATTCAGTTGCAGTGGAGATCGGTCCTACCTGAGGAAGAGCAGCGTGGTATGGAGAGCAGGGAACATCCCCATGCAGCCGTCCAAGGCAGGCAGGGAGGGCTCCTCTGAGGAGGTGGTCATTCCGCTGGGACCTAGAGGTGGGCTGGCCGGGCAAAGAGGTAGTTTCTGTTCTGCTTTCTGTGTTTCAGGGATGCTTTTTCCTGCCTATTATAGCTCTTTCTGGAGGGTAACTGAAGATGGTTGATTTGGTAGCTGCCCTACATAGAATCAGTTCGAACTCAGTGGGCTCGCAGTGGGCGGGCAGGCAGGCAGGAGGCATCACGCAGGCCTGACTGTGTGCCAGCCGCCGCCTGTGCCATCTCATCGGATGCCCACAGATGTGGATGCCCACAGTGGGCCTGCGTGTGGTTTCTATTTGTATCCCCTTTGAACAGATGAGGAAGACACCGAGGCTCGAAGAGGTTAACTTGTCACCTAAGTAAGGCCGCAAAGCTAATAAATGCTGGACCCAGGACCCAAGCCCGGGCAATGTGACCTATCAGGCCCCTAAGCTAAGGCCTCCACGCCCCTCCTGCGACACTGTCTTTAGAGCCCACTCAGGGGAATCGCCTCTTCCATGGAGAGAGGGACCCAGCACACTGGAAAGTGACCTAAGACAGAGTTCACTTGAATGCTTTGACGAGCAATAACCCAAGAGGGTTCGAGGGCGACAGAGCTGAGGTCCTGTCCCCACAGCAACCAGGATGACTTCAGGCCTCCGCAGCCCCGTTCTGCAGGATGAAGAGCTGAGAGCAGGAAAGTGGTGCTCCCAGTATGTGCCTCGCAGCTCTGGGCTCCCCCACACGTGCCCTGGGGTCGCCTTGGGTGGGTACAGGGCCATCCACTCCTGCCAGCCACCCCCAGATAAACACCGGGCCCCCCAGAAACAGCTGTTGGACGACAGTCTCTGTGGCCATGAGAGCCACGACAAGCTTTCCTTTCTAGCATCCTCCTTAAGTCTGTCTATATTTGTGAAGCACACATCGTGCTCTGCATGGAGGATCCAGGCAGCTCCCTGCCCTTGAGGAGCCCCTAGGCCAGAGGAGGAGGCGTCCAGGGTCACTGCCCTGAGTAACTAGGTGTCATGGGTGGCAGGGTAGGTCCTTCCCAGCTTGGGCAGGAGCTCAGGAAAAGGCAGACGCCAAACTGACATTTGAACCCACGATTCTTGGCACTCAGGGCCTTGTTTTCTTCCCCCCCCCCCCCCCCCCACCGCATCAAGTAAATTGACTTAGGCATCAATAAAATGGCCATTTACTGGTGTAAAAAGCTCCGGGTAGAGTCTTGGGAGGAGAGTGGGGCTACAGGGACAAAGGCCCAGGGAAGGCAGGAGTCGAGTCTTCTGACCAAGGCAGAGGATCAGGGAAGAATCCTCAGCCAAGATGGGTTTGAACAAGACTGTCTTGTTTAAGGGTCTGACTGTCATGGTCAAGGGTCTGCTGGTGAGGAAGGCAGGGTGTCGGGGTCTTCTACTTGTCTAGCATCGTACCAGTCCTCCCCCTCATGATCATTAATATTTCTTGAGAACCCCGCCGGCCAGGAGGGTCTGAGCTGTGTTGCAGCACAACCACAGGTAGCTCCCAAATCTCAGGGGCTTAACACAACAAAGCTTTGTTCTTCCTCACACAGGACCCATCGCAGATCCCGGCAGGTCTGCAGGGTGGGTGACCACCATGTAGGGCCTCACCCACCCAGTTGACAGGTCCTCCGCCGTCCAAAGCTGCCCCGTCTGCAGCATGTGACCCACTCAGTCACCATGGCCGCAGGGAAGGTTGGAGAATGGAGCACTGGCTTTCACGACCTAGTTCAGAAGTGACACATGTCACTTCTGCTCAGATTCCGTTAGCCTGAACCCGGGACTTGGGCCACTCGGCCTCAAGGTGGAGTGGGACGGGAAGGACTGTCTTCCGTGTGGTTGGAAAAGCAAGAAGCAGTAGCCGGGCCCTAGCGATATCTACGAGTGCTGATTCTCTGCCAGGCATGGATCAAACACCTTACCCAGATTGTGTCACTGACTCTGTACAGCAACCCTAGTTACATGTTGCATCGGGGGAAACTGAGGCCCAGAAAGAATGAACAGAAAGAACCTACCCAAAGCCACCCAGCTAGGAAGGAAAGACTGATACTTCACACTCAAGGGGCTGGGACTTAATCCTCACTCTTCCTCCTCCTAGACTCTCAGAGGTTGTCGGTGCAACAGGACTTCAGAGACGGGCAACTTATCTTCAGCACACAGTCCTTCAACTGGCCCAGTGAAGGCATCCGTGTCCTCTTGGCATCAGAGAGATGGGGAGAGAGACACCATTCTTCCCAGTGGCCTGGGACGATCTCCAGCCTCCTGGGATGAGAAGTTACCAGACTAAAATATTTCCCCGTGAGGGAAGGAGGGAAGTGCATGGGATTGCAAGTCTGCCCCGAGTGGCTTCTGATGCGATGACAGAGAGAGCACGCGGGCTTCCTGGGAACTCTGCAGCTTGTTCAAGGACTCTTCAATCACAGACGCCAAGTGCAGGGAGCAATAAACAAGATCGCGACTATGGCCCAATCCGTGCTCTGGGGGGTCCGAGATTTCCATTTCAGGGCAGGGGATATAATAAGTAACCATTGACTCGCATATCCAGGTTCATTGACTTGAAAGGTCATATATTGATGGACACAAAGCCAAGGTCAATATTTGATTTTGAGGAACCATAAATCTTGATATCCATGGAAAGAGGCCATCAGTGCAGGTGTTGCTGGGTAGGGACAGGGACACATCCACGACGAGGTAATCATGCCTCCTCTGCGATGGGTTAAGGACGCCCCTGTGCAGAATATTGGGAAGGAGGCCTGGGTGTGGTTAGCAGTGTCAAGGTAGCTCTGGGTAGCCGCCTACTTTGAAGAAAGTCCACAAAAAAGAGGAGCCGGGACTGCCAGAGTGGAGCCGTTTCTTGCCCCCGTTCACACAGATGAAAAGAAATGCCCGCCCTGCACCTTCTCCCTGCTCCCTGTTCCTCCTCCCCACCCGTGGTTGGGGTTTACTCCCACTCTTACTGAGACGGGAGGCGGATGGAATTTCCCCATATCTGCTCTCCAACCCCCTACTCCCTTCTCCTTCAGTGCCCTTTTCATCATCTCCCCATGCGGACTTGGGTGCATTCCCAAAGAAAGGCATGCCAGTGGAACCAGAACTGAGGCAAAGATGTCAACCTCTGCCCATTGCAGTCCCTGCTCCGGGCCCTGCCCCCACCTCAGCACCCCATTCACAGCAGGGCCACCCAGACCGCTTCCCATCCCCACACAGTCAGGCATCTCAGGCCCTTGTGAGTTTGCTTACGCGGCAGCCACTGCCAGAAATCTCCCTGCCCTCCCTCCCTCTGTCCATACACCTCCGCCCGGGGAGACCTCACGAATCCCCAAACGCCTCCTTTGACACTGTCTCCTTTGTGAAGCCCTCTGCACCTCCTCCGTCTGCCCCCGTAGCCACTCCGTCCCTGGTCTAACACCCGCTTCATCCCTTAAGCCGTTTTTTGCCTGAGTGGCCATTGGTTTTCATTTTCCCATGATTGAATTCTTGAAGGACGGGGCTGCTCCTTACTTCACTCTCCGTCCGCACTGCCTGACCGTGGCAAACGGTATGTTTGCAGAACGAATGGCTGAACAGCAGGAAGGACAAATACGCCAGGGAAGGGCCTCGGCATGGAGTCTGGGCGGGAGGAGGGAGGGGAGAGGGCGACCTGCAGGACGAGGCAGGGGAGAGGCAGTGAGCACGGGAGGCGGGGGTGCTGTGAAGCATCATCCTCTCTGGTTCCTCATCCTCACAGGCAGCTGCCCTGACGGTATTAATCAAGGCCCGAGTGCGTGGAAATACCAGTCCACTCTGTTCTATTCAAGTTCCCTGGAACTAAATTATGTTGTCAGGACTGGACAGAGCAGGAATGGAAAAGACCAGGCTGGATGACACGGGGCTGTTAAAAGGAGATGAATGAGCCCAGTGGTTTCCATTCAATTTTTCAAGGTTTCCCAAGGCAAGTCTGACAAATACCACCTTATAATTTCCAGGCACCCTGCACGGTCCCCTCCACAGACTCATTTTTTTATTTCTGCCCGTCAGATTAGAAGGACAAGGGATCCTTCTTGCTGTCTTGCAAATGGGGCAATGGAGGAACTGGGGTGAGGGAAGCACTTTGACCAGGGTCAAGGTCGGGCCAAGGTCAGGGCATAAATCAGTGACACAATCAGCAGGAGGATGTAGAACTCTGAGTTCAAAGAGGAGTGCCCTCTCTATCACCCCGCCTATTCAGCTTCTTCTGCAAAGTGGAGCTGGCCAGACCCGTCTCTCAGGGCTGCTACAAGGTGTCAGGGTGAAAATGCACCTGAAAACCCTTGAAACGGGAACAACGCTATTCATTCATTCATTCATTCATTCAACCAGCGTTTACAGAGTACGTGAGTACGTACCATGGGCCAAGCCATGTTAGTTCTTCTTATTTAATGTCTATACTCATAAAGATATAGAAAGAGGCTGAGAACTAGAGACGGACGCAGCTGGGTTTAATATCTGTCTTGCCACTTGGTAGCTGTGTGATATTGGGTCAGACGTGAGACTTCTCTGATCTTCTGCACAAGGCGACTGTCAGGACAAATCACTTCAAAATAGGACAGCACCCAGCACAATCCCCTACTGGGGATAAGTTGTGAATAAGAACTGTTGCATCTGAATCTGCCCTCCCCCCAAAAAGCAGGCGACTCTTCCCTCTGTGCAGGAAGAGCATCCCTGCAAAATGGATGCGTGTGCCTGGCTTCCGGCTCCTCAGTGTGCTGCAGTCGAGCGCATCTCGCAGCCCAGTGGTGAGAGAGCCTCAGCTGTAAACAAAGGACTAATTAAATTAGCATAAATGATTTTATGTAAATAAAAGACCCACGTTATGACTGCTTATTGGTAGCAGCATCAAATCTTGCCACAGCACATGCTTGTTTAAAATTAATGTGCATAAATGCTCCAAATATCATATTATTAATAATGATAATAATGGTGATGAGGATGATGATAAAAAACACATTCTCTAACAGTGCCTCCTGGCTGGCTCTAAAATCTCAGCAGGGAGTGTGCTGAGTGTCACATTCCTCAGGGAAGCCGCGGGATTACGCAGCTCCTGCCCAGCCTCCCAGCTCGCACTTACAGTGCCATTTTGGTGTCTCCTATCGGGTTCGGCTAACCTCCGGCCTCTTCAGATCCTGTCCATCTTTCAAGGCTTACTCAAGGCCACTTCATCTATGAACAAGCCCAACCCACAGGAACTGCAGAGATCTCTCCTTCCTTTTGATCTTTTAAACATTTTCTCCCCAACAATCTTTCCATCTGTTGTCTCCTTGGATGCACCTCAAATCTGTCAGGTGGGTGGCAGGTATATTTACGATTCCCATTTTATAGATAGACTAATAGAAATCAGAGAACAGAAGTTCCCCAAGGTAACCTTGCTAGGAAATCACAAAGCTGAACTAAGCTTCCTATGGCTTGTGTGTGTGTGTGTATATATATACATACATATATATATATATATATATATACACACATATATATATGTGTGTGTGTGTGTGTGTGTGTGTGTGTGTGTGTATGTGTGTATATATATATCTCCCTGAAATAAGAGGCCTAAATAAGAGGCTGGCATATAGCAGGTAATTAATGAACATTTTTAGGAGGGAAGATGTGAATGAACAAATGAGTGAATGGAAAGTTTGCAGAGTGCAGTCTTTATAATCCCTCAGTGTGATAATGGTCTTCCTGTTTCTTATTACCTATCCGGGAGTCGATCCATCAATGCCCCTGTAAATGTTTGAGGGACAGACCATACATCAGTAAGTACCCATCAAGTCTAAGTCCAAATATAGGCTCATCCACGTTGCTGAAGAGAAGACATACCCAGACTTTCCCTAGCCCACAGAGCATTTTGCGAGAATTTTATTTATTTATTTATTTATTTTTGTGAAACTTTTCATTTTTTTAAGTTTATTTTCAGAGAGAGAGTGAGAGAGGAAGTGGCAGAGAGAGAGAGAGAGAGAGAGAGAGAGAGAGAGAGAGAGAGGGAAAGAATCTCAAGCTGTCTCCATGTTGTCAGCACAGAGTTTGACATGGGGCTTAAACGCACAAGCCATGAGATCATAACCTGAGCCAAAATCAAGAGTCAGATGCTTAACTGACTGAGCCACGCATGTGTCCCAATTGTGAAGCTTTTAGAAAGGCATCCCAGCCTCCAACACAAGCACGCTTGGTAGCTGAGCCAGAGTTCACTTCACCCTTTGGGCCAGGTGCCAGCCATATGTGGTGGCTTTGCATTGATCAAGGACTTCAGAAGGTTAAAGGATTGGACATCACTGCCTCCCCACGAATTCCATGGCACTTATCTCCTCATGATAGCACTAGGCAGGGACTGTCTGCCTAGAAGGGTGTGTGTGAGTGTGTGTGTGTGTGTGTGTGTGTGTTCCACTAGGCTGTGAGATTTCTCAAGTACCAGACATCAAGGGTTGCAGGACAAATGCTGGTTTCTGAAACAGACCAACTTGGGTTGGAATTCTACCCCTATCAGCATCATGAATACACTTCTGGGGGCCCATGAACTTGGATGGAAAAAATGACACGCTTCAGTTCCAAATGGAGGCAACAAGCCACAGTAGTATTTGCAATATCTGAGATTTTTGTCACCGGTAGAAATCACAGGTCTCTGCCTGTTCCATTAAAGTTGTTGTAGATGTTTCAAGATATTGAAGACAACAGGGGTCAGCAAACTTTTTCTGTAAAGGTCCAGAGAGTAAATATTTTAGGCATGATAGGCCTTTCTTACTCTGTTACAACTACCGCTCTGCTTTTGTTGCTCTAAAGCAGTCTTGGACAAGAGAACCTTGAAAGGGTGGGGCTGAGTTCAAATAAAACTTTATTTACAAAAACAAGTGATGATCCAGATGATAGTTTGCTGATTCCTGATATATGCAAGTCATTACTTTAAAGCTGCAATAGTTATTAAAATCTTGTTGTCTAAATTTAAATTTAAAAAATTGTTAACGTTTATTTATTTCTTGAGAGAGAGACAGACAGAGACAGAGCATGAACAGGGGAGGAGCAGAGAGAGAGGGAGACACAGATCCAGGCTCCGGGCTGTTAGCACAGAGCCTGACGCGGGGCTCGAACCCACAGACCGTGAGATCATGACACTTAACTGACTGAGCCACTCGGGTGCCCTAGAATCTTGTTATTTAATGCCTCGATAAAGAGGCACATAAATTGCTATATCAGACTTTTAAAATGTTTGGAAAACTGCATTTTAATATCATTAGTTGCCCTTATGAACCCAGGCATTTTGTTTGACGCATTTAAAAATGTATTCTGAGCTGGATTGCATAGACTTCACCAGGCTACCAGGGGGTCCTTGACCCGCTGAATGTGAAGGACCCTTGTTATTTAATTTCTCTCAGCTTTAGTTCCACCCCCCCAACCCCGCACAGATTGGCAAAGCTAGTAATAATAATATCCATGGCAGAGGGTTTTGAAAGGATGCAAGGCCGTTTTGAATGTAGAACTAGCTTAACTAGAAAGTACTACAGAAATTTAAGATATGAACATTTTCATTTCTCCAGTGGTGCCCACTACAGCCCCAGGTACTGAATCAATGTCTGTTGCCATCACGTGAGTTGAGCCAAGAGCCTGGCATCCGTCTCTCCAGAAAGATCCTTGAACAATATGAGAGACAGAGAGAAAGGGACAGAGAGACTGGAGAATGCTGGCGGCTCTGAGCATTATTTCACAATTGTCTATGCAAAAGTCCTACCCATCACGTCTATTTAGAAGTTGCACTGGGGATATAAACAGGAAGGGGCGGGGGGAGATGGCGAGTTTCGAGCAGACACTTCCTGCTGACGAGGCAGGTTTTAAGAGCACTACTTGCGCAGTTTGTGAAAGCACATGAACCTTGAAATAGAAATATGGACCTCTTAATTCATCTCTCCCTTATTTGATAAAGTATAAAGTAAATGAATGCAGAACATTTTCCCTTTAATTACACAAGGAGGAATGGGTAGGGGTGCGCGGCAGGGGGAGCAGAGGATGGCGGGCCAGAGGCCACGGGGAAGCCCTGTGCTACCACAGCCATCGCATTGCGCGGAGGCTACGTTGCGGCTTTGCTGAGATTTCGGTCGCGGGGAAAGAGGTTGGAGCTACGGGTCACGACCAGATCTACCCCAGGGCCAAGTGCCTTCCAACTGGGATTCTGAGATAGGCACTTGGACGAGGGGGTCTCTTCTGTTGAAGGGCTTACCGTTCAGTTAAGGAAACAAGTCTGCAATGCACAAAGCAGGCATCGGGATGGCGGGGCAGTTATGACCCTGCATTCCTGAGCGGGAGACGGGGACTCCGAGCAGCCCTGTGCAGTTGCTACTGATGTGCACCAAATAGTTCCATTTCTGCCCTTATGGAGCTGACACCTGGCACGGAGATGGAAAATACAAATAAACCCCTTGAATAAACATGTCAGACATCGAGCGTCCGCTCCTAACCCTCCTCACCTCTGGATTCTTCTGCTCTGTCCCCTTCGAAACGCTGCAGTTGTCTGTCCCGGTGAGCGTGAGCCCCAGGCACAACCAATTTACGTAGAGGCAGTTTAGAGTCAGGGTGCCACGGTATCCAATCACTTAAAGTTGGAATAGTTCCTCCCAGGCTGCCAAGAACCCATATTTTATTCAGTTTGATTATGATTTTGTCAAATTAAAAATTGTTCAGGTTCACAAAAGGATGACCAAGGGTTAGAAGATCAGAGTTTGTTGGGAGTTGAATTGTGTCCCCCCCAGATTTATATGTTGAGTCTCAGGTCCAAACACCTGAGAATGTGACCCTATTTGGAAAAAGAGTCACTGCGGATATAATTAAGAGTAGGCAGGCCCCTGATCCAAAATACCCGGTGTCCTTTTTAAAAGGGGAACTTTTATGGGGCGCCTGGGGGGCTCAGTCCGTTAAGCTTCCGACTTGATTTCGGCTCAGGTCGTGACCTCACAGTTCGTGAGTTCGAGCCCTGCATCGGGCTCTGCACTTGGGATTCTCTCTCCTTCTCCGTCCCTCCCCTGCTCATGCTCTCTCTCTCTGAAAATAAATAAATACACTTGAAAAGAGAGGGGGACTTAGATACAGAAGACACACGGGCACATGGAGAACTCCACGCGAAGAGGAAGACAGAGACTCGGGTGATGCGTCCGCAAGCCAAGAAGCGTCAAAGGTGGCTGGCCCACCGCCACAAGCTATCGGGACGGCGTGGAGCAGATTCTCCCTCACAGCTTCAGGAGGAGCCAGTCTGGCCCACACCTTGCTCTTGGACTTCTGGCCTCTTCTGGAAAGAATAGACTTCTGTTTATGTTCTGCGGTATTTTGTTACAGCAGCCTTAGCCAACTAATACAGTGTTCTCATTTGGCTTTCCAGCTGCCGGATGACCCGGGCAAATGACTTCTCTGGACCTGCGTTGGAGAGGCAGCAAAAGGCAGCAGTCCAGAGTGGGGGCCGGGCGCCTGCCTGCCTGCCTGGCCTTGAGTCCCTGCTCTGCCGTTTACTAGCTGTGTCATCTCGGACAGGGCCCTGTGCCTGCCTGTACCTAAGTTCCCTGCCCTATAACACTACGGGAAAGACTAGCTGGTCTCCAGGTGGCCTCCCATCCTAATTCTTGACAAGTCTAACGCATGCACTTTTAAAAAATCATTGCGAGTTAGCAGGAGAGGCCACTTCTGAGATGCGAGGGCCATCCTAACAGGCCCCCAAGAAGAAATGGCCCCGTGGCAGAAGACAAAAATGGAGGAACATGCCAGGCAGAGCCAAAAGATGTTTCTACGGTAGGGAGGATGTTTTGGGACCGCTCGAGTTACTGGGCCTTCGCTGAGTAGAAACCCCAGGGTGGGTGAGCACAGCTCCCAGTGTGGGACTGTCAGGACACGGTGGGAACGAGCGTGATTGCCACGCGAAGCCAAGGATGGATGGTCTCTTGACTGACCACGTGGTAATGAGTTTGACCAACAGCTCTGAGTCCAGAGGCACAGGAAAGAAACGGCAATGTGACCATTCCAAATGTCTTCTTGCCCAGGGAATTTTGGTTAATGACTAATATTTTTTTAAAAAATGCTTTGTTATACTAAATATTCAGAGTCTGTCCTGAAATCAAGAAGTGGCTTAGAATTCAGGCCCTTCAAGGGCCCACGAGCGTACCCCCACACCCCCCACCGCTGCCCCTCTGCAGTGTTCTCCAGGGAGGTCTCCAAAGGAGCCAGCTCCCTACAGACCTGATGGCCACGCACAATTAAAACCTTGGCGGGTTCCTCGAAATATTTACCACTAACTCACGGAGGGGCTTGTTGAGACAGATTCTTAGTGTTGCATGAGAACAGGATGTTCCTATTTCTCTGTCAGGAAGAAAAAAAAAAAAAGGCAAGGGAGATAGGAGACAAATGAATCCCACGACAGCACAACCTGCACAGCAAAAATGCCAGCTGTTCCTGGCACGACGCTGCAAGATCCCTCAGCCGTCAGCTGTCTGGTGCCCAGCCCCAGACCAAACGCCGTGTGGGTGGCGGAAGAGACAGAGAACATTGCGGGTGTCCCCTGGACATTCCCGCCTGGGCAATGCTCAGGCCGTGATTTCAGCAAAGAACAGAGGAAAGCTGACGGCTCCAGGGAGATGACGGACATCCCGAAAAGCACCAGCTGATTCACAGGTAATAACTGTGCGGTCACGACGCATCGGGCAAAATGCCAGGTACCACGGGCCCTCCGCACATCACAGGTGACATTGTTTCAGGGGCGCTGGGTCCCTGACTGGAACCACAGAGATCATAACCCCAGGTTTTGGTGAATAAATAACAGATTGAGCACCCACTCTGTGCCAGGCAGAGTTAGGGGAGTTGGGGACACAACAGTAAATCGGTAAATACAACAGCCAATAAGTGACTCCCGCTCTAGCAGAGCAAGGGTGACAGGCGACAATGCGGTCTGCAGAGCATGCAGAATTGTTGTGAGGACTGCAGCTTACAACGTGACTTGCAACGTCATCGTCCCTCTTCTGGGCTTCCGCGGGCTCCTCTGTAAACTGGGACAGAGAGGCCGACGTTCTCCTATGAAGACACTGGCGGTTTCTCGTTCGGGCTTCATTCTGTCACTAGCTGTGTGACTTGGGGCAAGTCACTGAACCTCCTGGAGCCACAGAGACTGTCAGAGGAGTGTTGGGGAAACACCAGGTATGAATCCGGGCTCTGCCCCTTAAGAGCCGTGTGACCTTGGGCCAGTTATTTAGCTGCTCCTGAAGGCTAACGAGGGCAGAGAGCTCACAGGGCTGGTGGCCACCACGAGGAAAGGGCCAATACCTTTCGGCAGTGGTGATAATGAGCTTCTCACAAAGCTCACAGCAGAGAAGAGACGTGTTGTCCTCTGACATGACCGAGCACTCTGTCCCACTCCAGGAAGAAAACAGCCAACCCCCGGGAAGGCCTGGGGCATCCTGATGAGCATTTTCATTAACAGCCTGAATAAGGACATGGAAGGCCAGCTTATCAAATTTGAGTCTGACATGAATTTGAAAGGAAAGATAAATGAATCAAATGAAGTTCTGATCCAAAAATCTTTCAACAGGTAGGGATGATAAGTGGTGGCCAACCAGATGGAACTGAAAAGAAGAATCCAAGTCCTGTGCTTGATCTCCCAAAAGCTGACTGCACATGCTTAATGAGGGACACAAGATTTAACAGTCACAAGGCTTAGAAAAGATGTGGAGTTCTAACCAAGAGTGGGTTTAGAAAACTCAACAGTGTGGCCTGGCTGTAAAAATGTTATTGCTAAAGTGGGCCACATTAATAAATGTATAGGGTCTACGGTAAAGGAGGTGACAATCTTCTAACCTACTGGGAAAAGTCAGAGTTCAGTTTCTATTTTAGAGATCATTGGTCAAGAGACATACCGATAATCTACAACATGACCAGAAAGCAGACATCAGAGATCTTAAAATCATGTGTAATAGCAATTTGCCAGGAAAGAGACTCTAAGATGGAGATTTCTGTATAGGGAGTTTAGTAGGGAGTGCAGTCAAGAACCACACCTGTGAGGGAGTGGGGCAAGCATCTTTGGGCGGAGGGAGAACCGTGTTGTGGTTGCAGTGAAAGCCCCAGCAAATCCTCCAGTGCTGGCATGGCCCTTCAGAGTTTCTGAACTGGGAATGAACCTCTGTACCCCATATCAACCAACCATTGGATGTGGGCTGCTCCCACACGGGAGGCAGGGTAGCTCCTTTTGGCCAAGGGCAGCTCCTGAGGAGGGACTTGGGAAACAGCACTCCTGGCAGCTGGGAGTGAGTGCTCAGTCCTAGAGCAGGCTCCAGGCACTGTAGCGTCACACCACCCACTACAGTCCACCCCTTGCAATACACACAGCCACCTGTTTTATATCACAGCTTCTTGGAGCAACTTATCCTGTCTCCTGCATTCTGGTTGTCTCTTTTTCCTGGGAAAACTTGGACAAGAGGAAGTTGAGTGAGACCCACTGTAGACATCATGGCTGCAGCTGGTACTCATAACCTCCTTCCCAGGCTACCTATTCTAGATTCCCTTCACCAGCATCTAGCACCTATGCTCACTCTGTGGATCATCTGGTTTCATGAACCAGACTCTCACCCCTGAAGGGTCTGAATCTCCAGTTGCCATCCCCTTCTCAGGCCTCTCTGTGTTATGGGGACTTGCATTGTAGGCTATTGTGGTTCTCAGTTTATCATCAAAATTGGGCAGGAAAGAACAAGAGACTCCCCAGTGTCTTGAGGCCAAGCATACTCTTTCCTGCCCTTTGTTTGGTTCAGCAACATCTCTACTTCCTCCCAATGATCAAATTTCCTTAACCCTGCTAGGGTAGCGACTTTGTCCCTTATTTACCAGTCTTTCAACTTAAATAAGCAGCCCCAAGAGACCGGGTGACACCACAGCCTAAAGTTTAATGTGACTTCCTCTGTCCCCTAGTGGAGACATTTCCCCTCTGGAAACCAGGATTTCTAGGTCCACAGAGCCTAGTGGTGTGGAGACAGGAAGCACAGATTCCTCAAGCGGCTCCCTGGGAATTACGGTAAGTAGAGACACTCCTGTTTTTACTTCTTGGTCCCCACACCCATTCATTCTCTCTACTAGGAACATAGCATCATTAAGTGGTCATCGACTTAGGGTACATGCTGTACCCTGCAGGGTATCCCAGGCTCACAGGCATCATCTCCAAACTGGTGCCTGAGCAGCACTTTCAAAGGTTATTCCTTCACTCTCTCAGGTGGCAGTGTCTGGGGATGCAGTATGTGATACTAAGGTCTGCCACCCACTGTCATACTTCTGTGGCTGTAAAGTGATTCTCTTGAATCATGTGATTCAACGTTATATGGGATCCATAAGCCACCAGATATGTACGGTACAAGCTGAGGTCCAGCAGGTGGGAAGAATAAACCTACATCTAGAATTTATGCCAATTCTGACCAAAATGAATCATTTCCCCTTCCAGAATGAAAGGGGAACCAATGCAATCAACTCGCCATCAAGTGACCAGTTGATCTTCTTGAAGGATGGTGCCATGTTGGTGTATCTGCATTAGTCTCTGCGGCTGGCAGGATAGGCATTGGACAATACGAGTATCTTTGATAAACAGAGATTCCATGCTATTGGTGCCACACGTAGCCTCTATCCTTGCCCCCATGGTTTCCCTATTCATGAGTCCATTTGTGCCAGCTTGAGGACGGTCAGGGACAGAGGCTAACTGACATCACGGCATCCACTATCTGAGTCATTCCATCTACATAGCGCCTCTTTGAGGGTGCCCGCTCTCTACGGGGTGGTGATATGTGATCCAAAGATCTTCACTCTCCGTGACCACTCCCATAGTTTCAACCACATGCTTCTCCCGTGGACCTTCTTATCACTTCTCAGCTTTCTCCTTTCAGGACTATGGCCAAAAGCTCAGTGATCCACTGCTTCCCATGAAGCCACTTAGGTTCGACTCCACGCCTTTTCTCTTTCTCCACAGAATTGATGGCCAAGGACACTGCCTGGGGCTCTGCCTGCTGGGAGGCTTTATCCTCTCTGCTGTCTTTCAGGGGCACCCTCATGTGGGACTCTAGGGTAGCGGTGGTTCATTTCCAGCTTGTACCTATGTATCAAGTCAACACATCCATGAACACAGCTTGTTTTTTTTGTTTGTTTGTTTTCTACTTCGTCAGTTAGTCTTAAGGGACCTCACCCACGGAGCCACTGGTGGGACCTGAACAACAGTGGCGGGTGACATGGGGGGTTGTGTCTCCTTCTTGGGCAGCCTCCTGGTGTCATCTGGTCCCATCATGCCTGATCCCAGGTGTACTACTTCCGAGCTACAATAATCTCATGACTCGGTGTCTGTATATGAACCCAGGTCACGATGAACAATTTTGGCTTCGTGGTCACTTAACGTCTCATGGTCATTGGCTCCATTTGTACCCGTGCCCAGAAGCATGCTAAGAGCTGTTTTTTGAATGTCTGATTCTCCACTGCAGATGACGTGGCCTTGTTCCAGAACCCTAAGCGTCTACACGGTAATTCTCCTTTTGGAACTCACCATAACTCCACATAGTTTCCTTTCCTACTACAAATAGCTGTAATACCTTAGAGTCTGCCCAGTCATGTAGCTCACGCAGCAGGGCTGCTTGCACAGCAACCTGCATCGGCTACAGGACTCCTGCCCACCGAGGCAGGGGTCCTCGGTGTCCCGCAATAAATGGGTTGGAGCAGCTTTTCCTAGCGTGGAGTGTACTGCCTGCAGAATCCAAGGAGACCCACGAGGTGTGTGCTTCCTTCTTAGTGGTGGAAACTTTGAGATGCGATCGTTTGCCTTTACTTTGGAAGAGAGTCCTGGTCCCAGGACACCCACCTCTAACAACATCACCGAGGAGGTGACTCCCCACATCTTTGTAGGGTTTAACTCCCTCTTGCTGGAGTACAGGTGACTTACCAAGGCCCCCAACTCCCTCGCCAACTCTTGCTCTCCTGGTTTGATTGATGTGATTTCACCAATTAACCAGATCAGTGAGATGTTATACAGTTTGTCTAGACAGTTCGAGGTCTTTGGGACTATGTTGTGATGGAGGACAGAAGCAGCAAACCACGGTGAAAGACCTTAAGTGTGAACAGATTTGCACCCCATGAGAGTGTGAACTGCCCTGGCCCTCTTTCCTGATAGGGATCTGTGCACACACACCCTGCAGTGCTCAGAGCTATCTTCTGTGCTCTGGTAGAATCACACCGCCTACAACTGGGGGCAACTACTTGCTCAAATTATCGTAGCCCACTCTCGTCCTCCAAGACCCAGCTCATCTTTGGAGGCTCCTGCTGGTGAATGAAATGGTAAAATGGTGGGGACCAACCACTCCTGCATTCTTTAGGACTAAAGGTGGCACCAATCTCTGCCGTTTCCCAGCTGGGAGGCAAGATTGTTTTTCATTTTCTATCCTAAGTGGGGGTAGGGATGGAAGAGTTTCAAGGCTTCTACTTGGCCTTTCCCGCTAGGACACCTTGTGGGACACTGGGTGACACTTCCCCAGTGTGGCTCAGGGGATGCTCTGGACCCATGTGAGTCCGTTCTGTGCCAGGAACGTCTGTATAAGCTGACCCCATACACATCCCACTCTAACGGAGGCCATGATGACTGCAGGGGCCCGTTTACCAATGTTAATCAACTCTGGGCATTTGCCCTTCTTCAGTACATGAGCCCTAAAAGGACGGGGGCAGTCATCACTGACCCCAGTTGCTGTGGCGATGCGGGTCCTTCCCTACGGGGACCTACCCTCTTCTTTAGTCAGTAGATTCTGGGCCCTGCAAAATAGCTCTGATTCAGAAACTAGACAAGGGATCACAGGGTTTTTTGTGTGGTTTTCTGTTTGTATTTTTTTTTTTTTTTTGCTTTTTATTTTTGTTTTTGTTTAAACTGGGACAGCCGCTTTTAGCCTCCTGATCATCTGTCTTTAATTTTTTTTTAATTTTGTATTTATTGAGCAATACTCTTCTGAGCTGCCCTGAGGGCAAGGTGACCAATTTATCTTAGTCTGAGCAGGACTTCCGTGGCGTTAGCGCCGAAAGTTCCTTGTCCTAGAAACCCCCTGCATCCTGACGGTCACCCTACCTCAGGGACACGGCGTTCTGTGGCCTCACCCATCAGTCTGCAGGCCAGGCCCACCTGGCCACCGCTCTGACCTCACTGCTTGCTGCGATAGTTGTCCCCACCTTGCTTCTGACAGGTAAGCACTGCCACCTGCCTCTGCCCTTTCCTAAGATCCCAACTGCTAGCTGGGAGCTCAGGTTTGTGACATATGACATCACCTACAGCCATGCCTAGTCTACAGACAACACCCCCAGTGCCCCCCCCCAACTGCTGCTGGTACCTCCTCACCAGCATAGCTGTCCCTGCTTTGGTAAGTGACCTGTCATCCAGGCCCTTTTATAGCTGCTAGGCTTTCCAGCCTTACACAGAATAGCCACTCTGGCATGCTTCCTCCTCCGACTTGCAGATCCCCTCTCCTGCCATGTGCCACTGCAACTATGACATTTCTACCTTACGTAGCGTGGGCCATACCTTCTTCCAAGCTTCGAAGAACCATATGAGCAGCACGTTAACATCGGCTTCCAAGGTCTTTGTCAGGGTGTGAAATCCTACACTAAGGGAGTTGCCCCCATACTGATAGCTACTGCCTTCCACCCGCCATTCAGCGTCCCCGATTTCTCGTGCATGCGCCCCTGGGCCCTGCCAGTGTGTGTGGTGGGTCCTGTCCCTCCTTTCCTCCTTGAGAAGGCCCCTACTTCGCTGGCCGGATTGTGTAGTGACTTAGCCCCAGTGTCGGTCCAATGTCCCAGAGGGGGATGGAGGTAGGTCCTGAGTGGGCAGATGCCGTGGGAGGTGGAGGCCTCCGCATCATCCGTAAGCAAGAGGTGGGGAGCGTTAGACTTCAAGGTCAGGGAGAGGGCCACTTCGGCAGGCCGGGGGCTCAGCAGGTCTGGGGTTCAAAGTTCTCAAGTTATTGACCCAGATACTCCCATCACAAGTCCGAAGGTCCCATGCAGGGCCATGACCTTGGCATAGCCAACTGACTCAAGGTGAGAGGTCAGAGTGGCCTCTTGTCTGGGCTCCACTTAGGGTCCAGAACCTCAGCGCTCTCCTGTCTCCGGCTGCTGGAGAAGTGACTCTCTTTCTATGTAACCAGGGAAGCCCACGGACTACGACAGTGGAGCAGACCCTTAGCCCACTACATGGGGGTTCTAGAACGGGAAATGACTTTTCAGAGATTCATCTCCTAGTCATTGGCCGTGGCTGTCCCCGGCGAGGGCACAACCTGGGGCAGGCCAGTCCCTTCTGCCCAGGGCAATGCCTGAGGAGGGACTCAGCTGCAAGCCAGCGGCAGGCAGCCACCTCGGCTTCACGAGAATGAGCTCCTTGGTGCTTTATAAAGGAGAGTTTGGGGGTTGCACGTCTGGACCCACCACGCAAGCCGGGTGAGGGAACGCTAACGGGGCAAAGATCTGGGCAGAGAAGGTTTCAGGGATGTGAGGTCATGTTCAGAGCTCTGAATGGTTTCCCTGCGCTCGCTCTGTGGGGCTTCGTCAACAGCGGGTGACAATCATAAGACAAATTTTGCCTCAATCGAGGGAAGACCCTTGGGCGGTCCTGACTCTCAGCAGCGAGGGTGGGGCAAACTCTGGGGGTAGTGAGCTCCCCGTCTCTAAGGTATGCAAGCAGAAACTATTCCACCAACTAGGGAGGCTGTTGCAGAAAAGATTTGAGCACCAGAGTGAGACAAAATCCAACAATCTTCATGAGCACTTCATTCCGATCTTGACCTTTGGAGAGTCCGGGACAATTACTTCCTGAAGAGCATGGCAAATAAATCCTGAGTAGCCCTGCTCTTAAGCATCTGCGGCAACGCCCCTCATCTGAGCCTTCCTTTCTTTTAGGGGTTCCAAGTGAGACGCTGGCTGGGTCCGAAGAGGGAGACAACAGGGTGGGTGGATTTGATGCCTGTGCAGCGAGCCGCGGAGTCCATGGGGACGCAGGCCGTCCTCCAGAAGGAACCCTGCGCCTTCGCCGCGCCAAGCCTCCCGGCTGTCACCGCGTGCCCCTCCAGCTGGAACGTGCGTCCGCCAAATCTGTGCCCGAAAGGGTGCACGTCCCTCTGTGTGTACACAGACACGCACACAAGCTCTTCCCAACACAAATATATATTTAAGATTTACTGTTCTGGAAAACCTAGTGAATAATGTAAATGATGAAAGCCTGCGTCTGGCAGAAAATATTGTTCAGGCTGCCTCATTGAAATTCAGCCTCTCATGCACACTTGGAAATACACACGCCGTATGAATTATGGATTCCGGGCTTTATCTCTCACACGACACATGAATGTTTGATAAAGATTGTTTCCAATATTATATTTTGTCAAAGCGCTCATCTAAAATTCAGGCAGAAATGCTTTCCGGTAATTATGCGCTGACTTCACAGGGAGCGGGGAAGGCAAGGTAGAGCGTGCCCCTCGGTGGGGTCGCGGCTGTGTGTGCGCGCGCGTGTCTGTGGGTGCGTGTGGCTTCTCCCGCCCTGGGTGTTTCTGCTTAAGGGGAGAAGGGGCACGGACAGTGTTGGCCCTGAAGTTCTCTCTTCCTCCCGCACACCCTCATTAGGGAAGCGGCTGCGAGAAGGTCTACCCTGAGCCCTGTAGACACCTGATAGCTGCTTCCTTCCTCGGATGCATTTAAACTCGCTACCGGCTCACTGGCAACATGGCCCGAGTCTGGCCTCCCAGCGACTCGTGCTCCCTGGAGCCTCGCGCTAATCCTCTCCAACGCGCTTTCTTGAGCCCCCCAAGTCCCACACTCCACCTTCCTTCGGTGGCTCTTTCGCGGAAGAGGGCACATCCCCAGCACCCGGACTGCCTTCTCTACTCCCGCCTCCCATCGCTAGCGATCGTGTCGCTCCCTGCAGACTCCACCTCGGGATCCTTCTTGACACGCGGTTCAGGCGGCCACCACCAGTCAGATGGTGACGGTGTCCAGAAGGCACTCTATCGGTCATCACTATACCGCAAGGTAAAGTTCAACCTCTGGAGCGTGGCCGTTTAGGACGTTACCCTAGCCGGTCTTCCGACGTCATCTCCGGCCATTCCTGCCCCACCCTTTCCAGGTTCTCTAGTCCCCACGTTATGCCTTTGTTCCGGCTTTGCCATCTGTCCCCAGGGCTCTCCATCCCCCTGCCTCCTTGGCGAACTCTTACGCATACCTCAAGACCTCTGTAAAGCCTTCTTCCCCTCCCCCAGGTATGGAAACTGTGTCTTCTGTGATTTCAGGCCCCCTCTCTATTTATCTGTCTGCAAATAATCATACAGTGTGAAACCCCCAGGGAAGTTTACTAACGGGGAGTACTCATGCTGCCTAACCCAGTCCCCGCGAGTGACCTAGCAGGTGCATGGGAGTCACGGTGCAAAGGACATGTAGGTTCTGTGCTCACAAATGGCCCTGGCCTTCCTGTATCGTAACACAGACACTGGAAAGGTTTCCCCTTACCTTCCCCAGTACCGAGGAAATCATTATGTGTTTGGTAGCTAGGGATTTCAGAAAAAGCAAGAAAGGAGATCATCAGGGGAAGTGTCAGAACGGACCCCACCGTCATCACCGAAGTGTGTCTTTTGTCTGGGGGGCCAGTGCCCCAACCCCCCCCCCCCCCCGTGCCGGCCTCGATGCTTCCCTCTCCCTGCGCTCACTACCCACCACGAATGGGAAGTCCACAACCCAGACACCCTCTGAATCTGTCCCATTTCTCTTCATCCCCGCAGCCCCAGGGTGCAGCGGGCTGCCAACATCGGTCCTCAGGAAGCCTGGCACAGGCCCCCGGCCCCGAGGTCTCCCTGCCTCCTTCACGCCTCCTCCGGCCCATTCTCTATCCCGGGCCGGCATCGGCTTTCTAGACCCAAATCTGATCCTCTTTCTCCTTGCAAAGAACCATTTGATGTTTCTCCATTCCTCTCAGGCTGAAGTCCAAAGTTCCCTCTGTGGCTGGAAGGGAAGGTCGGTGTTCGAAATACTGAATGATCCGTGAGGCCTGGGGGTCCACCCATCAGAAAAGATGCAGGGAAACAGCCACAAAGGCCCAGGCACTGAGGATTAGCGGGAGATGAGTGGGAGCAGAAGGTCCGGGACCGGGTCCCCTGCTGACCACGTGCTGCACCCCATCTCCCCCCCCCACCCTCGCTCCCCGCCCTCCAGCCCCCTCACTCTCTCCCCCCACCGTCCACGCCTTTGCCCCACTCTCAGGTTTTCCGTCATCCCTCACCACCCGGCAGAGAGCTGGGCGCAAAATAGGCGTTTTAAAAATATGTCCTGGATTTAATGGAAGGCCAGGAAGAGCATCGGCCCCAGGGGTCCATCGGGAAAGGCTGCTGCAGCAGCCAGGCCTGTGCTGTGAGCCGGGTCTGACGAATGCGGCATCGGGGATGCGGTACCCTGTGAGGAGGGGCGCTGACAGCTCCTGAGCCAAATGCTGAACAAACGCTGTTCTCTGGCCATTGCATATTTCAATAGAACTCGGGTGTAAGAATTACAGCCCCGGATTTCAGCTGCTCCCAGGGGAGCTGGGAGCAGAGAGTACGCCAACAGGGAAAATCCCTGCGAGAATCCCCCGGTATGTTTGTTGTGTGGTGGGTGTGTGCCTACTGCCTTCCTCTCTCCCTTCCACAAACACCGTGTTGCCCGCCTGCCGACGCTGCCCGGCACCGCGCTGGGAACTGGGTGGGCTGGGGGTGGGGTGGGGGCTCACATGAAGACGACAGGCCTGAGCCTTCAAAGCTCGCTGGCTCTCACCTTCTGGTGGGCTAGCCAGACTAGCAAGCAGGCGGGAGGCTGAGGGGCAGGAGAGACGGCCGGGCTGGGCTAAGAGCCCACGGGTGGAGAACCTAACCAAGATGGGACTCGTCAGGAAAGCTTCTACAAGGAGGGGCACGAGAGCTAAGTCCTTAAGGACAAGTAGGAGTTGGCCGAGGAGAGGCTGCGGGAAGGGGTCGAGAGGAATTTCGGGCATCAAGAGCAACGTTGGGGTGTTGAGAAACCTGCAGGACGTTCAACAAGGCCAAAGCCAGAGGCCGTCTGAAAGGCTTCATGTGGTGAACTTAGACAGGAAGTTAGACATTGCCCTGAGGTTCCGAGAGGGCAGCCTGCGTACAAATCAGAGGGAATCCAAGCCAGAGCTGGACCTTGAACTAGGTGCCTGCTGTGCAACTGCTGTTCGTCTCATCCTCAAGATGGCGGCCCATTGTTGGGCATGTCACCACCCTAAAGAGAGACGGAATTCCTCTACTCTCTCCTTGAATCTCCGTGGCCTGTGGCCTCTGTGACCAACGGAATCAAGTGGAAGTGAAGCTCTGCCGGGTCAAACCTTCAAAACAACTGGAACTTTCCACTCCTGCTTGGCACACTTGTTCAGAGGCACACCGGCCAGCATGTAAGGAGTCTGGCTACCGTGAGACGGCCATGCTGCGAGGTAGCCCCCGCCAGCCACGTGAGGAGGTCTCGTGGGGAGGGGATAATGCCAGGCAGAGCTGGCACAGCTTAAGCACAGACGTATCATCAAAGGAGCCATCTCGGACGGTCTAACCCCAGGGCACTTCACAGAGGCCCTGGACAACTGGCTTCACGGTCAACTTGTCACGGCCATTGCCTGCCGAAGCCCCAGACATGGAGAAGAGACGAGGAACTTCTGCTGTGCCCAGGCAGGATTCCTGACTCAAAAGATCATGTGGTTGGTTATCTGCAGTAGATACCTGAATTGCCAACCCAGTTTGAATAGTAAGAATGTGTTCGGTGGCAAGGAACAGAAAACCCATGTGCAATGGTTTCAACAAACAAATAGGGAACATCTCCTTGCACACACAAAAAAACAAATACGCGGAGGAAGGTGGCTACTTAAAGTCTCCATGAAATCAGAGCCAGCATCTTTAAAATTCTCCTGGCTTTTCCCTCAAGGTGACAAGATAGCTGCCGCAGCTCCAGGCATCGTGTTCTCATTCCAAACAGGAAGAAGGCAGAGGGGAAGGGGCTCAGCCAGCCATTTTCACCCCTTTTTATTAAGACAGCCAACGCTTTCTCAGAACCATCACCAGCAGACTTTAGCTTAGGTCTCTTTGGACTTAGGTCACATGGCCTCTCCCAGCTGCGAAAGGCAGAGAGAGAGGGGGGCGGGTAATGGGATTATTCCGAGTGGCATAGACTACGGTCCATTTACACTGCCACCCCAAACCAAAGTGGGGTTCCATTAAGCTAAAAAAAGGGAGAACAAATATTGGACAGGCAGGCAGCCAAGTTTGTCTTATCAGTGACTTCTTTTCCTTTAAATGCTTTATTGAGGTTTCATTGACATATAATAAACTATATGCCGTATTTAAGGTGTGTGATTTGATAAGCTTTGACGTACGTTTAACTCATGAAGCCATTACCACAATCAAGACAGCAAATGTATCCATCATGCCCGAAGTTTTCCTGCACCCCTTTTCAATTCCTCCCTCCTGTCCCTTGACTCTGTCCCTAGGAAAGCACTGATGTGCTTTCTGTCACTGCGGATCAGCTTTCCTTGTCTACAACTGGGTCACACTGAGCACGTCCTCTTTCGTCTGGTTTCTTTCGCTCCGCAGAATTCTTTGGAGATGCACCAGCGTTTTTGCGAATATCAGTCATTCGTTCCTTTTTATCAATGAGCAGTATATTGTATGGCTATGCCATACAACCACCCTTCACCGATCGATGGGCATGTGAGTGTTGGTTTATTACAAAAATAGCTGCTAAGAACACTTGTGCACAAGTCTCTGTGTGGACACACACTTTCTTTTTTCTTGGGGAAATACCTAGGAGTGGACAGGCTGGGTCACATGACACGTGTATGTTCCCATCTCGGTTAAGCTGCCGGACTGTTTTCCAAGGTGGTTGTACCATCTGACGCCCCCAGAGAGTATTCCCGAAGTGTGTAAGAACTTAGCTCCTCCTCATCTTTGCCGGTACTTGGTGTGGTCATTGTTTCCCAGCACCTTAATTCCCATCGGGGCTTTGGTCCAGGCTACGTTTGAAGAAATCCTCTGCTGCCCCCATGCCATGAAAACACTGGGGAAAGGAAAAGAAACAAATGCATTTCAAAAAATCTAACTTCCGTGTGGAAGGGACTTTCAGGTCTATTACCTCGTTCAATCCTAGCAACAACCCGTGGTGGTCATTCCTTTTGTCCCCTGCCTTACAAATGAGGAGTGGGCACGGAGAAGCCTGGGATCATGCCTCTAGGTCTGTCCCAACTCCAGAGCCCTTTTGTCTCTCCTATTTTTCTGTGGCTCGGACCCACTCCCTCTCTGAAGTTGACTTCCTTCTGGAAGGCGAAAGAGAGGTGGCCATCAGGATACAGCAAGAGAAGGAGAGCTTGGGTTGGGGATAGGAGGCCTCCCGCAAATGAGCAAAACCAGACCAGGGTGGAGGTCAGGAATGACTTCCCAAAGTGGGTAAATGTTAAGCCAACTTTTCAGGAAGCAGGAAGGAAAGGCAAGAAAGCGAGTCCAAGAAGTACAAGCAACACAGCAAATCTCCAGAGACATGGAACATGGTAACGTGTTCAAGGAAACCCAAGTCATTTGGTGACTAGAGCAAAGATGTGCACGGGCAGGACCAGAGGTGGTATGTGGGAGGCTGGCAAGGTCCAGAGCGTGAGGGTCACACGAAAAAAGCCAAGATAGCTGACCTTGATCCTAAAAGCCACAGGAAGCCGTTAAAGGTGTTAAGCAGAAGAACGAAACGGCATGCCTGTGGTTTAGAACACTCCCTGGAGAGGATATATTGGAAGGGGCTCTCTTAGGGCAGGCTGACCAGGAGACCACGGAGTGGGACATTTCAAATTTCAAGGGATGCACAGAGACTGATAGCATCCAGAACTGAAATTCCTGTGGGACACCCAAGAGAACACGCCTAGAAAGCAGGAATGGAGGTCTGCCCTGAGCTGCAGGGAGTATGAGGACTCCTCAGCTTATGAGGGGTCACTTACGCCACATGGGTGCTGAGGTCACCAAGAACCTTGCATAAAATTGACGTGTATTAGGTAAGCAGAAGAAGAGATATTTGCGAAGTTCACTGGGAAGAAATGGTCGGAGAAACAGGAGGCAGCAGGGGAGAGAGGGTGCCAGAAAGACGGGCCAAAGTCACAAGCGGTCAGGAGAGGTAAGCAGAGGCGAGTGCCCATTGCTTTGGCTCTGAGGAAGGTTGCAAAGGGCCTCGACCAGAGCCCTTCAAGTGCGTCGTCAAGGTGAGAGCGCCGTGTGGTCCCTGAAGAGCAATCCTGTGGTCTGGACACGAGGAACGCACTCCCAGGAAGCCTTAGAAAATAAAGACATCACTCATATGCTGGGAGTGGGGGGATCTTGAGCTAGGAGACTTCAAGGTGGAAGAAACTGGAGAATGAGTACAAGCTGTTAGTAAAGACACAAATGAGCAGAGGGGGGTAGAAAAAAACAGGACACAGGGAGGATGGGACATGGGGCACCTTTCTGGAGAAGGAGGGGAGGTGAATGGGAGGCAAAGGGCAGTGGCTTTTGATGGAAACACACTTGTATGGGGTTGGGCAAAAAGTAAAGTAGATAAACCACTAGCTAACCCAATCAAGAAACAGCACACAAAAACTCATAATTAGAAATGAGGATGAAGAAATAACCACACACAGGAGACACTAAAAGAATTCTAACAGATTACTCAGTCCGATGTTTTGAAAATAAATTTGAACACATGGGCAAAACGGGTGATTTTCTAGAAACATAAATGATGCAAATTCACCTCGGAAAAGATAGGAAATCGAAACAGTCCGATTACCAGGCAGGAAACTGAGAATGCTGTCCAAGAGACATTATCCATTCAGGTACCAGACCCAGACAGTGTCCCAGGTAAAATCTATCACAATTCCAAGAAGTATATCACCCCAGCGCCATTTAAACGGCTCCTGCACCTGGCAGGGAAGGGGGAGGAGGCCTTGAAAATGAATCTAAGAATCCAGCGTAACAGCGAAAGCAAAATCCCGAAAAGAAAGAACAGTAACAGCAAACCTACAGTCCTATCTTCAAGACTATGTAAGTGCAAAATTCTCGGTAAGAGACTGGCAAGTAGAAGACAGACGTATTTTTAAAGGATAATATGCTACCACCATGTGGGGTTTATTCCAGTAAGGCAAGGATGGCTCTCTATGAAGAAATTTGTACATCAAAATACCAATAGAAGACTTTAGAATTCTTCATCATATACTAGAAAGTAGTTGGTGAACATGCAGCTTTGATTCTTGATTTAAAACTCTTAATAAGATAGGACCCACAGAATTTCCTTAATATGAATTAATATATAGATACCTCTCATAGGTCAAGCCAAAACTCAGTCGTTTCGGATGCCAAGCCTCTGGACTCCTTCCCGTAAGAATCGAGAACAAGCAAAAGAATGATGTTGCAATTCACAGCATTGTGCAAGCCTTCACCCCTCCCTGGGCTCATGTCATTTACCATGTGATTTTTGCAGTTTCTACTCCTAAAGACAGGGCATCTTTCCCACCCCGTCACAGTTTAGCTTGACTGTGGGATCTGTTTCGGCTGGTGGAGAGTGGGAGGAAATGACAGTGTGCCAGTTCTGCGCACGGACTTAAGAATCACCGTGTGTTTCTACAGACCACACTTGGGTTTCCATCACCACTATAGGAGAGGGCACAACCCTTGGCTAGCTGGTCAGGGAGGATGAGAGACAGGTGGAGCGGACCTGGGGCCAGTCAAGCCCAACCTGGATCTGCCCACCTGCAGCTGACCTGCAGACACATGAACAAGGAAAATGATTGTTTTCAACCACAGAGCTTTGAGCCATCTGCTATGGAGCATTATTGTAGCTATAGGTCCCTGATACACCCAGTGTTAGGACTCCTGTTCAACATTGTTATTGACCTACTAGCCGATGCAAGGAAATAAGAGGAAGAATTAAGAGGTGGGGCATTGAAAAGAGGATGCAAAATTATCATCATTTATCAATCATATCTGATTGTATGCTTTCAAAACACAGGAGACGGGCACCTGGGTGGCTCAGTCGGTTAAGCGACTGATTTGGGCTGAGGTCACGATCTCACGGTTCATGGGTTCAAGCCCCACATCGGGCTCTGTGCTGACAGCTCAGACCCTGGAGCCTGCTTTGGATTCTGTGTCTCCCTCTCTCTCTGCTCCTCCCCCACTCATGCTCTGTTTCTCTCTGTCTCTCAAAAAAAAAAAAAAAAAAAAAAGTTGATATACTGACCAAATGAACAGAATATGAGGTCCAGAAATAGACCATAAACCTCTGGAGGACGTATCAGGAATGATTGTTAGCGTTTATTGAGCACCTACTCTGTGCCAGGCACTGTTCTACATACTTGTAATTATCTCATTAGCCCTTACAACAACACTAAGTTATTACGCTCATTTTACAAATCTGGTAACCAAGGTACATAGACATTTCTGCAACTCATATATAATAAAGTTGGCATTTTAGTTCATTAGGAGAAAGAAGCATCACTCAATAAATAATTTGAGGCTAGCTAGCCATCTGGAAAAATAATGTGGGCTTCTACTTCTTACACTAAAATTAACTCCACATAAATCAAATGCGAAAGAAAAAAATTAAGCAATAAAAGAAAATATAAGAAAATGTTTTAAAACGTTGGAGTAGAGATGGCTTTTCTGAGGAAGGCACAAAATGCAGAATCCATTCGAATATTGATAACAGTGATTACATTTACACCCAACATTTCACCCCGGCAGGGGAGGGGAGTGGACACAAACCCAGATTACAGTAATTGCAGCCAAGATGACAACGGGCTTATGTATGTAAAGAAATCTTGTAAATCAATAAGAAAGCCAACAAACAATCCAGTGTAAAGAAAGGACAAGGGCATTAACACTTCACAGGAAAAAAAAAATACAAATGACTTATAATTCCTCATACTTTCACCCATTGAGAGTAAAACGACAATGTGGCAAATGTTTCACTTATCGAATTGATAAAGACCAAAAAGCTTGATAATGTATCTTGCTAAGCAGCTCATGAGGAAATGGGCGTGTCCCTCTGTTATGGAGTAATTGACATGTGAGGAAATCGTTCCAATAAATGTTGGAAAATGTACACACCTTCAGAACCCGCAATTGACTTACAGAAATTTATCCTGTAGACACACATCTGCATGAACATAAATAGGTTTGTACCTAAGGATTGTGGTCACATTGTAACAGCCAAAGCCTGGAAAACAACCTAAATGTCCATTACCAGGGAACTTGGTTCAACAACTAACAGATAATGATATACAGTAATGATGAGGAATTATCATTATCAATGATAAGGTAGAAGCATTGCCATTAAGACTAAATAGTTTGCTTTTTTTAAAATTTTTTTTAACATTTATTTATTTTTGAGACAGAGAGAGACAGAGCATGAACGGGGGAGGGGCAGAGAGAGAGGGAGACACAGAATCGGAAGCAGGCTCCAGGCTCTGAGCCATCAGCCCAGAGCCCGACGCGGGGCTCGAACTCACGGACTGCGAGATCGTGACCTGAGCCAAAGTCGGACGCTCAACCGACTGAGCCACCCAGGCGCCCCTAGACTAAATAGTTTTTAAAAATCAAGATGCACAGCACGGTATCTATCCAGCAGAACTTTCTGTGACGATGGACTGTTCTAGATCTGTGCTGTCCAGTATGGTAGCCATCAGCCACGTGCAGCTAGTGATGCCTGATGCTTGAGTGTGGTTGTGGGACTGAGCAACTGAATTTCTAATGTTCGTCTTAATTAGTGTTACTCTCAATTGAAATACGCCCCTGTGACTGTGGTGCTGGATATCACAGGCTAGAAAATGCTTCTGTTTATGCATATGAACAATTACCATTTCTGAAAAATCTAGAGAGGCTGGCAGTAGTCATTGCCCCTGCCCAGGAGAACTGGCCTATCAGGTGTCTCTGGGGACAAGAAGAGTCCTTTGTCCGCTTGTATTTCTAGTATTTGACTTGTTTATGGGGTGTGGCATGGCATAGTCGATATTAAACTAACTAATGAAAGTTCAAGCAGGAAAGGTGAGGAGGGCTTGAGCATTTCCTTGAAATGCAAGCAGGAGTCGCCCGTGAGGGAACTGGAGGGCTCGCGGGCCATGGAGAGCCTGGAGAGACTTGGGAGTGTGGGCCAGAGGTTGAGGGGCAGGGAGGGGGTGCTGAGTAACCACAAACGAAGGAGTCCTGGGCTATGGGGAGCATATTGTCGCATTGGGAGGCCGGCATTCATGAGGGACGGAGGCCACACAGCTGAATGATTTTTGAGAGCAGCTCGAGTGTAGACACTAAGTCAAGCCATTAGATTAATCCCAAGACACATGTAAATAGAAGAGCTGAGGAGAAAGGGATGGACTGGATTAGGAGATATGAAAAAGTAGAATCGACAGAATCTGGCAGCCAGTTCTGATATGGGGCCTGAGTGACGGGGACAAGCTTCCGATAGCTCCCAACTCTTGGCTTGTTTGACTGAACTGATATGAGGGCCACTGGGGAAATAAGGTTTACGGGAGGAGCAGGTGTGGGGAAAAGGTTCATTCAGTTCAGTGTTGGCGGATGACCCAGGTGGGAGTTTCTAGAAGCTTCTAGATAGTTAGGTCTGAAGCTCATCAGGGAGGACTAGGCTGGATGGGTGATCACCGAAGCCAAGACAACTGGCAGACTCCCCCTGAGAAGAGGTGTGGTGAGGGACGGGGCCCCTGAGTGCACACGGGCTAAAGCAAAGGGCTAGGGAAGAGAAGCCAGCAAAGGACACCGAGAATAGCACAGAGGGAGGCAGGAGGGAGAACCCGGGAGAAGGGCCAGGGAGGCGGTAGTCTCAAGAAACAGGAAATGGTCTACAAGGTCAGATGCCACGGAGAGGTGAGGGCAGATGGGGCCCTGAAAAGCCCGTTGCACTTGGCAATTAGGAGGTCATTCAGTGGCCTCGGTGAGAGCCATGTCAGGGAAGCACTAATGAGGAGGAACACATGATTCTAGTGGGTTGAAGGGTTAATGGGAGAGGACAGTGGAGATGGTGAGGGGCAGCTCTTGTTCCGTCTGGACACTTGGCTGTGAAAGGAAGCAGACAAAGGAGCAGTATCTAGAGGGCAGGCTGAGTGGAGGGCTGCTATTTTTTAATGTTTGTTTTGTTGCTTTAAGAGGACAGAGAGTGGGATTATAGACAGTGGCAAAGGGTCTCTAAAGAAACCAGACGTCATGAATGAAGCGGGGTCCCTTGGGGAGGCAGGGGAAGGTGGGCTCTGTGATACTCGGGTGGCTACGACCTGATCCGGAGATCTCTGAGAAGGAGAGGAAGGGTGTCCGACCGGAAACCAGGGGTTTGTGCTTTGGTGGCCTCCGTTTTCTCAGGGACGTCAGAGGTGTGGTCACGAGGATAGGGGAGGGCGAAGAGTGGCCGTAGGTAGAGTAGTGTGGGGCTGAGTCCAGTAAAGATGACTGGCTTTGCTGAGGGCTCAGCAGAGGCCCGGGAGTGTGGAGGGAAAAGTCTGGCCTCCCCAGCCGTTCACAGCAGCCTCAGACCACTGCCGACATTGACTCATGCCTGCCGAGGGGAGCCTGTCGCGGCCAGAGGAGCTGGGGAGAATATTGGCTAGCGGTGTGGGTTTGGAGTCAGACAGACACATCGAGTCCACTCACAGCTGTGCAACTTTCCACAAGTTCCTTTACCTCTCTGAGCCTCGTTGGAGAAACGGGATTGATGTTTTCCACTTCAAAGGTAAAAGCACTTAGCCTAGACCTCGACACTAAAGGTCAGCTGTATCACAGTTAAAAGTAAGAGTGTAACGATGCTGAGGGGCCCGGAGAGAGGGGTAGAAGCAATATTCCATGGAGTCTAGATAAGATAGCAAAGCGAAGGCAAGAGGAATGATGGGCAAGGGGCAATGCTTGGGCCCGAATTCACCGCACTGCCTGCTATTGTCAATAAAGTTTTATTAGACACAACCATGCCCCTTCTTTACGCCTTGTCTCTGGCTGACTTTTGTGGCACAAGGACAGAGTTGAGTAATTGAGTGATCACAACAGAGGCTGTATGTCCTGCAAAGCCTAAAATATTTGCCATCCGGCTCTTTAAGTATAAATTTGCAACGCTTGAGGATAGGAGGGCTAGATAGAGTCAAGCAAAGTAACGAACGAGAACAAAACCAGGAGGAGGCAGTGAAAACGTTTAAGCCAAAGAATGAGACTAGAGAGAGGGCTCCTGAGGTGGTGTTGCGTCAGGAGACAGGCAAGGGACTGTGTGCCTATGGCACAGGCTGGGTGAGGGCCGTGGAACTCTGGCCAAACCGGGAATTACTAGGCTCTCATGTTAAATCCATGCGTCAAAGGATTGCTGTGTCAATTGATTGATAGACTTACCCATGTGGATCAACAACAGAGACAATAGAGGCAAGATCAGCAATAGAGACTTTCAGTCACAAAACATGGTGCCCAGAAACTCACCAGAACTGACTTCCCAAAAGCCATCCTTCCGTTCTTTGCAATCAAAACTTCAGTTTTGTTCCGAGCGACACTGTGCTTGACTCCTAGGGATGAATCTCGATTTGTCTGGGCCAATCAAGTAATCACATTCCCTTTTGGCTGATCTTTACTTTTCCAGACTGCCTTGTAGCTAGAAGTAGTCACATAATGAGTTCTGGCCAATAAGACATCTCGGAAAATCAGCTCAGGGCTTCTGGGAAAGCTTCGGCTTTTCTGATGGGAGAGGGGAGATTTAATGGTACTGACCTCCTCCTTTCCTTGCCTTGACACAGAGTTAATGCCTGGGGCTATGGCAGTCGTTTTGTGGCCATGAGGCAATAAATATGATGGCATAAGTGCACGATGCTAAAGATGTTAGAACAGAAAGAGCCTGGCCTTGAGACCATGATCAAGGGCTTGTCTACCTCCGGACTTTTTAGATGAGACACGGAAATGGCTTTATTGCTGAAGACGTTCTTTCTTGTACTCAAAAGCACTTTTAATTGAAAGAAGGAAGAGAGAAGTTCTGAAGCAACAGTTGGGAGCTGGGAGAATGGCATGCCATGGGGGGAGGGAGAGGAAGCATATCGGCTGATATCAGCAGAGTACATTTGCTCATACATACACTCACTATGTTTGAGTTTAGAGGAGACTGGGAAATGGGTGGTTAAGAACAGACTGGAAGGGGGTACCACCAGGGTGGCTCGGTCAGTTAAGCGTCCAGCTCTTGATTTCAGCTCAGGTCGTGACCTCACCATTCTTGAGAAGGAACCCCACGTCGGGCTCTGCACTTGGGATTTTCTCTCTTTCCCTCCCTCTCTCTTTCTCTCTCTCAAAAATAAATAAATAAGCGTAAAAAAAAAAAAAAAGAACAGACAGGAGGAGGCTTTGGATGCTGGGTTGAGGAGTTCAGGGTTTTTTCTGTAGTCGATGGGAAAACTCACGCAAATGTCTTTGAAATCATATAGATCCTAAGCTTGCTGTAATTAATAGTTCCTAATTTCTGTACCTTCAAATGTTCTTGAGACATTTACTTTTCTGTACTTTCTTTAAAAGAAAAAAATGGCAATGAATTTGCATTATTCTTATGGTTTTATCTTTTTTCTAATTATAAAAGTGAAGTATATTTAGACAGTTTAGGAAGCGGATAAGCAAATAGAAAAAAAAAAACAAAACTATTTTAGGTCTTTGCCTGGAGGGCTGATATTTCAGAAAACGAAGTGGAAGCAGGATGGGTTGATTGAAATTTGAGAGCGCACACAAAAAGATTCATACCTTGCCTGAGCCTCAGTTTTCCCATCTGTAAAATGAGCAGGTGGGACTACAGCTAGGGAAGTCTCCATCCAGCCTGGTGGTAGCTCAGGGATGCCTGAGGCGAGCCGCTTCCCTGGGCTGTTAACACACGCCCTACAGACGCCCTGGGTCACGGTGAGAGTCACGGTCAGTAAGCCCAACTCTCACCCATCGATCTTCTCCGGGTTCACACAGACGGATCCCTCACTTCACAGATGTGTATGATGGGCTTGGAGGGGACACGATGATGACTGCAGCCCAGGACCATCACGTCTCAGAGGTCAGAATCCACACCCAGGGCTCACTTCTACTGTACCGGCCGTGGCCGGGCACCATTAACCCCCCCGGTGCTGGGCTGTCTGTCTCCCCTAATCACCAAGAGCAGCTTTGGCAGGGAAGCTGCCCGGGGCTTCTCCAGGAGGGAAGACTTCAGACGTACGAGTGTAAACCTCCCACTGCCCTCCAGAGGTGGGTACGTGGGTTAGGGGCTCTGGCTGAGTGGGTCAGTCAATTCACGCCCGGGGAACAAACTGCTACAGATTACCCATCACTGTCCCCACTCCCCTGGGCGCACTGCCCCAGCTCACCCGCTCTCGGCCACTTGGTCTGCTCCCCCATAAAGCATCCCACCCCGTCCGTAGACCCAGAGCGCTCCAGAGGGGGGAGACGTCAGTGCCAGAGACAAAAGCGTTCAAGTGTTTGACTCTCACTGCTGGAACCGTCCTCAATGCTTTTTACGTCCTGGCTTATTGGATGCCCACGGCAACCTCGTGAGACAGCTGCTCTTACTGTGCCATCGCAAAGGCAAGGAAACTGAGGCACGGGGCAGGGGTGAGAAGGTCAAGCAATTTGCATACTTGAGTGGCAACACGGGCGGTCTAACTCAGGCCTGGGCTCTGATCTTGACCTTTTAACTACTCTACTGCTCCCACCCACTCCGTGGCCCCTCCACTCTTGCCTCATCTTGCAGATGGGAAACTGAGACCCGAGAATCAGCTCGAGGTTACCGAGCTACACAGTCCTGGGCGAGGCTCGGGCCACGGGCTGCCATCCAAGGCTCCTCCCATTGCCCCATGATGTCACTTGCTTTTCTCAGGGCTCTCTTCTAGAACAGCCAAACTATACAGATTTGGAGTAACAGTCCAGGTGTAGTCAGAACCCCGGGGCCCCCAAAGCTCCACGAGCCTTGTAGGAACTGACATCCCTGGACCTCCAGCTTCACGAAACGTCGGCAAAAACAAACATGCGTCCACTTCACAGTTTACGAAGCACCCAAATCATCATACACCACCTAATGCTCATGACCATCCTGTAAGGTGAGTCTGACCGTGGTCTCCACTTTACAGCCCAGGAAACTGAGATGTCTGTGGGACAAGAACGGGCACGTCCCCACCTCGGACCAAAGGCAGGTCGCGTGCCATCCCACGCAACTTCTGCCAGCAACACCGTCCCTAAATCAGCTTGAGAAATTGTCAACGTTCATCATTGGAACCCTACAAAGACCCCTAACAGCTCAGATGCTCGCCAGCTTTAAGCAAGAGGACGATGAGACACAAGTCATTGTCCCAAACCAGCAGAGCTTGCTCTGAGCACCTTCTGCTCACCCTTCCCAAATCCTGGGAGTCTTTGGATAGCTCCCTGAGTTCAGAGATCAGATCTCTTAGGTATTTGAATCCCCCAACCCAGAGCCCTTATCTTAGGGCTTGCTGAGTAACATAAAGAGAAAGGAAGGGGTGGAGGACGAGAGAGGCCTTTCGCTCAACATCCACTGGTTCAGACCAGCCACGCAAGCAGGTACGTGCTGATGGAATTTTTATTTATAACTACAATGCCACCAAGCAGCTGTGTGACCTTCTGCAGGTGCATTACCCTCTCCGGGCCTCAGTGTCTCCATCCATAAAAGAAGGTAGCTGGATGCGCTCTCAGATAGAAATTGTGCAGCCTGTACCTCCATCTGCCCCTGCAAGGCTGCAGACATCACGAATCAATCCCACCGTGTCTCCCACAGGTTGGTGGAGCAGGAGCGTGTCCTCAGAATCTGAACGAGACAAATGTACGTTTTCTTTTCGGCTCCCAGCATCCCCAAATGCTTTCCACCAAGAGAATCCCAAAGCATACAAGGCGCAGGGCTTCCAATCCCTCATCTTGTCCGGTGGGTGGGAATTTCTTTTCCCAGATTCTAGGACAGGAGAACGGGGTTTAGAATTGACCAACAGGATGTTCCCATTCAGGGCTCCGAGCATGAATCAGGTGACCCAGGAACATAGGCCTTGTTGGAGACTTCTCAAGGTGGTGCAGCAGGGCTATCAAAGACCCAGAGACAGTGACAGGTGACCAGCAGCGGCCAGATCAGTGGCGCCGTTCCAAAAACCCTTCTTGCGGTGTGAGCTGTTTCCGGCTGCCAGCCTGCTCCCCGTCCGTTTTGCGGTAGTCAAGGTGAGGAGTGAAGCCAGATAGATACACGGCTGAATGGTTTGTGCCAGTTACGGGCAACATGCCTGTACGTAAGTTACATACCCTCATGGAATACTATTCTCTCCTCCATGAAGCAGATACACCCGTATCTACACCCTTCGTAAGGGTTGTTGTGGGGCTCACGTAAGATAATATGAGTGGTGTTCCTCGCCTGGCACCCAGAAGGGGCTGAATAAATGGAGGCTACATTACTGAGGAGGGAGAGGGAAGAGGACCCAGAACGGGTGGCTGAATCCAGGGCAGGTACACGCAGCTGTAAACAGCCTGAACAGCTGTCCTGATGTACCACAGCCGGGGAGGGCCCATCGCAGTGGGTGTTCCCTACAGGGAACTGAACGTCTCGGGGGGAGCTGACCTTTCTCTCCTCGATGCTACCTAATCACGGAAGCTCGGAGGAAGCTCGGAGGTGTAATAGGCCGCTGCCCGTGTGACAGCGGAGACCCTGAGAGGCGTCGGGCACTGTCCGCAATGAGTTAGAGGACGGGCCCCAGCTGATGCCGATCCCCCCCCAGATGGAGCCCAGGGCTGGCTTCTGGTTTCGGCGAGTGCCAGGCTGGGTGAGCAGGCGTGCCAAGAGCCTGCTCCTCCGAGGTGTATGCCAGGACCAGGGGCCAGATGCTCCCTCCAAAACCTTCCATCAGCAATGGCATCTGCTGTTCTCCCAGACCGGTCCAGCTGCCGCCCAGGCGGGAGGCTCGTTCCCCAGCCCAGACCCTTCTTTCCGCCCCCACCCACGCCCCAGGCCTTTCCTTGGGGTCTCAGATTGTTGTCGTTCCTCGGATCTGCGTGGCCTCTCACTGCCCTGCCTCTTTTCTGGCTGTCTCTGGTTCCGACTGGAATTTAATTGGGAGCTTGAAAAACTCTGATTGTTTGATAATTATAAGGCAGGGAAATTACCAGGGCATCAAAGGTTGCTCCCAATTGCTATATTAATTGTCCTTCGTTATCTCTCGGTATAAAAGACCACTTGATAGAGACAAAAGCCAGCCAGCTTTTATTTCTCGGCCGTCTGACGAGAGGATGAGGGGTCGTTGCTGGCTCCCATCCATTTCTTCCCAGACAGAAACCTTGCTGCTCCCTGCCCAGCACAGCACCCCACCCCCACCCCGCCACCACCTCGAGACCCTCAGCAAAGCACAGCACCCTCCGGCCACGACCAGCCCGAGACCCTGGTGGTCTCCTGACCCAGTTGTTCATAAAAGGAAAAAGCCCAAGTTCTTAGTTGCGTGTTCAGATGCGCTTTTCCTCGAGTGCTGGTGTGTGAGTGCATGTGGGGACTCTGAGGGAGGGAGAGCCGGCATTGACCGAGGACGTCCTGTGCGTTAGGTGCTGTGTCCAGTGGCTCACAAGCCTCTCTTTACAATAGCTACACCGTGCTTTTTCTTTCCATTTTGCAGCTAGGGCTCTGGGTAACTTTGCCCAAGGTCACACGGCACAGGCTGGCACCAGGAGCAAACCCTGGGCTCCTGGACGGAGCTCTCCGTCACCCTGCAGGACTGCCGAGTACCTGCGTGTGCAAGACGTATGTGTGAGCGTGGGTGCGTGTGTGCGTGCGTGCAAATGTCTATGAATTGCTGGGGGTCCAGGTAAAGGACAGTATCTAAGCAGTGGGCTCAGCAGAAAAAGAACTAACCAAAGGCATGAATGAGGCCATTGTCAAAGCGTACCCGTACATTTGATGTGTTTATTTTTAAGGGACCCAGCCATGCCTTGATTAAAACCACTGGGGTCTGGAGGTAAATGAACTCGTGTTTGAATGTTCCGTTCCCTTGAGCGCCTATTGGTGCCAGGCCTGTGCTGTCTGCTGTGAGAGGTCTGGAGACAGTCAGGCACGGTGTCTGCCCCGTGGGCTCCCCGTGGGCTCCCTGCCTGGTTCCCAGCCACAGACACGGGGCAGGGCTGGAGCTGTCCCTCCAGCGCCATGATCATCCCGCATGTGAAGCCTCTGCTTCTGCGGGGGGGGGCCATGGAAGGCTATGCAGGGCTGCCTGAAGGCCATTAATTTTTTAAAGCCTTTTGCCAGCATGCCCAAACGTCACCCGCCTGGCCGAGATCTAGGTTTAACCAACAATTGATTATCCTTGGAACCACCACGGCTATATATCATTAATTCATGACTTGGCTTCTGTTCTGCAACCGTGGCTTCATTCATTAATAAAAAGAAGAACCACGTGTGGAGCCCTTTTATGGCCAGGTCCCCGATGGAGCCTCGACCTCGATGTCACAGCAGCCATCCAGAAAGAGATCCCGATCCCGTGTTACGGGCGAGGAAACTCGCCCAAGAGGTGAACTCACGATTTGCCTCCATAATACAGCGTGTAACAACGGGCCAATCACGGCAGGGGCCAGGCTGCGGCCGACAGGCAGTCGTAACATCCTCAGATGCTCCGTCTTTACCAACGACATACATGGATTTTTTTTTTTTTTTTTTTTTTTTTTGCAAGTCGTGACTTTCAACTGAGAAAAACCAAAGGTAGCGAACATCGGTGCCTGGAGCAGGGCCAGACCAGCCGCTAGGGCTTGTTCCCGGGCCCTCTCGCCAGCCCCTGAGCAGATCCCAGGCCTTGGGAGATAAGAGCAGGGGATGCAGTTCACTGGCAAGGATTCCAAATCTGCAGGTAAAACCACGATTTCCGGCAAAGTCTATTTCCATCTCCCCAGGGCTGTTCCAAAGGAACCTTTCAGACGCAGCCTGTCTTGGCCAATGGCCAAGGACCATGAGGATGTCTCAGGAGCATCTGAAAGACCAGGAAAATAAGGGACAGGGCATCCAAGCCTTCAGTGACAAGTGTCTAAGTTTAGGACAGCGTTACCTTTTGTTGTCATAATGTATCTCAGTACGTATCTCATGACAGAGTTTTGTACTTCTCTCTTTATGTAGATATAATATACGTAACATATATAATCTGTATGTTATTTACATACACCACCAACAAGGCCCTCATTCTGATCCTTGAATCTACTAGTCTTATCCTCAGCCCCAACCTCTGCACTGCTGCTTCCTCCTCTGGAAATGCTCTCCCTCCAGAACTCTGCATGGCTTGCCCTTGCTCACCATCCAAATCTCTGCTTCAACGTCACTTCCTCAAAAAAGTTCTTTAGCACTCCACCTAAACTGGTCTGTGGTCGCTCCCTGTCATGTTTTCATCCCAGCTTTAATCTCTCCTGTCCAGAAATAAATATTGTTTTACTTCTCTAATGTGGTGTACCTCCTGTAAGAGTATAAGCTCCATGAGGGCAGATGGAGCTCCTCACGGTGTGCCCAGCACCTGCCGGGAGCCCAACGATGTTTCGGTGAGTGAAAGTATCAATGCGTGGAAAATCTCCCCGGTAGCCTTGCTGTGGAACTCTGCACCCCTAAGTCAACGTGATCCAAAGGCAGGGAATATGCTCCTTCTAATTCCACAAGGAATGTATGCAGGGGTCTGCATCTCGGGGTCAGCAGCTGAGTCCAAAACACTCAGGTCTGCCCCAAGCAGCAGATGAGGAGGATGACTGAGATGTCTACTGGGGGTCCAGGGACAGCTCACAGCATTGGGGTACGACAGGTGCAGCTCCGAGGAGGCAGCACCCAGCCTGTAGGACTGGCCTTGCCCAGTACAGTGGGCATCGGTATGACCGGGAGTCCCCACTGTCAGCTTGGTTAGCAGTCCTAGATGGCCACATCAAAAAACCACAGGAAGGACCCACACCTTGAGCAAACCCCAAAACACCAAGGAAGAGAAGTTTGCAAAGCTCCAGAGTTCCCGTGGCAACAGAAAGACTCAGAGCAGGAGGGCCGTGGTCACAGTAGGGGGAGAACCAGTCCCTGGAGATGAGGCCACTCGGGGTCCGACTTGACACCGAGCCCCAGCTGGCCCTGGGGTAAGCCCTGTCGGACACATAATGAACGGGGTTACCACGAGCTGTCAGCCTGAGATGGAGTTCTGAGGCCAAAGTGGGTCGAGCCAGGGTGTGCAGGGCACCAGAACCTGAGAGGGGAGCCCAGGCCGGGCCCGGTGCCAGGCCCAAATCAGAGGAAACAACAAATCGAGGTGAGAGCCAGCTCAGGAATCAGGGTCATGGGCAAATCCAAATGCAGTCAGGGAAGGAGGCCCGGGGCCCAAGGGGGACGGAGGCTGAAGGGCAGTTTGGGCTGTTCCCTGATGGGGGTGGTGAGAGCTTCCTCGGAAGGCCTGGCCTCCGGGGGCCGTGGCCTCCACCAGACATCCCTGGTGGACATCTGACAGGCCGATTGGGACAGTAGGCATGGGCGGAAGCCCGTTTGAACTTCCTCAGCCCTGTATCTGAGGCGGGAATTAAACCGTTCTGTTCGACTAGGGCGTTTCATTGACTTCTGGCAAAACACGATGTCCTGCTTCAAAGGAAAGGAAACACACAGGCTTAGAAGGCTCGTTGGACATCAAAGCACTATTAGAGAACAGCATCCTGATGAGCTAATTGCAAATGCAGCCCGGGCAGACGGAGCACGCTTGCCCAGGAACATATGGGCTCACACAGCCAGGCAGAGGGTGCCGGGGACAAGATGTGTGCGGGGCTTTGGTGAACCCGACGTGTTTGCAAAATAATTCAAGACGTTGCCTCAGCCTGGGCTGCTCTCCCCTCCCGCATTCCATCAGGCTGTGGGGGTGGAGAGCAGGATTCTTGGTGCCTCTGCAAATGAAGGCCCCCCCCCAAGGGGGCAAGTAAGGAGGGCTGGGCCCAAGCAAACCAGAACATTCTCCCCAGAATCAGAGGGACATATCCGTGCGGAGAGATTTCTCTCGACTCCCAGAGGCCCCTCCAGACTGTGTGGCCCCTGCCTGGGAAGCAGGGGACCAGTGGGCAGCAGGGTGGGCCATTCCCCTCTTTGGGCGTCCCTAGTCACACCCATCCTGTCCTGCTTGGAGACACTATCGTTTTCCGCCCTGAAACTGTTACCATTTCTTCTGATGGCAGCATTACAATGTGCCCAGGAAGCAGAGGACCACCCAGCCCGGGTGATCTACCCCGGGGCTCCCTGGGGTCAGACCAGTTGAGTAGGTGGTGCCCCCTAAGCTCACCCATCAGGAAAAGCTCAGTGACTCCAATCCTATCTAGTTTATACAACAGAATCAGGCATTCGATTGCCCTTGAAAAAAGGGAGCTCCAGATTTTTCATAGAACTGCTTCTCTGGAACCACCACTTCATCTTACCAGTTGGGGAAACTGAGGCCAGGATGGGCACAACTGCCCGTGGTAAGTCAAGGATGGGGCCAAGTTTAGAGCCCAGGACTCCAGCTCCAGGCCAGTGGTCTGGCCACCCCAGCAGGCTGTGCACACCCGATCAGGTTCAAATGGCTTGCCCCTTGGTGCTAAGCCTCCCTGGGCCCCCAAACACCTAAGCTCCCCTCAGCCCCCTCGAGGGGGCCGGCAGATGTGCTGCTCAGCAATCAGGAAGGCCCCTCACTGTCACCCTCTCCCCCTCCAGACTGGGCTGATGAAGTGCAGAGGCAGCTAGGAGGCCAGAGGGAGCTTCCTAAGAGGAAGGCTGCTGCGCCTTGCAAAACAATGGGCCAAGCGGTAGCAACAGGGAGGGAGAAAGTTGGAGAAAAGGAACCAGGGAATTACAAGGGGCTTGAGGCAGCCTTGTCCTGCCTGTGCATTGGACGGATGGGAAATCTGACGTGGAGGGTATGGGGGTATGGGGGTGGGGCACGTCAAGGTTCCCAGCAAGGCCGTGGCTGAGTCCCACCTTGGGTAAGGCAGTCCAAAGGCTTTGGGAATCTGGGATAAAATCCTAACTCGGGTGCATGGCTGAGTCCATACAGCCTGGGTTTCCAGCCTCCTCTGCTCCCCTCCCTCCTTACTCCCAGCTCGTAGGTACAGCCTCTCGGCCTCTTCCTTCACTGTTCTTTGCACAGTCGTAAGTGAGAAACTTATTCGAATGATTCTTTCATTCATTCTTATCTCCCTCTGCTCTAGAACGTTAGCTCCACGGGGTCAGGATTTGGTATGTTCCGCTCACTAGAGTTCTCAGTGCTCAGTATGTATTTGATGGATGAATGAATGAATGAATGGATGATGGATGAATGAATAAATGAATGTATCAGGGTTCTTTCTGAACTCAAAGCTTGCCGTGGCCTCTCCCCACCCTCGAGATCTCACTGGAAAGCCCTTACCCAGGACTGAGGCCATTCATGATCTGACCCCAGCCTTTGCCGCTCTCATCTCCTGCCATGATTCTCTCCATCTCTTCCACACCCCACCCACACCTCTGGAAGTTCCTGCCCTTACATGCCTTGGTAGCTTCAGGTCTAAAATACCTGCTGCCCCTTCATCTAGATGGCTGCATCCTATTGATTCTTCCAGAATCAGTTCAAATGTCCCTCCTCCCTCCCTGGTGATCTTTCCAGCCCAGGCCTTAGGCAGCAGAGATGATGGCTCCCTCCTTGAATACAGTGTGACAGCCAGGGTCCTACACAGGTATAGAAGATAAGGATTGGTTCCCATGTCTGATTGTACTGTAAGAGACTAGGCTTGCCATAGGATACAAAGTATGACTTGCCCAATGCTGTGTTCCAGAACCTGGGGTTTGATCAATGGGAGGGCTCAGGCCTGTTGGCTCCTGTCCAGTCAGTGCCCCTTCCAGCACACAGGGATCCACATCAAACATCCATTCCATTCCAACATCTTTCTCTCTCTCTCTCTCTCTCTCAGTCTCAAAACCTACCATATCTGGTACCTTCTTCTGGCCTCCCTCTCGCCTACCATCCCTCTGCTCACTCCCACTCCTGAGCAGGGAGGGTCCAGGAGAGAAGCTCAGTCGATGCCCATATTGATAGGCTGGTGCCTTTGGGCTCCAGCGACTTGTACCCGGAGCCCCCTCTTTCCAGGGCCCTGTTGGCGACAGGTCTAGAGAAGAGACCTCATGGAGCCCACAGCTTAGACTTGCACATGAAAGTTTTAGAAACATTGCACATCTCCATCCGGTCTGTGCAATGCTGTTTTTAAAATACAGCAGGTTTCGGGGGCGCCTGGGTGGCTCAGACAGTTAAGCGTCCGACTCTCGGTTTCAGCTCGGGTCATGATTTCACGGCTGGTGAGTTCGAGCCCCGCATCAGGCTCCACGCTGACAGTGAAGAACCTGCTCGGGATTCTGTCTCTCCGTCTCTTTCCGCCCCTCTCCCACTCACCCTCTCTGGCTGTCTCTCGAAATAAATAAATAAAAGAAAATTAAAAAATAAATAAAAAGTCAGGGCATTTTATATACAAATACAGATTTCTAGCATCTCCTAAAAAATGAAAACATCAAGTCTTCTTGGAGGCACCTCCTCACACAAGGCATCAACCGGAAGGAACTGGTGGCACCTCAGTCTTTCGACTGATTCTGTATCCAGTTTACTGCAGACCCCATCACTCGGTCCTTGCTCCCATAATGACGGCACCCTGCCTGGTTGCCTTGGGAAATTTGGGTTTGTGGCCTAGAGAAAGTCTTGGGAGACTCTCTCTGCTCCGAAATCAGATCACTCCTCCCCTCTCATTTGCCAGCAGACAACACACACACACACACACACACACAGAACGACTCTGAACTGGGGTGCAGTGGAACCCATCATCCCGACAGCTGAGCCTGAGGACAAAAGAAAGGAAGGCTCCAGAGGAGGAGGGAGAAAAGAGCTTAAACCTGGGTTTGGGGACAAGAATGAGCGTGCAGGGCAGGAACACACCCGTGCGAAGGAAGCCAAGAATGCAGTGGGAGATGAAGTCTGTGCTCCCGCTGAACTTGAACAGCAGGCCAAGTCTGCTGGGACCCACCGACCTCGCCATCGGTGAAGACAAAGACCGAGTCTCTTCGGCGCTGTAGAGCCAGGAGCACATCAGAGTTGCAGCTCCCGGTGCGTTTTCCATCACGCAAAATGCCAACCACGGCCGTTGCCACAACTGTCCTTGCTGCCGTTCTTTGAGGGCTTTCCATCCTTACAGGGACTGTGTGAAATTTGGTCTGCGTCTAATCCTAAGGGTAAGTAAACATCACTGCAGCAGGAGAGCCTAGGGTCAGAAGAGCAGAGAAGCCTGCCCGAGGTCCCGGGCACAGAGAATGGCCGGCTGCAGCCAGCCTGGTCTCCGTATGCTTCACTCCCCAAGAGTGGGCCCACCAACCGTGTGCTCAGTTAAGGGGGTCAGGCCTCATCCAGAAGCAAAACCCTTCGACTCTCCTTCATTTGGCAACCTCCCCCAGATAGATGGATTTGAAAATAAGTCCTTCCCTGGCCATCCCAGGCCCTGAATGCCGAGGACAGTCAGAAATGATCTGAAATTTTTTCATACAAATCCTAAGTCCGTGCAGGGGTTAAGAGCCCTGGACTCTGGACCCAAGCCCTGCCACTTCTTGACGGAGTGACTCTGGGCTATGCGACATCTCTGTTCCTCGATTTCCTCCCTGATACGGTGGGGATATAATGACAAGAGCAGCAGCCATAAGCAAACTGTCCTCGTGAGGTGTCACCCGTGGGGGGAGGTGATTAGAGCAGCTCCTGGCACCCGGACAGCATTTCTTAGAGTAGCTGCACTTTCCTCCTTCTCATTCACCCTCAACTTGGCTTTCACTCTCCTTTGAAAAAAAGGTGGGGAGGAGAACTTCCTTCCTGGAGCCCTTTCGCCCTGAATGGTGAGGGCTTGGCTCCCTGGCGCCTCTCTGCTCTGTCCCTAAAAGCCCCAGCACCTGCTGCAGGGGCTGCACAGCCCTGTGCTGGCTGGTGATGAAGTCCGGCCCCAGGGGGTCTGGGGAGACACAGGGGGACCCCCAAGTAGTGCCCTGCTCTGAACGTGCTCCTGGCCAAATGGGGTAGTGCCCTCAGAATACCCTGCGCCCACCAAGCTGGCTTCTTAGGCATGGCCCCTCCCAGGCCCCAGCTCCTCGAAAGCCATGGAAGCTCTCGCTTAGATGCGGGGTCATAGAAGAGGTAGTAAGGGCCAGGGTTGAAGGGCTCAGAGGCCTGTAGAAGGCCAGGGCTACAGGTGCTCTGAGTGATGTCCAAATCCAAACCCCTCCCTGCACCCATGGGGAAACGGAGGCTTGGCGAAGAGAAGGGTCCGAGATGATACACAGGTAAGCAGCAGCAAGAGAGAGTGTTTCTAGGAAGGAAGAAAACCACATCCCATGGATCTTTGGGAAAGAGGACCCAGAAGCACCCTCTTAAAAACCTCTGATCTGGGTTTGCAAGCTCAGACGTTGCCAGGGCCAGGCAGGTAACTTGAGTGGGTGAAAAGCTAGGTAGGGTCTTTGAGGATACAAGAGCACTTGCTCCGCCTGAAGGGAGATGTCCCTTCCCAGGTCCAGGCTATTTTGTTAAAGTAGTTTTCCGGAGGTATAATTGCACAGAACACCACAGAATTTCATAGAACACACCATAGAACTCACCCAGTTAAAACGACCAAATCAATGCGTTTGTGCCAGTCACCACAATCTGACTTGGAACATTTTTGTCACCCCAGACAGAAACCCCATGCCCATTAGCAATCGCCCTCCCATCCCCCCAAACACGGCCGCCAACCCCGCGCCGTGGCACTGAGCTACGTGAGGATGGGTACATTCACCTGTTCGGCCATTCCACATCCGTGAAACCAGACAGTACATGGCTACGGGCTTTTAGGACTTCCTAGGTTTCCAAGGTTCGTCCAGGTGGGAGCACGTATCGGCACTTCGTTCCTTTTTAGGACTGCGAACTGCTCCAACGTGCCATACTTTATGCATTCGCTCCCAGTTGACAGACCCAAATTTGCCTTGCTTCTACTTCTCTGACTATTACGAATAACGCTGCTCTGTCCATTCACGCACAAGGTTTCTCGTGAACACAGGGTTTCGATTCTCTTGCGTACCTACCCAGGAGTGGACTTGCTGGGCCATGTGGCCACTCTGCAATTAACATTCTGGTGAATTGCCAAGTCATCTTCCAAAGTGGCCGCCCTGGTCCACATTCCCACCAACATCGTGGGAGGGATCGAGTTCCCACTATGATGTTGATTTGCGTTTCCCTAACGGCTAAAGATGTTAAACGTCTTTTTGTGTGTCTGTTGGCTACTTGTATATCTTTGGAGAAACGTCCATTTAGACCCTTTTCCCGGTTTTAAATTAACTTCTGCTTTTATTATTGAGCTGGAAGACATGCCTATATATTCTGAATATAAGTAAGTCCCTTATCTATGATTTTCAAATATTTTTCTCATCCTGTGAGTTGCCTTTTCACCTTCTTGGGGATGCCATTTGCAGCACAGTTTTTGTTTTTAAATTTTAATTGGATCCAGTATCTAATTAATTGGATCCAATATCTAATCCAATAATCTAATTTTGTGGGGGGCACTCGTACTTTTGACATTATATTTTTTGATGTTATATATAAGAAACCATTGCCAAATGCAAGGTCATGAAGGTTATCTCTATTTTCTTCCAAGAGTTTTATCATTTCAGCTCTTTTTTCAGGTCTTTGATCCATTTCGAATTAATTTATATGTGGTGTGAGGTAGGGGTCCAAATTCATTCTCTTGGGTGTAGATATCCAGGAGTCCCAATACCATCTGTTGAAAAGACTAGTCTTTCTCTATTTCATTACCTGGGTGCTGTATACAAAATGGCACCCTTGAGTATGAACATAAGGGTTTAGTTATGGGCTTTTCGTTCTATTCCATTGATCTACATGTCTACCCTTTTGTCAATACTGCACTGTTTTGATTAATATAGCTTCATAGTAACTTTTGAGCTCTGGAAGAGTGTGTTCTTTGGCCTTTTTCTCCTTGAAGACTGCCTTGGTCACTTTAGGCCTTTCGACTCAAATGAATTTTAAGATGTGCTCGTCAATTTCTAGGTGCAGCCATTTTTTGCCACATGACCAAGTAAATCTTTTTTCCCTCCTAAGACTTCTGATTTTTCAAGAGAAGTAAAAAAAATTGGATTTTTTTAAAATATAAAATCTCTTGGTTTAAAAGCACCATCAGGCCAAACAAAACAACTTCTGCAAGTTAAATCTCAGGGCCACTAGTTTGCAACCCCAGTTCAAATCCAAAGTCCCAGTTTGACAAATGGGAAACAGAGACCCAGAGAGGGAAGGTACATTTCTCCTGGTCCTAGAGCGAGTTGTGGAGGTCGGGTTGGGACCTAGAAGTCTGGTTGTCAAATCGAAGGTTTCCAGACCCCTTCCTGTCTGCAGTTCCTCTCCAAGCAATGTCTCAGGAAGTACACCCTATACCCAGCACGTGTGCCTTGGGTCAGAAGCACTCCTCGGTCCCTTCCAGTCCGGTGCTGGTGAGCTCTCAAGATGCTAGTCTTGGCTCCTTTGGTCCCAAGACTGAGGTCCAAATCCTGGCATTGCCGATGACCCCCAAACACTAGGACGCCATCATGGATTTCATTAGGTAGTGGCCCAGAAACCCAGAGGCCCCTCTCCAACCCTCTCCTGCCTCCTTGGGAGGACCCCTGCCAAGAATGAGCTGCCCTATTCCCTCCTGCCACCTCTTTGGGCTTCCACAGCCCCACTGTAGGAAAGAAGAAAAAAGAAAAAACAAACAAACAATCAGTGGTAGCCAGGAAGCCTGCAGCCTCCACAGTGTAATTTGGAGCAGGTAGAGTAGAGAAAAGAATTCGTCAGATTAAGAGCCAGGCACGTTATGTGGGCCAGAGCACGGGGGCTCTGGGGAGCCCACTGCTTGCCGCCCTGCTCCTGCAATTAAGATGACAGCATCGAGGCCACCATAATCCTCAGGGTCGTAAAATGTGTCACAAGGCACTTCCTCGACAGGGTGAATCCAGCAGGCAGCTGGTCATAATTTTTCCGAGGCTGCCTTTTTTTTCGTTTTTCTTTCTTCTTTTTTCTTTTTTTTTTTTTCGTGAAGACAGCGATGCCAGCTCTAATTTTACTGCAAGGTGGCAGATTTTCATTTCATACTCTCTGCAAAGATTGATTCACTGGAATGTAAAAAAAAAAGGGGGGGAAGAACACACACACACACACACACACGCACGCACACACACCACCTTGAGGCGTCGCATATTCTTCTTGGTCATTTCTGAGAAATCAAATCTTACGGCGTAGCGATTTTCAGGGATTTTTTTCTTTAAATAGTCTTTTTTCAAGTCACCGGTATTAGGATTCATAGAATCCAGAAAAGGAACAGAGAGAAGAGTCCTTGGAGCTTACTGCACCCAGCCCCCACCCACCCACCCCAAGACTTAAAAGGCAGAGAAGCGGGGACTTTCCTGACGTCCCACCGTTGGTGGCTGGCAGGCCGAGAATGCACATTGTAATGTGTGCGGAGCATTTTAACCCTGCACACCCGTTTAGATATCACCTACCACAGAGTGTGTCCTTTGATAGAACAGGGCTGAGGCCCAGAGAGGGGAAGGGACATGCCAGGTCCTCGGGGGAGTGAGGTGGCCACTCTCACTGTAACACAGGTCAGCGGATGCCTAGTCCACAGATCTCCCTGCTTAACTAGGGGGAGACCGTGGCCTCGGAAGAGGGGGTGATGGGTGGGAAGAAGAAGAGGCCAGTTTGGGGTGGTTGACTCTCCTTCTCTGTGGCTTCCCTTTGTCCCCTCGCTCAGGCTCATCCCTTGACAATGGACCAGGGTCTCTGTCCCAAGGCCCAGTCTTGGGTACCCAGTCTCCACGGAGGTGATCAACTCCAGGGAAACCCCACAAGGGGACACATGGAAGGTGGCAGGTGGCTCTGGGAGAGAAAAGAAAGTCAACAGAACCCAAAGGTTTCCTAAAAGGTGTTGTCATACTTCCCCCGTACTTTATTCTAGAAATGGCAGAAAGGTATGAGTTCGATGGCCACATAGTTGGGCATAATTTATTACCTAATAACCTGTGAAACTCCTGAACTCTGCTGAACATGGGTTCACGGTGACCTGGAAGGAAGTACCTAGTAGAGTGCCACAGGGCTCTGTTCACTACTCTTGGCCACCAACAACTTTTATTAGGCTTATGAATGAGCTCATAGATCTCGGCTGGTCCAGTCAGATGGCTAGAAAAACAAGTGTGAGGGATCACCGTTTCAGGATCCCATATAGGGTTTCAACAAGCATTCATTGGACCCCTGCTGTATGCAGATGCTTTTGTCCACTGGACTTTCAAAGACTCTTTTCCCCGAGGAGACTGAGGAGGACATGCAGTGGGGACACTGAGGGAAGGCCAGGCCCCACGTGTTGCAGCTGGAGTCCAAGGGATGACAGGGATGGAGCTATAGGACCCCAAGGGCTCCACACTGCTACCCAGACCCCGCAAGTGAGGGTCTGGTGCAGGGGAAGGGGAGCAAGGTGCCAGGGGCTGAGAGATAATCCTGGAGCCAGAGCCAGCTTTGCCACCGGCCCAGAGGACAAGAAAGAAGTGGGGTGGGGCTGCCACCACCAGCCATTGTCCCCCCACTTTGCAGACGAAGCCAGAAAGCACTCGGGTCCTGTGAGCCTGTGGGACAGGGGCACCCAGATGGTATCCCCATGGCAGCCAGTCTCAGACACTGTGAGGGGCTCTCAGCTACCTTGCCAAAAAGATCCTCTTTAACCCTGTCAGTGCCAGGCCCCTCTCTCCAACTTCCTGGTCAGTCTTGAACACCGCCCCCACCCCCCCAGCATTCAGCTCAGTCTGGCTACTCCAGGAAGCCCTGCAAGAACCCGATACTTGGCTCTGTTTGGGCTCGGGGAGCCCTGATTCTTTGGGCACAGGTCTTTCCCATGCCTGGCACGCATGCCCCGAGGTCCCAACGGTCCCCAGGCAGTATTCATCACCCCCTTTCCTTAAGCCTCTGGATCACATTCCCCCCGCCCCCCAACCACAGCCACGGTGTGAGACACAATCTCTCCCCCAGGCTGGACCTCTGATTTGTTTATTCCATGATAAACAGTATGCCAGGTCCCGCTCAGGTGCCCCAGTGAACAAGACGCCAGTCCTGAACTTGGAAACTTACTGTCTAGTAAGGGATGGAGACCAGCACATAAGCAGTGACAATCCAGGGGCCATGCAGTGGGAACAATCCAGGGCAAACCCTGGGGACTCTAAGGCACCCACATAGGAGGGCACCTCCCTCACATCAGGAGCATCTGAGAAGACTTCCTGGAGGAAGGGACATGTGCACTGAGCCCCAAAGGTTTGGCAGCAATTAGCCAGGTGAAGAGAGGGAGTGTGTTTTCTCAACATGCGAACATGCGAAACCAACTTTTTGAACATCTACTTGGCAACAGATATGAGGGATCAGCAGCAAATAAAGCAAACAGAGTCCTTGCCTTGATGAAGTTTAGAGCCCAGTACAAGGCTGTTGGGAAATGAAGAATCACATCGCATTACAACTGTGTAAGAAGAAAAGCTTTAGGACATTCAGAACATACAATAGGAAGACTTAGGCTGGGCTGTGGATGGAGACAGAAGTCCCTGGAAAAGTGAATTTAGGCTCATGCTTAAGGAAGGAGGAAAGACCCATCAGGCAAAGTGGGGGTGCAAAGGGGAAGGAAGTGAATTTCAGGCAGAACAACCTGTGCAAATGCCCTGAGGCAGCGAGGAATTTATTACTTACATAACCCTGAAAATAAGAAGTAAGACCGAGAGTTCAAAGCATAGTGGCGATGCAGTAGTTACCCTTTGTTATTATTATCATATGATGATTTTAAAATCTCTCAGTTATCACCTTTCTTCCTCACCCGAGTCATCTTACAGTGGAACATTCTCTCCACTCCACAGATGAGGAAATTGAGGCTCTGAGAGGTGAAGCCAGGTGCCCAAGATCATGGAGCGAGGAGGTGGGTGTCTGGATTCAAATCCAGACCCATGGACTTGAAGGGAGCCACTTTGCTCCCCTCCCCATGGCCCCAGTGCACACCCAGCACCACATCCTGGCTTGTGGTAGGTGTGGGGTTGCATGGCTGCGACCTAGGGCCCAGGCCTGCAGCCTCCCCCGTCCAAGGAGGTGTCCTGGCCCTCCATTTCACCAGCTGCACCCGGGAGCAGGCTTACTGTGGCGCAGACTTAACCGCGAATTGCCCATAAAGTTTTTCATCTCAACAGATCCCAGCTGTGACCCAGAGGGAAAGGGGGCCTTAGGAGAGGAGGTTGTTAAAATGTGGAATTTGGAAATGGCCATCTCCTTGAAAAACAAAAGCGTGTTTTTGCTACAGGCATCTCAAGGGCCTCTTGTCTCCTCAGTCACCCGCCAGAGTACGTGTTGCATGTCAAGTGATTCCACCGTAATCGACAATTCAATTGGCCCAAATTACATTATGTATGTAAATTTCCATCTGCAAATCAGCACGGCTTGGACCTCACTCCCGACGGCTAGTCACTGCCCCGGTGTCCGGCTCCCAGGGGCCTGTCCTCTGCTCACCCTCTGCCCACCGAGGGAGGGGCCCTGTGGGGACTCGGAGCCAGGACAGAGAGCTGAGCACCGCATATCACAGAGTAGAACCATGCCCAGGCGGAGGTTGGGGGAATAAACCAGGCTCTAGGTGCACATTGGGTTGCCACCATCAATGTCCAACAGGAAGGCACTGGAAAAGCAGCTGCTGTGGAGCCACCAGCCTCTGACTTTCAGCCCAGGAAGCATCTGGTGACACTCGACAATGGGACTGTCTACCAGGCAGTTGTGTATAGCAGATAAGAGGCTCTGGAGCCAGACTGCCTGGGTTCTCACCCCAGCTCTGCCGCTCATCTGCTCTGAGATGTGCGGCCGTTCACTTGACCTCTCCCGGCCTCACTTCTCTGTAGACTAGAGACAAAAAGGCCTCTTCCCTGGAGGTTCGTCATGGAGCTCCTTAGAAGCCTTTGCTGTGACCCTCATCCTCATGACAAGTGCTCCTACCCTACTTTGCTGCATAGCGTGCTGGAGTTTCTGGGGTGAATCTGCTAAGCCTGCTAGCAGGCAAGCTGGAAATGACCTTGATGTTCCTCCCCACCAGGACTGGGAAGAGGGTGAGGCAAGGGAGGCCCTGGCCTCAGGAACAAAATTTAAGATAGGACCAAAAATCTCGGTAATCAAAACAAATCATATTTTAAGGCAGGATTTTTAAAAATCAAAATAAATGCTCGGAAAAAACCCATGATGGACAATGTACCAAAATATGAACCCACTTGATGGGTGTGGTTCTGTCCCCGAGCCGAATGACATCTCATCAGGTCAGTGGCATGCCTTTTTTCTATGCCTCTTGGGTGATAAATCACTTGAGTCGTCATGAGTCTCATTTCCCTGATTAGAAGGTCCAGTACAGTTGAGACCAGTCTCGTCCCATTTCCAGCGGGTCTGCCCCACCAGTTGGGGCTAGAACGTCACTGGCCTTGAGGGAGAGAGGCAACCCAGCTCCCCTCCGTGCTGACCTCTGCTCTCCTCCTTCAATGCATGACCTTGGACTCTGACCCCAGAGGGAGAGGGGCTCAGGGCAGGATGTCCAACCTCCTGCAGCAGGGCGTCTGGGACCTGGCGCTGTCCTCCGTGGGTTGGTGGATAAAACCAGTTCTTTCCCACGTGGGGCTGTCACGGGTTCTTGGATGAGTCCCCTGCTGGGAACTCCATCATCGCAGCTCTGGCCGATCACCTCCAGATCCTTCCTTGGCTGCCAGGCCCCTGAGGATCTTCTTGGGGCCACTCTGCCCCTCTGGACCTGCTTCTTTGGAGGAGTTTCTAGAACACAGGCTCTCACCTGTAGCCTCGCTGGCTGGAGGGTAGCTGTGCATGTCTCATTGTCCCTTCTGCTGCCCCAGACCCTTCCAGCCACAGTGGCTTTCCTTCAGACTTCTGCACGGAGCAGATGCCTATCGTTGTGTTTCCCAAACTTCAGGGCACCCTTGGCAAGCCCTCTGTGATAGTCAACATTATTTACCGATGTGACTGCATTAAAGGATACCCAGATAGCTGGTTAAACATTACTTTGGGATGTCTCTGTGAGGGTGTTTCCAGGAGAGATTAGCATCTGAGTCTAGATCGAGTGAAGAAGGCCTGTCCTCATCAATGCAGGTGGGCATCATTCAATACCCTGAGGTCTGGAACAGAACAGAAAGGCGGAGGAAGGGCAAATTCTCTCTCTCTTCTTGCATAGGAATATCCATCGTCTCCTGCCCTTGGACATCAGAGTCCCTGCTCTTGGGCCTTTGGGCTCCACGACTTACACGAGCAATATCCCCTTTGTTCTCTTCTCTGGAGAACCCTGACTGACACACGCTCCTGAAAGCCTCTCACCGGGCTGGAGATGAGGGGGAAGACTTATGCCAAGCACCCTTCCTCTTCCCCCCAAGAGGACCCTTCTGAAGGCCTCTCCCTTAGCCCTCCTGGGGTGGGGGAGTGTTGAGCTAAGTTCACAAAACCTGCTGTCACTCATCTACCTTGAAGCCCAAGCTGCTGGTCTAGCACCTCCTTTGGAATCGAGGGGTACTCACAGTGGCTCTCAGCCTTGGGCAGCTCAGCGGAAACTGAGGCACAGAGAATGGCCCCTGTGTTTCCTCGAGCCCTCACTATACCCTGGAGGACATGTCTGATTACTCTATTCATAAATGAGGCATCTGAGGACCCAGAGGCAAAGCCCTATGACCAATCAGTGGCAGTGCTGAGACATAAGCCCTGGGCCTCCTGCCTTCCCCACCAGCCTGGCCGCCTCTCTGGCCACCAGTAGGAAAGACACTCGGTTAGAAAGGACAACGGGCAAACATCAGCCTTGAAGGGGGAAATGCAGGTGGCTGTGTGTGGGGATCGACGATCTTTAGAAAGGGTATGGACAAGCCACACGTCTTTAGTAAGCAGCTGCTGTGTGTCCAGACTCAATCCCTGACCTCAGCGAGCATGCGGGCCAGATGACCAAGAATTACCCGTATGCAGGACACAAGGAGAGAGCAGCATAAATCAGACCCCGCTGCGACTTGGTCCTCGGGGACCAGGGAAGCTACAAGGAATGGAGCAGGCCAGGAAGCTCCCTGTGGGAACAACACCAAGGCCAGGGCAAGTCCGCAGGCCTCCAGGTGGAGACTGAGTATCTGGACTGCGACGTGGGGAAGTGGGGGGAGGGACTTCTGTCCTCGTCAACCACACACCAGCCCCTCTGTAACCACACACACAGGCTAAACCTGTGGTCTTACGACCATGCCGGGGCTGTGTGACCTGGGGCCCATACCTTGGCCTCTCGGAGTCACTTCCCCATGTTTGTATAATGAGGATGATAATGGTACAATCAAATCACAAGGCCATGGAGAGAATTAAATGAGATAGTGCATACCCAGGGCCGAGCAGTATCTGCTGTACGTTCAGAAGTGCTCTGCTCTGATGTTAGCAAAGCAGTGCCTCCTGTTGGGTGCCAGGGCTCTGCACCTTCTGGAGGGTGGAAGTGGGGAGCACTGAGCAGGACCAAGTGCTTCAATGTCCCATCTGCACTTTCCATGATGGGGAGGGGAATGTTGTCCCAAGGGCTGACAGGTCGGGCATTCACTCAACAAACGCCCACCAAGCAGTCGGCCTTGGACTCAGTAGATGCACAGAGCCCCTAAGCACAGCTAATGAGAGCAGCAAGAACAGAGCTGGTCCAAGGGAGAGGCTGACTGGAAAGAGGGTAAAGGAGAACTTTCCAGAAGAGGTGCTATCTGAGCCAGGCCGTGGATAGGGGATGGGAGCTGGTGGGAAGGCAAGACCAGGGGAAGGAGGAGGAGGCCACAGAGAGTGGGGACTCAGAAAACCCCCCAGGTAGGGGTGCCTGGGTGGCTCATTTGGTTAAGGGTCCGACTTCGGCTCAGGTCATGATCTCACGGTTCAAGAGTTCAAGCCCTGCGTTGGGCTCTGTGCTGACAGCTCAGAGCCTGGAGCCTGCTTCAGATTCTGTGTCTCCCTCTCCCTCTGCCCCTCTCCCACTCATTCTCCCTCTCTCTCTCTGAAAAATAAATAAAACATTAAAGAAAAAAGAAAGCCCCCAGGAAGCCCCAGTCAGGGCATCCACGGGCTCTCTGGCCATGGGGGAGCTTAGTGTTCTACTCTGTCTCCCTCTACTATTCTCCCTCTGCCTCCCCCTTGCACTCTGCACCCGCTGAGGAAAGGACTAGATCTGCCCCAGTCACGGGGATGCCCTTGGCCCCAGCCTACCGCTGCCTCATGTAGGTGTTCAGGAAGTGTCTGTCTAACTGCTCCTAGGCCTCTAGAGACTGCACGCTGGCTCTCCCTGGGACTCTAAACCATCTCCTCATTTATGCAGCGGTGGAGCCCCTACTATGTGCTGGGTACTACCTCTGCAGGTGTTGAGATACAGAGGTGGGCAGGCATGGGGCTAAGAGTCACCAGCAAGCTAACTGTGATGACCCTGGGAACTTTCCAGTTCCAGTAGGGCAGAACCACCCAAGGACTGGTCCAGATGGGTCCAGGTTGGTCCAGGTGGGTGACGGGGGCCTTTGTGTCTGGCTGTGAGGAATGCTGAGGTGCGGCTGGGAATCCAACCCAACCCTCTTTCCCGGGACTACAGATGCATCGTCCCGGCCTTCCTCTGCCCGGCCTTCTTCCAGATGCTGCCCTGCTCTGGCTAGGTCTCAGGGCGGGGTCTCAAGCTGCTGGGGAAACTTCAGGCCACCTCCTTGACTGTCTACTCCCTGCTGCCATTCTTCCTTAGCAACTCTGGTTCTTCCAGAATCTCCTCTTAGGCCACCCCAGGCTCCTTGGCCATCCTCTGTGCCCTGGTCCCTCCAGCTGCATGAACTCCCCTTCCCCACGCCAGTGAGGGGCCTTTCCTGCTCTGCCAGAGCCCCCCCTCCAGGGCGATATTCCAGATCTCCTATAAGGCGGCCTGCTACGGTCCACGTCTCTCCATGGGTAGCCTGGACATTCCCGAGCTTCAACCTTGGAACCAAACCCCCCACCTATTCTCAGGGCTTCGGTATCTACAGAGCACTGTGTGTCCACCGTCTCCACCAGTCTGACAGGTGGGCAGGGCAGATGAGCAAGCGGGTGAGCCACTCGAGGGGCAGAGAAGAAAAGAGGCTTGGCCAAGGCTCAGGAGGCTCCTGGCACTCAAGGGGCCGGGCTGGCATTTGTTCCCGTTTCTCCAGCAATTCACGGCAGGACATCCCTGCCCCCAGTTCCAAACAACCCTCTATATAGTATCTAGCCTGGGGGCAGGGTGGGGAGAGTTGCAAGCCTGTGACCCAAGGGCCCCGAAGTTTCCACTGCTCACTGCTACGATTCCTACGGCCTCACTGCTGCCACCTTCATTAATTTCTATTGTCCTCCTTGCTTCTGAAGGCATCAGAGTTTGTCACCCCGACGTAGGACCCCTGGATGCTGTTCTTCATGTCTCTGCCACTCTTCTCCCCGGGTGCTCACTACTGCTGGCCGGGGCTCTCAGCACCAACACTAACCTCCCAGCCCTGCACCCTCCCACCCATCCGACTTGCTCTGCCCACCTGCTGCACCCCCCTCCTCTTTCTTCCCCGGAAAACGCTCGTTCATTCACTCCTCCCAGGAACACGCACCTAATACATAATCGCATGGGCCGAGCACTGTTCTGGGTGACAAGAATTCAAGGGCAGGAAAGACAGGCTCCCTTCTGCAAAGGGGTCTCAGCCTTCCCGGGGACACAGACACATGAGTGGATAAACTTAGAACAACTCTTAAGCGCTGTGCTGAAGACGAGCACAGAATACTCTGGGCCTTGCTTGAATATCACCTTCTTCGGGCTGCTTTCCTAATACCAGACGGTCAGGGACTCCTCCTGTGTGCCCCCATAACACCTTAAACGGGCCTCTAGTGTAGGGCTTTCATCACACTGCATTATGGATACTTTCAAGCCGGGATCAGAGACAAAGCTATATTAATTTTAATACATCACAGGCCCTGGTTACTGTCAGAATCAGCTGAACGAATGTATGCATGCATGCAGGCTATTACCAACTTGTTTCCCCGGGGTATTTCTATTTGCACCTGCGGTACGACGTAGATGCATTTCTGTTACGCGAACTATCCCTGTGGACACACGCTTACTACTCACTGGCTCTGTGCGCGCCCCTTGCCGGGTCCTGGGCCCAGTGGACAAACAGGACGTGGCCCTTGGCAGACGGCACACGCAGCAGGGCAGACGGGCCTGTGAGCACCCAGCCGTATCCAGCAGTGTGCCGCCCTGAGCCGGGGTGCTTATGCGTGCCGTTCCTCTCCTGCCCCGTGAGTGATAATTGGAAATGTGCCTGGTGAGTGCATTGGACCCAGTCATCTGGGAGTGATCTTCTGAGCAAGAAAGAAACGAGAGAAAAAAAGGGAACTTCTGTCCACGGATCGAGAAGCTCAAATGTGGCCCCCGGGAAGCAGGGACAGTGGCTGGAGAAGGGGTGAGGGCAGAAGGTAGGGAAACGGACCTCGGCGTCTGCCCCGATCAAGCAGGGCCTGGGACACGGGAGGGACCTGGACGGTGGTTGGGGAAATGGGAGTAAATTGGAAAATAAGAGGTGCCTGCAACAAGGTGACAAAGTTAGCCCGGAGTTCGTTCCCGCTGTGGTCCTGCAGGCCCATGCCGACCCGGGCGGCTCGCCCACTCCCTCTCCAATCCTCCAGCCTTCTCCACCCTATGCCACCTCTCAGAGATAGAGAGACTAAAAGTCTTGCTCTCTGGGCAGGCTGCACGTGGACAGGAAGTAGCATTTGGCGGAGCCCTGATCAGGGGTGAGAACAGCACCACCTCCCCCAAATTGGTTTTCCGACAGTAAATTATAATTGCTCTAAGTGTTCTAGAACTCAGGGACTGAGATTAATTACGGCTCCGTATCCTATGGCGCTCTGAACTTTAAGCACAGCATGGTGTACAGGTTGTTAATAAGAAGGAAGATCTGGGAGGACTTTTCAGATGAGCAAATAAAAAAAAACAAAAAAAACCCCGACAATTTGAATTGGCTTCTGCACCTGCCAAGGGGGACCCCTTGGGCCTGAAAGAATGCTTTCCGTCTTTCCGACCTGGCCGCAGATTGTGTTAATGATGACCAAAGCACAGTGGCTCCTGGGGCCTGGGGACATGTGGCAGGCCTCTGTCTACCTGGCCCAGGATGTGTCCTCGCCCTAGGCCGGTCAGCCCTTCACAGAAACGATAAGAACAGCAGTCACAACCTCGGATGTCAGTAGGAGTCAGGAAGGTAAAGTAAGTCAAGTGAGGCTTCCAGGCGAAGGGACACAATATGGAGTGGTGGAGACTGCGGAGCTGGGGTCCCATTCCCTCAGCTCCAGCCAACTCGGCTCCGGCCCGCACGGTTCCATCCCAGAAATGCAGCCCGTACTGCTGGGCCTTCAAGAGCAGAATTACAGGTTTCTGGATAAAATGTCTCTATTTGTATAATTGGAAGCTTATTATAATTTTAACAGGTTTTATGGGACCAAATAAAATCTATCCATCTTGGGATCTGGCCCATGGACCACCATCTTGAAACCTCTGTATCAGAGACCCGTTTCTTTCCACAGGTGAATGGTAGGTTTCGGCCTCTGTCCTCCCAGGGGGAGGAGAGCCTCCCTCCACCTGCCTCCTGATTCTGTCCTTCCCACCCTGTTTCTGTCTGCAACACTCACCACATCTTCTCATCTGTCTCGGGATGAAACTTCAAGTCCCTTGACAGGTATGGATTAGACACCCCCGTTCCCAAGCAGGTAAGAAAAGTCCCCACAAAGTCGGGGCTCAGCCAGGGTTTGTTGAATGAATGAGCAAACGGAGTGCACTTTCAAACCCCCCCTGCTCTTCTCGTTCTCTTCCTTCTACCTCAATGGTCCCTAATCCAAAACCTGACACAGGCATGCAGTCCAAGCCAATGTCCCCTCCAAACCCTTCACCATGTTTCCAGGCTCTGAAACCGAGATCAGAGCCAAGAAGGATTAGAAGCAGAAGGGATGCAGAGTCCATGGTCCAGACGTGGGAACCAAAGTCTGGCAGGAAGAAAGGATTTGCACAAGGCTGCACCGTGAGCTGGCAGCTGAGCCAAACCTTGAGTCTGGAGTAGGGCAGTGTGACGTGGGGGCCCCTGACATCTCCCCCTTCCCGGGCCTTCTCTCCTTCTGTCTCTCTCGGAGCACAGCCCATGCTCAGGGAGCCAAGCCTCCCACCCACCCCCATCCTGGGGAGATGCCCGCAGAAGACCTGAGAGCCGTGACCACCCCAACGTGCACTCAGCTCAAGATGTACTTGGAAAGCCGTTCCTGTAATATAAAACAGAAATCGCTATTTAGAATGTGAAATTAATTTATTTTTATTAAAATGCATCCTGGAGCCAAGCCCCATGGCTGCTGCTGGGCCCTGAGGGGGTGGGGTCCACGGTGGGGATACCGACCCTTGTAGCCCAGTGCCAGGCTGTGGCCAGGACTATCACCGACCTCGTCCCCGGGCAACTGCTTGCCAAGATGGTGACATTCAAGCTGTTATCTGGATATGAGAATGAGACAGAAAGGAACAGCATATTTGTGCTGGGGGCTAGCTGGCTCCCCTTCCTCCCTTCTTCTCCCAGCTGAAAACTCAGAGAAGGAGCCACTCACTCGGTGGGATATGGAGGCAGGCAAGTATAGAAGTTAAGAATGTGGGCTTCGGAGTGAGACAGTTCTGGAGTTGAGTTCCAGCTCCAGGGTTTACTAATGTGTGACCTTGAACCAGACGTTTTTTCCCTCTCTGCTTTAGCTTCCATCTCTGCAAAATGGGGATAGGTGAGAAGAATAAAACCACTGTATTTCCAGGTAGGAAAAGTTCTAAGCGTCTTACATACTGTGGAACACTTAAACCTCGTAACAAGCCTATGAGACACATACTATCATTATCAGTTTCACTTTACAGACATGGAAACCGAGGCCCAGAGAGGTGAACTGGGTCGTACACGGTGACACAGCCAGTAAATACTGGAACGGTGATTCCAACACAGCTACCCTGCCCCTCCCCCTTAAGCCAGTCTAAAGACCGTGTTCATCTTTTTTTTTAATTTTGAAGAAATGTAAGAAAACACAAACATGATTCAAAACACAGAAAGCATCAAAGCGAGACGGAGCAAAACGTCCCCTTCCTCATTGCTTCACATCTTCAACCAACCTCCTCTCAATAACTGTTCTTCTACGTCTCTTATTTTAACTTGCAGCTTCTTTAGGAGCATACAGGACAAATTTTTCCCTCCTCTTTTACATGAAAGGGCAGATATAATACACATTGATTAGCCCCTTGTTATTTATTTATTTGTAACTTTGTTTATTTATGTTATTATAATTATATATATTATTATGATGATGTTATTTATTTATTATTAACACATGTTATTTATTTTTAACTAATTTTAGACCCACATAGAAGGTGCAAAATAGTTGAGAGAATTCCCACGCACTCTTCACCCAGTCACTCAGTGACAACATCTTAAGTAACTGTAGCACAGCTATCAGACCAGGAAATGAACAATGGCACAACCCAATCACACTTCATCCAACGTTGCCAGGTTTAGGTGCACTAATTTTTTTAGGTTTCTGGTAAATAGCTCTGTGAAGTTTTATTGCATGTATAGATTTGTATAAGCACCACACCGGTCAGAATTCAGAACTGCTCCCTCACCGTGAAGAACATTCCACATGCTGCCCCCGTTACAGCTACACTTTCTTCCCAGCCCTAACCCCTGGCAACCACTGAGCTATTTTCCATCAGTGTATTTTGTCACTTTGGGAAAAACAAATAATAAACAGAAGCCCCACTATGCAACCTTTGTGATCGGCTTTTTCACTCAGCCTAAAGCCCTTGAGATCCATCCAACGTTTGCAGGTATCGCTAGCCCGTGCCTTTTCCTTGCCGAGTCATATTCCATTGTATAAATTGGCACTCTGTGTATCCATTCCTCTGTTGAAAGACCTCTGGGTTGTTTCCATTTTTTAGCTATTACAAATAGGGCTGTTGGCACATTTGCGAGTAGGTTTTTCCAGGAGCATACGTTTGCATTTTTCCCGGGGAAATACCCAGGAGTGGAATGTCTGGGTCATAGGTTCATGTAGGTTTAACTTTGTAAAACATTGCCAAACTGTGGTTCCAGAGTGGCTATTCCATTTTGCCTGCCCGCCGCCAGCAAAGGATTTTCACCAGCACTTGATATTGTCGATATTTTTTATTTACGCCATTTTAATATGTGTGTAGTGGTACCTCAGAGCACACCTTACCTTTTAAACCTAGAACGGCTTGGAGCTCTTTCTATATCGGAAGAGAGAGCCACTCATTTTCTTCCCCCGCCTGCGGCTGCATTGTATCTCTTTGTACACCAAAACTTATTTAACTGAACTTTCTTGCGTTGGTGTTCGGGTATTTCCAATCCTTGCTATCTTAAATATGTGAGCCGTAACTCTCAAACACCACTTTTAACTGCTTTTGTACATATTAAAAGAGTTGGGGGTGTGTATCCTGTCTCTTCCAGCAAAGGATTCTGTTAGTGATTTTTTTCAAATTAGAAGCGAAAGAAACCTAACTTGAACCCGCTTGAATCAAGAGGAAGAAGTGATTGGATCGGGGTGTCCGAGTGACTTAGTCAGTTAAGCACCTGACTTCGGCTCAGGTCCTGATCTCGTGGTTTGTGGGTTCGAGCCCCGCATCGGGCTCTGTGCGGACAGCTCAGAGCCTGGAGCCTGCTTGGGATTCTGGGTCTCCCTCTCGCTCTCTCTGCCCCTCCCCCGCCCGCTCTCTGTCTCTCTTTCAAAAATAAACATGTTTTAAAAAGTGACTGGATCACAGTTGGCAGAATTGAACAGCCACGTTGCATTATGGTGGGGCCAGGAGACCCAAAAGTGGGGCGCCACATGGCCTTTCCCTGGTCTCTCTGTTCTCGTGTCAGGGTCTTCTCCCTCGCTCCACTGCCCAGCGATCGTGGCCACGGGCAGCACCCTGGTATTACCTGACAGCCCCACCCCCACCCCATGGGGGAACTGCCTCTCTTTGCCAGCCCTGAATCAGGAATTCTGGCCCCGGGGGATAAGGGGGAGGTGGAATGCCATCCCTCCCATCCCAGGGATGTAAAACAGCTCCTGAGATAGCTGTGCACGCAGAGGAAGGGTTGGAAAATGAACCTGAAGATGCAAAGACTTCTCCTCTCTTGGGCTTGGCCACCTGAGATGCACTCCCACGTCTCCCAACACAAACAGCCACCCTCAACACACATGAGATGCTAACGGCATGCAGCTGGCGCTGAACAAGATATGTGTCAATCAATCAAGCATTCTACTAAATTGCCTCCTATTTCTTCGCATGCTGGGGGAACCCACCATTTAAAATAATGCCATTAAATTCCTCTGCGAAGCCGGCTTTCTTCACAGCAGGATTTGCTTAAAGTGGGGCATGCCTGCAGTCTCAGTTCCTAGGGGAAACCTTTGATTTTCCTGACAACCCACTGAGATAGGCGAGGATGTGACGAGGGCAAACGGTTAATGGATGTGAAAGCTTTCTGTGACCTGTAAGTGGTACAGAAATGTGGGACCTCACCAGGACTATTATGATTATCCTTATTTCTTCTCTTCTTTGAAGAGCTTTACACTGTAATTTTGGAAGTAGAATTGGAGACACCTCTCCAGCGGTTCAACCTCATACTTCTCCTCCAAGGCTCAGTCCCGGGTCTCAGAGCATCGTTTCCCACCGGCCGATTGCTGCTATTAAATGCAACATAAAGAGATTTCTACAGCCAGAGGCCTCCTCGGTTGGGAAGAAAGGGATGCACGGACTCAGGGGCTTCCTGAGGCGCGTTTGGCCATCTCTGAACTACCCCGTGCCAGAACAGCTCTTTCCACCCCAAATTTAGGGATTTGAGTTAACCATCTTCCTGGAGCACCCAACAGTATGCAAGCCCCGTGTTGGATGCCGGACTTCCAGGCAGTGAAGGGAGATGCAGAGACCCCCAGGACAGGGGATTGAGAAAGTGCCATGGGAAAGGCCCCAGGTCTGACCTTGACAGAGAGGTGATGAACATTTGGATGACACTGCTGACCCTAGTAACCTCGAGGCTTCCCCAGCTGCCCCTCAAATCCCAGGGCCCTTGAAGCAGCAGAGGGGTCCTTGTTGCCTTCCCCAGATTCTTTCTCTCCTCTGCATTTTCTCTCCCTTTCTCTAGATTTCTCCTCCTTGTTTCCCAGGACCAACCCCCCAGACACTGCCTCTACCAAAGTCTACCTCCATTCCTACCTCTCTCCCATGCTTGGTGCTGCAGAGAATCCCACCACCCTCCCCTTCCCTCACTTGCTCTGCTGGGCCACAGTGAAATGGATTTAGCTCCTAGAGCCTTTGTCATAAATCAGTCTCTCTGGAGGCTCAATCGTTTTTATTCCTCTTCTGTGAGCATCCTGCCATTCTTCTCCCTGTCTCAGATATTGGCAAGCTTGGAACTCACAGCACTTTTCCTGGACACGTCTCATTAGAGACCTGCCCATGGCTTCCTGCCTTTGTACTGTGAGGCTTCCCTGGCCAATAATCTTGACCCCATCGTGACTTTTGGCAGACACCCCAAAAAAGCGGTCAGGGTTGAATCTACGTTATTCACTGGGAGTCTCCCAGAACCTTACCACTCTTGTCTTTTCCTTCTTCCTCATTCCCATGGAGCAGCCCAGACACCGTGGCTGAGCCCAGGCAGTGGTGCTGATGGCCACCCTGAGCCCCTCACCCCATGAAAAGACTAAGGGCCTCTAACATGGAGGGAGTACTGCCCGGGAGTCAAGAGGCTCTGTGATGTTTGTGGTGCCTAGAAATGTTGGTGAGTGAGCAGCAGTGGTCACAAAGAAATGAATTATATGGAAGGGGTAATATATCACAATAATTAATAAACACAGACTGTCTGAAGTCCGTGAACTTGACGGAAAATACACAGGTCACTAGGACCTTGAGGATGTACGGACAAAACCAGGAGGGGGATCGTTGCAGACTGTTTACATTCTTGCAACCTCAAGAGTGAGGTGAGCTGAGAGCCCGTTGCGGTTTGACCAAATGAAAGAGGGATTTCAGAGGAGGCTGGTTTGTGAATGAGCCCCTCCTCATCATAGAATAGATTATCAGAATAAGAAAAGCAACACATGAGTGCCATTATTGGAAATTGGATGTGGACCAACACATGGTCTAGTCAGTTCTACCTAAGGAGCTTGGGAAAGGTCTATGCTATGGACAAAGAAGGAAATCAAGGGCAGAGTGTTGGGGAGCTATGTTTGGCTTAAATAGGATCTTTGCACTAGAGAGGCCATGGTTTTCTCCCACTGACTTGGGTTGGGATCACTGTCAACTCTGTAATGTGGCCACGCATCCTACCCATCCTATTGATTGGCATTGCTGCCCAGAAGAACTTTGGTCCAGGGGACCCTTGTCAGTCAGCTTAGGTGCCGAGCACCTGCATCAGTGTGATGTTTAGATGCTTGACCTACCCTATCATGCCCTCCCAGAAGGGAGGGCTTGGAATAAAACAGGGAGTCGAATTCACATTTTCCTTCAAATCTTAGTTGTTGAGAACCCACCATGTGTCCGGCACTGTTCTCAGGGCTAGAGATACAATAGTCGGCAAAAATGACCAAAAAGGAAAAAATCCCTGCCTTCATGGTGTTTATATCTTGGTTCCCCAAATATTTTCTAAAATTCTGGTGACTCTGTGGATAAAACTGAAAGTTCTTTTCTTCTTTCAATCTGTCCTCCTCCCTTTGCACCCCAACTACAGAATGGGTAATACAGTAAAACGCCTGAACCTTGGAATATAGTTCAGGGAGAAAGATAACTATGCTTCAGTTAAAGTGGGAACGTCATAAAGCATATCCACTCACCCTTTCATAGTCAAGAACTGAACAGGGCTCTCTATGTTAGGTACAAACACGATTAAAAGAATCAGCATGACAACCATGCAAACACTATTCAGGGGAAAAAAATAGAAAAGCAGAGCAAGAACCAGATAAAGAATCCAGTCTGGAAAACAGTAATTCCAAATAATAGAAGAACACTTCCCCATTGTAATAAAAACCTAATTAAAGAAAAAAAAGTCATCAAAATAAGAACGTAAAGAACAAATGATAAAACAGTACAAAGACGAAGAAACGGGCACCAGATCCACCCCATCACCTGAAACAACCAAGAAAATAGACAAAAATCCGTGAAACAACAGTTTGCAAAACACGGGATGAGCAACAAGGGTTGCGGATGCCTGAACAGTGGGAAACAAATGTGATGAGCCTTACAATTGCTCTAGCGCACTGCCTGGAGACTCTCCAGGCATCAACACAGGCAGGTGCTCATACAAGGTGGGAATTGCTCTTATCGCTACCGGGAAGAATTCTCAGGCTTTAAATAAAGTACCGAAAAAGATTTTGTTTCAAGGTAGTGGGGCAAAATTAGTCTAAGACTAAATGCCACTCTGGGCATGCCAACCAAAGTTTAAAGCAAGACATGACGGGATTGAGTTTTTAAGAAACTTAAGGGGCACCTGGGTGTTTCAGTCAGTTAAGCATCCGACTTCAGCTCAGGTCGTGATCTCATGGTTCATGGGTTCGAGCCTTGCATCGGGCTCTATGCTGACAGCTCAGAGCCTGGAGCCTGCTTTGAATTCCATGTCTCCTTCTCTCTCTGCCGCTCTGCCACTTGTGCTCTGTCTGTCTCTGTCTCTCAAAAACAAGTAAAACATTTTTTTAAAAAAAGGAATTTAAGTACATACCAGAACAAGGCTCAATAACATATGTAGGAATATAAAACTACCCAGCACCCAATAAGACAAAATTCAAAATGTCTGACATCCAATAAAAATAAATAAATAAAATCATTAAGAAATAAAAAAACAAATAAAATAAATCAGAGAAGTAGGAAAGGATAATCCATAATAAGGACAAAATGTAATCAATCAAAACTGGCCTAGAATGACACAGATACTATAGTTAGTACACAAAAACATTAAAACAGTAATTATGATTGCATTCTACATGTTCAAGAAACTGAAGAAAAAATATGTGGAGACTAGTGATGTAAAGACAAAAATCAAACTCCTAGGAATGAAAACCTCAACGTCTAAGATGGGGGGAAAAATCCCTAGATGGCATTAACAGCAAATAAACTAACGCAGAAAAACAAGATTCATAACCTTTACATACAGAGATAAGAAACTATACACAATGAAACAATGAAGAAGTAAAATTTTAAAATGGACAAATTATGGCGAAGGTATAAGACAAACTCAAGTATCCTAATAGATGTGCAATTGGAGACTGATAAGGATATAGTGGAAGACATCTGAAAACATAATCGCCAAAGCTTTTGTCAATTTGAGAAAAACATAAACACGAAAGATCCAGGAAGCTCAGCAAACCTCAAGCCCAAGAAACGTGAAGAAAGCTACACCAAGCCACATGATTTAAAAAATTGTTTAAAATTAGTGATCAAGAGAACTTCTAAAAGTATCCAGAGATAAGTTGAGGGTGTATTATGCGGAGAAGAATAAGGATAACAACAGATGTCTCATCAGAACTAATGTGAGCCAAAAGAGATGGAACAATGTCCTTAAAGGATTGAAGGAAAAGACCTGACAACCTATAATTCTATACCCAGCAAAATGATTCTTCCAAAATGGAGGCAAAGACATTTTCAGAAAAACAGAAGCTAGAGGAATGCATCACAACTATTGGTCCCACAAAAATTGGGACCAAAAACCATTCAAACAGAGTGGAAATGATGCCACAAAGAAACTGAGATCTCCACAGAGAAACAAAGAGTGCTGGAAATGATAAGTATGTGAGTCAACATAAAAGATTTTTTCTTATTATTTAAATCAGTTTAAAAGCTCATTGACTGTGTAAAACAAAAATAATCACAATCTATTATAGGACTTATATAGAAGTGAAATGTGCAACCACGATGGCTCCAAGGCCTGGAGAAGAGAAAAAAGTACATTGTAAGAATCTTATACCAAACCCAAAGGGATGTAACAATTAGTTGGAAGCGTATACTACAAACTCTAAAAGACTAAAATCGTGAAATAACTGAATAAAGACGAGCAAGTAAGCCAAAAAAGAGATAAAGAAATTACCAAGGGGTGCAAGGAAACTTTTGGAAGTGATGTATATGTTCATTATGTTGATTTGTGCGATTGGTTTCATGGTGTACTCATATGTCAAAGCGTATCAAACTGTCACTTCAAATATGTACAACTTGTTTTATGGCAATTATATCTCTGTAAAACTGTTTAAGAAAGCAATAGAACAATATGGAAAGGGAGCTTCAGAGCCAATGAAACAAAATAAGAACCATCATAATACCTTTATAGAACGAAAAAGAAATCATACAAAATTAAGAACAGAATCAATGCAGATGACAAAGTAATTCCGGCTATCAAGTAAAGTGTTGCAAATGGGCTACCAAATTGTACAACTCCAGGGAGTTTTCATGTCTTGCTTAGTCCATGTTGTGAGTGTTGGCCCCTGGAGCTGCTCCCTCCATATCCCTTGTGGCCCTCTGCTTGAGATGATCACGGTGAATGCGAAGGGAAAACACAAGAGGGTGAAAGTAATATAGTGAGATTTTAATGGATGTGGAAGACAAAGTTGACCTTATGTTAAGAAGCAGAAAGCATGGCAAATGAAATAGAAACACAATAATATAAAGTTTTAAACCCCTAAAAGAAAAATAATGGAATTTGCTGATTAAAAACACCACTCTTCCCAAGGGTCTTGGGTAGGAGGGAGGGAGATAATATAGACAACGACAACATCAAGACATTAAGCCAGGTCATGCTGTTGGACTTTAACGACAAGGAAAAACTCTTCAGGAGTGCAGGTAGAAAAGTAAGTCATCAACAAGCTGCAATGAAGCAGGCTGGCCTCAGAATCTTTTGGTAGCAATATATAACTCCAGGAGACAATGGAGGAATATACTCAAAATTCTGATGGAAAGAAACCGTAAGCCAAGATTATTATATCTAGCCAAGTTGTCACTCCAGAATAAAGGCCACTGGAAGACATTTCCAGCTAGGAAAGAATTGAAAGAATTTGCTACTCCTGATCCCATGTTAAAAGGCTTTTTGATGATATAATCCAGCTAGTAATAGTCGAAATCCAGAAAGCCTCCTAACATCTCCTTTTCCTGCTTCTCCGGTCATAAGAATTTTGACGTTTCCCTGGGCGTATTGCCACCCACCTGTAAGACTACATACCTAGCCTTCCTTACGCTGGTTATGGTCAAGACACGAAGCTTTAGCTAATAGTACATAAGCAGACATGGTGTGTGCCACTTCCAGGAAGTCTAATTGAAGGGAAGGAGGATATCCCTCCTTAGCCTTCATCCATCATGCTGTCTAAAAGATAGATGTGATGGGTGGAGTCCTAGCAGCCATCTCAAACCATGAGGACAAAGGCTAAATCCTAATGATGACAGAGCAGTCAGCGAGAAGGAGTTTGGCTGCCTAATAAATTTGTGTACCTGCCTAACCTTCTCTGGACAGTTCCTTCAGGCTTACTTCATACGAAAAAGAAGCAAACTTTTATTTTGCCTAAACCACCATTTTTTGTTGCTGTTGTTTTATGCAGCAGAACCAAATTCTGATCGATACACCAGTCAACTAACAGATATATCTAAATCAAAGACTGAGGTACGGAGAAGCCAAGGTTTTATACTCAGAGTTCATTAAATTTTTTCATGGTGTCATTAAAAACTGGCATTATCACCACCACAGGATGGAATAGAAATGTTATATAATGTAAAAGATAAAGAAAGATAGCATAACCAACAACATCAGAGAGTGGGAAGAGCAGGGTGGGGAAGTATTAGTGCCAATCTCCTAATCCCTCTGAGCCGGAAGCCAATCCATACTGTGCAAATTTAAAATACGTCGTTTTAAACCTGACCACCACCTCCCAGTGTTTTCTATAACCCCTGAACAGGAATCTGTTAGAAAATAATATTCTTGCGCTGAAGAAATATTTGTCTAAGTAGAGCAATTCCTTCCATTTTACTTTAGTCTCTGGTTCTTCTTTCAAACTAAAATGAAATTTAATGTAATATTGTTTTTTATTAAAAAGTAGCTTGTGTGGTATGATCCCACCATCGTATTTCTGTCTATGTAGGCTCTACTGAGCTATTAGCATGTTTTGATTTCTGCGAAGTACACCATATAAGGATTACTTACTTCCTTTTTCTTGGTGGTATTCTTGAATTCCTTTATTTATTACAATGACTGTATACGACTTTTTTTTAACATGAGTTGGATTGCAGTGCATATTCTGCAGTATCCATCTAATAATTGCCAAAGGCATCCCTTCAACTCACTGATTAATACTCTGTAGCATGGGTGTATTTTAATTTATTTAAACACTTTTACACAAAATTTCAGGGTTTTTAAAAAAATTTTTTTCCTTTACTTATTTTTGAGAGACAGAGGGAGACAGAGCATGAGCAGGGGAGGGGCAGAGAGAGAGGGAGACACAGAATCAGAAGCAGGCTCCAGGCTCCGAGCCGTCAGCACAGAGCCCGGCGTGGGGCTCGAGCTCGCGAACTGCGAGATCATGGCCTGAGCCAAAGTTGGATGCCCAACGGACTGGGCCACCCAGACGCCCCCAGGTTTTTTAAGCATCTCACCTCACCTTCTTACCCCAGTGTTTTTTATAGCCAAGATTTCCAAAAATAGGGTTTCTGATCAAAATGACTTGCCTATTTTACACCTTAATAGTGGAATGATTGTGTCCTGTCTACGCTCTAACCCACTAAGTCTAAGAGTACCTGATTTTCCCTCTTCAGTAATGGATACTACCAACATTTCTAATTGTGTCCATTTCTGTTAAAAACTGGTATTGCGTTGTTATTTTAATTGTCTTTCCTTGATTCTTTGTTAGCGAGGGGCTTTTTTCCCCTACGTTATTGGTTATTTGTGGCTTTTCCTTGGCCATTGATCTATCAGGTTATTTGTCTTTTTCTTATCAACTTGTAAAAAGCTCCCTTTAGATAAAGGCTATCAATTTTTTTGTAATGCAGGCTATAAATCTTTTCTCCCAGCATTTATCATATGTCTTTTGATTTTGTTTATGGTATCTATTTCCAGACATAAATGCTTAATTTTTAGGTGGCATATATCACTTTTACCATAGCAGTGAGGTCATATTTTCTTAAGTGCTGAAAAGCAAACAAAATCAAAAGCCGTGCCCCAGCATATCACTCCCCTCCCCCACCCCCTCCTTTGAAGTCCAAGCTCCCCAATGCGGCTTACAAAGCCCTCGGCGAGAGCCCTGCACACTGGTCCAGCAATGCTCCCCGCTCCTCCTTGGGACACTGGATCCTTCACAAGGACAAAGTGTTAGTAGTTACTCTCCCACGCACATCAGGGGCCTCCTGTCTCTGAGAGGAGACCCGGCTGTTCCCTGCCTTAGCCGAAGCCCACTTTCATCCAAGACCCTCTCCTTTTCTAGAGAGGCTTCCCTGGACCCCACCTTCCTGCTTGCCAAGCTAAAGAACTCTCTTGTGTTACCCCATCACGGCCTGAGCTCGACCGGCGGCCATCCAGCGGGCACCTACATGCCCTCCTGATGCCCGCCCACCAGCCACCATGCTGATCGGTCAAGGCCTGTGCCTTATGTGCCGTTACTTAGTTTTAATCTCACCCCTGACCTGAGCACCTCTCTATTGCCCTTATTAGAATACACTTGAATTATCCACTTAGAGTCAGTGTCTTCTAGAACGGCAGCTTCCCAAAGTCAGAGTTCTGTCCTGTTCATCTTTGTGTATCTCTGACTCCTGCTTCTCTTCTTTCTAGCATCCTCTATGTTCTTGGCTATTTTTCAAATTACTCTCCAATCCAACACATCCTCGGGGAGTCCCTGACAACCACCGTGAGGGGATAATATAACCATTTTACAGAAGGGAACACTGCCCCTTGGAGCAGCCAAATAAGTGTCTCGAATTTTGAGATCGGGCATAATAAATCATAGGCTTGGCCGCTGGCAACGACTCCAGAGTGTGTTCTCATCCAGCGCTGTGCCTTCCGGCTGATAAAGCTCTGTACCTCAAAGGACCATCCCATAATAGCTTGCCCACTTTCTGGTGTGATATTTCAGGTACCTTGGGATATGAGACGCCAGCAATCAGGTATGCTCTAATCAGCAGCAGCAGGTAGTTCTATCTGTGAACTTCCAACAGTTGGCCAAATGCCTCCTAATCTGGCCACCGTGCTACAAATTGCTCTAAAACATTATTTTACGAATATACAGTATCCAATAACAAATAGTATCTTTTTGTGAAATTAATTTCAATTTAGCCTTAACTAATACTAAATTGCTATGGAATTACATATTACATACACATTACTACAGAAAGAAGTTCATCATGATTAATGTTATTACAGTGAACACCAAAGGAATTAATAATGATTTGCAGTTATTATAAAGTGGTACTGGGGTAGGAAAAAAGGTTAAGTCTAATTAAATTCTGGCAACCACTTTAGGGCCACGCGGCAATGAGGATGCTGGGTTTTATGTTAATTAATTCTATATGAAATGTTGCTGAAGTGTTTTAATATTGTTCAAAGACCCACGTTTTGGCTATCGGTGTGCGTTTTGATTTTTCTTTTCCCACAGTGTCCTGGTATGCTCAAGGTGTCAAACCCTCGGGATTCATCGGGTGTTGGGAAGCTGGGGGGTTCGGGTTCTGATCTCAGAGGAGTCACACTCGGTGATGAGACCGATGTCTCTGTTTCCCTGAAACGACCCGTGCTGGGGAGCGGATGACTTCTTTGGAAACGAGTCTTGGCTTTCCTGTGTTGCTTTCCGGGCTAGACACGGCGTCGCCGTCATCCCTTCGCATGGGTGGGACGGGCAGCCTGGACATCCCAGAAGGGCCGCACCACACCCAAAACAGAACACAGCGCCCGATCTTCCACTGTTAGGAAGGGAAGTCAGCAAGGATGTAGCTTGGGACGTGGGAGAATCTGAAGATTCAGATTTCGTCGTGGTTCTGTAGCTCATTTTCTTCATAACTTGGGGCAAGTCATTTAAATTCTGAGTCTGAGTTTCCTCAGACTTGGCAGTATTGTTTTCAGGATTAAATCAGAAAATGGGTAAGAAAGCGAGACGGGAGCCCTGAAAGCTATATAAATGCGTGCTGCTATTCGTGACCCTCTCCTGGGTGAAGTCCCACTCTTAACGTGGCTGAGTTTTGCACCCATCCTGATGGGCTCCTCGAGGGTGGGGCCAGACCTTCGAGATATTGCTCTCCCTTCATGCCACACGGAAATATTTAATTTAATATTTCAGACAGTGATGTTCGGCGGGAACTTGTTTTCATTAAAGCACATTTTCAGTGATTTGACTTTTTAAATTAGTCAAAACACACAAGTTGCTGTCTCTGGTGGCCTCACATCTGCAAGCCAAGGGCATGGCTTACTGCTTGGCTAGAATGAAGTTCAAATCACTTCACTTTAATTCAAATAAATAAGTTTTAGTTGGAAGAAAGAATGGATGGATGGATGGATGGATGGATGGATGGATGGGTTCCTGATTCCTCTGACCCAATACAGACACAGCATTTGTGATACCCTACTCAAGATAGAATCTGGATCCTGATCCCAGCCTCACTGGTCACTCTTCCAGTCTGTGGGCATTGGCAGGAGCTGCTCAGGCTTTGGCAAATTTGCCTTCAACATTCCCACTCCTGAGCGCCGTTCATGGCTCATAAATGCCTCCCAAGCACCCAGCAACTGCTTGCCTTCCAATGTCCACTTTTAATGCCATAAACCCTGGAAGCCTCCCCTGAGCACATACCATCACCCACAGTGATCTCTCCCCACTCTTGGCCCATGAAAAGGGAGCATCCAGCCTTAAGAGTCCCAAACATAAGGGCTAAGAGAATTGCCTGGAGGGCTTACTAGAATACGGATCTTTGAGCCCCACTGGCAGAATTTCTGATTCAGTGGGTACAGGAGGAGGCTGAGAATTTGCATCTTAAAAAAGTTCCCAGGTGCTACTGCTATTGCTGGTCCGGAGACCATGCTTTGAGAACTTTAGGTCTAGCCCAGAAGTGCCCGTAGAACTTACTGGGAGTAGTAACTTAGAAGAGAACTATTTTGGGTAAGGAGTTTGTTGAACACCAATTTGGCGGCTCTTTGGTGCCTTGTCGCAGCGTTCCAAAGATGGTGTCATTACTACCCTCAGCTTTCAGAGGAGGAAGCTGGTTTGTGGAGGGAGGCTGCTCAGCCAAGGTCACGGGAGGCCAGACCTTCTCTCATTACCCTGCGCTGACAGTCTGGCTGGAAAGGCAATTGCCACATGAAAACAAAGCGTGTCTGCCAGGAACAGTAGCTAATACAATGAAATACGTGATGTGTGAGCTCCGCAGGGTTTCACAAGCAGCGGGTGGGCAATGACAGACTGATTCACTAAGGGTCAAGTGTGCCAAGGATCCTGGGAAGGGGAGTCCAGCCCAGTTCACTTGACCAGCTATGTGACTTTTGGCAGGTCAATTAACCTGTCTGGGCCTCCCAAATCTTGCCCAAAGCCCTCATGCTTTATAAATCCAGTGCCAGGAGCATCTGAGAGCCTAGTGAAGCGGGCTTTCCTCTGGGGCTTCGTGCCTTGCATACCACCCAGACCAGTGGGGAGGGGGCAGGGACACCCCTGCGGCCCTTTCCATCCCTCAGCACCAGGGGCATCTAACTAATCCCCTGTATGTAGCCTTTGGAGGGCCAGGGAGCAAGTTACCAGAAGCCAGAAAGGCAGACAACCAATCTCCGATTAGAAGGAAACCTGTTTTGTGGAAATTAATATAAAACAAAACAAAACGAAACCACCATGACTTTTCCAGTAAACTCCACATCTCAGGGTTGTGTCATCAGCCCCGAATCCATGCTAAGTCCATCAGCAGCCCGAGTGCTAACGCAGAGCCCCCCCCCCCCCCCCCGACTCCTTGGAACCTTGAGGGTGAATCTCCGGGGAGCTGACTCAGCCCTTTGTCCCCGCAGAGGTAGAGAAATTGGATTCCGAGCCACCGAGGATAGCAGGTCTGCATCCAGAAGCCTGGAGAGACCAAGTCCTGTTGCCAAAGAAGGGGGCGGCCCAAAGTTCCAGTCTAGAGCAAAGGTGGGGCCGAGGAAAAGGAGGGAAGGAGGGAGAGAGAGAGAGAGAGGCAGAGAAGAGGAAGAACTGATTTATTGCCCACAACTCCACGGGACACTGTGCACGCCACGTCATTAATTCCAACGACAACAAACTTTCAAAGTAGATATTATTATCCCCATTTTACAGTTGTCATCACTGAGGCTCAGACCGCTGAGTGACTTGCGTGGTCAGTAGCCTCCGGCAAGTGAGACGGCATCAGTTCGAACGCAGATGCGTCTAACCTTGAAGGTCATGCACATTTCACAGCCCCGCACAGTGCCTCAGGGCCAGCTGCCAAGAAGGCTCCTTAAGAAGAGAGGCGAGAGGGTGCCATGGTGAGTGGCCCTGGACCGTTACCTGGTCTCACCCGGGTGGCGCAGCCCAGGCACCCGGCTAGGGCTCCCCGGATCCTGAGCCCAGAACACCTGGTCCCTGCAGAGAACTGTGAACAGTGCTTTAAAACAGCTTCTGAGATTGCTGGGGGTGGGTGACCGACATGCTGCATGTATGTTGGGGCTCATTGCTCAGCCACAGGCCATAATGTTACCCCAAGCTCAGAAGGGAGGACCCCCCAGCTCACGGGCACTGACGGGCCGGTCTTGCCCTTCGAACAAGCACGAATGTGGATAGGTCTTTAGTCGAAAATTCCCTGCTGCTCTCTGGGAAGCCTTGTTCTCTCCGGCTTGCCAGGCTGACTCCCCTCCTCCAGAGAGCCCCGTCTGTGTCCTGCAGCCTAGTGCCTGCACACGTCCTCAACCAGCTATCACGGGTGTGATCTCTCTCCCACCTGGCTGCGAGCATCTTGGAGAGAAGCTTCCCTCTCCTTCAACTCCTCCTCCTCCTCTCTCCATGCCCATCAACCCCGGCGTAGCAGAAAGACACTAGACCACAGCTGTCCGAGAGAACTTTCTGCACTGTTCTATGCGGGAGTCACCAGTCACATGTGGCTATCGACCATCCGAGACGTGGCTCGTGCAAACGAGGGGCTGACTTTTTTGTTTTATTTCAACGAACTTAAATTTAAATAGCATAGGGCTAGATGCCTCATGGGTCTCTGTTGGACAGGAGAGCAGAGGATAAGAAAAGGAAAAAGGAGGAGAAAAAAGGGAAGAGAGGGTGGGGATAAGGCAAATGCAGTGGGTACAAAAAGGGAGGGAAGGAGGGAGGAGGGAGGGAGGGAGGGAGGGAGGAGAAAGTGTTGTTGGTGCCTCCCGTCAGACAAGGGAGTCTGGCTGACATTCGTGGGCTCGGCTGTTCCGTCTTGGGGTGACAGAGAGGCTCAGAGAAGCCTGGGCCCACCCACAGCCCTCTTAGCCCTTGGTGAGCGTGGCTCCTGGGAGAGCCTGAGTCTGAGCATCGTCCAGAACATCGAGCTCTTACTGCTCTCCAGAGTCTCCAGACTTAGAACCAGAGACCCAGGAGTGTCAGGGCCCCCTAGCTGGCCTTGCTCCTGGTGGCACAGACTGGGGCGGGGGTGGGGGTGGGGGGTGGGCTCAGAGGTGGGAGATGGCTGCCTCCCACCCACCCCCTCTCCCCTCCCCCTCCTCCCGCTTTCCCCTGCCTCCACATCAGCAATAGATTTCCAGGACACTCTAATGAAGTACATCTTGAGTCTCCTTTTCACAGCTAATGAGGAGACAACAAGAATTTGACTAATACCAGTACAATTACTGAAGCAGTGAAGCGAGGGCCTCTGATTAGACGTGATAATTTGCAAGGCTGGGCTCTTCACATTAAGTTTGCAAACAGTTTAAAAATCACTTCCTCTATTTATCCAGCTAATCCCTGTTTAATGACTCCAGACCCAAGGAAAGAAAGGGGAAATGTCTCTTTAAAAATTAATAAATAAATAAATTAAAACACTGACGACCCCAACCTGGTTTGCCCAGACAGGAGAGGTGGCAGACACACAACCTGACTGCCATATCTCCAGGCGGACTCATTTAAGACCTGTCACCGAAGGACTTTGTCATCCCCAAACCTCGGTCCTCGGCCGCTCGCCTCAGCCGCTAACCCGGCCCGGCCACTCCCTCCGGGGACAGAACTGCTTGCCCACCTCCCCGATGATGGGTCTAATGGCCCCATTCTGGAAAGGCTGCCGGTGGTCACCAGCGTCAAAAGGTTGTTGAAAGGGCAGACACACGGGCGGGCGGAGTTCCAGAGGGTTCTTTACAACCTTACCACTCAAAGTGCGGTCCGGGGACCAGCAGCATCGGCATCGCCTGGGCCTTGTTACAAATGCAGGGCCTCAGGCCCCACCAAGACCTGCTGATTCAGAATCTGCATTTTTACAAGCTCCCGGGTGACATATACGTGTGCTGACTTTCGCGAAGCGCGCCCCGCGACGTAGCACTTGCCTGACTCGGAGGATGACCTGGGGACACGTGGTTTCGTTCCTTTCCGCCCCATGAATTCTGGGGCTCGGTGCTTCTCTGTATGTCTTCCACGGAGGTTTACGGCAGGGGTGATTCCCAAGGAGAGTACCTTTGGGAAATGCTGGGTGAAACCAGATGAAAATTATTTGTTCGCTGCAGGTTTTACAGCCCCTTTGTAATCTCAGTGAGCATTTCGACGTCCATGAGGGAGGATACCGTGTGTGGTGTTGCCCAAACTCGCTTGAAGTGGGAACCCCTCTTGGCGAGTGTGGAGCATGGAGGTGCCCCGGTGACTCACTAGCACCCACCTGGGGAAGAGCTACCAGGGACAGTGGGTGATTCCATAGGACACATGCAGCCCTCCGGTCCCAGCTGTCGTGTCCCGATGGAAAAAGGGAACACCCGGGGCTCCGTGGGCCTGTCCCAAACTTCCTTCTCCCACCGTCTTCCTCTGGTGCTGTCACGCTCAAGCAGAAGAACCCACCCCCAGTATCAAGCACTTAACTCCGGCCATCAGCTCCAGGCATCTGCAAGGAGAAAGGGATCCTTCCAGGCGGCAGGTGGGGGGTCCCGACCCCTTCCTCATTGTAACACAGCAGAGGTGATGGTACTCGTGCCATTTCTCCTCCAGGTCTGGGTGAATTAAGAACTGCTTGCATGTGATAAGTGAGGTCATGTTGCACCAAGAGCTCTCGGTGCTTGGTTCACCCAATCTCCAGGAGGGCCCGGAGGTAGCCACCCTGACCGGCCCGTCTTACAGATGAAGGGAATGAAGGTTACGGGGCTGGTTCAAGGGGACCCAGCTAAGCAAGCGGTGGCCCCAGGATTGCAACACAAGCGTTCCCAGTAGGCTCAGCTCTGCGCAAGGTGTGAGGACCCTCACTCGACTGGAGTTAAAACCTAGTCAACACACAAAAGCACCCACAGACTCAACTACATGACCCTAGTCCCTAAACACTCTTATGCTTACACACCTGAGTATATGCATCTACGATACAGGGCAACACACGGTGAGATTTCAGATCCCTGCAAAACACGAACATCGCAGAGTGGGAAAGAGCTTGGTAAGATTTCCAGCAGCAAACGGCTCATCCCGTCCTCACGATGCCCCTGAGGGTAAAACGAAACAGAGGTCCTTACCCCCACCTTGTGGAAGGGAAGACTGAGGCCAGAGACAGGAAGTGACTTCTCAAGATCTCCTGCTCACCAACGGTGGCCCAGCGTGAATTTAGTGTGGATCTCATCCTACTCTGGGGCCGGAGCTCACACGCAGACCACCCCAGAGGTGGCTGTCCATCTCAGGCTGTTACCACCTTCCATGTCCCCCACGATGCATGGAACTTCAAAATCGTACGTCTGGGACGGCACAGAAGAATTGACACCCAGAGATTATGGAGCCAAGGCTGTGGGTCCGTGTATTTGAGCCTCGCCCACCACGTACACACAGGCACGACACAAACACACCCATCCACGCACAGACACACGCCTACACGCACACAACATACACACACGCATACACATACACAATATACACACATACGTACAAACACCCAACACACACACAAAATACACACCCAAACACACACACATCATACACACACAATAAATACACACACACGCGCACACATATACACAACACACATACACACGCGCACGCGCACACAGGCACACACACAGCCCTGCGTTTCACGCTGGTCAGGGTGTTATTTCAGCTGTCTGCCGACTTTGCCAGAGTTTCTCACACAAGCCACCCCGGTCCCCCCTGCTGGTAGAGGCCAGCCTAAGCCAATGAACACTCATAGAAATGGGGGTCTGGCCCCCAGGCAAGGGCCGAGAGGAACCTAGAGATGGTCGTCTTGAAAGAAGACAGGAGGAAGCTTGGGAGGGGAGGCACGCCAAGCGAGGACGAGGGAAGAGACCAGGCGCTTTCAGGTAGGGAGGGTGCTGGGTGCAAGCAGGCTGGGGTCTGGACTAATGCCCAGACGCCCGGTCAGGAGCCCTGCAATACACCCCAGCCCCGCTACAGGTGCACTGTGTGACCTTTCCCCTTTTCTCTCCCCCTCGGTGCGTCTCCCTGGACGACGAATCTGTTAAATCATTCAGTGGCCAGCTTCTGCGCGTCTGACTTTAAGTCTAGTTTATGGGCGGTAGAGCCACCATGGGTTTGAAGGTCAGGGAAGGAGGTCAGGGAAGAGAGGAGAGGAGTCTTGCTGGGGACCCCCACTCACATAAGCGAGTCCTCAGGTGTCCGGCCTGATGAAGGAGAGAGTGCTGCTTCTCCTCGGGGGAGCCACTGATGTGTGGCTATGTGAACTGCACCAAGTCTCTACCCCTCTCTGGGCACAGGAGCTCCATCTAGACCCTGAAGACAGCCGACTGGGTAGCTCTACATTCCCCAGCAGGGAGACCTCGTGAAGACGAAGGATTCTGGACCCAGGCTGCTCTGAGTTCAAATCCCACACTTCGCTGCCTACGTGTGATCTCCTCGGGGGCGTATCCGTTGCCTTCTCAATTCCTCAGTTTCCTCCCCTGCAAAACATGAACAGTAACACCACCCACACGGGAAGGAGGGAATGAGCACGGTAGGCATGGGCGGGGGGGTTGCTGAACAAAAGGGGGAAAGGCTTCAGTTGGGGTTCTTAGGAAACACAGAGAAAAAAAACTCCGCTCGGGAATCAGCGTGGTATTGGGGGGCGTCAGGGTTCAAAACCTCGAATGCCTGAATTAACTATGGCACAAGCCTCCCAAGACAGTACCGTGCAGACCTGGATGTAACCAGTGTGGAATGATCTCCGGGTGTTATTGTTCAAGGGAAAAACAACCAACCCGAGGCGCAGAGCAACGCAGAGAGAACGCTTCCGCCGGCGTATGAGGGAAGCCCAAATGCAAATATGTAGCGGCTTATTTTTGCAAATAGAAACACCGGATGAATAAACAAAAAGCAGGGGGGAAAGTTTCCTCGTGGGGGCAAGGGAGCATGCGTAGACGAAGCAGGGTTGGAGGTGAGTGTACCTTTCCATTTAGTAATCGCTTTTGAGTCATCTTCCAAAATAATCCACAATAAAAATAAAATGAAGTTCAAGCGGCCTCGTGGTAAGCGGACGGCTTGGGGAACCGGCCTGAGCCAGCCAGCTTCTCTAATCCGGGTGGACAAGCAGACAGACAGAGAAACAGCCCAGAGGCTAAAGTCCCAGAGGGCTGAGAAGCAGGCCAGCGGGGCAGTCAGCAACACCCCCCTGCCCACCCCACCCTGCCTCAGCCCAGCAGGCAGCCCTGCGCCCTCTCACCCACACCCCTGCTGGCAGGGAGCATTCCACTCCCGGATTCTTCCCGGAATGAATGCTTTCTCTAAGCTCATTGCAAAACATCCTGGCTGGGGCTGCAAACGGGAATCCAGAAGCACCCCCTGGAGAGAGGTAACCCCTTCCTGAGGACATTCCGGCCTGGTGCGAGGGCCTACAGCAGGAGAGGGCAGAGCAAGCCCGAACTGCCATTTCCGGCCACGCCTGGGGCCCCAGGACGGAGCCTGCCCTGACTGGGTGCCGTGTCTGGGCTGCACCAGCAACCCAGGTGCAATGTTGGCTGCTGGGAAGGTTGGCCCATGCCTTGAGGCTCACCCCTAGGGGCTCCATTGGAGACTCCGCTCTGAGCGGTCTTGGGGGCTGTGCAGGGCTAGTGGAGGCAAAGGAGAGAAGGGAGTCCCTACCCTAAGCTCTCTCAGCCCCTGTCCCCCTCTCCCTAAGAGTATGAGGAGCAGTGCACCACATGAGCTTGCCCAAGCCCCTGCCTCTAGGAAGACAGGATCAGTTTCCCCACTTGGCTTCCAAGCCCTTGCCCTAACTCCCACCCATGTCGACAGCCTCTGGCAATCCTATCATCATGGCTACTCCCGCACTGGATGGTGAGCCTCTGTGACCCACGGACTGCATTTCTGCCCTTGGTATCAGCCTCGCCACCGTGCCATCCGAGCGCTGGCCCGGCACAGGGCAGGAGCCTGAAGAAAGGCTGGTTAATAGGGAATGGGTGAGAAAGTTGGCCGGAAAGCAGACAGGGGAAATAAGGGGGTTGGGGGAGGGGAATCGTTCCCCAACTGTGTCAATAACAGACCCAGTGTTCTGTATCCAGAGCTCAGCCCGAATCTGACTCAGTCACTTCCCTAGTGCGAAGTCGAGGCCACGGAGGTCACTCCATGGAGAAAAGAAGGTCTCTTCCCTCCCTTGGTTCTTCCTCAAACACAGCCATCCTCACGACTCTGTGAAGCCGTGCCTGGGGAGGGGGAGGCAGGCTACAGCAGACGGCTCATGGCACCCAGAAATCTAAGTCACAGTGCTGGCCCCAACCACCTGAGTTGCCCACCCTTCGTGTCGTGTCCAGACTGTCAACATGGCGGCTGAATCCATTCACTCGTTCCCAGATGTTTGTTGCCCACCGGCTGAGCGCCAGGCCCTGTAGGAGGGAGAGGAATTCGGCAGAGGTCGACGCAGGTTCATCCTGTTTATTTGCTTGGGGGTTGGATTTTGGGTTGAAAACCAGGCATCACTTGTGCCATCGTCATCATCACTGCCGTCACCCCCCTCAACTCGGCTCCAAGAACTTCCTGCACCCTATATATCACTCCTCAGGAAAGGCACTCCATCTTGTTTAAACAGACCCTTGGAGCAGGCCACTGTCCCCAATGTTTCTCAAGTCAGAAGACCAGCATTTTGCCCTGGTTCTGGAAAAGACCACCTAGCAGTATGACTTTGGGTGGGGATGTGCCCTCGATCAAGTGAGGTTAGGATTGGATGTCCTTCTTGCCAAACACAGGGTAATCGGCCCCTACCACCAGGGGGCTGCAGGGCTGGGCAGGATGGGTGAGGAAGAGTGATGCTTCCCTGCAGCCCTACTCTCAGGACTCTGGCCCAGCCCTGCGCAGGGAAGGGGTCCCACTCTCCCTTTCCCTTGACTTTGCATAGAGTGTCAGTCCATTGTGGAGTCTCAGTTTGGATTCTTGGCCAAACAATGCCTCCCCCAAACAGTAAAGGCTGTGTGTAGGTCTCCTGGTGCCCCAAACTCCTCTCTCCGGAGCCTCGAGGCCCATTTAGCTCTCTGGGGCCTGGTTCAGCTCCTTACAATGTGTCACCAAGGGTCTCAGCCTTTCCTCGACTAAATATGGGGAGGAGACACCAAGTCAAGGGGCTCAGGGACTGGTGGACGAGGGCCAAGAGCACAGAAAACAGAAACTGGAAAGACGGGGTAAAGTCAGCTTTAAAATAATCATGGCCAAAATGGGAAAAGGTGGTGAGTGCCCTCGTTCTCTGTCTCTCTGTCTCTCTGCCTTGCTCTCTGTTGGATGTGTATGAGTTGTGTTCACCTGCACGTGTTTGCTTACCTCTCACGCAGAAATGCAGTGCACACTCTTGCCTTTATTACCCCCTTTGCTCTTGACGGAGGGCAGGCAGGAGGGGCCGGGGAAGGCAAAGCTCAGAGTCTGAGAGACTGTCCGAGGTCACACAGCCGGCGGGGCCACCTCCCCACGGCAGCGTCGGCCCATGTCGATTCGAGGTCTGTGCTCTGGCCTCACACGGCCCCCCGCGTGGCTCTGCCTCGGCTGCAGTGAACTGCCCAAGCCCTGAACTTCCCGGGGCTCGTTCTGACCTAGATTCTCCAGATCGGCCAGCCCGACTCCAGCGGGACAGCTCCACCATCCCCAGACGTCCCCGGACGTGCCGGTAACCGACAGCGCCAGACATAGTTCCCGGAAACGAGCCTCTGGGGACGTGGCCTGGCCCTGCAGAGCGGCCCAGGCAGCCTGTCCGGGAGGAGGCGAGCAGGCCTGTGCGGGAGTGGACGCGGGTCCTTTGTGCCAGGCCTGGGGCGCGGCCAGCTGCAGAGCAGCCCAGGAGAGACCTGCGCCCTGAGTCACCAGGACGGCCGCCACGCCAGAGATGCTTCCCCTCCGGGATCCGCTGCCCACGGGGACGCTCCTCGGGGATCCCACAGGTGCCTCCAACACCCATGTCACATCCAGGCTGGACATCCCCTCCTGCCACCACTTCTGCCCCGCTCTTGCTGGATGCCTCCTCAGGGGATAAAGAACACCACCACCCGCCGGTACCCCAGCCAGCAATCTGGGATCGTCAAAGGCTTTGCCAAACCCCTCCCTCCCAAGCCAAACACATGAAAACCACCTCCACACAGGCCTCCCGCTAGGCTTTCCTTCTCCCCACTCCGGCCACGTGGCTCTTTTCTAGATTTCTCTACTTGCCTCAGACCTGGGCTCCTGCCTTTCATCCTGCCCCTCCCTGTCTGTCTGCTGCACAGGAGCCGGAGGGGAGCAAGGCCGGGGGCTGGGTTCTGCAGCCAGACAGACCTGGACTTGAGTCCTTCTGTCACTTGTCTTAGTGTGTGACTTCGGGCAAATTACTTACTCTCCGAACATCTTGACATCAGTGAGTTAGCTCTCTTGTCTCTGTTTTCGTGCTTACCGAGCGGCCTTCTAATTTGTAATTCAACGTCCCCCTGGAATCATCTACCAGAAGAGGATACGCTGAGCAGGATGATGAGGCCGTTCTTTACAACATGACAGTTGTAACTTTTTTGGTAAAGCCATTATCTGGTATTCTTGTTTACCAAAAAAATAAAATGGAATAGAATAAAATGCCCAATTTAAAGGGAGAAATCTGAGGACATTCGCATAACAGCCGCAACAACAAAAATGATGAAGGCAGAGAAAAGGGGAGTATATGTGACCGGACTGCCTTCACATGCCTGCGAGACGGCTAGACAATAAGGTTTCTGTCAGCTTTTGCTGCGTTAGGAACCACATGTAGACAGATTTTCTTTACTTTTTTAAAAAAATTTTTAGAGAGCGAGCGAGAGAGAGAGAGAGAGAGACAGTGAGTGAGGGAGAGGGGCAGAGGGAGAGAGAGAATCTTGAGCAGGATCCTTGTTTAGCGCAGAGTTGGATGCGGGGCTTGATCCCACGACCCTGGGATCATGACCTAAGCTGAAATCAAGAGTCAGACACTCAGCCAACTGAGCCACCCAGGCGCCCGTCAGATTTAAATTGAAGTAAATAAGTACTAGGTAGTGAGGTGCCTGTTGTTGAAAGTATGCGAGAAGAGTCTGTGTAAACCTTGGCCGGAATGCTGCGAAGAGGTGCCATTCTGGAGCCCTCTGTCCTCCTTCCGATTGCTAACATGAGGCCCTAAGTGACTGGAAGCTGTCTGACCCCTTTCCATCCCCCCAGCCACCACCTGGGTGACAGCAGTAGCTCTGGGACGCTCCCCTGCCTCCAAGCTTGCCTCCTCCCCTTCGTCGTTCCTCCATCTGGCTTCCAGAAGCCAGAGTGATCTTCCCAAAGCAGCCAAAAGCCCACTCTGTTCACCTACCACGACCCCGTCCCCACCCCCAGGCCCCTTGCCCGGGCCTCACCGCCCTCAGGGCAGAGTATAAACTCCATAGCGTGGCTACCAAGGCCTCCGGACCTGGCTCTGACCACCTCCCCGGTACCCTCTCCCCACCCACGCCCCCACGTGAGATGCCCAGCCAGACGGAGCCACCTGTGGCTGCTCCTTTCCTCCCCTTCTCCCCCTCCTCTCTCACCGAGTCCCTACCTCCATCCAGTTCTCTGGCCTTACGCATGCCTCCATGTTTGCCAACAACTCTGCCTGACTGAGTCCTATTCGCCCATCCTGTCTGAGCCTCCACCTCTCCCCAGAAAGCTGTCCTGGGTACCCCCCCCCCCACACACACACACACACCCCGCCTGGGCTGGGCTCCTGCAAGAGCCTGCCTTCCCCTGTCAGCAGCCCACATCAGCTGCTCCGCAGATGGCTAGCGCCTCCCCCCAGCAAGGAGAAGCACGGCTCAGGGGGCTTTCCGGGTTTTGCCGCCACAGCCCACCTGTGCCTGCAGTGCCGAGTTCAGGAATGGCTGGTTCAAGGCAGGGAAGAAGAGGAGAAAGGCAGGCTCCACGGAGGAGGTGATGTAAGCGGGGCTGGAGGCTGCCCTTGATGTCCTGCCTGACCTGCCTTTCTAGAGCTGTTCTGACTCCGGGAAGGAGGGCTGATCAGACCCGCTGAGAGGCCCCCAAAATAAAATTCTGCCCTGCCCAGGGAGCACCATGGAAACACGGGCGGGAGGCTCGGCTGGGAGGAGTGAGGAGAGCTCTGTGGGCCTCTGCCCATTTCCTGGGGGTCGCAGGCCGTTTTCCATGCAGGATCAAGCAGTCGTTGACTCCCAGGCCCGAGGCAGGGCCACAGATGCCCGAGCTGCTCCCGAGCACCAAGGCCTCTGTGCACCAATTGGAGCCCATCACACCCAGGGCTGCCTGGGGCACCGGATCCGGCCAACGTGATCTTGGAATTTTCAGGGCCTCACATGTACTCCCCAGCTGGTCTGTGGGAACCAAAGACACAAAAATTGCCCCTCTCACTCTCCACGTGCTCACCAGAGATGGGAAGGATGAGACAGGCGGGACACCCAGGCCACAGCTCCCCATCTGGGCCCCAAGCGCCGGGCCTTCTAGCAGGAGAGGGGAAAAAGCCAGAACAACCGCCAGCCCCCTTCTCAGACCCGGCGCACTCCATTACTGTTACGACTACCAGTAATCAATGCCTACAAGGTGCCAGAACCAGTTCTATGCATGTTACACACATAAATGTGTTTAATCCTTTCAACAACCCAGCATCCTATAGCTATGGGTCCAGGAGTAGGATTTAAATCCAGGCAGGCAGGCAGGCCAGACTCAGACTTTACTGCCTCTGGAATTTTCTGTGAGCACTATAGCCAGCATTGAAGGCCACACCCAATGTTGGGTCATTGAAACTGCGTCAAAGGGTTGCCAGAGCAGAGATCGGTTTTCTCTGCAGGCCCACTATGGGATCACCACCCTCCTGGGCACTAAGAACTAGGAAAAGGTATTTCAGACATGGGGGTTGAAAAGAAGTGTTCAGTCTACCAGATATCAGCCGAAGCCATTCTGGGCCCTCGTATGTTAGCATGGTGACATTGAGCGAAAGGATCGGAAGGCACTCACAAGAAATGACAAGGGAAGAAAGAGGCAGGTCTGGTCCCAGCCTTGGCTCTCTCTGATGCCGCTTCGCAGCACGAGGCTGCTCATTTCTCCCCACTGAGCCTCAGTGTCTCCCCTTGTAAAATGGGACGACAAAGCCCAGCTCATCTTGGAAAAGGGTGAGCGTGAGTAAGAAGGAGCGTGGCCCAGGGCCTGGTGCAGAGTAGGCCCCGAGAAACACGCTTACGTCTGGATCCGAAGACACAGGGAAGGCAGGCTGAACAACCCACCCAGAGGGGAGCCGGTGGCTTAAGACCAGACCGGGAGAGCTGATGGGCTGTCCATGGGGAAGGAGAGATGCAAAGCCCGTGGCAAATGTGTGAGCCGTGGAAAGGGAGGGCACACCCCTCGCGGGACAAAGCCCAGGTCCCCTCTTGGCTCTAAGCCGCCTTCGAAGACTCCCAGAGCACATTCAGCGGGGCGGTTTTATCCGGTGACGGCCAAGGAAAGGGGCTCCTGCTCCATTATCCTCCAGCTGGGTCCTGATTCACAAGGAAAATACAATTTAGCTGGATTGTAAATCAGATGCTGGTGACTGGGGAAGGGGGAAGTCTGAATCACAATTCCCAAGAAAGTTTTTACAAGGCCCGCAGAGGGGACGTCATGCTCTGCAGCCGTGGGCAGCCGGAGCACAGGAAGGGGAGGCTGCCAGCGCCGAGGTGACTGTTGTAAATACAAAGCGCCCCCCCCCACCCAAGCCAACAATGAGCCCACAGGGGAAATGGGAGCGCAAGAGGGAGAAGGACCTGGCCGGGGCCCCTGGGTGATGTGATGGCAGACACGAGTGCAGGTCTGGGCCTCCGGGTCTCGCCTGGGCCTGGTGCGAATAAACCCAAGGTGGGGAGGACCCTGGACTGGAATCCAGGAAACAAGTCTGTGCCCTGAGGGGATCCCAGGGGTCCCCTTCACGAAGCTGGGAGCTGTGGGGACCAACGAAAAGGAGACTGTGTTCAGTGGGAGAGAGATGAGGGGATGCCAGACTGCCTAGTTCAAATCCTGCTTCCTACCCCCCCGCCCCAACACAGTGATACTGGTGAGTCAGAACTCCACGCCTCCGCCCCCTGCGTCCACATTGGACCAAAGCGCATCCCATGCCCAGACCCAGTGAGTCGCCAGCTGTTCCTGCCAGGTACAACGGATCTTGAGTCCACGGTTCCCAAATGTCTTGCGGGGACCAGAGCGTGCCCTCAAGTGTCCGGATGTCTGGGCCTGGCATCCACCGAGACCTGGGTGGGCACTTTGTCCTGATAATCAGAAGCCCTCCAAGCTTCCAGGAGGACGGGACAGGTGCCGTGGAATAGGCACCGAACCGGATGTCAGGACACGGCTTCTGTCACGTGAGCCTGAGAGGGGGGGTTTCCCCTCTGTGGGGTTCCGCTCCCCCCTCCCCGCCCCTGCAAAAGCAAATCTTTCACCCTCTTAAAATGCCATGGCTGCTAACATTCCAGAATGATCGCTGCCCCTTCCTGAGCCTTAGTTTCCTCCTCTGGGAAATGGGGTAGCATCACTTCCCTCTCGGGGCAGTCTGGCCCGAACCTGCTGCTGATTTCCAGGGCAGGCAGGGGCAGGGTGTGGGGTGGCGCTGGCAGTACAAGTCTGGTTAGGAACCCCTTTCCTTCCGAATACCGCTCTTAGACATTTGCTCAAAGACACAAGCAAACAGATGTGAGTCACACAAGTGAGGCAGTAAGGCTTCAAGGCTTTTGGAAGCCACTGGACGCCAGCAACCCAGAGGCTGGGCCTCCTCAGGCTGCTCCCCTGCTGCCCATCACATCCATGAGGCCCGCCCACCAGGACACTGGGTGCTCCCGTGTTATGAGGAAGGAGACGATGAGCGACTGGAGCCTGAAAGAGCAGACCTTGCCATGACCTCTGTCTGGGGGCACAGGAGAGCCTGTCAAAGCCCCACTGCCCCCTCCACATTCTGGTGCCCAGCAGTCAAAACCAGCCCAGACCCCTCATCCGGCTGCCGGTGGGCATCTCTTTCTGCCTGGGCCATGGACAAGTCAGATTCAGCTCAGCCAGGACCCAACTCGACATCTTCCCATCTGATCCCCAGCCTGGGTCTGTCTCTCTCCCGTCTCTATCTCAGGACTCACTCTACCATCCACACATCCAAAAACGGGGCAGCCCTTCCTAGGTCCTCCCCTGCCTGCTCCCCTCCCAACTGATGAGCTCACCAACCAGGGCAGACGCATATTCTCAGCGGCCCTCCACCCCCAGGCTCACCTAAACCTTCATCCAGGCCTCCCAGCCTTGTGGTCTGCTCCCTCCGCTGGACTGGGAGCTCTCTGAGAGACCGGCAACTTCTCACTCAACACCTTATCCCCGAAGCCCAGAACACTGGTACCCAGGAGGCACCTAATAAATGTTTCTTGAATAGAAGGAGGAATTAGGAAGCCTTCCCAATGGAGGAGACATTTGAGGAGAGTCTGGAAGCATGAGTAGTTAGTCTGACGGCCCCAAAAGGAAGAGGATTGAAATGACACCTCCTGGCGGAGCCTCAGAGGGGTGATAGAATGACAGAGCGGTGAGGCCGGAGGAGCAGCCTAGAAAGGCAGCGACAGCATCCTCTCCAAAGGGGCCTTGAATGCCACACCGAGGAATGCGGTTTGAGAAGGGCTGACTTTATTTACTTTTCTTTTACATTTATCTTTTAGGCAAAGAGCACCCTGACAGCACTTGAGGAAGACAAATCGTGAGACCAGACCAACATTTGGCTCTGAAAACCTTGCTCTGGCTTCCCGTGAGATCAGATTTCCTTGCTTTGGCCAACCTCTTTCAAGCATTCTGGCATCGGGTGAAAGACTGTCGAGGCCAGAGGGCTGCTGGGGGGCAGCTGGGATGGCGCTCACGGTCACGCTGGTGCTTTGCCCTCTTTCTGCTCCTATACCCTATCCTGGTGGCTCCTCTGAGACAGAGGAACGGGACAGACGTGGCCTGACTGGGCAGAAGGGGTGGGGTGGGGACAAGGGTTCCACCCCACCAAGGACATCTGCTGCTGCGCCTGTGGGTTGGTGGCCCCATGGCAGCTGGAACCCTCCATTCTTGAGCAGCTCTGCAAAGCGACCCCAGCTGGAGGAGCCTTCCCGCGCTCCAACCCTTGCCTCCAGAAGGTCTCAGCAGCACCCCCCTCACCCATCCTGCCTCCTGGATCACGGGCCTCCTTCTAGATGCAAAGTAGCCACGAATGGCATGGAATGGGAGCTCAAGGAGATTGTGACGGGACATCTGGGCCACTTGAGTGACCCCGGCATCCCTTCTCTTCCTTCTTCTTCCGTTGCCACCCCAGCTGTACCTTGCCAGCGGCATGCACGTGACGTCTGGGTCTGCACCTGCATCCCTCCACCGCCTCCCTGGCCTCTCCCAAAGCACCAGCACTCGGCCTGCAAATACTGAATGACACAGCTGGCCGTGACTTCGCTAGGCTGACGTTCTTGAAGGTGTGCCTCATGCAGTGGGTGCCCTGAGCCTGGGACCAGCCGGGTGCTAGGTAATTTCTCAACAGCAGGAGCCAGGAAGAAAGGTGGCAGGGAGAGAGAGCCACATTCTGGAAGGAAGGGAGGGCAGCCAGGGTCTGGGGAGGGAAGAGGGAAGCGGCCGTCTGGGTCGGTGGTCCTTGGCCTTGTCCGTGCATCAGAACACACGGCGGCTCTTTAACACACGCAGACCCACCACAGAGCTTCTGATTCAGAAGGGTCTGGGCTAGGCCCAGGAGCTGGCATTTCTGACAGGTCCCAGGTGATGCTGACGCTGCTGGTTCCGGGACCCAGCTTCCTGGGGTGAGTGAATGAAGGCCAGAGAACAGAAGAGGATGAAGAACCCCAAAGGAGAAAGTGGGCTGGAGCCACGTGCAGGGTATTCCATGGTGGCCCCGGGGGAGTGGCAGCCATGAGCGAGGACAGGTGGACAAGAGGAAGGAAACAAGAGAAGCCGTGTGCCCAAAGGCCTGGAGGCAGACACCACAGCCCTGGGTCCCCCTCTGCCCCTGACACTCTGTGTGGCATCAGCCAGCTCCCCCCAGGGAGCCTAAGTCCCCTCCTGTGTGAAAGGCACACAATCCGCCTGCCCTGCCCACCTCCTCAAGGGGCAGGTGTGCCTTGCGGGGAGAAGGGCCGTAACAGGGTTTTGCAAACTGGAAGGCCCTCAGCAGATGTGAGAGTGATTATTATAATCCCCCTCCCCCAGATGGCACGGTCCGGGTTGCCCCCTCCTCGCCTGCCAGGCCCCTCTCAGCGGTCCCCAGGGACGTGAAGGGCCCCGGCTGGTCCCTGGCTGCCTCTGGGGGCCCCCAGCCTGGGCTCAGCGTGGGCCAGCCTCCAGCTTGCGGGGTCTTTCTTCAGGTGCAAGGACCCAAGTAGCTGTCAGCGGGCGGCTCCTCGGCGGGGCACCTCGGGCGGGCAGGCAGGGGGGGCGGTGGCGGGGGTGGCTCAGCGCAGCCCGGGAAACAAAGGCCGCTGGGAGCTGGCAGGGCGCCATCAGGGTTCAATGCACAATGGCCCGGGGGGCTGGCGGCTTCGCTCCTGGCCGGCATTTGCATAATGTCTGGGGCAGGAACAGGTGCCCGGTCAATAGGCAATTGTGAGGCTGTTCTGTCAAAAGAGAAGGGGCCTGTATTGAAGGCTAGGCTGGCCTATTGCAATGCAAATAGCATTCAAAGCAGACCAGCCCAGCTCGGGCTCCCGGGAGCTCAAGCTTCATGAAAGCCACCGAGCTGAGCCGCCCGGGCCCCGCCGCTGCCGCTACTGGTGCCCGCTTTGTCTGAGGCCAAAGGGTGGCATAGGCAGCGGGGGCTGGGAGCCCGCAGCAGGAAGCATGAGCAGACCGGCCCATCTATCCAGGAGGGCTTCCTGGAGGAGGAGCTGATATCACTGAACTTTGGCCAAATATTAGAATGAAGCTCCGCAGCTTCTTTGAAGAGAGCCTGGGAGTAAAGACGCTACCCCATTTGGGTATGCTGTGGTGAAATCGGCAAGCCCCCCCCACCCCGCCCCATGCCAAATCACCCCTCACTTCTCTGTGCCCGGGTCCAAGCCCTGAGATTCGGGATTCGGTCATAACTAACACTGACCGTGGGCTTGCTATAGACTAGAATGGTGGTGGTTGTTTCACATGGACTGATTCATTCAGTCCTCGCAGCAACCCAGTGGGGTAGGGGAGAGTGTTATTCTCATTTAACCGATCAAGGAACTGAGGCACAGAGAGGTTCAAGGTTACACAGCTAATAGGTGGCGAAAGTGGGGGCTTCAGAAGCTGGGTGCGGGCCCCTGCTTCATCACTTCCAAGCCAGATGACCTTGAACCACTTGCTTCTGTTCTCTGGGTCTGAGTTTCCTCGTCTGTACGGTAGGGGATGATGATAACTCCCACAGCGGGGATGTACGGAACACAAAACGCCTCCGCGGAGTAGGTCCCTACTACTGTCAACAAACTTCCCCTCGCTCCATGCCCTTTGGAGGCAAGATCTCCAAAGTATTTTACCCCACCCAGTTTCGTGTTGAGATGAAGAGGGAACACAAGCATTTGTGTGGGTGTGAATTTATTAAGTCACTCACTTGCATTCCATTGACTTTGCAAGAATTTTTTTTTTTCTTTTAATTTCTTGGAAATTGTCAGGGAACTCCCCAGTGGAAGCCATGATCTGCTGCACAATACTTGAGATGTTTGAACCAGATAAGAGGAAACTCCCTATCGCACTGGGACAGCTTCAGGGAGTCTCCAAGCTCCTCTTCGGGGCCTGAACCCTGGGTCCCTCCCGTCCAAGACGTCAGAGAACATCAGAGCTCGCTCGCGCGCTCATCAATGGACAACAGACTTCTCCCAGCCGCTCTGACGCATTGGCAGAGGCTGCCTGGAGGCTGCGTCAGGGACGACCCTGAAGCCGCATCCAGGCACAGTAGGAAGAACACTGTGATCCATTAGCGAGGTCTGCCACCAGCACTGGAACGGAACGGGGCAGTGTGCGTGTCACATATTTGTCACCTTTGATCTAGCGGCTCTGTGAGGAAATCAAACCCAGAGAAGAGAAATGGCTTCCCCCAGATCACATGGCGACAATGTCAAAGCTGAAAATCCGGATCTTTTTTTCTTTTCTTAAAAAAAAACATGTTTTTTTCCCCTCGATGTTTTACGGTGAACCTGCCCTACTTGTAGAATTAGAAAAATAATAGAGTATTTTCAGTGGGGAAGTTGAATAAAATCTCGATGACTCTGCTCATATCATAGGAAAGGGAGGCAGAGGGTGATCGGGGGCCAGCTGGGGTGGTGAAGGCGGATTCCTGGCGGGATGGTCGTGTTACTATTGGCATTGTTGAGCGCGCTTCTACAGCGCTTTGTGATTTCTCCGCTGCGTCTCATCTGCTTATCCACTTAGTCCGCCCCACCGCTGCTGTGCGTCACAGAGTGTGTGAGCAGAAAAACCGAGATGGGAACCCTGGGGAAAGGCTTTGGGAAAAGTCGGGAGCCCTTCCCCCCCCCGCCCCCACCTCCCGGGGGAAGCCTGGAGGAGGACTGGAGACCTTCGATTCATGGCCCAGGACGGTGGGCAAATGAGGAGGCAGCCAGTCTAGAAGCCAGTCCCAGCAGCGTCCTGTGCGGACCTGCTCACGCTGGGAGTCTGGGCCATCCCGGAGGTAGGCCGGTGTCCGCTCGTTCCCAGGCCCCTCCCGAGCCTCCTCGGCTGACCTCATCGGCTCCCCGGACACAATGCACCCTTCTTCTCCTCCGTGCACCCCTCCCCCGGCTCTTAATTAAACTAGCCAGTGGTGGTCTTCACAGCAGAGGCCCAGCAGCAGCCTTGTTCTTGAGCTACCCATTGTCTCCTGGGCCCAGCCTCTAGTGGGCACCCATTCCACCCCCGGGGCTCAACGTCTGATAGGCCTGACACCTGGGCACAAATAGTGAGACTCCCAGCGTCACAGCTGGGAGGCCCGGGGTTTCTCTTTGCTGAACGTCTGTGAAAGAAATCACAAACCATGTATGGGTTTGTTTCATGAGCAATCGCGTAAACCCATATGAATAGTGAGACAGAGACGCATACTGTGGTAGAAAGATCTGGAATCCCAAGGCAAGAGTTCAAGACCTGATTCTAGCGATGATGAACCAGATGGCCTCAAATGAATTGTTGCCGGAGTCTCCGTTTTTCACATTTATAAAACGGGAGTCCTAGAAAAACGCAGGCAAAGAAATGGCAGGCAAATGCAAGCCAAATGATCAGGAGGTCTAGAAGGCTCGGCTTAATTGGAGCTAAATGCATCTCCCCAAGACCCCATTGAATGGGAACCGCCCTCCACCCCTTTCTGTTGCAGCCCGTGAGGAGTCTGCCTGTGACCCTCCCTATATCCTTAGAAGAGGAGAACAAGCCACAAAGAAATTTGCTGCTGGGGCGCCTGGGTGGCTCAGTCGGTTAAGCATCTGACTCTTGATTTCTGCTCAGGTCAAGCACCCACACCCAGTTGCATGGGCCCCAGACTGTGCCATGATGACACCGGCCCTTGCCTAGTCCCAGACCTCAACCTCACCAAGGAGAGTCAAGGAAGCCTCCTTTATCTTCCTTCTGAAGTGCTAATGGCAATTATTTTTCTGAATAGGTAATGCATTCACAAGGTTTAAACTCCAAGAGACACCAAGAATATACCGTGAAAGCCTCCCTCCCACCAGTGTCCCCAGCCTCCCAGTTCTTGACGATGCGCCCCAGAAGCAGCCATGGCTCCCAGGCCTTTGATGTCACAGAGCTAGACGTATAGCACAGGGACATACTGTGTGTGTGCCCCATGCTGCATAGATTGCATTGTGCATAACACAAATTATGCTACTGTTTGCATAAAAGTGAAGACATATATATATATATATATATATATATATTCATTTTCTTCATTTTTATAGAAACAGCATAACTTGCATTACATTCCATTGAATGCCTTGCCCTTTTCATTTAAAAAATGTGTCTGGGAACTCAATGCGTGTTAGCACGTAAAAGTACTCCCGATTACCTTTTGGGCCAATGCCTGCATAGTATTCACTTGTACCGATCTACCGTAAATTATTTAGGCATTTCCCTAGTGATGGACATTTAGGCTGTTGCGAATCTTTGGTGATACAGAAAATGCTTCGGTGAACCACCCTGTACAGACAGCACGATCTTGCACGTATGTACAGGTGGAATAAACTTCTAGGAGCAGATTCGATCGCCGGGTCGGGGCAGTGTGGAGATATTGCCACAGAACCCTCCAGAGGAGCTGGGTCAGATCGTCCTCCATGGCATTTGTACCATTGCACATGGTGACCACCGTCCAGCAGTGTGTGCCTGTCCCACACCCTGATTAGCACGGTCTTGAACAGTCTGGGGCGAGGAGGGAGTGGCATCTCAGTGACATTTCCGTATGAGAGTCAGCCCTTTTCACAAGTCCTTGGGTGTAGAGCCCCTTGTACTACATTTTTGTGAGCTGTTTGTTTATATCCTTTGCCCAGATTCCTCTGGGGTTGTTTATTTTTCTTAATGATTTGTAGGAGCTCTTTATTTACCAGGGAAATCAATCTTTTGCTATGACTTGAATTGTAAATATTTTTGGTCCTTTGTGGAAAGGCTTCTTAAGGAAGGTGATACTTTAAGGGAATTAGGTATCCCTTGTCCATGAATGGATTGATGGATAAGAAATTGAAGGAAGGAAGGAAGGAAGGAAGGAAGGAAGGAAGGAAGGAAGGAAAGAGGGAAAGAGGGAAGGAAGGAAGGAAGGAAGGAAGGAAGGAAAGAAGGAAGGAAGGAAGGAAGGAAGGAAGGAAAGAGGGAAGGAAGGAAGGAAGGAAGGAAAAAGGGAAGGAAGGAAGGAAGGAAGGAAGGAAGGAAGGAAGGAAAGAAGGAAGGAAGGAAGGAAGGAAGGAAGGAAGGAAGGAAGGAGGGAAGGAAGGAAGGAAAGAGGGAAGGAAGGAAGGAAGGAAGGAAGGAAGGAAGGAGGGAAGGAAGGAGGGAAGGAAGGAAGGAAAGAGGGAAGGAAGGAAGGAAGGAAGGAAGGAAGGAAGGAGGGAAGGAAGGAGGGAAGGAAGGAAGGAAAGAGGGAAGGAAGGAAGGAAGGAAGGAAGGAAGGAAGGAAGGAAAGAGGGAAGGAAGGAAGGAAAGAAGGAAGGAAGGAAGGAAGGAAGGAAGGAAGGAAGGAAGGAAAGAGGGAAGGAAGGAAGGAAGGAAGGAAGGAAGGAAAGAGGGAAGGAAGGAAGGAAGGAAGGAGGGAAGGAAGGAAAGAAGGAAGGAAGGAAGGAAGGAAGGAAGGAAGGAAGGAAGGAAGGAAAGAGGGAAGGAAGGAAGGAAGGAAGGAAGGAAGGAAGGAAGGAAGGAAGGAAGCTCATTCCATCCAGCTTATCAGTTAGCCAAGTAGACAAACCAGAAAACCTGTCCCTGGTCACAAGCAGCCTGATATATGACAGAGGTCCCACCTGGGCTGAGTAGTCACTCACTTGAACTCAGGCTCCCAAGACGGGTCCAGGGGCCTCTGGTGCCTGCTTTTCCTTCTTCCCCCACACAGGGCCCTCCTCCTGGACAGACGTTAACATCAGCAGAGCTCCACGGGGCAGGAGAGCAGGGCTGCGTCTCCCATTACAGAATTTATCTCTCTTGTCGGCCTGTCAGAAACAGAGAATTTATTGCCTCATTCACTTTGAACAAAACCTGTTTCTGGAGATTTTTATGATGGAGGAGTAAGAAAAGGAGTAAAGTGAGGGAGGAAGTGTCTATGGGAGGCATGTGGCTCAGAATATATAATCTCCCCGAGAAAAGCGTTTCAGCAAGATGGGCTCTGGGCATCTCTGGTTTCTCTGAGGGAGGTGATCTTCATCTCACAGAAACAGGGGGCCCGGCCTCTCCCCTGCACTCCAGGCTGTGCTCTGGACCCTCAGGCCCCGTCACACTGGGCCTCCGGACCCTCTAAGCCTGTGCCTCGCTCCCTCCGGGAAGTGCTTGCTCAGCAGCTGTCACTGGCCTCCTCCAGGTGTAGGTGCAGGTGCGTGGAGCGGACACCAAGGCCGAGGGGGCCCCTCTCCTCCAGAAGGCCACCCTGAAGGGAAAGAGACCATAGAAAGAGAAAACTAACGCTAACTAAGCACGTACTACGTGCCCGCTCTGGGCCGGCACTCTGCGTGCGTCATTTCTGGCAAGACTCCCTACACTCCCACGGGGTCAGGACGGTCACGACTGCCACTCCACAGAGGAGAAAGGACGAGGAACGACAAAAGAGACAACCCAGTGCCCGAGGTCCCGGCTGGGATTCGAACACAGGCAGGCGGTCCGATCCAAGGGCCACCAACCCGGCCCGCGGGTCCTCCTGCCTGACAGGATCCCAGCGCTGAGGAGTGCTACGTGGGGCAGAGCAGGAGGAGCCCCCCCAGTCCCACTACTGGGACAGGCCTGCCCAGAGAGAAGGCTAGCAGCTGGGCTGGACAGCGGGGCCTGGGAGGCCACAGGGTGCGGCTGGCGGGGGGCCTCCCTCCCCTGTCCTCTGGACCATCCCTCTACCCTCGAGATCTGCCTCCGCCTATCCTGTCCGTAAGGCCCCACCTCTCCCACCCTCCTTCCCTGCAGCTCGCATCCTGCACCCCTTCCTTCCCTCACTCGCTCGTCCGGCCTGTCGGGATCCACACTGCACAGCAGGCCCCCCGCGCCAGCCACTGGGAATAGGACCATTAATAAGGCACATGAATAAATCACAGCGTCTTCTAAAGAGAAGAGCAGTTCTAAGTGCTATAATAAAGTGGTGTGTGAGTGCAGAGGAGGGAGCGATTAAAACTGTCTGGGAGGAGGGCAAGGTTCGGGAAGGCGTTTCTGAGGCGCCGACGCTCCAGCTGGGCCTGAAGGGCCGGCAGACAATGGCGTGAAGGGCGGTTTCATGGAGGGCCAGCTGCCCCGGCAGACAGAGCCCACTGTGTTCTAGGAGCCGTGGGCCTGACGGAGGGACACAGGTGGAGGGGACGGGGGGACGGGGAGCCCGAGGACCCAGGGAGGTGGTGGCCTTTCTGCTTCAAGACTCGGTGTTTGGATGGAGCCGAGGGTCTGCGTGGTCGGAGGAACATGCTGGAAGAACCACTCTCGTAGCAGCACAGAAGAAGCAATACCTCTAACCCTGCGCTCCCTAACCCACAACGTCGGCTTTATCTTTCACCATTGCAGGTACCGCCAGCAGAGTTTACTAGGTTACGTTGTAGGAAGGCAAAAATGGTGGAACATGAGCAAGTTCAAATACTTCCCCACCTCTTATCTTATTCGCTGTTCATCCCTCTGCCTCTCACCCCAGCCCCCTGATTAAAATTTGAGTTCCACAAACAAAAGGATTGTAATCATTCTTTTGTTCATTGCTACATCCCCAGTGCCTAGGACAGTGCCTGCAGACAGTGACGGCTCATCAACTGTGGGAGGGAAGGAAGGAAAGAAGGGAGGAAGGAAGGAAGGAGAGAAGGAAGGGAGGAAAGAGGGAAGGAAGGAAGGAGGGGAAGGAGGAAAGGAAAGAAGGAAGGAAGGAAAAAGAGAGAGAAGGAAGGGAGGGAGGGAGGAAGGAAGGAGAGAACAAAGGAAGGAAAGAGGGAAGGAAGGAAGGAGGGGAAGGAGGAAAGGAAAGAAGGAAGGAAAGAAGGAAGGGAGGAAGGAAGGAAGGAAGGAAGGAAGGAAGGAAGGAAGGAAGGAAGGAAAGAGGGAAGGAAGGAAGGAAGGAAGGAAAGAAGGAAGAAAGGAAAAGAGAGAGAAGGAAGGAGGGGAAGGAGGGAGGGAAGGAAGGAAGGAAAGAAGGAAGAAAGGAAAAGAGAGAAGGAAGGAGGGGAAGGAAGGAAGGAAGGAAGGGAGGAAGGGATGGAGGACCGAGAAGGACTGGGAGACTGGGCAGAGGGTACTCCTAAGCCTGGAAGTTGCCAGAGGACAGATCTTAACCCCAGCTATAGGAAGCACAGACCAGCTCTGTTCTGACCTTCTGAAGATCCCTGGGCAAGAATGGACTCCTTGAAGCTTCCATTTCTTCACCAGTAAACAGGAACAAGAACAGATTCCTCAAGTGTTGCGAGGACCACGTCAGAAATCATGGGAAATGGCCCACAGGGTCCCAGGCGCGCCAGCGGTGTTCCATGGATGCTATCTCCTCCTACCTCCCTTCTTCATACATCAAGTCCCATTTTGCCCTGTCCATACATAAAGACCCACAGAATAGAGATTTTATTAATGTGAAAATCGACCTACTTCGAGTGTGTGAAGAGAGAAAATCCACTCGCGTGCCATGGTGAGGAGCAATGGCGGGGGTGGACTCAGAGCCCATCTGGTTCTATGGCTCTGCAGGGTCATTCAGCCTTCCCCTCGACTCCTCTTCTTAGTAAGAGAGAGGTGCACCAGTCCATCTCCGGGTTTCTCCAGCCTGTTTGCTTCAGGGAGACACCCCTTGAAAAGCTCCCCGTGCCCCCTATAATCTGAGCCTCCTTTTGGTCTTGGCAGTGGAGGGACACTGTGCTCGCCTAGATGGAGAATCAGGGTGGTCGCCTCCCCATGGCCTTCCTCAAGGTGACCTCCAGGTCAGGGCAGCTGACCTCCAGGAGTCTGAGCCCTGCCTGGCTCCTGGGGACCAGCTTCTGCGTGTGCAGACACAGCCAGAATACCCCACCGTGGCACCTCCACCCTTGCGTGCCCTACATCGTGACCCCCACATGGTGACCGTTTTTGATTCCGTGTTTTGGCACAGCCGTGTGGACGCAGAGACGTTTTGACTTAGTCTAAAAACCAAGCATTCAATTTTCAGCTATGTAGGGTCACCCAGGAAGGTGTGGAAATGACCGTCACCACCCCCCTCCATCCCTTGCCTTTCCCCAGCTGTCACAGGACCCCCTCTTGGGGCGGGGACCGGTGGAAGGGGCGTGAAGCTGGGATTGAGATAAACCAAGGAAAAGGGTCCAGGGACGGCCAAGAGTCAAGGAGGGCTGTGGGGCACAGTGTGGGAAGTAAAGGACAAGGGTTTTCATTTTGGCGTAGGACTTTGATACAGCCAAATCAGTATGATTCCCTTATCAAAACACCTTCCTCTGTGCCTTCTAGAAGACTCACCCTCTCAATCTGGGGCACAGCTGTAGCCTCATAGTCCAGGCATAAAATAACAGACAGCGACAACGCCCTGTCCCCTGGTTATGGCAGACAGGACAAGTCAGCCCCAACAGTGCTGAGCGGGGCTTTTGGGAGGCCTTCCTCAAAGTGCTTATGAACCACGAGACCTCCCACAAACTCCCTCTCTCACTTGTCCTTTCATCACAGATGGAGAAACTGAGGCTAGGAGAACATCCCCCACATCCCTGAACTAAGCCAGGGGGAGCTGGGAACCAACCGTGAGTCCCCCGGTTCCACATCCCATAGTCTTCTTCTCCTCTTGAAATCCCAGAAGATGGGTTAAACTGTTACACCAGTGTTGGCCCTGTCTTACAGATTTGAAAGTTGAGGCTCACAGAAGAGAAGAAATCAGCTCAAGGTGGCCCCCTCTGCCCGTGGTGGAGGAGATCCAAACCCAAGTCGGCCAGCTCCTGACCCAGGACAGGTGCCCCAGCTGGCATCTGTCAGACGGCGACGGTGGCAGCAGGTGGGAAGAGTTGGGGAGTTGACATCGATGGGGACAAAGAAGGTACAAAGCCAGGGAAAGCAATGGAGGTGGCCCCCTGATGTACTCAAAGGCCACTGATAAGTGTGCCAGATCACCTCCCCCAGCAGGCAGATAGCCCCGTGCGATCGAGTCCGTGGGCCCTGGTGGCCCCAGAGATGACTGTGCACCGGAATCCGCCCGCACCCCGCGTGTTCAAACGCCGGCCCATCCAGCCGTGCATTCCGCCAGGTGCTCGTGCTTCTTCTGCCCATCAGACAGATTTATTGGGAGCAGTAGCGGGGCCCATGGGAGCCCAGTCCCAGCACCCCCCATCAATCCCAACACGGGGGCGGGCGGGAGACAGAATATATGTAAGGTCATTCGGAGATGGAAAAAATCATTCACAGCACTCCCGAAATAGCCGATCTCCGCTTCTCAGCAATTGCCACCTTCTTGGCCCTAAATCAAATTCTGCTGCGAGAAGCAAACTCAATCTTCTCTCTCCCAAGTTTTGCTTTTTATGAGATCGGCAATAAATTGGGGCGTGGACAGAGAAAAGGCACCAAAGGTCACTGGAATTGGGACATGCCTGCGTGGCCTGGAAGAGACAGAGAGGGGAGGAGGGGGGAGGACGGCATCAGGGTTGAACCAGGCTGGTGGCAACAGCTGTGTGGGGTGGCCCAGGGGGCTGCGTGCTGACTCAGGATGGAAGGAAGGCCGACTTCCTGGCCTGGTGGGTCTTGGCCCCGGGTTGGAGAGAAACCTTCCAGCTGCCTCCTTCAAGTCAAACAATGAGAATGGTGACACGGGCCTATGGGGTCTGTAATGATAGCAGCCTGGGTGGGAATTAGCCCCTCCAGGGTATCAGAGAAGCTCCCGCAGCTGGGGAGACATTCGAGCTCCCCGGTGTCCCCAAAAATGTGGGTGTCCTTCTGGCTTCCACGCCCGGGGCTCTCCTCTGTTCTCCCGGCATCAGGGCTCTCTCAGTCCGGACACTAGTGGCATTTGGGCTCGATAAGTCTTTGCTGAGGGGGCTGTCCTGTGTATGGTGGGATGTTTCGCAGCATTCCTGGCCCTTACCCACTAGATGCCCGTAGTACTCACCAATCATGACAACCAAAAATGTCTCTAAACATTGCCTAACGTCACCTGGGGAGCAAAATTGCTCCCAGATGAGACCCGGTAAGTACATGCTCTCGTGGGGTCTGAAGCACCCCAGCATGGCTCATCTCTTTCTCCGGCCTTAGGTCTCCCTGCTGAACCCCTTCCTCGCCCCACAGGGCCATCTGCCTGCCAGACGTCACTCCCTGGATGGCCGCGCACACGGAATAAGTCCCTTAACTGGAGGCATGGTCCTTCCCCAGGCCACCCCACCAACCCTTTAACCACCCCCCGCCAGCCCCCTGAACTTGATTCCCCTGCCCCCCAGTAGACGGACCCTGAGTTTGGGCAGTTATTGTTCTACTAGAAAGCTGGCTGTCCCCACTCAATTCCACTCATCCAATCAAAGGTCAAGACCAGTGAACTCTATGCCTGGGCCATTCCCCAAATGGCCCCACTCCCCAGTCTCCCCGCCAAGGCTTGGTGAGGGCCCCCGTCTCTGTCTCTTCACCTCTAGGTGCACCCCCTACAGGTCCTCGCTGACCTTCCCCACGAGGAACTTTCTAAAGCACAAATGCGGTCGGGTCCGTCACCTGCTGGTAAAGGGTCAGTGGCCTCTCAATGCCTCAGACCCTACAGACCCACGGGGACGGTCCTCACCCTCCACTCTGAGCACGCACACAGCACCGTGCACACGCGCGTGGCTTACCTTCCACCCACGATGGTAACGCTCCCTCAGAACAGTGACATTTGTCAAGAACATTTGGCATGCTACTTTTCTCACCATTTTGGACCTCCTGGATTTAACGCTGACAACTACCCTATCAGCAAATACCTCCATGATCCTCCTCTTACCTGTAAGGAAACTGAGGCACGAAGAGGCTATCACAGGAAATGAGGGGCAGCACCGTCTGGCTCAGTCACTGTGCAGCGCTATTTCTCAAGGCCCGCTGTACGAGGGCCTCCGTTGGCCCGGAATGCCCTTCCCATCCCGCCCCCTTCCCCCGGAATGCCCTTCCTCCTTTGAGAGTCACCTCAGTTCAAGCTTCCCCTGCTAGAGACGCCTGCCGGCCCTTCTCCGCAGGGTGAGGTCTCCCACTGACTGAAGCTCCGGGGCTGGACCAGAGGGCGCTCAGGCAGTGTGAGGGGGTCTGATCTGCCGTGCACACGGGATGGGCCCACAGACGGTGTCCCGACTCCTGCAGACCCCAGACCTTCTGCTGAAGCTCTGCGGAGACCAGCCCCCGCCTTGGTCCCTGGTGCCTTTGCTGGCCCGTGAGCTGGCCAGTCCTGAGCAGCATGACCAGGGTGGCCTTGTCAAGAGCCAGTCAGCCTAGCTTCTGTGCCTGGTTCTCGTTTCTCTTTTAACTCGAATCAGCCAGAGTTGCATTCTGTTGTTTGCCACAGACGGCCATGACAGACACACTCTTCTTTTTGTGCCCGCAAGTCTCCCCTCTCTCTCTTCTAGAAGGTTCCATCCTCTTCTCTCTACTTTTCCCAACCCTGCCAGGTCCAACTCAAAGGACACCCACCTCCAGGACACCTTCTCAGACCACACCCTACAGTGTCTTTGGGAATGAGTCGCATCCCTGCCTCTGTAACCTGAAGCAAAATACCTACAGGTAATCTCATCGGGAAAACAACAACACCAGTAATGACCATCTCCTAGGGCTGTGCAAGAAGAAAGATGACATTACATAGGCAGAGGCACCTATGGGATCATTTGTCTGCCAGGTGACAGAAGTTCAATAGATGTTTATATACCAATATTAAAATCATTAAGCCATACTCATAAAGATGGTAAAGCATGGCCTTATGACATACAAGCAAGTGAAACATCGCATTTCAGCGCAAGAGAGATCACTTACTAGCATGTTGGTAGTTCAGCGAAATAATCAACATATGGATGAATGAATGATAAGAGGCATTCCCTGACCTGCAGGAAGTTATGACACTTCTCAGTGAGTGCCTGCAGCATGCTGTGCCCACCCTGTCCTGTGCATGGCAGGTGTTCAGTGAAATCTTGCCGGTTAAACACCAACAGAGGATGCTGACTCCTCCCCACGTCTATCTGAGAAGGAAGAAAGAGAGGGGCTGTTTTTAGGGGTTAAATGGGGACAGACCCCAAAAGGGCCAGACTCCAGGAAATCACAGTCGTCTGCCCGGCAAGGGTATTAAACCAGAAGAGGCTCACGGCACGGAGACACCTCTCCCCGGGCCGGTTTCCGTCCACAAGTTTTGCCCACCTCAGGGAACTAGAGGAACGGAATCTGGTCTGTATAAAAGCCAATCCTGAGCACATGTCCAGCTCCTGTTATCCAACAAGAATTGTGGTATTGTCAATATTGCCTCAAGCGGGTTTTCTTGGCTAAGTCTGGAACCCTGCAGAAGACAGCACAGTCTAGAAGAAACATTTTGCTACAAGAAAATTGTCTTGGTGGTGTGCTTATAGAAAGGGGATTTAGGGGCACCTGGCTGGCTCAGTCAGTTGAGCATCCGACTCTTGATTTTGGCTCAGGACATGATCTCACGGTTCATGAGTTCAAGCCTCGTGTCAGGCTCTGTGCTGACAGCACGGAGCCTGCCTGGGATTCTCTCTCTCTCCCTCTGCCTCTGCCCTTCCTCTGCTTGTTCTCTCTCTATATTTTAAATAAATTTTAAAAATAAATAAATAAACTTTAAAAAAAAAAAAAAGAAATGGGATTTAGCCACCACAGTTCAGGTGTCCCCATGCTTTTCCTTATAGTAACTCATTACTATAAGCAAGTGTCTTCCCATCTCTGGGCTGCAGTGAGTTATCTTATCTATTACATGAGGGGTTGGCCCAGATGATTTCAAAATCCTTTCCAGCAATAATATCCTAGAGGCCAGATCATCAGCTTGATGTGTTAGTCCCAGGCAATGTTGTGTGTGTGAATGGGTTTGTGTGTGTGTGTATGTTTGTGCACGTGGGTGCCGTGTGGATGCATATGTGCGTGTATGCTCAGGGCACTTGTGTGCATGTCTTCTGTGTCCTTTAACTTGATTGAAAATGCCTCACTTCACATCCCAACAATAAACACAGACCTTAGAGACTTCACTTCTAGCATCTTCTGCCTTCAAAACAGATAAGGGTTCTGGGAACAGCATGCTACCTCCAACACGCATAAATATGCCTGGCAAGGCTTTGAGCCCCTAAGGCCTTCTTTTTTTTTCCCTGGCAGGTATGTGAAACGTGTCCACATAATTGTGTGACAAATATTGTATATAGCTTTGCTTAACAAAAATCAGGTGTCTCATTTACCCAGGAAAGCTGATGTGCCACCTGATAAACGAGGCTATGAGACTGGCTTTTTTTCTGAAAAATTATATTCTGATGGCTGCGTGGCCAAACCATGAGAAAATCAAGTTATTTCTGTACAGCAAAAAGGAAAGTCGAATTCAATACCCACGTGTATTGCCGCTAGAATTAGGGGAGGGGGTCCTTCTAGGAAGGTGGCCTCTTTGATTCTATGCAAATGACAGAATAATTTGAAAATCCATTGTTCTCCCCATCATGGTGTATTTTGAGGTTAGTTGGTCCCTTATCACTGTTTGGAGCTTCAATAAATATACGTTTAAAGAGGTTATCGCAGGAGCCTTCTAAATATTCTCCTTCTCTATCATTCTCCCCTTGTGTCCATGAGGCTATGTCCTACCTGTACCCACTGTAACTGACCTGAAAACTAAGTAATAAAATGGTGTCGTTCCCTCTCTCAGACATTGCCACTGACCTCTCTCAGGATGAAGTCCAAATCCCCCGGTGTCCTTCAAGGTTCTTTAGATTCCCGACTGGCCCTCGCTCTGCTGGTAACCTCACCTGTAGCCTCACTCCCATGTCGTGCTTTTTAGTGGCAAGGACCCTGTCCCCAGGCCCTATACCCTAAGTCTCTCTCTCACACTCCCAAGTCTTTGTCCACACCCTGGCCTTTTCTGGAATGGCCTTTCCCAGCCCTTTATTTACCTTCTACCCCTCCTTAAGACCCAGCTTATTAAATGGGGTGCCTGGGTGGCTCAGTCGGTTAAGCGTCCGACTTCAGCTCAGGTCTGATCTCACCGCTCGTGAGATCGAGCCCCGTGTCGGGCTCCGTGCTGACAGCTCAGAACCTGGATTCTGCTTCAGATTCTGTGTCTCCCCCCCTCTCTGACCTTCTCCCATTCACACTGTGTGTGTGTCTCTCTCTCTCTCAAAAATAAACATTAAAAACAAAAAAGACCAAGCTTAAATGTTTATTCGTCAAAGGACCTTCATCCCAAATGTCTTCATTCACTTGGTCAACAAATGTGTTGTGGGTCCCTGGTCCCAAGTGTTAATGATACAGAAACCAGTAGTGAGGGTGACCCACAGAGGCACCCTGAGAGGTCGTGTGGGGACCAGAGGACATCAGCAAAGAAACAAAGCGGAAGTCCCGGACGCAGCCGACCCTGAGTGCGGGCCGGGCTGGCTGTGGGGACTCCTGTGTCAGTGGAATAAAAGGACGTTCCTGGGATGGATGAGTAATTCCCGCGGGGCTTGAGGAAGCCGTGGGGCCCTCCCGGGTGCAAGTGAAAGCAGCTGCGGGCAGATCCGGTGTGGTGCCACCAGGAATGCCACCCCCCACCCCGGGCAACTGGTCTGGCTACTGTTGCTGCCAAAGCCCAGGGGAGGACGGGGTCCTGGGTGAAGTTGAGCCAGGTCAGGGGCTGGCCAAGCAGGCCGAGAGCTAGGGCTGCCTGGAAGAGGCATGCAGAGCCTCCCTCGTGGGAAAGCGGAGCGCACTCTGGCAGAGTCACAGGATGGGTGGCCGGGGCGGCTGCCCGCAGTATCCTACGTAACCAGCGAATGGACTGGGGACTTGAGGCCCCGCCTGAGCAGGGGCTCCTCTGCCTGGTCCCGCAGCCCTCGCCAGCTGCCTGGTATACAGTGGGCGCTCAGTACCGGCCCGCTCGATGGACGAGTGCTTGTTGGAGTAGGTCAGCAAGGAAACAAGCGTGCCGGGGACCACTGCGCAGGAACCCTCGGGCGTCAGAGAGCAGCACTTTGCTTCTGGTGCCGCCTTCAGTGTCCCTCTACAAGCGAAGTTCCCAGGGCTTGTTCCTGAGGGCAGTGAGAAAAGAAGGGGAAATGGAACCACCTGAAGAAAGAAGCCAGGGGTCACTTTCCTGTTTCCCGTCTTAGGCCAGCCAAAGAAAAAGGGAGGGCTTTTCCGGTGCTTCACAGACCCTCCGGAGTCGAGTCCCAGCCTAGCACCTCTGACGGCACTTGATAAAGGACGAATGCTCTCCGCGGGGGCCTTCATCTCCGCAGTCGTTCTAAGAGCGCGACCTCTCCCCCCACCCCACCTCCTGCCACGGGTCACACTGCCCCTGTCTTACTGTGACCTGCTAGCAAGTTTCTGGCTGAGGTGGGTGCCTTGGTTTGTGAAATGCTACTCGTAGTAGGAAAATACCCTTCCTAGAGAGACACATATATAGCCTTGGCCTAAGGCCCTGCTCAGACTCTCTGAGAAAGCCCAGAAAGCCCCATGGCCTAGCACTGGGGAATCGCGTTCCTCTGCCCCCTCCAAGTAGCTTGGAAAAGTCCTTCAGGCAGAGTGAGCACCAGTCAGGGAAAGGATGGATCCTGGATGCGACGAGGGTTCAAGCAGAGGTAAGGCAGGAATCCAAGACCAGCCCAGACCCCAGACGGTGGGAGAGATTCAAGCTCATCTGTCCTGCTGAGAGGACAGAGAGAGAGAGAGGGAGAGAGAGAGAGAGAGAGACCCATGGTGGCACACGAGCTGCTGAGTGTCTACGGCACCAGGAGGAAGGACTTGGGGAAAAGATGGGGACGGTGGTGGGGGTAAATTGAGGAGGATTGAAACAGCAGACTGAAGAGTCCAAGCGAAGTCCATGGGAAGCCATGGGAGCCTCTGGAACAGAGGAAGTGCCAGCCCAAGGTCAGCCAGATTGCAGGGGAGAGACGGGACCAGAAGAACAGCTGGAAGCCTTGCAACCATCCAGGGTGGAGACTGCACTTGAGGAGGGAGAGCCAGGACCCTCCCGAGTTGAATGTCAAGTATTCCAACAGGGACCTCTATGAACTTGGGACTCTATCACGTGTTTGCAGGGTGGGATCAGGAAGTAGCCCTTTCAGAGGTCCTCACTTTGTCTCAGGAAAAACTTGTCTATAAAGAGAAAGCAAGCAACGTGAGGGGTCGGGGGAACACTTGCTTTGGATGCAGACGGTCAGGGCTGGAGCGTCGATGGTGTCCTGCCACACTCTGTGTAGGCAAGGATGGGGTTGGTCCAAAGCCCCGGTATCCGATGTACCAAAACGCCCATGGCGGCCGCTTTATAAATGTTTGCTCAGTGAAGAGTCTCTTCTACATGTCTGAGCCTGGGTCTCTTCTCCCGTGAGATCCTCACTTTGGGATATTTATATCATACTTGAAACATAGTAGGGGCTCCATTGGGTGGTCAGGTCCTCACTAGTGGGGGTGCTCTGGGGATGGACCCAGGCCTGGTTCATCGTTGGCTCCCCTGAATGTCTTGCCCATTAGAGATGCTAGATGGATATTTCTGGAATGTACTTGTTGTTGAGGGAGACCCATTCCTCAGTGCAGACAATCAGCATTTGGGTCCCAGAAGAACTGTGCAGTTGTTTTGAAAAAAAGAGTGGAAATTACTGACCTTCAAAGCAAATTTGAGCTGAGGGTGTGCCTGAAACAAAACACATAAAGGAGGTGGGAGCAGGGAGGGGACATGCGGACCTTCCAGGCTTTGGTGGTGCACCCAGGAGAACATCTTCCAGAGCCAAGAGGAGGTGGAGTTCTAGAGAGGTGGGACCAAAGCCCCCTTCCTTCCTCCTCGTGGTCTTTCCGGATGCTGCTGGTGTTTGTCACGTTCCTCCGGGGATGGAGGTGGAGGGTGGCTTCCTCTGAGCTGGGGTCCCTGTGGAGGGAGCCAGGAGCCCCTGGAGGAAGGCAGAATGTGAGCAGGGCTTGAGCAAGCCAGGCCAAAAAATGGTGTGCGGCTGGACGGCCGCATCGATCCGCGCGGTGGGAGGAGGGCTGGCGGGGCCGGGCCTGCTGTGCTCAGCAGGTATCGCATCTGCCCTCGGCCATGCAGCCCTGAGTCTGTTTGCAATTACAGCCTGTTTTGATTATTAGGTCAGAATATTCATCTCCATGGGCTTATGATAAAAGGCGAGAGCAAGACGGCGTTTCTCATTTCAGACCAAGTCTCCCTCTCTTTGTGTGTGTGTGTGTGTGTGTGTGTGTGTGTGTGTGTGTGTGTATAGTTTCTGCTTTCTCCTTCCTTAGCCAATTTATTTAGTTCTTGACTCCAGGAGGGTGGTGGCTGCAAGAGGCACCCCAGAGGCCTTTTTTTTTTTTTAAATACAATTTATTGTCAAATTGGCTTACGTACAACCCCCGGTGCTCATCCCGACAAGTGGCCTCCTCAATGCCCATCACCCACTTTCCCCTCTCCCCCACCCTCATCCACCCTCAGTTTGTTCTCTGTATTTAAGAGTCTCCTATGGTTTGCCAGAGGCCTTGAATACAGTGGCCTTGAGTGGCAGGAGAGGGAGGCTTTGGCGCCTCCCTTGGAGCCCCACCCAGCCAGGAGGTTGGAGCTGGGCTGGCTTTTGACTCATCCAGGAGTCAGCTGGCTACCGAAAGCGGGGGCTAGTGTGGGCAGAGCCCTAGAAGCCCAGGGCCGGGAAGGGCCTTGAAAGTCAGCCCTCCCACCCTCGGCTCATGGTTTGTTGCTTTCCCACACCGCTACCAAGAACTTTCTGCTCCCATTCTTCCAGGGATGGGGAACTCCCTACCTCCTTGGGCCACCTGGTTCACCCGGTTTCTGCATTCCAGAAAAAGGAATGCATCTTTTCTTATAAGACCAGTGGCTCTCCAGCCTCCAAGCCCTCACCAGGCCAAATATTCCTGTTTCTTCAACACACTGAGTTTGATATGGATTCGAGTCTCATTACCAGGCTGAGTATATGCAGCATCTCCCGCGTGGCATGAATACTCAGAGCTAGTAGGATTTTCCCTCCCTCCTTCCGCCGGTCCTAGCTCTCTGTACATGGAGTCTCTGCTGCTTTTTGGCAGACCCAGTTCTAGACCTTCTTCTGGACCTGAAGGAGGAAATGCTGTCACAGGGCACAAGTGTAATTACCATCCCTTCCTCCCCCAAAGCCTCTTCATCTGTCCTCACAGCTCAGGCCCCATAAGACGAGTTGGTAGTCCCACTGCCTTCATTCTGTGGCCCTGAAGAGCCTCAGGAATCTTCAGGACAAAGATGAAAGGGGCTAGAAGAAAGAAAGGGAATTCATTATGTTCAGCCACAGAAGAGTCAGCAGGCTTTCCCAGCCTCAGTGATGTGGTGGCCTGATTTCTGGAGTAGGGAAAGAAGGAGACAGAGACAGAGAAAGAGGTTATGGTCTCTCGCAGAGCCCTCGAGGGCTCACAATGACCTTTCTCACCCATGCCAGTGTTACAACAATGCTGGGAAATAAATGCAATGATTTTTTTTTATGTTTATTTATTTTTTGAGAGAGACAGAACGCGAGCAGGGGAGGGGCAGAGAGAGCGGGAGACAAGGAATCGGAAGCAGGCTCCAGGCTGTGAGCTGTCAGCACAGAGCCCGACGTGGGGCTCGAACTCACAGACTCCGAGGTCCTGACCTGAGCCAAAGTAGGGTGCTTAACCGGCTGAGCCACCCAGGCGCCCCGATGCAATGATTTACGGGACCGTCATTTTTTGCAAAACTGAGGTTCTGAAAGGCAACGGTTGCCAAGCTAATGACAGTTGGCACCGGGAGAAGAGACAGAGGGGTTCTTTGAGTCAAAGCTTGATTGACAGTCAGATGGGCAGGTCTACGGAGTGCTGAATTTGTTTTAGATGGCGCGATAATATAAACAATATCATCTATCATTCAAACCGGGTCTTTGGGACTAGAAGCGGGCACCTGTTAAATGTTGACACGGGACACAGGACACAGGCACAAGCAAGGACCATCCCTGGCAAACCAGAGTGGTTTGTCCTGCTGCCATAGAGACCTCCAGTTCCAGGTCCCCCAAGCTAACCTCTTCAGCTCCACCATGCCCCCTGAGAGAACAACCCAGAAGCACCACTTCCTCAGGGGCATCTCTGAGAACAACTCATATTTTCTTCTCCCTAGCTCAGACCTGCCTTCTAAGATACAGGCTGCTCCATCCAGTGGCCCCCTAGACACCTGCTCCCGGACGACCCACAAGCTCCGTGGATAAGGGTCCTCAAACACAGCTCTGTGCAGGTCCTGGTTGCATGTGGGCATCTGGTCTACCCCACAACACACACAAGGAGTTACAATAAAGGCCAGTTTTCGGCAAAGACGCAGAGCCTTGAGCTCAATCTCGTCCCTCGACACAGACCACCCAGCAACTCTTGGTCCCTACCAGGCCCCTTGGATTTGTTCTCCAATTGGAGATGCATGCCCAGCCCCTGTTATTTTTCCCCTTTCAGCCTGATTCTGGGTTTAGAGCTCAGTTTGCCTGCCCCTGACTTCTCTGAGGAGCCAAAGCCCTGCCCACCTCCTGTCTGAATCAGTTCTTCGTTCACTTTATGCCAGTTTCCCACTCCTGTCCCGGATCCTGTCATGTTTGCCCCCACATGCACTACAAGCCAAGTACAGCCACGCCCAAGTGACCCCCCCCCCCCCCCCGCCAGCCTCTCCCTGGAACTCAACCCTCCTCTGGGCTCCTGATGGTATCGAAAGGCCCCACCAGGTACCCAGACACCAAGGGGAGCCCTGTTGGTCCCAGGACTCAGCCCTGTTCGAGTGATTGACACCCTATCCTCCCGTTCCCCGTGAGAATCCTCATACCACGTCTAAGAATGAGCCACATCATCCTTTCCCATCTCCCCTTTGCCCACGCACAGCACCTCGTGGGGCTGGCCTCGGTCAGCTATCAGCCGCCGGTTCCTGAAACAAAAAGCTGGGCGGATAAATGAATATCACAAAGCCAACAGAGGCCCAATCGGGAAATTCGGCTTCATTCTACTGCAGTTGATCCGAAACATTGGCTTGATTTAATAGGAATGCTTCCTAACGCGTGAACAATTATTATTGTTTTAAATTAGCAAGAATAAAATTCCACCGTCTTTCTCCCTGAAGCTACTTCCAGACATGCCGAGCTGTAAATCCTCAGCGCCCACGAGGAGTTAGACAAACAGCCATCGTTGCTGCAAGGAAATGCTGCAGCGAGAAACCTCTCCAATCCATATTTTTCCCTTAAGGGAAGGGGAAGGAGCTACAGCACAGGGAGACATTTTGTTTTTTCTTTTCTTGTTGAAAAAGGGAGTTTTCTCTTTCCTGCCCTTCCTTCTAGCTTCACGAGAGATGCCTGAGGTTGAGCGTGTCTGGCTGACTGAAGGAAGGAAACATGAAATACATTTAACTAAGTGAGGCGTCGAGCGGCTTTTGCAGCGGAGGCTGGCGGCATGGTAGGTTCGGGCCCCCTCACACCTGCCGCGTCCTTGCCGTGTGGGCATCAACACGCCCACTCTTCAGACTTTGATCCTCGCTGCGAGACTGCGCTTAGGGTCTGGGGGATGAGTCATCTGAAGGTTAGTCCCAGCTCTGTCCCCACCCTTTGTGTAAGACTGTTTCCTTTCCCATGAGCCCTGACCGTGAGGTTCTCAGCCAATAACGGCATCGGTTGGTTTTTTCCTCTCTTGTGCAACCAAGTCATATAGAACCTCTTCCTGCCCTGAAACTCAGCTCTCCTAGGGAAGGACAAACCAAGGCATGCACAGCGGTCCCCTGGCCCAGCCACTGTCATAATCACCAGGACTCCAGGGCAGATGGAGCCAGTGCCTCTGATGAGCAGCTCACACTGGAAGCTCAAAGCACCCTGGAATCAGGTCTGGCAATCGCTGAAGGCTTTCCCTGCCACGCTAAGGGTTTGGAACTTTATTCCATGGACCACAGGGAACCACAGAAGGGCTTTAAGGAGAGAGGGGTCCAGCAGCGTGACGCGGGGCGAGACACTTGACCTCCAAAGACTTGTTTTCCTCGTGCGCAAAATGGAAACAAAAAGAGCGTGTGCCCCTCAGAGGGATTGAGGTAAAGGTCCCATGGTCAAGCGGATGTAAATGCGCCTCGCACAGTTTCTGGTATACAACCGTCCTGGAAGAGCAGAGACTGAATCGAAATGTGTTCACCACTCCCCTCTCCCCAACTCACCAAGCATGCTTGGCACACAAGCGTGCACACACGTGCCCACGCCCACGCCCACGCCCACGTACACATACTCGCTCGTCTTTTCACCCCCCGTCTCCAGCTCCACCAAGGTCACTCCTGGTAATGATTTTCCTCGGCCAACATTCCCAGCACGTGGACCTGTCTCGGCGCTCCCAGCCCCAGCCCCACCACGCCCTTCCTCCGGGCCATTCTGCCAGAAACTTGCTCCGCTCGGGAGTGGGCCAGCGGGGCTTCAATAAGCAGGCCAGTGCTGTCTGTGGCTTTGTAACTGAGCTTCCCTGGGAGTGAGGGAGGACTGAGCTCCCGGAGCTGTGGGGTAGGAGACGGGTGGGAACAGGAGATGAGAGGGGGCACTGGGGGGAAAAGGGTCCTGGGGACCAGCTAGTTTGGGTGTGCGTCCCCTCCTCTACTGCAGGACATGGGAGAGGTACGGGATTCCCTGAACAAGGAAGGCTCCTTCCAGGTGCCACTGAGTCCTCCTGGGGGGGGGGGGGGGCACATGGGGTCCTGCAGGCCCCTGGGCCTCTTCCCTTCCTCTCCTCCCCTGGAGACCAGGAGCAAGCTCTGCAAAGCCCCTTCATGCTGCGTGGTCCCCATCTGGCTCCGAAACTCTTGCGGCCTCTGCCGCTGCTGTCCTCCCCCTGTGAGGCCCTGCGAGGCCCACCTCCTCTCATGGCCCAAAAAGTCACAAACAGCCGGCTGGTTTGTGCAGCAGAAGCTTCCTGAACATCGGGAAGTTACGGAAAGCATAGCAGGAAACAAGTTACAACAGATAATCAGACAGGCGACGCGAGATCCAGCCCCAGTTTCCCCCGCGAGTCCAGCCTGTCCAGCCTGGAGCGAGGGGCTATCTCCTCCCCCACGCTGGGGGGAGGGGCTTCTTTCCACCCTCCAGTGTCCCCGAGTCCTGCAGCCACAATCCCTCCTGCCTCTTGAGCTTCCAGGGGATGGCCCCTGACGACTACAGAGAAGAGAAAAGCGGGGTGTTCCAGAAGCCCACTGCCTGTGTGTTCCGTTTCACCAAATCTCTCCCCAGGAACACGGGACGGAAATACTTTCTCTACAGGTGAGGAGCCTGAGGCTCAGAGAGGTAAAAGGAATTGCCCAGAGGTCAGGATTCAGGAACCGGTGGAGTCAGCTCTCCTACCCACTTATCCACCCATTCCGTCCGAAGGTATCGATGGCCCTGCCCGAGAGCAAGGGCTCCCGGACTCCCGGCCCTGAGTCACTTCGCAGCCGGGCAGGAGAAGCCCCGGGAGCGATGGAACCGCTGAAGGAGGCCAACCGGGGCCTGAGGCCCGCGTCTTTACCTTCCCAGCTGGCTCCGGCTGGCCGTGACATCTTGGGGAGCAGCGAGCCATGGGCACAGTAAGCTCGGGGAGTTTAACAAATGTTTATAAAACCTTTTCATACACAGTTAATGATCCTTATTAGGACCTGAAAAAGCAGTCACTCATGCCACATCCCAGCTTTAAGGAGCATTTTATTATTACATGCCACTCCACAAATTAATGAGAGAAGCTGAGGCCCGTTTGTCGGTGGGGCCAATGCCTGGGGATGCTGGCGGAGAGGCCTTTGTCCCAGAGCCTACTGGGCCAGATTCCCTGCTCCACCTGCCGCCCCCAGACACTGGCCATTCTCGAGCTGCCAGCCCTCCAGCTGCAGCCCCTGAAAGGGCCCACCTTGAGGCCACCCCGGGTTCCCTGTGCCTCAGGCCTGAGCCCGAGCAGGCCCGGCTGTCTCTTCCCCGAGGCGCTGGGGAGAGGTACTCTCACATCCCGGGGGGAAGGGTGATGGGAAACAGATGCCTGGTCCCCAGCCCCGGATCTGAATTCTTAACTGGGTGCCCAGGCCAATTTTGAGACCCACCGGGGCTTGAGACACGAGCCCCAGATGCCTGTAGGCCAATCCCGGCTCTGCCCCAGGCTGCATGACCTCAGGCACGCCTCTTAGGTTTTCCTTAGTGTCCCCATTGTGCAAATATCCATCTTGCAAAAGTGATTTTTGCAAATATGACATCATCCCACGTGACCAAAGAGTATTTTGTCGTGATACAGCCAAGTCTGCCTGGCCATTCGAATGATGGAATCGTAGCATTTAGAGCAGGAAGCCACCAAGGTCAGGGTGAGAAACAGCTGACGGAACTAGACAGAGGCGATGGTTGCACAACATTGGGGCTGTAGAAGCTGCCACTGAATTGGCTCATTTTATGTTCTGTGGATTTTGCTCCAGTACAAAACGGTTAATTTTATGTTATGTGAATTTTACCTCAATATAAAAAAAAAAAAAATCAAGTTCCTTTTCACCTTTAATGTGACATGCGTACCAGCCTCTGAGCTCTCGCCCAGGCTTTTCCCTCTGCTTGGTTAGTTCCTACTCACATTTCAGGCTTCATCTTGCACATCATTTTCTCCGGGGCTCCTCTGCTGGCCCCCCAAGCAGGTGACCCCTACTGCTGTGTCATGTCTGGGACACATGTCTGTGGTGTCTATTTGCCCACACCTCCCCCAAAGATGGACTTTGGGGTGGGGGTGGGGCACAGGTCCCAGGGCTACAGCTGCCCCTCATCTGGGGCACAGTAGGTGCTCAGTATTAGCTTCTTGAACAGAAGATCTGCCTCTAACCCGGCCCCAGTTTTAGAATGAAGCCGGTGTGGCCCAGAAGAGGACCAGGCCCTGTCCCAGGTCGCACAGTTGCTTAGCTGGTGGAGTTGCTGAGGCCAGCCCAGCCCGGTCCCTGGAAGGGGCCCCTCGCTGTCCTCTTCCCTGTCAGCTCCCCTGGGCAGAAAGCACAGCCCAGACTCGTGAGCCTCTCCTTCCCAGCCATTAGCTAATCTGGCCACGGCCAATGTACCAGGGCCTTCTGTCTCCCCTTCCTGTTTCCCCAGGGCACCGCTGTTTACGTTGTCAAGGGCTTATCACCAACAGGCAGGCGAAGACTCGTGTCCTAGGGAACCTTGTCCCCAGAACCTCCTACCAACACAACGTTTTGGCCACTGGGACCTTCCGCTTTCATGGGCACCTGCTGGAAACTGCTCACACACGGGGCCTCGGTTTCCCCACCTCTAATATAACAGATGAACAACCGCTTACTGATTTACCACCAGGGTCACGTGAAACGGCAAAGGCACGGGCCTCACAATCTGACCACCCGACTCTGAATCCCAGTTCTGCTCCTCACTGTGGGCCCCTGAGCAGGTGACTCCACCCAGGTGTTGTGCCTTGTTTCCTGTCTATAAAACGGGTATGCTCCCAACACTTGCTTCCCAGGGATGTGGTACTTGCGGTGTTTAGAACCTCGTGCCTGGAGCACGGTAAACGCTTACAGATGTGAGCTGCGGTTTGTATGAATCCTGACCCTGACCTCCCACGAGCTGCAATCTGGTTGCCCTTCCCTTGCAAAATGGAAGATGCTAGCATGTCATGGCTCACCATTGGGTGGCCGTCAGCCTCCTGGCCAGCCCGGGTCACCGGGACTGATGGAATACATGGAGCACACGCAGGGAAGGCCTAGGTGTGCACGCAGGGAAGGCTCTGGCGCCTTTCAGCCACGTTGTCCTTGGGGGGGGGTCATAAAAACAAAAAGGGGCGCACAGTTTACAGAGGAAAAGCCAGAGATCCAGAGAGAGCTGAGGCTGCCCTCATTCACCCAGCTATGCAGAGGTGATCTGTAGGGCATGGTGGGGAGAGGCCAGGCCTGGGGCCAGTCACGGCCCTTGCTGGCCCTCTGCCTCCCCAGCAATAAAGGGGGCACATTAATCCTACCCTCCAAGCCCCCAGAAGAGGCACAATGGATGTGAGGGAGGGGCTGTGTCCCTCCCAGGGGCTGTACCTCCTGGTGGGTGGGCAGGACAAACACCTGCCAGTGACCAGACATCACCCCACCCCGAGGAGAGATGCCCAAACGCAGCATCTCCCGCTGTGGCCTATCCCAGGGACCACAGTGTGAATCACCTGATTGGCAGGTCCACTTGGGCCGTCTCAAGGGCATTTCAAAACGAAAGGGACCAAAGCGGGACTCTCCATTCCCACCCCGACCACCAGATCTGCTCCTCCCCCAGTGAACGCTATTTCCACCATCCACCGAGTCTCCAGGTCACAAACCTACCCTTTCCCTGTCCTTGCCCTTCCTTTCTTTCAGCAAGGCCTATCAATCTCGCGTTAAACACATGCCCCAAAGCCCCCCACTCCTCTCCACCCAACAAGCAGGGCCTAGCTGCGGCCATCTTGACCTACGGTCTACAAGAGCCTCCTGGTTTACCTTCTGTCCCCTACCTTGAATTATTTTTAAACGTAAGTGGATCCTATCGCTTCTCTGTGTCAAACCCTCCTAAGCCTCTTCATCTGGTTAGAATAAAACGGAAGCCCCTTCCCTGTCCGGCACGCAACCTGACAATTTTCTCCATTCCTACCTCTCTCCCTGGCCTTGCCCGAGCCACACGGGACAAACCAAGTTCTCTCCCTTCTGTGGGCTCTCCTCCGGTCTTCCCCTGGCTGTCCCCTTCTTATCATACAGATCTCAAGTTAGTGTCCCCTCTTCAGAGAGGCCACCACCACCACCCCGGTAAGTATCCGGTAAGCTGCAAAAACCCATCAAGGCTTTAAGGACTCTGCGTGGAGAGTGCTGACCCCCTTACCTTCTCCTTATTTGTTTGCTTTGTAGTCCCTCTCGCTCCTCGCAAAACAGAGGGCACGAAATATCCCTGGAGTTCACCGGTGTGCACCAGCAGGAGCACAGAGCCTGGTACACAGTAGGTGCTCAGGACATGTTTGCTGGCCTCACGAATGAGATATCGTTCCAAAAGGTCCATACCAGATACAAAGGACTACTCAAAAAGGGACCTAAGGCCTGAAGCGAAAAAATTATTCCCATGGCGGTATCTACCGGGCAAGGTAGCAGGAACAAATAGTTTATACAGCCAAGTCTCAGCTGTGTCATTTCTTCTGCCACGGATGTTCTATTCCCTCTTCACCTGACTCCAAAACTTCTACTTACCTTTCAACATTTAACTCCTACCTGCTCCCCAGTGCCCCCCCTACCATGATGAGCTCTCCCTGACCTTCTCCCTTAGCCTGCCAAATCTCTCATTCTTCCCCCTCTGTTCCCTCTAGCCTGGGTCTTGGTCTGTAGTGTCTTTTTCAGTCTGCGATCCCCTCAGGAGCTGGGGCCGTGGCTGAGCCACATCCTGCTGCCACTGCAGAACATAGCACTTTGTACAGCATTGGCACTTGATGGAATAATAAAGGTTTGCCCCCTACCCATGCAGTCAACAAACCTGAGGAAATGGTGGTGTATGAGACGAGCTCTCTGCCCTCCAGGAGCTTGCTCACAACCCAGATGGAGAGACAGAGAAGATTATATGACAAGCCAGTTACTTTAATGGAGAGAGACATAAAAAGGGCGATGGCATCATAAGGAGAAGCAAAAACAAGTCAAGTTATAAAATGACACCCACCATGGGACATCATTTATGTAGAACTTTAAAACTTGAGAAACCAACCTATATATTGTTTATGAACACATAAATATGTGGTAAAAAATATATATATATATAAAAACATTCGTGAGAAACAAAACCAAAACCATCATCACTGGGAAGAGAAGAAAAGGGATAGAATTGTGGAGGTCCACATATGGGACTTCAACCACATCTACAGTGTTTTGGTGCTTACAGAGAAAAGTCTGAAGCCCACATGGCATAATATTAAGATAAGATAAAGTTGGGTGGGTGGTCCATGGTTGTTTGTTATAATATTCTAGTAGAGCCTAAGGGTTTGAAAAATTCCAAGATCATTTTATATTAAATGTAGTGTGATTAAAGAAAAAAGCACCCAGCCTTTTGAATTAGTGCTGGTTGCTTCGATGGATGGATGGGGGATGGGTGATGGGTGATGGAAGAGTGATGGGTGATGGGTGATGGACGGAGGCACAGGTGGATACATGAGTGATAGGTGGATGGAAAGACGGATAGATGGATGGGTAGTGGGTAGTTGGATAGGTAAATGGATGGGTGGATTGAGGGATAGACAGGTTGGATGAATAGATGGCAGAAAACGTGCTTAAAGTTCTCAAAGTTTACCCTATTCGTTCTACATGTATTGAGTCCTTGACCACACGTCAAGCCTCACGCTAGTCCCTGGTGCATTCAAGAGCGTGACACGTCACTTCCCCTCAGGAGCCCAAAGCCGGGGCCAAGATGTGAGCCAGATAAGGAGACAGAATGCAGTGCTGCGGACAATGTGGTCACAGATGTGTATCCACTACGCCGAAAGACCAAAGCAAAAGCAGAGACAAATTCTCACTGGGTCTCCTCCACAGGGGAAGAACTGTTGTGTCCTTGAGGGATGTACTGTTCTCCTGAAGAAGAAAGAGAGCCTGATGTCCCAAGTAGAGGGATACCTGAGCCAGGTGAGGAAGGATGGGGCCATGGAGAGTCCGAACAAGCCACCCACAAAGGAAACGTGGTGGAAAAGGAAGAAAGATAAAGCCAGCCAGGGGAAGTGAATCCTGCTGTGAATGATCTGTATCGTCCTGCTGGGAGGTGGGACTTCATCCATAGGCCAGAGGTGTCTAAATCTGGACAATTGTCAGAACTATGTGGTTGGACTGGAAAGGGGGTGAGCCCAGGAATCCATATGGATCAAAGCCTGCCATCACCATCAGCCAGATCCCTCCACTCCACCCCCCTCTGGTTCATGGAGGAGACCAGCAGGAATTGGCTCACCTGTGGTCTGGTCCTTAAGGGCAGGACCAGCAGAAGTGGCCTCCTCTGTGGTCTCTGCAGGTGTTCATTTTGCCTTGAGTTTGATGCCCCCCCCCCCAGGCCAGGCAAGGGGAAGGGGAGCCCGTGTGCGTGTCTGCACATTGACCCTGATGCAGCACGTTTTTATCTCGCCAAAGAATTCTCCAACAAGAGTCTTTATTGCTCGGCACAGTCTCCCAGCTAACTAGGAGAGCATTTTTCTAATTACATTTCCCTTGAAATACACCCGGGTTTGAGTTAACACCTCTTCAGTCTGCCAAAACCTAAGTCATTTTAAAATTAGTTCTGGAGGTTTTGCAAAAACCCCGCCGGGATGCAGTGTTCCTTCCCCACCAGGCTGTGTGCTGAAAACTCTCCCTAGACGCCAAGAGCGATTTTCCTTAGAGACTCTGTGGAGAGAGCCCAGGGAAAGGCCCACATCCAGGCCCGCCAGAATCTCCTCTCACTCAGATCTGTTGAACAGCCCTCGCAATGCTGCAGGGTCGATAGAATCATAAATGCATTTTGCCCTAAGCAGTCTCTCTGATACTTTTAAAAAAACATACGGATGGGAGGGAAATGTGATCCATATGGTTTTGAATCATTAACACTTAAATCGTCAAAATAGAGATTTTTTTTTTTTTCCTGGAGAAATTTCCTAGCCAAGGCGCCTTTCGCGGCTCTTTAATAAACTGTTTAAGATTCTGTTGTTCCCCCTAAAACACGCAAGCACATGCCAACATATGCAGCCCATGTATACACACCCCGCTAACTCTGAGAGGGCATCATTGGGAAACACAGCCCATTAGACACCATCCATCCCCAAGGCAGGGTGAGTCAAAAGGCCCTTAAGGTACCTTGTGAGCACCGATGGTCAATAAAATCTACCTAGTTCAATTATTCAGGCCAAAGAGTCCCATAGAGCTTTGGGGCTCATCTGGACAAGCCCTTTAATGGTACAGATGAGAAAGCTGAGACCCAAAGAAGGCTCAGTCTCTTGAGGAGTTGGCAGAAGTCATGGAGGAGCATTTCAGGTGAGGAAACTGCATGAGCACAGTGCCTGCACCTGTTGCCCCGTGCGGCTGAACGGTGGGGCGTGAGGTAGGGATACAGGCAGGAGAGAGGAAAGAGACTGACCACGGGGCACAGTCCGTGGCTCCCCACAGTCTGAATGCAGCAGCCTCCTTCTCTAGCCTGTAGGTCAAGGCTGTGGGAGAGGCGACCATCTCTACAGAACACAGGTCAGAGCCTACCTCTTACAGCAACGGAAGGGATGGCTTAGCAAGATAAGGTGACCAGTTAAAAAGTCATTGCTAAAGCTCTTGGGAGGAAGGATGATGGGATGGAATTGATGACAGAAAGGAAGACACAAACCTGAAAGATGTTTTGGAGAGAGGCTTGATAAGATTCGGGGAAATATATGTCATCAGTGAGCATCGTCAGGATTCTATCAGTTTTCTGTGGCTGCTATAACAGATTGCCACAAACTTACCGGCTTAAAACACATCAACTAATTCAAATTCACGGTTTCGGAGGCCAGGAGTCCAAAATGAGTCTGAAAGGACTAACACCAAGGTATCAGCAGGGCTATTCCTTCTGGGGGCTCCAGAGGCAAAACCATTCCTTTCCTCTTCCAGCTTCTGGTAGCTGTGGGCACCCCTTGGCCCGTGGTCGCATCATGCAACCCCTGGCTTCCGTTGTCACGTGTCCTGCTACTCACTCTGACCCTCCTGCCTCCGTCTTACGAGGACCCTCGTGATTGCATCAGGCTCTCCCGGATAACCTCCTCTTCTCAAAATCCTCAACATAATCACATCCGCACAGGCATGAGGCTGTCAATCTCTCGGAGCAGGGGCGAGGCATTGTTCAGCCTGCCGTAAGAATGAAGCCCAGATTTCCAGCTTTGGCAACCAAATGGAGCTTTCAACCAAGAACGGGGGAGATTAGTGGAGAAGATGAGGAGCTTGATGGAGGAGGTGCTGGTTCTAGTTACAAGCCTGGGAGACGTTCTAGAAAGGGGCTTCCCAACAGACAGTCGATCCAAGAAAAAGGAGCATGACTAAGCGACAATGCAGGGTGGTGTGGGGGCCACGGTGTCAGATACAGGACAGGGATCACATAGGGATCAAATGGGACGGGACTCAGGTTCAGCAACTCCTGGGTGACCTCAAAGCCAGCTGAGCGGAGTGGAAGCAAGTGGCTGGATTTGCAGAGGCTCGAAGTGCGCGACCTGAGCGCACTTCTTGGAGAGGTGAGAGAGTTGAGGCGGAGCCTCGGGAACAGAGCTGGCACTGGGCTGCAGGCAGAGGGCAGGGACCCCAGGCAGGGGAAGGCTTGGGGCTGTGGGACAAAGAGATGCAGATTGCTGGAGCCAGTGTGGGGCAGGTGGCTACACGTAGGGAAGGAAAGGGTGAACCAGGTCCCTGCTCCTTTGCCAGCATGAGAGAGAAGAGGAAGCAGAGGGTGGGTACCCACGACAAGCTGTTTGAAGACGGAAAGAAGAAAAGCTGGTCTCGATTTTGCATAGAAGAGGGAGGTAAGATGGTCAGTTGAAAATGGGACCGGGAGAGAGAGGCCAGAACCATTCACGGAGCTGCGGGAGAGAAGAAAAGTCCCCAGAGTGACTCCCTGCAGAACCTAGGTCCTCTCCGGCTTGGCCTCCGGGTGGGGGGGTCCCAGCTCTCACCCCTTTGTACCTTCCAAGGTGTCAGGCTGAGGAAATAGAGCTCCGGCAGCCCAGCTCAGAAGCCTTCTCTCCCCTGCCTTTCCTCCTTTGTTGTCCAGTGACAGTGACCTCAGGTTAAAAGCCAGCAACTGAGTGGACATGAGGGACGTTGAGCGGGGAGGGCAGACCTGAGAGCAGCCCCCTCCTCTTTCCTCACCAGGAGCCTCAGCTCCGGCCTCCCTCCCGCGTCTCCCAAACCAGACCTCAGCACTCTGCTCCACGTTGGCCAACTGACTCCCCGTCTCCGGGCCTCCTGATGAAATGAGAGACTTGGAGGCAATGACCGCCAAAGGCCTTTCAGCCCTCCTGGCCTCCAAAGCACGGCCTTGGACGTGGAAAGGCTGTCTGAGTTGCCGCAGGGAGCCCCAGCCTCTTTGGAGACGGGCCCAGACCTCTGTCATTGCGTAAACATGATGCAGGCCTGTTTGGTGCCGCATAGCTGTGGTTTTCTGTTTTCCCCAGCAGTAGCTACAAGGCCGCTGCAGCTGAGAAGGCCCAGCAGGGAGGGAGAGGGCGGGGAGGAGAGCAGGAGAGAGTGCTTCTCTGTGCTGCCTCCTCCGCTTGGCTGAGAAGTTTGCAAAAGGGAAACAACATGCACAGAACAGCCCCCTTCCCTCTCTCCCCACCAATCTCAAGGGAAGTGAGTTGTTTCTGGCTTCTTTTGTTTCTTTCCAGGTCGTCCCACCTCTGCCTTCTTGGAGCAGACGCCCTCACATAACCCTCGTGAGCTTGGCCGTGGACAGGTCTTAGGGTGAAATAGCAGTGCCCAGAGGGTGAGACGTGGGTGAACGTGGAAGCCTTCAGCAGAAGTAAGAACAGACCCTGCCAGGCAAGCTTATTATCGTTGTATGTGTCTACGTGCCCACACCCTCACCGGGGCCTGGCACACAGTAGGCCCAGATAAGCCGGTGTTTATTAAGCCAAGCAGAACTGAATCTGGGAAGAATACAAGAGAACTGGCCACAGGGGGTGTGGCAGATGTGACTGGTGCCCTACTCGGATCCCCTTGCCCAGGCCCGTGTATCCCACCCCCAGCTGCAGGGGTGGGGGGGGGGGGGAAGGGTTGTAACAGCGCCCACTGCACCCTTCCCTATAGACTCGCCCTTGGCTGATGGGAGCTGTCTTACCCGATGCCAGGAAATTTGCCCATCCCTCCAAGGGGCAGCCCTCCACCTGTGACTTACAGATGCCAGAGTTTAAATCCCAGCCACCTTGCTTCAAGTTGAGACAAATCTTTGGTGCAATTCACACTCCAGAGTTCCCCCACGAGATCAGGGGAAGTGAATGTCACATCTCTGCTTAGCTCCTTCCCCTCTCCTGCCTCCCTCACTGCCTTACTGGTTTCCCCTCCACCTGCCACTTGCACAGAAATCCCTGCTTCAGCCTCTGTTTCTAATGAGCACGGTCTAGGACGACGGGCACGGCTTTTCAGATGAGACCCAGCTCGGGGAGCGGCCTTCCCTGCCCACAGCCAAGGGACTTGTCACACTGCTCACCAGGCAGCAGGGAAGAGCAGAGGGCACTTGACAGCTGGCATTTTGCAGGGTCAGAGCTCATCGGCGCAGCTCTGCACACCCAGGAGGGCTGGCGTGTGGTAGCAGAGAGGGCCAGATCACGGTTCGGCCGGTCAACACTCCAGAGGCCACCGGGGGCTGCAGGAAACTGAGACCCACTGGGGCTCAAATGGTGCTGGCCAGTTTGGCCTGCTCACTGGGGACCAGAGCAGGTAGAAGTCAGGGGCCTGCAGACGACCCAGGCCAGAGCACCACCAGGCAAAGAAGCCGGCATCTGGAACCAGACCAGAAGGGTGGAGCCGCTCCTGGTCAAGGACTTCGCCAATACCACAAGGCCTAACCTGGGTGGCCCCAGAGCTCCCAAGCCGTGCAAATATTTACAACAAAGTCAAGAGCAGTATAATAGTAACCGTAAAATATACACTGCGCCAAGTGCCATGTCGGCCCACACCCGCTGCCAGCCCCGCGCGTGGAATTAACGTGAAATTAACTCCATCCTCCCGCCGCTCCTGGCAGGTACTATCGTCTCCACTTTAGATCAAACGGTGGCCATGCCCGCTTGCGTCGCACGTGTGGTCGGAAACGATACGTGCACACACAACGCACAGCCACGTGCGTCACTGTTTCGGTCAGCGGCTGACGGGATGAATGTGGCCTTCTGCACCAGACACTTTATTAAGGACGCTGCCCGTAAGAAGGCAGCCCTTGTCTTCTTAAGCTCTGGCTCACAGGCCCTTGCCCTCCCCGGTGCCCCAGCAGCCGGTGCCCTGCAGCCCTGAGCAGCTGAGCCAGCACCCAGCACCCAGCATGCAGCCACCTTCTGCCCGGCTCCCTCGGGCCTCCAAACTGCCCTCTCCCCTTTCCCAGGAAGGGGGCTGAGCCGAGTTCTCTGGTCCTGTCAGGGTACAGCTGTGCCAGAAATCAGGGCCGCTTGTCCGTTTCCCAACTTCCATTCATGGTATGGGAGGGACGTATTGCCCTGAGGTGGTAACTTCTGATCTTTTAAGAGGTCAGCATAGGGGGTGCTGGTGCGGGCACTCAGAGGTCCCAGAGGGCACCAGGCACCTTCAGATACTCCCAAAGTTGCCCACACCCTGTGACTCCAGACTGAGAGCTCAGTCATGCAACAGCTGCCTCTCATTCTGAAGTCCCCCGGGAGATGTGGCTGGTCTAGATGACGCTCCCAGGACACCAGGCCTTAACGCGTGGCCCCCAGGCTCAGAGCTCGACTTGGGAGTCCACACTCCAGGGTTCATAGGGTCCTGGTCTGTGCAGGAAGCATGCTCCAAATACTTCCCCCTCCCCCAAAGCTCTGGGAACACCTGCACAACCCACCAAGGACAGAACCTCAGTCTTCTCTTCTGTGAAATGGGGATGAGAACTTACCCATGGGTCCATGCCACAGATTAAGCTGAGTAACAAATAAGGCTGCAGATCTCACTGACTTCTCAGGGCAGCTTTAGTCTCACTCAAATAAAGGTCTGCATTGGGCAAGCCGCTCGCCTTCATCTTGGGGCTTTGACCTCCAAGGCCACTGCAGAGGAGGGCAGAGCGGGCTGCTGGGGGGTATGTACCAATTAACTGCCTCAGCCACAAGGCACAGCCAGGTTTCGTGGGCCTAAAACTCATGCAATTTAAGGGATCTCTTTAAGAGAATGTATACAATGTTATACATGTCAATTGCCCACAGCTATTGCAATACTGCCGTCCACAGACATGACAAAAACAAAATACCCATGGTCCCCAGAAAGAAGGGGTCAGGGCAAGTGAGAGCCCTAAAACCCACACTCTGTTGACTTCGGGATAAGTCGGCATCTGCCAGGCCTGGAAGTGACGCACCCCTATGGCTCACAGTCCGTTGGCCAGAACTAGCACACCACAGGAGGCTGGGGAGTGGAAGGGAGCCCCTGGCTGCTTGTGAGTATTAACCGTCTCCAGCAGCATGCTGTGTTCATAGCAGCTGGGTGGTGGAGGGTCAAAGGGTCAGAGAGTGGAGGTGGAAGCCTCATGCAAATGTAGCGCTCTAGAATGATCTGTGTTTTTGCCAAAGTGTCTCCCAAGGAGGGCACAAGGGGGCGGGGGGTGGGCGCAGGGAAGCCGTGCCCAGTCCAGAGTCGGAGGTCAGGGCTCTAGTCCCAGAGCTGTCCTTTCTCAACAGTGAGAACCTGAGTGATTCATTTAACCTCCTGGAGCCTGCTGGCCCCATTGCCCAGGTATGTACATTGATCCTGACCTCCCAATATAGTCGTTAAAGAGAAAACAGGATCAAGTGCCTAAAAATGCTTTGCAAACAGCCCAGTGAGGTGCAGAAGTGAGCCACACTGTAATTCTTTTTAGCAAAGCCGCTCTGTCATGCTTTCTTATGGTCACCTGAAAGCTAGCAGTCTCTCGTCCCAAAAGCTCAGCCCATGGGCCCTTGCGGCTGCCTCGGTTATGAAGGCAAAGGTTAAGCCCCCCGGTGTCCTCTTCTCCAGCCTGTCCTGCCTTACCCCACCTGTGTCACCAGCCCTGGAGAGATCGGCCAGGACAGGCAGAGCATACTCAGCTGCTGCATGAACTTGCTGGATTCCCCAGGAAGATTCTAGAATAGTAGAGCTCAATGACTCTCTAGAGGTTAGCTTACCCATTTGTGGGTGCTGGAAATGCTCAGCTCCTTCAGGAGTTCCCCAGCGGGCGTTGGTAGGTCGGTCAGAAAGGAGCAGCTCAGCCGTTATGGGCAGTATCCCCCACCCCACAGCACCCTAACAGGGCTATTTTTAACTCTCCACAACCCCCCTGCAACCCTCTCACTCTGGGAATGTCATACCGCATCATAATAAACACATCAGAATGCGTCAGCACCCACATCGAGTATCATTTACATATAACTTCATAGGAATGGAGAGGAGTTGAATTAACAAGTTGACATGATGTGAACGTTTTGCACATATTCAATTAAACATCCATTAATTTTGATATTGCCATCACTTTTTAAGTTGGTAATATTTTTTCAGGTATCAAATATTCTTGGAAAGATCATAATCTGTAGGCTTGAGTTTACAGTGCCTGAGCATACACCAGCCCCTGCAAAACACCCTCCCTGGTACGGAAGGCCAGGCTTTTCCGTTCTTTCAGAGGGCCCAGCTGCCAAGTGGCTCGCCCGTCTGTGTCACCCCCAGCACAGGCTGCTCGTTCCTGCTAAGTCAGGGGCTTGACCTCGCTCTTGCCCCAAATGAGGAGCTGAAAGTCCAGGGAGGGACTGAGTGACTGTGGAGTCTGTCCGATCCCATGGCCAGAGCCAAGAACGGAGGAGAAGAGTCGCAGGCTGTCTGGGTGACTGTTCATGACCACAGTGAGAAACAGGTCTTGGCCAAGATCACAGAGGCAGCCACGGCACGGCCCCTGCCTCTCTGAGCCTCAGTTTCCCCATTTGCAAGTGAACAAGCAGCAAGCGAGGGAGGGAGAGGGGAGCGTTCTATAACCTCTCCCTTGTTTTCCAAATGTGTATAGAGTTTCCATTGTATGGTATGTTTATTCTGGCACTTTCTGCTGCAGGGTATCAGGGTCAATGCGATTAAGCGGGGTATTTTTTTATACCTGAAACGTCATCATTTTTGAAGGGATTGTAGGTGTATGTGTACAGATGCAGGAACATGTATATGAGTCCTGGAGAAGGCTCATGCGGACATTGTGCCTCGTACTATGTGTACACGTGTTGTATGAATGCCCATGTATGTGTTCGGGGCATATATGCATGCATGAGTGTGCATTTGTCCGTGTGCAAGCGTGTATGTGTGCGTCACGGAGAAGGCCAGGCAGAAGGGATGGTGTTCATGGGCTCTGCGTGCATGTTGCTTTTTACCTTCCTGGTTCCTGGTTGCCCAAAACGCTTTCTTTCTTTCTTTCTTTCTTTCTAGAAAGTGTTCCCGGTGCAACCATCAGCTGCCTGTCCTTTGCTCCCACATAAGGGCATTGTTATCCCTGAGAAAAGGCCAAGAACCAGATCACTCTGCCATTAGGCACTGATGCATGTGAGTGAGCTTTACAAAGGTCCTTCCCTTCCCTGTCTTCTCTTGACCCCCAGATAAAACTAGCAAGGACAGGTGTGATGGTCCCCCTTTTACAGATGAGCTAACTGGGGCTCTCCCAGTGGCTAAGTCACGTGAAAGGAGAGGACCTGGGTACAGGATCCTCCCGCTCCACATTCCTGGTGACTTGTAGAGGGGCAGATGGAGTGGCCCTTACGGGCACGGCTCTCCTCTTGCACGTCTCTCTCTCTCTTCCTCCCAGGCTGTCGGGATCCAGAGTCAGGTGTGAACCAAGTTCAGCGTCCAGTACAGCGCAGAGGTGGTGAGCAGTGGCCCCTGGGGATGGCCCCTGGGGATGGCCCAGCCTCAGTGTTGGGTCAACAAGGCTGCCAAGTGCCAGGGACATGTCAGGTCTCGCCTCTGCCCGCTGCTCCCTGGGATCAGCAGCTGCCGTCATGGAGCCAGGGAGCCATCGTCTCAGAGCAGCTGGGCAGGGCAGGGTGGGGCGGGGCAGGGATGAAGGAGCTACTTATGGGCAGGAAGAGTTTCGGGTGGCCCCATGCCAGAGCACTCAGGGTCACTGGCCCAGTCCCCAAGTCCCAAGCTACAGCATCACTGGTTTGTCTGAGTCTGATACCCCCACTGTGCCTACAGCCCAGACAACTTGCTGGGCACGCCTATCATCCTGTCCACTCCCCACAACAACTCTGTAAGGTGACTCCTTTTATTCCTGTTTCGTGTCTAAGAAAACCGAGGCCCATGGAAATTAAGAGATGTCCCCAGTGGCAGCAGCAGAAGACCCAAGTGCTTGTTCCCACTATGTCCCACAATAAGGTGGTTATTGAGCATCTAATATACGTCAGGAACTATGCCAGGTACTTCTCAAGATCTTGTTTATATTTCTGCAGAACCCAGTGAGGCAGAGAGCATCACCTCCATTCTGGAGAAGAGTAAACAGCCTCGGAAGTTAATTTGCTTGGCCAACCTCACAAAATTAGAAGATAGCAGAGTTGAACCCAAACCCAGGTACGCCTGCCTAAAAACATCTAATGAAGTCAGGATGATCTCCCTAAAATACACATCTGACCAGGCTTCGCCTCTGCCCTCCCACTGCTCTCCAGTGCCTCAAAGACCACAGATAAAGCCCGAGAGCCTTAACCTGGCACTCAAGGCCCCCCCCAGCCTGGGCCCAAGCACTGCTCCTTCTCCTCCAGCACCCCACCCCACCACACCCATGGTCACCATATTGTATTCCCTTGAGCATGCTATATATTTGCAGAGCCCTGGCCTTGGCAAAGCTTGGTCCATCTGCCAGAAATGTCCTTCACCCTCTTCATGGCCTGTCACATTCCCATGCCACGTGGTGGAATCAGAGAAAAGTGTCCTAGAGGAGGTGTCATTTGAGTTGGAGGCAGTTAATCCTCTGGATTCGTGAAACAACATTCACGTTCATTACAGTGTGATATTGCTGAGGAGACGTTGGTGTTTATCTGAATATCTGGTCCCTAGATTAGGAATGCTTTCAGGGCAGAGATGGTGAACTGTTTATATCCGTATCCTAGCAACTAGCACAGGGCCTGTCCCAGCACAAGTTTTCTCCCAGCGTTTGTGGGTGGGTGGGCGGATGGATGGATAGACGGACAGATGGACAGACAGATGGATGGATGGAAAGATGGATGGATGGATGGATGGATGGGTGGATAGGTGGATGGACGGATACGTGGATGGATGGATGGATGGACAAACAGATGGACAGACAGATAGATGGATGGAGAGATGGGGGATGGGTGGATGGGTAGATAGATGGATGATTTGTTTGGAAGATGAATAAATTAGTGGATGGATGGAGCTTGGAAGGATGGAAGAAGAAGAAATGGGTGAATTACTCGTATCAACAAGCACAAAACTATTCAGCACTGATAGAGTATACAGAGGGCTCTCCCTCCTCCCACCACACTCAGCCAGTAACTCAAGAAGCCTCCCCTGCTTGCACCCCTTGTAAATTTTTGTTCCAGGTTGAAAAAGACCTGGCAGGCCCCTCTGGGGCCAAAAAAAAAAAAGGACCCCCACCCTTTTGGTTGAGCTCACATCCTGGAAACCTATGGCTGTGCTCTAGGGAGAGGCAGGGCCTGCCCCGACCCCTGAGATGAGCTAAGCAGGGAGTATCCCAAGTCCCATCTTTCCTTTCCATGAGCTAAGAACTCTTCCATGCCTGCCCTCTCACTGCTCAAAATTCCACTGCCCAGGATAAGTGGAGCCGGGACCTGAGCCTAACGTTGCTTTAATCCCCAAAACAAAGTCACATTGGCCAGAGTCAGAGGAGCCTGGGGGGTCAGCATCCAGGAGGTGCAGGGGCAGGAAGGAACTGGACCAGCATCTGGAGGCGGCTGGGCCACCGTCAGGGGGGCGGGTTCTGAGAGCAACAGTTCTGAACTTAGAGCGATGGGTGTGAGTCCCCCCCGGGAGCACACAGGGCCAAAGCACAGGCTCCTCATGAGGAAGGACAATGGCACTGGCTTCTCTCTGGGTTCCACCCCACCCCTCAGCATCTCCACCCACCCCAGCAGCCTCACATCTGCAAACAAGGCCCTGCCAAGTAAACAGCTGCAGCCCACGCTCCAAGGCTCCCCAAACCCCAGCACTACCCACAACGGCCAAAGCCACATCCCATCCGTCCCCCGCCGCGTGGGGCCCAAGGGAAGGGAAACGCTCATTAATCACAAGGAGATGGCTTCCGGGCAGCCTTGGAGACAGGCAAAGGAGACCAGAGCTGGGAGGGAGGTCCCCACAAGCCCCTCAGGGAGGTCAGGGCTCCCCGCTCTGACCCAGTGCAGCATCCATCAGCCAGTGGCTTGCCTTCCGGTGCCCAGGAAATCCTTGAGAGCCAGCCAGCCCTGGTTGCGGCCTGGGAATCCAGAGAGATGGGCAGATGCTTCCATTCAGTGAGACATCAGAGGAAGCCTCTGAGGTCAGGTTGGAGTCTTGGTTCTTTGCCTGGCCTCTGGCAGGTCGTGTGACCTTGGGCAAGTGATTTTTTTTTTTTTTTTCTCTCTCTCTCAGGGCCTCTGTTTCTGCAAACTAGAGACAGGGCTCTGGCTCTACCTGCATGCACGTCCTAGAGTTAGTCTTCACCCTGTGGGAAGGGCTCCTACTGATGTCATACTCTCCATCCCAAGAGCCTCTGAAGAGTCAGCCATGGTCCTTGGCCCCATCTGACTCACTGGCAAATGGGTGTTACTGGGCCATCGTGGTGTTTTTAAAAAACCGTGCATCTGAATGTCTTTGGATGGGACATGCAGTTTTCAGTCAGAGGCAGCCGCCCCCACCCCTGCACGTTGCCTGAAACCCACCCCTTCTCACACTTCTCGGCCCCTCGAATCCACTGGGAGAGGCTAGGTTGTGCTGCAGAAACAGCCAATCCCCCAAACCTCAGCGGCTTAGCAAAACAAAGTCAGTTTCTCACTCATGATACAGGCCGGATCTGGGTCTCCGCCTCACTTGGGCTGACGGAGGCTTCATCCTGCCATGTGCTTCCACGGTCCCCAAGACAGGGCAAGGAAAGTGGCAATGACTGTCCACTCAGAAGAGGCACCCTTTGATCCTGTGCCCATCCTACTGGCCAGAGCACATCACACAGCCTCCCCTCCCCTCAGAGGGGGATGAGGAAGGTGGTCCTACCGTGTGCCCAGAAGGAGGAGAGAACCAACTGGGATATTCGAGCCACCCTAATGACCGCCATCCCCAGGAGGCAAACCCTTGCAGCTTCCGGTAGAACGGGTGAGGTCCCAGCTCCGTGTAAGCACACAGAAGACCCAGAGAAGCTCCCAGCCCTCCTACAGACAACCTCAGGGCTTGCCCCTCGGCCCAGCACTGCACCAAGGCCGGGGACACCGGGAGGCCTAGGATGCTAGGCCCCGGAAGGATGCACCGATGAGTGGCACAGGGTTGCACTTCAGCGCGGACCCATGTCACAACGTGCGACCCTTCCTGTTGAGTTCTGTCCGAGTGACCGTTCCGTGACGGGGCAAGGGTGGCAACAATCCCAACAATGCTTTCCCCGCCCGCCCCCTCCCCGCCCTGGGCAGAGGAGAGGGCATTTTAGGATGGGTTTTGAAAGAAATATAAGTGTCAAGTGGGCGAGTCTGGGAACTGCAGTAGTAAAGGCACAGAGGGGTCAGGGAAGGGCTCGTGGTTGGGAGTGGTCATGGTGCAGTGAGCATCAGGGAAGCGGACAGGTGGAAGGGAAGGCCGGGCCAGGGTGAAAAAGGCCTTGAGCATCACACCAAGCGGCCAGCTTCCTGCAGAGTGTACCGTAGGGACGATCTCATGAGCTCCTCGAGTGGGAGCTCCAAGCTCTGAAGAGAAAAGCTGGAACTCTGGCAAACCCTGACCTTCCTGAGTGTTTACTCTGTGATAGGTGTGTGCTCAGCAGGTCACATTGGCCATCTCCTTGTTGGAGGCTCATTGTTGTCCCGTTTTACAGTGGGGAAACTGAGGCCTGGGGGGGTCGACCGTTGCCCAAGGTATGGGGTGGAAAGTGAAAGATCTAGGATTCAAACCTGGGTCTGTCCGATCTGCTAGGACGCTCACCAGAACCCAGGCACTGGATGCCTCACAGATACCTCATCTTCCCCCAAATCACCCATGATATACATCACCCTCCCTATCTTACGGGTGAGGACACTGAAGCCAGAGAGACCACCCAAGTGTTAAGTAAACCTTGGGACTGGGGACCCAGGTATGCCAATGGTCAGACCGGGCTTGGCAATGGCAGTCAACGTACGCAGGCCCGGGGACCGCAGGGCTCTTGGAGAAGCTAGGGCCGAGAGCAGGAATCCCAGAGCGGTGGCAGTAGTGAGGACAGACATCTGTCTACCAGGAACCGGGTTTCCACTTACCCTCCTCCGACTAAGCCCCATCACCCTTCCTTATGCTGCCTTTGGTGCCAAGGGCTGTGGCCTCCTCTTTAAGCTGCTGACTCGTCCGTGTCCCACAGAGATACACCTCACTGTGATTTTCAGATGCTCGTAGGCTATCAAAGCTGGGGCCAGGTGAACTTGGGCATCTTCCCTGAGACATCGGGAAGCCCAGGGAAAGAGAGCCTGGAGATTAGCAGTACCTCTTCCCCAAGGTCACTGGCATTCGCGGGTGAACCAACGGTGGGGTGGGGTGGGCCGAGAAGGCTGTCTGGGGAGCCCAGCAAGAGGTAACAGGAGGCAGACAGCCCAGGACAGCCAGCAGGGCAGGGTTAGTAGTGGACACAGCACGGGAGACTCGGGGTTTCAGCAAGAGTCAGGCCCCTCTACAGACAAGGGAAAGGAGATAGAGGAAGTGACGTTGCGAACAAATCTCTACTGAGTACTTCTCCTATCCCAGGCGTCACACTGAGCCCACCGGCAGCGTCCGAGCACATTGCAAAGTATCCAGGTATCACCCTGTCCGCTCCACCGGGAAGAGCACTGAGGCTCAGAGGGGATAAGAGGCACGTTCAAGGGCATGAAGCGTTAAGTTTAAGGTGCTGGAACCAGAATCCAGATTTTCAAACTCCACACCACCACTTCCCTGGGGGTCAGGGACAAAACCCTAGGGCGAGACAGCAAGCAGGATGGGACCCAGGCACGAGGGACCGTCCCAACTCTTGGATCTGGAATTCGAGACCCAGGCACGGGCTTGGATTCTTGGAGCAGGGCAGGCCAAATCTCCCAAGTGCCACCCAGGAAGAGCTGGCATGCCTCAAATCCTTCATCCTGTGATCAGCTCAGGGCACAAGGAGTGGCCGATCAGGGCTCACTGTCAAAAAGAACCGCCACTCTTTGGCCAGCTGCCATGTGGCTTACACGCTGCCCGTGACAGGGGGCTCGCGCCCTCTGAACACATTCTGCCTCCAGTCTTGGTTTTGAGAGAAACGCACCGGGGATGGGGTGGAGGGATTAAGTGCCAAAGAGAAGCAGATGAGACGAGACAGTCACCAAAGCCCCTTCCCTCTCCAGCCCTCTCCCCTCAGCCTCCAGATTCTCGCCATTAGGATACACACTCCCAATGGAGGGTATCCACTCCCAACAAATGCTAGTCCCCAGCACTCTCTGTCCATGCCTGTCTGCCTGGATCCTCTGGGGCCCTCCCTTCCCCTGGCATGGGCTGCTCTAGGCTTCCATTCTGATTTCCCCCAAGAAGTCTGACTCAGCCTGTGACCCTGGGCAAGCCCCGCCCCCTCCCCAGGCCTCAGTGTCCACATCTGTCAAATGGCGGAACGATCTCTCAATGTGTTACTTTCTAACTGGCAAGGATTCTTGAACTGCCATCTTCCAGGTGGGTGGAGGGGAGGCTGGCCAGGCCAGCTGGGCCCCTGCCACCCTGGTGCCCATTTCATCAATGCCTGCTTTTGTCTTGAGCATTCAGCAAGCAGGTGAGTTCATTTTCCATTAAGGACAATTATCTCTCTTCATTTGCATATGCTAAATGTGACATTTAAGGGAGCAGTTCCTCCCCACCCCAAACAGGATGAAAGTCCTCTGACAGGCAGGCAACCTGCGGGTTCGGGGCAGAGGTGTAATTGGCTCTTATTAAGGGAAGATGCCGGGAGATACAGGTTTTGAAATGCAAATGATGGCATCCCTCCTTCCACTGGGACTGAATGGGGAATGATGAGGGCCCGGCTGGTGGCTTCCCAGCTCCTGTCTGTCCACATGTGGGCAGGACAGGCCTCCTGACCCACATTATAAGGAAGATAGAAGCTAAGCAGAGGCGGGGAGGCTCGCCACTTCCTGTGTGGGGGGAGTGCACAGACACGCACATCACTGCCCTCCCCAGCAGGCTCGCCCCACCTCAGCCCTCCTGCTACTCCAGCTGCTCCTCCCTGCCCGTCAGAGCCAAGCAGATTCCACTGGCGAAAGTGGGGTCCGTTGGCGTGATCAGCCTCGGCTCAGAAACCCCCGCCAACAGCTTCATCGGCGGCTACCGCCAAATTTCAGCCATGACAGGGAAGAAGCCAGGAGGCCCTAAAATACCCCACCCCGCATCGGGCCTCCGCCAGTCTCTGTGCTCGGGATGTGCTTCCCCTTCCCCCCACCTGGCAAACCCTCGCTTATCTCAGCCTGCTCAGAGGGTACCTCCTCTAGGAAACCCGTCCCAGTGGCCCAGGCCGAATTAACGATGGCCTCCTTTGTCCATGGCCCTGGCCTCATCACTGGGACTGAGAGCCTTTGAAAGCAGGTACAATTCTGATTCATCCCTGTGTGCCAACGTCTGCTCAGAGCCGGGTCCTCAAAGGAGCTCGTTTGGTGGACGCACGGAAGGAGGCGTGGATGGATGGACGGAGGCCTTGTCATCATAAAACTTCACCCCGCACTTGCCTTCATGATTACTTGCAGCACCTGTCATTGCACTGGCGGGGGAAAGTGAGGCTGGATGGCATGGAGACTCTACCCCCAACTCCGTGAGGGAACGTGCATAAGCAGGGCCTGGAATACCGTTCCTGACTCCCCACTCAAGTTGGATTATCATTGCTTGGCATCAAAGACTTCAAAAGTGAGGGGAGCTTTCCATCTGGGCGCCTTATCACGTGGGACTCACAGGCCCCGACGTCCTGCGCCTCTTCAGAGCCAGCCACCGGGACTGAGGCTTACCTTGAGGACACTGTCCCCGCTCCCATAGATCACTGACTCCCACCTGGCTGCTACACAAGCAACGACGGTGAAGCCAGAGGCCTTCCCCAGCCCGACGCTGCAGAATAAAAACCACAGACCCCAGGAGAGGAAACGCCTGCCCGTAACCTTCCTCTGCCCCCAGTATCCAGAGCCGTCCTCTGCCTTGGGGAGCCTGGTGAAGGGAGCGGAGGGACAACAGAGGGGACGCTGGACTCTGCCCCCTAAAACCCTGATGCCAGCCCCCAGCTCTGCCTGAGTCACACCTCCTTGCCACCTGCACCTGCCTCCTTCCTACTGTAGCAGATGTTCGGCGGGCAGAGTCAGGGTTCAACTTCCACTTTGCTGTTCGTGATCTGTGAGACCTTGGGCAAGTATGGAACCTGTCAGAGCCTCGGCTTTCCCTTCTGTAAGCGGGGATGGCAAGGCCTTTCACAGAGAATTATTCCCCTATTAGTTAGGCTAATCGATGTGAAGACCCCAGCAGGTGGTGGGTGCTCAGGGAAGCTCTTTTCCCGTCCCTTCTCCTCCCCCCTGATCTTTAAGGTGAGAGCTCAGAGGGAAGGAGCCCTATATCCCTAGGCAAGACAGTGGGGAGGGCTGGCACCAGGCCCAAGTGTCCTGCTCCCCCGACCCCAACACAGAGCGAGCACATAGGAAGTTGGCAAAAACCATAGGCTCTTCCACTCCCCAGACTCCCAGAGATATGTTCCATAAAAAGCAGGTGTTTGGGATTCAGAGCTCCCAATGGACACATTAGGACAGATCTAGATAACAAGACTAGAGAAAAATCTGGGCCTGGTAGTGACTCCGAGCTCCCCGGTTGCCTGACAGCCAGTGAGATCACAGAACGGAAGGGCCACACAGCGATTCCCTCACTTGACCACGCGTTCCAATTGCCCGGGAGCTCTTAACATCTCCCAGGGCTCAGACATACCCCAGACCAATTAAATCAGAATGCCTGTGGGAAGGAGCTGGGCATCAGGATGCTTTGGCATCCCGAGGGGGTTCTAGCGTGACTCAAACTTCGGGAACCACTGGGCCACAGGACAGGATAGTGATTGTGGGTGGCTGGCCAAGACTGGACGCTGTTCAGAGTGCTTTCTTATCTGTGGCCTCATCTGCCATCATCGGCCGGCTGAGGAGCCGCATCATTCCACCCCTTGCACAGAGGAGGAAAGGGAGGCCTAGGATGTGGCCATGTCTCCTGAGGCGACCATTGATGAGTCTGAACAAAAGCTCAGTCTCCTCCCAACCCTTGAAGCTGGACTCTTCCTACATCGGCACAGGGGGCCCGGGTTTAGTCATGAAGAGACAAGGATCCCGACTTCCAGGGGCCACTGGGTTCTGGGTTGGTTCTCCCAACCTTTCCTGGGAGGAGGTACTGATGGCGGTGGGCAGGGCACAGCAGAAGTGGCCCCGAGGCAGGACTTCACACGCTGGATGCAGGCCAGCACTCTGGGCCAGCTCATGACTTGGCCCCAAGTAGGCGCTGGCTCAAGCCCAGGGACTTCTCCCATCTGACTTCATCCTGTGGCGTGCGGGGGTCTGTTCCAGGACGGTGGGGCCCAGACACCGTCTCTTTATGTGAGTCTTTCCTGACACTTCTCTGATAACAAAGAAGGAAGCTTAACAAGGAGCGGAAGGTTTATGGGGGATTTCAACTTCTTCCTCTAGGTCTGTGTTGGAAACACAGCCGTTCACATAAAGCCCCGGGCACCACTGGCGGGGAAATCAGAGGGGCCCACGGCAGCTCCGGGGCTGGCTTAGCTCCCACCACCCCTGCTGGTCCTCAAAGCCGGTCAGCCACCGCCTTTCCAGCCCACCCCCCTCCCTGGCCCATCCATTTCAGGGGACAGACGAAGGGGGCGAAGACAAGGGCATCAACCAATTTGCACAGCACAGAATGATGCAGTGCCTAGCAGCCACCCAGACCAGAGTTCACATCCCAGCTCTGCCTTATCCTCTTTGCTGCGTGGCCTCGGACAAGTTGCCTCACCCTTGCAAGCCTTGAAGCTCTCCGCTATAAAATGGTGTGGCTAATAATCCTCACCTCCCAGTAGCTGGGAGACTGGGGTTAAACAGCATCCATGTTGGCTGCGGGATCCCAGACACGTTATTTGATGTCCCTTCGCCACAGCAAAGCCCACCTTTAACGTGGGAACGATGAGGCCTATTCACCGAGGTGGAGAGAGGACTACATCCATTAAATGAGCTCTTGCACGTAAAGAGCTTAGAGCAATGTCTGGCCTCGCCCGAGCATGCCTGGCACACAGTAGTTCCTCAAGAAATATCTGCTTCCTTCCTCACCTTGCAGGCACTTTCAGGATGTGGCCACGTGTGGTCAGCTGCCTTCCTCTGGTGCCCAGTGACTGGCTCTGAGCCATCTCCTTAAAAAATTGGAAATCTTGCCCACTTACTCTTCTCCCTTTTCATAAAGCAATCACAGAACAGAGGCAGTGACCTTGGGCAACCTTGCACTGCAATGCTTTCCAAAAGGCGAAGCCCCATCAGTCACCGCAGGAGAGCTTGGCGCCCCCACGCACCCCCCTCCCTCTAGCGGCTGGGACCGTCTGAGCAGGGGTGGTCTTTGGGGCTCTAGTTTGGTTTGATTTTTTTTTTTTTTATGTGGAAGATGCATCCCAGGGCAGAAAGAACAGTGAGGGCTTACATGCCCTGAGTAGTGAAGAAATCATGGAGACTTTTTTTCAAACTCCAACAACAGTTATTAAACGGGTACCAGTCTGGGCACACTGGCGTGTTTCCTCTGATCCAAGTACAGCCCTGAGGGGAAGAGCTCCCAGCAGCTCCAGAGAGGAGTCCGAGGATCAGAGACTCAGTGACTGCCCTCGGAGAAGTGGATTAGAGGAGACTTCAAACCCAGGACCTGTGACTCTGTGTCCCCGCTCTGTCCTCATCATACCACACTCTCCAGAGATAGGCTAGAAGTGCCCTCAGACGTGTTGGGCTCTGGCTTGCTGAGCCCTGCTGGATTTCAGGTCAGAATAAGCACCATGTCTAACAATTCAAGCTGCCAGAGACGAACAGTGCTACCTTCAGGGGAATGAGCTCCCTGTTCCCAGGGGAATGCAAGCTGGGGCTGTGAAAGGGAGCAAGGCAGTTTCCAAGATCCAGCAAAGGAAAGACCAAGGTCCTTTCTGACTGAGCATCTGTGACCCCAGGAAATTCCCTCATTCAATGAGTGTTCCTTCAGCACCCTCTCGGCTGTGGCCTGGGCTCTGGGACACAGGACAGACAGGTCAGGAAATGCTTTTGCACCTTGGAGCTTACATTCTAGTTAGGGTAGTGAGGAGTTCAGCAAAACGTGTAAGTGCCTTGAAGAAAGCAAATATGGTAACGGGATGGAGCGTGGGTGGGGTTGGTAGAATGGTCAGGGAGGGCCTCTTCGAAGACTGAAAAGGCGACAGCCCACAGGACGCGGGCAAAGAGAATGCCACACAGCAGATACGCCCATACGCCAGGCACCCAGAGGCCAGGAGGTGGGACTGGTAAGGAAGTTGGGGAAGAGAGGAGAGAGGGGCACAGTGGGGCCAGAGTCACGGGGGACAAGCAGGAGCGTATCACGCGGGCCGCACCCACTAGGTCTGGGGCGCAGGTCCCACAAGGGTGCCCTGCTCTGACTTGTTTGTAAATCTCCCTCTGGCAGCTGTGTGGAGAAGGAAGCAGAGGACTGGACTCCCGAGGCCCTGTTAGGAGGCCGGTTTAGCCACCTGGCAGGCAGAAGATGAGGGGTGGACAGGAATGGTGACAGTGGAGGCAGCAAGGTAGGGACAGATTCGGGACCCAGGCGGAATCAACAGAATCGGTTGTCAACGGCAAGGAGAAGGGCAGAATCAAGAGTGAGCCAGGGGGATGTGAGCCAGGGTTGGGAAGAAACCACGAGTCCAACTTAAGCCATGATCATTTTGGATGGGATACCCTCTGAGGGTCTGCCCAGCCATCTGGGGTCGGTACATGCCCTCCCTGGAGGGTCAGCGGCATATGGCTAGCAGGGACCCAGAGGGCATTCAGAGGGCATGTAGGGGCCTGAGGGCATTCAGAGTCAGAGGAGGGTTCAAATCCCAGCTCTGCCATTTACTTGGGTGTGACAACAGGAAAGCCACTTAATGCATTGATTTGTTGAGCATCGCTTTCCTTCTCCCTGGAGTGGGAATAGCAACTATCTATCTCCTCAGGCTATTATGGAGATTAAACATGCCCAACTCCCTCCAACTTTCCCTTCCATTATGGCATCTCAGAAGCAGGCTTCCTGGACTGGAGTGAGCTCCCTGCTAAGTCATCCCATCCTAGAGTTTGTCACACTGGGTGGTAATGGATGGGCGATGGGCATATCTCTGACTGTTGTGTTCATCATATCCCTAAGAGAATGGCACAGCGTTAGGCGTGATGCTGATGCTCAGTAAACTATTGAATGAATGGATAAATGGATGATTGAACGAATGGATGAATGAGTGAATGAATGAATGGATGAATGAGTGAATGAATGAATGAACAGATGAATGAATGCTTGAATGAAAGAATGGAGAGGTGGGTAGCTGAAAGAATGAGTGAATGAATGGATGGATGAATGAATGAGTGAATAAATGAATGGATAGATAAATGGATGAGTGGATGAATGTATGAATGAGCAAATAGATGGTTGAAAGAATAAGTGAATGAATGAACGGATGAATGAATGAGAAGCTGTCTCCTCAGGCCAGCTCTCTAGACTGATACCTCTCAAAGACTTGTCACTCTGCACCAACCATGCAAGGTAACAGGGCTGGGCCGGGGCTGGGAAAGAACCCCAACTTGGACCTGACCTGCACCTGATCACTCAGCACTCTGTGTAATTCCACAGTTGGCTGGGAAGCCAACTCCCAGAGTCTGAGCTAAAAGAAAAAGTCACATCAGGAAAACCTCCCCAGTCCCAAACATTTCCCCCATTCAGACCTGGGTCCAGAGGCACCACTGAATAGGCAGAAATCTAGGGCACCGGAGTCCCGGCTGCCCACTGTACAAATGGAAAACCTGAAGCCAGGGAGGGTGGGGACTTCCTGAGACCAAACGGCCTTACAGTGGCTGGTACCACGGGCCAGGTTTCCTGGCTCCTAGGACCTATGTGATGTGCGAGGGGAGAATTAGGGCAGGGAGCTGTGGGGACCAGGCCTCCCCACGGCAGCTTGGGGCCTGACAGGCTGCCCAGGCCAGAGAACCGCCTCCGAGCCTCCTCCAGCAACCCCAGCTCTCGCAGACGCCCCGCTGCCTTTCGGAAGCAGCCAGCTCCAAGCAGGCAGATGGCCGGCAGGCCACTCGCCCAGCCCTCGGGCCCAGATGGCGGTCCCGGCACTAGGTGGGACGTCGTCGCAGCAGCAGCAACAGGAACTGCTCGCCAAGGCCGCCGGAGGCCCATCAGAGAGGGAGGAGCACTGGGTGCAACCTCATGGCCGCCCTGCCTTGCCTCCTGGGGCCTGGCATTGCTCAGAGGCTGGGGAGGCTGGGAGCACAGAGGCACAGGCCGGCCCAGCACTGTGCAGACTGAGCCTGGGCACAATTGTTCAGGGTGGCACCACTCAGTGGGGGCACAGGCCAGAATGGGCAGCTCTGCCCAGGGACAGTCCCCACCCCTTTCTGCCTGCTTATCTATATCCAAAAGAAGTAGGTCTTTCATTCTGCCCAGAAGCTAAAGAGCCCCCTTCAGGCCTTGGCGTCTCCAACGGGATCTCTCAGCGTCGTGAAGAATAATCATAATAGTGACAATAATCAGCCACATTTCTTGAGGGTCTATACGCACTGCATGCTATTCTAAGAACTCTACAAGTATAGACGCCGTCCCTGTAACAACTCTGTGAGGCAAGGCTGTGATTATCCCATTTTGCAGATGAGAAAATGGAGGCTCAGAGAGACGTAATTTGCCCAGATCACCCGGCTAGGAAATGGCAAAGCCAGGATTCACACCCAGGTGGCCTGGCTCTGGAGCCCCTGTTCTTAAGCCTCCCCACAGTTCTGACTGGGCCCCACTGCTAAGTCCTACACAGCACAATGCGGCGGGGGGGGGCGGGGGGGGGGCACAGGACACCCTATCTTAAATGCAGAAGTGTGACTTTGCCAGATTCTGAGAGGCCTGTTACAAGTGCTCACCCATGCTGGTTGGCATTCTCCGGGCAGAGGCCTCCCGCACAGGGCCAGGGTAAGCCCAGGTAGGTCCTAAGAGGTAAGCAGAACGGGCAGCTGAGGACAGGCCATGGGTGTCTCTGGAAGAAGGCACGGGGGGCCCTAAAAAAGCCAATATACACATCAGCACACAAACATATGCTAAACACTTACACACTGGAATGCTCAAGAGCATCCCCTCACAGACGTGTGAACCTGTGTGCACACGGGACAGACACACACCCAGGCCATTCTGGGGGGCAGTAGGACGCTGTGATGACCACATGACAAGCCTGTGTCCCATAGACCACAAGAGGGGAGTCTCGTCTGGCTGTCGCCCTCCAGGAAAGCATGAGGCAGTCCCTTCCCCTCGCTGAGCCTCAGTTTCCCCACCAATGCAAGGTAGGGGTTGCCCGAGGCCATCTCCAAGGTCTTAGGCTCCATGCCACCTGGATGGTCACCTGCGACTCTCTGTCCCCAGAGCCCGGCAGGGAGCTGTGACTCAGCAGCAAGAAGCAAAGCAGGAGCCCCTCCCCCACCCAATACACACAAAGGGCATCTTGTTACCGGGGCCTGCCAGCAAAGCCCAGAGGGCCGGGGAGGTGAGAATCCGGGGGCAGCCTGTGTGGGCAGGGCTGGGGCAGGGCTGAGGGAGGGCGGGAGACGGCTGCCCAGCCAGGGCTGCTGGCTGACACCCAGTGGGGCAAGGTGCTCTGAGTGGGCAGCCCCAGTGGGTGGCCTCTGGATGAGGCTGGGCACCCCAGGCTTCTGCAGGACACGCTGTCTATTAAGTTCCCTTTTTTATTTTTAAGTTACAGTCTACATGAGCTTTGCTCTCCTAGCAGCAGCTGCAGACATGGAATTTCCCAGCAGTGTGGGGGAAACCCACAGCCCAGGGCTTCAACTCAGAGCCTGTAAGTCTCCATCCTGCAGGCTCTGGGGTGTGAGGACCCTTTGAGGAAGATCACAGCCAAGTTCTTTCCCTGTCTGTAAGATGGGATGCTGGGCTGGGGAGGGTGGGCACTCCTTCAGGCCAGCAGTCACCTCACCAGGAAACCCCAACCAGGTAAGGGCACTCTGGAGTCATACCTGCTCTCACTGCTGCTACTCGTTCTGACACTGCCCTGCCGTGGGATCCTGGGCGAACCACTCCCGCTATCTGGCCTCAGTTTCCCCGTAAAATGGCAGTGGTGAGAGGCAAGAGGGAACCCGATAGAACAGTCTTCCCGGGAGTTGTTCGGTAATCCTCCTTCCATGTGTCCTATGCAGGGACATGAGGCGCTCATTCAAGGGCACATAAGTGAGAGGGTCGGTCTAGAGTGCCGCACGCCTGTGTACGTGTGTGCATGTGTGCACAGGTGAAACGTGTATATGGACAGGCAGGTGTGTCCCCCCCACGGGCGTGTCCATCCTTCAGGCCATACAGTCCAGGTAGAGCAGGGCCCAGATGCAAAGTGTCACTAAGAATGCTCTCCTTGCTGCTTGGGGGCCCTCTGGACGCTAGTGACAGATCTGTGAATTCAGGTAAGCCGTGTCCCTGAAGAATAGACTGGCCGCGCCAGACACATCTCCCCTAAGCACAGCTCGCGGTTAGCTGCCTGTCTGTCCCAGGTCACAGTGCTGCCGCCTGGTTCTATTGCCAGGGGCACATATACTGTAGCCACCTGGATGATGCCCCCAGAGTTGCACCCACACCATGGCACCATGAAATTTTACATTCCGATATCTCACCTCCCCAGGACCCGACTCATCCCCAACTCCCCCAGGAAAGAGACTTTGCACTCTGTCAGGAGAATATACATGAGAGGCTATTCCACACTGCAAAGTGCTGTGTGAGCTGGCGATTCTGCCGGATCCTCAAAATACCACCCACCTTACAAGCTTCTTGTTCCCGTTTGACAGATGAAGAAACTGAGGCCCAGAGGAGTGAAATAAAAGATCCAGGACCTGGGGGATTTGATAAGGGGACGTGAGCACCAGGCTCGTGGTTAGAAGCAGATTCAAGAGCCAGACCCGCCTTGGAGAGGTGTGGGCAATGACCCCCAGAAGCCCCAGCTGAGCGCATGAACACAGTGAGCAGAGATGCCCCCTCTGAGCTGTGGGCAGAGGGGCAGCCAAGGCCCCCTACTCAGGTGGAGGAAATCGAGAAGCTTGTGTGCCGACACTCTCCGCACCCACCATGGGTCCCGGAAGAGGCTGGCACAGAGGACTTTCTCTCGGGGCTTTCAGTGACCAACACTGGGGGGTTGGCCTTGGGGGCCGAGAGGACATAAAGCCCCATGTGGGCAGGCACTTCCCGGGGAAAGCAGGCTGGTACAGGCGGGCTGCGGAGTTCTACCAATACAACTTCCACAGGCAGTCACCTCTGATGTGTCACAAAAGCAGCTGCAACTTGGGAGTTCCTACTCCGTAGGACTCACTTTAAATTTATTATTTACTTAGCAAATAATTCACCGAAGGCCTTCAAAGTGCCAGCCCCTGCCTCCATGGAGCTCACAGTCCAATGGGGGAGGCCAACCCTAAACAGAGACTCACGCCAGAACCAGTGACCAAGGAGGGCTTCCTGGAGGCGATGACATTGAGCCCAGACCTTCTGAAGGATGAGTAGGAGCTAGCCAGGCAAAACCCTTTAGACAAAAAGGACCCAAGACAGGAGGGGGGTGGGCACGTCGGCACCCATAATCTCCACAGTAACCTTATAAGATGGGAGAAGATGTCCATTTCACGATTGAGGAATCCGAAACGCCAAGAGCTGAGTCACCACAGACCCCACACATCCGGCTGGGGCGCATCACCCAGACCCTGAACCGCGGCTCCAATCCCCAAAGCCTGGCACCTGAGCCCTGGAGCTAAGAAGCAAAGGCTACGGAGGAAGAGGCCAGGTCTGTTCGTGCCTGCAGCCCACATGAGTGGAGGTAAGCGAGGCCCCTCCTTGCAGGTGAGGACCCAGATACGCTCTCTTGCCAGAGTGGGGTGGTGGCCCCACGACAGGGCCAGGCATGTCCCCACACAGCTTTAGAACTGCTCACAAGGTCCAGCGAGACCTCGCTCCAGAGTCATGAGCCCATCACCACCCTTCAGCCTGCGTAAAGCGTGGTGGCTTCCGTTTCTCGCGGACACGATTATGAGGACCACAGATCCTGTGGGGTCAGCAGAGGGGAGATCCAGGGCACGCAGAAGCCTTCTCCAAGCCAGGCTTCCCGGAGGGAGTGGCCTTAAGAACCAAAAGGACTTGGAAAGGGCCAAAACGGAGCCGAGGAGGGAACCCCAGGCATGGGGAATGGAAAGCAGAAACATGGTGGTGGGAGTGGCAGAGCTCGTGGGGATCCGTGAGCGGTGCTCCGTATCTGAAGCGTCCAGGACTCTCAGGGACCACCAGGGCCCCCACACCAGCACTGCCCCAGGACCTTCCTGTACCAGACCCAGAATCAGCAGAGCCCAAAGGGCACAGTAAGAAGACGCGGCCTCGCCTTCGGCTCGTGGAACTCCTCTCGGCGCAGGGAACAGTGCAGGGAACGGCGCTGGGCTCAGGGATACGGCTTTGGACTCCCAGCCTCAATCCCTGCCCTCAGGAAGCTTACAGTGTAGCAGAGATCACAGGCGTTAAGGGAGCAAGAAAGCATCACAAGCTTACAAAAGGAGCATCCTTCCTTCAATCAGTCGGCCATTCCTTCGTGCAAGGGCTTCGCTCCGGTGATAGAACGGTGAACAAGCAGGTGGCATGGTGGGGGCCATCTTCACGGGGCTGAGAGTACGCAGAGTGGCACCCGCACCCCGCCCCATGTCAGAGCCTGAGAACTGGGGCAGAAGAGGAAAAGAAAGCACAGGGCCAGAGGAGCTAACAGGGGGAGGCAGGGAGGCCCCTCCCATTACACTCTGCTGACTTCTACCCTTAGGCCAGAGCCTCGGAAGCCACGCCCAGCCTGTGGCCAGCGACTCTGATCACAGCAGGGCTGCAAGACCTCTAGGCCATTCCTCAGAGTCCTGACTGAAGATCCGATGGACATCAGCATCCCTGGGCCTTCTCCTAATGACCACAGACGTTCCCAGAACACAGATACCCACATCTAACTTCCATAAAAGCTTCTTTTGCTTACAAAGACCCCCTCCAAAGGGCCCTGGGCTGCCTCTGCTTGTGACTTGGGGATGGAGAAGAGGTTGTTCTGGCTCTCTGGGGAGGAGGTCGCTTCAGGCTGGGTGGCACAGGAGGCTCTGTTCTCTCAGAGCCTTATCCTCAAGGCAGTCAAAGGAGTCCTTGGCAAGCCCTCAGGGATCTCCACAAGGACCCACTGAGCCCCCTTTATCCCCAGAGCCCAGCTCTGAGTCCTCACACCTGCCATATTGCCTCACACCCTGTGTTCCCTTCTTCATGTGGGCGGTCCGTAGGACCCCGAGCTGGTTAGAGCCTGTCTCCACCCTGCCCCGGCCTATCAGCTTCCATCACTCTCTTCTCATTAGCTAACAGATCGGTCCAGCCCCCACCTCCACGCCCAACTCAAGTACCTAAAATGCCTCTTAAGTCCACGTCCCGGGTTCCTACTAACCCCGGAGGCCACACCAGACCCACGCAACATTAGACGTGCTCTTCAAACAGGAGCGGCTAATAACTGTCACCCCACGAATCAACTCCCAACTCATCGGCATCTGCCTCCTGGAGGACTGTGCGTTGAGAAGGATTCTGCTGCTCTCCGTGGGCTCGGTGGAGACGAGTGTCATGATGGATTAGTGATGTCTGCTGTGAGCACAATATGGGAAGAATGTGTCACGGGTTTGCCACACCAGGCAAGATTCCTTAGCCATTTTGGGAGATGCAAATATGGAAAGTATCCGTGCCCAAGCCCAGGCCCAGGCCCTAGCGTGTGTGGAACCCTTACTCCGCGCTCGGCCTTGGGCCGGACTCTGTGAGGAAAGCCAAGAGGAAGGAAAAGTTCTGCCGTTCGACCCAAGTCATTGACAGAGCCACTCACCAGTGGGGGGACGCTAAAAGCACTGGACTGAGTTTCCTCGTCTGTACAAGACAGACGAGGTCTGTCTTGGGTGGCTAGGCCCACCAAGAAGAGCTGTGGGTCAGAGGACCAGTGAGCAACTGAGAAAGGAGAGAGAGAGAGAGAGAGAGAGAGAGAGAGAGAGAGAGAGAGAATGGGGTGGGCGCCACACAGGCCAGAAGGTCAGGAACGCCCCCTGGGTCTGGTGAAAGGGGAACTGGGCTTTGAGGGTGGGGGGGAGGGGTTAAAGTGAGAGAGGTAGGAGGAGGAGCTGAGGGGAGTGACCCAGGAGCCAGGATTCAAACCCTGGTCTCCTGACTCCCCGTGTGGGTTCCATCTTTCAGGGCAGAGACTGAGGCTGACTTGGTCCAGTCCCCCATTTGCTTCCCAACCTCCTCTCCCCACCCCACTCCCTCTATAGGGACCTCAGAGAGGCTTCCCTGACCACTCAGACTAAAGGAGTCCCCATACACCCCATTATTCTCCACCCCAGCACATCCCAGGAGTGTCATGGCAATGCGTAATTCCTTCTTTTGCATGTGTGTCTGTTCGGTGTGTTTTGTCCGTCTGTCCTAACGGGCTGTGCGCCCCACGAGGGTAAAGACCGAGTCCCATTCACTCTGTCTCCACATCTTGACACAGAGCAACAACAGAACGGGTGCAAATCAGAGCTGTTCCACGAATAAAATGCAGTGGGCAGGGACCACACACGAGAACACCCGCAGGGCCAACCACGTAACAAAAAGTGAGCTGGACAGGTGTAAGAATCCAGTTCAGATAGTGCCCACCTGGCACGTTCTCCACGTCATGCTCAGGGCAGGTACCTCTGTGGCACCTTATGTTGTGTTCATTTGACATGTATGCAAATCGCTTGCTTGTGAACACATATCCCCAAAGAAATATGGCCTTCTCCATCTTGCAAAAACACACGACACTCTGTCCTTTTTTATTTTCCTACCTGCGCTGGAATGTGAAGACAAATATTTCCCTGCTACGCAAACAACAGGCCAAGTGTGATGATGCATGGTGACCACAAGTTGGCCTCATACGGTGCAGGCAGGGGTACTCCAGGTGTGTCCCTGGGCCAGCAGTATCCACAGCACCTGGGAACTTGTTAGAAATGTAAATTCTCGGGCCCACTCTGGACCCACTGAAATATAAACTCTAGGGTAGAGCCCCGCAAGCTGTGTTTGAACAAGCAAGTGATTCTCTGGCACACTCACGTTTAAGACTCATGGCAGCAGGGAGCGGTGGGGCCTGCCCCTGAAAAAGATTCAGAGAGGTTAAGTGACTTTCCCTAGGTCACACAGAAAGTGACCCAGAGTCTGCCTCCTTGGTCAGGGCCACAACCAGTTGGGAGGGCACATGTACTGCCCAAGGGGGCCCCCCACTTCTCAGCTCCAGCCCACAGATGCTACATAGGAATGTGAGCCCAGTGTGGCCAAATCTCCCCCATTTTTCAAGGAAGTTGCAAATGCACATTTTCACATGAAATGTCTTCATTCCTCAGTACTGGCTGTTTTCTTAATCCCACATAGACCAAACAAATTGTCTACAAGTCAAGGCCAGCCGAGGCATAGCCAGAGTGTGACCTGATGGGTGGAGACTTCTCCCCACAGGGAAAGCCCCAGAAAGATACTGTGGGTCCCTGCTGTCCTGCCTACGTGGGCTGGGCTCTGAAGGCTGGGCCCAGACGCCAAGCTACCCTGGGACTGAGAGACCCCAATTAATACTGTGTAAGGCCACTTCTGAGTCCTCAAATTCCAGACGAGGCCCACAGGCCCACACCTATCTGGGTCAGAGGATGAACAAGACAGGGCAGCCAAAATTCTAGGCCCTGATGATGTAGGTCCAGAGCAGGGCTCGGGGTGGACAGAGAGCAAACTCTTCTTTTCTGAGCCTCTGTTCCATGTCAAGTCCCGTGTGCAGGGCTCACAACTATTTTCTCCTTAGTATCTGCAACCACTGCACAAGGGAAGGGTCGTTTTGCACATTTTAAAGAAGAAGAAAGAGGTTCAGAGAGGTTAAGCGACTTGCCGTAGGTCACACAGAAACTGAAGAAAGCCAGGCTATGAACATACATTTACCTGCCTCCCAACCCATGTTGATCCAGTCTTCCGAACCACCTGCCGGCTGAAAGATGAGGAGGCTGGAAATTGGCCACGGTTGGCCCCCTGCTCCCAGAGTCTGCCTCCTTGGTCAGGGCCACAACCAATGCCACTACTCCAGGACCAGGAAACCAAATCCAGCAAACAGGCATAGGCAGTGGGGCTACAGAAGAAGGCGAGGTTGGGGAGAAGGCAGCAAACCTGTGCCCTGCTTCAGCTTCAGGGGGATCTGTCCCTGCACGCAAAGCTCCAGCCTGGAGCTGGAAGGAGCAGGGCCAGTGCTGGCAGGGCTCCGGACCCAGCCGAGCAGCAGGGGCTTGAGTTACAGCCTGGCCTGGCCTCACCAGCCTTTTTCCTGAAGACCTGTCATCAGCATTGGCCCTGGGGCGGACCCCTGTGAGGGTGTGTGGTTGCCAGGGAAGAAATGCCCGATTCCTGCCCTTGTGTCTGACCCCATGAGGCAGGTCCTTCTCGGTGCGAGAAGCCCCCAGAATGTCTGGGCTAGCCCAGGCCTTCTCCCCAGGCTCAAGAGTTCATGAGGGGCACTCGCAGGCCAGGCCCAGAGTGCCCTCCCCACAGCGGGGGGTTCACCCAGCCTGGTTCCTGGTCAGATTCCGCTCCTCTCTGCTCTCGCCAGGCATGAGTCAGCGTTGTGAGCCTGCGTGTGGCCACAGCTGGCTGGACGCTAAGGCCAGCCAGGCCAGACCCTGGAGGTCTGCTGGGGCCGGGGGGCCTCACTAATGGGGAGAGATGGCCCTGAATGACCCGCAGCAAGATCACACAAGGGAAAGGAAAAAGGACCAAGTAAAGAACTAAGCACAAAGCAAGAATCTCAAAGCTTAAAGTGGCAGAAGCAAATTCAGAGTCCGGAAAATGGTCACATAACAGACTTGCGCACACACACACTGGCCACCAGCCCGGACACAGACGCACGCCCTTGTGTATCCCACACTCCAGACAGGCACCGGGGCACACACAACCCATATGCACGGGTCCTCCCAGCGGCCCTGCCTCTGCAGCACACATCACAGAGGGGGAGCCGGCACAGGGAAATGAACCCACGCGGCAGATGCTCACATGCCTCGCCTTTCCATGGCGTATGGCTTTTGTCAAGCCCAGGGAAATCAGACTCCCAGCCCTCAGCATGCGTGTGCAGATAGGTCTGGGAACGTCAGGTCACACCCGCTCCCGCTGACGGCCGCGATGCCCGTGAGGGCCGTGGTCAAGGACAGCCCGGCGATCGGGGTGCCACGCACCCCACCCGCGCCGGGCGCCCAGCCTGCCCCGCGGCCCGCCCCAGCCGGCCGGGCTTCTGCGGCCCGCCGGGAGGTCGCGGAGCCGAGCGCGGCCAGGAAGTCAGCTCGGAGTGACAGTTCCCCCACGCTGTTTGTTTATTCATGACTCATTCGTCTCCACAGACGGGCTCTTCTTTCTTTCGGGAGGAGGGAAGAAAGGAGCGGGCGGGCGGGCGGGCGGGCGGCGCGCGGGAGGGGGACGGGAAGGGGGAGAGCCAGACGCCACAATAAACAATGAGGCAGCTGAGCCGGGCCGGGCGGGGGAGACGCGCGGGGCGAGGGGCGCGGGCCCGGGGCGCCCGGGGCAGAGGCGCCCCCCACCACCCCCTCCCTCCCCCCCGCCCCCGATGGGCCGGCCGAGGCTCCCGCGCGGAAGGTCCCCCGCTCCGCCCGCCCGGCCGGGTCCGGCCCGGCCCGGCCCGCCGCCACCTCCCGGCGACCGGGCTGCAGCAGCCGTAATTGGATCCGCGCCGCCTCCTCCCTGCTCCCCGCCCCCAATCGGGGAGCCGGATAAATGCCGGGTACCTTGGCAAAACAGTCGGATCCAAACCTATTATTTGGCTAATGGGCTTCCCTCGTGCGGCGCGGCCCCGCCCTGCAGGCCGCCCCTCCCCCACCCGGGGGCCGGTCCCCGCGCCCCCCACGCCCGCCGCAGGAGGGGCTCGGCCCGGCTCCGGATAACTGGAGGAAGCGCGGTTCCGAGGCTTCAAGGGCCTCATTGTTCTGCCTCGAGGGGCACATTGAAAATGCTCCAGGATTTGCTTCCTGTGAAAACAGCCTGGGAGGGAGGGGGCGATTCACGGTGGAAAGACATTATCCTCCTGGAAGCTGCCCAGATTACGCAGGGAGAAAAGGGTTGTTTTGATTGTTGCTGGCGCTTTCTTTCCTTCTTCCTTTTTCTTCCTTTCTTTCTTTTTCCTTTTTTCCCTCCCCTCCTTCGCTACCCTCCCCCGGGCCAAAGATGAATCTTTAAGGCTGTTGAGCAAGTTGGAAATGTGGGGCTGTTTTCTGCATAAATAAGGCTGCTGAATGGCAGAGCCAGATATAAAGTCTGATTCAGAGAAATTCAAAAGAACGCAGGGGCGATGAGGTGGGCAAATCCAAGAAACTCATTTCCCCAGCATGCCCCTCTGAGTCACATCTTGCACCATGAGGGGAAAACACATCACGCCACAATATGTCACATGCCTGCAGCAAAGGAACAGGCCCGGTGGCGGTATGGCTGCTTCTTCCACAGCCTGGGTCAGCACGTCCAGTCTCACGCGGGCCCAAGGTCAGCTGCCAGCAGGGGTCAGCCCCACAGAGGGGCCCCTCCAGAACCCTGCTCTCCCCCCTCCTACCTGAATGACCTTGGACAGTAATAATAGTAATGGGGACACTCAGCACAGCACTTCCTACGTGCCGGGCCCTGTTCCGCATGTGTTGCTTTTATCATCTTACTTAATCCTCATCTCAACCCTATAAAGCAGGTGCTTTTATGATCTCTACTTCCGGGTGAGGAAGCTGAGTCCAGAAAGGTTCAGGCGCTGCCTGATGTCACACAGCTAAGTAGGCTGGGGGCCAACCTGGCAGGCCGGCTGTAGAACGGGTGGATGATCTTGGCCACTGTGCTGATGCTTCTGGACCTCACGCTCCTGACCAGGAAGTGGAGATAAGGACACGGGCCTCACTCAGCAGGAGGCTGGGAGGAAGCATTTAGAGCTCCCTCCAAGCCCCCTCTGCCCCCCCCCCCCAGGGCTGTTGCTGGACACTTCTGGGCCTTAGCTCCTTTTGGTGCCATCATTATTTTCATGTAAACGAGGGGGCCAAATAAGGACAGTGTCTTCCTAAAGTTTAGGATTGTCTTGAGGGCTGGTGGAGACTAAGCAGTCATCCCTGGCCCAGTGTCTGCCCTTCCCAGATGCCCTTTGAGTATTTCTTTCCTTCTCTTTTCCTTTGCCTACTTCTTCTCACCCAACCTGGAAGATTCTTCTCGGCTAAAACTTCTCCCACCTACTGTCCGTCAGAGAACCACACACATGCTTCTGTCCGAATCCTCACCCGCTATTGCCCGCCCGTATCAAACTGTGTGGAATTTCCCACAGACCCAGAGCACTGGCCCGACCTGGGCCCAGCCTGAGCGCCCTATTTTCCACCGAAGCTCACTCCCCCCGCTGCCAGCCCCGCTCTGCCCGCAGAATTCTGGGACAATCCGTCATACCCTGCCCTGCTGCTGCTTTTTTCCATGGCCTCATCGCCCTCTCGTATACTCTGAGATTCACTTCTTGCCTGTCCTGTTTCTCCTTCTGTCTCTCCCCCGACCCCCAGCTATATCATAAGCCCCATGAGGGCAGGGGTTATGGTTTTGTTCACTGATATGTCCTAAGTACAGAGAACACTTCCTGTCTCGTCAAAAACCTCCATAAATACTCGTGGAATGAACGACGGGCCTCGGCACAGCTGTGCCCTCTTGCTGTGCTCTCTTTCCCCTTCTCCTCAGGGAAACTCCTGCTCATCCCATAGGCCCCCGCCTCTCTGAAAGCTTGCCCCCCTGCCTCGTGCCCCTTCCTCCTTGGTGGTGGCTCCAGGGCACCCTCTTTTGGTCACTTCCCCCTGCTCTGTACCTCACCGTGCCTGACCCACCCCGTTCCCAGCCTCCCTTCTGGAACTCACTTCCTTTAACAACACCACCTCTATCCTTGGCCTTCCTCCAGTGGAAACCTTTTGTAATACCTCATCCCCCGAGTGCTCTCTGGGGAGGGTGTTTCTGCCCCATCTCGCTTCCCTGAGTGGTACCCCCCGGCGTCCCCACACTCTCTTCATGCCCCTGCAGGTGTTTCAGACCATGAGTCCATCAAGGCCACATGACGGAGGTTTTCCCCCTTGGCATTTATGCCACCTGACTCCACCACCATCTCCCTCTTTTCACCCTCAGACTCCACTTTGCCAGTCCCCTACTTGACACTTCTGGTCACCTAGCCCCGGACCACTGTCTCTCCTCCCCACCCCACCCCCCAAGGCGTGCCATCAGCTTGGTAGCCTTCAGCATCCGTGTGAGTGACGTCAACAGCTGGACTCTCCCAAGCTTCAGTTTCCTCTCTCCAGGGACCTTCTCCTGGACCCAAGTTCACCCCTGACCCCCCACCTTCAACCAGGCCATCACTCAGCCTCTCGTCTTCTTCCATTTTAACCCCACCATTGCTTTCTCCTCATGACCTCTGTCCGTTCTGCCCCCTTCCGTTTCTAGAGTCGCCAGCCTTCGTCAAAAACATTAAGGTCTTCGGATGTGACCTTCTGTCTCTGCCCGGTCTCCAAACACAGCCCCACACCTGGCCAGATGACCCTCTGGCTGGAATCAGAGGGCAAGAAGGTCCCTCTTCCTTCCAGAGGAGCCACCCTCCCAGGTGTGTGCCGGGCCCACCCCCGCTAGAATGTCCATCAGTCACCCTGGAATCTCCCTCCCCGTCAGGAGCCCCACTGCAGTCCCCACAGTTACACGCATGCTCACTGCAGCCGTACCTCCTGACATCACGCTTTCTGTGGAGCCTCCTACCACCCGCCCATCCTTAATCTCCTGTGGGGCCTTCCCTTCCCCCACCCACCCCCTAAAGTCAGGGTCAGTGGGGAGGGGTCCCCGCCTCCCTTTCGAGGTCTTCCTGTGCCATCTGGCTCCCCCGTCCGTGCCCACCATGACCACGTGCCCATCGTTGCCAAATCTACTTTCTAGCTCAAGACCTCTCCCCCACCCGCCCTCCAGACCCCGGGTCTCCAACCGCCCCCCGGGATCCTGTCGCCGCCTTCACGCACACATCACTGGCACCCAAGACTCACCCTGTCTCAACCTGAGATCAGCCTTGAGTTTGCCCTGCCTGCTGGATTCCGTCAGCCGGCTGCACCCCTGCTGGGCTTCTGACAAGGCCGGCCTTGACTCTGCCTCTCCCTCATCCCGCCTGGCATCAGTCACCAGGACCTGACAACTTGCCCTCCTAGATGTTTCCCAACGCAGTCCTCTCCCCTCCATCCCCACACTACCACAGCCCAAGGTCAAGCCCTCCTCCCCTCCCCCTGGGTTATTACAACAGGCTCCCCAGCCTCCTGCCTCGGCTCCCTCTGAGTCAGCCGCCTCGCTACTGCCAGGACCATATTTTAAAACACAAATCCAAACAAGCCACTCTGCAGCTTAAAAAAAAACCTGTAGATGAACTCACACTGCAAAGGGTGACCCATTGGGCTCCAGACGTGCCCACCCCCCCCCCAACTGAGCCTTCCAGTATCTGCTCATTCCAGCCTTGAGCTGGGGTGTGTGTTATCACAGCATAAAGCAGCCCTCACTTCGCGCAGCTTCACGCCGCCCTGGTTTTGTCCACGCGGTTTCGCCTGCTGACGGTACCCTGCCACGTTTTCGGTCAGCTTAATTCTCTCTCATCTTTCAAGACTCATCCCAGGCGCCTCCTCTTCCGGGAAGCCTTCACTGCCTAGCCCTCCTCCCACTGGGGCTAGACCCTCTGCTCTGGGTGTAGGATTTTTCTGTTAAAAATAGTTGTTTAGCGGGGCCTTCTGTCCACAAATTATGAGTCATTCTCGATACCTGTATTCTCAGCACCCAGAACCTATTAGGTGCTCTCGGAGGTTAAATGGAGGGAAGAAGGATGCTGGGCACAGGGTGGGTGCCCAGAGGCTCAGGGTGGCTCCTTCCTCCACCCTCTGAAAGTCTTGAAAATGTTACATCGTGTTTCCAGTGGGGGAGGGGTGAGCTGAGGGTTACCATCGCAGCTCTTAAAACAGAAGTACCATGTAATTTGGGGCCAAATCTCAAATCTCAATTTTGGCCAAATCTTCCACCTGATGGCTCAGCCCCGGCTTTCCTTTGGCGTCTCTGACCATCCCCTTCTTCCCACCCATCCTTGGCTCCAGGGGCTCCCCACCACCCTCTTCCTTAACTCAGTTTAGTCCCCGGGCAAAGGGAAGACGCCCACCAGGGAACCGGACATGGAGCTCTCCTCTTCGCTCTGCCACTCACCCCCAGGCTGGGCCTCAGTTTCCCCCGTGCGGAGTGAAGGATACAGCCAGGGGATCCCTGGGGCTGTTTAGCTCTACAGGTAGAATCTCTGCAGGCTGTGAGTGAAGGTGGGGCCTGGAAGTCACCAAGGGATTCATAGAAGTCTGCGTCCCCAAAGACACACCCTCTCTCTGCCCTCCTCCGCGTGCATCTACCTCTGGCCGCAAGACATCTCTAGTCGTTAAAAATAAACACAAGCCAGAGCCGTCCGGAGGGAGAGGGGGCCATTTCTGTTGCGGGCACTGAGCTGGAGTCTAATCCGGGAAAAGCACACAGAGACGTGGCTTGGCCCATCCAAGCCGGCCTGACCCCAGAGATGTAGGTCGGCCCTCATGACGGCGGCATGGGAGGGTTCCAGGCCAACACCGCAGAGCGGGAGGTGCGTGCTCAGATGACCAGGATCGGCTGGGTTTGGTGGAGGGCAAGAGGCGCGTGGCGCCAGGAAGAAGCGGGCTGCCACCAGGCAGGGGACCAACCTGCGCCCACCACCATCACTGTCCTGAGTGGCCGGGCTTGGGGCACTGGGGACAAGCTCAACAGCACAGGCAGGATGTGAAGACGGGGCAGGGAGCAGGCAGTGTCGAGGAGGGCCAAGCATGCTCTTGACTGTGTCACTGGCCTGCTAACAGCCCTCCTTGGCTCCCCACTGTCGAGTGGATAAAATCCAGACTCCACGGGCTGGCATGCAAACCCCCTCTCCCCCGACGCTGCCCCCGGGGTGACTCCTCCATTCCGCCATCCCTGGGCTGCCCGCCCGCCCTCTCGGGGCCTGGGTGTCAGCCTCCTAGACGGCTCGCCGCTCCACAAACGTGCCAGGTGCTCCCGCTCCACAGTGGCCTTGCACGTGCCCTGCCCGGTGCCCAAGACACCCTTCCCGTCCCTCCCCAGCCTCGACTTTATCTCCTCTTCATGGAAAACCCCTTCTTGTTCTTTCAGACCCTCACCTGATGTTCCTTTTCTTGAGACACAAGACCCGAGCTGGTATCTGACGAGCTGCCTGCGGCCTGCAGAGCGGAACTCTGTATTCACAACGAACGGGCACACGAAGCTGTGCTCCAACAGAAGCGAAGTGGTCCCTGTCATCTGGGAAAGGCATCCCCACCCCGTCCCCGTAGTGCCACTTGATTCTCAGCCTGTGGAGTGGGAAGGAACTCCACAAGTGACCAGCAGGCCCCTGCACAAGTGACCAGCAGGCCCCTGAGGCTCAGAAACCTCGGGGGACTTGTCCGCGGCCACACGGTCACCGGCTAGCCATGTCCCACGCCAGGCTGACTCTAGGTTCCAGACGCTGCAGGCTGGACTCCCAGTTCTGACTTCGTTTGCCTGTCTTCCTGCCACCCACCTTGTCTTCTCAGGTGATACTCTCACTCCTTGAGGGCAGGGCCTTGCCCGGGTGCCATGGAGTCCCCTACAGCACGGAGCTAGGTGTTCAGCGTGCAAGTCTAAGGGTTTCCAGACAAAGACCAGGACTCAGCAGTACGGGGACAACAGAGAGATGGGGGCCCTATGGCGCTCCCCAGAGCAGCGTGTCTGGACAAGTGAGAGAGAGGGCAGTGGGCAGCCTCGGGTTGGCAGGGCGAGGCCCCACCCGTGGTAAGGGGGGCGGGGGTCACTGGACGGTGTGGAGAGAGGGATGCATTGAAGTCCCCCTGGCCAGAGCCCCGAAGAAGGAGCCATCACTGCAAGAGGGAATTCCCAATTCAGACCAGAACCCACACTCCCCCCGGCTCAGCTGGAGCCGTGAGGCCCACTCTCCTGAGGAGAGGCTGGGCAGAAACGACGACTCCATGGTGGCCACTTGAATGTGTCCCTCCCTGGGGCTGTTGGCAGCCCGGGGTTGGAAAAGCCTTGGCTCTCTGGGAGGCTAGGAACCGAAGGTCCTCACAGACCAGAGACAGAAAGAGTAGAGAGCTGGTCCTCCGGTAGCCTTGGCCCTGGGAGTCCCGCATCGCGCTAGACCCTACGGAGAGAGGAGCCTCTCTCTCCACTGCCTTGGCCCCACCCTGCTCCAGGGAGCTCTACACACATGGGCAGACAGCTCCTCACGCTGAGCCAGCGTGTCAGCAGTTCTGGACACATGGAGAGGTCTGGATTTACCGAGATAGTCTGTAAGGAGAGCCAACGGGAGGGGGAAGGAGATGCCTCTGAGGGGCCCACCGGGGCAGCAGCCTGGGCGCCCGGCCATGCAGGGAGCTCTTAGCAGGCTGCATTCCTCACGTGCTGCGGGGAGCTCCCCGGTCAGGGGCAGGTGGACCTTTGCACTTGCTCCTGCCCTGTCACCAGCATGGATCACACAGAGACTCGGGCTCTAGCGGGGGTCCCAGGTCCAGCCGTTGCCAAGACACCTGCCAAGAGAACAACATGCCCCAGATCCACGTGGGTCCAGCAGGGTTCTCCACAGTCACTCCCTGGCCGGGCCTGCCGGGCCCTGCACCTTTGACCCCAGCTCCCCTCTCCCCCTTATCTCTCAGGCTGAGGTCCTCCTGGATTACCACTTCCAGATACTCGCACAGACCGTTTCCCCCACTTGGATTAGGATGGCCAGGTATAATACAGGATGCCCAGTCACCTATGAATTTCAGATTAACAATAAATGAGTGTTTGGTATAAGTATGTCCCACACAATACTTGGGACATACTTATACTAACAACTTATCCAAAATGTAACTGGGCAGCCCGTATTTATCTGTTAGATTTGGCAACCCTAACTTGGACGCCTTATCCCTCCAGCCCAACCCCAATGATAGGTGCTCTTCCCCATACCTACTGGGTGGGGCCTGCTGGCTTTGCCTCCCCAGGGCCTCTGCCTTTTGTCCTAGTCCAGTTTATCTGCTGCTATGTAATGAACGACTCTGAAGCTTTCTGCCTTAAAGTATAAACGATGCTATTACACCTTGCGGTTTCATAGGTCAGGGATTCCGGAAGGGCTCAGCTGGGCGACTCTCCTAAGTCCACCTGGTGTGGATGGAAGTCGCTTATGTGGTATTCAGCTGGTGGACAGGTCCATCTGAAGGGCCTGTGCTGACTGCATTCACATGGCTGGTGCCTTGGCAAGAATCCCTGGGAGGCAGAGCTCAGAGGGGACTGTCCCCCAGAGCACCGGCATGTGGTCTCCATATGCTTTGGGCATATGCTTTGGGCTAGTCCGACTTCTTCCATGGAAGCTCAAGGCTCCCATATAGAGTGTCTTGGGAGGCCCAGGGAGGCTGCCTGCAAGGCTTCTTATCGCCCAGCTTCAGAGGCCTCAAACTTCTGCCATGTTCTATTGGTCAAGGGGACACTCAGGCCATCTCAGAGTCAAGGGTCAAAAATTCGACTACACCTCTTGGCAGGAGGAATAGCAAAAAATGCTACAGCGTCTGAAACCTATCACAAACCACCCCTCTCCATCTCTGGCACATGGCCCCGGCTCCTACCCGCCTCTCTTGCCTATACCCTCTCGGGTCTCCTGACCAGCCTCCCTGCCTCTGCCTTCTCATGCATCCTTCTACTCAGCTACCATAATACTTCATTTTTCCAAGATGTCAGTCTGACCTTGTCACATTCGTTACATAGGCATTTTCAGTGGATCCTTTGTAGACTCTAAGCTCTACAAGGGTAGGCACCAAGTCCTTTTTATTTCCCACCGGGTAGTTCGTGCTCAGTAAATATCAGTGAAACAAATGCCTGAGTGAATAAGCTATAGGATTATGTACAGACTCCATAGCCTGATTTTCACAAGTTTTTACAATAGCTCCCCACCCATCTTGGCACCCTGCTTGCATCCCATAGTACTCTGTCAACATTCCTCAAACACGCTTCTTCCCTGTCACCTCTCATCGGCTGTTCCCTTGGCATCCTGTTTTACCTACCTTGTAAACTCCTATGCATCCCTCATCACCCTGCCCGGGTATCACCTCCTCTCACCAAGCTCTCCTGCCCCACTTTTCATAGTTTTTCCCATGTCAATCAGTAATATATTTGTCTCCAATGTGAATTCCCACCCGGTTCTAGCTTCTCAAACACATGGCATGAGCGAAGGGCTTCTTCAGATTAAAGACAGCTTACCACTACGTCACGCGTGTTAACAGACATTTATGTAAAGCAAACAGAGTGTCTCCCACTTCTCTCTGCCTAGGCCGCATCCTCCAAGGCCACAAGTAAGCTTTACCTCTAATAGCAGATCTTTCTTGACCACCACTTCCTGCAAATGCGCCCTGTGGGCTATCTGGCTTTGACTTCCCGCTGCAATAAGACTGCACTCGTTTGACACTTACTGTATACTATATTCCCTGGGAACTCCCAGTGAGCCAAGCCCATACTACCTACTAGGGACTGTCCCCTGCTGCACAGAAATCACAGTCTGGTGGGAAAGGTGGACAAGGAAATAAGGCATGGCTACGCAGAGCCTGATGATGTTTGTCCGGGGCGGGGGGCCCAGGAGGGGGCCCCCCAATCCCGATCTGAGCTGGGGGAGGTTTCCAGGGAAATGATGTCTAAATTGAGATCCACAGGAAAGCAGGAATTGGCAAGAGTGCTTCAGACAGACGGAACAGCATGGTCCAAGGTCTGGAGGTAAGAAACCTGTTCAAGAGATAGTGTAAAGACATATTTTGGCTGGAACATAAAGCAGAGAGTGGGAGAGAGTTAAGGCAGGAGAGGAAACCGGGGGCCAGATAATGAAGGGCCTTTCACATCCAATAAGACATTTGGGCTTCGACACAGAGGACAAACATACTAATTAATAAGAATACAGCTGACCTCTGTTGACCAAGCGCTATGTGCCAGATCGCTTAGCTAGTCAGTCGTCCTGACGATGCTTTTAGATGGGCACTGTGATGATCGCTGGCCACTCTCATAAGAGGCGGCCGACTTAAAGCTCCTTCTGCACTTCCCCTGAGGCCACACACCTGGTGAGAGACAGAGCCAGGGTTTCAGCCCAGGCTGCCTGACCCCAAGTGCCCTGTTACTGATGGAGTAAGCTCCGTGGATGGGGAACAGGACATTCGTGGCCTTTCATCTGGATGGGACATGGCACCGCCATCGCGGGAGCCAGAGAAACCCTGAGACTCCCCGAGTGCTTGCTGTGCTAAGTGTCCCATCCATAAAATAAGGAGTTTGGACAACTCGAGCCGCTACCAGGATGGGGCCCTCTCCAAGTCTCCCTCTACTTCAGCCTGCCAGTCAGTCCCCAGAAGGCCATGCTCAGACTTGCTCTTCCCTGGGCTCCCCCAGGACACCTGGCCTAGGGCCAGGCCCCAGAAGGGCCTCAAGAATACTCGACCTGAGTCTGTTTCAGCAGAGCAAACTCAGAGAACCCAACCTCCATTTTTTACCAGGTGCCTCTGAGCAAACAGACACTCTTCACCCAACAGCTTCCTGCTAGAGTTCAGACAGGGTAGGAGGGACAGGGTCAGCCGGCGAGCACCCCTGTGCTGGTGCCCAGAATGGGCACATCTGCTGTCTTGGGACCAGGTGCAGGTCGCCTTCCCCAGAAGGACACAGAGGTTTGGAGACGGGGGTGGGGCTGGCCCAGGTCAGTGGCAGGTTGGGTCTGGATGTAGTCTGGCCCCTGCCCCAGAAGCTAGTGGTTCCCTCTGATCTCATATCCTTAGTGTGCCAACTGAGAGGCTGACCATGGTGACCGGGTCATCATCCAAGGCACTGCCATTGTCACCCCAGTCATTAAGAAAGAGGGAGCAAGTAGCCCATGTGTCTCAGCATCTACAAAACACTGCCAAGGGCTCTGGGCTGCCCTTGATGAAAGCAGGAAACTTTGGCCATAGATCAAAGCCCTTCAAAATGGCAAGGGTGGAGGGAAGAAAGGCATGCGGCCAGCTGAGTCTGGGTTCAAATTCTGCTGGGCATTCCTAGCCGGGACCTGGGGCAAGGGTTGTTTCCTCATTTAGGGATGGGGATTATTACTTATGTCACTAGTTGTGATAATGGCCTGATGGTCACAGAAGACAGCGCCCGTGTATCAGACATGCGGGCCCCATGTGAGGTCAGGTCTGCTTTATCCCAGAGCCACTGAGGAGGCAAGTCCCCTGGGGCTTTGGTCAAACCTCAGATTCTGCGGGGTCCTGGGTGGCTCCGTCGGTTGAGGGTCCGACTCTTGATTTTGGCTTGGGTCATGACCCCAGGGTCACGGGATCGAGCCTCATAAGGCTTATAAGATTTTTCTCTCTCCTTGTGTCCCTCTCTCCCACTCACTCTCTCTGCCTGTAAAATAAAATAATGAAAAGAAAAGAAAAGAAAAAGACAGATTCTGACTTAGTAAGCCTGGGATATAGCCTGAGCTTCCGCATTTCTAACTAGTTCCCAGGTGACACTGTGTCGCTGGTCTATGAACCACACCGGTGAGAACACAGGCTGAAGATGTTTCAGTAAGAGCTTCAACAGAAAAGATAAGAGTGGGAAGGAACTTGAGAAAAATGGAGATTGAGTAGTGGGGTAAAAGGAGTTCATTATACGGTCTCTACTTTTTTGGTACATGGTGAGGGGTGGGCAGAGGAAATGGGGAGTGCCTGCTAATGGGCAAAAGGTTTCTTTGGGGCATGAGGAAATGTCCTAAAATTAGATTATGGTGCTGCTTGCACAACTCTGCCAATACACTAAAAACCACTGAACTGTACTCTTTAAATGGGTGAACCTTAAACAATAAAACTGTTAAAAAAAAATAAAGGAGCAGTAGTTTTTTCATGCGTTCTTGAAAAGAGGAAATGAGTATAGCTGAAATGCCTAGTCCCCTGGGAGGATTCAGTAATTGAAATTCTCGTCCCCTAGAAGTTTTGGGTTTTCATAGACTGGAAATCTTTGAAGCAGGACCCACACGTATCTAAAGCTAAACGAGCAAGTCCTTCGAGTTCACGGCCAAGGGGGTGAGGAGGTTCAGGGAGAGACAGGTGTTAATTAGTGATGGAGTCCAGCTGAACCCAGGGTTTTGATGATCCCTCGGCCCGGGAACGTCTTCTCCCTGCAACCTTCCACCCCCCAGCGCCAAGGCCCCCTCCCCCAAGAAGCCTTCCCTGAACTTTCATACCCCTGGATCTGCCTCGCCCTTCGAGAAGGGGCCATTCTCCCCACCCTGAGCTATGAGGTCACAGAGACTGGCTCTAAAAGTCTCGGTGGGCAGCTGGAACTTACAGAGCCCCTACGGGTGCCCGCTCTGGTACTAGGCCTCTTCCACGGGGCATACATCAGAGAATCATTCATTCACTCGTGCGTTCATTCATCCCATGCAGTTTCATCTTGGATTGGCCACGTATGGCGTGCCAGCCTCCTTGACTTCTCACCCTGGCCCTGTGGCAGGTAAGCCTACCAGGTCCCTTCCGGAATCCCTGCCACCTGGTGTCATGGCTACCCTGGAGGGAGCCCAGGGCTGAAAGACAGGTCTGCTTGGGCAGCCCCAAGCACCGAAAGACAGGAAGTCCGGTCTTCTTCAGCCGGATGACCACAAGGAATAGGCTTGACCATCCCGGCCTCAGTTTTTCCATCAGTAGAAAGGGGACGAAAGCCATGCCCCCTGCCCACTTCCTGAGGCTGTTGAGAAATAAGGAGAGTCCCATCCGGGAGCCCATCCAGCCTTTGGAAATTCTCTCCCACCTATGAGGTCAGGCAGCTGAGGGCAGAGAAAAGGCCCAGGGCTGGACGCAAGGCAGCCCTGCTTCGTTCCCCTGCAGAGTCTCAGTTTCTCCTTTGTCCTAGAAGAATGACAAGTCCTCCCCCATGGTACTTCTGGGAGGAGAGAGGCCTGCCGAGACCATTAGCACCGGAGCTCTCAGCCAGGAGAGGAGAAGCAGGGGCCAGAGGCGGGGCAAGAGCTCCAAGAACACGTTGTCTGGAGTGAGCAGTGGACCCCGACGGAGCCGGTCAGGGACAGGAGGCAGGTGGGCCTTCCTCTTTCAGGGCCTCGAGAGCGTGGACTCTGGCGCTAGACTCCCCGGGTTCAAATCTCGGCCACATCGCTTACTAGCTGTGGGACACCTGCTTTTCGTCGCTGGTTCCTCATCGACACAATGAGGATAATAATAGCAGCTACCTCATGGTTTGTGAGGAGGATCGATTCAGTTCATATAGGTGGTTTAGAACAGGGCCTGGTGCCTATAAATACTGTGCAAGTGTTAGCTATTACTGTTCATTCATTCATCAGACACCTGCTACACTAGGCGCTGGGAGCACAGCCAAGAACAAGGCCGAAGTGACCCTACCCTACCCGCACAGAGCCAACAGGCCAGCAGGACAAACAGACCAGACCAAGAACCCAGGAACCAACAGACAATGACAGATTGTGATAGTGCCAGGGGAGAGGCAAACAGAAGGGGGGTGAGCTGTCAAAGAAGAGAAAGGGAATGTATTTGGTGGCAGTCAGGGAGGGCCTCTCTGAGGAGGCATGAGAACAGAAGCACATCGACGAGCCAGGCGTGCAAAGAGCGAAGGGAAAGAGGGCCCGGGCCATGGGGATGGCGTGCAAAGTTCAGCACACCATGGAGGGACGACTGGCAGAGGGGCCAGGCCAGGCCAGAAGCACATGCAAGCTGGGCCCAGCTGCCACCTGTCAGTCTTGCCCGCCCCCCACCTTGCCCCTTCTCACTCCGGGCTTTGCTCTCCAGACAACCCGAAACAAACAGGTCTGACCTTGGGCCTGGTGACTGGCGATCGGTCCCGAGAGGACATGGCAGCCTAGGAGCCCGGGGAACCATGGGCGAAGCCAGGACAGAGAAAGGCTGAGCCCAGAGGGGTAGACTGGGGGCAGGGACAAACAGGGCAGCCCAGCGAGGCCAGCTACATCCCTCGGGAATGGATGACCTGGTGCCACAGTCCCTGCGGCAGCCTCTCGGCGCTGGGAGGAATTCCAAGAATCGCCAAGTCCAGCCTGCATCGGGGGCCGCGCTCCACCATGGTGGTCCCCGCAGGGCTGTCCAGTGCCCCTCCCCCCCTCAACGCACCTCAGGGATGCACGCTCACGTGGCCTTATCCTGAACCTGGAATCAGCGTCCCCAGTTCCTCCCTCCAGGCCAGAAAGGCCCCATGTCCTCCCCTGGCCAGGACAGCCGCACCCTACTCCTTGCCAGAACCTTGTCCTCTGGGACTGAATGGCCAGGCTCACCAGCGTCTCCCGCACAGATGGGATGTTGGCTTCTGCTCGGCCTTCTCCTCCTCCCTCACACAGCAAATCCTCAGGCCATCCTTCCTCTGCTATGCCCTGTGCTCCCCAGGGCCCCAGGGCCCCACCTTCTTACTCAAGTGAAAACCTCCTCTCAAGAAAGAAGCATACCTCGTCGTGATGGAAACATCTGTGCCTTTGAGATGTCAATGGCACCGTCCCAGTTGTGATATTGCGCTACGGTTTTACAAGATGTTACCGCTGGGGGAAATGGGTAAAGGGGACCCAGGATGGACATCTGTGTTATTTCGCAAAACTGCACGTAAACTTACGGTGACCTCAAAATAAAACATCTAATCAAAAATAATATATGAAAGAAAGAAGCATGACAGTACAAAGTATTCTTATAATCATCATGACTTCCTGGTTTTCTTCCTTGCCTTCCTTCTCCCCCCCCCCCCCCCCCCCCCCCCGGCACAGGGGCTTCCAAAGATGTAGTCGGGTCCAAGGCCGCAGATGGGCAGCCCCAAGCACCGGGAAGCTCCAGACACGACACCCCCATCGGATTCAGCCCTGGGTGCCTTTCCCACCTCAGCCGTTCTCCTGGGTCACGGCAGAGAGAATCAAGTGTCCTCATTGTACAGATAGGGAGACTGAGGCCCCGAGGGGAGGAACGGCCTGCCTCAGGTCTGGCACACGCAGTGTGTTTATGGCAGGGCCGCATGTCTGAGAGCTGGTCCAACTCTTAACGATCAAGACACAGGCTTGCATAGGGTAGGCACTCAAATCCTCAGACGCGTTAGTCCGTCCCTTCTTTCCTTCCTTCCTCCTTTCTGCCCTCCTTGCTGCTTTCACTCCTTCCTTCCCTCTACCTCTCTCCTTTACTTCTTTCCTTCCCACTCAAGCACTGAATCAGACTCCAGGGGCTAAGGTGCCAGTTGCCTAGCTCTGTGAAACAAACCACCCCCACAATTCAGTGGCTCAAACCAACAAGGGTCATTTATTTTGCTCACAAGTCTGCAGTGAAGGCGAGGCCTGGCTGGGAAGGCTCGTCTCTGCTCCGGTAACACCAGCTGAAGCGGTTCCCTTGGAGGCTGGAGGATCCACTTCCAAGATGGCTCCCTCCCACAGTTGGCAAGTCGGTGCTGCCGAGGGCTGGAGACCTCGGTTCTGCTCTCCCACATGGACTCTCCATGGGCTGCTTGGGCTTCCTCACAGCATGGTGGATGGGCTCAGGAAGCAAGTACCCCAAGACACAGGAAGTGGAAGCTGCTAGTTTCTGAAGACCTGGAAACTGGCCCAGTACTACTTCTGCTGTATTTTATTGGTTGAGAACTTCCAGAACCAGACTCAGGGGTAGGGACACAGATCTCATGTATCAATGGGAGGAATATCAAGGTATGTTGGTTTAAAAGGGTGTAGGAAAACCAATTGTATTTCTACCTACTGCCAATAAACAATCAGAAAAGAAAAGAAAAGAAAAGAAGAGAAAAGAAAAGAAAAGAAAAAGGGGAAAAGAAAAGAAGAAAACTTGTTCACAATAGCCTCAAAAAGAAGAATACCTTCTTCTTCAAAAAGAAGAAGGTATTGGGAACACATTTCACAAAAGAAATAAAAGAATTGTACCTAGGACACTGTAAAATACCATTAAAAGAAATTAAAGAAGCCTAAATAAAAGGAGATCTGAGTACATGTGTATGAATTGGAAGACCCAAAATTGTTAAGATGGAAAGTTTCCCCAGATTGCCATCAAAATCCCTATCAAATCTCTATCAAAATCTCAGCAGGTTTTTTTGTTGTTGTTGTAGAAATTGACGAGCTGATCCTAAAATTTACACAGAAATGAAAAATAACCTAGAATAGGCAAAACAATTCTGCAGAACAAGAACGAAGTTGGAGTATTTGCCTGCTAGATTTCAAATTTTACTGTAAAGCTACAGTAATCAACACAATGTCGCATTAGTATAAAGATAGACGTACAGATCAATGCCACAAAACAGAGAATACAGAAATAAACCCCCCTATGTAGGAACAATTGATGTGCAACAAAGTGCCAAGATTTCAATGAGAAAAAGATCATTTTTTTTCAACAAATAATCCTGGGACAATTGGATATCTGTGTGCAAAACAAAACATGACAAAACTTCAATTTGAACCTTACACTGTATACAAAATTAACTCAAAATAGATTGCAGAACTATATAAAAACTAAAACCATGCAACTACTCGGGGGAAAAAAAATAGGAGGAAATCTTTGTGACTTTGGGTTAAGCAAAGATTTCTTAGCTATGACACCAACCCGTGATCCATAATAGCAAAAGAATGAAAGATCGGACGCCGTTAAAATTTAAAACGTTTGAACTTCAAGAGAGTCTTAAGAGGAAGAGAAGACAAGCCACAGCCTGGGAGAAAATGCTTGCAAATTATGTATCTGGAAAAGGGGATGTATGAAGACATTTGGAGAATATAGGAAGAAATTTTATAGCTCACTAATAAAGCCAACAACTCAATGAAAAGAAAAAGATTTGGACAAACGCTTAACCCAAGATTGACTAAGGACTAATAGGTCCATGAAAAGAAGCCCCGCATCACTAGTCATCAGGGAAGTGCTCATTAGAGACACTCTTACATATCCAGTTGAATGGCTCCAACCAAAAAGGTAGGCAACAAGTGTCGGTGAGGAGGTAGAGAAAGGGGAAACTTTTATATATGGCTGGGGAGCTGATAAAATGATACAGCCTCTTGGGAAGACAGTTTGGCAGTTTGTTAAAAAGTGAACCACACACTGGGGTGCCTGAGTGGCTCAGTCAGTTAAGTGGCCGACTTCAGCTCAGGTCATGCTCTCACCGTCTGTGAGTTTGAGCCCCTCATTGGGCTCTGTGCTGACAGCTCAGAGCCTGGAGCCTGCCTCAGATTCTGTGTCTCCCTCTCTCTCTGCCCCTTCCCCGCTCATGCTCTGTCTCTCTCTGTCTCTCAAAAATGAATAACCGTTAAAAAAAATTTTTTTAATAAAAAAAAATTTTTAAAAAAAGTTAAGCACACACTTAGCATATGACTCATAGACATCTACCCACGAGACGTGAAAACATATATCCACAGAAAGACGTGTATGCAAATGTTCATTGCAGTATTTCTTGAAATTGCCCGAACTTGGAAGCACCCCCAGTATCCATGACCTGGTGACTGGATCAATAAAATGTGTAATAACCATACATGAGAATACTACCTGGTGGTAATAAAAGGGCTGGGGTACTGACACCTGAAACCATAGGGAAGAAGCTAGAAACATGATTCTGTGTTCCAGAAGCCAGACATAAAAATTCTTTACTGCAGGAGTCCACTTCCGTGAAATTCCCAGAAAAGACCAAACTATGGAGAAAGTGGATCAGCAGTTTTGTGGGGCTGAGAGCAGGAGTAGGGACTGACTGAAAACAGGCAGGAGGGAACTTTCCGGAGTCATGAAAATGTTCTAAAACTGGAGAGTGGGGATGGCTGCACCCTGTATAAATTTACTAAGACCCATCGAACTGTGCCTTTCCAATGGGCGAATTATACCTCAATGCAGCTGGTTTTTAAAAAAAAAAAAAAAAGGCCACACGCATACGAAACGGGGTAGGAGTGGGGGGACGGGGGGCCCTCTGTAAGGCTGGCTGCTGAGAGCCAGGTGCCGTACTCATATTTCAGGGACCAGTCAGACCCCAGAACACACAGTGCCTGGTGCCCCTGGAACACAGACCCTTTATCAGCCTGACCCCTAGATCCACCAGAGCCCTAGGGTCATGGACAACTCAAAGGTCTCTTTACCAGGCTCCCTGCGAGTTTATAAGTCACTTGGGGACATCCGCCATTATTCACTCAGCCGTGCTGGGTGGTGCTGGCCTCTCTCGATGCCTGGTCACTTTCGTCACCGGTGGTGCTGTGTAGCTAGGTTCTCATCGCTCTGGGACCCTGAGAAAGTTTGGTGGGCGCTTGATCAAGTCATTTAACCTCCCTGGGTCTCAGTCAGCCCTTGTCTCTCTGAACAACTCCAGATGTTCCAAAAGCACTTCCCATCCTGATGTGAGACGTGACATCTCTTGTGACCTGCTCCAGCAAGTTGGGGCTGGGAGCCCTGGGGTGTATCTGACTCCCCAGCCCCCAGCAGTGGTCTGAAAGTTCCAGTTCTAAGTATGCCGAGCACGTATATTTTAAAGCAGTCCTCCAGATAGACGCAATGCTCACACACAGAGATCGAGAAGCCCTTTCTAAGACAACGGGTCTCATGGTATGGTCCATGGACCAGCGGCATCAGCATCACCGAGAACTTATTAGAAATGCAGACCGACTGAATGGAAACTCTGATTCCTGGAACCCACATGCCGTGGTTTAACCAGCATTCCAGAGGACTCTGATGCGTGCTAAAATGTTGTCATAGGACACCAGATTTGAAAAACAGATTTAACCTGAGCCCAGGATGGGAGGGTTGAATGTCGCCCACTGAGGCTCCCTGCTCCCCGCGGCAGCTCCTAATCTGCGAGCCATGCATCATGATGCTTTGGGGCCATCTCAGTTTCCCCACGGGCAAAAATTTTTTGCTTAAACAAAAAAACCCAACTGAAGCTTTCCCTCCATGAGAAAGGTGGTGGTAGGTTGATGACAGCCCATCGGTCCTAGGGTGACAAGCACGGTGACAAAACATCAAGGCGGGCCAGGCAGGCTGAGCGTTTGCTCCTACACCTGTCAGGCCCTGCCCTGCAAGCCAGCAGTGCCCAGGGCCAGGCCGCCAGGGGGGGCGGGGGTGGCGGGTGGCCATTGTTCCTGTCCGGACTCCGGCAGGCACAGCAATCCCAAGGAAGGACACTGGGGTCTGACAGCCTCCGATGAACCATTTTGTTGCACAGCCCTGGCCAGTGCCCACGACTGATATGGGTTACAGGGCTACCACCCTAGCCCTGGCTGGCAATTAGCACTCACATTGCCGCTGCGGAGGATCCCTGATGCTTGCAAGGAGTGAGACTTGTCAGGTTGCCCGGGGGCGGGGGTGAGGGGGTGAGGGGGTGACATGGCTCATTATGCCAGAGGCCTGGGATCCCCCCTCCCCCCCCCACCCCGCCCAGACGTTTAGATTGTTGTGGGGGGGAGAGGGCAGTTGGGCCATCTTGTCACTTCCTCTCTCTTTTCAAGAAGGTGAACCGAAGCCTCTGATGACAGCTTCCTGTCCCTTTCCCCTCTGGCGTCCCTGAATCTCGCACAGAGTGGCCAGTGGGGAGAGTTCTGGCGAGGCTAAGGTTGAGTCAGAAAACAGAGTGGCCGTGGAGGGCAGATGGCCAGGGAACTTGTGGGCTTGGGCCCTCCCAGCCTGGGACATGGAGTTCCTCAATCCTCTGCAGCCTGTGGCAAGTCCCCTGTCGGGAAACTGAGGCAGTGGACCAGATCAGAATTACCAATACTGGCCACACCCTTTAGTGGATCATAAAACTAATTTAGGGGATCAAGACAGCATTTTTAAAGCTGAGGGAAGAATGGAATGGAATGGAATGGAATGGAATGGAATGGAATGGAATGGAAATAGAATAGAATAGAATCTCAAACATGCATTAAAGTTAAGTATTGTTTCATAAAAATTTTGTTCCAATCATATATGTATAACACATCTGTATACACTGGGGTGAAATGTAAAAAAAAAAAAAAAAAAAAGTTTTCTCCTCATGAGCAAATACAACTTGAAAGCTGCCACATTGGATGAGCCCCTAGCTTCTGGAATGGGGGATGAACACTCCATCCATTCCAGAGAGTGTTCGTGGGAGAGGGGCCTGCAGGAGGCAAGGGAAGAGGGAGGCCCAAATCACAGCTTCAGAGACCTTCCAGTCTCATCAGAGTAAAAGGCAAACGGACAACAGAGGAGGCCGTGTAAGACCCAAAGGGGCAGGCAGATGTCATTCATTTCCTGTGGCTGCCCATCCTTGCCCAATGCCTGGCACAGAGGGGCCCCTGAACACCCTAAAAGTGTTTTCCAAATGAGACTGACATGGAGGGAATAAGGAGTCCTCAATGGCTATTTTCTGTGTGCCAGACGCCCTGCCGGATCCTCCTGAATGAGCCTGAATAAGTAATGTGGGGGCTCTTTCCTGGGCCTATGCATTTAAAGAACACCCACAAATGGAGTACACTTCTGTGATGTATACGATGTAGTTCACGTGCACAGAACCTCCCAGTGCCCTCTATCAGAATCATGCTGTTTGACCCACATGCAATGCACCAAAAGATCCAACCCTGTGCCTGAGAATTGCAGGAAGCTTTACCAGCTGGGGCCACGTTAAAGAACGTCCGTGACAGGGCACCTGGGTGGCTCAGTAGGTTAAGCGTCCAACTCTTAGTCTCGGCTCAGGTCATGATCTCATGGTTTCATGAGTTCAAGCCCCGCTTTGGGCTCTGTGCTGACAGTGCAGAGCCTGCTTGAGATTCTCCCTCTCTGTGTCCCTTCGCTACTCACACTGTCTCTGTCTCTCTCAAAAATGAATAATAAAAAAAAAAAGAGTGTCCATGAACTGACCATCCCTTTGCATTTTGTGGTTGATAAAGCTCTATTTTGTGCACCTGCTCCTACATTCCCCCCTATGAGATCAGCATCCTTATCCCCGGTTTACAGGTGAGGAAACAGAAGCTCAGAGAGCTGCAGTAACCTGGCCAAGTTCACACAATCAGCAAGCAGTCAAGCTGGGAGGTTGCCCAGCCCTACCTGGGTCCACTCTTCTGTCCCCTCCCCAGGCCCCCAGCAGCCAAGCCCCTCACTCCCCGGGCAGTGTGTGATCTGACAGCCTGTGCTGTCCCTCCCCTTTCAGACAAGCACAGCTATTTTGGAAAGTCCCTGGTGAGCTAAGTCAGGTTCGACAGGGTCCAATAAAGGCTTTATATTTTTCTCTTTGCTATTAAATCATATTTTATTTAAAAGGCTGAAGTCCCACAAATCATCCCGAAAGCAGCCTGCCCCACGCTGGCTAGGCCTATATCCACCAGCCCTCCTCCCGGAATGTGTGGGTGGCCCCGCCCCACCTCCCCTCCCCCTGCTACAGAGAATGAGGATATATTGGAGCTTATGACTATTATATTGTATCTGTCTTAAAAGCCAGCCCCTCTTTGCAGACACAGACACTCCCCAGCTCACATTTATCAGTTCTATTCCTTTAATGATTCAAACTTGTGCTGTGATGTGCTCCTCGGAACGGAGGATTTTATGGATTTAACAGTTTTATTAATTTAAGAGGTTTCCACTGAGCGCCAGAATGGCTCAGTGTGACAAAGAAGGTATCATAAATGAATTGATTTGTCACGTATCAGAATGCGATCCCACAGTGATTTCATTATTGGAGTTATTTTCCTCCAATTATCTGCAAACTTAAAATGCTAAAGAGCAGCCCCCTCGCCCCCACCCCCAGCAGCAGCCAGCCTGGATCATTTGAGCAGGAAATAAATGCAAATCGATGGCCTAAATTTGCCACCGTGTGTGGAGGCCGCCCATGCCTCCCTCCTCCCCCTCCGCGCTGCCACCCCGAGAAAACAAAGCCGTGGCACGCAGGGTGTCTTTGTGAGGCTTGTGGGTCCAGGCCATCTGCGACCCCACGTGCTGTGTGTCCAGGGGACCAGATCTCGTCCTCAGTGGGGTCCCGGGGCCTGGAGGAACCTTGGCATCCTGTTCCACGTGCGGTCTGCCAAAAAGCCAGCAGAACAGCATCTGGCCACAGCTTCTGTCTATCCAGGCTTCCAGACTTGGGTACGTAGGGTACACGGTAGAGTGAGCACTGGACAAGGAGCGCTGGCCAGACAGGGTTCTAGTGCGGGCCACATCCGTGCCTCCCTCTGTGGTTGAGGTGGTTCCAGACCCTAGCAAAGTTTCCTCGGCGTCCTGAATGTGGCTGCACACTCTCACATCGGGGCTACCACACACTCTTGCTTGGCATAAAAGACGCCCGTCCCACCCCACCCCTCCCTGGGTCTACCATCCCCCGCCCAGCTCCTCACTACTCTGCTCCTCCACCCCAAGCCAGGGCCACACTCCTACAGACCCTGAGCTCCTGCCTTACTCCAGCCCACTGAGTCCTCTGGCTCCCCAGAGATGTCTCCTCCAGGGCCTCGGTTTCCTCATCAGCAAGATCAGGGTGTGAATGAAGTGTACGTTCCCAGCTAGAACTAATTCCCCTGACCGCAAAGTCTCTGAGCCCTTCACCCACTGCCCAATGTATTTGTTTATTTATTCTGTAAACAGCCGGCACGTGTCAGCCCCCATAAGGGGCCAGGGAGGGAAAGTGATGAACCTGACGACACCTCACCCGGATGGGGAGATGTGACATGGGCCCCAAAGCTGGAAGGGTGCAGGGTCCTCCCTCAGCCCTGTAAGGAATTCTGACAAGGCGGGACTGAGGGGGCTCTGATTCTCCACTCGTCCATCTGCCCTGGCTCTGTGCTTTTCTGGCCTCAGTCTCTCTCTCTCTCTGTCTCTCTCTCTGATCAATATGGGGCCACCCGGGCTTGCCCTGGGGCTCAGACAGGAAGTGGACAGTAGGGCTCAAGGTGACAGAGTGGGGGGTGGGAGGGGTAACGGAGCCCGAATTCTCGCAGGCAACCTGGCTCCCACCTAGTTCCCTGGCAAGGAAGATCCAAGACCCTCCTCCAATCCACTCAGATCCAGGGGAGAAAGGAGCTAGAACCCCCATAGGTGACATACCTACTTCCTCCTGACAAGAGGTGAAGAAATGAAGACCCAGAAAGGTGAAGCAACCTGCCCAAGGTCAAACACCTGACCCCATCCCTAGTCTGGGGGTGGGGGGCGACTCTGAAACCTTCCAAAGAGGGCACCCCCCTGCCCCTCCATGCCGCCCACTTAGCCCACGCCCCTGCAGGATCTACCCAGCAGAGCATCCAGAAGAAGCAGAGAGAGAGGATGGGTGGGCTGCAGCTGGGGTGCCCAGGGGCTCTAGACCAGAGCCCGCTCAGCCCCTCCCTTGCCGCATGTCCATAAGCAGCGTGCCACCCTCTCTTCATCTGTCCCCACGGGCTGAGTTGCTGCCGTGACTATAAGGCTTCTTTGAGCAAGAAGGAAAGAGAAAGTTCGCGGTAGGCTGTGAGGTGCCGTGCCCATGAAGTCCCAGGGCAACTGGGGGGGCCAACAGCCCCGGACAGGCAGAAGGAGCTCTGAAGGCCTTCCCCCGTGTCGCCAGAGTGTGCCCTGGGAGCACAGTTGCCTCCTCCCCCACCCTCCAGCGGGCTGCAGAGAACCAAGCCTTTCAGCGCCTTCACGGGGGTAGAGGGGAAGCCTCACGCCTGCTTGTTGGTTAGGGAGGCCGCCATTCTCACAGCTTCAGCATCTCTCCCAACAGCTGAGAAGAAATCAGAGAAGGGCAGGCCAGGGGGCAGGGGATGCCTTAAAGGGCACCACACAGGCATTCTGTAGCATCCCCCGCTGAGCCGACAGCCCCCACGGAAGAGGAGCAGAGACCCTAGAGCCGGTCAGAGTGCCCCAGCTGGGGAACAAGGGCCCCAGAGCTAGCCCCGTGCGGGCCCTACAAAGAGGGCCTCAGTGGAATCCCCACAGTCCCCTAAGAATCAGCTGGAGGTCTTGGGTCCAAAGCCCCGTGGCAGTGGGAGCTGAGGCCCAGAGAAGGCAAAGAGCCCACTCGGGCCACTAGGCAATGCTAGAGCCTGGGTAGAAACCAGGTCTCCTGGATCCCAGGCCGGAGATCCAGAACTGTGGGATCTTGAGGCTGGGAGTCTGTCCACTACCTCTGCAGTGTCCCTCTCTTCCCTGACAAAAGCCCCTCCAAAGAATCCAGCCGCCCATATGTATGAGCACCTCCAGTGACTGGGAGCTTGCTGCTCCACAGGAGCGCAATCCGTTTCCTCCAGCTCAGTTAGAAAGTTCTGTACTCACGTACATCTGCGTGGAAACCCACGTACTGGGTTGTTTTTTTTTTTTTTTAAGTTTTTTTATTTAGCAAGAGAGAGTGCATTGCGGAGGGACACAGAGAGAGGGGGAGAAAGAATCCCGAGCAGGCGCCGCCCTGTGAGCGCAGAGCAGGGCTCGAACTCATGAACCATGACCTCGTGACCTGAGCCGGAATCAAGAGTGGGACGCCACCCAGGCGCCCCAAGCCACTTACGCCACACACACTCTCGTGCCACACTCCTCCACATGGGTGCACATTAGTCCGGTGGCCGTGTGCACCCTGATCAGATTACCCCTGCAGCCCCTCCCTCTGCCTGCCCGCCGCGGTTCTGGAATGCCTGGGACTGCATCGGACCATGGGCAGCGCCTGACAGATGAGCTGACAGCACGGAAACACAGGGGAAATGACCAGGCTCAAGGTGAAGCGTGGTTTCTCCCTTCTACCTCAAGCTCTTCATTACCTCCCTGACCTCCGATGGCTAATAAAGGTGTCTAATTCGCATGGCACTAAAATAGCTTCCTAATGTGCACGAGGACCATCTCCTCAAATTAATGCTATGACAAGTAATGAGGGTCTCCATTAGCTAATACCTGCATGTGGAAATTCTCATTTTCACAGAGTGGGCTAATGTCTCTGACAGCCCCCCTTCGGGGAGCCCGCCTTCCCTGGCTCCAGATGTGGAGCCGATTGGAAGGCGCTAGAACATGTCACCCGGCTACCACACAGAAACAACTGCCAGGCAGTCACTCAGGATAACAACTGTGACCAGGGGCCACCAGCAACTCTGTCCCAGGGATGGCGGGACAAGTAGGAGGGTCCAAGCCGTCCGTGAGGTAAGCCGGGTGAGGGAGTACGAATGCACCCACAGTAGGGGCCCTGTTGGGGGTTGGGGGTGTTCCCAGGAAGGTGCAATACCCTCGGCCCAGGGGGAGTCCGTGAAGGCTTCTCAGAGGAGGTGACACTTCGCCCTCTTCCTTGTTCCGTTTGGGGTTTGCATGGACAAGAATGGCAACCTGAACGGGGATGTGATGTAGGCCTGCATCTTTGTATTCCCTGATGTTGGTACTAATCGCCGGGACTCCCTCTAAGATTCATTACCTGATTTACGATTTGGGGCACAACCAAGCCCGCCAGACCCTTTCCTCTCCACCGCGCATATGTACATAGAGCTTGTCGAGTCCTGCCTCTCGCCGACTCCTGCCAGACGTCCAACAGGCAACGCCTGAAAGATGCCAACCATCAAGAGTCGTTCAGGTGACTTCCTTCCCTCTTCCTCCTGACCTCCACTCTGAACATTCCCCTCCCACCGGCACCTTCCTCCTTCCTTCAGGTCTCAACTCAGAAGTCACGCCCTCCAGGAAGCCTTCCCTGGTTAAGTGCTCCTGCTACGTGCTCCCACAGCCCCTGCACTGCCCCCGCCAGAGCACCTTCTGCGTAGGTATTTTCTAGTCCAGCTGCCAATCTGCCTCCCTGCCAGACCATGAGCTGCGTGAGGGCAGGGACCAAGCCGTGCCCTTATCTCCCACACCCACAGTGATGGCAGTTCACAGCTCACCAGATGTGTGATTTCACCTCCAAGAATCTCTTTGAGCCTTTGCCGCTCTTAGGGGGTAGAAAGGTTATTACTAAAATTCCCGTTTTACAGATGGGAAGACAGAGGGCCTCAAAAGGGGAGGCAGCGGCCCAGCGGTCAGTTGGTGGCAACTGACAACTGGAGGGCTGAGACTGGGGTGTCTTCGCTGATGGCCAAGGCTGGTTCTTTCCTGCCCCTGGCACCCTTTCCGTTGAGGGCTGGGTTTGAGATAAACTGCTGTGTAGAGGGATTGATTCATTCCAAACTGCCACATTGGTTCCATCCTGTTTTCTGAACAAATACTAAAGTTAGGTGCCCCCGCTTCCCTGGCGAGGCAGGTCCCCTGCTCGGCCCTGCCTTTGCAAATGGTTTCCAAGAAAGCATGCAGACGCCTTCTCACCCAGCCATGAACCCACCCGGGGATCTCCGTGGGCCCCCTGGGGAGAGAATCACGGTTCCCTTCTCTGCCCTGCAGGCCGCTCTCTTGCTCCCTGAAAGCCTACCCTTCACAACTATTTTGTCTCCCGTGTGGTGTTTTCAGTCAATACCTGCTCGTTCCCAAACACGTGCTATCACCCAGGCACACGAGGCTCCCATGCTTGGGGGTTTCCTCTCTGGGGCATTCCAGGGCTGCTTATCTGGGCTCAGCAAATCCAGCCTTGCATCCCCCTTCCTGTGTGGACGCCAGCCCGCTGGCTGGTAGTATTTCCCAGAATGTCCACACCACATGATCGGTAGCACGGCCCCACAGTCCTGCTTCCTCTCGGATCTCCCAGGGTACAGGTGGGTAGAGGGTGTGGGAGCACCTCAAAGAAAGTCCTCAGCGGCTGCTGTCCCAGAGCACCCAAGGTGTGCAAGGTGCTGTGGTCTTGTGTGGTCTGTGGCACGGACTCTCAACCATATGTCGGCCCCCAGCCTCGTTGTCACCTCCTCCAGGAAGTTTTCTCTGATTACCACCACCGCTTCCAGTCAGAGGAGTTTTCTAGTTCAACGACACGACTCAGGATTTGTGTCCAGGATGGCCAGGCACCAGAGGCTCCATTAGACCTGCTCAGGGATTTGGACTCAAACTTGAGGTCCCTGGAAACCACTCAGGAATTGTAAGCAAGGAAGAATTAGCCCGATCGTGCCTCCGGAAGATCCCTCGGTCCGAATGGTGGAGAAGTGGTCAGAAGGAAGAGCCACAGGTAGAAGAGAAGCAGCTGAGACACAGTGGCAGTGCCTAGGCCAGAGGTGAGCAGGCAGTAGGGGAGGGGCACCAGAGCAGGAAGGAAGCAGGCAGAAGGAAGGTGTACTAGGAGGCCGGACCTCCCAGTGGCCAACAGATGAGGGGACTTTGGTGACAAGAAGCGTTCAGTGGGCCCCCAGGGTCTCGGCTAGGGGACTTGGGTGGGTGACAGGCTATCACTAAGCTGGCAGGCCCGGGGCCAAGTGACAATTCCCTGGGAAGGCTGTGAGAATCCCATGTAAACCGTACGATCCTGCTCAAAGGTATCCTTCTGGCCTTTTATTAAAGATTTCCACTGCATGCAAAGTTTAGCCAGGAATTCCCAGGTCAGCTCACAGGGCCCCTGGGCCTGCCCCCTTGCTGACCTCCCTAATTCTGAGGGGGCTCCGGCTTCTCTCCTCCTCCAAGAAGGAGGCCAACCTCCCAGGACCTCTTCTCCTGCCTCCCACCAAATCCCTCCGTGTTCAGAGCTGCAGAGACCGCCAGTCCCCTCCCACACACGTGTCCCCTCAGCTTCACAGTAAGTCACCTGCGGGCAACACATCCCGGTTTCTCCCACCTAGGCTGGGGAGGCCCTGGCTCAGCGCCGAGGCCGGGATCGACACCCAGGTCTCTGATAACCAGTCCAGGCCTGTGTCCTTGCGGCCGGGTAACACAGTGATGGAGAAGGAGGCTTGGGGCGTGCCATCGAGGTGCCAAACCTGGCCCTGCGACTTAGTAGCTGATGCCATGAGTGATTTGCTTAATCTCTCTGTGCCTCGGTTTCCCCAACTGCGAGAAGAGGGTGTTAACAAAAGTAGCTACCCCACCGGTGGGTTTGTAGATTGAATGAGTGGCTATAGGAAGCCATTTAGCCTGATACCTGTCCTGTAGCAGGTGTCCAGAGAATTCCAACGATAATCGCTGGTAGCCAGGGTGTTTTCCCAGCCTGGGCGAGGGGAAAACCAGTCACTAAGTTGGGCCCCAGGTTCAAGGGGAAAGGGAATCAGGCTGCACTTTCGAAAAAAGGAATGTCAACGAATAATGGGCACGTTCTAAAAGCCTCCTATTTGGCACCTCTGTGTGATGAAATGCCACCTAATTGTTATTAGCCATGGTGGCAGCCGGGCTGAGCACACGAGCTGGCCTCCCCCCAAACCCCTGCTCTTAAGCACCATCTCATGGTGCACGTTAAGCCGTGTGGGTGAAATCACACAACTTCTCTCTCCAAGGGCAGCAGCAGGAGCCTCTGTTAGTCTGACACCTCTGTGCCCAGACCTCAAGGGAACCAGATCTGCCTCCCCAGGGCCGGCATGGGCCACCCCCCCCCCCACCACCGTCTGCTTGCTGAGTGCCGGGCTCTGAGTCTGAGAGGCGGCCTTGCCTTCCCAGCCACCCAGTGACAGTGAAGAATGACAGGCTCTCCGTTCAAGGGTGCGCACCGGCCCTTATCACAGGAGAGTGATGTCTGCAGCACTGAGCCGCAGATCCCGCTTGCCCGGTCAGCACTCTGCGGTGGGCAGGGCAGCCGCAAGACGCAGACACCGCACTTGACAAACTCCCCGGGCGCAGGGCAGCCGGGCAGGAGCAGAATGAAATCAGAAGGGAGGGAGACAGGCCCGGCGTCTTGACCGGGCGCTGAGTGGATATATACCGGGCTCCAGGAGAGGAATCTAAGAGGGAGAAAATGGGTGGCCTTGGTCATAAAGGGGATTGATTGGCCAGGGACCTGCTGAGGTCAGTAGAACGACCTTGGCTGGCCCTGCTTCCTGGAGAAACGGCGTCCTCGGAGACTTCAACTCACCTAGGTTCAATCAGCCAAGAAGCTGTGCTGGGCCCAGAAGAGGCAGGCGGAGGCATTCCAATTATGAACGACAGAGGAGAAGGCCTGAACCTGACCTGAACCTGAAAAGGCCTGAACCTGACCCTTGTCCATGGGAGGGAGAGGGAGCTGGGGAAGAATATGCCTTGGCTTTGAACTCAGGTGGAGCTGAGTTTAAGCGACCTCCTTGGCAAGTCCCTTCCCCTGGTCAAGACTGCCTCCCCCCTCTGTCAAATGGGAGTGGCGGTGCCATTTATTGAGCACCTGCTATGTGCCAGGCACTTTGCTACCTGTCTTACGAGTGTTAATTCATTTCGCCAGAGCCGTAATCCTGTGTGGGAGCTGTGACTATTACAATCAGCCTTTTACAGCCCCAAAGAATTCAGTAACTTTTCCCAGGTCCCACTGAGAGTCTCATGCCAGGAATCGAGCACAGGCAGCCAGCCATATCTGAGCCCTCGGACACTCTGCGTTTTGGCCTCTTTCTCATGCCGGACACGTCTGTCACTCAGGGCCTGTGAGGACTGGACGAGATACGCTCATGAGGGCAAACGGCGTGGTCTGTGTGCTGGTACAGTAACAAGAACTCTCCACACAGTAAACCGATGAGGCAGGTGGTCTTGTGGTCTCCATGTGGAGGCGAGGAGAGTGAGAAACAGAGAGGTTGAGTTACTTGCCTAAGTCACCAAGCTTGTGAGCGCAGAGATGGGAGTTGAGCCCAGTCCCATCCTCTACCCAAATCAAAGGCATGAAAGGGCCCCCGCCCAGCGCTGGTACATGACACATGGCAGGGCTCAGGGAGGCGGTCCCCACCCCCCGGGGGCCGCCCTTGTCCCTAAAAGAAAGCCAAGCACAGTGAACGCTGAGGAAGGCTTCCCCGCATGCCCACCATGAGGCAGGCTTTGGGAGGGTTCAGAGATGCGGCCCGCAGCCCCAGGCCTCCTGGGGCTCCCAGCCTGAATGTGGATTTAGCTTCAGGAGTACCTCTGGCTCAGGAAAGGTGGAAGGAGACCTGGGGACAAGGCCCCCAGCATTCAGGGGCTTGTTAGCAGAGGTGGATGAGCAGGTGGCCATGTGTCAGGAAGGGGGAGCCTACTCCCGGCGGGCGATGGGGCCTGAATGAGAGCTAAGAGGTGAGAGGCCATCAAACAGGCAAAGCTAAGGTGGCAGACGGACAGGAAGGACTGTCAGGATCCGCCATTCCAGAAAGTCCCGCCACGCCTGGCCAGGAATGGGGGTCACGGGGAGCAGCCGGCAGGTGGACAGTTTTGGAGAGTGACGGGAAGGAACAGGCAGCCGGACGCCCGGGCAGTCCTGCCCGCTGCCCGGGCAGAAACCCTGGGCCTTACTCCTGAGGGGTCCCGCCCTCCTCCCAGCAGCTTTGGCTCCCATCTTCCAGCTGCCTGGGACCCCACCCCTTAAATCATTACCCCAGATCATTAAACTGGAAGTCCGTAATGCTGACACTCCCTCGGAGAGCATTTATCTGGAAAGTCATAAAATCACACTACAGACTGTAATTAACGATTAGAGATGCTTATCCCTCAGGCAGCTGTGGCCTGTGGGAGTCCGCCATGGGGACAGAGGCCAGACTCCTCCCCAGAGTGGAGGCGAGTGGCCACCGCTGCCGGGTTCTTGCCATCAGGAAGTAAAGGTCAGCCCCTGCAGCCCTTCCCTGGGGTCCCGGCTGGCTCACCAAGCCGCCTTCCCAATGCCTGTCTCCTACCACCTGACCATTCCTACCTCCCTGCCTTTGTAGGAGCTCTTCACCCCTCAAGGATCGCCCACCTCCAGGGAGCCCTCTTTGACTACTCTGGGTACAGAGATGCCCGCCCTCAGACCCGCAGGACTCCTGCCTCCTCTGACGTTCACCTGGATATGCAGACATCTCAGTGTGCGTCCTGTGGCTGCATCTTGATCACGCAGATATACTGGACACTCCCAGAGTATGCAAACTCACTTGTCTCCATTCCTCCGCCCCTCCACTTCCCACACCTCGCATGGGACCGGGCACCCAATAGGCCCTCGGAAATGAACCATGGTACCAGAGGGTTAGAGCGACAAGAGAGCGCCCCCTCGATCAAGACACAACACGGCACGTATGGATGTTTGTGTGCAACTCTGAGGAGGCCCAGTCTCCTTCTCAAAGGGTCTTATGACCCTGCCAAGGCCAGGAGCTGGTGCAGGCCCACTTGGAGAATGGAGACCTGGACCAGAAGTTGGGAGCTTTCTCAGGATCTGACAGCACTGTGGTGGCAGAGCCAGGACTCGATCCCAGGTCTTCAGGCACGGAGGTCTGGCTCCCCAAAAGGTGTGATGGCCCACCTGAAGTCACCTGAAGGAGTCTGAACAGGATCCTGGGCCCCAGGGTGTGGGTTGGGCCTACCACCAGTTCTCTATGTGACCCCAGGCATGTCTCTGACTCCCTGGGCATCAGGGTGAAGACGGTGAGCCAAGGTATTAATCTGTCGGTGTACAGACAAGCTCTGAGTGAAGTCGCCAGGCCAGTGCACTCATCGCACCTGAAACTAGAAGGCGTCTGGGTTGGGAGAGGGCTCTGGAGGCCAAGCGGCCTTCTTACTCCTCCTTGGATACAGGCGCCAACACAAGGACCCGCCCTTCTCCTCCTGTCTGCCTGGCCTGGCTCCTTGCAGGCTGTGGCTACCCATGGCACCCTCAGGGAGGAGTGAAGGCCAGGCCAGCTCTCTGGCCCCCTGGCCCCCGGCAATGGCATTCACTCACCCAGGCCCAGTGCTTCCGGCCGCTGAGCCAACTCTGAGCATCGGCCATTTTGGCGCCTATGGATCCCGAGCAGCCAACACCTGCCCACCCACCCGCTGCAGAGAGCTCCCCTCTGAGCTGTGAGGCACCGAGGCTGAGGTGTTAGGTCGTCTAGTCCAGCCTTGCCCTGAGGCTCTCCCCAAGATGCTCTATGTGGACAGAAAGAGCCCAGGACTCAGAAAAGCTACACCATGTAACTGGTCTTGGAGACACAGAGCCCACTTCTTGTTAAAGGCGCAGACGGGGTTTCGGGAGAAAACAAAACAAGATTCTTAATCACCTTATGTATGGGCACATGTGTCCACAGGTATGTTTTGTGAGCGGGGAGAGAGAGGTGTGAAAACACAGCCCGGGCAGGTAGCAAGGCTTCCACTGCAAAGTGAGAATTACGGAGGCCAGCGGCCAGTGGCATTTGCTTTCTAAGACTCTACACTCCTCATTGGTCACAGTGAGGATGCGCTTCTTTTGAAGTTAAATCAATTATTTAAATAAAGGAGCGTGAGGAAAAGAAAACTGTGTAACTTTGTTTAACCCAGCATTTCCCAAATTTATCTGACGATGAATTGTTTTGTGTAAGGCCTAGAAACATCCACTGCAACTGGGGACGTGCGTGGAATATACTTCGGAGAAGGATAAACTTGCGTAGCTTTTAGTAAATAAAACCACGGTCCCTCTGACTCCGAGAACCAGAAAGAGCCGGCGGCTTGCAGAATCCAGACACCCCGCCCATGCTGGGGCTAGACTGGAGCCCACAGACCCCTCAACCTCAGTCCAGACCCTGCTGCTCTGCTCTGTTCCCTCTCGGAGTTGGGGTGAGCCGGGGGCAGGGCGTTGAAGGGGGACAGCGGCGACACGAGAAACATTCGGCAGAGGGAGCGTGACAGGGCCACAGAGGAGCGGAGCAGAGCCAGCGCTGGGGTCAGCAGGGGCACAAGCCTTTCTGGAAAAGAGAACTAAAACTCAGGTGCCGCTGGCCAGCCCCTGACATCTTGCAGTCAAAGACTTGCTCCGGCCTCTCCCAGCCCCATGAGCAGCGAGTTGTTTAATCCCTCCGGGCGTGAAACAGACGCCCAATGCAATGACCTCTAAGGTCACTCGCGCCTGAAATTCCAGGATTCTGGGTTTCACAATGATCACTGTAGGGACAATCCAGCGGATTACCGCCTTCACTTTACGGGTGCTGTAACTGAGACTCCGTGAGCGTAATTGACTTCTTCAAGGTCAACAGAGAAAAAATGGGAGCGCTCTGCTTCATGGCCTGAGACCAACTGCTTGTGTTTGAGCCGGGCCCCGAGTCAGACCACCTGGGCTTCAAATACTGGCTCCACCACTTGCTAGCTGCACGATTTGGACCATTCAACCTCCCTGAGCCTCAGTTTACTCCTCTGAAGTTGGAAATGCCACCTCACGGGCTGCATGGCAGAGTCCCTGGCATCCAAATTTAGCCGGGGGCCCAGCAGACTCAGCTCTTCGCCAAATGAGCGCTATTACTGTTACCATAGTTCTGTGAACTAGTCCACGGTTCAGAGACAAAGGAGAGGTAGGAACGACCTCAAGATGCCCTGACGTGGGGTCTGGAAACCTGTGGTCCACATTGATCCCAGGGCTGTCTCCCATTTGAGGCTCCATTTGGAGCCTCAGTTTCCCCATCTCTAACAGGAAGGGCTGGACTGGATGACCTCTGGGAACCCCCAGCTCTATCATCTGGATGGAGTAAGGTCTCCAGCAGATGCTCTTTTCCCACTCTGGGCTGGAAAAGTTTGCTCTCCAGCAGCCTGCACTCCTTTTCTGGGATGTGGGTGTGGGGGTGATGCATTAGGGAAAAGAGGGATGGGGGGCAAGGATAGGAGTGAAGAGAACACGAAAGGGGCACTGCCTGTATGCCGGGCTCTGTCCTAGGGGCTTTCCCCAGGTTAACTCGTTCCAGTCCGCAGAACAAGCCTACGAGGTCAGAACGAGTTAACCCATTTTACAGACAAGAAAACTGGCATCGCGAAAGATTAAATAATATGCCCACAGTCACAGGGTTGGTGAAGCAGGGCTTAAACCCAGACCTCCCAGATCTACACGCCTTAACAACGATGCTCTGAAACCACTGAGGAGCATTAGCTCTGAGACTCCGTGCAAGACAGACGCACAGAGAGACGGGAGGGAGGGGAGACACACGCAGGGAGAACGAGGCAGGGTCGGCAAAGCACAGAAACAGCAGGTGCAAAATCTCCCAGGGCCGCCGAGCCACGTTTTCAGGGAGCAGAGTGGAAATCCCACCGGGGACCGAAGTCTGCCTCCCTTAGGGACCTGTTCGCTTTCAGGGTCGTTGTGCCCAGGGCAGGGGATGCAGAGGGTCCCCGCCTTCCCCGCATCACCAGGAAGGAAGCACCTGCCGCCTAAAAGAAAAGCTGTGTCTGAACTGCTTCTGTGGCCGGCCTCCGGGCTGGGAAGCTGCCCCAGTCGCCCCAGTCCAGCGGCCCCAGGTCCAGCCACTCGGTCTGAGGCGGTTTGCTCCCAGACGCCACGTACGGAATGTTTGTCAGATCTTGACACTAATATTATTTAAGGCCCAAAGTCTAATGTAAGGCTTCCTTTTAGCGAGATTGTCTCATTTAATAAAGCTCCCTGTCTCTGTTCCCCCAAGGTAATCACGTTGATGGTAACGCATTCCCTGCGCTGTGATTTGATCTGGGAATAGAATTATCACACAGCCTTGCTTTGTCGTCAGATTTGTATTTTTATTTTTTTTCCCCCTAGAATAAATAAACAGAGAGCCATCCAGGTGAAAGACAGTCCTCCTCTCACCTGGGGCCTTCCGTCACCAGCCTCCTTACCGGTTCACTCCTCGTCCCCAGGGGCCACTCATCCTCTCCCTCAGTCATTCACTCTGTCGTTGAGCTGATCAACAAACCTTTCCCCAGTGTGAGTATCTTAGGCTGAACCCGGGCTCTGAGCTGGGAGCTGGGGGCACTGAGACAGAAAAGCCCTTTCCTCGGGGAACAGACGGCTCAGTGCTGTGGTCCGCACCCCTCAGCGTCCTGAGAGCGCTCCCCGCCCCGAGGTGGCCCCGATATGGCAGTCAGAAAAAAACGCGGACGCTCACTCACGTGGAGGCGATGCCGACGAAGGAGGCCCGCGTCTCTGCCCCTGCGATGTCGCCGTGGCCTCAGACAAGCCACCTGATCCCTCTGAACCTCTTTATCCATGGGGAGGAAGGACAGAACGAGCACGGGAGCTCAGAGTCAGACAGCTCTGCCTTTTCCTGGTCGCGGTGTGGTGCCCTCATCTGAGACACACCCTGCTTCACCGAGATGCCGTGGGCCGGGCCGGGGTGCACGGCCCTGAGACAGAGGTCCTCCTGAAATTTCGTGTGCTCCAAGAAGGAGGCAGATTAAATGAGATGACGTAAGCCAAGTGCCTGGCCCAGGGCAAATGCTCGGCACCCCGTCACCGCCGTCATCATCCTCAACATCCTCATCACCATCAATACTACTCAAGTGGGAAATGAAAGCTGTATTAAAACCAGGGGCCTAGGCTGGGGGTGAGCAGAAGGCAGAAGTGACTCCAGGCCGGGACTCTCAGTCCCACGTGCTGGGTGACCGAGGACATGTACGTCCCTTCAGCCCTCCAACCTAGGTGCCAGCTGTGAAGCAGTATTGTGCCCAAACCCGGCGACCCAGGGTGCGTGAGCAGGTAGGAGGGCACATCACATGCCCCTCTGTGCCATCTGTCGCTGAGCTGAGTGACCAAGGGAAGGCCGAGCCCTGGTCCCCCAGCCTGGGGATGCCACAGACGAGGTCACGTCAGGCTAGGAGCTGAGCCAGTATGCAAAGGGGGGGCACAGGGTGACGGGATCTGGGGTTCGGCTGGCCCTGCTGCAAGGACGCACTCCTCCCCATGTGTCCTACACATCACGGGACAGGGAGCCAGGAGTTCTGGGTTCAAATCCTGCCGCCTCCAGGCACTCCCCGTGGGAGGCACTCGGAGCCTCGGGTTCCTTTTATGATGTACGACGTGTGACGTGTGATGCCGTGAGCACATGCTGTGTATCAGTGATCACTGGCAGGAAGCGGTCACTCGAGAGGGGGACTGAAGAGAGTTTAATAAAGGGACTTTTAGAAGTACGGGCAGGGTTCAAGGACACCAGAAAGGCTGGGGTTAGCAACAGTGGGAGCTGCTACCGCCCCTGGCACTGAAAACGGAAGGAGCTGCCGAGGAGGTAACAGGGTCTCAGGAGCTGTGGGGAGCGGATCGCAAGCCACGGGCCAGCAGGGAGGAGGCCACGGAATGCTTGCTGACTGAGCCAGTGAGAGAGAAAGGGAAGGAGGGACTCTCATCTCCCGCAGGGTCATCGTCTTAGGTCGCGTTTTCCGAATGACTGCTGCAATATCTCCCACCACGCACACTTCTCAGCGTGGGACTTCAGCACGCGTGGAACCTGGGCACAGCTGCGATCACAGCACAAGTGACAGCGCGTGGCATCTGTGAGGTCGCAAGGAGAGGTGCAGCTTCCGCCTTGCTCTCTTTGGGGGGGTTCACTCTTTGAAGCCAGCCACCATGCCGCGAGGAAGCCCAAGCAGCCACGTGGAGAGGCCACATCCAGGTATTCCGGGGACCGCCATGCCTGGGGCGGCATCTCTGGGCCTGCTGGCGATGAGTGAGTCTTCAGGAGAATCTATTCCCCCAGCCTTCCAGGCTCCCGGCCGGAGGTCCCCGACCCTGCGGAGCAGAGACACGTTGTCCCTGCCCTGCACTTTCTGAATCTTGACCCACGGAATCAACAAACGTGGTAAAATGGTAGGAGCTTGGGGCCACAAGGTTGGGGGCACTTAGTTATGCAGATCGCTTGCTCCGCTCCACAGGGGCCACACTCCCGGAGCACAGAGCGGGGTGAAGAAGGGTAGAGAAGAAATATGAGGGGCAAATCCAGCCGCACAGATGGAACAAAGAGGGTGTGGGTTTTAGGACCCGCGGCTGCTGAGTGCTCCATCCAGCCCCGCAGACTCTGAAATCCCATTCTTCCATAGGTTAGTCCCAGTAACGTTGCCCTATTGCCCAGCCACTTAAATAGTTTTGTGCACCTCCCACCTGTCTGGCCCGTGTCCCACCCTGACCCAGCACTGTCCACACTGCCAGAGAACCAGCACGCCCTCTTGGCCAGTCAAACCCAGCTCTGAGCCAGCATCACCCCCAGCCTTATCACTGGGGCACCCCGACACGGACTCCTTAGCCAGTGGAGGCTCCTCACACTCTGGGCTGGCCAGGGAAAGAAGGGGGTGGCAAGGGGTGCCCGGTGGGCCTGGCCTTCTCACCCTGCCCTACACACACCAGGCACGTGCCCACCCCTTGCCCCCCTTTCACCCGGACCCCCCTCCCCACCCCATATCCAAATCAAGCACTGTCACGGCACCTTCAAAGTAACCCACCGGCTGCATGTTTGGGACACCCTGAAATTCACATGTTGAAGCTCTTATCCCCATTGTGATGGTATTCGGAGGTGGGGGCCTTTAAAAGGTAATTAGGTCATGAGGGTGGAGCCCCCGTGATGGGATCTGTGCCCTAATAAGAAGAGACACAGAGACATGATCTCCTTCACCTCTGTGTGAATGCACAGCAAAAAGGCAACTAGCTGCCTGCGAGCCAGGAAGCGGGCTCTCACCGGACACCAAACCAGCAGTGACCTGATCTCGGGCTTGCGGCCTCCAGAACCGTGAGTCACAAATGTTGGTCGTTTAAGCCACCAGGTCTGTGGCGTGTGTTACAGCCGCCTGGGCCGACGAAGACACTCGCCACTCGACCATCCTCCTCCTTCCCTGGACCCCGTCCGAAAATACACGTGGTTGTCATTTTCCTGGAAATGCCCCCCGGAGACTTTGAGGGCAGCATCTGAGTAAGAGAGCTGGCGGGCGCAAGATCTGTCTCCCCAGAAATCTAGAAGGGTCTGCTCTACATCCCACGAGTGCCTTCTGTTGTCAGCCCCGGCCAGGCTCCCAGCCGCCCCGGCCTTCCTGTGAACCCACAGCATCTTAGCCCTGCTCCCCCAGCCCGAAGCTCCGGGTGTCGCACCCCATAGCTTCCTGAACCACGACGGCCACCGGAGCGGGGCCCGCGTCTTCCCACCCCTCCTGACCGAGCAATAACCACACTTGGTATTTCAGTCCCTATGACCAAAAACGATGCGTTTTCTCACTGGATCCTCACGAGAACACTATGAGGAAGGTGCTAGCGTTATCGCCCTTTCGCTCATGGAGCAAACGCTCAGAGAAGAGAAGTGACTTGCCCAAGGGCACCACGACGCTGAGGACCGAGCCTGGACTCAGAGCCGGCTCCGACGGACTCTGAGGCCGGTGCTCTCTGCCCCTCGTAACCTTTTATCACCTTTCTGCTCCCACACGAAACACGGGGCTGAACGCAGAGCAGGCACTCAATAAGTATTTGTGGAACTGAACGCAACCCTAAATTCTCGTTGTGTGAGTGAAGTTCTGCCACCGAATACAAACCAAACCACCCCAGTGATTTCCAATGCAAACACCACCATCCGCACCGGCATTCTGATGCACTGATGTCTTTTGTTTTTTGGAGCGGTTTGGTTTCCTTCTGCAATGAGAGTTGGCGGCAAGGAGGTACACAGAGTCCCCCAGAGAATTGTTTCTGCACAGCATTTCAGATGTGAGGCGGGGAAGCATTCTAGAACAAATAGGTTCTGGTTATCACAACACCACGGAGAGGGAGGTGGGCGAGGACTCGGGGTCCCAGTTAACGGGTGACAAGACCCAGGCCCCCAGAGCCAAGGGACACGTTTGAGGTCACTCTGAGAGGGAGGGCTCACACCAGCTGTCTCGACGCCCAGGCCGGGACAGGGTGCAATTTCCCGGCTCCTACCACTTCCAAAGGGGCCGGCTCTGAACTCCATGGCCGCATAGGAAGGATAGAGGGCACGGCTCTAGGAAAATGGGTGGCGGCCGCCCTAGATCAAAGGGCCAGGCTCTGAATCCTGGCAGAGACCAAAAAGACACACAGGCCTGTCATCCCTGCGCGCCTCCCCTCGCCTCTCCTCCCCCATTTCTGCATGCAGCAGGCAGATAATCAGAGCATGCAGACTGAATCTCTTAAAGCCACGCAGCTTTGCAGAGGGAAGGGAGGGAACGTAGCCGCCCATATGCCCTCTTGGCAGGTGATGACTCTGACGGGGCGTGGGGTTCTCTCTCCTCGCCACGGAGTGACTGGAGACCCACTCAGCCCAGTCTCCATCGGAAAGTCTGGAAGGGAAGGAGGTGTGGAAGAGTGGACCCAGCCCCAGGCTGGAAGGTAAAAGCCCTCTGATCCTTTGACTTCCTGCATGACCTTGGGTAAATCGCACCTTTCTGAACCTCATTTTCCCATTCATCAAACTGGATTCATACTACCTTCCGGCACTACCTCTAGAAGTACATATCCATCTCTAGAGATAAAATGATGACACTTAGCATTGTACTTGCTTTATGATTAGCTCCCCAGCCCCTGGTCCTGACTCAAGCTGTCCAAGGCCTGTTCTAAGGGCCCAGACGTCAGTTGCCCTGGTCTGGGCCAGCAAAAGGCCAGCCTGGATGACCAAGTGTGGTTGCCCATGGCAACTGGAACCAGATTGCATCCCAGGGACAAGGTCAAGGCTCAGCTAAGAAGGGAAGCAAGCCAGTTTCTCAGGAGCAGTATTAAGCATCAACACAGAAGGGAGATGAGGCAGGGGGTCAGGAACCACAGAGATGAGTCTGATCAGGAAGCTGGCAGTGGGGCAGTGAAGCCAACAGCTCAGGAAGAATACTGTGAATGAGATCCAGGGAACGGCCACCCAATACAAGGCCTGGCAGGCCACAGAACATGGAGCAGGCTGCCAGAGGTCTGGGTGGCCAGAGGCTAGAGGGAGACAGGCTTACGTGGCCACGAGGAGATCCAGCACCACACTCTTCAGACTGTCGTTGAATCCTGGGTCAGTCTGGGAACATGGTGCCCAGAAATTCTGTGTGCATGTATTTAGTTATGTCTCATCTTGTTCTTAGGAATATGACTCAAAGCATACACAGATCCATCAGGAATTTACAAAGATACCTAAAGTACCACAGTAAAACATAAATTGGAAATTGATAGGAACATAAGAAACAAAACAGGACAGGACATCAAATAAGCCAGAAGTCCGCCCACTTCAAAAACGAGGATGACAAAGTCCTCAACGTTGTTTCAAAAGATTAAAATTTCAGATCTGAGCTTCCTGGCAGCAAGTGCGCAAGGAGAAACCTGGTCAGTTACACTATGTCTATGAAATAAAAGATAAATGTATAAAGCCTAATATTTAGAAAAGTCATAACTGCCTCTGGTTGCAAAGCAGGAATTTTTCCTGGCAGTCTTCATTATAAAATTCTCAGAACAGACACAAAGACAAATCTCATGGAGAGGTTTGCTGGGGAGTGAAATCATACAAACAGACAATTCAATAAAAGCAGTCCTACAGGGACCAAAATAATGTGCTGTGGAAATCATCCTCTCCTGGCCTGGCTTAAGGCACAGGCAGACGAGGCTGCGATATTTTGAGTAAGTACCATTACTGCGATCGCTGCTAATAGTGTTGTTGTTATTTATTTATTTATCTACTTACAATTTATTTGCGCAACGTCTATTTATCAAGCACCCAATTCGTGCCAACATTGTATGGGGGCATTAGAGAGGCAGTTGCGAGTAGGACAGACCTGGACCCTGGCCTCCTGGGGCTTAAGGTCTTGGAGGGGAACCTGTCATGAAACAGTGACAGACTACAATATCCTAAGGGTCTGACAAGGAACCCAGGGCACAATGGGAAGACCCAGGAAAGGACTGAGGCTGCAAATCAGGGAAGGCTGCCTGGAGCAGGTGAGGCCTGAGGTGGGTCTGTTAGGACAGGCAAACTTGGCCAGGGAAAGACCTAGCAGGAGAAGCAGCAGTGGCCAGAGCACCCCCAGAAGTCAGGATGCTAAAAGCCCACGCTTCCCAGAGCTGCCACTGGGAACGGCCTGGGAAGGGGCCTCAGAGTCCAGGCCTGGTTGAGTTGGGCCCATCATCCAACCACACTGTCCAGACCAACTTCAGGCAAAACTGAAGGGTGCCAGGCCTGGAGCAAATACCCCAGTGCCCTCTCTGGGTCTTTTCAAACCCTAGGTGGTGCTCCTACCCTCTTTCTCACCGGTTGGCCCTGCAGCCCCAGACTCAGGGACACGGGTGCCCCCTGAGTTGTTCCCAGCCAGGCAGCCCCAGCCTGGAGAGGAGCAGCAAGCGGTCCTACGGCCAAGCCACCCCAGAAAGGAAAACCAACTGGATCATTCTAGAACTGAAAGGGCCCTTGGACACCAGCCAGCCCAATTGCCTCATCTTAAAAATGGGGAAATTGAGCCCCAAAAGGGGGAGGGAGCTATCCAAAGCCACATAGGCTGGGATTCCAGAAGTCCAGAGGCAGGAGAACAGGAGTAGGGAGGAGACTAGGTAAGTCAGCCAGGAGCACTAGGGAGGCCACACCGAGGAAACTTCCAGAAAAGGCCCAACAGGCCTGCCCTGTGTGCACGTGGACATGGCCTAAGGGGCCAGAGAGAGGGTGACTCCCGAGATAGTAGTAATGGACCACTGAGTGCAAGTCACTGCTCTTACAGTAAACCCTCTGGCATGGGTATTTAATCATCCCTGTCTTCCAGACAAAAGAAACCGAGTCAAGTAAGTTGCCCAAGATGTCAGAGTAAGAAGGAGGGGGGTGGGGATCACGCCCAGGAGACCCCGAGGCAGACACAGGTCTGAGATCTGAGGAGCTCATCTCTGAAGGGAGTGGGCAGAGGAAGCTGAACAGACAGCACCCCCAAGAAACGCAGGGCTCCCCAGTCTTATACCCTTCCCTTGGAACAACGTTTTGCCCTGAGAGTGTGGCCCAGCCAGCTGTCCCAGGGGTCATGGGGGAAAGAGGCTCTGTGTAGGACCCCTCAGGTGACCGCATTGGCAAGTCCCGGCTGGCACAGCTGGGCTGGCTGTCCACTGCAGCATGACTAATCGCCTGAAAACTTAGTGGCACAGAACAGTTTTACTCTGCCCCCAGTTTCCGTGGGCCAGGGGTATGGACAGAGCATAGCACGGATGATTTGTCCCAGCTCCACAACATCTGGGGCCTCTGCTGGGAAAACTCCAACAGCTGGGGAGGTTAGATAGCCAGTCTCCGCAGGGACTGGTGCCTAGACATGGCCTCTCCACATGGTTTGGGCTTCCTTACAACATGGCAGCCTCAGGCTAGTGATTCTTTTTGCTTCTTATGTGGTGGCTCTGGGCTCCAAGAGTTCCAGCCAACAAAATGGAAGCTGCATGGTCTTTACTGACTTAGCATCACTTCTGACATCCTCTGTGGGGTAAAGTCACAAATCTGCCCAGATTAAAGGAGTGGGGACATAGACCCCATTTCTCAATAGGAAGAGTGTTAACAAATCTGTGGCCATGTCTTTGAAACCACCATAATCGCCATGGCGGGCCAGCAGCCTGGTAGGGAGACAGCAGGGACCCATCGCTCCCTGGCAGATTCCCAGAGGCTACGGGAAGTCATGGCCAGTCAGGGCAGACCCAGGACTCGGCCAGGGACACGAAGTCCTCCTCCACCTGTGCCACTGGCCCCTTGCATCCCACCTTTGACTCAAGCTCTCTCCCAGAATGATCAAGTAATCATTTATCACTGATCCATGATCAGGCACTCCCAAAGGCAGACTTCAGATCTCATCTCTGCCATAGTGGGATGACCTTGAGTGAGTCCTATGACATCTCAGGGCCTCCGGGCTCCTTCTCCTGCACGACGGTGGATGCTTCCTCCCTCCCAGAGTTTTGAAGAGGACTGGAAGAGAGAACATATGTGAAACCCAGACACCCAGGAGGCTCCCAGCAAAAGCTGGTCTCCTTCCAGGGAGAATGGGGTGGGGTGGGGGTGCCACATGCAGGGAGAGGATCTAAGGGCCTGACTCACTGGGTTCTCTCCCAGGGACTTAACCAGAGCAGCATGTCTGCACTTGAAGCTTCAGCAAGCACCTCTTGGGCCTGTGGCTCCTGGCTCTAATTACAGTTTTCTGGACATGTTTCCTGTTTGGGAGCTGGCAGGGCACCCTCAGAGGAGCCACAGATAATGAGCAGCTGGCCACAGAGCCCCCATCTGTGAGGGCACTGACCTGGGGCAGGCCCGGGCAGGCCCACCGAGGAAGGCAGAAGGCCTTCAGTCACCTTGTCTCAGTCCTGCCCTACACACACACACAAACACGCACATGCACACACGTGTGTGGACACATTCACACACGTACATGCACATGCCTGCACACACATGTGCACGCATATATAAACACACACATGCACACACATACATACGCGCGCACACATGCACACACATGTGCACACACACATACACACACATACACACAGGGCAACCATCAGGGCCACAGTATTTCCCAGTCTCTGCTTGCACAGCTCCAGTGACAGGGACCTCATTACCTCACAGATAGCGTGCTAACCTCCGGACAGCACAGGCGGTTAGAAGCAAGTCCCAAATCAGGACGAAGCCTGCCCTTCAACTTCCAGCTATCAATCTTCGGACCCACCACAAACGAAACAACATGGGAGGAAAGGACACAGTCTCCGGGGGCAGGAGGAACCAGGTTCAAATTCTGACTCTATCACTTTTTAGGTTCTACAGGCTTGATGAAGTCCTTCCACTTCTTAGAGCCTCAGTTTCCTCATCTGTGAAATGAGAATACTAGTACCCTGTACGGAGGGAGGATCGGGGTGGGGGGGTGGGGTGAAATGCCACAGCACACGTGGAAACACCTGGCACACAATAGATGCCAAATAAACGTTGTTTTCTCCCCCTTCCCTCTTGGACACTTTGCATTGGGTGGCTTCTTTAGGCTTAGAGGCCAGAGACATGCTCAGACTAAAGCAAGGGACTATCCCGCAGAACCAGTAGTATGCCTGGAGAAGCAAGGAGGCAGAAAGCCATCTCCTCAGCTATACAGCAGAGCCTCGTGGCAAGCTGGAGGGGCCTGGGGTGGGGGGCAAGCTTACCCATTTCGGCTAGTGCAACTGAATGTCTACCGAGTGAAGGATAGATGGATGGATGGATGGACAACTGAGAAGACAGTTTAAATAAGTTTCTAAACAAAAATACTAATTCAAAGGGATATTTGCCCCATGAACCTCAATGAACCCACATGTTTATTGCAGCATTATTTACTGTAGCCAAAATGTGGAAATAACCTAACTGTCCATCAGTGGATGAATGGATAAAGAATACACACACATATGCGCGCGCGCGCACACACACACACACACACACACACACACACACACAATGGAATATTACTCAGCTGTAAAAAAGAAGGAGACCCTGCCATTTGCAACAACATGGATGGACCTAGAAGGCATTATGCTAAGTGAAATAAGTCAGACGAAGACAAATGTCACATGACCTCACTCACGTGTGGAATCCAAAAACCAAAACAAAAAGCCAAGCTCATAGATACAGAGAACAGACGGATGGTTGCCAGTGTGGCAGGGGGTGGGGGAAAAAACGGGTGAAGGGGGCTCAGAAGGCACAAACTTTCAGCGGGAAAATAAATAAGCCATGGGGGAGGGGATAGAATAAATAGCATGGTGACCGTAGTGAATAAAACTGCACTGACGTTTGAAAGTTACTTGGAGAGTAGATCTTAAAAGTTCTGATCATAAGAAGAACAAGACAAAAATTCTGTAACTGTGTATGGTGACAGATGGTACCTAGACTGATTGTGGTGATCATTTTGTAATATATACAAATATTGAATCATTATGTTGTATGTCTGAAACTAATATAATGCAGTATGTCCATTATACCTCAATAAAAAATACATAAATAATTCTAAGTCTAGGCAGAAAACACCCATCCCCCCTTTCCAAAAAAAATTTTTTTAAGTTTATTTGCTTTGAGAAAGAGAGAGAGAGAGAGCACAAGTCGGGGAGGGTCAGAGAGCAGTAGAAACAGAATCCTAAGCAGGCTGTACATTATCAATGCAGAGCCCGCTTGTGGGGCTTGAACTCACGAACCGTGAGACCATGACCTGAGCCGAGATCAAGAGTCGGACGCTTAACGGACGGCGCCCCCAGGGGCCCCCACCCATCCACTTTTGATGTCAGCCCTGCTAGATGTCACATTTCTGTTGAGAAATTGTGTAAGCAGTGATTTCTAAAATTTGTAAGCGTCAGAAGAGGCCTTGTAAAATGCAGATTCCTGGGTGCCACCCACAGAGATTTTAGCACCACGGGTCTGGGGTAGAGCCTGGAGTCTGCATTTCTACCCAGCTCCAGGTTGCTGCAGCTGCGCTCCACAGGCCACACTTTGAGAAGCTCTGGAATGAAGCAGAACAGCTGATTTACAACACCCACCAGGAAACAGGCCTGTGGCCAAGATGGGGTCTCCTGGCCTGGGGGGCTTTGGCAGGCAGGAGAAGGAAGGGGCCCCTCCCAGTCCCAGGATGCCAACGGAGACATGACATGCACCCCCAACTTCCCCAGATCTTCCCCCCACTCCCTCCCAAACTTGGAACAGCCAGCCTGGGCTCTCTTACAGGCCGTGATAACTTCATTAGGTCCAGAAGATCGCACCTCCCTATAGAGGTCCAGCCTGCACAGAAATCCCAACAAATAGGTGAGATGGGCAGGGGCCAGGTAGGCCAGGCGCCCACCACAGGCCTTCCGGCAGGAGGGAGAACCCTGGAGAGAAGGGCATCTAGTCTCCTGGCTTCCCAGGCATACACACATGCATGCAAGCATGCACGCACATGCAAATATACACACGCAGGGGAGGGAGGCCCAGCCCCCTCCCCCAGACACCGTCCTCACTGAGGGCCGCACGGCTGACGGTAGCCGAGCCAGAGTTCAGGACTCGGCTCAGGCACTAACCTGCTGCGTGGCCCTTAAAGTCACTTTCCCTCTCTGGGTCTGAGCGTCTCTGCCCGAGGTGGTTGGACTGGCCTTGCCTACGGAGAGAACTGTATCATGTGAGCCACGAATGTGTTCATTTATTGATTCTCGTGTGCAACAGATGTTTATCGAGCAATTCCTATGAACTCGGATCTGAGCTCTGGCACGAGACAAAGGTGGAATGAAGCTGGTGCTTCGTGGAGATGGCCCCGTTCTTCACACCGGATGTTTCACCTCTTGACTCTCATTGTGCCTTCATGACAGACCTGTGAGCTGGGCGTCCTTAACCCCACCTTGCAGATGAGAAAACTAAGGCACAGAGTCGATGGCAGGGCTGGCGTTCAGACAGCCAGTGGGCCCACAAACCGCCGCACAGCCCTGAGACCTCTGTCCCTGACCAGGCCTCTGGCTCTCTGCTGGGGTGGGGGTCGTTCCACCTCCAAGACCCTCCCACCCCCACCCCCACTGAGGTCCACCATCCCCCAGGGAAGCGGAAAAACCGAAAGCCATGGGAGAGACTGTCCCACCCAGCCCCGGATTTGGGGACTCCAGGCTGAGCCAAAGCTTCTACTACTTCTGCCCCCCCGGAAGGGAAGTTCCAGGCCAGGCGGCTCAGGCCCTCTCTTGGCAGTAGGGTCTGAATGCCCGGCGCTCTCAGAGCTCCCATCCCCACTCACCCTGCTCGCCACTTACCCCCAGGGTCCGTACACCACCCAAGCAGCACAGCAAGCCCTTACAGCAGGCACTAACACAACCCGGCACCAACAGAACAAAAGAGGAGACAAGTTCTGCTTCTGTGCACTTACCCACAGTTTGGCAATCCAGAAACTAGAAGGAGGCTATTTCAACTTCCAACACACACAGGAAGCTTAGCGTCGCTATGGAAAATAAACTTTATTCTCAGTTGCCATGCAGGGTGGGAGTGAGCACCGTGATCTTTCGAGTGCTTGGGGCCCTGAAGGTCTCGGTCGGCCTTGGCCCCATGCCTCGCCTTCCCACTTTGAAGATGTGCCCAGTCGTTTCCCACGGCCTGGGAGACTCTCCCTCTCCCCTCTGCCTCTCCAGATACACCCGTCTGTCGTGGCTCCATTCACCTCCCGTGTCCTCAGGAAGCTACTCGAAGCTCCACTGGGCGCTCCCAGGTCCCACAGATCCACTTCCAGCTCCAAGAATCACTGGGCGCTTGGACCCAGCGTCCTGCCTTCGTGTGACTGCTGGGATCCCATGGCATTTGTCAGGTTGTAGAGGAACCCAGCACTACCAGGAATCCTGCAAGGGCCACGTCAGGGACAATCTAAGACACCGGTTCTTCCAGAAGCTCTGAGAAGTTAGGAGGCATTGTGTGCCGTATACACTCTCTCTCTTTTGGAAACAAATATACAGAGAGGTTTTCTAGGGGCATCAACAAACTGAATCCAAAGGCAGACATGAGCGCCCAGCTGTCTTCTCTCAGGTGCGTCATTAAAGAGATCTGCAAAACACCCAGAAGTGATGCCCCTCCTGTACTTTCTCATTTCAGAAAGTAGTTATTTTTCATGAAAATATATATGTTAATATGTAATGCTTTGTCCTTGTTCTTCAAGAATAAATATTTTATGATTCCTCAGCTTTAATTTCTAATATGGTAAATATCAATAGATACAACCACATAAACAAAAGCCCTTTCAAGTCTCCAATGATTTTTCATAGTGGAACAGGGCCCTGAGGCCAAGTCTGAGGACGGCTGGGAGAAGGGAACGCGCCCCTTCCCCACAGCTGAACACACAAGGGGTGGGGTCTGACCATCCAAAGGCACGTGGGGGCGGGGGGGACCTGGCAGGGGCCAAAAGAGGTCCCAGGCTGCGGACCTTGAATTGGGAAGTAGGAAGTAAAATGGGGGCGAGGGAGAGGCCGAGAGGGGATCTGGAGAGAATCCGAGAGGAGACTCCGTGGGATGGCAGCCGCATCTATGAGGAGCAGGGGCTGGGGGTCCAGAACAGATATACAGAGAGGAAGAAGGGAACTCGGCAGGTGATCTGGAACCGAAAGAAAGAAGCAGAGAGATAGGAAGGAGGCCCGCTGGGGGGTGATGCCGAACTGCAGCTCCGGGGACCTCTGGACCCTTCTGGGAGGGCTCCCGTCCCCTGTCCCCACACCACACACAGCACAGTCCTGCCCTGCCCGCAGCCTGGGGGCTGGCTCCCCGCAGTCCCCACGAGGTTTCCCTTTTCATTCAGTCCTCCCTTACTTGAGGTCAGCTGGGTGCCTCTGGTCTTTGCCATCCTCCAAGCCCAACCAAAACAGCCGTGAGTTCTGTTCTAGCTCCGGGACCCCGCGCGAGTACGGAGCACCCATCCCCTGGTTGTCAACATGGAGATGCTGCGTCCAGCTCACGCAGCAGGGACTGACGTCAGAACATATGGAGAGGGCCTGGCACGTGTCGTACCCTCAACAGGTGCAGCTAATTTTAGCAGGCTTGCTCCTGCCTCGACGGCTACTGTTATTATTAGTGGTGGTATTAATATCCCAGCAGGAAATGGTCTTCAAGGTCACTGAGCTCCCGATGTTACAGAGGGACAAACAGGAAGGCCAGGAGCAGTCAGAGGCAGAGCTGGAGTCAGAACCCACGTTCGTGTCCCAGGGGGACTGTAAGCTCCCTGGGGGCCGGAGATACACCAGCAGCTTCTACACTCACGGCACGATCCGTTCCTTCTCTCGGCAGTTATTTTTTGGACACGTGTCATGGGCCAGGCCCTGTGCCAGCTGCTGTCTGCCCACAACAGGGCTTGGCCCCAAATTGGTTCAATCGATGTTTGTGGATCAATCCTTGTCCTCTCCCGTCTGGCTGGCCACTGAGAATCTAGGCCAGGCGTGGGGTTTGGAAAGGGCTCCGCGAGCCATCCCCCTGGTCACCAGTAACAAAAACACAGCTGTTACTTTGAGCAGCTCTCGTACCTGCCACCAGCCCCGAGTCCCTCCAGGGTGAGCAAGGCCCCCAGCCCATTCCACCAGCCAGGGAGGAAATGAGACCCAGAGTGGTTTAGCGCCTGTCTTGGGACACACACAGTCACAGCTGAGAGAGCCAGGGCTGGGAACACAGGCCACTCAGGGGAGGTTTTGGACACCTGAGTGTGACTGGAGGTGGCCACGGAGGGCCCAGGCAAGTGGACACGGGCCAGGACACGCCCGAGAGTGGGGAGCCTGAGAGTGGGGGTCTTAGTGGGTCCAGAAGGGGACCCTCTGCTGGTGTGGCACCCCAGAAACCAAGCTGCTAGAACCGCCATTTCTCCCACCCTCTGCTCAACTGATCAGCTCCAGCATCAATGATTTCAAGTCAAATAGCAGAGCATCTGTGCCAACTGAAGCTTCACTGTCCTGGGAAGGAAGGAAGGAAGGAAGGAAGGGAGGGAGGGAGGGAGGGAGGGAGGAAGGGAGGGAGGGAGGGAGGAAGGGGCACAGGAAGTCAAGTCGGGGTGGGGAGGAGTCTGGGTTTGGTGTGGGGGCCCTTCCCTCCCTGTCTTCCTACCCTATACTTCTCAGTCCCAGGTGGAGTCACAGCGCATCTCCCAGCCAGATGCAAGGCTCCCTGAAGGCAGGCCCGGGCTGTCTTGTTCACTGTTGCATCCCTGGCTGGCCCAGAACAGCGCTCAGTAGCTCCGCTGAGCCTGTGCCTGCAAAGCCCGATGACGGGAGCCAGAAAACAATGGGGAAACAGAGTCTTGCGTCCAGAAGGGTCTCCATTTCTGTGCACCCTTGTTCCCTGATTTGCTTGGGGTTTTGCAACCCAAAGGAAAGGGGGCAGCAGAAAGGAGAGCCTGGAATGGGGGACCACCCTATAGCTGAGTGGTCAGCAAGACCCGGCGGGGGGGCGGGGGTGGGGAGAGGTCAAGACCTCACCCCAAAGCAGGAGCTCTGCTGGTGGCTGTGGCAGGGATCCCAGGTGCAGGGTCCCCCAGACACTCTACCATGGGGCTGAGGCCAAAAGGTTGATCTTCGGTCCCCACTCGAGTCTGAAGCTGATCTGAGCCAGCTTGGCCTACAGCGGGATCGGGGTGGGGGGGCAGACCTTCCTCTCTAGGCTACAGGAAGGAGCGATGCCCCCCGGGACCCAGCCTGATGTGTGCCCAGGAGGAAGGATGTGGGGCCAGCACTGCCCAGGGACAGCTCCTGAACAGGCCATGGAGGGAAGAAAGGGACACTTTGCTGCAAGTGTCCCTGGGGGGAGGAGGAAGAAAGCGCTGCCCCTGTTCGGCACCCAGGAGGTCTGAGCCCTGGTCTGGTGCTGCCTCCGGCTTCCTGGGTGTCCTTGGCCAAGTTGGTGACCCACCATCTCCACAGTCCCTGAGGGGGCTCTGTCATCAGCTAAGGCGTGCCCCCCCATCACACATGCACACTTGCACACACACACACACACACACACACACACACATGCACTTGCGCCCAGCATGGGCTCCATCAAGCGCCCCTGGCCTGCTGGGGAAGGGATGGCGAGGCAGCCCGGGCAGCAGGCCCACAGCAGGGCCCCAAACAAAGGCGGTAGATGGGGTGGGGGGGGTGCATTGGCAGCGCAAGGAATGGGGGAGGGTGGCTCGGGCTGGGGAGGGATGTGGCTCCGAGCCTAACAGGCCACCAGCAGCCGCAGCATCTGCTTTTTCTCACCTCTAAAGGGAATCGATTTGTCTCTGACTGATTTCCCTGACGTCTAGTTTTCTTCTCCGCCCGGCTGTCAGCCCAGCCACCGTGCGGGAGAAGCCGGGGGAAGAGTCCTGGCCGCCTGCCTGCCTGCCTGCCTGTCTCCCCCCACCTGCCCGGACCGCCTCCCCCCTCACCTCACGCCACACGCTGCACTCACACATGCCCAACAAAGAAACCCACATCCACACCACGGCCACCCTCCCAGACACCCGCACTCCCCCCGCCCTCCCCGGACAGGCAGACCCGCCACCCGCAATGCAAACACTACCACCCAGACAGACACACACACACACCCCACATTCACACGGCCACACGGACCTCCATCGCCGCCCCCACACACTCACACGCCCGCTCCCTGACCCCCACCGACACTCCCACGCCCCACACGGACACCCCCACAGTCACATTCCCCGACACCCCCAGGCACACGCGTCTCCACACTCCCATGCCACATCCGCCCTCATGCCACTGCCCCCCGCCTCGGCCCCACCACCCCACCGTCCCCAGCCGCAGCGAGTTCTCGGCTCTTCTGGAGCCCAAGTTCCATGATGTCCCCTCACGCTGCCACCGCTGGTGCTTGGCAGGGACCGGCGGGGAAAAGGTCTTGGGTCCCAGGAGGCGTGGCGGACACGGGTGGTCAGGAGGTGGCTGTGGGTGGCTGAGAGCAAGACCGTGTTCTTTGGCCTGGACAGGAGCGGCCTGGGCGAGGGGCTGGGTCCTGGCAGGAGCTGAGACACTGGGCTGGGGGGTTGATGGGGGCTGGGGTGCAAACCCTCAAGATTACCAGGATCAGGCTGGGTTTTCCCGATGACAAGCACATCAACAGGGCTTCCTAGCTCCATGGGACTCTGGTGAATCCACAACCATGACGGCGGGAAACACAACATTTTCACAAAACATCTTCACTTCCACGATCGCATTGGATTGGATCCTGCAAACACCCATCGGGGTTGGCATTTCTGCCATCTCATGGGTGAGGAAACTGAGGTCTGGATCAGGAATGGGACTGACTCATCCAGAGTCCCACACAGTGAATGAATTTAGACCTCTGACTCGAATGCGGGTCTCCCGATCGCATGGCCAAAACTTTGGACCAAACCAACCGAATCCAGAAAATAATCCACCTGCCCTCAGAAACCTCATACAGGCCAGTGCATGATGGCGCCATTCTCCAGCTTGGGGACCCCGGAGGGAGCCCTTGGCATGGGCCCTGGCAGGGCACATGCGTGGAGGATGTGTGTTACACACACATGTGCGCGTGGAAGGTAGGCGGAGGTGGGTGTGATTGTCGAGAAGTAGGCAGGGCGTGCGGGAGCAGGCTCCCTGGGCAGATGTTGGGAGAGGGTGTGTCTGTGTCTAAGTAGGGTGCGGGTAGCTGTATGCGTGTGGGAAGCCATGCGGGGGGACGTGCTACGAGAACACGAGAGGTGCACGTAGGGGCCCTTGTGAGGTCGTGGGGCTGTGCGTATGCATGAGAATGGCACGCCCAAAGATTTACACGTCAGGATGGGCGTGCCGGGGTTTCCCCACCACCAGGGTGCGTGCCCTCCGTGGTGCCCATCCAGAAGACGGTGGGCTCCACTCATGCACCCCACGCGTGTCCCGGCCCCTGCCCCTCCCCTGGGTTTTATCTGGCCAGGAAGCTCTGTTCTCAGTGCCGGCAGCAGATAATTGATTAATAGAACTGGTTCTTGGCTCGTCAAGGTCTGGCTGGAGATAAGCAGGGGCGGGAGTATCAGCACAGAGTGGGTGCTGAGGATTCAAGAACCACAGACGCCCCCATCCTGAGCCCTCTCCACCCCCAGGACTCTGCTGTCAGTGACCCACACACTCACCACTGTAGCACACGAAAGTCAAAGCCGCCCTGGAGGGCACGGGCTGAGTCAAGGAGCCCCCCTGCCCCAGGGCCTGGCGCAGAAGCAAAGCCGAGTGACGCTTGCTGAGTGAGCTAACTCTGAACCACGCACTCACTCATTCACGCAGCCCTTCATTCTGACACCTGATCTAGCACCTACCGACTAGACTACCTGGCTGAGGGTAGCTCCTGGGGCCCAAGGGCCAATCAGACACAGGCCCTGCCTTGTAGCCATCACAATCCCTATAGCCTCTGAGGGCCCCCTCCTGGCCAGCTAGGCAGACAGGGAGACAGTAACACCAACCCCAAAGGCTTGGTCACATAAGAAGGAGCCACCAGAGCTCAGACTCGCAGTTATTTGGGGCCAGGGGGTCCCTGGCAGATGTCAGGAGGCAAGGCATACTTGAGAAGGAATGAACACGGCATGCCAGGGGACAGCACCGATCGGAATGCCACCACCCACCACTTTCTGTTACGTGTCGGACACAGTGCTGCCATGAAGTTGAGAGTGGCTGTCCCTCTACCCTGTCCAAAGCCTTGGCAGATAAGTCCTCTCATTACCCAAATTAAGGACCTTATTTGGAAGACTTGAGAGAAATGAGGGAGGTGGGCAGATGGGGTTTTAGAAAGACGCGGACCCTGCCCTAGAGTCTGACCATTGTCAACAGGGAACGCACAGCCTCTTGCTAGGCTCCTTCCAGGCTGCTGCAAAACTCTTCCAAGACCAGATCTCCAGGATCGCTGGGGCTTTCAGGGAGGAGAGCAAGAGGGTCAAATTGGCGGTGGGGATGGGGGACAGGGTGCCTGCCCTTAACTCGGGTGGAGCAGGGCGGACTCAAGGACCTTGCAGTTGGGGCAGGGGCAGGGACTAGAGCTCCCAGAGTCCAGGGACCACTGGGCTCCTCAGTACTCCCTTCAAAGAGCAACAATGACCAGGTGCCCACTGGGGAAGGTGCTGTGTCCACTCTGTCAGGCAGCCCTTCCGGAACGTCCCCACCACCGTGGCGTCTCTCAGCATGGCTCACTCCAGACAGGTGATTTGGAAAACTTTCAGAGGCCAGGGCCAGAGGGACCTGGTTTTACCAGTGGAGAATCTGAAGCCAGCAAGAGCAGGTAACAGACTGGCTTCTGGTGACACAGCTAGTCTGCGGCAGCACTGGGATTTGAGTTCAAGTCTAATGCCTGGCCTGACCTAGAGAGTGTGGGGCGAAAGTGAGCCGACGTAGGACGACGTTGAATTTTCCATCCATCCTCCTCCTCTCTCTTCGACCCCTTCTCCGGCTGTCCCCAAGCCCTGTCTCTACTTTCTCTTCCTCCTTTTCCCTTTCTTCTTCCTCCTCGTACCTTATCTTGCTTAAGCGAAGCAATAAAATGTCCCCTGGTTCCAGACTGGAAACATCGGAAGGCTTCCTCCCCATCTGTGGTGGGGCAGAACAATACCCCCATCGTGGTCCCTGGAAGCGAGGAGCGCATTAGGTTACACAGAAAGGAGAAGGAGGGTTGCGGGTTGTGAGGTAAGGTTGTGATTCGGCTCAGCTGGAGAGGGGTGATGTTCCTGGACTACGCAGGTGAACCTGATGGGATCACGGGGGTGCACGTGACCAAAGGGAGAGGCAGAAGAGAGAAGCAGGGAGGTGGCAGCAAGGGAGGGACCCCGCATGATGTTACCGGCTTTGAAGACCGAGTCAAGGAAAGCAGGCAGCCTCTAGAAGCTGGAAAAGCAAAGGACTGGATTCTCCCCTAGAGCCTCCAGAGGGAACGCAGCCCGTCCAACACCTTGATTTTAGCCCCATGAGACCCATTCGGGAGTTCCGACCTCCATAACTATAAGCTAATGGACTTGTGTTGTTTTGAGCATGACTTTGGTGGTCACGTGTTACAACAGTAATGGGGACTAATAAACTGTCCCATGTCCCCTTCCAGTTGCATGACACTGTGTCCCCTCTGGTGACAGGGAACTCTCTCCAACCTCAGCCAGCTCTCACCATTACTAAACCCCTCCTCATGGGATCCAAATTGTTCCCCTGGACTGATTTCCCACGTGCCAGCTCCGTCCCCCTAGGCCACCCAAACAAGCCACTCGCTGCCTTTCTGATGTTCAAAGGCAGTGATTGTGGGATGAATCCTCTTCTGTTCTTTCCTTCTGTTTGCCCAGCATTCCTGGAATTCTTTTCCACTTGCCCCACCAGAAACTCCTCTCAAGGAAATCTTACTCCCCGCTCCTAACTTTCTTCTGAACTCCAGGGCTCTCACTCTTGCCCAGGCCAAATTTCTCAGGAGCATAGACTCAGCCTGCCTACCAAGAAGGCACTGGGGAAGGATGGAAACCGTGGTTTCTGCTGACTGTGTGGCCTTGGACAAACCCACAGGTTCTCTGGATCTCTGATGTCCCATCTGTACAATGGGATGAAACCCCGTGAGCTCCGTGGAGGGTCCTGGGGCAGACGAGGTCTTACCCACCTTGGTTCTTTTGCTAACACAGCTCCCAGGCACCTGCCTTCTCTCTGAGTTGCTTGTCATTAATAGAGGAGGAGAAGGGAAGGGAGGGGAGGGGAAGGGAGGGGAAGGGAAAGGGAAGGGAAGGGAAGGGAAGGGAAGGGGAGAGGGAGGGGAGGGGAGGGGAGGGGAGGGGAGAGGGGAGGGGAAGGGAGGGGGAGGGGGAGGGGAGGGGAGGGGAAGGGAAGGGGAAGGGAAGGGAGGAAGGGAAGGGAGGGGAAGGGGAGGGGAAGGGGAAGGGAGGGGAAGGGAGGGGAAGGGAGGGGGAAGGGAGGGGAGGGGAAGGGAGGGGAAGGGAGGGGAAGGGAGGGGAAGGGAGGGGAAGGGAGGAGGGAAGGGAAGGGAAGGGAAGGGAAGGGAAGGGAAGGGAAGGGAAGGGGAGAAGAAGGAGAAGGGAGACATACATCCCTACAGAAATTGTATTCGAATGTTTTATTATGTGCCCTGGCTTGGGCAGCACCTTAGTTAATGGTGTGTCAGATGATGGTACAAATTTATAGCTGAAGGTTTACATCACAGACAGCTGGAATGAATGACAATAAATTAATTTAAAGTGCTACCAAAGTGTTCCCCAAAGTATATGTGCTTATGAGCTCTGGGCTAATAATTTATAAATGCATGCCTTTTATAATCCCGGTCTTAAGGCTTGAAAGCAGCTAGTTAAAAAGCAGTCACATGACATAAATTACTTTTATTAATATCACAAGTGCATGATTAGGGTGGCGGAAATGGTGGTCACCTGCCCATGGTTTCTGCAGCCAAGACCCCTTCCTTCATCTTTTTCCTCTCGTTCCAAGGGGCTTGGACCTCAGAGTCTCAGCCTCCATACCCCTCTCCCCAAAACCCTTTCAGCATGCCAGGGTCTGAGCTGATGCCCCCCCCAATCCCTCACCCCCTCTCCTGGGGTGCAAACCACCCCATGTCCATTACGGGTTCCCTCCTCAGAGGAGTTGTTGTGACATCTACATACTCCTCAGAGAGGAGACAGCAAGGTATCTTTTACGTGCAGACCATCAGCCCATTCACTCAGAGAGACAGACTTTGCTGAGCCTCCGTTGCCTCACCTGTAAGGTGGCTAACACAACGCTGACCTCACAGACCCGTTGAGAGAAGTGATGAAGGCCACACGTCAGCAGTCAACAATGCGTCATCCTTGAGAGGCTCGCTCCGCTACTTATCTCACGATGGGAGGGGCAAATCCAAAGTGGGTGACACAGCCCAGAACCTGGTGGTTGGTGGACCTATTCAGATCTTCTTCATAAAGTATAAGGCGGCCGTACCCTTCTAGAACTCCATTCCAAGCCCTCTTCTCTCTAACGCCGGTCCTCCAACATGTGCTGCGGGCCCCAAGCCCTGCCATTCTCTCGACGGATTCTTCCATTTTTCTCTTCTGGGCTCACCTTCTCCTACATTTCATGAAAGATTGCCCAAATTCTTGTCAGCTCTTCTCATCAAGAGAGGAAGTCTCTGGCTCTACCCCTTTAGTCGGGGCTGACTGTCACTTGCTTGACCTACAGAATGAGGCGGGAGTGAAGCCCTGTCACTTCCGAGTCTGGATTTCAGCCCACGGGGCAGCTTCTGGTTTGGAGCACTTGAAGTACTCTTTCTTGGGATCCAGCTGTTATGCTGTGAGGAGCCCAATCAGGGTGGAAAGGCCACACAGAGAAGAAGCAAGATGTTCCCATTGGCAGCCTCTGCCGAGCTCCCGGTCACTACGTGAGTGAGCCATCTTGGGGTTCTGGTCAAACCTACGGTGGCGACGGCCCCCGGTGAACCAGCTGAGCCCGGCCAGTCCAAGAGCTGTGAGAGGTAATAACTGGTTGTTTTTTAGGGCATTGGGTTTGCCGTGGTTTGTTGCTCGGTAATAGGTAACCAGAACACCCCTCTCTGCTGTCTGCCTCGTGTCGGCACTTAATGTCCGCAAGCTTCCCTCATCTAAAATCCTCCCTCGATCCCACGCCCCTCAGCATTCCACCCCCTCCCCCTTCACGACCACAGTGCAGGACAGAGAAGTGCATCCAAACTGAATCCCCTTCTGCCCACCCCTCACCAGCCAGTGCTCGGGCCTTTGCTGCTTGCCTTCCTCCAAGGGGGACATGTCTAAGGTCAACAGGGGCTGGCCGTCCTTGGGCTGGGCAGCGTGGCTGACTTGAGCCTGAGAAGCACGCCTGCTGGTGCCCTCCGCCTCCCCTTGCAGCCCCCTCCCCGGAGACTCCTCAGCACGCTGGCTGGTCTGCACCTGATTCCCCAGGACATCTCCTTCCATCTCGCTTGTACGCCTCTTTCCCTCCTCTTTAAATCCTGGCATTCTTCATGTCTCTGTCTTGGGCCCTGCACCTTCCACAGTCTTCACTCACCCCCCCCCCCCGCCCCTCCCCGCCCCGTGTCAATGTTCCCAACTCCGTGTCCCTCCACAGGCCCAAACACCCAGCTTCCTGCTGGACTTGCCAGACGTGTTGACGCTTTTACGTCAGCAGTTCCGTAGTTGTTCATCATCTCTGCACCACGGCCCGCTCCTTACTTGCTCCTCTTCCAGAGACTGGCGTACCATCTATTCAGGTGCCCAGGTCCCGAATCCGGGAGGTAGTTTTGTTGCGTTCTGCCCCCTCCCCACATAAGAGGAGTCACCAGATCCTCGCAAGTCCCTCTCTAGGCCAGTCTAAAATCTACTCTGCCCATTGCCCCAGCTCAGGTCACCGCCTTCCCTGACCTGGGACCCTTACCACACCACCACTGGTCTTCCAACCTGCACCTATATACCCAGTCCGCTCTCCCCTCTGCAGTAGAGAGACCCGAATCATATCACTTTGCAAGCTGGAAGCCAAACTCATCGATGTGACTTACGGGCACTCCCCATCTGCCCTGGGACCCACCTCTTCAGCCCCAAACCTGACCACTCCCCGCATTCCCACTGGGCCCCTTCCTCTAAAGTGCCGTGTGCTCGTACAGGGCCCTTCACGCTGCTGTTCCTCGGCAGACCCATCCTCCCCTCCCCAAGGGCCGGAAAACATCACCTCCTACGGGCACTGACTTCCCCGGGAAGCCTTGTTTGCCACCACCCCCCCACCACCACCCTGGAGTGGCTGCCACTGCTGTTGGCCCCACAGCGGGTTGACAAAGCACCTCAGAAATAAAAAGGACCGGACTACGGACACCCACAGCAACATGGATGAACCTCAAGACCTATATGGGAGGTCAAGAAACCAGACCGCACCCTGGATGATCCCTTTTCTACGATATACTCAAAAAGGCAAAACAATAGAATCAGAAAACACATCAGGACTCCCAAGGCCTGTATCACAAGAGAATGAGTCCAGTGGAAGCAGAGTTGTCTTTTTAAAACTAGCCTCAAATGTTACCAGGCATCCTCTCTGTCGCATTCTATTCATTAGAAGGGAGTTGCTAAAGCTTTGCCCATATTGAAGGGGTGGGGAATCGAGTCCACCCTGTGATGGGAAGGGTATCAAAGAAGTTGAGGGCATGATTTTAGGCCATCATAGATACTACCATTTGACTGCCAGGCCACCCCCTGTCCACCCAGGAGCCATATGCACTAACACTCACAGTGTCTGAAGCCAGTGGGGTGCCACGGACACCTGGATGGCCCAAAGAAAATCGCCCCTAATTGTTACTTCTTCTCTGTGTGACCCCGAGTCATTTACCCTCTCTGAGAATCAGTTTCCTGATCTGTACAACAGGCACGGGTACAGTCCCCACCACCTAGTGTTATTGTGAAGATTAAATGAGATGTTGTGTAAAGTGCTTGACAAAAACAAAGGCACACGGCAATTCCTAATAACACATAGGGTTTCATGAGCTGGCTGGAGGAGTAAATGAGATGATCCGTGGGAAGATCTGAGAGCAGAACCTGCCTGGCACGTGACGTGAAATAAATGAAATGACATGAAAACAAATCAGTTACATGTTATTGCTATTATAGTTATAACCATAATTAGCCATAACCTCCTCAACACCTCCAGGATAATGTACAAATTCCTACACTGCCATTCAAGGTCATTTGCAAATACATTCCTGCCAGTCCCCCTGCTCACCTATAATCCTCCCCATACACACAACACATACACCATCCCACACATGTCTCAAGCTCACAACTGTCCCCTGTGCAGCCCCTTCTCTGAAGATGTCCTTCTCCACACCTCTTCCTGGTGAACCTCTACTCACCATGGTCATTGGGCTGGGAGTCAATGATGTGCATTTCCAGCCATGACAGAGTAACTGGTAATCCAACCAGCCCTACCACCGTAAAGGAAGGAAGGAAGGAAGGAAGGAAGGAAGGAAGGAAGGAAGGAAGGAAGAAAGACAACTTAACAAAGAAACACCTATTTTCACATAGAAGCACAGATCAGTGACTCCTGAGAGAAAGGAAACAGAAGAGGTAAGCTTTAGGATTGTCTCTCTTTTCTAACTGGAGATATGTTCCAGACCACTGAACAAAGAGAGAGAGAATCCAAGGGGAGCACAGCAGTCTCACTGAGCTGATGAGTCAGAGATTGGAGCACAGGAAGGCCTTGGCTGCTGGAAGTTGTGGGCAGAGTACCAGAGAGGAGGGAGCTAAGCAGAGAAAGCTCTAGAAATCCGCATAGTCTTACAATGAATTATAAGCTGTATGTGTCTAGGGTGAGACCTGATAGGGCCATGCGAAGACCAACTATCAGAGAAAAAATTACTATCAGGGACCTATGAGTTTGACAACTAGTAGAGCTCACACAGAGCCGGGAGACTTTGGGTTCCAACCGGTCAGAGCAGAGAGGCCTCACTGATTGACTCAACAAAGCTAAAAATGAGCCTCAAAGGAGCAACTTGATCTACAAGTAAACTAACTGCCCGTCAAAACAATATTTTTATGGCTCTTTAAGGCAGACCACAAAATCCAACTACCCTGCGATGAAACCTCACAATGTCCAGCATCCAAACAAAAATTGCTAGACATTCAAGAAAGCAGGAAAATGTAACCCACAATTAGAAGAAAAATAATCCAAAAGAAACAAACCTGGATGACAGAAGTGATGGAATTAGCAAACAAAGACATTAAAGTAGTTATTATAAAAATATTCAAGGATATATATATATATGTGTGTGTGTGTGTGTGTGTGTATATATAAATACATTGGAAGGAATGTATACATGTATACATGTAGATGTATGCATGTATATGTAAATATACATATAATGAAGAGGTAAATGGAAACCACACACACAAAAAGAAATAAACAGAACTTAAGGAGATGAAGAATGCAATCTATGAAGTGAAAATTTCACAGGAAGCAATTGATAACTGATAACAATATGGTTTATGCTGAACACCTCTTCCTTTCTGGCACTCTGGAATGTTGGTATGTGCCAGGCAAAAAGTGCCTACATGAAGAACCACCAATAAAAACCCTGGGCACTGAGTCTCTAATGGGCTTCCCTGGTAGACAACTTTTCACATGTGTCATCACAACTCATTGTTGCTTCCTGCATAACCACTGTGAGCAGACTCTTGGAAGCTTATGCCTGGTTTCCTTCACACTTCACATCACGTGTCTTTTCCTTTGCAGTTTTACCTTGTAACTCGTTGTAATAAATCTTAGCAATGGATATCACTTATATGCTGAGTCCTGAAATTCCTCCTAGAAAATCAGTGAACCTGGGGGTGGTCTTAGGGACCTCCAACACACCATTGATCACCCAAGGAAGTTTTAAAACAGAAGACTAAATTAAAACCAAAGTAAGTAGAGAAAGGAAATAATACACAGCAAAATTCAATTAACTAGATGATAGACATACTGAAGAAACTCAGTGAAACCAAGTCTTATGCTTTTGGAAAGACCAATAAAAATCAATAGCTAGACTGATTAAGAAAAAAGAAATAAAACATAAATGATCAACATCAGGAATCAAAGTGGGTTCATCACTACAGATCTTACAGATGTTTAAAAGGTAAAAGAATATATTGAGAAACTTTAAGATAATAACTTTGGCAACTTAAATGAAGGGATCAAGTTCCTTGAAAAACACAAATCGCCAAAATTCGCAGAGTGAGAAGAAGAAAATAAATAGTTTCATACCTATCATGGAAACTTAATTCATAAAACCTTCCCACCAAGGAAACTCTAGGCCCCTGTGGCTTCATAGAAATTTTTATCAAACATTTAAATATGAAATAATACAAATCCAGCATAAATGCTTTCAAAATATAAGGAGAATGAAACACTTCCCAACTTTTTCACAAGGCCAATGTTACTCTGATATCAACACCAGGCAAAAATATCACAAGGAAAGGATAAACCAATGAAAATTAGAGCAGACTTTTAAAAAAATTTTTAAATTTTTTTTAATGTCTATTTATTTTTGAGACAGAGAGAGACACAGCATGAGCAGGGAAGGGGCAGAGAGAGAGGGAGACACAGAATGTGAAGCAGGCTCCAGGCTCTGAGCTGTCAGCACAGAGCCTGACGTGGGGCTCGAACTCACGAACTGTGAGATCATGACCTGAGCCGAAGTCGGACGCTTAACCGACTGAGCCACCCAGGCGCCCCCAAAAAATTTTAAATTGACAGGCTGATTCTAAGATGTACACAAAAATGAAAAATACCTATAATAACAAAACAATTTTGAAAAAGAACAAATTTTGAATATCAAGCTACGATATTAAGACTTCCTATGCAGGTGCAGTGGTCAATAGAGTAATAGTATTGGTAAAAGGAAAAACAAATAGATCAATGGAACAGAATTTCAAAATAGGCCCACATGCCTGTAATCGATTGATTTGTTTTTTACAAAGGTGACAAGGCTATTCAGTGGCCAAAGGTTTATATTTGTAATAAACAAACAAACAAACAAACAAAAGTGTTAAAACAAATGGATAGCAGACATCCAGTTTCCAGCCTAACATATAAGGAGCTTGAAAGTCATCACTGCCATCCCCCTAACAAGAAAAAAGATAAGCTAAACACCAACTACCCATCTTAGATCCATCAGAATTGAGTTCATGGAGCAAATCATTGTCTCAAAGATTAGAGAGATAGACAGCAAGATACAAAGACTCGCAAGTTTCTGGAGCAGAAAACTCTGTGGGAACCAGTACCAGGTTCCAATGTATTTAGTACATCAAGTTTGGTTTTCGACAAAAATAATTACAAGGCATATTAAAAGGCAAAAAAAGAAAGAAAGAAAGAAAGAAAGAAAGAAAGAAAGAAAGAAAGAAAGAAAGAAAGAAAGAAAGAAGAGAAAGAAAGAGAAGAAAAAGAAAAAGAAAGAAAGAAAAAAGAAAAAGAAAGAAAGAAAAGAAAAAAAGTCAAGTTTGAAGAGACAGGCAAGCATCAGAACCAGACTGACACATGTCAGGAATATTAGAATTTTCACACCAGGTTGATTAATATAATAAGGACCATGATTAATATAATAAGCATTCTAGAGTAAAAAGTAAGAACATGAAATAATCAACAGATAATATAAGCAAAGAGATGAAAACTCCAAGAAATAATAAAAAAGAAATGGTAGAAATTAAAAAACACTGTAACAGAAATGAAGAGTATCTCTGATGGGCTCACTGATAGACTGGACACCACTGAGGACAAAATCTCTAATCTTGACAATATCTCAATAGAAACCTCCAAAACTGAAAAGCAAAGAAAAAAATACTGGGAAAAAAAACAAGAACAAAATATTCAAGAACTGTAGGACATCTACAAAAAGAGTAATATATCTGTAGTGGGTGTACTAGAAGGAAGGAAGGAAGGAAGGAAGGAAGGAAGGAAGGAAGGAAGGAAGGAAGGAAGAGAGGGAGGAAAGAAGGAAGGAAGGAAGTTAGCAAGGGAGGGAGGAAGGAAGGAAGGAAAGGAAAAAAGAAATATTTGAAGTGATAATGATGAAAATTTTCCAAAAATTAATGTCATACACCAAACCACACATTCCAGAAAGTTCAAAGAACACCAAATAAGATATAAAGGACAAAAAATTGATCCCTAGAGCTGCACAAAATCAAAAATAAAGAAAAAAATCTTGTGGGGTGCTTGGGTGGCTCAGTCAATTAAACACCTGATTCTTGATTTTGGCTCAGATCATGACCTCATGGTTTGTGGGACCAAGCCCCGAGTTTTTCTCCCTCTCCTCTCTCTCTGACTCGCCCCCCTCTAAACAAACAAACAAGCAAACATTTAAAAAGAAAGAATCTTAAAAGAAGCTGAAACTGGGGAGGGGGACCCACCCTTATCTACAAAGGAGCAAGAATAGGAATTATATCAGACTTCTTGGAAGCCATTCAAGCAAGAAGAGAACAGAGTGAAATATTAAACTATTGAAAGAGTAAAAAAAAAAAAAAAATCAGCAACTTACATTTCTTTATCCTGCCAAATTATCCTTCAAAAACAAGGGAGACAGACTTTCTCAGATAAACAAAAATTCAGGTAATTTGTTGCCAAAAGACCTGCCTTGCAAGAAATATTAAAAGAAGTTCTTCAGAGAAAAGGTAAATTATACAGGTCAGAAACCCAGATCTATATACAGAAAGGAAAAGCATTAGAGAAGAAATAAGTGAAGGTAAGACAAAAACTTTAATTTTTCTTATTCTTAATTTGACCTAACAGATGACAAGCTGACCAACATAACAGCAACAATGTAATTGATGATTACAGTTTATGAGTAGGTGAAATTAACGACAGCAATGATACAAGGAACCGGAGGGATGAATTAAGCATACCTACTTTGCTAATTACAAGGTACTTTCACTACTGTGAAAGCAGTGTAGCATTATTTGGAAATGGAGTCAGATCCATTATAAATGTATATTGCAAACTCTAGGGCAACTGCTAAAAAAAGGGGTTTTAAAAGAAGGTATAATTGATAGGCTAAGAGAGGAGAGAAAACAAAATCATATAAAATGCTAATTAAAACTACCAAAGGTGGGAAAAGGGTGGAAGGCGAAAACAGGAACAAAGAACAGGGAAACAACAGGAAACAGTAACAAATATGGCATATAAAAACAAATGGGTGGGGTGCCTACTTAGCTCAGTCAGCTTAAGAGACCAACTCTTGGTTTGGGCTCAGGTCGTGAACTCACGGTTTCATGAGTTTGAGCCCCGCATCGGGCTCTCCATGCTGACCGTGCCCGAAACCTGCTTGGAATTCTCTCTCCATCTCTCTCCCTCTCTCTCTCACTCTCTCTCTCCCTCCCTCCCTCCCCTACTCGTGCTCTCTCTGTCTCTCTCAAAATAAATAAATAAACTTAAAAAAAATGGGTATCCATATGGACTTCAACTCCACCTCATACCACTTGCAAAAATAAACTCAACTTGGACCATACATCTAAACATAAAAAGCTAAAATTATAAATGTCCAGAAGAAAACTTATGAGAAAATCTTTGTAACCCTGTTAGCAAGCAAAGAAGCCTTCAACAAGTCATAAAAAGCACTAACATGCCAGCATAAATCAGCCAAGAACTTTGCCCTCCAAAAAATACCAGTAAGAAAGTGAAAAGGCAAGCCATTGACTATGGGAAAATATTTGTAATACACACATCTGACAGAAAAAAAAAAAACAAACCCTTGTATCCAGAATTTATAGGAGGGGTTCTTACAGCTCAAGAATAAAACAAACAACCCAGTAAAACTGGGCCAAAGATCCAAATAGACGCTTTACCAAAGAAGATGCATGTGCACAAAAAGATGCCCAAAGTGTGCAACATTGTTAGCCATTACAGAAGTGCAACTGAAAACAGAGATGCTATTACAAGTTCACTAGGACTGCTAAAAGTGAAAAAAAAACCTGACAGTGCCATACGTTGGCGAGGATGTGGGACAAGTAGAATTTTCATACACTGCTGGGGGCCAAAATGGTGCAAACCCTTTGGAAAAGAGCTTCTTACAAAGTAAAACATACCATACAACCCAGCGGTTCCATGGCTAAACACTGACCAAAGAGAAATGGAAACGTGTTCACCCAGATTTGTACTTGCGCGCTCACAGCAGCTATAGTCATAAAATTCTACAACTGGAAGCAGCCCAGATATGTATCAGCTGGTGAATGGCTAAACGAACCACAGGATGTCCACTCCTTGGAATACCACTCAGCAATAAAAAGACCAAACTAATGACGAGGTACGGCATGGGTAGATGTACACAAAAGAACACAGACTGTTGGGTTCCATTTATAAGAAGTTCTAGAACACACAGAACTAATCTATAGCGATAGAAATCACATCACCGGTTCCCTGTGTGGGAGGCAGGGAGAGGGACTCGCTGCGGAAGAAGCGGGAAGATATTTTGAGGGGTGTTGGAAAGGTGCTTTACCTGGAGTGGGGCAATGTTTATGACGTTGTCTACGTCCGTCAAAACTCACTGAACTGTACAGTTAAAATGTGTGTGTTTTGTAAATTATTCCTAATTAAAATTGACTTTTTTTTTTTTTTAACAAAGGAATGGTGGGAAGGAGAAATGGAATGTACTTTGGGGATGAGGAAGGGGTAGAGCCTGGAACCTACAAGGGCAAGGGATCCTCTGAAGAGTTTGAATGCCAGCCCGTTCCTGTTCTCGTGGGTCCCTCCCTGGGGCTGCCTTTTCCTCCTGCCTTAGCAGAGGCCATCCATGGACAGGGCAAGGCCAAGACCATAAAACCCAAAGACCTGACCCTTTCGTGGTTTTTTTCTCTCAGTTCAAGTCCGCGATTATTTATTGAGCACCTACTGTATACCATCGCCTATGTGCCTGGAGATTTACTCACGTTAGTCTCTTACAGACTTGGAAGTCAGACTGCCCGGATTCCAGCCCTGGCTCATAACTGAATAGCTGGCTGGTCTTGACCAAGTTCCTCAACTTGCCTCCATTTCCTTCTTTGTAAAGTGGAGACACTAATTGCGTCTCCTCGCCGTTAGCGATTACAGTAGCTGCTGCGTCTGCACGTTTGCATGCACGCTGCACAGCTCCAGGGCTCCAGGACTCCAGGCAGACCACCAGGCTGCAAGCCCTGTCTTCACCTCTCACTGGCTGCGGGGACTGGAGATGGTCATTCAGCCCCTCTGGGCCTCCATTTCCCAGAAGGTAGGCATGATACGGAGCTTCCGTCACAAAGCATTTGAGAATTAAATGAGCTAATAGAAGTAGTCAAGTACTTGGCTCAGCGCCTGGCATATTGTAAGTGCTTTAAAAAATGTTGTACTCTTTATAGGAGCATTGCATTTGAGTAAAGGAAACTGCAAGCCCAGAGATGCTGGGCCAGTTGGCCAAGGTCACACAGCAAGTCAGCCAGGACAAGAACCCAGTCTCCTGGCCCATGTGAGAGCGTCAGCAAGGAGGCTGACTGATATTCCTATTTCTTCCTACAACAGCACAAGAGGCCTCCTGAGCCTCCCTTCCCAAGCACAAAGGAGCCAGAGGGAGGCTCAGGGCACCAGGAGCTGGGGCTGACTTCTGTGGCCTGCCGAAGCAGAGCTCAAACTCCTACCTACGGGGGCCCCAGGGAAACCAAGATGGCGCACATGCTCCCAGAAGCCAGAGCACCGACCCCTCCTGCCTGCAGACAAGGGGTGTCCCCCAATCCTTCCAGGCTCCGACCACGTGCCTTGTCCTCCATGATGCCGTCCATGACTGCCTCCCTAGATCCCCAGGCCAGGAAGGGCCACAGAGAGACATGTATAAAAGACTAAAAATAAGACATTCCATTTCACTCCCAGCTCAGACTCAAGACTCATAGCACTGTGATGAGGGCTCCATGGGAGAAAACGCTTCAGGGGGCCTCTAACATGGGGTCAAGCCCTAGAAGTATTCAGGAAATGTTATTTTTCTTAAAAGTCAGAAGGAACATTATTCCCACTTTACCCAGAGGGAAACTGAAGGGCTCGGGGCTGAGAACACACAGCTCATAAATGGAAGAGCTATATAACCTTTCTCATTTCTCCATGCCTGCCAACCTTCTATATAGGACCCTAATAACTGCAGGATGGGGAAACTGAGGCCCAGAGAGGGCAAGTGACTGTCCAAGGCCACACAGTCACTGGCAGAACCCAGACTTGACTCAGGGACTCCTGACACCACCCTTGACCCCACACACAGAGTCTCAGGCTGAGCCGAAAGACATCACTCCTCAGGCCCAAGACCTGTGGGGACGAGCCCACGGCAGGTGCAGGCAGAGCTGGGGCCCTGCCTGCTGCTCCTCTGGGATCAAGACACGGCTTCAGGAGGTCCAGAACAGTCTCAGCCGCTGAGCAGGGCTATTGCACTCTGGTGAGGAGAACTCCACACTGAGCAGGGGGCCCAGAGGGCTGAGGCAGAAGGAGGGATGGTGGATGGGCCACGAGCAGTGTGGACCAGGCAAAGGGGAGCTTGGTGTCTCCCAGTACAGAACTGGAGTCCTCACTTACTTCCCAGTTGTGGCACTTACCCAAGTGGGGATGATGGTCCCATCAGCGCCCCCCCCCCACCCCAACCAGGTGGGGCTGTCTTACAGTCGAGGAGGCATAAAAAGGCAAAAAGCTGCAGAGATTCGGGTCCCTGGCCCACCCATTCCAAAAAAGATGCCCTTGGACAATCACAAACTCTATGAGCCTCAGTTTCCTCATCTGTCCAACGGGGCTAAGAGTACCATGATGCTATACTGACATTTATGGCTGCGGGAAATAAACCTTCTAGATCCGTCTTTCAAGAAACTAAATGCTAACCATCCTACCTCCATCATCATCAGGCTGTCACCCTCAGCCTCAGGAAGGGAGAGGCTGCACAACGCCCAGGAATAGGGCAGGGCCTTGGTCCCCAGTCTGTCTGGGCACTGGGGAGACCCTCATGCTCCGAGACTAGGGGCGCCTGACGTCCTATGGTGTCTTGCCAGGCATGAGGCTAGACGGGCTGCATGAGTGGTGTCCCAGGCGTGCCAAGGCCTGTGCAGAAGGCCCCCAGTGTCACCTTACAGCATCCAGTCTGAGACGACTAGATTGATTACTAGACTTGGAGCAGTTTCTGCTACCGTCCCAAAACGCCCAGGTAAAGGACTGCAAAAGCCAAGTCGGCCGGGGAATAGCCAGTGTAATATCTGAATATCCTCCTGTACAGAACCCCCTCATCCAGCAGGCGCACAGTAGGTGGGGCCACGAGGCCCATTCTAGGTCTGGCAACTGGGGCTGTGGTGAAAGCCAAACAAAGCCATACAGAAGCTGCCTGCCTCGTGCTGGCCCACCGAAAGGGCTTCCCATCCCCGGCACCTTTATCCTTTGATCCCTACAATCCCACGAGACAGGCACTGCAGGTGCTGTTGGAGAGGCCCAGAGAGGCTAAGAGCCATGGAGAATGTCACACAGCAAAGCAGGGTCCCCGGGAATTCCAGCAAGGACCGCTTCCCTGTCCCCGAGACCCCGGAGGCCCTGGAGGCCTCTGCCACCACGAGAGAGGGTGAGGCAGGTGCGTTCCTGGGGTGTCTTGTGGCCAGCCTTGTAGGTGATGTGGGTCCTAACGAGAGCTAACATTAGAACTAATTGGAGAAGTATTTTCATGACAGGGGTGGGCATGTGGGCAGTAAAGGCACCCAGCATTGCAGGAACAGCACAGGGCTGGTGAGGAATAGCGTCCCTCCCCCTGTGCAAGAGACTCCATGCTGGCCAGGAATTAAGGGCAGCAGGGGTGGCAGCCGAGGGCTGCCTCGGAAGCTGGCAGAGGAGAACGTTTGCTCTTGACCAAAGTCCAGAACATCAGCCTCTGGATATGAACAAGGAAGCCTAGGTGTTTGGGCCTCGGTCTGCCTGTCTGGGAAATGGCCATTGTGAGACCCACTATGCTCCTGCCATTCAAGAACCTTCGGGAGAGCGAGATTGCTCTGGTCCGAATGTTTGTGTCCCCCCAGGTTCCTATGTGGAATCCTAACCCTTGAGGTGATGGTGTTAGGAGGGGAGGAGGCCCCGAGGGAGGAGCATGGTGGGATTGGTGGCTTACAAAGGAGACCCCCAGACAGCTCCTTCCCCCTGGTGAGGACTCAGACAGAAAGCAGCCAACAGTGAACCAGGAAGCAGGCCCTCACCAGACACCGCGTCTGCAGGTACCTTGATCTTGGCCTCACAGCCTCCAGGGTGATGAGAGAGAAATGTTGAAGCCACCTTGATGGTGGTAGTCTGTGACAGCAGCCTGAGCAGACTGAGACACCCCCCATCCAACAAATTTCAGGAGGAGGGGAACAGTAGGGTTACCTCAAGCGTCCTGGCCTCCTCTGCTACTCTCAGCTGTGGCTTATCCCCAGGGAAACCCAGCACAGGTGGCCGAGGGTGGCTCATCTTTAAGAAAGCCTGTGACACAGAGAGGCGCGGGTCGGGGGAATTATTCGCTTTACACACAAGGCGCTTCTTCCACAAAAGGAGACGCCCCCCCCCCCCCCACCCCACTGAGTCCCCTGCATTCTGAGCTTCCCTGCCCTGTTCTGGGAGAAGGTAGAGGTGCGGCAGGGAAAGAACAGACCGGCTGTACCAGCTACTGCCCTGCTCTGGGGGGAGTTCTTCACCTGTAAGGTGAGGGGTTGGAGAGAGTTGTCTCAAGGACTGGGGGGGGTGTCAGGAGGCTTGAAGCAAGAAGTAGGAAATCCCGGGGACGGAGGTTGGTGAGAAACAGAAACCACGGCCCTCAAATGGGCCTGGATTACCAGCACTTCTCAGGGACACGGGGGCCACTGGGAAGAGGAGGAAGCCCATTTCACACCTGGATGTGGGGGGGCGGCTGGGGTTCAAGACCCCTGCTCCTCCTCCCACGGGGCATGACAGCTGAACATGGGAGAAGGCCAAGGGCAGGGAACCAGTCCTGGGCCACCGTCTGGTGCCTGGCCAGGTGGGATGGTCTGGTCTCCCGTGATTCTTAGAGGGGAGAGCGGGGTAACCTTCTTTTTCTGAAAATGGAGCCAAAGCGCCCCTTCGACAGCCTCCCAGCTTCTACTTCCCCCTCGTAATATTCCTCTACTCTGCTGCCTACGTGATCCTTCTGGAACATGGTCTTAATCATGGCACTCCCTTGCTCCCCCACCTTCAGTATAGCTCCCTATCACCCCAGCCAGCTCCCCAAACTGACAACTGAAACTTTGTGAGGCCCTTGTTAAACAGCCAGAGAGACCCCAGCCCCCTGCGTGGCAGCCTTCCGAATCCATCAGGCTCTCTCCGGGATTCCTCCAACCTTCTCGTTTGATAGCAAAGCCATCAGAGAGGCAAAGTGACTTGCCAGAGGTCACACGGCAAGGGGACCCGAAATTCGAATCCAGCCCTGGTGACTTGGATAGAGTTCATTTACTCTCCCCAGAGGGGCCGCAAGCCTAGAGCAGGAGTTCCACAAAGCTGTGCCCCTTGGCTGGGGAGAGTCTGGTCCCCGTGCGGGTGGGGAAGATGGCAGGAAAGGAAGGAGAAGGTTGAATGGCGGGCTCTGAAGGCAGCACGAGGCTGTGGGCAGAGCCCAGACCACGAGTCCGGAGGCCCCGGGCCCCAGCGGCCTGCTGTGGGAAACGGATAGTAAATCCCTCACCTCGCTGACCTCGCAGGTTCCCGTGGGAGTGAGCAGAGAGTGGGCGCTGCCCAGGCTGGAGCTGCACACACACCAGGTGTTTCTTCCACACCCCTTGCCTTTTGCACGGGATCCAGAGGCTCAGGGTCGTGGGCGCAGCCTTTGCAGGCCCCAAATCTACCGCCACCGCTCCCCGCAGCTGCAGCCCACAGTGGGGCTTTGCAGGCCCGGCAAACGACCCCTCACCCCCTCACACCAAGTGGAAACTTTTTTAAAGCAACAGAAACCAACCTCGGGGCGCTGCTCTGTGCTTGATGCTGGTGGCGGGGAAGGAGCTCCGCTACAGAGGAAAGGGCTCAGGGTGGGGGCGGAGGCCAGGCAGAGGCGGCACCAGGAGGGGAGAAACGGAGATCTGATAAGGGAGTCCTGCTCACCGGGGCCCGGCCCCAGCAGCGGGGGAGGCACCGGGGGCACGGCCCTGCTCAACCCCTGCAATTTGCTGAGCTGGGGGCAGGGTTCTGCGGTGGCCCCCAGTGCGGCCAGGCACGCAGACCACAGGGTTCCAAGGCTCAACGAGCCCTGCACGCCCCTGCTGTTGGCTGTTTCCTGGGTTTCCTGGGGTGTCTGCCCTGCTCTGAGCTCTGGCTCCCACCCCAAGTTGCTCTGAGAGAAGTCGTGGGCCTGGCATGGGAACCAGCCAGAGGCTCCAAGGTTGGAAGGCCCCTTTGTCTAGCTCTGCAGCTGACTCACCCATGGCCTTGGGCCAGTCTCTGGCCCAGCGGGCCTGTGTCCCCCTCACCCAAATAGAGGCACTGACTGTCTCTGGTAATAGCATCAGGACGTGGGGCTGGCCCTGGGAATTGAGAGGCTCCAAAGCACGCACTTGCTGTGTGGCCCAGAGCGAGTGGCTTTATCTGGGGTGACCAAGACTGTCGAGTTTAGCACTGAAAGTCTGCAGCCCAGGAAACGCCTCAGTCCTCAGGAAACCATTGGTCACCCTCTACCCCTCAAGACTGGGGTTTCCCCTGCTGAGACTCTAGCGGTCATTCCCAGCTTCCTGCACAGTGCTTTCCATGACTGAGAGGGGGCCTGCCCTCCTGGGCAGACTCACGGCCCAACTAGAGAGACTGGGTGTGCACCTGTCCCAGGGAGGCCAGGCAGCCCCTGGGCTAGGCAGGCAGAGTGAGCGGGCCTCAGGAACCCAGAGGGGTGCAGATACCGGGAGACTTGACTTGGCACGGGCCTCACAGGAGGCACCTGGCAAGCAGAGAGGCTAACCAGGGAGGGCAGGCCGGTGGGGGTAACGGCTGCAGCACGGACCGGGAGGCCAGCCCGTGGAGAAAGCAGTGCACCAGGCCCTGTACTGAGCCCTCAGATAGACGGAGGAGCCAGACTGGCCCTCAAGGGCCCCACAGTGGCATTTCTAAATCTACTGCCTCTGCTCTCTGAATTCCCCTGGCCACATCCACTGCCAAGCGATTTGCATCTAAACAAACACATAAAAAAGAAAACCACAATAGACAACAAAGGTCTGTCTGTTTTGTTTTGTTTTGTTTTTTAAGTGAAGATGGGCTTTTCACAGAAATCAAAAGCCCCCAGGGGGCTCCCCAAGTGGATGTCTACACGTTCCCCCCACACTTCCCTGACTCCCCACGCAGCCTGCCCCAGCGGAGGCAGACCACCCCGGAGAGACCAACCGGAGGCCGAGTGGACAGCCCTGGTCCCCTCCCACGCTCCAGGGCACGGGGCACTGCCACCTGCCAGACACCTTCCCCTCAAAGCATCTCACCAACAGCTTCCGGGGTGTCCTGGGTTGCCAACCCTTCCTAGTTTCTCGTGCCTGAGAGACCTCACACTCCCTAGCTGGGCCAACCTCAACCATTCAGTAACCCTCTCTGGGCCTCTGTCGCCTCATCTGCTAACGGAGGGCTCTAAGGCAAGCAAGGGCAGGAAGAGGGGTAGGCCCCGCTATTACCGGCTGCTGGGCTGAAAGCTCCAGTCCAGTCTCATCCAGAACCACCCACCGGAAGGAGGAGAGGGGCCACAGGGGATGAGGGTGAGAAGACTGGAGGGAGATGCTGTCAGTGTCACAGTGGCCACTCCAGCTGGTCTGTGGGCTCAGAGACCACTCTCTCCCCACGCATTTGCTACTCCCTCTTGCTAGGTCAAGTCACGTGATTCCTCCCTGCCCCCCGCCACACACGTGCCATAGGAGTTAAACACTCCCTGTACTTGTCCCCCGTCCTCCGTTCTTAGGGCTTCTGTCCAGAAGATGTTGCCTTAAGCACCAAGCTGACACTTGGATAGGAATGTCTTGCCCAGCATCCCGCTGCATAACGCAGAGCAAGGAAGGCAACCGGGTCTGACAAGAGGCCTGGGTTCTTTCCACTGCATGCAAAGGGCCCGAAGCCGATCGCCCTGGCAAGAAAGGGGTCTTTGCCAGCCACCAAGGTTTCCGAGCAGGGGAGTGGCATGACCGGGTGGGCCACGGGAAGCGGGACTAGGGGCCCGGTGCCAGCAGACGGCAAACCCAGCACGGTGGCTCCGATAAGAGCCGGAGTCAGTGGGGGTGGGGGGCATGCAGGGGAGGAGGTTGGGGGCAAGCGATGCTCAGACTTCAAGCCACCACCCCTCTCAGGCTCTAGGGACGCAGAGGTGGGAAGAGACAGAGCCAGGGAGGAGGGGTCGGGCTGGGGAGGACTACGGCGCTCCACTTTTGGTTCCTGCCACGAGCCGTGCAGCAGGCTAGCGGGGTCGTCAGCTCACCTTCCCGGACGGCAGCCGCGGAGGACTGCGGCTCCCCCAGCACAACTTGGCCAGTGCAGGGCGAGCCCTGGAGCCCCCGGGGCTGTGCCTGCTCCCCGCCGCACACCAGGCTCCTGTACCCGCTGTCTCTCCAAGCTGATTCCCCATGCCAGATTGATGAACAACGTAATAAAGGGGGCAATCACATTATTCCTGAATGCATTTTAATAAAAATCAAATAAAAGCAATTATGTGAATTTTCAAGAGGATCACCTCTCCTCCTTTCCCCGAGGTAGGAAACAGAATGAATTCAGGAAATCATTAAAACCAGAAACCTGAGCTGTGTGCCACCGCTGCGTTGGCGGCTGCCACACAAAGGCAGCAGGGAAGCCCGGTCCCCAGCGGCAGCGCGGGTGCCTTTCTTTCGCTCTTTGAGTGGAAATTCCACCTATGGGTGAAGAAGGGTAATTAAGGGCCAAGAGAGATGCTTTGAATCCGCGCTGCCTTTGCCCCTTCAGTACAAACTTCCCAGCTTCAAAGGGGCTTCGGACTGCCCGAGCGAGAGCTCTCCAACCTGGAAGCTCCAAAGGCCTGCAGAGGGCGGGCACAGGGCTCGGAGAGGTCCCCCCAACCAACATGGCTCTTCCCTCTGCGGGGGACATGCAGCTCTCAGCCTGGCTCGAGGCCAGGATGCTGGCTCTGGGTGCAGAAGGACCGGGTCCCATGGAGGGGGGCCATGGGTACCTGCACCCCACACCTGCATCCTCAAAAGGGACACACGCTTTGTGATGTGCAAGGCCCTTCCCACCTGAGTGGTCATTCTAGCCCCATCTGCCCCTCAGATTGGTATGTCTTTAGGGGCTGGGGATGCTGAGGCTGGAGGGGGGCACACTCAAGGTCATCCAGCTGCTGAAGCAGTGCCTGGACTGGAGCTCGGTTTACCCAGGGCTGTGAGGCAGGCCCAAGTGGTCCGGACACAGCACAGCTTTGCCTTGCGTGGCACTTTCAGGAACAAGCATTGACCACCCCAGCTGCCGCTCCCTGGACCCTGGCCTGGCCCACCATCCAAACACTGTGAAGGGAGTGTGTTCATCTCGGTACAAGTTCAGGACTGAGCTTCAACAGAGTGAAGCGACCTGCCCACAATCCCACAGCCAGAAGGGAGGAATCCTGGCTCTGCCCAGGGTCATCGGAGTCCAGAGCCAAAGATTCTGATTGCCAAGCCACAGCGCCACCCTTATCAGGGGAAAGAGGCATTCACTCATGACCTCTGGGTTGCATTCGGGTGCTGGGGAAGGAAAGACAGTGACGATCCCTTTCCCTGCCCCCCCCCCTTCACAATGGCTATCCCGTGTCACCAGGTCAATGACACTCCAAAAAAGGAGCACCTAATCACCCTTATAATCATCTCTCTCGGCCACCAGCATCCTGATTCTCAGATGGAGGGCAGCTGGCAGCCACAAGGCCCCTCTTAGGGCAGCCTGAGTTAAAAGAGCAAACTGGAACCACGAGGCAGAAGGCTGGCATCAGGCAACTTCCGTTGCCTCTCTGGGCATGCCTGTGTGTGTGTGCCCACATGTGTGTTCATGTGTGCACATTTGTGTATGTGTGGATACATGCGTACGTGTGTGTGAATGTGGGGGCAACGAGTGACGGGTCCCCAGTTTGGTGCTGTCCCACACTGTCCCATCTGACTCAGCTCAGAGCTCCCCCCATCCCTGCTGCTGCTAACAGGTGTGGTGCCCTCCCACAGGACGCTCAGGGAATGGCACCCGAAGGTGCAGTTGCCAACAGGGGGAAAGGAGGGTGCTGGGGAGGGTTCTGGGTGGCTCGTCCTTGTGCCAGGTTTCCCTTGGAAGTAAGGGTTTCTGGCGGGCCCTGTAGCATCTGGCACCCAGGACCGAGAATCGGGCACTGGCATCGGGGCTTCTGGTCTCAGCCTCCCACCTGCCCTGCTGTCCTTCTCCGGTCTCTGGACCTCAGAGGCCTCAACTGGTAAGTGGTGGCAGCGGCACCTGGCTTTTAGGGCTAGCGCACAGGAGAGCACAGGACCTGCCAAGAAGACGGTGTGTGAATCCTCTGTCCCTCTTGGCCCCTCGGGGGCAGCTGTCCCCCACACCGCTTGACCAACCCCTCTGGTCTCACACACAGCAGGTCCTCCATACGCTTGTGAAAAGGGAGTGCCCTGCACATTCCGCAGGGCCTGTGGACTTGGAACCATGTGCATGCACACACGTGTGTAAGCACACATGTGGACACGGGCGCTCCTGTGGCCCCACCCACATGCTGGCACACCCCCTGACCTGCACACGGGTCTTGTGCACACACATCAACATAGCAGATGGGGAAACAGCAGCCCCTAGCCCTGGGCAGTCTCCTCCCAGACTTGCCTCCCATCCCCCCATCCAGACAGGCCGTGGAGCAAACTGTCTAGGACTTGAGGTCCCGGCCCATGGAGCTCCGTAGGGATGTCCTTGTGCCATCACCCTCACTCTGATTCTATCTTGATCACTCTGGAGGCACTTGCCCTGGTGTGACACCTGGAATCTGGGGACAAAGGCTGCCTTGGTAGCTACTAGAACATCTGCCCCGGGATAAGGCCTGACGGAAGGGTAGCCGAGGACTCTCGCAGGGTAGAGGAGAGCACACCCAACTTTGCTGGGGGACACGAGACGGGATTCACAGGGAAGGCCTCCCAGCAAATGAAACCTTGGAGCTGAAACTAGGAGCTGGCTTTTGCAAGCAGACCGGATGGAAAGGCATTCCGGGTGAAGGGAATAGCTCATGCAAAGGCATGGAGGCATGGAGGCCGAAAACTGCCCGAGGCTCCCACCCTGCTTCTGCGGCTGCACCAGGAAGAAATGCCCTTTACAGAACACTCTCCGGGGAGGGCAAAACAGGGCACCACACTGCAAATGACCGGCAAGCATGGTAACCAGCGCAGAGGGCAGCCCCTGAGGGGGAGGAGCACACGGGCGTGCAAGGCACTCCTCAAAGCTCCCCTTTTCCCTTCAAAGAAGGCGCCCCCCACCCCGGGAATGCAGCATGTAATGCAATGTCTCAAAAGCAAGGTTAGCCCAGGATCCCACACATGTGCTACAACCATTTGTTGAGAAGAGGAAGGAAGTCGTGACCCGGCTTCAGGCAGGAGTTCCCTCTGGGACATGTCCCTGACACTCCAGTTTTCGGTATGATGGTCATGAGTGTTCACTGTAATGTGTTTCCTGCCTTCCAGTCTTTTCTACGTATGAAACAGAATGTAATAAAAGTTTGAATTGTATCCATGCCCAAGTTTACAGGGCTGTTCTGAGGCCGGGTTGGCTGAGATGCCTCTATGCGATTACCTGAGCTTGGGCATCCTCCCACGGGCCCCTGTACTCCGATGGCAGCATGGAGTCTGGACTCTTGTCCCAGCTCCACTGGGTCCATAGAAGATTCCAGTCATTTCCAGAACAGGACTGGGTGTAGCTAGGGAGGTAGGAGATGAATGCCCAGCCAACTTCCTGGATGGGCTTGGGCACGTCCATTCCCCTCTCTGGGTCTCAGTGTCCCCCCTGCACAGTGAGGGACTCTGGCCAGCCTGTCTCCGGGTTTGAACCCAGGCTCTGCGGCTGTAGCACAGCTACCTGGAGACCTTTCCTACCTGTAAAGGGGACCATACAGAGCTGCTGTGAGGGCTCGATGGCACAGGCTTCTTAAGACACAGCCCCTGGCAGGTAGTGAATCCTCCGGAAGTAGTGTTTTTTTTATTTTATTTTATTTTATTTTATTTATTTATTTATTTATTTATTTATTTATTTATTTATAATGTTTATTTATTTTTGAAAGACAGAGAGAGACAGAGCATGAGTGGGGAAGGGGCAGAGAGAGAGAGAGAGAGACACGCACACACACAAATCTGAAGCAGGCTCCAGGCTCCGAGCTGTCAGCACAGAGCCCAATGTGGGGCTCGAACTCACAAACTGTGAGATCATGACCTGAGCCGAAGTCAGATGCTCAACCGACGGAGCCACCCAGGCGCCCCAGGAAGTAGTGGTTTTAAAAAAAAAAAGTCACCAGAACAAACAAAAACCCTCAGTGGAAACAGGGTGAGATGGGAGGCTGGGAGAGAGCTCTGCTCCAGGTCTGGACTCAGCACTCACTGGCCTGAAGCTTCTGGAGTCCTTCCATTCCTGGGCCTCACTTCTGCTCCCGTGTAAAATGGGAAGCACAGGGCCCCTGGGAGAGGAGAAAGGATGAGAAAGTTCTCGCAAAGGAGAGTGTGTTGTAAAGGCCAGGGTCAGTAACCAGAGCTCTGGTCCCCAAGACCCCTCCCTAGGAGAGAAATCCCAACCCGCTGCCTGGGGGGCTATGCCTGGGGGCCTCACCCAGGGCAGCCCTAATCTCAGCACAGGCCCAACGCCTGCTCCTGCTCCAGTTAGGGGCCTGGGCTGGATCAAAGGCGGAGAGAATTAGCATCACAGAGAGCCCGGGGGAGGGGAGGCCAGGATTAATTTATCTCCTCTTCCTGCTGCTCCCTCTGTAGCCCTTGGGGTTGGGGGGAGGGTAACTGTCCACCCCCAAGCCCCTAGCACACCCCTGAGGCCCAGTTCCTATAGAAGGAGGCAGAGCAGGGCAATGATTTGGGCGGGACCTGCACGGCACACACATTCTGGAGCCATGGGCTTGAACGGACAAGAATGAAGATGCCTGGGCCAGAGGGCCACCCGCAGAGCCCGGGGGCCAGGGGGCTGCAGCGTGAGTTCACAGATCCCGCCAGGTCATTTTGGGGACACAGGAGTGTATGTACCTCGCATGTGTGTGCGGGGGTGGTGGGAGATCTATGAGCGTGTGAGGGACTCTCACATGTGTGTCTGTCAGGCGGTGTGGCCACTGGGTGCCTGAGTGTGTATGTGTATCCTTGAGGCCCAAGGGCCACTCATGCCGTGTGTGTGTGTGTGTGTGTGTGTGTGTGTGTCCAGCCGGGTAGGCACGATGCCTGCACACGTCTGTGTCTGTGCCTTGACGATGGTGACACTCATGCGGGAGTGTCTGTGTGAGTCTGGGTGACTATGGGGTCCAGTGTGTGGACCTACGGACAGGCACCTGTGTGGACAGAGGAGCTGCTCGTGAACTTTGAAATGAGCAGAAAGGAAAAGTGTGAGGGTCCCCCCACAGGGAAAACAGCCAGAAGGGGTCCAGACTTCTGTCTCGTAGTCTCTGCTGCCAGGCTCCCCAGGCTCTCTCTGCTCCTTAGGCGTCTCCTCTCCTCCCATGGAGCCGCAGTGGGACCGCCTGGCTCAACTGTCCCGTGCCTCAGTTTCCTCGTTTGAAATGAGTGTACTCACAGCGCAGTTATGAGGATTAAATTAGTTAATATAATGGAGGAATTGAAAACAGCCCCTGGCACACAATGAACACTCTTAAAGGATTCACTGGTGCTACCTGGAGGGGCAGAGTGGGACTGAACCGGGCCGGCCGGAGGAACGGGGTCAGCCCACAGCCTGCCAGGCACTGTCCTTGCAGAAGCCTACAAGGGAGATTGGCCTGGAGCCAGCAGAGCTGGGCAGCCTTTGGCGATGCCGGGAAAATGGAGCTTGTGCTGTTGGAAGAGTCACGAGGCACAACCTGAGCCAACTTGGCACTCACTGGCTGGGCACGTGGAGCTCCTCCCCCATCCCCTTCCGGCTTCCCAGCCACCCCCCCCCCAAGTCCCTCCCACCACTTCCTACCCCAGGAGCGTCAGGCATGGTCCTACCCCCAGCCCTGTTTCCTCCTCTAACTGGCTCCAAAGGTCCACTCTTCATGCCCATTCCGCAGATGGGGAAACTATGGCTCTGAGACGTCCCCAAGAGGCATAGCTGGATGCAGAAACCTAGGACTTTGAAGACTCAGAATAGCTTGTAACGAAGGAAAATGCTAATCTGACCCCAAGGGCAGCCCACCTGGTTCTCAGCTCTTCAGGGTCTACACTGGCTTTCAGAGCCCCTGAAACGGCTCCCTCAGCTCTTCCGGCATCACGGGCTGGACCACTAACACACCCTTCTCTGTATTCACCTTATGGACTCTACCCATCTACCCAAACTCAGGAGAACATCCCCTAAGTGAATCCCTAATACACCTCTTCCACCTCTGCGCTTTTGCTCCTGTGTTCTGCCTTGCTGTCCACACCCACCCAGACCTTCATCTATCAAGGCCCACTGCAAATGCCACTTCTTCTATGAAGCCTTCTCTGATTGCCCGATTGCCTGTCCGTGGGTGGCCTCTCTCGATCCCTGGCCTCTAGGGACCTGGAGACATTCCTCTCTTTGGCCTTAACTGCTTTACCTGCTGAAAGGTCCTAGACGACAGACCAGGAGGTTCTCTGTCCACACCCACCCTCACCCCACAGGACAGGGCAAGAATGTCCATGGGCTGGGGTGCACGGTGGGCATGCACACACACACACACACACGCACACACACAGCTCCATAAGCCCCTCCAAGCCCTTCTACCATGGCCATTTCACATAGTGTTCCCCAGCTTAGGCCCCGGAGCTGACTTTCCTACATTCAACTGTCAGCTCTCCACTCACTGTGTGACCTTGGGCTTGGTACCTAACCTTTCTGTGCTTCAGATTGCTCATCTATCACTGGGAAGAATAGTTCTAATGCCACACGGCCGTGGTGAGAATGAAATGAGGTAGCACATGTAAATTCTTACAACAACACCCTGCACACAGTGATCGCTATATGTTTACCATTGTTGTTAATATTTACACTGTGACAACCAGGACACAAAGAGGCACTGGACAGAATCTCTGTCCCCCAGAGGATGGGAGTCCCAGATAGGAACAGGAAAGGGGAGTCGCATTTCTAATCTCATGCAATGGTCAAACCACCTTGGAAGTAGTCGTCACCGGCCCCACTTTGCAGATAAGGAAACTGAGGCTCCGATAGGTAGTACGAGATTCCCTAGGGCTCACAGCCGTAAGTGGCCAGGTTGGGATTCAGGGCCGGGTCGCGAGGGCTCCAAAGTCCATGCTCTTTCAGCAAGCCCGCTGCCTCTCAGTCTGGCAGCGAGATAAGCCGAGTACACAAATAGCTGTAATCCAAGGTAGAAAGTGGTAAGTGCCAAACAGGGACCGATAAAGGCTCGGGGAGGGCGGGCGCCTGCCTGCCTCGGGAGGGGAAGGGGCGGAGGGCAAGGCAGGCTTTTGAGAGCGGGTGACATCTGAGCACGGCCTCCAAGATGGACAGGCCGAGTGGGAAGACTTTCCGGCTGGAGGGGCCAGTGTGCACGAAGACATGAGTGGCCGCTCCCGCAGTACCTAGCGCGGTGCCTCGTGTGTCACAGGGGCCCAATGAGTATTCGTGGAAGGGAGGGAGGAAAGGCAGAGAGAGAAGGTCAGCATGCCCTGACCCCACTTGGCCTAGGAACTCCCCCTCTCACAGGGAGACAGAAGTCAATTCCTCCTATTCTCTGAAGGGTTTCATGGGGCCAAGGGTCCCCCTTGTCCTAGGACACCCCAGAGAAGTAGCTCAGGACTTTCAGGCTAGAGTTCCTGATAACTAGATGCTTTGCTCCACACCAGGAAGAACTTTCCAACACGTAAAGCTGGACCGGGCTTCTCTGTGGGGCAGGGCAGCGATGCGTCGGAGCCGATCGCTAAATTTTCAGGCACTCTGCGAGCTGCTTGATGTGAAGTCTGCATCTTGAAAACTGGCCACGGTGTAAGTATTTACACCATGGAAGTCGGCAAATGCCATCCATCAGGTGTTCCCCATTACGGAGAGCCAGATGTTAAACACTTACCCAGTACACCACTGAGCAGTTGTCTGCCACGCACGGGAGCGAGCTCCCCGTCCCCAGAAGGATGCAAGCAGAGATTGTCACCTCCTGAGACGAATGGCACCGAGGGGCTCTGGCTTAGATGACCTCAGAAGCCCCTCTCTGGCCCCGAGAGCCTATGAAAAGTCAGGTTTGAGAAAAAATTAATCCGAGTAATTATTCATGCTAGGAAATCATTAACCAATTGACTCAGAGGCTGGGAGTAGGGCAGGAACCAGAGGAAATGTGTGAAGCGCCACATGTCGATGTCATAGGTAGGAAGCCTTGTCTGATATCACGCAGGGAGCTGGGGCAACACTAGGACCAGAAGCGCGTCGCCGGGGCTCCTTCCACAGCCTACATGCTGGGCTGGTGGGGACGGGGACATCTTACTGCGCAGTTTGTTTGGGGTCTCTCCTCCAACAGAATATAAGCTCTGTGACAGCATAGACCACATCTGTTTTGTTCACGGTGGGATCCCCAGGGCCTAGTTTTGTGCCTGGCATGCCGTAGGTATTCGATAAGTGTTCGTTGAATGAACCAGTGTGTCTGGGATCCCTTCCTGTGGCAGCATTTGGAGAACTGGGAATATGCCGTCCTCTGAGACCATTACTACTCATGCTTAGCGACATGCAAGGCTGGGGTTCACATACTGATTCTGCCCCTTCTTGTAGGACTTTGGCCAAACCACTGGGCCTCCTGAACCCTCGTTTTTTTTCTCTGCAAAGTGGCTTGTGCCGTCTCTGCCTGCCTCTTGAGGTTGCTGCGGCACTCAGGTAACACATAAAGCGCTCTTTACAAACTCTAAAGTGTTGTACCCATAGGAGGAAAGGGAATGCTCAGGAAGCTGGCTTTGATGGCCAGGCCAAGCCCAAGGGCTCCCAGTGGACCCTGGAGAGCGGCCAGGCTGCTGCTCTCTTTGGGCTGATGCTTCGGTAATCTGGATCAGACCGGCTCTTTGGGGAGCAGGAGTGGGGGGTGTTGCAAAACGGAACTCAAGTTTCTAAAGGGGCAGGGAGGGGAGGCTGACGTGAAGACAGCCAGGGAGAGTTGGGGGAACCTCTTCCTCCTACGACCAAGTCTCCTGGAGCAGAGGCAGCAGGCAAACCAGTAACTTTAAAAGGCATTTTTCTGTCTGCAGAGCGGTTTATTGCCACCGCACCTCATCCCACCCCCTCCCAACCCCCAAACCCTCAGTGCTGCAAATTGCCTTAACGAGTGAGCTTGGACTGCCACTTGCCAAGTCAGGTGGGGGTGGGGTGGAAAATCCCGGCATATTCTGAAATCAAACCAGTGTTCCAAATGATTCCATAGAGAAAGGATTTCTGCCACTCTCCTAGACAGGCGTCCGAAGCCGCCCCCGCCCCCTTGGTAGAGTAGGGGAGCGAGGAGGGGGGCCCCAGCTCACTCGGGGTTGGGGATGGATGAGGAAGGAAAACAGGGGGTGGCAGTGCCCCACAGCCCTCCCAAGAGGCATCGGATTTTCGCAAAGAGGGTGAGGGCAGCGGGAGACTCAGAGCTGGGGCCAGGGAGGCAGGTGGAGAGGGTGCCCATGGAGGGGACGACATGTCAGCCTGGGCCCCCAGGGGAAAGCAAAATAGAAAGGCCCTGTGTCAGCAGCCAGGCCCCTGGCGGCCAGGCTCTCGGCTCCACTCTGTTCGGCGGGATTCTAGTCGGCACCAGCTGCAGTCAGGAACAATGCCTGGATTTCTTTCTTTCTTCTTCTTTAAAAAAAAAAAATTTAATAGAGGGGAGAGAAGGACTGGAGCCACTCACTGAACAGCTCAGCATCAGGGAGGCGTCTGGGACCGTGTGTCCTTGAAAAACAGCACAGACTCAGGGACCCCACGGCTGGCTATGAGGTGCACGAAGGCACATCAAACTGGGAGCCCGCGGCCCCACCCTGCTGCTGCCTCACACTTGCTGTGTGACCTTGGGTAGGTCCATGCCCCACTCTGGTCTATTACCCCAGCAGAGGCTGCCTTCCAGACCCTGCTCAATGCTAACTCTTCTCCTTCCTCCAGACTTTCAGAGTGGTATTTGATGTGGGCAGTCCTTCCTGATAGCCTGTGAACTCCTGGAGCGCTGGGTCTGGTTCATCCTTATGTGCCCCTTGCCTCTCCCACTGCACTTGACCGCCTGTCAGTCACTCAGACACTATGCTGGGTGATGGGATAGAGCAGTGAGCCATGCTATGGCCTGAAGCTTCAGCCAGGGGTTGGACGGGGGTAGGGAGGGGATGGGTGCACATCAAAATAATTTCCCTGCCTAGCAAGGCGTCGTGCTGGGCAAATACAACTCCCTGTGCCTCAGTTTCCTAATGTGTAGAATGGAGAAGCTACTACCACTAATAAAAATCAGCTCACGGGAAGAAGGAAGGAGTTCGTGTGCATGAGATACTCAGTGCCTGGCACACAGTAAGAGCTTACTAAGTAATCACTGATGATAATGATGATGCTGGAGGCATGGGGGCTGAGGCCAGGTAGACAGCACGTCTGCTAGAGTTATCAGGGCAGGCCTCTGAGCATGTGGCTGTAGATGTGGCCTTGAAGGTTGATAGCGGTGTGTCCTAGGAGCAGGAAGAGCGCGAGGAGGTAAGAGTACATATAGAATGCTGGCGAGTCTGGAAGCCACCCAGCATGGCTACACGCATGGGTCAGGGCAAGGGGGCGTGGGCCTGGAGGCTCCAAGACTGCTATCCAGGAGAGGAGGGGAGATGTTGAGGTCTGAGATCTTCTCCCACCCCCTCCAGTGCCAGAGAAGAGGGACCCTTCCCTCAGGGTGCAGGAGCATCCCTCGGGATAGTGGTAGGAAGCTTGATCCTCCTCTGGTCGCTAGTTCCAGACCCCCGGCGGTGCTGGACCTCCTAGCTCCCAGATGGCTCTCTGGCAGCACCAGAGGAGAGAAGAGAGCACTGGATCAGGACACCTGGTTCTTGTCCCAGCTCTGATACTTCCCAGCTGTGTGGCCACGGGCAAGCCACCACCTCCTTTCCAGGCTCGGTTTAGTCCCCGGAAAAGGGGCCATTGCGAGGCTCAGAAGATTAAGATGTACCTTGTGAAGCAAAGTGTCAATGTCGTTATACCTATTTATAGTCCTAGACTGGACTGTTCCCTCTGTGTGTGTGTGTGTGTGTGTTTCCCTTTCCCTATCCGGCCAGAGGAGACCCTCTGAGAGCACTCCCCCGAGCAGGGCCCCCCTCAAACCCTAAAGTGTACTGTAGCTTTGTCCAAGGGTCAAAGGCTCAATCAGAGGGAGAAGGGCCATGGGACATCCCCTGTGTCCCATACTCCCTTACTTGATAGCTATGGAAACAGAAGCACAGAGTCTGTGATGTGCTCAAGATACACAAGTCGGGCAGTGGTGCTTCCAAAGCAGGCTCTCAGTTGACTCCCCAGGGCCTCCCGTCAGAAGAAGGGGTTGCTGGCTGAGCTGGGTCTGGAACCATGGACCTCTGCCCCATGGCGGGAACTGAGAAGACAGCCTTCCTGGTGGAAGGGCCTGGAAGAGTCACGGCCAGGATGCTGGGCAGCTGCTGCCTCCAGGTAAGGAGGGGAGTGGGCCATCGGACTGGAATACTGGGAGGAGGCAGCCCAGGGGGATCTGATGTGCTGAAAGGCACATCCACTCTCTGCTGCACCCAACCACCCGCCTCTAGAAACATAGCTGCCTCACAGCTGGGCAGGGACAAAATGCCTCCCGGATCCACCAAGGTGTGAAGACTAACTCTATTCCCCGTTACCCCACTACCATGGGAGGGGACCCAGTCATTCCTTGGCAGGTGAGTAGGAGTCCACCCCGGAGTACTCAGAAGGTCACCTTGTCTGCACCATTGCCCCGTGATGAATGGAGGCAAGTCCCCATTCTCAACCCTGAGGTCCAGTCCCATTCACTGGATAACTGTGAGACCTTAAGCAGGTCACTTAACCTCTCTGAGCCTTTGCCCTCGGTGGGAATTATGCCTTCTGGCTTGTGGAGAGAATAGGATGAGGCAATATTTCCAAAATGCCTGGCAAACAGTAAGGACTCAACAAATGTGACACTTCTCTTGCCCTTTTGGTCCCTGGGCTCCCTTTTGGGGAGTGAAGGGTGAACTGTGGAGACAGAGAAGGCATTCCTGAAGAGGTAGGAAGTTAGCCCCCTGTGTGTCACTCCTTCACTCCCCCAGCCCAGCGAGGGCCCCTGGCCCAGGAGGCCATACTCACTGTACCCTATACAGGTCCTCTGCTCTCCCCAGGACCTAAAGCCTCTTACCACTGCCTTCCTCATGGCCCCCTGGACCTCCTGGCTCCCCACTCCCTAGGCCCAGGCCTAAGCAATGGCCTTCTTTCCTGCTGATGGTTCCCGGAAGGTAAGGCAATTAACAAAACCTAAGTCTACTCTGAAGATGGGTGTGGACAGGACCCTGCATTGGTGCCCACAGGCTGGCCTCATGCAGCCCACACCCTCCTGATGGGCACTAAGCTGCCTCTGAAGCCACATAATTCCTGGGCCCTGCATTGGCAGAGTGGGATCTGTCTTCCAGTTCTCAGTGGCTGGGAAGAGAAAGCACTTTCCCCTCTGCTTCACCCCCAGATCTCTAGGCCCACAGAAGCCAGGGCCAGGAAGGTGGAGGCACATCGTCCCCGAAGAGGCCTGACCATCGCCATGAGACCTTATCCTTGGTTTACAGAAGCCCAGAGAGGGCTAGCAACTTGCCCACGACCACACGGAGAGTCAGTCTATGGATGAGGATACAGAGCTGGGCCGAGAGGTCAGCAGGAAACTTTGTTAACAAGAGCCTGAGTTTGAATCCTGAAGGACCATGGGCAAGTTACAGGGCAGTTTTCTCTGAAGGGGAGAATGGGAATAGCCTCGAATTCAAGGAAGTGTGAGATTCAGTAAGCCAATGCTAAGAGGCCCTCACCACAGAACCCAGCACACAGTAGGCACTAAATAAGTCACAGCTTCTTGCCAGACCCAACAAGGATCCAACCTGCCTTGTTATCTCCCTGAAAGATGAATAGAGACAGCAAGGGCCTGAGTCCCAAAGACTGGGGCCCAGGATCCCCAGGAGGCCGAGGCAGACCAAGGGCCCAGGGGAGATTTCTCAGACTTACTGCCATCAAGTGTCATGCCTGCCCAGCCAGGAAGAGCTGAAATTACCCTTAGCTCCATGCTACAAAGCGTTGAGTCTGCTTTGTGTGCTGGGCTGCTCTCTGCAGTAGCGTGCTAGTTTTCAGATGTACAGGAGATGGCGGGGGGGGGGGGTGGTGTCTTCTGGACAGGAGCTTTTGAACATGAGTGGTCACCCCGCAAGGTTGCCTCCATTCTCCATTTCCTGGAGGTGGTGAGCCCAGGTCACTCACTGAGGAATCTGGACAGAAATGTCGGGAGGACAGCATCCTGACCCATCTTGAACCGGTCTAGTTCTTGGCTGAGGCTGGATTCCTGCCCTCCAGGCCCCAAAACCCAGAAACTCTATCCCGAGGTTTTGGAGCTGGGGTGGGGGCGGGTAGCTTTCTGCCTGCTGCAATGCTTTAGCTTTCCCAGGGGGAGCAGCTGTGGCTCCAGCCACCACTCAGCAAGCTGAATTACACCTTCCAGCCCTGGGTCAGGCCTCCAGGGGTTTCTAAGGCTACCCCCATGTCCTGAACCTGGGCCACCCAGAGGCTGAGGGGGAGGGGCTCAGGAATGTACTCCCACAGGAATGTTCTGGGACCATGCTTCCCTGGTGTCCTGAGAGGTCTGGAAGGCTTTCATGCCACCCACCTTCCCCAAGGGTGCTCAGCTGCCACCTGAGCAGGGAACAGCAGCATGATAATAGTCCATGTGCCAGGTCGAAAGACTGAGGCCCAGAAAGGAGTGCCCTCCCTTGCACCTAATGGCATACGGAGGCAGAATTTCCCCTGGGAAAATCAAGCAAGTTCCCGGCCTCCCCTCCCATGCCCCTGTGGACCTGAGCTTCCATCCTCTGAGCCCTCAGGAATCCAAGCTGAGTTCCCTGGCTGTCAGAGTAGCTAAGCCTTGAGAATGAATTCAGGGCTGGTGAATGCATTTTGCCTCCTTTCCCTCGGTGGTAGAAGGAGTGATCTAGCTGGTCCTGAAGGAGTTCAAGCCGAGGTCAGAGATGCCCACTGGAGGATGTTTTTAAATAGGGTGGGGGGAGGGTCCTCTGGCCCGCTCCTTGCACTGGCCCAGGGTCGGCGCTGATCACTGCCCAGGAGGCCTGGAGGATCTTTGAGTCTGCGTCGCACGTCCGCGCTCCCAAGCGGGCCTCGTCAATCAGGCAATGGCCCTAGCGGGTCCAGGACGTCTTCCGCTAGTCTCTGTCCTCCGGGGAGACCCCCGCCCGGGCTGCCTCCGGGTGCCCGCCCCCCGGCGGTGTCATTGTTCTCTGACGTCACGCCGCGGCCCCGCCCCTCGACCCCCACTCGCCCCCCCCCCCACTCCCTCCCCACCTCCGGCTCCTGGCGCCCAGACCCTCGCAGCCTGCAAAACCCAGGCCTTGCAGGGCTCCCCCCGCGGCCCGGCCGGGGCTGCGCCCCCTTGCGCTCTCCCCAACTTGCCTTTGTTATTCCAGCTCCCTTCCTCGCCTCGCCTCCGACACCGCGGCGGACTGCAAAACACGGAGCGCGGAGTACCAGCCACACCTGGAATCCGAAACCGGCGCGGGGCCGAAGCCTCCCCCGCCTGTGCTGGGAGGAGAGGCTTGCGTGCGCGCGAGTGTGTGTGTCCAACCCGTGCTGTGGGGGCGCCGATTATGATTTGGGACTGAGGGTGCAGCAAATCACGAGCGGGGGGCGGCTTCTGGGTGTGAAAGGGAGGGGGGAGTAGGGTATGTGTTTGTATATGTACGTGAACGTGAGGATTTAATGCCCAGGGGAATGTTTCCTGTTTATTAGTGTATTGGGGGTTGCACAGCGCTATATGTGTGTTTGCGGTTGTGTGTCTGTGTAAATGTGCTTGGTATGGCCGTGTATACGAGTACATTTGTGAGGGAAAGTGTACGTGAGTGCGTGTTTGTGTGTGCGCGCGTGTGGAAGCGTGTTTGTAAAGCTGAGTGTAGGCGCGGATGTGTGTGCTGTTTGCGTAGGAGTTTCCGTGTGAGTGGCAATGGACCAGAGCCAAAGTGGGTGCGCACTTAAGTGCTCTCGGGGGTGAGTCCGCAAGGGGAACCCCTCGAGTGGGTGCACTCAACTGCGCCTTGTGAGTGCCATCGCTCTCTGCGGCTCCTGGGGCAGCGCCCAGCCTGGGACTAGGGACTGGACCTGGGTCCCGCCGCCCCCACCCTGCCCAAATGCTCTGGGCCGAGGGGCGCCCCCGACGGGCCTCGAGGAATCCACGGGTCTCTGGACAGCGCAGGGTGACGGGGGCAGCCCGTGTGCACTGGTCCTTCCCAGCCGTCGGGGACACAGCGCTCCAGCCTCCCGCACAACATCGCCCTCGGTGGTGGCGTGTGGTGGGGATTTCCTCTGCTCGCCCCACCAGCCAGTCCCCCGGCTTTGGGAACAACACCAAAGCCTCCTCCAGGGGGAAGGCTTTGGCGATCTTGCTGGTGACTCGCTCGCCCCCAAATCGGGTACCTGACAGCGTTCGCGGCCCCAAGTGCACTCTAGCTCGGGGCTTGCGAGCGAAGGGGGGGCACTCCGGTGTGCCGGTGATTTTTGCCCCCTCCTCAATGTGGTCCCGTACTAGCTTCAGCATTTCTCTCCTACTCTAAACTTGCAGGAGCGGGGAGGTGGGGGCGGGCAGGGAGAAGTGGAGGAAGGGGGAGAGAGGAGGAAGGTGAGTGACCGGGTGGTGGTGGGGGGGGGGCAGTGGGGGGGAGGACGTGCGAAGCCCTTCCGACCCACAAAAGGTGAAAGCTTGGAGAGGGCCGGGACCGAGCAGCGGGGAAGAAAGAGCAAAAGAAGGGACAGGAAAGGCGAGGGAGAGAAAGAGGCGAAAAGGAAAGAAGGAGAGTGAGCGGCGAGAGCGCAGAGAGCGCGAGCCGAGCGGAGTCGAGCGCTGGCGGCGGCGGCGGCGGCGGCGGCGCGGCGCGGCGCGGCGCTCCGTTCCATCCGTAGTTCCGCGCCTGCTTTTGCCAGCGGCCGGCGGCGCGGGGCCCTTTGGAAATAGAATAGCCAATGTAATCTGACACTTCAACTTGCTCGGCTCCGGGCGAGTTGATTCACTTACTCACCCCCTAACGCCGAGTTCCTTTTCACTGTCTGTGGACATTAAAAAAGCGAGCGGCGGCGGGCGCCCGGGAGAGCAGGCGACCGGGCGGCGGGCGGGCGAGCAGCGACCCGGCGGCCGAGCGAGCGAGCAGCGCCGGCGCAGCGCGGTGACCCCAGCCTCCGTCGGCGCGGAGCAGGAGCTGAAGCGGAGCCGTTCTCGGCGCCCTCGCAGCGCTCTTCCCGGCCGGAGCCGGGCCTGCCCGGCAGCGGCCGCGGCGGCAGCGGCGCGTCCTCCAGCGGCGGCAGCGGCGCTCGCAGCGCCCGGTAAGTTTGGGGCCAGAACAGGGCGCCCGCTGGCCCCGGGCCTTCCTCCCGCTCCCGGTGGACTCTTGGGGTGCGAGCGTGGGGCGCTAGGTGTTGGGGGTTTTTCCCTTTAAGGGTCCGCCGGGACCAGGCAAGCCGGGCGAGCGGCCGGCGGCCAGGCTCCGCCGCGCTCCCCTTGGCGGCCCGGGGCCGAGGCCCAGGCGACCGGCGAACGCCCGGCTGCGCGGAGCCGGCTTGGGCTGCGCGCGGGGGCCGGGGCTCCTCTGGTGTGCGGGGCGTGAGTAAGGTTGTGCGCGCGCGGACCCTGTGCCCGCCTCCTGTCGGTGCGCCTCCAGCCCTCGTTCTGTACACCCAAGCAGGACCGGGATTCGGTCAGGGAGGGAAGGACCGGGATAGGACCACCTCGGTCTCGCATGTCTCGTTTGGGGAGACGCGAAGTTGTGCGCCCGTGTGTACGAGAGCCGCCGGAGACGGCGCTGGATTTCGGGGTGGCAAGGGGTGGTGATGTTAAGTTGTGCATCTGAATTTCCAGGGAAAACACACACTTTTGTAAATGGGAGGTGGAGGCGCGGTTAAGTTGTTTGTGTGTGAATTGCCCGGGGAGACGCGGCGCACGGTACCGGCGGGGAACGCCAAGGGGTGTGTGTGTGTAGGGGCTTCCCGTAGGTCTTTAGAAGCCGGAGGGGCGTTAAGGCCACGGCCTGGACGGGGCTGCCCCAGCCAGGAGGGGAACCCAGAGGGAAGATGTGCGTGTGTGTGCGCGCGCGCTGCAAATACGAAAGTAATTTCTCCGTGTTCTTTCTTCCTCTCCGTCTCCGGCGGCGGCAGCGGCCCCGGGGGAGTGGGAGGCCGGCCGGGGCGGAGGTTGGGGGGCCGGGCCGGGGCTGGAGCTGGGGTGGGGGGCGGGCTCTGGAAGCTTGTTTCACATTCCTGGCGTCTGGGCTGGGGAGAAAACAGTGGGGAGCGCGGCCTCAGCGTCTGGGGCGCGGGCAGCGGGCGCGCGTCGCCCCCTCGCCGGGGACATCTGTCCAGGAAGCCAGGCGGGCGGGGAGAGGGCGCGGTGCGGAGGGCAGGCTCCCCGCCCCGGAGCGGCGGGGGCGCGGGCGAGGGGCGGCCGCCTTCCCGGCCATTGTGCGCCAGCAGATTTTCACGGGAGACTGCCCCGGAGCCGCCGGAGAAGGCCGGGAGTCGCCCTCAGCCCCGGGTTTAAAAGACACTCCAGGAATGTAAACAACCCGGGCAGGAGGGCGGGCTGGCGGGAGCGCGCCGGGGCAGCGGTCCCGGCCCCCCCACCCCCACCCCATCCCTCCCTGGGGGACAACCCGACGGCGGGGCTGCTCAGCGCTTACCCCTTTACCTGCCACAAACTTTTTCCTCCTCTGCCTTCCTTTCCCACCTCGCCCCTCTAGCCGGGCAGAGAGCGAGGGCCTCTCCGGAGGCCGGGGCACAGAGCTACTAGCACCCGGTGCCTGATCCTGGAGGGCTGGTGGCCCGGCCCCTGCTTGGGTGTCCCTCCTCCTGCCTGGGAGCGCAAGCTTCCTTGGGCAGCGCCTGAGTAACTGGGGCTCTGAGAGCTGCCTGCCTGCCTGCCTGCCTGCCTCCCTCCCTCCCGCTGCTCCTTCCCAGCTCTCCCCCTTCTCCTCTCCCCTGACTGCTTTTCCAATGCCTTGACATGAGGGAGGGAGATTTAACTTGGCAGCCCAAACAAATGTTCTCTCAGAGGTCCTCCAAGAAGCTGGCGGCTGGGCTGGCAGGGTGAGGGCACTGCTCGGCCAGCCTTTTCCTCCTCCCTGCTCTGCCATGGCCGTTTGGAGCCCCCTGGGTGGACAGCCCAGGGCATGGGAGAGTGGAGCCCAACCCCGCAGATTTAAGAGGGCAGTGAGAAGCCGCCTGTGGAAGCCCCTGGCTTGGCGCTGGGCAGAAGCTGCAGGGATCTGCCTCCGGGTGCCAAGGGTTTTCTGGAGGCTTTTCTTGAGCAACAGTTTGTCTTCCTGCTGCAACCTGGGAACAGGGCCTGGTAGACCAGAGGGTTAACTAGGGCTGTCTCCTCCTCTCTCGTGGGTGTGAGGACAGGCTGGTTACACAGGGCAGGGCAGGAGGCCAGAGGCTGTTCCCAGAGGTGCCTGCGTTTGCTTATTATTGTTTTTTTGAAGGTAGAGATAAAGAGGTAGGCGCTGTGGTTGGAGAATGAGCAGCTTGGCTGGCGTTGAATTCGGACTTGACTTCCCTGGTGTTGGTACGGTCCCGTGAGTTTAAAAGTTGTTTGTAAGCTATCAGGGAAGTTTAGGACAGGGGGCCAGCCCCTAGCTTTCTCTGTCCTGGCTGCTTTTTGAGGGGATCCAGGGTGGGAGTGTGGTGGGGGGGGGGGAGCGGGGTGGGAGTACGAATTCCTGGCCCCTTGCTTCCCCTCTGCCTGGCCCTTGTGGTGTGGTTTGTGAATGCCCCATGCCTTGCACTGACCTTTCTGTCGTCAAGTTGAGGATGTTGAAACACCAGCATCAAACAAAAGACACATTGAAAGCCCTATCTGCCACAGAGCACGTGTGACTTTGGGGCCAAGGGAATGCATCTGGAGGGAGATGGTGTTTTCCTCTAAGTTTTATGATTTCGGTTGGGTTTTGTTTCTTTTTCCCAAAAGGACAGAAGCATCTCCTTGTCCCAAGTCACGGGGTTATGAAATGCTGGGTTCACATGTAAATCTCAAAACTTTAGACTTTCGAGAACTGGTGGCAGGCGCTGTAGCTGGGGCGGGGGCTGGGGGGGTGGTGCAGAAGCAGGGAGTTTTCAGGAGTTTTTTAAACGGGTTTTGGGTTGGGGTTTGGAGGCACTCAGGGTATGGCTCACAGAGAAGAGTCAGGGGTAAGAAATTGCTGGACTTCTGGGAAGCTTTGATAACTAGCCCCGTCTTTGCAGAGAAGGATTTCTGGCTTCTTTGTGGGGACAATATGTCCCTTTTTCCTCCCAAGGAAAGAAGGGAGGAGGATCCTTGTTCCTTTCACAGCCAGGAACAAAGTGAAGAAAGGTCCAGAGACTGTGGGGTTTGGCCACAGGACCACAGTTCCTCACACACACACACACACACACACACACACGCCCCTAGCAACAGTTACACATTATCTCCATACCTGGCCCCCAGAGATGTGCCCTCACATAGGACAGGTGTCCACCAGTGACTCATCCTGGAAAAAGTTGCAGAGGGAAGGCTCCCACTGAGCAGAGCTGCGCATTTACTGTTTCCCTGATTGACAGAGATGGGGGGTAGATAAGGAAGGAAGGCACTCTGAGGCCTACTGTGTCCTGGGAGTTGTGTCACAAGAGTGCCCATGTGTGAAGCCACGGATACTGAATTCTCAGGCCTTGGCCAGTGTCCAACACGCAGCCGTGACCCTCGCCTCGGGGTGAGGCATTGCTGTAAGAAATTTGGGCATCAACAAGTTAATTTCCGGAAGTTTCTCTGGGCACTCTGTCACGGAACCAGGAAGCAGGGCCTGCCGGGTTGTGACTGGGTCCCCTACGTTTTCATTCATAACTTTGCTCCTGAGGGCTTTTGCCGGGCTCCTATCACCGCCTCATCTTTATGAGGTTCCTTGGGTTTTGTGTGGACAACAAAGGCCGGGCTGCAGTAATTACCCTGGACCCTGCTGCAGCCTTGCCTGGTGGCTTGCTCTGACCTCTCAGCAGGACACGGTGGCCTCTGTCCACGCCCTCTGAGAGGGAAGCTCTTTGTCCCTAGAGCCCCTGACTGTGGGGGGAGGCAGAGCCTGCCTGGGCTGTAAACTCTAGGGGTGATTCTGAGGTTGGGTCTTGCCCTCAGGGAGGATGAAGAGAGGCTGAGAAAGCCAGTCCCAGCCACAGGCTCTGGAGAGAGACCCTAGAAGACCCTTGGTGCGGTCTTCCCAGTGCCTGAGGAGATGGGGGGAAGAGGTGTCAAGAGGCTGGCTGCTTTGGGCCAGTAGCTTCACTGCTGGCACTCAGTCTTCTAATCTGTAAAATGGGTTCAAAGGCAGGAGCGCTCTGATCCCCCTGGGTTGCTATGAGGATGAGACAGATGTGAGCATTAGAGCCCTTGGCATGTGTCTTCTGAAGTCCTGGCAGGCTCTGGGTGCAGAATGGGACACAAAGGTGTTGCATTGGAGGTGCTGGAAGCATTTTCTAGAAGCCGCTTCCCCAGGCCTACTTCCCTGGAAGCTTATTATCCAGTCTCGGCTTGCATGCATGCCCCCTGTGACAGGGCGCTTACCACCTCTGGACAGCTGCTGCCTTCAGTGGACAGCTATGTTAACGTGCTCTGCTACATGGCATGCTTTCTGGAAAGCAACCCCTCCTGACCTTCACTTTGGGCTTGAGGTGCTGGGGGTCCTCCAGACCACAGACTCATTCCTTCCTGGAAGATCACAGATTCAGGACCATACTGATGGCGCTGGGGAGTGGGGTCGGGGCAGGGGCCCAGACTGGTGCCACAGACATGTCCTCAGGGTCCCACAGTGTGAGGATTGTGATCTGTGGGGGACCCAGAAATGTGTAAGACGGTTCCTGCTCCTTAGGAGCTTGTAGCCAGTAAGGCCAGGAAGATCAGTCCAAATAAATAATTAACCGCTACCAGCTGGCTGCCTGCCACAGGGCGCATGACAGCAATAACCACAGCCCCTCGCCTTTGTGTATGGCACTTGGTGGATTTAGAAGCACTCTCCAAATTTACTGAACTCCAACAACAACAGTGGAAGCTAGCTTCTATTTGGAATTACCGCCACTTAACAGAGACGAAAACCGAGTTGCGGAGAGGTAAAGCGACCTGTAGCTAAGCTGGGACTCAGCCCCGGGCCTCAGAGATGCCTGCACGGCTGCCACCTTCCCAGCCCACCCACCAGGCAGGGACACGGGCGCAGAAGTCAGTGTGACCGCCGCAGAATGGGGCCTAGGGAGCTGAAGTTAAGGAGGAGAAGCCATATATAGGCAGGGTCACGGATGGGCCTACCTGTGTCCACCCCCACCCCTACTGCCCCCCCCCCCTTTTGGCGGACGCAGCCCGTGCCCCCAGCGGCTGGGCTCCTTTCCTTTGGCATCGTGTCTTAACAGCCGGAGCTTGCTCTGAACCCCAAACGCTGCCACTTCTGCTGGGGCCCACGTGTCTGTGCGTGGGGCTTCAACCCCATCCCTGGCCCTAGAGCAGGAAGCAGAGATGTTTCCAGGCCCCAGGTCCCTGGGCGGCCCAAGGCTCTTCCCTGGGCTGTGATGGTTTCTATAGATACAGACGTTGACTCAGCCTGCCCCTCCTCTGGCTGAGTCAGTCCCCAGGCTGTGTGGGGTGGCCGCCCTGTGGGGGCTCTTGGGTTCCTTCTACCCCCTGACACGGCCCGCCTGCTGCCCACGCCCCCGTGCCTGGTTCTCTGGGGCTCGTGTGCCTGCCGCCCCAGGACGAGGCTGCGGCTGGTGGGGTGCAGAGCAGGGAGCAGCCAGGCAAGCTGAGCTGGCGCCTCCCCAGGAAGCCTGGCCCAGCCTGGCACACCTGTACAGGTAATGACTGTAGCCTGGGAGGGCCTTGGGTCCCGCCTGTCAGGCCCAGCTGCTGGGGTTACTGCAGGATCATGCTGGGGGAGGCCGGGGTGTCTGAGCTAATTAGATTTCTTAGATTTCAATGCTCCCCTAATCCTGTTAGCCTGGCTGTAATTGTAACCACTTGAAGGTTTCAGCCGTGGCAGGCTGTTGAGGACAGACGGTGTGGGGACTCCCCTCTGCCCTAGCCCCAGCCTTAGACAGGCAGCTGGGGACTGGGGACTCCTTTTCCAGTTCTCCAGGGGCGGGGGCCTGGGTGATGGTAGGTGTTAGTTATGCTTTTCTGCAGAATCTCAGCACCACGGAGTATCCGAGCAGGCATGGCCCTGAAGGATCGTCTGGCTCAAACCCTTCACTCTATAGATGGGGAAACAGAATTCTGCAGAGGGGCAGGGACCAGCCCGGGGCCTCAATGGCTGGTAGTGGCAGAGTGCCTGGGTCTTGTGGTCTGGCTTTGTGATCTTTGTCCCTGGAGACTTCAAGACAGGTCTGGAATTGTACTGTACACGGCTCATGAACCCTCCAGAGAAGTCGATCCCAAAGATAGGGGCTAGGGGGGGTTTCACTTGTCCCCAAAGCCTGCTCCCCAGTTGGCATTACCTGCCCCCCAGTTGGGGGGGCCATGTGGGTCACCTAGTCTGACCATTAACCCCCCAACACACACACACACACACACACACACACACACACACACACACACACGCACGCATGGGTCTGCATGCCTACATACATATATGCTGCTACCTCTGATGGCCAGGGCTGCTGCTGAGGCCTCAGGCCTGCCTTTCCTAGGGCTCTCAGACATGGGGGCTTTCTCTCTTCCTCCCCTGTCCCAGATTCTTGATCTCTTGGAGGATCCAATTCAATGCAGATTATTGGGTGGGGGGAGCGGTGTTAGAGTACAATCTCTTTGTACTTTCAAAGGCTCTTGCAAAAAAAAAATTTTTTTTGGTGTCTGGTTTAAATGGAAACTGCACCCCCTCCCTACCTTTCTCCTGCCCTTCCCCCATTCGCATTACCCACAACTTCATTCGTCCACCCACAGAGGTTGGTGCTTGGGGGGAGTTGGGGGTGGGGGTGGCTATGATGCCTTCAGAACCCCTACCCGGGAGGTTCCCACCCAGCAGTCCCATCCTGTCCTCCACTTTGCTCTGAAGCAGCAGGGAGAGGTATTTGAAACCCTCCTGCCATTCTGGAAGCTCCCTGGCTCTGTGTTTTGCACCCCTGAGCACGTAGTAGAGACCTGAGGGGCCATATGGGTCCCATTCCTTTTCTAGCCCAGGAAGCTCAACTGTGGAAAGAAAGAATTGGCTGTATCCAAGGGCAGCAGTGAATTAGTGACACAGCCAGGCCTGGAACCCTGTCTGTCCAGCCCATTAGCTCATTAAACATTTGAGCATCTACTGTTGGCTGGGCACAGCCCCGTGAGCCATGCTTCGGAGCTCATCAATAAATGCTGTTCCATCTTTCATTGGGAAGGGCCCAGATGAGCCTGGGGAGGACAGGGTCCGTTTCTGAGAGCTCTTGGGGTAAGGAATAAGGAAGGGGCTTTTCCACGGGACTCCCAGATCCTACACAGCTGGAAGGGGATGGGCATTAGCATTCCAACCCAGCAGCGTGTTTCTTAAAAGGTAACCGTAGGCTGGTTTTAGCGTAGATTTGAGGGAAATAAAATAGAAAGTCTCTAGGGAGGATGCAAAGTTTCTCCTCTGCCCAAGCCTATTTAGTCCAAGAAGATGAGTGGCTCCCTCCATCTGTCCCCCACCCCACCCCCACCCCCCAGCCCTCCTAGCGCTGACTTTTGTCCTTTGAGGGCTAATGGCCTGCTGCCTTGTTCCTGCTAACACTTCCTCTGCAGATGGGGAAGCAGGGAAGGAGCCCTCTCCCTCCACCCTGGGAGTCACCTGCATCGGGCCCTGGTGAGAGCACATGAGGAAGAGCCGGCAGGCTCAGGACAGGAGAGGAAATGCCACGTGCCCCGACCTCACCCTGTCCACAGGCACTTACCTAAACCCCCACCCTGCTCCCGGGTGGACCTTGGCCAAAGGCCGGGAAAGCTGGCACATAGCTGTGACCAGCCAGCCCTCTGGCTGAGGGACAGATAGGGCAGAGAGACCTCTGGGAAGGGTCCTGAAACCCTTCCTTGGCGTTTTCAAGTGGGGAGGGCTTTTCGAGGGTCTCCGTCCAACCTTCTTATTTGGCAGGTGAGGAGACCCAAAGCCCAGAGAGGTGAAGGGACTGGCCTCAGGTCACACAGCAAGCTGGCTCCCCTACATCAGGGAGGCCGAGTCGTCTGGGTAGGGAGGGGTGGCATTTTCTATTGCTGTCATGTTTTGGTGCTCCTGCTGTTGTTTACATCTTTATAAAAATTTCCCAGGGGTGCCCGGGTGGCTCAGTCAGTTAAGCATCCGACTTCCACTCAGGTCATGATCTCGCGGCTCGTGAGTTCGAACCCTGCGTCGGGCTCTGTGCTGACAGCTCAGAGCCTAGAGCCTGCTTCCGATTCTGTGCCTCTCTCTGTCTCTCTCTCTCTCTGTCTCTCTCTCTCTGCCCCTCCCCTGCTCACTCTCTGTCTCTTTCTCTCTCTTTCTCAAAAATAAACATGAAACAAACAAAAAAACTTCCCAAAGTCTACCAGAAACATCGTAATAGCCAGTATCGCTTGAGCAACTAATTTGTTTTCGGCTCTCCTCAGACTGCCTGCATTCGTTTTTCAGCTCTACCCTTTATGGCACCCATGACTGTGGGCAGGTTATGTTTAACTTTTCCAACTTTGGTCTTCATGTCGGCAAAACAGGCTTCTCAATAGTATAAAAGTAACATACTGCCTTCCCCATAGGCTGAGAAGATGGAGTGCACCTGACACATAGTAAGTGCTCAAGAAACAGTAGCCTCGGGCGCCTGCGTGACTCAGTCTGTTAAGCATCGGACTTCGGCTCAGGTCATGATCTCACTGTCCCAGAGTTTGGGCGCCACATCAGCTGTGCTGACAGCTCAGAGCCTGGAGCCTGCTTCGTGTTCTGTGTCTCCCTCTCTCTCTGCCCCTCCCCTGCTCACACGCTATCTCTTTCTCTCTCTCAAAAATAAATAAACATTTCTTAAAAATTAAAAAAAAAAAAAAAGAAACAGTAACCTCAGTCATTGTCATAACCATGGCTCCCACCACGCCCGGCATAGCTATGAGTGTCGTGTGGCCTCCAACTTACAGACGACGAGACTCCAGTCAGATGGATGGCTCAATGCCACCCGGTACCTCAGGACCAATCACAGCTGGACCTGGGTCCCAGACTTCCTGACCCTCAGCCTCCTGCCATCATCCGCAGTCTCCCCTGTGTAGCAGGAAGGGCTGGCAGGTCATTGCTGGCATTTAATTGAGTACATTTTAATTCAACGTAGCAGGAAGGCCTGGTCCCCTTGCCGGGGCCAGGGTGTGGAGACTTACTAAGACGGAGACTTACGTCTGGGTTCCGACCCGAAAACCTCTCTCTCCTCCCCTGCAAGTGGAGGCTAGTGGTGATGCCACCTCCCTCCAGGTTTCTTGCCGTGTGAAGAGGAGAGCAGGACAGACTGGGCCTTGTCAATCATGGTAACTGACTGTGGGACCTCAGCCAGTAGCAGACCCCTCTGGGCCTCAGTTTCCCCACCTGAAAATCATGAGCTGGGACCACATCAGCATTCCCCCGTGTGGGCTCTCAGGACCCCCAATCCATAAAAGGAAGGACAGCAGGGCACAGCCTCCCTCTCCTGGGACCCTGTCCCCCCTTTTGGCCTCATTCAGCAGGTTCCCAAACTGTAGGACCCTCTTCCCACCTCCCTTTTTTATGCACAATAGGTGTCGAAGCTACCAGTGCCAGTCTTGGGAAATGCCAGGCTGCACGGTCACCTCCCACTCTGGTGTCAACGGCTCGGTCCCCTGGTTGGTTTCCCTGCTGCAGAACTGCCTTCCCAGAGGGGCCGTGCACAGTGGGGAAGTGGGGGAGTCGAGGGCAGCTTCCATGTGGACGGGATCCGGCCCCCATCCCCAGCCTGCTTTCTTGGCCCGTCCACCTGAGTTCTACTCCTTAAGCCTGCAGCCCTCTGTCACTTTCGCTGGCCTCCTTTTCTTTTATTGTTACCAGACCACAAATCTATGGCTGGGCAGTCCCAAAAGCAAGGCCAGCTTGGCAGAGGCGTGGGACCTCTGCCATGTCCCTAGAGATGGGCCTCAAAGACACGCCGGCTGTTAGGGCAGGAAGAGCCTTGAACTCCGCCCGCGGGGGCCAGGCACCCCCGAACCCGTGTGCGCACCTCTGCAAGGTGCACGTATTTTTTGCAAGTGCGCGTATTTTTCTGGAGCGATGGTCCACGGCTTTATTCAGATCCTTAAGTCAGTGTGGATGCCCGAGAGCCGTGTAACAAACAAGGCCTTCATCCAAGGGTCTAAAATAACCCTGGGCCCTGAGTGGAACAGGACCGCTGCATTGTCTTTCCCCACCTGCTGTCCGCAGACCCTTCCATTCCAACTCCTTGGTGTCAACCACCCTAGCCGTGGGGGCATCTGGGCTTCTGACACCTGCTTCCGATCCAGCTTGACATTGTATGGGTGAGGAAACCAAGACCAAGGGAGGGCAGGGGACCCGCCCAAGGTCACCAACAGGACATAAGACCCGGTACAGGGGCTGGGGTGGCCCCAGGGGACGGCCTCCTGTGCTGGCTGACCTCACTGATGACACCATTTGGTCTTGCCCTCTGTGAGTGCCTCTGTGAGGTGTACCAGGATTTTGGGATTCGTTGTCCCCAGAAAGCTAGGGACTGGGTGAAGGGTGAAAGTGCCCACTGCCCCTGCCACTGCCTCTTCTAGGAAGGCTGGGCAAGACCGGTTTAGGGCATACTTCCTCTGGCTCAGGAGGCCAGGTTCACCCCAGCTGTCTGCACTGCCTACTTATCCCGCTGTCTTGGGTTAATGTTTTCTCTTCAAGGGCCGTGGGGCTCGCTGGTATTTACGTACGGAGAAGCACTCTATATTTTCAGGGCACCTTGCTGGTATGAATTCTAACCGCTGTTGGTGGGGAGAGGCAGCCCGCGGCCCCGGGGAGGGCTCGAGGCCGAGTTGGGCTCCCATGCAGGCAAGCCCACCGCGTGACCACAGATGAGTCACTCTGCCTCCCTGGCTCACAGCCCTCGTGTCCCTGACTTCCTGGGACCCTGGGGGGTGGCCTGTGTGGCTGGCGGTGAGCACGTCGGGGGACTCCTTGGCCTTCCACCTCCCTACCTGAATTGCTCAGCCCTCCTGAGCTCCGGGACCCCTTCGTGCATCCCATCCTGGAAAAACAGAGGACATCTCAGGTGTGATTTCTTGCCTGGTGTTGGGTGATGGGGCCGTGGCTGAGAAAGGAGCTTGCTCGAAGCTGTGAGTTCAGCACTGATTTATCTTCTGCAGGAGGACAGCTTTCTGATCCTTTCAGCTCAGCCTGGGCTGACGGCATCAGTTTGACATGTGTCCTTCAGCTGCAGGGCTGATCCCTTTAGGCAGAAGGAGCGGAGCCGCTTTGGGGTTTCGAACCCTTGAAGGCCCCAGGATTCTCGGAGCTGTCTGCCTGGTGGCTGGTGCCCTCCTAGCGGGCTCCCCAGAGGCAGCCGGGCCAGTGCCTCCTTCGCCTCCCCTGACAAGGGCTCCAGACGCTACTATACTGGTATTCTTGGGGCCTTGCATCCTCAAGACTTCAGGGAGCTTGGCAGCCACCTCGTCTGATAACCTGTCACACAGATGCCACCCCCGCAGCATCCCCACAGAGCACCTTCTGGTGTGGGCTTGCACACCTCCAGGGGCAGGCTGCTCCTTGACTCTCAGCGGCTCCCTTCACCTAGGAAGCTCTATCTTATGTGGAAGGACGCCTCCTCCCAGGACCCAGTGCTCATCTCTGGACCACACAGAATAGGGTGAACTCAGTTCTTGGGAACTCCCTCCCATATGCTACGTCAGAGATCTCGCCTCTCTAGGCTGAGTCCAAGGCTGGAGTGGGCAGAGTGGGCTTCCTGGAAGAGGTAGCCTCCTGTTCCCCGGGCCTCCTCATTATCCGTGTCGCTGTTTAAGAGCCTGGGCTGCTTGGAGACCTCAGGCCTGACCTGGAAATGGTCTGACGCAGGTCATGAGACATGGAAATAGGCTGGGGAGGCCCCAGCAGTGGCTCCTTGGGGTCTGAGGGAGAGAAGGTGGCCTGGCAGCAGCTCTTCAAGCAGGGTCAGGCAGGCCACATGATTCCAGAAGCGTGTCTATCTTGTAGTCTCTCCTGGCACGCTCGCCTCCCACGGAGCCTGGGAGAGTAGCTGGAGGAGGGGTGGTGGCTATGAGAAAGGGTCCCCTTCCTGCCCCCACCTGCCTTCTTACTGAGTCCCGGTCTGCCCAGCTCTGCTCCCTGCTGCTGTCAGGGAACATTCTGCCTAAGTGTCCTGACGCCCCAGAGACCTGGCGTGGCAGAGGGCCCTGGATTTGGAGTCAGAACTCCCGGCACGGCCTCCTACCGACGGTCTCCCCTGGGGCTGTCCCAAGAGTCAGAGGGGAGGGCCGGCGTTTCGCATGCTGTACCGTGTCACAGCATCAGGGAGCGTGATGTTTTGTTACCGTGTGTGGGGACGATAACGTCAGCACAGAAAGGCCCCGGAGATCATCCAGGCCAACCCTCTCATTTAGCTGCTGAGTCTGACCCCAGAGGGGACAGAGGCCTCCCCAAGGTCACAGGGCAAGTTCGTGGCAGAGCTAAAGCAAAACTCCAGGCGTCCTGCCCATCAGCCAGTTCCTGCCCCCTGTCCCTGTCACTTGACAGAAACCCTTGCTAGAGACACACAGGGGGAGATCCCTCCATGGCTGTGGCATCTGGCTTGCCTGGGACTTACCGTCTTCGTCTCACAAAGCTCCTGGGCCTTATGTCTCTGGCCGTGCCCACCAGAACCGCTGGCCCTGGGGGCAAGCAGGTGTTCCCTGGGACCTCCATGAGACAACCGGCTCCCCCAGCCTGGCACCCCTGCCTGGGGCTGCTGCCCTGTAACAGGGCGCTTGCCTTGACTTCCTGCCTTAGACAGGGCTACTTTGCACCCTGCCGGCTGTTACCTTGGGTGGAAATAGAGTCTCCAGAAGCCCACCCGAGACCCCTCACCTAGGTATCTGACCCAGCTGGCTGCAAGATGTCACCCTGGCCTGGGACACATGGCTTGAATGTGTGGCTCTAGTTTCAACCTGGTGTGACCCCCCCCCCAAACCCCCCATGGCTCTGAAAACCCAAAGACGCCCAGACTGTTGGAACAGGAGGGACCTGGGCAACCAACTTATCTCATCCCCTTCTCATTCCCATTTCTCAGATTAGGGAGGTGAGGCTCAGAGAAGGAAGGAAGCTAGCTGCAAAATCAGCAAGATACTAACTCCTTCCCTGCCCCCGGCCAACCTGGCCTCCTTCCATCTCCTGCCTCCCCGAGGCTGAGTCCTGAGGCTGCCCGGGCCAAGAGTGTCTGGAATAGGGACACTGGTAATAGTAACTGCTGCTTTTCCTGCAGGGTGCTTCCAGGCCCTTGGGCCAGGCCCTGCCTCCCTGCCAGACCTGGGGAGCCAGTGCACCTGGGAGGGGGGGTGGGGAGGGAGCACATGGTTCCTGCTGGTGGGTTCCTGCCGGCCTGAGAGTAAGGTTTCCTGGCTCCTCTGGAGCCCCCAGCCCCTGGGAGAGCAGAGCCTGGGATCCTTCTGTGCCTCCCCTTGCCCAGCCCCCCAAGAAAGATTACTTATTCATTCATCAAGTTTGTTGAACACCTACTATATGCCAGGCACTGTTCCAGGCCCTGGGGATACCGTGGTGAACTTGACAGAGGCCTTGCTTACATTGTTATAGGTGAGACAGTGAGTCAACAATTTCACGTATGCTGTCATTCTGAGCTATAAGAAATATTTTGACGAAGAACAGATCAGGATAAGGTGATGTGAGGAAATGGGGGGGGGGGATTGGGCTTCTTTAGATGGAGTGATCACGGAAGGCTTCTCTGAAGAGGTCACATTTGAGCAGATGCCTCAGGGAGGCAAGAGAGTGAACCCCATGGACATTTGGGAGAAGGGCATGCCAGACAGCGGGAGAAGCACGTGCAAAGGCCTGGTGGCAGGAGTGTGTTTGGCATGATCTAAGAAAGGCAGGGAGGCCAGTGCGGGCATATGGTGCGGGAGAAGGTGGAGGATAAGAGAGGAAGTTAACGAGGTGGTCAGGGAGTTGTCACAGGAGGCCTTTTGGAACATAGGAAGGGCTTCTGACTTCATGCTCAATAATTCGGAAGCCACTGGAGGATTTTAATTAAAGGACCGAGACTATCTGATATGCTCTCTAAGAGGATCCCTCTGGCTAGGTGAGCCAAGAATAAACTATAGGGGACAAGGGTGGAAATGAGGAGACCAGCTGGGCGACTTTTACAGTGACCCAGGTGTGGATGCTGCTGGCTTAGACCAGAGCGGTCAGTGGAGGTAGTGAGACAAGGTCAGGTCCTGGATGTATTTGGAAGGTTGACCAAGGTCATGCCCAGAGGCCCATTGGGAATGCCTGCCCCTCCTCCACAAAGCGGACTGAGTGGCTGAGGCTGGACAGCTGGCTGAGGGCTCCAAGTCCTGTGCCTCTAAGTACTTTTCCTTTTATGCTGTCACCTCTCCTGGACCATAAACTACTCCTCCATAAGGAGTCCATTTAACAGGAGGAAGAGTAGAGGCGTGGCGAGGTTTTCCGTGCACCCTAGTCGGCACTGTAATTTCGCCATTCATCATCGGCTCTCCATTCTTTTCCATTCATCTGCTACACTTTTGTGTCCTCTGCTCTGTGCACTGCCACTTTGTAACACGACGTCACCCTCAAGTGCTGTGGCCAGGGCCTGTGTCAGTTCCTCCACCCCCACAATTCTATCTGAAGAACTCCTACGTATCCTTAAGAGCCCAGCTCAAAAGCTGCACCTCTGAACTCCCTTCCCCGACACTCTCGGACCCCGGGGATTTCTTCCTCCACTGAAATTTCTCCTGTTCCTCTCCCTGCTGCACTCGATTGCCTGCGACCAACCGCCATTGGGGCTGGGGCTGTGCTTCCCTTCACACCCCCTCTTTCCGCTCTGTGTCCTCACAGCCTGGCCCGGGGCCGGCACAGAGGAGGGAACAAAAACAGTTCAGTGTATTCCTGGAGCAGAAGCTAGTTGCTATGGAGACAAGGAAGTGTTGCAACTTCCCTGACTTTTGAGGTTGGGGTCACAGAGGGCAGCTGTGTTTTGGTCCCCTGGGATCAACCCAGGATGACCATTCTAGGGTTCTTATGGACCCAGAGTCACCTCAGGCGGGTCCTTTCCCATCCCTGGGCCTCAGTTTACCCATCAGTAGCATGGGAGCATGGGGGTTGCTTGAATCTCGAAGGCCATTTCTGACGTTCCATATCCCTGTGCCTTCAGTCCTGCCACATAACTACAGGCGGGCCCTTTGGGGCCCCTCTTTGGGCCTCAGTCTCCCCATTGGGTTCACCTCTCTCCTCTAAAAAGTTACCTGCCTGAGTCAGACACTTCCAGAATCCCAGAGTTTCAGCAGCCAGGTGGCCTTTGATAACTAAACCTGGGACTCTTGTGACCTGCAGAGGCACAAAGAGGGAAGTCTTGTTTCCGGGGTGGCAGCAGGGGGAGCAGGAAGGTGGGTGGTAGGGGAGAGGCCAGGCCAGCTCACTCCGGTCTGAACCTGTGCAGGCCCTGGTCTCCTTCCCTCACCTTGAAAGCGGCCAGAGCCAGTGTGCGACAGGTGGGCCTTGCTTCGGCTGAAAGCTGTGCCCTCCGCATTCTAGTGTGAGCAGAGGGCTGGAGTGGCCCCAGAAGCTGCCCACAGTGGCGGGGTGGAGTGGGTGGGCAGTGCCTTCTTGCCATGTCTCCTCTCTCTCCTTTGCTCACCCTGGTAGCATCCCCGCCCCAGCCCCAACACCTGCCTGGCACTTCGGAGTGGTTCAGACTTCCCCATTAGGCCCAGAAAGGGAGTGACCTGGGATGAGAGGGCCTCTGGGCTCTCTGGACCTGCTTGCTCATCCGTAAAATGGGTGGCGAGTGCTCACCTCCCAAGGGCTGCCAGGAGGGGAGACTGAGGAAGGCAGTTTGTGCCTAATAAAAACACTGGATAGGATTGCCAGCTGGAGGCAGGCACAGGCCTCAGCCAGAGGGACGCCCCTTTGAACATCGTTTTCGGGAAGTGAAAGCCTGAGCCTTTTCAGGATGAGAATCTGGCGCTGCATATGAGAAGTACCCACCCCACCCCACCCCACCCCACCCCCGCGACCGCTGCCCCGTCTCTGGGCAGTTCCCAGTGGTCAGGAACCATGTAGCCGTCAGAATGTGCTTCCCTGTCTACCGGCGTTCCCGGTGCCGTCTGCTGTCGGGCTGAGTAACACCCCCAGGGCAGTCCTGGGCCCTAGAAGGGGCCCTGCTCAGGGCCCGAAGACCCATTTCCCATCTCACCCATGGTCAAGGCCTGCTTCTCTCTGCCCTCGGTTTCTCCATCTGTGGATTGAAGCTCCTTCTAGCCAAGACACCTTTCAGAAGCCTGTTTGAGCATTTCTCCCTCCAAAAATAAGCAAGGCTCCCTACATCAGCCCCCCAAGATTGAATATTGTTTATCTCACCTCTGCTCAAGAAGTTCTCACTTTTTAAACAGAGGAATTGCCATCTGGCCACATGGCTTTGGACTTCGCTGTGTGGATGGTGGTGCACTGAGTCACCCGGCCCCTCCTTCCCGGCAAGCCTCTGTCTTATCCTTGCCTCCCCCCGGGGGCCTCAGATGTTTCCCTCTGTACTCCGCCAGCCCTCTGTATACTCCTCCACTGGACTGTCCCCTCTGTGAGGGCACTGGCTGGGTCTTAGTCCTATATCCCCAGAGGGCCTGGGGCAGAGAAAGTGCTCCGTAGTGGCTAGGTGGATGATAGAATGGAAATCCTCATCTAGCCAGATAGTTCCAATTTTCGTAGCACAGGGGTCTCACTCTGCTATGTCCACTTGTTGGGAGTTTTGCTCAGTAGAAAGGATCTTTTTTTAAAAAATCATTTTCTAGTAAGCTCTAAGGCCAGGACTGGTTTTATATACTTTTGGTGAATCCCCATCTTTCAAAACTGGTGCTTTCTGACTTGTGTTTTTACATTTCCTCTATTTGCCTTGTTTGAACAGCTACTTTTTCTTTTTGGGACTCTGTAGAGTAAATAATTCTGCCTCTCATTTTCTTGAGATTTCTCATGCCAAAGAGGCAGGGAGGGTTAGTAAACATTCCGCTTTGGTTGTTCTTTGCTTTGTTCTGTTTTTTCCTTTGCGTATTAGGTTTTATCCATTTTATCTGCCTGGTCCCCGGGCCTCTGACACCCCATCTTCCCAGTGATTGCTCGGTGGCATTGCATCTGCCGGACCCACCATGTGCAGTAGTGCACGTTGCATACTGCACAGCTTAGGGACACGTGTATTGTAACCCCTTCTCCACTGTACATTTATTAGATAAATTTCTGGTGGATGGTGGTAAAATATTTTGAGGAAGAGGAGCCTTGTTCTCATTCTCATAAAGCCCTGTGAGGATTAAGAGTTGGACTGCCATTGGCCTATTGCCCCTACTGAAGCTTGGGCTCACCCTTGACTCCTCCCAGGACTGCAACCTGTAACACTGGGTTTCCACGCCCTGCCCAGAACCTGGCCTGTGGGAGTATGTCACCAGGGAACTGAAGCCTCTAGACTCCACCTTCCAGGTGTTTCTAAAGCTGTCCGTCCTCCCCACCCACATGGAGCAGGCTTCTCCCTCAGGTATCTACCTCCAGCCTTCCCTTTTCTCTACTTGGCCACAAGTGTGACCTTAATAAAAGGTCCCTATGATCTTGTTACCTTCTCCACGCTACCTGAAACTCCTTCATGGCTCCCTACCACCCGCAGCCTGGCACTCAGGGCCCTATAGTCTCTGGCCCCAGCTGAACTTTCACTTGTGTGTGTGTTGCACACTCTGTCCTCTGCCCTGTCTGCCTTGGGAACTCCTAGGCATCCTGCAAAGCCCTGCTCGGGCCTTGGCTAGCCCTTGTACACCTGCCAGATCAAATGGACCGGTCCCTCACCTTTGCCCTAGTTCCTCTAGCACTGTTTTCTGACCACTGTTGCAGCCCTAACCCGGCAGGACTGTAGCTACTGTCAGGGTACCCCAGCCGGAGGCGTGCTGTGGCTCCCTGACACCCAGCACCACACTTGGCTCTTGCAAACATTCCAGAATGCTTGCTGAATAAGTGAATGAATAGAAGATGGCTACCCTTTACACAGAATTGGTAGGTTTTGTGGGTTTTGGGGGGGGGGTGCGGAATGTGTATACACACACACACACACACACGTATGTATTTGCACTCTAGGAAGGTGCCTTTCAAGTGACTTGCACACCTTGGTTGAAAAAGAATTGAATGATTTCAGCCCTGGAGTCACAGCTGCCCCATTTACATGGTCTGACCCTCGGCCCCTTCTCTTTCCCTCCCCATCTCCAGTTAGAGCCAGAGGAGTAACCAGGCTGGGCCAGGCTCCCAGAAATGTCTCCTGGTCCTGATCGTCTTGTGCCAAACTGCCAGGGTCTAAGGCTGCCTGGGAGTTGGCTGTGCCCACGTTGCTGCCCTACTCAGCTCAGCTTCCTGGGAGGAAAAACTCAGCAGCAGCTGCCTGGCCGGGCCGCAGGGCCTCTTGGGCAAGACCCCCTGGGCAGGGCGGGGGGCTGGAGCCTCACATGCACTGCCCACGCACCAGGCGAGTCTGCGGGCAAATGGGCTCCAGCCTACCGTGCTGCTGGGGGAGGGCCGGAGGGAGGGCCACCCTTCTGTTGGGTAAACATGGGTGTTCAGGCCTGTCTAGGCACAGCCCTGTGCTATATCTGTTCGAGGCACAGCATGGCATTTCGCCGAGCTGGGAGTTGCCAGGTGTCAGCCTGAGGGTGACAGAGGAGGACACTTGAGAGTCTCCACAGACCTTGCCTGGGACTCGGCCCCTCTTCTCTGATTTCCTCTTGGCTAGTTTTGGCCCCATGCTGTTGGAGTCCCCGCCTCCTTCTAGGGGAAGCAGCAGACCCCTCTTCCTGGGCCCTGAAACCTAGGGCCTAGGAACCCTCAAGGACGGCGATGTTGAATCGGGACAGAAGCCAGGTAGCCATTGTGGGGGGGGGGGGGCTGGGTCCTTCGGGCACTTGGGGTTGTCAGCTGCATGCTCCCTGGAGGCGGGATCCTCTGCAGGACTTGTCAGCCAGCGTGTCACCATCTGTAAATGATGATACCCTCCCCCCAACACCACTGGCTTTGGAGGGCTGTTAATGTCACCTCTTGCAGGCTCCACCTGGAGCACCGAGCCAGCTGGCCCTTTCCAGGACAGGGGCCAGACCTGCCTCCTCCTCTGTCCCTCTCCCACCTTCCTCCTCCCCAGGCTACCTGCTCCCTTTTTACCCCCACACACGTGTCCATGCGTGTGCACATGAGTTCCAGGGTTTGGGGAGGGAGGGGCAGGTTGCAGAGAGACAGGATGAGCCCGAGTGTAATTTTATTTCTGTGGTTCTCCTTTCAGCTGTCACGGTAAATCTATTTTACTTGTCACTTTGTAAATCATTATGCAGGATTAAGCCTTTTACCAGCTTTTAAGGCTTCTGCAGCCATTGACAACCCACCTCTTCCCCGTCCTGCCTTCCGAATGTCCCTCGCTGCTCTGGGCTCTGGCCCCGCTGCTGTTCCTTCGGGCGTACTCTCTTGGCATGACAGGGAGAGCCTGGGGGACAGCACACCTTTCTTTGAGTTTAGCTGCCCCGTTTTACTGACCGGAAAGCAAGCTCAGGAGGGGCAGGGGCGCCCAGGCCCAGTGCCCCGGATGCTCGATTGTTTCCGATGCCCCTTGAAGCGGTACGGGGGGGGGGGGGTAGCTGCTGACAGTAATGGGGGGCACTGCTCTCAGAGGGTATTCCCTCATCGCCCACAGGATCCTGGCCCCCTCCTCTCTTCGGTGGCTATGGTAAAATGGTTCAACACCTACAGGGGGCTCCAGCTTGGAAGAGGTTGAAGGGAGGCAGAGACGGGTTGGGCTGCCCACATGTGCTGGGGCCCGAGGAGGGCCTTCCGCCTGCTGTCAGGGTGCAGGGGGAGCTGCACAAGCTGGGAGAGGGGGCAGGCAGGGAGCTGGAGGTGTCCTTCAAGTCCCCCCCCCACACACACTGGCACGCAGGATCCCATTTGTTTATTTCTCTGGAGTCCCATGCCCTTCTCCCAGGAAGGCTTCGGGATGCAAGAAGAATGAAACCGTCCGCTGAGATGTTCACAGAGTCGTAGACAGTGGCCAGGGCCTGCTAGGCCAAGAGCCAGCAGCGTGTGCTTGTGCATTTCCTATCGCCCGCCCATCGGAGAGGCCTGCTGAGAAAAAAGAGAAAACAAAAAGGCACCCCCTTGCAAGGCTGACACGCATTTTGGGAGCTGAGGCTTGCGGGGTGCCTCCCATGAGAGGGACAAGGATGTATGTGCTGGGGGCCGTGCTGCCCCATGAGCCCTGCCGGGTTGGGCTCGGCCCTGGTGCTCACTGCCTCTTCCAGCAGGACAGATTAGCCTTCCCTCTAGGCCAGGGGATTCCTTCTTATTACTCGGGTTCCTGTGTTCCCTCCTGCCTGTGGCTGGTAGAGGCCCCTACCTTAGAGGCCAACATTCACCCAACCTGCTTCCCCCATGCCCCTCCCACACCTCCTTTGTCTTGAAACTTGACAGATTAATCACTCACTTGGCATCTCAGTCCCGCAGGATGGCTGCTGGAGCATCCCGTTAGGGCAGGTCTCTTTCTTGGCATGGCAAGGACTCCCGAGGGAGAACAGGAACGCTCTTGCAGCCTCCTGATTGCCCCGTCGCAGCCCCCACCGTGCTGGGTCAGCCCCCACCATGCAGACCCTGCTTATTTTCCTGTCTCTAGACTTGAGCTCTTTCTAGAAGGCCAGAGCCCTGTCCCTTGTATCCCATGGCACTGGGAAGGGGGGCGTGGAGCACAGACTTGCGCCTTGCCATCCTTTGAAAGGATGGCCCAGTAAAAATCCGGAGACCTTGACTTTAAAGAGCTGCACAGTCTAAAGTGGAAACCAAGCCTTGGCTATGTGGCAGAATAGGAATGATGCATACCAAAGTACCAGAGAGATGGGCTAAGAAGTTCCAAGGAGAACTTGGAGCAAGTGAGACATGAGAATGGGTTCGAGTGGTCGGGGAGGGCCCCCCTGGAGGAGGCGGCATTTAAGGGTGGTTTTGAAGATGGAGAGGCTTTAGCTAGAATAAGGGAAGAAGGAGGGGGAGGAAGGACACTTCTGGGAGGCAGAAAGGTGTGAACAAAGGAAGGGAGGTATCCACGCCAGGGGTCTGGGGGAGCTCAGACAGTGCCCCATATCTTCAGGGGAGTAACTGAGGCTGAGTCTCCAGCGACGGCTGGGACCCCGGAGGGAAGGTAGGGTTAGGAGGGGAGGTTCATCCTAGAGGTAGGGGCGGGGAAGCTTTGAGCAGGGAAGGGCAGGGACAGAGCAGCGTTTTAGGAGAAGAATCGGAAAGCAGGGGTCTGCCCAGATTGGAGCAAAAGAAAACCTGAAGCCCTGCTGATCACAGGTGAGCAGAGTCCCTCAGGTGTAGTTCAGGACCCAACAACCAGTGCTGGGTGGGAGGGCCTGGGGGACTGGCTGCTCCTCCAGCTGGGCCCCTCCAGCCGTGAGGAAGAGGCAGTAAAATCAGGGGGGTCTGAAGGTCCAGCACCGGTTCGTCCCGACTGCTCCCTTACTGGGCGATGTGGTCCTGCCTCCGTCCTCAACCTGCCAAATGGGGAGATTTAACAACCCCTGTCCAGCCTCTCTTCCTGGCAGCTGTGAGGAGTACAAGAGGCACAGTGAGCAAAAGGTCTTAGTGAGCTGACATCACCCGTCGGGCTTCATCCCATTCTGGAAAATCGGTGGCAGCAGTGACCTGGGGGCAGCCTGTGCATCTAGGCTTCATTACCAACAAGCTGGGTGTCTTTGGACCAGTCACTCCCCCCCTGCCGCAGGCCTCCGCTTTCTCCTCCGTAGTTGGGCCCATCATGGTAATCCCTGCCCCCCTGGGTGCTGAGCGTTGTGGTAAACGCGTGCCACGTACACGGTCGCTGGGGTTCCCTGCCAGGAAACCGAGGCTGGGGCGTCCTTCTGTGGGCGGGGCTCCACACTGCCTGGCGAGCCCAGTTGTCACGACAGCTTCGTGACGCCTCCTTGTAAGCCTCGGAACTTCCACCGAGAGGCTCTGGTGCGTGCCTCCTGGTCTCTGGCGACTTCTAGGTCCGTTTTGAGTTTTCTTGCACTCCCTGCCCACTCCCTGGAGGCCTTCTTAATAGTCTAGTGGTAGCAAGCTCTTATCAGATCCTGGTTATTCCCCAGCAAGCCTCGTACAAGGCATGTGCCTTTAAGCGATGCTCGTGGCTGTTTAGAAATCCCAACACCAGCTGGCAGAGGGGCGGTCAGGTAGCTCGCTTTTCTAGAAGATGGGTGATTTTTTTTTTTTTTTTTTTTAGAACAGATTTTGTTTTTCTGAAAGAAGAACCCTTGAGAGGGTAAAGAGACAGGGTACCAGAAACAGCACCCCCAAAGCTGTTTGCATATGATGCAGGCAATCGAGGAGTTGAGGGACCAGTCAATAGGAGAAAGGCTCCTGAGGACTCACTTTACATGGGGGAAAACTGAGGCCCAGACAGTAAAAGGGACCACCTTGAAGCCACCCACCCAGAGTGACTGGGTGGCCGGTCCAAGCTTCAGACGGTAATAATAGTGACGATTATTTCATTCTTCTTCTCCGCCATCACCCCCACCACCACATTCAAGAGACTTATTGGGGTCTCAGCACCATGCCAGGCGGTGTGTGTGTATCATCTCGTTTAATCTGCCAAAGAACCCAATGAGGAAGGGACTATTTTTATCCCCACTTAACACACTTGCACAAATGGAGTGGTGCGTGGAGAGATTAAGGCCACAAAGCTGCAATGTGTCAGGGTCTCGAACCTTCTCTCCCACTGCTCTTCCGACCCCTTCGCATGCCCTGGATGCCTCTTTGGGGCCCATCCCCGGGGCCAGTCCCCATGAAGCCGCGTGAAGCCATCTTCCTCTTTCTAGGAGGTGTGGGCACGGAGGCCTTTCTGTATGGGGGAGATGAAAGAACCCGTTTGGGATGATTTTTATCAGCTCAGGCAAGCTGGTTTGACTTACAGGAAGGAGCCAATTTGCATTTTGGGAAAGAGCTGAGTGTAAAGGCCACGGTGAGCGCTGGGCGGATTTATAAATCAACGGTCGACCCAAGGCATTGTATGTCCCCAGCCGTACAATGCTGGGCTCACACTGGCACCACAGACCCGTTCTGCACGTCACAGCTGCCCTTTGGACAGAAAGGGCCTGACTGAGTAAGAGGATGCCAGGGAAGCCGTCCTCCGGCCTGGCTTCCCTGGGCACAGGCAGGCCGGGTGAGTTCGGCCGTGGCCGGGGCTGTTTACCGCGGCTGCTACATCGAGTGCCAGGTGCACCGCCCGCTGGCCAGGACGCGTGGCCCAGAAGGCAGTGAGCATCTCCGCTCTCCCCGAAGCTCAGAGGGAGGTGCCAGGGCCAGGTTCTGTGAGTCTGGGTGGTGGTATCGTGGTTGCTGGACAGCCTCCAGAGCTGGCTGCAAACCCTCGTTCTGCCACTTAGCAGTGCTTTTGCTTTCTGGAGCCTTCCATTCCTTGGCCATGAAATGAGTAGGACTTACTTCCCGGGTTATTTTGAGAATTGAGTTAGGTAAGGTTGACTACTGTCGGTGCTCCTAGTTGTCCCCGCCCTGCCATGGGGTAACTAGGTGATTTGGGGCAAGTCCAAGGCTTCCCTGGGCCTCACTTTCTTCTTCGGAAGGTGACGGGGTGGGTGCCGGTCAGGGACCGAGGATCCTCGGGCCGGAGGGGGCTGCTTCCGCCCCACAGAGTCCAGGAACTCCAGCTCCCGGGATCACCAGATTCATATCCTACAAGCTCCCTGCATGGGAACTTGGGCATTCAGCTTCCCAGTCAGCACTCCATCTTCATGGGTACAAAGCGGGGTAATGGAGGTTGTTAAGAGGAAGTGTACTAATGTATGGTTAGTACTTAGCGTAGAGCCAGGCACATGGTAAACGCTCATAAATAAATTATATCTGGAATATTTATTTCAGGAAAAAAAATCTATTTTCGAATCAGAATACTGTCTCTTCAAATATTCGGATTTAATTCCAGATAATACTATATACCCCAAATGACCATAATCCCAGTAGTTACAAGACTACCCCTATCTGTTCACCTTGCGAACTTGCAGAACCTCCACAGTAACCCTCGTTCAAGGCAACCGTGCTCAGATGAACTTAACCAGTTCTTGCCTGGTCATTCAGCCTTCCCAACCTCCAGCTCACCTCTCTGCCCAGATAAAGATTATCAGTCTTTCTTATCTGACTGCTCTGAGAGCAGACCTGCTGCTTCCCCTGCCTTCGGATTGCACCTGTCTGTTGCCTTGGGCTTAGAATGTTCCCAACAAATGCCACCACGTGAGCAAGGGCCCTTGGCCCCCATTCACCCAGAGACATCCCCTGGATCCCTGCACCCCCATAGGGATGCCCAGTTATTTCACAGGGTGCAGTGGATCTTTTCCCTCACTGCTTCCCAGTCTTCACTGTTCTGAGCCTTTAGGGGATCCGTGTCTTGGGGCCCTGGGGACCCTCGTACCTCAATCCTCATGGTCAGTTTGAACCCCGGCAGACAGTAGCACTAAAGGTGCCAGAGGTGGGTACTATGCATGGCCACTTAGGAAGATGTCCACTCCTGCTGCTGAAACTGACATCTCCTGAGGTCCCTATGGGACAGGTGGGGCCACAGACTTCCCACCCCCATTTTGTAGGGAGACGATTGGGTAGAATTTGGTGCAGTTAGTTACATGCTCTGCTCACGTGGTAAGGCCAGGATTGGAATCCAGTTCCTGGCCTGACCTTAAGCCCTCAGTTCCCCACTTGCCCTGCCTCTGAGGGTTCCTGGAAGAAGCTGAGGGTGAGGACGGGCTGGGAGAGGAGGGGCTGGAGAGGAGTCCTGACGGACAAATGTTTGCCCAAGGAGAGTGTTTCAGAGAATCTCTAGCGTGGAGCTCAGGGGTAGGACGAGGAACATCAACCCTGAAACAACCAGCCATTTTCTCTAGAACTTCTTGATTCAAAATGCTCCTTCAGAGACTGATAGAAACTAGGCCCTCTGCCCCTGACCACCCTCAGACTGAGACACTCATTCCCCACATGGGTAAGGGGGCCTGCCGGGGGTCCTGCCCTGCCAGGCTCTGGGGCTGTGATGGTGACCGGACAGAGAAGATCCTGTCTTCGGGGGGGCCCAAGGAGGAAACAGGCCAACCGATGCCCCCTTTATAATTTATGATAAGCACTGAGAAAGAAACAGTGGGTTGCTGCTTGGAGAATACCAAGGGGTGGGCGTGGGGGCCCTTTAGGCCCTTTAGGCAGGAAGGCCTTTCTGAGAAGAGACATGAGATGATGTGGCCCGGGGGTGGAGAGAACCTGAGGCAGAGGGGACACCCTGTGCAAAGGCAGGCCCTGAGACTGCAAAGTGCTTCGTGTGTTCTAGAAACTTGACGGGAGTCTCATGTGGCTGGGGCCGAGTGGCCTGGGACAAGGTGGGTCCCACCCACATGGTCCACCTCATCTCGGGTCTCCCACTTGCCCCCAGATAGCCAGCAGACCTGCCAGACCCTGGTGTGAGCTCCGGCCCGTATCTGCTTGTGGGTTCCATACAGGGCCAGCTTCCTGCCCCAGCCAAGGGGCAGATGACAGGACATCGGTGGTGATTTCTGCCCCCCGCTAGCCACCTCCATCTTTGCAGCATGAATGAGAGGCCTTCTCTGAGCTCTCGGTCTGTCCCCCGGCTTGACTCTTTTTGGGGGACACCACACATGCCACTCTTCACGACCTGGTATTTCAGCGCCCGTCCTGCGGCCGTGGAGGGAGGAGAAGGCAGAGGGTGGGAGGGCTGTCCCCGGTGGTCCTGGAACAAGCCCAGGTTCTCTGGGCCGTGGCCTCGAGAGGTCAGCCGTTGGCCTCGAAACCTTTGTTTCCTTTGGTCTCTGCTTAAAAACTCTGGTAGCAAAGCTGCCTGGAATGGAGTGTGAAGAACTCGAGATAATAATAAAATCAATTGGACTGTTTCCCCAGTAATTCTAGAGACTGATGCATCATTAATGTTGGTAATACAGTGCCTGTCAGATCACAAACTTCTCAATAAATGTGCAGCTGGCAGGCTCTGATAGAAATTGGAGGCAAGCAGAGAATGAGATTTGGGGCCTTTGATATATGGGGTGTCAGCGGTGCGGTGAAGTTTTTATCAATTTCTGTCACTTTGGGCTTTTGTGCTCACTACATATGTGGTCTTCGTGGCACCTCTCTGCGGGCTGCTTGGATGTTAACTGCCCTCCCCCTAGTAGCGCGAGAAGAGCTGAAGGAGGGGCCTCGACGTCCAGGGGGCCCTCTATGGGGCCTCGTTACCAAGAGCTTCTCAGGCGACGTGAGCCCGTGAAATGGGCAAAACCAGAGGCCTTTGGACCTGCCCATGTGTCACTCAGCCACCCCACGAGCATTTATTGGGATCCTGCATTGGGGGTCTCCAGGAGCATTGTTTGTTTGTTTTTTTTTAAAGTTTGTTTATTCTAAGAGAACGAGTGCAAGTGGGGGAGGGGCAGGGAGAGAGAGACAGGGAGAGAGAGAGAGAGAGAGAGAGAGAGAGAGAGAGAATTCCAAGCGGGCTCCACACCACCGCCAGTGCAGAGCCAGAGTCAGGGCTCGAACTCACGAACCTCGAGATCATGAGCTGAGCTGAAATCGGGTGCTTAACTGACAGAGCCCCCCAGGCGCCCCTCCAGGAGCTGTGATGGAAGCCTTGGGCTTGGGGAGGGGGGAATGGTCAAGTGGTCATTTCTACCTAAGGGTCAAGGGTCCGAGGGAAAGTGGAAGGAGTAAGTGCCTGCACGGCTGTGGCCGTGCCTGCCCCGTAGACAGTTGAGGAAGGCCTGTTTGAGAGGGGGCACTCACAGGGCCAAAAGCACCGTGTGCCCTGGAGTTTACGGGGGAGCAAGGAGCTAGACGAGGCAAGGCCCCCGGGGTCGGGGAGAGAAGGTAGGAACTCCTTGCAGGCAGCATCACGCAGTAGTCAGTGCATACCCTCGGCAGCCAGACGGCTGGGACTGTGTCCCAGCCCCTGTGCTTACCAGCTGGGCAACCCCAGGAAAGTGACTCAACCACTGCGTGCCTCAGTCTCTCCGTCTGCAAACTGGGGGTGTAGTAGCAGAGCCACGTACCCCGGAGGGATCCCGTGAGCATCAGTGAATCGATGCCCGTGCAGATCTCAGAACAGGACCCCGGTGCGTTGCGGGCACCTGACCAGCATCGGCATTCCTTTTGCACGGCTGTCTCGGCTGGCTCCAGTAACCTCAGAGCCACACAGAGGAGCTGCGGAGAGGTGAGGTAGGGCGTCCACACACAGCTGGTAGGAAGCAGAGCGGGCATTTGAGCCCAGCCGCTGCTGAGGCTGGGGTTGGGCACGGTGGGTCGGGTGCCATGGGACCGGCGCCTTTCAGAGGACTGGGAAGCCAGCATTCCTGGGGGGGGGTCCCCTGAGCACCAGGGCCCTTGCCCTACTGGACAGGGGTCCCTCCCCGGTCTCCCTTTAACGTGTCCCTCCCTCTCGTGGCTTTGCAGAGACTCTAGGATTTACTCACTTGTTTTGCATCTGTGTTTGCTTTGAAAGGAAGGCCAGGTTGCAAGGCCCCCTGGGGCCTCAGGAAAGAGGAAGCAATCTTGTTAGACTGGGGTGTGGAAAAGGCAGGGGGCTTGCACTGCACTTCGAGCAAGGAGAGGTGGCATCTGGGCCCAGCTCTGTCCCAGGCTCCCTCTCTGCCTCTCAGAGCCTCCCTGACCCATACAGACCCTCCTGGCGCGAATGCTGGTACTTGTTCTAGGTCGGGGAAGGTGGCTGGTCCCACATTTTGCAGGTGACTTGCCTGGGAAGACTCTCACTCCATACACCCCTCCCCCCTGCCTGCCCACCCTGTGGCTTGGGCTTGGAGGAAGTGTCCCCTTCCGCCCAGAGAAGGCTCAGGCTGCCGTGGGAGTGGGGGCTGGGCGAGGCGCTGAGAAGCTGCAAGGTACAGTCGCTGTGGACGCGTTAGAACAAGGAGCAGGTGGCTGTCTCTGCACTGCCTAGAGGGCCTGGTCCCAGAGGCATAGGCGCAGGCATGTGGGCCTTTCCTACCCTGCATGGGTCCCACCGCTGCTGCAGGCATGACCTGAACATCACTTTGCTTATCCCCAAAATGGGACTCCTTGATTGGGGATGTGGTGGGCCATGCCCTGTGATGCTCGGAATGCATCTGCTTTTGAGGGCCAACGATGGACAGGCGGGTGACAGGTTCCAGCCTGTCCCCGGGAGCTCTGAGCCTCACTGGGGGACAAGACAGGCCAGCATTCCTACAGCAGTGGGACCTAGTGGCTGTGATCATAGCCCAGCTGAGTAGAACAGCTTGGGTCAGCCTGCGAGGGAAGGGCATTCAAGGAGGGCTTCCCACAGGAAGTGAACCTCTGAGCTGTACCCCAAAAGATGAGTCAGTCAATGCTCAGCAGAAAAGGGGTAGCGGGGGGCATCAGGCCTGGGTGGGTGGAAGCCAAGGAGCTCAGTGGGGGCCTGATGACGTCCTCAGAGGACCTTAAATGCCATCCACGCCTTAGAGTTTATCTTTAATGCAGGGTCAACAAGAAAAGATTCGGAGGAGAGGAATGACATAGCCAGATCTGATTTATAGAACAATCACAGTGGTGGCAGCGTGGACAATGTTCTCACAGGTCCCCTGAGAGCCCTGCCAGCATCCGGGAGAGAAGGCACGAGACCCAGCACTGGCAGGGGCCTGGACACGGGAGCAGGGGTGTGGTAGCAGCATCTGAGGGGAATGAACTCCAAGTGCCAGTGTGGGGGTGCCCTTGGCCGTCAGGGCCTGTGCACTCAGAACCCCGGGGCACTTGTTTAATGGTGCAGATGCCGGCCTCACCCCAGCATGTCTACATACTCACATTTAATAGGCTGGTGGAGCACTGCAGGGCTGATGGGCAGCACAGAGCCTGGGACTCCGAGGGGTCCGGAGACCATAGGACGACAGCTGATAGCTGATAGCTGATTGCAGAATCTTGAAGATATACGTGGAGATATCGCAGGAGTGGACTTGGCTGGAGAGAGGAGACAGGACTGAGCTCATACCTTGAGAGTTAATCCAGCAGTTACAGAGTGTCCTTCCTGTGCGGCTCCGTGTGGCGCAGGGCAGGCCCTTGCCCTGGGGGAGCTATTGACACTATAATGGAGGGGGGCACAGTGATGGCACGGTGCCAAGCTCGCTCTGCTGGAGAAGGAGGCAACTGAATCAGCCCTCTGGAGTGTCCGGGAGATTCTCAGGCCAAGAAGTGGGGGAAGGGCATCAGAGGCAGAGGGAACAGAGCCTGCAAAGGCTCAGAATACCGGCGGGATTTATCAGAGGGGCACAACCCTTCCAGTCAGGCCAGAAGGCATGGACTTTGTTCCCGTCTAGGGGCAACAAGTCAGCCAGGCCTCCCAAGTCAGAGAAGAAAGGCCAGGGGCTGCTAGATCCCGAGAGGCCTGAAGTCCTCAGCCTGGTGGGTATTCGGGGGTCGAGGGGAGGTTGGTGCTTACCCGTCACCGCCTGCCCAAGGAGGATGACCAGTCAGTGTGCCAGTCCTCTGACAGCCTGCATGTTTCTCCTTGGCACGGCCACATTCATAGGAGCCGTGAGGTAGAGAAAGCCCTGTTTGTCCAGAGGGAGGGGCCGCCTCTGGGCAGGCGACTGGCGCCTACCCCTCGGTGTTAAAGTCCATCTGGGTGAACCAGGGCAGGGAGGGAGGAGGAGGGTGGCCAGGTGATGGCTGTTCTGGCAAGTACACCTTGTCATCTTAGGTGAAGACAAGCCGTGGGGCCCCAGGGGTCAGTATTCTTTCTCGCTACGGTCCACCCCCTGCCCCCCAAGCACTCACACCGAGGATGCACGGTCGGCCCTCCACACTCTAGGAATGAGACGTGAGGAGCAAGATGTCAATTACTGAGTGCCAGTTGCCGCGATACAGAACAGTGGCTGAGGACCAGAGAGGGGAGATGGCCTGCTCCAGGTCACACAGCGAGTTGGACAGCCAGCCGGTTCGCATGGCACCGTGGCCCTCCAAAGCTCTGACTTGAACTGGCCAGGCACCCACAAGGCTAAGTCTCTGGCCGCCTTCTCTGTACCTCCTGCTTTAGCCACCACTCTAACCCCCCGGGAAGAGGGACAGTTACCTCCCTCCTGAAGGGCTGTCAGCTCGCCCGGGGAGGTACTGCCCGCCCCAAGTGGAAGATGTGCAGCGGGTAACGTGGATTTGGGGAAGTCTTGAACCCCTCCTGACAGGGAGGCAGACATCCCAGCCCTGGAAGTGTGTAAACATAGTTATTTTTAGCCCTGGGAAGGCTGTGGGCACCACAGCGTGACCTGCATTTGGCTCAGCCCCCCTCCTCCTGCCCCACCAGGGAGACAAGGGCTTCTTTGCCCCCCTCTCCCACCAGCAGCCTCAGGGCTGGGCCAGTGGATTCCGGGACGCGCTAAGAGAAGGAGCTGGGTGGGGGATCTCAGCGAGGCTGCCCACGGCCGGGAGCTGAGGCCAAGCCCAGCTCACAAGGGGCAGGATGTGGTTTTCAGAGAGGCGACATTTCAAGTTGCAAGAGAAATATTGGAGCCACACGATTTCATGCTTTTTTCCACGGGCTCTTATTGTCTGATCTTTGTACCTTCCTTGGTCTGGGCATCAGGAGGCCCGGTCCCGAGTGAACATGCTACCGCTTTCACCACTGGGTGCTCCCGGGCATGCGGGGCACGTCTTGGTGTCTCATTTATGCCCTCATCAGTGAGGTGAGTTAATTCCCAACCTGGCTGTGGGGTGGGGCGGGGGAGCTGATGAGATCATGGATGCTCACTCACTTGCTCCTTGAAAAAACACTCACTGGGCATCAGTTTTGTGCCAGGCGCTATTCTGGCCACTGACTGTAAAGCAGGGAGCCAGCCTGGCAAGGTGCTGACCCTCCTAGACTAATGTCCTCCGGGTGGGGACAAGAGACAAATAACAAATAAGGACACGCGTCAACAGTAATCAGCCCGTGATCCGCACGATGCGGGACTAATACGGAGGTAGTTGTGGAGTGGCTGGGGTGGTGGAGGGGGCGTGTGTTTTAGACCAGGGCTATCAGGAAGGACCCCCTGAGAAACTGAAATAACGCAGAATGGACTGTCCGGAGGGGAGGAGGTGGCGAGAGGGAGCAGCAGGTGCAAAGGCCGTGGGGCAGGAAAACCAGCGGGGGCTAGAAGGCAGCAGTGCCGCAGGAGCGGGCAGTATACTTGCTGAGGTGGACCGGGGCCAGACGCACAGGGTGTGTGGGCCTTGGGGATGCCTGGGAGAGGGCTATAAACAGGAAAAGATTTGCTCCATGGGTGCAAAGAGGAGCAGGAGGGCAGTGAGAGTGGGAGGCCAGAGGGGGGCTGTTGCCCTGGTTCAGGCAAAGGAGCTGGTGAGAGGTGGGCAGGTTGGAGCCCAGGGAGGGAACCGTGGAAGTGGCAGGTGGCTTGGCTGAGGGGGAGCGTCTGAATTAAGGAGCGTCTGGATTTGATGCCTGGGTGGTCATGGTGGGTGGAGGGGGGTGCTGGGGAGAGGGCAGTTGATCCAGAGGGGGCCAGCAGAGGGTAGAGGAGGAAGAGATGTGGGGGATGGAAGCTGTTGTGGATGCGTGGCATTTGCAATACCTGTCAACGTTCAAGTGCAGAGGGCTGCCCCGGGAGCAGCCGCATGGGAAAGGCCGGGCCCCAGTCTGGCATGGCTCTCCTCCCGGGGGCTCTCTGCCAGCCTCCAGCCAGGCTGTGTGGGCGTTCGCTCCCTCGGGGCCTGGCCTGGGGTCTTGTCCCGGTGCATGATGGACGAGGGCCTTCCGGTTCCCTGACTTCGAAGTGGGTGTGGGGAGGGGAGGGGGCAGTGCCTGCATCCTTGGGGCAGAGGGGCTTGAAGGCTCTGCCCAAAAGGCTGGGCTGGATGGACCGGAAGATGCCCTGCTGGGGGACACTGGAGCACCCTTTGCCATTGGCTGGACCCAAGCCCTGGGTGTCCCTACCAAGCCTTGTTCTCAGGTGGATTGACTTATTGTGAAGTAGCAGTGAGTCCTCGTGTGTCTGAACCAGGATGCCAAGGACAGTGGGAGTTAGCAACACGTTTGGGGTTGTTTTTTTTAAGTAAGCTCTATACCCAACTTGGGGCTTGAACTCATAGCCCCGAGGTTAAGAGTCACATGTTCTACTGACTGAGCCAGCCAGGCACCCCAACACATATCGGATTTTTAACAGCAAACCTGGTTGACCTCCTTTTTTGTCATCAGCCAGCTGTGTGACCCTGAATATGTTCCCTCCCTTCTCTGGGCCTCGGAATTCCCACCTGAGACACCAGGATGGAGTGAAAGGTTCTCAGGGTCCTGCAGCTTGAAATGCTGCATTTTGAGTACAGAGGATTGGTATTGAGGGTTGTGGTGCAGGTAAAGACTGGGCTGTGGAGATGCCTTGCAGGGACCTGGGGAGCCAATGAGGATAGCACAGAAGCCACTTGAAGGATGGTCCCAGGAGGTTCGTCGGACACGCTGGGCTGCCTGCAGAAGGTCAGAGGGAACAGCTTACCATACAAGCAGTTGTGTCCTCACGAAAATCACTAGGAGTTTTAAAGCCTCAGTTTTGCCATCTGCAAAATGGGGTGATAGACGTCGCTGACCTCGGAGGGATGAATAACTACTGAGGTAACGTGAGGAGAGCGACTTTAGAGGCTCGGCTGCTGCTCGTAAAATGTCTTTGGTTTTGGAGGTTGCCTTCTCCCTGTCCGTCTTCAGTTTATAGCCGGAATCCAAATTTCAGGGGAGGGCTCTTTTGCTGCTGGGGCTTCCTCTGACAGCCACAATCCTGGGCCTGGGAGTCCTGCCAAACCTAACTCTGGAGGCAGTGAACCTCACTGTGGCCTTGGGGACTGGCCCACTGGCCTTGGCTTTCTGAGCATTAGCCTTAGGTATTGCCAGCAGAGGCACCTTGGGGCTCCAACCAGAGGCAGTAATGGGCTCTGAAATCACACCAGTTTTGTTTTGTGTCTTATTTCTCAAAGAAGGGATGGGCTTTGATTTCCTATCAACACTGATGTGCTTGTTGTTGTTGTTGTTGTTGTGCGTGTGCGTGTGCGTGTGTGTGTGTGTGTTTTGATGGCTCTGGGTTTTGGAGCTGTGGTGAACGTGCGGAAAATAGCAGATGCTGTATCCATTTGCCACCAAACTGTCTCGAAACGCTATAAATATTTTCTAAAAAGACTAGCTTCCCAAGCCCGATGTGTTAGTTATCTCCTCCCTGAGAAACCGATTCCCGAAAATTAAGACAAATAACCTCTTAAATCACAGTTGTTAACCTCAGGTGTAAAAACCGCTACCATGCCAGCCGCGGGTCAGAGTGACTCCCTCCGCCTAAGTGACTCCAAGTGGCACAGAGCGGATAGTGGCGGCAGGGAGGAAAGAACCTTGCGCTCAGTCAGGAGGTCCGCGTCAGAGGCCTCGCTCTGTACTCACTGCTGTGTGACCTCGGGCCAGCGGGCTCACCTCTCTGAGCCTCTCACTTTTCCTCATCTGTGTAACAGAGACACGTTACCTGCCTCCTCTCAGAGCAGGCGAGCATCTCCGAAGTGCGTTTGTGCTCCTTAGAGGTGCACAAAGGTGACTGTCAGGGGTTCATGCGCTACATCAGTCACGACTGAGAAAAACCCTCTGCGCCACCCCCTCCCCGGCCCCTCCTGATTTTGTATGGAAGGTTATGTTATAAAGTTTTGTTTTGTTTTGTTCTGTTTTAAACAAATGTAGTTTAACAAAAACTGAGTTGATCCCCAGAATGGCATCGAACCAACAGCCGTCTAGACGGCAGGGGGGATTGACAAAATCCGGGTGGGTCGACGGCTGAGAAACCTGGGGCCTTCTCCAGCTCCTTCACCTTCGCGATTCTGGGAAGCTGTCTTCTGACCAGGGGACCCTTCCTGACGGAGGAGCCGCGGGAGCCCCTCCCCCAGGGGGCGGGCCCTGCTGGCAGCCAATAGTAGTTGTTCCACCTACGGGGAGGTCAGATCCCGCAGGTTTTGTTTTCCTCTCCACCTGGGAGGGACAGCCTGGAGTGCTGTTTAGAAAAGCCACGCTGAGGTCGCGTTGGACTCTGAGAGTATGGGGATTGATTGCTAGTGGCTGCTACGGTGTGGGAAGGGAGCTCGGTGACATACCTGCCTTCCTGTCACCCGGGAGCTCCTCCAAGCCTGCGGCTGGCCCCCGTCCGCCGTGCGTCGCCAGCACCGGACATGGTGGTCAGCCGGCAATGGAGCCGGAAGCGCCTGTTGGAACAAAGCAGGTGCTCCTTGCGCAGCCCGTTAGGCAGGGGGCGTCCCCGAACCACACCGTCGGCCAGGAGGGTCAGCGCCCAGCCCTGTGCTGGTGGAGCCCATGTGCTGCTCAGGCCCCCACCCCTCCATGGCTAGCCCAGGGCTGCGTAGGGGGCGGGTGCCCAGGAAGTGTCTTGACAGACCCACGAAGCTGCCAAGGCTTCATATCCCTCATCCGTTGTTCTCGGGGTCCCCACCAGAGCAGGCGTGCAGGCTCCTGGCTTGGAAATGCTGGCTGCCGTGTAGACAGGCATCATGATCGTGCTTTGTCGTCCGCAGTGTGCTCACTCTACCACTGCTTTCCTATCTGGTCAGTAGGATGCCCCCATTTTACAGATGAGGAAATCGAGGCCCAGAGTTGGCAAGTGACTTGCTTGAGGTCACACAGCTAGTTAATGCAGAGACCTGGCCTGACCCATGACACTCCTCTCCTGGCCATTTTGTCTTCCACACACAAAGAAAGCTCAAAAGACTTTATGCATCCTGATGTTCAAACTAGCTTCCTTCCTTCCTTCCTTCTTCCCTCCCTCCTTCCTCCCTCCCTCCCTTCTTTCCTTCCTTCCTTCCTTCCTTCGTTCATTTGGAGCCTTTGGAGCCTAGTAGGTAAGAGTTCTGGAGCCAAATGGCCTGCTTTGCATTTCAACCACTTGTTGGCCACGTGACCTTTGGCAAGTTCCTTGACCTCTCTATACCTCAGTTTCCCCTTCTACAAAATGGGCATAAATACAACACAGGGCTGTTGTGACCATTAACAGCTTAACAGTGCCTGGCTCAGGGGTGAGGACTCTCAAGGGCCAGCTGGTGGTGTTCGCTCCATCGGGCAGTGCGGGGGCTCCCTTTCCATGCTGGGCACTGAGGAATCGTATACGTGAGTCGACAAGAGCATCTCACGGTCTGGTGAATGTGAAGTGAGAGGTGGATATGTATAGCAAGAGAGCATTTTAGGTGGATGATCGAGGCCCGGGGTGCGCTGGGCCCCATGGGGTGGTGGGAGGAGGGACAGTGTGCCTCAGTCCCAGTGCATGATGGGGTGTTGAGAAAGGCTTGCCGTCAGAGGGAGGCTATTAGGGGAGGGCTTGTGGAGGGCAGGGAGGGCCTGCCAGGTGGGGGACCTGAGCGTACAGGGCACAGAGGCATGAAATGGGTGGCCCCTGGGTCTGGTCCTCGAGCACTGGCTCAGGGGTCTGGCCTGGCCCTGGCAGATCACGGCGTCCGGGATTTCTTTGGACAGAGGGTGTCCGCATCCCACCCCCTTGTTAACTTCTGCAGCTGAGGCCTCTGGGCTCTACTCTGGGGGTGTGGTGAGTGTTCAGGAGAAGTGGGAAGGCTAAGGTTGGTTTGTTCCAGTGCTGGGCGGAGAAAATCCTGCCCAAGAACCTTGGCACAAGGTAACTGTCTCTTGCTCATCAGCTGATGAGCCAGCTCCCTGCCGTCTGTCTGTCTGTCTGCCTGCCTGTCTGTCTCCTCTCTGCATCTGTCTGTGCAGTGGAGTATAAACAGCCCCTCTCCAACACACAGCCACCGTGGATCTGCTTGGACGCCTGGTGTGAACATCCCAGCCCACCCGGAGACCCATTTATTCTGCCGCTGGGGCATGGGGCCGTTTTAATCATCCTCGCTCTGCCACGAGATACAGATGGTTGTATTATTAATAGTCATAATTAATCAGCCTCCACGGAGGATCTTTTCCCTGGGCGTCAGATCCTTAGGACGAGCAGCCCCACGAGGGCCCGTTCCAGCCTCCACTTTACAGACAGGGAATGTGAGGCCAGGAGAAGGAAGTGACTCACGGGAGGGCAGCGGGGAGTGAGTCCCAGGTCCAGATCCCCCCGACCGCTGCCAGCAGCCCAGTGTTCCTGCTCAGACGTGGACTGTCCACCACCCCCACCCCCGGCACACCTAGGCGGTTGGGAGAGCAGCCCTCAGCCTAGGGGATGAGGTTAGGAGTCTCTCCAGCTGAGAGCAAGGGAAGGAAGGTAGAATGGGGGGTGTGGGGGGGGGGGGTAGAAGCAGAGAGAGGCAGGGCCTAGTGGGCTAGCAGGAGAGAGATCTGATCCGGGGGTGTGGATGGGGAGCCGAACACCAGCTCCCCCTTCCACCCCCTACCCAGACGGTGGGCCTGGGCCTGATGCTGGCCGCTTCCCCCTCTAAGTGCTGTGTCCCAGAGACAGTGATTTAATGCTTGCGGCAGGCGGCTTCCTGATTTACAGGCCTGTTCTGGACGGGCCTGCCTCCGTGAGCACAGTGGCAGCGAGGGGCTTCTCACACGGTCCTGCGGATGGCCGCCTGCCCACCTGCTCCCCTTGCACACTTGTCCTGTCGCCCTCAGATTGATGCCATTCACACTCACACACCCACACGTGCATGCACACACGGCGACTGGCATGACCGGCTGAGATGCCCTGTCCTGAGACTCTGCCGTGGTAAATGAATGCGGAGAGTGCCCTGGTCCAGAGTCCCGTGGGGAAGTGGGGAGGTGGGCACACGCTCAGAGGCCCTCTGGCCCATTCTCCATTCCCACAGGGGGAAGCTGGGGGTGGGGAGGGGCAGCACACAGCACCAGGCCCTGGGCCCCCATGTGGTGCACCTGAATCTCCTCTCCCCACCGTGTTCACAGGCTTACACTTACACTGTGCCAGGCCTTGGGAACAGCCCCGTGTCACGGCAGATCAGGACACACACCCAGCCTCTGTCGCCAGTGCACGGGAGCGAGCCAGCGTTGCCTAGCCCGTCCTCTGCATCCTCCCCATCTGGAAAGCGGCTTCAGCAGCAGCCACTTCGTGGGGTCAGCGTGAGGGTTAGGGGAGTATAAAGCTGCCGGCCAAGTCCGAGCCCTCCCCCCCTCAAGCCTCAGTTTCCCAGTCTGTGAAGTGGTAATAGTGAGCCTCCCTGGCCATCTCATGGGGCTTTGGGGAGGATCAGGTAAGAAGTGGGCCCCGAGGAGTAGGGGTGCCCGTGACACTTGTTCCGGCTCTGAGCACGCAAGATGAGGGGCTCTGGGCACGCAGGGGCGGGTAGTATGCGGGGGCCTGGGCCACGCGCCTCCGTGTGACTCCCCAGCTGCCACGCGGTAGCCGTGGGATGTCGGCACGCACTTCACCTTCGTCTGAGTCTCCGGGAACCCTGCGTTCCTCCTCTTTGAAGCAGGCGTAGTAATGGTGGGTCCCGTAGTGTGCTGGGAGCATCCGGGAGAAATGTGGGTTGTGGAGGGCTGGGATGGCCCGCCAAGCTTGACACACAACAGCCGCTCGAGTCCGCGGTGTTTGTTAGTGTTTTTGCCAGCCCGATTGCCACGTACGTGGACGCTGAGTTTGGAAACACAGGTGAACGCATAGTGATTGACCTGTTGACATCACATGACAATAGCATCTATGTTTCCAGACTTCGCATCCGTCAGTTCTCACCCAAGAGTCCAGGCCCTTCGAGAACAGGGCAGCTTAGAGGAGGTGAAGCAGAATCACACCCTGGCCTGCAGGCTGGCCTCTCCTGCCTCCTGGGAGTCAGGGGCCGCCCCCCCCCCCCCCCCAGCACAGCCACCTGGCTCCCCAGTGGGAGGCCAGCCGACGCCTCTACTCTTGTTTTGACCACACCTCTGCTGGCCCGAGGCCCTGAAAAGGAGGCCCAGAGGAGGACTCGATGCCTCGCTTGAGGTAGGTGGGACCACAGATCCCTCCAGCAACCCAGGCACTTTCTTCTGCTGGCTGCAGACTGAGCCCACATGCAACCCCTAGCACGCGTGGGCTCCCTGATCTGTGCCCTGCCCCATGCCAGCTTCTGGGGTCCAGAAGAGGTACAGAGTCCCCATCCTGGCAAGGGCTCTGCCGCAGAAATGAGCCCCTGGTGGCCAGGCCAGGGCTCTAAAGGCTCAGAGATTGTGGGGGCCAAGACGGGTCCAGATGGGCAGGGAAGAGGGGAGGCAGGCCAGGCTGGGGCCAGACCTTGAAGGACAGGGGGGATTTAGCTCTCTGGAAGGGGTGGCGTTCCAGAGAGAGAGAAGTGTGTGGGAAAAGGTTTGGAGTCATTCCTAGGGAAAGGCATGCCCTCTCCCATAAGACATCTGGACTGCTCTGGCCCAGATGGCCTCGGCTCTCAGTGACCAGTGGCTGTGGGGTGAAGCAGATGGCCAGCGAGGGGCGGGGCCCCCCTCAGGCCTGAGCCAGGCGAGGCCAAGTGGCCCACACAAGGCCAGAGCCCGAGACTTTGGCACCAGGCACTCGGAGCTCTCGACTCGAGAGTTAATGATTCATTTGTGGCCAATTTCTGCTGGCCATTGCCTGGAAATTCCCAAGCCTGCCCCTTCCATCGGCTCTGGGAGCTCCAAGAATACGGTCTCATTTACACTTGGCTGAGGACATCTCACCCACTATCCAGGGAATGGCTTTTAAAATTAAAGCAGGAGTGATGCAGGTTAGCCGTTAGGAAGAACTGATTATGGGTGGTAGGCCAAGGGCTGGAGTGGTTGGTTTGTATGCAGTAAAGTTAGAGGCCCCTCTCTAACCCCATTTGCCAAGTGTTCACGGTGCCCCCCCGTCTGGCTCAGAGAGGTGTGAACGGAATCCAGTTTAGTGTAATGTGGAAAGGGGTTGCAACGGTTACCAGGGGGAGGAAATAGAGCTTGACCCAGAGCAGGACTTGGCTAGGTGGAGAAAGCTATAATACATGCAAAGGCCCTGGGGCATGAAAGTCCAAGGGAAGTTGTTCAGGCAGGTTGAGTAGTTGTGATGTGGCTGGAGTGTGGAGGGTGTGAAAGATGTCTAGAAGCAAGGACTCAACTCACAGGTAAAGGGCTTCGAGGACTTGGGAGGACCTGGCAATGAGAAGTCAGGACTAGTACCTGAGCAGGGAGAGGTGCGTTTGATTTGGGTTTTGGGGGTCATTTACCCGTTCGTGTCTTGATTCTGCCGGTCGGCAAACCTTTCTTGGCACCCTGGTCTGTGCCAGGTCACGCCCAAGCCCTGCATAGGTCCCTGCACCTGGGGGGAGGTGGGCTAGAGGGAAGGAGTTACGGGTAGTGATCCGGGGGGGTGGGGTTGCCGAGAGGGTCAACGTAGAGACAGGGAGATGGCCGATGACTTTTTTAGACCCACCCGGCCCCGCCACCCCAAGTCTTCAGGTGAGCAAGGCGGGGGTGTTGACGTGACCTTGAGGTTGCTTTGCAGTATGAATGCGTATCTGTTGCTTTGCAGAGGAGCAAACGGAGGCCCAGAGACGGGAGGGTCAGTGCCGTCCCCCTCTCCTAGTCCCGGCTGGCTGCACACATGTCCCAGCCACCCACCCACCCCCTGCTGATTTAAGGGTGTTTCTCCAAATCAGGCAAAAGAGAGCAGCCTGATCCTGCAGGTTGAAACGTCCGGGGGCTTGGGGAGGAGGCTTCCTTTCTATCTTCAACTTCGCAAGTTTAATTTCTTCTGATTATTTCTTGACAGTCCCAGGCGTTGGTGGTAAACAGCGCTCTCCCCAGAATGTTTCCCTGTGACAGCAGCTTTCTCTGGCGAGGGTGCTATCAACACTTGGCAGGACCTCTTCCCGGCTCCTGAGAAGTGAGAGCTTCTGTCAGGCATTCAAGAATGCGGCTCTCCTGGTGTGCCGGGCCAGCAGGGGCCTTGTCTCTTTGTTCCCCGAGGCCGCCAGTAGCCCAGCCTGGCCTCAGAGCCTCAAATGGCCCCCGGTTGTAGATGGTTCCCAAGAGGAGAGGTGGGGCAGTATCGGGTATCTGCCGGCTCCCCGAGGCCTGGTGCCTGGGTCCTTGGCACAGCTCAGCGGCTGCAGGGAGCTCATCTCCAAAGGGTAGTAGCTCTGCCAGACCCGTCTGTGGCCGGGAGACCAGCAGTGTCCCGGCTCTGTGGCCTCCATGGCCTGCGTCACACTGGCTTAGGTGTCCTGAGTCAGAGGCAGGAAATGGATCTGCGTACGGGGGTGGAGGTGCCATTGCCCTGGGTAGCTGGGGTGAACCCTAACCTCCTGCCTGTCCACGCTATGGGGGGCCTAGCCTGGGTTTGAACAGTGCCTGGAGGAGAGGCTGCAGTGACAGCCAAGCCCCTAACCCCACATGGCCGGTAACTGCCATTGAGACATGCAGAGCTGTTGACAGGATCAGTGCTCAGACACAGGCCCAGCTAGGCTGCAGTGCCTTTGCTCGTGCTTTCCTGGAATGCTCCTCCCAGACTCGTCCTCTGGACGAGAATTTACCCAAGAATTACTTCTTTGGCCAAGCCTTCCCTGAAAATCGCCACCACCCCCCCCCCCAGCCGAAGCTGTCCCCTGTTCCTGTGAGCCACCCTCTGGACCTCCATCACGGCCCCTAGCACGATGTAGTGTGACCCCCCCTTTCCCTGCAGAGGGCCCCCACATTTACCGGTGTGGGTGCGTCGAGCTTACTGCTGCTCCGTGGTGCCTGACATATAGTAGGCACTCAGGAAAAGCGGGCTGGATTTAATGAAGGGGTTCCCAAAGGCTGTGTTGGAGTGTCCCTTTGTTAATGATGTGGTAGAGAGAGGAAGAGGCAGTTTGCCAGCAGAGAGGCTGACCTCCCTGTGCCAGGCCCGCCCCGCTCCCCCCCCTGCACGCAGCCTGGGCCCCCATAATTGCTGGGGGCTGCTGCGGACCCCTCCCCGCCTCCATGCAGCCCAGCGCCTTCCTTGCTGGCAGGAGCCGACTCCCTGGGTTGGCCGTGTGATCACTCTCCAGAAAACACCCCAGTGGAAACTGCATGAATGATTGATAAGAGCTGAGAGCTGTTTAATTTTTTCCCCCTGTTTAATGGCTATCAATAATTTAATACGCTCTCTGTATGTTTTTAAGAAATAGCACCCATTTTGCCGTCTCCGGTTTAGCGGGCTAAATGATTTAAGTGTTGGAAACGGGCTCTGAGGATGGAGGTTGAGCGAGTCAGAGGAATCTGGAGCCTGGGGGTGGGGGGAGGCAGGTTCAGAGCCACCAGCGGCATCGGTGGCCTGGGTGTGTGCGCGTGTGTGTGCGTGTGTGTGTCTGTGTGTGTGTGTGTGTGTGTGTGTGTGTGTGTGTGAAGGTGGGAGGGAGGGAGGAGGGAGGGGGCGGGTAAAAGCCAGCGCCTCTCTGCTAAGAGCAAGATAATTGCTTTTCCGGGTCTCACCAAGCAGCAGCCGAACAGCTGTCAGCTCGCTGCCCCCCCTCACCCCAATGCTGAGCTTTTCTGGATGACTCTGGGGGGCCCAGGGGGGCTAGAAAGGAGTTTCAGCTAGGACCACTGTGGGCTCAGAATCCCCCCTCCCCCTGACATCTTTGCCCCCTTCTAAAGCTTTTAAATCATTTTTATTTTAATGATGCAGTTCGGCTGCTGCCAGCCGTGGCTTCCAGATGGGGTGGGGGTGGCACTGGAGTGGGGAGCTCAGAGTCACTAATCTCGGGGCCCAAGGGGACCAGGAAGGTCATCTGCCAGTGCTCCCCAAAACTTTCCAGATGCAAAGGATCACCTGGGAGGACTTGTTAAAAATTTAAATTTCTGGGCTCCATTCCAGAGCCACAGACGTCCATTCTCCAGGGAGAGAGGCCTGGGAAGCTGTGGGCTTACCAAGCAGCCCAGGTGATCCTTATCATCAGAGGAGTTTGGGAAAGAGAGAGTCCAGCTCTAGTTCCGAAGCTCACAGCACCTACAGCACCACGTGGCCACTCCCTCTGTTGGCACCCCTCTGGGGACAGTGCACGCACCACTCTGTGAGATCGCACACCCACCTGTGGAAAGTGTGCTGCAGTCCAGAATCCCTTCTGCTATTAGGCTGGGCCCACTTAGCTGTCCCCGTGTGTGTGTGTGTGTGTGTGTGTGTGTGTGTGTGTGTGTGTGTGTGTAGTTAACCTCTGCCGCAGGACAGATTCCCTCTCCTAGGCCCTGGTGTCCTGCCCTCTCCCATTCAGGCCATCCCCTGGCTTATCTACGCCTCTCTGCTGGACAAGGAGCTTCCTGTTGTAGCAAAGCACTCTGGGTATCAGAGAAAACGTCCAGGGTAGCCCGGGCGTGGGGGTGGGGAGGGCTGGGCAGACACCATCACTGGCACAGTGGGGGCCCGGAGGGAGGCAGAAAGAGACCTGGGCCTCCCAATCGTCTTGGCCTGTCAGGGGCCAGTCCTGCTGTGGAGACAAAGATGTGACTCATCAGAGATCGTCGACTCAGCCAGACCTCTGGATGCCAGTGAGGGAACTGAGGACTCCCCCAAGGTCACATGTCCATGAAGAACAGAGAGCTGCAGAGATGGCGCGGGGGGCCCAGAGAGGGGCATCGAGGATCGAGGCCCTGGTGCTGGGGGTCATCTGAGACCCCAGTCACCCAAGGGCCGGGAGCCAGGACCAAGTGGGGGTTCCTCCTCACCAGGCTCTGAGAGAGACAGGTCAATACCTCCAAGGGTTTCAAGTAGAGCCGATGCCCCATCTGTCTGGCGTTTCAGCACTTCCTCTGCTTTGCCTGGCCGTTTGCATTGTTTCCGCAGAGATGAGCCCCCGACTGCACGCCAGGCTTGCTCTTTTATTTTACTCGACAATTAAGAGGGAACGAGCGGTACGCATTTCACAGGTGTTACCGTCGACTGCATAATGGGGCACCCCCCCCCGAGCTCTCCTCCATTCTGTAGACCCTCTCTGTACCCCCAAATTCAGCCTCACCCTCAATCTATGTGGGAGAAGCCTGGGTCCCGGGAGATGCGGGCATACAACCCATCTTGCGATCAGCACTCCCCCAGGGCCCCGTCACCCCCTGAAATCGGCTCTGGTCTTCGCGACGTCACTCTGGGGTGGGGGAGGTCTCGTCACCTAACCCTGACAGGGCTCCTGCTTGCAGAGCTCTGAGAGCTGGGGAGACAGAGCCAAAGACTTCTCCATGCTCAGGAAGACTCAGCCCCAGAGAGAGAGCTGTGTGAATCTGGATAGCTGGGCAAAGCCTGGGGCAGTCAGGGAAGGCTTCCAGGAGAAGGTGCCACCTGCCCTCAGGCTTGAATCATGGAGGGAGGAGGAAAGGCATCCCGGGTGCAGAGGTATGAGGTGGCCCGGTGAGTGTGTGGGGGGAAACATCAGATGAGTAGGGCAGGGGCTGGGCTGGTGAGGTGGGAGGACCAGGGCTGGGCTGGATCTGGTCTGCCCAGGTGGAGGACCCCACAAGGTTTGTGTGTTTTCAGCTTCATCCATGCAGAAGAGTGTGCACATCCTAAGTGTAACTTGACCAACCGTCACGAAACGAACACGGTCATGCAACCACCACACAAATCAAAAAACAGAACATTCCAGACCCCCTAAAATCCCCTGTGTGCCTCCTCCCACTCACTGCTTCCCCTCCAGGGTAATGACTCCTGATTTCCAACAGCATGCTATCTGTTCCCTATTGCTGCCCAACAAACCACCCCAAAACATAGTGGCTTAAAATACACGACCACCATCGATTATGTCTCATAATTCTGTGGTTTGCCTGGGCAGTCCCTCTGAGGAGTCCCTTGGGCTCGCGTGACTCCAGTCACCTGAAGGGCCGGCTGGACTGGAATGGAAGGTTGGTGATGAGCTCAGTCACATCTGGCCGTAGGCGCTGGCTGCTGGCTGGGCGGCCTCCGTACGGGAGACCGGCCTCCGACAGGGCCAAGGCCATAAACTGCGCGCCCCTTAAAGCCTGGCCTCCATAAGTCCTAAAATGTTCCTTTCACTGAATCCTGTTGGCCAAAACCAGTCTCAAGTGCAGTCCACATTCAGGGGGTAGAGAATAGACTCTCCCCTCTTGCTAGGAGTTGCTCTGTAAAAGAATGTGCTCCCATATTTAGTCCACCACAAGCACAGAGTAGATTTGCCTGCTCTTGACCTTTCTATAAATGCACCCCTGAAGGGTGTTCTCTAGTGTGTCTGGCTTCTTTTGGTTGTTACGTTTGTAAGATTTCTCTGTATTATCGGACACGGTTGCAGATCATTTGTTCTCATTGCTGTGTGGTGTCCATTCCATTGTATGGATGTGCCAGTTTCTCTCTTCTGTGGTTGATGGCCATTTGGAAAGCTTTGGGGCTTTTTTGGCCATGATGAATCGCACTGCTCTGAACATTCTAGTACACGTCTTCGGGTGCCCACATGCACACGCGTATGTAGAAATGGAGGGGTGCCTGGGCGGCTCGGTGGGTTAAGTGTCCGACTCTCAGTTTCGGCTCATGTCATGGGTTTTGGCTCACGGTTTCGTGGGTTTGAGCCCCATGCCGGGCTCCGCGCTGACAGTGCAGAGCCTGCATGGGATTTTCTGTCTTCCTCCCTCTCTGCCCCTCCCCTACTCGCCCTGTGTCTGTCTCTCTCAAAATAAATAAATAAACTTAAAAAAAAAAAAGGTGAAGAAATGGAGTGGCTGGGTTGCTGATAAGCCACAGGGTGGGAGATACCTCCAAACTATTTTCCAAGCTGGTCGCCAGTGCATGTTCCATCAGGAGTGTTTGGGAAGCCTGCAAAGGCTTTGTGGAGGGGAGTGAGATCTCAGTGGGGCTTTTGGAAAAGTCTCCCCCTGGTTGAAGGTCACTGAGCCTGAGGCTTTCTATAATGTCCCCTCCGGGCCCACCTTGAGCCATAGGCCTCCAGGCTGGGGGACGTAGGGCCATCCGATCAGATGGCCTGCCTGGTCCCCCAACACTCAGGGAAGCTGGGTGCCTGCAGCTGGAAGGGATTGCCATGGCGGTCTCCATCCGTGACAGCTCTGGGCAGTGGGCAAGGCAGTCCCCAGAGAGACTGGGGTCTGCTTCTGGCTTTGGCTCTCTCTTGCTGTGGGACCCTGGGAGGAAACCCTTTCCCCATCAGGGCCTCGGTTTCCACATTCGTGAATCAGCAGAGAAGGGTATCACCATCACCAAGTCTCTTGCCTCTTACCAACCTGAGCCTTGTATTCTAGAATCTAACAGGGGGGGAGGGCATCAGGAGGCCCTTGGAGAGCTCAACGGGCTTCCTGATTTCAAGACACATGTCGGTTGGCCAGTTTTGTTCCTCTTGTTCACCGAACACCTTCACCGCACTGTCCGTCCGTCACTCACTCGTCTGTCCGTCCATCCCTCCAGCGGTCGCTGGCCTTGCGAGCCTCAGAGGATAAACTAGATCTCATTCCTGATGTCCGGGAGCTCTGCCCAGGGAGGAAACGGGCCTCCAGAAAGCCGGAGAAGACCCGGTCAGCCAGACCCCAAGCCCCTGGGTGATGAACAAAGAAAGAAGGGGCAGGTCAGGGAGGGCTCTGTGGAAAGGGCTCAGAAAATTACACAGAATTTGTAAGGAAAGGGCTCACTTCACTTGAGCAGAGTCTCCAAGGCCAGCAGGGCTTTGGAAGACAGAGAGAGGAGTGGAAGAAAGGGCTCTGAGTGGAGCACCAAATTTATCCCAAGGCTGGGGTCCCGGGGTCCCGGGGTCCCGGGGTCCCGGCCGGCTGCAGCACAGTGGTTTGTGTGTGCTGGGGTGCTGGTGCTGTGGCGTGGGGCCGCAGAGGGGCAGCCCCCCACGCCAGGGCTGGGGCCAGGCCTCTAGCACGAAGTCCGGGAGACAGGCCCTTGCCGGGGAGGGGGCGGGCAGCGCCCAGCTTCTGGAATGGCTCCGCTTCGGTGCGCCAGGTCAGCCGGAGGAGCCCAGGCGGGCAGAGCCTGCCGGTCAGTGAAGCTGGTGGGAGCTGCCGGGAAGGTTAGCTTGAAGCTCACTGTGCCCCCCTGGTCTGTCCCGCAGGACTTGCAGCGCTGTGCCCGGCCACGTCGGACCGCGGGAGCCACAGCCGTCTTCCCTCCTCGACCTCCTTCCCCTGACGCTCTCAGCAGCCTCGAGTCCTGGCCATCCGCAGAAGCCTTCGCAGGTGAGCGGGCCGGGCTGGCCCCTGCTGCGGCTCACACCAGCCGGTGTGGGTCCTGGGGAGCGGGCGGCCAGGCTGTCACCACTGAGGCACAAGGGGATGGGGCTCACCTCCTAGTTTTCGCTTCTTCCCTGGCCTCCTCCTCTTAGACAGAGCCAGACAGCGGAGGGGGGTTGCGCCCTGGGCTGGGACTTTGAGATTTGGATGTATTCTTTCGCCAAGTCCCCCGTAGCCTTAAGCAGGCCCGTGCTTCCGCTACTGGCGGCCTCGGCCCTCTCATCTATACGTGAGAATAATAATGCTGGGTCTGCTGACATGCTGAGCATTTCACTGTGTGCCAGGCACCATGCTAAGTGCCGTGTAGCTATTAATTCCTTTCATCTGCACACCAACCTGTGAGGCGGGTGCCTGGTATCCTCTCCATTATATAGACAAGAAAACTGAGGCTTGTGGGTTGGAAAGTAACTTGCCCAAGGTCCCATGTCTGGCTGAGCCTCCCGTGGGGTTCACCTTTGGCTCTATATGGCCCCTAATCCTTGGACCAGTCTGTCCCTGGCCTTGCCCACCTCTGCTAGCCTCTTCTTGGGGGGCAGGAACTGAAGCAATCCCGGGGTCTTCAGAAGTGCTAAGTCCTAACCCAACTCGAGGCAAAGGGAGGGGACTTTTACAAGGTAAGTGTGGCTACAGATGTCTGGGGTCGTGACTCATTTGTGGATGTGATGTGACATGGACCAGGCCTGGCCTCTGGGGTCACCAAAGTGGCACCTATGGCCCCTTCTAGAGGAGGGGCATGTTGGCTGCGTAGGGTTCTCCCTCTCTTGGCTTCCCTAATTCAGTTTCCCTAGCTTGTATTAAGCACTTAATATATGCCAGGCGTGATGTCAGGCCCCAGGATACAGGGGAAAGGGGCTCGTCTCATTCTGCGCTCCGGCGGAGAAGCAGGGAGATCACTGCAGATGTCGTGCGACCCCGTACCAGTGGAGCAGACAATGTTCAGAGGTTAGAGGGGGGCGTTCTGGGGGAGGTAACTCAACAGTGAGGAGCGTTGTGGGGAGACAGGAACAGGGGATAGGTAGGAGAGCCTGGCAGGATGGGGGATGAGGTTGGCAAGGGGATGGGAAGATTATAAAGGGCCACAAATGCCAGGCTGGAGAACTAGATCCCCAGGGCAGTGGGGAGCCATGGAGGGTTCTGAGTCAGGTAGGTACCTAATGAAGGTGGCTGCATTGGAGAGGCCATTGGAAAGACCCTGCTGGAAGCAGGGGGACTAGTGGGACTCTCCCAAGCCACACCAAGAGGTCAGATGCCTCAAGTAGGGCCAGAGCAACGGGCACAGACAAGGAGTGAAAATATAAGACCCCAAGGCAGGGAAGTTGTCAGGATTGCAGTTGGCCAGGGTGGGGGGGGGTGGGGCATGAGGGTGGGAAAGGTGCCAGGATGTGGGATGGGGGTTAACGATAGAGTGAGCATAGGGAGTCTGGCATCCAGGAAGGCTTCTTGGAGGTGGTGGGCCAGGTATCTCTGAGAGAGCCAAGATTTTCACGAGGAGGAGGATGATTTGAGTGGCATTATAGTTACACGTGGGCTTCATGTTCTCATGCAGAAATATTGATACACACAGAAGTCCCAGAAGATTCTCCCCACCCACAGTCATACCCATAACCATGAATGCAAGTGCACACACACTCGTGCACAGAGGTGCATACATGCTTACAAACCTGTCCATGCATGCTCAGGGGATACAGCTGTGCATGCACACCCGTACATGAATGGTCACGCGCACAGATGCACGCAGCAAGGTAGGAGGAGCACTCCCTCGCATGCATGTGTACACAGACATCACTCATGCGTGCTCCAAACATACATGCACGCACACAGATAGACTTGCATGCACATACGTGTTCGCAGACACACGTTCACAAACCGCATGGACTCCCCAGCAGAAAGGCACAAGCTCTCACAGCACACACATGCCCACACACGCTCAGGGATGCCTTCACGTGCACACACAAGGAGGGATGTGTTCCAAGGAGAAGTAGCTATTCAGGGATCGGTAGCTTCTCATCTGTCAAAGCTCCCAGGGCACAGGGAGTTGCAGGTTCTGCCTGGTGCGGGAGGTTAGCCCCTGTGTGGGGAGGAAATCTGGGAAGGACCTCCAGGAGACAGCCAGAAGGTGGGGAAAGATCTGCCGGGTTGCCGTGGAGGGACAGGGCGGACCAAGTGTAGAGCCTGGCTCTTGCAATGTCCCAGAGAAGTGAAAGTTCGTTCACTGGCCCTTCCCTCCTCCCCCAGTAAGCGTCCGTCAGAATTTACTAGAATCGGGACTGGCTGCATGTTTGCCTAGTGAGAAACAAAAACGAGGGGCTCATTGTTCACAAATGATTATGGATTTCAAGACGATGGCGGCAGCACATGAAACCAAGAGTGAGTCCTTCTAAGTGTGGGGCCTTGTGCAGTTGCCCGTGAGGCCAGCCCTGCCCGTAATAGGGGTAGTGGTCATGGGATTAAGCGCCAGGAACTGAGTTTGGATGCTGGCTCCACCAGTAGAGACCTCGGGCATGTCCCCTGTCACCTGTGGGAGGCTCGTCTGCCAAGGGGAGAGATGTCGAGCTCTTCAGAGCAGTGCCGGCATCCACGTCGTCCCCGCAGCCCGTGACGGTGGCTTTGGTTAGGGTGGGATTACAGCCCCTCTGACAGGCAGTGCTGTTCAAGGATTCCCTGACCTCTGGCAGCCTAGTTCTTCTGTGCTTTGCCAAACCCACCACGGCAGGGGGCGGTGAGACGGCTGCTCTGTGTTTTATTTGCGAATCTTCTGCCTGGTCGTCTTTTGCACACCCGTCTCTGCTTGGCAAACTCACTCCTGTAGGTCAGACGCCACGGGGCCTTCTCTGAGCCCGGCCTCTATCTCCCAACCTTTGCCCTGGGATCCCTCCAGGAGTCACCGTGACCTCGTGCACTATAGACTTCTCTATCGTGTGCAAAGCCCTTGCACACTCCGGCAGGCCACTGAGCAAGCCCTGTAGAGGTCCTGTTCCCATTTGCTAAACGGGGAACAGAGGCTAGTGCCTGGACCCAGGTCAGGTCCACAACAGGCAGAGGTGCAGACAGTGGCGACAGAGGGAGGTCGCTGGGCTCTTTCGGTATTTTGGAAGACTGGCTTTTCCCCCTGGTCAAGAGCTCCAGCCTCTGGTGGAACTGGAGGTCTGGCCAGCTAGAGTAGACAAAGCCCCACCCCTCTTCCTCCCTGCGGGTGACTTGGCCCAGTCCCCACAGCCAGGCAGACTGGAGCCAGATAGATGTGGCTCCGGAGCTCGAGCGAGTCCCACATCAGGCAGAGAGGTGAGAGGGTCCCGGCTGGTCTGGGCCATACAGCCTACAAAGGGTGGACACAGAGAAAGGGTTTCTGGCCGGGGGCATGACAGCTGGTCCCACGTGGCCAGCACTCTGTAAAAGGTGCTCTGAACACCCGTGGTGGATGAAGGCAGAGGGCACTGACACGATCAAGGGTATGAACTCTGGGCCTCGGCTTTGGACCTAGCTCTGCCGCTCCTCTGTGATGCCAGATTAGTGGCTTAACCTCTCTGTGCTCATTTCCTCAGTGTTAACGTAGGGATAAGAATAGGACTTACCTCACTGCGTTGTGAGGAATCCAGGGAACTAAGCCATGTGAATCCTTGCGACACTGCCTAGAACATGGCTAGCGCTCCACAGCATACAGCTTGATGGTGGGCGAGCAGCTGGAGGACGGTGACAGAGCTGACGCGAGTGCTGTGGACACATGGAGGAGGGTGGTGACATGGTCGGTGTCATTTAAGAAAGGACGTAGGGAGACAGCAGGATGGGGGTTGGGCTGGATTTGAGTTTCATGTGAGGTAATCGCAAACAGTTGTCGATCACACCTCTGTGGGCAGGGACCCGGGGTGACGGCCACACTCCCTGGCCGGCCCCTTCAGCCCCTGGTTTGTGGCTTCATGCTGCCACCATGCATACCCATCCGCTGTCAGTCAGCAGACTTCCAGGGTTACGTGGTGCAAGACGGGTTCGGGGCTGGCTGCAGAGACCTTGAATGCCAAGCCCAGCTCACAGCGGGCCTGGCCAGGGCCATGCAGAGCTGGCATTCCAGGGTCCCCATGTGGCATGCCTGTCAGTCTTCAGCGCCAGCTGAGAATGCACACCCCACTCTCCTTGCCTGGAATTTGTTGCCTGCAGCCCAGGCCCCTCCACCCCCCCAGCCTCTGCAACCCTGACCCCAGCCTGGAGCTGGAAATAGTTTACAGCCCCCTGATCATTCCTGCCACAGGTGGGACACTCTCTGGGTCACCAGAGCGGGGCTACTGCCCTGGCAGGCTCTCTGGGCAGGACTTTGGTCAAGCCTCAGCCCTGCTCACACACCTTCTGTGTGACCTTGAAGCAGCTGCTGCCCTTCTCTGAGCAGTTATTAATTGGGAAGTCAAACCAGAGGCCTGGGACAGGGCAGGGGTCACAAACTAATGATCTCAAGGGACTCAGCAACCCAGTGAAGCTGAGGTTATCCTGTTGTACAGATAAGGAAACTCAGAGCACAGAGAGGTTAAGAAGCATACCCAGGGTCACAGAGCTATTGGTACAGAGCTGGGATTCCGCCCAGTCTCATTTGACATTTTATTTGTATTTTCCCCACTCTATCAAACTGTCTCGGATAGGTACTTGCATGTTTCTGAGTGATCTGTTCGCTCTGTCAGCCAGAGTGTGCTAAACATTTACCAGGCTCCCGTACCGTGCTAGGCATTGGCATCCAAAAGTGAATCTGCGTTTGAGAAGCTGGGTAAGCACAGCCTTGGGCTTGGATGTCACAGAGTCTCCAGTGCAGAGCACGCTTGGAGGGGGCCCTTGATGGGTGAAGGCAGTAGGAAACGGGAGGAGCAGCTCTTCCCTGACACTAGAGGAGGCAGGCCAGGGGACTGCCTGGAGGAGGAGGCTGGATCCTTACACAGAGGAGTGGAAGACTAAGGTCTTCCTGGGGTCTCCGCACAACTTGGCAGGACTCACCCAGTGGGATGTCCAGTTGGGGAGGAAAATTCATTCAGCCACAGCTGGAGGCAGATGCTGAGGCAGCCCCTGAGGGCCTCAAAGGCTGGGCCAGAGTTTGACCTTGATCCTGCAGAGAGTGGGGAGCCAAAAGGGCTGTCGAGCAGCAGCTCCTCTGTGAAGGACAGGAAGGGAGGGCAGGCTTTGACCCACTAAGTGGGGCTCCCAGCTCCACCCAGAGATGGTGACAGCAAGGAGGAACAGGGTTAGAGGCTTGTTTACTCCAGCTAGCTGGACCCCCAGCTTCTCCAGGCCATCTTCAGCACCCCAGGCACCTCTGGGCCTCTCCTGGGCCAGGGGCTGGAGCTCTTTACCAGGAGGAAAATGCTGGAATAGGAAGCTGCCCAGGTGCCACCCTCTGTTGGCACCACCTGCACCCCTCCCTGTGCAGGACGAACCCTAAGTGATGTGGTAGAGACAGAGAGGCCTGAGACCAGCCCAGGGCCGTACAGCATCACCATGGCAGGTGCAAGAGGCCAGCAGGCCAGGCAAGAGGCATCTTTCCTGAGGGTGGGAGGGAAGGTCTAGGGCTCCCTCTGGCTCTCCCAGAGTCCGGTGTGAGCCTCTCCAGTTGGGTGTGATCACCCCTGTAGGTCCACAGAGCTACACATGCGCCACAGGGACCCCTGACCTCAGCCACCAACAGGACTCTCCAAGGACGGGCTGGGATTTGGCAAATTACGCCAAGAAGGATTCCTTGGGTGTTACTCACCATGGGCGCTTCTCCCTCCCACTGATGTTTGCTCACCTGGCTCTGTCGGAGCTCTGGAGTTGGTCTCCCTCTGGTCCATAAGCCACACACTTAGGATGAGGACAAGCGCGACCATGCCCTGTGTCCAAGGCCCCCAGCCTCAGTGACCTTGCAGGGAGGGAGCGGACACTGGGCGGGGCAGCCAGGGTGGCATCTGTATTGGAGGGATACCATCCCTGCTTTGGAAACATAGCAGGTGTAGACCCTGGCAGGGCCCACGACCTGCAGTGGTGGTAGTGACCTGGCCATGGGGCGCAGTGTTTCTGGAAAGGCAGGACCAACCCCTGAGGGGCTGAGGGCACAGAGATTGGGGCCTGGGAAGTTCTAGGGGTCTGTGGAGGTTCGTCCAGAGCCGGCACTGAGAACTTGCATGGGGCGCTGGCTCTGTTAAGCCTCTTTTGTATTCCACCTCCTATAATCATGACCTCCTGCCAAGGCTTCTAACCATTAGGGCCTTTCTTATCTGTTTACCAAGAAGTGAGGGCTGGAGATTGCAGGCCCAGATGCCAGGGCAGAGAGAATGCTCTGGAGTCAGGGCCCTATTTGAAAGCCGACAATCTACATGGGGGTGAGAAAGGAAAATAGATTCAGGGAACTAGGGACCACTCCTGTCTCTTGTCCGCCCTTTGCCGAGCCACAGCATGGTGCCCAGAGGCCTACAGTCTAGGACACTGGATTTGCAGGTATCTAGGAAAAACATCTGGGCTCCAAGGGAGTGTAGGGTCAAAGAGGGCTTCCTGGGGCTCCTGGGTGGCTCAGCCAGTTAAGCGTCTGACTCTTGATTTCAGCTTACGTCCTGTTCTCGTGGTTCCTGAGATTGAGCCCCTCATCGGGCTCCGTGCTGATAACATGGGGCCTGCTTGGGATTCCCTCTCTCTCTCTGTCTCTCTCTCTCTTTCTCTGCCCTTCCCCCATGCACACTTTCTCTCTCTCTCAAAATAAATAAATGAACATTAAAAAAAAAAAAAAAGAGGGCTTCCTGGAGGAGGTGGAGCTCCAGCCGGACCCTGAAGAATGAACGTGACTATGAACTGAAAACATTCCAAGCAAAGAGACCAGCTGAGCCAAGGCCCTGAGGCAGGCACTCAAGAGTAGGGGTGAGGGGCAAATCAGCGGGCGGATGGAGGGCACAGACTGGGCAGTGAGGAAGTGAGTTGGACATGCCCCCTAGAGGCCAGATGGCAAAAGGAGGAGGAAGCTTGCACTTTGCTTCTAACTTACTAAATCCCTGAGCAGATTCCTGCCATACTTCCATTCCTCAGTTTCCCTCAGATCTCCCTGGACTTCCAGACACAGCAGGGCAGTGCCTCAGTGGAAGGGCCTGCCTTTGGGGAGGCTGTGGGCAGGTGCCAGGATCCTAGGCTCCCTGGGAGTTGGCGGGCAACTGGGCAAGGGCACTGGTGCTGGACCCAGGCCTTCTCTTTGGCTGGGGAGAGCTGACCTCAGACTCCAGGGGCTTGCCAGGAGTCTCCCCCAGGCTGGGAGGAGGGGAGATCGGGCCCTCTGGGGCAGACCCTCCTATGGGCTAAGGGTCTGGCTCCCAGAGCAGACTCTGGAGCTGAGAGTTTGGAGGGTGGGCCTCCCCTGTCCTTCCTATCACCAACTACTGCTTTTCTTCTCTCAGAGAAGGGGGGAAGGGGTGGCCATCCGCAAGGGCATGGGCCAGCTCAGAGCCGGACATAAGGAGGTGATCATTTGAGCCCTGCACGCCCGTGCCAGGCCTGTGATGTGTCGCGGGCTCTGTGTGCTGGTGCCCTTCTGAGTTCAGGCCCTCCCTGGAGCCCTGGGCTCAGCCCAGGTTGTGTTTGCTGTCCCTCCACTGACCCACAGCGGCCTTTCTCACCCTCTCCCTATGAGCAGGGTGGTAGCCACAGGCTCTTCGACTCCTAATACCCAAGACTGAGCAAATCTCCCCAGCAGTTTGCACAGCGGCCAGCTCAAGCCCCGTCAGCCCGGGCCTGGCCTGGGTTCCCGCTTGGGAAGCCCAGAACTGTCTTCTGCAAGAATACAGCAACCACCCACAGCAGGAAGGGCAAGCCGCCTTCATGCAAAGTCTCTTCATGACCTCGGCTCCTCTCACCCTCGTAAATAATGAAATGGTGGGCTTTGTGGGGTCCCGTTTTGTAGAAACTGCAGTTCTGGAAGAGAAGGTAGGAGACTTGGCCAGGGTCATGCCGCCAAGCCAGAGCTCAAACCCAGGGTCCTAGGCCCCTAGTCAAGCTCCTTTGGGGACAAGCCAGTGTTTCCTGTTCATGCCAGAAGGCAGATGTGCCAGGGCCTAGAGAATGTGGAGGAAGGGAGACCCACCCTGGGGGCCCAGGGGCCCAGGAGCCGAAAACACACAGGGGACTGTCTCTCTTCCTTGCCTCCAGCTACTTTAATTGGCTGGGTCTGCCAGTGTAGTGACATTTACCTGGTGGGGAGGAGGGCCTCCTTCCACTTGAATCAAGATGCTAAAAATAACTAGGCCCAGCTTCCCGGGGCCCCTGCCCAGCCAGCGCCTGCCTGCCCACCTCAGCGATCTTTTTCCTGGGTGCTGGAAGCTAATTGCTTTGTGAGCACGCGGTTCCTTGCGCTGAGGACTTCCTAGGGGTCATGGCAGGAATGGCATTGCTCACTCGGCTCCGAAAGACTGAGAGGTCTCTGCAAGGCCTACCTGACCCCCAGGTATTGAAGCAATGGGCCCCTCCCCGAGCCCCTGCACCCACCCCCTTTTTCCCTGGGTGGAGTACCCTGCCAGGCTGGCCACCCTACCCCTACATGTTTGGGCCCCTTTCTAGAGCTGCCAGAGTTTCTCCAGGGTTGCCTGAACTCTAAGGGGAGGGGAGGCTGTGCCCCTCATCCTCAGTGTTATCTGGTGCCCACCTCAAGTCCTAACATGGACATACAAGTCGTGGCCGCCTGCCTTCCTGCTGCCTGTTCATCCTGTTACATGAGCAGCCAAGAGGAGCCCAGGCTTTGGAGCTGGACACGTTTAAATCCAGCTGCGCAACCTTCGCAAGTTTCTGAGCCTCTGTATTCTCATCTGTGAAGTGGGCATCATCAGTGATCTGGTTGTGTCGTTGTCAGAATGAAATGAGGTAATTTGCAGGGTGGCGGATGAAGACAGCTGGGCCCGCAGGGCCACTAGGAGGCCTGAGTACCTCTGGGGGCTTTCCTTTCTCTTCCCTTCCTCTTACTATGGCATCAGCAGGCCCTAGTAACCTAATAAATTTGGTTGATGTGTTCGGACTGGAGGGGACAGTCTTGATCCAGACTGAGGATCAGGGACTCAGTCTCCCTGGGAGCAGGGGTCCCTTGCCTGTTCCTACGCAGCCCCAGAGCGGCCTGCTAGGCCTGCCCCGCCCGGGTGTTTGTCTACTTCTTGCCCTGGGTCAGCGTAACCAGAAATGTGTTGACACTGGCCTACAGGTCCCTGGCTGTGGGGTCAGCCCCGTGGAAACAGAAGTGGTTCTCTGGGCTCTGTCCTTGCTAGCCGTGGGCACCCAGGCCAGTGAGCTCATCCGTGAGTTCTGCATGTGAAAATGGGGGTAGTAACGGCCCCTGCCCCGTAAGCGCTGTGAGATTAAACTAGCACAGATATACAGTGGGGTGTGGCTCGGGGAGAGCACTCAGGGTGCATTAGCCAGTCCTCATGGTAGTAAGATAGCAGGAGCAGTCAGTGGTAATAACCGTGGCCACCTGCCATTTGTTGAATGGTTAGTTTCGGGTGCTGTGTCAGGTGCTAAGTACTTTACATACATTATTTAACTTCATCTTCATGACAGCCGTGCACAAGGTGCTCTTATAAGCATTGTGTTCCAGATGAGGAAACCGAGGCACAGAGGGGTCACGTACAATCTGAAAGTGGTAGAACTAAAAACCCAAACTTAGGTTCAGCCCTGCTAGGGTGACCAACAGTTAGGGTTGGCCCGGGACCACCCCGGTTTTAGTACCGGGAGTTCCGTATCCCACACACCTCTCCATTGCTGGCACACCAGGACAGCTGACCATGCGAGCCCCATCTAAATCCTAAGCCCTGCCCGACCCTCTGGACTCCCTCCTTGGTTCTGGGGCTGGCTGGTGCACTCTGGGCTCTGGAGGTCCTGCTCCCGCTGGGCCCCTTCCCCCACCTCACAGATTCCACTTCTAGACTGTCCTCCTTGCCCATCCCCCACAGCTTGGCTGTAGTTCCCCACCCCCACCCCCATCCAGCTACCTCCTCTCCCTCTCTTCCATCTGCCAGCAGGAGGACTGTGGCTGTGCCCCCACCCCCACCCCGACCAGTCTTCACTCTGCCCATTTGCACTAAGGGCTTTGGCACCTCTGCTCCTGGCTTTCTAGAGATGCTCTGGAGACCTCTTCCTCAAAAGAAGGAAGGCGGAGTGAGCCCCCAACCCCAGCCCTGGCCCAGGCAGCCTGGCGAGATCGCACTGGCCCTCCTTCCGGTGAATTGATGGAGGGCACTGCTGACAAAGGAGAAAGGTCAGCAGGGGGACAGAGCCGAGGTGGTGGCAGCCTGCTGGCCGGCACTGCCCTCCCCCACGTCAGGGCTTTCTAGGGGGCGGGGCCCAGTGCTCCTTGGGGTCTGGTCAATTCCTATTGACTCAGGCAGCCACTGGCTCAGCACGGCTGAACAGCCGGGCCCCCAGAGGACTAGGGGAGACGCCTGGGTCATTCTTGACACCTCCCTCTCCCTCACCCCCACATCCAACAGTCATTTCGACCCCTGACCCATCTCTGAACCTGCGTCCTCCTCACCATCCCCACCTTCTGCTGGCATTCGGGTCTGACCATCTTCTTGCCTCTCAACTACTCGACCCTTCCCGCCCCTCTGCTGCCCTCCCTGGCCTCCCACTGTCACCAGGAATAAAGCCCAAGTTCCAAGGCTGACATTAAGGCCCTCCTTGGGTTCAGTGAGCCTGCCCGGAGCTGCCTTCGCTGAGGACTTCCGTGTCCCTGTACCCTCCCCACCCTCCGACGAGGGCCTCTCCCAGCCCTCTCTCCCTGCTCGGGTGTCTCTCCCTGCAGACATGTCTTTCCAGGGCCTGGCCCACCACTTTCGTCCCCAGGACTCTGTCCTCTGGGGGAGGTTGGAAGAGGTCATCTGTGAGGTAGCAGCACCCTGAGGGCCAAGCCTGCAGCAACAGCCTGTGACCAGGACGCTGGCCCGAGTCATTGCCCACTCCATGCCTTTCCTCTGACTCCCCCTTAAGCCATCCAGTGCACCGCGTGCCCTGGCTTCCGGAGGGCAGGAGCCACCTGTCTCCCCAGCTCACACAGGGGCTAAGCCCCAATGAGGGCAGGAGGCACAGTGGTTAGCGTGCAGGCTCTGGGACCCGACCCCAGCTCTATCACCTACTAGCTGTGCGACCTTGGCAGTCACTTAACCTCTCTGAGCCTGAGTGGTACTAATTGTGGGATATGGGTGGTAATAGTCCCTCCTTCGCGGGATGGTGAGAGTCAGTGTAATGACAGGTGTTGAGTATTTGCAGGGCCCTGGAACATCTTACGGATCAATAAAGTCATCTCTCTTCCTTACCATCAGAGCAGGCAGCTACCCTATTCAGGAGATGGGGGGCCTGCCCTCCAAATGGGCTCCTCCTGGTGATTTGGATGGACCTTCCGCTTCCGCCCCCTCACCGCCCCCTCTTTGCCCTTCATCCTGTCCCAGCACTGCTCCCTTACATCCCCTATGACCCCAGGAAACCCAGACCTCCCTGGCTTCGTGCTGTCACCGGCACACCTGCCTTATCCACCCTGTGTCCACAGGATGCCTTCAGAGCAGGGGCCAGGATTTATTATCAGTTTCCCCCGCGGCCCCTCACAGGTGCCTAGAGCACAGCAGGTGCCTAATGGTTGTTTCCCGGGTTGAACTGATGTTCACCAAGCCAAAGTCACCTCTAAGAACAACACAGCAAGGAGCAGCCGGCCCCTGTGCTCATCTGCAAACTGCCGAGGGGCACTTCTGAGCTGGGGTTGACACTAGGTGAGATGCCTGCCCACCCTAGCGTCCTCGGTGCACTCGGGGGAGGCGGGGAGGGGACTGGGGCGGCGCCACGGTTTGACCACCGTGTTGAAAGGGGTTTCGAAGCCCGTGCCTCGCACCGTCCTCTGAACTGTCTTATTTGCCTGGGTCCTTTCCCCACCCCCATGGTTTTCTGTGAAATTGTGTTATTATATTTAAACAAATCAATTCCACTGCAGAGTTTTCCTGTCCTAATGGTGAGTGTGCGGCACAAATACCATTGATCCCTCACAGCCCTGAAAAACAGTTGATGGATAGCACCCGGGCTGGTCTTTGGAGAGGCACTTAGAGCAGCTGTGTGCAGCCCCCTCTGCTCCCCCACACCCACGCCGCCCCCCCCCCATCACGACCCCACCCCACCCCAAATGTCGAGGTTGTGCAATGAAAGGACACCCCCAGCGCTGCCAGGGGTGGAATGTCAGCACAAGGAGCCGGCCCCTTGTGCTGGTAAAACAATCACAGTGCAGATTTTTATTGATTTTGGCTGAAGGCAGGAGCAAGGCTTACGGAGCAGAGAAGGGGTGTGGTGTGATCTCTGTCTTTCCTTACAAGTTCAGAGCTCTGTCCCGAGTGACGAGTGACGGCAGACAGCAGCTCAGGCACCATCTCCAGACCTTGATGGCGCTGCTTTTTATTAAAGGGGCTGGAGGGCTGGCTGGGCTGGGGGAGTGTGAGGTTCCCCTTGATGAAGTCCTTCGGAAATCCTGCTGTTCAAAGTCACCGCACAGGGCTCTGCCTTGCAGGTCACCGTCACGGGCTTGTTTGAGCTTTTTAATGGCCCCAGGTTCGGGCGGACAGGTATTACTACTCTAGTTTAGAGATAGGCAGCCTGAGTCAAGGGCAGTCACTAGAGCAGGGGAAGGGCTGCTGCCTTCTGCGGCCAGAGGAGCCCCAGGCCCTGAACGCTCCCGTCTCCCTCCTGCACCAGCAATGACAGGAAGTTCCTCTGACTACCAGCCTTTCTGCTGTCCCTTCACCTGTTCCTGGGCTTTCTGTCTGTGGAGCCCAGCTTGTCAGCCGGAAGGGCCTACATGGTCATCATGCAAGGGTCTCAAATCGGCACTCCATGGCATGCCACACAAGCCTGTGCACTGGGCCGGGGTAAGGCAGTAGGGAGCAGCAGGGACTGCGGCAAAGGAGAATGCCTGCCTCGCCTAAATCCCTAAGAGCCCAGAGGTTTTAATAACTCCGTGCCCATGAAACTGTATGGGATGGGACTGTGGGCTGAATTTGTCACTGCCCGTCCCCCATTCTAGTACAGGCCTTTGTTTGGGAGACAAGAATGTGTGGCCTGGAGTTGAGAGTGGCTCCTCAAGGTCACAGTGCAAGGCCACAGAGCTAGGATTTGGGTCTGGGAGGAGGTGGGGCCTCTGGCAGTGCTGTCTCCCGTCCCCCTGGGCTTGGTGAGGCCACCCCAGCAGTCAGGGTTAGGGGGCAGGGCAGGGCAGGGGGCTCTGTCCTAGGACAGATAGGCCCCTCACTCAGGAGACCCAAGAGTGGCCCAGTGTGCCTCCCTTCCCTACACTGTCAGAGCACTTACACCCCCACCCCAACCCCCGCAGACAAACCTCCTGTCCCCTGTAATCAGGTTAGCTCCCTGCTCTGTGCTCCCTCAGCTGAGCTGAACCAGCTGCCTCTAATGGCCTGTGGCTCTCCCCCTCTCCCTGGCTCTGGGGGTGGGGGTGGGGGAGGGAAGGTAAGAAATGAACCATGAGTGGGAAGGGGCTACCTTGCTCTCTCCATTCAGACCTTTCCATGGCTCCTAGGATCAAGTCCAAACCCTTAGCCTGGCATCCAGGACCCACTGCCATGAGGCCCTGCTTATCCTCCACACCCCTGATAATGAATGCTCTTTCCTATGGTCATGGGATGCTATGTCCCACCTCCTGGTCTTTGCACGTGCAGGTCCTTTTGCTACTTCCCACCTTCTCGGAAAACTCCTATGCAACCCTCAAAACCCAGCTCCCATCTCTTCCTCTGGGCTGCCTCCACTCAGGACTCCTGCCTCTGTACTCCCACTGGAGACTCCCCTGGTCTGGAGTGTAATCCCCGTGTTTGGGCACTTTATTCTGCAACCTGGTGCTGCTGAGTTCCTGGAGGAAAAGGAGAATATTTTAGAAGAATATGCCTCCGGATGCAGTATGGAGAATGTTCAGTGAAGGACTAGGGCCAGAAGAGAAGAAAGAAGTAGGGACCAGGGTTGGAAAAGAGACAGGAGTGCACAGAACAGCTGTTCCCAGCCCGTCCACACAGCTCCAACCTACTTCCTGTCAGGGAGGCCATTCCCAGGGACACATGCAGGGCCTGAAATAGACACGTGGGGGCCTTGGTGGTACACTTCCACAGCCCAACACTGAGCGCCAAGCACCCCTCCACTCCTTAGGTGTTGAAACTCCTCTCCTCCCAGGACCCTGCCCTTGCAGCCAAGACCCCCTTCCCCAGCCATGCCCAGGCCTTTTCCCTCCGTTCCTGCTAACTTTGTTTTATAAATAAACGATATAAATAGGCCCCTCTGATTCCTCGGAGTGCGCAACGTTTAAGGACGGGGGCAGGCATAATTGTACTACCAAATCCATCAGCTGCCTAATTACCATTTATTTTGCATTTATTTCTGCTAATTAAAAAGAGAGAAACTCCTAACAACTTTTACGTAAATACTATATTTGTTCCATGTAAAGATGGGATGCTAATTTGCTGGTGATTAGCTGATTATCTAATTTTGTAGCTGTCACACAGGATGGCCCTGTCCCCCCCCTTGGCACCCCAGAAGCCACTTGAAGCCCCTGGTCAGGGATGGGACGGATAGGTCCAGGGAGGTCTCCGTAGGTGGTTAGAAGGTCTGGCTGAGGCCCAGAGGCCACCAGGAGCATCACACGTCACCAGGGTTCAGAGAGGCTGAGAGGAACCTTTGGCTCATTCACTGTTTCTGTGCAGATGAAGAAACTGAGGCCCAGAGAGGTCTAGCATCCCGCAGGAAAACAGTAGCAGAGACAGACTGCTGACACAGGTGTTTAGGCTCCCCTTCCAGCTCTCATCCCGCTGTATCGTGCTAATGTCGGGAGGAATGTGCAGGGAGATGGCTTTGTCTGCAGCCCAGAACTATCTGCACCAAACTCCAGCCCCAGTAGAGGAAAGATGTCGTCTGGTCTGAGCTGATGACCAAACCAGACCTTCTGTGTACCCTTCTGGAAACATACACCTTCTCCCACTTCCCCACCCGGCTCTGGGCTCTGCTCCCACAGGCCCCTGAGCACACCTACAGAGGCTTGCCCCCCAAGTCCAGGCCAGCTTCCCCGGGACCTGCCTCCGCTCATAGTATCGGGCCTTGAGCTCTGTGGGCTACCAGGACCTCTGCGAGTGTCTGAATTTCAGATCTTAAGATTATGTGTTTATTTTCATGGGAATTAGAAAAAATATAGAATTAATATAGCAAACCCGTGATTTCACAGACTGTATTGCTTTGAATGAGAGTAAGTAAAAAGAAAGTGATTTAAATAACAAAACGTAAATAATTTAGAGGGAACACAGATGTGGCTTGAAGTATCTAGTAACTGAAGCTGGGGACATGCTCAGGGAGGGTGTGAGAACACTAGGTCCAGAGGCCAGGCGGGTGAGGCCGGGGTCAGCAGCAGGGACCTGAGGTCAGGGTTGGCCAGTCCCTGGCCTGTGGGCCCCCACTGCCCCATCTCATGCCCAGGCCAGCAGTGTCCCTGGATCATGCCCTTCTCTCCTAGCCCTGCAGTCTGTAGGAATCAGCCCACCTCAAAGGAATCATTTGTCCTCAGAAGCAGTCTAACGGTGGCCGGAGAGGTCAGGACCAAGGTCAGCATGGCCCACTGGAAATCTCGGAGGCCAGGGACCCAGTCCTGGGTCCCTCTGTACAATGGGAGACGGTTGTCTTTTCCTCCTAGGGCTGCTGAAAGGACTCTGAGGGCCATGTGCAAAGCGCCCCTCAGAAAATCACTCCGCGCAGTTGGTGGTGAGCCCAGTTACCCGCCCAGGGCCTCCCTTGGCCACCCGCCGTCGCCACGGTGTCTATGTGAGGTGACTGCCGCCAGAGATCTCCAGCTCATCTGCCCTTTTATCGCCCGGCACACAATCGGGGGAAGCCTGGAAGGCTAGGGGGTGCGGGCAGATGGAAAACAAAGAAAGAGAGAAAACAAAGGCACTGTTCCGAGGAGGCTAAAAGGCAGGGTGCGTCCTCCCTCTCAGCCTGGCCCACAGCGCCAGGCCTTGACCGTTCCCCAGGCTGCTGGCGACCCGCCCCACCCCTACAGAAACCAGCCTTGGACCTCACATGGGGTCACCACTCACTGGGTGACCCTGGGGAAGCCACAGTTCTCACCATGTCTGTAAAATGAGGGAGTTGGACAGCATGCTGTGTGACCTTCAGCGAACCCCACTCCTCACCCCCCGGCTGAGGGTCTCTTTGGGTGGGCCCAGCCCATCTCTAGGACACCTCCCTAGCCCCTCGAAGTCAAATGGGGTGCCCACTTTTGCCCATAGGACGGCAGCAGAGTAAGGAAGTGGGGGGGGGGGGGCCTGTTTACCGCCAAGCTCTTGGTGCTGGTATGTAAGGATTTGTGCAGAATGAATGAAATGGTTTTATCGGAGGGGGCTTAACTCAAATGTCTTCCCTTGGCCGCCGCTGCTGTCGGAGGCTCTGAGTCAGAGAAAACTCTCCCGGGCCCTCCAGAGCAGTACCAGTGAGCAGCGGTTGAGGGCTGGTAACTGTACCAAGGCCAGGCTATCTTGGTTCACATCCTATCTGTGTGACCCTGGGCTGGTCTCTTAACCTTGCTGTGGCTGTGTCCTCATGTGTGAAAATAGGTATAGTATGAACTTTGCAGGTTGTGGGGAGATTAAATGGGTTAATTCACATGAAGTACTTAGAATGGTACCCGATAAAGGTCCATTAATGTTAGGTATCGTTATCATTGTCAGTTGCATCACTGTTATTGATCAGAGGCAGACTCACTGGGGGAAGTCGTCAAGCTCTAGTCTCCAGGCTCCACCCAGCACCGCTCTGGGGACGGTGGGGGTTTTGCAGGCAGCCGTGGAGTCTTCCAGGTGGGGCAGGGTGGCGAATTTGCTGTCAGGAACATGTCTGTGTGAGCATCTCCCGTAAATGGTTTAGAGGGGCCTGGACTCCTTAGGTTCTAGGAATTTGTTGTTGTTTCTTTTCTCGTTTTCAATATGTATTTGTAGGGGCGCCTGGGTGGCTCAGTCGGTTAAGTGTCTGACTTCGGCTCAGGTCATGATCTCGAGGTTCGTGGGTTCGAGCCCCGCATGGGGCTCTGTGCTGACAAACAGCTCGGAGCCTGGGACCTGCTTCAGATTCTGTCTCTCTCTCTCTCTGCCCCTCCCCTACTTGTGCTCTGTCTCTCAACAATAAATAAATGTTAATTTTTTTAATAAATAAATATGTATTTGTAATTCTATATACATTTCCGAAGAGAACCCTGAAATAGTATAAGCTCCAGGCCCTGCAAGCCTGGACGCCCTCCCCCACTGCTGCTTATCCTCATTTCCTTTATTGTATTTCTGAGGCCCAGCCCTGTGCTGCTCACCTTGTGACCCCAGCAGGAAGATGGCCCAGGCCTCTGGGCTGAAGGGGGCTAACTTCTCAGCCTGTAGGCTCTCCCCTGAGTACCCCAGACTGCAATCCACACCCCACACCCCACACGCAGGGCTCGAGGGAGCCCTAAGGAGAGCAAGCAGGGAGAATGCGACCCTTGACGAAGGTCTCCTGCAGGAGACCCCGGATGTGCAGGGCACAGAGCCCTGTGCCTGAGTGCCCCTGTGCTGCAGGCTGGAGCCCTGTCCTCTCTCCTCCCCCCTCTTCCCTCTTCTGCCCCATGTGGGCCCCAGTGGGCAGGCACAAGGGGCGGTTGGGGTCGTGGGAAGCAGGTTGCTGAGTTGGAACAGTTGCCCCTGAGGCTGTCACCAGGGTGGCTGGCTGTATGCCAAGTCCCAGGTTCAGTGCCAGGTGGGGGGCCCAGCCTGGTCCCTGCCCCCTGAGAGCTCTCGAGGTAGCTGGAACCACAAGATTCACACCTGGAAGGGCAAAGAGTGGGCAGGGGGAGGTGGTATGAGACCCTGTCACATCAAGAACCGTAGAGAGAGCCCAGGGGTCGTGAAGGCTGGACACTTATGGAGGGCCTCCTGGAGGACGGGCCCTCACTTGGGGAGGCCCCTGGAGACGTGGGTCCTGTGGACCCTGGCCCCTCCACCAGCAGCAGGGCCTCTCGGCCTGGGCTCTGACAGGGACATTTATAACTCACAGCTGTGCGGTCCTGGGCCCAACTGACTGTGGTAAACCGATCAGGCTTCAGGAAGTCAGTCCCGAGGCCACTCCCCACCCCGACCCCACACTCTCCTTCACCTCCTGACACCCACATCCTGTTCTCAGCGGGAGGGGCAGGCACCGGGGCACAGGGCTGGGGGCCCAGTCAGGGTCTCCAACCTTCAGGCAGAGTGGGAAAGGACGGAGGGGGCTCAGTGAGGTCCAAGAACTAGAAGCCAGGGCCTCTGGGGTCACCCCGCTCTACCCCTCGAGGCACACCTGGGGACATTCAGGCCCAGAAAGTCCACCCTGGAGCCACAGGAGCTCAGGGGGACATTCTGTGCTTTCAAATCTAACTGGAGAGGCGGTTATGCCTCTAGCCCCTGCTGACCCACTCTGGCCTGAGGGAGCCTGATGGAAGGGGCAGATGTGAACCAGAGGCCTCAGAGAATGTTGGGAGAAGACATCTTGGACCCTGGTCCTCGGCGTGGCCTGCAGCCCTCCATGGGGACACCCCATCCCTGGACCAAATTCTTCATAAGACCTTAGTGCTCACCTGGCTAGATTCTCACAGCAGAGTTCACGTTTGGCGAAAGAAATGGTCTTGCCCAGCGCTGGGAAGAAAGGACGGTATTAAGTTCCTAGCCCATCATGACTCTGACCCCCTTGTACCTCCCTTGGCATTATACGCTAGCAGATTCCGGGGCCCTGTTAGCCAACCATCCCTCCCCATGACTCTTTCTCCTTCTGTACAAAGAGAGGGTTGATAAACAACAGTGAGTTTGCCAAGGCTTGGCCCATAGAACTCTGGTAACCTGTGACAAGATCCCGGAATGAGATAGTCCCCGAAAGACCTCCGTTTTTCTTTCATTGGTTTTATATTCATTAAGGTATATTGGCAATATAGGACTAGCATATCAAACCACTTATTTCGTGGACAAGGCCAGATTTATTGAAGCTAAAAAAAAAAGAAAGTGACTTGAAGCAAAGGTAAATACTAAGTCAAAAAATATATATATATACTAATTAAATCATTGTACAGCTGGGACTCAGCTGGGACCAAGAATCACGAAGGTCAGGGACTGGGCTGGTTTTCTGAAGAGGTACGTGCACTGAAAATGGCTCCAAGTGCCGGTCACAGATCTGGTGAGCAGTTCATAATGAGGAAGGAATTCAGGCAGGGGTCAGAGAGTGGCTTTAGAAGTGGCTGCCGGCCGGCCGTGTGAGATAATTCCCCGGAGCCAGGCACAGCAGAGAGGAGACACTGTGGGGGCCTGTGGCTGGCTAAAAATACCCCAACAGCTTCTCCCTGTCACCCTGCCTGGGGGCCGCACAGGAAGGCCATGGCTTTCTGCTTTTCTCACCAGGAAGAAAAAGACAACAACACGAAAGCCGCCAAGCCCCAGAAGAAACAAAACCTAGATATGTTTTTTAGTTTTAAAGGCTCCCGCTAGGTGGAGTTGGCCGGCTCGCCCGAGCACCGCAGGGTGGGGGAGACAGGGCCCCCGATAAATCAGGCATCCCGGGATGTGCGTAAGTGGCCTGAGAGGCCACTGAGATTAGCCTGGTTGTGGGGGACCGAGGTGGGAGGGAGTGGACTACTGTCCGTGTCCCTGGCTATTCACACGTGTCCCGTCTCTCTGTACCCAGGACAAGTAGCAAGAGCCTGAGGGTGTCAGACCAATGCTGTGAGGGGTGTGGGGAAGAGAGCCACTGTCCTTCACTTAGCTGCCAGACCCAGAAAGGTAACGACAGACCCCTGCCGCCTTCCCCTGAAACCTGGCCAGGGGCGTGGTAGCGATGTTGGGGTGGGGGGTGGTCCCCGAGCTGAGGGTTGTCAGCCTTTCCTCCCAGCCCCTGACCCGGGCTTCTCTGTAACTCCTTGTGTGTGTCCGGCACAAAATGCTTCCGGGCTTCAGTGTGTCCATCTCTGAAATGGTTCACCATTTATCCCAATTCTTGAGGGCTCTGTGAATGAATCAGTTGGTCCGGATGGTTATTTGGGCTTAATCTGTCTTAGCAACCTGGTTCACTTTGAACTCCATGGGCATGGCCAGGAGTCCTAGGCCTGGTGGATTGAGCAGTAAGGCCACAGGTCAGCAGGGCCAGACGGGGCTCGAGAAGAGAGGGTTTTCTAAGGCAGAACCAGCCAGACATGTGAGTCATTGGAAATGTGGCTGTGGACTCCTTTGTGGCAGTATTTGAAACTTCGGAGTGATTTCCCTGGCAGCTCTGGGCAGGAATGGTTATCGGTATTTTTAGACTGCGAAGACCAAGGCACAGGGAAGCGAATGGTCCTTCCGGGGGTCACACAGCAAGGTCTGGTCACCAGCAAAGTGGCTCAGCTTTACCCTGTCTGCCATGATCAGTTTCTGCACTTTGACTTCTGCTACCCTGCTCTGGCCTGGTCCACTCACCCTGTAGAAGTCTGGCTGTTGAGCCCAAGCCACCAGCAGTTCTGTTGTGTGACCTGGTGGGACCCACCCCTGCATCCGTCCATGCTCTCACCACCCATCCTTACCATTCACTCATCCATCCGTCCGTCTACTCCTCAGCTCATCCACCTATCCTGCCGGCCATCCATTTAGTCATTAGCTCGCACATCAAACACTCACTGACTCTTACACCAAGCCAGGCCTGAACTAAGGGCTGGGTTTTGAAGCTGTATCCGCTCCAGCCCTGCCCTGAGACAGCGCAGTCGGCAGTGGGGGCAGACACGTGATCCCAGAACCGGGCCCAGTTCCATAAGTTCAGCGCTCAGGGCTTGTGTAGTATCCTTGATTGCATGGGGAAGGGAAGAGGAGAGGCCATGGGCTGGTTCTGCAGGCAGGCATTCAGGGAAGGCTTCCTGGAGGAAGTGACATTGCTCATTGATTCACGCCCCAAATGTTCCTTGAGAAAGTCTCCGTGCAGGGAACTGCTTGATGTTCTGGAGACACAGCAGGGAATAAAATGAACAAAACTTCCTTTCCTCATGATGCTTACATTCTCATGAAGAGGCAGGGACAGTAAACACCTAAAACGTGATTTATGATACGTCAGGTGATGCTGAGTTCTAAGAAGGAAAGTTAGCAGAGTAGAGGAACAGTCTGCCGGGTGGGGTAAAGTGGACATCCTTGGACAAAGGATGGTCATTGACAGAGACATAAATGGAAGGAGGGAGGGAAACGGGTGCTTGGCATGTTCAAGGCAGTAGGAGGGACGCCATGTGGCTGCAGTGAATGAGGGGCTGGGAAATCAGAGAGAGCCTGGGGGACCCACTCATGCAGGCAGACGAGAGTGGAGCAGGGACGTGGCTGGGACCCACGTAGAGAGGGTGACAGCTTGGTCTAGGGGTAGCAGGGGAAGGGATGGGGGGCCATGGGAGTCCGAATGTACTCCAGAGACCTTGCAGACAGGCTTGCCTGTGGACTAGAGGTGCTGGATGAGAGAAGACAGGGACAGTCAAGGAAGGCTCTTGGGTTCAGGACAGGAGCCACTGGTAGAACAGAGCGGTCATTTTCTCAGCCAGGAATGAGGGTAGGGGAGGGCTGAAGGAAGCCGACGAGTGAACTTGGAGATGCCTTTGAGACACCCAAGTGGAAAGCTTGAGTAGGCAGTTGGATATATGAGTCTGGGAGGCAGAGAGGTCCTGACTGGAGCTAGAAATGTGGGAGCCGATGTGCACAAAAGAGGTTGCGAGCCATGAGGCTGATGAGGTCACCTCGGGACTGAGTGGAAAGAGAGCAGATCGGAGGCCTGAGTCTGAGTCATGGGCATCCAGCCCTTGGAGGGAGGGAAGAGACGATGGAGGCAGGAGGGAGGCAGAGAAGGTGCAGCCAGGTATGTGGGAGAACCGAGAGAGCAGGCTCTTGATGGAAGAGGGGAATTTTGCTGGCAACGCAGGGGAAGGACACCCCAGGCCCAGGAAACAGCTCAGATGCCTCACTCAATGAGCCCTATTTGGAGAGGGGTGGAAGGGAGGGAGGAGAAACCAGGGGCCCGTGAGCGCCCAGGCTGAGGGTGAGCCCACGTCCCTCCGGGGATCCTCCCTGTCACCTGGGCCGGCACTCTCTGGTCTCAGCTGAGTCCCTTGCCCTGATGCCTGCACACTCTGCATTTTTCTTTTAAGAAGCTTCTACCTGTCCTGACCTCCCACCTCCTCTGTGAGGCTCTTGGGCTCAGGAGACCTCCCCCTTGCCTGGAGCACTTGTCTGAAAACACAGGGCTCAAGGCGGCTGCTCTGAGCTGCCTGCAGGGGAAGGGCACCCAGCAGCTTCCTATTGAATCTCTAAGCACTGCTGGATCCTTTATCTTAAAAGAAGCCGTAGAAACTTCCTGGACTATGAGTGTGTGTGTCAGAGCTGCTCGCTCACGCTCACCAGTTAGGGCAGAGGAGCTCTCTGCCTTTGGTGGGCGATTGTGCGTGAGTTTGGGTGGCGGGGGGAGGCAGCCACCTTTGTGAGTCTCTGGCACCTTATGCCCAGCTCTCAGCTCACAGCGGAGGGAATGCCCACGTGCTGTCAGGGAAGGCTGCAGAGAGGAGCCGCTGCCTGGAGGCAGGACAGTTGCTCAGTGGGGCCCTAGAAGTGCGATGGGAGGGAGAGTGAGCATGTGGCCAGCCGGGGGCCGGGGGTGGTTCCAGGGGCACGGTCCAGCCCACCTGCCTGGGCATACGGCCTCGAGTGACTGGGAGGTGGCCGAGGCCCAGGAGACTGCTCCCTGCTCAGAATAGGATGAGACCAGGCAGGGACTTGGGGGCCCCCTCCCGAGTTCCTTGGGGAGATGCCCCTCTGACTCTGCACCGGGGACAGGGGGACCTGTGGGAAGCCGCTCTGATGATACACGGCTCTGTGGCAGGAGGCTGCAGGTAATCGAATTAGTGTGCTGGGCGGATGGGACGAGTAATCCTGCGCCTTTAGACTCATTTTTCTTTAAGCCTGTCCCCACCCAGTCTCTCCCTAAATCCTTCCACTGCCTGGGTGATGTCCGGGTGGGAGTGGACTTATCTCCATTGAACAGATGGGTAAACCAGGACCAGAGAGGAAGATGCTTTCGTGATGCCACGGCTAATAAGTTGCAGGGCAGAGCTCTGAACCAAGTCTATCTGAATCCCAAGCCCAGACTCTTAACCTCTGCCCTCCATCATCCCCCCGGGCTCTCCTAGAATACCCAGACTTGCAAGGCACCTTCCTGTAAGCCTCCTCTCCAAAGTCCTCATTTTTTTTCAGATGAGGAAACGGAAGCCCAGAGAAGGTAAGTTACTTGTCCGAGACCGCACAGCAAGCCAAGGGCAGAACCCATAGCAGAATCTTCTCTGACCCCCCGCGTCCACTCAGCCCCGGCCCCCACTGGCAGGTGTAGGGATGCGGCCCTGGACTGGGCCCACTTCCCCTTGGAGCGCCCACAGCCTTCTGTCCTCCCGCAGCCTCTGGCACTCTCTCTAGTTGAAGGCACCAAGTTCCTCATCAGAAGGCTCTATTGTGCCTATTGTTTAAATATAGATTACTAATGAAATGCCTTTTCATTGCCTTCCCAGTGAATAGTTTCCGTGTAAAGTTAATTTGCAGTGTTATGTAAATTCTGTTTAACTTCAATCAAGTTTCTAATTATGTTTTTACCGCAGTAATTCCCATTTGATTTGTCATCTCCTGTTAGGTATTTAATGTTCGGTGGGCGGGGGCGCTTTCTCTGTCTCTCCGTTTTCCAGGGCCCTCTCCCTCCCTGACCCCGGGCTCCCTTTCCGGCTTTCTGCTTCTCCTCCCTGCCATCTTTGTCCCTGCCCCTCGCACCTGGGCTGTTACCCCCCATCCTCTCCTTCCCCTCCCTCCTCCCTTCCCTTCTACCCCTCGCTCTTTCTGGCTGTGTCTTCCCTCTCCCCTCCTCCTCTCTGCCTCCCCGCTGCCTGCCCCCTTTCCCACTGTCGGTTCTTCTGGCCCCCGACCCTGTTTCTCCAACCATTCCTCTTTTGCTCTTCCTCTATTTCTGTGTCTCTCCTGCCTCTCTCCACCCTCCCCCACCCCCGCCAGCTCTCTCTGGCCTCGTTTTTGCCCACGCTCTCCCCTTCACACCCGGTCTTCCCGCTCGTCCCTGCACCCTCAGAAGCTGCCTGGGACAGACAGGGGCGACAGGTAGGGTTGGCTGGGTGCGCATCCCTGGGGAACCCAGGCCTGGCCCTCAGAAACCTTGTCAAGGGCTTTGTAGAGGACGGGCCAGCCCAGCGCTGGGGGCCCGGCCCCGGGAACCCTGGGTTGTGATAAGAACACAGACACTACAGGCGGGCTCTCTGGGCCCACGCCTTACTAACCATGTGACCTTCAGGTTGCTGAGCCCTCATCTGTCACATGGGGTGACAGCATTACCTACCTAGTGGGGTCACTGTGAGAATTCGGTGAAGGACTTAGGAAGAAGGAAGGCAGGACTTAGCCAGGTGGCCTGGCCAGAAGTGGCTTCTATTTGAGAATTCCCAGCCACACCCCTTGTCTCTTTGTAGCCTCTGTGGCGGGTTTCTGTGCGGATGGAGTGCTGGGGGTCAGGTCTGAGGCCAGGGCAGGGGGCTGGTGGCATCCTGGAGCCCGTCTCAGCTCTGCCTGTCAAGAGATGTGACCCCCTTCTCCCTGGGTGGGCCAGTCTCGGGGGCTGTGGAGACAGGGCTGCCATTCCCGGGAAGCATCCGAGGCACAGAACCCCCGGAGCCGGAAGAGCCCTCAAGACCCTGGCCTACAGGCTTTTCCCGAACAGACCAGAGGCAGAGCTGTTCCCGCTAACTTGGAGTAGACACCCCCTTCTCGCACCCTTTCTCTTCCCTGGATGTCCCCAGGGTTGGGCCATGCGGTCCTGCTTCAGAACCCCTGATGGGAGAGTACAAGGCCTTGATAGGTCTGTCGCTGACTCCGGGAGACTCCTCCCTGAGCCTCGGCTCCCCTCCTGCCCCACATCCAAATGCTGGGCTTTGGGATTCTCCCTGGCGGGGCGGCCACAGTTTCCCAGCAGGCAGCTGCCCTCTGGGTGGGGAGGGCGGAAGGAAAACACCACACGGAGGCCCGGCAGGCTGGACGCAGGCTCCTCCCCCTCCTCCCCCAACTCCGCTCTCTTCCCATCCAGCATGTCCCTGGCGTGTCCAGGAAGCAGAAAGCAAGTGTTTGGAGAAGGCATTCTTCTGGGTGAAGAAAGGCAGGCCCAGTCACTTGTCCTTCAGAGACATGGGAACCTGAGCTGACCCAGTCCCTGCCCTGCTGCTGGGCCACATGACCACCTGACCCACTGCGAGTGGTTGTGTGTGTGTGTGTGTGTGTGTGTGTCCATCGCTGGTTCAGGAAACCTTAGCCAGTCACGTGGCCGCTTCCCCTGTTTGTCTAAGTAAGCAGTTCAGGCTGGCTATAGCCAGGGGGCTGAGATACGGAGCCAGGGGAGGGGGCCACACTGGCGTGACTGGTGGACATAAGGATCACTGGGGACAGAGGGCAGCCTCTGGGTTTGGTGTGGGGGGGAATGGCCTGCTTCTGATCTCCTGCCCTCCTTGGGCCTCTCCTACCTCCATCTGTCAAGAAAAAGCATTAGGCTTGCTGACTACAGGAAACCCTCCCAGCCCTGAAACGTCCTCTGACCAGAAAGAGCTCAAAAGGGCCGAGCCCCAGGCTACGCAGAGGGGCTTGTGCGTATATACCCACCATCTGTCATATCCCCTGGAGCGAGTTGCTGAGTGCTGGCCCCTCAGCAGGCCTGACTCAGGCCTTCCCACATGCACCCAGCAGGCCACCGATGAGTTCAACAGACAAGTATTAAGCACCTACTATGTGCCAGGACCTGAGCTGGGCCAGGCCAGGAGTAAGCTTGTCAGAACACAGGTCTTCTGGAACTTCTGTGGAACCCCCACACCTGTGAGATATTTTCCTCCCGTTGGATGGGCAGGATCGCCTTTTATTGCAAAGACCTGACGTACCTGTCATGAAGCAGCCGTGTCCCATGCCACTGCCATTCCAAGAAGGTGGGGCCCCAGCACCAGGCAGGGCACAGCAGGCAAGGTTCAGAGACAGTACCTAGGGCCCAACAGACTGAGCAGCTGGGGTGAGAGTCCCCTGCCTCCAGAGAAGGGGGAGCCAGAGCAGATGTAGGCAGAGTACAGAGGCCCTGAACCCCGGGTACCTTGCAGCCTTCTCGGAGGCCACCTGGCCAGAGAGCCCCAGGAGAAACAGCAGCCCCCGGATCCCCCTGAGCATGGCCTCCCTTGGCCTTCCTCCAGATTTGCCCAGCCAGCACGGCATGCCTTAGCTTTAGAGGACACAGTCCCCTGGGACCTAGAGGAGGAGGGGGGCTGTGGTGGCCTGTGGGAGCCATGCATCTGAGAGCCCACCTGGGTTCATGTATCTGTTTGCCTCCTTCCTCCCTGCTTCTTCTCGTTCTCCTTCTTTTGACAAACACTTCCTGGCGGCCAAGTCTGTGCCAGGCCTGTGTTCCGTAAAAGACGCATCTCTGGCCCCGTGGATGGTCACTACCGCGCAGGCATCAAGCAACGTCCCAGGGCAGACCAAGGGTCCAGGCTAAGCTGATGACCAGGAAAGAGGCAGCCACTGGATCCCCCTCAGGGTGCAGCTGACCCCACAGGTTACCTGGGTTCTGGGCAAGCTTAGGCAAACTTTCCCCAGATGGGCTGACGGAGCCCCCCAGGTGCCCAGGATGAGGGGCACAGAGAGCATTGTCAGACCTTGCTTCCGTTGTGATCGGATTTGGGGGTGTTCAACCCAGAAAGGTCTCACGGGCCCATGAGTTCCAGGCCCCTCTGTTATAGCTGGTGCACTCCTATTCAAAAAAGGGAGAGAAGTGGGGTGGCCAGTGGCTGAGCTGGTGACACAGGCCAACCCTCCTGCCACCCACAACTGAACGTGGATCCTGGACAAGGGTGGCTATAAGGTTACTAGGGCAAGAATTCCAGAATGCCACCTAGGGCTGTGTGTCCCCGGCCTCAGCTTGCACGCCTCCAAAGTCAGGAAACCTAAAATTGCCCATGGCTGTCTTAGTAACTCTCCCTGGGAACGTGTGGCCTTACTACCCCCAGGCTGGAGGCTGGCTTCTGTCTTCTACCCTGCTCACCTTAGGCCCGTGGGCCTTAGACTTCCGGCCTTGACAGAGTACTTTCTGAGCTTCACTCCCTCCAGGCAGAGCATCAAGCTGGGCCCCCTCAGGGTCTGTTTGATTGGAATGTGGCTACACTGGGCAGCCAAAGTTAGCCCCTGCCCCAGGGATCAGACCCATCCCAGCATGGCCCCCAGGGAGGTTCTTAGGCTGCTCGTGGTGCACGCAAGAGACCTGGCTCCCAGCTCTGCTCCTGTCCCCGGGGCGATCTCAGGCAAGACCCAGCCCCAGTCAGGCCCAGACCACCTCCCATCCATGCTGAGCCATGAGAGGCTGTGGGTCTGCGGCTGGCCAGAAGAGTCTTCTGGACGTTCTGGCCTGTTTGCTTTCTGAGGCACCTGTTTGCCCAGCAGCCTCGAGAGAGACCTGGGATGCTGGGGCTCCCAAAGCCTGTGCCCTAGGACCCCAGGAGGAGCAGGGTTGGGGGCTGAAGGCCTTTGTTCAAACCTCTTCCCCCTCACTGGGCCAGGCCACCAGTCTGCATATTCCCTCTACGACCCCCACCTGTAGACAGGTGAGTTTCCAGCTCCTGAGACACAGGGACTGGGTCGGGTTCTCCCAGAGGCCATGGGTGACCCCACAGCCCCTGGGCCAAGCTTCCATCCCACCCAGACTGCTGACACTTATAAGGACTCAGGCGTGCAGAGTGGGGAGTGGGGTGAAGGGGCCTTACTCCGGGGGCTGTGCTGTGGTTTGACCACATGCTGTTCCCCCACATGTGTGGGGGCTGCTCTGCCTAGCGAGGGGGTCACACCTTCTGCAGCTGGTGCTATCCTGTCCCTCGTCTTTGCCCTCTAGGAAGCTCTGCCTTGAGGCCTCAAATCCACCCTTCTTCAGCTTTCTCCCTTGTCCTTGTCCCTTCCTCATGGCTCCTCAGAAGTGACACTGTCCCTCTGCCCAGAGTGGGGGAAGACAGTCACTCCAGTCCCCCGGGTGGGGCTGAACCCCACAGCCCCCGCTCAGCTGTGCCTGGAGCTGTGAGCTGCTGGGAAGAAAACCCGCTGCCTTTTGTTAAGTCCTTTTGCTAGGAAACAAGTAGCCGGAGGTCTAGGGGTCAGAGGTCAAAGGCCACCAAACAGGCCAGGCAGCCTGCCCACTCTCGCCCCAGAAAACTCACGCCTTCTGAGGAGGCCTCCACAGGGCCCCGCCTCTCTCCGGGCCTGGGTGGGGCCAGTGGGACAGGAAGCCAGGGAAGGCCTGGAGGATGGGACTCAGGGTGGTCTGGGCCTGAGCCAGGGATGAAGCAGAGCCCAACCCTGGCCTGGCCCCAGGGCCACGGCCACACAGGTCACCCACCCGACAGGAAACCCTGCCCGGCACCCCCTTTGTCCCACCCCATGTTTCCCTCGGGTGGCGCTTCTACTGTTTCCCGTGGGGGCCGCGCCAGGAATCATACCCTCTTGAGAAAGGAAGCCGGACTTCGGGCGCTCAGCCTGACCTGCCTCTGACCTGCCCTGACCCCCTCCTAGAGCCTCCTGCTGATGGACGCTTTGGGCCCACGCCCATGCCTCACCCCACACATGCCGATGACTTATCTTCTCCCAGACAGTCAGTCACCTTTAGGGGACTGGGAAGAGAAACCTCATAGTAGGGCCAGGCCCGGGAGCCCAGAGACCAGGGTTTGGGGTCTAGGATCCACCACCAGCTTGCCCGTGCCCTTGGCCAAGTCACTTGACCACTCGGGCCTCGTCCGTGGAAAGAAAAGGGAGAGGAAGGAGTTCTGCCCAGCTAAGAGCATCTCATGAGCTAAAGCATTTGGGGGTAGGTGAATTTCTACCCTATAAAGACAGCCAGGTTTGGAATCACGTGCCCCAGAGCCTCCTTCATGCATCCCAAACAGCTGTCTCCAGTCCAGCCAGGGCACTTTGTCTATGATGAGCCCCAAGCAGGGAGAGAGACATGGGCGGCAGCTGGTGTCCCCACGGTGGGTGAAGGTGATGATGCTGGTGTGGCCCCTCTCTGGGTCGTTCCACGTCTGGGACCTCAACACAGGGGCAAGGCTGGGCCTCTGCACCCCGGAAGGAACCTGCCTTTCTCTCTCCTCCCAGGAGCCGCGTGAGGGCGCATGCTGGGGTCTCTGCAGTACTCTGCTGTGCTCAGGCCGGCGGGTCTGGTTTGGTTAGCAGGCTAGGGGCCAGGAGCCGGGGAGGGGGTGGTGCCCAGTCTCCTGTCCTCCCCCTCCCTCCTGGTAGGTGCTCTGAGACCTTCGGTTCTCTTTCACTTGTGATGTGGAGCCTAAGGCACAAGGAGGAATGAGATCGTGATAGCACCAGCTCTGAATGTTTCCGCGGTCTTCTGTGGAGGTGCTGCGGGAATACCCTGTGTACGAGAACGCATTTCACCCTCTCTGTGAAGACACGGCTCCTCTCATCCCCATTTCCAGGGGAGAAAACTGAGGCACAGAGAAGCGAATCAGCCTGCCGAGGTGGTTATGCTGGCCTTTGAGCCAGGCAGCTGGCCCCAGAGTCTGTGTCCTCGGCCACTGAGCCGCCCTGCTTCTCTGACCCGTGGCCCCTTCCCCGAGCCAGGCGCCCCCAGCCTACTCCCAGCTCAGTATCAGCAGGGGGTACAACCTGGGGTAACAGCCGCTCCCAAAGGGGCATAAAGGGAGGGGCGGGATGCCACGCAAGCAGACCCGAGTTGCCATCACATCGGATGGGCTGGCAGAGTCGGGGCCACACCCAGAGCTTGTGGACCAGCTGAGAGCCTGTGAGTAACAGGAGGACTGTAGGTCCATGCAGCCCAGCCCCTCCCTGCAGGGTGCTGACAGTGGCCTTGGGCACATTGCCTCTCTGAGCCTCAGCGTCTCCACCTGCCAAATGGGCAGTGTCCGAGCACCGTGTCTGACCTCTGCAGCCCCTCGGTGGGTGTTCGTCTCTTCCCCGGTGCATCAGGCCACTGGCACGAGGGACGTGCCTGGCAGTAGGGTTGACGTGGGCAGGGTGCAGAGGTGGGAGACCCAGACATATTTAGGGAAAGGCTACAGCTCGGAGTCAGGCTGCGGCCTTGAACATAGAGCTGAAGAGTTAGAACTGAGCCTCGTAGACGGTGGGGAGCCATGGGAGGCTCTTGGACAGGGGTGAAGCGCATTGTCGGGGAGAGGAACTGGCAGCAGGGGAGCCTGCTGTGTTCACCCAGGCGTAGGGCTCTGGTTCAAAAGGAGTCATGTGGCTAAGAAGCTTGGCCCAAGTGGGTGGCTCGGCAGGGCCAGTTTTCCTCCTTTCGACTGGGCCCGTGGTCCACAAGGCACTACCGTCCCGGGCTGGAAGTGTGCAGGGCACCACAGGGAGGGGCAAGGCTCAGCGCTAATGTCTCCTCCTCTGCGTGTCCCACAATCCGTGTCCCCCCTCCTTGGACTGGTCTGGGCTTCCCACCCAGGCCTGGGTGGGGCCCCACTGCTCCTTCCTCCCTCTGTGGCTTTCTGGTGGGGACTCAAGACCGCAGTGGGCCATGGGGTGTGAGCCAGGGTGGGGACACTGGCGGTGGGTGGAGTCACGGGATGGGTGGCCATGAGTCAGGAATTGTTGGGCCTCTGTGTCATCTGGCTGCGTGCTGTTCTGGCCTCCCTGTGCCTGTCTGCCTCCTCGCTCCCAGTCACAGCTGCGCCTGTGGGCAGCTCTGTGGGGCTGACCTTGCTCTGTTTCCAAGAGCCCAGAGCCAAGGCAGACAAGTCAGGCCACCTGGACTCCAGGTCCCAGGCGCCCCCGACACTCGGGGTGATCTTCAGCACGTCCCCTCCCCTGAGCCACACTTTCCCAGATTGAAGGATGAGCGTGGGGGGTGGGGGGCGGCTGGCCAGGGGTTCTCAGACCCAACGGGCTAACCAGCGCGCAGCATCCGTTGGGGCCAGGCCTGGTCCGGACGTGGCAGGTACCGTGTTCTCTGACCTAAAGTTGTTTTCACATGGCGCCTCCCATCACCTCTCATTCATTCGTCCAGCAGACATTCCAGAGGTTCTGGGGGCCACGGGAAGAAGACACCCGTCAGGGGGCTGGCCTCAGCCTCTCTTTCTAGTCTGTTCAGGGGTCCAGTCCCAGAGGTCAGGTTCTGGCAGCCCCAGGGATTGATGGGCACGTGAGAGGTGGCTCCCCCCAAATCCCTTGGAGTTGCTGGGCCGAAGGAGCCCCTCTTCCTGAAGGAATGCAGGGAGACCCCGGACTCCAGGGCGAAGGAGGTCATCCTAGGCTAATCCTGACGCCTCCGCCGGGAAACAGCTACGGAGGTCCTCGTGTCTCCTGGCGGGGACCCTGGGACACGCTCTGGGTGTGCTGTGACAGGGAGAGGCTCTGGGGCTGTTCCTCTCGCTTTACAGATGGAAGATGGAGACATCATGGGATGGGAAGGCACTGGCCCAGGTCAAGGAGGGTAAAAAGGCAAAGGGCCGACTGGAACCTACCTCCCTGTAAGCAGGGCCGGGTGGAGACAGGCAGGCTTCTCCAAGGCAGCTGCATCGGTGAGCGTCTTGGGATAGGCCGCAGAGTGCAGCATGATGATGAACGCCCCCTAGAACCCCCTCCCTCCCCAGCCTTCCCGGCAGCAACCCTGCAGCCCACCGCTGGACTGCCCTTGACAGGGGGGACTGGCATTCCTACAAACAGCAAGAGCTCCTGTGGCCTGGATCCTCCAAGGAGGTGAGCCACCCATTCACCCCAATTAAACCTTCTCCCGCCCAACATTGAGTAAACAGAGGCAGGGGTAGGTACAAGGACTTGGCTAAGGACGTGTGGCCTGCAAACAGCGAAACCAGGATTGCATCTAGGCCTGGGTGACATTGGTGCCCGAGCTCAGACCCACTACCTCCTGCTCGCAAGACCAGTACTTTCCTTTGTCTGGCATTTGTAAATCTGGGCCTCGGCCACCTCCTCAAACTGGCCTGGCCCCCATGTGGCCAGAATCCCAGAGGGATGCCTGTGTGAGGAGTGAGACCGCTGGGGGCTAGCCTGGGTCCAGGAGGGGGGGTCACTGGGAACACTCTGTGCTAGGCGGGGTGCCTGTGCCACTGGAAGCCCCCGTGCCCCTCAGCCTCTCGATCATTCCACCTGCCTCCTCAATGGGGGGAGCACAGGGCTTGGAGTCTAGGGGCCCGTGGAGCTGCCCAGCCCTGTATGGATCACGGATGAAATGTCAGCTCAGTTAGTCCTCCAGCAGGTGTTTGCCCAGATAAGGAGACTGAGACCTGGGGGACAGGTGACCTTACCTTCTTGGTCCACCTTCAACACCAGAACTGACCTGGGTTCTCGTCTTGGTCTTGGGCCCATCCCTGTTCCTCTTTGGACTTATGTCCCCACCTGGGTAAGGTGGCAAGCTTAAACTGAGGACTTCCAAGGACTCTTGTGAGAGCCTCTGTCAGGCCCTGTTAATGCTGCAGAGGAATCGGGATTGGGGACGTGCCAGGGGTAGAGAGCAGGGGTATCCCTCCAGAGCTCCATCCAGTGTCCTCAGACAGACAGTGCAGGACCAAGTGGCAGAGGCAGGACACTGAGTCCCTAAGAGAGGCCCGTTGGCAGAAAATTCAATTTAGATCATCAGCAGTGGGATGGGTGGGTGCCAAGGGCCCTGGTTTGGCCAAGCCCAAGTGGGTGCTCCTCCGGGCAAGACCCTAGCCCCTGGCAAGGGAGAGGCTATGCCCACCCCCAAGGGGCTGATGAGAGGGTGGGAATAGAAAGACCATCAGGTGCAGAGCTTACCCCAGGAGTGTGCTCAGCTTTGGCATGCTTTTTCCATTTATATGGAAAGGGACTGGGAGTAGGTGGTCTTCGGGAAGCCCATCTCTGGAGAACAGACCCGCTGGCCCTGCTCCTGAGTCAGCCTTAGGAGGGGCCTGTGCCTTTTGGCTTTGCCTGGGCCTTTGCCCTCCTGCGTGAGAGACTCTGCCCAAAAGGATGATGCCCCAGACCCCCTGTTTTGCTGCCAGGCCGAGGTGGGCACACCTACCAGCACTTCTGTCCTAGAATTATCCAACTTTCGGTGTTTTCGCCCACCTCGTGTGGGCGACACCCACGGGTGTGCAGACACCCTTGGGAAGCATACAGGCTGGCCCTTGTTGGCCTTTGACCTTGCCTCCCCTCCCCCCACTCCAACCCTGCTCCTTCTCTTCCTCCTCTGTCAGTAGTTGTTGAAAGAAAGAAATGAATGAATGGATGGATGGATGAATGGAATGAAGGAACAACCCCCAGAAGTCATTTCTCCATTTTCACAAAGGGGAAACCAATTTCAGATGTTATGAGGGTGGAGAGGACAGTTCTGGGAGCCCCTACCCTTCTCCAACTCCCACTCTTTGGGTCCCCCACGGTGCCAGGGCGCGGCCCCAGGTTTTGCGCTGGGCATCTCCTGTCACCGGGGCTGTCCCCACCTGGAGACATCCATCAGGGCCCCGCAGCAGACTGGCCAGGCCTACGCTTCATTCCTGAGTCCCGGAGGTCAGCCCATGACACTGGTCTGCACCACCAACCCCCCCCCCCCCCCACTTGCCAAGATTCCACACTGGAGAGAGGGAGGCGTAAAGCCCAGGGGCATGGGCTGGGCTTCCCTGGGCCTGGGTGTGGGCAGGTTGTCAGAACAGCTCCAAATACTCTCAGACGAAGTGAAGACAGACAGGATTATTGAACCAAGGTTAGTTCATGATTCTCGGACAGCCCTGCCCAGGAGCTCTGCACCCCCGCCTACCCCCCCTCACCCCAGACAACCACTTACTAGGTCTGCTTTCTTATCTGTTCCTTGAGGCCAGCTGCGGCTACTTCTCTTTGGCGAAAAGACTCAGCATTTCAGTCCCACCCTGGGCACTGGGCCACCTGAGCCTCTGGGCTCAACCCTGCTGTACCTAGAGTGAGTGGACAAGGGTTTCACAGCCAAAGAGATGATCAGGCACCCGGTTTTAATTGTACAAGGAGGAGGAAGGAAACAGCATCAAAGCGTCTGGAGGTTCAGGAATGGGAAAGATCATTTGGGGGACTCTCAGGGAGAGCAGCATGGTGGAGGTGGTCGTTGGGCACCGAAGGAAGGGGTTTCGATGGGCAGAGCTGTTGAAAGTATGACTGGGGTGAGACAGTACCTCTTCCGCCGCTCTGGTCTCTGCTGGGTGCCTCTTGGGCTTTATGGCTCCCTGGTGACAGGACTGTATGGATGGAATGGGGGCAGTGAGGGCTTATGGGGCCGCTGAGGAAGCCCTGGAAGATGGAAGAATTTTCTGCGTGTTTATGGCAAGCTGAGTTTCTCACTCCAAAGGCACAACAGGCATGCGTGTGTGTGTGCTCGCGCGTGTGTTTGGGGTGGTGATTGGCAGCAGGGGTGAGGCATCTCAGAGGTCGCATGGATGTAACCCCCTGCCCCCCCCACACCTACTGGGGTAGTCCAGCCCCTCCCCCAGGGGCCTGCGGGTAGGTCAGTACCCTGCCCTACAAGAGCAGCCTGGGGCCTCTCCTACTGGATGTTTAATCAGAAGCACAATTCAAAGCTGCCTTCTTTCCTCCTGGCCAGCAGGCTTCAACTTCTACCTGGGCCCAGGACCCTCTCCGTCTGGCTCTCCCCCATGGTCTGGATTCTTCTCCCCCAACTGCCCCACTCCCCCCCGCCCCCCGCGTGATGAGGTCAGGGAACATGTATTCCAGGAATGTGGGAGGTGGGGCGCCAGCCTGGTTTGGATAACCATCGCGGTAAATATTTGCCTTGCTCCCAGAGCCGGTACCGGCCGCCAGGGTAGGACGAGGGGCCTGTTCCCAGGGTCATGTAAGGGGATGTTTTCCCGGGTGGATGTCTGAGGTGGGGGAACCCGTGTCTCCCCAGTGAGCCTGGGAACTGAGTCTGAGGCCACCCGCCCTGCGCAGGGCCAAAGACAGGGCCCCTGGCCCACAGGACCAGCAACTGTTTGTCCCATCTGTGAAATGGGGATAAAAACAGCCCAGGTGAGGAAGGTCAGTGCCACGGGAGCCGGTTTAGGTCGGTTCAGCCAGTGGAGCAGGAGGTTAGACCCAGTTTGGGTGCGTCCCATGTGACCACGTTTTGGTCCCAACTTGGCCACTTATGACCTTGAGTAATTTCCCCCTCCTTCAAACTTTTAACAGCCACCATCCCCTGACCTGTTCCTTCCTACGTGGCACCTGTATTGACACGCCCATTTCGCGTTAAGCTGTCACAGCCACCAGGGCCCAAGGAGCACATGTGTTCACGTGATTAGCAGCACGTGACCGGAACCCTGAACTCCAGCTCAGGGATGCCATTGGTACGGCCACCTACCTACAGACCACACTGGGCTGTCTGACCCCCTCCCCCACTGGCCTGTGGGTAAGTGAATGCTCTGGCCGATACTGGGCTCTACAAGGTCAGCTCGAAGCCTCGCTGATGGGTGAACAGCTAGAGGGGTCACCAGTCTCTGTTTAGAAAGGAGATGAGGGCTCAGAGAGGCCAAGTGACCTGCTCAAGGTCACCCAGCATTAAAGGGCAAACCAGGGATTCCAATCCAGCTCTGCCTACCCTTGTTATCGACCTCACCACTGAGGACAAGACCAGGGCTCCAGCCCAGAACGTGGGTTCCGAACCTTCGGCAGTTGTAGAGAACAACCAGTCACTTACCCACAGGCCTGGAGCCACAGGCACAGAGTCTCCAGGGTGCCCCACATCCTGGATGGCCTGTGGCACAGGCACCTTGGTCCTCCAGCAATCCCGGATTGGCCCTGCGTCTACTCTGGGCCAGCCTCAGCCCCAAGCAGCTAGTCCTGTACCTCCCCTCAGGCCCCGGGTCCTCCCAGGGCATCCCTGCAGGAAGAAAGGTTGGGAAGGTGGGTGTGTATGGGAAAAGGTATCTGGGTCCTGGGACACTCCCCACCCCAGAGTGACCTTTGCCGTGTCCCAGGCCCAGCCTTGCCACTCTCCAGCTGTGATACCTCTGGCCACGTTATCCTCCCTCAGAACTCGGTTTCCTGCTCTGTAAAATGGGCTCCCACCCTGCCCTGTCCTGCCCTGCCCCTGGGAGCTCCAGACACACAATGAGAATGAAAGCGTGGTTTGACCTGCAGTCTGCAAGCCCCTTTCTGCCCTTCTGGCCTTCATAGTCAGAGGCTGCCTTGGCCAGGCTGTCTCCCCACTGCCCGCCCCTGGAGTGAAGAGTGAGCAGTGAGGCTGTCTCCCCACTGCCCGCCCCTCCGAGGCTCACAGGGAAGTTGATAGCCCCCAGCCTATCTCTGTGCGCTCGCTGTGTGACCTTGGATATATCTCTTCCCCTCTCTGGTCTGTTTGCCCCTCTGCACGGGCCCAACAAAGAGCCTGGGTGGCTGAGGGCCACGGGGCCCGCGCGGAGGCACCGTGAGCTGGAGTACCCCGAAGCGGCAGGATGGGCGGGTGTCGTTCCTTGGGGCCTGGACGTTGCTCACTGTGTGAGCGAGGACTTTCCGGCTCTGGCTTCTATCTCAGCTGCCAAAATAATTATTTTCTCTTTGTCAGCGGGTCTGCGGGCCAGCTCGCCTCTGGGAAAGGCCTGAGCTGTGGGTGGTGGGGAGGCAGGAGGCTGATTCCGGTTCTGTCCCAGCCACTGACTTGCTGCGTGTCCCTGGGATGGGGGTGGGCGCTGCCTCTCTTCAGGCCTCAGTTTCCTCCTCTGAAAAATGGGGGAGTCAGAGCCTGCGAATACAAGTGCTGTTTGTGTTCCCACGGCAAGAAGTTTGGGGGCTGCCAGAGCCAAAGGGTCAGGACGCAGAGACGTTGTCTTTCCCTGCTGGGGCGGGGATGTCAGCCCTGGCTTTGGGGGCTTGGGGCTTCGGGGCCTAATGCTCCATAGAGCCCAGCACCAGCCCCTGCAAGGTCATTAATGTCTCAGCTGACATACCTGCCCCTCCGGCCCTCATGGGTGCTACTCCCTATGTTCCCATCCCACAGATGAGAAAACTGAGGCACAGAAGGGTTTAATTAACAAATTTGCGCTAAGCCCCACACTTGGTAAGAGGGCGAAACACAGACTTGAACCAGCCACAGCACCCACTTCTCTCCCACTGCCCAGTGGGGTAGGCCAGGTTTGAGGCCTCCAGCGGCCCCCTGGCATGTGTGAGAGCCCACAACTAATGCGGCCTGCACACTCCCTCTCCCTCTGTTAGCCATGGGCTCGTCCCAAGAGACATTCAGCCCGCAGTCCAGTCAGTTTCCCATTTCTTAGAGGAGGATGTGCAGGCCTACGGAGCGTGGCAGTTGCCTGGAGCCCCCCGGGGAGGCACCTTCAAAGCTGGGACCCAAACTTGGGGTTCTGTGGCTGGCACCCCGCGGCCGGGACTCCAGAGAAGTCCACCTGCCAGGCCCTTGGGTCTGGTCCTCCAGGATCTGTAGGGAGGTGGAACAGAGTAAAAAGCACGGGTGGCCCCTGAGGAGGTGGGCGGGTCAGAACCTGCCCCCCAACTGTGAAGATAATCAACAGTGGGGGACAGGGGACCAGGGTGTCCATGCCTTCTCCCTCCCTCTGACATCTCCACATACCCAGTGCACCCCTGCCTCTCTGCCTGCTGTTCCCTCTGCTATGAGCACCACTCTCTCTGGTCTGGACCCCCAGAACAGCCTACATGCCGGTCTCCCTGCCTCCCAGGGTCCCTCCCAAGCCCTTCTCCCCCAGCAACCATGGGAATCTTTTCAAACTGGAACTAGGGTTATGTCCCTCGGCTGTTCAGACCCTCCCGTGGCTCTCAGTGATTGGCCATGCCCCTTGACCCCCACTCACCCCACCTCTCCTTCCCTCATCACACCTACCACCCGCCCGCTCTCAAGTCCTTCACTGAAGCAGGCTTTCTTCCCTGTCTTTGAGTCTTTGCATATGCTGGTCCCTCTGCCTGGAATGCTGTTCCATGCATCTTGGCCTGCCTCTCTTCTGGCTCATCCTTTGACTTTACTTCCCCAGGGAGGCTCCCCTGAACCTTGACTCCATGCTGCGTAGCCCCTGTACTCATTCTTTCTGGCAGATGCCCCTTCTAATTATGTAGCATTTAACTGTTGGAACCCCCACAGGGACAGGAACCCCCATCCCGTTCACAGCTCAGGATGTTTGTTCAGTGTTTCTTGAGCGAATGAATGAACAACACTGAGTGCTTCTGTCCCCGTATGTCCTTAGATGCTCCTAGAAGGCCTGAGAGAGCTTGTGATCCCATTTGACAGGTGAGGAAACCAAAACCCAGGGAGGCCAGGGCCATATCCACATAGCTGGTAACGGGCAGATGGGGGTGTCAGGGGATTATTGGTGTCAGGGCACTCCATGATTATGCCCCTCTTCCGCTCAGCCCCTCTGAGTCTCCATCTGTCAAATGGGGATGACTTGGTTTTGCCCAGTAGGTGGGGGGGGGGGGGGGGGGGGAAGTGGCAGCCCGATCGGTTCCAGGGCTGCCACGAGGGGCTCCTCTGACCACCCCTTCCCCTTGCAGCAGGATGGAACTGCAGTGAGGTGCGGGGGCTGAGCACTGCTGACCAGACGTGGGACGCTGGTGGTTCGCGGGTCACTGAGGTAGGTGTGCCGCGGGTGGGGAAGGCTTGGCCCGGGTGCTTGGAGAAGGGGCAGGCACGTCCTGAGTAGCGACTAGGTGTTAGCCCTGGCATACCCAGCCTTTGATTGGGCCTCGGCCCTGGTGGGCGGGACTGGGTGCTGCCCCGCCCCCTGCTTAGACCTCGTCGGCCCCAGAGGCCTCTGGGACCTGGCCTTTGTCCAGAGTGCCTGCCGGGGAAGGGCTGGGGGAGAGCACCCAGGGAGAGGGGCAGGTTTGGGGTCCCCAGCCTTGGCGCAGCACCTGTGTCTGTACCACTCAGCCCGGGACGCGTGGGCCCCGTATGCCAAGCAACATGGCGGCCACGCAGGAAGAGGCCTGGGTGAGCAGAAAGGCCTATTTGCTGAAATGGGCAGTGTGTCTGGCCACCTCCTTGTCTCCCGCAAACACGCTGAGGTGCACGCACGAATCTCTGGGCTCTGGAGTGAAGAGTGACTGCGTTCAAATCCTGGCTCTGCCACCTGTCCACTGTGGCCTTGTGCGGTTTCTCTGTGCCTTGATTTACCTGTCTGTAAAAATGGGATGGGTTCCCAGCACCTGCCCGCACAGGTGCGTGGACACACCTGGCACCAGAGGCGCTCAGGAGGACACGTCAGAGTCACTGTCAAGGATCCTAGGACCCTTCCTTCTTTCCATACACCGCAGCTCCCGCATCCCCTCCTCCCTGAGCGCCCAGCAATGCCAGGATGGACACGGACTGGTCATCCAACATAATGAGGGGGCGGGGGCTCCCAGGGAGCTCCCAAGAGCAGCAGGAACCAGAAGGTTCTGAGGCTGAGCCTCCCAGCCCTGCCTCTGGCCTGGACACCAGCGTGTCTCATCACAGAGAGGCATTTTAGGGTTGATCGCACTTGGCCCCGTGCCAGAGGGTGACCTGTGTAATCCCTCTTTACTCTGTGGTTCCCAACCCAGAGATGAGAGGCCTTCACAAAAGTGCTGACTTGGGCCAGGGCCCTTTGTCCCAAGGCTCTGGGGCCCAGCGGGGGGAGGCAGAATCTTTGCTCTGGCATGAGGCCTTGCCTGATCATGTCCCTGCTGCCCTCAACTCCCCTCCTGAGGCCCCCGTGCTCGTAGGTGCCCAGACACGGAGCCAGGCAAGCCCTGGGATGCTGCACGCTTCAGTCAGGCTCTGGAACCAAGGGGCAGGGCTGCAGGAGGTCCCGGCTCCCTGCCATTGGCTCGTGACCTTGGGCAAGACTTTCACTTTTGTGAGAGTGGGGGCCAGGGTTCTCATCAGAAAACAGGGATAATTATACCAGCCCTTCTGGGAAGGCCGTTACGGCGACGCTCGGAAGCCTGAAATATTTTTAAATGTTAGAGCTTAGTGAGAGTCTACTGTGTACCAGGCACCATGCTCCTTAAATACATATTTCTCCCCGCAGTAATCCCGTGAGGAGGTGTGTTTAGTGCCTCGTCCGTTCTCCAGAGGCTCAAAGTGGTTAAGAAACCCATAGAGCTATAAGTAGCAGCATGGGGATTTGAACTGTGGAATGAAGCGGCCCATGATGCCTTAGAGACCAGGGGCGGAGCCACAGGCCGGCCTGAGGTGGGTGCTCAGGAAACCGCCTCCCTCTCCGCCTTGTGCTTTGGCCTGGCCCTCCAAGCCCCGCTGCCCTCAGGAACCAGAGGGTGGCCCCTGAAGGCTGGCGACCGCCCCTCCCCAGAGGGCCTGCCGGCAACCCGATAAGGCTAGGGGGACCCACTGCTAATTGTGAGGTAACCTCTGAATTCTCCTTCACGGTGGGTTCTCTTTTCGGATGTGTTTCAAGGTAATTCATTCCCTTTCCAGAAATTGCTAGTGGCGGAGCATTAGGCAGCTGGTAATTAATCATAGGAGCGGCTTGGAGTTTATTTAAAAAAAAAGGCAGACTAGAAAGCCTTGATGGAAAAAGAAAAGAAAAGAAAACCACTCCAAGGCAAGGGTGGTAATCAATACCTCAGTGTCCTAGAAACGGCTGGGGGTGGGGTGGCGGACACGCCTCTCCTCCTTTTCTTCCTGGGGCTGACAGATGGTCAGTGCCTGCAGTAGCCTGTGCGAGGCTCTGCCCTTCACCGTCAGCTCCCTGGGCCTCGTTGAGCAAGTCACTGCCTCTCCCCGGACTCAGCTTTGCCACCTGTAAAATGGGCGAAGGGCAGGTGCCAGACTAGAAACGGATATTGTGATGATGTTTGTTCACTGCCACATCCTGGTGCCTGGTCCTATTATAATTTGGAGCGACAGCTGGAGTGAGGGGCCAGCTCTTTCACTCTGCAAGCTAATGTTAAAGGACAGCCTTGCCCAGCAGACTGGCCCAGCAGAGCTTGGGCCCCTCCATGGCAGCCACACCGTCTCCCTGGCATCCTCAAGTTCAGCTTTCCAAGAGTCTGAGCCGTCTGGAGATTTTTTTCAGTTGCCCTCTGAGTGGGTAGTGAGCTCCTCGTCACCAAAAGTGTGCAAGCTGGGGCCGCACAGGGCAGTCAGGCAGCAGACTGGGTGGGAGGGCGTGAAGAGCATCCCTGAGTTTGAGACAGAACATGAGGTGCTCCAGGGTGGATGCGGGAGGCTGGACGAGCAGAGAGGGGAGCCCCTGCCCAGAGGTCCCCTGGGGAGGGCTGGAAGAGGCCGCTAAGAAGGTTGTCCATGGAGGACACCTGTGCTTTGCGCTTTGGTGCCTGTTCCCTCCAGAAGGAAGGAGGTGGTGTGAGTCTCTCTGTCTCTGTGTGGTTCTCTGTGTGCCCGTGCTTCTCTCCTGTCCGGCTCCCCCTGTCTCCTCACAAAGGCACCCCCGCTCTGCCCCCTTAGCTCACCCACTTTCTCCCTGTGCCACGTCCAGTGCTCCCCCTTGAGCCCCCTCTGGAATTTCTCTCTGAGCCCCAGGACCTTCTCACTTCCGCTCTCCTTACCCTCAGAGACACTCCTAGCCAGGCGTCCCCGCAGACATCTGCTCTGCGTCTGCTCTGTGTCATCGCCTCTGTCATTGCCAGGACTCAGCAGAACTGAGACCTCCCGGGCTCCCAACCTGCCGCCCTGAGCCTTGTTCTTGCAGCTCTGGCGGCACACGGCTCCCCCCACGCCCACCCTGCTCTTTGGAGGTATCCAAGGCAGTGCCCGCACTCCCGGCTTCGGAGGCTGTGCGCTCCGTGTGGCCTTGAGCTGGAGCAGACGCCATCCCGTCTCCAGGGACCCCCCGTGCTGACCACTCGGGATGGAGCCCGAACTCCCGGCTGCCCTGTGCTGTCCTGGGCACCTGGGCCTCTGGCTGCAGGCTAAAGCAGGGAAGCGAGAGGGGGCGTGTGTCCACTCACGGGGGGGGGGGGGGGGGGTTGGAGCCTGGCATTGCCCTCCAGCGCTAATAAAACTCCTGCTGTAATTAGAAGTGAGGTGTCCGAGAGCTGGCTGCCTGGCGGGAGCCAGTGTGTGCTCATGAATAAATAAGTTGTCCTCTCCCGAGGGGAGAAGGAACCAGAGGGTGGCCTCCCAGAGAACCACGGTCCTGAGGGTCTCAGCGGTCTGTGAGGTAGGCTGCTGTGTTCTGGTGGCTGGACACCTCCATTCACGTGGACGCCTTCTGGAAGCTCCCTCGGCCCCCATCCCTGGCCGTCAGACTCCCTGGGAGCGCCAGCCTCCGTGCACCGGCAGACTCAGCCTGGCACTCGAAGCCACCACCGCCGGCCCCAGCCTCCTTGCAAGGCCGCGTCACACGCTAGCTGTCCGCCAGTGCCCTGGGCTGCAGCTTCCCTGTGCCGCCCCCTCCTCACCTTTATGACATGTCCCCGCCATGGCACCTTTGCTCCTGCCCTTCCTTCTGCCTTGAAAGCCCTCCACCCGCGTTGCTGTGTGGCTGGAAACTTTTGGAGCCTTCCTCAAGCTGTGCTTCCTCTACAGGGTCAGACGTGGCCTCCACACCCCCTGGGCCCCACGCCCTCCGCTTCCCAGAGGCCCTGCTCCTTTCCTCCCTGAACTCTCTCAACTCCAAACCTCTTTATGCTCCTGTGTTTCTAGACTGCCTGCCCCCTTATCTTCTCTTTTGTCTTGATTGTGTATTGGAAGGATAACCTATTGGCTCCTCTGTGCTCTTTTTTCCTCCTGAGTCTTTGACACCTGGTGTGTATTTAACGCCTACACCGCCCGCAGATGCCGGTGTTCAGCGGCCCCGTGGGGTTCCCTCATTCGCAGGTGGGGAAACTGAGGCTGGGAAAGGCAGTCTTGCAGATAAGAGTTGGCAGGGTGAGTGCGTGCCTTCCCTGTAGGCAAGGCTCTGCTACCTTTCTGCAGCTCAAAGTAAGGAGCTGGGGCACGGGGCATGGGGCACTGGTCATAAAGGTAAATTGAGGTGGACAGGACCGTGGCTAGTACCTAGGCAACCACACCTTCAAAGAGAGGGGACATGTTGTGAGGGTTCCATTTCTCTCACCGTGGGTTCTGGGGTCCTGGTGCTTCCCCACCGAATCCCCAAACAGCCCTAGACCGAGGGGACCAACACAGGGTGAGCCACATGGGGATCAGTGCTGCGCCTTATCACTGCACGCACAGCAGACAGCCTAGAGCACTGGGGTTCAGGGGGTCCGAGCACCCAGCTCTTCCCAGGAAGAGAAGATGGCCCCTGTCCTCCTGCCGCGCCATCCAGGACGTGGTCTGAACTGCAGAGGTGCCCAAGCGCGGGTCCGTGGAGGATTCCCACACGGTGGGGAGATGCCTGGGGCAGGCAAAGCTACGAAAGCGAAAGCGGGAGGGGGAGGAGGGAGTTGTCCCTGCAGATCCTGGCCCCGCCCCCGCTGGCCTGGAGGGACCTCCCAGGGGCACACCAGCAGCAGAAAAGCCCCTCCAGAGCCCTGTGCCCTCTGGAGCCAGTTTCCCCCTTTGGGACCTGCAGTCCCCGCCGGCTGCACGTTGCTGCCTGCTCCGTTGACAGCTGGTCTCTTGTTTGCCTCTGCCTAGGGATCGTGGCAGGAAGTCTTGGAAAGTCCAGGTGCTGGGCTCATCCTCCCCCCCACCCCGGGTCCCCCACCACAGGCAGGGCTGGGGCCACAGCCCAAGGAGGACCCCCCTCCCAAGGGCTACCTCCTCCCACCTGCGGAGGGCTGCAGAGCTTATGCGTGCTGAGCTAGCCCCGCGAGACACATCTAGCCCGTCCTTCAGCCCCCTGCACCCATGGCTTTTCCTTGTCTCCACTCCTCCATGCCAGCCACCTGCTGTCTCCCCTGCAGGGCTGGAAACCCCTCAAAGAAGGCTCGGGGCAGACTGAACCTTGTCCCCCATCCACCAGGCATGCATGGCTCCTAGTACGCCTATGCTGAACAGGCAGGCACTCACCTGTGTGCCCTTAGTTTTCTTTGGGGACGGCAAGATTTTATCTGGTGTGCCAGTTCTTAAATTTTTTTTTTTAACATTTATTTATTTTTGAGACAGAGAGAGACAGAGCATGAACGGGGTGGGGTCAGAGAGGGAGGGAGACAGAATCCGAAACAGGCTCCAGGCTCTGAGCTGTCAGCACAGAGCCCGATGCGGGGCTCGAACTCACGGACCGCGAGATCATGACCTGAGCCGAAGTCGGACGGTTCACTGACTGAGCCACCCAGGCGCCCCTGGTGTGCCAGTTCTTAATGCGCCGGGTGGGCTGTGTTAAGAAGGATTCTGAGTCTGTGTGTTTCTCGTGGCGCATGCTTGTCCTTTCAGCCCCCAGCTTCCTGGCCAGCAAGTCCATTTGTCAGGTGTCTCGGTCCTGGGCTGTGGCCAGTGCAGGCGTGGGGAGGAGACGGTGACCTCAGTGTGGTCCCTCAGGTGTCCGTCTACTGAGGCTCCTGGGCAGACTGCCCTGCGAACCTTCCAGAGCCCCTGGGGTTATAGGGACCACATAACTCCCAGAGAGCTGACTGGGGAGCACCGGTCCCATGCCCACCACTCCGGTTAATGCGATCGTGTGAAAGCTTTTTCCTCACATCTGTCTTTCCTGTTAAGTGCTTCTCACCCTTCTTCCGTTCCGGTTTGGGAAGCAGCACATCTTGCCTCACAGCTGTTTGGGACCCTCCGCTGCTTCCCCGAGGCTCTTTGGGGGCCTCTTTAAGAGCCTGTGGGAGCATCTCTGCTTCATAACCCTGGTGGGATGCTCCCGTGCTGCCCCCATATGGCCCACGCTCTGGTTGGCCGATGGGACAGCCTAGTGTGTGACGGGTCTCACTGGGTGGCCCCTGGTGAGGTCTCTCAGCCCCACCTCCACCCGACTCCCAACCGCCCTGGGTCACCCTGGCCTGGGGAGCCAGCCCCCTGCACCCCCACCGTCTCTGCTCCCGGCAGACGCCCTCTCAGCCAAGGCTCCCGACCATCCTCCGCCCAGCAGCTCCAGGGTGGCCAAGCACTGAGCCAGGAGAACTTTGATGAACGAACACTCGTAAATAACCCAAAACATTTTTCTCTGTGTGTGGAAGAAACACAACAAAAACACCCACATCCCCTGGCCAGCTTCGCCTGTCCCGTCGCAGCTCCAGGAGGGCTGGTCCAGGTCATCCCATGCCTGCCAGGGGCTCCTTCAGCGGCAGCTTGCATACCTCCAATGCTGGGGAGCTCACCACCTCCCATAAGGGTTTGCTCATGCATGTACACTTCAGTGTGGTAAGGGATGCTTTATGACATGGGGTTAAAGCATGGGTTTCAGGAACAGGTGGTTCTGGGTTCAAGACCTTGCCTTGCCACCTGTCAGCTGGGTGAGTCTGGACAAGTGGCTTCTATCTCTGATACCCTCGGTTAGATCGTAGATGAGGAAAATCTACAAGTGGGGAGAGGCCTGCCTGTCTGCCAGGGGTGCCAGCAGCCCTGTGTGGCACCAGCCTTCTCTGGTAATGGAAGAGGGATGCCCTCAGGGAGCTGCCCCCACCCCTCAGCACTGGAACATCTGCTTGAGGTTGGCATCGGGTCTGGCAGCCAGATACCTCCCTCCCCAGGATACCGGCCTCCTGGGTCCTCTCTGGAGCTCTCCAGTGGAAACTTTCAGGATGGCGATTCCACATGGAGACACAGTACTTCCCCAAAGTGCCAACACACACAGATCACCAGGGGCACTTGTTCAAATGCAGATTCTCAGGTGTCTCTCTTGGAGTCCGATTCTGTAGGTCTGGAGTTGGGCCTAGGGTTCTGAATTTTTAACCAGTGCCCCACTTAACACCTATGATCATGCCAGTCTGGGACACATGGATGCCTGTAAAAGGGAGCTGGCCTAGAGGTTGGGCCCTGGACAGTGTCATGGCCTTCCTGATTGAACTTGGGCAAACCTGTCGCTCTCTGTGGCTGAGTTTTCTCCTGAATTCACCAGGGGTTTCGGCGATCTGTAAGGGCTCTTCCTATTCTTCTAACCCCATGATAATAAGAAGGACATTCCCTGGAGTCCTCTCTGCCAGGACCCCTGAGGCAGACCTCTGGGTTTCAGCCCCATTCCCTCTGGCCACAGAACATTCGGGTCATCAGCCGCTGGCCAGCCCCAGAGCCCCAGGGACAGAGAAGCTGTTCCCTGGACGTGATGTGTCATTTAGTGGTGGTTCCCCTGGGCCTTCCAGGAGGCTTTCAGATCAGCAGGCATCTGCCGAATCCACTCAGATTGGAAATGTCTTCTGCACGCTGAGATAGACCGCTAACTCGGAGCCAGCCGAGGGAGGCAGGATGAAGTGGGGTTATCTGGCTCCTCCGAGGGGCCTCAGAGCTTTACTAGTTAACACACACAGAGGCCTGGAGTGTCAGAACTAGGGAGTGGCCTTGTGGAGCCCCCTCTTTTTATCGACGGGGAAAGTGAGGCCCCAGGAGGAAAATGAGTTGCTAGGTCACCCGGGGAGAAATGGGGAGCAGTGCTGGAGCCCAGGCTTCTTGGCTTGCAGTCTGGTCTCTGGGCCATGCCTGCCACCCACCACGCCTCCCCTTGGGCCGTCTTTCTGGGATGGATATTCTCCCCCACCCACCACAAGGCCTGAGCCCTAAACCAGCCCTCTGCTGCTCCTGGGAAGAAATGGGGCCATCTCAGGACAGGGACCAAGGGGCTGCCTCCTCCCGAAACACTGGGCCCTTCTTTGATCTGCACTGTCAGCCTGAATCAACAGCCCCTGCTTAGCTCCCGGTCCCCCACCCCAGCCAGGACAGCCCCCATGGAAAGTTTCCAGGAATATCCACGCTGAGGGCAACATGAGCCAGAATGAAAAGGCTCTCACTCCCTGGCTCCCTCCCATTTTCCACTCGCTGGTGCTCAAGGGAGTTAATAAGCAGAGGTGAAAACACCGGTCCTGTCCTAATGAGACCTTGTTTGAGGCGGCTAGGGCCTGGCAGGTGACAGAGGAGGAATTATTCACCATCTAGGCGTTCACCCGTCCCCCCACCGCCCCCCCCCCCCCCGCAACTGGGATGATGTCAGGACCTGGGGCGCAGAGTCTGGGCTGTGCTGTCACTCAGACGAGGGAGCAGGGCTCCTTTGACCACTGGCATCCAGCTTACATAGCCAGCCTTGGGTGTGGGCCGGGGTGGGCGGCTCAATCTCCTCCCTGGGCCAGGAGCCCAGCCGGGCCCTCGGTTCATACCCGGCGCCTGGTACCAGACCCACCTCAAGCCCTTTGCATAAGCCGGTTCCTCCTCCCCACACTCTCCCTCTGTAAGCAGTAAGGCTGCAGTATTTAGTAAGCACCTACTGTTTGCCTGGATCTGTGCTCAGCTCTTGGGGAGATAAGGCAACAGAAGACCCTAGGCCAGCCCTTAGGTTGGCACAGCCTAGGCCAAAGTTCGCTTGCAGGGAAGAGAATTAGTCGTACCCAGTGCTCTGGGACCAGGAAGGTGTTGAGATCAAGGAGAAGGAGCTCTTGAGAAGTATGGGATATGGAAGGCTTCCCGGAGGAGGCTGGCTGGAGCAGACTGACACTCAAAGGATTCTGAGGATTTCCAGTGGGGCTGAAGGTGAGGCAGGAAAAGCATAGGCTTAGGTCAGGGTATCGCCCAGACCAGGACCCCGGATAAGCGCCTGCTTGGGCAGGTGACTGTAGTATACTGTGAGCTTGTGCTTGGGGGTGGTGGGGGGGTGGGGGTTGGGGGAGGAGGTGGCTGGGTGATGGCATTTGTGTCCCAGAGCACCAGTGGGAACACACCCGTGGCGAGGAACAGCAGGGAGGCCGCTGGACAGAGCAAGGCTGGGGCTATGCTATTGAAGCAGCCACGGGCTTCAGCCTGGCGCCTCGTAGGCCATGTATCTGCTGAGCGAATGAGCCGTACAGGGGTGACTGTCCTGTAATTGTGGTGGGAATGAGCAGTACAGGGCGGGCACTCGGCAAATGCTGATTGGGTGAAGGGTACATGGCACGCACTTGGCCGTCTGACAAGTGAGAACCCAGGTCGCAACAGAGACCAGGAGGCAGGGGTGGGCAGAGCCCAGAGCAGCCCCAGAGTAATTCTTCAGAACCCGGGGTAGGAGATGCCCACCAGGGGCACACTGTGGCTCCTGACAGAGTGAGGACTCGGCGGGCCAAGTTGCTTAGGGCCCAGCTGCAGTGGGGGCCTCGAGGGGCATGCTTGTACACGCCTTCAGGACACCCCCAAGACAGACCCAGCCGCCCTGCAGCCTCTGGGACAGGGAGAAAATGACTACCCATCACACGTGTGTCACTGAAAGGCAGAGGACAGCGGAGCTCCAGGGTCCTTAGTCAGTACTAATAACGAGAGCGATAATAATAACGATGCCGGGGTGTCTGGGTGGCTCAGTGGGTTAAGCGTCCAACCTTGGCTCAGGTCATGTCTCAGGGTTCATGAGTTCGAGCCCCGCATCGGGCTCTGTGCTGACAGCCCAGAGCCTGGAGCCTGCTTCGGATTCTGTGTCGCCCTCTCTCTTTGCCCCTCCCCCGCTCATGCTCTGTCTCTCTAGCTCTCTCAAGAATGAATAATAAACATTAAAAAAAAAAATAAAAGAAATAATAACGATGCCAGCAGGGAGTGCGGCATCTCCCTTGGTCTGAAACCCTTTGAGGTGGGACCAGCATCATCTCCGTGTGATGGGTGAGGAAACTGAGGCAGGAGGTGGTTAGGAAGATAGCCGAAGTCTCCAGGCGGCAAAGCCAGGATGGGAACTCGTGATGTCTGACTGTGACTCTCCCGTGGGGCTCATCCCACCCAGCCCTCACTGCCAACATGCGGAACATCTGTTTTGACCCAAAGAAGGAAGACACAGACTCTGAGAAATCATTTGAAATCGTCCATGATCGCTCTGTACACAGGTCCTTCTGGTCCCTTCCCAGCTTTGTGGGAAGGTGAACACCCAGTGGTTAGAGAATGGGCCCTTCCCCTGAATTGGGCTTTTGTAATGCAAGTAAATTACCTGCGAGAGCCGTTTGATAATTTAGGTGTTTAAATGGTAATGACTGTGGGGCCAGCCCAGGAGGAGGGGAGGAGGCCGTGAGTCAGATGGGAGATTCAACAGGCACTTAATCTCAGTGCAGTAGGACTTTTCTAAATCTGCCCGTTCTGCACGAAGAACCAACTGACCAGAGACACTGGGCCGCCTCCCCCTGGGGCTGGGCCACGCTGGACGTTCTTGGCTCTGTCAGAGAGGGTTGCGGAGCTTCTGGGGGGTGGCAAGAGCTTGGTGGCTGTGAGTACAGAAGATTGCGAAGGTTCAGGGGACAGCCTGTGTGTCCCAGTTGCCAGCAGATCCCTCAGGCTCCAAGGACAACCTGCTGCTTTTTTAGGGGTTTGGGGAGGGGTCTCCTGGATAGTAATAAGGAAGAATTTTAAGAATAGACCTTGTTCAGCAAACGGAGAGAGAAGTGACTTGCCCAGGGTCATGCAGCCAGGATTTAAGACCGAATCCTTGCTGTTAATCACTGTGATATCGCTCTGTGTGTGTGTGTGTGTGTGCGCGTGCGTGCGTGTGTGGTTTTGGGTAGTCTTAATGATAGTTGTGTTAATCAGCACCTGCACCGTATAATTTGTATACATTATCTAATTTAATTTTCCTAAAGCCTATTTTGCAAGTGAGTAAACTGTTGGGCAGAGAAGTTAAGTCATACAGTCATATGGTCACCCAGCCCTTGGGCGATGGGGTCAGAACTTGAACCCAGCTCCATGTGACTTTCAAGCCTGAGCCCAACCAGACTCAGGGCACCGAGGACCCGCTCTGGGCGTTGCCAGGGGAGAGCCCCTGCCAACCAGGAAGATCAGAGGTGGCTTCCTGGAGATAGATGGGTTTTGTCTCCGACAGACCAGGTATCTTGAACTTTCAGGTCCCAAGCTGTGTAAGGCCCCATCACCTGACCTCCCAGAGGCTCTTCCTCTTGGTCATAAAAGGAGAAGAAAAAGGCTTCCTTCCTGCGGCCCAGAAGGACCAGGCAGGTGGAGGGTGTGTTACCCACGTTCAGCTGGGCTTGCTGAAGCAGCCAGCATCGCCATGGGTTAGGCCTGCCCAGATCAGGGCCCAGAGCCCTTCCCAAGCATCAACTCGGAGCCTTGCAACCAGGGCAGCTCAGCTTTGGGGGGGCCAGAGACACACAGCTCCCGCTGGGAGTTGCAGGGAAAGGCCAGGACAAAGTAGATGGAACAGTGTGAGAAGACATAGGGCACAGCCAGCACGCAGTTGTTGGCTGCAGGGAGGGGAGTGGGAGCAGCGGTTTGTAATGAGGTCCAGTGGCTCACACACTCTTCAGGGGGCAGCGGGGAGCCAGCAAGGACACCGACACAGAAGGACACGGCACGTCACTTCTCACTGAACTGTCATTGAAATGCAGCTTGTGGTAGCCCAGAGATAGCACGCGGGCAGGTAGTGGCTCTGCTACCCTGGATGCTGGCGGGAAAGAGGTGCTCATGGCGGGGAGCCCGGCTGTAGCTGCGACGTCCTTCTGCACGTCTGGCCTTCCAAATGCAAGCCTGGTGGGGGCCGGGAATGGGAGAGGTCAACGAGTTCATTCAGAAACGGGGGTGCGGTGGAGAGAGGTACACACAGTGCCCCGGCTAAATGTGAGATTCCAGAGACACAGGGTGGTAGGGGCTGGGGGAAGCTCAGGGGCCAACAGATCCCACCTCCTCTAGCGAGAGGAAACCGAGGCCCAGAGACAGGAAGGGGCTGGTTCAGAGGGGCCCTGGGCTTCCTTGTTTGTGCTCCTGCCCTCCGGCGGGGCTTGCCACCTCCCACTCCGTCTGACCTTCCGCCCCAGCTCTCCCCCTGACCACGAGTGGGGGGCAAGGCTGGAAGGGATAAGGGTCAGCGTGCGTCGCCTGCAACACCTCGCTGAGCCTTGGAGGGCACAGAGCAAGGGCATTCCTAGCAGGGCATGGAGGGGGGCGGTGCCTCGGGGCCCCGCAGCCTGTCTTTCTCCGTTCCTAGACGCCGACCTTGCAGCACCTGGACAGGGAAGGAGAGCACCCAGAAAAGTCTGCCAGGGCTTTGGAGCTGGTGCGTCTGTGGCATGCTCTGTGTGTCTACCGCAGGGCCCCCTCCGTACCTCTGGCTTGTCTCCCTGTCCTCCCGCAGCGGGCCTCCCGGTCACGCTCATCCGTGCACCCTCTGTGGCTCTTCCCTGCACCCATCTTTGTCTCTCTCCTTCCTTGGCTCTCTTGTGTTTGTCCTGCCCAGGGCAGCTGCACAACTCCAGGGGGCGTCCCATCCACACCTGTTTGCTGTCTCGGGGCCTTTTCCTGACTCTCTCGGTGCTTCCCTGACTTGTGCCCTCTTTCTCGCTGCGTCTCTTGCTGTCTTTTTTCTCAGTCTCTTATTTTCCCTCTCTGGGCATGTCCCTGCATGTGTGTTGTCCCCCCTCCCCAGACGCATGCACACACGGTCTCCGCCCCTCTGTGGGCCGGGCGCGGGTTCCTCCCCACGCCTGAAGGCACAGCTCAGCTCCCTGCAGGCCGGCCAGCAGGAGGGCAGCCCGGAGCTGGAGCCCCGAGCACCCGCCCCCTTGGCAGCCTTGATGTTGTCCTTGCTGAGAAGGTTCTGTGTCCGTGTCTATAGTGGGCCTCCCTGGCCCAGCTCACGGGACTCCTGGGAGCCAGTGCGAGCCTGGCCATCACTCGCCTGGAAGGTGGCTCCCGTTTGGGAATGGGAATGCCCTGGATAGGAAGAAGAAGGGAGGGGACAGTTGGTGAAAAACACAAACAAGCAAGGGATTATGATCCCTGAAAATGTGCCCTTTGTCTAGTGTTGGAATTTGCCCAGAGAGCGAGCAGCGGGGCGCGGGGAGGGCGCCGGGCAGAGGGGCCAGGGTGGGAGCTGCCATGGAGCATTGGGTTGGGGCCGCTGGGTGCGGGCGGGGACGCGTCTCCTCCTCCCCTGGAAACGTCATAAATACGTGGCTGATGAGACGAGCCGCCAGGTCTCTCCAGACCCACCGTGTGAGCAGAGCCTCTTGCCCAACCACCGTCCTCCGTCAGTCATTCAGCAGACGTTTATTTAACACCGCCTGTGTACCAGCGCTCTTCTGAGTGTTTGGGAGACATCAGTGAGCAGGAGACCAGGCCCCTGCCCTCAGGGAAGTGACATTCTAGCAGGGTGAGAAAGAGCAGAGATGTATTGAGCTCCGAGGCCTTCCTGACAGTCCCCTCACCCATTCGTGCCACAGGGCGGCTGGCTGTCGGCGTGGAGGGCCTCCTGGGTGCCAGGACACAGCCTCCTCCCCGTCAGTGTAGACCAAGGCATTCAGTGCCCACTGGCTGAATGCACACCCCTGCTACAGGCATTTCGCAGTTTACCAGGAATTTCCAGAAGCACCTGGAGAGGGGAGGGACCCGCAGGACCTGTGTGGTAGGAGACTTGCAGCCAGCCTGGGCTAGGGCAGCTTCAAACAGCAAGGAACAGAGCCGAGAGCAGCCCTGGGATGGGGTGGAGAAGGGAATTTTGCAGCACAGCACAAGGCCCCCAGCTCCGTGGTTGCCCACGACGTGATCCTAGAGAGGTTCCTAAACCCCGCTGTGCCTCGGTTTCCTCATCTGCAAGATACGAAGGTCAGACAGATCACAGGCTTGTTCTGAGCTCAAATGTGATCACGGTGCCCACTTGTAGGCGTGTGGTGTCGATCATCGGTCAATACTGTCACAGGGGACAGTCTCCCTTTGCCTGAGGGAGAATCTTCCCCCCTGGCAGTTGGGAATCTTCCAGTCTGGTTGGGAATCTTCCAATCTGGTTAGAGGTCATTCTTGCTTCACCATTGGGAAGCCTCTTCCCTCTGTGGGCCTCAGTTTCCCCATCTGTCTATCAAGAGAGTAGGGCTCGCCGACATGGGAGCCAGGAGGCCAGGGATTGCGCCTTGTGCGGTGGGATCACCGGGCACATCACCTGCTAACAAACCCCCATCAGCTGCCAGGCACCTGCAGCCAGAGTTGTTCCGGAGTAAGGCCACTTGGGGATCCCACGGGGTCCCCTCTGGGGTCCCGGGGCTCCACCGGGCCTGCCAGGGGTTCCCAACTGCAGCCACGCCTGGAAGTTTTCTCCCCACACAGCCGGCTGGTGGAGCGCCTGGCAAGGACCCGTAAATTGAAAACATGATGTTTCCTGTCAGAGGCCAGCGCGGGGCTGGACTCGGTGTGGCCTTAGAAAGCTGGCCTCGCTCTCAGGAAGCCCTGCTCCCCACAGCACCGCCACAAAAACAGTGGAAAAGTGAAACCTTTTCAAGTCTGTGTTTCCACTGTAAACAGGGGACGAGAGCTGGCCCCTCGCCTCCTGGCGCTGCTCTGCTGTTCCTCCGCCCTGCGCCGGCCTGCCCAGTCTTTGGAGGCACCTCAGCTGCCCCTTCTGCCCCAGACAGCGTCCCTCCAACTCAGAGAAGCCCTGTCCCCCTAATCATGAGGGCTTCCAAGTTGAGTTCAAGCATTAGCCCTCAGTACCCGTCCTGTGAGGTAAGAAAGACGAGGGGAGGAGACACGAGAGCACAGAGAGGGACAGGACTCGCCCGGTCACACAGCGAAGTGAGGGCGGCGGTGGTCCCCTCCTTCATGCCTGCGGTGACTTCAGCAGGCCTGCAGGCCATGGCGGGAGGCTCGTCATGGCGGACGAGCGTGTGAGCCTGTGCAGAGCTGTGCCCCCCTGCAGCCAGAGTTCCTTTGACTTTGTCCAAGTCAAGATGGAGAGCCTAAGAATGTCCCTTTCTTCCTTACTGTAAAAGTAATGCACGCTTCTTGTAGAAAGCCTGAAAGTCCCATAAAAGTTGAAAGAAGAAAAATAAAAACTGTCCGTGACCGTCCCCACCACTGGTCATGCTGACCAACATTCTGGTGTATTTCTTTCTGGTGACTTTATGACTTTTTTTTGTTCTTTCTCTTTTGGACTCAACTTATGTCATGAGCAGGTTTCGGGGTCATTCAGTGTTCCTAGAAAATGACTTGGTTTTTCTTTAAATTATTTTATTTTATTTATTTATTTTGAGAGAGACAGAGACAGCATGAGTGGGGGAGGGGCAGCGAGAGAGGGCGAGAGAGAGAGAGAGAATCCCGAGCAGGCTCTGCTTTGTCAGCACGGAGCCCGACATGGGGCCCGAACCCACGAATCTGTGAGATCATGACCTGAGCCAAAACCAAGAATCAGACGCTTAAGACTGAGCCACCCAGGCGCCCCTAGAAACTGTGATTCTTAATGGTTCCGTGGAAGGACCTGGAACAGGGCCAGGGCCATATCCTCCTTCACAGGTGTGTTTGGTCCCCGGCCTGGGTGTGATGTGGCATCGGTGGGGACACAGTGGAGAGAGGCCCCCAACCCTGGAGTTTATGCTGAAGGCACCCTGGCATGGACCTCGGGGTGGAGAACCCAAGCGGCTCTGATTCGGCATGTGACCTCGGGCCCGTCTGACCTCTCTTCCCATCTGTGAAATGGGCGAATGGGCTTCAGCCAAGTCCTCGTTCGTGGCTAGTCAGCCTGCTACAGAGGCCCTGCTCGCCAGCTGCCTGCAGACAGATTCTTTCCTTTATTCAGTCCAACGCTGAGTCCCTACTATGTGCAGGTATTGGCTCATCAATTTGACAAAAGGCCCCTGTTCCCAGGCCTTTTCTCCCCACCGTTGTGCCTCCCACACTCCTGCCCCTCCTAACCCTCAACCTCCCCAGGCCCCCCTCCTCTCCAACCCCTCACCAGCCATGGGCTGGAGCCCGGCTGGGCGGGGGCGGCAGGGGTCCCAGCAGGAGCTATCTCCGGCCCCTTCCACCCACCAACGTCCTTGGTGGCCCTTAGACAGCTTTATGGAGGACGGATGGAGGCTGTCTCCCTCCTGGCAGGTTTATTTCTTCTTTTTTCAAGACTTGCTCTGATTTTTCCACATCGGCTTCCCTGGTACCCCCCACCCCTCCCTCTGCATGCTTCCCCCTCCCTCCCCCTCCAATCTGTCAACCCAGCCAGGAGAGAGGGCCACTGGCCTCCAAGGTGATTGAATTATTGGGGGGGGGGGGGGGGAGACAGGCCAGAGTTTTCCGCGTGAGTGCTTTTGGCTTCCTGCCCTTGGAAAGGGGCTGGAGGAGCGGGTACGGCTGGGGGCCGTGGGTGTCCCAGACAGTCCTGCTCTGTCTCCCGTCTGGGCTACAGATGAGCCCTGCCACTGATGGTGCAGGCTAGTCAAAGCCACTGCCCCTGTGCCCAGCCCAGCCCTGCTCAGGCCTCGGTTTTACCTCCAACTGAATGGGCAAGTCTGTAGGAAGGAGAGGCGTTAAGGCAGCCTCAGGCACTGACTCACATAGGAGAATCTCTTCCACATCTGCCGTCTGTGCTGCGGGACCGGGACCCAGTTTGAAGACACATAAAACATCTACTGTGTGCACCGGGCACATTCACATGCATAACTTCACATCAACCTCCCCTTTGAATAGTAACTCAGAGATAGGTGGCAACAGATAAGAGTTGCTGGCCTCGTTTTCACAGTTGAGAAACATGCCTGATCCAAACTCCCCCTGCTCACCTGTGGACTCCTGGACGACCAGGGCTCTGTCTGGGGCTTTTCAGGTTCTCCGGGGAAAGCAGAAGGCCAGACACTCGAAAGAGACCCAATAAATGCTTGGTGAACTTCCTTCTACTGAAGGGAGACCAGAGAGGTGAAGTCACTAGCCCAAGGTCACACAGCTAGAGGTGGAGCCCTGCCTTGCCTGTCTCCAAGCCACTTCTCCTGGTCTAGGTGTTGCCAGAGAAGGCTGCCATTCTGGCTGGCATTGTCCAGCCACATGGCTGCTGTGGTGGCCTGAGAGCTTGGGGTTCCAGGTCCAACCCCCTTCCCACGGGTGTCTGTGCCTCTGCTGGTCGGGCCGCACGCACACCCTCTCTCTCCAGGCTGCCTTCCCTCAGACGAGGGGCCGAGAGGGGAGAGCCCCCTCCCCCGCTCTGCTCCGCACTCCCGCTCATGGAAATGAAAAACACATTGGCTTCATTATCCCGGACTGAATGAGCAGGGTTGCCATGGCGACAGCCATCTCGGGCCGAGAGGGGGCAGGGAAGGGGCTGGCAAGGCCATGGCAAGTGGGGACCGGGCAGCAGGTGAGCAGGTGCACCAGGCGGGCAGGCGGTAGGAACAATTGCTCCTCGTGCCGCCCGACCCTGCGCTGGGCCCCTGCCTTTAGATCGCCACCCTGGGACCCAGAGAAGCAGGCAGGTCCCATCCTCTGCTGAGTGGCCTCTGGTCCACCTGTACTACTGGCTGTCCATCTGTCCCCTCCCTGGAGGATTGCTGAGGGTGAAGGTGGGCTCATGCCTCGCACCATCCTAGAGGTCGAGAGCGAGGGAAAAGATGGGAGGTGGGGAGCCAGATGAAAGCAGTAAGCCCCCTCCCCAGCTGGGACCAGTCCTGGGGCTCCATGCCTGAGGGTGCCAGACTCTGCACACCCCAGGACTCCTGTGTGACCGGTGTCGTGCCGGGGACCCTGTCCTCAAGCATAACCCTCTCCAAAGAGGTTGGATCTTCAAATATCCACCAGGAAAGTCGGGGTGATGGTGGTTGTGGGGATGACAGCAGGGAGGCCTGAGCCAGCATAGTCTATGACTGTGGAGGCCCCAGGAAGGTATCCATGCCTCCAGGCCTGAGCTGGGCTGTCCCCATGGCCCTGACCCTGATAAGCCAGGCTTATCCCTCCCGGGGGCCTACGTCCCATCTGCCTCATGGCCTGTCACCCCAGGCCTTGAGTCTGAGAACAGCACCCTAGGTAGGCCCAGGCTGTGCTCAGGCTGGTCCAAGGGAGACTGAATGTACCCCCTTTCTCCTCTGGGCCACCTGGTGGTGCGGGAGCCCAAGCTGGTCCTCTGGATTATTCTCGAGCAAACACTGCTGCCTCTCTTAGAGCAGATTGCCTCTGCCTGTCCCTCCTCACGATCCAGAGATGCCGGGACGGCTGCTGAGGGCCCCTGCCCAGGAGTACTGAGTGCCCACGAGGGACCTTGCCTTCAGGCAACACTGGTCAGAGAAACCCCACACTGACTCCAATTCCCGTTTCACCCTTGCTCCTAACCCTAAATTTAGACTGAGCCTCACCCCCAATCTTCTGGCCTAGTCCGCCTGGGCACGTTTCCAACTGCGCTCCGTCCAGCTTCTGTTCGGGCTGTTCTGTCCACCTGAATGCCCTTCCTTTGCAGCCTGCACATCGCCAAGTCTAACCTCCTCCTGCTGAGAAAGGCCATGTGACTTGTCCAAGGCCACTGACAGTCAGGGCAGCATGGCCTGGGCTGGGACGTCTGTTCCCCATGGACATGGCTCAGGGGTCCGTATGGCCCTAGATCACGAGCCCAGCAGAGCTCCAGGGGCTGGGGACAGGTTCCCTTCCACTTCTTAGAGGGGAGGCAGAGAGCACCAACATTTTAGCTCCTTGACAGCTGTTCTCAGTGGGGAGGGGCCCAGGAGGGGTGCTCTGGGGCTGACCCCAGCCTTGCTGACCAGGCCTTAGTAAACGGAGACAGTCCTGGGGCCCCTCCCACAAATGGGCCGCGTGCCTCCCAGGAGACAGGTGGTGAGGAGCCTAGCCCGGCAGATGTGGTTGGGGTGTCCATGGCACCGCTCTAGCCTTGCCTTCCTGCCAAATGGAGGGCGGTGCCGAGGGGAAGGCAGCACAGGCAGGGGAAGCCCCAGCGCCTCCCTGGGGCAGAGGAAACCCAGGGGTTCTCAGCTGCAGGCAGATCCCAGGGGCTCATTCTAAAATGCTGGTTCCCCATCCATCCCAGGGAGGCCAGCGCAGAGCCCAGGGATCAGTGTGTTTGCAGCTTCCCAAACCCCAAACCCAAACCATGGGCTATGCTTGACTTGCTGCCTCCAGGCACCTAGCCAGCCTGCCTCAGGGTCCCAGGCCCTGTGCCTTGAGCCTCCGTGCAGAAGTCCCCCCTCCCTGTGCTTCTGGTCCCAGGCTCATGACCCCTTGCTGACCCTCCCTGCATCATGTCCTACAGAGGGCCAGCCTCCGGCCAGCCCTGGGGCCTTGTGCCTACCCCTTCCCCCTCTTCCTTCTCATCCACATCCCCCTGCCCCAAAGCCCATAGTGCCCATGACATTTGTCCCCTCCATTGACCTCCCCTGACTCCGGGGCTGTGTGTCCCGGGCCCACCTCCCAGCCACCAGCACGGCTGCCGCCCAGCTCCCCGCCCTCGGCTAAGGGCAGCCGCTGGGCAAAGCTGTCATTTTCCCTGCCAGGGATTATAGGTTTGGGACTGAGGGAGTCTGAACTGGAGGAGGAGGAGCCGGGACTCTCACCCCAATGCCAACCCCAAGAGACACCTCACGGAAAGGGTGGCCTGGTGCGGAGTGCTCTTTGGGCTGGGACAGGGATTCCTGTAACCAGGGTCACCCCAGCTCTATGTGTGCACGTGTGTGCAGTGTGGATGTCTGTGTGTGCCTGGCCTCTCAAGAGTCACGGGCTCTCTCATACGCATTTAATTTAATCCTCCCACAACTATCATGCAGGCAAACCGAACCCATTTTCCAGATAGAAAAGACACAGCTCAGAAAGGTTGCGGGGGGGGGGGGGGGGGTTGGGGTGGCGCCTGAGTGGCTCAGTCAGTTAAGCGTCTGACTCTTGATTTCAGCTCAGGTCACGATCTCACAGTTGGTGAAATCGAGCCCCACGTTGGGCTGTACATTGGCAGGACAGAGCCTCCTTGGGATCCTCTCCCTCCCTCTCTCGCTGCCCCTCCCCAACTCACGCTCTCTCTCTCTTTCTCTGTGTGTCTTTCTCTCTCAAAATAAATAAATAAACATTAAAGAAAAAAAAAAAAAGGGCAGTGGACTAGCCTGGGTCACACAGGAGACTAGAGCAGAGTCCGGAGTAGGTCTGCCTCGCCTTCAGCTGCCCACCTCCCGCCGGGTGGCAGCTCCCCCATGCCCTGCCCCCACCCGTCCTCCCGCCCATGGGCAGCAGAACTGACTGGGCCGTCACAGGCCTCCACGAGGCCCCAAGTAGCGGGTCCCGTGGTCCAGTGGTGTGTGCCGCAGCCACCATGCCGGCTGCCGGGAAGGCTCTGCAAGGCAAGACTGGAGGAAGAGGGCACGTGTCCCTTTGGTGCTCAGCCATCAACAGCGCCCCTTCGAGCTGGGCTTGGAGGGATAGTGTGAGCCAGGCCTGGAGTATGGCAGCCCCGGTTCGGGGTGTACAGAAGCTGGAAGCATCTCCTGGTGGTTCACACGCCAGTGGGGTGACCCCAACCGGACCCAACCTGAGCCCCCCGTTATCCACTCTGGAGGGAAACGGAGTGAGTGCCTGTGTGCCAGGAACAGGGCCCAGGGACCTCCAATAGGCTTTGAAGAGTTGAGGGAACACGATGGGGTGGTTCCCAGCACAGGCTCTGGAATCAGGCTGCCTGTGTTGGGGTCTGAGCCGAAGTCACATAACCTCCCTGAGCCTTGCTTCAGATGAGACAAACCTAAAGCACATCGCATAGAACAATGAGGGGAGCAATCCACGTTCGATAGATGTCTGCTCGGGTCCCCCTTCTTGGTTCTGCAGGTGCTAACGGGCCCTGCTTCTCACCGTCTGACCAGTGACTGTGGTGTGACATGTGATGGGGCCTCTGGGGGTGGGGGGTGAGGGCGTGGGATAGCTAACCTGTGCCTCCTGGGGCTTCCTACGGGCCAGCATTTCTGATGAGCAGGACTGGGCCACCAGGTCAGCGGCCACTCCCTGGGCTGAGCCGGCCAGCTCTCCTGGACCCATTTCGTGAGTGAGCCAAGGCTGGGGGGAGCCCTGCCTGTTCTTGGGAATTCACGGCATGTCTGCCTGTCACAAGTACCTCGATAGGGAAGATTTGTGGGTGAGATTTGCAATTCTGTTTTCTCTGAGGGTTATAAATCAGCTGCGTGCACACCCTGGCTGCAGCGTGGGCCTGAGGCCACACACACGCGCACTCACACACACGGGCGGAAATGCGGTCCGGGTCCCGCCTGCCGTTCCCCGGGGTGGGAGAAGGCACTCTCCAGGGAGCTGAGCTCTAGGAAGGGAAAAACCCAGGTCTCTAACTGCTGCCCGGCCTTATAGGCTCCCAGAACCAACCAGAATAAAGGGGTCGAGGCTGGGAGACAGGATGCCCCAGTGGTTGGAGAAGCCGCACATTATAGGAGTTATTAGTGTAAGCGCGAGTCTGCCTGGCTGGGACCAAACCTTGGCCTTATGCCTTTCTAGCCATGTTGCTTACAGAGCTTCAGGCCTCAGTTTGCACATCAATGAAATGGAGCCAATTATAGCACGTACTTCAAGGGATGGCTGAGGAATAAAATAAGTTAACATGTGTAGAATGATTTAAACATCACAAGCATGTGGTACGGGTTCTGGAAGGCTTGGCTTTTCTTCCTCCTCATCATTACTAGTTAAGAGATATCTGTAGGGGTGCCCGGGTGGCTCAGTCAGTTAAGCGTCTGACTATCGATCTCAGCTCACGTCTTGATCCTATGGTTGTGAGTTTGAGCCCCGCGTCAAGCCCCATGTCGAGCCCCGCACTGAGCATGAAGCCTACTTAAAAATAAGAATAAAGAGAGAGGGATATCTGTGTTTTGGCGTCAGACTAGGGCTTGAATCCCAGTTCTGCTTCTTGCTAGCTGTGAAGTTCGGCATGCTACTGAGTACCCAGTCCCTCATCTATAAAAGGGGTTATTACTACCTACTTCGTGGGGCTGACTGGGCATAAGAGCGATGGAACTTATAAAGGACACGCTATCGGGCCCTCGGGGAACATCTACCGCTGGTTCGGAGCAGGTGGCTCTGCTCCTAGGCCTGTCTTCCTGGGGAACGTTTAGAGGCAGAGGGAGGCTCTGGGGAGGGGAGTAGAGGGGTGAGTTTCGGAACTTCTGTGTCCCTTCCGCCACCAGGGGAGTAAATCTCCAGCCAGAGTCACTCTCCTTCGCTGCCTGGCACCGGGATTGGCAGGTGTGGCTCACAAGCCTGCCTCTCACTGGGTGGCCTTGGACAGGTCACTTGACCCCTGAGTTCCCTCCAGCGAGGAATAACTGTGCCTGCCTCACCAGGCAAGTAGTGGACGAATTAAATGAAATGATGTGTGTGGTGCTCTTAGCCCAGCGCTGGGCGGCCAGATAAGTGCTCTGGGATGCCATGGCAGGACCTCTCTCTGCCTCCTTTCCTTTCTCCCGCCTGCCCCCAGCTCCCTCCCACACCCAGCCCACAGACGGCATCTTCCCAGGCCAGATGTTTAAATATGCCTCCCCGGGAAGATGGGCCCTAAAATCCACGAATTGCTTGTGGAGCCACTCTAGCGACCCAAGATGGAGGAGGGAGACGAGCTCAGAAATTTGGACCTGCTCTCTTCTGATACAGTTCCCCGGTGCCAGCCACCCCCTGCTGCAAAGTGTGCTGGATGGGAGGCTCGGCCTTGCTGGGCCATCGGCCGCCCACCCTAGAGCCTTCACTGCGCCCTCAGGGTCCTTGGGTGCCCTCAGACTCAGGCTCATTTCCAAGTTGTTTCTGGCACTTTTTACCTGCTCCGTTGTAAAGCCCTGGAAAGTGGTGATCTGAGGATGAGTGGCTCCTTGCACGACTGTGGGGGGGGGGGGGGCGGTGGGGGGAGAGACGGGGACTGGTGCCCACATTTTTGCACCTCTCCCACCCAGCTCACGGCCCAGGCAGGCAGGATGCTGAGGCCTCTGCCGTGGATAATTGCTGGGAGCATCCCAGGCCAAGCCTTGGTCTCCCGGCAGAACTTTGGAGGCTGGACTTCTCTGTTGCCAGGGAAACCAATGTGTTCCCTGGAAAGGAAACCACAGTGCTTTGGCTGTTAAGACACCCCCCTCCCCCCTCCCCAAAACGAGTTCCCTCCAAAACCGATTCCCCCGAAACTGTTGAGTCGGCAGCATGCCGCCTCCTCCCTGAGCCTCTGAAATTATAGAAAATGAAATCTGCCCCTGACCTTGTGCTTTTCACCTCTTTTTTAAACATTCCACTGTAGCACAAGGACATGTTTTGTTTTTTCTTATTTATCTTCCTCCCATGCCAGCTGGGGCTCTCAGTCCTTCTCTCCTCTTGTTGACTGGAGCCAGAAGGGGAAGGACTTCCACATTTTTTTTTCGTTCAGCTGTCAGCAGAAATAAAACAAGCAGGTTTATATTTGGAAAGCAGAGGGTCTCAGCCACCAGATCGCTATGTCCGGGGTAGGTCATAGCCTTCGTGTCCCCTCGCGGCTTGAAATTTGATCTGCAGATTTGCAGGGGAGGGGTGGGGGGGGGATTGGAATGGGCCTGGCTTTCCTCACATTGACTTTTAAATGCCATTGGAGGGTCAAGGGTGATTCCTCAGTGGCTGACAACTCGGGGCCCAGGCAGAGATGGTTCTTCGAAAAGAACCCCCAGGGGCACCTGGGTGGCTCAGTTGGTTGAGAGGCTGACTTCAGCTCAGGTCATGGTCTCACAGTTCGTGAGTTCGAGCCCCGCATTGGGTTCTCTGCTGGCAGTGCAGAGCCTGCTTCAGATCCCTCCCCCCCCCCCCACCCCCCCCCCCGCTCTCTCGCTCTCTCTCAAAGATGAAAAACTGAAAACATTAGACAAGAATCCCCTAGGAAGACCTGAAGCGGTCAGGTAGGGGCAGGGTCTGAGGTGCCCACATTTCCTTCCCATCCGTCTTGCCACCGTGTGCCTGGAGGCGGGGAGCTCTCACTCGGCTGCACAGGCGAGGCACCTGGGTCTCAGAAGGTCCTGAGATTGTCTAAGGAGTGGAGTCAGGGCTCACAGCCAGGCCCCAGTGACCCCACGCATCATTTTATTACGAGACAAAGCAAAACAGGAAAAGAGGGAAAGAGAAATGTGGCCAGCGTTCACTTTCAAGAGCCCTGAATGCTCTTGAAGGGAACGGATGTAAAGGGAACTTGGTCCAAATCCCAGACATCCCCCTTGCCCCTCTTGGGCCTGGGTCTCCCCCCCCCACCCCGCACCTCCCCCCCAACAACTGCCTGGGACCTCCTCCCAAGGCCCCTCCCAGGTCTGCCTCAGGGTCAGTGCTATCAGGGCCACTTTGTTTTGATGATCTGAGCCATTAATTTTCCACCTGGAAGTGACTCTCTGTTCCATAAGTAATTTTAAGCAAATTCTGTTCCTGTCCTTGCGCTTCCGAGGCGGGGAACAAACAGGAGCCCGCTGGCTTTTCCACCTTCCTCAGCAGAGGACGGTTTGTGAGGCAGCTTGTGCTCCAGGCCATGTGCCTTTGGAGCCCTGGGCAGTGAGGGTGCAGGTGATGCCGTCCGCGAGAACAGCGTCAAGGGGCCCGAGACCCAGCCCCAGCTCAGGCAGGTGGGGCCCGAGGAGACACTGAGGCCGTCTCCAGTCCCCTGCGGTCCCGTGCTGGATTTTCAACAGGTCTTTCTTGGTGACTCCTGAAACCCTCTGTCAGATCTTGCTATTAGCATGAGGCTCTAAGAGTGTAGAGTAAACTAATGAATTACAGCATGATTACACAGCACATAATTAACTTTGTAATTAATATGCAACTGCCACTTAAACTAAAACACTGCTTATAGAGACGTACGGCAATAGTAAATCACAGGTCAGAAATAGCACTTTGGAATTTTCAAAAGAATGAGCGTAAGCAGGGAATCACTTAAGGCAGCAGGGCGAGTTAATTAAAAAGCAGATGAATTGTGAGCATCCTACTTCATTTCAGTACCTTCTACCTTAAGAAAGACCCTGAGGCCACCCTTCCCGACTGACTGGCCAGGCCTGGTCCAAAAGGGACCGGGCATGGGGCGCCTGGGTGGCTCAGTCGGTTAAGTGTCCGACTTGGGCTCAGATCATGATATCACAGTTCGTGGGTTCGAGCCCCATGTCGGGCTCTGTGCTGACAGCTCAGAGCCTGGAGCCTGCTTCGGATTCTGTGTCTCCCTCTCTCTCTGACCCTCCCCCGTTCATGCTCTGTCTCTCTCTGTCTCAAAAATAAATAAATGTAATAAAAAAAGGGGGGGGGACTGGGATGCGGTTGTATTTCCAAAATAAAGACAGGCCTTCCTTGCCCCATCCTAGCAACCCCCACGGCTTAGCCCTCTACCAGTCACGCTGGCCCTGTGGGGGCCAAGCCCCCTGGTCCTTGGGACCTGGCTCCACCCTTCCTCCTCCAGAAAGCTTGTGGGGATGCCCCCAGCCCAGCCCTGAGCCTTCCGTAGTTGGGCCTCCATGGTGGGTGCTGACAGCAGGTGGGTTGGGGAAGCTCGTCTGCCTTCACCTGGATTCTGGGTTTCTAGAATATAGGGATGCCATCTCACTTTTTTTTTTAAATCCTTTCTCCCCCCAGCCTCCTGCCAGAGCATTAAAGCAAGAAAGTGCCTGGGTGCCTGGGTGGCTCAGTCAGATAAGCATCAGGTCATGATCCACCCAGGTCATGATCTCATGTTTGTGAGTTTGAGCCCCGCGTTCAAGCTGTGCTGACAGCTCAGAGCTGGGAGCCTGCTTTGGATTCTGTGTCTCCCTCTCCCGCTGCCCCTCCCCTCCTCATGCTCTGTCTCTGTCTCTGTCTCTGTCTCTCTCTCTCTCTATCTCAAAATTAAATAAACATAGAAAAAAAAGCAAGAAAATGCCTTAGGAACCACCTCACCCAGCCTCCATTTCACCAAGACAGTCCAAGGGCTGAGTCCTTATGGTCACAGGGTGACGTAGGCCTCAGCCTGGCCGGAACCCCTCCCCCGTATCTGTTCTAGCCCTGCATCAGGCTGGCGAGGCCTTTGAAAATAGTCAGACCCAGGTTCCCATCCCAGCAACCCCACTGCCTTGCTGTGTGACCTTAAGTAAGTTGTATAACCTCTCTGGACCTCAGTTTGCTTATCTGTAAAATCTGAGCAATGATGCCCAACTCCTTGGGTCAGTGTGAGGACTAAGTGAGCTTACCTGTGAAAGGGCCAGGGGCATGGTGAGTGCTCCCTAAATGCCGAGTGCCCTCGGCCACCCTCTGAGGTTTAGGGGTGCTTGGAGAAGTATGTGACATCTCAATCAGCCCCATCTGTCGAGGGCTGAGAAAACAGGCCCAGAGAGGCCAACTGTGTGTCCACAGCACTGCAGGTGTGCTGGCATACGGTTGGGACCCCCCCCCCACCCCCCGCCCCAGGCCAGGAGCCCACTGAGGACGGACACCTCTTGTGCACATGTCCCACTCTGGGCTGGGCACAGCCAGTGCAGGCTAGCACAGAGCAGCACCCTGGGGGATGGCTGAACTCAAGGCCTCTTGCAGGGCACCTGGGGCTGGGCCATCTGCAAAGCCCCAGGATGGTGCAGAGGGAGCCTGGCTTAGGGGATGGATGGCTGGGCTTTGAAGCTTGACAGATGTGGGTTGGAATCCCAGCTCTGCCATTTTGTAATCTTGGGTGAGATCCTTCCTCGTTTCCTATCTTAGTTTTCCCATCTATAGGTGGTGCTAATCACTCCTATCTTTGGTTATATTATTATAAAGATAATTCGCATAAAACGCCAAACGTGCTACCTGACACACTGTAGATACTTAATGCTACCTGTTTTGTTCTCATTATTATTCACAGCTATGAACAGAGGTTTCCCAGCGGGCTCCCCTCCCCCACAGCCTCAGGGAGTTCTCTGAACTCTGGCCTTCTGGGCCACCTCGGCCTGTGCCCTACCTTTGCAGGTCTTGGCTTGGGTGGGGCGGAGAAGGAACCGGCCTCTGCCTCAGGCAGCTCATGTGACCTTCCAACTCTGGCCTTTGCCCCGGCCTGTGCCAATCTCCTGACCTGGGCCAGCCTTGCTGGGGGCTGGGAGCTGAGCGGGAGCTGGTTGAGTGTATCGTGATAACCAGTGGCTTCTGGAAACTGGCCGGGATACTGGATTCAGAATCCAGGGCCCTAGGCTTCAGGGATGGAGGGCTTCATATCTTGACACCGATGCCTGTGGCTTCTCTTCCCACAGACACTTGAGTTTCTGGTTCCCCTTCCTCAGCCTACCAGCCTGCCCAGCCTCCCCTGTGTCCTCCTCCTCCGGGTTCTCTCCCTGCTGTCTGGGCCTCCACCCTACAGCCACTCCCCTTAGGTCAGAATTTCTCAAGGCCAGTTCCCGGGAAACTAGTTCTATGGGATTTTCAAATGGGTTTAGTGAAAAAAAGTGGTTTGCAATCTAGTAACTTTGGGAGAAGTCAAGTTCTGCGAGGCCCCCGTGTACAAGAGTGCTTTCGTGATCTGCCGGGGAGGGTAGAATACACAGCTTTTCTCCAGCTAATGAGACCAGAGCATCCTTTGTTTAGGGAGGATCTCAAGGGCCCTATTTCTGAGGAACAGACCCCAGGCCACCTCCTCCCGGGTGGGCAGGGCACCGCCCTGTTTTTGCCAGAACTGGCAGTGTTTCCCCTCTGCTCTCCCTGCCTCCATCACCTAACGCTGACTAGCTGGACAGACTCCACGTGGGCATCCAGACTGCTGCCCAGGAGGAACAGAGCCCAGCGCACATGCTGTCAAGTACTAACCTGATCCGCCTTCCTTCTGGAACTTTCCACCACTGGCCTTTGCCACTAGGACAGATCCCTTCAGCTCCTCGACCTGACGTTCTGATCAGTGGGCAAAGGGATGCCTCAGCCACCCACGTCCTCAGACACCCAGCCTCGAGCCCAGGGCATGGTTCTCAGGGTTGCCTGTGTGAGAGCAAGCCCCGCCCCTACCCCATCCAGAGCACAGCCCCTTCTGTTGTTGCAGAAACTGAATTTCTTTTTTTTTTTTTAATATTTATTTATTTTTGAGAGAGACACAGAGCGTAAGTGGGGGGCGGGGGGGGGTTGGTGGCAGAGAGAGAGGGAGACCCAGAATCCGAAGCAGGCTCCAGGCTCCGAGCTGTCATACTGAGCCTGACGGGGGCTCAAACCCACGAACTCCAAGATCATGACCTGGGGCCAAAGTCAGCCGCTCAACTGACTGAGCCACCCGGGTGCCTCAGAAACTGAATTTCTGCCTAAAAGTTTGCTGCAGCTAGATTGAAAACTAGATATTTTGAGTAAGTTTTGAAAATAGGTTTAAAAAAAAAAGGTTGAAGATCTTTAGTATCTAGGGTTGTGGTGTGTGTCCCCCCCCCCCCACCCCCACCCCCACCCCCAGCAAGTCCCGGCTCGTCTCTGGCCCCGGTTTCCTCCTGCCTGTGATGGAGACGATAAAGCCTACCTGGGCCTGGTACAGACCCAGCGCTCATGGGCTCAGGCTGTGCTGAGTGCTTCCCGTTCACTAGCTCGGTGAACACAGCAGCCTATGAAAATGGGCACTGTTATCACCACTCTCGTTTTACCGAGGGGGAGCCTGAGGCACCCGGAGGGCAGTATTTTGCCCCAGGTCACAGAAGCCAGCGAGTGGCAGAGCCAGAATTTGAACCCAGGCCGCCCGGTCACCTTGACCGCTAAGCTGTGCTGCCCGTGTAAGATGAGGTACAACAGGGCCAGGTGAGGTTCTGACGTCCGCGCTGAGTACTCCGTGGAGTGCCTTTGCACGGTTAGAGCGCCGGTCAGCATGTGGCTTCGGACCACCTAGGGGGACTTTTGTCTCTTAGCAGACAGCCAGGAAACAAGTTTGCGGGTTGCCTGTGGGATGCCCGCTTTGTGCCTGGAGGGTTCCAGGGATGAGGCCCCTGCTCCCCCGCCTGGGATGCGGGTGGCGCAGTCCCTGAGCGGCCTCCGAGCAGAAACGCCCTGAGTACAGATGAGGCGACGGGCACCACACCCGGCCGACTCACCCCCTGCTCTACGGGCCTTTGGGAGAAAGGGGGCACTTGTGGGGTCAGGTGCGCCGGCCTCAGCCCAGCCGGGATGCTGAAAATCTCTGCACGGAAACCACAGGTGCTGGCCAGCGGGAGCGGAGCCCCTGCTTCCCGGGCAGGCCCCTGTTTGAGCCTTCTGCATCCACAGGCCTGGCCCCGGCTCTCTGCAGGGAGTGTCTAGATGTGGTGAGGGGCAGAGAGAGTCGAGTTCAGGGCATCTAGGGCTCCTGAGGCCTGGGTAGGAGCCCTGACCCCACCTCTGACCCAGACTGGGCCTTCAAGGCTCTGCTCCACTGCCTCCCCTACCCCTGCCCTGGGCCTCAGTTTCCTCATCTGTAAATGTCAGGATAGGCCTGAGCAGATGCCCAGATCCCTTCTAGATCTAAGACATGAGGACCGTTTTATTTGTTTTTCTGTTTGTTTATTTTTGAGAGAGAGAGAGAGAGAGAGAGAGAGAGAGAGAATGATCAGAGGAGGGACAGAGAGAGACGGAGAATCCCAAGCAGGCTCTGCGCAGTCAGCCCAGAGCCCAATGCGGGGTTTGAACTCACGGTCCTAAGTGGTCCTAAGAGGTCCTAAGTAGGTCCTAAGTGGTCCTAAGTGGCTCATCTGGTTCTATCTGGCTCTGCCTTGGCCGTGCCCGTCTGGAGCTCAGGCAGAATATGCCAGGCAGGTAGCTTTGGAGCCTTGAGGAGCTGGGGGGAGAGAGGGCAGTGGAGAACACCTCTGTGTCTTCTAGAGCCAGAGCTATAAGAACATCTGCATGGTATTCACAACCTTCTAGAAGGCTCCAGCTGGTGATCAGGGGATCCTGGCGCCATCTCCAGCTTCATCCCACCCCCTGTCCTCCAGGGGCCCTCAGAGAACCATTCCCATGCCTCTCTCTTCTCTACCCGATGGCACCTGAGCCTTTGCATTTGCAGGCAAGAGCCTCAAGACAGAGCCAGGTCAAGGCCACTGCCTGAGCACCACTGTCCCGGGGAAAGTCTGCGGCCCGGGCCTGGCACCAGGCAGCAACGTGCATGACTCTGTCTCTGCACTGTCCTCGGCTCTCCACGGCAGACAGTCACCTGTCTGCCCTGGCAGTCGGGGCCAGGGAAGGAAGTGTCTAGTTGAGGAAGGCCTGCCACGTTCCCCTGGAGAGCATGATGCGGTAAAACACCCGGGATTTGTATTCAGACCAGGGTTCGAGTCCTGGCACTTCTCAGTAGCATGACCTGGAGCAAGCCATTGGACCTCTCTGAGCCTCGGTTCCTTCATCTGTAGGACAGTGCGGACAATCGGAACACCACAGTGGGTGTGGAATTCCGAGGCATAAGGTGGGGCAAGAAGAGAATTGAATGGCACATACAGATTCAATACTTGTTTAGAGGCTCTTTGTTTTAGGAAACGAAAAGCAGAGGCAGCGTGGCCTTGGGGATGAGAGAAAACCCAGTGACCTTGTCCAGGATTGAATCTGGTCCTCCTTTGCCTGTTGGGTAGAGAAGCTGTCAAAAGTTCACTATGAGGTCATGGATTTGGAGTGTGATGGGGGGCAGGGGGGGTGGCAGGAGGGTTTGGGCGTCATCACATGCTCCGGAGGGATGAGGCACACCCAAATGCAGCTGGGATTCCCAGCACCGTGCGGGTTGGGACAGGGGGCTGGCACTTTGGTCAGGGCAGTGTTGACACATGTTCTCCCAAGTGAGTTGTCCCTCCCTCTGGATTAACCTTTGGGTTCCAGAACAGGCTGTCCCTCAGGAAGCCCCTACTCTGGCACGCCAAGGGTACATCGTGTTGTCCCATTAACCACCACTGACCACGGGTGTTCCTGTAGACACGGGGGGACGGGGTGCGGGGCTAGGAGATTGGGTCATGGAGAGAAGTGGGTCCACCCTTCCAGGAGCCTCGAGTGCCGAGCCAAAGCACCTGCCCTGTGTGGCCAGGAGGCCGGAGCTTTGTCAAGCCTTGGCAAGGGGGCACTCCCTGAGCTGAGGAGGGGCCGACTGGATTTGGAGGAGCTGTGGTCCAAATCAGAACTTCCCTTTCCAGAACACTGTCCCCTTTCTCAGCTCCTCAGCCCAGCAGGGCGGAGGGGGCCACACCTTTCTGTTGGACAGCTGAGAAGCCAGGCTCGAGGAGATAACAGGGGCCTCCCACAACCTCACAGCCAGGAAGGTCTGGCTCTCAGGTCCCCCCCCCCCTACCCGGGGGGCCTCACCCTGTGCAGGGGCCTGCTCCAGCTGCCTGGCCAAGAATGGGAAGCAGCTGGTCCCGGTCAGCTGCCTGGGGCTGCCTCTTCCCTCCCTCTCCCTTTCCCATCTCCTGTCCCTCTGCCCTTCCCCGACTTCCCCGGGCTGGGGCACAAAGTCAGTCTCCTCTGACTGCCTCTGCTTCACCACTCCTCTCTTCCCCTACCAGCAAGCAGTGTGCCTAGTGCATGCTGCAAGGAGTGGAGGGGACACCCGCTGTGTGACCACAGGCAGTTCCTGCACCTCTCTGAGCCTCTACTCCTTCGCCGCCTCGAAGATGAGGAGGGTGTCAGATTCCATCAGTGCTTCCCTAACCCGAGTCACTTTCTTCCCACGTATGCTATGTTTAAAATGTTTCTTTAATCCACGCACGTTGCCGTTGCTTCCCAATGTAACCTTATCCGAAATAATAATACCCACAGACTCAGCAGTGATCATCGTCCTAGTCCAAACACGTCCCTGCAAAAATGGCAGACCACTGGAGATCCTCCTTGTTCCACCAGGGGTCCGCCACTCTTCGGGAAGCGTGGCCCGGGTTCATGGAGCCTCTCCTGGTGCAGAATCCCTCTGATGAGGGCTAGGTCTTGGGGTTTTCAGCTCGTGCTACTCTGGGTCACGTATATGCCAGCAATGGCCATCCATCTGTCTAATGAGCATTGCTGAGCACCTGCTGGGTACCAGGCCCCGGGCTGGGGTCTGGGAATCTGTAACCGGAAAACATCCCAGCTGATGGGGCAGACGGATACAAAGACATTCCACTGGTATGGTCTGGTACCACCAAGATGATGCGTGACAGGTACACCGGGGGCATACGAATGGAAGTGAGTAGCTATACTGGTAGGAGACAACAAAGACGGTGACTTGATAGATGAAGGGGACCAGGAATTCTGGGCTGAGGGACAGAGGCAAAGACGTGGAGGTGTGATCTTCAGAGCACAGTCCAGGGTACAGGGGGAGGACACAGGATGTGGCTGAAGTAGTGAGGAGGACCTAGACTGACATGCCTGTGCGAGGTTGGCGAGTCCCTGCTGAAGCCAGGATCCGTGACACCTGCTCCTCTTGGAGTCTCGAGAGCAGGTGAAGGAGCTGGCTGGGATGGGTCCCCTAGCCCCGCCCCCCCCCCCCCCCCCCCCCCCGCGGCTCTCCCTCCAGGCTGTCCCAAACTCGCTGGCCTTGGCAATGTCTGGGAACACAGCCTCTGCTCTGCAGGCTGTAGGTACAGCTCCCCCCCCACCAACCCCCGTCCCTGCTGCCAGCACCGCTCGCCCCAGGGGATCTGAGCTGCAGATGTGCATGGTGATTGAATCATTTCTGCACACCACTGCTCACACAGCTCCCCTGGGGACCCCGCCACTTGCCTGTGCAAGCTGTCAGGAGATGTGTGTGCTCAAGTGCATCTGCGCTAGCACTCGAGTGTGTGTGTGTGTGTGTGTGTGTGCACGTGCGCGCGCGCACCTACACCTGAGTGTGCAAAAAGGGTGCATATGTATGCGAGCGCGCACACACGTCCGCAAATGCGCCTCCCCTGGGTGCCTGTGAGTCAAGGGTACCAGTTGACTTGTTTGGCCGCAAAAGTGAAAAATAAAACATCCCGATGTCAGCGTGGCTGATGTTGGCCCACCACCCTCCGGAGCTGCCTCCAGGGCCTCAGCACCCCACATTTCCACGGGGCAGCGAAGAGCACCCCACTCCCTGTTTCCAGGGACGAAAGGGCCAAGGGCCATGGGGCCCCAAGGGCCATGATGTTTTCAGGGAGCCAGCCAGATGGGATCCAGTCCCACTCTGCCCTTGTCTCCCTCTGCACCCCCTCTCCCGCCCCCCACCCCACCCCCGTCCTGCCACACGAGGGCCTCCTGCGTCTCTCGGCCCCCTACTTCCAATCAGCCCTCTGTGCTAGGCACCAACCGAGGGGACACGGGGCCAGCGCCGTGCTAGGTGGTGAGGAGTGGCATAGAAGCCTGGCCCTCCAAGACTTACCTGGGAGTCAGAAGACCACACCGGCTCACGTGTCACCGGCAGAGAACATATCTGCCGTGTTAAGCCAGGCTGAGCACAGGGTGCAAGGAAGAGTGGGTGGCCGAGGGGGCAGCGTCCCCGGGAACAGGGGCTCTCCCTCCCGGGATTCCTGGGGCTGCCCTGGGACGGGCTTACGTAGTTGTTAACGTCAAACATTCTACACTTGTTGAGATAGAGTTTCCCAACTAGCTGGAGCTCCTGACACAGAAATCCTAAAATGTTCAAGTGGGAGGGGCTCTTAAAGGCTGGCTACCCTTTGTTTTACAGGTAGGAAAACGGAGGCCTGGAGGAAGGAGGCAGAGCAGGGTGCCCCCCTCCCACCGAGACCCCTCCCCAAGCTGACTCGTTTTGCAACTCCTACAGGCACGTGGCTGTTCAGACCAGGAGGGAGAGGGCTTGGGGCCAGAGGGGGTTGGGGGCTTCACTGCTTGAGCCCACTGCCCGTTCAGAGATAGGCAGGCGGCCGGGGACGGGCTGGGGCTGTAGATGCACCCAGGGCCAGTACACGCCAGTGATCTCTAGTTGGGAGGGAGCCCGGCCACCGAGGGCACTGGAGCTGCAGCCACGGAGGATTTGTAGCTACTTGTAAAGGCTTAAAGGAGCCCAAGCTCTGAGGAGGGAGGCTGCAGCCCAGCGGAGCAACACTCCCACGGCGGAGGGCGACCTCTGCTGGCCACTGAGCACATGGCCACTGCCCCCGAGCTGCCCGTTTGCAGGCAACTCCTGCGGGGGGGGGGGGGGGGGGGGTGGCGGCTAGCGAGTGGATGAGTTTGGACAGATTGGGTAGAAAAAGGGGACATCTCTTTGGGCCCAGACACAGCTTGAGTGGGGACTTCCAGGAGGCTCTGACTCCAGTCTTGGAGGAGTGGGAAAAAAAACCGCATTAACTGATTTTAGAAAGAGTGTTTGACTCTCAGCCCAACCCCTTCCTGGCTGTGTGACCCTGGTCATGTTGCTTCCCCTCTCTGAGCCTTTTAGGATTAAGTAAATTACCAATGCACAGGGTCAGGCCTGGTGCCTAAACATGGCAGGTCCAGGACAAATGGAGGATTCCAGACTGCTCCTCAATGAGCTGCCTGTCATAACTCCTTCGCCTCTCCACACCCAAGACTCTTAGCCTTCCACGCCTTCATCCTTTTTCTGTGGGGGCTGGAGCTGCCAGCCCCATCCATTCCTGGGGTCAATAACCCCAATTGTCCATTGATCTCCAATGTCACCTCACCTGTGAGCGTCTCCTTCATCAGCTGGACGTTCTGTTCTATAGATTAAGACACATAGGGCATGCAGTTGTCCCCATGATCTTCGCTATCTCTCCTGCTGCCTGCCACCCACCCTGAGTCTCACCAGTGTTCCAGGCCAGGACCGGGGGACACTCAGCAAGGAGAAAAGCCTCTGGGCCCCAAGGTGGCTGCCTAAGTGGGTCTGGGCTCCTGATGCCTGCTTAGAGCTTCCCTGGCTGGGCTGAGTGCCCCTCAGTTTCCAGGAACAACATATCGGTCATTCAATAACCATTTAGCAAGGCCCCACTAGGTCCCTGACCCTACATAAAATATTGTGTGCCTCCTGGGAAAAGTCTACCTAGAGACAGAGTCTTGTGAGGCCACCTAGTCCCCACTCACCATCCTGCTCTACAAAAGGGGAATCCAAGACCTAGAAAGCCAGAGGAGTCTGCTCGAAACCGCCCCCCCCCCCATTTGGGGGCACTTGGGTGCTCACCGCAGAGGAAGAGGGCCCTAAAGAGAGAGCCCCACAGTGCAGGTTTCTAGCCCTCTGGGCACTTAGCTTCACCAACAGCGCCCCCTGCTGGCCGACTGGGCACCATGGCTGGTCCCTGGCCCCAGGAGCCCTCTGGGAGTGAGCGCTGGCTGGGGCTCTGTAGGAGTCAACTCAGAAGGAGAAACTCAGCCCCTGCCTGGGGAACCGACAGGAGTAGCAAGGGGAGCAACATTTCTCCCATGACACACACCTGCCACACCGCAGCAGTCTCCCGGGGGGACCCCCAGCCCCTCCCTACTCGTTGCACCAAAGTTTAGGTTCTAATGGGAAAGCCAGGATGCTGGAGCTGGCTGCCACTACTAAAATTTCTGAGCCTCAGTTTCCTCACTTAGAAGGAGCTCAACAAATAGCCGCCTAGTGGGTAAGACAGAGTGACTACTGACTTGACCAAGAGTGCCATGAACATAAAAGAATTATCTTAATCTCTCCGTGGCCGATAGATCTAGCAAGAAGACCCGGCACAGTGCAGACAGATATTGAAAAGCATTTACTGGGTGAGTTGGAAGCGTGCCTGGATGGGTACGTGTAGACTGAAGGTGTTGGGATGGATGCGTGGGTAAGTGGATGGATAGACAGATGGGCGGACAGGCATGTAGACGGACAACGATGTATAGAGAAGTTGGCTATCTGGGACTATAAATGTGTGATAGGTGGGGTGGATGGAAGGATGTTGGTGGGCGAGGGTAGAAAAAATAAATGTTGGGCGCTACCCCTACATTTACCTTTTTGTGGGAGAGTTCCAAGGCAGAGTGACCCCAGAAAGCATGTATCAGAAGTACAAATGCCCCAAGGACCCACACACTCCACTCCTAAGAGTATGTTCTCTAGATTAATTCACACGTGGGCGATGTGACCAATACAAAAGGTGACCCTGCAACACTGTTTGCAATAATGAATCTGGAGACAGCTTCAGGCCTCATCACTCGGTCTGCAGTGTGAGCCTTCTGAGCAGAAGGGCCTCGTTTGGGGCCTCAGGCCTTCGAGCAGTGCCTGGCAGGGGTGGACATTCAGAATTTAGTTGGATAAATTTCAGAATTTCGTTGGATTCATTAGTACCTTGGAATACGGTGCAGCCATTAAAAAATGAAAAGGCTCTTTATGTCTTGACGTGGAATAAACTTTGAAATATTATCAAGAGGGAAAAAGCAAGGTCCCAAGTAGTGCGTGTAGAACGTTATCGTTTTATGTGTTTCTTCAGGGGTGGCAGGGGACAGTACCCATAGTTCTTTGCTTCTCTAAGAGGAGACCCTCAGGAGACTGGTGACACTGGTCCTCCCAGGAAGGCCTCTGGGGGCTGGGGACAGGGTCAGCACTTCACTGGATACCCTCGTGGGCTTCGATTTTTGAACCACGCAAATGAGTTGCCTTTTCAAGTACAAATGGAGCGGTAAGAAGTGCTTTGAAGGAACTGTGTAGCAAAGAGCTCCTTGGAAGACAACCAGGCCTTTCTTCCCAAGACTGGGCCTGGACACACCATGCTGGTCGTTCGCTCTCGTGCTGGGGGCAGAGAGCCAGGACATGGAAGCAGACAGGCACAGACAGACACAGTCCAGTCTCCTACTAGCCCTGGGGACTTGGCAGATCTCGGACCTCAGTTTCCTCATCTGTAAAAGGAGGATAATTGTCGTCTTACAGAGTGGGCACGAAGAGTAAAGGAGAGAATGCAGGGGCCCAGCCTACCCAAAGTGCCTGGTAAATGGGAACTTTGGTGACACAACAGGAGATGAGGGGCCTTCTGGGAGGGCAGTGTCACAGGATAGCAGAGGAAACCAAGGGCCATGGGCCTCTGTTCAGCACTCTGTGTCCGAACCATGTGTCTGCAGCCTGAAATGCCCGCTGGGTTACGGAAAGCAAACCAGAAGCCTTGGGCCGACTTCTGCTTTGCCCCAGGGACCTGGACCCCTGAACAGTGGGTAGACTCTCTCCTCTCTCTCCAGTTTTTTCTCTTTCTTTCTTTTCTTTCTTTCTTTCTTTTCTTTTCTTTTCTTTCTTTTCTCTTTCTTTCTCTTTCTCTTTCTCTCTTTCTCTTTCTTTCTTTCTTTCTTTTCTTTTCTTTCTTTCTCATTCTCTCTTTCTTTCTTTTCTTTCTTTCTTTCTTTCTTTCTTTCTTTCTTTCTTTCTCTCTCTTTCTCTTTCTTTCTCTCTCTCTTTCTTTCTTTCTTTCTTTCTCTGTCTCTGTCTCTGTCTCTCTCTCCATCTCTGCCTTTGCCATTGTGGCCCCCCCCCAGTGGCCTGAGGACCCCAGAGCCTTTCTGAAGGTGACAGAGTTGCCTTCATTTACTCAGCTTCCCCACCCGGAAGGAAGTCACACTCCTGTTAAAGTTCCCAAGGCCCACAGCCATTCAGGAAGTGAGCCCGGTGACCATGACATTCATGTACCCTGCCCACTGGGCCGTGAGCTGATAGTCGGAGCCCTAGTTCCTGGTATGGGCTCTGACACTGGCCACCTGTGCCACCATGGGTGACTCCCTTCCCCCCTCTGAGCCTCAGTTTCCTTGTCTTGAAGAGAGGGGTGGTGCTAATTCCCACCCTTCTCCTTTCCCAGGAAGGCAAAGGGCGAAATGGAATTGTGGTCCGTGGTGTGGAGAACTCTGAAGCATGGGGGGTTGCGGGGGGGATCCTGGTGCCACGACAGGACGCCACACACGCAGTGAGGGTCACGTGGGAAGACCCCTGCGCGTGTGCACGCACACACAGAGCCACGTCACGTAGGCTGAGCCCTGAACTGGGAATCGGAAGGTGGGGTCGCCGTCCCCACCGCCCCCTAACACGCACGCGCGTGTGGTAACCTGTGTGCCGAATGTGCAGTTCACGTCGTGTCCCACGTGGCCGTGCCTGCGCAGTGCTCACGTGAGTCATCCCCAGAGATCACCCAGGAGCAACTCCTGCTCCCAGCCCAGGTGGGCTTCCCCGGGGGCTGGGCAGCTGTGGCCGAAGTTCCTCCCTCCGGTGCAGGGCCGGCTGGGACAGAGGCCGCCACAGCTCAGAAAGGGCCCTGGAACCTGCCGGGAGCCACTGGGGCCGGCACGTCCGCGTTGCGGCTGGAGAGTGGCCGTGAGGCCGTCAGGCCCGGCACGACCCCAGTGACACCCGCTCTCCTCTGTCTTCACAGGCTGGACAACGTTCATGGCTCTCGGGTAGAACCCAGTGAAACGGCCAGAATGAATTCTATGGACAGGCACATCCAACAGACCAATGACCGACTACAGTGCATCAAGCAGGTGGGTGTGCGGCCTGGGCTCACTTCTCCTCCCCTGCCCAGCCTGGCCCAGCTGGCGAGGGCCGGGCCGCCAAGGCAGCAGAGCAGGAGAGGTGCTGGCCTGCCCTACGTAGCCGGGCCTCGTGGGCGCTGGGTGGAGGTGACAGCAGGCAAGGGCTCACTGCCTGGGTCTCCCTGACCCCCTCGTGAGAACGTTCCTGGCAGAGATCAGCCTAACTCCCGCATCGCATCGCACAGCAGGGCTCACCTGCCAGCTCCGCCCTGTCCTGTCCCTTCCCTCCCCTCCCCTTTCTCCCCTTCCCCTCCCTTCACTCTCCTCCCCTCCCTCCCCCCTCCCCTCCCCTCCCCTCCCCTTCCCTTTCCTCCCCTCCCCTCCCTTCCCTTCCCCTTTGCTTCTCTCTCCTCCCCTCCCCTCCCCTTCCTTCCCTTTCCCTCCCCTTCCCTTCTCTCTCCTCCCCTCCCCTCCCTTCCCTTCCCCTTTGCTTCTCTCTCCTCCCCTCCCCTCCCCTCCCCTTCCTTCCCTTTCCCTCCCCTTCCCTTCTCTCTCCTCCCCTCTCCTCCCTTCCCTTCCCCTCCCCTCCTCTCTCCTCCCTTCCCCTCCCCTTCCTTCCCCTTCCCTCCCCTTCCTTTCCCTCCCCTCTCCTCTTCTCCCTTCCTTTCCCCTTCCCTTCCCTCCCCTCCCCTCCCTTCTTTTCCCCTTCCCTCTCCCCACCCCCTCCCTTCCCCTCCCCTTCCTAGCTGTGTGATCTGGGGCCAGTGCCATGCTTTTCTGGGCTCTGCTGTGCCACCTGGGCCGCTGTGAAGATGCAGGGAAGTGCCCTTCTGCTCCAGTGGTTTCCTATAAAGAAACAGAAAAGAGAAGGTTCTGGGGAATTTGATCATCTTACAGGAAAGGTAACTGAGGCACAGAGAAGAGAAGGGAGTCAGCTGAAGTCACACGGCCCAGCTTCACTTGTGTGAGGCAGGCCTCATCCCTGAGGGCAGCCAGCTCCCCGTCCTGTTGACGATCACACTGCGCTGAGGGGGTGCTCTGCCTGCCAGCCTCCTCTCCGGATTGTTCAGAGTCGGGGCACATTCCAGGTGGGCTCAGAGCCCCCCACCTCCCCCCCACTTTAAGAAGTCTGGCTGAACCAGGGTTGGTGGGCGCCCCCCAGTGTTGGCCGGGAGTGGCGCACCGCCCTCCGGGCGCAGCCTCCTTGCGGCCCTGAGTGCCTGTGCAGACTCTTAAGTGTTACTTTCCTCCAGGAAGCGCTTTGACATCAAAGAGACCTGGGCCCAAATCCTCACTCCTCCATGTGCCCGCAGTCCCTGATCTCAGACCTGTCGCTTTGTTCCTCTGTGCCTCAGTTTCCCCACCCGTCACATGGGTCCGGGCTGTCGCATGGTGGCAGGGGCTGTTGTCCTCAGCGTCTCAGGGGCAGGGAAGCAAGCGCTGGGGTGAGCCCTCTGGCTTAGGTGCCTTAGCAGCACACTCAGGTCACCAGCATGGGCCACTGGCCTCAGGACCCCGGCGGGGGGGGGGGGGGGGGCAGAGCTTGCGGCCCCACCCCCCCCTCCAGCCTGCCCTCCCTGAGCGCCAGGGCCCGGTGGAGCTGAGGCTGGTCCTTGGGAACGAAAGCGTGTGTCTTCTCGTAAGCATCGAGCACAGCTCTCTCTCGGAAGCCCGGGCAGGGTCTGAGGAGAGGAAATTGAAGAAGACTGGTTACAGATTGAACTCAGCCCAAACAGCTCCCCCAAACGCCAATTACGCCTCTGCTCACAGTCACAGAATAGAAGCCAGACGGTGCCCTCCCTCCAGCCCTGCTCTTACCTCCTCCTGGAGGCTCTGCAGGGCTGTCTCCCGGCTCAGCCTGTGGCCCCACTTCTCCCAGCCCTGAGGGATGGGCCATCAGTGGCCTCCACCCCCAACAGTGCAGTCAGGTGCATGAGCCCCTCCTAGCGCCAGGCACGGTGCTCCTTCTGACACCTGCTCACACCCTGACCTTTCTCCCGTGCCTGGCTCTGCGTCCCCAGAGATCAGGGTGCCCTTTACCCCTTTGAAGCATGGCACACGGGGCTCAGATTTACCAGCCAGCGAGGCCGAGTCCCCACTCCACCACTTGCTAGCCACCTAACCCTGCTTAAGCAGCCACTCCACCCTGCTTGGTCTGCAGAATGATGCATCGTGATGGATGCCCAGCCAGTGTATGCCCGGGCAGCCGGAAGGCCAGGGATCTCCTCGGCCGCCCTCCCCCAGCCTGCCCGACCTGCGCATGTGCACACACGGGGCACGCAGAGCTGTGCGCTGGGGCCAGACCCCGACACGTTTGTGAGGGCGAGCGGGCCATCCAGAGGCCTCCCTGGGCCATCCAGAGCTCCCTACACTCCCACAGCCCCCTCCACACCTCCGGTCAGACATGGCTCAGCACTTAACGTCTGTCTGCTCCACAGCTGCCCCAGAGGGCGGCGTGTCTGGCTGAAGACTGTTGATTCTCAGACGTCCTCTAGCCTAATCAGAAGAGAAAAGCAAGCAGGTCTGCGTGCTCTGAGGATGACAGATGTGTTGGCTGTGCCTGGCTCTGGTGGGTGGGTCTGTGGCTCCCAGAGGGGGCCTTGCAGCCTCGGACTCCCCGCCCTGCCTCGCTTCTACAGCACAGCAACCCCCCACCCCCACCCCACCCTGGTTCTAGCGTTGCTCACACTCACCATCCCCCAAGCAGCCCGCTGCCCCTCTTTCCTCCGGGCCACTGGCTCGGCTGCCTTTCCCCCCCCTCAGCCCCCCGAGACGGGAAGAACCAGTGCCCTCTCCACAGTGTGCCCCACTCAGAGGTCACAGGCACATCTGGGCTGCACGTGCAAAGCCACACAAATCAGCGAATTCTTGCACAGCAGCCTCCCCCATCCCGTGGGCCCTTCTGAGCGCCTACACCCTCCATCTCTGAGCCCCACTGCTTCCTGGGCACCCAGCCACCCCACCGACCCTGCTTTCTCCCTTGAGCTAGAGGCCCTGTGGGGCATGTGTCAGGCCTCCCTCCAGGCTAAGTTCCTTGGGGGCAGAGGACGTGTCGTATTCATCACAGTCAGCAGAGCCTAGCACGGTGCTCAGGCTGGGGCAGGGCCCACGAAAGTTGAGGGGAAGCAGGGGAGGGGTGAACTGATGGATGGAGAGGAGAGCTAAGGGAATGAGTGGGTGGGTGGATGGATGGACATAGGGATGGGCAGTTAGGCAGGTGGATATCGATAATGGATAGATAAATGGATGAATGAATGGATGGACGGGAGGTTGGAGAAATTCTGGATGGATAGATAGGTAGGTGAATGAATGATAGATGGAAAATGAATATAGTAGTGAATGGTTGAATGGGTAAGTGGGCAAGGGGATGGATGGATGGATGGATGGATGGGTGGAGTGATTCATTTTTGGATGGATGGACAGGTTGTTTGATTCACAGATGAACTGATAAGAAGATGCATTCATCACGTGGTCTGGGTAGTCAATCCAACTTGGTCTAGGCTTTGTTGTCCCCTGCTCCTGCCCCAGCAGACTCAGTGGCCAGTGGATATAGCCCAGATCTTCTGAGGAATTGTGGAGACAGGCGGACTTTCTGGTGGGAGGTGAGCTGTTAGAACCCAGTAACAGCCACAGCCAGGGAGGCCTCTGCCATTGATTCACATCTGTGCTGTCATCCACTGACCATCAAAGGCTGGCCACTCCACATGGCGCTAGGGACCTGCTCTGAAGTGGCCAGGCCACCGACCTATAACACAGATGGACCATCCTTTGGACAGTTAACTGCTCACCAACCATTTCTCCATGGGCCTGGCCTCGTGCCAGTCTTGAGAGTTCCACAGGTGAACAGGGCCCTATTTCTCCTCTCAAGATGCTCATAGGAGAGAAGAAACTGTACCAAGTTCAGAGCAATAGCAGCCTTTACCTGGCACCTACTTGGTAATAGGGAGGTCATTATTTAAATCACTCCTAAACTTTGTAGCAGTCCTGTAAGCTGTGTGACAGCTTTTTACCAATGTGTGACCCCATTTTACCGATGAGGGGTCTGGGGCTCAGTGACTGAGATAAATAAGTCTGACCCAGGTCACCCGTTCCTATGCAGTCCAGTGACCTCATAGACGAAACAGGAAACAAAAGCGCAGAGAGGGGAGGGGTCTTGGGCCAAGGCCACAGAGCCACACAGCAACAGTCACTGAACGGGATGCCCTGTGCCCAGTGAGTCGGGCCCACCAGTGACCACCCAGAGCCCAAGCTGAAGGCCACATGAGCTGGCCGGCACAAAGGTGGAGAAGCTTGGAGGTGGGCTGGCCAAGATACGGACGGCTGCGTGCTCAGGGGCCAGAACAAAACTGGGCCCCTGGGACTGGCCTCAGAGGCCACTTGTGAGCCCAAGAGCCCTGCAGGGTGAGGGTGCTATGGGCGGGCAGCTCTGAGAGCAGCATGTGGTGACTGTTGACCCTGCTAATTGGGTGTGACATCACATAAATAAACGGAATAACTCGGTTAGCAGAGAGAGGCTGCTGGGCAGGGAATTAGCCGATTTGCATGGCTTTCCACTCGGAGCCCAGACGGCCAGGCCACCCGTGGCCTCGGAGGGGGCACGGTTTAAAGAGAGAGCATAGGAGGCGGAGGTGAGGACCCACCCCTGCCCTCTCCAAGGGCCCTTTTGTCCATATGGAGGTTCCTCCCAGCTCTGCCTGTGCAGAAGGAGCCCGTGTGAGCCAGGGCTGAGAGCTGCACGGAACAGCTGTGCTTCCCGGGGAGACTCCGAGAGGCAGAGTCAGGGCCAAGGGCAGCCCCGCGTGGGAGCACCCCACGCGCCAGGCGCCTCGCCAGGGGCCGCACGAGTCTCATCTTGTCCAGCCTTCCCCGGCCCCGTGACGGAGGGCCTGCTGCTGTTCGCCTGCCCTCTCTCTCTCCTTCGCTGCTCCCTCTCCCTTTTCTCCCCTAGAGGCAACTTGTTCTAAGTCATTTCACTCTCTTCCGTCCATTTTTAAATTTTTCTTGCACAGACCACGTTGTAACGATAGTCACAAAACCCTAAGCGAAAGAAACAAAAGTTTCCCGCCGCTAAGCCGTGATCTGTCATCCCCCTTTTACAGAAGGGCCGATGGAGGGAGGTTGGGGAAGGTGAGGGACTGCCCTGGGTCAGCAGCAAGCGGGAGGTGAAGGCAGAGGGAGCCCCCGGCGCCCCACACTTTCCATTCCTTCCCAATTCTGGGATCTGGCCGCTGCTAAGACCCCTCCCTGCTTCGGCTCCAGGGCAGACTTGAGCTGCAGGAGGGAATAGAGTGCCCCCCCCCCCCCCCCGCCCTGCAACCGCAGGGGAAGCCATTGTTCCCTGTGTCTCCCAGCACCAAGGCAACAGGGGCCTCAGAAGTTCCCACCAACCCTTTTGCAGCTGGCCTCACCTCCGACCCTTGTGGATACGCCCTAGGTGTCCCTCTGGAGGACCCACAGTCAGTGACACTCATCGCTGGGATCCCAGCTCCGCACCTAACCTGCTGTGTGACCCTGGGCGAGTCACCCACCTGCTGGGCTAAGGCCCAGCCCCCCGGGGCCTGGGGAGACCTGGGCGGGGGTTAGAGAGTGAAGCGCCCACCACCCACCCAGTGGGCCCCGTGGCCTGGGTCCCAAGCAGAATCTAGAGGCCTTGGTGTCAAAATTCAGTCTCTGTTGACTCAGACCCGCTGACCGGGAGGGGCTTGAGCTCAGGCAGGGACCCCTCCCGACAATGCCAGCAGCTTCCGAGCCTAGCCAGACTGGGCCCGGGGAAATCTGGCTTTGGGGAGCTAAGTCACACACACGAGACCCCAGTGTGAGAATAGCCTGGGCGCAGTGTGCTTATAGTTGACTCCCTGGCTGAGTTTGGCCTGGGGGTCTCTTTCTGATCCACCTGACCCCTGCCCTTGGTGGGCCATGGCCGCACTTGCTCTGAAGCCAGAGCTGGTGGACGTCCAGACCTGGGTGGTGATGGTTAGCAGGAGTGGGCTTCACCAAGAAGGAATCTCCAGCGCAAGGCTGCCCTGGCTTAGGGAGAGCCAGTCCCCAACTTGGGGGTCACGGGCTACCCTCCTGAACCCTGCAGAGCTCACCCGCCCCCACTGCCAGCATCCAGGAAACACTTTAATACTATCGTCTTTCTCCAGACCTTGGTTTTCCCATCTTTGCAATGGGGCTACTAACCCCCATCCTGCCAGGGATGAGGTGGGGTGGATGCAAAGGGAAAGCGAGAGAGAGGGAGTTTGGGAAGGTTCCTTATTCCTGGCCCGCCCCAGAGCCACTCCTCCCCAGTGGGGCCTGGGGTCTTCGCCACCCCAGACCTGCACGTTGCCCTCCTGGCCTTGTTCCTGGAGCTTCATGCTGCCTCCTTCCCTCTCCCACAGCACTTACAGAACCCTGCTAACTTCCACAATGCCGCCACGGAGCTGCTGGACTGGTGTGGGGACCCGAGAGCCTTCCAGCGGCCCTTCGAGCAGAGCCTGATGGGCTGTTTGACGGTGAGTCTGCACCCCCTCCCCCACCTGCACCCAGGGCGGATGCCTGGGGACCCGTGTGCCTGTCCAGCTGTCGGAAAGGCCGCAGATAACAGAGGATGAGAGATAGAAAGACAGCAGTGCTGGAGGGCACAGCCCGTCTGTGTGCACCACCCCCCCCCCTCCAACATACAGCCTCCGGGAAACCAGTCTGATGGGGAGACACGGCTGTCAGAGTGATACGGGCTCCCCACACCTGATGGGAAAGCACAGCGCCTTGCTGGGTTGGAGGGGGTGGGGAAGCTCCAGGTCTGGTGAGGGTAAATGTTCCACCGTCAGCAAAGCAGAATTTCTAGCCATTCTTTAAAAAGAAAAAAAAAAGTTCATTTATTTGTTTTGAGAGAGGGAGAGAGAGAGTGTGCACACACAGGAGGAGGGGCAGAGAGAGAGAGAGAGAGGGAGAGAGACTCCCAAGCGGGCTCCACACTATCAACACAGAGCCTGATGCAGGGCTCGAACTCACAAACCGTGAGATCATGACCTGAGCTGAAACCAAGAGTCAGACTCTTAACCGACTAAACCACCCAGGCGCCCTGAGTCATTCTTTTATCCGGTGGTTCATTCGTCCATTTGGGCAAACATCTATCGAGCTCTTTTTGTAGTCATCCATTCTTCTACCCATTCATTTAAGCATTTAATGAGCTCCTACTACATCCATCCATCTGTCCAAATAAACATCGATTGAGCCCTCGTTTATCACATATGATCCCCTCTGCGAAGCCCTGCGAAAGCACAGAGTAAGACTTTGCCAAGCGCGATTCCCTCTTTAGCAGGGAGACTGGTGTGGAAAGAGATGGTCGAGAGAATTGTGTACGAGGTGAAGCGGCCCAGAGAAGGGAAGCATGAACTGCCTGGGAGGTGGGGCGGCTTGTGGAAAACTGGGGCAAGGAGCTGCAGATACCCCTGCGGGTATCTTGGACAGCATGTGCAAAGGCCCAGAGAGACCACAGAACCCGGAGAGCCGAAATTCACTCAGCTTGATAAGGGCCTGGGTTGCAGGCTGGGCAGATGCCAGGCCCAGAACTTGTGGCATGATTTGCCAAGTCTCGGAGCTCACCGGCTGACAGCCATGGGGAAGGAGCTTGCTGCTTGTGAATGACCCCAGCCACATGACGTGCATCCATAAGCTCGAGGGAGCCTTGGGGACCAGCGAGGGCAGCTTCTCAAAAGGCCCTGAGTCAGCTTTTTTTTTTTTTAAATTTTTTTGAATGTTTATTTATTTTTGAGAGAGAGAGAGAGAGACAGAGCATGAGCAGGGGAGGGGCAGAGAGAGAGGGAGACACAGAATCCGAAGCAGGCTCCAGGCTCCGAGCCATCAGCACAGAGCCCGATGCGGGGCTTGAACTCACAAGCCGTGAGATCATGACCTGAGCTGAAGTCGGACGCTCAACCGACTGAGCCACCCAGGCGCCCCAGCCCTGAGTCAGCTTTGAAGGAAACATGGGTAAACAGATTTCTGGAGAGCCCAGCTACCCCAAGGCTTGGAGAGGAGGAGCCAAGGCAGATGCCTGGCCAGGTAGGAATCTTTGGTGAAGTTCAGGGGCACCATGTTCCCTGAAAAGCTCCAGATGGGAGGGAGGCAAAAGGTCCAGCATGGCCCTGGCTGGAGCAAAAGGAAGAGTGACATTCTCATGGGTCATCATTATAAAACACCCCTTCTGTGCCTGCTACTGAGCATGGTCCGCTGCATAGACCTTCTCACTGAATCTTACATTCCATGAAGCCGGCCCTGCCATTGTCCCCGTTTTATAGAGGAGGAAACTGAGGCTTGCCATGATGGCTTCCCAAGGTCACACAGCCAGCTAGAAGTGGGTGTGGGATTCAAGGCGAGACCCCTCTGCCTCTAGAGGGAATGCTCCTGGCCAGTGGAGATGCCAGCCGGGGTGGGGGCCGGCTCCTCAGGGCTCCTCCATTTGTCCGAGGCCGATGCTGTCTGGTTTCCTTGGAGCCACTAGGCCAAATCAGGTGCCGCCCAGCCCTCCTCATCCTCCAGCCCGCTGGGCTCCCCTCCCTCTACCAGCTCCCTTAATCCTCTTTGCAGGGATCCTGGTTCAGGCTAAGCCCCACAGGCAGGGACAGATGTTACTAGAGGCCCCCTCAAACAGTCAAACAGGAGGTGGGGGACCATGCACAAGGTGTGGCCAGACTGGCTGCCACAATCCCCCAGCACCCCGCCCCGAGCCTGGCCCTGCCTGGGATATAGGGATTCAGAGCTGAATCAGACAATGGCTCCGTGCATGCTGGATGGGCATGGGGTGTGAGGTGACCAGTAGCTGGCCCCACCCCAGCTCTGCCATTTATTCACTGAACAGACATTCACTGAGGCCTTATGCCGGGCACTGGAGGAGGGCACAAGCACAGCGGACCTCTCTCAAGCAGCGTATGTTCCAGTGAGGGAGGCAGTCACTGAACTCATAAAAGAGTAAATAAGGACATACATCAGTGCCCTGTGAGAGGGGTAGAGTGCTGGCTGGGAAAAGTCTCCTGAGGAGGTGACCCCCAGCCGATACCTGAATGGCAAGAAGGAGTCATCCATGAGAGGGGAGGGTGCTCCGGGCAGAGGGCACTGCTAGTGCAAAGGCCCTGAGGCTTGATTTGTTCAAGGAACAGAAGGAAGTCTCAGATGGCTGGAGCACAGAAGAGGGAGAAGGATACAAGAAAAGGTCAAAAAGGGAAGCAGCAACAAGCCAAGACAGGGCCTGCAGCTGAGGGAGAAGAGCTTGGATATTATTTGAAGGGTGATGGAGGGCCTTGAAGGATCTTAAGCAGGTGAGTGATGGGATATGATTTGGGTGAGGACAGAAGCACTAAGGGGAGCATCCTTGGAGGAGAGGCTGGAAGGATTCTGGAGGTCTTCCCGGAGGAGGGAGCCCAGGGAGGAGCCCGTAGGCTCTGACTAGCCAGTGGGGAGGCTGTAGCTTCCTGGGCAGGGGCAGCTGTGTGGACAGAGGCACAGCGCCAGCTCTCCTGGGCCTCCCCTCATCACACGACAGCCTAAGGCATGCACTTGTTCAGTGTGGGCTTTGACCCCCACCTCTCTGGCCTGCTGCCTAGCCAGAAAGGGGCCTTTGGTTCACCTGCCTCAGTTGCAGAGACGGGAGTTTGACTGTCCCTTGGAGCTCAACAGAACCAGCCGCAGGGAAGTGTGGGGAATGGGGAGTCACAGAAGAGAGTCTCAGTACCCAAGGCGTTTTCCTGGCTCCTCGGTCCTTATGAAGACCCTGCATGGCAGGCAGGGGAAGGATCACCGCTTCTGTTTTACAAACAAGGCAACTCAGGCGGCGAGGGGACGGCGTCCGTCCCAGGGCCCCGCTGCTGGTCCTCCCGTCCCCCTGCACATCCTCAGCCCCAGCCATGTCGTGCGGGAGGGACAGGATGGGGGAGGTCAGAGATCCTAGGGGGCCTAAACAGGGCAAAGCTGCTGAGCTCCCCGCACGCACCCCTCCCCATCCAGTGGCAGGCCGGGAACTCCAGGTTGCCACGATCCCCTGGGTGACCCCTGGGAACAAATTCCTCTGGATCCGGCTTACTTGGAGGACAGAAATTAAAAACCACTTTGCCTCAGTCAGTAAACGGGTGCATCTTTGTCATACTGGGGTTGGGCCCTGGGGTGAAAGCAGCCAGCAGCCCCCTCGCCCCACCTTCCCCTTCAGGCCCTCTGACCCCAGGATGCAGAAGTGCAGGAGCCCTGTGGCCCCTCCCAAGGGACAAGGGGTGTGAGCCGTGGTCACCGCTTCAGACCACGTTTATCCTAACCGTGCCAGGGGCTCGCTTCCTGGCCCTTCCCTTAACATCAGGCCTCTCTGGACTCAGTCATCCTTCCTCCCCGAAGGTAGAACACACTTGATATGCTCCAGGAACAGAAAGAAGGAGGCCAGAGAACAGGAGAGGGGAGACCTGTAGGAGAGGAGGTGGCAGAGGGAAACAGGCGCCAGCTCGCTGAGAGCAGTGCCCTCCCCATCTCTCCAGTGGCAGCCTCCCCTTAGCCTCAGAGAACTCGCTGCTGAAGCCGTCAGGGTATGTCCATAAATAGCATTCATTGAGCTGTGTGCCTAGTCCTGGCTCCCATCCTCTCAAGGAGGGAACTGCACAGGGGAGCCGACTGAGGCCCAGAGAGCTGAGTCACTTGGGTGAGGTAGGACAGGTAGCAGGTGGCGGAACCAGAGCCCCATCCCGTGCCTGACTCCAGAGCAGCAGCGGCAACAGCCACAGACACCTGCCGACCCCTGCACTGAGACGGGGAAGAGGGGCAGAGAGGGAAATGAGGGCTGTGCCCTGAGGGGCTTGTGTTATGACCGTGAGACAGAACTGGGACACACGGAGCTGTCAGAGCCCCCCAGCACACAACCTTGGCTATAGTGGACGTCCTTGCATTTTTACCGAGGAGAAACCTGAGGCTCAGAGAGGTTAAGTAACCTGCCTTAGGCTGCACAGGATACGGTGGAGCAGAATTGGAGTGCAGGCCTGGCGTGGCTCCAGTTCCCCCTGACTCCCTCAGAGGGTGTCAGAATCCAGCCCCACGCCAGGAACAGAAGTCCTTTCCCTAGCATCCCCCAGACAGCTTGTCCTGCTTCGGAGCCACTTTTCAAGGCAACACTCTCTCTTTATGGGACTAACGTAACTGGCTGCGGGACCTTGAGCACACGCCCTCTGTCATCTCTGGGCTTCAGTCTCCCTCTCTGTGGCACAAGGGGCTGGACTCCCTGACCCCTAGGTCCCTCTGGGACCCCGGGTCTCCCTCTCAGGCCTCCCGGAGCTGGCTGGGCCTGGGCAGCCAGCAGAGGGCAGCAGCACCTCTGCGGAGGCCTTTGTGGAGGAGGGGTCTTCCCCTGGCCCACCTTCAGGAAGGGTTCCATGCCAGCCCCCCCCCCGCCGCCGAGGTGGAAGCAGGCCTCTGAAACACAACAGGATACACAGCCAAGTCCACCCCCGCCCCGCCCCGTCAGTCAGACCCACCTCACAGGACTTTCCTGGGGGTCCACAGGCTGGGCCAGAGGAAGCCAGGGGGTGCACATAAGGCACTCTAGGGCCTCAGGGTCCAGCTTAGCCACACCTGTGCTGTGCTGCCCTTCAGCAAGGCCCTGCCTTCTCTGGGCCTTGGTGAAAGGAGGCTGCTGCCAGTGACCCTTCTGAACGCTGGGGCTCAGGGGATTTGGCGACAAGCTGACCTTCCCAGGCCTGCAGGACAGCCCTTATACCAGCACCAGGCCTCTCTTGCTCAATTTAGCTAGTTTGTTTTTTGGTTTTTTGGTTGGTTTTTGTTGTTGTTGTTTAAACCAGAGCAACAGGATTAGCCAGTATTGGCCAAACAGAGGGACCTTTGCCTTCCTGCCCTCAACACAGGGCCTGAGGGTTCTCCCTGCAGTTATGGCCTTAACCCTTTTGGGGCTGAAAAAGAGGGCCTCTCGTGGAAAGAGCCCAGGCTCCACAGGCTGACTGCCTGGGATTGCATCCTTGCTCTATCGTGGACAAGATTTGAAACCTTTGGTTGTTCTTCACACTCAGTTTCCTCATCTGTGAAACAGAGATAAGAATTCCGCCTCCTGGAGCTATCGTCAGAATTTGGCACTTTGCTGCGTACAAAGCTTTTACTTGGCTCCTCTTACCAGGGAGACCATATTCTCATTACACTATTTGCCCTTGTCAACATTTCCCACAAACAGCAGCCTCACTGATGCACTCGTCGAAACAAACTGCTCACTCACATCCACTCCAAGGTTCCACCAAAGAAAAGGGCACCATAGTCAACATCTAAGCTGAAGTGACCCTTCCCGACCCACTGTAGAGAGTGCCTGTCTCCAGACCTGAAATGTTCAACAGGCCACAGAGAATAAGTGGCCTTGGTTTTGCTGAGTGGACGGTGAGCCTAACAGTGAGGATGCCCTGCCCAGAGGTGGCCCAGAGCCTCTGGATCATGGGGTGTGTGTAGGGACAGGAGGTGCGGCAAGAACCACAGTCAGGGGCAAATAGAGACTGTGGAAAAGAGGCCCGGGGGAACAGAAGGCTTCTGTGTCAGGGACTTCTGTTTGCAGCAGAGAAGCTGAGCAAACATTCAAACCTGAGAAGTCCTTTTTCCTCCTTGCCCTGGGACTTCCCAGGAGGTGGAGGGGTGCAGGGAGACAGGGCCCCATTCCAAGAGGCTGTGGGTATCCTGGGAAGGGGGAGTCCGCTGGCTCCTCCCTGGTTCACCATGGGCAGTCTGTCCAGGCCTTAAGTATCCATAGTTTTTAAATGAGAGGGTTGGCCTAGATTAGCTGTTTTCCCAACCTTTTTAGCCCTAGACCCCTTGTAACGAACCCTTAAATATAAAGCAGATAATGAAGAGCTATCCCAGTGGTTACAGAGGCTGGGCCAAAACCCATGGCAGCCGGAGGCCCTCTGAGCACCTGCCTCCGGGGCAGGTGGTCTCTAACGGCTTGCTGTCGGTGACGGAGTCTTCTCTTTCTCAAAAGAACGAGCTCCCACATCTGGGAGCACTCCTTTCCCACTCAGCCATAACCGCCCCAGCTGCTTAGCCTGCACCGACTCCCATCTTCCAAGGTCCTTCCTTCTTAATAAGTAAACCTAATTTTGCTGCTGTTAATGAGGAAGGCGGGCAGGAGGGAGCCGGTCTGGCAATGGCAGGACACCTGGGAACGGGTGGGGAAGGCATGAAGCCTGATGGGTGTGAGCCTGCAGAGCCGTCCGTGGGTCCCCCAGGAGCACCCCATCCCACACTGCCCCCAGGGACTGTCAGCCCTTCTAGCCCCTCACCTGTCCCCCTTCCGACCCGTACTTTGGAGGTTCTCAAGGAGAAAGAAGGGACCTCCGGGCTCCAAACACACAGCCATTAGCAAGCTTCCATCAACATGCTTATGGGAGCCTCCCACGTGCTGAGCAGGTGCATGGCGCCGGGTACAGACCCCAGGCTGAGCATGAGGGTCCTGCAGGCTCTGGGCTGGGGTCTGAGAGGCTGCAGGTCACCTGGCCCAGAGCGGAGCACTGGGGAGCATAGGCGTGTGCATCTGGAAAAGCCTTAGCGGTCTGTCGAAGCTGAAGCTCCGTGAGCAGCGTGTCCAGTGCTTATCCTCGAGCACAGATCTTGACTCGGGCTGAACCAAAGCTGCTGGGTGAGGGCCATGCCTAGAGTAGTGAGGGCAGTGAGCATCCACGATGGGGGGGGGTGCAGGCGCTCAGGGAGGGGATGGGAAGAGGTGCCAGAAGACTTCCCGAGGGCCGGGACTCAGAAGGGAGTTTGAGGAACTGCTGTAGGGGAAGAGAGGCCTGGCCTGCAGCCACCCAAAACACGGTGGTACAGTACCCCCAGCCGCCTTCTGGAATGTGGCCGAATCGAGTCCTTGAAAGCTGTAGGGCCTGGGCTTTGGGGTCAGGCCCACCAGCCGACCGGAAACCCCTGAGGGCAGGGGCCAGGATCCCTGGGCCTGGCACGGAGGAGGTGCTCATCAATGCTTGCTGAGTGAGCAAGGCGCACAATCTGAGTCCCAGCTCTGCCTGATCTTGGGGACCTGCCTTAGCCTGCGCACCTCACCTGCCTCACCTGTTAAACGGACACACGTGCCACTCTGGGCTCGGAAGCCGGGCGCCAGCAGGGACTCACTCTGCCCTTCCTCTGCCTCTTGCTCGCAGGTGGTCAGTCGGGTGGCAGCACAGCAAGGGTTCGACCTGGACCTCGGTTACAGACTGCTGGCAGTGTGCGCTGCGAATCGAGACAAGTTCACTCCGAAGTCTGCGGGTAGGTGACCGCTGGGGGTTCCACGGACGTCACTGGGCGGTGGGAGTATAACCAGATTCTAACTCAGGGCTGCATGCCACCCCTGTCAGCGGGTGCCTTGGTTCGTCCAGATGTGGCGTGAGCCTCCAGGGACCAGCAGCTTGTCCACCAGGCTGGGCAGCCCATGGCTGAGGCTCCGCCCCTCCTCTCAGGCAGTATGCTTACCTGTGGGGGTGCATCAGGGCCCGTGAGGGTCCCAAGGCACACCACACCCCAACAGGCTAAAGGGAGACATGCACCATCTCATTTTGATGACCCCTTGGCATAAGCACTGGGATCATCCCCATTTTACAGAGCAGGAAACTGAGGCTCAGAGAAGCTGGAGAGGTTCCTCAGGTCACACAGCTGGAAAGTGCCAGAGCTGGGGCTGAGGCCTACACCTATACTCGAGTCAGCATTCTTGACCCTGACACTCCACCGTATTCATTCAGAACATTTGTACTTAAAACACAAAATGAAAGTGAGTCAGTGCATGCAGGGTTCTAAAGCCTGCTCCGCATAGTATTAGCCACTGCAACTTTGCCATTGCTTGGGACCTCCTGCCCCTATATTAAACAGAGGCCACAGAAGGTTCTAGCAGCATTCTGTGCGAGGGCTTTAACCACACCAAAGATACAGTTTTATATCTCACACCATCCTCAGCATCGTGCGTAAGGTTGGGGGTGCTGTGTAAGCTTTAACACCCGACAGAACTGGGACAACCCAGCCCTGTCACTTGCTGAGTGTGTGGCCTCCGAGCCTCAGTTTATCTCCTCGGGAAGGCAGGAATGATAATGAGACTTACCCTGCAGGGGTCGTCGTAAGTTCTAGAAACACGTGTGCATCGACAAACACAGCGTCTAGATGTTGTTAACCTTTTTTATGTTGGAGCAATTCATTGGAAAAGAAAAAAAAATCCATTATTTCCTTTGTATGATAATAAAACAGACGTTTTCTCTGAATTCGTCAATCAGTTCTTTGGAGTATATATAGAAACAGCCTTAACGAAAACGTTTAAAAGACTTCTCACGATGTATTTTCGTAAGTCTGCTCAACCTATCCTCTCTCAGATGCGGGTTCATGCTCCTCTCCATGTATGTCTGCAGACCGTGCACACAGACGATAGGTCTTTTACAGGGTGTGTGAAATTATGGTTAGCCAGTCGCTACTCTAAGATCCTTGACGTGCCAGCCTGTGCTGGGATATCGCTGTTGTATTGAACTGCTTGCCAGAAAATGGTCTTGGAATCTCATAAGTGACGTCTATTCCTGATGGACTCTGCAGTTTTAATAATAACTCAAGTCAATACAATTTTGACAAGGTAAAAATTGCTCCTTATCCAAGAAACATTTATATCCATATCTCTATGAAGCTCCTGCTCTGTGCGGGCACCTGGCCAGGTATGGGTTCCGACGAGGAACGCAACAGACATGGTCCCACCTCGGGAAACTTACAGTTTAGAGCAGAGGTCAGCAGACTTCCGTGAAGAGCCGGACAGTAAGGAGCTCCGGCCTTGCGGGCTATACAAAAGCAAGTGTAGACAGTATTTAAACAAGTGGGTATGGCTAGTTCCAATAAAACCTCATTTATGAAATCAGGTGGTTGGCTCTGGTTTTCCTGACCCGTTGCCTATGAGAAAAGAAAAAACATCATATAACCACAGGTGTATGTGGGTGGGTGTGCATATGCATGTATGTAAATTCCAGCTGAGCTAAATTCCATCAAGGAAAAGTCAGGGATGCTATGAGACCACTCGGGGGTGGGCGGAGGCTTCCCTGGGACCTGAAGATTGAGAAGTGTTGAATAGGTAAAGGAAAAGAGGAAGAGCTTCTTCCCAGGTAAAGGGGACAGTCTGAGGAAAGGTCCTGAGGTAGAAGGAAGCACGGCTTTTTGGCAGAACTAAAACAAGGGCAGTGGTTCCAGAGCTCAGAGGCAGGAGTCAGCAGCAGTTAGACACAAGCGGCCTGTCTTGAAGGGTTGTGGTTTTTGTACTACGAGTGATGAGAACATGGCTAAATTCTCCTTTTGCAAAGATGGCTCCGGCTACCAAGGAAGAACAGATTGCACAGGGGAGGGGGACAGTGTAGATGCAGGGAGCCGGTTGGCAGATTGCTGGGGACATCAGGATGATGGTGGCTGGACCAGGAAGGTTCCACTTCCTGTGGAGTAGAGAGAAGGGGATAAACCCAGAGGGTGTGTAAGTGGCAAAACCAAGTCAAGGATAGCGTGGACAGAGGGATAGGAGGAAAACAAGAGAGCGGGCTGTCCCAGAAGCCCCAGCTGCTCCCTCCTTGGGGAGGAGAGGCCCAGGTCCCTGTGCAGCCCTTCCCTCGGGGGTCTCTCATGGCCCTGCCGGTACGTGCTGGGTGCTCTCTTGTGCTTTGCTGCAATCCTCAGCTTTGTCTGTATTTAAGGATGAGGAAATGGAGCTCAGAGAGGTTTGTGACTTACCTGTTGTCCCACAGCTCGTCGGTGATAGAGCTGGGACTTCAACCCGTGGCCTCCTGACTCCAGGCCCAGTCTCTGCCCACTCCACCACAGCTGACTCTGGACCTAGACTTTGGAGGCCCCTGTGCTCCTGGGCAGGATCTGGGAGGCTACTCCATCTGGGAGAGGCCTTTCCTTCGTTCAAGTCTCTCTAGCGTGGCCCTGCCCTTGCTAAGCGGCATCTTCCAGCCTCGCTTCTCCTGAAACAAGGGCTTTGTTCTGCCCTCTGTTTGCACTCCCGGCTGTGCACAGCTCTTCACAGTGTATTGAGCCTTTTCCCAGGCCCTGCGTCTGCTAAGTCGTATGATATACCGTAGGCCCCTGAGGCGAGGCCTCAGCATATACCCATTCTGCAACTGAGAACACGGAGGCCCGGCAGTCCCTGTAGCTTTGCTACCACTCGAATTCCCTTCTTGGGAGGCAAACCCCTGTCGGCACCGACAGCCATGACTAACCACTCTCACAGCTCACCCCCACCTCCTCGAGAAATGTGGCCCTCAGGACTCGGGTTCCCAGCCATGCCCCTGGTTGGTCCTTCCTCCGGGAAGGCAGGCCACCAGTGTGAGGGCGAAGGCTTCAAGCTGTGGTAGAATGCAGGGTCGGCCAGGGGCAGGGGCAGGACCATGGGAGGTACGGAAGCCATGGGGAGCTGAGCAGTGACCCCGAGTTCCAGGGGCGGCTCCGACACTGGCCCCCGTCTTCACTGTGTTGCCCACCTCCCAGAGCTGTGGCCTTGCCTGTCAGGATGCCTATGAGGATTAAGCGAGGGCCCCGCCGACACCTGGCACCCCTGTGCCAAATAAATATTACTTTCCAGTCCTCCTTCTCTGCTCCTGTCTGCCTTTTTCCCCCTGACATGGCTCCCTACCTCTCCAAGGCTTTTTTCTGCCCCAGCAAGGTTGTTTCTCACTGCTCCATTTCCCTGAGGTTCCGGGGACTGCGTGTGACCTGTTGTAATCCCACTTCTGGGTGCGGCGCTGAGGGTCTCTGGGGCCTCAGGTGTGGGTGCGGTGGCCACACTAGCCACAGCCGGGCTGCCGCAGTTCTAGAACATGCTCTGTCCATAGAGTCCGACAGCCAGCCCACGCTACCTCTGGCCCTCCTCCCTGACTCTGTCCAACCTCCCATTGTGTCTGACCTGCTCTCGCGGTTTTCACCCTCCTAGTCCCTCCCTCCCCTTTCTTTCTGAGGGTCTCTGCCTCCCTTCCCTGGTGCCCCTCAGGCTTTCTCCCTATGTGATGTGTGTATGTCTGTGCATGTCTGTGTATGTATGTGTCTGTGGTAGTGAGCATGTGTGTGTGTGTGTGTGTGTGTCGGGGATATGTGTCTGCGTGCCTGTGTGGGGTGGTGAGCTTGTCTGTGTGTGTGTGCCTATGTGTGGTGGTGAACGCGGGGGGGGGGGGTCTGTGGGGGCACATGCCTGTGTGCGCGCGTGTGTGTGAGTCAGGGGGGCTGGGTGCCTGTCTGTGTGCGCCTCCCCTCTCCCCCCTCCCGCCCCCCTCCCGCCCCATCTCCGTGTCTGTCTCTCTTGTCAGGAGGCCAAGCTGGGGCCGGCCTAGGGCCGGTGGGGATGAGATCATGCCGCGAGGAGCGCTGCTTTGTCAGGAGGGATGGCGGTGCGCTGGGCTGGGCTGGGCTGGGCTGGGCTGGGCTGTGCGCGCCGGCGTTGCCGGGCTCGGGAGCAGGAGCTGGGGCCCGGGGGCAGCGCCGCATGGCGGGTGCGTGTGCGTGTGCGCGCATGTGTGTGTGTGTGTGTGTGTGTGTGTGTGTGTGTGTGGGAGAGACAGAGACGGAGCGTGAGCGCAGAGCAGACACTGCAGCAAACCGCCAAGTCAGGCGTCTCCACGTGGGCCCCTCAGATACCCAGCCCCCAGCTCTTTGTTCTGGTGCAGCCTTTAGCCTGTGCGCTCGCACGCCGGAGCACGCGCACGCGGGCACGACGGCCCGAGGCCTCCTCGGGGGGGAAGGTCCTGGGGCGGGGGGGGGGGGGGGCTCCCCGGGGGCTCCCCGCCCCTCCTCTGCCTCCGTGCGGAAGGTCACCTGCCTCCTGCCTCCCCTCGGCCCCCCGAGAGGCCGCAGCGGCCCCCCTGCCCCCACCCGCCGCCGCGTGCCAGCCCTCAGCAACTTGGCAGGCGGCGCGGAAATGTCAGCCTCCTCGGGCGGCACCGATCGGGCCCACGCCTGCTGGCTGTGTCGGCACCGAGCAGCAGGCGGTCGCCATGTCTCAAGGTCCCCGAGAGCCCTCTGCGTGCCTCGGCCGCTGTCCCCGGCCTCAATGACTCTGTGTCCCCTCAGCTGACCCCAGAACCCAAGGGAAGCCGGGGGGGGGGGGGGGGGGGGGGAGCCAGGGCCCAGAGAATGGAAGGGGACCTGCCCCTGCCTGCGGTGCCCTCTGCCTGGCCTCACGCCCCTCCTGTCCACCCGCAGAGGGTGGGTGATGGCTCTGGGCTCTTGTCTGGGAGATGAAAGGCTCTAAGCTGCTGGCAGAGGGGAAACCCACAGAGAACAGCAGGTATGGGCGTCCTGGGAGAGGTGACCAAAAGGCTTTGGAGAAAAGACCCGAGAACTCAGGAGAGGGCCAGAAGAGGCCGCCCCTGACAACTCCCAGGAAGAGGCCAGCCTTCCTCAGGGACAGCAGAGGGCGGTTGCCAATCACCCGCCTGTGGGCTGGATGTGGCCCGCAGACTTCTGAGCTCCGATGTTTGGTGGTTTTTAAAAATGCTTATTAGTTGCCAACATTTGCTCTTGGGGAGATTGTACCATCAAGTCAAATGCCTGTCTTCCTTTGAATGGGAACCTTGGGCCCACAACCCATGACAGTCAGGGTGGTGGCTGACCCCCCAAATGGGTTCTGTGTTTCCCCCATTGTCTTATGCCCAAAGCATTTCCCAAATTTGGAAACCCATCAGACCCTGTGGACATGTGTGTTTCTGACCTCTGTTCTAAGCACACGCTCACACCCCAACGCAGCAGCCTGAGCCCGGGTCCTGGCGTGGAGACCCAAGCAGAGGGGGTGTCGACAAACACCCACTTGGTCCCACTTCTCTGATGTGCTGACAGCCCCCAGAGGAGACATTCGTGGGAAGGGGACTGAAACATGCCCCGGGCCCCCAGCCAGCCTGAAAGGTGAAGAATCAGGAAGGTTGGCAGTCTGTGGTCCATGCGGGAGGGGCTCGGTCCTTCTCTGGAGCTCTCAATCCCAAGAGACCTTCTGTAGCGACTTGTATAGCAGCCCTGGGACTCAGACACAGACCCCGACCGGGGGGCCCCAGCCATGGCACACCGTACCGCCATCACAGGGTTGGGATGGGACAGGCATCAGAGGCCAGCCAGGTCATTTCACCACTTGTATCCAGGACTCTTAAGCAGGAGAAGGAGGCTCATAAACTATTTCCCTCTGTCTTTGAAAACAATCCTTCTTGCTCCCACCTGGCTGAATGGGGGCTCTCAGACCTCCTGGGGGTGGGGACATTCCTGGTCTCTCTTAGAGGCTCTGCTTCTGTCTCTACCTTCACACCTCCCCCAGGACCTGTCTCCACCCCCCTCTGCCTCTGCCCACCCCAGAGCACGCAGCCACCTTCCCATCACCGTCACCAGGGAGGACAAATGGCCTCATTCAGGGACACCCTGCCAGATCTGTCTCTCTAAGACAAAGCTGTGCGCAGCTCTGCGTGAAAAATGGCTTGCGGCCGCCCAGTGAGCAGGCGGGATTGGTGGGTGCAAATTGCAGGGGATTTGTTAACGCTTGCCGGCTTCCCCAGAAACAGCAGGGCAGGCGGGCCCTTGCCCTTGAAATGCCAGGCTGCCAGGCTGGGCGCCTTGTCAAGGCTGGGGACAGACTTCCTCCTGGACACCAGCCCCACCCCCACATCTGAGCTCAGCAGAGCTGGGGTGTGGGGGAGGGATTTGGCTTCCTTCCTCCTGCACTCCAGGGCAGGTCCCGCTCAGGAAAGGGCTCTGGATTTCATCACCAGGCCCCTGGGAACCGACTCATGGTCAGCCCTGTTTAATGGATGAAACCTGTTCACAAGGCTCGCTCACCTCCTGCTGATTCACTGCCGTAGGAGAGGCCACTGGGGCCCTTATCAGCGTGTCCACTTTATAGAGGAGGAAACGAAGGCTCTGACAGGGGAGAAACAGACCCAGGCCGTATGACTTGTGGTGCTGGAAGCAGGGATCGGACCTCCAGATGGTCAGATCTGGAGCACAGGGAGCTGTCCCCCTTCCGAGTGACCCTGAGGGAGCAGGTGGGGTAGGTCGTCCTGGGCCAGTGGCCCCTGGCTCTCCTCCCCTCCCCCAGCTCCCTGAGGGCTGGGGCCTGGGATCGGGTGGCCTCACTCTGCTCTTGGAGAAAGAGAACAGTGGGGAGGAGTCCACGTGACAGAGTTTGTGGACACAGCGTTCCCAGGCTAAGGAATGGGGGGGGAGGGGTAGCACGATGGTCCCTGGGGTGTCCCGAGTGAACAGTGAGGAGCGGGGCAGTGCCATGGAAGAATGGGAGAGGACCGATTTGGAAACAGCTCCAATGCCCCGGAAAAGAGATCTGGGTATTTCGATGGCCACTCCACGGTCATTAAAAACCAGGTCTCCCAAGAATTACTATGTGGAAGTGCTTGGGGATAGAACATTAATTTTTAGGAGGGTAACACAAAATGGTAAGTTCAGTGTGACCTCAGCCAGGTGCACGGGAAACAGAAAACAGAAAAGAAGATACCGAAATGTCAACTTATAAATAATGGATCTGTCTGGAGGGGTGGGGAGGGGCGGGTGACACTGATTTCCCACATTTTCTGCGGGGAGCACAGATTTCCGTTTGGAAGCAGAAGCAGCGATGGGCATTGTTGGTTCCTTTGGCGTTTGGCTGGCGTTGGCAGGGGTGGAGCGAGATGAGAGTGCCCTTGTCTCCACTGGTTCCCCAGGAGCCCCGGGGGGCAGGCCTCTGCTTGTCTTTCGGGAGGCTATTCTTCCTGTCTCCCTCTCTTCTGCGGGATTAGCTCATTGCTGGCTCCCCGACCGAGCCTGGGTGTGCAAGGACACAGCTGCCTGAGGCCCAGCTGGTGCTGATCTGCTTAACAGGCCTGTCCAGCACGAGAGGGGGGCAGAAGGCTGAGGGCATCAACTCATGCAGGGCGGGGAGGCGGAGGGGGCGGAGCGGGGGGTTGGGGGCCAGGACCCTGACAGGCAGCATACGGAGCCCTCTCAGGAGGGGGCTGCTTCCACCTGGACCCTCACGGCCCCAGTCCAGAGCCCCAGCTGGGACTGCACACCCTCAGGCCACATGACTGGGGCAGGGCTCTGGGAGGGGAAGGGAGGGATGGATGAGGCTCCTCCAAGGGGAAGGCAAGGCTGCCGGAGGTTCCTCAACCAAATGATGTGTGTCTGAGTTTGGGTTCTCCCTGATGCAAACTGCAAATCGAACATTCTGGCTCAAAAGGTTTATTGAAGAGAATCCCAGAAAACACCGGTGGAGAAGCAGGGAAAGAGAGGGAGGGGAAGGAGTTCAGTGACAAGGTGTCGTGAAGCACGGTTCCTGCTGTGACTGCCTGCCAGGGAGCTCTGGGAGACAGGAGAAAGCGCCCCTCAGCCTGAGAGGCAAGGACGAGGAAGTATTTACTCTGCCTCCGGCAGCCATTATTGGTGGAGGGCTGCGTGGGGTCGGGGTCAGGGGACACCCTCCAGCCCTCACCGTGGCGATGACGCCCGGCAGAGTCGGGGCACACAGTAAACAGAGGGTGTGTGACGAGGCACCCACAGGGCCGGAGCAGGGCACTTTCCCCCTTTCCATTGTTTGCATCCCGTCCGCCTCATCCCTGCCATATTCCAGTCTTGTTCCTAAGACAGTCGCATCCTTCATATGGTTGCTCACTTATTTTGACGTCAAGTTGGAGATGGCAAGAGGAAACTTTACATCTCCTTTGCCGCCCTAACTGGCAGACTGGCCTTCCTCCTCGCCACATTCAGAAACTAACTGTCAAAATCAGGACGATAGAGCCCCTGCCCCTTGTCTGGGTGGAGCCACAGGTGTCCTGTCCATAGCTACAGCCTGGGCCAGCTCTCTGCCAGTTAAAAAGACAGGTGGGGGTTTAGAAAATTGGGAGTCCCTTCCTTGAAATAGCAACACCCTAAAAGTGGGAAGAGATCTGACGTGGTAGGTGGTTTTCTCATTGGGTCCCGTGACCACCTAAGGCATCGCAGAGGCCACATGTCCTAGTCCACACCTGAGGGTGCTCCTGTCGAAGAGGATAGTCCTGCTGCCCGAGGCCACAGGGGGCCTGGGCACGCCCCCCCCCAACCTCTGGGCCCCTCCCAAGTCCGTTTCTTCCATAGTCCAAAGAGTTCTCATCTTTTCTCTACCTTCGTGGCTACAGGATGAATGATGGAGTCGTGGGCATGAGAACACCTCTCGAAAGAAAAAATAGTAAACTGGAATCTTCAGGACAGGGAATGATTATCATCTTGTCCAGTCCCACTCTGTGCCAAGCACGGGGGCTACACACATATATAAATGCACCACACAAAGTCTCTGCTCTCGAGATTTGAAATCAATGAATGCTCCCATTCTGTGGGTGAGAAATGACAGTAATCCTACACACAAACACAGCCCTTTACACAGCCTCCCTTGTCCAGCCCCGTGAGATCCTCAGGGCGGGCTTATCCCCATTTAAAGAGGAGGGGACTGCAGCTCTGAGGAAGTGGGCGGGGGGGAGGTGGCCTCAGCAGGAGAAGTGGGACCAGTGCTCTGGCCAGCGCATCCCTGCTTCTCTGCGTGTGCCCCCCGAGGGGTGGGCACAGCCTCTTGGGAGATGCAGGAACACAGTTACTGCCCTCCAGGCACCAAGGCTGTCACCCCACAGCCACATGCCGCCCCAGCCCAAAGGCACGTTCGGGACAGGGATCCTGCCAAAACAACCCCCGCTGCCCCAGGGTGCCCCGAGGATGCCATGGCTGCCCGAGAAGTTAATAAAGCCATCGGCAGCAATTAATTCTGCAGAGGAAAGAGCCAGGTAAGAGGATTAAGGAAGCCAGAGCTTTAGTTTTAAGATGGAGCTTAGCATTCCCACTAACAGAGGAGGGATTTCAAGGGATCCGCGGGCGTGAGAGTGAAATGGAGCGGGAGCTTGGCAGAAAGCAGGCGAGGTGGTGATGGTGGTAGTGGGACTTCTGAAGCAAGCTTTGCCAGCCACAGCCTTATAAATACCTTCTGTTAGACAGACAGACAGGTGGGAATTAACAATGGTGCCGGTGCCGGGACTGTCTGCCTTGCCTTTTTAGATTTACAGGGCAGGGCATCTGGATTGGCCAAAAAAATCTGATTTACAGCCCCTTTCAGTCACGATGATGGCCAGCACATGGTCAGCATCTTCCTGGTACCGGAGCACTCGCTGTGTGTAGCAGCCACGAACCCACTTACCCCACATGATGATCCCAGACCCACGTCTACCCATTTTACAGATGAGGAAACCGGGGCTGGGGGAGATTGCGTAATGTGATCAAGGCCCTTTGGCTCAAAAGAGCCAGAATTGTGGCTCAAACAAGAATATCTGATCCTGAAGCCACAGGCTGCCCCGTACTCTCTATGAACAGGTTGAAATGAAATCATGTTAATGACTCACAAGAACGTGTCAAGATCACCTGAATTGCTTGCAGGGAGAGGTATTAAGTATATGACAATGATCTGTCCTTGTCGGTAGGTTGAGCACCCTCCTATCTTTGAGCTTATTCAACACTCAGAGTCCCACGGATGGTGAGTGGCAGAGAACCCAGCACATAGCCAGCATTCTGTACCTGTCAGCTGTTTTAATCGAAATGTCCTGGTCAGCCCCGATTTGAAATATTGTTCCCAAAAACCATTCCCAGGGAGGAGTAGTGACTAAAAGCATGGACTCCAGAGCAACCTGCCTGGATGTGTGTCCCACCCAGCCTTCCCATTCACCAGCTCTGTGACCTGGGAAGAAGTCACTTGGCTGCTCCATGCCATGGTTGCCTCAGTTGATGACAATAATGCCTCCGTCGTAGGCATTAAGTGAGCGACCATCCATACAGTGCTCAGAACAGGACCCGGTATACCGCGTGTTAGCAATTTTATTCCAACATGGTGGCATTCAGATGGTCTTAGGAGGCCTCTTCTACCTGGAGGTAAACACAAAAGCCTGTGCCTGACGCTGTGTCTGGAGAATCCAGAACCTGTGTGTGTAGAGAGGGCCGAGATAAATGCAAACCATACCCACCTCTGAAGGGGTAAGAGGTGAGTAGGGTGACAGTTCCTTCCTGAGGCTCCAGGAGAGGTTCACGTGGGGTCAAGAGCATGTCCTCCTTCCCCCCAGGGAGAGGAGGCTGAGCCCCAGAGGGGAAGGCAGGCTGCCTGCAGGAGTGGAGCGTAGAGGGCTGGCTGAGGGAGGCCAGTCACTACCAGCAGAGCTTGGTCTGTACCTTGGGCTGGGGAAGTTTGAGAGCCTCTTTTTTCCCAGCAGCCCCTCCCAAAATTCTGTCAAGAGAGAAAGCAACCTTCAGAGTACTGTTTGTTGAGTGTCTGCTTCATGCCAGCCACTGTGCTGGGTATGTTATGAATATCCGCACTGATCCTCACAAGGACCCAACCCATTTTGTAGACTGGAAACCTGAGGCACAAAGAGATGTATCCACTTGCCCAAAGTCACCTAAATCTTTTCTAACAAAGCGAGAGACATTAGATAGATGGCTCTAAGTGGATGGATGTTTGGTTCGTTGAGACTGAAGAGACGAAGGAAAGAAGCAAGAGAAAGGGAAGGAAGGGTGGACCAGGGCCCTGCCGCAACTCCAAGTACTTGCCCCTCTACCCTTCCCTGGTCATGCCTTTTCTCTCGGGATCGGGTTCTTTGTGAGTGACCCCTTGGCTGGTCCCCAGGGCCTATCTGGCAAGCACACTCAGGGAGGAAGTTCTTGGCCAACAGACCCTGCCCTCCTGCCCGTCATCAGCTGGCCAGGTAAGCGTGCACAGCAGAGCTAGGGCTCAGGAGAGGCCAGACCTTAAAAATTGTGAGTCTTGGCCTTGTAAGCCCCTAGGTCTCCTTGCCTCCACATTTTCAGCCACCCTCAAGTCAAGGCCAGCTAGCTGCTGGGATAGGACAGGTCTCAGGACATGCAGAACCGAGATCTGGACACCAGAGTAGGGGCGGCATGGAGCAGGGGTTTAAGCTTAGGCATCAGGATCAGGCTGACCGAGGCTCAGCCCAGTTCCATCACTCCCATGCCACATGTGACCCCCCCCTGCCCTGGCCACATCTCCTGAAATGTTCAGCACAAACTACTTAACACAAGCCGGCATCTCAGAAGGGCTCTGTACATAATCATTCAGATTAAGTCTCGCATTGCAGCACAGGCTCCGAACCCTGCTTGCTATGTGACTTTACGCAAATCGCTTCACTTCTCCAAGCCTGGGGTCCAGCAGATCTAGAATCCGGGTCTCCTGGCTGGAGCGGCAGCAGTTCTGTTTCCATGGCAACCCAGCTGCCTCTCGGGGGACCATCTGGATCACATCACCCTGGCAAGGTGCTGCCCAGGCAACCAGGTGTTTGTGTCTTGCAGTGGGAGACTCTGCAAGGTGGTGATTCCCACCTCACTGGGGACAAGGTAGTGGCCGGGCAGTGGCTGGAAGGAAGCATGGGCACCTTGGCCAGACCTGCCGCCCTCGCTCTTCCTGCATCCAGAGAGGAACGCACCTCAGAGCTTGGAAACTCTGGCCAATGACTTTCCTTGAAGAGCTGTTAACAGTTGCTTCTTTATATTCCTGGGTACATTTTCTGGCTTGTTGAGGCTGGCCAGGTGGGAAACACTGCCTGGGGCTGGACTCCTGTAGGGAATTCCAAAGGACCCAGTCTCACCTGTCTGGGATGAAGACTACTATTGTCTTCTGACAGGAAACAGAAGTTATTGGGAGGGAGGAGTGAAATTAGGAGTCCGCCTTTCAAACAGGCACATAATTATGACAACAGAAACTCGGGTGCAAAGGATAAAACGAAATTCACCCCTTCAACAAAGGGCATGGGCCCCTATTATATGCAGACTGTGTGATTAGCACTTGAGTAACCCTGGAAATTGTACCCTCGAGGAGTTTACAGACCCTCCATGCTCAGGAAAAAGACAAGGTCAATAGACCCGCATCAGCAGAGGGTGAAGCTGAGATGGGGTGATGTGGAACCCACTGGGGCCAGCCACTTCCGGCAGGCAGGCAGGCAGCTCCCAACCCAGATGGGATCGGACGGTTCAGAGATAGACTGTGCTCTGCCATTGCTTCACGTAGGTGAGCACCTTGACTCTTAAAACAGCCTATGAGGAGGCATTCTGTCCTCTTTTCCAGTTGGGGAAACTGAGGCCCAGACTGTGAAATTCATGCCCAGGGTCACACAGATGGGCAGTGGCTGGGAAGAGATCAGAACTGGGGCTCCCTGCCTCCTCGGAGCACCCTTTGGGGAGGCTCCATTTCCCGGATGCCTGAGGCCTCCCTCTAAGCTGAGCAAAACAGTCCTCTGCCTCTGTCCTTTCTCGCCCTCTTCCCCTCTCTCCCTCTCCCTTTGTCTCCCCCACCTCCCTTCCACTTCCCTCCCTCCCTCCTTTCTCCCACTCTCCCTGTCTTTCTCCCCTCTCCTTTCCTCCCTGTCCCTCCCTCTCCCTCTCTCCTTCATTTCCTTTGTCTCCCCTTTCCCCTTGGGACCGCAGCTCCAAGCGCCACTGGGCCCGAGGGCTGCAGCTCAGCCCTGCCCAGGAGTCACCAGCAACGTTTGCTTGTAGGCCCCAGGCTCACCATCCACAGGTGCACCCCCCAGGTCCTGCCCCAGCCCAGCCCCATGCTGCGCCCCCAGACACGTCCGCTGCTGTGTCGGGTTGCCCCCCCTTCTACGTACCCTCCGCCAAGGAAGTGACATAATTGCCTGTATTCCCATTTCCTCCAGGCTCCCCACTCTCAGATGTGTGCCCCAGATGTTTAGACTCACTTCCTCCCAATTAAGCGTCTGCTGGGAGGCCGGGAGGCAAGGAGGCAAGGGGCTGCGTGTATGCATGCGAAAGGGCTTGGAAGGGAGAAAATGGAACCCGTCCCCCCACCCCAGGGACAGATGGGAACTGGCCTGCTGTTGGGGTCCATGGGGAAGCCGAGCGTCTGGGAAGTGCGGCCAGATGCCCCTGCGGTTGGCCGCCAGCCCAGCCGCTGTGGAAGCACCAGCCCCTTGGCCCCTTGTCAGTCTCCAGGGGAAGATCCTCTCATGCCCAGCCCCTGGGGACAGGCCTCCCTTGTCTGGTTCTTCTCCTCCCTCATAAGAAAAAGAAAGAGGAGGAGAAAGGTACTGGCCCCTGTAAAGCTCAGGGAGTGGGCAGGTGACCCCACAGATCGGGTCTGTTTCCCCTGAGGCACTTGTGCCCTTTGTTTGGCCAAGGCTGGGCTTCAGGGTCTGGTCCTAGGCCTCCTCCTTGTGCGGAAAAGGCTGCCTCGGCTCCATATCACACTCATATGTCCACACAGCCAGGAGTCGTACAAAAAGCATTGGCATCCAGATGCATGATACAGAGTGGGTCTGGGGACCAGAGAACCCAGCGCCCCCAGTGGGGCAGCTGCTGCATGGGGGGCCGCCTGAGGCCGTGTGAGACACAAGCCCAGAACCGCAGCCTTCTCCAGTCCTGTGAGAAATCTCCTTAGGTTTTTAACATGGAGCCACCCCTTATTGAAGACGCAGTGCTGGCCAGTCTGTCTGTGACTGACGGCTGGCTCTCGGGTGGCCAGTGGAGACATGGGACTTAAATCGTTGGGGACCAGGACTGGGACAGATGGACCCATGACTCGTGGGAGGGGAAAGGGTCAGTCTGCAGAGTTTGTGGGACTGGATCACCTTCCCTGAGTACAGAAAGAGGGCTCAGGCCATGTCAGCAGGGAAGGGTGCTTCTGAGGAGCTCCTGAGTGGGGCTGGGGGTGAGAAGACGGGCCACCGTGAGGCATAGAAATCACCCATGTGGTTAAGTATCCAACATGGAGGTCGGCCACCCTGGGCTTACGTCCTGCTCTCCTTGCTTTCAAGCTGGGTCACTTTAGGTAACTGGCATGACCTCTCTGAGCCTCAGCTGTGGCGTCAGGACACGGAGCTAACCATATACCTCCCTGCTAGAGTCGTTTGTGTTGAGGTGTTGAGGATTAGAGGGGACGATGCGGGGGAAGCTGTGCCTGCGTGTAGTGAAAACCCTGTATCCGTTTGCCATCTCCCAGTAACAGACAAAACAGGTGGGTGGATAGGATAGCACCCTTCCCACCCAAAACTCAGCCATGAGAGGAGGAAAGCTGGGTCAGGGAGGAGGACACTGTAAGTTGGACAGGAAAGGAGAAGCAGGCAGACAGTGCCCTTTTGGAGAACAGGAAGTATGCAATAATAAGGAATAGGTGTAGTTAAGTGTCTGTGTTTTCGTTACTATTACTCCCACAACAGCTCCTATCACTGCTAATACTACCATTATCGATAATCCCATGCCAAACCTCTAATGCTATCATTTTCTCCTCCTAACCAACTAAAGAGTTCACTTGTACTGAGTCCTTACATGTTCCAGACACAGAACAAAACACTGCACACGCATTCTCTCGCCTCCACAAAAATATCGGGAGGAAACTGAGACTCAGAGTTGCTAATGACTTGCTCAAGGCCATGTAGCCAGCAAGTGATGGGGCTGGAATTTGGACTCAGGCAGTCCCACTCCAGACCTGCACCCTTGGGTTCCGGGGCAGATGCCTTCCAGAAGGAGGAGGAAGGACACTTGACAAGCGCAGGGTCCCGGATGAATGGAGGCCTGGCGCGTCTCTGGAGCAGGGCTGCCTTGCAAATGAGCCCAGTGGGAGATGCCTTTGTGGAAAAGTCTAATAACCTGTCTCTTGCCTTGTTTCACGAAACCTGAAATCCAACTGCTTTCCTTTGGATCTGAGCACTTGTCCTCTGTAGATTAGCCTTGTTCATTCTCTCTGTCATTTGAGGACCACGGTGAGGGGCGTTGAGGCCAGGTCCCACACTCGAGCAGGCCTGGCTTCCAGTTCTGGCTCTGTTTGCAAGCTGGGTGGCCCTAGGCCTGTCCCTTCACTACAAGGCCTCACCGAGTGTCCTGTCCTTCCTACCCGGAGGGTAGGAATCAGTGAAGCTCCCCTGTGACTCAGGGACACCTGGCACAGCCCCAGGTGCAATACTTTTTACAGGTGAGACCCTACCCCCCCCCCCCGCCACCCCCCACCATTCCAAAGACCCAGGCCAGTGATGGCAGGAAACCGACACACTATGTCTGGAAAAGACCTGGAATTTAGAGATTTTTCAGCCATTCATTCAGCAAATATTTATCGAGCACCGCAGCATCCCAGGCCCTGTGCTGGATGCCTGGACACCGTGCGAGTGAGGCGGATGTGGTCCCTGCCCTCTGGGAACTCAAGGCTTGGTAGAGAGGACAGACTTGGAATAAACACCCCCCAGTGATGATGTCACTGTGATCAGTTCTACAGAGAACAGCTTAGAGGCTTTCTTGAGGAAATGACCCTAGCGATAAGGACTTCGAAGGTCTTCCCAGAGAGGAGGGCAGAGAAGGGCGTTTCAGACAGAGGGAACAGCATTTGTGAAGGCCCCGGGTTCCGAAGGAATGTGGGTTCACATCCCCTCTCTACTTTTTCGGATTTGGTGTTCCCTGCACGAGATGCTTCTGAGCCTCAGTTTCTCACCTGTCGAATGGGAACAATGCCACCTGCCTCCCAGGGTTCCGAGCAACTGAGAGATTAAGGAAAATGAAGGTGCTGGTGTCTAACACGGCTTCCCTGAATGCCTAAGGAATCCGGAGGCTGCCACTTGGCTCCCGGTTTCCAACTACCCCCCGACACCCGAGGCCTCTGTCAGTACTGGCTGTTCCTCAGCGCAATTAGGTAATTAGGCCAAATTCAATTACACACCACACTCCCAGGTCTGTCTGGGGCCCGAGGGAGGCGTGGGCTCCCCTTGCTGAGGGGGAGCAGTGGAAACACTGGCTTGGTTCCCAGGACTGTACCTTCCTGCCATGTATCCCAGAATACTGCCTACATCCCAAATGGGGAAACTGAGTCAGGGGAGAGGCAGTGCTGTTTGGCCTCAAACCGTAGCACCCCCAAGGCTGAGATCCCTGCGCTGACTTCTTTTCCCGCCTCGAGCACCCCAACTCAGGCTGCTGGCCCGTGGCTTTCCCCGCCTTTCAGATCCATCAGGGATCCAGGCTCCTCGTCCCCCTGGACCGGCTCCCAGATTGGTGGGAGGGTAGGGTTCAGCTTCTCTGTCACTCCCGGATTTGTGGCAATTTTCCCCGCCCAGCTACAGGCTGGCACCCAGTCATTGCACAACACTTTGTTTGGCATGTGGGTTTTTGCAGTGAGCCTGCCTACCTCCAGTAAAGCTGGGCAAGCCAGGGTTTATAAATGCCTGTAAGAGACTTGCTGCAGGCATCTCGACAAGAGCAGCCCAGGTTGAGGGTAACAAAAGGGCCTTCCCAGAGACCGTGCATGAGACTTCCAGGGCTTTGAATAACAGTCTAGGAAGCTCTAACTTGAACCTGATCCTGGCAACGCTGGAGAGCCAGGGAAGGTTTTAGGTAAGGTAGCGACGTGGTCAGATTTGCCTTTTATTATACCTTAGCAGGTAGAGGAGGGACCAAGGGGCCAGAGGCAGAGAAAGCAATGTGGACGCTATTCTGGGTGTCCAGAAAAGAGACTGCTGGGGTGGCATGGTGCCATGTGTAGAGAGAAAGGGACAGATGGTGACTCTCTGGCAATGCCTTTTGCCCACGGCCAGCCCCTGGCCACCCACAGCCGGGCCTCGGAAGCTCCACTGGTGACGTGAAGTTGTGTTATCCTTGATTCTGGAGTTATTGGTTCTCAAGACTGTGCACAGCAGCTTTTGGGGTGAAAAGTCTTAACTTTAGATTGATTCATTTAATTCTAAAAAGAAAGTGGTTTATGGGGTTCTTTTCCCAGTCCCAAAAATAATACACATCCTTTATAAATACTTAAGGCATACGGGAAATTATAACAAAAGTATAGCCGAAATCCCGCCAACATAGGGTAACACCTTGGTGAATAGCTGTCATTCAACAGATACTTGTTGAACACCTACTATGTGCCAGGTACAGAGCCACCAGGGATACAGCAGTGACCAAAATAGACAAAATCCCTGCCCTCGTGGAGCTCAAAGTCTACCAAAAAGGATACGTTTACAGGTCCAGGGCACATACATTTATAAGAATGGACTTAGTGGGCTCACCACCTTGGGACTGGCTTGCCGCGAGAGGATTATGTGTGCCGTAGCTATCTTGTCCTTTATAGGTGGTCCGTGGGGGTCAGCTCAATTGTGACAGTTCTTTTAGGGGCCTTCCGTTCAGATTTAGGGAGACCGGTGCCCCTAATCCGCACTAGATGTCCACACTCGATGGGGAAACGGTCGTGACCTGCTCTTGGTCACACAGCAATGCCCCAGCCTCTTTCCCAGGCAGCATCTTTCGGTTGGGGACTTGGCCTCCGGTGGAGGGGTGTGCTGTTCTCACCTGCCAAGCTCAGCTCTACAGATCCCGATTTCGACATCAGGCCTCCCACTCATTGCCCTGCCTTGGCGGCCACTTTGGATTTTCCTCAGACAGACATTCCTATGTGGCCTGTCTGCTCACGTCCAACTGCTCCCCCACCCCGGCCGCCAGAGCAGGGGGACACCTGGGACCACACTGGGGAGCGAAGAAAGCCGCCAGATTCCCTGGGCTGCTGCGGGCTGGCAGCAAGAGGCTAGAAGGGGGTAGGCGCCGCTGAGAGGGTCCTCTCACTCAGGACTGTCAGGAGGAGGGAAGGAGCCCACCAGGAGATGAAGGGTTCCCCGGTGAACTCTAATGGGCCTGGAAGGTTCATAGGGCTGCTCTGTTGCTGCCCCAAACACACTGAGGTGCTGGGGCATGCTTCTCTCCTCTTACCTATGAGAGCACCCCAAGGCAGAAAAGGCCACAGAAGTCATAGCCTACCAGTCTGAGCTCCCCTCTGCATTTCCGCATCCTTAACTCACACACCTCAGGTGACAGGGTGGTCACCAACCCTCCCGGGCAGCCCCGACTGTCCATTGTTTGAGCCCAAATTGAATGCCTCCACCCACCTTCCTGATGTGTGTGACCCACTGTGGATGAGAAAAGGAGCTGAGAGGTCCAGAGTCTGGCCTCCAGCCTCTCTGTGGGGAGAGGGAGGACAGAGTGGGGCGGACCCTCCATATCCGAATCCCGTCGGCTCATAAAAAGAGGCAGCTGATGGACAAGAGCCCTTTAGAACAGCAGGCCCTCGTATCCGTGTAGCACTCCACGTTTGGAGAACAAGTTCTTAACGCTACACTTGGTGGGAACACAGCATTGGGAGACACGGCTTGGGGCTCTGGAACAAGCCAGAAGTCGTAGGCTGGTCCTGGCTCTCCCACCGACTTGCTGTGTGATTGGAGGAAGGCCAGGCCCCTCTCTGAGCTTCGGTTTCCTCATTTGAAGTGAGGCTAGGGGGCTCTTCACTCCAATGCTGCATGAGTTCATGATCCCCAGTGGTCAAGAAGAGACTCTGTAGGGAAAAGGGTCGGTGGTAACAGGCCATGCAGGCTGCAGTGGCGGGGGGGGGGGGGTGGGGGGGGGTGCATAGTGGCGTCAACAGTTGCTGGGGCAGCCTGCATTCGGCTCCACCGGCCCCCCCGCCCCCCAGCCTTGGGCCAGAATGTGTGCGTTGCCTTAACTCTTTCTCTGTCTGAGCCTCATTTCTGCTCAGAGAAAAACGGAGGGCATCCTCCCGGGGCCTGCTTGAGCCTTTGTCTGGGGTGTGTCGGAAGTGGAATTCAGCTGCCCCGGGCCCAGACAGGGAGGTATGCTGCACAGGCAGACAGACAGACAGCTCCAGCAGGAAGGGAAATTGCCTTTGCAACTGCAGGGAGCTTATGTCAGTCCAACCCGGGGGCCTTCCGGAAGCCCCCTGTCAAAGCTGTGTCCTGGGAGAGGCAATAAAACCCCAGGACTGCTGAGGCACGGACATTCGAGCTGCCTTGGCCGTCCCTTGCCTTCAAAGGCGACTCCAGAAATCAATGGAAGGAGATTCATTAGAGGCCTGGGTGGCGAGCTCCCCACCACCTCCGGCAGCCCCTTTGTTTAGCTGGCCTGAGCTTCCTGTCTGAACAGGCTGCCTCCGCTGGCCCGTGCTCTCTCAGACAGTGGGTCGGGGCCCCCATCTCTGGGCCAGGCAGGCCGGGGGAACAGGGCACCACAGACCCTCCTGTTCACTCATTCATTCCTTGACTCACTAATTCGTTCAGGCATTGGGCTCTTGTTTCATTCATACAGCAGAGATCCCGCATCTGCCTGGCATCCTTTAGAGCCTGTCAACGCAACAGGTACAAAACAGACAAAAGTCACTGTTGACATGGAGCTCGCCTTCTAGTCAGGAGACAGCGTTCACAAGAGAAATAAGCAGTCATAAATGCTGAGGAGAGAGCTAAGTCAGGAAAGAGTGGGAGGAAGTGTGGGGTGAGGCTGCCGTTTGGGGCAGCGTGGCTGAGGAAGGCTCCCCGAGAAGGGGTCACCGGAGTGCAGGAGGCCTGTGGGAGGTGGGAGGGACGAGAACCCGGCTACCTGGAGAAGACCACGGCTGGCGCACCTCTGAGGGTGCATCTGGGCCACTTGCGGCCAGAATGGCAGTGAGGCTGGCTGGGGCAGAGTAAACCAAAGGCAGACTAAAAGGAAATGAGGTCAGCGAGGTGATGGGGACCGGGTCACGCGGGGGCTTGTGGGTAATAATAATGGCTTTGGGACATAATGCTGACTGAGCCAGAGCCACTGCAGGAAGGGATTTGAGGAGAGGAGGGATGCACTGTGACTCCAGCTTTAACAGCATCTCACCAGGGGTATTGTTTCGCTAGGAATGCCATCACTGACGTACCGCCACCAATTAGGCGGCTTGAGCTACAGAACTGCACTGTCGCATGAGTACTGGGGGCCAGAAGCCTGGGATGTGAGACCAAGGTGTCGTGTCGGCAGGGCCACGCTCCTCGGAAGACACTAGGGAAGGATCTGTTCCAGGCCTCTCTCTCCCAGCTCGTGGCACCATGACGCCATTGTCACTAGGCCTACTTCCCCCGTGCATGTCTGTCTCCGTGCCCAGATTTCTGCTTTTTAAGCAGACGCCAGTCATATGGGAGTACGGCCCACCCCAGTGACCTCATCTTAACTTGATCATCTGCAAAGGCCTGTTTCCAAATAAGGCCATATACACAGGTACTGGAGAACAGGACTTCACACTCTTTGTGGGGGACACAGTTTAACCCACACCATCCCAGCACAGCCTCTCCGCCTCTCCAGAATGATCACCCTTATCTCCTTTGGGCCCCTGAGGACCTGGAGTTAGGTGGTTTCACTTCCGTTGTACAGAGGAGGAGGTACAGGCCGAGGAAGCCTAGGTGACTTGTCCAGGGCCACCAGCTCGTCAGCCCTTTTTTCCTGAGCCTCCGCCTCCAAATCCAGGCACATCCCCTCCCTCCAACAGCTCCTCAGCTAGCAGGGACATGGCCAGTTCCCTCCCAGCTGCCTGCCCCGCCTGCCAGCCTCTCTGTCCCAGTGGCACCTGCAGGCCAGCCTCAGGCAGAGGGGAGTGCACCTTCCCAGCTGAACAGTTAAAGGGCAGACAGCTCTTGAAGACTGAAGCCACCAGAGTACCCATTTTGTGCCTGGCTCCTGGGTTCCCACCCACCTCCTCCCTCCTTCAGCCTGACAGGGGGCTTTCCTGGGTCCCCAATAACCTTGCAATCATAGGGCTTCTCAGAGGTGCTGAGTGGAGGTGTGGGGCAGGGGGGTAGCTTTGTTTTCTGAATGAAATGATGATAAGATTTGGGCAGAAGCCAAATGCAGACTTCTGGGAATGCAGTCTGAGTATGGGATGAGGGCCCTGCTGGGGGAGAAATCCAGGAAGGGGCGTGGGGTGCTGTGATAGGACGTTCTGAGCCAGGGAGCTCTCGTTCCCCACCATGTCCCCAGTCCCCCTCAGGTGGAGCCAGGGCAATGAAAATGTCAGGTGGATGCTTTCAATCGCACAGAAGGTAAATAGGAAAAAGAAACACAAAATATTTCGGTGTATGTAATGTGGTGTGCTGGAAAAAATGTAAAACAAGGGTCGGGGGACATAGCTATCATCACTTCAGCTCGCTGCGTGACCTCGGTGGTCCCCCTCCTCTGGACCTTTGAGTCCCATCTTAGCAATATAGTATGATGGTCCAGTGCAGACCTTACAATCAGATTGCCAAGTAGTTTAAATCCTTCTGGCAAGTTGTCCAAACCTCTCTGTGCCTCGATGTTATTCCCTGTAGACTGGGAATGATAATCACAGCTCGCCAGAGAGGGTAAGGATCACATGTTGATACTTGGAAAGTGTCTGGAAGCGTGCCTGGCAAAGAGCAGCCCCTCAGTCACTGTGAGTCCTGTATGATTAGGAAACAGGAGAGGCCTGGATCCAGCCTGGGGGTCCCAGCTCTGTTTCCCAAGTAGGAGTGCACCCTCCTGCTGCCCCCATGCGTGGGTAGGGTTCTGAGGCCTGACAGAGACACCTCCATTGGCTGGGTACTCCTGGACCTCATCACTGCCTTTCCTCTTCAAGAGCGTACACATAGAATTGAGGGGATTGCCCAGGGCAAAGGGAGAAGGGAAAAGGGACGGAGGGAACAGCATTATCAAAAGCCATAGGAGTTCCTGTCCTGGCCCCCTCAGAGATGGGCAGGAGAAGCCCCAGGAGAAGGTCTCCGGAGACAAAGCCCCTGAGTTGACCCCTGCCCCCACTGCAGTAGCTTGAGCCTTCCTGGACCCGCCACGCTGGCAGTGAGACAGATACTCCCACGACCAGTGACCCCTCCCCCCGCCCCGCACCCAGTGCATTCCTTTATTGAATGTACTCTGGACCCTGCACTTCCTTCGTGGGTCCTGGGAGGGACCCAGTTGTATGAAAATGGATAAGCCAGGAAGCTCCCAGGACCAATGCTCATGCCTGTCACACTCATGTGGAGATCGGCCCAGGGCCTCCCTGTCTCTTTCATTCTCCTTCCGAGTGCTCCAGCCTGCCTGGGTGACATTTGTGAGTCATTGGGATCCTTGCTGAGACCTGCTGAATCAGTATAAGCCCTGCTTGAGGAAGACCCAGCTCTTCAGAACTGAAGGCCCAGAAGAGCCACCCCTTGGGTTCATTGTTATGCCTCTCCTCAGCCCCAGTCAGAGCAAGCTTGGCTTTTGTCTGTCCCCAGGTCTCCCAAACAAAGCCTGGCACGGTGGCGACCCAGCCCTGAGCCTGGAAGCCCTGGGCGGAGCCACTTTCGACCCCTGGGTGATCTACATCCTAGGTGGCTTTGCTCTTTTCCCCTCACTGGCCTGGGCTGGGATGGGATCCAGGAGGCCCAGCCCTCTGCAGGTTAGCAGGGGAGCCCTGGACGAGGCTTGTCCTGCACCCCCAGGCTCAACTGTGGTCCCCTCCCCCCATGGACCCGCAGAAGTGGGTTCCGCATGAGAGGTTCCCCCGGCTGGGTGAAGAATCCTCCCGCCCGCGCCCTCCGGAACGAGCCGCTGCTGCCTTCCTGGCTGCAGCAATGTGATTTATTGGCGGCTCTTCCTCGCCGGGGCCCATGGCAGGAGGAGTTCAAACACCCGCAAGAAAAGCCACCCGCTATTGATCCCCACATCAGGCTTCCCGAGCCCTCGCAGGCATTCATCAAGGAGCCCGAGCGCCGGGGCCACAGCTCTCCCTTTCTTCCTCCTTTCTTCTGCCTCCCAAGTCATTCCCCCCCCCCTCCCGGGCTGTGCCCCCCTCGCCGAGGTCACTCGGAGAGCTGGCCGAGAGACTGCCCTGCCAGCAGAGGTGGAGGGTGGCTTTGTCTGCAGCCCTTTCCTGCAGATCCTTATCGAGGCTTGCGCCCGGAGGGCGGAGCAGGCCACTTCGGGCTCCGTCCAGGCTTTCGAGCAAATCTTTGGAAGTTGGAGAAATGGAGTTGGAACCAGAAGTGAGGAGAAGCCCTTCTGGGGCAGGAACTGGTTCGAGTACCCGTATTTCTGTAGACTTGGGGCTTGTAGTATTCATAAGAGCTCGCTAACCTAGTGGGCCCTGGGGGGCTTGAATAGGGCCGCGCAAGCCTTGAAATTAGCATGTGAAAACCCTAGCTGCGGCCGGGAGGACTTGTGGGCGGGCCGGCTGGTGAATGGATGCTTAAAAACAATTTGTTTTTCTAATTACGTAAATCTGCTGGTGAACAGTATTTACTTTTTTTTTTTTTTTTTTTTTTTTTTTTTTGTCTTACCTGGGGAAAGTAAAAAATGGTTGGTCCCAGGCATGTGGAATTTAAATAGGCATGTAAATACTTTTCTCCCACTCCAACCTTGCAGGACTGGGAGGCTGGGGAGGTGGGTCGGTGGGGTGTCTTGATGGTTTTCCAGGCAGTGATGCCAGGTCTGTGTCCCTCTGGTGTAAACTTCAGGGCAGTCCAGATTATGGCTCAACCTACAGGAAGTGGTTTTTCTGAACTCGGCGCCTGGGGGCTGGCTCCATGGTACCAACTCACACAAGGCATTTCAAGAATGAACCTGGAAGTTCCAAACATTTAGGTCTTTGGTAGCTCAGAAGGCACTAAAAATCAGACTAGTACTGTGAACTATCATTGCACAGAATTTCTGGAAGGGGAGGATCCAGGAGAAGTGCATTCTGGTTATCTGAGGTCTTGGCTATTTGAATTCTGGATAATCTGACATCATGCTAAAACCAGATTAATGTTAGAACCCTGGTTTGGGGGGTTATCCATCTCATGTTTTCTTCTGAAAAGTAGGTCAAGTTGTCAGGCCCCATCTGTTTCTGGGTGTCAGTGGCTGGGCACTGGGCTTTGGAGAACATTTTCTAGGGGATCTGCAGTGGGGACTGGGCCAGCCAAAGTGAGAAAGATAGGAGAGAGTCTTTATAGGGCCACAGGGCTCTTCCCTCTTGGGATCCCAAACCCCTATGGGGCTGCTTACGTGGGCAGGGCCCCAATGAATGTCTCACTGAATGATTGTCCCCCAAAGAAACCATTCTAACCCAGAATAAGGAAGACTCCTTAGAGGAGGTGAGATTGAGCAGAGCCTGGAATCTGTGCTGAGTGGAGGAGACCCTCTTTCCCTGGCTACTCCTGGGGTTGGCCCTGCAGGAAGGGGATGCCAATTAATCTCTTTTGCAGGAAGCCAGTTCTTGTCCAAAAGGCAGCAAGTTATGAAGTATGAATTAATCCATTTAACCAGCTCCTCGGAGGGAAAGCCCATGACAACTGCATTTCCAAATGCCATCCCCGAAAGTGATATTTCAAGTGGCAGTGGGTGGGATTAGAGCCTGCTAACGATTTATGTCAAACAAGGAGCAGGAACATAATTTCTAGATAAGTGATTTGTCTCAGCCACTTCCAGGGCGAGCAGGAGGACAGACAGTAAGGTTTAGGGGCCAGCCAGAGGCTCAGCCTGAAAAAGGAGGGGCGTATCTGAGAATGAAGTCTCCAGAAGCAACAAAGGCTAGTGGACCTGGTCAGTTCCCAGTCACGTCTCGGAGAGCAGTGAACAGCAGACAACATAGAGGAGATTTTCAAGACAGTTCTGGCTACCTTCCATTAGGATGAATGGTGGGACCCCACTTACCTTCCTTGTCGTTTGAGTTAGCTAGATCACCAAGAAATATACACTGGCTGGTGGGAAGGGCTGGGGGAGGGGGCTATAACACGTTTCTCCCAAGGGGGTGATGGTAATGCGAAGAGGGAGGGGCGTAGAGCCCTTCGGGCAAGAGAGGGGGTGGGCTTCCAGCGGTCTCTCAGGGGCGGAGGGGTGGAGAGGGAGCAAGCTCAGCTCAGCGCCAGGAGCCCTTGCGAAAGACAGGCTGGAAGGAAGAGGCCTCGGCCACCACAGGATGCAGTGTCAGGAAGGCAGTAGCTCCCGGGGCGGGGCAGGGCCCAGCCGCGCACCGCAGCCGCCCCCGGCTTCCCTACAGCCGCTGGCCCAGGGCACAGGAACTCCCCTAAGTCGGGGAGGTCGAGCGTTATGTGAGCCAGCTCACCCTGCCCCCGGCTCCGCGCTCGGGGAATCCCAAAGGTAGCAGGGGCCTCTGTGCCAGGTTGGATGCCAGGTCGCCTGCTTTCTCCGCCCCCTAACCGGTTCCGAAAATCCTTCAAACCGAGGTCGCAATCCGGTTGACCCAGTCCCGCCCCGCCCCTCCCCTTCCCCCACCCCCACCCCCACCCCGGCCAAGACCGCCTCCAGGCCAGCTCCCTCCTCCGCCCCCACAGCCCCCCCCCCCGGGACCCTCATTAGCATGACCACTCGGGAGGATTCGCAGGGGGGCCGTGGGGGGCGGGAGACACCCCCAAGTCAACCACCGCCAGCGCCTTCTCGGCGGCCCCCTCGGGCGACAGCGCTCCGGGAAACCCACTCTCACAAGTGTTGCTTCCAATTAATTGCCCAGGCGGCAGGGGGTGGGGGGAGGGGACCCTGGTCGCCGCCCCCGCCCGGAGGCTGGAGCGCCGCTCGTCGGGTCGTGCGTTCGCTCGGCGGCGGCGTGCACCAGCACCACCCCTGCGTGCAAGTTTGAAATGTGAGCTGCCTCCGATTCATACTCGCTCGCGCTCCCTCGCAGCAAAGTGGCTGGGCCGACGGTCTGCGCGCGCGAGTGAGTGCGGGCGGCGGGCTGGGGGGCGGGGGTGCGGACGGCGAGGCTCTTGGGGCGGGGAGGGCGCGCGCGAGCCGGGGCTCCCTGGAGACGCCGAGGCAGGTCTGCTAGCCTTTCATCTTCCTCGCGCGCTCCTCCTCCTCCCTCCCCTCCCCCCGCCGCGGCGCGCCCGGCCTCCCCGGAGCCCCCAGCCCCACGCGGGCGCACGCAGGGTGGGTGGTCGCGCCGGCGGGGTCCCGGCGCGCAGCGCAGGGCGCGGGCCGTGGGAAGTTTCGCTGGCGCGCCCCGTGCGCCCCCGCCCCCCGCGCGCCCCCGGCCCATCCCCGTCCCCGGAGGGCTGTCGCTTGCGCCCGGGCGCGCGGCTGGCTGCCTCCTCGGCGGCGGCGGCCCCATTAGCGGAGCCTCCGCCTGTGATTGGCTTCGCCCGGGAAGCTGGAGACGGGCGATGAATAATTGATGTGTGCGGTGCGGTAGCCGGACGGCGGCGGCGGTGGCGGGCAGCAGCGAGCGGGAGCGCGGGAGCCGGAGCGCCCTCGGAGCGGGCAGCGCGGAGCGAGCGGGCGCCGGAGCCGCCCGGGCCCCCGCGCCGCCGCCGCCGCCGCCCGGGCGCGGAGCGGGGATGCAGGCGGCGCCCGCTGCCTGCGCGCAGCCTTTGTTCGGCGCCGGCTGAACCCTGCCCGGAGACGCTCGCCGCGGCCGCTCACGGCCGGGCCCCAGCCGCCCGCGGGCGCCAGGGTGGGACCGCGGCCGACGCAACTTCTAGGTGAGTGCGGGGCTGGAGGGGTCGGCGCCGGGGCGCCCGCGGGCCGGGCCGGGCTCCCTCCGGGCGCGGGGGTGAGTGTGCGTGCCTGTGTGTGACAGAGGAGGGCCGGTGCATTGTGGGTAGCGCCGTGTGCTGCATGGTGTCAGCCCGAGGCTTGGCCGCGAGAGTGGCACAGGCGTGCACCGGGCCCGTTTTGTGCGCCCACAGAAGGGGCCCTCGTTTTTTCTCGGGGCCCGGGGCCAGGGTGCTCCCCCGTACTCTTCTCGAAGGTGAAGTGTTGGCTCTCTAGCAGACATCTTACAAGGCTCCGTCCTCAATCGGTTCCTTTTGCAAAAATAAGGATGGGCCAGGAAGCCTTCCGGGGAGGCAGCGGCCGAGGGTCTTTAACTTCAAGCTGCTCCTTTGTCAGCTTTGCAGCCCTAATGTTGAAAGAGCCCAGAGACCCCCACAGGCGCTGGTGATGCCACCATTGCGGCAGGGCGCCCTTCGGAGAGCTGATGGGTGCGGAACGGGGACTTCTGACAAGTGTTTGCTGGGAAGCCTGCTGGAGGAGAGGGTTTGCACTGGCCAGCAGGAAGGCGCCTTTCTGAGGCTGCCTGACACCAGGCTGTGAGGATCTTGTTTAAGGCCTTGGAGAGAGGGGTTCTCAGAAGACTGCTGAGGCTAACTGGTTGTTTCCTGGTCCTGAGCACATGGTTTTGTTGTTGGGGTCTTTCTAGCCTTGGTGCCCAAGCCACTAGATAGGTCCCAGTTCCCGGGTCCAGCAGAAAGCCAGCTCCGGGGAGACTGGGAGAGTTCAGAGCTGTGACTTTACTTGCCCTAACCCTTTGCACCAGTGGAGGGAGGCGGCACCTCCTCAGATGGGCTTCAGGTAACTGTCATTCTCAGGGTGGGGGGGTCCAGGTACCCTGCCCTTGACCATCAGGCCAGACTGCCAGGTGGGCACTGGGCATGGCTGGTGGCTCCTCCAGCAGGAAGATTTTGAGAGGCAGCTGGCAATGAGTTAATGGCCCATCCTTGAGAGTGGGTGCAATCTGGGCCAGAAATCCTGCTGGGGAGTGAGAGTGGGCAAGGTGGTGCCCCCCTGAATTCCAGGATGTCCCTGATGGTGTATAGGGTCCCAGTTCTGGGGCAGGATGCTCCTTTCCCATCCACTACAGAGCAAAAGGTTCTGTCACATGGCAGAGGCTAGGGGGTGGGGCTGTGAGCCTGGGGGTCCACGTGGCTACTCATAAGCCTGTTCCCCTTTTTTGTGTATTAGCTGAGCAGTGACTACCCGCCCCCCCCCCCAACTAGCGGGATTCAAGTCCCCTCCTGAGCTATTTTTACCCTGAACTTCCTTAGTGAGAAACCACCAAACAGCGATGCTTTGGTGAGAATCTGGGTCTGAACCGGAAGCAGCAGCCTGCACTGAGTTTGACTTGCTTCACAACGCTGTCTCCTCTCCCCTGCACAGCCTCCCAACCCCTCCACCTCGCTCTCTTGCCTCTCGGTTCTCACCACAGCCTGTGCACTCAGAAACTTAGGAGACCCAGCTTCAGATGGGAGAACATGTGTGAAACCCTGAGACCACCCGGCAGGGGACCGAGGAAGCCAGTCTTAGCTCCCCCTGGAAGGAGGCCTTGACCGTGAGCCCCTTAAAGGCAGGGGTCATAGTGGTCCTTGTCACAGTGTAACCCAGCGCCCACCACAGCGCCCGGCAGGTGGGAGACCCTCGGTGATGGCTGAGTGCATGAGCAGAAAGCAAATGGGGTGCTGCTTTCTCTGCTAGGGTGGGGAGGGGACAAAGCGGTTAAAGAGCACTTCTGGATTTAAGTTAGTGTTGGCTGAACACGAAGCAACGAGGCCCTGCTCCAGTCCCTGGGAACTCTCAAATGAGTCCCCATTCTGGTGTCAGCCAGTCAGACTGAGAGAGGTGCCCCCGCAGATACTCAGCTACAGTCCTGCCTGGGAGTTTCCTGGTGGCTCTTTCTGGGTCACATCCCAGGGAGTGAGGATGGCAGAGTGTATCTAGAACTGATAGCCACCAGCCCCGGGGGCGGGGGGGGGGGGGCTGTTTATAAATTTCAGTGAATTAAAAGCAAAAGTTCAGCTTTCTCCTTTGTAACAGCCGCATTTCAAGTGCTCAACAGCCACACGTGGCTGGGCAGATTGTGGAACATTTCCACCATGGCAGAAAGTGCCATTGGCCGGCACCGGCCTAAAGGGATGGAGACGTAAAGCAGAGGTGAGGGCCTGATCCAGGGCCCGCAGGTGCGAGTCTGTTCAATAAAGCCACCTTCTGTCTTCTTAGCACTTTATTTCCTGACCACTTCCCTGTGAGGGGAGCATGGGCTAGCCAGGTACTCCCATTTCGTGCGGGAGAAAGCTGAGGTTCAGTCTGGCCCAAGGTCACCCAGCCAGTGGCATGTGCCCCTCCCCTACGAGTGCTCTGCCACCCAGCAGAGGTCAGCCAGGGGGCAAGGGTGGGCAGCGGTCCCAAGAGCAGCGTTAGACCTCCCTGAGGACCGTCGTGGTGCCTGGTAGGCGTCAGTCTTTGTGAAGTCATCCATCGATCGGGCGGGAGAGCCAGCTCAGCCTCGGGTCCCCAGGAACAGAGAGTTCTGTGCTGGCAGAGCTGGGAGAGGGAGAGAGAGACTCTGGGTGAGGGAGGTGTTTACCTTGATCGATGCAGCTTTGGTCCCCAGGGAGAGGCTGGCTCTTCTCCGCAGGGAAGGACCCCGGCAGTGGGCCCGTGGCCAGGTTCGTTAGCACCACCCCAGAGAGAGAGGTGTGCAGACCCCAGCCCAAGGGGAAGAATCGGCTGGGGACATATGGCTGGCCCAAGATACCCTTTGCTCCCACCCTGCCAGGGCCTGCTGCCCCTCGTGCCATGGGGCATTCGTTTGGCGCACTTGGCCTCACTTCCCCCCAGAAGCCTCAGCTGCAGGAGGAAACTCTCCCAGGGCCTGGCAGGGAGGCAGCAGCCTCACGGGGGAGCCTGCTCAGGGAAAAACAAGCCCCTGCCCTCCAAGCACGCCCAGCTGGCTTCTCAGGGAGCTCCCAGGCCGCTAACCACAGGCAGGGAAGGACAGTCAGCCCACTGCCCAGGCCGGTGCAGGGACTCCCTGCTCCCAAGGGTACGCGGCAGGTGAGCCTGAATGGAGTTAATGCCCTCTCCTCTCATGGTCCACTGCAAATCCCAGTCTGTCATTTTGAACTTGAGGTTTCTATAAGATTTAATTGTGCCTTGCTTCAGTTTTCTGTTCCAGCCCTGAGATGAGGTCATTTTGTCGCTGGCTTAGGCCCTATGTCCTGAGGTCCCCACCTCACCCCAGCATCAAGCCTTACGGCAGCCTCCAGCTCTTAAATGGCCCTGAGCTGACAGAAGGACAGGGTCTGAAAAGGGGGGTGGCTCTCCGCCAGGGACCTCCACACACCCGGAAGGGGGTCTTCAAGGCCCATCCAGGAGGCCTTAAGAGATGAGGGGACCTTTGGCCACACGCCCAGGTTCCCAGTCCCCTTGAATGAGGGAGGGCGGTGTTCAAGGCCCCTGTGCCTTTCCCTGGGGTCAGGGTGGGCCGCCCTGGGAACGCCCACAGCACTCTTGCTCCCCAGAGTCTGACGTGCTGTGTGTTCTTCAAAACAGACTGACAGGGCCAGGCCCTCACCCCACTGCCCAGAGAATTAGGCTGGGTTGCCAGGCAGTCCCCAAGCAGTTGAGAAAGTGGGCCCTTTTCTTCCCTTTCAGTAGCCCAGGCCTTGCCACTGACCTTCGCTTGGAGCCAGCTCTAGGGCCTTCTCTGAGCCCCCGTGACCCCTGCCAGGTCCTCCTACTGGCCCCATCCACCTGTGGGTAAGGCCTGGCCTTGTGAGTGCCCCACTCCCGGCAGTAGTGGGTGCTCCGTGCGCGTTTGGTGAATGAACAGGGGCTTTCGCCAGGATGCCCACGTTCCTGGAGGCCACGGCTCCCTCTTGGGAGTCAGTAGTTCCGAGGTAGGGCCCAGCCTCTGTGATTTGGCTTTGGTTTTATAAAGTTCCTCCAGATAATTGTGATACTGTTCATGGAAACGTGGCTTCCAGGGCCCAGTCCTCAAATGATAATATCTGTGATCTGGTACCAAATTGGGGTGCGACCTTTGGCCAGTCACTTCCCTTCTGGAAGCCTCTGTTCTCATCTCTGTACCGAGAACAGTGCTCGCTGTCTCATCTCTAAAAGGTAAACTCCACTCTGGGAGGCTCGTGCTAGAGGGGGCTGGCGTGCGTGCTGGGGGAGATATTAAGGTGCAGCAAGGCAAGGAGAGTTGAATGAACACAGGCCTGTGACTCGTACCGTAAGAGCTGTGGAAGGAAGAGGGGGAAATGGTGACTTTGGGGCTGGAGTAGCCAGAAACTCCCCCCAGGCAGGACTTGATTTTGGAAATGGGAGAATTTGGGTCTTGGGCACAAAGGGCAGGGAATCTTAGGCAGGAGGGTAGAATGACCACGCAAAGGTTTGGAAACCAGGAGGGGTGTGGCACCCTCAGGGAAGGGAGGGTGTCCCTCCAGAGGAAGCACCAGAGGTGAGCATGGGAAGTGGAGCTGTTGCTGAAGCTCCGTGGGGAGCACAGATTTTATCCTGGGGGCAATGGGAAGGTTTTGGATCCACACATGCCCCTGGGACTCCCAGGGCTTCCAGGAGCAGGGATGCTGCTGAGCCGCAGGCAGGAATCCACGCGGGGAAGTGGGGAGCAGCGCGAGGCCTCAGTGCGAGGTCACAGTTCTGCTGCAGGAATATCCCTGCCTCTGCTGACGCAATGGAAAGTCTCCTTGTTGCAGGGTTCCTGTTTTGTGGTTGCCCATGGTGGGGGGCGAGGGCAGCCAGCTCTTCTTCTGAGGAGCTCCGGGAACTTGGGGGAACTTGTCCAGACCTCCCCTCAGCGCCCTCAGCTCTGTCCTGGAAAAAGGGGAGATGTGTTTGTGTCTCCAGTCCCCTGGGGGTTACAGCCAGGCCCCAGAGGTTTTAAATCAATGTGGGCAGTTCCCTGGGACTAGAGGAGACTGGTGACAGGGGATAGCCTCTGGGCTTGCCGAATTTGATCTCATATCATGTCCGTGGTCTCCTCGGTCAGAGCCTGAGGCAGCTAGAGATTTATAGACACCCTCTCCACCTCCCAAGAGTGTAATCAGGTTGGCAGGTTCACAGTGTGCACAGAAGACATAACAGGGTCTGGTTCAGCTCCTACGTGTGGGAAGGTGGACTCTGAAAACTTGGCAGGGGGGCGGGAAGCCCGTGGAGGCCTTCTTTCTATCTCCTCTCCATCCCGTGGCTTCTAGGCCCGGCTCAAGTGTCACCCACCCAGGAGGCCTTCCCTGGTCGCCCACCCCCAGCCTACCTGTAGACATGGGACCCTGTCCCTGGCAGCCCTTTTCACCCTCTGGATGTCCCGGACCCATAACCTTATGCCAGCCCGTTTTATGGGGTCGCTTGCCCACCCAAGTGTCCGCCCCACTAGGTTGTGAGTTGTTGCAAGACAGGGCATCCATGACTTCTGTCAGGGCTGGGTGCTTGATAAATGTCTCTTAAATGAGCAGCCCAGGGCGTAACTGGGTCACAGCAAAGGCAGTCACCCAGGAAGAGATGGAGAGGCCTGAGTTCCTGGCACAGCTCTGGCTGTTCCCAAGTTGACCGCGTGACCTGCCAGAGCCCTTGTCCTTTTTGGGGAACCCACCTGTAGGAAGACCACTGGACTTGCTGTGCTGTGTTATATGTGGCTATTTAGATGCATTTTAGCCAAATTAAGTGGAAATGGATTTTCAGTTCCTCAGTCACACTAGACGCATTTTGGGTTCTCAGTAGCCCCGTGGGGTTAGTGGCCCCCGTGTCGGACAGGGTAGTGGTGGGACTTTTCCATCGTCACAGCTCTGTTGGACAGAGCTGCACCTGGGAGTCTCACAGGGCCTTGTAGCTCTGCCATCACGGTGCTGTGGGGAGGCGGGGTCCCGCCGAGGCCTGCCTCCCTGTCAGCAGCCCCAGTGACTGCTCCTACCCTGCCTCCCCTTGCTCAGGACCCTGGACTTCCCCACCCCACCCCACCCCCCGACCCCCATCTTTTCTATGAACCATGGGGTCCCAAAGGACCTCCCTTGCCCTGTCCCCACCGGGGGTGTTAAAATGAGGCATCCTTCCAAAGACAGTGTCGGGGAGTAATTATGAAACCCACATCTGTCATTTGCTGGGTGGCTTTGGGCAAGTCGCTTAACTCCTCTAAGCCTGTTTCCTGGTCAGCAAATAAGGCTGCCTGTACTTGCCTCTGCCTGGCAGGGTTGCAGTGGGGAGTAGATGGGATGGGGTGGAAGGCATTTAGCTCGATGTCTGGCACATAATAATCGCTCAGTAAGTGGCAGTTTTCATTACTGTTGGGTTGACTTCATTCCCTCACGCTGTACGTTTAGCTCCTAAGCCAGCTGGGCTTTTGGTTTCTCCTGAGTTCCTGAGTCTGAGAGGCTGGGTTCTTGTCCCAGCTCCTCCTCAGGCCTCAGTGTCCTTGTCCGTGAGATGCCCCTCCCACCGTGAGGTCCCCCTCCCACCAGAGAGACCTTGCTCTGCAATTGGCTGGTCCCTGCTCCTGCGTGACCACTGTAGCAGGAGATCTTAAGAAGGCCGGTGGGGTGGGGGGGTCGGGAGTGTGTGAGTGTGCCTGCCAGTTGTCTGTCCCCATGGAAAGCTGTAGCGCTGTCCCCTGCTGGCAGCCTTCAGAAGGTCCCCATGTGTCCTAGCTCCGCAGGAAGTGTGCATGGGCCAGCACCCGCACCCACTTTTCATTTCCCTCTTGGGGAAGGCGCTGTAAATCCCTGCCTTGGACTCCTAAAGCCCTCTGGATGACGTGCGCAAAAACCTCTCCCTTTTGAGGTCCACGGACCGTTTGCTGGGGTCTGTGAGCCCCAAGTTGTGTGGGGTGTGTTTTCTGGCCAGAGGGTCCCATGAGCTATGCCATGTTGATGTGGCTCTTGGGGTCACAGCGGCCCTGGAGAAGGTAAGGCTTGTGGGTCCAGGCCTGGCTTCCAGGGTTTCAGAGGGCTTCAGGAAAGACACTCAGTGAAAGGAAGCTGGGAGGAGGTCCCAGGAACTTGTGTACTTGGTGTGGGGCTCTGGGCAGCAGAACAGCACTCAGGCCCAGCCTTGGGAAGTGAGTGAGGCAGCAACAAATTCAGGGGACAGATGGTGTGTGGGTGCAGGGACAACCGGGGTGGAGGCCGGAACCAGGGGCTTCCTGGGGGTTGTCTCCATGGGGAGAGGTGGAGGAGGTGAGGGCTAGGCATTCATAGAGAGGGTTCCACAGCATGGGGGTGGTCGTGGGGTGGGGGGGGGGGTGGTCAGGTGCAAGGGGTATTGGCCCTCCTATGGCTTTACCTATTGTGGGCTGGAAGACCTCAAGTTCTCAGAGGTCCCCCCTCCTGCGCCTTGCCTACCAGCATCTCCCCCAACCCCTCTTCTGTCCCTTCCACACACTGGGACTAGAAGGGACATGCTCTAATCCTCTCTGAGCCTCAGTTTTCTCATCTGGGAAATGGAATAGTACCCATCTCATAGGATTGTAGGAGGATCAAAGAGTATATTCCAGCTACAACTTTAAACACAGTGCTAGGACCCAGTCAGGCCTGAGTGAACATTAGCTATCCTTGCTGCCCAGTCATGGGTGTCCTTGCATTTGTGCAAGGCCCGTTTCTCTAGGGACACATCCTCCTGCTTCGCTGCCTCGTAACCTTCCACCACAGCCCAAGCCTCTCAGAACTCTACCCCCGACCTCCACCCACCCATGCACCTGCGTGGGGGCCCTTTCCCTGCAGCACAAGCCCCGAACTGGTGAACATGCAGTTGCCCACCTCCCCCGTGAGCCCAAGAAATCCTGGAGCCAACCCCCCCGCACTGGCTCCCCACTGGGGCCTCCCAGAGCTCTTGGCCAGGAGCTCAGGACTCCCTCAGCATTTGCTGAGAGAAGCTTGTGGCTTCTCTGCAGGGCTTTGGGACAGCTTGTGTAACCCTGTGGTGTGTGTGCTTTTCACTTGCCAACAACAGGCCCCTGAAAGCTCTCGGGCCTTTCCGAGCACCTTTCTCGGGCACCTCCTGGAGGTGCCCTGGAGGGAGCCTAAGCAGGAACCGTCCTAGGGGCTCAGGGCAGTGGCTCTCGAAGCAGAGAACACCCTCCCCCCAACCTCACTGGACCCAGGGTGGCCTTTACCCCTGGGTCTCCACTTCTGTGCCCCCTCCCCCCCATGTGGTGGCACCAGGGAAGGGGGTGCCCAGAGGTCCGCATCAGGCTAGGAGAAGGGGCAGGGGCCAAGCATTTGCTTCTCTTTGTGAGCACAGGCTCCAACTCCTTCTGTCCGGGCCACTTTGACCCTTGAAACAAGGAGGGATCCTCCACCCTCCCTGTGCCCCTGCCCGAAGGTACTCTGAGTAGTGGGCAGCCCTGGTGGGGTGGGCCTGCCCCTGCCGGGGAACAGGGAACATCACTGCGCGGTCAGGTCACCCTCCTTACCCTGCACTGCCTCACTGCGAGCCAGGCTCCCACAGCCCGTGCCCGCCCCCGCTCCCCCCAGAATTAAGCCTCCCCAGCATCAGGCCTGTCAGGGGCTGATAATCCTGTCAGCTTTGCATGGAGTTGTACCTTCTCCAAGAAAGGCGTTTGATGACCTGGATAAGCTCTTTGTCCTCAGGTTACAGTCTCTTCCATGGAGATTTCTTCCCAGGTTGTGGCTTCCTGATTGCTCTCCCCGTTCTCCCAGGAGCGTGGGGTGCCCCCCGCAGTGCTCTTGGGCTCCTGCCCAGAAGGAACCCAGCCTCTGGCCAGTCCTGGCCTGGGCTGGCTTCCCAGGACACCTCCCTGGTCTTAGATACCTGTTACCTGCAGCCTTGTTGGCCTCCACCCGGGTGATCTGAGCTTGACATTTCTCTGCCACTTGAGCTGCCTCCTCCCTAAAATGGGGGCACCCTCCCCTCACAGGCCTGTTGTAACAGGAGCTATAGAGTGCATGCAGGCTGCTGAGGGCACGGGATGCATGCCCTCCGTGCCTGTATGCTTACTAATATGCTCGCCTGTGACCCTCTCCCAGTTCACTGCACGATAATTACAGCACTCAGCACGGCCCTGCGTTTGTGCGGGAATATTGGATTTCTTCAAGTTCATGGCTGGAGCTCATTCGAGTTTTTATGATCCACATCCAAATGGGCAAAAAAGTACACACTAATATGTTTTGAATGAATGAATAAATAAATGAAGGGTTGGCTCTGGGTGGGGAATGCGGAAAGAACAACAACAACAAAAACAACAACTAGTCCTTGCCCTCTATGAGCCTAAAGTCCCTTAATGACCTAATGAAAATAGAGCCAGGAGGCACTGGTGTGCAAGGCCATATGTGTGCCTGGGCATGAGACGAGGGTGAGCCTCATGGGGGGGGGGGGGCGGGGGGGCGTGCTGGAGAACAGAAGTATATGATAGAATGTTTGAAAACCTCTGTGGGTTTTGCATTTGTGTGCAGGTACCTCGTACCCATGCAGTTGAACGTGGTTGTGGACATGCGGGGGACATTTATAAGTTGAATGGTTGTTGGATGAATGTATTACAGCAGTGCTCTTGTGGGTTTGCATAGATTTGCGAGCACAGGGGTGTTGGGAGTGTGTCTGTGCTGCAGGAGCCAGGTGGTGTGTGTGACATGTTCTTGTCCCTGTGGGGCACACAGGTATCCACATCAGCCCTCTCGCCATGCAGGCCGGTGCAAGGGAGAGGCGGGGCCGGGCTGTGTGTGGCCAGCCCCTCGTCTTACCAGTTGTGTGACCTCAGGCAAGTACTGAGGCTCTGTGACCCCTCAGCCTCCGCATCTAGAAACGGGGATGACGATAGCAGCGACCTTGAGATTGCTGGGAGCACCCACCGGGTCCATGTGCCTGGCACAAGGACACGCTTCATAAATATCCGTTGTTATCGTTATGCTAGGGTAGGAGGATGGTTCTCGACTCCACTGGGGCCCACAAGTAGAAGGTGTCCCAAGATAAAGGCAGTCAATGTGTCTGGCCCTGTGCTGTCCCTTCCCCAGTGCAGGCATGCCCCTGGCCCTCTCAAACTGGAAGACAGACTTGGAGCTCTGAGAGAGGGGCTCACCCCGAGGCCTGAATGTTTCTAGGGATATTCTTCCCCCTGAGAGATGGCCAAGGGCATATAGCCCAGTGGCCTTCTCTGTGCATCACTCCAGGGACTAGGGGAGGGCCTGGGAAGGCTTGCTGGAGCTGACCCCAGAAGGCCTGTGTCGTCCTCAGGAAGAGGACTCTGGACCCTCCCAGCCCTCAGGAAAGGGTGTTCCATGGCTTCCCCGGGAAATGAGCCCTGACTATCCACAGCTTCCTCTCTGCCTGTTTCGGGGATGGCAGAGGAATTCTGTGAATGCTGTCAGAGCTACTTGGAGAGAGAGAGAGACTTGCAGACTGTTGGGATATCAGAGCTCTGTAGAGTCATATACTGCTATGTTCCACCCCTCACGAGAAGTCACTTGCCTCTCAGGGCCCCCGCTTTCCCCATCTGAAAAATGGGGCCATTAATTCCTGTCCTCCTTAGCACTAGGGTTGACGGACCCAGGGCAGTCTGGGTCTCTGTGACCTCACAGCCCTGTCCCCTGACCACAGACGCCTACGCAGGGAGCGGCTCCCACTCGAGCTGGTCCCAGCCTTCTGCGAGCCTCAGCATCCTGTTGCCAGTTCTGTTAGCTCCCCTTTAAGGGGTTGGTGTGGGGAGAGGAAACACCCTGGATTGGTGGCCTTACCTTAAACTTCCCACCCAAGGACCTGACTTTAGGGTGCTAAATAAACAGAAGCCAGGGGTCATCGGCTGCCCCCAGGCCCCCAGATTTGAGGTTACAAGTTGGAGCAGGGAGTACAGATATCAGATGTTTCCAGAGCTCGTCAGAGTCTAAAAATGTGCTTCTACCCAGGTGGTACCTTCTCTCCCCTGGGAGGGGAGCTACTGTCATTACCAACCCTGGGCAGATAGGGAGACTGAGGGTAGGAGTCAGGCAGGGTCAGGCTAGAGTTGAGGCTCTCTGGTCTTTTACCTCAGTGCCCACCAGTGACAGCGCCTAAGGGGGTGTGGGGTCCAGACCATAGGATGGGAACCTTGGTTACGGTAGCCTGAGCAGAGAAAGGATGAGACAATGACCCCAAAAGAGGGCCACCTGCCGGACGTGGAGCCTGCCCGGGTGGACACGCGGGCCCGTGCGCGCATGCACACGGCCACGCACACAGATACTCCCCACCCTTGGGGGATCCCTCTCCATCTAGACAACTCGACTGTAGTTTCAATTCTCGTTTTAGCCAACTTTGTTTTTAATGTTGAACAACTATCCCTTGTTTGTATATACTTCAGCGGCAAAGTCCCTGGGGGAGAAGCAGTCTGTTTTCTTAGGCGGAATCCTGGAAGTCCAATTAGGGAGTGATCGTTCCACTTCTAAGGTTTTCCAGCGGCTGCCTGGCATACCCTACGGAGCCCCTAATTAGGCAGCCAGGGCGCCCCGGTTCAGGGCCCAGCCCGGCTGGGGGTGGCCCGTTTGAGGGCCAGGCCGGGGCAAGTTCAGAGCCCGAACGCAGGCCGAGGAGGGCCTACAGAGGACAGGACACGGCCCTCTCCTCCATTCGAGGAGGGCTGATCCTCCCACTTGCCATCCACAGCCTTGACTGCCTGTAAGGGCGACATGCGGGACATGACAGCAGAGGCGGCCGCTCGGGGTTTAAGGAAAGCCACACCGGTAGGTCAGGGTGGCCTTCAAGCCCACGCCGAAGCTGGGTACCATGGGGCCCAGGAGAGGATTCACTCGGGTGGGGAAGGGCTTCCCTGGCGAGGTGAACTGTGAAGTGAGGAGGGCGGTTAGACCGGTACAAGGGGGCAGGCAGTGCGAGGAGAGCTGACAGGGAAGCAAACACCTGATATTTTCACCGTGGACGTGCTTTTCAGTACGTTGCCCCATGGTCTCCATGCACTTTGGCTGGGGAAGAAGGGCATGTGGTTGAAAAAAACACACGCCTTGTAGCCAAGCGCGGCCTGCAACCTACAGGTTTGTCTGAGTTGCTGCAGCTGGTGCCTGCTCGCTCCCTGTGGCTCTTGGCCTCCAGCCTGGGCTGGCTCAGTCCTGTGGTGCCATGGAGTGCCCGTGGCCGCCCTGGGGGGCGTTGCCTCTCCCCTGGCCCGGGCCTGTTCCCTACAGCCTCTGGGAGGTTCGGATTTCTGCCCACCAGGTGGGCAGCTCCCCCTGTTCCCCGCAGCAGTGGCTCAGCTCACAACACTGCCCTGCTCCTGCCACCTGAGCCCCCCAGGTGCCATCTGCCACCCTGTTTCCAGGCAGCAGGTAGGTGGCCTTGGGGCAGGGGCTAGGGGAAGGCAGGCAGATCCCAGATGGGGCAGGCAGGGTGCCCCAACCCTGAGGGGCAGGTAGTGTGAGGCCAGCCAGCTGGCACCTGGGCTGTCCCACCTCTCCGGGACTGGGCGAGAGCAAGTCTGGTGAAGTGTTGGGTGTGCGTAGCACGGGGATTTTTTAGTACCTCTGTCTTGTTGTCTCTGCGTGTATGAGCGGTGGAGTCTGTGGGCATCTGTGTATCTGAGTATCCGACCATGTCTATCCCAAGCCTGGTCATTCCCTGGGCTTCCCTCCCTGTGTCTCTCCACCTGCATCTTCCACATCTCTCGCTGTCTCTGCATCTCTGTGTCCCTGCCTGTCTCTGTCTCAGTTCTGAGCTGATGAGGGTTCCTTTGCCGTCAGAGCTACCTCCTCCCCCCCCCCCCCCCCCACGCTGGGTTGCTCTGCTTAATTTCATTTTCCCGGGGCTCCAACTCACAGAAATAAACCCTCCCTTCCCACCCCTGCACTTTTTTGATTTAACAAGCCTGCTGGAAAACAATAGTGATTTCCGCATCGATCATAAACAGAAGTGATTACCATACAATTACAGCCTGAACCATCAGCCTCGATGCAATCACTGAGCCGCATTGTAAATCGGAAGACAATTGCCTGCAGAATTACCCCCAAATTGGTTTAAGTGGCAACAAAAGAGTGTTGGCATTTTGGCATTGTGGAGAGGGGTGGGGGGAGGACTGGTGGTCCTGGCAGCAGAAGGTCCCCGTTGGGGAACTCTTGGGGTGTCTCCCCTGCCTTTGAGCAGGTGGCTTACTAGGGAGGGCTGCCTGCCACCTTCCCCCACCTCATTCTTTCTCCTGCAATTACTGCTCCTTGCCCGTCTTGGCACAGTTTGTTACAAATTCATTTATACTAATGTGTGAGTGGCTAAGTGTACCGTCAACTGGGACAGCGGAGAAGGGTGACTCTGGGGGGAGGGGGTGTTCCAAGAGGCCTCCTCAGCTCCCCTGCTATGGCCTGCTCCCCACTCCCATCTGCTATATGGTTCTTCCAGGCCACCCCATCTCTCTGGACTCTTCTGATCTGGCTCCCACCTCACAGCCTTCCCTTCTCATCTCCCAGTCCGATGGGCATCTCCCACCAGGAACCTCCTACATTCCATCCAGGGCAGCCTGTTCCCTCCTACAGCTGCAGCGTGTCCCCTGCATCCTACCCAACTGCCCAGGCCAGCCTGCTCCTGGAAGAGCCTGCTGGCCACCACCGCAGCAAATTTGAGGAGAGGCTCACAAGGTGGGCCTCCACTGACCGGTGCCTGTCCCTTTCTAGCCTCCGGTTCTATGAGAAGTTCACTGCCAGCTGGACATCTCTTGAGTGTCTGAAGACTGCTCCAGAGCTCTGGCTGTTTCTGCAGGGGGCCTGTCTTCTCCCGGGGAAGCGATTTCTCTCTAGGGTCAGACTGTTCTGAAATTATTGGGAAAGCCCTCACCCCTCCCCCGCCTGTCACACTTAGATTCTATCAGATTTGTCCATTTCCAGGTTACAAATGCGTTTGCATGTTCCTTCTGATCCTCACAGAGGGGGTTGCGTGGGCTTGGGATTTTATTCTTGTTTTTGATAAAGAAAGGAGCCCCCGAGGGTGATGCGGCCTCTGCCAGGTCACGCAGCCAGTCAGTGAGGGATGGGGATCTTCGGGCCCCTATTGGAGTGCTCCGTCCTAGGTGCTGTCTCTCCAGCCTTTCCAGCCCCGCACACAGGCTGAGGGGCTCAGCTGGCCTCTGACTTGCCCTGAGACATCAGGTGGTACCAATCACTGGAACAGGTCCCAGTGAGAGAGCACTTGTGGGGTGCTGCACCTGCTTGTTAGCGCCTCTCGCCCCCACTGCAGCCCTGGAAGGGGATGCAACTCACCCAGGGCCCTTAGGTGCCTGGTGCCAGAAGCTGGTTCCCACACCGTTGCCAGCCTTCCGGCCTGTGCTGACTGGCATCCTGTAAAGCGGGAGGAAGCCTGATGTCCCTGATCTTTCTTGCTTCCTGGTCCCGGTGCCACCGAGGCTCCATGCCTCGTTGCCCTGGTCACTCTGCAAAAGCCTCAGGACGGGACCCCATCTAGATGTGGTATATTTAGAACCATGAATTCTGTTGGCTGCCTCAGCTCTGCCCCGTGCTAGGCGGGGCCTCGGGGCCACCGTGGGCTTGGCCGAGTGACTCTGGGGCGCCTCCCCGCCCGGCACCCACCTCCTCAGCTCTGGCACTGAGAAGAGACCGATGGCATCCGCAGACTGGTGGTGGTTGGGGGAGAGGCTGCTACCCCCTGCCTGCCCCGCTGACCTGCCCTCGCAGGCCCCACCCCGAGCCTCTGCTCCCTCCCGTGTGCCACCTGGGTAGCCTGCCCCTTTCCAGACTCCGGTTTTATGAGATGTCTGCGGCCAGCCGGATGTCTAAAGACTGGACTCCTAAGTTCCAGCGTCCCTTGGGAAAACAGGGGTTCGAGACCATAAAGACCTGGACCTGAGTCCTGCCCTTGCCACTTTATGGTCTGTAAATCTGCTTTTTCTTTCAAGTGGGAGCGTACCCACCCCGCTGGACTAGGAAATGACAGAGGCGACCCTGTTATCAGTTCAGGGTCTTCAGGTAACAGCTGCTGTGATCCTCGGCCTCTGAATCACGTCCTCCCTTTGAAAAGGAAGGGGCCTGGCCTTCGGGGAGCACTCATCCCGTGCACAGCTTTGCACTGGCCATTTTAAGGCTGTCTGGTACCATTGTATTTGCGATGTCTGGCACCGGAGCCAGAGCCCCGTGTGGCTTTTTACGTTTCATGCAGTAGAAAGAGTTAAATACAGTTGAGCACACTCACTCCTCACCGTGACCACGTTTCCAGCGCTCAGTCGTCGCACGGGGCCTGCGGCTGCAGTGTGGGCAGTACGGATACAGGACACGTCCGTCACCGCGGAAGTTCTTCCGGACGGTGCTGCACTGTGTTGTCACCCCACTTCACAGGTGCAAAGCTGAGGACCAGATCAGTGGCACGACACACCCGGAGTCCCGGATGGAGGAGAGGGAACTGGGGGCAAAGCTGGGCCCTCCTTGCGCCAGCTCAGAGACGTGCCCTGTCATGAGCCCTCCGTGAGCTCCTTATTGGCCAAGGACTGTGTCTGCTTGTACCCCATGCCCAGCCTGAGGCCGGCCCCAGGGTGGGCATTTGGGACAGTGTCTGCTGAGTGGGTGGTGGAATGAACAACGGAGTGAGCACCGCCTGCTGAAACTTGGGGGCGCACTTACCTCCCCTCCTGCAGGAGGCACAGAGCCAGCTGCTGAGGAGTGATGGATGGCCCCTCTCCAGAGATAAATGTGACAGTCAAGGTAATCGGATTGTGTGTGACGGTCTAATTTGTAGGCGAGGGTAGGAAGCGCCCAGCCGTGCCTTGCCCCAGCCGCCCATATTAGTTTAATCAAATGCCCAGTATCTAAATGACTGGGCCCCAGTGATGGATGATCTGAGCTTTGTTAAATGCTGTTGCCCTGTCAAACCAAACTTCCCAAGGCCCCGCCAGGCTCCTGGGCTCTTTAATTTGTTTTTTCTTGCTTGGTTATCTCTGCATGGGGCAGAGAAGGGGGGCTGGGGTTCTTCTGTCTATCTTAAGTCTCTGGTTTTTCAGAAAGAAGGAGGAAGAGGCCAGAGCTGGGGGAGGAGGGAGGTGGGGGTCACTTTGCGCCTCTTCTGAGAAGCTCCCTGGGTCGCCGCACACAGTCTTGGGGAGCCCTACTCCCCAGAGCCCTTGCACCTGGGCCTCACAATGCGCTGTGGGTCTCCTGTATCTTCTAGACTCTCCCACCACCCCGAGGCAGCTTTCTCATTCTCTTAATGGGATATTTTGGTATAGCAGAACTTCTTTGCTCTCATGTTGGATAATTTATCAACTTTCCCTTATGGCTAGTGCTTGCAGTCTTCTTTGAGAATCTTCCTCAATCCCAAGGTCATGGAGCTATTCTCCTATATCATCTTCTAGACCATGCGTTGTTTTGCCTTTTTCGGGGCGGCGGGGGGCGGGGGGGTGGTCTGTCGTGTGAAGTAAAGGTCAGGTTTCCACTCTGGTCATTCTGTGCTCTGAGCATCTCCTGTGTGCCCCAGACCAGGCTGGATCTTTGGAGAGACAAGAGATAGAAAAGGCTCCATCCTGTCTTCCGGGAGTGACGGTCTCTTTGAGCTGCAACATGTGTTCTTAAGAAGGCTGAGAGTAGCACATAGATCATGCCACCCTTTGTATCAGGGCGGGGTCTGCCCACTAGTGCTGTGTCCACACCCAGCTCTTCCATTCATGTTGCTACCCGTGTGCTGGGCATTGTTCTAGGCACTGAGGATGTGGCAGTGAACGTAGTACATAGAAACCCCTGCTTAGGGGGGCGCCTGGTGGCTCCGTCGGGTAAGTGTCCTAGTGCAGCTCAGGTCATGATCTCACAGTTTGTGAGTTTGAGGCCGGCGTCGGGCTCTGTGCTGACAGCTCAGAGCCTGGAGCCTGCTTCGGATTCTGTGTCTCCTTCTCTCTCTGCCCCTCCCCCACTTGCACTCTGTCTTTCTCTCTCTGTCTCTCAAATAAAGCATTAAAAAAAGAAAGAAAAAGAATGAAAGGAAGGAAGGAAGGAAGGAAGGAAGGAAGGAAGGAAGGAAGGAAAGGAAAGAAGGAAGGAAGGAAAGGAAGGAAGGAAGGAAGGAAGAAACGAAGGAAGGAAGGAAGAAACGAAGGAAGGAAGGAAGAAACGAAGGAAGAAAGAAAAGAAAAAAGAAAAGAAAAGAAAAGAAAAGAAAAGAAAGAAAAGAAAAGAAACCCCTGCCTAGGACGAGCTTTTGCTCTGGTTCAGGGAGTGGTCATCAGGATAAAAAGTAATAGCTGTGGAGAAAGATTGCTCAAGGGAGGGAAACAGAGGGAATCTGGTGGCAGGGGAGATATTACAATCTATAAACTGGAAAGGGTCGGGAGAGCCCTCACCGAGTGAGGACAACTGGGTGAGGGGATGAACCGTGTGGATATCCGGGGTGAGAACCTTCCAGCTGGACGTAGCAAAGGCCATGACGTATGTAAATGACAAAATAGCTCTGGAAATAAAACCTAAAGCTTCTGGCATGATTCACCCTGATTGAGATGAGCTGGGCAACAAGACTGGGGTCGGAGGAGGCTGGTTTTGGTTCGTGCCCTTTTCCTGGTTCTGCATGTTTTTAATCACGGGTACACATTACTTCTTCAAAGTAACGTTTGGGAAGTTAAGAAGGGAGGGTGGTGAGGTGTAACAGGTGGAACCGTCAGATGTCATGGAAGAATCAGGCGTTTGGAGGCCAGCATATGTGGGCCCCAATCCCTCTTCGCATCTCTGTCGGAACTGTTAGCTTCACAAGGAGAATGGATTTGTCTGTTGTGTGCGTAGAAAGTAATCGTGTTAATTAAAAATGGACAGTCCCGTTCTGCCGGTTGTTCCGGCTGATTGTCCTTGGACAGATTCCTTAACCTCTCTGCGTGCCAGTTTCCTCCTGGAAAATGGGGGTAGTGATCCTGACATCACAGGGCTGTCAGGAAAATGAACGGAGAGAAGGGATGTGTCGAGTTTCTGCCTGGCTCGCAGTTGACCTTCACGAGGGCATGTCCCGGCATGGCCTGGCTGTCTTCAGGACAGAGGCGGGGAGGACAGCCTGGTCCTCAGATCCTCCAGGGGTTTGAGATCCCAGGAAGGCCCTGCACTGCAGCTCCCTCAGGGGCAGCTGGGTTTGCTCCGGACGCCCAGGCTGATGGCCGTCCAGACCCTGAGGCCCTGCTCGGTGGTCAGTTATGTGACCAGCAGGCCCTTGAGAAGCCTCCTCAGGATCCAACTGGCCCAACTAGAAGGTGCCTGCTGGGTTAGGACCAGCCAGTCATCTGGCTCCGACGCCCCTCCCTGCCCCGGGTGTTTCCTGGGTGCTGTGTTAATTTTTCATGGCTTCCATCGGAGGCAGAAGGCAGAGAGCCGTTTCCTGCAGGGAGAGAGCAAGTGCTGGGGTGGGGAGGAGGGAGGCAGAGCGGCATGGTGATTAAACACTGCAGAGGCCTAAACAAATGACGGCTCCCTCCCCCAGCTGCTCTGGAAGAGAAACCCGGAGCCAGGCCTGAATGAAGGTGGCCCAGGCTGCTGTCTGCAACCCCCCCCCCCCCCCGCCGCCTGCCTTACCTGGGGCTGCCTCCCGAGAGCTACAGCCATGCTGAGCCCCGCAGGACCTCCCAGCCACTCCGGGAGGCAGGTACCAGGGCAGAGAGGGCTCAGGACCATACAGCTAACACACTAGCAAGTTCTGGGGAGACTACAGTAGTTACCTCACAGGGTGTAGGCTTGCGTGAGACAGTGTGTGCAAAGGGCTCAGAACAGGGCCTGGCCTGAGTCCAGTTCTCCAACCACAGGAGCCACTGTCAGGGTTGCCCTGTTAACACCTTCAGAGCGTGTGGGTGAGATTGTTTTACCTGCAGGTGAAGAAAGAGGTGCACACACCGGCCAGGATCTTGCCCAAGACCACACAGCCCACAGCTAGTAGATAAAACCTGGACTCACCCACTTTGGACTCCCTACCCAGTGTTCTTTCTCCTATACCCGGGGCCAGGAAGAGAGGCCAGGGTCAGACCGCCAGGGCCTTGAACGTAACAATCGGGGAAGTCAGCCGACAGTGTTAGAGATCATGTGCCAAGCACACAGTTCCCCTTGACCTGAGAGCCTGTGTGCCTTCTGAACCCAAAGAGGGAAAGGGAGGAATTTTTCCTCCTTTCTCCAATCACGCAGCAAATGGCAATTGAGCTCCCCCCTTGGTCCAGAGCAGTGGTTCTCCAAAGCGGGGTTCTCAGACCAGCAGCATCAGCATCGCCTCGGAACTGGCTAGAGATGCAAATTCTTGGGTTCCTTCCCACCCCCGCTGAATCAGACACCCCACTGGGGGCCAGCACTCTGTGTTTCAACAAGCCTTCCAGATGATTCTGATGCACAAGCAAAATTGGAACCCCCCTGGCCTGGAGATCCAGGTGGTTCAGTCCTGCCCCGGGACCTCACCATCCAGGACACCGATTCATGCAGACATCACCCAGATGTGTTACTCTCTAAGAAACAGGTGCAGCCAGGAAGTACTGTATGTCAATGGAATTCTTATAAATGATTATTTTCATTGCAACAAGGCAGCTGGATATTTAAAGAAACCTCGCAGAGAATCATTTCATCTCGTAAAGGAGCTTCTGCAAAGAGAAAACTCCTCTCCCATTTCCTGCCCACCGCCCCTCCCCCGTGTTCTATAAATTCAGTCTCTAAGTCATCTTTTCTTCGAGTGGTGTCCACCTATCCATAACTAAAACAAGTCGACAATATGAGATAGTCGCCAAACTGCACCGGGAAGCAGTGCTAAACTGCTAGTCCGGAAGCCCCGGAACTAAACCGGGAAGTTTAGGGAAGCACAGTGGGACCGTTCTGGTGTTTCAGGCAGCCAGGTTACCCACTGCCAACCCCCGCTAGGCACCTGGAGACATGGCAACAGCCAGCCATGGGTGGCTACCGGGGTCCCATCAAATATCCACACTCAGGGCTTCTCAGGAAAGAAGCGATCCACTAGAAAGCCAAGGCAGAAACATGAAATGTGCAGGCGGTGGACTGCTCTTGCTGGGTGCGTGGATAAGAGAAAAGAACCCTGCAACACGGTTTTGGGTAGAGAACGCACTGGAAGGCTGTCATCTCCCACAGCGTGGGGCCAGGTCACCTGCCCCCGAGCTAAAAACACGGGCCTGATTTGCAGAGTGCCTGGCACCAGAGCAGGAATTCTGTCCCCACCCTTAACCCACTTGTTGTGCTGCCCAAGCCTTTGTATCGTTTAGTCTTCCCTTCGCGAGCCCAGGCTGGGGAGGAAGGGAGCATCGTCTGCCTTTCTTGTACTGTGAACCTGAGACTGTTGCAGGTTAAGGAGGTCCCTGAGCCAGGGGAGGCGGAGAAGGATTGGGGGTGGTCCAAATACTTGGAGGCAAAAGAGCTGGGGCTCTGGCCAGCGGGTCTTTTCTCAGCTTGCTCTTTCTCAAAGAGCAGTCAGTGACCTAAAGTCAATTCTCAGTAGTCAAGTACCTGGATCACCAGGCAAAGCGCCACCCGCCCCAAGTCTCTCTCTTGTCCTTGTCCCCATGGCACACACACCTTCAGTCACTCTGGGGCCGGGATGCTTTCCAGGTGGTTCCTTTATAGAAACGAAGGCGCCCTGGGATCAGCACCTTTCCCAAGGCCTGGTCTCGAGACCCCAGGACGGTCTACTCTGGCTTCGTGAGCCTAGGCTAGGTGAAAGGGAACCTCCATTTGAGGGTCTTGGGGTTTTGTCGGCTCCAGCTCCCACGAGGGCCAAGAGCCTGGGTTTGGCCACCGGGGCCAGAGCTAATGATGGGAGTGCACAGCCAGGCCTCTCACCCCCACCACCCAGACTCACAGCCCCCTTGCCTACCTTGAAGATGGACAAGCATGATGGTTAGACTCGGCTTCTGGTCAAGCCTGGGAAGGGCCTGGCTCCACTCCGACCTCTCCTTATGCTAGGGGTGGGAGGAAGGAGGACATAGACCCACTGCCAAGTACTGAGCTAGGAAGCCTCAGCAAAGTCAGCTACCCAGGGAAGAACCGGATTCCTGTCACTGCCCCCGCCCCCCCATTACCTGAGAGTGAGTGTTCAGGCCCCAGGAGAAACTATACATACAGGACAGAAACCGGCTCTCTGGGTGGCACCTGCTGGAATGAGGGGCATACAGCTTCCATGGCTCCTGGGGGCACACTGTGTGCCCATGTGGCCCAGGTCTGGTCTTGCAGACCCAGTGGGCATGCCATGCCAGGGCCAACAGTATGGGGAGAGCTCTCCTCCATCTTGCTTGGGTGGCACCTTGGAGCAAAATGGAGCTAGGGAGACTTCTTGACTCTCAGGACCCTCCTCCCAGTGGATATTCTGGTCAATCCTTGAGTGGCCAAAGGACCTGTCCTTTTGGAACCCATGTCCCTCCAGGATGGGGGGGGAACAGATGCACAGAGGCCACCTGGCTTTAGTCTGTTGTGGGGTGTCTGGGGTCATCCCCTCCCCAGCATGCTTGCTTTGCTATTAATGCTGTAGAATTTTCAGCTGAGGTGGTCTAGACCCCTACCCTTACCCTATTAGCAGCAGATGTCCCTGGAGTAAGAGGAGAAACTCCTGCCTTGGTCCTAGCCTGTCACATGCTCAGGTGTGCCCTGAGCCAGGTTCCCCAGCTTCTCTGTGCCTGCCCTTCGTCTCTATGATGGGGGCTGTGGCCACTCCACGACCAGGTAGCTTATGAGGGTCCACAGCCAGCTCACACGCCCCTCGCAGGGGCACAGGACACAGTGATGGCTCCCTGCCAGCTGGTCTTAGCGACAGCAGCAGTTTGGCCCATGGCCTCTGCCTAGGCCCATCCCACAGGCTGGCAGGACTGAGGGGCACCACTAAGGAAAAGGGGGCATTCTCTTTCTGATGAAAATGGCCCCCTGAGCTTGTTTCGGTTGTCTTTTCAACTGAACCAGTTATCCTGGAAGGCTCTAGGTGGTGGAGTGAAGTAGGCAGGGACTTTTCCAGGCTGGGATTTTCCTAAAGCCCACAGACAGGCTCAACCTGTCTGACATCTCCTCTGGGGTCTGAGGACCTGCCCAGCAGGATGAAGGACAGCCAAACCGGTTTGGGTTGGGAATCATCCCTACAGCTCAGGCTCTGAGGTCCCCTGGAGTTCAGTTCCCAGGGTGAGTTAACATGCCTTGAGCCTCCTAGCTCCTGCCAACCTAGACACCCAAGGGGAGAGGGATGGGGGCATGTGTAGAGCCTTCTGGGAGGAAGGACACAGCCCAGAGGCCCTCTCTGGCCATGCAAGGACCCGAGATGGCAGGATGCTGAGCACAAGGATGCAGGTAGGGCCAGGCAAAGCAGGCCAGGAGCCTCCGTGCTCATCCGGGGCCAGCCACACTGCCAGCCTGGTCCGTCCTCCCCACGTGTGGGGCCTGAGTGTGTGCGCAGATACAAAGGGCAGGCAGACAAGGAGAGGGGCAGGGTCACTGGCGGCCAGAGGGCCAGCAGATGATTCCTCCTTGTCTTGACTTTCCTACCCCCACAGTGATGGCAGGTGACAGAGCAGGGAGCAGAGTGTGGGATTGATCTAGAAAAACCAGCAGTTGAAACTGAGGACAGCGTGCCCCTGCCGGTGGTGGTAGTACAATGATACAGCTGTTTTTGCAGGAGAGTAAGATTTTCTCACAAGGAAAGTACCTCTTGTTTTATGGTCCAGGGGTCAGCTGTCAGGGCCAACCAAAGTCCAGCCCACAACCCCCCAGGAACGATGTTTTCTGTAACCAGAGGGAAGTCCTACCCCCTCCCCAACCCCCATTACCCCCGGGTCCTGCTCTCAGACCTCAGCACTCCCACTCCCTGCTCTGGGCTCCTGGATTTATTAAATGGGGTACCTGGGCAAGGTGAGATCTCTGGAGCCCTTTCCTTCTATACACCCGGGGAGGGAAGCGTCCAGGCCAGACATGAGGACAGGTAGCTCATCCCACAATCCCACAGCACCTGCAGGATTAAGAAGGGTGGAGGCTGCCCTCAGCCCTGAGAGATGTGAGCCCCCTTATGAGACCAGGGCTGATTCGTGGAGCCACAGACCTCAGAGAGCACAGCACCTGCCCCCCTCTCACATATGGCCCTGAGACAGGAGGAAGTTGCCAGAGGTCACACAGGAAGTTGGTGCAGACCGTGGGACAAGAAGCTGGGATGGCGCCAACTCACGGGATGAGAGGTGGGCAGGAGGCACAGAGCTGCCTCCTGGGGACGTGCCTGTTCTCAGATCTGTGACACCACAGACGCAGGGAGATGAAAGAGAAGCCATCCTGGACCAGCCCCCGGGTCACTATTGTGTTTGAATCACCTGCTCTTGGGCCTCTGTTTCTGCTTCCTAAAATACGGACCGCCTCATCCTTGGCGGCCCCCGCTGGGGGTTTGTGAGGCTCAGTGAGGCAGGGGGCGCCGGGCAGGCGAGCAAAGGGCTGTCTCTGCACGCTCGTGATCCCATCAGACCCTCCCTGTCCATGCTGGGGCAACGTCACCCCATTTCAGAGGCATGCACATAGACCCCAGGCCGGCCCACTGGGTCAGTGGCCACATTAGGGCTGACACTGGGTCTCCTGAGCCCAAGCAGCCACTGACCCCGGCTCTGCCTGTCTGTGGTCATGTGCATCCTGTGCTGTTTTCTGGGAGGAGATGACCTTGGAGAACTGGCAGGGAGGGGCCCTTTTTCCATCTCCAGGGGACCCGACAGAAGTGGGCCCACAGAGGAGGACAGGCAGAAGAACAATTCCACGGACAGCTTGGGGGTCATGGGTCAGAGCAGGAATCCTGCCCTTGGCTCCTGTCGCTCATCCCACTCCTGCTAGATACGCAGAGGCATGTGGACTGAGGAGGGGCCGAGGATCTGCCCGGGCCTCCCAGCTAACCACCCCTCGTGTGGGGCCAGAGGAGAGGCCCTTTGTCAGCTGCTCTGTCAGCCCGGTTAGAGAGGGGGGCTGCAAAGTCAGTCCCCACTCCCAGGCACTCTTGGGGAAGGAAACTGCCCAAACTGGCCACCTGCACCACGAGGCCTGAGAGCAGGGCTGGAAGTGAGCAGCTTCTGGGCTCAGATATGTGGGGGGCCTATTGTCTTGCCCGCTTCAGAGAGTCTGGCAGGGAAGACGGGCATAGCTGGGAACTAGGGGACAGCGCTGCCTGCCCAGGGAACACCCAGCATGAAAGAGGTGCTACAAGCTCGGGCCCGTGGTATATAAGCATTTTTGTGACGCTCTTACAGATGAGTGAAAGAAATTGTGTTTTATTTGAGCAACAGCATGTAGATGGGGACACAGGGCAGCCTCTCTGTCCTTAAAGGAGCCATGTGCTCAGTAACAACACAAACGGTTATTTGCCTATAGTCCTTTGTATAGGCCAGGCACTGTACTAGCATTTGATGTACATTAGCTGGTTTAATCCTCCCGACAGCTTAGGGGGTAGGTAATATTTACTATCCCCATTTTACTAAAGGGAAGACCAAAGCACAGAGAGGTTAAGTAACTCACCCCAGGTCACACAGCTGCCAAATGGCTGAGCTGGGATTTGAACCCGAGCTGACTGGCTCCAGCGTGTGTTCTCCACCACTCTGCCTTCTGGAGGCAGGAGGTAGTCAGCGTTCTACAGCAAAGACTTGCCATTTCTTACATGTGGTTTAGAGCTTGGGCCCTTCCTTCATCCTGGGACTCCTCACACCAGGCCTGTGAACAGAGGTTCCTCTTCTTGTCTTCCCACTTTATAGATGACAGGGAGAGACCAGTCCCCGCCTGACCTCCTCCCCTCCTGGCCCCTCACTACTCCTTTTCCCTGCTCGGCTCTGGAGAGTGGGATCCTGGTCTCCGGACACAGGCAGAAGTCCCCGTGGTCTCTTACTCCCAAGCTTCCCTGGGCAGTGGGTCTCAAGGCCCCTTTCAAGGATGAAAGGAAGGTCAGAAGCTGGGAAGGCGTGGCCTGGGTCTGGAGGCTGGAGGGGGAAAGAGCATGGCCAGGGAGCCCTAGGCGAGGTGCTCTGGGATCCCCTTTGAGATGGCCACTTGTCCACATGAACACCAGTGTCAACCCAAGAGCAGAGAACCCAGGGCGGCAGCCAGCCTCCCAAGGTATAGGAACTGAGGTTGTTTCTGTAATCTGCTTACCTTTCCTACTCCACTTTGGCGTGGCCCGCCAGTGGGTGTGCGTGTCACAAAACAGGTGTCAGTTGACTCAGTTACAGGTGTTATTTGATCACAGCGCCAATCTCTAGACCCGTCCGGATAGGATTCCTTTCGGGGCTGATGTTCCTGAGGCCAGGTCCCAGCCCCTGGGGAATGGGGAGCTGCTGACAGGTTTAAAAGCCACAGGGCACCGGTCACAGGTTGACCCCGATTGTCTCGCTCTCGGATGCAGCAAGTGCAGTCTGTCCGTCCCTCCCGCCTTGCCTGTATTAGGTTATCAGCTGCGATTCTCTTCAGTGCATTGGTTGTGTTGGTGCATAGCCTGTGCCAAGGGCCGTGCTGGGTGTCAGGGTTGCAGAAGCGAACCCCTCGGCTCCCATCATGGCCCGTGGGTTGCTGTGACAACACAAAAGCGCACCTTCCCCCGGATAGCCCGGCTCTCTGACTCATTTCCGCATCCATTGAACATCTCCCATCCCTACCAAGCAGCGTACAGCCTCCGGGGACACAGACTGGAGAGAGGTGATCAGAATACATTTGTGGAAAAATTCCTCTGGCCGCCTTGCATAGTGTGGGTTGGCAGGAGGCAGGTTTGGAGACGGAGATAAATGATGGGCCGGGCTTGTCGTAATTCAGGGGCGAAGGGACAAGGCCTGCAGAAGGTGATTGCAAGAGGCAAGAAGCAAAGGGGACACACTGCAGAGATGATCGGGCTGCACTGGTCTCTGTGGGGGGCAGAGGCGGGGATGTCTCCCTGAGGTGGCTTGAGGTGCTCCCGGGGAATTTGGGTGGATCGGGGAACAGGACCTCAGATGCGGGGTGGGGAGCTGGGAGGAGCCCAGCGTGGAGGCCCATACTTGCTCCCAACTCACCAGGCAGGGCCCTCCAGCTGCCCAGGCCAGACTTTCCCGCTCCTGCTCCCACTTCAGAGGGTCCTGATGGCACGGTCCTGATGGCAGTGAGCTGATGGCACGGAAACATTTGAGAGTGGGTCCTTAATATTCCTCGTTGAGCAGTGAACTCCACTGGCATGCTCCCAAGGGATCTTTGTGCCTCGCCCTGCAAGAATCTTCCTCACCCCCTTCCCCAGGGGGTGGCCACAGCCTCCTGGGCACCTCTGAGTCCTGCCCCAAGCCTGGGTCTCAGAAGCCCCTCCTTTCTCCCTTCTTCCCTTTCCTCCTCCCTCCCCCCTTCTGTCTCTCTCTCTCTCTGTTCCTCTCTCTCTCTCAAACATACACACACACACACACACACACACACACACTCATATACACCCAGAGTTCCTCTGTTCTCCAGCAGCCTTTTAGTCGCTAAGATGCTCTTTGATACTTAATATGCCTTTGTTTCATTTTGCATGTAGCTTCCCCAGGCTGCAGTGCATTTGATAATTGTCTGGCTTGGCCCTTACATCCAGGTCTCTATACCTTCCCCCTGACGCCCCCCCTCCCCATCCATGGCTGCTCCCATCCCTTCCCAGTCTGCAACCCTTCCCCAGAATGAGCAGCCCAGGCCTCTCACTGTCTGAACGTCCCCTGCTCGCCTCCATAAAGAACAAATGCCTTGTTTCCTGTGGCCACTTGGCTGCCTCTGGTGCCTGGCTGCTTTTCAAGCTGGAGTGCAGCCTGGCAAGGGGCAGGCAGCCCTTCTCCTGTGCCCAGGTGAGCTCGATCACCCCTTTGATGCTCTAACTCCCCGACCCCAGCCTCTGCCTCTCCTCCACCCGCACCGGCTCATTGTCTGCTGGCTGCTGGGCTTGTCTGGAGAATGCAGCTTCACCCACACCCCCCTCCCCACACCTGGAACCCAGGCAATTCCCAAATCCTGCCGCGCAGCCTCTTCCCACCCCCACCCCGCCAACTCTCTGGTGAGACCAGCCCGTCCCACTAGTCCATCTGGCCAGCCCCTCCTGCGTGTCCCCTCTGCCAGCAGCCTCAGGTACAGAGACATGCAGGTCCTGTCACTGCCCCCAAGGAGGACACATCTGAGACAAGCCAGGACTAACATGCCCTGGGCGCCACTCCCGACCTGCCCTCACTTTTGTATCTGGTTTCCTTTTGCTTGTCCCTCAAGCACCCTGTGGTGGCTGCAGGGTTCCGGAATAGCCAGGAAGATCTTGGGGAGCAAATGTCGGCCATTTTCCCACCCTACCCTCCTAGATGTGCATCCTGTGTCCTCCTGATGCTCAGACCTGGAGTTCATTTCCATTTCTCTTTCAGAAGAGTGCATGCTGCTTTAGCCATAGCATCTTCTGGCACAGGGGTCCCTAGACACATCTACCGCATCCCAGTAATAGAAGGTGCCCCCCATTGTCATGCACACCAATATTTATGTCCCACTAGGAAGGAAGTCCTACCACTAATCACAGCACAATATGACATCAACTGTAAGACACATGCTGTGGCAGATGGCCCTAGTTTAGGTCCATGGCAGGTCTGGAGTGGGAATCCGGTGTCCCTGTGGCTCCCTGGGTAAGTTGCAGAGTGACGAGTGCAGGCAGTGGGAGCGAGAACTCAGCTGTCACGTCATCCCCTGGCTGGAGTCCCCTCTCCTGTCCACTGACCCTCAGGGCTGCTGCTTCCCCTGTGCTGTGGCCATCAGGAACTTGGCTGCTGAAGACTAGGGCTTAAGATAGGGCCAGGTGAGGTGTCCGAGTCTGGGTGTTGGGTTGCTCTGGACCCCAAGGAACCCCTCAGATGGCTGCTGTTGGGCTAGGGGTCCCATGGTGGATCCCAGGGAAGCCCAAATTCCTCCCTTTCAGGGCTAAAGGCACCTTTCCAGTGGCTGAAGCAAAGGCAGAGCCGCCTCTAAGGGAGGACTTGATTTTTGCATCCTGTGTCTCCGGCGGAGCAGGGCACATGATATTGTCCTCACTTTGCCCCTTGGCACCCACCTCAGCGGCTCAGGAGGGAGGCAGGAGGAAGGGGCCACTCCACAGAGCCTGCAGCCAGCTGGGCATCATCTGCTCCAGGGCCTGGGACTTACAGATGCCCTGCAGCCACCCCAGCCCCTGTGCACTTCTGGAACCGCATTCCTCTTCGGTTCATTTGACTCTGTTGTATGGCCCCAAGTGGCCGGAGACACCGAGGCCCCCATCCTGTTGGGCACTCATCTACCAGTGGGTCAGTGATGCCCATTGTCATCGTCGCAAACACGTGGATAGTACCTACTAGGGCCTGATGGTAACTCAGCTCATCCTTACAACTACCCTATGAGGTGGGGAGTAGAATACCACCACCCCATTTTAGAGATGGGAAAACTGAGGCACAGGAAGATTAGGCAACTTGCTCAAGGTGTCACGTAGGTGGTAGAGACTGAGCTGGGATCAGGTTTCGTGGACTGGTTCCAAAGTCAGTGCCTCACCAGCTCCCCCAGGGCTATGTGGTGGGTGTGGGATGCAGGGGGCTGCTCTTCTGGGACTACTGTGGGTTACAGGGTTCCTTTGTTCCCTTGCCCACCCTCCCTCCCTTTCTGGCTTCTGCTCGGACAGCCCTGTAGTTGGTTGGCAACACTAATCATAGCTCACATCCATTCTCTGAGGCAGGCAGCCCCCGTTAAGCCCATTTCACAGATTGGGAAACTGGGTCTCCAAGCCACGAAGTAGCCTGTGTGAAATCTCACGGTGGCAGGACATGAGCCAAGTACTGTCACCTGTGGGACTACAGGGCCAGGGCACCTAGCCCCCACTTCCCGTGGCCTGCTTACCATTGTCCCTGCCCTCTCTTGGGGCAGCGGGGGCACTGGTGCCCATTGGGGCTGCCTTGACACCTCCTGGAGGGGGCTGGGATGGCCTCCTCCCATTCGCAAGGTGCTTTCCTGCCAGTGGGAACAGGGAGCATCTGCAGACCCTCACCTGCTCTCCAGAGACCACACACGGTGCCTTCTGGGCCTCCATGCTTATTACACCAGACACTGTTTTCAGCACTTTGTAGGGGTTAGTGTCATTTACATGTCACAACAGCCCTCCAAGGAGTGAGCATTGCCATTAATGCCTACTTAACAGGTAAAGAAACTGAGGCCCAGAGAGCTCGTATGATTTGCCCAAGGTCATGTAGCTCTAAGGGGTGGAACCCAGGCTGTCCGGGTGAGTGGTCCTCCCAGGACCGGCCAGAGGGCTGGCCACGGTGGCTGTCTACACAGTACGAGGGGCCCCTGAGATGTGGAAGGCTGGTATCCCCTCCCGAAACTCTTCCCATTGCGGGCACCCTCATGCACTCTGCACCACACCTTCCGCTCCCTCCCACCCCATCCGGGGACTCTTCGTGCCTGGCATCCCTCCCGAGTCCCAGAGCCTGTGCTCAGTGGTCCCTTTTCCTTTCCCACCGCAGAGAGTGCCCAGAGCAGAGACACAGGGCCAGAGAGACGTGCAGGCGGGGCTGCCCCATCAGAGCACACGCACTCAGCTCGGCCCAGATGCACGCATACAGGCAGTGCACATCCAGACACACCCCACCCTGCTGGGCTGTCTCTCTGTCCCTGTGTGATCCCCTACCTGCCTCTGTCCGTCAGTCCTCCAGGGTTTCTGATGGTGCCCAGACTCCTTCTTTGGCTGCACATTCCCACACATCGTCATGAACCGGCATTTGCCCCAGAACAGCTTGCGTTCGCTTGCACCATGAGAGAGCACGCACTGTGCCTGTGCAGCCGCCACCATGTGTCTGCCAGTGTGGCCTCTGTGCTCACCGGCTGCTCAGGCCGAGGGGGTGAAGGGTGCTGCCTCCCTCGCTCCCTGCCCTTTGCCTCCTGATTGTAGGAACGTGGCTGTCCTGGCATCTGTGTGATACCGTGACTGCCTAATGCACATGTCACATCTGCTCACAGCGTTCCAGACTCTTCACAGCCAGGCTCTGCTATGCCACCGGCTCCCTTTTATTCCCATAACGGAAAACCACTCCACTAGCAGGGGGAAGACAAGGGCTGTCCTTGAGCAAGCAGGGGGGTGGCCCGTGACATTGCAGGAGAGCTCCTGCGTGGCGTGGTGCCCCCCGGGAAGGGTGAGGGCTGGGAGGCGCGGCCACGGGCAGCGGGCAGCACCATCTGTGGCCATCCTTTGTGCTGGCAGCCGAGCAGTCCCTCCGTCGCTGCGATCCGGCAGGCCTCGTGCTTGGCGTGCAAATGAGTTTCCAGATGCCCAGTGCCCGCCCCCTCCCCCCCACCACACACACACACAAGAAGCAGTAACTAGGGGCTTAGGAGAAGAATGGAGCAATCTGGAAATTCATTTCTGTTTGTTCCAACCTCTCTGAATAGGCTGCCTCCCCCTCCAGCTGCGGCAGATGTGTGCTGAATGCCCGCTTTAGGGGCGCTTTGCCCTGGTTCTGGGCAGACACACGCCAGGGTAGGGGCCTCCCTGTGCAGGTGGTGGCAAGATGAGCCTCACAAAGAGGGCCAGGACATATCTCTTAAGACCTAGCTGCCCCCCCCCCCCCAGCAGCCCCTCCTGGAGGCAGAAACAGGTGCTCTCCTGGCCGAGGGCACAGGCTGCTTTTCAGCCCACACTTTTCTCCTTGACCGGGTGTCTTCGGGCCCTGCACCAGCAGAGCAGACAAACCCATCAAGCCGGAGGGCCCGTCACCACCCCGCCCCGTTCCCTGCAAGAACCGCTGCCCTTCTCTTGTCCTTGAGCCCCCAGCAGGTCCCTGGTAACGGGTGGACCTTGCTCCCGGGCAGCCTCAGCGGGACGGCATGGGCAGGGTTCTCCGGTTCGTCCTAGTGGCTGGCCCTTGGCCCCTGCCCGCCTGGGGAGGAGCGGGAAAGAACCCCTAGCCCCCCACTACTGATCAAGTTTACGCAGGCCACGAGAAGGGGCAGAGTGTGACATGACTTCAGGGGGTCCCTGGCCCTGCCTTTAGGGTTTTCGGGCTAATGGGGCTCTCTCCCCGGGGTCTGGGCAGTTTGAAGCGACAGACCTGTACAACCCCTCCAGGCAGGGCTTTGTGCCTCAAGGTTGTCCCCCCCCCCCCCCCCAGGGCCAGCTGAATGTGGCAACGGGCATGATTTGCACGTGGCCTGAGGGGTTCCTCACTGAACTGGCGGGGCTAGAGACCACAGCCACTTGGTGTCTGCCTCCTGAAGGGTTTCATCCGCTCCCCCACATTTTGGTTCAGGCTTGGGCTTCCCCACTGGGGTGTGGGGCAGGGGACACACCATCTGTGCCTCTGCCCGTCTAGGCGTGGTTACTGTGAGCGAGGGACTTCACCCGCCTGAGCTCAGTCTGCTCATCTGTAGAATGGGGATAACAGCTGGCATTCTGGATCATGCAGGGCAGATTTGAACAGAAGGGCGCGGAAGCATGTTGTACAGCATCTAGATGGGAGAGCCTGGAAATGACGGAGCGGGCTCTGCACCCAGCCAAGTGGCTGAGCTGAGCTGTCCTGGTTCCGAAGGCTGACTACTTCCGTAGCCATCAGACAGACCAGTCCGGCTGAAGTACTCATGGCAGGAGGGGGCCAGGGTGTGGTCACCTTTTTTTGCTCCCACGAAATCGTCTCAGCAGTTTTCCTGTCTACCCCTCACCACGGCCCTGGGAGGAAGGCAGGGCAGGAGTCGTTATCCCTCTTCCTCTGCAAGCAAACGGAGGCCCAGAGAGGGTCTCCGAGCTCCGTGGGTTCACACGGCAAGGGGGTGACAGCCCGGCCTTCCGGACTCCCTCATGCTCTTTGGAGGGCCTGGCCAGACAGACTGAGCCTAAGCTGCTTTTGGCCCCTGGTGGTTACCTCAGGCCGGTGGAAGATGATTCCCCAGCACCCCGTTAACTTCAGCTGCTTTTCTCTCGGTGTTTAATGTCTCTAAGCCTGGGCGTGGAGGGTCCTCCTGTGCTTCTGCCCTTGCTGCCCCCTCACACGCTCTAGCTTAGCCCCCACCCGTGGGCCGCCCTCTGCCCTGGAAATCCTTCGTTCTCCAAAGCGTGGGTGCCCAGCACACAGGGGCCAGCCGCTGGGCTGACTGGAAGGATGGGCCCTTCTGTGGGGAGTTCTTCCGGGGAGGACCCTGCAGGCACTCCTGTGATCCTCACTAGGCTCCAGGAAGGCTCTGGATGCCTTGTGAAGTTTGCCCCGCCTGCCCTACCTCTGGGGAGGGGGAGAAGCCATGTTGGGCTGCTTGTCCAGAGGCTTCGCTGAGAAGTCTGGGGGTGGGCCGGCAGGCCCTTCCTAAGCTCACCCCACACAGGGTCTGTGCATGGCTCCCTCCCTTGCTTCGGGGGTGTGTCCCCTGACGTCCCCTCCGTCATGTCCGGTCTCTCCTCTTTGCCGCCTCTGGGCTTGTCCTTCTCCAAGAGGTAGCCGTTGAAATGCGCCCCCCTCTGCTGCCCTCCTCCAGCATCAGGAGCCTTTTAGCCCTTCCTTCGGGGTATTAGTCCCGCTGTACAGGTGAGGAGGCTTAGTGGCTCTCCCAGTGTCACACGAAGGTGGGAGCACCCAGTGTGGGCCCGCGACAGGGGTGTGGGCGTGGCAGGAGGAGGTGGCCGTGGGGCCCGCTGACCATCCTGTCCTTCCTCATAGCCCTGCTGTCCTCCTGGTGCGAGGAACTCGGCCGCCTGCTGCTTCTCCGACATCAGAAGAGCCGCCAGAGCGACGCCCCCGGGAAACTCCCCATGCAGCCTCCCCTCAACTCCATGAGCTCCATGAAACCCACTCTGTCACACAGGTGAGTGGGCACGTGCCTCCAGGGGTGGGCGCTGGGCAGCCAGCCCTCAGGCCCCGACGTACCCTTGGAAGAGCCCCTCAGGTGGCAGGACTGGGGTGGGGGCCTCTGAGCAGCCTTGAGGATATTCCCTGTTTTCTCAAATGCCACTGTTCTTTAAATCCATGTGGGTGAGCGCCGTTTCTCCAGCGTGACAACGGAGGCTGCAAGCACTGGTCTTACCCAGCCTAACTGCTTTGTCCCTTCAGTGGAGGGCCGTCTCTTCTTGAGGTTCTAGACTCTGGGCTGAAAGGTAACCATCCTGAGCCCAGGGTCTTCCCCCTTTTCCTGAGCGAGGTGTTGGGCAAACCCGGAGACACCCGGGGCCCAGAAGGGGCTCGAGAACGTCACAGAGCTGATGGTCCCACCGGCAGATGGATGGGGCCAGAGCCAGCCCAGGCCGACCACGCAGGAACCGAGTGAGGCTGGGCTGTTAGCACAGGGGTGGGGCCACCAGAAGCGCAGGGACACAGGTGGGAATGGCGTGGCGGAGGCCATCAGGCACTGAGGAACTGGCCGGTCCGCCCTGCACCGGCCTCAGAAGGAGCGTGGGCTCAGGCCCAGCAAGTTCTGTGGCTAAGTATTCCGCAGGTCCCTTGCTGAGCTGGGCACGCTCTCGCCCAGTGCTCTACCGGCTGAGCGACAGACCCGCCATGCTGTCTGCTTTTCCTCTGCGGGTCCCGCCAACGAGCGCGTTTCGAGGTGAGGTGCATTTGCAGTCAGAGCTAGGCTCCCGTTCGTGACCCAGCCCGACCGAGGCACCCGCAGCCCAGAGCACCCCGCAGGAGACCTGGCTCACACCGTTGAGGTGCTGCCACAGACGCAGGCACTGGCCACACTCCACAAATTGAATTGGAGACTGTTGATTCTCAGAGCCACAGGGGAGCTCCTTAGGTCCAGCACCCTGCCCAGACAGGACGGCCCCAACACATGGTTCCCTGCCTCTGCCAGAAGCACTTTATAGGACGGCAAGCCCGTCACCACTGCCTCACCACACCCTCAGCCCGACCTGTGACCACTCAGACTCAGGACAGCCCCCCTTCTGTGCGTGTTTCCTGGTGGGTGGTACCGTGTTGGCATTCGGGCCAGGGCGTTTTTTCATGGTGCGGGACTTTGCAGGGCATTTAATATCTCCGTCCCTACCCACTCGGTTCTTCTACTGCCCCCTCTCCCGCCCCCACGGTGCTAAAGTACCTTCACACAGTCTTGGGGGTGAGGGTATCACCTGTGGCTAAGAAGCACTGCTCTAGAGAGACAAAACCCACCTCTGGCCGCCTTCCTCCCCTCACCCTGGCTCAGCAAAAAGCCACAGGTCTTGTCCGTCTGAGCGGCTGCCAGCCGCTGTGCACTAGCTGGGGCTGAATGCAGCCTAAACTACCCAGCTCGCATTTACCCTTCTTTTAGTCTGTTCCCACTCTGCCCCGCCAGACTCATCCTGCCTCTTGTTGCCTCACACGTCCTGTCCTTCCAGCCTGTCCCCCGCCAGTTGGGCCAGGGCCCTGCAGCCCCGCTTAGAGGCCTGCCTCAGACCTGCTTGGCCATGACCGTTCAGGCCACGGGGCGCCATGGATCTGGACCCTGGCCAGGCCTTTGCCAGGCTGTTGCTGAGCTGAGCTGCCGGCATGAGAATGTCCCGTCCTGGAGTTCACCAGATGAGGGATGTCTGTGCTCCAGGGGCTACATCTCGCTAGCTGGGGAAGTAAGACCAGTGAGGCAACTTGGGAACTGCCAGATCCAGGCAGGGTTAGGGTTCGGTGACAGGTCGGCCTGGCCTTGGGGTTCCAAAGGAGGAAAATGGCTGTCAAGAGGCTGCCCAGACCACATGGGCCTTGGTCTTCAAGGGTTTGATCTGAGAGCTGGGCAGGTGGCTTCTAGGAGTTTGAACTGGCTTTCCCTCAGTGGGCCGAAGAGCCACTGGCTGGTACCCAGTGCCCTGCCACCTGTACCACCACTGGTTCAGCTCTCTGTATGTGCTCACGGAATGATAGAGAATGCAAAACAGCAGCCTCTCAGAGATGGGAGAGCCCTGTGCCCTGGAAGGTTTCAGGGAGAAGTGATGGATGACCAGCTGCTTCCGTGGAATGTGGCCTCCTTAACGTAGCACATTCTGGACGACACCTCCCACCCTGAACGTCAGGACTAGAAGGGAAAGTGGGCCCAGAGCAGGACAGTGACTTGCCCATGAACACACCGCATTGAACCACACACAGTGCTCTGCCCTTCCCTCTGCTGCTGGCCGTTCAAGATCAGTGAGGTGCTGTCTGGTTGTTCACCCAACCCTGATCCAGACCTTGCCCTATTCCCCATTCTGTAGCAGGGCAGCTGAGACCAGAAAGAAGTGTCATCAGTTGAACAAGGACCGGTCCACATCCCTGCAGACGCAGGGCTGAGGCCGAGATCACATTGTGAGCCAGTGATTCGAGTCTGGTTGGTCTCTACTCGTAGCTTCATGAATTTCCTGGGAAATTCCCATGAGGGGCATCACCTTTTAAGTCCTCATGTAATTTCCCAAACCAGAAGGAAAGAAAGTTGAAGAGAAAGTCAAGTATTTTCACAGAAAGGAAACTTTTCTGACCACCCTCCTCCACAAGTGTATTGAGTGACGTAGGGACAGAAGCCCCTCTTGCCTTATAATTAAGGAGACCCTAACCCAGGTGAGATTGAGGACCCTGTGATGTCCAGGATTTGATGTTTGAGATGTGTGGCTGTTTGAAAACTCAGGGGTCCTTGTCTGTAGGCTCTGAGGACAAGTAAATAAAAGGGTGAGGGAGCCTTGGAAGCCTGAAGCCCCAGGCTCTCTCTGGGGAACTGTGTGACTGTCGCATGGTCACAGCCATTTACATTTTTGTTTTAATGTTTGTTTATTTTTGACGTGGGAGAGGGGCAGAGAGAGAAGGAGACACAGAACCCAAAGCAGGCTCCAGGCTCCGAGCTGTCAGCGCAGAGCCTGACGTAGAACTCAGACCCACAAACCGCGAGATCATGACCTGAGCTGAAGTCAGACGCTTGACCGACTGAGCCAGCCAGGCGCCCCGTCGTGGACATTTAGAGGAAAGGTTACATGGAGGTTGGTGCCACGGCACCAGGCTGGGAGTTGGGGCCCGTGACCCCTCGAGCCGATAGGCACACGGTGGCACTCATTGCCACGCAGGCCCCAGGCATCAGAAAGGGCCAGCCGACGGCAGCCCCGTGGCAGTTGCTGAGGGTGACAGTGTCAGGAGGAATGTCGAGTGCCCGCACGTTTGGGGAGGGCTTTGTGGTCTGGAGCAGTCAATGGGCCGTCTTAGAGTCTGGTCCTGATGAGCGAGCTGTAGGCAGGTGTGTGCTCTCCACTTTACAGGGATGTGCAGAGCTTCGGGCGGGAGAAGGAGGGCCGGGAGAGGCCAGCCCAGGGCGGCCCGGGGCCTCGGGCCCACGGTCCTGCAGCTGGACCCCTTCACAGCCCCCGCAGCGGCCCGGACTTGTTGCCGGCAGACGTTTCTGCCTTCTTCTTGCTCATGAGCGGTTAAAAAAGCCATTTGTGATTAGCACATTGTCCATATGCAAATCAGTGCTGCAAAAGTAATTAAAAGCCTAATACGTCTTGTTTACACTCTTCGTTTAATTATAGCCAGAGCCCGCTAGAGCTGGGGAACACTCCCGGAATCGAGGGGTGCTGCCCTTCTTCCAGGAGAGGGGTTTGCGGCCCCCCCAGAAGAGAGGTGCCTGGTGCGGCCCCAGGGCTCCCCTCGGTGTGGCAGGTTGGGGCACAGGCCCTGAGCCAGGCTGCGGGAGGCGAGCTGCTGCCCTGGCGTCTTCCAGCTGGGGAACTTTGGGCAGCTCTGTAACCTCTCTGTGCCTCAGTTTCCTCATCTGTAGCACTAGAATAACAGCAGTGCAGGACTTGGAACGTGCTTGCCGCCGGGCCTGGCACACAAGATGTCCCACGGGCCAGTCATTATTCCCCCAGCCCTCCGCTTAATGCCGGCAGACTCTGGCGCTCTCACTCTTGTCAGCTGACGAAGAAGGGGTCATTCAGAGCTGACCCCTGGTGTTCTCCTTTCCTTGGTCACATCACACTACCTTCACCGCCTTCATTGTTAGCTGCTTTTGTGTAGCCGTACCCAAAGCTCAGAGGGTAACAGGCCCTTCTTGCCCCCAGAAAATTAAAAAAAGACAGAGAAAGTGAGGAAGAAAGCAAGCAAGCAAAGAAAGAAAGAGAGAGAAAGAAAGAAAGAAAGAAAGAAAGAAAAGCAAGGAAGGAAAGAAAGAAAGAAAGAAAGAAAGAAAGAAAGAAAGAAAGAAAGAAAGAAAAAGAAAGAAATGAAAGGGGGATTGAAGGACCCATAAATCCTGCTCCATCGGTTCCAGATTGCTAAGATACAGGATCTTTTCCTTTCCTCCTTCCTATTGATAAAATTTAAAACCCTGTAATATGCAGTTAGCGACGCATTTCCCTCTATGTTTCACCGCAGGGAGGAAAGGAAGCGGCCCGAGTCGTTGTGATGATAGAGAGCAGTGTTAATGGTCCCCCTAAATTAAAGAGGGTGGGAGCTTCGCTCCTCACTGGCTTGGTGTTTCATTAATGGTAACTCTACAGCCTTGCATGGAGACGGGACCAATATAGCCAGATCAGGGAAATTAATTAGGGTCTGACAATACCCTTAATAGGAATTCATTATTTCTCCCAAATAAAGTGGCTGTTAGAAATGCAAGGGAAGAAATAACTCAGCCCTCCCCTCCTCTTCCCTCCATGAATGTCTGTGTAGACACTGCCACAGGAGGTACCCGGGAGCCAGGAATCATCACTCCCTCTTGCTGGGCTTTACTCATTTTCTCACATTTAGCAAACATCAGTCAGTGCCCATGGAGCTGCCAAACAGACATGTAAATCGTCTACTATAACTGCAGTGTGAAAAGCTCTTTCATGTGACAAAAAGAGCTGAGGGAATAGAGGAAAACGTCCTTGCTTCTGCTTAAGAGAATCACAAAAGGGAGTATCCAGGCTGGGCTTTGAAGTATAGGTAGGAGTTCACTAGGAACAGGAAGGCAGAGGGACACTGAAGCAAAGCCCCAGAGGCTCAGAAAACAAACAGGAATGATGATAACACTCCCTCTCATCGATAGCATTTCTGCAGAACTTCTAAGCACTATCATTGTATCAGCAAGTAAACATGGGTGCCTACCTACGTGCAGTCAGGCTGGAGAAACAGAGAGGAGAGTGTATGTACAATTTAGCAGGGACTCTGTGCCAGGCACTGTGCCGAACTTGTATTCGTATGTTTCATCTTAGGAGAGCATTCGTCCCATTTTACAGATGAGGAAGTTGAGCTGACTTAAGTTCAAGTTGATACAAATTGTTGGTAGCAGAACCCAGGTTTGACCCTATAAAGAGTCTAGGTTTAGAGCCTAGAAACTTAGCCTCTGTACCACAGGGCCTCCCTCTGCCATTTGAGTATTACCCTCAGAAATGTTTGGTTGGAGTCCCTAAATATCTGCCAGGATACTTGGTGCGGGCCAAAGCTGATGATTTGATGGATAGAGTGTTTTTTCCTGGGTCACTGTTTGGGTTTTCTCTGCAGCCTGTCTCTCAGACCAAACTTTGCAGGCCCTCTGTCCCTTCATGCTGGGCAGCTTCCCTGAGAACCCTCAGGAAGCTGTGCCCCTTGGAATTCTCAGGGACTGCGAGATGTCCCTCATAGCTTGTGCTGCCCTCACGTTATCACCATCTTCCAGCAGGGAGGCGCCATCTTCCCCGATCCTTAGCTCCCCGAGACAGTGGGGCGTGGTCAGACCCATCTGGCAGTCTTGCCCTTGACAAACTCTGGGACCCTTTGAGCCTCAGCTCCTAAGAGATGCATCTGCCGAGCCCACGTTAAAGGGAATGTGTTCTCGGGTGAAAGCCCCTTCACACAGTCCCTTGCTTCTAGAAGCCACGCGATAAATCGTAACAACGACAGCAACAGCCAGCAGTTTTAGGTGCCTGCGTTATGCCAGATATGGCCATTGTGCCTTAGACGTGTGAGCTCGTGTAATCCTCGTGACAGCCTTCTGAGAGAAGTACTAGTATCCCCATTTTACAGACGAGGACACTGAGGCATAAAGAGAGTAAGGAGCTGCTTCATTAGCCCTTCTCTGTCCCTCTCCCCAGAGGGCAGGACCTCTCACTTCCTGGGTGCCAGTGCCCGTGGGGTCACAAACGCACTGTGAGTGGTCAGCAATCGAAATTAAGGAATGGACGCCGTTTTCCCTTCTGAGGCATCCCTCTGAGGAGAGTGTGGAGAGGTGGGCTTTCTCTCTGGTTAGCAAAGGCTTTCTGAGCCCTGTAGGTTTGAAGACATCATGCCAGGCACAGGTAGCCTAACTCAGGACTCCTGGGGCAGAAGGAAAAAGGCAGGAGGGCTCTCATTTGGGCCCCCCACTCGGGCCCTAGGAATGCGAGGAACAAGTAGAGCTCAGGCCAGCGGATGCGGCAAGGGCTTCCTGGAGGAGGTGGCCTTTGGAAGAGGAGCCTGGGAAGGACGAGTGGCATTTTTTTCAGGGTGAGGATACAGCATCCCAGACCGGGAAGAGGCACAGAGATGGGAAAGCGCCTGTCCCCGTATTAGGGAGCTTTTGGCAGGCAGAGCCCTGCTGAGATTCCAAGTGGCTTCTGGGACTGCTGTCTCTCTGGGTGGATTGGATTCTTAGGGCAGTTTTGGCTGGGCTAGACTGCAGCTGGGGGGAGCTGTGGCATGAAACCAGGCCGTGCTGGATTGAGGGCGCACAGAAGGAGGCAGGATTCCTAACAGTGGGATTCTCTCAGCTCTAGGGGCCCTGGCCTCCCTTTGAATTGCAACCAGGTATGGGTAAGAGGAGAGAGTGGTTCCCGACCTGGGCTGAACTTATCTGCAGGTTAAATAGTATTTGCCGGAGGAAGGAAGAGTCTCAGAACTACACAGCCCTACACAGGCCTTCTAGGCCTCTTCTTCATCACCCTGGGCCCCCTCCCACACTAGAAGGGCCCAGGAACCTGGCTTGTCCTTGCTCCTTGGGCACAGGGAGCCGGAGCCGGGCAGCCCCCCTGGCGGTGGTGTCTGAGTCCGGGCAGAGGCGTCGGCAGGGCTGACTGCCATGGGCCTGTGGGGGCGAGAGCCTTCACTGCGACAGCAGGAGCCGTCTCCCCAGGAGATGAGTCACAGCCGTGTTGGTGCGGCTGCCACTTCTGCTTCTGCAGCAGGTGCGAGTGGGGGCGAGCAAGTCCCCGAGACCGCCCCTCCATGCGTGTGCCTGTCTCTTCCCCCGCGTGTGCACAGCAGCATGTCAGCGGGGTTCATGTGCACGCACACATACGTGTCCCCCTCCGCACGCGTGCGCTCCTGGTATGTGCCTGGGCTCTGGGGTGAACCTTGCAGCCGGGCGGTGGGATGCCCAGTTTGGGAACGATGGTTCCAGTCGCTTCTCACCGGCTTTGGGGTGGAGGGGATGAAACAGGAAGGAGCTGGTTTCCGCCCACAAGGCCCACCCACGGAGCTGCAGGGCAGTTGGGAGCCTGTTTGTGGGCCTGTGCAGTATCCTGGTGAGCCGGGGCCTCCCCACCCAAGGCGGTGAGACAGCAGCTGCCGGCTCCCCGCCCAGGCTTCAGGCGGGGCCCTGCTGGGTTACAGGGGCTCCCGGAGGGCTTTGCTTCCCGAGCCTGCCGAGTGCGTGCTCAAAGGACACGAACCTCGGGCAGAATGGGCCATCAGCCTGGAGGGTTGATGGCAGCTTGTGGGGCAGGTGGACTGGAGAGAGAAGACAGACTCACCCTTGTGTTCTGTTAAGCTGATGGGAGTCCTGTGTTCAATCTTGCACACCTAGAATGAGCCTCACAGGACAGCTGGTGTCTAGGGGTCTCCTCTCCGTTGTTTAAAACTGTCGCCTGCAGGGCCTCCCTTCGAGACTGTGGTGTGCCAGGCCCGCGACCAGATGGTACCCCAGCCCTCTGTGACTTGTGCCAGAGAGGTGGGTCTAGCCCAACTGTGCTGACGAGCAGGCTCGTTGCTTACTTGCCTGTGCTGCTGCGTGCCCCCCTCCCCCCGAGCTCTCTGGGCACCCAGGTCCCCATCGGCCATCCCAGATGCAGAGTTTGAGGTGTCTGTCACCTTTGGCCTGTGCATCCCGGCCTCACCCCCCATCATCAAACATGATGCAGACACGATGCTCCCGGCAGGAGCAGGGAGCAGGCAGGAGGGCTGGTTCCCGAGGACATTTCCTCCCCTTCAGGTTCTTGGCCTGCTGTTTGCCCCTGGAAATCACGAGTAATGCTCCAGCCTATGTCCCTTTCTAGTTGAGAAAGCCTTTTTGTCTGCATTCGTCTCTCTGAGCCACATCAGACTGACACGACCAAGGCCTGTGTTGCTCAATCTTCCTTGACTGAGACCCAGAGTAAAAGCACGTATTAACGGCTGTGACCCAGGACCCACTCATACGTGTATATAAAATCAAGATGTTAAGTTCAGGGAATAATATGTATTCTCACCACGTGTTCATGCTTAACTACTTTCTGTTTTATTCCCTCTTTTTTCCCCTCATGCTGGTTTGATGTCTTGACCCGCTCGGGTTTCATGACCTACAGCTTAAAAACTCTTGAGAGGAGAGTGGGCGAGTACCATTCTTAGGCCCGTTTTACAAAGGAGGGGACTGAGTGCAGACAGGTGGGAGGAACTTGTCCCCCGAGCCAGGGAGGGACAGGACTTGTATCCAGGGTACCCTGCCCCCCCAAAAAAAAGCCAGGAGAGGAGGAAAAGGGAGCAGTAGGATTTCTCTGAGACCAGGAGGTCGGGGCAGGCCACTCCAGTGAGGTGATTTCTGAGCAGAGATAGGAAGGAAGCCAGGGGCTGGCCGGGCAAGAGGGTGTGAGGCCGGGGAAGAGCAAGCCTGGGCAGACAGTGCCGTGGTCCTGCCCTCCAGTCCGACCGCCCCCGCAGGGCCCCGCGTGCCTTGACTGTGTTGACTGCCGAGGGTTCGGCCTGGCAAGAAACAGGCGTGAGACTCAGACCCCCGGCTCCTCTCTGGCTGCTTGTCATGCAGGACTGCGGCTCCTTCCTATAAGTCCTGACCTCTGGGCTGGCTCCCAGCACCCCCAGGGCCTGCTAAGCTGGGGTAGAAGCTCTCCAGGAGTGAGTGAGAGCTTTTGCCTCCTGCCGACTTCCTGTGACGAAGGCACGAGCCCAGCAGAGGCACGAGGCGCTTTCTACCACGCCACCCTCCTCCAGGCCTCCTTCCCCCATCCTGGTACCCAGCAGTGCTGCCCGGCAGGCCTCACTGCTGCCCGTCGGGGTGCTGTGCGGGGCCACTAAAGCAGATGTGGGTGCTCTGTTTCTCTGCGCCTTCTGGGGCCGGGTCTGGGATGTTCTCCTGGTGAGAGGTGCCAGAGTCCAAGCGGAACAGGCTCCAGAGGAGAGACAGCTCCGGCTCAGCACTCATAAAGCCTGGGCCTCGGGCATGTTCTCGATGCTGTAACCCCAACAGCCCTCTCCCTCTCCCTGGAGTCACTCTTTGCAGCAACTAACAGGAAGCCATTATTGAGCACTTACTGTGTATAGGGCAGGGTGTTGGGCCTAAGGTTAAGTCCTTGCTTCTGGTGTTTAGGGGCTTCCCAGGAGATGTCACCAAACACAGTGGGTACTTCTGGGCCTAGCGACGAGACTGGGGAGACGTGGGTACGGCTGCTCCAGGAGAGCTGGGAGCCAAGCTGGGAGGCAGGATATGCTGATGAGCTGACAGGGTAAATCGCTCTGAAGTGTGTGAGTTTGGACTTTGCCTTGTAAACACTGAGAGCCAAGGAAGGTCTTTGATCACGCAGAGCGTCTTGGGGGTTGGAGGGAGATTAGCTTGGCAGGGATGTGCAGGAGAGACTGGGGTTGGGAGCAGGGGAGGAAGCATGGCAGGCAGGCCTGTACCTGTGATGCAGAGTCGGGAAGGAGACTGACGTAAGGAAACTCCTGCCAAAGTCCAGATCCGCAGGGCTGTGTGGCCAACCTGCTCTGAAGGGTCGGGAGGAAGGGGGAAGAGGTGAAATTCAAGACTGGGGCCCTTCCGGCCTTTTCTGAGAAGGGACCGGGAAGTTCCAAGGGGAAGCGGGTGTGGGGGAACCAGAGCTTTCTGGAGGGACCACTTCATGTCAGAGCGTGGTTGGAGGAGGAGCTCAGGTTGGGCCTGCGGCTCTCTCTTCTTCCTCGCAGCGCGGCCTGTGGACTTCGGTGGCCTAAGGTGAGACAGACAGCCATGGGGGTGTCCCCAGCAATGCGGGGAGAGGTGGTCGCTTGGCACGGTCCGTCACCGTGCGATGTCACCTGTTCGGCGTCGGACAGCCTGTCAGGGCTGGGGGGTCTAGAGCTGGCTGAGACGGGGGTCACCTGGGCTGGGCTGGGCTGGGCTGGGAGCTGCGGAGCGTGGTGGAGTGGCGGGGCCCTCCTGTGTACGTGGCCCCTGAGAGAACCCCCCCCTCTGTCTCCCTCTGCAGTGATGGGTCGTTCCCCTATGACTCTGTCCCTTGGCAGCAGAACACCAACCAGCCTCCCGGCTCCCTCTCCGTGGTCACCACGGTTTGGGGAGTGACCAACACATCCCAGAGCCAGGTAAGAGCCTTTCCTGCCCCCAGCCCCGGCCCCTCCCAGGCAGGACCATCCCCTGAGCCCCGGGGCCTTTGGGTCCCCGTCCCGTGCCAGCCCTCCTGGCTCTCCTGGGCTCTGCCTGGCTGGAAAGACCGGCTCTCAGGGCACACTCAGCTGTGGGCACGCCTCTACCCTCCACACCTGCCTCAGGAAGGTGGCAGCTGGCCCCTACACACCGTCCCCGGTCTGGGGCCCTTCCTGGGGAATGAGTCTCATCTGACGGAGAGCCAGTTCTTCCCCAGCCCACGTTTACTTTGGTTGGATAAATGGGAGAACTGGCTGTTACTGGCCTCAGGGCCCCAGTGTCTGGGGTCTTTGACACTGGGTAACCTAGGTTAGATTTTAGCAAAATGGTGAGCTTTCAGCTTGTGACAAACCCCTCCCCACATGCCTGGCCAAACCTGCCTCCTGCTCTCGCCCCTTCCTCTTTCCTCCACTCCTTCCTCTCCCGCCGGCCCAGCCTCTGCCATGGCCATGCGGAAGGCTCCGGGCTGTTTGCCGCCTGGGAGGGCACCACCGGGCCTCCCTGCAGTCTCGGGGCACAGGGGTCCCTCGGCCAGCATCCTGCCACCCTCTGGAGCTGGCAGATGGGCTCTCTTCGCCCTCACGGAGCAGCATCCCAAGGCCTCTGTGTGGCCCGACCCTCCGGGCATCCAGGACCCTTGGCAGGGGGAGGGCTGAGAAGTCCAGTGCCTTCCACCTGGCACCAGGGGCAGGACCAGCCCTGCCTCACTCGATCATAGGATGAGGCTCTCCTCTTCTGTGCTGCCTGCTTCCGGGCTGCATTACCCCTTCGAAGCATTCATATGCTCTGGGAACAATTCATGCCTCCACTTTTCTCCTCCTTTCTCTCTGTTCTCCCTCTTTCACCATCGCAACCCCCCCCCCCCCATGTCTCCTTCTTCCTCCCCATGCCGCCTGGGGTACCGCTTGAGTGACAACCACTCTCTGCCCACAGGTCCTCGGGAACCCTATGGCCAATGCCAACAACCCCATGAATCCAGGCGGCAACCCTATGGCATCGGGCATGACCACCAGCAACCCCGGCCTCAACTCTCCCCAGTTTGCTGGGCAGCAGCAACAGTTCTCGGCCAAGGCCGGGCCCGCTCAGCCCTACATCCAGCAGAGCATGTACGGCCGGCCCAACTACCCCGGCAGCGGGGGCTTCGGGGCCAGGTGAGCAGCCTTCCACCCAGGAGGAAGATTCCAGTTTAAATGCCAGCACCGTGCTTCCTGGCACATCATTCCCCATTTTTGAGGCCGATCTGTGGGTCAGACACTACAGCACCTGCCGTCAGGCCCGTGGTGATGGGACCGTGTGCTTGGGCCTCAGAGTGACCCTTGTGCCTGGTGTCTGTATATGCTGGGACCCACGGAGAGGGCGGCCCCAGCAGCGGGGGGAGAGCTGCTTCACGCAGGTCAGGCAGGTCACCGCCCTGCCGGTTGTGGAGGCAGAGATGCATAAGGTCAAGAATCACCAGGGTCAAGAGGAAGGGAGGAAGGTGCACAGAACCCCAGGAAGATGCTGCAGGGATGTGGGGGGCAGGCAGAGGCAGCCTATTCCTCCTCGGCCATCCCGTACTGTCCAAGACCACCTCTCGGGCTTCACCCCTCTCCGCAGCCCTCTAGCGGCCGCGAGAGTCCGTGCCGACCGGCACCCGACACGGGCGGCTTGCTGGTCACCAAGTGACATGAAGGGCTGCCAGCCCACAGGAGGCCCCGCGCCCCTTTGGGTTCTGAGTCTAAACACCTCCCCTGTCTCTGAGCTGGGGGCAGGAGGGCTGGGAATGACCCCTCTTCTCCCTCCCAGCCCAGGGCTTACCGCGGTTCATCTGTAGATTCAGGCGGTATCTAAGTCTTCCCTTCTTCTCGCTTGTAGCTACCCCGGGGGTCCTAACGCCCCCGCAGGCATGGGCATCCCTCCGCACACCAGGCCGCCTGCTGACTTCACTCAGCCGGCGGCTGCTGCCGCGGCAGCTGCAGTGGCGGCGGCGGCAGCCACAGCCACGGCCACAGCCACGGCCACTGTGGCAGCCTTGCAGGAGACGCAGAACAAGGATATAAACCAGTACGGACCGGTAAGGGCCCCACCAGTCCCAGTCAAGCCTCGGCCCGCTCAGCAAGGCAGGCAGCCCCGGGAGTCAGGCCTGGGGTGTCAGTGCCCTGGGTGCTGGGAAAGCTGATGGGGTCGGGGTGTGTTTGGGCTTTCTTGGAGGCACGTGGAAAGGTGTGTGTCAGGACGTGGGTGTGGCGGGGGAGGGGGGTTTGTGTTTGTTCCGCGTGGGTTTGTGGCTCGTGCGTGTCTGAGAATGGGGAAGGAGGTACCTCAGTGCCCTCTGGGCTGCTGCTCGCCAAAGAGTGGACTCCATGTCTAAAATGTCTTGTCACCAGTCTATCCCCGTGGTGGCCTCTGAAGACCATATACTCCTTGTCATCCCATCTGGGGGTTGAGCCCTGGTCCCAGTTCTGCTCCCCTGACCTTCAGGACGGGTGGCATGTGAGGCGAGGGGGTTCCCCGCAGGAGTGCAGGACAGGGGACAGGAGGTGGGGACCGTAGGATGGGCACAGCTGGGACTGCCTCAGATTGCCGATGGAGGGTGTGTCTCCATTGGCCAAGGGCGGGGCCAGGGCTTCCAGGAAAGGGGCTCCTGCCTCCATCCTCATCCCCCCCCCCATCCTTCCACGCCCCTCCCCACCTCTGCACCTTCTTCCCGTTCCCTGCCTGCCTCCCTGGAAATGCTGCCTGCTCTCTGGAGTGACTGCGCCCCCACCCCATAACACCCTTGGGCTGCATCTTTCCCGTGTGGCCTGCAGAGGGCAGCGGTGAGCCCAGGAGGCCAGAGATTCCCTTGGGGCCTGGTCACCAGCTGCAGCCACACAGGAAAGTGCCCCCCAACCCAGAGCCTCCCACCTCCCCCACCCTTCCCTCCCTGCACTTTCAATGCATGTGGCATTTTATTCTTTTTTTTTTTTCTTCTTCTCCCGTTGAAGGTCTGTTCCTCTTTCCAGATGGGTCCCACCCAGGCGTATAACAGCCAATTCATGAACCAGCCCGGGCCGCGGGGGCCTGCCTCCATGGGGGGCAGCATGAACCCCGCAAGCATGGCGGCTGGCATGACACCCTCGGGGATGAGCGGCCCTCCCATGGGGATGAACCAGCCCCGGCCGCCCGGCATCAGCCCCTTTGGCACCCATGGGCAGCGGATGCCCCAGCAGACCTACCCGGGGCCCCGGCCCCAGTCCCTGCCTATTCAAAGCATAAAGAGGCCATACCCGGGAGAGGTGAGTGTGACAGCAGGCAGGTGGCGTTCATGGTGGGAGCTAGGGGCAGGGTGGGGGAGGGGGGAAACCTGGGGCTTGAAAACACGGACTGTGGGCAGTACTTTGGAAAGGGTACGAACTGACCTGGACAAAACCTGGACCAAAAGGCCAAGCCTAAGGACTGAGGAATCGGGCTCCAGGCTTTAAGACCAGCTCTGCCATTTCCCAGCTGGAAGTCCTTGATCAAGCCGTGTCCCTTCTTGAGTCTTGGTTTTTCACCTATAAAAGATGGTGACAGTCCAGCCTACCTCCTGGGGCTGCTTGGAAGATTTGAATGAGGGGCTGTACCCAGGGCTCTTGGCCCCAGGCGGGCACGGACAGCTGCAGCTGCCGACTGGCTACTGGGTGACTTGAGTAAGGAGCGAAACCTCCTCGAGTCCACATTCCTCACATCCACATGAAGGCTTCTCACTTCCAAGAGCGAGAGAGGAGACAAAACCCTGTACATATCTAATGCCTGTGCACGTCGGAGAAGTGATTGGAAGGCAGACAGTGTGCTTCTTAGGGCTCTTCGCCATCAACTGTCAGCTGCTCTTTCGGGAGGAACATTGCCTAATTGGCTGCCCAGCCAGCTCGGCCAAGGGGGCGGTGAAGATTTAGGGAAGTAAAACCCACACCTGTCCTCTGGGAACCGAGACCTCAGCAGGAAAGAGAAGGTCTAAGCAAGAACCCATAAGGCAGTGATGCACGGTGGGGTGTATGGAATTCAGCTTGAGGTCAGAGAAGGAGGACTTCCTGGAGGGGGTGTCATAGGGCCTTCCGTGAGCAACGGGAAAACAAGTTGGCAGCAAGTGGCCTATCTGGGTAAGGATTTAGCTCAAGAGCAAAAGACACAGGGCCCCTAGAATCCTAGCCCAGCGCCCACGCTCCTCAGGGAGACTGCCTCGATTCCTTACCTAGGCGAGGCTCCCTGCTGAGCAATTTCCCGGCAGCTGTCTGCTTGCTGCCTGTTCTCAGACCTGCTTCCCCCTGCTTGTCTCAGAACTGTGGCCTTCAGCTCGGGCTTGCAAGTGGGTTTAGAGTCTAACCTTAAGTTCCTCGAAGGTCTCTGTGATTCCCTCAGTATTCACCCTGGCTGGGGCTTGGCCATTGTTGGAGGCGTCCTGAATCCAGTTAAGGGAGAGGTCAGGGACCTCCTCAAACACCCAGACACTCCTGGGTGGGCACGGGTGCAGGGAGGTACCAGCCAGAGAAGGACCGTGGCTGTCAAGGCACTGGCTGTCCTTGTGCTGGGGTCTCAAGCCGCTGGCCTCCATCTCCCACATACAGCCCCCCACATGAGCTCTGGGCCCTCTCTCGCCCCTTCTGTGCTCACACTCCCAGCGTCCCTGCTGGCCGGGCTAGAGATGTATGTGCAGACCCAGACTCAGGGCTGCAGGCCCCCAAGGAGGTGATGGCAGGAAGGGAGATCGGGAAAGGAATTCCCAGTCGTTGCTCTGACATCCGTCTGTGCCTGCCCTGTGCTGCGCTGCCCAGGGCCCGCCAGAGGCCTTCATTTATGTTTACTAAATCATCCTCTTCGTAGAATGCTGATGCTCCCCGGCTACAAAACGCCTGGCTCCGGGCTGTGACGCCGGGTAGTCACGTGGCCTGACGCTGCCTGGGAAGGCAGGCCTTCCCTCGCAGCGGCATGCTTCTAGAACCTTTGAGCTGTTGGCACGTTGGGCCAGGGGCAGGTGCCAGACTGCCCCGTGCCACACAGGACTCCTCCTCTGCAGTCTGGTGGGAAGGCCCCAGCCCCCACCTGCGTACCTCCTCCGGTGACGTGACGGGAACCCACTGTCATGCAGAGCGGCCACCGTGTCCCAGCAGTGTGAGTGGCAGATTCTCTGACACTGGCGTGGACACCTCCCTCCTCCACGGCTTACCTTCAGATCCTGCTTTCATTTGTTGAGCGAGGATTTATGGAGGGTCCACTGTCTACCAGATTCCGGGACACAGCTGGGACCTCTGAGCCTGGAGGCAAGAGAGACAGTTACTAAACCAGGAGCTTCAACAGACAAGGGAGAGGGAACCAGCGACTCCACAGGACGTGATGGCCTGGAGTGTCTGGGCGGCAGGTGGCCCCTGAGGGTCACTTAATCTTACAGAGGGGGAAGGCAGCTACGAGGTGGGCATCAGCGTGTCATGTGTCACGTTGTAGATCTCCGAGGACAGTGGTCCTGCCCCTCCCTGGAGCTGTCTTCTCTCTCAGTTGCCTGTCTTGAGAAGGGTTGTCTGGAACCTCCACAAGGCGGCTTTTCCCCACCCCTGCAACATGGCCCAGAACGGAGTGGCTGTGCGTTCTCTTCAGTGTGGGCTCTGGGGACGGTGCCTCCCAGATTCAGCCTCAGATTGCAGGGGTCGAGGGAGTCCCCTCTCTGGAAGCACATCCTGTTGTCTGCCTTCCCCCGTCACGTACCAAGTACTAGGAGAGGCACAAAGGGGGCTTTGGAATAGGGCCCCCTCACGATGGCAGGAATGAGAGGCTCTGAAAGTGCCCTCGGTTCGGGGAGCAGGGTACTTGGAGAAGACATCTTCACGGTGAGGGGGCCTCCAGCCGCACAGCCAGAACCTAGTGTCTCAGAGCAGCAAGGGCCTCAGACATCATCTGGTTCAGCCTCCCCTCTCCGGGTGGGGGAGGGGGCAGTTTGCCAGTGGCAAACAGCAAGGACAGAGGTGAGGTGGCCATCTGGTGAGTAGCTTGGCCCCACGACACTGACACACCTTCTCCTCTCCTTTGCCGCCACAGCCCAACTATGGAAACCAGCAATATGGACCAAACAGCCAGTTCCCCACCCAGCCAGGCCAGTACCCTACCCCCAACCCCCCACGGCCGCTCACCTCTCCCAACTACCCCGGGCAAAGGATGCCCAGCCAGCCGAGCACGGGGCAGTACCCACCCCCCACGGTCAACATGGGGCAGTATTACAAGGTGAGTTCTACCACCCCACAGGCCCCTTCCTCCCTCCCCACCTCCCATCCCCACCCCCACCCGTGTCCTCTTGGCTCTGTGTTCCCCTGAGGCACCAGGGGGCAGGCAGAGACTTCCAGGATGTGTCATCTTGTCCTCAGAGCCATGTGTGCAGCGACCAAAATGTCCGTTCCTATTCTCACGGGCTCAGACAAGGGTTTTGTCCTCTCCTTTCACTATTTACAGCACACGGGATAATAATTTTAAAAAATGCATTTTTTTAAAGGAAAAAGCGTCCACCTAGATATATTAATATTAGTTCTAAACCTTGTTTCCCTACACGCACATGGGCATCAGCCTGTTCTGAGACTTACTAAGGCTATAATTTTGAATCTGTTTCTTTCACTTGACGTGAAATCACAAGCGTGTCACTTACTGCTACAAAGTCTCCATGGTTTTTATTCTTTTAAGGATGTTTAACATTCTGCGGATACATAACCACACCCTATTTTATTCACTTTTTATTGGATATTTGGGTTGTTTCTGATTTTTCACTTTGGAAGTAACAGTATCACAGGTATTTTCAGGTACATAGCTTTTTCCTCCCTCTTTTTTTTTTTTTTTTTAATGTTTATTTATTTTGAGAAAGAGGGAGGGAACAGAAGCAGGGCACAGAGAGAAGGAGCCAGAGAATCCCAAGCAGGCTCCGCGCTATCAGCTTAGAGCCCAAACGGGGGCTTGAACTCAGGAACTGTGAGGTCATGACATGAGCCAAAATCAAGAGCCGGACGCTTAACCGACTGAGCCACCCAAATGTCCCTCGCTTTTTCCTTCTTTGGGATTATTGTAAAGTACATCTCAGGAGTGAAGCCTGCTCTAGAAACACTTTTACGTATATTTGGCGAGAATTCATGCTGACTTACGTGACCACCTTCGCTGCTCTAGCTTTAACACACTAGGTGTTTCTGGGTTTTTTTTGTAAACTCATGCTGTATCACTAGCTATGGAAAGAGAGAGGAAATGCTGTCCCCGAGGGTGACCTGCTCCACCCCTGTCCCGCTCTGCACCCCAGCACTGGATGGGCCTCACCAGCATCCCCTGTATGGTACCACTGGCCAATTTTCACATCAGGAAAGAAAGCAGGCTTCTGGTAGCTTTTCTGCCTTCCACGTTCATCACGTTGTTTATCTTGTTTTAACAGCCAGAGCAATTTAATGGACAAAACAACACCTTCTCGGGAAGCAGCTACAGTAACTACAGCCAGGGGAACGTCAATAGGGTATGTTCCAGTTTTCATCCTAGCTCTAAGCCCCATGCACCTGTGTTTCTAAGGGGCCATGCCATCCCCGGGCCCATGGATCAGGGTGCATTCCCCGGTCGTCAGCTCTGGGACACAGTAATGCCCAGACAGAATCCACGGGTCCAGGCAGGTGGGCCAGGGATGCATAAGGACTGGGGCCAGAAGGGTGAGGGGCTCCTGGGGTGCCAATTGCCCAGGATGCTACAGGCCCAACTCCATCTGGGGACCCCCTGAGCTGGGGGGGTTGGAGGGTATGGTCTAGAGTCATTATGTAGGCAACCAGAGACCTGGGCTTCACCCCAGCTCTCCTCTCCTCCTGAGATTGCATTAGACTAGTCCCCCCTACCCTGAGTCTATGTCCCTGTTTGTCAAGTGGGCAGGGGACCCTGCACCTGCCTAGCACTGCAGTGCCGTGACCCAAGTGAAGGGTGGGAAGGCCCTTCCTAGGCCCACCTGTCTTCCACTTGAGACAGAGGCCTTAGTGCTGACCAGGATAGACGTATGTCCCGAGGGGTGGGGGAGGGCTCTCTTCCCTTGAGGGACCAGGAACCATAGTCCCAGGACTGTGGGGTGGGTGGGGTGTATGTCCACAGACATAGTCCCTCCTGTCCCTGTGACCCCATAACCTATGTGTGGTTTCTCTTTCCCCCCAGCCTCCTAGGCCGGTTCCTGTGGCAAATTACCCCCACTCACCTGTTCCAGGGAACCCCACGCCCCCCATGACCCCCGGGAGCAGCATCCCCCCGTACCTGTCCCCCAGCCAAGACGTTAAACCACCCTTCCCGCCTGACATCAAGCCAAATATGAGCGCTCTGCCACCACCCCCAGGTGAGTGCCCCACCTCCTCCCTCTGTCTGGCCAGCCCCACCTCCTCCCTCTGTCTGGCCAGCCCCACCTCTTCCCTCTGTCTGGCCAGCCCCACCTCTTCCCTCTGTCTGGCCAGCTCCATCCAGGGCCCTGCAGTGGGCCAGGAGCCAGGGGGCTTGGAAGTTGGACTGCCTGTGGGGGCTGGGTGTGTGGCAAGGGCAGGAGGGCTTGAAAGCAGATAAGCCCCACCCAGAAGGGAAATTTGGGGTAGGGCTGTGCTGCCAACAGTCCTCATCACCTTCCTGAGCAGCTGGAGGCTGGAAGGAAAAGCGGCTCCCAGCTGTGGAGAGAGGCTGGGCAGAGAAGCCTGGCGCTTCCAGAGTGGGGAGTAGGTGGGCATAAGAGGGGAAGTAGAGCCAGGGTGAGTGGGGCACGGGACTCAGGGGTGGTCAGGATAGGGTCGGGTGGACTGACAGAAGCAACAGGCTCCCTGGTGTGCACGCAGGCAAAGAGCCCAGCTTCTGTGGCCCTGTTTACACACACGCCTGTGTGGCCCCGTGAGCGTGCAGTTAAGGGTGCGTGTTGCATGGGCGAGCGAGCTCCACCCACAGCCCTGGAGCCCATGTTTCTGTGTGCCCGTGCGGCCACAGGCACGGGGCTCATCCAGCTCCTTCCCCACCCAGCCAACCACAATGACGAGCTGCGGCTCACGTTCCCCGTGCGGGATGGCGTGGTGCTGGAGCCCTTCCGCCTGGAGCACAACCTGGCTGTCAGCAACCACGTCTTTCACCTGCGGCCCACAGTCCACCAGACCCTGATGTGGAGGTGAGTGTCATGGCGGGGGGCACAGGCTCAAGCCAGGGGGAGGAAGCCCCCGGTGGTGACCTCCCTAGCCCAGGCATTGCCGTGAACAGATCATAGCAGCATCTGCCTGCCGCCTTCACCCGTTCAGCATCATTGATTGGGCCCTGCTCTCTGCAAGGTTTGGGGGATGTCACAGGCCTCGGCAGGTATGGTGGCCTAAGAGCAGGGAAGAGCTGTCACTCACCCTGGTCCTGAGAGACTGATCGGGGACGACCTCCCAGAGGAAAAGGTGGCTAGCTCAGACCCAAAGGCCAATAAGGTAGTATTCAACGCAGAGGCCCTGAGTTGGCAAGAGGAACTTGAACATGGCTTGCTGTGGCTAGAGCGGGGACACAGAGGGATGGGGCTGGCTTGGGCGGAACCAGCAAGTCCGACAGGTTGCGAGGGGCTGGCCGCCGAGCCAGGCAGCTGCTCAGACGTCCAGACACACTCGAGTACAAGGTCTGGAGGTGGCTGGCCAGGCCAGGCCCTATGTTCTGTGCCTTCCACACATGACGTCACTACCTGGATCTTGTCAGTGGGCAATGCTTGTGCCATTGGCAGTGAGACCAGAGAAGCTGATTAGCTTGCAGGGCTTCTCACAGCAAGCGGCAGAGCTGGGACTCAGACCCAGTTCTCTTGAATGCCGGGACCCACTGGTGTCTCCACCCTCGGCCCTTCCTCCTCAGGCAGGACTCACACTTGCAACCTTTAGCTGCCCAGTGAGCACCTAAAAGGCACGAGACGGGTCTGCCCTGGGCACATACGTGCGCACGCACAGCTCACTCGATGCCTTGACCACACTGAGCCGGCTGACCTGGGTGCTGCTCCCAACTGGAGTCTGGTTTGGACATAATCAGTCCCCTAGCTGGTCTTGTCACATTACTGTCTGTCCGTTTCTTTCCTCTGTCTCCATCCTTGGGGCACAGGATAGAGGGGCTACGGGGAGCAGTCAGGAGGAGAGCAGCAGAGCTGTGGGGTGTGGCTGGAGTGAACAGTGCAGGGGACTCTGGGCTGTGGCGGTGGGTTTGGACTGGGGATGTGGGCAGGGGGAGCATCCAAAGTGGGAGAGGAGAGCCCGGGGAGGCGAAGGCGGTGGTGCCAGCGGAGGACGCGTGGCCCTGAGGGACTTGGGCTGCGGCGAGGTGGCCAGGCGTCACCGAGGCCCCGGGCAGAGCCAGCTGAGCCTCACCGCACCCCCTCAGGTCCGACCTGGAGCTGCAGTTCAAGTGCTACCACCACGAGGACCGGCAGATGAACACCAACTGGCCGGCCTCGGTGCAGGTCAGCGTGAATGCCACGCCCCTCACCATCGAGCGCGGGGACAACAAGACCTCCCACAAGCCCCTGCACCTCAAGCACGTGTGCCAGCCGGGCCGCAACACCATCCAGATCACCGTCACGGCCTGCTGCTGCGTGAGTGTGCGGGTGGGGCTGGCGTGGGGGGCTGAGTCCCCCCTCTGGCCTGCAGCCTTGACTGCGGGTCTCTGTCCTCATCCCCGCAGCCACGGCAGTGGTCTTGCAGAAACACGTCTTCACAGACGTTGCCCCAGGGCTGGGGAATAACTGTGTGTGTCCCCCCGATCCGTGACCTGCTCTGGATCCACATCTGAGCCACACTCCTGTCCTCCCAGAGATCCGGGCCTGGCACACAGGGCTTGCCCAGGGACCTGTGGGGAAATAGATTGCCTGCCTGTCCTGCTCTGCTGGCCTCGGTGGGGGACATACGGGAAGGAAAATGACTGATCCTGCCCTTATGAGCAGAGAGACAGAAGTCACAGGATGGGGAATGCTGTCAGAATGAGGAACCTGTAGGGGCTTGTGGGGGTGTGCAGTCCTGGAAGGCTTCCTGGAGGAGTGAAGACAGGGGTGACCCCCTCTGGCAGGAAAGGTGGAGAACACATGATATGGAGCCGTGCCAGGCAAGGTTAGGAAGTGAGGCCCACTCCAGTCCTCATGCCTGGTGTCCCATAACTCATGCCAGGAGGTTTTCAACATCCGAGTCAGCGTAGAGCCCAGGTAACGGTCCCCCAAGTGGTGACCGTTGCCCGGGTCCCCAGGCTCACAAGTCCCAGGACACATCCTGGGCCTCAGGAGACCCTCTTCTAGAGTGGCATCACTGTGGATCATGGGCCCTTTCCTGTGCTTGGCCTCCAGGGGCCTCTGGGCACAAGTGGGGCCAGCCGTGGGGGCCTTGGGGCCCTGGGGTGGGGACTGAGTACACTTTTCCTTGGCAGTCCCACCTCTTCGTGCTGCAGCTGGTCCACCGGCCCTCCGTGCGCTCCGTGCTGCAAGGCCTCCTCAAGAAACGCCTCCTGCCCGCGGAGCACTGTATCACGAAAAGTGAGTGCGGGGGCGCAGGGAATGAGAACCGGGACCGGCCTTTGGCTCCATGCACACACCCCGGGGCCCGAGCGTCCCTTGGCACCAGTCCCCACCGCCCCCCTAGCTCATGTCCCTCCTTCTGGAGCCGTGGGGGTGATCAGATGAGCATGGGCTGTGAGGCCTGCCTCAATGGAAGAGCTGGCTCGCAGCACAGGATGTGAGGCAAATTAAAACCACACACCGTGGTGTAGACAGGCCAGGCAAGCTTCCTGGAGGAGGTGATCACCTAGAAGATCACTTCTAGGAACTGGACAAAGGGGATCTTCACCCAGGGATGGATTCTGGACCGGCCTCCCCACCTCAACAGCTCATGTATAAACTAGAGACAGGGTCTTGGCTCAGAGTCCCCTCCTTTGGAGGAGGCACCCAGGTGATGACTCGGGGGCAGTATGCAGGGCGATGCACCGCTGCCTCTCTGCTCGACTTGCTTCTCCACATCACCTCCTGAGCCCTCCGTCCCCGCCCGGCGCTTGTCCGTTCCCATCTCCACCCTTGTAGAAGTGAGCACGGGAGCGCCTGAAGGGCTCTCCACTGACCCAGAAAGTCAGTGGGAAGGGCCAGACCGTGTTTCTGTAAGTGCCGTAGAAAGTCCCCCATGCTGGTGAAGGCGGGGTCTGTTCCTCAGAGACTGGGGAGCTGACGCGGCTGCTCCAGGGACACACGCGTTCCACACGTCGCACGTGGGGGCTGCCGTCCCAGACAGCTGGGTGGCCCAGGGCACCCGGCGGGCCGAGCTCCCCTGTGACCAGGCCTGGGTGCGCTAGTTATTCCCAGGACCTCCCAGTGTCCGGGGGGCGGTGGAGAAGCAGGGTGTGTTTTAGCCACACGAGGGAGTGTGATATGTGCAGGGTGGCCCCGTCCTCCTCAGCCACCTGTGCCTCCTGCCCCACAGTCAAGCGGAATTTCAGCAGCGTGGCTGCCTCGTCAGGCAACACGACCCTCAACGGAGAGGATGGCGTGGAGCAGACAGCCATCAAGGTGTCTCTGAAGTGCCCCATCACATTCCGGCGCATCCAGCTGCCTGCTCGAGGTCATGACTGCAAGCACGTCCAGGTGAGTGGTCCTGGCAGGTGCGGCTCGAGCGGGAGCAGGATGGCTGGCGTCTGGCTGGGATGGTGAGGGGCAGGCGGGGGCGGGAGGGCTGGCAGCAGGGCCTGTTTCTGGTCCCCAGAGGACTCGGCGGCCATCAGCAGCCGGTTGTATTCACTCCCTCCGGCCTCCGTCCATCCTTTGAGCGAGCATCTTCTCTGCATGCTCAGGACTAGGTTCCCAGGGGACCCCAGAACCGATTTGGACAGTCCCAGTCCTGACATGTCAGAAGCCAGCTGCAAGTCCTGCACGTACGGCCACAGCTGGCCTGGAGCCCCAGGGCAGGGACACCTCTGCCTGATCACTGCTGTGTCCTGGGGCCTGGCCAGGACACCCAAGCAGGTGTTCAGGAAGTGGCCGTGGAATGAGTGACTGTCGTGGCCTGGGTTGCTCTAATAGAGCACTGTGCAAATGTGGGCAGCCTGGATGGGTGGGATGCCCTGGGTGGGGGCTGCTCAGGAAGAAGTCCCAGAAGAGGGGGAGTGGCCATTCCTGCAGAGGCTGGGGGGCCAAGCCAGGTGAAGCCTCGGCCCCTCCCTCCACACAGCAGGTCTGGAGGGCTTCGTGGTGGGAGGAGCTTCCCTCGGGGAGAACGTTGTGGGCATCAACACATACTGATGAACTCCACTGGGTGTGTTCTCGGAGCCGGGGCTGGGCTGACGGGGAAGCCAGGCCGTCATGGGTCAGGGTCTGTGGAGACACGCTGTTGGGTGAGCCAGGAAGCCTTCTGAGAGGACACAGGCGAGGGGCCATGGGGCACAAGGGCGGTGTGAGAAGTGAGCCATGCAGGGACTCAACGTGGCCGGCTAGCCATGTGAGCAGGGGAAAGGCCTCATGATCGCCAGCCCCCACAACCCAGCCCCCGTCTCCCCGCCCCCCGCTCCCTCCCTGCTGGGAGATCTTCACAAGGGTCCCAGAGACGATGGCACTTGCACCTACGCGTCCTCTCATCTGTCTGTCTGTCTGTCTCCCGGCCTCTGCAGTGCTTTGACCTGGAGTCGTACCTACAGCTGAATTGTGAGAGAGGGACCTGGCGGTGTCCTGTGTGCAAGTGAGTAACACCTACCCCGGCGGGACCTTCCTCACTGGCCTCCATCTGGGCCTGCCGTCTGGGGTCTAGCACCTCCTCCTGCCCTAGGAGCCAAACAGAGAACCCAGACACGGCAGAGGAGCTCAGCACACAGGGGCCGCATGCAGTCTTCTTGTGTCAAGTTGTCACAAGGCTGTGCTCTCCTGTCACTGCCTCCAGTAGTAACCCGTGGCAGAAGCAGAGTCTTTGACATGGTGGGGAGGGGTGCGCTATGCGCTAGTCCCTAGGCTCCAAGAGCAAAGGCCAAGCCCCCTTCTCTTTTTTTCTAGTAAAACGGCTCTGCTTGAGGGCCTGGAGGTGGATCAGTACATGTGGGGCATCCTGAACGCCATCCAACAGTAAGTGGGCACCCCCCCAGCTCGGGGCACATGGAGGGGGCGGGGGAATGCCCACCTGGATTGGAGGAGGCCAGACGGGGACATTCCTGATACCCCACCCTGTCCCCAGCTGCAGACCATTCGCCAACCCAAGCTCTCACCTCTGTGACTCTACCTCAGGAACTTTTCTATCCGGGGGCGAATGAACTGTCTAGAAAGGACTAAGCTCAGCCAGAACAAGACAGTGCCCCGGACAGCCACTTCCTGGGCGGGAGGACTTGGAGCCAGCTGTCCTGTGTCCAGCCACTTGCTTTTCCTCACCTCACCCTCCCCGTCTCTCAACAGATGTAAAAATCCCTCACACCCCTGTCATATGGCAGAGCGTGGCAAGGATGGGACAGGGGCCTAGGCAGGGACAGTTCAGTGTCTGCCTGGGCTAGAAGCCCTTGTATCCCAGGCCTGGTACCGTGTGACCTCAGCTCTGCCCCCTTGCTCCCCACCAGCTCCGAGTTTGAAGAGGTCACCATCGACCCCACGTGCAGCTGGCGGCCAGTCCCCATCAAGTCAGACCTGCACATTAAAGATGACCCAGATGGCATCCCCTCCAAGCGGTTCAAGACCATGAGTCCCAGCCAGATGATCATGCCCAACGTCATGGAAATGATCGCAGCCCTGGGCCCTGGCCCATCCCCCTACCCACTCCCGCCTCCACCGGGGGGCGCCAACTCCAACGATTACAGCAACCAAGGTGGGTGACGTTGGATGAGGTGGGAGAGTCCCAGCAGGGGTACAGGGTCTCTGGGCTCACGTGACAGGTGCAGGGGGATTGTGGTGTGAAGAGGTAGAGGCAACATACACCCCAAAACACAACCCATGTCACTGGACTTGGGGGTATGGTGGCCCATTCAACGCCATTGTGTCTCCTTCGCCACCTGGTTCCGTCCAGCCCTATGGGTCAGCACCCTGCTGAGAAGTGGGCTCTGCCTCCTGGAGTCCAGGGGACAGCTCCTTGCCTTCTTTGGAACCTGCTTTGCTGGGGGCACTAACAGAACACTCCCACCTGGAGTTCTTGGCCCTTCCCCCAGCCCTTCCGTGTTTCTCTGTGAGATCTGTATTGTCACGGTCCCTGAAATGCTCCCATCCTTCCAGGCACAGAGTTCCAGGGGTCTCTGGCCACCAAATTCACCATCCCTGCCCTCTCACTCTCCCTGCTGTCCAGACCAAGCTATGCTGTACTGCCCTGGGTTCCTAGAAAGTACCCAGCCCCCTTAAACACTGGCAATGGCAGCTCCCTGCAGGATCCAGGCTCCTGGATGATTAGAGGCCCGGAGAGGTTAACCCACATAGCAGGATCCCACAGCCTTCCAGTATGCTGGTCCTCTGATCCTTCTCCGTGGCCATGTTGGGGAGGGAGCAAGGGCCAGGGAGGCCAGACAGCTGGCTTCCGATGGTGTCACCTCGAGGCTGGTGCAGCTCTCTTTGTGGACTTGAAATCCTAATCTCCCACTCTGGGCTGCGGTCTTCCCACTGACCTACGTGCAGCCATGTGGGGGACAGTGAGGAAACAGGTCTTGGGGTCTAGCGCAGCAGATCCTGAGGAAGGCTCAGACTGGGGCATCATCTTCCCCTGCCCTCAGGAGCCTGGCCTACCTCTTGCTCACACTCTGTTCCTGCTCGTAACTGTAAAACAGCTCAGGTCCTGGGGTGCTGAGGCCCACCAGAGGAGGCTGTATTGCTGCTCCGTCTAAGGCCACAGGAGCCAGGACAGGAGTCACATCTTAACTTACATACTCCGTGTCCCCCCACTCCCCCCACCCCGTGGCTGCCTTCCCTCTGGGTGACACTGCCCCGGTGCCATCTTGTTTTCTCCCCAGGCAACAACTACCAGGGCCATGGCAACTTTGACTTCCCCCACGGAAACCCTGGCGGGACGTCCATGAACGACTTCATGCATGGGCCGCCCCAGCTCTCCCACCCCCCGGACATGCCCAACAACATGGCCGCCCTCGAGAAACCCCTCAGTCACCCCATGCAGGAAACTGTGAGTACCTCTTCATCGTCCTGACCTCCCTACCTCCCCCTTCACCCCCGTCCTCCGCGTGGGGCGGCTGGGAGCAGAGGGCTCCCCCAAGGACCTTTCTGATGTTTGCCTAGCTCCCTCCCAGGCAAAGGGGAAGACTGCCAATTGGGTCTGGGGGCTCAGAAGGAAGTGAGAGGCCTGACCGAGGCTGAGTCGGTGTCCTTGGACTTGGCCAAGGACGTTGGTTTCACCTAGGACGTTGGATTCTCAGATGGGGGAAGCTGCAGGCTCCTGTCTGCACACACACTGCACGTACACACGCCCACTTCCCACACATGCCCACCACACCCCCACACACACCACTGCCACCAGCCTCTCTCCCTGACACGCACACTCAGATGCTGACCTACCGTAGCCCCAGCTGTCTAGAATTTTGTCTCACACCTAGGCACCTGCTCCCCAGGGGTCTGAGTCTTCTGCATATCGCCACCGCCTGCTCAGCCTCAGAATATTCACGCCCCGTCCCGTGTCACCTATTAACACACCCAACAGTGGTAAGAGGCCTGGCCACCCCAGGTCCTCTTCCAGTGAGTACTGCATGGCTCTGTTTGACTTAGCACACATTTCCTGAGCCTTTACTCTGGGCCAGGTTTTGTACCCGGTGTGAGCAAGACAGACACAGGCCTTGTGCCCACGGAGCGAAGGTTCTGGCAGCGCTCGGATGGAGACAGCACGGTTGGGGTGTTTGGGGAAACCGGGGCCTGAGGGCTGAAGTCAGACCTCAGTCGTTCTGTCTGTCCCTGGTCTCTCCCCTCAGGAGGAGGGGCAGTCGCAGAGGGCCCGGCAGTGGGGTTGGGCGGGCCTGCACCGGAAGGCCAGGCTGCAGGCCCCCCATCTTCCCCCATGTGGCCTGGGAGGAAGGGCCTTGGGATCGCACTGTGATCCACACGAGGTTGGCTCTGCCAGAAGCTGTCCCGTCCCGAGCCACCCGATTCTCAGCAAGAGTGGCTGTTAACCGGAAGGCTTCTGGGAGAGGGACACTGCAGCATCTTTCCTGTGGAACTCCAGAATGCCAAGTCAGACATAGCTGCTGTCACGGGGCTTCAGCCACATGTTCTCAAGTTCCTTTCTGCCTCGTGGAGCTTCTGACTTCTGGGGGCCTCTCTCCCAGCTCCCCCTGTTTCCTCAGCAGTCCATGCCCAGGAGTCACCCAGATCACACCCCACACACGCTCACCTGTCACACACAGAGGTCCCAGCACTGGACAATGGCAGCAGGATGTCGCTTACTTTCTGAGCCCTGCCACCTGGGGTCTTTTCAGAGGGCCCTAAGCCTGTGAGTTGACTTCACAGCCTGCCCCCCCACCACCACCCCCGCCGCCCAGGGGTGCTCCCTAGATATGCACCGTCCTTCCCTATTTCTGGGCTTTCGCTAGACGGCGACCCAGAAGTACAGCTGCGAAGAGGGATAGTACAGTCACGGGTAAACTTCCCCGCGCCAGGGCAGCCTGGCCCTGGCTGAGCACCAGCTGGATGCCCACGTGTGCGGACACTGGCAGAGAGGCTCCCATCAGGTGCTGGGTCACTGAAGGACTCTTCCTTGCAGGAGAGGTGACCGGTGTATCAGCAGGTCTCAGAGCGTCCCTCCGGGCCTGAGGGGGACAGCCGTTGTCAGCAGATCTAGAGACTGTCTGCCTGGGCTGGGCTGGGCTGCTCCAGGAGTGTGGAGCCACTCCCTGCCCCCCAGAATGGGCACTGTGGGGCACCCACGGGCATGGGTGGGAGTCACAAGCTGGCCTCTTACTGACAGTCATGGTGGCCATTCTTCCAGCCTCTCCTGGTCCTTCCCGCCTCGTGTGCATCCCCCCCACACCGTCCCACAGTCGTACAGTCGGTCCCGGGATGGAAGGGGCCCTGTGCTGCCTGGGGCTGGCTGGACTGAGCAGAGGCTCCCAGCAAGGCCTGGGAGCAGCTTTAGGAGAAACAGGAAGAGGTACTAGGGTCTGGAGATCAGGCTGCTGTTTCGAAACCCACGAAGGAAAAACGAAATGTGTGCGTGGCCTGGAAGATGGGATGGGTAGGAAGGTATAAAAAGACCAAGGAGACGTTTGCTCACCGGCAGCCTGGCGGGTCAGGCTCCCCTTGGCTAGCATCATGTGAGTGCAGTTGGGGGACCTGCTGGGGCACTGGCTGTGGGCTGAGAGTGTGGACTTGTGCTCCAAGATCTGAGCTCTGAAGGGAGGCTGCTTGGGATAGCACCCAGACCAGCAGGGAAGTTTCGATGTCATACACCATAAGGCCCCCTGCCCGGCCACAGCCCTGGTGTTTCAGTCCACGTGCACACAGGAGAGCACGGGCCTCTAGTGGATCTGTTAGAGAAGCACTTCCTGCCTCACCGGGGCACCCCCTCTGTGAGGCCTAGCACCCAGCGAGGCACAGAGGTGCCTGCCTTCCTCGGCACCCAGGGACGCGGCCTACAGCTGCCTAGGTGGGTGGCCAACAGGAAGGGTCTGGCAATGCGGAGAAGCCCTGCTCTGCCCCTTTGACTTGGGGCTCACTTCTGCCCTACCCTGGGCAGCGGGCAGGGCTGGTCCCAAGGGGCCAGCCGCTGCCACCTCGGGCCCTTGGAAGGTGCCTCTGTGTCCAGCATCGTCCCCCCTTCCCCCCGGCCAGGGCCCGTTGTGGGACGCAGACCCCTTCCTGAGCTGCACGCCTGCCCATGCTGTCTGTCCGTGTCTGCTCTCCGCTGCCCCTGGCCCTCGGGGGGCAGCGAGCAGGGGTGGGGGGAAGGGGTGTGCCGTACCACGCTGCCAGCGTCACCCTCCCCGCCTCCCCACTCCTTGGAAACATGCCCATTTGCTTCTCCATTCTGCCCTTCCTGTTCATTGTGGTGATGGTGTCCGGGCTACAGAGGCAGAGGGGCTTGCGGGGGGCCTGGACCATGCTCTCAGTGTCTGCTTGTCCCAGAGCTCCGGGCCACCTCCCTCCCGGCCCCCACATGGCCTCAGAGGCCCCGGCCCCGCCTCCCTCTCCACAGCCTCCCTGACTGGCAGCCTCGGGGGAGGACTTTTTTTGTTTGTTTCTCCGCAAAACGACAACGACCACAAAAAGCATTGAGCTTTGTAAGGGGGTGGCTTTGTTTTGGGGGTTTGTTATTTTCCTGGTTTTGTTTGGTTTTCATTTCTCCAGGCATCTCGTTGCTGTACCTCGTCACCTCACATTTCTTTTCTCCTGCTCTCTCCTCCTCCACAGATGCCACACGCTGGCAGTTCTGACCAGCCCCATCCCTCCATACAACAAGGTTTGCACGTCCCACACCCCAGCAGCCAGTCAGGGCCTCCATTACATCACAGTGGGGCTCCTCCTCCTCCTTCCCAGCCTCCCCGGCAACCGCCACAGGCCGCTCCCAGCAACCATCCACACAGCGACCTGACCTTTAACCCCTCCTCAGCCTTAGAGGGTCAGGCCGGAGCACAGGGAGCATCCGACATGCCGGAGCCTTCGCTGGATGTAAGTTGGGGTCACCACCGGCCTGGGGCTAGGCCTGGCGCTGGGACCTGCCCGAGAGCAGGGGTGGGTGTCGAGGGCTCAAGGCCCAGGGTGGAGGAGGTGCAGCTATGAGGGGGTGGGTGGGTGGTGGGTGGGCCTAGCCAGCCTGCCTCCCCTGGCTCCAGAACCAGGAAACCCCACAGTGGGGAAGCCTCACCAAGGGTCCCAGCATCCCTCCCCCGCCCCCTTCCCCACCTTGCCGGCACCTGCCCTTCGGTCCCCTCGGCCACAGTCCTGCAGCCCCTCCCTGCCCCACCCCACCTTCCCCCACAGGCCCTCACAGAGTCCCTCTGGGCCAGGGTCCTGGAGGAAGCACAGGAAGGCCCCCTGCCCTTCTTCCTTCCGACCCCCTCCCCGCCCCCACCCCCACATCAAGCTTGCCATCTCAGTGTTCGCCACACTCTCTGGCCTGAGGCAGGGGAAGGGCTGGAGTGACAGGGTCCCTCTGTCTGTCTCGCTGGTATGTGTCTGTGTCCAGTTTCCTGTCCGTGTGTTGTCCACGCCCTGTGTTGCCGCTTTGCTCCATTGCTCACTCAGAGAGGCCCCGGTGAGGGGTGACAGTAGGACCAGCCTCGGGTCGTTCCAGGACTACTGGGGCAGAAGTGGGTGGCTGAGATTCAGGGGTCTCCCTCCTTGAGGCCCGACCGGTCTGGAAAGCGGGGTGGGAGGAGCCCTCGAGTGATGGGGGCCGGGTAGCCGGCTAGGGTGGGCCGGGAAGGGACACGTGGCACTTGCCCCTCCCATCCCACGCCCCTAGGGTCTAGATTCCCAGAGAGGAGGCCTGCTCTGCCCTCTCCACGCCTCAGCCCCACTGTGGTCGCCCTCTGCCCCGGCAGGCAGCGGCAGTCTTTATGGTGAATGGGGTTTCCTTGGCTGTGCGGCCATCTAGGGTTCGCCCCCAGCTCTCCTCCCCAGACCCGTCCAGTGAGGGTGCTCTTAGGTTCATGAGGTTCCCCGGTGTGACAAAAGGAGTCCGAGGACCTCACAGTAGAGGATAGGGAGAGTCTGCAGCCACAGCCCAGGGGCCGCAGGGAAGGATGGTTCCGTGCCGCCCTCTGGTCATAGGCTCACCAGGGAGCAGTGAGCTCCTGGGGGGAGGTCCAGGGTGCCGAGAGCTACAGGGACCACCGGCCTTACGTGCAAAGTCATGTGGTTTCTACTGGGAGGCCTTCGTGACCCAGGCTTCCTCTTGGCAGGGTCTTGGGGCCAGAGGAAGCCCGGAATCAAGAGAAAGCCCCCTGACCTGCCACGAGCCTTCCCGGCTGGCGGGCCGAGGGCCTGTCTCCCCCACACTGGAAATAAGCGCGGGTGTGCCCCAGGCTAGCCCAGTGGCCTGGGCGCGTTTGAGGCCAGCCAGCACGGTTAGTGTCCCCTGTCCCGCCAGGACCCCGGGAAGCAGGTAGAGAAGCACGCACCCCGGCAGTCCTTGGGGGCACCCCTGCAGTCCTCACCCTGGGCCAGCCCAGCCCCTCAGCTGACACCTCATCTGGGCTTCTGTACTTCTTTTCCAGCTCCTTCCAGAACTCACAAATCCCGATGAGCTCCTCTCGTACCTGGATCCCCCCGACCTGCCGAGCAATAGTAACGATGACCTCCTGTCTCTCTTTGAGAACAACTGAAGCCCACCCCTCCACTGGGGCCATCCCCCCCCACTCTGCCTCCTTCCCCGTCTGTCCCACACACACTTTACCACTGGGAGCCCATGCCCTCAGACCGCCCCTGCTGCGGCCTTCTCAGAGCAGAGGAGCGGGAGGGTGCACTGTGAAGGCTGTGTGGGTCTGGTGCCCGTGCCCAGAGCAGGCCCTGAAGATGAGCCTCGAGGTGGGGAACCGGCCCGGCGAGAGGGCACACGCTGACAAAGCCTTCCTGGTCCCTCTGTGTGTGCTGATTCCAAACGACCCTCCAGTGCCCCCCGAGGTTCTTCCGGTTTCTAAACTGTAACCCTGCCTCCCTGCTTCCTGGCCCAGAGCCTCCTTCAAGTGACTGAGCCTGAGAGAAGGCGCCCCGAGACCCAGGCAGGCCCCGAGCCTTGGAGGAGCAGTGACGGTTGGCGGCAGTGAGAATGGCCCACCCACCACCACCACCACCACCACCACCACCACCACCACAGAAAAGCACAAACCTCTGGGAAAGAGAACTCTCTCAGGGGCCAAGGTCGTCGCTTTGACCCCTGACCTCTAAGCCAAGATACCCTGTAAACACTCTCTCTCAGAAAGCAGAGAAAAAAAGGACAAGATTCTGTGTTCGAGAGAGGGTGTGCCATTCCTGCTTGGGGACCGGTGGGAAAGGGGGTCAGGGCCTCCTCAGAGCCAGGACAGTGCAGCTGGCCCCATGACCTCTGGACTCAGTCCGGGGCCCGGCCTCGGGGAGCAGAGGGAGAGAGTCCCCAGCCAAAATTACTGTGCCCTTAGTTGGGGGGCAGGGGGATGCCGCCAGCCGGAGTCCGATAGGAACGGCAACTTACAACTTTGCTCCGAGCCACTCCCTGTTTTTCAGTGACGATTAATTAAGCTACGGAGTCATCTGAGAAAGGGGACGGTAGACTTGGACGGCAAGCAACCCATTTCTCTCCACGCGTCCTGTTTCCTCCCTCCTGCCCCCACCCACGTCTCCCAGACTGTTACGGGGGACACCTGCTTCCCTCTGTCCCACTTCTGCTGTGTCTGCCCCGACAGCCGGGTGGGCCGGTGGAGGGGCGGGGGAGGCTCAGGCGCCTGTGCGGGCATGGCGCAGGCACCTCTCCGGCCCCCCCATCCCGGCTGTCCCTGTGCTCAAGGCTGCCCCAGCTGCACCCCAGTCCGTCACCACACGTGCCGGGATGTGCCCGCCAGCGTCACGTGGTGTCTCTGTGCCGCACTTGGCTGCCGGCCTCTCCTTCCCTCTGTGTCCCCCTGCCCTGCAAAGCTGCCCACACTCCTGCTCACCGGAGCAGAAGCAGCCTCTGGTCTTTCCCTCCACTGCCTCGCTCCATCCGGCTTACTGCTCTCGGAGTCTCCCGGGTAGCTTGTGGGGCGTCCGTTTCGTCTGGGGGTCCTCTGTCCCCCTAAGCCGCATGGCCTGTGATGCTGCTGGGCCGTCACTTGGGTCACGTCTGTGAATTCGTTGCGCCCCTCCCTGCTGCTGCCTGGGGTCTCCTGCTTCCCGTCCACTGTCCGTGTTCTCGAGCTCCGTCTCCCCCTGTGGCGGGTGGTCCCCAGCACTCCTCTGGATTTGACCGGAACGGTGGCCCCAGCTGTTGATTTCCAGTCACTGTACCAGACAGCCGGCACAAGGTTTTCTGTAGGAAAGCTGCCATTGTCCCCGCCCCCTTTTCCTTTGTCCCGTTGTCGAGGTTTTTTCAAACAGCGTGGTGTTCAGTATGCAAATCAATTATTTTGAGAATTGCTTTTGTAAATATCTTTGTGAATATTTTAGTATTGTCTTTGATAATATTCAACATTTTCATGACCTGGTTATAGCCTTTGCTGGTGTTTTTAAAAGACCTTGACTCAACAACAAGACCGAGTCCTTTTTTTTAAAAAACGACAAACAAAAACAAAAAAGCAACCAGGGCTATTTGTACAGATGAAGGGACAAAGTACGTGGGTGGCTGTGCCGTGAATTCGAGCAGGCCGCCCACTGTTCAGAGCCATCCCCAGTCAGCTGGTGGGGACGAGACGATGCCAGGTAGCACGCGGCCGTCCTTGCCCAGTGGCCAATAGCCCTGGCAGGTGGCCACGCTCCTGTGTTCGGCCATCTGGGAATGTTCTGCCCCAGACAGACTTACAAATGCCTTCCTTAGAAGTTCCTGCTTCCTGCTGTGGCTACTTTTTCCCAGAAAGGCCTGGGGTCCATTCTGGTTCTTATCGGGTGTCCCTGCTCTGCTCACCAACCTACCCACAGCTTTCTAGTACAGAGGGTCGATCTGCTCCCCACAGCCCGGGCTCTGGGCACCTCCCTCAACCACCTCGGAGGAAGCCAGGGCTCGGCACCCGAGGCAGGTTTCCTGGGGCCCCTCCCAAGCGAACCTCCACCAGCAAGTTGGACAAAGAGCTTTCCCGAACCGTGGTGCCTGAAGCCCGTGCTCTGGGAACGTCCTCTCCCGGAGTGATTTTGGAGCCAGGCCAGGGGGGTGAGGGAGGCAGAAAGGTGCCCGGGGCTGGAGAGAGCCCCGGTTGGTGATGGATTCGGGTGACGACATCCTCCCCAAGCAAGGGCGCTTCCGAACTCCGGGCGGGGGGCGGGGGGGATGCTTCCCTCATCCTTTTGGACGACTACTTGGAGCCATAAGTAACCTCAGCAAAAACGAGGCCTCAGCAAGCCACTTCTCTGTGACAAGCATCCACCCAGGCCGTAGACACGTTTCTGCTGCCACTCTGCAAGACGGACAGGGCGCCAGCGGGCAGGCGGGAAGGCCCCAGTACAGGCAATCACCCCATCTCCTTGGTTCGAAGCTTTACCCGTGTATCATGTTCCCTGTAGCCATTTTATTTTTGAAGACACTTCTAATCCTTACTCCCTAATGAAAGCCCTAACCACCCCCCCCCCAGAGCTACACGTCTGCTCCCTCGACCTGACCATCTAGACAGGATGACGTCAGCAGCAGCGACTCAAGGGACGTGTGTACATATGTAAATGAGAAATAGAGACACGTTAACAGATGCGTTCATTTCCCTTGGAATGTGTATTGTTTTTATTTTACGGAACAAAACGAAACAAACAAACAAACAAAAAAAAGGCTTGAAACTCCATCTTAACGTGAAAAAAACTAGACCCTGTTAGCGTTTGTGAGGTCTCTCTCCACCTTTGTCTTATGTAATATACTCTGCCCCTGTGTGGAAAGGCATTTTTGTTCTGTTTTGTTTTTTATTTTACCTCCATGTACTATTTAGCTTCCGGTGTACTGGTCCTGCCACCTGTGTATTTTTAGGGTGCTATGGAAATAATGAAAAGAAATGGGGATTTCAGACGAAAATTGTAACCAAATTCATACTTTGTATAATTTTTGATATCATGATTGCAGGTGATTCACATGTCCACACATAAACACACCCACAGCGCAGCCTGAAGTAACCCCCACAGACATTGTCATCGTCTTTGTACATCTCTGTACAATGCAACCATTTCAAACTTTAAGCTGGTCAGAAACCTAATTGTGATTTCTAGTCTTGCAAAGCTGTATGTAGTTAGATGATGTGACAACCTCTAATATTTATCTAATAAATATGTATTCAGATGAAACCTGTATATTAGGTGTTCATGTGGTTATTTTGTATTTAAAGATCAAATTATTTGACTATTGCTAGACATTTCTATACTCTGTTGTAACACTGAGGTATCTCATTTGCCCATGTTAATTGTTTTCTAAATAAATGGACAAAAAACGAAGGTTTGGCGAATTAGCTATTTTGTGAACTTTAAGGAGCGGTTTGGGGGTTTGTTTCTGCTTCTAAACCACCACCCCTGCCTGATCACCTGGCAAAACGAAAACAAAACAGAAACAGTAAGCAAGCAAGCAAGCAGGCAGGTGGTTTGGTGTTGATCTGGAGGAGCCCCTACCTCGGGTGTCCCTGGAGGAGACACTGGCGTGGCCGGGTGAGCATGTTCAGAGCCCAGAGCCTTCTTCCGGCAGGACCCTGATCTGCGGCAGGCCCCGCTCCTGACAGTGGGACAACCAGGTGGGGAGGGGACCCTGAGCAGGGCCAGGCCCCGTACGGGCTGCTGGGGACTCAGGGAACGTGTGCAATGCTGGCCGGGGCTCTGAGAGCAAGCCTCTTGCGGATTTTCCGACTTTACAGACCGGGAACCTCTTCGTGCCAAGCTCCAGAGGGTGCTGTGCAAAAGCAGCCAGAATGAAGAGCTGGACCACTGACTCAGCCACTCTCCTCGTGGGCTATCCCTCTCACCGTCTCCCTCTGGCCACCCTACTCCCCAGCACCACCGCCCCCGACCCTATAAGGGGACCTTGGGTTTTCTCTTCTCTGTGACTGCGCTTTACATGGGGTTCTAGAACTACCTACCTGGGCCACTGTCCTAACTATCCTCAAAGAAAGAAGCGGGGGCTAGCAGGCTCCCCAAAATATATCCCCTGGAGTGTGTGTGGGAATGTGTGTTAGGAGAGTGTGCAGGTCCCCTAAGTGTGTGTGTGTGTCGGGGGGGGGGGGATATGCAGGGGGGGGATATGGGTGCTTCTGGGGCTTCTCCAGGGTGGCCAGTTTCTCTTTTCAGTGGGAGATGGAAGGGGAGGGGGGGAAGGAAAAACTTACATTAAAAATGGAATCCTGGGTGGCGCCGACTTCAGCTCAGGTCACGATCTCGTCATCTGTGAGTCCGAGCCCCGCGTCGGGCTCTGTGCTGACAGCTCAGAGCCTGGAGCCTGCTTCAGATTCTGTCTCCGTCTCTCTCTGCCCCTCCCCTGCTCACGCTCTGTCTCTGAAAAATGAATGAACCTTAAAAAAATTTTTTTAAAAAATGGAATCCTGTTGGGGCGCCAGGGTGGCTCAGTTGGTTAAGTGTCCGACTTCGTGTCTACCTGGGTCATGATCTCACGGTTCGTGAGTTCGAGCCCTGCATCGGGCTCTGTGCTGACAGTGCGGAGCCTGCTTGGGATTCTCTCTCTCCCTCTCTCTCTGCCCCTCCCCTGCTTGCATTCTCTCTCTCTCAAAATAAATAAGTAAACTTAAAAAAACAAAATGGAATCCTGGTCACTGCTAAGCCGCAGGCACTGACTGCCTTCTGCCAGCATCACGAGGGCCGGAAGCATTTTCTCTGAGAGCAGACACCCCGGTGGGTAGCATGAGTGAGAAGGGCCCACCCCAGCCTCCCGTCGACTCTAGGGCAGTGCTTCCCCACAAGTGGAGGGACCTATGAAAGCCCAGTTGGGCTGTGACCAGCATTTAGATGAGGACTAAGCAGAACACCAAGAGCACTTTGTAGGGTTACAGAGCAAGGGTGGAGATTAATCATGAAACATGCGTTGCAGTTTGTGTGTGTGTGTGTGTGTGTGTGCGTGTGTGTGCTGAATCATGATGTGAAATTAATTCTTACTTGTGGGCTGTGGTTGAAAACAAAAAGTTTGAATGCCATGGCCTTGAAGGCAGGAAGTGGGCAGGGGGTGGGGAGGGAGAGGCAGGGCGGTATGCTCCTCTAACTTTGCATAAAAAGCAAACCGTCCAGGCATTCCAGCTGCAGAGCCTGAAACCCGTAGTGCAGCTAAACACAGGCCTGGAGGGGCCTGGCCAGGCTGCGTGGAGGCCTGCTCGCCCCGCCCCGCTAGATTCCCCAGGGACTGGCCTAGACTAAGACGTCCACGGGAAAAGCCCGAGGAGGGCCTGGCTCAGGGCTGCGTGCAGGTCGCAGCCCCCGGGTGTGGGGCCACACATCACATCCTCCAGCTCCTGCGTCATCTTGGGTTTCTGTTCTTTGAAACCCACCCCTCAAAGCCCCACCCTGAATCCGATGACTGTCCCTCCACATAAGGCCATAGGGTGCTGTTGGGGAAAGTCACTCAGTCCCACAGGTCGATGCCACGACAAAGCAGTGTCTCTAGTCTCACCGAGACCTCAGAACATGGTCTCCTCCCCCGCCCCCGTCCACCCACGTCCCTGTACTCCAGCCACCTGCTCAACCACGCCCATCCCACTCTAAGCAAATTACCCGACTATCACCCAGACCCCCCACCTGCTCCCCCACCCACAACCCTACCTCCACCCTCCCCCGGGCTTAATCTTCTTCTGTCCAGGCCCAGAGGATGTGGCGTCCTTTCTCCAGTCAGGGCCAGCCCCTCCCCCAGCCCCTGACACCCCTACCTCCTTCTCTTCTGGGTGGGACTTCATCAGTTGGCCCCTGTACCTTCCTGTAGCTTCCCCGAGTGTGGCGCTTTAGGCCCTAGGGTTGTGAGGTCTAACAGCCCGCATCCCCAGCCTTTGCTGGCCACCTCTCCCCATTCCTTCTCATGCGGACTCCTGGGCCGAGGAAACTGCCCACGCTCACCGTCTTTCCTTGCTCACTCGCCATCCTCGACGCCCTACGGCACACATCTCAAAAGTTCCCTGAAACTTCTCTAGCAAGCTCACCTGTGACCTCTTGGTTGCTAGAGCCCCTGCTGCTCTTGGAGATCGGCCCTCACGACTGCATTTGATAGTTGCCATCCTCCCTTGAGACTCTTCTCTTGGATCCCGTGACAACAGCCCGCGTTGGGTCTTCAGTTCTACTTGAGTGCTTCTGACCATGCCTTTTCTGTCGTCTTCATGGGTTCCTGCAGTAACTAGGTGCTGTGGAGCTCCTGCCGGCTCTGTATCTGGCACCCATCCCTCCACTGCTAAGGGCGTTGACTGCCTGCGGTTCACAACTGCTCTTCACCAGGGAATTGCCCTCAGCAGACTGGACCTCCTTGCCTGGGAGGCTACCCACTCCCCCACTCCCACACACACCCCTGCCAGGAAGCCCGCAGCAAAGACTGAGTGCTAACAGCACAGCCTCTTTGCTGCAGTGTGGTTCGTGTTCCAGAGTCTTCTTTGTGGATCAGGCCAGACTTTACCTGAAGTCATATGCTTGCTTGACTCTGTCCCCTTCCTTCTTCTGCCTCACGACCTCCCTTGTAGGTTTCTCCCGAGAGACGTCCCTCAATGAATCACAAGAATCTGAAGGCCTGTCTCGGGCTCTGCTCCTAGGCGACCAGACCTAAGGCAGCAGGTGCTGGGAGCGGGCCTGCGAGCCAGCCTCTGAGGACAGGATGCTAGGGACAGTCACTGACCGGACGGCAACAGTGCCCCATCCCCGGGGATAGCACAGGCACGGGACAGCCATGATTCGCTATGACTTCCACCTGCAGAAAACTGGTAAGGGGGCTGCACCATCTGGGGCAATCTGGCATTTGAGAGTTAAGAGGAAAGAGTAAGCATTAAGCCTATGGAATGGAGCGGCCATTGCTAAGTGCCATCGACTCACTCAAGAAAGGAAATTGCATTCTCAAATGTCTTACTCGGCCATTTAAAACGAAGTGTGAGGGGCGCCTGGGTGGTTCAGTCGGTTAGGCGGCCGACTTCGGCTCAGGTCATGATCTCACGGTCCGTGAGTTCGAGCCCCGCGTCGGGCTCTGTGCTGACCGCTCAGAGCCGGGAGCCTGTTTCAGATTCTGTGTCTCCCTCTCTCTCTGCCCCTCCCCCGTTCATGTTCTGTCTTTCTCTGTCTCAAAAATAAATAAATGTTAAAAATAAATAAATAACTAAAACAAAGTGTGAGAGTCCGAGGAAAACACTGAAGGAAGGAAGCATCGAAGCACGTATCTCCTGCAGCTGGAGTGCAAATGAGGTGAGGACCTCACCATAGGGGTCCGAGAAGTCCAGAAAGCACTCCGTGCTTTGGCCAGGCGTCCTATGCCAAAATCAGGCCCCTCACAGGGGAGGAGTGAGACCTCAAGACTTGGGACGGGGACGGTCGTACCACCTGTGCCAAATGTCTATTGCCACTTGGAGGGTCTATTATAACCAGCTGGCAGAGAAGGAAAAATTGCTGAACTTGGTTCACAGATGAGACACCTTGGGGTGTGGGTGAAAGCCACAAGTGGAGCCCCACTCGAGATGGAAAGACCGAGGCGGAAGGGAATCCTTCCACTAGGCAGGGACCTGGGCAGGACAACCGGCCATCTATTTTGCATGGAGAGAGAAGTGACCTGAAAAGGGGGGCAGATACATACTCCTGGGCAGTGGCAAGTGGCTTAACCAGTTGCTTAAGGGTGTGGAAAGAGCAAGATTGGACTACCAGGGACAGGGAGCGCGGGGAAGGAGGCGGGAGGTTAGGCCTATGGAAGCGGGCAAGAAGCGTGAGGATCCACGTAGCACATTTTTATGTGCACCAGAGAGCCTCCGCCGCAGGTAACAGCAGACAACCATGGAGGCGAGACAACTGGGCCAGCGGACGTCAGCCAGTCTCTGTTCTAACCCCTCTCCCCCCATCTAGGCTTGCACAATCTGGGCTCAGGACCAGAGTGTCGTGGAGACAGAGATCAAGTTACACGTGAGCCCACCAGCTTGGGTTTCCTCTCTCGAAGGCTGATCCAGCTGCTGCCCTGGCTGAATTCCAACCTGTCATCAGCAGAGACCATGCCGACCCCCTGAGACGTGAACACCCCGTGAGGAGACCAGCTAGCCCCTCGGTGGCAAGTTTATCACCTAGGACCTCTTCCACCCTAGAAAGGGCAGTGATCCACTCTGTCCAGGATCGATGCCTAGTCTGAGAATGGGTCTGCCTCTCCTTCTTATGGAGCCTTAGGTCGCCGCCACTGTCTGAAAGCTCACGGACACGGGCTCCCGTACAACATCACTACAGACAGAGCCTACTTACAGAAAGGCGGTGTGCCCGTGGATACATTCTGATAGGTTCCACTGGCCCTACCACAGGGTGCACCATGCTGATCTCATGGATGGTAGAATGGCCTCTTCGAGATGCAGCTGAGGTACCAAAGGGGTGACATCCTGGGAGAATGGGCTGCTACTCTCCAGGTCACACTGCACATGGCAAAACAATGACCACCCCATGGTCTGCCAACAGGCAGACAGATTAAACTCAATGTGAGAAGCAAGTGGATCTGAGCGGGGCAAGGAGAGGACTGTATGAACACCAATGCTCCACCCAGATCCCCTCTGCTGGGCCCAGGCACCCCTCCCCCAGCTGTGGGAGTATGGACCCTTTCTCTAGAGAATGGCCCTGAGGAGGCAGGAGCTGCGTCATCTGGGAAGTTGCACCCTCTTGGGGGCAGCCGGCAGCCCACAATGACCAACGCAGAGTATGAAATGAATGCCAGCTCCCTTCCTTCAGGAGAGACTACTCTGTGATGCGCTCATGCTCTGAAGCCCTCGCTCTGGGATCAAGCCAAGAGGGTCCTCTCCCTGCGCCACCCCCCTCTTACAGGTGGTTTCAGAAGAGCCAGCCCACAATCCATCAACTTCACAAGAATCCGGGTCTCAGGCTCTGCTTCCGGAGAGCCCCATTCAAGGCAACAGCTCTTTGTTCTCGCATTCTCTAAATATTGGTCTTGCCCCCTTGTCTTAGTTGTCTTAGTCTGCAATTTCTCTGTGTGCATCTCAACCTCTCCTATGACCTTAATAACCAAGCTTTTTTGCAGTTCGTGCATGCTTTTATTAATTTTTAATAGTTCATTTTTCCAACAACGTTGAAGTAGTCGAAAAATATTGAAAACCTGACAAATAGGTATCATAAAACTTACATTATTTTAAACTTAAATATTTCATTTATACCCCAAGCAGAATCTATTATCATTTTACTTTCCTGTCTTCAATGGAAGCAAACGCATCAATAATATCTTAAAAATATACATGTTACCTATCTGCTTTTCAACTGAGATTTGCCGTATTTTATCATTTCTCATAATCTAGTGACAAGTTTAAATAATTTCAAAGTGATAGCAGGTTACTAAAACCTCATTCGCAGGACCCCACTGTGTCTATTATTATTAAAGAGACTATCAAGACCACTTCTGAATTTGGGTAAGATTACACTAGGCAAAATTTGTGACTCGGGTTTAGAAGAAAAAACATGATGGTGGTGTTTTTTTTTTTAATGTATGAAAACTGACACCTGCATCCCCTGATTTATACATTTCCAATTTCTTTCTTTTTTATTTTCTCATTCAGATGTTATATTCATGTATCTTCCTAAGTTTTAAAGCACTAATGACTTGCCTCCTTAAATATCTATCCAGTCCGACGTCTTATTTCCATCCCTAATGCTGTTACTGTCATTCAAGACCACTGTCAGTTCCCATCTGGACAATTCGCCACTCTCTCCCCTGTCTCTTTGCCCCCAGTGTTGTTCTCTTCAGATCCATTGTGATACAGACTTCTGTCACTCACTCAAATTTGGTTCCCCTAAGCTTCTGGGCACCTGGAATGATTACACATCCCCATTCCTTATAGGCAGGGCTCATGTGAACAATTCTGGGAAATGGGTTATGAGCCTACATAGTGTGGGTCACCTCTAGGCCACAGCATTTAGTTACCATTGCGAGGATCCCCAATACGCCTGTCCCTGCCATGTGACAAGGAGGCTACGTGTTTTAAAGAGTACGGTTGCAGGATGGCAGAGCCTCTATGAGCCTGAGTCCCTGAATGGTTTCTGGAGCCAAGCATCCCACTGATCTATGGTGGCAATGTAGCTTGAGTTAAAAAGAAAAAAAAAATCTTTATTAAGCTAGTGACATTTAAGTGTCACTTTCCTTTTTTTTTTTTTTTAGTTTTTTTTTTTAATTTCTTTTTTTCAAAAGATTATGTATTTATTTTGAGAGAGAGAACGCACTCGTGGAGGGGCAGAGAGGGAGAGAGAGAGAGAGAGGGAGAGAGAATCCCAAGCAGGTTCCTCACCGTCATTGCAGACCCCGACCCGGGGCTCTATCTCATGAACAGTGAGATCAAGACCTGAGCCAAAATCAAGAGTCAGACGCTTAACTGACTGAGTCACCCGGGTGCCCCGAGTGTTCATTTCTTACTGCAGCAAAAAACTAGCCTTTTCCGCCTCGTACATCCACCCTTACATGACTAGCTACTGCTGCTAATCGTACAGCCATTTACTGAACATTTGCTACCTGTCCGGTACTATACTAATTGCGTTATTTGTTTAATTCTGTTTTTTCATTGCAGCACAACCACAAGGCCACGCCATTTCATAGAAGAGAGGAGTGAGGAACAGACAAGTAACTTACTAGGAGAGGATGTTCCAAACCCTAATGTCTATAGCACCAGACAGGGAAAGGTCAGGTGTAAGGTACAAATACACGGAAATATTCCTCACTTCCATTAAGACATATGCTCTCTCCCCTTGTTCCCCCAAGACAGCACCCTCTTGGCTTAATGTTCATTTTGGTACGAGACATGGTGTAGCTGTCTTCTAATGTTTCTGTACACAGTTACCCCAAACTTAGTGACTTAAAACAACACCAATGTATTATATTCCATTCCTGAAGGCCAGAAGTACCAGATGGTTCTCACGAGGGTAAAAGCCTCTAGGGCTTCCTTAGGGAGACCCTAGGGAAGAATCCATTTTCTTGCCTTTTCCAGTTTTCAGAGGCCGCCCATGTTCCCTGGCTCATGGCCCCTTCCTTCCACGGCCAGCGAAGTCTTTGTCATTTCTCGTCCCTCTGACACTGACTCTTCCGCCCCATATTCCACATTTAAGGACCAGCTGGGATCATTCCGCCTTCTCAAGGTCAGGTGATAAGCAACCTTAATTACATCTGTAACTTTAATTGCCCTTTGCCGTGTACTGTGACATATTCACAGATTGCAGGCATTCGAGCACGGACATCTTTGGATGCCATTGCTCTGCCTACACATGGATACAGAGAATTATTTCTCTACTGTAAGAAAGCAATAGTGAAAGTTGCTGCTGAGGCACGATGTGCCCGGGCATCAGTATCAGGCAGACAGTTGGGAGAAGGTAGAGATTGTGGACAGCCAGCAAGCATCAGCGGTGACCAAGGGGCGTCTGCTTCTCTAGGTGTTTGCTGCCAGGTCAAGGTGCCAACCCAGTTGTTGGCTGATTTTCGAATTTTCCAAGACACTCTGGACATGCAGATTTTTTTTAATGTCAACAAGCAAACAAAAATATACAAAGATGCCGTGTGGTCCAAATAAAGCCCAAGGTGGGCTGCATCTGACTCAATGGCCCTTAGTCCTTGACCTTGACCCGGGGCCATATGCTGGTTCAAGTGGCAGGACTGAGATGCAACCCCAGAGCTGTGGGACTCCAGAGGGCAAGGCTTAACCCCATGTTCTGTACCTCTAGATCTCCTGGAGAGACCCATTCCTGCTTATAAGCCCTTCAGAGGTACCCATGGTCTGCAGATCTCAAGACTGGTCCCGTCTCCCACCATCGCAGCCCTGAACTTCACTCTCTCCTTAGCCATCATTGCATACCACCCTGTTTCTCCCTTCCATATCTCTGCCGATGACTGTCCCCTGTCTCTGAACGTCACGCTAGACTTTTGCCTACCCTTCCCCTCTTGCCCTGGCTGCGACTGAAGGGTGGCCGTGTTTGGCCCACACGACCAAACCCCCCTCTCTCTCAGCCAGCTAGACCAAGATAGACACACAACCCAAAGGATTAGCTGGCCAGTGACCCATCACATTACCTCCTTTGCTCAAGAATTTGGCCTGAGATGAAAAGGCTGCGGGGTGGCCGCCTGCGGCCCCAGTTGGGCTGGAAGCCTGGCCTCCTCTCTGAACTCTTCCGGCTTATAAAGGCTGTCTGTTGCTAGGCCCCATCTTTGCCTGGAACTTAATCCCTCCCCTCCAGACTGCATGAATTCCTTGTACCTTCTTATGAATTGTCTGATATCAAAAGTTAAGTCTTCTGACCCCTGCCACTAGACCAAAGGGAGATTTCTAGCTTTTAACTAAACAGACACCTGTTACAATGAGAATCCGTGTCCGGCAAAGATAAGGTCTCAGCTTTCGTGGGCTTGAGAGGCTCTGAGGTCCGACCAGGGGTCCTTTCTCCCGGCCCAGTGTCGTCCCCACGAGGCAGGAAAGACCAGCCAGAACTGGCGAGACAACTAACACATAAACCTGCACACACTGCCCTTGGAAGCACCCCAGCATCTCTCTTTAGGTTGGTTTTGTAGCCTGACATTCGAGGTGGTTCCTGGCTCCTTGGAGAGGACGTTTAATGTCCTGCCTTGCAGCAAACACCCCTCCCTTCTGGGCACAGTACCAGCTTATTTTGGGGAATCATTCTGTTCCTCTTTCTGCCCCTTTCTGATATGTGAGCTGAGCTATGCTGCTGTAATAGATAAACACCACACAATTAGTGGCTTAATATAACGCCCACGTCATAGCTCGGTGTGGGTATTTCTGGTTGGGTGCCATCTGTGTGGTCACTCAAGAACTCAGGCTCTTCTCCTCTTGTAATTCTGTCCTCTTTCAGTCTTGGAGCTCTCTGAATTAGGCTGGCAGATGGGAAAGGACAGGGGTGTCCCACAGGGAGTGAGTTTGTGGGCCAGGCCCACATTCTACCGATCGGTACTCAATCGCATGGTTATACCTAACTGCCAAGGTAGCAGGAAGGAGTTCAGAGAGAAGGCAAAGATCTGAACAAACTCAGCCTAAGAGAGAATCCTAGGGAAGGATTCTGCTTGGTCAGCTGGGCTCTGTGCCCACTCCCTGGACCAGTCACGTGGACTAGAAGGCAGGGTTGCGTCAGTACCCATGGGTTTGATGAACCCTCAGTCACTGTATCAACCTCCGCTGCATAACAAACAGCTCTTTATTATTCATAGCCTAAAACAACTACTTATTTTTCCCATGAGCCTGTGGGTTGAGGAGCAGTTCTGCTGATCTTGGCCGGGCTCTAATCTCAGTTGGCTTGCTCACGTATCTGCAGTCAGTGAGCAGGTTGGTTGAGGATGGCCTCGCTCGCATGTCTGGTAGTTGGCTTGCAGTCAACTGGGGTGATGGGGTAACTGGGCCATGTGTGTCTCATGGCCCATCGGGTTAGCCTGGGCTTGTTCAAATGGCCGTGGCAGATTATGTGAGATGAACAGGAAGTCCGCAAGACTTCTTAAAGCTCAGAATGGGGACAATATTACTTCTACCTCATTCCTTTTGTCAAAACAAGTCACAAGGGCAGCCCCGATTCAGGGCATGGGAAAACAGACTCCGCCTCCTGATGAAGAGAACTTCAATGTCACGTCGCAAGAGGTGTGAATAGAGGGAGGCGATTGCAGGGCGGACAACTGCAATCTACCACAGCCAGATTTTGCTACGTGGTTCCATGGAAGTTGACAACAGCCCCACTTTCCAATCTGTCATGACTGGTCTCAGGGCGGGCCCAGAACCACGCGGGAGCGATCAGAATCCTTCCTTGGTTTTTCCATTCTGGTGCTAGAATGGAGAAACTCTTTTCCTCTGACCATAAAGTTCTGGGGGTGTGAGTCTGAAAGTATCTGGCCGTCATGTCTCAGGCCACATGGAGAAGGAAGACTGCAGGTGAGGGACCGTGAGCCTGCCATGCAGAGGAACAGAGAAAAATGACCGAGAGAACGAGGATGGCTCTCGTATTTCCCAGTCACACCCATGACTTCCTCGGTTACATGAGCCGGTGGTTCTCCTCTTCTCTAAGCTAATTTGAATTGGGTCTCCGCCAGCCACCACTGCAGCTTCTGGAGAAACAACCTGACAAATGCAAGCTCTTCCTTTTGGAATGACCTAAACCAAAACCTATAATTGCTGCAGGATTAATTTATGAAGGGGCCCTGAGAGAGATATGGACTTGGGCAGGGCTGGTGCCAGCCATCCCTCCCCCGAGCTACGCCACCCCACCCCAAGAAGGGTGAGTCTCCTGGGGTCCACGGGAGAGAGGACCTGGGGACTTAGAAACTCCAAAGTCAACCTGGGTAGAGTCTCAGAGCTTGGGATCATAGCAACCATCTCAGGGCCGAGGATCGTGGGGTCCAACATCCTAGGCTTTTCTGAGTTCGTGCATCCAGACTGCATGCTTAGAAGATTCCATTGCGGCTCGACAAAGTAAGACAACTCGTGTATATGTGAGTGAGTGAGCTTTGGGTACCAGCAGCAGAAACCAACGCCGATTACCCTAACAGAAGGATAAGGGCATTTGTTGGGAGGATGGGGGGGTGGGGCGGAGAGGAGGGTGGAGAGGCTGGGAAGGAGGAATGGAAAATGAGCTTGTAACAGGCAGGAACACCACTCCAGACAGGCTTTGGGAGCAGGAACTGGTAGCACAGCTTATCAGGCACAGCTATAGGAAAGAGTGAATGAATTCCTGTGGCTTTTTGTTTCCTGTCCTGGTATCACATCCTGCTAGAGAACATCTGGTTCTTGGTCAAGCTGAAGGCACAGGCAAAACTATTCCCCACTTCCCTCTACACAGGCCTCTGAGGAAGATTCTAGTAGAAGGTGCCTCGGGGACCCCATTAGTTTATACCAGGAGTTCATAAACTGTGAGTCCAGAGCCAAATCCCAACCAGGTTCTTGTTTTCAGATCCTGTACGCTGAAAACGGCTTTCACATTTCTTAGCGGTTACATTTTAAATGATTACATAAGTACTTACATCATAGTCTCGATTTTGCCTCTCGGCCCCTTTCGAAACCTAAAATATTTATTGACTGGACCTTTAAAAAATATTTACAGACCCCTGGCTTACACAGTGGGGCTCAGGCATCTAGACATATTGATCCACAAAGACAGAAGCCGTAGAAGGAAAAAGATCTCCTCCAAAGGAAGTCAGAGAGTTGGTAGCAAGGGGAAAATTGTGGGAGACCAGACAAAGTCTGGTGTGTGTGTGTGTGTGTGTGTGTGTGTGTGTGTGAAGGCATGCACGCATGTCTTCAGGCACAGATGTCTCTGCACCAGTTCTGTGGTCTGGGAAGAAACTTGGCAATGGAAGTGATATGATTTGGACAGGATGCCCTTTGCTGTCATTGTCAAGCTAACAGAAGAGATACATTGCAATGCGGTCGGAGCAGGGAGGAGTGAGAGCCCTCTATGCATCAATCAACATCAAGGTGACTGTCAGGAAAAAGGTTGAGTCTATGTCAAGTGGAGAGACGTGGATGTGTCTTACAGCTTCGGGAGCCTTCGGCTACCATGAAGAAAGTCCAGCTCTCGGAAGCTGCCGTGTGGAACGGCCACATGGAGTCCCACAGAGAAATCGAGAGATGCCCACAGAGTCCTGTCTTTGCAGCTTCGGCACCAGCCATGGGAGTAAGGAAGTCTTCAAGATGACCGCTGCTCAGTCACCACCTGGCTGAGTCCGCAGAAGACTCCGAGAGAAAACCGCATAGCTGGGTCCAGTCAACTCCCAGATCCATGAGCACAACCAGTGGTGGCTATTACTGGAGCTGCTGTGTGGGCCTAGTCTGCACGTAGCCACAGGTCATCAAGCCAACAGCATGGAGGGAATTCATCGTTTCCATGCAGGTGTGCTGGGTTTCTATTTTAGAAGAACATGGGCTTGGAGAACGGAGGGATGGGGGTAACCCTTCGCCATCCTCCCCACGCATGACCGCCAGGGCCAATCCAAACAGGACCCCTGGGATCCTGAGTAGTGCAAGGACTGTGGGGCGGCGGTGGCTTCTTCATCAATGTGACCTCTTAAGTGAGCAGGGCACCTGCCCCCAGTGGTGTGCAGATGGAGAAACGGGAACATTATCCCACGAGTCCCTTTTTTCCAGGTTCAGGAGTCCCAGGTATGGGAGCTCCCTTACCTCTTGCCACAGCAGGAGAAACAGGGATGGTGACAGGACCCCAGGCGGACAAGCCCACCAACCCTTGGGTGCCTGGAAAGATCCAAGGACGGAGGTCACATAGAGGTCTCAGATACCCCACACTGCCTACTGAAGACCCAGGCCAGCCCCTGCTGCTGCCAGGACAGACCAGAAGGAACAAGTACAAGGAGTAGCCAAGTATCCAGAGGGCCGTGAGGAAGATGTCACTGTGAAGGGTGTTCTGAGCCATGATCCACATGTGAGCGTTAATCACACCGTGAAGGAGGCGTACTTCCAGTCTCCTCCTCTGTGGCTTTCCTTGTAAAGTGCATATCTCCTGGGAGAGGAAGCCCAGAGGACAACCTCATGCTCAGGTGTTTGTGACTCACCTGAGTCAGGCTGAGGGCCGGGAAGGAGGCTCAGGTGATACCCAACCCTGCCACATGCCGACCCAGCTGGAGTGACACAAATGCCTACAGATAGTGACTCACAGGGCAGCCCCTCCTCCATGATGTTGATTGGGCCTGGAATCCCTTCGTGGTGTGGGGACTCCAAGCCAAAGCCTTCAGAGCTGACCAGACCACAAAGAACCTTCCCAGGGCAGAGAGAGAGAGAGAGAAACCAGCTGTCAAAGTATTATAGACGGCCGTGAGACCTTGTGCATTGCAGACATTCTCCAGGACCTCAGTTACCTGATCCAGGTAGTGGGCACCCCATTCACGACTCCCCACTTGAAGTTCAGGGCAAGTGAGGGGGCAGAGAGGGGCAGGGCTGCACACGTGTTCTGTAAGCTATGGAGGGAAGTGCACGTGGAGGAGGCATCATCCTTGCTCTGACGTCAGGAGAGCTGGTCCCAGGTTCCCACCCCATGGAGCCTCCAAGCTTGTTGGGAAGGCAGACGCACCCTCATCTTGTGAAGGTCCAGAGGGGTTAGTGTTCAAACAGAAGGGTATATGGCACTATGGAAATGTCAAGAAAGCCAGCAGGGCAGGGGCTGGGCACAAGCTTCACCTTTACCAAGCGCCCGATTAATATTTGTTTATACACATAGCCATATAAGCTCCATGAGGGATGCAGTCCATTTTGTTTGCTGCTGCGTCCCCAGTGCCCAGAACAGAACCTTGGTATACAGCAGATGCCTAATAATTACGTCAGTGAATGCATGAATGAATGAACGAACAGAAGAGAGGCAGGAGAAGGCTGTCAGGTGAGCGAACCACAAAGAATGAGTCAGAAGTGACGTGGAACAACAGTTCAGGAAGAAGAAACAGTATATGCAAACACTCAGGTGCATGCCGGTACCCAGCGTTTCTGGAAATGGAAGAATTCTCACCGTGCCTATAGAAGAGGGAAATGATGACTCTGGGTCTTTACCTTGAGGACACTGGGAGCTACAGAGGGTAACTGCCTAATTAAATATGGTTGAGTTTTTTAAACAACTTTACAGAGACACAAACCATACAACCCACCCATTTAAAGTGTGCAATTCAGTGGTTTTTAATATATTCAGAGTTGTGAATCACCACAGTTGGTTTTAGAACATTTTCATTACCCCCAAAAAGAAACCCCATGCCCATTAGCTATCATCCCTCGACCCTCCCATACCCCCCACCCCCAGGCAAGCGTTAATATACTTTCTGTCTCTATAAATTTGCCTAGTCTGGGCATTTCATATAAAGAAAATCACACACTAGGTAGTCATTGGCGGCTGGCTTCTTTTACTTAGCATAACATTTCAAAGATTCATTTGTGTTGTAGCATGCATTGGTACTTGAATTCTTTTTATTGCTGAACAATATTCTAATGTATGGATCCATTACATTGAGTTTGCCCATTCATCACCTGATGAACATGTGGTTTTTAAAAAGATTTTCTATGGGGGAGCCTAGGTGCCTCAGGTGGTTGAGTGTCTGACTCTCGATTTCAGCTCAGGTCATGATCCCAAAGTTGTGGGATAGATCCCCACATCAGGCTCTGTGCTGAGTGTGGAGGCTGCGTGGGATTCTCTCTCTCTCTCTCTCTCTCTGCCCCTCTACCCCACTCCCTCCCCCCTTCTCTCAATCTAAAATAGAGATATAGATAGATGATTGATAGATGATAGATAGATAGATAGATAGATAGACAAATAATTTTTTTAATTAAAAAATATTAAAAGATTCCTCTATGGCTAAAATTACAAGACTAACAACATCAAATGTTAACATGGATGCGGAGCAACTGGAACTCTCGTACATTATTGGTGGGAGTCTGTAATGGTACAACCACTTTGGGTAAGTTTAGCATTTCTTATAAACATACATCTACTACATACCTGAGCAACTTAACTTGTAGGTATTTCCACAAGAGAAATGCAAATACATGTCAAAACAAACACCTGCAGTATTTTTTCATAATAGTAAAACCTGTAAACAACCTCCCTGTCCATCAATTGGACAATGGATAAGTAAACTGAGCCTTTCTCATAAAACGGAATCTTATCCAACAAGTCACAAAAGATGGATGAGAGTGGAAAATATTATGCTGGGTGAAAGAAGCCAGACATAAAGAAAGGATTACATACTGTATCATTACTATGAAATTCCATTTTTGTGTGTGAAATTCAAGACCCACAAAACTTATCCGTGGGAGAAGTCAGAACAGAGGTTATTGTAGGTGAGACATAGGTGATTTGAAGGGGGTACAAGAGAACTTTGCAGGGCGATGGAAATGCTTTATACCTTGATTGGGGTGTTGGTTACACAGGGATACACATTTGTCAAAACTCTTCAAAGTCACATCCAGATGGCCAACAGGTACATGAAAAGGTGCTCAACAACATTCATCATCGGGGAAATACAATTCAAAACTCCAACGAGATATCACCTTGCACCTGTTAGAATGACTATTATCAAAAAGACAAGAGGTAACAAGTGTTGGCAAGGATGTGGAGAAGAGGGAGCCCTTGTACACCATTGGTGGGAATGTAAATTAGTGTAGCCACTGTGAAAAACAGTATGGAGTTTCCTCAAAGAACTGGAAATAGAATGACCATATGTTCCAACCATTCCACTTCGGGTATGCATCTGAAGAAAACAAAACCATTAAGTCAAAAAGATATATGTGCCCTATGTTCATTACAGCATTATTTACAATAGCCAAAATATAGAAACAGCCTAAATAGCCATCAATGGATGAATGGATTAAAAAAATGTGATACATGTATACAATGGAATACTACTCAGCCATAAAAAAGAAGGAACTCTTGCCATTTGTGACAACATGGGTGGACCTCAAGGGCATTATGCTAAGTGAAATAAGTCCAACAGAGAAAAACAGAGACTATACGATCTCACTTATATGCAGAATCTCAAACAAACACTCTATGATTCAGAGAGTGGATTGGTAGTTGCCAGACGTTGGGGGTAGGGGTGGGAGAAATGGGTGAAGGGGGCCAAAAGGTTAAATAAAAATCAGGATCCAAAAAGTTCTTGAGGTTCTGGAATAATGAGTCAAAGGAAAAAATGTAAGGAAAATTTCATAGCAAAGGATGTCAAGTCTCGATAGTAGGTTAAAACAAACGTTGGACAAGAAGAGGTTTGAGGATATTTGAATCAGCTCATGTGAAATAAAACAAAACAAACCCTCTTTACACTCGGGGCACCTGGGTGTCTCAGTCCATTAGGCATCCAATGATTTGGGCTCAGGTTATGATCTCGAGGTTCATGGGATCGAGCCCCACGTCAGGCTCTGCGCTGACAGAGTGGAGCCTGCTCGGGATTCTCTCTCCCTCTCTCTCCTCCTTTCCTGCTCACTTGTGCTCTTTCAAAATAAATATAAACTTTAAAAACAAAACCCTCTTTATACTCTACTCTTAAGGTCTGTGCGTCTAATTGAATGTCAGTTCTGCTTGAATAAAGCCAGGGATGGGGGAGCATGCCCCAAAAGCCTGAGGGAGAAGGACCAAGGTGCTCCTAGAGCACATGGAGGGGCCTCCTGCAGCCTCTGAGGCAGGGCTGTGGCCTGGACGTAGGGCAGGGGACGCAGAATGGGGAGGGACGGTAGATGAGCAGGATGCTAAGGAGACGGCACTCCTGATCGGCAGGAGCGGGGACCGTGGGGAGAGGAGGAAGGCGAGGTGACTTCTCTCTGCTCCTGTGATGGGTTAGCCCTCAACCTGTTCCCGCTCCTCCCTGTGGCCTTCCTCCCCAGGCTGTTCCACTTCTGGGTGTTGGGAGCATCCTGCCCTGTCACCTGTGTCAGGCGTGTCTTGTGATGCTTCCTGACTCATGGGAGCAGCAGCACAGGTGACCAGCTCTGTGAGGTCAGCAGAGTGGAGCAGGCTTTCCAGCTGTGCGCGCTGCTCTCTGGCAGAAGGGCGCGGGCCTGGCAAGCCGCCTCACCTCCTGCGTGGTTGGGGGCCCTCCCGTAAGAACCACCTGGGAGGGGGCACCTGGGTGGCTCAGTCAGTTGAGCGTCTGGCTTCATTCAGCTCAGGTCATGATCTCACGGTTCGTGGGTTCGAGCCCCGCGTCGGGCTCTGGGCTGACACCTCGGAGTCTGGAGCTACTTCAGATTCTGTGTCTCCCTCTCTCTCTGCCCCTTCCCTGCTTACGATCTCTCTCTCTCTCTCTCTCTCTCTCTTTCTCTCAAAAATAAGTAAACATTAAAAAAAAAAAACAAAAACACCTGGCAGGTATCACCCAACCTCCCGTGTAACAGAGGAGAGGCCCCCGGAGGGCAAGGGAGTAGCTCAAGGCAACGCACTTCTGATTTCGCTGGGTAGGCCCCTGCCGGCACCACAAAGACCCTTCCATCCCAGAGGCCCGGGTGGGAAACTCATAAGGAATTACCCTCCCCTCAGAATTGGGGCAGAGAGGCACAGAAATCCCCAGCCAGCTCCCTCTGTTTGTTGCAGGTGAGGTGTGCAGTGGCCGGGGCAGAGCTAGCAGGAAAGTCCCAGATATGTGTCACGTTGTCGTCACCTACCCTACCCGGTGGACCTCCCCATAGGCGCATCCTCTCCTTGGTATCTGACCTGGATCCCTGTCCCGGTCAAAGACCAGTCGTTATCAAGAAATTCCTCTGAAATGTTTTATACCGAGTCCCAAGAACTGGGTATCTCGGAAGGGCCATGGTAGTGCTCCCCTTTAGGCTCCTCCCTTGACCCCACTCCCATGCCGGTGCACTGAATTCTTCCAGAATGAGCAAACTCGGATGAATTTTTTCGGATGTTTTGGATACCACAAACGTATACTATAAAAGCATAATGACTTCACACATCATCAATACAGAGTGTGATGAATTTTGCACACATAACCACCACTGAGAACAAGATACAGAGCATTTCCAGAACTCCAGGAGACTACCCCCTTCCCTCCACCCCCACCCCTGAAAATCACCACTATTCTGACTTCTCTGACCATAGATTAGTTTTACCCGCTCTTGTACTTCTTACAGATGGAATCATACAGTGTATACTCTGGCGTTTTCTGCTCATGGAACCATCTGTGAGATTCACCCAGGCTGCTGTCAGCATCAGCAGTCTGTTCCGTTTGTCTTGCTAAGTGGTGTTCCACTGTGGATGTACCACAGCGTATGTATCTATTTTACTGTTAGTGGGCATTTGGGTGGTTTCCAGTTTGAAGCTTTTATGAACAGTCCTATAAAGTATTTGCATAGACTCACATACTCTTTTCTCCTGGAGACATGCCTAGGACTGGAATTTCCGGCTCATAGGAAAGCATATTTTTAGCTTTAGTAGATAACTACCGGGGCACCTGGGTGGCTCAACTGGTTGGGCGTCCGACTTCGGCTCAGGTCATGATCTCTCAGTTCGAGGGTTTGAGCCCCGTGTCAGGATCTGTGCTGACAGCTCAGAGCCTGGAGCCTGCTTCGGATTCTGTGTCTCCCTCTCTCTCTGCCCCTCCCTCACTTGTGCTCTGTCTCTGTCTCTCTCTCTCTCTCTCTCAAAAGTAAATAAACATTAAAAAAAAGTTTAATAGATAATACCAAACAGTTTCTGAAGGGATCGTACAACTTCCTCTAACAACATAGGAAAGTTCCTGCCATGCTATATCAGCCCCAACCCTTTTTAATTCCTGCTCTTCTAATAACTGCATAACAATACCTCCTTGGGGCTTCTTCTGGCTTTCCCCTATTGACTAATGATGTTGTGTGCTTTTTCATACGCTTGGGGATCATTTGGATGCCCTTTATTTGTGTGAAATGCCTGTTCATGTCTTTCGACCAGTTGTTTACTGGGCTATCTTTTCGTGTTGTTGTATAGGAGTTCTTTGTATCTACTGGGACTGAACTTTTTCAGATATATGTGTTATGAATACCTTCTCCCAGGTTGTGGCTTTAGTTTTTATTTCATTTTTCAAGGATGTCTTTTGATGCCCAGAAGTCACTGATGTTAATGAAGTTCAAGTTTATGCTTAGCGCTCTTTGCATTCCCGGTAGGAGATCTTTGAGAAGCCTAGGTTTTGTGATGGTAGGGGCCCGGCTTCCTTTCTGGTCTCCTTCCCATGCAAGACTCAGTCAGTCATTACTCACCAGCTGAGGCAGGCCAAGGGCAAAATACAGGCTGGCACCACCCGCTCCCCCCCCCCCCAACAGGTGGAATCTGTGTGATACTCCTCGGACACTCCCAGCTACCCAAGAACAAAGGAAAGGGGTTTGAGTGCTTGCCATGGTGATGTGGGAAAATGTGGCAAATGAAAAATTAAATTCCCTTACTGCCTGCAGTCCACTGACAAGTCCTTGAGACCGTCAGAGTGACCTCCCTCTAGGAGCTCAGCTGCCTCGATGATGACACTTTGCTGGGGGCAAAAGAGAACCTTGGCTTAACATTGTCCCAACCTCAAGGATCCTATAACTCTGCTTCTTTTATCTCAACTGCCCCAAGATATATGCTGGCAACCATGCTCCAAGCTATATGCCCCCCCCCATATACATCTAAAGGGTCTCATGACTGAGGTTTTATTAAATGCTAATAAATGATGTTTCCCTAGCAACAGCTAGCCCCTCAAGGTCCTGGAAACCTTGCTTCCAAAATTCCTTAGAGACTTACTCTATCCCTGACCCCCTCCCAACCTGAGGGTATATAATGAGTTACCCATCAGGACCACAGTGCAGCTCTTCCTGCTTATGGGTCCTGTTCCCATGCTTTAATAAAATCACCATTTTGGCACCAAAGACGTCTGTAAGAATTCTTTCTTGGCCATCGGCTCTGGACCCCACGAATGCCTCATCCCCCCAAAACTTCATCACATCCACCCATTTACCCTTCGTCCATCCTCCACCGCTATGCACATACTCATCCATCCATCTATCCGTTCATCCACCAACTACTTCCTGCCATCACTGTGAGCTGAGTGACGACAGGCACGAAGACACTGAGATTGTGGCAGAGTTATTCAGATGAACGACACCCCCAAGGAGCTCATGATCTGGTGGGAAAAATACACCATCCACAGAATCCTTGACCGATTTCCATCTAGCCTCGCGTCGTCCCGAAGTCTGCAGCTTTTATTCAGTATTCTCCAAAACTTCCATTCATCTGTCCCTGTTCCGTGACACTCTTTCCAGTACTTGCAGATCGTCCAGTTCCCATGGCTCGGAGCTACAAATAGCAAAGGTGATTCTCACTTCCCTCATTTTAGATATTTTTTTAGGTTTATTTATTTTGAGAGAGAGAGAAAGAAAGAGAAAGTGCAAGTGGGGGAGGGCCAGAGGGAGGGGGAGAGAGACAATCCTAAGCAGGATCCGCACTGTCAGCGCGGAGCCCAACTCGGGGCTCGAACTCACGAGACGTGACATCACGATCCGAGCCGAAGTCAGACGTTTAACCAGCTGAGCCCCCCAGGTGCCCTCCTGTTAGATAGTTGATTGATGTGGCCTGAGATGGCAGGCGGCCCTGGCCCAGCACTGGCTCAAATCCTGCTTGTGACTGGCCCGCGCTCAGAGAAGTGGCCCCCAGCTGGGGGTGGGCGCCCACAGCCCCCTTGGGTCCGACCGGCCAGCAGTGGATGCTTGAAGGCTGGCCTTGCGGGACCAGCCGATGGCCTGATCTAGCAGTGGGCCTGCGCAGGAGCTTCGGTGGTCTGCTGGAGCTGGCTGAGAGCGAAATGGGGGCTCAGGGGGAAGGGTGGGGCACAAGCTACCGTGTGGAGTGATGGCCTCTTGCCTGGCTGAAGGAGGTGGACTTCCATTCCCTCCTTGTCTCCTCTCCGGTCAAGCTGGGACCAGGGGCCTGAGAAGCTGAACCCCTCCTGGAGGCCCCTCATCGAGCCTCTAGCCTCTAGCTTGCAAATGCACCGCTGCTCCCCAGCCCAGACCTCTGCCAGCCTCCCTCCCCCAACCTCTTCCTAGGGGCAGTGGTTCAAAACCAACTAAAACAATGAAGAGCCTGCTGGCCCTGATCCTGACCAGCCAGGGCCTGGTCACTCCTCTGTGATCTGACCGCCCAGAAGCCCTGGCAGGCCTGGCTGCTGTCCTGCCTGCACAGCACCTGCCCTGTTGAGGACACTGGTCCTTTGTTGGAGGAGACGACTTGTGGGGACTGCCCTGAGGAGGGGCTCAGTCTTGTGGGCCAGGCTGGCGCCAGGCAGGACCAGGATCCTCAGCAAACAAGGCCTCCTACATAGCAGCCCGCTGGGTGGGGGCAGGACCGGGTGTAGCAGTCCAACTGCAGGGCCTGACGGGCCTGGAGCAGGGGTGGGGGACCCGAGGGTGGGCCGGCCCCAGGCCCTACCCTCAGGACCCACACTGTGCACTCACATTCATGCGGAGTCCCCTCCCCGTCTCCCCACCTCTCTGCTCCAGCCTGGCCCCTCACCATGACCCTGCCAGGTCTGCCTCAGGGCAGACCACACTTACCAGGGGTGACTGGACCCACCCCTCTGGTCCCTCAACAGGCAGAGAAAGCCTGAGAGTGAACCCAGAAGCTTAAGGGTGACAGAGACCCCCTGCCTGACCTGACGTCAGCCCTTTGTGGGCTCTGTGGCCATGCTGATTGAGAGGCAGATCTGAGCTGAAGGGAAGATCATTCCCACCCTTTCTCTATGCCAGTGCCTTACCTACAGCTTCTCACTAGACCCCCACAACAACTTTCAGAGATTGTACGGCTAAGAACAACACAAAGTGACTTCCCCAAGGCTGCCTAGGCAGTTGGCAGGGACACCCAGTGTGAACCCAGGCTGTCTGATTCTAGATCCCATGTCCCTAAATGTTTGGTGCAGTGGTGGAGGGTAGAGGCCACAACGGTCAGCTCGGGAATCTGCTCCTAATCCCGTAGGAGATGGGAATTACCAGTGGATTTCACAGGCAAGAGATGTGTGTTTTAAGAATGATGGCTCCAGACACGGTTTGGGCCGAGGGATCAGAGACGAAGCTGTCTCAGTAACCCGGATGCAGCCATAGACGGCGTCCTGAGCTTGCCCTTTGGGAAAGAATTTGAGGTTGGGTGGCAAGGAGTGTGTGAGCCTGCAAGGTCAGACTTGTCAAGGCCACGCTCCTCTGTAACAACTGCACACAGTGGGGATACATGCTGGCCTGGCCTTTTCAGCCACCTGTGCCTGGGGCTCCCGTGGGTGAGCCCAGGATTGGACAGATCTGCACAGGAGCCTGGGGGCCTCCCTGCCCAGTCCTGCTCCCAGCTCTGTCTCTCACAGGCACGGCCTCCGGGGAAACCCCTGCCTCTGCCTCTGCTTCCAGAAAGCCTACAGGACTTTGACAACAGCAGCAGTGGAAGGGGGAGCAGGGGTGGGCTGGAAAGAAACTCCGTCTCCGTGCTCCCGCTTACCACTGCCATCACTTCTGGGACCCCACTCAGCCTCTCGGCACCCCGGTCTCCTCATGTGAAAAACGAAGCTGATGATGTCTGGAGCTATTTCCTCGTGCAGTCACTTACGGGCTTCAGTGACTGAAAGAACAGGAAGGACTCGGCACTGTGCTTAGATTAACGAAGGCACAAAGGTATTAAGATATTAGTGTTTGTTCCATTTGCAATGGATAATTTACTTTACTGTAAGCTTCCGGAGAGCAGGGACCGGGTCAGGCTCGCTCCCTAGCATATGCACAAATCTTGATGCTGAGTGATGATGAGTGATGCTGAGTGGCTGCTCCATTTAAGGTTTGCTAAATGAATACATGGGTGGCATGGAACAGGCCAGGTAGAGGGAAGTATCAAAGGCAACACCCAGTTTGCAGCTGGGGGGCCCCGGGCAGGTGGCAGGGCCGTTGTCTGACATCTGGGGGAAGGGGCGGTGAGTGCAGAGACATCATGAACCCTCAGTTGGCCATGTCGTCTGGAGATTCGGTAGACCCATGAGGTTAGGCGCCCAAGTAGGGCTCCTGCCAGCCCATCCGGTGTCCTCTGCGTCTCCCCACCAGGCATTCTGGCCGACTCCAGCTATACAACAAAGCACCCCAAGGCTCGTGGCGTGAAACCATAGCGATCATTCATTATTATCAACTCTATGGCTCGTATGGCTGACTGGACCCAGCTGGGTGGTTCTCACTCCGGGCTCCCGAGTGATTGCAGTCAGAGGGGCCCGGGGCTGGCGTCCTTTCAAGGGCCCCCCTCATGCACATGTGTGGCAGTTGGGACCCCGGCAGGGGCTGTCAGCTGGAGTGCCTTCAGGTGGCCCCTCTGTGTGGCCTGGGCTTCCTTACGGCATGGCAGCTGGGCATCGAAACAAGAATCAGGTGGAAGCCATGCTGCCTTTGGTCAAGGGTAGCAAGACATATGCAGCCTTACTCGTGCCACATTCTGTCAGAAGTGAGTCCCCCAGGCCAGTCCATATTCAAGCAAACGGGAAAAAGACTCCACCTCTCGATGTCAGGAGTGGCAGTGAGATTCCAGGACTTATTTTAAAACCACCCCATCAAGGAATCACGGGCAATTCAGCCCCCTCAGACTCTAGGATGAGTCCTGTTTCTCTCTCTCTTTTTTTTTAAGTTTTTCTAATGTTTACTTATTTTTGAGAGGGAGGGACAGAACGTGAGCAGGGGAGGGGCAGAGAGAGGGAGACACAGAATCCGAAGCAGGCTCCAGGCTCCAAGCCGTCAGCACAGAGCCTGACACAGGGCTCGAACCCACGAACTATGAGATCATGACCTGAGCAAAAAGTCGGACACTTAACCGACTGAGCCACTCAGGTGCCCCCTTTTCTTTTTTTATTTTCTGTTTCTCTTATTTTTAATTTTTTTTTAAGTTTATTTATTTTGAGAGGGAGAGAGAGCACAACCGGGGGTGGGTGCAGAGAGAGAGGGGGAGGGAGGACCCCAAGAAGCTGCGCACATCAGCACAGATCCCAACATAGGGCTCGAACTCACAAACCGGGAGACCATGGCTGGAGCCCAAACCAACAGTTGGCTGCTTAACCAACCCAGGTGCCCCTAAGTCTTGTTTCTAATGGGTGCATTTGAGCAGCTCAAGTGATAATTGGCCTGGCCAAAGAGCTCAGCATCTGTGGCATGTAATTGAGTCTTGATAATTGCTGCTCCGCGAAGAAGTGAATGCGTGAGTAAGGAAGAGAAGCAGGGAGAGTGACCCAGGTCCTGGGCAGCCTGGAACCCAGCCTCAACTGACCTTGTGTCTAGCTGTCATATTTGGACCATGGATTGTCCCCCAGTCTTCTGTGTTCTAACTCTGCTGGGCTATTCGAACTACCTGGATGGAAACCTGCCTCCCTGTCCCCAGAATTTGGCCTTGTCCCCAGGCCCACATCCTGGGGGACAGATGTCAGAGCCCTGTTATGGAAGGCCATCATTTGCCGGTGGAAACTCCAATCAAGTCTTCTCCAAGACCCTAGCACAGGTCAGTCAGTACCTCCCTCACTGCGGGACTTCTCAGATGCCAGCTGATGGTTTAGACTCTCACATAGCTGCCCCTCCAGAGATGTTCAGTCTCATGCCAAGGCCCCTCCCAGACTACCCCTTCCAAGCCCAGAGCGGTCCTGGGATTGGGTGAGAGGCAGAGAGAAGAGACAGGCCAAAAGATAAAGCCCTGGCAAGTCCACTCAAAAGGGCCAGGCAGGTGGAAAGAGGACCGAGAAGGTGATGAGAAGGAGTGATCAGAGAGGACAACGGGAACCCAGGAGACACCCAAGGACAGCCTGGTGCCAGAGAGAGCAGCCTCTGATGAGGGCTGTGTTGAAGGGCACTGGTCAGTGGCTGCAGTGGTGGCCTCAGGAGCAGCCACTATAAGGAGCCAGGAGAAACCATCGGTGAGATGAGTATGGGTGGAGCGAGGAGGGCAGAGAGCTGAGGGGTGAGCAGAGGTGAGTACGCAGAGGTATTTGCCAATAATTTCATCACCGCCTTAGAGCCTGCCCACAAGCCTTGCAGCCTGGAAACCTTGAACTTTCAAGGGCAGCACCCCGGGAAGCTTCTCCAGTTGATGCAATCAGAGCCCAGAACATTCCAGGCTGTGTGGGTGTTTCTCCAGAACAGGCACCAACAAAGGTCAAAAACCCTCTGTGATCGGGACGCCTGGGTGGCTCAGTGGGTCCAGAGACTGGATCTTGGTTTCGGCTCAGGTCACAACCTCACAGTTTGTGAGTTCGAGTGCCGCAGCAGGCTCTGTGCTGACAGCACAGAGCCTCTTCACGGAGCCTGCTTGGGATTCTCTGTCACTCTCTCTCTGCCCCTCCCACCTCTATCTCCCTCTCAAATAAATAAATACAACTTAAAAAAAAAAAAAATAAACCCTCTGTGATCCTCTAATAACAGCCCAAGTCCTCAGGTGGGAGAGGCATGCAAGGACTCCAAGCCCACCCACTGTACCCCTCATCACCTGATAGGGTCCTGGGTGCTCTGAGAGGTTCCACCTAGAAGTCTTCAGTTGGTCTCAGCGGGCATCCACAGGCGCTACACACAATAGGGGTAGAGAAGTAAGGTGGTGCCTGTCCCTTGAGGAAATGGCCAAGTAACAACAGTACCAGAAATAGGGATAGTAGTGGTCACTATGCATTGAGTACTTAGCATGCCGGACAAAGCACCTTACAGACATGGCCCCATAACAGCCCAGAGGTGGAAGGCAGAGGTCTACAGGCCCGCTACCTATAGTCTGCAGGTACAGAACTAAAGTCTATGAAGGGGGTTCCCAGCTGGAGCCTCAGGGGGATTTAGCACATCTGGGGCTGCCTGGTGAACGGGTAGCCTGGGCTGAGGAGTCTCCTGAGTGAGGACTGGAGCCAGCCTGGTCCAGGAACAAATCTCCGTCATCAGAGGGAAAGACGGTTCCGAATTCGTTCCGCCAGCGGTAAGCAGAACCGGTCCCCCCAGTCCTGCCTCTAGGAGGCTCCTGGCTGAGTTTTATGGGGTTTGGGAGGCTGACAGTACAAAAGGAGGGGAAAGAGAGGGGTTTCGCTAAAACCTTTGTGAGAGGTCGAGGCCCCACTTGAAAATAAGGTTGTTGCTGTTATAGTTAAGATGAGGTCGTTAGGGTGCACCCCAGTCCGTTATGACTGGTGTCCTTATAAAAAGGGGAATTTTGGACGCAGGCGTAGGGGGAAGACGGCGGGAAGGCACAGTCGAGGATGCCATCTACAAGCTGACGAGAGGGGCCTGGAACAGACCCTACCCTCGCAGCCCTCAGAAGGAACCCATTCTGCGGACAGCCCCATTCTCCTGGCCCCCAGAACTGTCGGACAAACTTCTGCTGTCGAAGCCCCTCGGTTTGGGGTACTTCGTTATGGCTCCTTCATGGGGGCAGAGCAGGGACGGCCCTCATCAGGAGCAGACTGCTTTTAGGGGTACATGTGATGCCTCCCTGGGGTGGGGGGCAGGAGAGCTTGTGGGAAATCTGAACACCTGGTCAGCAGGTAGAGTTGAGTCTGAGATCTCATTAATACTGTAATCCTCCCCGTATGGTCACCCTGGTGAGTCTGCATAGACCCGCTACGATAAGAGGGCAGCAACACCACCGCTTTCAGTGAGGGAGGAAGCACATCGGCAGCAGTGGACTCGGGGTGGGGGTGGGGGTGGGTCAAAGCCCAGTTTGTGTGCTGGAGCCCTGGCTGGGTGTTAGTGGGGCCCCCCCTAGGACGCAGGCACCGAGACGAGATTAGAGGTGAAAGAAAAATATTAAAGGAAATGCCTGTGGACGGAAATGGGGTGGGAGAAGGGGGAGGATGGGCCAGCCGTCAGGCTGTCATTCAAGTCTGACCTTGAGAGAAGGAGAGAGGGAGGGAAGGAAGTGGGGGAGGGGAAAGAGAGGGAGGGAGGGACGGGGGAGGTTCAGTTGGATGGATTCCTCTCGCACAGCCCTTGGGGAGCCCTCTAGCCAAAACCAGTCGTCAGAGGGGTAGGCCGCTCCCAGGAGCCGGCCTTCCCTACCACCCCTGCCACGCTTTGTCATTGGCTGTGGGCATGGCTCAGGGTGGGAGGTGAAGCCAGATTTCAAAGTGTGGCAGCCTGGGCCACGTCATGCGTGGTGGTCGGGGAGGCAGGCTTGAGCTGCTGTGGAGGACCTCGAAGAAACATTCGGCTTGTGGGGGTAAAGCGTGGGCCGGTGCACAAGGCTGATGGTGTGAAATGACATCCCATACCTTCCTTGGACATTTCTACTCCTCTTTTTCAGTATTGTGCCTTTTTTTTTTTTTTTTTTTGTAGTAATCTCTATGCCCAACGTGGGGCTCAAACTCACGACCTCAGAAGCAAGTGTCACCGGCCCTACCGACTGAGCCAGACAGCCCCCCCCCCCTTTATGTGGACATCTCTTCCACAACTTTCAGTGAGCTTGAACGTTGTTTTTCTTAAGATTGCTGGCCATTTTTATTTTACATTTTGTGCCCTGCCTAATCTTTTCCTCTGTGTCTTTCCTACTGAGGTGTGAACATTTTTCCCGTTGATTTTCACGAGCATTTTTTGTATTAAAGTTACACATACATGTATCACATATATTTGTTTGGCAATAGTTGTTTGGAAGCCTTTTAATCATACAATGGATAGGAATTCTAGCCCATACATCCAAGTGTGCACGAAACGTGACTAAATTTACTTTCTGTAAACAGACCTTAATTTCTTTTTCAAGTTCCTGTTTTGGCCAAATGGTGGGAACAATCTGAGTAATCTGGGGAAGGCCCTTCCCCCATCCTCCGCCCCCCACCCCCGCCCCGGCATGGCCTTTAAGTACCTGGGGTTACAGAGTGCCAGGATAGTGGGGTTAGGCAGCTGTCAGACTCGTCCTTGCAGATCCCCTAGTGTCTACTGAGGTCCTTGTTTCCATCTGGCTCTTGTCCCTGCCCCACCACGATCTTTAGGTCTTCAGGCTTACCGGGTCACTCCGTGCCCTCTTGGGCCCACCTAGGAAATTGGTTCGTGGCTCCCTGTGCCACACCATGCCTGGGGGAGACGTGGGAGGCCCACCTGCTTAGACACACCCATTCCTAGACCCTCCGGGAATGGAGGAGTCCCTTGTTCCTTTCTTGGGTTCACCTCAGAAACATGCCTCAAGATGCCCCTGCTTCTGGATCCCTTAGGCCACCTGGCGGTTCTCATGTACCCACCCCCCCCCCAGGTCCGCTTTACCCGTTTCCCCTCCACAACCTTCTTCCTCCAACCCTGAGTCCCATGTCCAGTTGAAGGTGGACGAAGGGAGAATCTGGGCAAGAAGGCTGGCCTGTCAGGCGGTCATGCACATTTTCCCAACGAATTGGCTGTGTCCTGAGGGTTTCTGGAAACCTCAGAGCCACATACTGATTTCTTGGTCATTATTTCTGAAACCTACCTGCCCCCAAAGCATGGAGAGAGAGGGCAATGAGGAACACCCGGGAAAGAAATACAGGTTGCTCTGCCCCAGGTGTGCCCGTGGCGTCTTTGGTTTAACATTGCTACGTAAGATTTAACAATAAACTTGTTAAAAGGTGCAGATGTGTAAAACAGGCATGTCACCAACTAGTTTCATATTTTACTTTAGTTCCTTCCACTTGCTTCTATGCTTTAAAAGCCTTGGCACATTTTCAAACTAGTAACCATATATACCGGGATCTGTTTCTGGCTGTTATGATTTCGTGTTGTATTTCACTCACCAATACGTCAATAAACGAATCTGAGGTTGTGCCCGGCTCTTTCTGGTCCCCCAAGCTGCCTCCATCTAGGTGGACCAAATCACAGCTCAGAACTGGAAGGAACCTCGTGGGTCACCTGGTCCCATCACCCACCCCCAGGTAAGGATCCTCTCCTTGGCGTCTCTCCAGTAAATTCCATGGGGAATTTACTACTTCAAAGTACCCTTGTATGATATCACTGACTGAGAGAAAGCTTTCTTGTCTAAATAAGCCCAGATCTGGTTCCTGCTGGGCTTGCTTCAGGCCTAGGGAACCCCACTGTGTTCTCTGTCCATGACAGCCCTCATCACCTTGGAAATGGCATCGCGCCCACACTCCTCTCTTCTCTAGTGAACAACCTTGATTCCCAGCATCCCCGGCTCCCCTTCCAGGCAGTATCTTCTGCTGAATTTGTCGGGCCTGTCCTCATACCCCTGAGGCCTACACTGTGTTCCCCCGACGTGCCCAGACTAGCCCAGTACTAGGGCCTGTGATACTGACACGCTGTTTTAGGAATATAGCCCGCGAGTCGATCAATTTCCAGAGCCTCTGCTCATCTTTGTTATAGAAATCGACACCTCTCCCAGCCTGACCTGAACCTGCTGACCTTTTGTACTAACATTCAGCAACAGGAGAGGGTAGGGCAGCCAAGTTCTGGGATTAGGCAGAGCCGGGCCAAATATAGCTCAACCACTTATTTAACCCGAGGGAAGGCCTGTGTAACTACGGGCAGCTTACATAACCTCTGCCAGTTTTGGAGACCTCATTTATAGAGAGCAGTTAACGCTAGTACCTGGTCTTAAGGGCCACGGGAGGATTCAGAAATAACGTAAATTCTTGCCGTGTGCAGTTTATGAAGCATGCAGTAAATGATAGCCGTTCATATGGTCATCAGGCAGCTAGGACCGTAGCACTGATTTTGACTGGAAGAAAAGACAAACACTCGTGGCCAGCGAAGCGCCATCTCGATTAGAGGGCAGGCGATTCGCAGGGGATTTATTCTAATAGAAGAGTGAGAAGTATTCACGTGAGGAAGGAGAGATGAGGGTCAAGCCCATAGATTCAAGAAAATCACACAGGTCAACAGGAGAAGCAAGGCCAAATAAGGGGAAAGGAGACTGCAGAAATGCAGGCTGTTTGCCTCCTTGCAACCACAGGGCAGAGAGCCCAGAGTTCAGACGAGGTCTGCCCAAGCTGCAATTTGGACTTGGCAAAGGCTCGAGTCCCACTCCTAGGGAGCCTGACAGTGGGGTCCTCTCCTTGGGACGATGATGCCAATCAGCACATGGTAAACAAAGGTGGGGACAGGGCAGGCACCAGGCCCAACCTGGGCTGTGCTTGTGAACCTCTCGTGTCCTGCCAGCCAGCTCCTTTGCCCATTGACTCTAGGCAGGGACTGTGAGAATAAGCCCAGGGCATGGTTCTCACCTCGTGCCTGTAGGGTTGGAAGGCAATGCTAGATTCTCTGGGACAAGACGGCCAGCTAGTGTGTGTGGGTGGGTGGCGGGGGGGGAGGGGGTGGGGGGGGAGGAAGGGGGACAGTGCAAACTTCAGAGTCAGCCGGAACTAGGTTCAAATCCAGCTCAGCCATCTGTATGTGTGGCCTTGGGCAAATCACAGGCTCCCTCTTGGCCTCAGAGCCGTCATCTATCATGGGGGATGGCAGCCTGTCCTTTGCAGAGTTATCACAAGGACGAGATGAGAGTGTGAATCTAAGTCACCAAGCACAGGGTCAGGCTAGCTGGAAAAAAGGCACCTAGAGAGAATGATACCTGGCATAATCCATGTGAGAGCCACTGCTCAGAGCCAACCAACTCTTGAAGGAAGACACATAGCCTAGCACAACAGAGAATAATTTCAGTCTCCACACCAGTGTGACTTTGTTGTTTTTTATTTTTATTTATTTATTTATTTATTTATTCATTCATTCATTCATTCATTCATTTATTTTTCATGTTTTTTGAGAGAGAGACAGAGTGTGAGCAGGGGAGGGGGCAGAGAGAGAGAGGGAGATACAGAATCCGAAGCAAGCTCCAGGCTCTGAGATGTCAGCACAGAGCCCGACGCGGGGCTCGAACCCTTGAACTGAGAGATCATGACCTGAGGCGAAGTCGGACGCTTAACCAACTGAGCCACCCAGGTGCCCCTCCACACTAGTGTGACTTTGGACAGATCGCTTACCCTCTCTGGGTCCCCATTCCATCATTTGTAAGATGGGGATCATTTTCCCTGGGCAGGGTCCTCCTGAGGATGGGGGCGACGTCTCAGTGCCGAGTTGCTTCATGCAGGGCATGGCATGGAGTCATAAAGTGAGGTACCGTCCCTCCCCAGAGGCCACTGCGGTGCCATGGCCAAACCCCCGCTCAGGCCCTCTCCCTGACGGCTTCCTCCCTGCTCCCGCTCTCTTGCAGCATGCATGTATGCACCTTCAGAGGAACTGATATAAAAATAGCCAGCCCATGGCCCGTCTTCACCAAGACAGGGCAGCTCTGTGTCCTGGGGCCAGTTCTGTCCAACTGTGCCCGAGAGGTCTTTGCCAAGAGCAGCTGAAGACACAGGCCTGCTGAGATGGCAGATCAATGACCGGCTGTGTGTGGAGCTATGGGATCAGAGCTGGCCTTTAAAGGGCCCTGGCTGGGGGCAGGATGCGTGTGTATTAGTTATCTGTTGCTGCATTGCAAATGGCCCCAATACTGGGGGGGCTTAAACCAGCACAAATTTATTATCTCACAGTTTCTGGGGTCAGGTGTCCAGGTGTGGTTTAGTTGGGTGCCTCTGACTCAGTGTCTCGGGGGTTGCAATCGGGCCATCGGCGGGGGCAGCGGTCACCTCAAGGCTCCACTTGACCTGCGGGATCCACTTCCAAGCTCACTCACATGGCTGTTGGCAGGCTGCCCAAGGTCCACGTCCAAATCCCTCACGTAGTTGCCAGACAGCCTTGGTTCCTCGCCGGGGGCCTCCATTAGCTGCCTGAGGGTCACACCACAGCAGCCAGTGAGGAGAGGGAGAGAGAGAGAGAGAGAGAGAGAGAGAGAGAAAGCCCAAGGCAGAAACCACAGTCTCTTTGTAACCTAGTCTTGGAAGTGGCATCTCATCACTGACGCCATCTTCTGTTCACTAGGAGGGAGTCATTAGGTCCAGCTCACATCCTAAGTGAGGGGAATACTGGGGACCATCTTAGTGACTGCCTCCACGGGGGTGGGCATGGAGAAAGGCAGAAAAAGGGGGAAAAAAATCATAACTTTTTTATATAGTGAAAAGAGCCCAAGCCCAGTGACCCCGGCTCAAATGCTGGCCGTTCTGCGTAGCCTTGGGCTGCCCACCATCTTGCTACTTAGAGTCCCAGCCTCCCCTTCTAACAAATGAGGTAACAGCTCAGCTGGCCTGGGCGAGGTGGTATGCATTCATTCATTCATTCGTTCATTCACTCGTTCCCTGGGGCCCCAGTATGGTCAAAGCCCTTCGCCACATCATTCTCCTTAATATGGACGACCCTGTGGCATAGGCATTATTAACCCTCTTTACAGATAAGGAAACGGAGGTTCAAAGAAGCCAACAACAAACTCCCTGAGCTCACACAGCTACGTGTGATTTGGTCCAAATGTTTCCTCCTTGGTCAGGCCACCCCGGCCCCTCTCATAAAGTAGCCCTGACCGCACCCCCTCCTGCCCCCGCAGCCCCTGCAGAGCACAGCACCCGGCTTCACTCGTGTACCTAAGAGCATCTTTGTTCTCCTTTTCTTTTTTTTTTCCTGCTGTTTTCCCTCTTCCCCATGAAAACAGAAGTCTGCTTATTTGCCTAATAACCACCGGATTTCGAATCCCTCGAGAAGTTGTCAGGCACCCAGCAAGGGTGCAGAGAACAGCTGGGAAGGGAATGAATGAAAGGGGAAGAAGCCAGGTTTCCAGCAGAGTTCTGCTGTCCCAAAACCCACACGTTCAGGACCGGGGGCTGGGTGACAGTGACGCGTTCCCCCAGGGCCTGCCTCCACCACCCTTCCAAACTTTTCCCTCTGGGGGCAGCTTCTCAGGAAGACTTCCTCAGCCCCCAGGGCTGCCCACAATACAGTGGCTAGCACATACGTTCAGCAGGTATGCTTCCTCCATTCTACTCTGTTCCATTCCGTTCCATGACCAGGGGGCTTTTGCAAGAGCCAAGCAGCTGGGGAGGTGGAGCGTGGGGTGGGGGGTGAGCCAGCCCCGCCTGCTGGCTGCCTCTCCCAGAGGCCCACGGCACCCACACCAGCGACTTTTACAGCCCAGCTGGACTCTGAAAGGGGAGTTTCCCCAGACCTTCCTCCTAGGCCTCTTTCTGGTCACTGTGCCCACCACCATCCACCTGGGCCTCGAGGGAAACCTCCCCTGCCCATCTTTCCCTTCTTCCCATCATGCTCTGGTTTGCAGCGTGCTCGAGAACGGACCCACCCATGGTTCCTGGAAGCCAGCAGAGAGAGGCTGATGCATTCATACTGCTCCGTGAAGTCTGGGAACGTCACAGGGGAATGCCTGAGTGCAGCCCTCCCAGTGGCCTGTTGGCAGGTCTGGCTCACTTTCTGAGCTGTTAGCCAAGAATCTCTCTTCTAGGCTCCCTGTCAGCTAGCTGCCCATAACAGATACTCTCCTGGGCCCCAGCCCCCTCAAATGGAACCAAGAGAAATGAAGCCCAAGGCCTCTTTCTACCCAAGGTACATTGTCCCAGTGACTGATACTGGCAATGATCATTCGTGAACATCCACCCCTTGCCCACAGCAGGGCCACCTCCCTCCCAGCCCCTCTTGGAAAGGTCTCCAGGACCACCGTGACTTCATCCCTCACAACAGCCACAACATTCACCCCTGCCACCCACACGGGCTGCCTGGGAGAGGCTTACTCGGGAGCACTTACCATCACGTGGCACTGTAACGGTCTGTCCCGACTTCTTCTGGATCCCCAGGGAAAAGAGAGGGTTCATCCACCTTCCCAGTACTTCCAGGCTGTGTGACTGTGGGTAAGTCCCTGAGCCTCTTCTGAGCCTCTTTACAGAGCTAGAGTTTGCTCACAGCTAGCAAACTACTGGCCCAGAGGTCCCATCTAGGTTGTGGAAATGTTGTTTACGGCTCATTCAGTGCTCAACTTTGTTTTAAAAGTAGTTCCCAACATTTAAAACTTGGGAGATTTGGGGTGCCTGGGTGGCTCAGTCGGTTGAGCGTCCAGCTTTGGCTCAGGTCGTGATCTCACTGCTCGTGGGTTCGAGCCCCACGTTGAGCTCTGTGCTGACAGCTCAGAGCCTGGAGCCTGCTTTGGATTCTGTGTCTCCCTCTCTCTCTGCCCCTCCCCTGCTTGTGCTCTGTCTCTCTCTCTCTGTCTCTGTCTCTCTCTCTCTCTCTCAAAAGTAAATAAACATTAAAAAAAATATTAAAACTTGGGAGATTTTATGGGGCACCTGGGTGGCTCAATCAGTTAAGTGTCCGACTGCGGCTCAGGTCATGATCTCACGGTTCGTGAGTTTCAGCCCCACATTGGCTCTGTGCTGACAGCTTAAATCCTGGAGCTGCTTTGGATTCCGTGTCTCTGTCTCTCTCTCTGCCCCATCCCCTGCTCACGCTCTCTCTCTCTCTCAAAAATAAACATTAAAAAAGTTTTTTTTAATTGGGAGATTTCCACAAAACCTAATGTTTTCAGCTTTTATTGAAAAATGAGAAGACCCGGCTATACTGGGTTCATGGTCTCACATACACAATTGGCTGGCCTGGGCAGCAGCTGCCCCTTTAAGTGGGGTGCTTGGACACAGCGCCACCTCCCCTCTCTCCCTAGAGCCTGCCCAGTATGCTTTGACTCTTTACTTGTGTATGTCACTGCCTTCCCCCCACCCCCATAGGCATCTGAATTCGCCACCCCTGAATGTCAGCATGACAGGACTGTTCTTTGGCTCTATGATGCCTAAAGGGATCCTTCAGGATCCCTAGATGACAAAAACCATTAACACCCTGGATGAGAAGCCACTTTGGCTGAGTGGAGAGAAACTGCTGTTTCTGAGGATGACACAGAGTCTATAAATAGCCTCAGAGCCAGGTGAGTGCTGACACTTGCCCAATGTCACCTGGGCTGGGAGTCCTCGAGGGCTGGGCATGTTTCAGTTCACGGCTCAGCTCAGGCACTGTCCCTCCTCCTGATGCCACTGAGGGCGGTACGAGGAGGGACGACTTCACAGCTGAGCCCGTGGAGAAGGTGGAACTTTTCCCTGGCGTGGGTAGGAGGTAGTGATAACATCTGATTTTCCAAAGAGAGTAGAGGAACATGAGTGGACAGGGCTGGTTCTCAGTCTGGGGTCCTATAGATGGGGACACGGGACCATCAATGGTTCCCCAGTGCTATCCAACACTGTTAGAGCTCAGCCTGGCCTTCAGGACCCTCTGTGATTGCCCGCCAACCCCCACCCCAGCCTTTCAGTTTATGGTCCATATTGTAGCCTTTCCTTGAAGGTACCCAGCCTGGCTCTGGCTCATTCCCCTTCTAGAATCTTCTTTCCACATCTTTGTGTGTCTGCCCCACAGAGGTGGTTGTCTCTGGACCGATCCCCCAGGGAGAAACCATTTGCCCTGTCCTTTGAGCTCCACAGACTTCTGGCAAACTCCTCAGCCCCCCTCTTGCTGTGTTGTCTGTCCCAAGCTTGTCTCTCTTGCCCTCCCCACCCCATTACCAGCTCCTGAATGGCAGCGAGAAGGATCTGACCCATGCAACAAACCCTGGCCCTGGGGTCAGACAGATTCATCATCGTTCCAACACTGCACTCCCGGGAAATTCACTCTCCCATCTCTTGCAACCCATCTCTGAAATGGAACCGCCTCCCAGGCTGCAGTGGGGTGCAGACAAACTAGGGGCTGGGGAAGGGCTCTGAGGACAAAGTGTCTGAGTGAATGAAGGCAGCTCTCCCCTGCGTGAGGGCTGCTCGTGCTTCGCTGGGGGATAAACGGAGACCCTCCAAGAGCAGGCTTGAGGGACAACAGGGTACCACTAACCCACCTGGCATGGCTAAGGGCTGTATGAGCTGAGCACCTGTCACTGCCATGCGGGCTGATTCCTCCCTCCTCATTGCGGTCTACAGTATGCACCAATACAGGGGGGTCCTGGGAGATTGCTGAGGGCCCGGACGGGGCAGGTGGCAACCTGGCTCCCTGCTCAGGCCTGTTCTGCTTCAGGGCACGAGCACCATGAGAAAGGAGGAGCCATTCCCCAGGACAGAGGGAGGCTCCATCCTGAGCTGGAACCCGGGGAGCATCTGGGCTCCCAGACCCAGCTGGGGTATCATTGAATGACCCGGCTCCTCCTGGGCCAGGAGTAGAGAAGGGGACTATGAACTTCCAGAAAAGGGCCAAGCCACAATTTTAATGAGCCTAGGACACTCTGCTCTAACCTTGTGAATTTACTTGGGCCAGCATTTTGTTGCCTGACCCCTTCTCAGGAGCCAATTCGGGTCTCAGTTCAAGTCCACCTGACTCCAACGTTCAGCCCCTACCCTCCTCTGAGGCTCCTTGGACCTCTGAGCCCCTGCAGCTGAGACCCACTGCTGTCTGAGCCCTAAACCCGAAGCAAAGACTAGAGTCCAACTATCACTGATGCTCATGGCACAATGCTTAACAGTTGACACATTCCTCTCTCTCTTGTTCATTTTCCTCTTGAAACAGACCTGGAAACAAGCAGGGTAAGGATTACCATCATATCCTTATTCTCCAGAGGGGAAACTGAGGCTCAGAGAGGTCCGAGAAGACTGGCACAGGCTGGCAGTGGAGGATCCAGGGTGCTCCTAGACCCGGGCAGTGCCTTCCCCCATCTGGGTCCTTGTTTTCTATTTGGAGAGTGAAGATGTTAGCCGAGATGCTCCCCCAGGGCCCATATTATTTACTTACCGTGGTCCTCCCATACCTACCAGGCTTTTTTTTTTTAATTTTTTTTTTAACCTTTATTTATTTTTGAGACAGAGAGAGACAGAGCATGAACGGGGGACGGTCAGAGAGAGAGGGAGACACAGAATCTGAAGCAGGCTCCAGGCTCTGAGCCATCAGCACAGAGCCCGACGCGGGGCTTGAACTCACGAACCGCGAGATCATGACCTGAGCCGAAGTCGGACGCTTAACCGACTGAGCCACCCAGGCGCCCCCCTACCAGGCTTTTAAGAAGCCCCCCTCAACATATGGGGTAAATCCTTCCAGGCGGTAGTTCTCACTTCCCCTCCTCTTCTGTCTTGCCTTTTCACTTACTCATCCTTGCATTACCTATGGAATGGCTCCCATACTATGTTACCTGCAGGCGTGCTCTTAGCATGACTGGGGGAGCAAGGAAGCCAGCAGCCAGCTGCTCTAGTTATTGGAGACCAGACCTGTCAGTCTATGGGGTTGAAGGGACGGTAGTCAGACCCAGTCCTGGTGGAGGGCTGGGACCTGGCCAGACCCTTCGAGTTCCAGTCGTATGGGAAGAGGATCCGATGTATAGAAGCATCTGGAGACAGGGCCAGGCTAGGACCAGGAGGCCTGTGGTCACCACCAGAGGCGTCTCTGCCTGCGTCCTCCTGCCATCTTTCACTCTAATACACCTCTCATCTCCACCTTCTTTATCTCTCACCCACCGTCTCTCTTGGTCTCTGTCTGCAGGGTCTGTGGGTGGAGGGGCGCCTATACAAAGGGCGAATGTAGCCTTTTGTTATATTCAAATAAAAACACACGAGGCTCATCTTTTGGAGCTAACCACGTTTCAGCATATTTTCCCTCTCTTTTTTCATACTGTTGGAACTCTTACAGAATGGAACCGACCCCCTTTTGCTAGGTCGTGTCTGTCCCTCAGGTCTCTGGCACCGTGGGGGACGCGTTAAGAGCAGCTCACTGGCTGCGCTGACCGCTGGGGCCGGCAGGGGTCGCCCGCGGACAGGCCCGGAGGGGCGGGTGGGGGCGGGGCCGCGAGGCGGGCCCGGCAGATAAAGGCGGCGGCGGGCGGCCCAGGCTGACTCGGCCCCCCTGGGCGCGCGTGACTGTCGCAGTTACGGTCTCCGCGGGTACCGCCGCTCTCCCACCCCGACCTGCGGCCGCGATGCTGGCTCTACGCTGCGGCCCCCGCCTGCTCGGCCTGCTCCGGGTCCCGCGCTCCGCGCCGCTGCGCCTCCCCGCGGCCCGCGCCTGCAGCGGCGCCGGCGACCCGTCCCCTTCCTCCCGGAACCCGCTCGTGTACCTGGACGTGGGCGCCGACGGGGAGCCGCTCGGCCGCGTGGTGCTGGAGGTGAGAGCACCAGGCCGGGCCGCGCCGGACTGGGCGTCCGGGATGGTCCCGGAGAACGCTGGACTTCGGCCCGGCTCCGTGCCTGACTCGCTGGGTGACCTTGCCCCCTACACCCGGGCTCTGGGCCTCAGTTTCCCCATCCCTAGCAAGGCGCATCAGATTGGTCTCTTCCGGTCTCCCCTCGGAGGCGGAAGTGGGGGGCACGTGTGGAGGTGAAAGCTCAAGGTCAGGTGGGAGAGTTGGGCCCTGCTGGCTCGTCCTGGGGTAGGGGAGAGGTCCTGAGACTTCGCGTGGTCAGCTCCCAGATCCGAAGTTCAGAGGTGGGTGCGGGGGGGTGCTCCGGGGACGGGGCTGCGGGCGGGCCGGGTGCTCACGTGGCTGCCCTTGCTTAACGCGTAGCTGGCCCGCTGCCCCGCCCCCTCGGTGGGGCTCGCCCCCTGCGGAGCGCCGGGGAGGGAGCCGAGGTGGTTTCCGGGCGGCCCGCCTCCTCTCGTGCGGGGCGGGCCTTAGGCCACCAGGCTGACCCAGGATGTCCTTCCTGAAAGTCGGGGTCAGTGTGCCCAGGGCCCTTCACCCCAGTTCCAACCCCGCCATCCTCCCGTGGGTGGCACTCCTGTCCTGCCCCTGACTCACAAAGAAACAAATAGCGGGGTAGGTAACAGCGGAAGCTCAGGTGTAGCTCAAGCCCGACCCCGTTTTGAACCCAGAGGCTCTCGTTAAGCCTCAGTTTCCTCTTCTGGAAAATGGAGAGCACCCTCCTTGCTCCCATTTATTTTAATGGGGTGGCGCCAGGGTGGCTCTTGAGGCTGGGAGGCAAGAGGTGGGCTTGGATGGGGCTCTAGCCTACCCTTACCCACCGTCCCGCCCCCCTGCCTCTCTAAGGGGCTGGGTTGGCCCCTCTCTGGGCCTGAGGCTTTGATGCTTGGGGCCCAACTGCAGTAGCTCTGCCAGTTCTGCCCCTGGAAGTAGGCCAGGATGGCATCGTCAGCTCTTATAGATTAGGAAACGGAGGCTGCTTCCTCCCGGTTGGGGTTCAGGAAGCAGCTGGCAGACATGATAGCTGCCTCGGCTGCCTCTTGTGGAGGGCTGGGAGCAAAAGGAATGGAGTGGCCCTCTGACTCCTTAGCCACTGTGGGAGATGGATGGAGAGGAGGTTCCTTCTGTCACCTGCCTCTGGACTGACCACCTTCTCTTGTCCCTCTTCTCTCCCCACAGCTGAAGGCAGATGTCGTCCCGAAGACAGCAGGTAAGATGGGGCTGGGGGTCTTCTGAGTCTGGTCTAGGAGGAGGGAGGGGCCCAGGTGGGTGGGATGGTGAGAGAAGTTGGGACACAGAGACCTCTGACCAGATGGGAGTTCCACAGGAGGCTCAGCTGCTGTGTATCCTGGGCCAGCTTTCTGTCCCTCTCTGAGCCTCAGCGTTAGCCCTGCCCACCTGTCTACTATAGCCTCAGAATCAATAGAAGGCACAGGTCAGTTTCCTCTGGGACAACTTTCTCCCTCCTGGTGGCCAGGGGGACAGGGTAGTGGCTCCATGGCCCGGGGACTCCCTGCCAGGAGCGTGTGCTCTTGTCACAGGGCTCAGACACTGAGCTTCGAGAAGGAGATGATTTGCCCTGGGTTACACAGCCAGAACAGACTTAGGCGTCCCGGGGTCTTTCCACACCCTGCTCACCTCCTGGGGCAGGAGCGGGGATTTGAAGAGGCACAGGCTAGAATGAGCTGTGACCCTGCAGTTGGGGCCCGGCTCTTGACTTGCTGTTCCTTCAACCCTCAGAGAACTTCAGAGCCCTGTGTACCGGGGAGAAGGGCTTCGGCTACAAAGGCTCCACCTTTCACAGAGTGATTCCGTCCTTCATGTGCCAGGTATGGTGGCCCTGCCTCAGTTCCTCTTTTGTCAGTGGGGGGTGGTAATGGGTCGCCTCGTAGGGTGGTCTTGAGGATTAATGAGGGAGCACCTGCCTGGTGTGTGGAGATACCCAATGGAGAGCGACGAATGACTCTGTCGGCCTGTCTTCTCACCCTGACACAGCAGAGCCTGTCTGGGCTGCCACAGCCCTTCCCTGCCCTGGCAGTGGAGCCACAGGGCAAGAGGCAGGATGGCCTGGCTGGCAGAGCCTGTTGGGGGTGGAGGTGGGGAACCAGCACTGAGGTCCGGATATGCATGGGGGACAGGGGCAGGTAGATCTTCAGGCCTTGGAGGACCAGCGTATTCAGACAGTCTCTGACTGTGTCCCCTTGAGCACTTGGCATAGGAGAGGAGGAGGGAGAAGACAGCAGAGACAAGAACACACAGGTCTGGACTTGGAGCTTCTCTTTCTGGAGAAGGGCATCTTTCTCGGTCAGATGAGTGTTCATTAGTCACCTGTGCTGCCTGTTTTTCAAAAAGACCAGTATTGGCTGTATCAGAGGTTTGGGGACAGGTGTGGACAGCAGGAACCTCCCCAGGGGTCCTCTGTTCGGTCAGACCCTGCCAAGACAGGGGTTGATGTGTTGAGGCCAGCAGACCATAGAGGCAGGGGCATGAATGTCATGACCTCTTTGAAGCCCTTCCAGCCCAGAATTCTCTCCCCCGTTCCCTCCACTCCGACCTGGGGCTGTCATCATCTTGTGGCGAGTGGCGGTGTGTTGGGACTGGGCCTGCTGACGTGTTCAATGTGGCGATTGCAGGGATGGGCAGGGAGGCTGCGGCTGGGGGACAGGTCTGGCCAAGCCTGTGGCTTTCTGCTGCAGAGGCTTTCCCAGCTCTGCCTGCGGCGGGCTGTGGATGAAGCGGGAGCTGACGTGGAGGTCAGGCTGGGCTCTTCCTCTGAATAGCAGCGGGCAGGGGCAGGGACTTGCAAGGCCGGAAGACTCTCTGAGGCATGAGTTGGGGGCACCGGAAGCTCAAGCCGGGGTTTTGAATCATCCCACTCTGGGGACACCCTGCTGCCGTTTGTGGATGCTTAGGTCAGGCTGCTCAGGTTATCCCTCTCACCTGAGGATCAGATCTCGAGAAGATAGAGATCTTGGCAGGGAGCCGGGGCTGGGGCTGGCAGCTCTTCTGTGAAGCCTCAGGCAGGCTGTGAGGAAGGATGCCAGTCCTAGGGGGACCCTGTCCTGGGTCTCCAGGACTTAGGGGAACTGCTGGGCCTGGTGAGGGGGCGATGCTGGACAGGGAGCGGGGCCTAGCATGTGCCAGCCGCTGCCACTCCCTACAGATCGGACTTGGGAACGGGGACCCCTGGCCACCTCCCTGTCCACCCTCCAAGAGTTGTGGGTAGAAAATTCTGTGTCCCTACGAATCCTCTCAGAGTGGCCATTAGATCCTTTGAGAATCATTTAAAAACTTGCCCAGGTAAAAAAAAAAACAAAAAGTGAATGATTTGAAAGGCAAGGTAGTTACGGCAGAACATACTTAAGCTTTATTTTTGCTTGCTTTCCTTGTCGTTTTATTACTCCTTATATCCTTGGATTTTTTTTTTTTTTTCTGACCCCTGTGCCTGAGGGGCTTCTGGCTGGGTGGGCCCGAGGTGCGCCGGGGGCTCTACCCCCAGCCCCGCAGTGGCATTCCCCTGCCGGCTCTGGGTGGCCACCGCTCAGAAGGTGCCCTGTGCTTGCAGGCGGGCGACTTCACCAACCACAATGGCACCGGGGGAAAGTCCATCTACGGAAGCCGCTTTCCTGATGAGAACTTCACACTGAAGCACGTGGGACCAGGTGAGTGGCGGCGGCCGTTCCCCAGTCGGAAAGCCCTGCGCTTTGACCAGCCGCCACCATGCCTCCCACGCCTGGGAGGTTTGCCGTCCGACCATTGCTCGCTCCATATCCGGCGACACGCCTCCCTGCCTTCAGCACTCGGGGGTGGGGTGCTGGGTTTTCCTGGAGCTTTTTCATTCTGAGCTCTCAGTTTGAAAAACAAGCCTTTCTTTGAGAAGCAAAACCCAGCCTCGTGTCATGTTGGAGACCCAAGAGGCAGCCTGCAAAAGGCCTGTTCTGGCTCCGCCTCTCCTCCCTGTGGCAGCATAGGTGGACAGGCCCTGGGGAGCTGGTCGCCCTCTGGGCCCGCTTCTGCTCTTCCAGCTCCAGGATCTTCAGACTTAAACATCTTTGCCAGGGTGTGAACTGTCCGCTCTTTAGAATGACTTCCCTGGTGAGCCGCCTCCTGGGGCAGCACGGCTCACTCCTGCTTATTTTTGCAGGTGTCCTGTCCATGGCGAATGCGGGCCCCAACACCAACGGCTCCCAGTTCTTCATCTGCACCATAAAGACAGACTGGTGAGTTCCCTGCTCCTGGCTCCTGGGGGCTGGCCTTGCAGCGAGAGGAAGCGTTGTGTGCTTCTGAGGGGAAGGTCATGTGAGGCCGGACTGTGCCCTGGGACAGTAGGCCTCTCCTGGGCTGTGTGTCTGTATGGGAGAAGGATAAAGTTCATGGAAGGACTAAGGGAGAATTTGGGGTGTTCTTGGAAGTGTGTCTTTATCGGGTTTTCATTGTTGCTGTCAGCTGGGATTTTCTCCATGCGTCGTGCACACACGCACAAAAGGACTTTTACCAAACACGCTTGGGAAAATGCAGCAGAAGTTCTCAGGCCTCAAGATGGCCTGTGGTAGAAGCCTATTTGCTTAGTTTAGCCTGTTGTTTCCCGGTTTCACGTCAGGTTTGGAACGGACCCTGGAGCCCTCTTGCCCACATGCCCATGGATTTTAGGGATGTCTTCCCTGCTGGATTACCCACCACCTAATAAGTTCCTCTGCCCAAAGCCCGCCTGTGTCCCAGCCCTGAGGCATATAGGGTCAAGGGAACAATAGCTGGCCTGGAGCTAAGACTTAATAAAGCCCATTTCCTAGGACTTTAGGGAGACCTGAGTGGTGGGTGGATACCAGCTATCTCTAACCTCCAAGCCGGAAGGGACATAGATGTCCTTCCGGGCTGAGCAGGTCTCTGCTGGCCTTGCCTACTCTTTGCTCCTTCCATGAAACCCCTTCATTACTGCCCTTGGGGGGTAGCCAGCGGTAGCCTTGCTGGCACTGACCGAGCTCTCTTTTGAATCCTTGGAACTCTCAAATCAAGAGCCTCTCAGGACTTATTTTCACCACGCTCGTTATCCCAGCTCTTAGCTTGCCACTCGTGACCGTACACGGACCTCTCATTTCGTGGGAGTGGTTCGATAACCCCGTTACCTCCCTGTGCCGGACAAGAATAGTTCACCTTTCATAGGTGAAGTTACCAGGATTAAGGTTAAGTGGCCCAGGGCAACCGGGCGTGCGAGGCAGAGCATATGCCCTGGAAGGGAGACCTCTGGTGTATTTTGGGGAGCTCGGCAAGGCTTGATAACCGGAGCTTCGAGGGGGTGGGTCCAGATTCTCAGCGCGGGCTCCCTACACAGTTGCTGCCTTTGGTACAGAGTTCCCTGCCCAAGTGACCGCGATGTTGGGTGACACCGCACTACCTCTCGCTCTTACCTGACTCAACTCACAGGTTGGATGGCAAGCATGTTGTGTTTGGCCATGTCAAAGAGGGCATGGATGTCGTGAAGAAAATAGAATCTTTCGGTTCCAGGAGTGGGAAGACGTCCAAGAAGATCGTCATCACAGACTGCGGCCAGTTGAGCTGAGGTGCCATGACCAGGGCGCGAGGCTGGCGGCAGCTGCACGTGCCTGGGCTCCCCTGGGGGCCGCCTCGGGCTCCAGCAGACTTGTCTGTCCTTGTTGCATGCCGCGGTGGGGAATGTCTGATCTCCACGGGGCCCACTGCACCGCTGCCCCAGGGTCCACCCTCCCTCGCCACCCCGTTTCTGGCCATCCATCACAGACGTGATGCCATCAGGCCTTATCCGTGATCCCCCAGCCCACGTTCACCTGTGCCTTGGACATCGGGGGTGCTGAGGGGTTAGCTTCGGGTACAGGTTTCTGCCTTTTCCTTGACCGAGGGGGAAAGGCAGCTGCTGCAAAAGGGCCACTGTATCTGTTGAACATCCTCTTCTGATTGGAATAATTTAATTAACAAGATGGACTGGAGATGAAGCTGTGACAGCCCTCTAAGCCGTGGTATGACCTCACTTGGTGGCGGAAGCCACAGAACCCCGGAGCTTGGCCTTTGGAACGTAATCGGGGCTTTTGCGAAGGGTCCTCGGCCAAGGCCTTTTATCCCAGCCACTGTGAATCCTGTTGGTTCGCCGCCGCAGTTTCTGAGGAGAGTCCGTGAGGGGAGAAGCAGACAAACCCGGGACAAACCCACTGCGAGCTGTGCCTAGTCGATGAAGTCGGGGAGAGTGGAAATGGCATGTGCGTGCCTGGTGCTCGGGAAGACCGTCAACGTGTATTTTCCGGAGGGCTTCGATTTTTCTGTGTTTAACAAATCTGATGATGTATATGATACACCTTTGGGGCTTTTATTTGTGTTCACTTTAAATGTGAAAATAAATCCTATTTTCTATAAAAGATCGTCTGGTGGCTTTAGGAAGCAGCGTTTATCATCACCCCAGCAGCCACGGAGGGTCCCAGCGTCATCCTTATAGATGGCATGGGCTCAGACATGGGCTCTTAGCACCCACGGGCTATCTGCGAGCACTGGTGTCGCCCCAAACCCCAGCCCTACCTCTTGGCCACCCCGAGTCTGTTTTCCTCTGCTGTATAATGTGGTAACAGTGATGCTGGGCTCACAGAATGGGGAGAGTCGGATGCGATCTGTGTCAAGTGTGTAATGTGGCACCAGGCACATCGCTGTAATAAACACTCTCACCAGCACGATGACATTGTCCATGTGTCAAAGTCTTAGGGAAGGATCTGTGAAAATGTAAAGCTAGGTGTGGACTTCATCATCCTAGATTTGCCATTTAGATGTGGAATTCTAGGTGTTTCTGAAGTCACGGGGATGGCAGATTCGGGGTGAGAGAGAAGGATTAAGAACTCAAACAGCCAGAGATGGAACAGTCTGGATAACAGAATAGTCACATTCCGTTCGCAGCGTGATGGAGTTATTTCGTCTTGGGGTTCCTACAGTCTGTCATGTGTGCTCCCTGTCATTCTGATGTCACAGTGGCTGGAGTTGGGTCGTTTGGAGTCATGGAGGGTTTTCCTGATGTCAGTTTCCATAGTTCGGCTGCGTGTTTTGGGAGCTTAGCTAGCTTAGCAGTGTTTAAACAATTTTCAAGAGCTGTAGGGGCCCTCTGCTGTACGGGGAGACCAGGGATGTGGGCCCCTGAACCCCATTTTCAGGCAGATGGCTTTTTTTCTTATTGGAGCTCTGCAAGGGGTTTCATTTGAAGGATGGGCTCTTGAGCCAAACAGTATTCGTGATAACGGTGATGATGATAATAATTGGTCCACAAGCCAGTCCGACATTTTATAAGTGGGTGAACTGAGGCCGTGAGTGGGGTCACGATTCTCCAGGTGACCCTGTGGAATCTGCTGACAGAGCAGGGGCTAGAAACTCAGACTCGCCAATCCAGAGGGTTCTCTGTCAGGGGGCCTCTCAGAATGCACAGGCCCATTGGTCCTCAGGTGCCCGCATTCAGAGTTCTTGTGACTTCTGAAGTCAAAGCCACAACTTTTTTTGTCCCTGTGGAGCCTCCTCTTGACCTCTGGGGACTCCAGGGAGGCAAGGGTGTGTCGACAAGTTTGAAAGGCAGGCCCCTTGAGTTGTGACCTGCTGGCCCCATGGTGATTTCTGAGGGGTCTCAGGTCACAGAGCCTGTGGGGCTCGTGTTTACTTCACAGAGACTTTCCTTTTCTGTGAGGGGGGAGTGAGCGAATGAGGGGTGTGTGTGCGCGCGCACATACACGTCCATCCAGAGGAGTCTGGTGTGGGCCAGGGGAGTGGAACGTGAGAATTTCCTAAAACCAGTTTCCTGAGGGTGGGGCCGCTCGCTCAGCTCTCTTGCGAGCACCTTGCCCAAGGGCCCGTGCCTGGTCTTACTGTATAAAGCGGGAGCCTGAGCAACACACAAACAAGATGGTGACTCGCTGACACATGTCACCCAATGCGTGAACGAAGTGGTGAGTCACACGCGTGCTCTCAGACGTCATCGTGTGATACCACGGAAGCACAACGTGTTTAATCATCCGCGATGGCATTTTTCTGAGGCAACACATGACAGCTTTTCAAAAGGACTTCACTGAGGTAGAATTCACGGAGAACCAAATTCACACATTTTCAGCGTAAAGCTCGATCGCTTTGGGCAAACACGCACACCGAACTAAGTCATAGAACGTTCCCATCTCTCCAGAGAGTCGCCCCCCCCACCCCCCACCCCGTGCGCCTTCCCAGGCAACCCCTGGATCCCGTCACTGTAGATTAATCCTGCCTATTGCAGGACTTGGTACCTATGGAGTCACGCAAGGCTTACTTTCTGTGCCCGGCTACTTGCGTGGAGCACGTGGGAGAACATGGGAGAATGTAACACACTTCTGGACTCCGGTATGTTGCCCCATGAAAAGGAATGTCTGTAAATGTTTCCCGGGTCAGGTGAGGCCTAAAGCAATGCTACTGGGAGTGCTGGGGCGCTGGCCAAACACGCAGAGCCCTGGGCCACACCTGAGACCTACTGGATACAAATATCTGTGGGTGGGACCTAGGAATCGGAATGTTAAAGTAATTCTAAAGTCTGAGAATCTGAGCAGAGGCCAGGGTGGGCAAGATTCAAAAGCAAACCACTAGACCATGAGAGTCATCAGTTACTTCTGGAAACGTTTTTTGCTGGAAGCTCTGGGAATCTGGAATGAGCCCTCTACTTTAACTCTCAGATGATGAGGTGGCGGTCGCCTGTTCGGCCCAAGCTTTGTGGGCTGCTGTTCCTCCATAATGCTGGCAGAAGGGGCTTCCCGACTTGGCAAGGTGCCTCCTACTCAGCTTGGCAAGATGCCTCCTAGGGGAGGACCCCTGTGTGGTGGCCCTCAGCTCTTCTTTGTCATTAGGAGGAGGGTCTGGCGTGGGTGGGTCCAGACTGGAGAATATTTCTCAGTGAGTGGCTTCAGGGAGCCAGAACTCAGCTGGGCGTCCAGGGCCACTGGAACAGGACATGTAGAGAAAGTCTTGTCACCACTGTGCCTCCCAGATCAGTCTCAGCCTTAAGAGGTTGTCCAGAATTATGATGGTATTATTATTATTGTTAGTACAACATTGTAATGGCTAATTTTGTTTCAACTTGTCTGGGCCATGGGATGCCCAGACAGTTGGTCAAGCATTATTCTGGGTGTGTCTGTGAGGGTGTTTCTGGAGGGGATTAACACTCCCATTGGTAGACTGAGTAAAGCAGATTGCCCTCCTTGGTGTGGGTGGGCCTCGTCCAATCAGTTGAAGGCCAAGACAGAACCAAAGGCTAAGTAAGAGGAACTCGTCCTGCCTAACTGTGCTGGAACGTGAGCCTTCTGCCTCCCAACTGAAATATCTACTCTTCTTGGGGCTCGAGTCTGCTGGCCTGTGGACCAGAGCTTACACATCAGTGCTCTGGGCTTTCAGATCTTCAGACTTGGACTAGAATTACACCCACAGTTCTTCTGGGTCCCCAGCTTGCCAACTGCAGATCTTGGAACTCCTCAGCCCCCATAATTGTGTGAGCCAATTCCTTATAATAAATCTCATTTTACATATACATACACGTGCGCGCACACACACACACACACATATGCTGTTGGTTCAGTTTCTCCAAAGAATCCTGACTCTTCTACTTATAAAACCAAAATACACTTGTGAGAATTCAAATGTTACATAAATATAGAATACAAAGAAATTATTTTGAGTTTTATTTATTTAATGTCTACACTCAACGTGGGGCTTGAACTCACGACCCCGAGATCAAGAGTTGCATGCTCTACCAGCTGAGCCAGCCAGGCACCCCTATAATATAGAGAATTTACATCACCCGTAACCTTATCATATTAATAGTATGGGCTTCTGCATTTGCTTAGGATATAGAACACTGCAGAAACATTCCTGTCCCAACAGTAATAAAAAGATGAGTACACTATAAAGACATGACTTTTCTTGAGTTCATCAGAAAGGCAACTAGGTAATCTAAGGAGAGTGGACAGCCAAACCATCCTGCCTGTGGCAGAGCGCAGCAAAAAGATTTGGCCACAAAACCAGTGAGTAAGATGAAATCAGGTAAAAATTTTACTGAGTTGCTAAGACAAAGAAGGACTAGTTTGTCTGGAAGGGCTAGGGGCCCTCCACCCAGAGCGAGTTCGCGTTCCCTCCCAGGATCTTTTCCCTAGACCTTCACTGCTCAGGAGAAGGGCCCCTGAGACCCGCCTTGCTGAGGCGGACCTGCAGTGATCTTCAGCTCCTGGCATGGATCCTTGCTCACTTCCTCAAATATTCTCCTACGAAGCAAAATTCTGAATCCACCCGTGGAAGGGCCGTACTCCCTTCATCTCCAGGGAAAAGTAAAAGCTCACCATGGCTGGGGGAAAGGTAGAAGAAAAAAAATCCCATAACCCTCTGGGAGTGGCAAGAAACCATCCAGGGCCCAAGAACCCATACTGGTTAGCAAGCAGAAATCAGCTACCACTGGGAAGGAACAAACACACACCCAAGACATGCCTAAGACTGAAGCCAGACCGGGATAACAGCATTCCTGGCCCCACTCCAAGCATAGTCTACTGCTAGGGGAGGAGGAAAGGCATGGAGAGAGATAACCTTCTGTGTTGCACAAAGCTGGAAGTGGAGTACGAGCACGGAGGAAAACCCTTCTGCACCTTCTGCACCCCTGCTTCGCCACAAGCAGAGTTGGCCCCCAGTACAGGAACCTCCACCTGTGGGGCCCCAAAGGTAAGAACAGCAACAACAAAACCTAGGCCCAGCTCAACTCCGGACGACATCCACTAATGTCCCACAATAGACTTGAACCAAGAAGCCGCATGGCCACTTCCCAGAGTGCACACTATACTGCCGTATCCTCTATCGCACGAATAATGTGCATCATTCAAGGCAAAGACGCTGTTAATAAACAAAGCAGTCGATAGAACCAGGCTCAGATATAACCGTCCCAGATGGGAACATTAAAACAACTGTGATTAATATGTTAAAAGTATCTAGTGGGAAAGATGAACAACATGAACAGATGGGAACCAATTTTAGCAGAGAGAAATTGTAAGAAAGAGTTTAGTGGTGATACTACAAGAAAAAAATATATACCAAGAATGATACCCAAAACAGAGAAGTCCTTTGGTGAGCTCCATGGTAAACTCAGCACAGTTGAGGAATATATCTGATTTGCTGAAGGATTATACATATGACGCTCAAAGTACAATCAACAAAAGAAGAAACAGATAAATTGGACTTCACCAAAATTAAGATTAAAAATGTTTGTGCTGCAGAGAACACCATCACGTAAGTGAAAAACAAACCACATGAGGGGAGAAAATAATGACTGATGCTAGCGTGTAGAATAATCCAGCTGCATATATAAAGAAACTCAACACCCCCCAAAAAACAAATAATCCAGTGAAGAAATGGGCAAAAGGCATGAATAGACACTTCTCCAAAGAAGACATCCAAATGGCTAACAGACACATGAAAAAATGTTCAATATCACTGATCATCAGGGAAATACAAATTAAAACCACAATGAGATACCACCTCACACCAGGCAGAATGGCTAACATTAACAACTCAGGCAACAACAGATGTTGGCGAGGATGCGGACAAAGGGGATCTCTTTTGCACTGTTGGTGGGAATGCAAGCTGGTGCAGCCACTCTGGAAAACAGTATGGAGGCTCCTCAAAAAACTAAAAATAGAACTACCCTACGACCCAGCAATTACACTACTAGGCATTTATCCAAGGAATACAGTTGTGCTGTTTCGAAGGGACATGTGCACCCCCATGTTTATAGCAGCACCAGCAACAATAGCCAAAGTATGGAAGGAGCCCAAATGTCCAACGATAGATGAATGGCTAAAGAAGATGTGGTATACATATACAATGGAGTATTACTCAGCAATCAAAAAGAATGAAATCTTGCCATTTGCAACAACATGGATGGAACTGGAGGGTATTATGCCAAGTGAAATTAGCCAGTCAGAGAGAGACTAATATCATATGACTTCACTCATCTGAGGAATTTAAGAGACAAAACAGATGAACATAAGGGAAGGGAAGCAAAAATAATATAAAAACAAGGAGGGGGACAAAATGGAAGAGTCTCTTAAATACAGAGAACAAACTGAGGCTTGCTGGAGGGGTTGTGGGTGGGGGGATGGGCTAAATGAGTAAGGGGCACTGGGGAGGACACTTGTTGGGATGAGCACTGGGTGTTGTACATAGGGGATGAATCACTGGAATCTACTCCTGAAATCATCATAGCACTATATGCTAACTAACTTGGATGTAAATTAAAAAATTAATTAATTAAAAAATAGTCCAGCTGCTTTAGAACACAGTCTGGCAGTTCCTCAGATGGCCACACACACGAGTTAACGTATGACCCAGCAATTCCATTCCTTGGTATGTACCCAAGAGAAACGAATGTCTACACAACTTTTATGCAAATGCGTAGAGTAGCATTACTGATAACAGTCCAAAGGTGGAAAGAACCCAATTGTTCTTAAGTGAGCAAATGGATAAAAAGTGGTATATCCACACAGTGGAATATTATTTGGCTATAAAAAAGGGATGAAGTGCTGATACATGCTACGACCTGAGTGAACCTTGGAAATATTCTACTCCGTGAGAGAAGCCAGTCACAAAACACCACAAACCGTGTGATTTCATTCGTACGAAATGTCCAGAACAGGAAAATCTATAGATACAGAAAGAGATTAGTGTTTGCGTAAGCTGAAGGGGTAGGTGGGGGCATGGGGGGGGTAAGTGGGCAATAGGTAAAGTGTATGAGGTTTCTTAATGGGATGATGGAAATCTTCTAAAATGAACTGTTCTGGTGGCTGCATATATCTGTGCATATACTAAAAACCATTGACTTGTACCCTTTAAATGGATGGATTGTAGGACGTGTGAACCATGGCTCAATAAATATGCTTAAAAAGTATGGTGCTTGCTTTGACAGCACATATAATATGCTTAAAAATATGTATTAGCAAAGTCTCACAGTTCTTTGGGTGTAAAATCTGTTTTCTCCGGAGTCCTCTTGTTCCTCTGGAAAATGCTGAGATTTGACCTAGTTATGGGAGAGGTGGTGATGAGTCTTGGGCACTGCCTTTCAAAGCATCTGCCCCAGTGAAGTTCTCACAGTGTCCGAGCAAAGAAGCCTGTTCCTCTCTGACACAGCAGGGCAAGGTACTTCCACTGGCAAGGGAAGGATGGAATGACATGAGGGTTCAAGTTGTTAGTTTTATTTGGATCCAACCAGATGTCCCTGTTACACATTTCAGGATCCCATTCTTTCCCTTTCACATGAAAAGCTTAGTGAGACTATGAATTTACATGATGTAATTCGGCAATCTACACAATTAAATTTTTGTTTGATTTTAAGGGATTATAATCCAGTGTCTGTAAGAAATGAGAGAATCTTTTTAGGGTGGTCATGGAAGCTTTCTGGTTGTTGACCAGAACTTAAGCTGAGAATTTCGCATTTGCTTTTGGTAAACCATCAAGCATGCTCCAAAGAATTCATCCCACATCCCAACAGTCAAGTGGGGCAGCCACCTGGCCTCCCAAGGCACAGGCTTCTCTTGTTACTTAATCACAGGAGATAACGTGATTAATTGTGATGTCACTGCATGCCATGCATTACCAGCATCCCATTTCCCGTTGGCATGCAGGTAGTTCAGCACTGCCTTCAACCCCAAGGGCACAGCCAAACAAATCTCTAAATCCCATTTTTGTGGGGTTATCTCTTAGGACCGCTGCCATGTTAATTCTATACTGGTCAGGGTCCAAACAGGATACAGAAACAACACACTAACAGGAAAAGCTGAATGTAAAATTTACATACTGACACAAAAATAGACACATAGATCAATGCATCAGAGAGTCCAGAAATAGACCCACACTTTTATGGTCAATTAATCTATGACAAAGGAAGGAAGAATATGCAACCGGGAAAAGACAGTCTTTTTAATAGATGGTTCTGGGAAAACTGGATAGCTATGTGCAAAGGAATGAAGCTGGGCCACTTTCTTACACCATACACAAAAGTAAAATGAATTAAAGACCTAAATGTGAGACCTGAAACCATAAAACTTCTAGAAGAATACATAGGTGGTACTTTCTTTGACATTAGCCATAGAAACAGTTTTCTAGATGTCTCCTGAGGCAAGGGAAACAAAGCAAAATTAAACTATTGGGGCTACACCTAAATAAAATACTTTTGCACAGCAAAGGAAACCGTCAACAAAACAAAAGGCAGCCTACTGAACGGGAGAAGATATTTGCAAATGACGTATCCAATAAGGGGTTAGTTTCCAAAATATATAAAGAACTTATACAACTCAACACCTAAAAACATAATCCAATTTAAAAATGGGGACAGAATCTAAATAGACATTTTTCCAAAGAAGACGTACAGATAATCAACAGACACATGAAAAGATGCTCAACATCACTAATCATCAGAGAAATGCAAATCAAAACCACAATGAGATATCATCTCACACCTGTCAGAATGGCTAAAATCAAAAACATGAGACACAACAAGTGTTGACAAGGGTGTGGAGAAAGGGGACTTTCTTGCACTGTCGGTGGAAATGCAAACTGGTACAACCACTGTGGAAGGCAGTATGGAGCTTCCTCAAAAAAATTAAAAATGGAATTATCGTATGATCCAATAATTCCACTACTGGGTATTTATCCAAAGAAAATGAAAACAGTCTTTTGAAAATATGCACCCCATGTGTATTGCAGCATTATTTACAATAGCCAAGATATGGAAACAGCCCCAGTGTCCATTGCTAGATGAAGGGATAAAGAAGATGTGGTGTGTGTGTGTGTGTGTGTGTGTGTGTACTATATATATTATATATATAATAACATACTACTCAGTCATAAAAAAGAATGAGCTTCTTCCATTTGCAACAACATGGATGTTCCTAGGGGGTATAATGCTAAGTGAAACTAGTCAAAGAAAGACAAATACCAGAAGTTTTCACTCACATGTGGAATTTAAGAAACGAAACAAAAAAGACAAAAAAAAACCCAGACTTTTAAAAACAGAGGGTGGACAATGAGTGAAACAGATAAAGGGGATTAAGAGTGCACTTATTGGATGAGCACTGAGAAATGTATAGAATTATTGAATCACTATATTTTACACCTGAAGCTAATATAACACTATATGTTAATTATAATTGAATTTTAAAAATTATTAACCATAACATGAGTACACCTGCTAAGGGGGAAAGAGAACTCTGAAGAATAAAGTGTCTCTCCAAGTGCCTTCTGCTGATAAAGTTTTATATAATCCCAGATGGCAAGGCAGAACTGTTAGAGTATCACAAACAGGGCAAGGAAGAGGGGTTTTAGAGCTAAGAGATGATGGATCAAATGTGGTGCATCGAGCATTGCTTTCTTATCCAGTCTGACAATCTCTGCCATCCAAATAAATGTTTAAATCACTTACATTTAATGTAACTATCAATACCATTAGATTTAAATTGACCTTTGTGCTATTTATTTTCTCTTTGTCCCATCGGCTTTTGGTCCCATTCTCATCTTCTTTTGGATTGAGCTCTTCTGCATTTCATCTCCATTATTGATTTATTAGACTTCATTCTTCCTGTTATATTTTTAGTGGTTTCTCTAGAGTTTATAGTACATAGTTTAATTTACCACGGATTACCTGCAAATCTATTGTACCACTTTACGTATAGCATAAGAACTGCTGGATCAGATGGTAACTTAATGCTTACTGTTTTGAGGAACTGCCAAACTGTTTTTCAAAGTGGCTACAAAATTGTACATCCTTACCAGCAGTGTATGAGGGTTTCAGTTTCTCCACAGCCTCACCACACTTCATTATCTACCTTTTCGATTCTCACCATCTTAGTAAGTGTAAAATAGTATCTCATTTCAGTTTTAATTTGACATGGTGTCGAACATCCTCTCATGTGTTTGTCAGCCATTTGTATGCCTTCTTTGAAGAAATGCCTACTCAGACCCTTTGTTTCTAAATTGGATTGTCTTTATTGTTGAGTTGCAAGAGCTCTTTATATATTCTAGACACAAGTCCCTTATCAGATATGTGATTTGCAGAGATATTTTTACTGGCTTAAAATTCTAGGTTGGCAGTTTCTCCTTTAAGTAATTTAAAGATATCCCACTATCTTCTGGCCTGAATTTTTTTTTTCTTATGAGAAGTGTGCTACCATTTTAATCTTTGTTCTTCTGTATATAATGTGCCCTTTTCCCTCTATGTTCTTTTAGAATTTTCTCCCTATCCTGATTTTAAGCAATTGGATTATGATACAATATATGATTTCCTTTATGTATTTCTTGTGTTGGGTTTATTGACCTTCTCGGGTTTATAGACTTCATCAATTTTGGGAAATGCTCATTAACTATTTCTTTGAACATCTTTCTCTTTTTCCTCTCCTTTGGGGATTCTTAACTTGCACATTCACCTGACAAGAGTTGCCCCACAGTTCATTGATGCCCTATTCTTTTGTTTTCTTCAGTCTTTTTATATTGGTGCCTTTCATTTTGTATAGTTCCCACAACTATGTCTTCAAGTTCACCAGTCCTTTCTCCTTTTCATTTGCTGTTAATCCCTTTCAGTGTATTTTTCATATCAGAGATATTTTTCCATCACTAGAAGTTTGATTGAGGTATTAAAAAATGTTGTTTCCATGTTTCTTTTTAACCTAGTCATGCTTTCTTCTACTTTCTTGAAAATACAGAATATAGTTACAGTAACTTTTTTAATGTCCTTGTCTGCTTAGGCCATCAACTGGGTGATTTTTCCCCTCCTCCTTGTGGATCACATATTTCTGCATCTTTATAAGCCTAACTTTTAATGGATGACAGATATTTTACCTTATAAGTGTTGGATATTGTTGTGTCATGTACATATTCCTCAGCTTTGTGGTAGAATGCAAATAAGTTCTTTGGAGATAGTTTTATTCCTTTGAGGCTTGCTTTTGAGCTTGTTGGAGCTTTGAGGCTTGCTTTAGAGACCCGCACATCCCTTAGTGAAGGACTAAATTTGTCCCACTACCGAGGTCCTATCGTTCTAAGAATTCCGCCCTATTTATTACGAAGTTTCCCAATCTAGCTGGTGGGAACTCAAATTATTTCTGTCCCCCTGTGCACTTTGGGGATTTAGCTCTGCCTGTTCCTTTTGTCGGCTTTAGGTAATTTCCTCACATATATGTGCTGATCCCTGCATGCTCAGCTAACTAGTGCAGGAACCCTCTGCACATGTCTGGAGCTCTCTCTTAACATCTTCCTCCTCTCCATGCCATTTTCCATTCTCAGTGAAGCTGTCTTCTTTCCTGTGCTCCAATCTGAAAATTCTGCATAGCCTTTGCCCCCTAAGTTCCCCAGTCTGCCTCCTCCAGTAAGGGGGCTCGCTGGGCCGTGTGGCTTCCCCTGCCCCTCCCGGTGACCTAGAAGGTCTGTTCCCAGGTCTCACTTCATTTGCCCATGTTTCCTCTTCTCAGGAACCCTTGTTCTGTGCTGCCTTTGTCCGACAGCTGGAAACCATTGTGTTACATATTTCGTCTGTTGATTTATTTGTTTAAAGGGAGAGAGTGACTCCAGTCTGTTTCACCCTAGAAGCTGAAACCTTCTGTACTGTTTGAGCTGTTTGCAAGGAGAATATATTGTCTTTGTACTTGGGTGATATACAGGTCAGTTCAGGGAGGGGGAAACAGCTACAGATGCCCACGTTCCCCTCTGAGAGAAAGCAGCCAGCCCAGCTGCCCTCAGCGAGCTGTGGGAGAGGAACATGGGTCAGACCTCAGCACTTCCTCAGTCAGCCTCGCCCATTACAGGTGTCTCCACAGCTGTCCAAGTTCCCACTGGGTCCCGGGCCGCCTCCCCTCACCAGCCCCAAAACTGTATGGATGATCCCAGTGCAGCCTGCGGGGTCACAGCTTAGAGGAATCATCAGAGTGAAGGATTCTAGATGGAGCCTGATGCCCTAACAGTGTAGGTGGGGGAACGGGCCTGGAGGGGCATGGCAATGAGATCAGTGACAGTGGCCTGAGACCTGTCAGGTCAGACTCTGGCTCTCCTGACCCCAGAGCTTCCTACTGCACAAAACAGAAAGGTGATTAATAAAAAAGATTGGCCAATCAACATGTTACATCACATTAATAAAGGAAGGGATGACAACCATAGGATCATTTCCATAGATGCAGAAAAAGCATTTGACAAAGTACAATATCCATTCATGATAAAAACCTTCAACAAAGTAGATTTGCAGGGAACATACCTCTACATAATAAAAGCCATGTATGAAAAACCCACAGTAAACATCATCCTTAATGGGGGAAAACTGTTTCCTTTATGGTCGGGAACAAGACAAGGCCGTCCACTCTCACCACTTTTATTCAACATGGTATAGAAGTCCTAGCCACAGCTATCAGACAATAGAAATAAAAGACATCCAAATCGTCAAGGAAGAGGTCAAACTTTCACTATTTGCAGATGACGTGATACTCTATATAAAAAACCCAAAAGACCCCACTCAAAAACTGCTAGAACTGATAAATGAATTCAGTAAAAACACAGGGTACAAAATCAATGTACAGAAACCTGCTGAATTTCTATGCACCAACAATGAAGCAACAAAAGAAATTGAGGAAGCAACCCCATTTATAATTACACCCAAAACAATAAGATACCTAGGAATAAACCTAACCAAAGAAGTGAAAGACTTGTACTCTGAAAACAATAAAACACTGAAGAAATTGAAGATAACACAAAGAAATGGAAAGACATCCCATGCTCATGGATAGGAAGAACAAACGTTGTTAAAATGTCTATACTACCCAAAGCAATCTAGACATTTAATGCAGTCTCTATCAAACTAGCAAGAGCATTGTTCACGGAGCTAGAAGAAACAATCACAAAATTTGTATGGAACCACAAAAGACCTCAAATAGCCAAAGCATCTTGAAAAAAACAAAGGTCAAGGCACCACAATTCTGGACTTCAAGTTATATTACAAAGCTGTAGTAATCAAAACAGTATGGTACTGGTACAAAAATAGACACATAGGTCAATGGAACAGAATAGAAAACCCAGAAATGAACCCACAATTACATGGTCCATTAATCTTCGACAAAGCAGGAAAGAATATCTAATGGGAAAAAAGTCTCTTCGACAAATAGTGTTGGGAAAACTGGACCACTGTCTCATACCATACACAAAAAATAAACTCAAAATGGATTAAATATCTAAATGTGAGACCTTAAACCATAAAAATCCTACAAGAGAGCACAGGCAGTAACTTCTTTGACATTGGCTGTAGCAGCTTCTTTCTAGATATGTCTCCTTAGGCAAGGGAAACAAAATCAAAGTTAATCTATTGAGACTACATCAAAATAAAAGGCTTCTGCACAGCAAAGGAAACAATCAACAAAATTAAAAGGCAGCCTATGGAATGGAGGAAGATATTTGCAAATGACATATCTGATAAAGGGTTAGTATCCAAAATATATGAAGAACTTAACAACTCAACACTGAAAAACCAAATGATCCCATTTAAAAATGGGGAGAGGATCTAAATTGACATTTATCCAAAGAAGACATACAGATGGTCAACAGACACATGAAAAGATGCTCAACATCACTCGTCATCAGGGAAATACAAATCAAAACTACAATGAGATCTCACCTTACACCTGTCAGAATGGCTACAATGAAAAACACAAGAAACTACAGGTGTTGGCGAGGATGCAGAGAAAGGGGAACACTTTTGCAGTGTTGGTGGGAATGCAAACTGGTGCAGTCACTGTGGAAAACATTATGGAGGATCCTCAAAAGTTAAAAATAGAACTACCCTGGGTGGCACCTGGGTGGCTCAGTTGGTTGAGTGTCTGACTTCGGCTCGGGTCATAATCTAACAGTTTTGAGTTCAAGCCCGATGTTGGGCTCTGTGCTGCCAGCTCAGAGCCTGGAGCCTGCTTTGGATTCTGTGTCTCCGTCGCTCTCCGCCCCTCCCCCACTCACGCTCTGTCTCTCTCTCTCAAAAATAAACATTAAACAAATTTTTTTGAATGGAACTACCCTACAATCCAGCAATCACACTACTAGGTATTTACACAAAGATTACAAAAATAATAACTCTAAGGGATATATGCAGCCCAATGCTTATGGCAGCATTATTCACAATACCCAAATTATTGAAAGAGTCCAAGTGCCCATTGATTGAGGAATGGAAAAGAAGATGTATATATATATATATATATATATATATATATATATATATATATACACATACATATACATATATATATACACATATATATACATACATATACATACATATATATGTATGTATATATATATACATACATATACATACATATATATATATGTATGTATATATATATATGCATGCAGTGGAATAAAAAAGAATGAAACCTTGCCATTGGCAAGGACATGGATGGAGCAAGAGAGTATTACGCTAAGCAAAATAAGTCGGTCTGAGAAAAACAAATAATACCGTATGATTTCATTCATTGTGGAATTTAAGAAAGTAAACAAATGAGCAAAGTGGGAAAAAAAAAGAGGCAAACCAAGAAACAGATTATACAGAACAAACTGATGGTTATCAGAGGCAAGGTCGGGGGGGGGGGGATGAGTGAAATAGGCGATGGGGATTAAGGAACGCACTTGTCGTGATGAGCACTGGGTGACGTGTGGTAGTGCTGAATCGCTATATTGTACACCTGAAACTAACATTACATTGTGTGTTAATTCACTGGAATTCAAATAAGAACTTTTTAAAAAGGAAAAAAAAAGGTGAACTTTTAAAAACAAGAATGCTTCAAGTCCTTCTATAAGGAATTGACAAATACATTACTCACCGAACTCGTACAATCGGCTGTTCGACAAATGAGGCAGATCTCTATGCTACAGGGAAAGACGATGGTACAGACAAAGCTGGCTGCAGAACAGCATGCCAAATATAACCCAGTTAACGTGTGTGTATGTGTACGTTACACACACAGAGGTTCACGCAAGCAAAAAGGCTGCGGAATGTTACGGTCACACCCCCGACAGTAGTGATCCCTGGGGGAAGTTGGACCACTGGGTAGTTACACATCCTACTTTCCGTTGCACTCACTTCATACTGTGCATGCACTATTTTTATAATCAAAGGGGGCAAACTCAGGTATTATTACTTGACAATATTGCTCATAGGTGCGTAGGTGATGAGGCCTGCAGCCCTGTGCAGCTGAGGTCAGGACTTAACCTGGAATTGGGGAGGGAAAAAAAATTCCCCAGCAGGAAGTTGCCGTCCTCAGACATAGCCACCAGAGGGCAGCAGGGGACCGGCCGATTGCTGCGAAAGGACTGCAGGGTGGGGGTGTTTGTGAACCGGCAAGGATGTCAGGGGAGAGAGAGCCTGGCCACAGGGTTTGAAGCAGCCTCCACTGTGGGGTGGGGCTGGGGTCAGATTCCAAGGGAGAAGGGGGCAAGTTACACGGTAGGCACAGGTCTCTTGCCTCAGCACAAGGGGGAAACCGAGGCAGAAGCCCCGCCAGAACTGAACTAACAAGATGTGGGTGCCTGGCCTACGGCCCGAGGAACCGACAAATCCAAGTCCCTTCCCAGAAGCAAGGCATAGGCTCCTCACCTGCCACCTGGTCAGGCAGGTGAAGGTTTCAGAACGCAGAGCTCAAGGGGCTGACAGGTAGGAGGCAAAAGGGAATCATGGCTAGGTGAGTGGGGGGGGGGGGGGGTGCTTCAGAGGCAGCACAGACCTGGGGGACTTTCACCACCTCTGTGGGCACTAAAGTAGCTAACCGTTCTTGAGCATGCTCTAGAAGTCAAGCACTTGGCTTCCTGATGTCTTTTCGTCGTTAACGGTGGCCCTCAGATCGGCGGCCATCATTCCCATCTTAGGAGGGGAGGAGACCAGGGCTTAGAGGGGGAGGCCACTTGCTTAGGATGACAACTGACAAGCAGTGAGGCTGCAGTCCAGTGGCCCGTCTGTCTGACCCAGCACCTCTGCCACAATGAAGGTGGGCAGCCAGAGATGGAAGTCGAGGCAGGTGCCACGGTCCCAGACTTGGACCCCAGATTGCCCCGTAGGCTGCAGGAGCTGTGTGTGGAGGGGCCGTGGAGGCTGACCCAACTGCAAGGAGTGGCCACAGGTGGGAATGGTGGCACGAGGAGAAGGCGGGCGGTAGAGGGGAACGCTGCTCGGCCCCCAGCTTGGGTTACATGGGGACGGGAAAAAGTGCCCTTCCTGGCCCAAGATGCAGGAGGCAGGAAGATGACACGGCCAAGATGACACGGCCCTGGGGTCAGATGTCTCTGGGAGGGGTCTAGGGAGGGGCTCTACTCGTGCCAGATGATCTCGGACGAGTCACTCGACCTCCCTGGGCCTCAGCCTGACCGTCTGTCAAATGGTCCTCATGCTAGGCCCACCTCACAGGGCTGCTGCAAGGATCAGAAATGATGGTGCACGTACATCACATAGTACAGTGGCGGGCACACCAGAGGGCTCGATGGACTGTCGGCTGGATCTTACTCATTTATTCCACAGTTGGCCCTGCCAGGTGCCAGGCCGCCCTGGCGCTGGAGATGCATAGAGAAAACCCTGGCTGCCCGTCCAGAGGACCGTGGAGGGCACTGGGTGCGTGGGGGCCACCCCCACCCCCACCCGCACATACACTTTGCCTTGGCCTGGCTCCCCGCGGAGCTCATCCCCAGCCCAGGGGTGGAGAAGACGGTCCATCAGACCCCGGGCTCCCGCCTCCTCACACGCGCCACCCTCTGGATTATTTGAAAATAAAACGCAGGCGCCGTCTCACTTGGCCCGTAAATCGTCCAGCAGCTAATAGATGAGGACGTGGTTTTCACACCCCCAAGGCCATCGTCACGCCTCACAAAACATGGCCTCTGTCAACCGTTTGCGATACGAGGACACACTTCCGCTCACCGCGTCGGGCCGAGGGTTGGGACTTGGCTTCTCTCACCTTCTGCATGGTGAGGGACGCTCGGGGAAGGGGACGGGCAGATTCCCATGGAGCCCATCGCCCTTCTGAGCCGGGGCTTCTTCCTCCCTAAAAGTGATCCTTGGGGGAGAGGGTCAGGGAGAGGGGCCGCCCTGGGGGGCCCCCCGCATGTAGTCACTGCAGCAGCACCGTCTGTCTGGAGAGTGTGACCCGGGGCTCCCCACTCCCACAGGACTCCCCAGGGGCCACAGCCACGCGTGTTGGTGGGTGGGTGTGAGTGCCTGTGTGTGAATGTGTGTGAATGCGTGTGTGTGGCAGGGCGAGGTGAGCACAGGGCCTCTAGCGGCTCTGGACAAAGTGGGTGTATTTAGAGGGGACTCTGTGCCTGAGGACAGACTGTTCCTGGCTCTGGACAGAGTTCTAGGGACAACCAGATGCCTGACTCTAGAGGCGGCTGCCTGCCCCCAGCAGATCGCAACCCCCCTCCCCCCCCCCCCCCCCCCCCCCGCCTCGTCCCAGCTGCTCCTGACCCTTCTCTCTCTCCCAAAGGCTGTGGGGGAGCCCGGTCCAGGAGCGCTGGCCAGGGAGCAGCTTGGGCCGGTATTTGGATGCCTGACCCTGGGTTTCCCAGGCCAAGGAGAGAGGGCAGGCTGGGGCCTGACTCCCCGCTCATCATGGCACCCAGCCCCAGCTCCAGCCGCTGGGAAATCCACTGAGAGTGTCTCGTCAGAATCAGAAATAGCACAGGGTGGAGGTCAGAGTGCTCAGCAGAGGACCCCACTTGTCAGTCTTGGGCGCCACAGCGCTCCCTGGGCCTCCGTTTCTCCACCTGCCATGTTGGCAATATTGTCCCCTGTCCTGGCTCCTGCTACGACTGTTAGGAGCACACATGGGGCCACAGAGCCAGGGAAGACACGGGCCTGTGGCCGGCCGGTTGCCTGGCCCAGCCTCCAAGCATGGGGGCCCAGCGGAAAGAGAAGGGCCATCACAGAGCGTGTCCACTGCGGCCTGCAAGCATGTCTTGATTGCCCCGACACACAGGGACACGGCGGCCCCACATCACACATTCCGGGAAGACAGTGGTTCTAGGAGCCTTGTCTAGGTCACACGGGGGCCCAAGGGTTCCCGGTGGTGCTGGAGCTGAGATGGGAAGGGGTAGGGTGGTTGAGCGCGCCTGGTCTCCCTCCCCTGTGTGTGGAGCAGGCACCCGAGGGGGCTCCGTGCACCAAGGCCTGGGGGCAGGGTGCTGCCTTGGGCTCAGCCCCAGTTCTGCCTCCACAACCTTGCCCTGGGAGCGAGGACTCGGGGTTCGAACCCTGGCACCACCACGTGCCCACTGGGTGGCCTCGGGCAAGCCTTCCTTCCTGGGGGCCTCAACTTCGCCCAGACAGAAATGTGGGGGGTGTGGGCGTGGGGGGCAGGGGGGGGCAGGGGCAGGCCCAGAGCTGGGCCGTCCTCTCCTCTCCCCTGAGGTGGACTCTGCTCTCCCCGGGCCCTTGTGGCCAGCTGCCTCTGGACATGGACATTAAGTCTAACCGGAAATCCTTCCTGTCCAGGAGAATTACTGGTTTCCACAGCTCCGGGAGATGTCGAAATGCAGGCTGTGTTTGCCTCGGGTTTGTTTTCTTTCCACGGAAAACAAAGCAAAACAAACACAGGGGCGCATGCACACTGACACACAGGGCAGATCCCCGAATGTTAACCTTGAAGCCTCAGCCCCAGCACACAGCGGGTGCCGAGTGTGGGAGGCTTGGTTCCCCCCTCTGACTTCCTGTGTCGTCTCTGACAAGGTGTTTCTGCCTGAGCCACAGACAATGGGAGCAAGAGATCCACGTCCCCAGGGACCCCCTTCCCCCCTCCCCCCCTCACCGGTGGCAAGCCACGCACTGGGCCTGGTGCTCACTGAGCCATCCTATCTGCATACTATCCCTGGGGGAGCTGGGGCTCAGAGAGGCAGAGGAACTTAGCTTCGCACAGCCGGGGGAGGCGGGGCTGCTGGGCACAGGGGCACTCTGACAGACCAGGACTCCAGTCCTCAGACCTGTATAGATCTGCAACGGGGAGGCCAGCACCCCTCTGTTGCTGCTGGCTGGGGGGAGGGGGGTGCCTGCTGCCGACAGGTGAGAACTCTCTCCTCCTCCTACCGTGTTGCGGTTGGGTCCCCTCTCCACTCACCTGCTTGGCTGTAGGGACACCCACCAGCCAGTTCAGGCTGACTCTGGCCCCGCCTGCCACTTCGCTCCCCCCGAGGGCGGCACCTGGGGGTGAGCATGCCCATAAGCAGCAAGAGGAGACTTGGTGGCTTCTGGGACTCACGGTGCACTCCAGATAACACAGGGGGAGCATTCCCTGCTTCTGGAGCCGGGGATCTCTGCTGCTGCCTGCTCCCCGCTCCTCCCCCACTGTGGTCCCCGATCCCAAGGACCCACACCTTTTCCCTGCTCTGTCCCAGAGGCTGCAGTCTGGAGGCAAAGGCTAGCCCACAGACACACGACTTGACCTATGTCCTATTTAAAATTTCAGTAAACTCGTTGCCAAAATTTAAAATTGGAAAATTTCACATAACAACCTGGGTTTCCAGCCCAAGTAGTTTATTCTCAGATGGCAGTAATTGGCTGGAGCTGTGGATGGAGTGCGGCGGGAGCGTCTGCCCACCAGCCTCCGCGCTGACATCACCACTGACCCCACAGGACCATGAGGGACCGTTGCTGGCATTTCTTGGCCTTGTACACTGGGCTCATCTGGGGGCTTTAAAATCCTGAGGACACAGGCCAATTTCTCAAGCGTCTCTGGGGTGGGACTGTAGCTCCCATAGTGATTCTGGCGAATAGGGAAGGGCCCCCATGTGCAGGTGGCTTCTTAAGAGCCATGACTTCCCATCCGTGGCTCTCAGCAAGAACCCCACCTTGTGACAGCCCGGCCTCATCCTGACCTTGTTCAGAAGAGAGACCCTCTGTTCCCTCTCCTGGGGACTTGCCAAGAGGCCCGGGACACTTCAGATTTCTCATGGTGTGATGCCCAGTGTGTGAGTCCCGATTTCTGGTCTTGGCAAGAAGCCCCAGTGTGGTCACGGCCGTGGGGCCTAGGGCTGCTGCCTCCAAGGGAGATTCACTCCTATATATGGTCACCCGGGAGTCCCACTGCTGAGCTAACGTGTGACCTAATGTGCTGACAATCTCGCCCAGTCTGGGGCCCAACTTGGGGAGGGCCCTCCCTCTGGAGAGAGCGTCTACTGTGGGGCAGAGGGGCTGGGAGAAGGCAGATCCACAGCATGGAGGCAGGGCAGGGACAAGATGACCCAGATTCGGGACAGCAGAAAGGCAGCTAGAAGACCCCCCCCCCCACACCCACCCACTTGACTTCACACATCTGTGAAAACGTCCAGCTCCCCACCGATGCTCTGTGTCAACAACAAAACCCATGAGCCTCTCTCGCTTTTAAAAGTTCTTTTAATACAGCATGAAAAGGCTATATTGCTATAGGCAAGCTGTATACAGATTTTCCAGGAATAAGGCACACAACGGAATGCCATCCCGAGGGCAGCCCTTCAGAGAGGCCGGGAGCCTTCTCCACACACCCTCCGAGCTGGGCCCACGGGTTCTGTTTGTCTCTTTAGCTGGACACACACATATTAACAGATACAGACATGGACAGGGTCACCACACGGGAGTGGAGGAGGTCCAACGGCGAGGTTGGCAACAGACAGCGATGAGCCCTTCTGCCACCAGCCCCTGGGGGACGGCTCAGCCACTTCCCTGAAGGCCGGAACGCCTCCCAAACTTCAGGGTTAGTTGTTGCACTGGGCTACAATGTAGTGATGTTGGATTAAATATTCATTTAGAGTAGATTCAAGTCTATTAGATGTTGGAGGGCAGGTGTAAGGGCTCCGGCTGACAAATCCAAGTTCAAAGAGCATGGGGCCCAGAGGCGTGGCTCAGACGGCAAAACTCCAAAGAGGGGCGTCCAAAGAAGTCTGCCTCCTGCTTCGTCTTCCCTGCTGGGCCCTGCTGACCCGAGCCCTCCACCAGGCCAAGGAGGCCATCTTCGGCTCTGGCCAATCATGGAGGGGCCGGTTAGTGATAATATGCTGGCTCTGTAATACTGATACGCCCCTCTTCCCCTGGCCCACTCCCTGCCCCCCTACAAAGTTAATAACCATAATAACAAGATAATAATAAGAAGGTGCAAGAGAATGGATTACAATGCTGTGTTTGTTATCCTCAGCTGAAGAGGCTCAAAGGGGTCACTATTCCCTTTTCGGCTATGTTACCTAATAATAGCTTCCCTTAAAAAAAAGCAATACTTTCCAAAATACACATATGTATAAATACAGGACACAAACATATTAATAAGTCTAAGCACTTGGATAATATGCTTGGCTACTTAATACTGATATTTTCATCCAAGGAAAACAACACAGAATAACAACAATATGGCTTAAAGAATTGCAAAGATTTTTTTTCCTCATCAGAATTATGTACCAACTTCATATAATATTCTATGTAGACAATATTTCCTTCTTAATGTAGTTCAGTTGCATACTTTTTACAGATCAAAGCATAGTAAAAAAAAAAAAAATCAAACCAAAAACAAAACGAAACAAAAAACCAACAACAGGAAAAAAGAGAAAAGTTATCACCATAAATATTTTCTTGCAGCTCAACCAGAAAGGTTTGCAAAATACTTCCAGAAATCTTCGTTTGATATTCTACTGCCCTCCTGAAATCTCCAAAAGTTTGAAAATGCCTCTCTTTTTGTTTTTTTTTTAATCTCAAAGATCAGGCAATTATATTTTTTCTTTTTTCTTTTCTTTTTTTTTTTTTTTTTAAAAAAGGCCCCTCAAATATATACAGACAAAAATCACTGTCGAGATTTTTCGGGAGAAGGTAACAAATTCAGTGTTGTGAGAAAAATTGGTAACCAGAAAAAATTTTAACATCTATGAATTTTCTTTTCAAAATACACACATAGTATTTTTCTTTAAAAAAAAAAAGGAATCGTGTCAAGTATAACTCAAAATAAATACAAATTCACAAGTAGAGCTATCGAATACTTCATACGGGTTAAACACTGTTCTCTCTCAACTAGATCACTAGATCTACTAACTGCCTGCGATTGTCCCTTTTGAACGTACAAACCACACGCTTTCTTGTCTCCTGGGCTCCCAGGCCCTCTGAGCACTTCGTCCTCGCAGTACCCGGCCTCGACAACAGTGGCTTCTGCCGCCCATAGAGAGCTCCCCAGTTCAGCCAGAGCCGTGCAGGAGCAGGGGGTACACAGAGAGGCTGCTTTGGGGCAGGAAGGCCCGGCCCCCACGCCAGCCAGCTCTGCATAGAAGGCAGGGGCAATGACTGCCAGCTGGATGAGCCCACTGGAAAGGTCACTTTGGGGTGATATCCCATCTCCTACTGGCCCGTGGCAGGCCCGTGGACTCCAGCGGTCTGGAGCCTGGGTTCTTTTTAGGGTGTGGGCCTTCCCCACCACTGTGGGACAGTCGGCAGGCTCCGGGCGTCCTAGGGCCAGGGTCCCCCTCTGGGGCCAGGTCCCCGGAAGGGCTGGGTCCCAGTCCTCACAGCAGAGACGAGCTCACTGCCCACCACCGCGGACACTACCTTCAGCAGTGCTCTAGAATGACTGACAGCAACAGCTTCTCCCTGGGGACAGAGAGCCTTGGGCCAGGATGACTCCAGCCCACCTTGACATCATGGAGAAGACAGGAGACAGCTGGGAGGGATCCCTCAGTGGCATTCCCAGTGGAAGGGGAGGGTGTTCACAGTCGGTTCCTGGGCATTCTGCCCCTGTGGGCGGCAGGGAGGCGGCTACAGGGCTCGGGCTGGAACTAACACACTCTTCTTAAGTGCTCAGAGGGCATGGCCCCCTGATATCTACCCTGCAGCCCCCCTGGCTGCAAATACACTCACTCCGTCTCTTCAACGTGCTCCCTGGACCCCTGGTTAACACTTCACTGTAACTCCTCAGTCGTACACAGCATTTTCATTTGAAAACAAAAGGCGATTGGGCACCCGTTGGGTGACCTTGAGCCACGGTAAACACTGAATTTCAGGCCCATTTCATGGTCTGATTTTTTTTTTTTTTTTTTTTTTTTTTCCCACAGAGGCATGATGTTGGGGCAAAATCAAGTGACCCAGTCCTGACAGATGGCTCTCTCCCTCTCCCTGGGAGAAAGGAAGGATGATGGGACAACAAAATTAGGACTTCTCACGGGGGAGAGAGAAGAGAGGGGAGCGTGATCCCTCCCACCAGCCAGGACAGCGTTCTGACCAACGTGACTTGCCCAGAGGCCTCCCTGCTCCCTTGGGAGGTAGGAAATCATTGTCCCCATTTTATAAATGAGAAGTTCTGTAGCTTACATCGGGGTTGCCAAGTGTGACAGGGGATCCTTCTCCCTCATTTTTGCAGGGATGGGGGACCTCAGGCGGGGCGGGGGTGGCAGGGGGTGACGAGAAGACTGGCGCCCCTCAATTCTCACCTAAGTGACTGATGGGTGGCGGTGTGCAGTCTGGGACTTGGACGGCCTCTCCAAATAAGGCTCCATGTGAATCCCAGCACTGAAGCGGGCCTCTGCTTTCTGGAGTCACTCTCTCACCGGGGAAACCGAGGGCCGGAGATGAGAAGTTCTTCCCAAGGCTACGTAGTGTGTCAGCAGCAGGGCCAGCATTTGAACCCAGGTCTCCAGGACACCAGGCCTGCGTCTGTCCTGCCAGAGTGCCTTCCCCATTGGGCCCTTCAGCCTCGATCAGGGGGTGGCCCCTAGTGTTGGGGGGGAGGTGAAGGAAAAGGGTAGGGAATGGGCCTGACAAAATCCAAGCACAAAATCCAACCCCAAGTGGAAAACACGTGTGGTGGGGGGCAGGGGAGGCATTGTCTGATATGCCCCAGGTCACACCGTGGAACGCTGTCCAACATTCAGTGCCTCCCTGTCCCTGACCTCTGGGTCTAGGGTATGCAATGCTAATGATGTCAGAGGCAGTCGGGTTTGGGGCTCATGGTGGGCAGGGGGCAGAGATGCCCACTCCCCAGCAGCTGCTAGAACCGGTGTCAGCTAGCCAGGATTGCTGACACAAACAGGACAGAAAAGTAGGGCTCTCTGAGTGGCTTTGCACTCAGGGCAGACTGGAAGGTTCTGGGTAGAGAAGGAGGCCTGGGTAGTCCTGGGGAGACAGTCCCCTGCAGGCTTTGGGATTCACAGTAAATTTAGTGCACTTGTGGCCAATGCAAGGCTGCTCAGCCCAAAGGGAGTCTCAGAGGAAGGGACCCTGCAGGGGACACCCAGGGCTTTATGGGGTCCTGTGTACTGACCTCCGCTCACCCTTGCCCCTTCTGCACAGACCCCAGGCCCACCTGTAGAGAGTCCCAGAGACCCGGCTTTCTGTGGGGGCAGCTATGTCAGTAACACTGTTTGTCAACACACGCGAGACAAGAACCTAAGAGGCCCCCTGCCTAGGCCGGTAAGGCTGCGAGGCCCCGCCCCCACGCACGCCGCCGCACGGAGAGACACAGGGAGGGGGCGTGGTCTCTGGCTGGCAGGAAGGTGGCTGTGGGCGCAGCGGGCTGGCGGCGGCTCATTGCACTCGGCGGCAGTAGTAGCCCAGCACCTTGCACTTCTCACAGAGGTGCTGGGGGTGCTCCTTGCTCTGGTCGGACACGTCCAGGCCATCGGGCTTCTCCAGGGGTCTCTGCAGAGAGGAAGGAGGGAGTGGAGAGAAAGACAGAAACACAAACAGAAGCAGGGAGAGTGAGACAGAGGCAGCGAGGGACAGCACCAGACAGACAGACAGACAGACGGGGAGGGGGTGCCCAGAGAGCGAGCCTGTAGTCACAGAGGTTGTTTGCCTAGGCGCTTGGGCCCTTCCTGCCTCTGGCCTGTTGCAGGTGCGTGTCCTGGGCTGGGGCTGGGCAGTGGGAGGGGCTCCTGTACCCGAGCGACTAGTCTAGACACCACCGTGCCCTCCCCCAGGACTCTCTGAGCAAGCCCAGGACAGAGGTGGGACAGTGGGGCACAGACATCACCCAGGTGAGGAAACCGAGGCCCAGAGCAAGGAAGACGCAAGCCCAGTCTCCTGATTTCCAACACACCCAGTGCTCCTCGCCAGGCCGCTTGTCACTCCCATGCTTCGGGGTTAGGGTGGATGAGACCTCAGCTCCGTGAGGTTAGCAGCCGGTGCCCCTCATCCCAAGGCCTGGTACTGTCCGTTGAGTGGCCAAATGATCAGAACTTCACTATATGATTTTAAGGAGCCTCAGTTGCCGCACCTGTAAAGTGGGCCATCACTGCACCTCGTCTGTGGGGCCGTGGGAGGAATCAGATGTCTGGATGTTTGTACGCTAAGCAGCGTGAGGCACGTACGAGAATACATCTGTGACATAGGGAGCTTCCCACTCCCTCTCACTCTCCTGTCCTGGTTCTCAAAAGCCAGGAAAGATTTGTTCCCCTGGAAATTTTACGGAGGCTATTAGGCACACCTCTTGAAGCAGATAGTTTCGTGGCTGGCAGGCGAAGCCTCAGCCCAGAGCCCCCTCCTGCAGAACAGTCCCCTGCATGGATCTGGGGGGACTCAAGGGAAGCCAGCTGGGACCCACACGCTGGGGACAGGGAGCAGGAACTGCAGGCTGGTGTGAGGCCAGGGAGCCTCGGTGCCAGTGACCGTGACCAGGGATGGCCCTGGAGGGAAGCTGAGGGTGAGCACTGCCTCCTGGGCAGACCACGAACCTCTCAAAAGTAGTGCACTGGCTTTACCCAATACCTGGCCCGAAGCTGACACTCGCAGCGGTCTGGGAAATGGAAGAGTCACGGGGGTCTAGGAGATGAACACGGGGACTGCGGATGGGCAGGGTTCTGATCCAAGGGTCATAAAACCCACCTCTGCACTTTCAAGCCTAGAGCCACACAGAGAAAGCCTGCAAAAAAGGACGGGAGCCTTGGCCTTGTCTCAAGGGGTTTTGAGATGACTGGCTTTCCTGGCCAGGGGAGAGGAGAAAGAGTTTGGCTTTGTGTCAGATACGGGCTTGAACTACCTACAAGCTGTGTGACCTTGGGCAAGCCACCGACCCTCTGATCCTCAGTCTCCCCGTCTGCAGAAGGGGACATTGATAACACTTTTCTCACGGGGCTGTTGTTACATCTCAGTGAGTAGAAAGAGCATAGCAGATAAAAACTATTAATGTTGCTTGTTATGATTATTAATGGGAAGGGGATACCACCAGGTAAAGAAAGGGTCACTGAAGCCACGATTCCAAGCTTGAAGGCCTGTGAAGGCCCCATCACCTGCTCTCCTAGGCATCTCATAAATACCAACAGCACCCCATGGGTGAGCTAGGGCCGAGGACCTCCCTGCTGGCCAAGCTCCCTGGCTGAAAGAAGGGCTCCCTGACCTTGAGCTGAACTCTGGGTCCCTATACGTCCACCTGTCATCACAGCCACACAGGGGCCACACACTCTCCGCTTGGCTCCCACAGGCCTGAGAGAGGTAATACTGGGGTCTCCCCTCGTCCAGATCAACTCAGCCTGGTTTCTAGCTCTCCTCCCCAACTCTTCATGCTGGCCAGGGCCCCTCCTTGAACCAGCCTTCCAGGTGGGGCCAGAGATGCCAGAATAAGCAGGCCTGAGGCCACTCTTGCCCCCCATGGTTTACACCTTGCAAAGCACTGCCACACAAATCATACCATCCAACCTGACAGCCTGGCTGGGAGGGGCACATTACTCTCGCCATATGTTACAGATGAGGAAACTGAGGCCCCAAGACATTAAGGGTCTTGCCCTGGGGCCTGCAGCTTCACCTATCTGCCCAGGGCTGTTGGACAACAACTTTCTCCTCCGGAGCCTCAACGTACCCTTGTGTAACCTGGGCGGGAGGTCAATAACATATACCGTATGCGTGATAGAGAGAGAAGTCGGTGTCTTAAAGCACTGTATAACCATCAAGTCAAGCTCTGCGAGACTTAGCAATTGCTGGGTGACCTCCAGAAGTTCCTTAACCTCTCTGTGCCTCAACGCCCTCTTCTATAAAATGGGGCTAATAAGGGCACCTACTTGTAAGGTGGTTGTGAAGAGTAAATGAGTTAATACATACCAAGTTAGCTGGCACATGAAAACCAAAGTGCTGGCCAGTATTAATATCACATATCATTGTTGCTATTATTAGTATTATGTAGGACTGGGGGCAGGCTGGGAGTGAGGGATCCAGCTGAGTCCCCGTGGAAACGCCCTTGCGATACCCTCACCATCCCTCCTCCTTGGCCGTGACCCTATCAGTGTCCCTTTCCCTTCCCTCCATGGGTCGGGGCTCCGCTGAGTGGAGGAGCACAGGGTGGGGGCGGGGGGGAGCCGCCAGGATGACTCCCCTCTGTGGAAGGAAAACCTTCAGCTGCTGGGATGGATCACCCCAGGGCCGCCCCCACCCCCCAGCAGGGAGGCAGAGCCCTTCAGTGTTTTCTTCTCCTAGGGGGCAGGGGAGCCGCAGCCGGAGCCTGACGGGAAACAGATGTGGCAGGAGAGGGAGCAGAGGGAACCGGAGGGTTCTCAGGGGATGGATGCCCCACAGGTCAGAGCTCAGGGGGCAGAAGAAATAAAGCAGCTCCTCTCCACCATGGGGGCCTGGGGTGGGGGGGGCGGCGAGGGCCCCAGGTCTTCCTCTGAGCTCTTCAAAGGCCCCTGATTGCTGGGGAGTCGGGTGGGGACATGCCCCTCCCCACCCAGCCTGCAACCCCTCAGAGACAGAGGAGCCAGGTGAAAAGTTCGTAGAGGCCAGGAGAGGAGATTGGGGATGCTAGGTGCTGGGACACTGGGTCCTAGGCCCCCTTAACATTACCTGGCTGAGGGGCTTGCTCAAGCCCTGTGGTCTCTCTGGGCCTCAGTTTCCCTACTGCACACAGCAGGGTTCAACCAATAGGGCTGACGGACGGAGAGGGGAAGAGCAAAGCCACATGTTTCCGGAGGATCCTTCTGGGTCGGGTACCAGTGCGGAGACTGAGCCTGAGTATGGGGGTGCCCGTGGGGGGCTGCGCTGAGACTGAGTGTGGCAGGATGCTCCAAAGCACAGCTGGCCTGGGGATGGTGGCTCCTTCCTCGTGGAAGGAGCGAGGAGCCCTGCCCTGCCGGATGCTAGGGCAATATAGGGGCAGGGGCCGAGGAGGCTGGAGCCACTGCAGGGAGGCTGGCACCCTGGCCTCAGGCCTGTGGGCGAGGCCGTGCCTCTCTGCTCAGGTTGCAGAGGGTATGGGCATCATAAAGACCAAGTGAGCCTCCCAGACCCCCAGCACCGACCCAAGTCCTGCCCTGACCCGCGCAGCTGAGCCCCCTTGGGGGCTCCCCAGCCCAGCCCACCACCGTGACGTGGCCTCCGTGCTCCCCTTTCCCTCTGGCCCCAAACTTGATCCCTCTTCATGAAACCCAGCTTCTCTACGGACCTTGAGTCAATCACTTACACCCCTTGCCTCCCTTTCCCCCTCTGTAGAAAGGAAAGACAGCAGTGCTGACCTCGTGGGGTAGCTGAGAGGATGACGGGTATTAAGTACTGTTACAATTTTCCCATCCTTGCCCTCTCCCATCACGGGGACCCACCTGCAGCCTCCTCTCTCCCTCCCGCCCCCAGGAGCACGCTGAACCCTTCGCTCCGGCACACCCAGTGCCTGTGCAGCTGAGCTGAGACACGTACTGACTCCCGCCTGGCCTCAGGCCTGGGCCCCCCAGCACTTCAACAGACCGTCTCCAAGCACAGAGGCAAGTTCAACCCCATTTCCCACCCGGGGACCTTGGGAAGAAGACGGGGCTTCTCAGGGCCCTGCTTCTCCTCCCTGTGAAATATGGATGAACGGAACACCCCATCTGAGGACAGAGTATACACGAGGGGTGTGTAGGGACTCAGCAGATGATGCCCAGAGGATGATTCGGGCCAGAGTTTCCCTAAATGCCAGTTGCTAACCCTGTCCGATTGAATCCCGTCGCTGCAGTTGGAGAAGGGAAGGCCTAGAAGCCCTGAACTTGGTCGTCCTTCAGCACCTGCACAGATCTGGCCCCGGAGGAGCCCTCAGCCAAGTGGGTCCATGAGAGAAGGAATGAACCCCTCTGAGCAGCACTGGCCATGCCCCAAGTGCCCCTGGGAGCGCGGAGTTCAACCCACAAGGTAGTGTGATCATTGTCACACATGGTGGGAAAGGTGTCTTGGACTGGCGTCTCCAACCTCAGGAATTGCTGGGAAATCAGGAACCAGGACGCCTTGTCTCCTTTGAACTGCCTACTCCTGGCCCCATTCCCTGGATGTGCTCCCCAAACAGTAGGCCCACCCACCGGGTCACCAGGCCTGTCTTGGCACTGCTGGGCCTGGGTGCCCCCCTCTTTGCCGTTAGGATGTGGGCTAGGCTCTGCCCCTAAGGAGACCCCGTCTGCTGGACCTTGAGGGCCAGCTTTGAGTCTCCTTGCCCACCTGTCATAGTGTGGTTGATGGGAACCACAGAAACCCTTGGGGGAGGGGGTGGGGAGGTCTGCAAACAGAGGCAATGGAGGCCAGCATGAGGGTCATAAAATCACAAGATGTTTCAATCAGGAGAATCCTCTCAGATGGCTCCCACGTGCGCTAACAGGATAAAGCCCAAACTCCACACCATGGCCTCCGAGCCAGTCCCAGGCGGCCCGCCCCCCCCCCACCTCTGCTTCACCCCTCGGCTCCACCAGTGCTCTGTGCCTGACCCTGGCCTCCCCACTTCGCACATGCTGTTCCCTCCAGCTCGGCCACCCCCACGCAGCCCCCTGCAAGCCTCCACCACAGCTCAGCCAACATCAGTGCCTCACGGGAGCCTTCCCCAAGAGCCTCAAAGCCCACCTCCCTTCCTGGCCCGTCTCCTCCACCCCTCTGCTCCTGCCATCCTTCTTGGTGACTCGGCCCACACGGGGAGGACTGGCCCTAGCCCTGGCTCCTTAGTGCCCCCGTGCCATCGTCAACGTGACCTTCTCTCCCACTGCCCCCTTGGCCACGCCCTGGACTTGGTCTTCAGACCAAGAGCTGCTCTCTGTGCAGCTCCACCCGGCCTGGGCCCCGCCTCATCCTCCCTTCCCATTAGGGCCCTTCTGGCCTCCCTTCCCGGCCATCCGGCTGACATCCCAGGACCACGCATGATCACACTCCTCCAAATATGCCAGCTCTTCAGCCTTCCTCCCTCTGAATCACTGTCCTGGCAAACCTCTGCCCCCGTCCACTGACTCTGGCCCATGCCTGCCCCGTGACCCTGCTGGAGCAAGTCACAGAACCAGGCTGGTGGCGCCAGTTACAAGCTCACACCTCCCCGGGCCTGGGACGCAGCTAGATTTCTTTAGGAGGCCCATGTCCTCCGTCCTTCCCTGAGGCCACCACATCCCCCCTCACTCTCATTTCTCCTGAAAACCTCCTGTCCCATTTCAGAGAGAAGACGGAAGCCTTGGAAGTGAAGCTCGTCTTCTTTGTGCCATCAAACCCACCAACCTTCCTGACCACTCCCACGTCCCCCACCTCCCGTGCCATGGTAAGGCATCACCCCCTTGCTCCCGTATCATCAGCCCTTTGCTTCCTTCTGGATCCTTCTCACTTGCCTGTAACATGCTCCAGGACTTCCCGTCTCCATAACACCCACCTCAATGCCACCTGCCCTCCTGTGGCTACTGCCCCATATCGCTGCTTCTCTCTACAATCAACCCCCCTTGAGAGAGTAGACAATGAAGCCTGGCCCAACAAACCCCTCCAACCCCCGTCATGGCTCCACAGCCACGGCCCCAGACAACACGTCCACTAAGAATCGACGTCTCCACTCTGTCCTTACGCCTGACCTGCAGGGCACCGGCTTAGTGGTTCTCAGACCTTAGGTGCAGTTCAACGAGATAACCATGTAAACGTGGCGCCCCGTGAAATTTGAGGACCGCCTCGGTGTTGCCAAATCTCCAGGGCACTTGGCCATGACCATTATACCAGACATCTCTGCACCAACCACACCTGCCCACTTGAACGGTACACCCCCCCCCCCGACCTCCAGGACTCCATGCTCCCCGGTTCTGCTCCGTGATGGATCCTTCTCCTCTAGCTGAGCCCCCAGTGCTGGGATTCTCCAACACATGGACTGGGGAATTCTGTCTCTACTTTGTGTACATTCTGCAGGAAATCTCATCCACTCCCTACATACCTCTAAGTCCATGATACCCGAGTATGTAGAAGCCACTGTGACTTCTCATATGAGCTTCAAAATGACAAATCCGACTGCCTTCTTGACGTCCGGACTTAGATTTTTCAGGAACATCTCACATGTAACATGTGTATCAGAGGACTTTTGCTTTTATCTGGGATACCTAGGTCTCACCCTGCCCTGCCCCCAGGCCGGGATCCACTCAAGGGTGATAGTTCTCCCAGATTCCTGCCTCTCCCTCACCTCCCACATCCAATCCGGTGACATTTTGTGTTGGACTCAGGTCCAAGGCCACCTGCTAGGTTCAGACCTCTCCCAGCGCGCACGGGACGCCATGGCTTTCCCACTGGACTCCTCACTGTTGATCAGCCAGCCCCACCAAGACTAATGTCTGCACACACCCAGGACAATCATCTCAAAGTAAAGCTGAAAGTGTTGTTCCTCGTGGGTTTCGAGAGAGCACCCACCCCACCCACCCTATTCCTCTTGCCCTGCTCTCCTGATTCTTCACTTAGGTTTGGGCCTTGAGCACCCAAGTCCTTAAGGCCACGGGGCATTTGCACCTGCTGTACTGTCTTCTTTGGATGGTCTGTAACAGGTCTGGCTTCCTCCCATCCTTCAGGCCCCGGAGTAAACGGGCCTCCTCTTTGCAGCCTGCAGTGAGTACATCCTCCCTGGGATGACATCTCTGTCCCCCAGGCCCCAGCGTGCCCACGTGTACCTTGGCCACCAGCCCCACACTCAGTGCCTGGTACACTGGGGCCGTCCTGTATACATGAGTCAACTGAGTGAGCAAATGAACGAGATACGTGTTCTCTGGAGTGAGTGCCCTGCTGCCCCCCACATCCCCGCTCATCTCACAACAGGACCCCGAGCTCATTAGTACCGAAGAATTCACCGGGGGTCTGTGGTCTCAGGGTCTTGGTGAAATTGTCCCTTTACCCTCCTTCCCTGGGGAAATGGTGCTCCCTCACCCCCATTTCGGATGAGAACAACAAAGGGCCAACCAACGTGGAGAGATCTGGTCTCCTCCTTGTCATATGAAGGAGTAAACCGAGGCCCAAGAGGGACAAAGTCACCCTCCCCCACACCCGAGGCCCTTCAGAGAGCCCCTCCCGCCGTGGCTCCCGCGCTCCCGGTGCCCGCAGCTCACCTGCTTGTGCGGGTACACGTTGATGTGGCACTTGATGCACTCCTGCCCCATGTTGGCCCAGGAGTTCCCGCTCATCCATTTTCTCTTGCACTTGGGGCACTTATACTCGCCGAAACAGCGCTTCTTGCCCTGGTACGGGGTCAGACCCTCGCCTTTGGGGCGTGCCTAGAGGACAGGAAGCAAACGCAGGGCGTTGGGGTCCACCGGCCCAAACTGACGCCCCTACAGGGGTCGCCCGGTCTTCCCCTTCCTCCTTCACACTCCATGTGCAGACACCTTTCGTCCCCATCCAGGGAACACCGGGCGACCCCCAGAGCACACCCGGGATCCCAAGGCTGGGAGACCCACACAAGGGAGACAGAACAGAGGAGGCGATGGAGGGTACACATCCTTTCTAGATTTCGGGGACCAAACTGTGTGATGGTGGCCAGGAATTCCTTCTCTGACTCCGATGTCGTAAAAAGGCAGCCAGTGGTCGCAGGCACCCGCACACAGGTGCTCTTTGGCCACACGGTGGTGTGGTTTAAAGGGTTATGGGGGGGGGGGGGGGGCGCGCCCGGGTGGCTCAGTCGGTTGGGCGTCCTACTTCGGTTCGGGTCACGATCTCGTGGTTCGTGGGTTCAGGCCCCACATCAGGCTCCGCACCGGCAGTGCGAAGCCTGCTTGGGATTGTCTCTCTCTTCCTCTCTCTCTGCCCCTCCTCTGCTTGCGCTCTCTTTCTCTCTCCAAATAATAAACTTAAATGGTTATCGGAGAGGCAACGCAGGCACAACGTGTGCAACCCGGAAGGTGTATCTCCCCTCCCCCTGGTCCCGGCCACAGCTCCCCTCGTGGAGGCCTTCTTCATTTCCTTTACACCACCCCGGGATGGGTTCTGCATTTACAAACATACACACCATATAGACACGCACTCACGTCCCCATCCCTCACTCGAAGGACACCTTATACCTTCCGTTCTGCATCTTCCCTTTCTTAGTAAGCTATCTCGAGCATATTATTATTGTGAGATATGCAATAACACACCTCTTCCCTGCATCAGTACAAATGGCCCTGCCGTGTTCTGTTTAACAGCTGTACAGCGCGGCGTCTATGCGAGCTCTGCGGCGCTCGCCAAGCACCACGACAGAGCACCTGGGTTCTCCCACTCTTCCGCTATGGCAGTGCGACAATGCGTAATTGTGTGTGCGTGTGTGTGTGTGCGCGTATCACATTTTGCACGCGTGAGGGGACATGTGGGGGATAAATCCCCAGAGATTAAACCGCGGCGTCAATGGGGATGCGCACTTTCAATTCTGAAGGATAATGACGCGTTGCCCCCGGCCCCCGCCCCCACCACCCTGCAAGGGTACCAACTTATTGTCCCATTCCCTCGCCAGAATCGCTGTCACTGTTGCCAGTCTAAGAGGTAGAAAGTCTTCTCAGAGTGGCTTTGACTTGTCTTTCTTTTATTGCAAGAGAGAATTCCCCGTGCATTTAAGAACCACTGTGCTTCCTTGGTTAATGTGTCACGTGGGTTGATGTGTGTCCTTTGTGATCTTTTTTTTTTTTCTGCTGGGGTTTGTGATTTTTCTTGTTGACTTGTAACTGCACTTTACCTATTAAAGAGACTAATTCTCTCCTGTGTGGTGTTTTTGGTTTTGGTTTAAGCAGCTTTAACAAGATATGATTCACAGACCCCACATTTCACCTGTACGAGGTGCACAATTCAGTGGGTTTTAGTACACTTCACAGAGTTTTATATTAACCCTCACTGCAATCTAATTTTAGAACATTTGGTTGTCCCCCCTCCCCCCAAAAAAGAAACCCTATATCCATTATACCCTTCTCACCCTACCCAGCCCTGGGCAACCACCAATCTCCTTTCTGTCTCTAGAGATTTCCCTGTTCTAGATGGTTCATATACGAGGAATCACACAATAATCATCCTCTTGTGTCTGGCTTCTTTCATTCAGTGTAATGCTTTTAAGGATCATCCATGTAGGAGCACGTCTCAGACCTTTATTCCGACTTGTTGCCAGATACTATCCCATGGTGTGGACATGCTGTATTTTATTACTTATTCATCAGATGATAGACATTTGGGTTGTTTCTAATTTGGGGCTATTATGAATTATGCTGTGATGAACATTCACGTACAAGCTGCAAGGTGTTTTATAAACTTGGATTAGTCACCTCAGTATTTGAAAATGGGACATTTCAGGGGCACCTGGGTGGCTCAGTTGATTAAGCGGCTGACTTCGGCTCAGGTCATGATCTCGCGGTCTGTGAGTTCAAGCCCGGCGTTGGGCTCTGTGCTGACAGCTCAGAGCCTGGAGCCTGCTTCCGATTCTGTGTCTCCCTCTCTCTCTGCCCCTCCCCTGCTTGTGTTCTCTCTCTCTCTCAAAAATAATAAACATTTAAAAAAATTAAAAAAGAAAAAGAAAATGGGAGATTCCACCTAGAAGTTAGGACCACATTGGTCCAGAAATCTCTCAGGTGACTATTCACTGAGGCTGAGGAGTGGCCCCATCACAATGACTGCACATCTTCCGTGTTGCCTCTGTTCCAACCAGCTGCTCCTTGCATTTACGTCACGTACTTGGCACTTGTAGGCTTTGGGTCTGACACAGGCTTAAACACACGTTCTCCACTGTGGATATTCAAAGTGTGGGTCCTAGACTGGCATCAGCAGCATTACCTGAGAGCTTGTTATAAATGCATGGTCTCAGGCTCCACCTTAGATCGACTGAATGGGAATCTGCATTCTAACAAGAGCCCCAGGGGATCCATGTGCCATTAAGTTTAAGAAGCTCTGGGCTACAGGGTGATCCGTCTCTACAGTCATGTTTGGGTAATTGCCCATTCACAAAGTAGCACATAAAGGTTAAGAGCACAGACTCTGGACTGAAATCCCAGCTTTGTGATCTTACGCAAATTACTCGCAAAGATAATGACACGAACCACCATCTGACTATTCTGAAGATCAAACGAGATAAACATGTAGAACACTTAGAACAGTGCCTGATACCTAAAACAGCAGTATTAGTTATTATTGTTATTTACGAACATAGAATAATAGCAGCACGTAAAGCAATAATTTCTTCCTTCAGGAACCGTGTCTCTTATTCCCAAGAGCCAATACCACCACTTGGTGACAGCCTACTAGAATTTCAGGCAAATCACTAAAAAGGGACATATTACTGAGTGTGTAAATCTAAATTTAGCAAGTGACAACAATACTGCCCTGATCTTTTGGGCCTGCTGCCTAATGTCTTTAGATCTTTATTGGCCTTCCTGGCGGCCATTATATCCTGGGGAGGACGCTCAGTCTGAGCTCCAAGGCAGGGCTGGCTCTCAGCACTGGCAGGTCTGTGAGGGAGGCTGGTTATGCCGAGGGGAGCACTCAGCATGCAGTCGGCATCCAGGCTCCAGTCAAATTGCGGTAGAGGGGTCAACTTATGCTTTGAGCTCTGTTGGTCTGAGGTCCGTGGGTGTGCAGTGATCCCTCTGACCCCTTCTGGTGCCACCCTTCCTACCTGGTGCCTCGTACCCGCAGCTTCAAAGCAACTCTAGCTTCTATGGCCTCCCTTCCCAGTAATCCTGAAATAAATGCTAGATGCACTCTTTCCCTGGTGTCTCCATTCATAAAGGCACCTACATTTAAAAGGTGCCTTTTAGGATGGGTAGGCACGGGGTGCCTCACCCATGGTAGCCTGTGAGACTCCTTGATTGAAGGGGGAAATGTGGGGGCCATCACCAGTCAGGCCCACTCTGGGATCTGGCCCTCCAGGCTTCTTGATTCAGAAACCGACAGGCCCTGCAGCTGGGGCAAAGGGCAGCGGGCAGGGTATCAGAGGGAGGGGGCAAGGCATCCTGGGGTCACTCAGCAGAGTGAAAGGTGAGGAATGGGGCAGAGCCGACAATTTGGTTCCCAAAGAGTCTCTGCTTCAGAAGGAAACCCACATGAAAAAGATGACACAGAATGTGCACCAAAGACAGAAGCAGGCAGATGAGAGGAAGGAGCGAGGGGAGGGTCGGAAAGCACCACCACACCGTGTAATTAGAAAACCAGCCGTTCTGGAGCCATCCATCAGGGAGTGTGAACTGCTGGGCAGGGCCCAGGGACAGGGGCTACCGCCTCCTGCAGGACCAGATGTCCTCAGCACCCCATTCCCACCCTGCCATCAGGCCAGGCACTGGCACCCCCGCTGCGTGGGACATGGCTCACACCATGGATGCCACGGCCAGGTGCCGGTGATCACATTCTGCCTCTGCTGGGACTATCTGGGGGACCCCGAGTGAGTTACTCAACCTTTCCGTGCCTTGGTCTCCTCATCTGGAAACCAGGATCATGGTGAGGGCCCGCCTCCCCAGGCTGCTGGAAGGATGGGAGGCATTCATGCATATGAAGGTGTTAGCTGACAGCTGGACATTACAAGTGCTCACTGAGCATTAGCAATTTCAGGATGATTTTTCTCCTGGGGCTGGTGCAGGGAGGGGTAGCAGCTGCCTTCGGGGCAATGCAGAGGCTGGGGCTGAGACCCGGGGGGTGTAAATCACAGGAGGAAAGCTCCCAAAGATGGGAGGGCACCTGGGTAAAGGGTGGGCCCACTATCCCCAAAGATGGAGGCGGTGGCAGGCAAAACAGGGACTGCATTAGGTATTTTCACCTTCTGGAATTTTCAGGGAAGAACCAAGAAAGACAGGGGAAGGCCGCGGAAGCTCTGTGGTGCTGCTGGCGGAGAACAAAGGGAAGAGCAAAGAGGGGAGACGCTTACAAGGGGCCACCTGTGTGCGGGGCTTTGCGCTCAGGGCTCCACAGCCTATCAGGCTCCCGCTCGACTCTTCCCATAACCCTGTGGGGCAAGGAATATCATCAACCCATTTAACAGATGGCAAAACTAAGGCACAGGGAAGGGGCAGGACTCGCCAAACAGCTTCCAGTGTCTGAGAAGCAGGACTAGGCCCAGCGGGCTTTTCCACGAGGCTACGTTTGGCCTCTCTTTTCTGTCTGTCACCCCCCAAATGTGTCTCTACCACAAAGCTGAGGGCTGTACTCAGAAGAAACGTCCTCAGCCCCTCTGCTCAGCCCAGCCTGGCGGCTCTGCCCTCCTGCGGGTCACAGGGGGAGAAATGGCCTGCAGGGCAGGGGTAAAGAGGCAGTGGAAGCCGGGGAAGACAGGCCAGAGGGCAGCTCTCAGCTCAGCAGCAAGGAGCCGCTTCCTGGAAGGACTTACTCCAACACTGTTTATGCTTACAGAGCAGGGCAGGGCCAAAGGGAGGAGGAATTTTTGATGGAACAAAGACTTCTCTACCCCCCACACTTTCCCCCTGCCTCCTCCCAGAAAGGCCAGCCTCTTCTCATAAACTTCAACATGAAACAGACGCTGACTGCTGACGGCTCTGCAGGGGCCGCCACCCGCCCGGGCTGGGAACGATGCCAGGCCTGACCTGCTCTCCTGACCCGGGCCCCTGCCACGTACGGCTCTGGGGAATCGCATCAGCCCCGGGCACAGCTCACTGGTGCTCAACACCACCCTGGTAGCACAGACAGGCCCTCTGGGGGCCAGAGAGGCAAGATGACTGGCTCAAGGACACACAGCAAGCCAGGGACTGGGCCGGGAGGAGGGGTTGGATCCTCCGGCCTCCAGACCGTGGCTGGAATCCTTGCGGAGGGCAGCCTGGGAAGTGGGCGGTGGGGGCTGCTGTGGGGGTAGAAAGGAGAACCTGGGCCAAGCAGCAGCTGAGAGCAAAGCTGGGCAGGTTGTGGGCAAGCCTCCTGCTTGGGAAGAGACACAGATGATGCTGACACTATCTGGGCACGGCTCCCTGTTTTTTTTTTCCCAACAGCTCATGAGATTTCTTATGGTTGATGGTAAGATGGTGAGCTGCCTGTCACTGGTGGTATGCAAGCAGAGGTTGTGTAAACCACTCTCAGGGAGGCTGCCAAGGGGACTTCTGTCTCGGTCAGACAGTTGGACCAGGTTACTGGGAGGGCGCTTGTAAGTCTTGTTGCTGGAGAGGGCCAACTAGCAGGGGTGGAGACAGGGCACTCCCAGACACCACCGGGAGTGGGGCCAAACAGGTATATTTCCTGCTAGATCCCTACAGCACAATTTGGTGAACAGCCTTCCCGCAGCTTTTAGAAATGACCGTTCCCCCAGCAAATCTATTTCCGGGCAGCCGTCCTAAGGAAACCATCAGAGATACGGACCAACAGGGTGTTCAAGAATGTTCAGCATTGTTTATGACGTGAACAGCTACAATGAGCTAAACATTCAACACCAATGCCCTGGTGCCCTCAATGATGTTACACCCTTCGGATGAATGACAGCAAAGCCGTTGAGATGCTCATGAGGAATTTTTTTGAAGGGTTTGGGGAAATGCCAATAAAGAAAACAGGACAAGGTGACAGGACATGGGCTGCTCCCAGAGTAAACCCATAAAAAGGAAAAGGGTGCACGAAAAGGGCCGGCAGGAAGGCAGAAGCCTTCAGAGGTTGCCTCCGGGAGACAGGATCCTCTATTCTAATTAAGGAATTGTCTTTAATGAGTAGGTGTGACTTTGGCGGTTCATTCTGCCGCTCCCTGGCCTGCGAGCCCCTCCTGCCCACGAGGGGGCGCCCTATGCTTTCCCAAGGTGGTGGCAACCCATCAGAGATGGCAACTCTACCCATACTTGTCCCCCACTTTGCCCCTGCAGGTGTGGCCACTGGGGCTTGCTGGACCCTGGCCGGCCTGCTGCTGGTTCTGTTGGCCCGCACTCATGTCCATAGGGTGGCCCTGCCCCCAGCCACCCAGCAGACTTCCCACCTCCTAGATTCCATCCACTCCCTCAATTTTGAGGACAGCTGGGAAGTATCCGCACCTGTCACATGACATAGAACTTGGCTGGTCAGTCTGCCAGTCCCTGCCCCTGTTTCCTGGAGTCCCACCCAGAGTGAGTAAGCCTTGAGGGTGAAGCTTGCTGTCCTCTTGCCCCTTTTAGATGGAGTTCCTTTTGCAGGGAGAGGACACTGTCGCCTTTGGTAGCTTGTGGCAGAGAGTCCCAGGGACCCTGGGCCCAGGAGGGGGCAGCAGGGTGGGCCTGCTGAGGCTATGTCCCCTGCATGTCAGGACTCCATGCCGGGTTCTGTTCCCAAGGATGCACGGGCTCTGCTCCCTGGATATAGGGCTCTGGCTGTGGTCCCAGCTGCAGGCCTCACCCCAGCCCTGGCCGCACCACCTCTGCCTGCCTGGGAGAGCAGCCTACGCCCAGCCAAGCTCTGGGACAGAGTAACAGCCACACTCTGGTCAGGGCCTTTGTATTCCTACAACCCCTACCTTATGAGCTAAGTATGATCAGTCCCAGGTTCAGACAAGAGCACTGAGGCACGAAGAGGTCAAAGTAACTTGCCCAAGGCCATACTGCCAGCAAGTGGTGGAGTCTGGATCTGAACCCAAGCCATCTGACTCAAGCCCACTCTCTCAACTGCCCTGCAACATGCCAGGATTACACACAGATAAGGAACCCGCCCAGCCAGGATGGGAAGAAACAGGAAACGGCTGCTACGGTCATGGGTCCTGGCATGCGGGGTGGCCCTGGGGGTGTCCCTTCCCCTCTCTGGGCCTCAGATTCTCCATCTCCAGAGTGAGGGTGGCACTGACCACCAGGCAGGGTCCTCTCCGAGGTCCATAAGTCAACGTGTGCCTGGCAGGCCCACTCACACTCCCCTCTCTGCTGTGGAGCTCTAGGCCGGCCCACGGTGCATCCAGCTGAGAGGCGAGGGCCGGAGCCAGGAGGAGCAGGGGGAGGAAATAAGGAACAGATGGGCTCCTAACCAGCTCCCTGTCCCACCCTGTCTGCATGCTTTCTTGCAGCCGGGTGCCTGGGTACTCCTGGCCCAGGGTTGGCAGAGGAAGAGCCCCGGGTCTGAGAAGTGTGAGATGCCCTTCCCCACAGAGGCTGAAGGGGCAGGGGTGACTGGTGCATAGTCCCAGGACCCCTTGTGCAGTTTTGCTGGCCCTTCCTAGATAGTTCAAGAGGGTTCTGGGGGCTCTTTCTGGATGCTAGGGCCCCCCCCCGGAGGGGGGCACTGCCCCTCTCCTGGATCCCCCTCTGTTGAGCCCCCCAGCCTTTCTCAGGCCTACCCTTTTGCCCTCCCTACTGTCTGTCTCGAGACTGGGACAATGGGGAATGAACAGGCGCTGTGGCCAGACGCCCGGGTTTGGGCCCTGGTCCTCCCATGCTCATCTCCAGTCTCTTCACCTGCAAATGAGGGGGCTGTTCTGGAGAAGCTGAGACACTGACATTTAGTGAGCACTTACTATGTGCCAGCTGCTTCCCAACGGCAGCCTCTCCATTTGATGGAATTGCAAAGCGAGGCCAAGAGAAGTCAAGCAACCTGTGCAGCACCCCACAGCCATGGAGCCCAGATTTGAACCCAATCTGCTAGCTCCAAAGCAACGCTTTCCTCCTTCTGCACAGCCGCTCCATGAAATGGCTGTGAGAAAGTTAGAGAACAAGCCTGCTCCCAGAACGACCCCACCTCTGACCCCCAGCTCCTGGCTATCAGCTCAATTACTCAGTCATTCAACTAACATTTCCTGAGCACCTACTCTGCGCCAGGCTCGGTGGAACATTCCAGGAAGACAGATGAGGAAAGTTCTCACAGTGGGGCCTGCCAACAGGGCCAGCCCTGCGACCCTTTCTCCAACTGCGGCCCACACTGGTTATGGACACTGGCAGCCACACGCTCTGGCCCAAGTGGGACTCAACACCTGCAGAAACAGTCGTGGACCCATGTCCTCAGGCAGAGACCACATTTCACCCTCCAGGTGACAAGCACGGAGCCAGTGCTCGGCACTGGAGAGTATCTCTAATCGATGCAACAGCCGTCCAAAATCATCACTCGTAACCCTAATGACAGATAAGGAAACTGAGGCTTGGGAGAGGGGCAGCGACTTGTCTGAAGTCACATAATGAGTAAGCAATGGGGCCAGGTTCTGAGCTCAAGTCTGTCCAGGGTTGACACCCACGCGTTTCCTTCTCCTGTGCTCTGGGACACTGCTTTAGGGACCCTCCAAAGCCCCCCACACTCACATGTCCACACACACACGGCCCACAGAGGCAAGCAGGACTGGTCCAGGCAGCTGCAGGCTCTGCGGAGGCCCCAGAGGAAGCAGGGATCAGAGGGACAGGTGGGCTGGGCCACACGGCCTGTGGGCTGCCGGGAGGGAGGGGGGACGAGGCAAGAGGCCACCCTGGGTTTCCTCTGGAGCCTCAAGGGCCCCCTTGTCTGAGCACAGGCGTCCTCGTCACCTCCCCCGGGGCCCCCTCCCCTTTTCTGGGTTCCTGCCGCAGCACAGCATGCGCCCAGAAAGCCCAGCCTCTTGTCACCCCTCCCACCCCGTTCCCAGCCCAAAGCCACCGCAAAAATGCCATCCTGATTCCACAACACTAGGGTTTGTCAAAGTGCCGGGGAACAATGGAAGCTTTCAGGAAAACCCTGGGGAGGGGGCATGGAGTGGGAGTGTGGAGAGGAGGGAAGGGCCGAGAGAGAGAGAGAGAGAGAGAGAGAGAGAGAGGAGAAAACAAGGGGGAGGCAGAGAGAGGCAGGGAAGAGAGGTGGAGTGACATCAGGAAGAGGGACAGGGAGGGTGGGGAAGGGTGAGAGTGAGCAGGACGGAGCAGAGTCTGGGAGAGGAGGGCCACAGAGTGACAGGACGAGGTGAGAGAGGAGGCGGGAAACGAACTACAGCGGAAACGACACCCGGAGACCAAGCCCCTCCGGCCCCGCACCCCACCCCCATGTCTCCAGCCCGGTGCCTGTGCCCTGAGGAGCCCTGGCAAGGAGGCAGCAGAAACCCCTCTCTCCAAACCCCACCCCGAGGCCAGGCAACGTGAAGTGCTTTTGGGCTAAACTTTTTGGAAAGCCAAGACTTTTTAATCACATGAACAACCACTCCCTGAGTTATCTGTTTCCTGCTTCTGGCTTTCCTCCACCAGCAAACCACATGGATCAGAGCTTAGGGGCGGGGAGGGGAAGAGGGGCCGGTCCAAAGGGGTGAAAAACATCCGAATCATAGCGATTGCAAAAGATCTGGATTTTCCTCCCCTCCCGCGGCTGCAGAGAGAACCACTGCCCATCCCGCGGCCACTGTAGGAGATGATTGTAAGACCCGCAACCGCCCTGCGGTTTGCCCATAGCTGGATGCTACTGAGTCGGACAACCATTTGCTCCAGGTCCCTGCACGTCCCTGTTTGGGTGGCCCATTTGCTCTGCAAGCCCTTTCTTCTGACTGCCGCCTCTCCTGCTCCAGCCACAACCGGGGTTCAGCCAGGCAGTCTCCCTGTGGTTTAATGACCACAGCAGGCTGGGACACCCCCACTCCCTGCCCATCAACCTGCAGGACTGAGGCAAAACACCAAAGGCTCCTTCCCCATCAGGCCCAGATGACCTTCTTCTTCTTCTTCTTCTTTTTTTTAAAGGTTTATTTTTTTATTTTGGAGAGTGAGAGCGAGAATGATCGTGAGTGGGGCAGAGGCAGAGAGAAAGAGGGAGACAGAGGATCCGAATCAAGCTCTGTGCTGACAGCAGCCAGCCCGATACAAGGCTCGAACTCATGAAACAGGAGATCATGACCTAAGCGGAAGTCGGGAGGCTTAACCGACTGAGCCACCCAGGTGCCCCCCCACCCAGATGACCTTCTAACCTCGGTTACTTGGAGGCAGCTATGCCCGCCTACAAAACTTACACTCAACGACAACAAAATCATTTTTTTGCAAATGCTGTGTCCTTCTTGCTCCCCACCCCCCAGGCCCATGCGTTTGCTCCTACTGTTTCCTATGCCCCAAATGTTCTCTACCTCGTGAATGCCCAGGTATCCTTCAAGGCCAAGCTCAAAGGCTCCTGCCTCCCCAATCCTAGACAGAGTTAACTGCCCTCCTTGAGGTGCTTACCTCATCTTCTGAGTCCCAGGCTCCTGCACTGACAACCCTCCCCCAGAGAAGGCCCCAGCTCCCCAAACTCCCAGGGGGACTCTGCGGTCTGCACCACTGGCTTGGCTGTGGGTCATGTCCCGCCCTGACCCTGCCTCCAGCATGCCACAGATTTCATCCTGAACTTAACCATTTCTGCCTTCTTATTTCCCATCAGTCTAGAAGGGTGCCGTGGGGGGCGCCTGCGTGGCTCAGTCGGTTAAGTGTCTGACTTTGGCTCAGGTCATGATCTCGAAGTTCATGGGTTTGAGACCCGCGTCAGGTTCTGTGCTGACAGCTTGGAGCCTGGAGCCTGGAGCCTGTTTTGGATTCTGTGTGTCCCTCTCTCTGCCCCTCCCCCGCCTTCAAAACATGGTTTAAAAAAATTTTAGAAGTGTGCCACGGTCAAGCGGAGCACTCCGTATCTCCTGCTTCCCTCTGAGCACCCTGGGTGGGTCTTAGAGTACATGGACCGCTGAGGGGACACTGGTATGAGCAGTGCCCGTGATGAGTGAAGCATGCAGGCCGGGGCTGAGGTCACACACCAGAGGTGGCAATGCTGGGGCTGGGCCTGGTGTGGATCCTCCTCTCCCAGAATGCCCCTCCTGGGCTGCACTGACCACTCTGGAGGGCTGCCTCAGGCCGGCAGCGCCATTCCCATAGGCTGGCTGGTCCCCAGCTCTACATCTGAGGCCGTCCCTGGCAAGGCCAGGCCACATGTGACCAGCCCAGCCCTACCTTGCTGGAGGAAGGCTCTGTACTAATCCTAGGGGAGCTGCTGGGGACAGGAAGGCAGTAGGATACGAAGTGGCAATCTTAACCTGGGATGAGGCTTCGGTGTAAGGGCCACGGCCCTGGGAGGAGGGGACAGGGGAACTCAGCTCAAAATAGCGATGGGGAAACGTGTGGAGGGTGGCTGAGAGCCAGAAAAGAAACCTGATCTACCCTGGCCAGTAAAACGCTAAAGTCAGCAGTTTGGGGTCACTCTGGCAGGGGCCAGGGCTGGGGATCCCTCGGTTGCCTGGAGGGGCTGTCCTCACATCAGCCCTTCCTCTCTCTGGGCCTCGATCTCCTCATCTGACCACAGAGGGGTAGAAAGAGAAGCAAGCTGTCCACCTCTGAGAGCTCACAGCAGGTGAGTGCTGGGGCTTGAGTTGCTCAGGAGACCACAACAGCCACAGACAGGAAAGGACTGTGCCAGCGCTGGCCATGCACCTGACTTGCAGGTAAGCTTTGTTGTGACCCCGTTTCCAGATGAGGAAACAGAGGCCCAGAGGGGTTTAGTCACCTGTCCAAGGTCACCAAGCAAGTAAGAGGCAGGCCTTGAACCCCGGTCTTACTGGCTGTTGTCCAATTCCCTCATTGCCAAGCGAGGTCCAGAAGACCATGGTTTCAAGGTCACCTGTGGCAGCTGTGATTGGACAGAGCAAAAGTTAAGAGGCTCCTGGGGGCCAGCCCAGGGATCTACCAGCTTTTACTGGGGTTCCACTGAGTCAGATGGTGTTGGAAATCAGAGAATGGGCTACAGGTGGAAGGGTGGGTGTGCCTGTGGACACGTGAGTGTTTGTGTGCAGGCACGCATACGTGTGCCTCTCCTGGTCGCTGCCAGGCATCAGACCACAGCACAAACCTACCTGTGGTCTTCCTCTTCGGGGTGGGGCCCTAGCAGAGGAAGAGCTGCTCTTATGTGACTTTTCCAAACGTTTACAAGGAGGCAGCAAGCCTTTCATTCCTCACCCCCACAGCCCAGGCCGCAGCTGACCTTGTTTCTCCACCCAGGGACTGAAAAAATCTTCAAAACCGTCCCTTCCCCACTGTCCCTAACGGCAAGGGTGCTCAGCGCAGTGTGGCTCTGCACGAGCTCTGCTTTGTGCCCCCAGGTGGCCCGTTCCCCTCCCCGGGTCCCAGGTTCCCCAGCTATACAAGCCTCCCAGTTCCTGCCTATGTGCAGCGTAACCTCCGCCAGCCGTTCTATCCCCGGTATAACCCCTACAGACGGGGAAGGCACAGAGAGGTTGGGAGATTTGCCTAAGGTTGCACAGCCAGGAAGTAGGAGATCCAAACCCAGGCCTGGCTGACTCCGACAGTGCCACGTGCCTCCCACAGAGCCTCCAGCTCTGATTTTTTTGGGGTGCAAGTGTCCTTGCGCTTGTCTGTGGGCAGCCCCACAAGACAAATAACCCTTCCGGTGCCCTGAGAAGGGAGGAAAGAGAGTGTGTACCCATGTCAGGAGAGGGGGCCTAGCTACTGGTACTCCTTCTCATGTTCAACTCTGTACACACCCGTCTTGCCATCCGGAATACCTCATCTCCGAGCCCAATCCAGGGGGGGCTTACCCCCTGGAAGCCTTCACACCTGTGAGGGAATGCGGTGTACCTGTGCCCTGCAACCTGTGCACGGGCCCCTCTGCTAGGGCTCTGGGCCAGATCCTTTGAGGCGCTGACACGGTGGCATGAGCCAGACAGACGAGGGACGTGCCCTCAGGGTGGTGTGGGAACCAGGCTGACCAGTGCTAACTATCTCACTCAATCAGCAGAGTGGTCAGATCATCGACCCATTTCCTTTACTGGGGAACGAAGGCTCTTTTCCAGGGTCACACAGTGGCCTCCCGTTTCCCTGACTCCAGATGCCCAGGCTCATAAGTCTAGAGCACAGGTTGTTCCTCAGGCTTGAGCATGCGTCAGAGCCCCCTGGGGAGTTCGTTAGAACACAGGCTGCTGGTCCCAACCCTGGGGGTGCAGAACCAATAGGCCTGGGGCGGGCCTGGGAATCTGCATCTCTAACAAGTTCCCGGTGCTGCTGCTGCTGCTGCTGCTAGGCCGGGGACACACATTGGGAACCGTTGCTCTAGATGCGACTGCTGCCAGTCTGTTAGAGGAGCAGCGTCCATCGACACTGTCTTCTGTACCCTGCCCCCCCTCCCCACAGGCCCCTTCTACAGCCCTGGAAACCGAGGCACAGAGAGAAGGCAAATGACTAGCGCAAGCCATGCGGGGAGTGAGGGTCAGCGCCAGGAATGGAGCGCTGGGCTCCTGACCGCCAGAGCTGGGCTGGCTGTGGGACAGTCAGGCTGCTGGGCTGGAGCGGGGCGACGGCTCTTTGAACATGGGACTGGCGGCGGAGGTGGTGGCGGGGTGCTGGGGGGGGCTGGCCTGGCTCTCCTGGCTCAGCCCCAAACCTGGGGCTCCTCGGCATCTGGAAACCATCATGGGGAACAATGAAGGGAGCAGGGGGCCTGGCTGCTCAGGGCTCCGGCCCCGTCTGTTCAGGAGAGCAAAGGAACTCGGGGCCTACAGGCATCTCCTCCCCACCCCCCACCACGACTGTCTGCCTCGGCCCTGGCACACACAGCTCCCAAGGGGCCCGGCTATCAGGAAAAGTCAGTCCCTGAGCTACAGATGTGGGGGCGGGAGGCCAGGTTGGGTGCCCAGAAGTCAGGAGATTCTGGCTCAGCTCCCTGCCCACGTTGCAAGACTCCTCTGTAAGCTCACTACTGTGGCTCTCTGGGTCTTGGTTTCCCCACAGGAACCTCAAGTACCACCCTGACCGGGCTGGCGGCTTACCATATACTGGCATGTATGTGACCAGCTCGGTGGCTGGGCCCAGGCTGTCCCTGGGGGTCTCACTTGTCCTCTGCAGGCCAGTGGGGGCCAAACAAGCGGGCTTGGAGTGGGGAAGGGACTGAGGAGGAATGGTCTCTGCGTGCATTTACCCCTCTCGCCACAGGGTCCTCCATTCAAGCCCTCAACAATTCATGTATCGAGTGCCAACTATCTACAAGGCACCGGAGCAGGGCGGCTAACAAGACAGCTGGAACCCTGGCCCCCAGGAGCTTACCGTCAGGTAGGAGACAAAAGACCAGCCATCTCGTTCAAGGAATTACATTTGGGAGAGAGGTCTGGTGCCCCCACAGACTGGAGGCACAGACCGGCGGGGCCTCTCCTTCACAGAGAGGGGTCTGCCCCAGCCGCTGAAGCCTCATGACTTAGACCGTCATCCCAGCCTCAACACGCCACACCGACATGCTCTGTGGCCTGAGACCAGCCCTTTCCCTCCCTGGCTCTCAGTGTCCCCCTGTGTCAATGAGAGGAGGGAACGGCACCAGGAAGGGCCGGTGTTGCGTGCTGTGTGTCCGCTCCCACCACCTGCTACCAGAGGACCGTGCTGAGAAGGATCCTGCAGCTGTCCCCTAGCTCCGCTCAACAGGCAAGAATGGCGTGACTGGGGTGATGACCGCCTCGCGATGCCCACGGGCTGGGAGTGACAGGCCCACGTGACTTGTGTGTTGGCACACAAGTTGGCATCACTTGTGTGCTGGCATTCCTGGACTAGGTGGTCCCTGAAGATCCTTCCGGTGCAAACGTTCCACGGGGAGATAGCGCACAGGCTGGAGGAGCAGAGAGAGTTCGAGTCCCGGCATGGGCTCTGGCTTGCTGTGAGGCCGAGACCACAGCTTCCTTCCACCTCTGGGCCGATAATAGATGCTAGTCTAGTCTTGCCCTGTCTGTGCCACGTGGCTGTTGGGCCTTCAAAACGTGACCCCGGATGAAGCAGCGCTTTTTTTTTTTTTTACGTTTATTTATTTTGAGAGAGAGAGAAAGACAGAGAGAGAAAGAGAGAGCACGTGCAGGGGAAAGGCAGAGAAAGAGGGAGAGAGAAAATCCCAAGCAGGCTCTGGGCTATCAGTGCAGAGCCTGATGTGGGGCTCTATTCCAGGAACCTGAGCCGAAGCCAAGAGTTGGATGCTGAACCGACTAAGAAGCTGCCCAGATGCCCTGATGCAGAAGCACTTTACGACGCTTCCTGCAGGAAGCCTTCCCTACCAGCTCTCCCGGCAGACATACCCCTGCCCACTGCGGGCCACTGTGCTTTGCACATCTCTGTTGGAGGTATTTAGGATGCCCCGCTTGGCTGGTGTGTCTGTTGCCCCCTCCTCCGTCCCCTCCCCGGGGACAGAGACCGTGTGGGATTCTTCTCTGATCCCAGGGCCCAGCACGGGTCTGGCACAGAGCAGGGAGCCTCTGGGGAGGAGGGTGATGGACAAAGTGACCATTTTGGACATTACTCTCAGCCTGAAAAAAGTAGCTGGAGGAAAAAGTCAGAAGGGGTTGGGGAGACATGGGGAGGGGGGCGGGCAGCAGCCTGGCGACTTCCTGGACAAGCATGCCGGCTGATGTTCCTGGTCCTCAGTGTGGCTATTGTCCCCGCCGGTCCAGAGACTGAGCTCAATAGGGCCTCTGTCCCTCCTTGGGCAGGCCGGCCCTCTCGGTGGCATCCCACCCGGGCAGCTGGGAGGCGAGGGCCGACACTTCCTGTCCCCACTGCAAGTGTTCAGAGGGGCAGGGGGAGGGGGGGTTCAAGACAAGTGCCCATCTATGTCCCCCAGAGGAAGGCTGCCCAGCTGGGGGAGGAGGTGGGAGAAGGGAGACCAGTGCTGGGGACTTGCTCCCTCCTGTGTCTCAGCCCCTCTCCTCCCAACCAGCCCTCCCTCTGAGCTGGAGCTGTCAGGAGGGCCACTCTGGCCTTCCTGCCCTTCCTCGAAAAGCCTGAGCCCTTCCTTGCCTCCCCTCAGGGCCTCTGTCCCTACTGTTCCCTCAGCCAGGACTGCCCTTCCCACAGGCCTCCCCGATCACTTGTTCCTTGCTTCCTCTGTCTCTGTGCAAGCTGTCCCTTCCTCAGAGGGGCTGTCCCTGACACCTTCTCTGGACCTGACCTAACCCTACAGCACATCCATTTGTATCGATTGTCATCGATCATCCCACAACAGTGGGAGCTGCATCCTTCTCTTGTGTTTTTGTTCACCACGGCATGTCCCTAGCACCGGGAACAGTGCCTGGCACTCAAACGCACGCCAAAATCAACTGATAAAAGTAACACACTTGAACGGTGATCTACATGTTGAGAGATGGGCTCTGCAAGAGTAGAGCCCTGTGTTTGGGGAGGACGGGACCAGGATGGCTGGGGAGGAGGCCACAGGAATTCAGGAAGAGCCAGATGCGGATGAAGTGGAGTGGGGTCCCTGTGAGAAAGGCATTTGGGGCAGAGGGCTGGGGTGGCAGGAAGCACAGGGGGCTTCCCGAGAGCCAGACCACACAGGGTCCTGGGGCTACACTGCAGAGTTGGACAGGAGTCCAGAAGCCATGGGGCTCCAGGGAAGGGTTTAAAATCAGGGGTGGCAGGACCAGCCTGGCATTTCAAGCAGGTCTCCAGCAGGACGCATGAATAACGGATTGAATGGTGGGGGCAGGGACCAGATGTGGGGACACCAGCTAGGGAGGGGCTGCGGCCAAGTGCTGGTGAGGGGAGTTGCTGGTAAAGTCTGGGGAGGGGTGGCAGAGAGGAGAAAGGTGGGGGGCTCTGGAGACAAACAGGAGACAGGGTCCCCCCTAGCCCACCCCGACTTGGGTAAGCCCTTGGGAGGGAGAGAATGACTCTGAGGTTGTCTGGCCTCAACCATCCTGTATGGCTATGGGGGTCCACCAGGGGCCCCCTCTCCGCTGATGGTTGGGGGAGGGGAAGAGGGAGGGGAGGACCAGGGGAGGGTGATGGCGGTGCCCTGCGTTGACAGTGATGGATGGAAGGGGGACTGGCCGTCACTGGGCAGAAGCCTGTGGTAGATGTCACAGCCTCGTGACAACTATCTGTCCTGGCTCTTTCCCAGAGGCCTACCCTTAAGAGTGGCCTATAAACCTGTCACCTGAGCCTGTGTAAGGTGCCCTCAGGGATAGGGTCCACCCTGTCCCAGAGCTGATGTGGAGGTGGGGCCAGCTACCCCGTGGCAGTGCTAAAATTACACATACACACACACATACACACACACTCATACGCAGATTCCCCTGTCAGGTGAGCAAAGAGGCTCAGTGCAGGAGGGGCCACACTGCAAACAACCAGACCGCGAGAACTCAGGCCCAAGGCGCTCCCACTGCTCCAAGTTGCCTTCGAGGCCCCAGAGCAATTGATTCTTCAGAGCCCAGAAAGAAGACTCAGGGGAAGAGGTGTCGAGTCTATAAAAGGGGAGAAGGCCCAGGAGGAAGAGAAAGAGCTGCAGTCCAGAGGGAAAGGCGCCCTGGGCCCACAGCCCACGCGGCACCCACAGCAGGTGATCACCGGGGTCCCCGGTGGGGGTGAGGTGACCTCCAGCGTTGCACAGCCTGTGAGTGGCAGGGCAGAGAGCAGACTCCCGACCCGGTCCGGCGCTAGGGGAAAGTCTGAAGCAAACACAGAGAGGGAGGGAGGAAGGGCGGCCACTTGCAGACAGCCCTCCCCGCACCTCCTGGAACCACCTGTCAGCGCTGGGACCCCACCAAGCTCCCTGAGAGGGCCTCTCAGAGAGCCGCCATGCCACAGGAGAGGGCTGTTCAATCTGACACTGGCCAGGAGGGCATGTCGCCCTCCCCAGGGATGACAGCAGGGCAGTAACTCCGTATAGGCAAGGCCCCCAGAAGCCCACCATCCCTGGGCCCTGGAGCTCACCCACGTGTGCTCCTTACTTGGTTCCAGACCACCTCTCCCACCCTCGCCTCACTCCCAGGAGCCCAGAAGGCCAGAATCGCAGGAGTGGAAGGAACCACCCAAGAGATCCTGGCATGTGGGAGTCCTGGAGCAAAGCCTCCTCGCTCTGCCCGCAAAGGCGCATTGAGCCTGCGCACTGAGCTGGGCCCCGGGGCAGCCACACGTCTGCAGACACGCACGCGCGCACGCAACCCGCACAGGGAACACCACGTACTGGCACCGCTCCAGGGCACGCACCTCAAGATGACCTGACCTGCCAGCTCCATTTTAAGTCAGTCGACAGGGAAGCGAATGGTCAAGAGGACAGCAGTGGCCCTTTGCTCCAGGACCCAAAGCAAGGCAAGGTCGCCAGGCTCCCTGTCAACCTCCAGCTCCCTGGGGCGTGGTGGCAGCACGCGGCAGGATGAGCCTCTATGCAGTCGCGAGCCCCAGCGCATCGGTGAGGGGTGTCCATGCCGGCGCTCTGTGTATGGGTGCTGGGCCCGGGGGCTGCACAGAGCCTCCTGCTCTATGCCCATCTCCACCAGCTTCAGTGGATCCGGGGCAGGGCCAGCCACAGGCGGCTCTGGATTTCTCAAAATGACAAGAACTGCCTGGAAAATCAAAAGAACCCTGCTGAAGGAAGGAAAAAAGCAACCACTCTTCTCTGTTCTGGAAAATGTCTTTCTGCACCCCGGCTGCACGAGGAGGCAGCCACTGTCTATCTCGTGAGCCAGCCAAGTGCAGAGTGAAAGAGGGTTCCGGCTAGGCAGCTCCAGGCCCTGGATTCGAGTCCTGCCTCTGCCTCTTGCCAGGGCAGCAAGAGCTTCGGGAAGGTTCTGAACCTCTCTGAGCCCCGGTTTCCCATCGCTCAAGTGGAAATAATGACATGTGTTGGGTGGGGAGTTGAGAAGGTTTAATGAGCTTGTGAATGCAAAGTGCTTGGCCCAGAGTTGGAACTCAGTCAATGGTAGACCTCACCACCCTCATCATCACTATATGGACACCTGCCTAAAATCTCAGATGTCCAAGGCCTTTGTACTTTCTCCCCTATCTTGCCAACCTTGTAAAAACCCAGGAGAGCACCTGAAATCCAAAGTCACGCTCCCCCAAGTGACTATAAATGAGCCCACTCAGTCTCCTTCAGCAAACACAAGAAACGGGCAGGAGCCAGGCTCTGTGTGGCAACGGATGGGGCTGCCCCGTCCCAGTCTGTCAGATTCTCCTGTATAGAATCTCTCTTAATCCTTCAACCAAAAAAAAAAAAAAAAAAAAAAAATCTTAATCTGTGAGTTAGGATCCACCAGTCTCTAGTGTGGAAAGGCCCAGAGAGGAGCAGACACTTTCTCAAGATCACACAGCGGGTATCTCCACCCCACTACTCCCAGCCCACCCGCCTCTGCCTCCTGGTCTCCAAGATTGCCACGCGCTGGCTCATGCCAGCACCAGTCCTGGGGGGATGTAACGGAAGACTGTGTGGTCTGGCAGGCAGGAAATGGCCAGGGGAGGTCATGTGGGACAGGGAGAGCCGCCCCTGGGCCTGGTGAAATCTGCCACACGTCTGATCCTGAATTACTGGCCTGGTCCCTGTCACCTTAGAGGGACCCAAAAGTTGACTCTGTCCTATAGAAGGCCAATGATTCTGTACAGAAAGCGAGCCTAAGAACGCCTGGCTGGAAGGCACCTGGCGGTAGCTGGACACTCACAGGAACGCCGGTTTGGGGCACCGCTCCTTCCGGGCCTCAGTTTTCCCATCTGGAATCAGGGTGTGTGCATGTGTGTGTGTTGAGGGGAGGTGCTTTGGATGTGATAGACTTTAACGTCTGAGCCAAAGCTGACACTGTGGGAAGTGACAGGTCATTTTTGAGATGGGGCCAACGCACTGAGGAAGAAATGTTGCTGCCCGGGTAGCCCGCTGCCCTTTCCGCTGCATGGGCGCACACGCCCTCACACCTGCCCCGCCCTCCACTCCCCCACCGCAGTGACAGAGCTAGAGCCAGCGCACAGACAGCTGTGGGGTCTCCGCTTTCCACACCCCCACTCTTTCCCCCAAGAGAGGCCGTCCAGGCCACACAGGGGAGGGGGCATGCGTCCAAGCCTGCACAATCACCACCTTGTCTTGGGGAGACAAAGGCCAGGCTCCAGGCCTTGGCGGCCAACTGCATGGATGGAAGGACAGATCACAGAGTTGCTGAACTTAGAATTTTTTGAAATGTTAGTACCGTCATAGCTTAGATTCTTAGCGTCGTTAAAAGTCAGTATAACAATGTGTTAGAATCAGAGCGGCAGAGAATCTTCATTTTCAAGGACAACGATAGCAGCACATTGACACACACACACACACACACACACACACACACATAAATGTGGATGAGTTCAAAATCACACAATTCACATATGGAACGATTATAGAACCTCAGACTCTTAACGTCTGACAACCAAGTGTCAGAATCATCCGTGTGGAAGCCTCGTTCTACAGGATAGTAAAACTCCGCAATCACGCGATCTAAGAGAGCTGTGTGACTGAACACCGCACAGAGTTAGCAGGCGGCCCCGGGAATGTTCATTTCCAAGTTTCATGGAATCTTGTCATCGTACACTCCCAGGACCTCAGAAGGACAATGGTGGTTGTCTCACCTGCAGAGGCCCTCCCCCTGCACCTGCCTGAGCTCCCCACCACTTCATACCTAGGCAAAGGTGCTTTTGTTCAGCTATACACCAGAATCACCTGGAGAGCTGAAAGAATGCCATGGCAAGGCCTACCCCAGATCTACTGAGTCAGAATGTCCAACATCAAATGTTTAAAAGATCCTCGGGGTGCCTGGGTGGCTCGGACGGTTAAGCGTCTGACTCTGGATTTCAGCTCGGGTCATGATCCCACGGTTCATGGGATCGAACCCCTTCACGGGCTCTACGCTGTCAGTACACGGCTTGGGATTCTCTCTCCCTCTCTCTTTCTCCTCCCTCCCCCACTTGAGCACGCTCTCTCTCTCTCTCTGGCTCAAAACAAATAAATAAACAAAGATTCTCAAGGTGATTCTAATGTGAAATTCCAGTAGAGGACCACTGATCTGGTCAACTTTCTTCCACACTACAGACGAGTAAACAGAATACAAGTAACTGGTCCAAGGACACGCAGCCATGGTCCCTACACCAAGGTCAAGCCCCTTGGCCTTCACTTGCTTCCTCCACGTGGAACCCCTTGTCTCCAGGGGCCCCGTTCCCAACTTGCTGTGTCTGCCTCACAGACCCCCCCATTCCAGGGGTGTTCCCAATGGTCTCTGGAAACTGGGGTCTCCCAAGTGTCCCAGGATACAGTGCGATACCTGGAGGTTGCTAGGCTCACAAAACCAGCCCCTCCCTTCCCCCTACCCTCAAAGCCCTCCACCTTGTTTCAAAGCGGGGCTGGAGGGACACTTCGAAGATCATCAAGGTCAATCCCCAGCCTCCAGAAAGGCCTGTAATAAAGAAATACTACAGGCATAGGGAGTCAGAAGTCTGGGGTGCTCGCTGTCACTGGCCTGTTGTATGGCCTTAGACAAGTCACCTGGCTATGTCAAAATGGTCTAAGGCAATAGCTGGACCAAGAACCTCTGGAAATCTCTTCTGGCTCTGCGTTTTGACCTCATGCAACATGGCTCCACATTTAAGGGCATGAGGGCCTTCATCATCCTGTGCTGGCTCATTCCCAATTAGTAAGTTCCTTCTTCTGTCCAACCTGAAACATTCCAGCCACCGTTTCACCCTTTGCCCTTCCGCATGAAGATAGAGACCATCTGGGCACAGATGCCCTTCACCTGCTCAGAGGAAATCCCCAGTCCTTGCACCCCGGCTGAGACGCACCCCCCCTCCCCTGTTGCAAGCATGGCCGGCCTTGCGGGCTCAGATGGGGGCTGTACGCCTAAGCAAACGGGGGTGGCCTCATCAGGGGCTGCCCGGAGCCACAGAGGCTGCCAGAGCCTCTCTGCCCATTCCCAATTTTAATCTGATGTGCTCCCGTAAGAAGGAGTCCTGCTGGGCCAGAGCGTTTCCTACAATGAGATGGGGCTTTCCACCCAAGAACCCCTATCAGGCTATGGGAAGGAGGCCCAAGAGGCAGCCTCAGAAATGGGGAAATGGGAGCCCAGACAGTACTCAGACCAAACTGTAATGTGCCTAAGGGTCACCTAAAAGCTTATGAAAAAAATGCCAATTTCTGATTCAGCCAGTCTGGGGGAGGGCCCAGGTTTCTGCCTTTCTGGCAAGCTCCTGGTCATGCTCCTGCTGGCCCATGGACCACACTTTGAGAAGCAGGCTTGTAGATGTTCAAAAATAAACATCTTTTTATTCCTAAGAGCCCCTTACTTCTGTTCAGCTTGGCTTTTGCAATTCCTTCCAACTTGTTGGCTCATGAGATCCACACAGCAGCTCTGAGGGGCAGACGGGATACCCATCACTGGGTCCACTGCGCAGAAAGGGAAACTGAGGTGTAGCCAAGAGCAAGGGGCTTGTTCAAGGCCACCCACCTCCTATGCTCCCTCCTCTAAACTCCTCCTCCCATGGTTGGTTAGAGCCATATACCTTAGCAATGAGTGGCCTCACCCAATGACTCCCTGTATAGACCTACCACACAACTGTATAGACCTGGGGGTAGAAGCCAGCTCCTCTGTCCTGAGGCCTCTCAGGGGTCCCTAGGGGCCCTCACTCAACTGTGCTGAACGACGGCAGGCTGAGGTGGTGGAACGGAGGCTTAGGAATCAGCAAGGTTACAGAGCCACGTTCCTTGGGCTCAAATCCCAGCTATGCCCTTGGCTCCTGTGTGACCCTGGGGGAATTTCTTGATGTCTCTGAGGTCACTGATGATGTGCAAGGAGTCAGCATGGTCCCTGGCACATGGAAGGGGCTCAGCCTCTGTTAGCTCCCTGGCTTCCTTTCCTTCCCCACATTCCAGTTCAGTCTTGTTCATTTCTTCCATCCTTCCTCACAAATTTATGGCAGCACGGCCTCTGAAGCAAGACTGCCTGGGACTTTACCTGTGCTGTGTGACCCTGGGCAAGTCACTTATCCCCTCTGGGCAATGGGGAAAATGGGCTCCCCAGCCCAGAGGGCTGTGGCAGGAAGTAGATGAGTCAACATGTGTAAAATGATTAGAGCAGCACCCGGACATAGTGAAGGCTCCCCGCACATGCAGCTACTGGCTTTAATGCCCCTCCATGTGACAGCCCCAGCTCTGCGGCAGGTGCTACAGTCGGCAGAGGGGGATACGATGTCGAAGCAGCAGAAGCAGCTCACATTTGCTGAGCGCTCACTGTGCACCAGGACTCCCTGGGCCCACCGGCCCCTGCCCCGAGATCATAATCAGAATACAAAATACTAAGCTGGACGTGTGAGGATCTTTGGGGGACAGAAAGGAGGGAGTGACTGACAGATGAGGAGAGCTCAAAAGGCCTGTGGGAGGAGGGGACCCCTGGCCCGGTTTGAGCTTCGTGTAACCCAGCAAGGGGCAGAGGGGCTCGGGCTTCCGTCCGCTTTGACTCCTTGTCATCATGCTCATGCCTTGGAAACACAGCCCCCTCCTCACCATCACCCCAACTTGTGGCATGAGAGACACCGGCTCCCATACAAAGTGTCCCTCCTTAGCCAAAGCCAGGGAAGCGCCAAGAGGCAAGGCAGCGAGGAAAGCCTGGGGCGAGGGCGGGGGGCAGGCTTTCTCCGCCCAGGTCAGAGCACAGCAGGTGCATCGTGTGTCCTAGTTAGTGGATGGACCCGTTCTTGTGGGCAGAGAGGGGGAGTGGGAAAGGCTGGGCCCCTGGAATTGGGCAGACTTGGCCTGATCCTAACCAGCTGTGAGACAAGTTCCTTAACCTCTCTGTGCTGCTTTGTTACGAAACAAAAGAAGGAAGAAAGGAAGTGAGGGAGAGATGAAGAGAGAGAAGAAGGGGGCAGATGGACTGCAGAAACAGTCCAGGCTGGAGTGAGAATCCCGTCAGCCAGTGATGGAGGCACTTGGTAAGCCAGGCAAGAGGGAGGTCTCATGTCTGCCGGCTCCCCACCCCACTCCATGGGCATTCCTTCCCTGCCCCCACTGCCCCATTTCTCTGCAGCCCAAACCTGAGCATGGGGAGCCTGTGGGGAGAGAGCCCAGCTCCTACAGGCAGGCCAGGTCAGCCGTGCCAAGTCCCCAAAACCAAAGCCACGGGATGCAGGAGAGTCCAATGCAGTCTCGGTCCCCAGGTGTCACCCCAGACGTGGTAGGAAGGGACGCTGCTGCTGTCCCAAATGTATCTCCAAGACCGGGCACAGAAGAGGGCAGGGGCCAGGGCAGCCCCCAGGCAGGCATGCAAGCCCCAGAAGCCCACATACCCTCACTCACCTCTAACCATTCCGGCAAACATTCCGTAAACGGCTGCTCGCTGGGTAGATGGGTAAACGGCCCGACTTTACAGTTTTCCAAGCATGTTTGCCTGCCTTGCCACCTGGATCTCACAGAGGCCCTGACACGGCTTTCTGGCTGGCCCAGTCATTCAGAGGCTCCAGCAGTGTGTGGGCTCAAGGGCAGGACAGACTCAGCCAAAGCTGAACAGCCACTGAGGGGCAGGCCTGGGGCGGGAGCTCAGGACTTCTGACCCCGATGCCCATGCGTGCCCCCTCTGCAGCCAAGCAGACACAGACCCTGCCTGGGGTCGGGCCCCCGGAAAGTAGGAGAGAGGGTTGTGGGAGGACCAGCCCGGGGCTGGGCAGGGCTCAGCAAGGCAGGGGGCACGGAGGGGCACAGGAGGATGCTCAAAGGAGAGGCTACATTTGGGCTGGGCCGGGAGAAGAAGATGGAGAAAGCGAGAGTGAATTACCAGCCGAGGGCACGGCACAGGTAGAGTCCCGGGGCCCGGGAAGGCTCGGCAGAGCTCAAACGGCAAACGGATGGGGACTGCCTCCCAGAGCCGCACTGGGGCCACATTCCAGGACTGGGGCAGAGCAGAGCCCGCATAATGAGGGGAACTGTCTGTCCTCTGGGAACTAGACAGAGAGGCAGGACAGGTTGAGAGGCCACTGAAGGCCTGCGGTGGGGACCTGGTCATGAAAAGTGGGGCTCAGAGAGAAGAGCCTAAGGGTCTAGGATGGCTGGGGAGGCACGTGAGGGAGGAGGGTTCAGGCTGGGCTCTGAAAGAGGGTACGAGGGAAGAGATTAGGGAAGGGCACTGCTGCAGGGTCAGGGAGGGGGGAACGGCATGAGCAAAGGCAGAGGCTGAGAGTCCCAGGTGCACATGTGGACATGCAGGTGTGGGTGTGCACCTGTGTGTGTGGTTAAGCGGCCTGGCAGGGGTGAGGCGGGGAAAAGGAAAGAGGAAGGTTCGGTGCCTGTTTCGTCTCAGGCTGCTTCTCATCTACCTCACACCCACCCTGTAAAGCCGGGCTCTTTACAAATGAGGGCAGATAAGGCCCAGGAGGCCCAGCGATGTCCCAGGTAACACTAACAAGAGCTGTCGTTTACTGGACGCCAAGCTCTGTATCAGTTGCTTTGCTCACACATTTCCCACAAACACCCCACAAGGTAAGTGGGCCCATTTTACAGATGCCTGGGTGCAGGTGTGCGGTGTGCACAAGGACCCGCGGCCGGGAAAGGGCAGAAGTGTGGTCCGAGCCCAGCTCTGTGAAATTCCACTGCCCTGCACTCTCCCGTCCTCCAGGAGCGTGAGGGGGTCGAGGGATGACCTCGTCAGAACCTTCACAGGGCCTGGAGAACCACCCTGAGCTACCCCAAGAGGAAAACAACTGTATGTGAGGTGCAGGCCAAGAGCCTGGCACACAGGAGGCCATGGGCAGGTGAGGAATTAATGAGTGAGTAAATGGGGTCCTTTGGGCGTTGGGAGGAGAGAGGTCCCCTTGAGCTTGGAGGATAGGAAAAATCAGAGAAGGCTGCCTGGAGAAAGCGACGCTGGGGAGCTATTTCGTCCAAGGATGCAACTGCTTGGCTCCAGGCCTCCATCTATTAAGCCCTGCAGGTGGTTCAAGGACCACGGCAGGTCCTGGCTCCCAGTTCTGCCTGGCACGATTGCTGGGGGCTCCGAGTCACCATCTGTGGTCCACTTAAAAGGAGAACTAACAGCTGAGGATGTGAAACCAGCCCCTTGGACTCTTTCCTGCCAGGCCCGGGACAGCAGGAAGGATGTACAAGTGGCTGCCCAGGGAGCCCCCACGCCCTGCACCCCACCCCTCCATCCCTCCCCACCCCCCGCAGCTGCTCCCACTTGTCTGTGCCAGGGCCAGCAGTCGGCTGCCTGGGCCAGAGGGGAGTTGACAGCCCACAGGAGGCCTTGGGCACCTTCCGGCCAGCCCCAGTGACCTCCTCCTGGAGCTCCTACTTGGGCCAAATGGAGCTTCCAGGACCCAGTCCCTGCCTTCCTGCCCCTCAAGCAAACCTGGGTAACCCAAAGTCATAAGAGCCTGCCCCCGCCCCCATCCAAAGGCTCCTGAGAAAGCGCATGCGTGACGATCACATGACCCCAGAGGCAGCCCCCTCTGTGGGACCAGGGCGGGATGGGGGGACAGGGTCCCCTCTGATAAGCCCACAGCCCTGAAGCACTTTCTCAGACCTCTGGAATGTCTTAAAACGGTCTGAAACAGCCTTAACAATAACAATAACAATGGTCAATAACACCACCGCAACCACTAACACGGTGCATGCGAGGTGCCAGGCTCTCTGTTCAGCAATTCAGATAAAAGTAACTCATTTATCCTCACGACATCCCACAATCTTCATCTTACAGAGGAGGAAACTGAGGCCCAGAGACATCCCGTTAATTTTCCCCACAGACGCGCAGCTAACACAAAACAGTGCTAGGGGTTCAACCCAGGGGGGCTGGTGTCGGGAGCTGTGCTCGGAACTACCATGCCGCAAGGAAGGGGACTCAGAAGGCTACCACACTGGGTCTGGGGTCCTTCTCCAACGTCAGCACCTGTGCCAGTCGGGAGCCCCAACACCATCCCCCACCCACACCCATCCCGGCTAACATTCCCCGAACGCTTGAGACATTCCGGGTCCTGTGCCAAGCGCTGGAACATCACAGCCCAAGCCCCTTGGCCGCTCAGCCAGCCCCAGGGTTTGGCAGGAACACTGCGATACCTGTTATGTGCACACGCAGGCCAGCAGCCGTGGGCCAGCCCTTCCTCGCTGGAGTCACAGAATGACACTGTCTTGCCTTCCTCCTTACTTTCTTCCTTCCTCACTCTATTGATCTGTCATAGCATGTAATCCTGGCCCTGTGCTGGGAAACCTCAGTTTCCCCACCAGCACACTAATGGTCTTGAGCCCAAGGATCTGCACCGAAAATCCTGCGTACCTTCCGTCCCTCTCTGCCTGTCCCCTCTGGGCCCAGAGAAAATCCAGGCTTGCAGTGAGGTCAGAGCTGGAATGGGGGGCTGGAAACCCCAGGTGGAGATCAGACATAGGCTGGTGGCCACAGCCCTCCCTGCCTCCTTCAGAACCCCATGGACACCAGTCTGCTCTGGCCTGGGGAGCAGTCCAAGGTCTAGGGTCCAGGAGCTGTAGAGATCGGAGTGGGGGAGAAGGGGGCCTTGACCAACCTTCCCCTTTCCCTTGCCTCTTGTCCCTCACTCGAGCGAGACCCTGAAACTACTCACATCCCGCCTCTAAGGTTTCAGCTATCCTAGGATCGATTCTCTCCCTGCTCTATTTTTCTTCTTCTTTTGCAATCTCCAAGTAACCCGAGCTGCCAGATGGGTGGGGGCGATGATTGTTTTCTGTCTGACATCTGGATTTCATTAGCAGCCCTGGGCATGCTGACTCAGGAACAGCAGCTCCCCTGGGCTCAGGCCCTCCCCAGACCCCTCGTGGCGCCTGGTCCTTCACCGGACATGGGAGGCACAGGTGATGGCACCCCTCGGGCCTCCCCCAAAGGTATAAGCAGCCCTCCACCCCCACAAGAACATCGTGGGAGTGACAGAGCCTGAGAGCTTGGAGAATTTCTGCTCATAGCTCAGTGCCTGATGGGAGGCTGCCAGGCCGAGTGTGGCCGGGCCTGACTGCCATGAAGTGTGGACAGAGGGCTTAGAGATAGGACACTGGGTCCTGGCCGTACTGCCCTCATCGACACCCCAGCCTCCGTTCATACAGAGACACTGAGTGGGCCATCGAGGCAGGGAGTCCTGCACTGGCCCCAAATCGCAGATACACTTTGGAGAGGAGGCATGGTGGCCCAGAGTGGTCACCATGCCCCAGAGATGGTACTTTCTGACAGTGTCTGGAATTTCCCCCCCACCTCCAACCTTTGCTCACCCTCCCTTGTCTAATATCTGGTCTTATCATCTGTCCACGTTACTGGACTGGTTTTGTTTACAGTCTTGCTTCCTCCAGCCCGGCCTCCAACCTGCCACCAGTGAGCTTTCAAAATGCCAATCCGAGCATGTCACCTAAACCGTTGGATGGCTTCTCCCTGCCCTCCAGATAAAGTCCAAGTTTGTGCAGCTTGGCACACAGGCCCTTCACCACCTGCTGTGGCCACACCTCCCTCTCCTCCCCGCAGGCACCCAGAGCCCCAGCCATAGCCAAGGGCTCGCGGTTCCCGGAAAGCATACCCTCGTTATTTACACGCTTGCTTGGAAGCCTTCCCCACCCCAGTTCTAGACTCCTCCTCTCTGAGGTTTCACATGAAACCCCAGGCTGAGCTGGTCCTTCCCTGCAAACCTCAACCATGGCCCTGGTCACCCTGAATAGCCAATAGTGTTTCTGTCTATCCCACTGAGGACAGAGATAGGGCCTTATCTACAACTGGTCTGGCATACAGGAGGAGCTTAGAAAGGGTCAGGCAACTGAAGTGTGGCCAGGGCCCAGCTCCATCCTGGACAGACTATATGTCCTGGGCAGAGGTGGCACCGAGCCAAGCCCCCACTACAAACACACATACTCACGCAGGTTCACGTGCAGCTGGCTCGGAGCAAAATGCTACCACTCACAGCCTGCCACGCTGGTGTGCAGAAGCCAACAGGAGACGCACAGATAACCCTGCAGGTGGGCCCAGCAGACAGCAACCGTGCCTCTCGTACAGCCAGCTGGGATTTTTGCTCGCACCACAGCTGCAGCCCTAACCCACTCCGGCCTTCCTGACGGACTCCCTGGGGCTGGGCCAGCAGTGCGATCTTCCACACACAACAACATGGCCAGACCAGGCCTATTATGGCCTCTGCTCACCTCATCCTTGTCCCTCCTTATTTCCAGTAACCCATCTTTTTAAAGAACCCCAACTTTCTGAGAGCATGGAGATCAAAGTCTGGACGTTAAGGCTGATAGATCATAGAACCTAATTTAAAAAGCATGAACTCTGGCATGAAGAAGGCCTGAGTCCCAATTCTATCTTTGCTGTTTATTAGCTATGTGACTTTTGACAAGTCATTGGGCTTCTCTGGGCCTCAGCTTTATCATCTGGCAATTGACCGGATAGAGTTTTGGAGAGAATTAAGTGAGTTAATACATACTGCACATCTAGCTCAGTGGTCAACTCAGTGCTTACAGACTATTATCATTGTTGTTAATGTTGTTGTTGCCCTTGAACTGGAGGCCTGGCACAGGGTGGAGACAGCAGCAGGGGCAGGTTTTTCAAGAACCAAATGGCAGACTTTCTTGACTCCTGGACCTTCCAGGGCCAGTGCTGACACTGGCTGGAGAGGGACCCTGGCCCAGGCACAGCCCCACCCCACAAAGAGGGGCTGCCCTTCAGCATCACTGGTAATTGGTTTCCAGCACCTTCCGCATCCGCTTCAGGGGGCTCCCAGTCTTCCTGTAGTGCCCAATTCCCCTCACACTGCCCCTGGCACATATGAGAGGCCCCATCAGTCCGATGGCTGAACTGGACACCTCTCTCCACCCTTAAGGTTGGAAAAGAATCAATTAACAGAGTACCAGGTTCCTGTACACTCAGTAGCGTGTCCTGGGCTCAGCTCTGCCCTGGGCAGATTATGTGTCCTGGGCACAGAAGGGGCACTAGGCCAAGCCCCCACCACAAACACACATACCCACGCAAGCTCACGTGCAGTTGGCTCAGACAAAGTACTGCCATTCAGGTCTCTGCAGCCTGCCACACTGGCTTGCAGAAGCCAACATGAGATGCACAGATAACCCTGCAGGTGGGCCCAGCAGACAGCAACCATGCCTCTTGCACAACCAGCTGGGATTTTTGCTGTCATAGAGCTGGCAGCCCCTACCCATCCCGGCCTTCCTGACTGCACCAGGGGCCTCAGAGTATCTCCTGGTTCCTGTCCCACCACCCAGGCCATTGGCAGTGAATGCCTTAACCACGCTCTCACTGCTGTCTCACTCGGAGACCGGAGCTCCACAGGCGGCTTCAGGACCTAGGCAGGGCTGCCTAGAATTCTCCACATTCTGCTCCCAGTTGGACCATTTAAGATCTTAAAAGCATTCAGGTCACTTAAAAATCATTCCACAAAAGGAGAGGAGAGAAAGGAGCAGAAAAAATATTTGAAGAAATAATGGCTGAAAACTTCCCAAGTCCAGTGAAAAACTTTAAGCAACACATCCAAGCAGCTCAATAGACTCCAAGTGAACACGAAGAGATCCACAAATAGACACATCATAGTAAAACTGCTGAAAACTAAAACAAGGAGAAGATGTTGAAAGCTGCAAGAGGAAAATGACATGTCATTTACAATGGAATTCTAACAATGTTAACAACTGACTTCTCATCAGAAATGATGGTGGCCAGAGGGCAGTGGGGTAACAGTCAGTGTGGTCAAAGATTAAGAGAACAAAACAAAATAACCCAAAAAACAAACAAACAAAAAAAAACCTGTCAGCCAAGAATTCTATACCCTGCAAAGATATCTTTTAAAAAAATGAAAGGGAGATAAAGACATTCCCAGATAAACAAAAACACAGAATTCATTGCTGACACACACTTTCAAGAAATACTCTAGGAAGTTCTTCAGGCTGAAAGCCAACGACCCCAGACATAATTCAAATACACATTAAATAAACAGGAGTTCTAGTAAGATGATTATGTAATTATAAAAGATAGCACATATGCATATTTCTTGTCCTTTCTTCTCTGATTTAAAAAGCAGATGTAGGGGCACGTAGGTAACTTAGTCGGCTAAGCGTCTGACTTTGGCTCAGGTCATGATCTTGCAGTTCGTGAGTTTAAGCCCAGAACCGGGTTCTGTGCTGACAGTTTGGAACCCGGAGTCTACTTCAGATTCTGTGTCTCCTTCTCTCTCTGCCCCTCCCCCACTCACGCTTTGTCTCTGTCTCTCAAAAATAAACATTTAAAAAAATAATAATAAAAAGCAAATGTAGAAAACAGTATGTACGTAATGTATTACTTGTCCTATAACATATAGAAATGTAAGATATTTGCCACTAATAGCACAGAGCAGGCAGGTAGAAGCAAATCTGTCTTGGGCCAAGGAAATTACTCCAGGTGATAAACTGAGTCCACAGGAACAAATGAAGAGATCTAGAAACTGGAAATAAAAAGCTACCATAACAAAAACTGTGAACATACAATTGTTCTCTTTTCTTCTTCCAGCTTCTCTAAGACACATAAAATTATATAAAGTAAGAATTATAACAAGTATCGTTTAATTACAACACACATAGATGTAACATGCAGAACAATAATGCCACAAACATCAGAAAAAGAGAACAGAGCTATAAAGGAGTGATATTTCTATATCTTATTGGAATTAAGTTGGTATAAATCTGAAGCAGATTTTATAGGTTAAGATATGTAACATAAGCCTGAGAGCAGCTTTAAAAAAAAAAGTGAAAAAAATCATTAAAGAAATTAAAAAGTGTACATTAGAAAAGTATCACTTAATGCAAAAGGAAGCAGTACAGGAGGAACAGAGGAACAGAGAAGACATGAGTAATTCAGAAAATAAAAAGTAAGATAGCAGACCTAAATCTGACTATATCAATAATCACATATATAAAAAAGAGCATTAATTGTTGATAATATGAATGGATCAAACAATCCAAACAAAAGGCAGGGATTTTCAGAGTACATATAAAAAGTAAACCAAGATCCAACTGCATGCTGTCTACAGGAGACACAACTTAGATCTAAAGATATGAATATAATTTAGATCTAAAGGTATGAACATATCTTCATATGAAGATATGAAGTAAAATGATGGACAAAGATCTATCGTGTACACAGTAACCATAAGGAAGCTGGTTATACTAACATCAGACAAATTTGACTTTAAAGCAAAAAATGTTGGGGCATCTGGGTGGCTCAGTCAGTTTAGCGCCCAACTTTGGCTCAGGTCATGATCTCGCAGTTCATGGGTTCAAGCCCCACATTGGGCTCTGTGCTGACAGCTCAGAGCCTGGGGCCTGCTTCAGATTCTGTGTGTATGTGCGTGTGTCTCTCTCTCTGCCCCTCCCCCACTTGCGCTCTGCCTCTAGCTCTCTCTCAAAAAGTGAATAAACATTTAAAAAAAATTTTTTTAAACAAAAAATGTTACTAGAGATAAACAGGGACACTTTATCACGATAAAAGGATCAATTCATCAGAAATTGATAGACACAGATGTAGCTAACAAGGGAGCACCAAAATACATGCAATAAAAACTGGCAGAATTGAAGAAAAAAATAGTCAATTCAACAATAATAGAGATTCCGATACTCCTATACTTACAATAATGGATACAAGAATGAGGTAGAACATTAGCAAGGGGACAGAAGACATGAAGAACACCACACCAACTAGACCTAACAGACACCTACAGAACATGCCAACAAACAACGACAGGACTCATTCTCTTCTCAAGTGCCCATGAACTGTTCTCCAGGACAGCCCAAAGGCTATGAAACAAACCGCAACAAATTTAGAAGCACTGAAATAACACAAAGTGTTATTTAACCACAATGGAATAAAACGAGAAATCATCTTTAGAAGTTACTTGAGACACTCGCAAATAATGTGGATATTAGACATCACACTTCTAAACGACCAGTGGGTCACAGAAGAAATCACAAGGGAAATCAGAAAATACTCTGTGATGAATGAAAATGAAGACACAACATACAAAATTATGAGATGCAGCTCAGAGTAAAATTTGGACCTGTGAACATCAATATTAAAAACAGAAGAGGGGCTCCTGGGTGGCTCAGTCGGTTAAGCATCTGACTCTTAATTTCAGCTCAGGTCATGATCTCATGATTCATGAGATTCAGTCCCACATCAGACTCTGTGCTGATAGCACAGAGCCTGCTTGTGATTCTCTCTCTCCCCTCTCTCTGCCCCTCCCCCGCTCACACGTGCACATGCACTTCCATTTTACAAATAGAGGGGTGCCTGGGTGGCTCATTTGGTTGAGCATCCAACTCTTGGTTTCAGCCCAGGTCACAATCCGGGCATGGGATCGAGCCCTGCATTGGGCTCCGTGCTGAGTGTGGAGCCTGCTTGGGATTCTCTTTCTCTCTCTCTCTCTGTCTCTCTGCCCGACTCATGCTCTCTCTCTAAAATAAAATAAAATAAAATAAAATAAAATAATATAATATAAAAATTTTTAAATAAAATAAATAAAAATAGAAGAAAGATGTAAAATCAGTAACCTAACTTTCCATCTTACAAAACTGGACAAAGAGCAGACTAAACCTGAAATAAGCTGAAGGAAGGAAATAATAAAAATTAGAATGAAAAATTGAAAGCAAAGACTCAGATATTTGCACACCCATGTTCATAGCAGCATTATTCACAATAGCTGAAAGATGGAAGCAATCCAGGATAGATAAATAGACAAACAAAATGTGGTCTACACACACACACACACACACACACATATTATTTGGCCTTTAAAAGAAAGGAAATTTTGAAACTTGCTACAACATGAATGAACCTTGAGGACATCATGCTAAGTGAAATAAGCCAATCGCAAAAGGACAAATATTGTGTGATCCCACTTATGTGAGGTACCTAGAGTAGTCAAAATCATAGGAACAGAATGTAGCATGGTAGTTGCCAGGGAACAGGGGAAGGAAGGAAGTGGGGGGAGATTATTGCTTAATGGGTACAGAGTTTCACAAAATAAAGAGAGTTCCACGGATGGATGGCGGTGATGGTTGCCCAACAGGTGAATATACAAGTGACCCTTGCACAGTGTGGGGGCTGAGGTGCCAACCACCAAAATAGTCACAAATATGTGTATAACTCTTGACTCTCCCCAAACTTAACTACTAATAAATAGCCTTACCAATAACATAGTCAACGTATATTTTGTATGTTACATGCATTCTATACTGTATATAATCAACTTTGCTAGAGAAAAGAAACTGTCATTAAGAAAATCATAAGGAAGAGAAAATACGTTTACTGTATTGTATGGTTTTTACTGAAAAAAAATCCATGTATAAATGGACCCACACAGTTCAAACCAATGTTGTCCAAGGGTCAACTGTATTTCATGCCACTGAATTGTACATGTGAAAATAGTTAAGATGGTAAATTTTATGTTGTATTTATTTTACCACAATTTTTTTAAAAGATTACAGGGGAAAGTAATGTAATAGAGAACAGGAAAAAACAGTACAGGCAATCAACTAAACCAAAAGTTGGTCTTTTGAAAAGTTTAACATAACTGACAAACACGTAGCTAGATTGACCAAGAAAAAAAAAAAAAAAGACAGAAAAAGAGAGAGAAGGCTCAAATTACATGAACCAGAAACAAAAGAGGGGGACATTATAATCAACTTTAGAGAAATGAACAGGATTATAAGAGAATATTATGAACAAGTGTATGCCAGTAAATTCAATAACTTAGATGAAATAAACAAATTCTATAAAGAAACAAGCTACAGAAACTGACTCAAGAAGAAATAGAAAACCCAAATAGACTTATGACACAAAAAAAGACTGAATTCATAATTTTAAAAATCTGCCCACAAGAGAAAGTCCAAGTTCAGATGGCTTCACAGGTGAATTCTACCAGACACTAAAGAAGAGTTAATAGTAATTCTTCACAAACTCTTCCAGAAAATAGAACAAGATGGAACACTTCCCAAATCATGGAACTGATAAATGCTATTACATGGATGAACCTTGAAAGCAATATGCTAAATGAAAGAATCCAGTGACAAACAACCACACATTATATGATTCTCTCTGTGCGAAATGCCCAGCATAAGCAAATCCTTAGAGATAAAAAGTAGATTATTGGTTGCTAGGGGTTGGGGAACCAGGAGATAGTGATAGCTAAAGAGTATGAGGTTTCTATTTGAGATGATAAAAATGATGTAGAGGGGCACCTGGGTGGCTCAGTCGGCTAACATCCAACTCCTGATTTCGGCTCAGGTTATGATCTCACCGTTAGTGAGTTTGAACCCTGCATGGGCTCTGCGCTGACAGAGCAGAGACTGCTTGAGTGTCCCTCTCGTTCTCTGCCCCTCCCCCGCCTGAACTCTCTCTGTCTCTCTCAAAATAAATAAATAAACTTTAAAAAATGTTCTCTAATTGGGGTGCCTGGCTGGCTCACTTGGTAGAACATGTGACTCTTGATCTTGGGTTCCTGAGTGTGAGCCCTACATTAGGGGTAGAGATTACTTTAAAAAATACAACCTTTTAAAAAAATATCCTATAATTGATTGTGGCAATGGTTGCATGGCTCTGTGAATATACTAAAAATTACTGACTTGTCCACTTTCAATGGGTCAGTTATAGGGCATGTGAATTATATCTCACTAAGGGTGTTACCAAAACAAGCATTCCCATTCCACTTTTAAATATTTTATATATGCTGAACTCATAGTATCCCATGTGACAAAAGCCTTGCCCACCCATTCCGCCATTCCAGAAGACCTGTACTGAGCACCTGTGTGTGATATCTCGGGCCAGCATGGCGGTAGAGAGATGAATCTAGCCCAGCACCCGCCCCTGGAGCTTGTGGTCAGGTGAGGGATGGGAAGCATCTAATTATATTCCAGCCTGCCAAAATACCTAGTACCTTGCCAAATCCCTTACCTGGTACCTCTCCACTGTGACCCGAGGGAGGAAAAAAAAAAAAATAATGCTAACCAACATTTATTGAGCGCTTACTGTGTGCCAGACATTGTGCTAAGCACTTTCCATGCATTAGTTCCTTGAATCTGCACAACAATCCTATGAGTTAGTGTCCTCATCAGCTTCACTTTACAGATGATAAAACTCTCATGAAAGGTAGAGGGAGGTCCTCAGGCCCGCAGGAGTCTCTGATAGAATCCGGTTTGAGAAGGAGCTGGAAGAGAGCCTTGACCCTCTCAAGAGGGAAACTGAGGCCCCACAGGGCCTGGGCATCTCAGCCTGGGTTGGAATGAATGCTCAAGAAAGCAAAGAGCACTGAAGCCCCAAGACTGGGGTTCTCACATATATTCTGCCCTCTCCTCAGCACTTCACCTCTTTGAGACTCGGTTTGTCCAGCTGTAAAATGGGTACTCCTACTAAACTGTAAGATGCAGTATTCCCACTTCTGCAGGCAGAGTTCAGAGCCCTGCACGGGCTAAGTGAATATACTGTGCAATCCAGATAAAGGAATATAGAGGAAGAACCAGGTTTTTCACTGTGCTGGAAATCGAGAGGCACTGACACTGAGGTCAGGGACACTCTGCCCCCTCGTTAGAAGAGTTCTGGTGCCTTCTGGAGAGAGGGCTGGGCATGCGCGCGCGTGTGCACACACACACGTTCCTCCACCTCTGCCTCATCATCCCTTGCCTTTGGATAGTGGTCACCCTTCTTCCACCAACCTGCCAACCCCACTCAAGCCCTCCTTCTCCCAGAAGCTTTCCCAGGCTGCCAGCTCAGCACAGGCACACCTCCTTAGAGCCCCAAGAACCCTGTTGGGGTCTGAATGCCACCTGCCTGCCGGGGTGAAAATTCCAGCTCCTCCACTGACTGGCTCAATGATCCTGTGTGAGTGCCTGACTCACACAAAGCATCACGTAACATGAGGCTAATGAGAGACCTGACATGCCGGGTAGTTGTGAGCAAAGGCTGTAGGCAGGAGATGATGAGGTATGGTGAGTGACTGAGAGTGCTCTCACAGGGGTGCAGCTGGGGAAGTTACGAGGGGCCGCTGCCCGGGTGGGCCATGGGCATATCCTTGAGGAGCAACCAGATTCTTAGCTGCCGGTTTGCCCCTGGACCCATCCAGAGAACCTCTAGGGAGTAGGGGCCTTACCCTCTGCTGAGATCCCCTCGTGCCAAGGGCCCCTGGCCTACTGCGTACGCTGAGGCAGACGGGGCCCATTGGAGGGTGGGTCTGGAGGACAGCCGTCATGGGCCGGCCCCCATCCGCAAGGTCTGGGGTGGGCCTCTCTTAACCAGGGGTGGGGGGAGGGGGAGATCACTGGTATCCACAAATCACTGGGGATTTTACTAAAATGCAGTTATGGGGGGGGGGCACCTGGGTGACTCAGTCGGTTGAGCATCTGACTTCGGCCCAGAACCTGGAGCCTGCTTTGGATTCTGTGCCTCCCTCTCTCTCTGCCTCTCTCTCTCTCTCTCTCTCTCTCTCTCTCTCTCTCTCTCTCTCAAAAATAAACATTAAAAACATTTTTTTCATAAAAAAAAAAAAAAAAAAGATTCTGCATTTCTAACAAGCTCCCAGGCGACATTGATGTGGCTATGCCTGGCCACACTTTGCGTAGCAAGGACCTAACGCGGGGCACGGCTGTTTCTGAGAAAAGGAGGAAGCAACAAGCCCGTCTCGGCCTCCCACTGGTCTGAAGGCACCCAGCCCCACCCAGCCACTCCCCAGGCTTCCAACATCTGGAGGGTAAGACTGCATGGATTTTCTGAGTTTCCAGGATCCCATTTCCATTACATATGTAAAATTAAAGTAAAAATACACATTATGAAAACATTAGAAAGTACGAAAAATAATAGGAAAAAAAATCACGGACCATCTTGTAACGTATTTAAAACAATGCTAACCTCTCTCCCCAAGATGCCAAAGCCATTGTCGGTCAGAGAGTCCAAGGTCGTCTCGTGAGTGGGATCTGACCCGCCCCGTCACAGCGAAGCACTGAGTGGGAGACAGGGGCTGCTCCCCACATTCTCCACCTCCTGGCACCCTTCCCACCCCGAGAGAGATATGCCCAGCCTGCAGTGCCTGAGGCCTTCACCCAGGCCTACCCTGGGGGGCACGGAGCCGGGGGCAAGGCCCTCTCAGCTCCCCGCTCCCAGGCAAGAGACTGAGGAAAATTGCCACAGAGGATGGGAGAGGTGGGGTCGGGGGGAGGGGGTGCACATCTGGATTCCTGGCCCAGAGCCCGCATTCCTTCCCTGTGAGTGTGAGGAGATGGGGGTCTCTCTCGGGAGAGCTGTGAGGAGGCGGCTGGCCCCGCTCCTGCCCCACTGTAACAGGACCCACCCTGGCAGGAAGACTGGGGACGTGAAGGCCCAGAACTTCATCTGGGGGCCCTTTACCCAGATTGCTCGCTAGATGGTGCAGGCTCAGGCTGGGGCTCTGTCCCATCCACACCAGCCAGCCCTGCCTCAGACATACCAGAGGGGACAAAAAGGTGGGAGACCAGAGGCCCACGTGGCCACTGGTTCGTGGAAGGGGGCTCCGGGTGGGGGGTGGGGCACTGTTCTACCCACAGAAGCTGGGCGGCCTTACCTGGGGGCAGTCCTTGATGTAGTGTCCTTTGTTGAAGCACAGGTGACACAGGTAGTTGGGTGGGGGCCGCTTGCTGGGCTTGCGGGTCTCGGAGGTGAGGGTCAGGTCAGAGAAGTGCTCGGTGAGGGAGCTGAGGCCATCGGCGATGTTGTTGAGGGAGCCATAGGGCGAGGCGCTCTTGTACACACTGCTGCTCAGAGCCTGTGGGGGACAGAGGCTGTGAGGGCTCCCAAGGCCTGGGCACACTCGTTTGCAGCCGTGGCCTCGGGGGGGAATTTCTGTGGGCATGTGCACACACATACACGCTCGTGAATTCACACTGACTCCTTAGCTGCCCCTGGGCTCTGGCCACCTGGAGCCTGAGTTCCGTGGGCAAGCCAGTTAACCACTCGGGGCCTCAGTGGCCCTGTCTGGAAAACAGGAATAATGATAGGTACCTCCCAGGGTTTCTGTGAGGCTAACATGAGGCCACAGGTGTAAAGCACTTTCTCTCCCACCTGGCACTTAGGAACCCCTGAGTCCATGCTGCTGATGGTAACGACGATTAGCGTTAGTTCTTTTACACACCGCCAGGAGGTAAGAAGGCGTAGCAGAGGGCAACCTGTTAGATTTGGGGCTTTGCCACTTCCTGGTGGCGTAACTTTAGACAAATCACTTATCTCTGAGCTGACTCAGTATCCCCTTCTTACAGGAAAGTGGAGCACCAGCTTACAGCATTGTTTCCATTGTACAGAAGACAAGACTGAGGTTCAGCGCTCTGCCTGGTCTCCTGTGGCACGAGGCCCTTGTGCAGACTGCGTCCGGGGAGCCCTCGGTCCGGCTCAGGCCCGCCCTCTGGGAGCCCAGGAGGAAGTGGCCCACTTCTCCCACCTCCAGCTGACAGGAACCAGATGTCTTGCCTGGCTTCAAAGCAGACACGGCCCAGGCCCCCTCCTGGTGTATACAGCCTCTATTTATAGGAGTCACGGGCTCCAGGCAGCCAGGCACACTGGAATTTAGCAAAGGTAGGGCCTGTGGTGAGGCTGGCAGGGAACAGCCACGGTACCCCCTTCCCGAGGCAAGGCTGAGGCTGGAAGGAGGCAGCTTCCCCGGGAGGGTCAATGACAAACCTGGGCATGGGGCTTGGGCATCCCCTGACCCCAGCTCAGGTATCAGGAGCTCCAGGAATGAACTACAGACCTCGGGGAGCCTTGGATCTAATAGGAAGACAGCCTTGTTCCTAGAAGTCCCCAGGCTGCCAGGGGAAGAGAGCCCCTGAGAGGAAGTTGCCTCAGGCTCCCTTACAAAGACGGGGCAGATGTGGGCCCAGAGTGGGGACAGTCCTTTCTGTGTTGCCTCAGTGTGGGCAGGGAAGGAGATGAGCTGAACGCAGGCCCCAGGGGATCAGGCACCCCTCCCCCCAACCAGGACAGACGTCACTCCTCACACGCGTTTACCTCAGCCCCCCTACTGGGTCTGTCTCTGGGGGTCTGGCACCCCCCCCCCGAGGACACAGCCCTGGCCATCTGGGGGCCACCACTCTTCTTGGCTCCCCGGACACCCTGCTATGTGGACTGGGGCCAGCCCTTTCCCTCTCTGGGCCTCTGTTCCCTCTCGTGTAGGTTTACGCTGGAGCCTGGGGGAAAAAAGACACAGACACCACATCCAGGGCAGCGCGACTAAACACGCCGTCAGCCTACGGTGCCTGAGCACGGACCTCAAAGGCTCCTGATGACCACCTCTGCTCCAGTGCTACCCAGGACCGGTGGATGATACCACGCAAACTTGCATTCAGTGTGAGGGTGGTTCTCCAGCTCTCAGATGAGCCAAGACAGAGTGGTTCATCCTGAGAGGCAGAGCCCCCCACCCCCACCATCCCTGGAGGTGCGCGAGCCAATTCTGAGCAATCTTAAGGGGTGCGGGGAGGGGTCCAGTAGCAAGGGGATTAGATGACACCAGTCACATCTACTGAGCGCTTACAATGTCCCAGGTACTGGAAACTTTACACGTATTAAGATAGCTGGTGCTCAGCACAATCCCATGAGTCACTGTCCCCATTTTACAGATTAGATGAGTATGTCCAAACTTGTGATGCACGACTCGAGAAACTTTTAACAAATACGGAGTACTGGGTCCCACCTCGGACCTACCAAGGCAGTCACCTGGGACCAAGGGCCTGGAATCTACATCATTTTATTGTGGTTAAGATCTACATTACAGAAAGCCAACCGTTTTAATTATTATTTTTTTAAATTTTTTAATGTTCACTTATTTTGGGGGGGGGGGGAGGGGCAGAGAGAGAGTGACAGAATCCGATCCAGAGCTCCAGGCTCTGAGCTGTCAGCACAGAGCCCGACGAGGGGCTTGAACCCATGAACCCACATGAGATCATGACCCGAGCCGAAGCCGGACGCTTCACCGACTGGGCCACCCAGGCGTCCCTGTTTTTATTATTTTTTAAGTATGCAGTCCAGTGGCACCAAATACATTCCCATTATTGGGCAAAATCACCACCATCAACTCGAGTACTTTTTCACCATCCCAAACTGAAACCCTCTCCCCAGTAAACACTAACTCCCGGCTCCCCCTCCCCCCAGCCCAAATCTGCTTTTTATAAGCTCCCCCAGGCAGTTCGGTACAGACGGCCCAGCCCTACCTGGCCTTGGGAGCACCTGGACTTTCCAACCACCGAGGTCTCTCCTTAGCTTGACTCGAGGCCTCTCCCCACCCGAACTGGCCTGAGGGAAAACAGCATCACCACAGCCTCCCAGAGAAAAGTTCATCCAAACAAGAAACTCCAAGCTCCAAATGGTGTGACTCATCCTCATGGCTGGGAAACGCAATTTCACAAATAACAACCCTCTTCGTTCCCCCCCCCCATTCTTTCTTTTCTTTCTTTCTCCCCTCCCCCTGCCACCCCCCTCTGGAGAAGATTTAAGCCAGTCCACAGGAATCGGGACTGTTTTGGTAGCAGACTGTCCAGAGGAAGGGGAAGTTTGGTGGGTGCCAGAAAGTACATTAATTACACCCTGAACAGCCTCTCCCCCGTTTGTGGCCACACCGTCCTGCCCACGGGTGACCCCGCGGGTGTCCCTGGGCAGCCAGAGGCCTCTGAGCAGCCTGTCCCGTCCCTGGCAGCTTGACGCCCCCACCCACCAGCTCAGGCGCTCACAGCTTGTGTCGCACCGGCAGCTCCAGGTCAGAGAAGCGAGGTCAGAGCTCCTCACAGCCTCTATCACCCCTAGTGTGCCCTGGCCTGGCCCTCCTGGCTGCTCCAGCTCCCTTCCCCCAGCCCCGGTTCAAGATGACACCACCTTAGAGCTGACAGGACAGAGCAGGCAGCTGACTCGGCCACTCTCGTGTTCCAGATGGAGAAACTGAGGCCCAGAGAGGCCCAGGGGCACAGGCGAGGGCACACAGCCAGGCCTGAGGGCCAGGAGTCCTGCTCGCCGGCTGGCTGAAAGGGCGGGTGAGGCTGCAACCTGTTTCCTCTCCAAAGACCCAAGGAGCTGGGGCCGTGGAGGTGAAAGGCGAGTTGCCTCTTCCACAGCCTATGGCGACTGGATGGAGCAGAGGCCAGGACACGCGGTGTCCCCTCTCCTCCGGCTGCGGAGCAAGGCCTGGCCTCTTGGGCTTCCCGTCTGTAAAATGCAACATGGAGTCCTACTTCCTTAAGGTCCAGACACCAGCTACTGAAAGACACCCCCGGAGCCCGCACACAGACGGCACTCAGTCGCCGTGGGCCCACCTGTTCCGAGTTCTGCTGCCTGTAGCTGGAGGGCAAGGCCCGGCAGGAGCAGCCCCTCGTCAGTCAGCCCCTAACTCTCAAACAGCCCCAGTGTCCCACGGGGCATCCGCTGTCCCCCCTCTAGTTCTGCACTTACTATCCCCACCCCCGGGATGCCCTCTCTGTGTCCATCCAAACCTCCTCCAGGACCTGGCTCCCAATCTGGTTATAACTTTAATGGTGTGGCCCTGAACCCAGCCCCTCCTCCTACTCAGGCCTTGGGCTCCACGGGACAGTGTGGAAAGCACAGACTGAGGTGCTCCTGAGAGACGCCCTGCCTCCTCCGAGGGCCTCCTGGACCTCCCGGCCATAGCCCTGTCCGTCAGGACTAGGCCTGGTAGGGATCACCCCATGACTCAGCTGCCCTTGGCTGAAGGAGCTCTGAGGTCCTTCTCTAATCTCTTCATGCAGTAAGTCTCTTCGCTTCCCCATGAGGCTGGGCATATCCAAAGGCAAAGATTCTGCAACGTCCCATCACCCCAGATTCCAGACTGTTCCTGCCGCTGCTCATACCTACAACTGTCCTGGGTGCAGATAATCACAGGCGCTGAAGGGCCAGGGGGCCCCACTTGACAGACGAGGTAATGAATGTCCTAACACCTTAGAGGTATAGGTTGGGGTCTCCGAGTTGCCATGAACAAAGTGAAAGGCACTCTCACCCCAGATTAAGCTGCTCAGGGCACTGGTTGAGGGAAGCCCCACTACTGTGCTGAGTGGAAGCCTCTGGGCCCAGATCACCATCCTGGAGGAAGAGACCACCTTTCTCTCCCCCCTCCTCCCAGCAGCCAGCAGGCAAGGTGGGGTTTTCACAGCATATCTGGGCGATAGAGCATCCAGCTTCTGCCCATTGCTAGAACTTCCCCAAGGCTCTGGCATGGCTGTTGCAGAAAAACAGAGGGGAAGATGCTAAAATCTATTCTGATCCTGCTTGTTTCGTACACTCGGCTGGATCCTTTCCCTTTCTTGGTTTTCTTATACCTGCAAGAACACCATTTGGATGGGCATTTTTGGCTCCGTTTTACGGAGCTGGACACTGAGGCTCAGAGAGGCTGCGTAACTTGCTCACGGTAAAACAGCCACCATGTGGCTAAGGGGAGATTCACACCCACATCAGTTGGCCTGTTATATTTCGGCTCCCACATGGCCTCCAAGGCTTAACTTCTCCTATGTTAAGGAGAGCCAGAGGAAAAGAACAGGTGTGGACCACTCTCCTTGGGCCTGTGACATCGTACTGTCAAGCCTCTTGGCCCTGGCAAGATGAGACACCAGCTTTTCTGGGCTACGTGAGGGGTCTAGGTCCTCAGGCTGGGGGTTCTGCGGGGGTGGAGGCAAGGATTTCCAGGGCTGACTCCCCACTCCCAGCCCCCAGGACAGTAAGAGGGCCTAGCAGGAGGGGGGCAAACAGGAGTCAGGGCAAGTGCATAGAAGCTTCCAAAGGCAGCCTAGAAGGAGAGGAAACCAGTGCAGAGAAGAGAGGAGAAACAGCCAGGAGAGATGGAACCATGCCCACAGAAAACAATGCAGCGATGGGCAAGGGCGAGGCAATGAGAAGGGGAACATCCGAGGAAGTCCTGCCCCTCCCAGGCCAGAGATGGCCCTGAAGTGGGGGGACTCTCTGATCCTAATCCCCAGCTCTGTGGGGGTTCTTTCAACAGCTAGACAACTGCTTTCTTATCCCCAAAAGCCACCCCTATCCCCTGCTTCCATACACACAGATACGTGCATGAAAACACGCGTATACACGTACACATTCATACCCCTGTCTTTAACACAAGAAACCACTCATTTCACAAGTGACTCCGCCCCTTCTCCAAGGGGATCCACACTTCTTCTCCCCCAGGGTCTGTCTGGGGCTCTCGCCCCCAGAGTTCCACACGAACAGGGAGAGGAGACAACCTGTTGATAGGATGGGGACTTGGCCAATGGGAGAGTGAATTCACATGTTGACTAAAGATTTCTCGGGTATGGTGAGAGCCCAGACCTGCTCCTGTTTCCAAGGTCCGAAGCTGACCTGTGGGCCAAGAAGGTGGCAAGCCTAGCCATGCCAGAGGCAGCAGCCCCTCACCCAGAAACCCCCAGGGCGCCACAGCCTCCCGGAGGCCCATTCACCCACGCGTGCAAAACACAATCCCTGTCCACAGCCAGAGCTCAGTGAAAGAGTCTCACTTAAGGAAACAGTCCATGCTCTTTTTGGCAGGGCGAGTGGGGAGAGAGAAACGGGGAAAGGACCTGGAGAGGGAGGAGCACAGTGGCAGCAGGGCTCCGCTGAAAGGACCCAGGAAGACCCTCTCTCCCCATCCGGTCCCTCCTGCTCCCGCCCAGGTCACCGCTCACCTGAGAGGTGCTCCCATTCTGCAGCCATATGCACTCTGTGCAGCCAGAAAGCACTGGGGACCAGCTGTCTCTCACTTCTAGAACGCATTTGTGGAATGAGCACAGAAAGCATGAATTTGACAACCTAAGGACTGAAAGGCACCCTAATATTTAGCCAGTCTGGGAGTACCACCAAGGCTTGCAGCCTCTATAGAAGGGAGCCTTGATCTGAGATCTATTGTCAGCACGTGGGTGCCATGATCTCCTTGAAATCACACGCAAGGGCGCGTGTCTGTGTGTGCCCGCATGCCTGTGCTCTGGGCACTCACGCCTCGGAGAAGAGCTCGTGCTGTCTCCGATTCTCGAAGAGATCCACAACCACAGAAGGCAAAGAACCATGAGCACACCTAAGTTTCTGCTCGGACACCTCTAGCGACAGGGCTTTACTATCTCCCAAGTCAGCTCTTTCCAAGTAATCAAGCAAAATCCATAAACATTTCCCCTGTAAGGTGGAACAGGAGATGAGGTACGGGGACACACATCATCACAGGTCTAGAGAGGGAAGAGAGGGGGAGTAAGTGCAATGCAAATCATCCATCCACCCATCCACTCAGTGACCGAGCACCTAGTAAGTCCCAGGCACTGCCTGAGCATCGGCTGCTAGGACTTACAGGTTTGAGAAGCGTGCTGACGACGTAGCTGTCCAGACACACGCAAGTACAGAGTAGGTCCCTCAGCAATAGCAATGGTCATGACACGCCTCCCCGGAAGCACGCACAGCGTGTCTGCCATGGGCCACAGAAGCCAGAGGGAGGTGTGCGCCCGTGGCAGCTGGGGAAAGCGTCTCGGAGAAGGGGCAGCCACGTGCACCAGAAAGAAGTTGGAATCTGCCAAGGTGTTGAGGGCAGGCAAGACCCAGGGCAAAGCTTAGCGACTGCACTAAGCTTCCCGGCATGGCCAGAGGAGGACAGAATAAAAGATTATACACCACCACACCCACGCCCACATATACACAGCGCAGATCAAGCCTCCTGAGACCTGAGCTGGGGCCCTGGTGCTGTCACTGATCCCCTGATGGTATCATCCTCCTGTTGGAGAGCCTTTTCCCCACCTGGACAAGGGGGACACTGCACACAGGCTATGATATGAGACAAAAGTGTTGCCAAATACTCCGTGTCCATCATCTGACTCTCACAAGCCAGGGCTCCCTTGGACTTCCGTCATGGCTTCAGGGAGTCCCGTGCTCGGTTTCTGGGGAGCGGCTGGAGCAGGGACACAGCAGGAAACCTGGTACCCGTGACCAATGCCTACCACTGCTCAAAAGGTTCGGGATCAGGGACAAAATATCAGAGGCCCTGCGGCTTGACAGAACACCTCTGGAGACTGGCCGCCCTGCACTGGGGCCCAGAGAATGATCGAGGTGACAGCCAGCAGGATGAGCCACAAGGGACAATTGTAGCTGGAGCATGGAAGAGTTCCAGACACAGCTCTGCCACTGACATGCTGGGTGACTCTCCAGGCCTGTTTTCTCTCCTGTAAAATGGGAGCTATGAGAAAAGAGATGCCAAGAAAAAAAGCACTCCCCAAGAGTAAGGGATGGCTTCTCGGGACCATCTTCCCCTCGAGGCCCCCCTTTCGGTGCTGACAGGGCCTGGCCCTCTGCCTCTGCTAATTACAAATTACTAATCCTGCCTGCTTTCCTCCCTCCCACCTGACTCAGAAGGTCCACAAGGTGTGGCCTCCCCTCTGAGTCCAGGCCTGCCTAGTCAACTCAATTTGATGGAGGGAGGGCCAGGCCACCTCAGCCTACAGGCCCTCGGATGACGGTCCTCCTTGCCTGAGTCAGAGCTCCTCCCAGGACTTGGCGCTGCCCCCTCCCCTCACCACACGCACACAAAGGCCACAAATGTTGCTAGGAACCAAGAGCAGCCCCAGAAGCCCACTCTCAGCCCCACTGAGACAAACTCCATCCTCACACAGATATGTGGCTTTGCCAGGGCAGCACAGGTGACACACAAAACCTTCAGAAGACTGTCAAGACCTGGGGGCTCTTTAAAGCAGGACACCTTAGGTGCTCCTCTGAGGGCCTAACAGCCAGCCCTGTCTGCAGAAGGGCTGTAGCCCTGTCCACAGAGTCTTGTGATAGCATTACTGCTGATCTCCAACCTCCAGTGGACAGACCAGGGCAGTGAAGGGGGCGGGGGGGGGGGGGGGTCTCTGGTGCCGCAGAAGTTAGTGCCGGGCCCCGAGGTGGGGGTAGGAGGAGGGCGTGGGTTAACAGCCAAAACCTCCTAAGGGTTGGAAGAGATGTCCTTCAACAGAGCAGTCCCTGGGCCGGGAGGTGTTCAGAAAAACGCTATCAAAGGTTCTAGGCCGAAAGCATTCTCTGGTCAAATAGTGATGGAACTGTTGGGTTGAAGGAAAGTGAACAAGTTTCACACCACGGGGCTTTCTCAGCACCTTCATGGTGCTGGGAGACACTGTGCGTCTCCAAGGGAAGGACAGGCCGCTCTGCTTTCCAAACGTATTTGACCCTAAAGCCCTGCCCCCGGCCTCCACAAACCATCGTTTGACTGTAGGGCCACATCTATCTCTCCCTGGAGGAAGAGGGAAAGATAATGGCCACTCTAGGATTCTGACCTGGAGGGGGACAGCTAGATCTCCTCTTGAGGGGGTACAGGGACTACCCAGGAGGGGTTCTGGACATCCCTCTGAGGGGCCCAAGAGCTAATGCTCAGCAAGGAGGGGTACCTCCCCATTTCTGGAGGTGGAGTCCCACAGCCCCCACACTGCTGTGAATTTAAATTCCAGGCTAAACTTGGCAGGGAAGATCTCCCCACGCCACCCAACCCCCATTCCCTCTACGAACAGCCCTCCTTCCTCTCCTTCCTCGGGTAAGAGAGGAGGGGCTCAGCCAGGAGCCTCAGGAGTCTCCCTCCAAAGACATATAGTTGTTGCTACAGATCAGGGGTTGGAACCAAAGTGCACAGGGCCCAGACTCTAGACCGAGGCCTTTTTAAAAAACTGCCCCAAAGTGCCTGTGCCTGCTTTGGCCTGGCATCCTTACCACAAGCTGAGAAGCTGAAGAGCCCCCACCAGCGCCCAGGTCACCTCCTGGTGCCCGCTCCTGGACTTGTACATGAACTCTGCCATCTCTCTCTGCTCCCAGGGCCACTGTTCCACTCAGAACCCTTGGCTTATCTTCAGCTTCCAGAGCTGAGGTTCCAGGGGCACAATGGGCTTCTGTGCCCCCATGTCCTCAACCCCCCCGCCCAAATCCCAGCTGCATTCATGGTGTTTTGCTATTGTGGTGGGAGCAGCCTGGGGGTGGTGCAGGAGGGGGTGGGCTCTTGGCACAGGGACTGGTGCAGACAGGCCGTGGTCAGCGGTCAGCATGCAAGTCACATCCGCAGGCACTGCCACCAGGCCTGCCAGGCCTTGCACAGAATGGCGATGCTCCTGAGTCCCTGGGTCCCTTCATAGAGTCCCCTCTGGCCTGCCCATGATTTGCTTCTTCTCCAACCAGCCCCTTGGTGGCATTCAGGTGGGGGGTATTTTTTCATGCCTTCTCTGCCAGTTGCTATTCTGGAGCCATATTAGGTCACTGGCTAAGCCCTGGACACAGGAAAGCCCAGGAGCACAGCTGGGGATCCAACAGGGTTTAGGAGGCGAAGCGGGTGAGGGGTGAGAATGAGTGAGTCTGAAGCCAAGAAAGCCTTCCGGAAGTCAGCAGGCACAGACCTCCAGCCCCTCCAAGGAAGCCACTGGCCTGTGAGTGTAGGAGAAGCCCCTCTAACCTCTTTGCGTCTCTCTCAAATCCCACGGAGACCACCCCAAGGGACAGCAGAGACTAAATTCAATGGATGGGTAAACCGAGGCCCAGACCAAGAAAGACAGAGGGTTCCCCCAAAGTCAGGTCATAAGAGACTCTTTTCCACCATTGTTCTGCATAACTTTTACCAGCTGCTTTTACACTTGTCCCAGAGAAGGAATATACCGCTTCACGGGGAACCCGAGGTGAGTAGTAGTGAAGTGACTGGAGATGGGTTTCACTGAGATCCAGCTGGGATCCTGGATGTCAGACATTTCCAAGAGAAATGCCCTACTCCTGCAAGAGACTCTGGATGGCCCCCAAACTCCCAGGCCTCTCAGCAGTGACCCACATTTGGGGAAGAAAGCCGCCAATGGTAGGAACAGAGGGAGGCCTCTCAAGGCCGATTGGGGACCCCCACTTGACCTGTGAGAGGCGAGAGGTCATGGTCATGTGGGTCATGATCACCCTTCTCCCTTGGGATTTCCACAGCACCCCCATGAAATCACCTACCTTTCAAATTGTATCATCTCATCTGTCTTCTAATCTGGGGCCCCCACTGGCCTGTTCCTGATTCCTAAAGGGCCCACACATCACTCAACAAATGTCTGGCAAAATAACACCTAAAAAGACCCAGGCACTGAAGAAACATCCACAAACTGCACCCCAAAGTCACCGGTCACCGAAGCCAGTTCCCCGAAGAGATGACAAGGTCTCTTATGAGAAAGACAGATTCCCAGCCAAGAATGATTCTTCCCGTGGAGAGCGTGCTCTATAGTTTACAAAGAGCCCTGGTATACAAATGCTTTTGCCTGGCACCAAGGGCTGGCTTTTCAGACTCATCTCCCGCGACTATGCCCAACTGGCCCAACACAGGCCAACCAATCCTCGTCTCAGCTCGCCTGGTATTGGCCCACCTCTGGGCCTTAGGCCAGCGTTTTATATGCCCATGTCCTCCCTAGTCGGTACTGGCAGAGTTGAACACATTATGGGACCAAAAAGGGAGACCCTCTGCTTTCCCCCTCCTGTCCCCAGCACACTCACGCATACACAGGCCCTTCTCCCCGACCCATTCAGAACCCTGCCTCTCCTAAAACTAACTGCTGTGCTCGGGTCTAGAAGGAAAAGGAACCCTCAAGTGTGTCCTCTCCTCCACCCCTTCCCCCCTGCACTTTTGCAGGGAGAGCTTCCAGAAGAAGGATGAGTGAAGGCCACAGAAGGGTATCTGCAATTCCCAAAAGAGGTATGAGTAAATGGGACTGGGGGAGGAGGAGGAACCCAGCTGAAGAGACAGAGGAGGGGTATCTAGGAAAGCTCTGGAAATGACCCCTGAAAAGAGGCTCGGAGGTCCTGGCAATCTGTGTATTTATCTGGCTGGGGAAGATGCCCTGCCCCTTCCACTTTGTAACTGAATCCCCCCAACAGGCAGACTTTGCAAAGCAGCCGTCCCAGGTTTCTGGAGAAGGCACTGGGCAGCTGAAACCTCTCCCCCTGGCTAGCCCCCCTCCAAGAGCTCGAGAGGATTTCCCTTTCATTTCCTTCCAGGCTGGGAGGGCGGGGGACAGCGCAGTCTGTGGGGTCAAGCCCTCAAAAACCACTTCCTATGTGGCTGGGGGAGGGCAAGCAGCCGGAGGATGTATCTGGGGGTCCCTGCGTAAGAACAGCAGGAAAAGCCCTGCTCTCCAGGGTGTCCCTTGGGTCGGCCACCACCGAGGTCGGCGGAGGACAAGATTTTAGGCCCCTGCCGAGGAGCTCTGAGCAGAATCTGCACTCCCGGTCCCAGCAAGCGGTGGCCAAGAGGGGGGTGGGGTTGGGCGTGGGAAGGACACTTGGAAGGGGCTCTCCGCCCTGGCCGCGCCCCGGCTGTCTGGAGAGAATCCGGAGCCCCCCGCCCAGCCGGGACTGCCCCCGGGCCCCTTTGAGCAGGGCGCTCCAGGCTGGGAGAGGGGGCAAGAGGGCCCCGCCCGCGCCTGAGCTGCTCCGAGCCGGGCTCAGCCGGGAGGTGACGCGCTCCCGGCGCCCCGGGGACATCGGGCGGCGAGTTTGGCAGAGCTGAGCGAAGCCAAGCCAAGCAGGGCCGGGCAATACGGAGCCGGGCCGGGCCAGGCCAGGAAGAGCGGGGCGGATAGGAAAAGGCCCCGCGCGGTCGACGGAGGGCGGGGGCGCGCGGGGGCACCCACCTCTCCGCGCTGCAGCTGGAAGAAGCTGTTGAGATAGCTGGAGTGCAGGGGCGAGCCCAGCTGCTCCGGGCGGCCCTTCCCGAAGGCCAGCTCAGGGGGCGCGGCGCCGGCGGGCGGCTCCGGCCGGAAGGCATCGAAGGCACTCGCCTGGTGCGTGTCCTGCAGCGACAGGTAGACCCAGTTGAGCAGCTGGGCGGGCTGGTACACCGAAGCGGCGCTCGTGTCGATGGCCGACAGCAGGCTCATTTTGCGGCGGCGGTGCCGGCCCCTCCCCGGCCGCCCGCTTGCGCCCCCCCCCTCCGCAGCGGAGGGGCGGGCACCGGGGAGCCTGCGCCCACTGCCCACCGCCCGAGCCCCGACGGCGATCGCCCAGTGCCTTGCGCCCAGCGCGCTGCCCGCAGCCGCCGCCGCCGCCGCCGCCTCCCCCCGACTGCGGCCGCAGCGCGCGCGGGCGGAGGAAGGAGGCAGCGAAAGTTGGGCAGGAAACTTTTGGGCCCGCCCCCTCCGCGCCGCCCGCCCCGCCCCGCCCCGCGATCCGCTATCTGCCTCAGTGCTGACCCCTCTGGCGGCCGCTCCCGAGGTGGGGTCCACGGAGGCCCCGCCCCTTCTGCACCGTCCTCGCCTTCCATTGGCCGCCTCATTGAATATGGAGTAGTGGGGCAGCGCGAGGGGGGAAATAAGGCACCCTGCGTTTGCAGTATTCTGCTGGCCCGCCCGTGGGCGGTGCCCTCCCAGGCCCCACCCCGCCCGGCTCCCCGAGCCTTCGGGAGCTCAGCGCAGCCCCGGCCTAATCAATCTGCTCTCGCTCTGCTCCGCGCTCTTTGGTCTCTCGTTCTTTCCAAATCCTCGGCGATTACTTCATTTTTACTCGTTTCTCCTGTCCTTTATTCCTTCCTTTCTCTTACTGTCTCCGCTCTCTCTCGGACGAATACCTCCTGTGCCCCAGTCTCTGTCTGGCTCGTCGTCTTTTTCTGTGGTTCTGTTTGTCCAAGTGTGTGTGTGGTGTGTGTGTCGTCTTTTCTATTTCCGTCTAGTCTGATGTGTTTGTCTTCTCCCCCTCCCCTCCCAGACACGCGCGCGCGCGCGCGCGCGCGCACACACACACACACACACACACGGCTCCCGCCCCCCCTCCCCTTGCTATCACCGTAGGACCCTCCCCCTCCCACTTAATTCCTTCCATCTGCGGAATCGCTTTGCGGGCCAGCTCCGCCTAGGGGGGCCCGGGTTCCTGCCCCAGGAAGGACTCCCCGCCTCCTTCCCTCGCGTTCCCCCCTCCCCCTCTCCCTTCTCCTATTTCTGCTCTGGGCCGGCCTTTTCCTCCGCCCCGACCCCCGGCCCCAGCCCAACCCGTTGCTTCGGCGGGCCGCCAGGACCCCAGATGGGGCTAGGGGAGCTCGGGAAGACGACTGTCACCCACGGTCCAGGGTGACCCAACTATTCCGAGTATGCCTGGGGGATCCTCCGCCTGACACACCCCAAAGCCCCGGGGCCTTCACCCTCTCAGTCTGGGGTAGTCATCCGGCGCCTGCGCTGTGCCATCGCCAGGAACCTGGCGGCTAGGCGCCTGGAGGGGACCGAGTCACCTCTCCCACCTCACCCCTTAGCTCTGGAGCCGTTCCGCCCCGGCGTTCAAGTGTCAGGTTGGCCACCCTCCAGCTCAGTAACCTCGGTATGGCACCTAACCTCTGCGAGCAAGCCTATTTTCTCTTCTGTAAAATGAGGACCGTAACCGTCCTACCTCTGGGTTTGTGAGCTGTTTGTAACCTGATTAGTGTGCGTTTGCTAAGCAGAAGACATTCCATAAAAGCTCTCCACCACTCCCCTCCTCCAGGATTGCTCCCACTACTGCACAGACAACATCTGTGGGTGGGTGCTTGGACCTGAAAGGCCTTCAGGGATGTGCCCCCCTTTCCCACCAACCAAGAACCCCTTCCAAGTTTTTGTCTCAGATCACCTGATGATGTTTTCAAAGATTCTGTCTATCAAACAATTTGCAATTATTAATACAAATGATAGTGCATATGCCAGTCACATCTCAATGTATTTTTATTCGTCAGAGACCTACGTATACAATACCCTTTATATTTCAAATAAGTATTAAATCTATTTGTTTAAACAGGGGGTACACATTTGTTAGAAGTAAGTGTGATAACCAGTTTACTACTGGAAATAATTGGGGTCATCTCTGGAACCCTGCTGCTGTCTTTGAGGTTCTGAGATGGGAGGAGGAAGAATAGCATTTGAAACCACTGGTTTTGATTTTCCGTGGACATTTTAGAGAAAGCCGCTGTTCAGAGAGGGGACATGTTCAGTTGCACAAGCAAGCAGTTGGGGAGCCCAGATGAGCCTACCTAGGCCCAGCCCAGAGCTCTCTGTCTCTGCACCCCTCCCCCAACTCTCCTCCTTGGTGAAAGTAGTCCTGTTATGTTGCGGTGCTGGCATTTTTCCCCTAGTGTGGATGGCAAATTCACATGGCTCGAGGGGTCAGGCAGGTCCCACCAGGTATAAGGCAATAAATGGGAAGCAGTGGGGCCTGCAGAGAACCTCGGTGCTAGCTACACAAAACCGTTCTGTCACTAGGCCTGAAACTATCTCTGTCACCTGCCTGGAGAGACGTCTGCTCCGGGGTCCCCTGTCTCTTAGTGATTTGATGCTGTGAGGGTTCTTGTCATACCTGGCAACCATGCTGGTGGCCTCTGCCTCCTTTACCCCCTGCCTCCCCACCCCTGTCCCATAGTTCCTACACAGGGCCTGCTGCATAAAAAGTAGATGATCCAGAACTGTTTGCTACATGGATGGCTGGATGGAGGGTTGGAGAGGTGGCCAGATTACGCTCCCCTTTGGAGCCTGCATGGCTTCTCTGGCTTTACACTTTGCTTCCTCCTCTTGCCTATAGCACACGTGCCCAACACGTGGACTCTATACCCAGTAAGTAATCAATAAATTTGAGCAACTGACAGGCAGTTTGCCGGGGTAGCAGCTGATTGATCTGAGGTCAGCCCTTCAGCCAGTCCCTCAAGATTCCCTGAAACAGCACTTCCTGCGGGATGGGAGGTGATGGGTGAGGATCACCAGATGGGTATGGGGGGCCTGGAGAGCAGGCTCAGAAGACACACCCAGGTCTAAACTCTGTGCCTCCCCTGTCCCCATGATGTGCACATCAAGAAACCTTGCATTTAAAATGTCAGAGGTCCTGGCCCAAACCTTCACTTCCCAGAGGAGGAGGTCCCATGGCCCAGAGAAGGAAAGGGACTTGCCCAAGGTCACCCAGGAAGCCTAATGGCTAAGCCACCTGCTCGTAATCTGCTCCACATCCTCCCTTTCCCCTCATTGGTCCTCTTCTGGCAGTCTTCTGGTGCGGCGGCCTTGGCGCCGGAAACACAGGGAAGACAGGACTTCCAGGTGAGGCTTGGGTCCCTGCCCCCTTCCCTTTCTGGCAACTCTGTTACCTCATGGTCTCCAGAATGGGACAATGGTGAGAAGACAGGATTTGGAGAAAAGAGAGCTGGCCAAGTGGCCTTGGGCAAGTCTCTGCCCTCTCTGTAAACCTCCATTTTCTCAACTACCTACTGACATGGTCAAGTGAGGGTGTGAACAGGAGGAAGGTGCTTTGCTAACTGTGAATAAGCAGTCATTTGAAAGGGAAGCGTGGTTTTGGCAATTTCAACAAGAGAAATACCCAATTTACCTGGAGTGGTGGTCGGGAGGAAAAGGGCCCGTGTAGGGAAGTGTCTATTCCTAAAGTCCCAGACAACAGTCTGATAGACGTTTGGGGGAGTTGCAAACCAAGAAAGAGCTTTGAGCTCAGAGAAAACAAGAGAAACTTTGGAAGGAAGAGCAAGCAGAGGTCTTCATGGGGGAATCAGCCTTCGGTTTGGGCTTGAAAGACACCAGACACGAGTAGAGGAAGAAGAGGGGGCTTCACGATGCTGTGCCCATTGATGCTGCTGCTTTCTTCAAAATGCATTACATCGTGACTTACAATGTGAAAGAATCCCTAACCCTCTTGAACCTGCCCACACTCCATGCCTCAGGAATAAACAGCAAAGTGCACCCTGGGAAGGCTGAGTTTGGCCTCTCCTCTGGGCCAAGGCTAGGCATTGGGTTCCTTTGGGCTGTGTGTTGACACAGAAGGTGTCAGCTTACAGCAGTGATAGCAAAATGGCAAATACTCTCCCTGCGGGCGCCACTGCCCCATCCCCCATCCAGGACAGAAATCCCTGAGTGCAGAACTCTTCCCCAGACATGACTTCAGATTCCTTCTCAACACAGTGCTCGGCGTCACCATGAAGGGTGGAGTTGACTCAGAAGATGAAGACTATTTGCCATCTCCTCTTCCTGGGGATGTAGCGTCCTTGTGGCCCCGGGCAGAGGACTCAGCGACTGCCAGATGGATTTCAGCATCTTTGTGCAGTGCTCTGATGGTAAAACCATAGGGGCAGCCTGACCACTCCAGGCCCCACCCACAGACTCTTGACCATAAGAGAACCACAAGAAGTGAGGAGATCCCTGAACCTTAAACTCAGCCAGCCACTCCATGTAGGTTCTGAGTGGTGCAAAGTGCCTGGGCCTTTGGAGACTGTCCCTTTCCTAGCTGTGACTTCGGTGAGTTGATTATCCTCTGCTAGACAGTTTGCTCATGTGTCACATCTTCCCAGTGTTGCTTGAATCTCAGGACACAGGAAGGCATTGGACCCTCCAATGACCTTGGCCTCTAGAAGGCCCTCAGAGAGTGCTTGCTTGATTTCAAAGCTGGACACTGTGCATGGGCATGAGGGGCAACGGCCTGGATGTCAGAAGCCTAGAGTTCTCTGCCCTACCCTTGTGCATGGCCTGGGGCAAGCTTGCAGAAGGCCCTGGACCTCTCATTCCCAGAAGTCATAGGGAGCAGGCCGAGCAGGCGCCTACTCACTGAGGAATGACCCTCAGAAAAGTGCTGGGGCAGAGATGGGCCCTTCCTCACGTAGCAGCTATGGGAAACCATGACTTGCCTCCTCTCCTTCCAATTTCACCTCCACTTTAAAAAACAATCCATACACATTTTATCAATAGCCCCTCAGCAAACCTCAACCACGTGGAGATACCCCAGGTCTCCAGGGCTGGAAAGAAGATGCCTGGTCACTCTGGACCAGTGATCGAAATGTGGTCATGTCTCATTGTGGAGCACGTGGCAGAGAGGGGAGGGAGGGGTGTGGCCCTGGAGTTCCCATGTATTTAGGCTTATGAAGCATCTGTTTGAAAAAACGGGAATTAAAACACTCCACCTAAAGCGGAGTGCACAGAGCTCTCTACGTCGTTTTGGGGAAAAGTCCTGTCTACATCGAAGAATGGAAGAAAGCTTGCTGACGGAGACTTTGGGAGGGGCCAAAACTGCCTCCCCAGTCACCCCGTGGCCTTTCTTGCCTAGTAAGAGAATCTTTCCATGGCTGTCCACTGAATACAGTCCAAACACTTGAGCGTGACACATGACATTCAAGGCCCTTTTGACCTCTGACTGCTGACCGCCTTTCTGTGCTAATTGCAAGTACAAGCTACCTTCCCGCTCCTGTACCACATGTGTACCCCACCCTCCAGCCAAGTGAAACAACTGGCCTTTCCTTCTCATACAAGGCCTTCCTTGCCTCACGGCTTCACACATGCTGTTCCCTGCCAGGAAGAACCTCCTCTTTTGCCTCCCTGGCAGTCAGTCTTCTCTCACCTTTCAAAACCTCACGGAAAAAAATGACTTTCTCAAAGCCACCTTTTGTAATCATAACCCCACTCCCACCCTCATACCCATCCATTCAATATTCTTTTTTAGGGGGTGTTCACATGGCGTTATGATATTCGTAAAATGGTCAGTGCTCCCCTCCCACCCCCTTCCAGCCAGCAACACCACTGGGCTATGTGCTCCTTTGGCTGACCCAGCCCTGGAGCAGAGCAGGCTGCCTATTTACTTAAGGAATGAGTGAATACACTCAGAAAGCCTTTGTGGTTTGTGGACTCAGAGACAGGAGACTGTCGAATCTGGTCTGGAACAACTCAGAGCCTCGAGCATGGCCGAAACGAAATGTCCTCCCTCCATTTCCCAGCCTCCTTTGCAGCTGGGGACGGCATGGGACTTGTTCTCAACAATGGGACCGTGGGTAGAAGCAGTGTGTCTCTGATGAGGCAGAAAGAGTAGGCGTGGGTTCTCTGTGTTTTCTCTCCCCCATTCTTGAGGTGGGACGTGAAAGACTCCAAGGCAGAAGAGGCCAGATCGCTCAATCAGCACTGCAGGAGATCTGCGGCAGAGAACCTTCCAGACTGTGATGTGCACTACAGACAAGCCTTCTGGTGTTCAGCCCCGAGATTAGGGACTTATTTGCTACAGTAGCGGATCCCGATCTAGCTCAGCTAGTAGAGGGGCTCAAAGATGATCTAGTCCCCAAACCTCATCTCACCCATTTGAAAATTAGTATTAGGAAGAGAAAAATCGCATAGTTTCTGGTTCTGGGGTTTTGAGCTGGCCCCCTAAAAAATTAGCTGGTGGCAGCAGTCAAGTCTTCTGATGTCCAATGCCAACTTTGTCCCTCTCCCCCAGCCCAGGTGCATTGAAGGGCTTTGACCGTAATCCTCACTTTGTAACATTATTTTGTGATTAAATATTTATGAATATAATAAGCTCCTGTGAACAAACCAGCTAACATAAAAAAACTAAAACCTTGGCAATAACGTATGTATATATATACACATACCTATATATATATATATATAGGTATGTGTATATATATAGGTATGTGTGTGTGTGTATATATATATGTATATATATATATATGTGTGTATATATATATATAGGTGTGTGTGCATGTGTGTGTATATATATATACACATATGTGTGTGTGTGTGTATATATATATATATATATACACACACACACGTACACACACCTATGAGGTCTACCCCTAGCCAATCCCCCCCAGGACCCTCAACATGACATAATCACCTTCTGGAATCATTTCCCTGCTTTCCTAATTGGATAGTTTTGTCTCATATATGTGTATTCTAAAAACGTATCTTTGATTTGTTGTTTAACATTATTAAAAGGGCATCGTGCAGTTTGAAATCTTTGTGACTTACTTATTCCGCTTACCATAGTACTGCTCAACTTTAATCATGCTGAAGATATGCTACCACTGTAAATTTGTTCATTCGGATTGCTGTACTCTATCCCATCGTGTAACTATAGCACGGTTTAATCAGCCACTTTCCTATAATGGTTCTTGCAACAGTGCAGTTAGGACTCTTCCTGACATACATTCATAAGAGTCATCTCTTGCGTATATGCATTTGCTGCATTGTAGGATACATAGGTGTTCACCTTTACCAGATACTATAAATGTTATCTGGCATAAGGGGCCCTGTGGGCCCACACCCTCCCCAAACTCAATTCCAAACTTTTTTATTTTGCCCAATGTGTATGCAGGTGGTTCTCTGGACACTGTGGCAGGCTCCCTGAATTCCCCGGACCTCAGTTTCCAAATCTGCTGAAGGGAAGTGATACTCAGAGTGCCCACAAAGCTCCCAAACTGAAGATGATATGGAGACAGGGTGATGTTCGTGCACGAGACATGAAGCCAGGGAGTAGAAAGTTGGCCTTGCTTCACAGCAGACAAGCTACTCCTTCTGATGCTGCAGAACCTGGCAGGATAGGCCATTTCAGAGAAGGAACAACTGAGACTCAGAGCTATGTCATCAACGTGCTGAAATGTGGGAAGCAGAAGCAGGCAGAACATGAGCGGTCAGGGCTGGGAAAGATTCAGGCCCTCCAGAGTGGCCAGCTCCTCAGAGACCCGTGCCTGGCGGGGGGTGGGGGGGGGGTGGCGGTTTCCTGTTGGCTCATGCGGTGATATTAAGTCAAGGGGATTGTTTTCCCTGGTCTCTGCCATTGATAAGACAGAGGAAAACAGCTCCAACAATAACACTGATGCCGCCAGCCCTTCCTGCCACTTGCCTTCCTGGTTGGAGTCCTTCTCTCCTGTGCTCTTTCCTCCCTCTCCTTCCAGAGACTGTGATTTGGGTGCAGACACCATGGGGGGGTGGGGCGGGGAACCAAGGAGCAGATGGGGAGGTCCGTTCCCACCTTCATGACCTCAGTGGGTTTGCTGCCCCTTCTTACCTTGGACCTTCAGCCTGTCAGAGCTCAAAAGGCTCCAGGACAGTGGTGTCCTAGAGCCAACTCACACAGACTGGCTAGAGCTGACTGCTACATGTTTACAGGCTTTGTAAGCCAGTGGTTAAACACAGCATTATTAAATGTTAAATTATATCCAATTACAATTAACTTACTTTGGAAAAAAGGTAATAAATACTCAAAACTCATCGAGTCCTAATTACTTTGTGACATTTTACTGTTATCCATGCTCTTGAGGCGACTTATGTGTAGTATTTTCATGGCGGGAATGCTACATGATACTGTGCTGCCGCGCCTCTCTTCCCAGCGTACGTCTGTCACGTACGTACGACCTTGAAACTGCGGGCAGTATTTATACCCTGGAAATCAGTGAAGGCTACAAATCGAGGATCTCTCCCCCTCCTAGAGCCAGTTGTTAAACATTAACCAGGATGCCGCTGCTCCTAGGCATTCCCTCAAACCTCCCTCTGAGGCCCTTATGGCCCAGAGAGGGCTTGAGATCTGCCTAAGGCCACACAGTGAGTCATATACACAATATACATATACATATATACATATACATATACAATATATAGAGTACAGCAATAAAAATTATGTGTGTGTGTGTATACACACACACACACACACACACACACACACACACACACATAATTTTTACCAAAAAAGCAGATCAAAACCGGCATCTACTGTTTACCGTCTGAATTCTGCCTTTGTGTTTCAACTCCGCAATATAATGTGGACATCTCTTCAAGTCAAGATTCATCCTTCTCCAAAAGACGGAGTACCTCTTTCCTTAACAGAGGTACATTTTGCTCAGGCAGACTTGCTTTAAATCTCAGCTCCGGCAGGTATTTGCTATGTGACTAAGGATGAGGAAAGTAACCTCTCTGTGCCTCTTCTATAAAATGAAGACAATAGTAACACCTATTCCATTGCATTGTCCTGCGAGTGAAATGAATATGTGTAATGCTCTTAACACTGCCTGGCACAGAGTAAGCTCTGAGTAGCTATTAACTAAGTTTTTTTTTGTTTTTGTTTTTTGGTTTTTGGTTTTTTTTAACCTTAATGTTTCACCATGGGTTGCTTTCTACCTGTTGTGTCCTTTCTTTGGAGCTGATGCTAAGCCTGGAGCAGGAACAATTAAGAGGAGTGAAGGCGTGCTGAAATTAACATCGCCCCAACAGAACTCTTGATTACCTGCAAATCTGCTGCCTCCCCATGGTAACCCCTGTCAGTAATCAGCACTGCTGTTCCCCAGCAATCCAAGCCAAAAACTAAGTCATTACTAATTCCTCCCCCTCTCTCCTTTTACATCGAATTCATTAATAAGTCCTGTCCATGCTGCTTCTAAAATATATCCCATGTCTGCCCATCTGCCTCTGTCTTCACCGCCAACATCCCAGTCCAATCCTCTACCCTTTTGTGTCCAGATTTGTGCAACACCCTCCTCACTGGTCTTCCGGCTGCTCCTCTTGCTTCCCCCCTCCCCCGACAATGTATTTTATACCCAAGGGCCCGAGTAATAGTCTAAAAGCAGGGTAATCTATAGGACACAACCAATTAGTGGGCATGACATCAATCTATGGGTCATGACCTGATTTTCGTTTTAATGAAATAGAAGAATTGGGACTATCAGAACACGTTGCACAAGATATCTATTGTTTTGTGATACTTTTGTTTTATTTTAACATGTTTAAAACACATATGTTTGTATACATACCTGGTGTACCTGGTCATTATGTAACATGTACTCCTTTTGTTTTCTATTCTTTCCTTTTCTTTTTTTGTGATAGGAACACTTAACATAAGATCTACCCTCTTAGCAAATTTTTAAGTATACAGTATAGTTAACTGCAGGCACTCTGCTGTCTGGTAGATCTCTAGGACTTAGTCATCTCCTATACCTGAAACTTTGTGCCCATGTCCCCCTCCTCTCAGCCCCTGGCAACCATGATCTTCTCTGCTTCTATGAGTTTGACTATATTAGGTTCCTCACGTAAGTGGTATAAGCAGTATTTGTCTTTCCGAGCCTGGTTTATTGCATTTAGCACCATGTCCTCAACATGTATTTCTGAAGCCACTGTTTTAAAACATCTATCAGATGCTATTACAGTGCCATTCAAAATCCTTCAATAGTTTCCAGCCCACTAGAACAAAGCCCAGATTCCTAACCCTTTCCACAGGCTCTTAAGGACCGCCCTCCCTCTTTCAGACACCGGTCTTCGTTTTGTTCTTCTAACACATTCAGCTTGTCTGCCCCTTAGGGTTTCTGTACTAGCCGTCTCCACTGCCTGGACCTCTCAGCCCCACATACGTGCCTGGCTGCCCAATTCACTTGGGCTTCAACTCAAACATTGCCTCCCCACTCATGTGTTTGTTCACTTATTTGTTGTCTGTCTCTCCCCACTCCACCCACCTACAAACCAGGATGTAAGCCCCATGAAGACAGACACCTTGCCCAGCACACGGCATGCTGCCTGGCACATAGTGGGGCATCACTTCATGTTGGTGAGTCAATGAACTGACCCCAGCACCTAGGGCAGCACTCGCTGTCTCCTTACAACCAGAGATGAGCTAGAAGCTCTCCCTGAGCCCCTCCTCAGAACCGCCCTTGTGAACCTTTACCTAACTCACCCCCTCAGAGTGATAAGAGATGCCATAAGGTCACTGAGGGAGTGTACAGAATGACGAGAGCATGACACTGTCCCCTGCTGCCCCCGGGCTCCCCGGCCTGGAGCCAACGGCTTTGTTCTCGAGCCTACTTCGGGCCCCAGCCCTGTGGGAGTTCCGGCTCCCCTGAACCTTTATCGGGTGGTTTGGCACCTTTATTCCTTTTGGCGCTGGTATTCTATTTTGCTGTATTGTATTTTATTTTGTCTGTATTTCATTTCACTTCAGCATTTTATAATAACAATCCACAGCTCCTGTGTCCTGGCGAAGGCAAATGATTTACTAGCAGATCCTGAGCTTTGGTCATTTCTCTACTCCCTGCATCTCCCTCCCTCCCCAGTGAAGGCTCTCTCTGGGCGGATTCCCCTCCCCCTGCATCCCGCCTGCTTGGGAAGTAGGCACCATGCTCCCCCCCCGGGCCTGCGGGGTGCGATTCGGGGCTTGCCACTGCTCCCCCGCCCCCACCTTGCAAGAGCCGATGCCCTCCCCAGAGACCCCCATTTGTGGGCCCCAACTCCAGGGCCGCACAAAGCCTCCCCGAACTTCGGCTTTCTCCTCGGCACTTCGGGTATTGGGACCTGTGCTGTGCTACTTCCTCGGGCTGAGAGGATCCAATGAAAATGACAGGTGTGAGCACCATTTGTGGACTGAGGCTCCAGCTGTTTGTAAGCAAGTGTGAACAGTCATGAGCAGAAAGCATTCTTGCTTACCCCCCTGATGCTCCTGTCCAGAAGCTGACTCTGCTGCTTTTTTTTTAATTTATTTAAATCCAAGTTAGTTAACATAGAGTGTAATAAATGGTTTCCGGAGTAGAATTTAGTGATTCACCACTTACATACAACACCCCGTGCTCATCCCAACGCATGCCCTCCGTAATGCCCCTCACCCATTTAGCCCGTCCCCCATCCAACACCTCTCCAGCTACCCTCAGTTTGTTCTCTGTATTTAAGAGTCTCTTATGGGTTGTCTCCCTCTCTGTTTCTACCTTATTTTTCCTTCCCTTCCCCTATGTTCATCTGTTGTGTTTCTTAAATTCCACATATGAGTGAAATCATATGATACTTATCTTTCTCTGACTTATTTCGCTTAGCATCATACACTCTAGGTCCATCCGAGTCATTGCAAAAAGTGATTTCATTCTTTTTTGATCGCCGAGTAGTATTCCATTGTATGTATATACCACACCTTTATCCATTCATCAGTCAATGGACATTTGGGCTCTTTCCATAATTTGGCCATGGTTGATAGTGCGACTTTGCTGGTTTTGAACCCTTTCCCCATGCTGGCCACTCTCCTTGGGTGGATACTCTTCTCTCTGACTGGCTCAGACCTGGCCCTGCCCTCACTGCCTCCCAGGTCATTAACCAGGCTCTCTGATTCATATGGCTACTCACCTGCCTTCTGGATCACCAGGTTCAGCAAAAACAAAACAAATAAACAAACAAATGAAAAAAAAAAAAAAAGAGGTTGCCCAGCTCGTTTGAATTCACATGAACAATGAAAAAAAATTTTTTTTAGTGTAAGTGTATCCTATGCAATAACTACTTGTTGTTTATTTGAAATTCGAGTTTAACTGGGTGTCCTGTATCTTATCTGCAACCCTACTTCAGGGCTTTCCTGAATTTGCTGTGGGGTCAATCAACTAAGTCACACCCTGTCTTGGTTTCATTTTCTGAAAGGGAAACACAATAGATAACTCTGAAGAAAGTTATGAGGCTGAAAAAGAATGCTTGAGAAAGTCCAAAAAGTATGACTCATGGAGGAGGCTGAGCAAATCTCATTCTCCACCAGGTCTGGAGGTATCGCCTGCGTCTTCCACTGTCCCCAGACAAGCTTCCCATGCAGACTTCTCTGTCTTTAAAGCGCCTGCCCGGTGAGCTTCTTGGCATTGGTCATGCCACCTCGCCCCACTCTGTGTTCAGCTGCCTGCATGCCCCATCAGCCCCTAATGGCTTTACACTAGGCACTTCTACTCCATTCTGAGGCCTGCCAGAGGCCTGAGTGGCTGAGCATTAGAATGATCACATGTCGGGGCGCCTGGGTGGCTCAGTCGGTTGAGCGTCCAACTTCAGCTCAGGTCATGATCTCACAGTCCGTGAGTTTGAGCCCCACATCGGGCTCTGTGCTGACAGCCTGGAGCCTGGAGCCTGCTTTGGATTCTGTGTCTCCCTCTCTCTCTCTGACCCTCCCCCGTTCATGCTCTGTCTCTCTCTGCCTCAAAAATAAAAAAAAATTAAAAAAAAAGAATGAGCACATGTCTCGGTTTGCCCAAAGAAAGCCTCCTTTACCTTGCAAAAGTACAGTAAAGTATCTGCTGCCCCATCACCACCCCACCCTCTCAGTTCCTTAACTGTTTAATCTCCAGGGACTGGTCATTTCCACTTCCAGTTACTTCCACTGCCCTCTGGTCCCCGCACTCTGGCCATGTCACCTGGGACCACATGGCCTCTGACATTGAAAACACAAACATCTCTCTTTGACCACAACTCAGTGGCCAGCATGGGGAAAGGACTCATAACCAGCAAAGTTGCGTTACCACTATCTCCTTCTGACTGGGTGATAACTCAGCTTCTCTTACTCCCCTTTTTTCCCTTCTTCCTCATCTACTTTCCATGTCTTGGCACATCTTGTCAATCACTCTGGTAAACATCCCTCTCGTCCCATTGGCCTGCCATCTCACCTGGGTGAGAAATTTCCAGTACGGATCCATCCATCATCAGCCTTCTCTGGACTGGCCTGGGCTGCCAAGGGATGCTGGAGAACGTCACATGATCGCACAGTCTGAAGCCACTGAATTCTTGGTCTTGGAAATGGCAGGATGTGCTTCTGGAGGGACGCCCTGGCTACAATGCAGAGCATAGACTGGAGAGGAGGGCCTAGCAAGCAGGAAACCAGAGAGGAGTTACTCATTCACCAAGACTTTACTAAGTACCTGCTTTTGGTCATTATCGTGATCATCATTAAAGCTTTCACTAATTGCAAGGGCCATGGGACCAAGAGGGGAGGACGCAGTCACGAGTTGTCAAGGAGGGTTTGGCAGGATACAGGGCATTTGCAAGAGCAAAGCTCTAGGGAAACACCCAGCTTTCTGGCTTGGGTCACTGGCTGGATGGTCAGGCCTTACTGAGACTGCAAATATGGGGAGAGAAGGGCAGCAAGTTTTCAAGCGGGGGGATGAGGAACCCAGCATGGGCAGGCTGAGTTTGGGGCACCCTAAGGCCCCAGGTGAATGGGTGGACAGACCTGGGGCTGATTGGCTAGCCAAATCTTCAGGAGAGACATCTGGGCTGAGGTGCCAATGTGGGAGATTCAAGAACAGATTAGAGCAATACTGGACTGAAAGTTGGCTCTGCAGTAAATGATTACGATACCTTCCATTTATCAAGCCCATCCCATCAGATGTTAGACACTTAGAGACCACACTTCCTTTGCTCGCACGGCCACCCTATGACATCAGTGACATCATTTTCCCAGATGCAGGGGAGACATGCAAAGGCGTTAAACGACTTACCCCAAATCAGACTTGGATCAAGTGGTCATCCAACATGCAAACTGTTCTGACACCAAAACCCAGGCTCTTTCCATTGCCTCTGGGTTTAGTAGGGACATGGGATGCTTGATCCAAACACCAACCCAAACACTCACAGTGTTCCAGGCCAAGAGCTGAGGTCCAGGACAGAGAGCCCTGTGTGGCCTGGCACAAGAGCATGGTAGGAGCTTTCTAAATGATGCCAGACTGGAATGTGCTAGTGAGTCTTGCCAAAACCCATGGGTGTGGGCAGCTTGGAATCTGAGGCTAGTCAGCTGTGGTCCCCATCCACTGGCTCAGAGCTGGTTTGCCCTGGCATGGCTTAGGAAGATCCCCAGAGACAAGAGTCCCACGGGGGTCAGCTCTAAGTCAGCTGACCAGAAAGAGCTGTGGCCACAGAGGGTCTCTAGAGACCAGGAGCCGAGCAGGGAGCTGAACAGGGAACCCTGTTCCGTTCTCTTGTCTGCCTGACTCAACCGTGTTATGGCCCTTAGCCTGAGCTGAGGGCGCTAGAGTCTTGCTCTTGCTCAGGGAGCACAGTTTACCCTCTTGGAGCAGGAGAGGCCAACTCTCAGCCCCCATCTTCTTCCCAGCAAAAACCGGTGCCCTTGGCCTGGTGCAAAGCCAGGTTTAGTGGAAATTCTTTCTACTGGTGGGCATGTTCCAAGCAGGTCAGCCACTCCTGACCCCCTCCATCGTGTCCAAGGGTCTGCCCCTTCTCTGGGGCCTTCATGTCAAAATCCGGTTAGACCCAAGGGAAGACTTACTGGCCCCTGGATCATTATCATCGCCGTCATTGAAGCTTTAATTAATTGCACAGTATAAACTTGTTTTTCAGAATTGGTCACTGCCCTGGGAATTTGTAATCTGAGACAGGCTTGTTCAAGATGCAAGCAATAGAAAAGACATTTACAAACCTCAGACAGAAATCAGAACGATACAGATGGAAAGACTCTCGACTTAAGGTTAAAGACTGAGTTTATCTTTGCTATGCCACCAAAAGCATACGTAACAAAAGAAAAAAAATAGATAAATTGGACTTCGCCAAAATTAAAAATGTTTGTGCTTTAGAGGGCATGATCGAGAGAGTAAAAAGGCAACCAACAGAATGAGAGAAAAACACTGGCAAGTCATACATCCGATGAGGAATCCGTATGCAGAATATGCAAAGAATTCTTGCAACCTGTTAATAAAAGGACAAGTGCCATTAAAAAAAAAAAATAGGCAAAGGATCTGAGTAGACATTTCTGCAAAGAAGAGATACTAATGGCCGGGGAGCACATGAGAAGATGCCCCACATCATTAGTCACCGGGGAAAGGCAAATCAAAAGCACCGTGAGATGCCACCCACCAGAAAGGCTGTTTTATAAAAAAGGAAAATAACAAGGGTTGGTGGGGGTGTGGGGAAATTGGGGGTGGGAATGGAAAAGGGTGCAGCTGCTGGAGGAGGAAACGGTTTGGTGGTTCCTGAAAGGCGCAAACACAGAATTACCGTATGACCCAGCAATTCCACTCCCAGGTGTACCCCGGGACAACTGAAAACAGGGACTCAAACAAATACTCGCACACGCGTGTTCATAGCACCACGATTCCCAATAGCCCAAAGGTGCAAACAGCCCAAATGTTCACCGGCTGATGGATGGATAAGCAAAATGTGAATAGTACTGGGCCATCAAAAGGAATGAAGTGAAGAGACATGCCACAGCGTAAACCCTGAAACGTGTCTCTGAGTGAAAAAGCCATACACAGAAGACCGCACTTTGTATAATTCCATTTATACGGAATGTCCAGAAGAGGCACATGGACAGATATGGAGAAAGCAGTTTAGGGGTAGCCAGGAGCTGGGGAGAGCAGGGGCGAGGATGGGGGATGATCACTAACGGGTACGGGGTTTCTTTTCCAGTGATGACAATGCCATGAACTGGCCAGCGGTGACGCTGACACAAACGTGTGACTATACTAAGAAACCACTGAATGGTAGACCTTAAAGAGATGAATTTACGTTTGTGAATTGTATCTCGACTTTTTAAAAAGGCTGAGTGTGGGGCACCCGGGCGGCTCGGTCAGTTAGGTGTCCGACTCTTGATTACGGCTCAGGTCGTTATCTGGCGGTTCGTGGGATCAAGCCTCATGTCAGGCTCTGTGTTGACAGCTTGGGATTCTCTATCTCTCCTTCTCTCTTTCTCTCTGCCCCTCCTCGGCTCATTCTCCACCACCCCCCCTCTCTCGCTCTCTCTCTGTCTCTCTCCCTCTCTCAAAATAAATAAACTTTAAAAAGGCTGAGTGTAAACTCCCAGGTCCCATAGGGACACCTTCTCCCCTGCGTTGGGTGAACCTGGGCTGCGTTGACAGAACAGGAGAGTGGAGGAATGGGGACCCTATCAAAGCAGCTTGAGCAAAAGGGAAAATATTCCAGGGAGATGCTACCTGAGAGCAGGCAGTGCAGGACTCTGGAGGAGTGAAAACAGGAAGGGAAAGCTGTGGGGAACCAAGACAGGCTGCCTCCCAGCCTCCCTGGGGGCACTGCCCCAAGCTTCACCTCCGCTTACGTAAGAATCCTCATGACTGCCCTCAAAGGCTCTATTTACCTCCAGGGCTCAGCACTGGCTAATATCTTGACACTGACCATCTATACTCCAATTCTAGGAGACGCAATTAGATTGGACGGATCCAGTTTCTGGATTGATTCCCCCAGGGGTCAAATGCCCACCCACAGTCCAATCAGTTGGACCTCAGAAGAGGCTGGGAAACACGGGCTGCTCCTCTGGCATTCTGAGGATGATTCGCGCCTCTAAGGGGTGGGACAGGCAGGGCTAAAGGGCACCTGATCCAGGGACCCAATCATACTGTGTCTTTTATGTCTGCTTCTCTCTGTGTGTCAGCTTTGTTCTCTCACTGCAGGCTGGCGCTTTCCACGTGGCTTCCAGCAGCTCCAGATCTACACACGTTGGAGGAAGGAAGATTCTTCCACTTCCAACATGATAAATCCCAGGGAAGAAGCCTGGTTAGCCCAGCTTAGGTCATGGAGAAGGCCATGACCTCCTCCATGAGAAGGAGGTCATGGAGGTCAACAGAAACCCAGGGGATGAGTAGTCATCGGGCAAGGTGCTCCCTTATACACATGTGAAAGGGGTCGGGACAGTTCCCAAGAAGACAGCGGGAAGTCAGAACCCAGATGTCTTCTATGGGGTCTATAAAAGTTAGAGGCTGGGAGTAGATAGGACCACTACCCTATCTGATCAGTATGTGAGGGCGTCTTGGAGGAAGACAGGAGGAATGCTTCCATGATAAAAGAGCTACCATCTGGTGCCTTCAAAGTTGCAGTGTTACTAGAACAAAAGATTAGTAAGCATCTCCACAGATTCTGACAATCTGTGAAGGGTCAAGGGAAGATTTCACCAATGAAACTCCATAATACACACATATGTTAAGAACCCAGCGTATTCTGGGTACGTTCACATCCCCAAAGCACCTCCACAAATGAGTTCCTTCCCTGTTTTTCAGATAAGGGAAACTGAGGTTCTGAGGGGCAAAATCACTCGCCCCCAGTGGAGCACAATCTTTTGAAGGACTCCTGAGTCGGGCTTGGATTCTTTCCATTGTTGTGTGCTTCTTCTCTCGTTGCAGACCCCTGAGGTGAGGAGAGGTCAGGACAGGGGCAGGGTGTGGGGCCTTGCTGAATGTGGCCTGATGGGACAGGCCTAGACCTCAGGGGCTATAGCCACAGGGCACGTGGCCATTACCAGGCACTTTAGAGCTCCCGTGGGAGCTGCTCAGGTGGGAGGCTGGCAGAGTGTTTGTGTGTCTGCGAGGTCATATCCTCTGAGTAAACACATCCATGAGGGAACCCGGGCTCCTCCCTGTGACTGAGACCATTTGATTTGCCTCTGAGCAGTAAACCGTGGCTGACTTGCAGACTGGTTGATACTTCTGGAGAAGAAACCCAGCTGATGCTCAACCGTCTCCAAGATGCCTGCCTGACGACCTCCCCCAACCCCCCACTCCAGATGTTGGGGCTCTTCTGTGGCCACCATCTTGGAGGTGACAGGCCTGGCCGTGGTCAGCTTGTTCTAGAGAAGTCCTGCGGGAAACGTAATAACTGTTTACACATCCCCGTGGGACTCAGATTTAGGGCAAACGAAGCAGATGTGTCCTAGAAACCCTAGAGAAAACACAGAAAGGAAGTTTCCAACCTGGTACGATGCGAGTCTTCTAGTGGGTAGAGACGTCTCTAGGACAAACGTGGGGTGCTGGGTGAGTAGCGGGCTCCCTATCGCTGGAAGTGTATAGGCTGCGATGGAATATCACCTTGGAGGACAGACAAGGAGCAGCACCGGTGGAATATTCTGTGTGACATTCAAAGTCCTCTCTCCGCCCTGAGCTTGCTTGCAAGTTTCTTTACTCCTCCCCTTCCAAGCTTGATTTCCGTTCCATTCCTTTTGTTCTAGAGAATACTCATGTGATGAACTTTGTCGTTTGCTCCCCAGCATCCTCCCTCCCTCCCAGCTTTCCAGAACAGCTGCCATTCTGTTCTGGTGGAACTGGCCCCTCCCCAGCCCTGAGGGGGGAGACCCTGGTTCCCCCCAGCCAATCAGCGTGACTCTATCTCTTGCCACATGATAGGTTGCCGGGTGGGCAGTAAGTGAAGACAAAGGCCATCAGGATGGAGTATTCTCCCTGGTGCAGGTTCAGGCTCAGGTGTGGGCATGGGGGCCCAGCAGGACAAACCCGAGTGCACCCCAGGACCACGGCGTGCCAGCTGTGGAAAGGACCGCTCCCTCCCAGGGACATGACTGAGGAAGCACACTCTTGGGGTGACAGATACACTCAGCGCCCTCCCCGTGTCCCCTCCCCGTCCCGTTCCCAATTGCCAGCTCTCGCTTGTTTCGGTCTGGTTTGGTTTTGGCCTGAGGCTTCTTTTTTTGGCCGCTGGAGCCTACTCTGCCTGCTCCCGGGGCAGGCCGGGAGTACCAGGGCCACTTGGGGATAACTCTGTACATGGTTCTTCACCGTTCCCCCAAATTCCTCAGTGGGCCTGCACTCCAGCCCTCTAAAGTTACTTTTCTAGAAAACCCTTTATGGGTTCTTTCCCTTCCCTATCTTAGTTTTGCCATCTTCCTGCTCCAGTTTCCTGGAATCACTTCCCAAATAAACTACCTCCTCTTACACCCTCTTCTCAGGATCCGGGGGAAATCTACCCCATAAGTACCTGGACTGCTGCTGACGGCCCTCCTGAGACCTCATGAGAGCCAGTGTTAGTTTGAGAGCAGGACCATGAAGAAGGAGGGGCGGGAGAACGAAGAAAAGTGGGTCCCTGCGGGCATCAATGAGCTGTGGGATCCATCCTTGAGGGAAGTCTGCCTTTCCTCTAGACATTTCATTTCTGTGACCTGCACATTTTCTTTCTAGTTTAAACCGGCTGGAGTTGGGGTTTCTGTCATTTGCACCCAAGAGCGTCGTGACCTACATAATTCACAACACGGAGAGCCCCAGGCACGGCCTCGCAGGTGGGGATGGTGGACAGGGAATGCCGGATGAGACGGAGAGAGCGTGCCGTGGAGGACAGAGCCACATGGGCCTCTCAGCTCGGCCACATAGCACAGCCACTCCCTTGTCCTCTGCAAGGCTTGCTTCTTCGTCTATAAAACAGGAGGGTGCTGGAGGAGAAGCAGGCTTGGGGGCCGTGCGCGGGCAAGAGTCAGAAACCGGTTGGAGCTCTGAGAGGTCCTGTCATTCTAGGAAGATTCTTCAGTCACCTCGTCAACGGCACAGATGTTTCTCTTTCTTCATATGATGAAGATCAGGGACCTAAAATCTAAACTTCTCCGAGAAAGCTAGAAAGGCACTGTTTGTCCCACTGGAATGGCGGGGTTGCTAAAGTTGTTGCTATGGGCTATATAAATTTAAGAGCAGGGGACATACTAAAACGTCTGTTCATCTGATGCACATGCATGTGGCAGTCCAAGGCTTGGTTGTGGCGTAGTGACTCTTGGGACGGGCTATTCCATGTATAAGGAATTCTGGGCAAAGCCTAAGCCTTAGAAGAACAGACTCTGTCTTGATTTCGTTGGTGGTGCTTGCTTGAGACATCTCATGTGGCATTTATATGTTTATGTTGAAAATAACTCATTTGAGGGGCGCCTGGGTGGCCCAGTCGGCTGGGCGTCTGACTTCGGCTCGGATCATGGTCTCCTGGTTGGTGGGTTCGAGCCCCGCGTCAGGCTCTGTGCTGACAGCTCAGAGCCTGGAGCCTGCTTCAGATTCTGTGTCTCCCTCTCTCTCTGCCCCTCCCCCGATCTCTCTCTCTCTCCTCTCTCTCAAAAATAAATAAACATTAAAACATTGGGGCGCCTGGGTGGCTCAGTTGGTTGAGCGACCGACTTCGGCTCAGGTCACGATCTCACGGTTTGCGAGTTCGAGCCCCACATCAGGGTCCGTGCCGACAGCTCAGAGCCTGGAACCTGCTTCTGATTCTGTGTCTCCCTCTCTCTGCCCCTCCCCCACTCATGCTCTGTGTCTCTCTGTCTCAGAAATAAATAAACATTAAAACATTTAAAAAAATAAAAATTAAAAACGTAAATCATTTGAACGGGTCAGACAATAACATGATAATTTAAATATTGGCTTCCTTTCTTGCAGGCTTGATTTGCTTGGTGACCAACTTACTAGTGACTAGTTAACTAGGTAGGTCATTCAGGCGAGTCAAATTAGCACAAAAGAAACATGTCGCTTTTAAATATACTTGACAGTAGTAACACATGCACTTTCTTAAACTCTCCTGCTGAATTTAAGTGCAAAGAGGACAATCGCCAATCTTAAAGTCCTCCCAGTTGCTGCAAATCATCACATGCTTTTGAGGTTATGTCGGAATCCTGTTTAATTTAACATTTTTCTGCCTGTTTTGCAGACTGACCGAGTACTTCAGTTTTTAGGGCTGGTTGGCTCTTTAAGAATCCTTTCAGAGCAGTGCTTGGAATATAACATTATAAGCTTCTCCGCAACCGAAAATGTGTGTGTGTGTGTGTGTGTGTTTAAAACAAACCTCAAAAGCTGATAACAGCTGCTTAGAAGTAGTATTTATTTCAGAATCATGCGTAAATGTGAGAATAACTTAAGTATGGGTCCTAGTTCAGTTTTTTATGTAATTGCAGAATTGTATTTGTGCTGCTGTTGTATTAGAAAAAATTTTCAATATCACCTTGAAGTAGAAATGTGTATTTTAAGTACTAAGGCAAAGGTAAATGAAAAACACTTTTTAAATTCGTTTTTAATGTTTATTCATTTTTGATAGAGAGAGAGAGAGGGAGGGAGGGAGGGAGGGAGCGTGAACGGGGGAGGGGCAGAGAGCGAGGGAGACACAGAACCCGAAGCAGGCTCCAGGCTCCGAGCTGTCCGCATACAGCCCAACTTGGGGCTCGAACCCATAAACTGTGAGATCATGACCTAAGCTGAAGTCAGACGCTTCACCCACTGAGCCACAGGCACCCTGAAAAACACTTTTTAAATATATGAACTTTGTTTATTTTTCTTCGTGAGAATCATAAATGTTAGCAAATTACCTATAACTGAAGTGATTAGCGATTTATCAGCAAGGTGGTTTGGTCAGTTATTATACACAAATTTTGGTGTGCTCTAAAATGCTTTATTGCACTTGGGACATTTTCTTATCTAACCTGAATTTACATTCCATGTTGCTAACATGGTAAATGTAGTATTATTAAAGTAAGTGAGCATGTCAAAAAATAAACCAGTAAATCAATAAATTAATTACTTAAAATAGGCGGGTGTTACCAGCCTTTCAGGATTATGGTGAGTTTTGAAAAAAAAATAACACCTGAAAAGTAGCCAATATGTAGCAAATATTCAATGAACAGTAGGTATCACTGATAATAGGAGAAGGAGAAAGAGAGAAAGGAGAAGGAAGAGTAGGATTTAATCTTAAAGCCCTTGAAGACTCTACGGCACGCACAGAAGGTCAGGGTTGGGACGGAAACCGGGAGTGGTCCGGTCTGACTGCAGAGAAGGCTCTATCTTGGGACACACAGGAGGTAAGGAGAGTAGGGGACAGCTGCAGACCACTTTCTGAGCACTATTCTAAGCCCTTGTCACTTACTAATTAGGTTAATCGTCATGAAAACCCAAGAGGCACATGCCATGATGACCATCACTTACCATTCTCCAGAGAAGGAAACAGAGGCACAGAGAGGTTGGGTAACTTGCCCGAAGTCTCACAGCAAGTGCACTGGCAGAGTCGGACGGGAACACAGGCACTCTGGCTTCAGAGCCTCCGCTCCTCACCTCGGTGCTCCACCAACTGCAGCCCCCAAATAAGGGTCACACTGAGTGGCTTTCATGACAGGACTGGGAGTTTCTACCCCACAGACACTGCAGATTTACTGGCACAGGCCTGGGGACAGTGAGAACATTGCATAAGCCCCTGGTCATTGGTGAAATAGCTGTGGAATCATCCTAGGAACCAGATTTTCATCCCATATCTTCCCATGGGAACAGAACCTCCTGTGTATTTTCCAAAGGGGAAACCAGAGAGCCGGGAAACTGTATTTAACCCCACTGAGAGATGTGCTAATGGTGCAGGAGAAAAAGTGGAAGTTAAACCAAGCTCCAGGAAAAACTCGTACGTGTTTGTGAGACCCTGAACTGCGCTGTCATAAGAGGCCGGGAAACCTCCTTTTCCAAAGAAGGCGGACTTTTACTCGTCTTATGACGGCTGAGGGGCTGGAGGAACACACGAGCCCCTTCCAAAATGAAGGTGTCTCCGGGAAAGAAGGAAGTGTGTTCTTTCAATTTCAAGTCACACAGCTGTCTTGCCCCACCAAAGACCTAAAAAATCATAGCAAAGACATTTCAAAGCTAACAAATACCAACCAGTTCTCAGAAACAAAAGGACAATATACAAGTGAACCAGAAACTTGGAGGGATCCTTCAGAAACGCAAACAGATGATGGGCTCAGATCTGAAAAGGGACAGTATGGCGCAGAGCACACGCACCTACGATACCTGTGGCACACCCAGGGCAAGCCATCGCCGCTCGGCTAGACTGTAGGAAGGGGACTGTGGCTGGAGATACCACTCGGGGGTGTCCTCAGAAAACAGTAGGGGCTGTGAATGAGGACACGGAGTAGAAGGACTCTCCAGGGAGAAGGTACTCCAGGTAGAGCGAAAAGAGATAAGGACAAGGTTACTAGAGGATGGGCAGAGGGAGGTGATTCCATTCAATGACCATTCAATTTGTTGACCATAACCCTGAACCTCACCACTTCGGTCACATCCCCAGAAGGCTTACTGCAAGACACTGCTTGTTGTGGAGAGGAGGGACGATGTGCCAAACAGAGAGCACAAGATGTTCAGTGTCCAGGGGGCTCTTGCTTTCTTTGTCCCTTCCCTGCTGTCCCACACTGGTGTCATTTCTCCAGACGTGACCTTGCTCTGAGGCCTCTGGCTCAGAATGCTAAGCCAGCCACCGCCCTTCTCCACACATGTGGGCCTTCAAAGCCCCAAGGCAGAGATCAGCCAGGGTGGCGGCTGGGACTGAGGCCCTCAGGGGGACAGGCCCTGGGAGACAGATTTGGAGCAGAGGGGTCTTCTCCGGTAACTGAGTTGGTAGCAGCCATGACTTGACAAATATGGGTTCCACCCACTCCACGCCCAGGGAGATCCAATCGGAGGCTTGGAGAGAAGAGGGGAACGCTGCCGGTTGTAGGTGGTGCGCTGGACGCTGACACTAGCTTTCACTCCCTCGCACTAAAATGACAGCGATCAGATCGCGAGAAGGTAGAAACCCACGAAAATGATGGGGGAAGTAGAGGGGATGAAGCAACATCATAGTGTGGGCTGGAAAGCTGATGGAAGAGTGTCACAGGCTTAGGACACCAGCGAAAAGCTGAGTGATAACATGGGCAGGTAGAGAGCCCCAAAGCAAGTGGGTTTATACCGCGGAACCCCCAGAAGCTTGAGAACAGGCAGCTTCCCTTTCCTCTGGAAGTGGGTGTGAAGGTGGAGCCAAAAGGAAGAATGATTGGTCACGGGTCTGTTGAATGACCCAGCCGATTTGAAAATCGGATGCCCACACAAAACTCTGCGTGCAAACGTCTACGGCAGCTTTGCTCGTAATCGTCCTGGACCGGAAGCCACCGAGATGCCCTCCCATAGGTGAATGGATAACCAAGCAAACAAAATGGTGTATCCACATGATTGAATATTATTCAGTTATGAAAAGAAAGGAGCTATGAAGCTCGGAAAGGACATGTGGAAACTTAAACGCACACTGCCAAGGGCAAGAAGCCAGTCTGAAAAGGCCTCATACTGTGTGATTCCAAATAGATGGCATCTTGGAAAAAAAACACAACTCCAGAAGAAGTAAAAAGGCCAGTGATTGCAGAGAGTTGGGGAGGGCTCAATAGGTAAAGTGGGTGGGGGGAGGTTAGGGGAGGGGGGCTCCTAGGGCTGCGAAACTAGTCGGTATGATCCTGTAGTGGTGGATTTGTCAAAACCCATGAAACTCATTCACACGAGGAATGAACGTTAACATATGCAGATTTTTTAAAAAATCATCTAGGAGGTCATCAGATCCCGGGACGGAATGCAGAATGTGACGAAACGATCTCACTGCATTACACATGCATGAACGAACCTGACTGAAGGGGTTGAGCCAAAGGTGCTGACCTAAGTAATTCTGGAAATGACAGAACATAAAGACAAAAGGAGCCGTACATAATCACTGTGCTCTAGTGGTGCCCGAAGCCCTCCGCAGTGGAGCACAGGCAAACATTCTCACAGTTCCTTACACGGACTTGAGTGCTGAGGTAGATGGATGGAGACTGGCTTCTCGCTGCCGGAGGAGGAGGTTACAAATACGCAGGGAGAAGAGTCTAGAATGATCCATTTCTTCGGGCGCCTGGGTGGATCAGTCGGTTAAGGGTCCAACTTCAGCTCAGGTCATGATCTCACAGTTCATGGGTTCAAGCCCCGCGTTGGGCTCTATGCTGACAGCTCAGAGCCCGGAGCCTGCTTCGGATTCTGTGTCTCCCTCTCTCTCTCTCTGCCCCTCCCCCGCTCATGCTCTCTCTGTCTCTCAAAAATAAATACATGTTTAAAAGTATTTAGAATGATCCATTTCTTAATGGATCTGAGTGGGAAACAGCAGTGTGAATGGATATTTAGCTTCTGTAGATATCATACAGATGGCTACCTAGAGAAATATTTTATAGGTATGTATCTACACATGGCATCGTATACACACGGATGGGTTTTGTTACTCTATCAGCGGAGCAGACCTGGGAGCAACAACATCCCAACATCCATGCACACACCCAGTGCCCAGATCCTGGCCTCTAACACTGTCCAGTAAAAGGAACAAGGACTTTTCAGAGAAATGGCTGATTCTACAACTGGGGCAGGAAATAACACAGATGAGCCAGGAGCATCTTGTAGTGCTAAAAAGTAAGTGTTCCCTCTCTCTCTCTCTCTCTCTCTCTCTCTCTCACACACACACACACACACACACACACACACACATGCAGTGATGGGGACACAGGAACCAGGTGAAAGAGCTCCTAATAGCCAAAGCTGGAACGATTTGTCCAACTAAATAAAGCAGTACCGGATTACAACTCAAGGTATAAAATAAAAGCCCATGGGTCCATACTGCTATAAATGGCTAAATAAACACAGAATAGTCAAAACTCCTGTACCGAAGAGTTCCAAACAATTGATGTCGAAATCTGCCCTTGCGGAGGTGGACAATAACTCCCCAGTTCTTAAACACGGGTTGTGCACGGTGACTTCCTTCCGAAGATCACAGCATGGGGAATGGGAGAAGGTGGAAAGAGCCACTTTAGGGTGGAGAAACCTGACCAAGAGCACCTCAGCCAGGTGAGCAAAGTTAACACCATCAGTGATAAGCCGTGTTGATACTACGTGATCTGGATAAAACATGATGAAAATGGCACTGTGTTTCTGTGGTCTTTCTCTCAAGAACACATAATTCCTTTCTAGTCACTAGAGAGACAGCAGAAGAATCCCAGTTGAAGGACAGTCTACAAAATACCTGACCAGTACGCCTCAAAATTGTCAAGATAATCAAAACCAAGGAAAGTCTGAGAACGGTTATAGCCAAAAGGAGACCAAGGCGAAATGACTGCTAAACAGAAAGTTTCTTTTTTTTTTAAATCCACGGAAACAATAAATGCTAGATAATGTTAGCTAGAACCCGGAATACTCCAAGAATCGACTCAACTAAAAACTATAGAAATGTTTTCTGATAGGAGCGTTTTGTTCAAGTTCATTCATTGTAAGTACAGATCAAGGGTAACACAAACTGGATTTTTGGATGAACATATGACAGAAAAGGATACATTTTTAGTAAAGTCTTATCTTGGAATGACAGAAATAATTCCATCATATTGTTATTAAAAGGGAGTTATTAGGGGCACCTGGGTGGCTCAGTCAGTTAACATCAGACTTCAAATCAGCTCATGATCTCGCGGTTCAAGAGTTCGAGCCCCACATGGGGCTCTGTGCTGGCTTTGGATTCTATGTCTCCCTCTCTCTCTCTCTGCCCCTCCTCTACTTGTGCTCTGTCCCACTCTGTCTCTCAAAAATAAATAAATGTTTAAAAAAAATTTAAAGGAGTTATTAAAAATTAATGTCAAGTACATATACTCCTTTATCATCACTTCTGATTTTAAAATTTAAGTCCACATGGGGCGCCTGGGTGGCTCAGTTGGTTGAGCGTCCGACTTCGGCTCAGGACATGGTCTCATGGTCTATGAGTTCAAGCCCCACATCAGGCTCTACGCTGACAGCTCAGAGCCTGGAGCCTGCTTCCAAGTCTGTGTCTTCCTCTCTCTCTGCCCCTTCCCCACTTATGTTCTATCTCTCTTTCTGTCAAAATTAAATAAACATTTTTTAAACATTTTATAAAATTTAAGTCCACAAACACTATAAAAAGATGTTATATGCTATTCTTGTAGAATAGAAAACACTGGGGGAAGGGGCACTTGGGTGGCTCAGTCAGTTGAACATCCAGCTCTTGATTTTGGCTCAGGTCATGATCCCAGGGTCCTGGGATCGATCCCTGTGACGGTCTCCACGCTGAGCATGGATCCTGCTTAAGATTCTCTCTCTCTCTCTCTCTCTCTCTCTCTCTCTCTCTTCCTCTGCCCCTCTCCCCCACTCACGTGCTGTCTCTCTAAAATGAATAAAAAAGAAAAAAAATTTTAAAGGAAACATTGAAATGAAATTTTCCCTTTGGAACGAACTCTACTACACACACACACACACACACACACACACACACACACACATACACAATCTCTAAGAAGTTTAACCCCAAGATACATTCCCTCCCTCACTACACAGGTTGGGGATGGTCTGTTCCCCACCTCAGCAGAAGCCTGAGGCTTCATTTTCTGGAGACAATAAAACGAGAACATCCAGACAAGAAGACAGCAGCATGGATGGGTATGGAGTATCAAAATGGGATTAAAGGTAAGTTTACCTAATAGATGTTGAAACCTCCAGTCTTCTTCCCCAACTCAGATCTCAAAGCATCAGCAGCGAGACTTATCAGACCCAGACCCAGATGGTGTAGGCACTCCCTGACAAAATGTCTGGCCCGATTGCCTAGAGAGTTCATAGCCACCAAGCAGCACTCCCCAAAGATACCCGCACACACATGCCCGCACACACGTGCACATACGTATACAAGCGCACAGCATCCAGTGAAGATTTGGGGGTCCTCCTCAGACAAGAAGACAGCCAAGAATCTCTTATCTTTTGAGGAAAGCCTCTCCAAAGAAGCAAACGCAACCTGGAAGATACAGAGGCTGTGTAGGGAGAGGAGAGCATCAGGAAAAATGGCCCTGAATATCTTCAGAGAGATGGGAAGGAGTATGGCATACATGAAACAAAAAGAGGAACCATAAGAAAAAATATCCAGAGAACAAAAATGAGCCCTTAGAAATTAAACCTGGAGTCAGAACAAAAGTTCGGTACACAAGGAGAATGAAAAGACATGCCCAAGATGAGAGAAAATATTTCCAAAACACACATGTGCTAAAGCCTTGTATCTAAAATACACAAAGGAGTCTTGGGGCGCCTGGGTGGCTCAGTCGGTTGAGTGACCAACTTCGACTTAGGTCATGATCTTGCAGTTCGTGAGTTCGAGCCCCCCGTGGGGCTCTGTGCTGACAGCTCGGACCCTGGAGCCTGCTTCCGATTCTGTGTCTCCCTCTCTCTCTGCCCCTCCCCCACTCACACTCTGTCTGTCTCTCTCTCTCTCTCAAAAATAAATAAACATTAAAAAATTAAAAAAATATATATATATATGCCAAGAAGTCTACAAAGAAGTCTTAAAACTGAACAGTAAGAAAACAAACAACCCAATTAAAAAATAGGCAAAATATCTGAACAGATTCCTTCTCAAAGAAGATATACAGAGGTCGAGTAAGCATAAGAGAGGATACTCCACATCACGTGCCATTAGGAATTATAAATGAAAATAACGAGACGCCACTACTCAGTTATTAGAATGGCTAAAATCCAAAACACTGACAACACCAAGTGCTGGCGAGCCTGGGGAGCAACAGGAACTCTCGTTCATTGCTGGTGCGAATGAGAAGCAACGCAGCCACTTTGGAATGCAGTCTGAAAGTTTCTTACAAAGCCAACCACAGCCGACCACACAATCCAGAAATCATGCTCCTTGTATTCAGCCAAATAGGTTGAACACCTGTGTCCACACAAAAACCTACACGTGAATGTTTACAGCAACTTTACTCATAATTGCCCCAAACTAGAAGCAACCAAGATGTCCTTCAGCAGGTGCATTTAGAAACTATCAATGCGAGCAAGTTATTTTGAAATATGGAAGCGAATACCATATTGTTAAGAAGAACGGGAAAGAACTGATAAAAAGAGTTGGAAGTCATTGCTTTGGGAGAAAAATAAATAGTGAGGGCAGGGTGGGAAAGCTGTTTTTCTTGTAGCAAAAGAACAATTGGCTTCCTTGACTATGTCCATGGATAACGGTGATAAAAATAAAAACAGGAAAAAAGAGAAAAATAGAAAAAGAACTGGAGAGGGAGGAAAAAGCTCATACATAGACTGAGCACCGCTGACCCAGCACGGTTCCAGACACCTCTTCGTGCTTTTCCTCAATGAATCTCCCCACACCACACCACATGCCCCAACCACAAAGCATGCATCACCTCTTGTAGGATATAGGTGATACATGAGCAGCCCAGAGGCACCGAGATCCTGCCTGGAGATACACGTCTAGTGAGAGAAGCTCAGTCCGTGCATCTCCCTGTTCCCACCCCTTTGGGCAGCTCTTACCAGCATGTTATTTTTCTTCTGAGGTAGTTCCTCTAAGGAGTCAAGGTCTGGTCCCTTCCCCAAAGCCTTCCTCCAACCCCTGCTGACTTGGGAACATAACTCTGTCAGTGATTTAATTCAATCCAGATGGAGGGCTCCACTTGGCTCTTCAAGCATGCCTTTGGGGAGTGCTGAGATTTGCAGATAAACCTTGCCATGTCAGAGAAGCACAAGAAAACAGGAGGGTGACAGCATATGATGGTTGGGGGTGGGGGAATCATTTAGGGATGAGTTTGAACCTGAAGGAGGAGACTCCTGCACAGCTGTCAGGCCTGTGGCCAGGCTTTGGGCCTTGGGCCACCAGCCCAGAATCTTCGAGGCAGAGACTCGTGTGCTCCACCCATTCACAAATTCCCCAAACACTTTTGAATGCCCTGTGGCAGGCACTGGGGTGGGAGCTCGGGGTGCAGCGTTGAATCAGACACAAACCTCTGCCTTGAGGGATCCACGGTCTAGCAAATGAGACGGTAAGATGGGCAGACATATGGGTAACCAAATATTTATGACCCAGTGGGATCAGAAATAAGCATTATGGTAGAGTCAGGGACAGTACAGGAAAAGAGAGAGTCATAGTCTCGAAGGAATTGACATGGCGCTGGGTTATGGAATATGAAGAGGCACATGCCAAGGCAAGAAGCTGGGAGGCACACCCCAGGCAGAGAAAAGAGCAGGTGCAAAGGCATAGTGGCCTGCATGGATGGTGAATCATAGAGGCAGGGTGAGGAAGGACTCTTGCTTGGAACAGCCCCATATAGCTCAGAGGACCAGGTGTCATGAAATATGGCCTCCATTCCTGGTCCTTCCTAGTGTTATCGCCTAAGGAAAGTCACCTCCTCTTCAGAACCTCAGTTTCTTCACCTTTTTAATGATGAGGGTAGTTTTGAATTTTAAAAAACAATATGAAAAGTATATATTACATTGTGTTCTTAAAAAAAAAAAAAGATATGTTACATACATGTGTGTGATAAAAAACAGGTTTCTTGGTCCAGTCCTCCCTCCCTCTGACTTACCTCCCCAAGGCAAACTCTTTTAATCATTTATGTTTTTGTTTATTTAGGTGGTTAGCCTCTAAAAATCTAAATCAAATGTTTATGGATCTGTTTCTTGATTTGCCAACTTTAGGTAGTCTAATGACTTCATGGTGTGATAAAAAAGAATTTGGTTCACAGAAACTCCCTCCTTTGTCTCTTCTTCTCTGTTCATTCTATCTATCTATCTATCTATCTATCTATCCATCTCTCATCTATTTATCTATCATCATCATCTAATTCTGTCTTCTAGTGGTTACATTTGAACATTGAAACATTGTACCTATACTTCTATTTCTTGTTTTCTCAACTTTATTCAGTAGCTCAACAACTCGGAGAATTTGACTATTAACTCCTCTGGTTTTTATTTCGTTGTCCCCCACAACTCCAGTCTTCCATGGACTCTACATGTATTTTTTTATATTGTCAAGATGATTAACACTGGTATCTGTCTTTAATCATCACTAAGTTTCTATGCATCGTCTACAAGTTGTTTTAAAAAATCAAAAATAGCATTTATATTGTTATGACTGTATTAATATCATTTATTATGGAATCAAAAGTATGCTATAATTACATTGCTTCTATTGTTTTGCTTGCCTTTTTTCCGTGGAGTTGATAATTGCCTTTCTTCCTTGCATTGCTTTTTTTTTTTTTTTAGTGTTTATGTATTTATTTTGAGAGAGAGAGGGAGAGAGCGTGAGTGGGAGAGAAGCAGAGATGGAGAGAGGGAGAGAAAGAATCCCAGGCAGGTGCCACACTGTCTGCGCAGAGCCAGACGTGAGGCGCGATCCCACAAACCACAAGATCATGACCCGAGTTGAAATCAAGAGTCAAATACTTAACCCACTGAGCCACCCAGGTGCCCCCTTCCTTGCATTGTCTTATTTTTTCCTATCCCTAAGTTCTAGTATCACAAGGATAATATAAAATCTATGGAATTTCTAGATTGTAAGCTCCACCAGGCAGGCATTTTTATCTGTTTTGGTCAGTGCTGTGTGTCCTCAATGTGCTATCTTGAACCTGAAATCAGAATGATTTTTATCTACCTCCCAAAACTATTTAAAAATTCAGTTGTACCGGGGCACCTGGGTGGCTCAGTTGGTTGAGCGTCTGACTTTGGCTCATATCACGATCTCGTTGTTTCCAAGTTCGAGCCCCGCATCGGGCTCTGTGCTGACAGCTCAGAGTCTGGAGCCTGTTTCAGATTCTGTGTGTCTCCCTCTTTCTCTGCCCCTCCCCCACTCATGCTCGCTCTCTCTCTCTCTCTCTCAAAAATAAATACAACATTAAAAAAATTTTTTTTAATTCAGTTGTACCAAAACAACTTTTTTTTTTTTAAACTTGATTTTTTTGTTTAAGTGTAAGCAATCTCTACACCCAACACGCGGCTCAAACTCATGACCCGGAAATCAAGATTCTCACGCTCTTCTGACTGAGCCAGCCAGGCGCCCCAATAAACTTATTATGTTTTAATTTATTTTTTAAATTTTATTATTTTTTTTGTAGGCTCCACACCCAACATGGGGCTCAAACTCACACCCCCAAGATCAAGCATTGCACGCTTTTTTGACTGAGCCACCCAGGGGCCCCTTCAAAACAACTTAATAAATGTCAAGTACTATAAACGTAAAATGACTTTCGTTATTTCTACTTAATTTCCTTATTTTTACTCAAATGTAGTAATCCTCTCCATCACCTCCCAGGCTAATGATGATTCAACATCTGTGTGCAGTAATGAGAAGCTCACTTTCTATATTTGGGCATCTCTGATTCCGAGAACATCTTTCCTCTGTCCAGTTTAAAAGGATCTCTCCGTAATTTCTTGCCACTCTTCTTTCCACGCGCTCTTCTTTCCAAGGTCTCTGATTGTCAGGCAGCCTGTTGCTTCCTGGGTCAGCTGTTCAGAAATAGGATCGCTGTATCATGACCTTCTTTGGGCTTATCTCTAAGAAAGCATTTTACTACAACTCCTCCCTTCCTTCCACCCACCATGCAGGTTCCCAACCTTCAGCATCTAACCATGCGGCCCAAAGGGCGGTGTCTCCAACTGCCCACAGGCTCAAGGCCCATTTCAACATTTACAGTAAACATGTGACTGAGCCGAAGTCAAACACTTAATGGACTGAGCCACCCAGTTGCCCCCTTAAAATTTGTATTTGATCATTTTATTAAATGATGAGTGATTCCCGGGGCACCTGGATGGCTCAGTTAAGCATCCGACTTAAGCATCAGGTCATGACCTCACAGCTCGTGGGTTCGAGGCCTGCATCGGGCTGTGCTGACACCTGTTTCAGATTCTGTGTCCCAACCGCCCCCGCCCCCCGCCACTTCCCCGCTTGTGCTCTGTCTCTCTCTCTCAAAAATAAATAAGCATTAAAAAATGTGTTTTTTTAAATGATGAGTGATTCCCATGTCAAGGCTCCAGGAACATTTTTGAGAAAACCGAAGTGCAGATCAGATAATATTTTAATGGGTTTCTTGGAAATATTAACAGTTAGGAACCTCATATAGTCTTCTAGATTGGGAATGTGGGGGTGGGTTTGCTTACAGGCCCTTGAAATCCAAAAGCCAGGAGCGACCGGGCTAAATAAATGGGTGGAGAATGGGAATCCTGGCGGTCTCCGACTTCCGGGGCAATGCCCTTAGGTCCTCTCCGAGCGGTTACCTTCGCTGCTCTGGAGGCCAGCCCAGGGTAGGGGCGAGTGAGACAGGGCAACCTTGATTGTTGAGATGGTGAACTGGGAAGGGACCGGGGGCCAGCATGCTGGGGCTTTGGCTACAGAATGGGCTCATCTTGTGCAGGACTGGAATGAGCCTGGTCTTTTCCTCTCTTGGAGATGTCCTCCAGGAGGTCCTGTGCCTGTACTTCTCCCCAAGAATGAAGGGAGGGGATAAGTTTTGTTATACTAAGATAGGCACAGCAGAGCATCCAGGAAATGACAAAAGAGAAGATATAAAGTGGAGTTATTTGCCAGAGCTCTGAGACGCCCCAGCCCTGGGGGTGGGGGTGGGGGTGGGCAGTGTTAGAGATCTGGGAGGCCTTCCTGGGGAAGGAGGAGTCAGTTGAAGCCTGTGTGTCCAGGTGAGAGTTAAGGGGAGGTATAGAAGTGGCAAAGTGCATGATGTCCACAGGGACTACGGAGGCAAGAGTCGGGTCTGGCCTGAGGGTAGGTTAATTTGGGGAATGCTACGTTTAACAAAGTCACGCAGTCTTCTTTACCACAGAGCTTTTAACATGGTGGTATGACCCGTGAATCTCCAGGTTTCAAATATTCCATCTTCCCCCAGTCACGGACCCTTTATTTAGAAACTGCTGCGGAAACTAGGGAGAAAACACAAAGAGGTTTGACGGGCTAAGATCACGACAAGCCTGACTGAGGTGCTCAGTCTTTCCTGTGTACGAGGAAGGTGGGCTGAATACTAAACATGTAGATTCCCGGGCCCCATTTCCTGATGAGAGCTGGGAAGCAGGGCCCAGGAATCTACGTCTAACAAGCTGATGCCCACGTGAGGGTTCTAGTGACCACACTTGGAGAACTAGGAGTACAGATGAGACAGTATCAATGCTCAGAGGGCCTGGAAACTACAGCTCAGACGGCAGTCACGGATTCAAGCCTCTGTCGGGGTAAAGGGCTGAGAGCTGAGAGCCTGTGGTCACTCCACCTCCCCCTGCTTTAAGGGATGGGGGTGGGGAGAGCTGAGCTGCCTACCTTCCGTAGAGCAGAGGAGGTCCCAGCAAAGCCACTCGTCTCCCCCCTGGTGTCTGTGATCAGGTACTGCAGGTCAGGGCTCACAGACCCAGAGAGCACCCGCAGCAGCCCCTGGAAAAGTAAGCGGACAAGGCTCCCCTCAAACCTTGCTTCTTCCAGGAAGCCTCTCCTGACTTCCTCCTCCTTTCTACGCTCCTGCAGTGCTCATTTCTGGAACACACGATCTCCCTTGGCTACACCTCTTCCTGATGTCTCTACAACGGTCGTTTTCAAGCTTATGCAAACACTGATAGCTTTGTCTCATGAAGCGGGGAGCCTTAGGGATACTGTCGACAGCTGAAGGTCTATGGACTGTGGTTAGAGGTACAAAGACAGCAACCGAGGGACAAATACCAGCGATATAGCTGGCCAAGGAGAAGGGGGAGGGGGGTCAGAAATCTCCCATCCATTAGGACTCAACTTCAATAAAGTAGATTAATTAAGAGATAGCAGAGGGGCGCCTGGGTGACTCACTCAGTTAAGCCTCAAACTCTTGGTTTCGGCTCAGGTCATGACCTCCCAATTTGTGGGTTTCAGCCCCACAGGGGGCTTGCTCTGACAGCACAGAACCTACTTGGGATTCTCTCTCCCTCGGTCTCTGCCCCTCCTCCGCTCATGTGCACACATTCTCTCTCTCTCTCTCTCAAAATAAATAAACATGAAAAAAAATTTTTTTAAAGAGACAGCAGAAAGGCTACCTACTGTCAGGCTCATTTATATGACATTGTGGAAAAGGCAAACTCATGGAGACATACATTAGCTCAGTGGTTATCAGGGCAGATTGGGGGATGAACTGAAGAGAGTAAATGCTTTGCAGTCAGGCTTGGAGGCAGGAGGAGGGGTGGGTTAGAGAAGGCTCCAGAAAGCACCCTACCTCCATAGACCACATGACAGTAGTGGAGAAAGATCAGCCTGCTCAGCCAGCACACAGAACCCTCCCAACCCTGCCCTGGCCACTGACTAATGTCTTAGGGACGTGACAGGCCCAGAAAGTACACTGCCAAAGATTCCTTGAGCAGTGGGTCATAGGATCTCAGGGGGAAAATGAACTTAACAGTAAAAGCAGCTGACTTGATTAGAGCTTCCCATGTGCCAGGTGTGGTGTGCTACAGGCTTTACATATATTATCTCATTTAATCTTCACAACAATCTATGGAGTTATTATGCCCCCATGTAACAGAGGAGTGGACTGGAGTCTAGAGATGTTAGGTGATCTGCACAAAGTGACACAGTTAGTAAGACAGAACGGAATTTGAAGTCAGGAACCTCTGGCTTCAGAGCCCTAGGCCTCAACCACTACTGCTCTTTACTGCCACACAGGCTACCTCCCATCACCCCAGTGACAGGGGAGTCTCTTCCCCCGCCTTCCTGCAGGGCACCTATCCTGCCTTGGTTTGCACACATCTATTGGCGGGTACTCACTATTTTCCCAGGAAGATCATGCTTAAATGAACTTAAAGTTGACTTCTGAGTACATCCACCCACACTCAGTCACCCCTTTGGGGCCTGAGATAGTTGTTGGTGCTGCCCGTCAAACATTTCCACCTTCTCTTGGGCACTGGGTAGGATTGTACTTCCTGGCCTCCTGAAATTAGGTATTCCCACATGACTTCCTCTAACCAAGGAAATGTGAACAGACACTTTAAAAGCCAGTGTAAAGTTCACCACATTCCTATGCTGCAGGGTTTGGGGGGCTCATGTCTGTCTGGAGGAAAACCCACTTGGCTTGGACCCCCCTCCAAGTGACCAGGACGAGCAGAGCCCCCCACCCCCCTCAAAAGTGCCCTGATCTGTGCTGGGTGCAAGAAATAAGTCTTAGCTGGGTAAGCCTGAGATTTGGGGATTGTTCGTTACAGCAGCAATGTCTCGCCTATCCTGGCTGACTGGGTCCCACAGAGCAAGTCAATCTGCTCGGGGCCAGCAACAACCCAGCCTCCCCCAAGTCTTCGCTAAGTTATGTAGCCCCAGTTTTTTCAGCTGAGCCTCCCATGACTTGGTGAGCTGACTTCTTACCTACCTGCTCTTTTCCTCTGGACACATCGCGATGTGAGAACTGGGCACAATAGTCCAGGAGCAATTGGCAAAGCCTGTTGCCTCCTCCCTCGTCCTCAGTGCCCTCCCCTAGTGATGCAGCCAATGGTTCCACTGGGCCTTCATCAGGTAGATAAGGTAGTCCCAGCCGCCGATTCTGTTCCCACCTGCCTGGTCCTAATTCTTTGGGCCCTGGATAAAGAGAAGGCTCAGGATTTAGAATTAGACTGACCTGGCTTTTAATCTGGACTTTGCTACTAACTTACTGGGTTACTGTGGGCAAGTTACTTAACCTCTCTGAGCCTTTTTCTCAAACGAAGGACAGAAATAACAAGACCGACCTTGACATAGTTTTAAGTATCAGGTAAAGTACCCAGAATCCCCCTGGTGTCCAGTGGGTCTGTGCAGATACTATTTCCCTTCCTTTCCCCCTCACCTCCTTCTCCTTCAGGCTCCCAAGATGGGGAAAGGGGAAAGCATTTCTGCAATGAGGCCCCGGGTGATTCCTATACCACTGCTGTGCCCTAAACCAAGTCTTAGGCCAGCCAGGGCCCCCCCCCCACCCTCCCTTTTCCAGGTCGCAGCTGTCTGCCCCCACCCCAGTCCCCATTCCAGGGGGCTGCCCCATGGGGCTGGGAAAGAAGGAAGTGGACTCTAGGCTGCAGATGTTCAGAGCTCAGAGAAGGCTGCTGAGCTAATCCCGAGGCTGCTGGCAAGGCTGGGCCAGAGCCTCAGAAGTAGGCTTCCAAGAGGCCCTCTCCTGCCTGCCGGCTGCCTGTGGCTCGGCTCAAATTTCCGAGGCCCCCAGCTCAGGAACAGCTGCGTGGCTTCCCCTCCCTGCCTCCGTTTTCTCTTCTCTCTTCCCCCGACATGAGTCAAATGGACAGCGGAGCAGCGCTAGCCAGGGGTCTGGATGGAATCCAGACGTCTCCCAGCCACTCGACCCAGTTCTCTGAAGCCTTAAGGAGCTCAGACCCACGAGGTTTTGGGGGCCTTTCAACTGGGGGACACATTTCCTGCTGCTCTTCGTTTGGCGGAAAACCTCGGGCCCAGCTTTGATGCTCGGATTTTTGTCTGCCCCTCTGCTCCCTGGCTGGGTGGGCTTTTCAAGATAAACTCTAGCCAGTGTGGTGGAGCGGAACTAGGCTTGGAACTGGGACCTCTTAGTTTAACAGCAACCCTACCTCTAAGCCTCCCCAGCTTCCTCCTCCCCCCAAGTCTCTGATTGCCTCTTCCAACTGCCTCCTGGGGTGCTGGCCTTTTGACCTCTCTTCCCCATCATCACCCAATCATCACCACCCCCAGCAGAGGGGTGTGCATGTGGGTGCACGTGCTCGTGTGTGTGCTCACTACCATTTTCTGGATGCTTGTTACATGAAAAGCTTGCTTTATTTTATCCTCCCTCATCTCACTTTTTCTCTCTGACAAATACGGAAATGGAGAAGAGAGGGTGAGAATCTTGACTTATTCATGGAAATAGGAAATGACAAAGGCAAGGTTTGATCCCAGTTTTGATGTTCTGATGACCTCTGAGCCCACTATGCCCTTTCTCCAGCCAACCATGGGGCCTGGTAAGGACCAGATCAGTCACCTGCCCGGGAGCATGCAGGGCAGCTGCGTGATTTATCCCCATCCGGATACTGAGCCCACATCAGCCACAGATGTGTGTATGCCCTTTCAGGGTTGAGTCCGAGGAGATCCTGATTGAGCTAGTGGGGGGGGACCCCACCATCCCAGTGTGCCAGGATGGAGCGTGTGATGGGGTGGCAGAATCTGTCGTTCTCGGCCAGGTCCCCAGTCCCTGGCACAGGACTGTCCCTTTTTGTGCTGGGAGTGATTCCAAATGAACATAAGGGGACTTTTCATGAGTGACCTCATCCACCGAAGCTGGTGTCCACCAAAGAAACTGGGTTCTGAGCCAAGGCGGGGGAACGCCTGCCGTCACGGATTTGTTGAAGGACTGCATGCAGGGGTCCACCAGGTGTCTCCTAAGCTGTTTTCAAGGGTAATTTTGACTCTATGTAATCTCTGCCTGTAATTACAAACTAAGTCCAAATATGAAGAGCTGTCCTTTCCTCCCAGGGAACTTGTCTCTAATGGTGGGATCCCAGGACAGGGGAGAAGTCCTAAGAGGGACTGGAGACCTGGGGTCTTTAGAGAACCGGGTCCCCAGAGCTCCCTGTTGCTTCTCCCCATCTAGGTTTTTGGTGTGGCGCAATGCGGGAGCGTTGGACAGAGAATGGGATCTGGGCTCCAACGTGGCTCTGCAGAGGGACCCTGAGCAGGTCACTTATCGTCCATCTGGGCCCCAGCTTCCCCATTGGACAGACAAGGCTGTTGGACGAGTAATCCTGCTGAGATGCTGGGGCCCCTGGGGGCTCCTTCTGGGATGGGCAGGGCCCTGAACCCCAGCCTAGGGGGGCAGCACTGACTCTAAGACCGCTGTGTCTTGCCTGAGGCTCCCAGAAGCCTGTGCCCACTAACTGGTGCTTGCTTCTGGTTCGGGGCCGGCTGCTAGACCTGCTTCCAGCGACGGTGTCATCACTTCATTTTCCAGGTGAGAAAAACACCTGTGTTGCCTGTGGGCCTTCCCCTTCCCAACACCTCCATCCTCCCTCTGTCCCTCTGTTGTGATGTCCCCATGTCCTGTGTCTCATGTCCTAGCCAGGACTGCCCTTCTGCAGAGCCTCAGGTCCAGGTGCCCGCAGGACCTCCCATAACCAACTAGGCACCCCCATTTCCTCAAAGAACTGCCCTCTGCCCTCTTCCTCTGTTTCAAAGTCTACATTTTGGCTTGAAATAGTCATGACCCCAATTATCCTTCAATACCAGCTGGGTCACCTTGGAAAGGTCACCTCAACTCTGAGCCTCAGCTTTGACATCTCGAAATAGGGGCTCTAATAATAATAGTAATTCCAGCAGTGACCTCGTGTTGGATGCTTATCATGAACCAGGCTGAAAATCAAGTCTTTACATACAACTCAACACCAAAAACACAAACAGTTTGAGGGCACCTTCGGTTAAGCACCCAACTCTTGATTTTGGCTTAGGTCATGATGTGAGATCGAACCCCAATTTGGGCTCTGTGCTGACAGCCTGGAGCCTGCTTGGGATTCTCTCTCTCCCCCTCTTTCTGCCCCTTCCCCCCTCACAGTAAATACACATTAAGAAAAAATCTGATCAAAAAACGAGCAGAGGACCTGCATAGACATTTTTCCAAAGAAGACACAGAGATGACCAGCAGACACATGAAGGGATACTCAACATCACTCATCATCAGGGAAATGTAAATCAATTGACCACAATGAGATGTCACCTCACACCTGTCAGAAGGGCCAGAATCAAAGCAACAAGAAATAACCAAGTGTCGGTGAGCATGTGGAGAAAAAGGAACCCTTGTCCACTGCTGGTGGGGTACAGCCACTATGGAAAACAGTAGGGAGGTTCCTCCAAAAATTAAAAATTAAAAAGAATTAAAAATAGAATTACTATATTATCCACCACTGGGTATTTACCCATTGAATATAAAAATACTAATTTAAAAAGATACATGCACCCCTATGTTTATCACAACATTATTTACAAGAGCCAAGATATGGAAGTAACCCAACTATCCATCCGTAAAAGAATGGATAAAGAAGTTGTGTGTGTATATACACACACACACACACACACGCACACACGCGCACACACACACACACACACACACACACACACACACACTGTAATATTACTCAGCCGTAAAAAATAATGAGCCCTTGCCACTTGCATCAATGTGGATGGAGCTAGAGGGTATTACGCTAAGTGAAGTAAGTCAGAGTGCACAGCAGCAAAAGCCAAAAGCCCCTCCATCATCAATCAACCCTTGGGGTGAGCAGAGTCCCAACCAGAGTCCTCCCCATAAAGTGTTAGTCCTCTCATGGGGACTATGATTGCGAAGGAGCACATCACCTGCTTGCCAGGGCAGCGGCTGGGCAGTGCGTCCTGGAGAGTCTGACTTGCTTTGGCCTTTATCCAGATCCCGTGGCCCCAGGGCTGAGGGACAAGGAGATGGGAAGAGAAGGAAAGTGGGAAGGAGGAAAAGGGTGAGAACAAGCTCCCGTGGGAGCCTCTGAAGCTCCATCACATACTGTGATGTATGAAGCCTAATGTGCCTGAGCCCCCACCAAAGCCCTCCTGAATACCATCAACTGGACAGGGCTTGGCCTGTTTAGGTGGGGAAACTGAGTCCCAGGGATCAGCAGTGGCTTGCCCAATCTGCAGCCACACCAGGGATCAAACCCAGATCTTGTGATTCCCAGTTTGGGCTCGCTCTGCCTTCTTGACATCAGCGTGGCGCCTGAGTGCAGGCTTGGAGGGGATGTTCTGCCTCCCCTGTGGGCCCATTCTACAGTTGGGGAAGGAGATGAGTGGGTCGGTCTCCTTCCATCAAATGGGCAGGGGACGGAAGAGCGAGGGCTGGAGCTGGGGCCCTTGTTCCAGCTGCCCCCTACGGTCCCTGCAAGCCTATTCTGCCCTAGCAGCTTCCCTCTCCATCCTTAAAATGGAAACTTTATCTCCCTGGCAGGTGGTTGCGGAACCCAATGAGACCAACCATACCTACGGAAGGGAGTTGCAGGCTGTGACGCCGAGGGGAGACAGGCATACTGCCTCCTCTGGCTCAACGTGGCCCTGGGGAAGGCGAGGTCAGGCTGTCCTGTGCTGCTGGAGGTAGGACTGACCCAAGTGGGTGTTTCCCTCACCTGTCTCTGCGGTTGGCTTCGGGCCCCTTTGGCCAGTAACACACTTAAACCAAACCCTGGCTCCTGGCCGCGGCCCCCAGCTTCGGGAAAGAACTACAGGCAACGTGCCTTAATCTGCCCACCTCCCCGGACTTGGGCTAAATTAAGTGCATCCCAGGCAGTAGTTCCTTCCCTAGAAACTGAACACGCTCTTCTTCCCTCCCCCCTCCCCCCACGCACAGCTGTCCCTTCCATCAGGCCAGGTGGCTGCCGAGTTGACAGGCCTCCCAGCCGTGGCCCCGGAGGCTGTCCTCTGGCCCCTGGCTGTCCCTGGGTGGTGAGTGGGGGGACAGCAAGAGGAAGGGAGCTACCCCCATACCCTCACCACAGCGCAAGCCCAGGTGGAATGTTGAGGCTAAGCCCCGCCCACCCGCCTTCCCCTCTTCCTTCCACACATACTTTTCCAACCCCTTCTGAACACCGGGCAGGCTCCTCCAGGCACGTGAAAGACAAAACGGATCCCTGCCCTCATGGAGCTTATGTTCCCCTGAGGGGGACCAAGAGGGAGCACACTGGCTATAAAGTAAGCAGCATTAGAAGGTGCGAGTGTTACGCCTACAAAAGAGAAAAAGGAGACATCCGTAAAGGGGCCAGGATTGCGGTGAGGCGGAGGCGGCAAGCACTGCAGGCTGAATGAGGGAGGTCTGGACAGGCTTCCCAGGGAGGAAAACAGCTGAGGAGGCCTCGGGACCGCCCCCCCCCCCCCACCCCGAGCCCCCTCAAGCAGGGTTAAGGTTGGAGATGGCCTGCATCTGGCGGTAGTTCTGACTTTTTGCAGGGGTGGGAGGGACGTAGAGTTGTTGACATGGCTATTCTGGGTCAAGCTAGGGGAACAGCTTCTCCCTGTCCTGGGCAGGGAGGAGGCTCTCCTGCGGGTGTAAGAGCCCATGGAGCTCAGGTGGGCCCAGAGGGAGACCCGCAGTCGGGATGAGGCCAGCGTGAAGCCCCCGCCCGTGCCAAGCATTTGGGCCTTATTTAAAACAAAAGAAGCCCCAGTGGACACACGCTGACACAGGCCTTCGCTGGGCACGCCGAGCCACGTGGCAAGGGGGGGGGCGGGGCAGCCACAACACGGGTGCTGCGAGAGGCATGGTGTTTGTCCCAGACCTGCCCTCCCCTCCTACATGCGCTCCCACACACTGTACCGCACAGGCTCACACACGTGGCACAGCACACACCCATCCACACGATGAGAACACGCCCACGACACACATACCCACTCGTACCGCACCACCAGACTCCGAAGGACCCCCTGTGCACACTCACACAGACAAATGCCACACAGCGGAGACCCACAGCACATATACACACGCCGTATACCCACGCACAATACGCCACAGACCCATCACACACACACACACGCACACACGCACAGGTCTACACAAACACACGCATAACCTCACATCACAGACCCACCTCGTATATCCACCCACTGCCACAAACACACAGGCCCCCCCGCCGGCCCCTCAAAACACTTTGTCGTACATAAGGCACAGGCCGAGAGCATCTAGACTAGCTGTCCAAAACTTTCTCTGTCACTTACGGAGCCAGGCGGGTTCTGACCTCCTGACTGGCCCCGATGAGGAATCCATCGGGCACCCACTGTCTCTCTGTTCCAAGGCAGCACAGAGGGAGAAGGTCAGAATTTTCTATGTGTTTTCACTTCATAAAATGCCCACTCGCGAGGGACCTTTTCTTTCATCACGTGGGGCTCTCTGGGACAAGGGGAAGGTCCTCTGGCATAAATACCAGAAATCAGGTTTCACTCCTAGCCTGTTGGCTACTGGGTACATGTGTGTGTCACTGGGTAAGATACCGTCCTCCTCTAAACCTTAGTTTCTCCACCTGCAAAATGGGAATGGAATCTGCTTCTGCCAAACTTCTCCGCCGGGGTGAAATTCCGTGTGAAGTTGCTTTGCAACTTGAAGAAATACCAGTACAAAATAGGATTGCCAGTAATTTGGGCAAATTGTACAGGCTTTGTTGCCTAACCAAGGCAGGAAGCTTGGGGGGGTGGGTGGGGGGAACCTATCTTCTTTTCTTCTGTCTCCCCTGCTGCTTCTAGGGGGAGGCTCACTGGAGTCACAGAGAAATTGAGATGGTGCTTGCAACGCGGGCCATCTCTTCTCATCTCAGCACCCGGCAGGAAGTGATTCTTGCCAGCAGTCATTCTCCCGTGGGCTGTGCAGGGCAGAGAGGTTGGGGATGGCGAGGACGCCAAGGCAGGGCAGAGAGCCCAGCTGAGGAGGAGAGACAGAGAGCTACAGCATCACCAAGGCGCGGCCTGCCCACCCTGCTCGGGGCTGACACCAGCACTCTACAGAAAGCACTGGAAGGACGCCAGCGCTGGAAGAGAGCTTCTTAGTGCAAGGTTGCAGTTGCTCTGAGCGGTCTCGGGGCCGGGGGTCCTAGGCAAGAAGGTGACTAGATCCCTGTGGCACGCTGTAAAAACATGCAGGAAGCTCTTAAAGCTTCCTGGAAAATGGGGACTCTGTCCTTCTCAAAAGCCACCAAAGGTTCTAATAGTCTGGGTGGGGGGCCCAGGTTGGCACCTCTGAGCCAGCACTGCTTTGTTTGGGTCTCTCTCCTGTAACAATCCTAATGGTACCCTCTGGAGAGAGGGCAGCGGTCCTGGGGCTTTGGGGACCAGGCTCACTCATTCTAGTTTCTCTGTCTTGTTGAGGTCCTGCCCTCGTCTTCTGATGTGTCTGCATTCTGGTCCAGGAGATCGTGGGGCAGCCCGTAGCCTCTGCCCCAAAGGGTGGGGAAAGGAGCCCTCTCGCTGGCCATTCTATTTGTCACCCCTCCCCCCACGTCTCTCTTCCCCTTTCTGCTATGAACTTGGGGAGGCTCATCCTTGTAGACTGAGTCTTCCTGGCTCCTCTGCCTCTGGTTTCTGATCAGCTTGACCAAAAGGAGGCCCGGGGGGGGGGGTTTCTGGAGGACAAGAGGAGCAAGCCCCAGGGGTATTCCTCCCTGGCTCCTCTCCTTCCTCACAAACATGTCTCCATTGGCAGATGTGACCTCCATGATGGCAGTTCCCTCAGGAGACCCCTCCTCCATGGCTCCGGCTCTCAAGGGGTCCAGAACACAGTTTCCTCTTCTGATCCCAGCAGCCTGGGGGTAGTAAAGGCTTCCTACTGTGGCTAGTCTCTGGAGCCTCTCCATTTCCTGCCTGTTTCCCTCCCCGACCCACATCTCTGTCAGTAATCTATTATAGCATCTTCACGGGTGTCACCCGAGGTGACTCTGTGTCCTATAGAGACCCTACTGGATACAGCCCTTAAGGGAGAGTGATGTATAAACAGCTGGTCCAGATGGAGTGTTACTGACTCTTGGTGTCTAAGCTCTGGATCATCAGCAGCAATCCCTCTCCCTCTTCTCTCCCTATAGATTCTGCTTCTCCTACTGTCTCTCTTTCTAGATGTGCCGTGTGACACCCAAGTGTTGGTCTGAACACCTTCTATTAAATCAAAAACGGCTATCTCAGCACCTGAATGAATTGGCTGAGAACCTGAGGCGATGAGACTGCCTTTCTCAGCCTCAGTCAAAAGTGTAGGGACCCCAGAGTCAGCTGTCAACATCCTTCTTAATGCAAGAGTCATGTCATGATGGCCAGCCGAGTTCTGCTTGTGTACTTCCAGAGACGGGGAGCTCGGTCCTTCTCGACGCAGTCCACTCTATTGACAAATGGCGTGCCGTAATAACAAGCTCGAAGCAAAATCTGCCTCCCTCAAATTTCTGCCCACAGGACACAGCCGTGACCTTCCCACAAGTCTGCGCCATCTTCCACACAGCACAGCAGCCTTTCAAAGACTTCAGTAAAAACCGTGTCCTCCTGAACCTTCTTTTCTCCAGGCACTTCGTGTCTAACCCACCCTCCATGCGGATCTTGATTTTGCGCACCAGCACAATTCACAAGGGTTTTGGTCACTAAGCCCCACATCTGACCAGTGAAGGCTACACCTTCCCCTGTGACTGCTAGGTGGAGAAAAACATACTCCATGGCCAGCAAAACACAGCAAATTCCCCTCCTTTGAAGGCCCGCTCTGAACATTTCTGTCACCTGTCTCTATCCTCAACCTCAACCAAATTCCAAGACACTCTCCCATAATCTTGGACACACAGTAGGTGCTCAAGAAACGTTAGTTCCCTTTCACCTTACGTGATCTCAATACCTACGTGTCATCGTTAATTCAAAGAAATAACATGCTTCCAGTACATTCTAGTTCCAGAAGACACAAAGATTTTTTTTAAATATATTAAGGCTTCACCAAAAGAAAAAAAATTAAAAAGATATGTCCCCTACCAACAGAGAGCTTAAAATAAGACATAAATAAGCAAATGAACAATAAGATACTATAATAAGTGTTACATAGTCCCGCCTTCCAAATTTTTGAAAATTATTCTACATAATTAATTTCCCACAACATTGTGGAGAGAGGTAGTGTTTCAGTCCTCCGAGAGGTAACCAAAAACGGAACAAGCATCTGTATAAAAAAAAAGATCACTAGGTTGTGGATATAATATATATTATAATATATCTTGAAGTATACCATGATTATTTTTCCTAATTTATACATATAAAAAATTTCCTTGGAGTCAATAATTTCTTCTTTATTGATTTACCATATTTTATACATACTTAGAAATTTTCATCCCCAGAAGCCCATGGAATGACACTTTTAAATTGTTGAAAGTAAAAAGAAAAAAAAATCTGCCAACACAGAATTACACCCATTGAAATACACTTCAAAAATCAAAGTGTGAGGTTGTAGGAAAATGATGACAATGACATCATTTTTAAATCTCCCCTAATCATCACAGGTAAACAGAGCAACCAGATAGCAAAACCAAAAACTCACGGACAACACAGCAAAAATAGATGATAAAACTCTAGCAAAGACAAAACCAAAAAATTCTGGCAAGACTGATCAAGAAGAGATCAAAATTACCAATATTGGGAATAAAAAGAAGATAGCAGTTAAACCCTACAGATATTAAAAAGATAATAAAGGGGGCACCTGGGTGGCTCAGTCGGGTGAGCTTCCAACTCTCAATTACGGCTCAGGTCATGATCTCAGGGTCGTGGGATTAAGTCCTGTGTCAGGCTCTGCACTGAGTGTAGGACATGATTAAGATCCTCTGTCTCTCCCTCTGCCCCTCTCCCCTGCTGACATGCTCACTCTCGCTCGCTCTCTCTCTCAAAAAAAAAAGGGGGGATGCCTGGGTGGCTCAGTCGGTTGAGCATCCCACTTTGGCTTGGGTCATGATCTCACGGTTCGTGAGTTCGAGCCCCGCATCAGGCTGTGTGCTATCAGCTGGGAGTCTGGAGCCTGCTTCGGAGGCTGTGTCTCCCTCTCTCTGCCCCTCCCCCGCTTGCACTCTATCTCTCTCTCTCTCTCCAAATTAAATTAAATTAAACATGTTTAAAAAGATAATAAAGGAATATTATAAACAACTTGATGTCAACAAACTTGACAACGTAGATGAAATGAATTTCCTTGAAAGACACAAATTACCAAATCCGAATTGTCTTATATCCATTCAAGAAATCAAACCAAAGAGAATCTACAACTGAGTTATTTGAATGAATAAGAATATTTATCAAGGTCGTGGGCTACAAAATGAGAATATAAAAATGGCTTGCATTTCCATTCACCAGTCACAAACAGAAAAGATGTATTTTTAGGAGATGCCATTCATAGTTGAAATAAGAGATAGAAGGTACCTAGAAACAAATTTTGGGAAAGATGTGTAAGTGGAAAAATTGTAAGTCTTTAGGAAAGATAGGAAGACAAGTAAAGGAGGCATAGACCATAGGCGTAGATTGTAATATTCAGTATCTTAAAGATGCCAATCTCTCCTCCAACTGATTTAGAGGTATAATATTATGATTCCGATATAAATCCTAACGGGTTTTCCTATGAAATTTGATAAACCATCTCAAATCTATTTGCAAGAGCCAAAAGCCAAGACACTCTTGAAGAACAAGATGGGCACGTTATTTCACCAGACATCTAGAATTACTAGAAAGCTATAGCAATTAACACAGTGTGGCTCTGTTGCAAAGATAGACAAATTAACAATGACACAAAATAAAGAGGCCAGACACAGACCTTCGTTTGTTCGGAAATCGCCTTCATGACCAGACTGCACTTGCAGATCTATGAGGAAATAATGGACTAGTCAATAAGTAGTCTCAGGACAAATTTTTATCCAAAGTGGGGAATAATGGAGTCCGAGCTCTACTTCACAGCAAGGGGAGAAATCAATTTTAGGAAGTTGTAATACTTAAATGTGAAAAAGCAAAACTGTAACAATTTTAGAAGAGTATCTTCACGACCTCGGTGTAGAGAATGATTTTTTTAACTCAGAAAGTGAGATAAATATAGGAAAATGCTGATAAATACAACCACTGTGTTTGTTTTCTATTGCTGCACAATAAATTCAGCAGAGCTTAAAAGCACGCCCATTTGTTGGCTCACAGATGAGTTGCCCAGAAACCCACACACGGCATGGCTGGGTTCCCTGCTCAGGGTTTCACAGGCCAAAAGCAAGGAATGGACTGGGCTGTGGTCTCTGGGTCCTCTTCCGAGCTCACGGAGTTGTGGCAGATTTAGCTCCTTGAGGTTGTAAGACTGAGGTCCTTGGGTCCTCGGTGGTGGTCCATCAAGATCTATTAGTTTCCTGGAGACCACCTTCATTGCCATGGAGCCCCTCCATCTTCAAAGCCAGCAACGGTACATCAAATCTCTCATGCTTCGAATCTCTGACCTTTTCCGTTTCTGATCTCTAGACTCAGGCTTGAAGGGACCATGTGACTTGGTCAGGCCCAACTGGATAACATCCCACTTGGTTAACTCATACTCAGCTGAGTAGTAATCACAGCCATATCTGCAAAATTCCTTTTCCCACAGACTAGAACATGATCCCCAATGATACCTATCATATTCCATAACTCCAGTGGGGGGACATTATACCAGGGTGATGGGCATGGCAGTCATCTTAGAAGTCTGCCTGCTACGACTGCATTACCATTAATAACTTCTCTCCTGCAAAAGACATTTATAAGAAGGTGGAAAGGCAAGCTACAGAGTGGGATAAACATTTTCCAATATACATAGTTGATAAAAGAGTTGTATCTCCAAATATATTTTTAAACTCCTACAGATTAATAAGAAAAGACAAAACAAAAACAGAAATAAGCATTTCAGAGAAGGAATGCAAAAGAACAAATGTAAGAAAACATGCTCATTATTGATTGGGGAGAAATGAATGAAAAAACCCAGTAATACACCATTGTGCCCCCACCAAATCAGCAAAACTGTAGAAAAGCTGATAGCATCAAGTACTTGCAATGAATTTGGAGTAATGGGAACTTACACACACTTCCAATGTGAGTTCCCATCGCTGCGATCTCTTGGGATAATGAATTGCAATTAACCGTAAAGTTGAAAATGCACATGGTCTACAACCCAACAATTCCACCCCCTGGGTCATACTTGACAGAAATATATGTGCATGGATGTCCAAAGCAGTAAAAGCCTGGGAACAATAGGAAACAATTCAAATGCCATCCACAGCAGAACGTATAAAGAAATGATAATATATTCATATAATGGATGACTTCAGAGGCAACTATATGGTTCCATTTCTTAAAACTGGTGGGGACAACGCAGGCGTTGGTTCCAGTCTTCCTTCAAGAAGTCTTTCCGACTCCACTGTCCCTTCCCCTGAACAGAAGTCAGAGGAGGGCAGGTGCTTAGCGATCTGGAGCCTAGCCCACAGTGTCACAAACACGGGCACAAGGGAAGAGGACATCTGTCAGACTTTCCAAGGGCTTCTCTTGATGCCCTCCTCCTTTCCTTCCCAGTGCCCATCTGTAATATTCTCTGCATCTTTCAAGATCCTTGGAGACCATCCTAGTCCACGCACCTGATGAGAACCTGAAGCTCAGAGAGGTCAAAGGGTGTGCTTGAGGCACACAGGCACAGGGAGGCGGCCCTGGCTCCCTGCGGTCCGTGTCCTCCTTATTGGCAGCATCCAGGGCTAGGTCATATCTCTGTTCATAGCATCCTTGAAGATAGTCCCTTATAACCAGTAGGTGCTCAGCAAATGCCTCCTCCTCCCTCCAGGTCCTTAGCTAACTTTGAACGAGAGCTTTGCAAAACTATTAATTTGATGCTGCTACACAGGAAATGACCAGCAGATGACAGCATTTACCTTTCCCGGCTCCTCACTCTTCCCCAATTGGAAGCACAAGGGGAGAAAAGTTGGCTTTTCCGTTCTCCAGACTCTGCCGTCAGGGCGTCCAGAGTGCCTATTGCTCCCATTTGAGGCTCTCATCTGCCTACTCCTTTGCTGAAATCAACATATATCTGCAGAAGCTCCAGTTTTAGCCGCAGAAGGAGAGCACAAGGGGTATGCAACCACAACACGAACGCTTTTACTCTCTACAGAGCCTTATGAAATGCTGCGATACAGTGGGCGGGGAAGGAGGCTTACTCAAGGTTCCCATTTTCATTCGGGGAAACTGAGGCTCAGAGAGGCAAGCCAATGGGCTCAAACTCACACAGCATGGTCAAATTTTCTGATTCCTACTCCAGCGCATCATGTTCATTTTACCACATCCGTTCTCAAAGGCAAAACCTTCCCTGAAGGCATTTTTCAGCTCATACATACAGACAGGAGATCTGAAAGTTAAAAAAATCATCCAAAATGCTATATGGTGACTAACAAAGGAACAGCACAGAAAAGGTGTGGGGGCTCAGAGGAGCAAACCTTACCCTTTTCAGGGTGGGGGCGTGTGAAGAACTGTGAGGTCAGGGAAGAGCTCCTGGAAAGAGAGGAGCTCTTACTCTTGAAAGCAGTCAAGACATACAAAAGGAAAGGAGCCGTGGCGCAAGTTGTAGATCAGGATGCCAAATGTGTGGCCTGGGTCTGCTACTCTCCTTGTTCTTCCACACCCTCCAGCACCCATGCCCATGGCAGACATCATTAATCAATTGCGGGACTCCCCACCCTGAGCTCAGTGCCTGCCCAGAATCCATTTTAGCACAGGGCTCCAGGCATCCGCTACCAACCCACAGCAGATGGAAGGCAGATGAAGCCTCTTTGTGCCTCCCCACCCTGCTCTGTGGCCTCCCTGCTTGCCCACTATCCTTTACTGCGCACTTAACTGGGTGCCTGGAGCTGTGCGGAGTCCTTTACACAAGCCTTCCATTTAATCCACTTGACCACAAAGCCCCAGTTTTACAAATAGGCAAAACTGAGGTATAGAGGTGCTAAAAACCTCCAGGTGGCAGCACCAGGATGCAACCCCGAGCCTGTGTGTCTCCAAAGCCCATGCTCTGAAAGTGCCAGAGAGTTGTGATAAGCCACTGGGGGGGTTCAGGGGGGCTGTAATTGAGGTCAAATTTTCTGATGGGAAGGTAATGACAAGACTAACTGGTCTGCAGTGGACACTGAGTCCCACAAAACACAGGGCATCGGAGATGCTTTGTTTGTTCATGCATTCCTGGGACATGTATTTACTAAGCACCTACTATATGCCAGATACCTTCTATGCTGGGAGCAGAGCGGTTAACAAATGTAACAAGACACCTCACCCTCAGTTGGGGAAGTCTAACAAATGAGTGAGTCGGCCTTACTATTTGTCAGGTGCTGTGGGGAAAAATAAAGGGTGGAGAGGGCCATAAAGAGCTATAAGGGCTTTCCAGTCTGGAAGATAAGGGATGGCCTGAGGGCCTGAACTGTTTGGAGCGACTGAGGCAAATCAAAATAAAGCCTTAAAGATAAGATGGATCCTGATGCTCTCTAGGCAAATAATGGTGGTGAAGAGTAAGCTGGGGAGGAGAGATGAGGGCCTTCCAGCAACATGTGGAGCTCCTAAGGCCTTCTTCACTCTACCAAAGGTGATGTGGCTGGGGGAAGGGCAGCCTTATTCAGAACACACAGGCTCCTGGGCCCCCTTCTGGTTCTGCTAGATGTGGGATGGAGGCAGGGTTCCATTCATGCATCATACATTTGAGCACCTAATGGAATCGATTTCATTCTTTGGACATCTCTGACCACTGCCAACAGCCGGCCCTTTCGATGAGGTTGGAGCAGGGCGAGAGATGAATTTTCAGCCTCTGGGCCCTTACTCTCAACAGGGCCATGAGTGGGAACTTAGCGTGCCACGAACAGTAGAAAGTATGGAAACTGGCGTCTGTCACTCCCAACAAGTAGCTTGGTGTTTAGTTGGTGGAGGAAAATGACTGGCCTTGAGTCTGTGTAGTAACCCAGGAAGCCTGATGTTCAGAGCACAATGCCCCCTGTGTGCCCAAGCTGACAGATTAGCTAGGGGTTGGGGGAAATGAATATGCAAATAAAAAAAAAAAAAAAGGCCTTGCCCTGCTGGAGTCTTCAGGTCTCCCTTGGGTGCATGACCAATACAGAAGGGAATGGAGAAGGAGGAAGAAATGTCACCCTCCATAACTAGGACAGGGTTTTGAAAGTCTCTTGGTTGATTCTTTCATGCCACCTTGCCCCACCTCCCCCGGAGTTAGTTCAGTGCTTTATGGAGGCTTTCTTGTGGCTGTGGGGAACCATGAGTGGTGTTCTTCACTTAGGGTCTGTGAACATTCTAGAAGTATCTGCCCCCCAGCCCCACCCCACCAAGCAGGGTGGATTAGTACACATATATGCACATGCATGAACATATGTATCCACACGTATGTGTTTCCAACTTTCTTCAAATGCCGCTGGTTATCAACTTACTACTTTTCAGCTCCAAATTCACCCAAGAATATGTGCTGTGTGGTAACGGGCAGAATCCCCATAAGCATCTTTCCTTTACAGTGAGCATAAAACATTATGCTGGGAGAACTCTGCAGGAGAAGGGGCTTTGGCTGCTGGTTTTGGCAAGTGTAGGACATCCTATGGTGCCCTTCCCCAGCTACGTGCCCAGGAGGTCCCCCAGAGACCTTAGAGTCCTGTCCAGCCTGGTGATCACCTTCCCATGACCCTCCCGACACTGACACTGTGTGTTCCGTGCTGCCCATCTAACACTGCTGCCTGACTCCTTCTACATGTCCGCAGCCCCACCTTCCAGGTTGTGACTCACCTAGGCTCCCGCAGATTGCTTCATCCTTATCTGCAACCAAAGAGCAGTTGTGGCCAATGCACCGGGAAATTTCTCCGCCGTCCAAGGGGCTGCCACGAATCTTTCTCCAATAAGGCCTGATCCACAGTTTGGAGAGGTGGACCCCTTCCGAGGTTGTCCTTCCTTGGGAAGCCTTCCTCAACTGTAGGGAGAGTAGCCCTGTAAGGCTCTCTTTACATCCTATAGTTACTCTTTCATCATCGCGTAATATTCTTTATATTACACGTCCATTGCTTAAACCCCTATGTGGTTTCTGTCTCCTGACTGGACCCAGACTGATACAGCACTGGTGGCTCCCAAAAGATCCACCACACCTAGTCCCAGGTAAAACAAAAATATAGAACTCTTAGCTCATTGTTGAGCACAGAGAAAATAATAAATCTAAGTGGCTATGTTACCAATGTATGTTAGAGATGGACATCAGTTCCCCTGTTACCAAAGTGCTGGCAGCTCTGGGGACTCTCTCTTAGGCATTTCCTCCTGCCTGCTTGACTTGAGCAACATTCTCTCCTGGGGCGGCAGTAAAGTAAGAAATTAGAGCAATCATTTATAGACCACACACTTCATATTAAATGGTGTGTTAAGAGTTTGATATGTACAGGGGCGCACCTGGGTGGCTCAGTTGGTTAAGCATCCAACTTCGCCTCAGGTCATGATCTCACGGTTGGTGAGTTCGAGCCTCTGTGCTGATAGCTCAGAGCATAGAGCCTGCTTTGGATTCTGTGTCTCCCTCTCTCTCTGCCCCTCCCCTGCTTGCTCTCTCTCTCTCTCTCTCTCTCTCTCTCTCTCAAAAATAAATAAATATTAAAAAATTAAAAAAAAGAGTTTTATATGTATTATTTGTCCCATTTGGAGACAGAAAAAGATTAAGGACTAAAGAAGTTAGAAAGTTGCCCAAGGTTTCATAGCTGGCTCAGGAAGAGCTGGAATTTGAACCCCAGTATATCCTATTCCAAAGCCCAAACTCTTAACCACCATGATGCATTTCTTCATAGCAAACATCTACTGTGGCATCAAGCTCTGTGGCAGATGATTCACAGTAGTTACATAATGTGTCTCCGTAACAACTGTGTTTGGCAAGCAGTGTTTTCGTTCCTACCTTACAGATGACGAGACTAGATTTCTTACCCACGGCCACTCAGCTATTGAGCATGGAGGCAGAATTTGAAATTGGCCCTCTGACTCCAGAGCTATACTTGCAACATCTACGGTTCCCTGGCTCCCATAACAGAAGCAAACACTGGAATCTAGATCTGGAGACCGAGGTGGGTGAAGCATTGGAAAGCAATTGGCCCCTAACTTCCCATATGGTGGCCATTTGTTTCCAACCATGCCATGTGTGATAAAAGATAGAAAGCTGGTGAGGGAAGAGGGTAGAGAGCTAGATGGGCCTCTCTCCCCATGTCATCGCCCCACTATACCTGATCCTAACCCCAACCCTACATGAGAGGGATAATCTGCAGGCACTTCTATAAGATGGTTTGGAGAGACCTATGTTGGTCTCCAACCCTTGTCCCGGGGGGGGATTCCCTGACACTCAACATGGCAGGCACATCCTCCAGAGAACCTTGCCAACACCCGTGCTCTGATTCCATTTCACCAACTATGCCAATGTGTGATTAGTCCCCTTTGTACAGTCTCACGCATGTTTATCAACCTAGCTGTAAGACCTAGCAGCAGAGGGAGATGTGACCTATTATAAGGGGAGGGAAATATGACCTATTATAAGATCCAGAGTATTTGTAAGTTGCTAAAAAAAATGCAACTATTCCATAATTGCAGATACATGAGACCAATTAGTGCATTCACTTCTACAAATGGTCCTCATGGAGAGGCCACTGTGGGCATGAGAAGCAATGTGCTCAACAGCATCCCTACAACAGACAACGGATCAATGTTCAAAGCCATATTTTGCATAATGTCCCTCAGTAGAGATTGAGGGACATTGACCCAAACACAATCCACTAAAAGTCGGTTGTCAAGAAGCCATGAGAGGCAGTCAAGCACACAAGTCTGATGCTCTGGCTGAATTGGTGATATATTTAAGAACATGTGTCTAGAGACTGAATAAAATACATATTTTGTAGGCACTCGTCCACAAACAGCATTTCTTTTAACCAAGCTTTTTAAAAAAGTCCATTGTGGCCATGAGGTTGAGATTCTACTTGGAATGTTGGTACTCTCCATTGCCATTTAAGACATGAGCCACATGCTTTCATAATAAATGGAGCTGGAACTTCGATTCAAGCCTCTTATGAAAACTCAGGTGCCAGCAAGAATGTGTTCCTCGAGCAAAGGCCAACACACATCCCCTCCAAAGTGTGTCCTCAAGGCAGTCCTTGCTGGCAGAGCCACGAGCTGCTTTAGGAGAAACTGAGAGTTCCCTAACAATGCAACAAGTGAGTAATTGAGGCCCCGCAGTTCCACATCATAACGTGTGTTGGCAATAAAACTCAGCCTGGAGAAACTGTACAGGAGATGGGTAACCATACACCCTATTTGGCGACACATATAAAAACCTGCAGCACATTTCATTTTGAACAACAGACCCTGCTAGTTAAACTGGTTGTGAAATGCACTCCCAAGGTAACTAAACGAGGTAACTTACTATTAATAATTCTTTTCTATAAACCCCCTAAGGTTGGAGGGTATCTATTAAAATGATTGTTTCAGATCCAAAATCAGTAGCCCTTGTATTTGGAGGTAATAAGATAGCGGTATCGATTGCCTATTAAGACCATTCTGAGTTCATGATGTCAAAAGCAGATAATTTGCATCCCAGAGAACTCTTAGCTTTCTGTTGTCAAGTACAGAGCAGATGGCACAGTACTACCACATTTAACAACCTGTGTGGCACGGATGCCGACCCTTCGGAACCCACACTGGCAGGCGGGCTGCACCGAGCTCGGTAGGAAAACATACCTCTAACCCATCCAAAAGTGGTGTCAGGTGGTTAACGGTAAAGTTAAAAGTTAAAGAAGCCATCTTTGATCCAGCTTTGTTTTACCCACCTGGCAATTACAAATAGCATAGTCCGTATTTTCCCCTATATATCATGTCAAAGGCTGGAAAAGGATCAGCAAAAGTCACGAACCATTTAATATAACTTTTGGCAGATTTTGCCACCACACCCTACAAATTATAGCAGATGACTGTGCTCACAGGCTGTGAGCTGGGCAAGTGGGCCAGGTTTGCAGATTATTAAGCAAAAGCCAAGCATATGGATCTCGCTTATACATGTGGAGTAGGGTGACCAGCTCATCCTGGCTTGCCAGACACCTTCCAGTTTTAGTAAGGAATGTCCCGTGTCCTGGGAAACCCCTTGCTCCCTGGCAAACCAGGACGGTTGGTCACCCTCTTCAGAGGCCTTCCTCCCAGGATGGTGATCCTAGGCTGGACATTCGCATTTAGGGATGAGGCACACGATGGTAAATGGAATCTGCATGGCTGTAGGGCTTGTTGGCCAATGGTGTTCACTGGAGGGTGTTTAAGCATCAATCAGCTTTTGCATTGAGGGAATCAGTAAATATCAGCCACTGGAGGACATTTGTCTGGGCGGCTCATTTTCTCCCCAGGGGAATCCTTCAGTTCCCTGTTTGCGGATTGCCTACTTCTTGGAGACTAGGGTCCCAGCGTTCAATATGCAGATTTTTGTTGGATCCTTGTTTAGCCCCATACTCTACTTCCTCCTCACAAATTCATTGTGCCTTACATGTCCCATTCTGTAGTCCCCACAGTTCAATTTATATGACAAATGAGTCCCCTGTCTCCATAGGTGGGGGGAACCTCTGCTGAAGGGGGCAGGGAAAATGAGTAGGGTTTCTGCCTATGTCCCTGTTCCCATACTCATTGCAGCCTCATACTCTAGCTTACATCTGTAAGGCTAAGCCTGGCTGAGATTCTGGGGGTGGGTGGGGAGAATCAGCTGACTTCTTGATTTCTCCCTCTATTCTGGGGGTGGGTGGGGAGAATCAGCTGACTTCTTGATTTCTCCCTCTAGTGCACCCAAGTTAAAGCATCCTCCATTCTATCGAATCAGTTACCACTCCTCCATATAATTTCTGTCTTCAAAAAGTGTGTTGAAATTTTGTCTACCATTTTCTTCTCTCTTGTTCCTTTTGTTTTTGCAGGTTTCCTCTATTGCCATGGTGTTGGGATTTGGGGAGGGAGAGGAAATAAACTTGTGTTGCCAATCAACCACATTTCACTGGACATCCATTGCTCTAGTCTCTTTCTGCAACACTTAATGGATGGATCATGGCCCTTCTGGAACTATCTTCCATGTCTGTTATCTTTTCTCCATTCTATTTATTAATCCCTTTCTGTTTTCAGGGAAAATTGCTTCGTCCAATCTGCTAGTTCATTCGTTCTTCAGCTGCATATGTTCTACTACTTAGCTCATCCACTTGGCGTGATTTTCTCTCTTTAATTATAAATATATTTTTGGAGATGCCTGGGTGGTTCAGTCAGTTAAACGTCCAACTTCGGCTCAGGTCATGATCTCACGGTTCATGGGTTCGAGCCCCATGTTGGACTCTGTGCCGAAAGCTCAGAGCCTGGAGCCTGCTTCAGACCTGGGTCTCCCTCTCTCTCTGCCCCTCCCCCACTCACGTTGTCTCTCTCTCCTTCTCAAAAATAAATAAACATTAAAAAAAATTTTTTTAAATAAATATATTTTTCATTTCCAACATCTCTAATTGGTTCTTTTTCATCTTCTCTTATTTGAGAAAATTAGTTATACTTACTTCAAAGCTCAGTACCAGTTGTTCTATTTGCTTTTTTTAATCTTTGACTCTGGAGGCAGGCAGAATTGTATGGCTGTATGGCTGTAAAGCCGTATGGCTTTGCAGGAAGTTACTTAATCACTTACACCTTAGCTTACCCCTTTGTAAAATGGGATAAAAATAGTCTTACCCTAAAAGATTTCTGGTAGGGTTAAAGTTTTTACATTTTTTTCAATGTTTATTTATTTTTGAGAGAGAGAGAGAGACAGAGCGCGAGAGGGGAAGGGCCAGGAAGAGAGGGAGACCCAGAATCCGAAGCAGGCTCCAGGCTCTGAGCTGTCACCAAAGAGCCCTATGCGGGCTCGAACTCACCAACTGTGAGATCATGACCTGAGCCGAAGTCAGATGCTTCACTGACTGAACCATCCAGGTGTCCCTAAAGTTTAAATACATGTAATACGGGGCACTGTGGCTGGCTTAGTCGGTTAAGCATCTGACTCTTGATTTCGGCTCAGGTCATGATCTCACTGTTCATGAATTTGAGCCCCACGTCAGGCTCTGTTCTGATGGTGCAGAGCCTGCAGGGATTCTCTCTTTCCCTCTCTCTCTCTGTTCCCTCCTCCCAAAGCAAATAAGCTTAAATTTTTTTTTTAATAAATATATTCAATATGTTTAGAATAGTGCCTAGCATATAAATGCTCAGTAAACATTAGCAATGATTATGTTTCTTCAGTTATAAATCTTCCTTTCATGGCGTTGGTGCTTCTCAAAGGGTATTTAATTTTTTGGTAGTGAACTCATGTTTGGCCAGGAGATTTCCTGCAAAAAAGATCTGTTTGAGTAACTTACTGTGATGAAGGGGTGAAAGCCACTTTGCAAATGTGTGCACCACACATTCAGAATGTGCAGGATGGGCAGGATGGATCCTTGGGTGGATGCTCTCATACTTGGTCTTTGGAGCTTAGCTGCTACCCTTTCTTCCTTGGCTTTGCCATCCATCTGGGCCTCATCCTATCTCCACTCCTTCATGCCTAGAGACAGATACTCCTGTCACGGCCATCTTGTCTCCAAGGTTGGATTTAAGGAGATGTTGAGGAGTCCACTCATCTAGCTGCTCCCAAGGGGGTGCTTATCTCACCTGCCAATCAATAGCCCATTAGCTCCTTCTTGTCCCAGGCCTCCCCCACCTCAGGCATGGAGCGTCCTTGTTGCTGCTCCTGCTTCTGTAATATATAGTACAGTATACACATTCCAGAATATGAGGTGTAATGTACAGTACAGGATACACACTCCAGAATATAAGCACCGTTTGCTCATGTGCTCGGCTGAAATGTTATATCTCATCCTGTCTACTTTCAGTCTCTCAGAAATTGCTCAGTGCTTCTGCTCCTCTGAACATTCCTTGTCCTCTTTTTTAAAAATACCAATTTTTGTCCTTTCCTCTCATTTTTGGAGTTTGGGGCTGCGGAGAGAGACGAGAGCAGGTGTTCAGTCCACTAGGGTGAAAGAGGAGGTCAGAGAGCTTCTAGAAAAGATGACAGTTAAGCAGAGTCTTGGAGGATGAGCAGGAGCAACCAAAGTGAAAAGTGGAGAGAAGGGTTCTGCAGGCTGAGGGGACAGCATGAGCAAAGGTATGGGGACATGACAGGGCAGGACGGGGAGGATGGATTGTAAGCAAGTCGACATTTTGAGAGAGGCAAGACTTGCATGCATTGCAAAAGGAGAGGCGGGGCATTGGCTGATGGGGCAGGGTAAGAGCTTAACCTCATCCTGGAGAGCTCACGATGGGCCTAAAAGAGTGACACAGTCACATGTGCATCTTATACCGCCCTGGAGGACAGATCTGAGGAGAATGAGACTGGGGCCAGTAAGAGCAGTTAGAAAGGCCCTGCAGGAGTCCAGGTGAGAAACCACAAGGGCCTGGAAACTACAACAGCAGTGCTTAAGGGGCGGAGAGTATGGGTCAGACGCAAAAAAATGCAGAGAAATCTATCTATAGGGAGGCTTTTCTGATAGTATGTTTTCTTCCGTAGAATAGAAAGGGATGCCAATCTTCTTCTAGTATGGTCATATGGTTTTGTAGAATTTGCACAAGTAAGCTACTTGAGTTGCAAACAATTAATACTGCTGGTAGAGTCATGTTGTAGGGGTGAGGGGCAGGCTGCCCAAAAGGTACCCCAATGGAATATAGATTATTTTGAGCTGAAGCTACTTGGGAAGCAGCAGGTGCAAGACACTTAGACCCTCCTCTGTCCCCCAGAGAGCAGGAAACAAATCTCCCATACAAAAGGTACCCTCCCTGTGCTAAGAAGTAAAAAGACATCCTCATCACCAGATAGGAACTTTAAAGCCAAGAAGGCTATAGAAACAAACCTTGTTACTTCTTTATTTTTATTTTTTTTTTAGTAGGCTCCACGCCCAATGTGGTGCTCGAACTCACAACACTGTGATCAAGAGTCATATGCTCTACTGACTGAGCCAGCCAGGTGTCCTGGGCCAGGAGATTTCTAGGCATTTTAAGTTTTCTTGTGCAATGTCTAATCTTAAATATTTCTTGAATCGATACCGTATTTTCCAGCTTGTCATAGATGTTCTTATTGTAGTGGTAAATTGAGTTTTGTATCATCTGATGTAGTTCATATAAAAGTCACCCTAGGGGCACTTGGGTGGCTCAGTTGGTTGAGCGTCTGACTTCGGCTCAGGTCATGATCTCTTGGTTTGTGGATTGAAGCCCCACATCGGGCTCTGTGCTGTCAGTGAAGAGCCTGCTTTGGATCCTCTGTCTCCCTCGCTCTCTGCCCCTCCCCCACTTGTGCTCTTTCTTTCAAAAATGAATAAACATTAAGAAAAAAAAGTCATGCTAAAATTTTGTCTTTCTTGGTGTGCGCATCTAGAATTTACAGACTCCATCAGTATAAAACACATGGCATAAGTTGAGATGTGACACAGTGAGGTGCAGAAAGCATTTAATTCACACACTGCACTCCTATAGTTTGTGCCTTATTACACAGAATTCTAGTAAAATATATATTTTTTTATTTTTTTTCAACGTTTTTTATTTATTTTGGGACAGAGAGAGACAGAGCATGAACGGGGGAGGGGCAGAGAGAGAGGGAGACACAGAATCGGAAACGGGCTCCAGGCTCCGAGCCATCAGCCCAGAGCCCGACGCGGGGCTCGAACTCACGGACCGCGAGATCGTGACCTGGCTGAAGTCGGACGCTCAACCGACTGCGCCACCCAGGTGCCCCTAAAATATATTTCTTGAAACCGTTTTTAAAAAAGATGTATTTATATCTGTTTGTATATTACAATTTTCTATGTTGCCTTATTGAGTATATTCCCTATAAGAGAGAGCTTCCATTTTAAACAGGCGTGGAGTAGAATAGACTTACATGCTTAAAACTCCATACGTACAATGGTTGGAAGAGTTTTCCATAGACTAGTTTCTGGTTCCGAAGATGTCAAATCTTGTTTCTGCATATTTCTGAAAACAGGTGTTACAGGACATGTTTGTTATTGAGCCACCTCTGGTTCTGCTGGCTGAATCAGAGCCACGTCCATAGAAACCATTTTCTACGTGGGAAGATTAGCAATAATGTTAAGTACACACAGAAGTGATTGCACACGGCATAAACATTTCCTACTAAGTCCTAACTAAGTGTATCTCCAGCTCACTTTATTTTTTTATTTTTATTTTTTTTAGCTAAATCCCAAAAATGCCTATGGCCCCTCCAACACGAGAGGGTTTTGGAGAACTCAGGGTAGAATGAGCCAGATGTCTTAACTGTTTGTACTTAAAATAGCTTACCTTTGCAAACTCTACAAGAACATTGGACCACAGAAAAGTTTGCTAAGCTTCTCCCATGAGGAGCCCACAGACGTGAGGGACACTACTGTGGTATCTCACCAGAGATACAGAACCCAAGAAAAAAAGCAGGTTGAGGGGAAAAGATGGTTCATTTTTTGACATTATAGATTTGAATTTTTTGAGGGATATCCTGGGAAGGGTGTCTTGTAAGTAGTTATTTATTCATACATTTTTAATTCTAGTATCACCTCTCTGTTTAACCAAAGAAAATTCAAACAATTCAAAGGGAAGTAGGAAAGGAAAAAAAAAAAGGAAACAAGGAGAAAGTATAATTCACAGATATTCAAAATATTAAGCCACCTGCATGGCCCGTTTGCTGACCAATTAGAGAGTTGGAAAAGGTGCTGTAGGCCCCCTCTGATAAGCATTGCCCCTTTTGTTGCTAGGTCAGGGGAATGTCAGGGGTGGGGGCCCTGTGAGGTCTCAAGGCAACAGCTATTTACCAAGCAGGATGGAAGAATTTCAATTTTTTACAATTTACAGCATTTTATTAATGTGTTTTAGGTGAATATCAGCCCTGAGTGTGTGTGTGTGTGTGTGTGTGTGTGTAACCAAAACAAGGGGCAGAAATAAGTCCAAATATTTCTGTAATCATTATTCATATAAACTAAACTCGCCAATTAAAAGCAGATACTCAGAGGGCACCTGGGTAGCTCAGTCAGTTAAGCATCTGACTCTTGATTTCAGCTTAGGTCATGATCTCGCTGTTAGTGAGTTGAACCCTGGGTTAGGCTCTGCGCTGACAATGTGGGGCCTGCTTGGGATTCTCTGTCTCCCTCTCTCTCTCCTCCCCTCCCTCTCTCTCTCCCCAAAACAAATAAACTTAAAAAAGAGCAGATACTCAGATGGATTTTTTTTTTAAGATTGGTACAAAAAATTGTATGTCATTTCCAGGAGACGAACCTAAAGAAGAGTAAAGCCTGAAAAAAGAGAGGGAAAACATATGAGACAAATACTATCTTAGATAGCAATACTGATATCAGGCATCACAATTTTTCAAGGAGAAAAGCAATAAAAGAAGATAAGTCATCAAAAGATAAAGCAATTATGAACTTACGTGAACCTAATAATTTGTTCTCAAAATTATAGTGCAAAATGAGACCAAATTACAGAGAACATTGGTAAAGTACAATAAAAGTAGAAAACATTAAATCGACTCTCTCAGAAATCAGCAGATTGAATGGAAAAAAGCCTGGGGTATAAACAAGCTAAATAACTAGATTAGCAAACTGGATGGAGAAATACTAGAATCTTGTGCCTTTACAAAAACTGGGACATTAAAAAAAAAAAAGTCTGTCTCTCAGGTCACAAAGAAGTCTCAACAAATTCTAAAAAGAGCACATTTTCTCATCTCCAAGCATTAAAATTAGAAACCTACGACAAAATGTTTTCTTAAAAAGCCATGACTGTGAAACAAAAATGGAAACACACTTCTAAATAATCCATGAATTAGGGATAAAATCCTAATGGAAAAAAAAAAAAACCACCGAAATATTTATAACTGAGAGATAACAAAAGCATGGCATATTAAAAACTTGTGATATGTAGTTAAAGCAGGATGTAGAAGGAGATTTATAGTCTTATATATATTTATTATAAAGCAACAACAGAAAGATTTGGAAAATAAATGGCCCTAAAGTTCAACTCTAGAAACCAGAGAAAGAGCACTAGGGCAAATCCAAAGAAAGAAGGAACAAACCCACAAAGATAAAAGCAGAAATGAAAGCAATAGATACTTGGGGGGGGGGGGGAGAGAATAAACATGATTTTGAAAATTAAAAGTCGATTGAAAAGTCTGGCCAGACAGATCAGCATCCCATCCTCTACACTGGCTGCTCATCCACCCAGAACGATGCTTTTTACAAGCCTGTATTTTGTGAGGTATTTACGATTTGTTTCCCCACATGAGAAGAGATGGGAGTCTAGAGGAAGAGAATTTCCTTTTGTCCCTCTCTGTGGCACCCAGCAGAGGGCTGTCACATTGGCCATACTCAATCATTGTCGAATGACTCAATGTAAGAACGATCAGAAGAGTCTCCTACTATTATTCCGGGCTGTGCCGCCCCGGACTTATCATAAGGCACTTACTCTCCCTTACCTCATTTGATGCTTGTTAGCAGCTCCTTTCAGCGATGAAGCAGTGATTACAAGTTTTCATAGATCATTTTGAAGATTTTCTAGGCGAGAAAACCAAGGCTCAAAGAACCTGTAACTTCAAGTGACAGAACCCAGGTGCTTGCACACCAAACCTAGAGTCGTTTCCCCCACCCGAGTGTTCCCACCGAGTCGGAGCTCCACACACGTTTGTTGAAAGTAAACGGTTGAGTCACAGTAAGGGGAGCACAGTGGTAGCTATTCACCATCCTGGCCTTGAAGAGCTCAGTTCCGATGCCAGAAAGTGTGTGCTACGTGCAGAAGGAATTCCAACCCTGATTTGTTTATTCTTTTTTTTTAAGGTAGTATTTAAAGAGGCAGTCGCTCATCTACGAAAAAAGTGAGCCATTCGAAGAAGCTTGCCTTTGAGGCCGCCGGGACGCGCGGCGCCGGGGCAGGGTGCCCAGGCAGAGGCCTGGTGGGCGCCAGGTGACCTTCCCGGACAAAACCCCCGGCCCAGAGCGCGCCGGGCGACGGAAGCTTCCTCGGAACCCCGCGGGCTCGGTGGGAGCTTCACCCCGACGCCCGTTCCTGTGTCGCCGCGGGCGCCCCCAGCGCAGTAATTCCCAACCTTGGCAGAGTCTCCAGGTGCCACTGACCTCGGCCTCTCTTCTGCTGGGGGTGGGGGCGGGGCATTTCCTCCGTGTCGCACTGGAGCCTTTGGCCATGGTTTCAGGCTCACCCGGCCACTCATCTCTAAAAAATGCAGTCCAGCTCCGAAAAAGGGCCGCGCCTTGCTGGGAGGGGTGTTGCAGAGGCCGTGGAAAATGACTGGGTCCCCGGGGTTCGGAGTCTGGAGGCAGCAGGCTGCGGGAGGGCGCGGCTGCCGCAAGGCACCCACACCCCTGCCCCCTGCAGAGCCGAGGCCAGAGTCTCCCCTTTGGCCTACTGCGCCCAGTCTTTCCCACTCCGTGCGCTCTGAAAAATGGAAACAGGACCAGCAGCGCTGTTTGCAATAGCCCCAAACCTGCAGCAACCTAAATGTCCTTCCCTAAGGAGCTAGGTGACACGCACGATGGCGCGCACCATGCAATCCTTAGGAAGAATCAAGTAGATCAAGGTACGCTTGCGGGGAAAGACCCTGCAAGATGCAATGAGTAAAACACATTGGAAAAAAAATTACTGCAATTATCATTTTAAACAGTACATCTAGGTGAATATATTCACCTAGAGTAGAAGTAGAGTGTTGCAGAGAGAAGGATCTGGAAGGGCACGCCTAAAAGTCTTGGGAGAGTAAAGAATTTCAGTTTCTAAAAACTGCTTTTAAATTACCATTTGTTCATTTATTACCTGTGTAACATTTTTTTCAAAAATAAACTTAAAAAAATTTTTTTAAGAATTTTAACTATTCTTTTTAAGAATAGTTTTTATATTGGGGCACCTGGGTGGCCCAATCGGTTAAACGTCTGACGTGGGCTCAGGTCATGTTCTCACAGTTGGTGAGCTCGAGCTCTCCCCCAACCCCCAAGCATGCTTCGGATTCTGAGTCTCCCTCTTTCTCTCTGTCTGTCCCCTGCTCGTGCTCTGTCTCAAAAATAAACATTAAAAAAAATAGTTTTCTATTTACAGAAAAAAAGAAGTTAATACTTGGTTTCTTCTATTATTAGCATCTTCTATTAGTATGGTGCTTTTGCTACAATGAATGAGCCAATACTGATGCCTTATTAACTGACGTCCATACTTTATTCAGATTTCCTTAGTTCTTACCTAATGTCCTTTTACCAGGATCCCATCCAGGATACCACACTACATTATTTTCCTATCTCCGTAGGCTTTCTTGGCTGTAACAACGTGTTTGCAGACTTTCCTTGGTTTTGATGACCTTGACAATTTAGAGGAGTATTGGCCAAGTAGTTTGTAGAACATCCCTCAACCAGGGTTTGGCTGGTGTTTTTCCCATAGACTGGGAATATGTATTCTTGGGAGGAAGACCACAATCGGCACCTACTCTCACCGCTGATTTCTCTCTCTTGATGTTGACCTTGATCACCTGGCTAAGGTAGTTTGCTGGGTTTCTCCACTGTACAGCCACTCGTCCTACCCCCACCATTTCCATACGGTTGCGTGGCCATTTTAGCGTGCAAAGTGTTCTTTACCTTAAGGAGAGTCGCTAACAACGGTACACAGGCCAGAGGGGGCTTGGGGAACGCCCGCCCCGAGATCGCGGCGCAGGGCGTGCCCGGCGGAGAGCGAGACCGTCGGAGAAGGCGGGCGGAGCTGCTACTTCTCGCCGACCTCCGAGAGCCCGCGGGATCCCCTGCCGGTTAAAGAGAGCCGGCAAGCCGGAGTGTTTCTTCCCCGGCCTCAGGAGTAAGCTCTCAGCTCTTCAGCCCTCTGGGCTAGGACCTAGGGGCGGGGCCACAGATCGGGCCCGCCCCCCGCCCCGCCCCGCCCCCAGTGCGAGCGGCTCCGCCCCGGGGCGCGCTGGGGCCCAGCCGAGTTTTCCGCCCGCCGGGCTCCTCCTCCCGCCCCGCCCTGGGTGTTGCGGAGCCCAAGTGCCTGAAGTGCCCCGAGTGCCCAGAAAGCCGGAGTGGGACAGAGCTCCAAGCCGACCGAGGAGCCGCGGCCGGACGCCCGCGGAGAGAGACGCCGCTGCCTGCGGCCCCCTTTGTCCCTCGCGGCCCCCACCCCTGTGGTCAGTGGCCAGGTAAGTGAGGGCTGCCCGAGCCGCGGCGGGGCGGCGGCAGAGACCGGGCGGCTGCAGTGCGTGGTGGCCCTCCCGGTGAGGCCCGGGACTACCCCGCGCTCGCTCTCGCCCCCGCCCTGCGGCTTCCTGGTTGCAACGCATGGTGGTGGGGGGAGGATGATGGTGTCGGGCTGTCGGTTCCGGACGGGCTGCGTCGGCCTGGCTGTCAGTAGATGGCTGCCCTCCCTGTGGGGTGGGAGGTGCCTAGGCCGGGCCCCCGTCGCCAGGACCACGTGATTGTGTTGCTCGGCAGGGGTCTGGGGCTCTGCAGGTTCGGGGTCGGCTTGAGACGACTGGGTGAACTTGCGACCGGGTGAATCTGTGACCAGAAGGCGACTGGCTGGTATGGGGATGGCCTATGGCCCGGGCCCCTCTGACCTAGCTGAGTTCTCGAGAGTGTATGTGCCCTTCCCGGAAAGGCTTGTGCTAAGGAGAGCTAGTAGGGGAGGCTGGCTTCAGGAACTTTCCTTCTGAACCGGGGAGGACGCAAATCCTGGGAGCTGCGGCTGTTGGAGAGTGTTTGTAAGGCACTTTGAGAGAATGCGGAACCGTCCGGGGCACTGTGTTCACCAGTGTATTTACCTTCTCTGCCTTTCCCCTCGAGCACAGTTTCAGGGAGGGGTTCTTGAACTTTTCTCTCCCCCTGGGCCCTACCCAGCCCTTTGAAGGCTTAAATAGGCAGGAACCAAGTCTATTGGCTTAAAGGACAGTTGTGAAGTTCCCCTTCCGAGGAGGGGAGTTAAGCTAGCCAATTCTAGCCCAAGACGGTTACAGTTGGCCCCGGGAGCATTTATGTCCCCCCCTCCCCTCTCCCCATCAGTGACCTTGCTATGGAGATTGGGTGTTTTAAGACACTCTGGGTATCCTAGGTAGCCAGACCCTCTGCTCCCTCTCCTGAGCCCCCGCTTTGCTCCTGGCTGCCCTGACCTAGGCATGGACTGGTGCTGTGGGGGTGAGCCTCTTCCCTGCTCACGGAACAAGGAACAAAACTTGCAGGGGAGGGCAGGGCTGAGTCCAGGAGCTGGACCGGCAGGGTGTGTTCTCTTGCTCACTCCTAAATGGCTCTCATTATGTTCCTTCATTCCTTCCTTGCTAAAGTCAATTGTTGGGGATTCCAAGAGGATTGACAGTGCTCCTTCCCTCAAAGGCACTCTCTGTGCTTCTAGGTGGTCCCTGACAAGACCGGCCAAGTGAGGTGCCAGGGAAATTTGTTGCTTTGGCATTGGGTGCTCAGTCCCTGGGGTCCCGCATCCCTCCCTAATCTTGTCTCTTACTAGTCTCCGTGCCTTGGTTTCCTCATCGTTTAAGTGAAGGTAATAATAGTACCTACCTTACAGGGTCACTGAGAATTCAGTGAGTTATTATGTTACAACCATACTACCCAGGCGTTGACCTGAACTGGTGACTGGTACACCATACTCCTGTGCTCCAGGTGGATAGCACCCACAGTAGGTAAAGCTTACAGCAGGGCCTGGTGCATAAATCATAATCTGTGTCAGCCGTAATAATAATACAATAATAATAGCTGTTGTTTCTTTCGTGCAGCTGAAGGTTCAGATTGAACTGCCCTTCTGCCAGTTCCTTTGTTTCAGTTCATGTCGTTCTGTCCTCCTGGAATGCCCTCCTTCCCCATTTCTGCCCATTATTCACCACCCTCCCGAGAGCCCTCCGGGTGCCTCCTCCTAGCAGAAAGGGACACGATATCCCCTGAGCCCACAAAGCCCTCCTCCTCCACTCCTTTGGCACCACTGTTCAGTACTCACCTTGCTTGGTATTTGTATGACCACGTGTCTTGTTTCTGCCCTGTCCTTCCTCTTTGGAGGGTAGGGTCTGTTTCTTATCCATCTCTGGTCTCACAATACCCAGGATGGGCCTTGCCTAATGTATGTGCTCAGCAGATGTTAGCTGCTTGAAAGAGGCAGGCCAGAGAAGCAAGGTTTTCTTTGATATTAGACCTTGAAGGCTGGGTTTGGATCGGTTTTAAAAAAAAAAAAAAAAAAAAAGGAGAATGAAATAGAAATAAGTTCAGACTGAGAGGTGAGAGTAGGAGATGGCTGAGAGTCCTCTTTGATTCCCTTATGTAGCCAGGGCAAGGGTGACAGAGCCCATCCTGGATTGCTGTACCTAGAAGGCCAAGATCGATTAGTGATGCCTTGGTCTTGTGATTCAGGGGAGGATGGGTAGTTCCTGGTGACAGCAGTAAGAATCTAGCCAGAATAGGTTAGTGTGGGTTCTTGGCAATTTGCTGTTCACTGCAGAATGGGGCGGGGGGGGGGGGGGGGGGGGGGAGGTGAAGGAGAGGCGGGGGGGGGGGGGGGGAAGCCAGTGTAGGCAGGAGGTAAATGTAGAAACAAAATCTGTGCTGAGTGCTGGATGTTCAGAGGACCCAGAGCCTTTCTGGAACTCCCCCTCCTTCCTCTTGCATTCACCTCCTTCTCTCTCTCCTTAGCTTCTGTCTTTCCCCCTTAAGCCTGAGCAGCTCCAGGCACTTGGTCCCATGGGGAGCACTCAGGGAGGAGTCTGTGTGCGGGTGTGCTACACAGTCACCACCAGGCAAGCCGACAGGTTTCCCCGGATTTTTCTGTACAGCACCTTCTTGATGCTATTGTCTCCTGGAGCATTGGGAGTTTGAATGATCCTAGATAGGAAAGTCCTTAGGGGAAATGAAAAAAACTGAAGTTTCTTTGTTGGAAATTTGCATTGTTAAAGGGAGTTGTTGAAACTCAGTGGAACTTTCTAGTAACTACCGGAACCATACCACCGTAGGCCTACTGACTCTGGCCCCTTTGCCCCACAAAATAACCGTCTGATGTCACCCGGTGGCTTGTATTTGGGAGGATCCTAACAGTACTGCCTGAACAGTGACTCAGATACACTGATGGGAGAAAGTAACGGGGTGAGGGCAAAAAAGGAGTCGATAGACAGAGTTCTCATCCGTTGTGGGTCACTTGGGACAAGCCATGGAGCCACACGGGGTCCCAGTGTTCTGAATGGTAAAAATGCCTACCTCAGATGGTTGATTGCAGAAACTGTTTGCAAAGGGAGTTTAAGATCAGTTAGGATGTAGTGATGACAATGTTGATACCCCTGAGGGTGTTACTGTAATGAGACTTGAAACGGGATTGGAGTGTACAGGTGGTTGAGTCCTGCTTCTGTGATCCCTTAGTGTCTGGTCTTCCATGGGCTTGTGCTCCTGAAAGTGCCACGCCTTAGCAGAAAAGAAGGAAAGAATTGCTCCTGAAATTGAGAGGAAAGTCCCATGGCGCCAGCCTTTGACACCTACAGCCTGGGGAGAGGCTGGCCAGGAGGACAGTGAGATGAGAGGAATCTGAGTGAAGGTGGAGAGGAGAAACCCAGAGGAGGGTAGCAGGGTGGGGGGAGCATGTGGCAGGTTAAGCCCGCGAGTGGCATCTCTGGCGGGGTGGGGGGGGGGGCGGGAGAGGATGTTTTTGTGGGGGGGCTGGTGATAGCAGATGTGAGCGTGCTGTGTCCACCTAAAAGGTCATGGCTATTTTTAGGAAGTGGGTGACAAGGCGTGTTTCTGTTGAACTCAACATTAGTGAGCACCCACTGTCTGCCTAGCGTTGTGCTGTGTGCATAAAAGCAAAGGCCACCCCAGCCACCCTAGGTTGTCCCCCCTGGATTCCCCTGGAGACCTGGAACACTGGATGAGAACCAGGTCTGGAGAGTGGGCGTGATCATGAGTTCAGTCTTGGACATGTAGCGTTTGAGGTGCCTCTGAGGTACCAAGTAGGCAGGTATGTGGGGGGCTTTGGAGGGGTCTGGGCTAGAGGGACATTTTTTTGTCCGGATTGTGTCTGATTTAAGGCATGATGAGATTGAGGAACTCACCTTGAAAGCTGAGTAAAGGAAGATGAGCCTATAAAGGAGCCAGAAAAAGAGCAGTCCATGAGGGGGAAGGAAAAGCAGGACAGTGTCAGATCACAGAGGCCAGGGTGAGTCCACCTCAGTAGGAGGAATGGCCAGCGGTGTCCATTGTTGCTGTGGGAAGTGACAAGGAGGATATTCGGCACTTTATTTAGCCAGGGCAGTTTTGGTGGGATGTTGGAGCAGAAGCCAGACTGGAATGAATGGGTGCACGAGCTGTAGGAGGTGGGGATCTGGGGATACTGAGTGTAGACAGGCTTTGAAAATGTTGGCTTTGAAAGGAAGAAGAGGGATTGGGTGGTGCTGCAGGAGGCCTGCACTGAGGGGATATTTGTTTCTGTTTCTCAATTCATTCTTTTATTCCCATTCCACCCAGGAAGTTAGCACAGTGGGTGGCCTGCAGGGTCTCTCCCTGTGTCCCTCTGTGTCATGTAGACAAAGGCACCTGTAAATGTTTGCTTCTTTCACAGAATGGATTCGTACTGCACACCTTACTCTGTAGCTTTTGTTTTTGATTAGTTTATCACAGGCAGTGACTCTGGGTTTGCATTCCTCCAGGTCAGTAGCAGCTGTGGAATGTTCTATAGTGCAGATGGACCATAATTTATATAACTTTTCCCTTATCGATGGGCACTGAGACTGTTGACTGTTTTTGTAATTTGAAATTGGAATTGGAATGTCATTGAATGTATTTATTTATAAGGAAGAGTTGACATTTTTATGACATTAAGTTTTCCAAATCAGGGACAGATCACAGGCCTTGTAATACATCTTTGCAAGATATTATGAATGGGAATCCAACTGGATATGCTAACTGGAAAATAATTTTTGTGTGTCCTTTCTACTTTTTTCTGTTTGTTTGTCCTTAATTTTGGCCTTTTTCATTATTCATTCCTTCTTTTGGTTATTTTGTTGCTCTACTTTTAATATCTAAATTGGTTCACTTATTTTTAGTCTTTTAATTAATTTTTTAATGTCTTTTTTTTTTTAATGTTTTCTTATTTATCTTTGAGAGAGAGAGACAGAGCATGAGTGAGGGAGGGACAGAGAAAGAGGGAGACACCGAAACCAAAGCAGGCTCCAGGCTCCCAGCTCTCAGCACAGAGCTCAACGCAGGTCTTGAACCCATGAACCCTGAGATGATGACCGGAGCCGAAGTCAGACACTCAACCAACTGAGCCACGCAGACGCCCTTACAATCTGCAAAGATAAGCGTGATGAACGTGTATACACCAAAACATGGATGCCAGATTAATACATCTAGAATAAATATAAGTACAGCTTGACCTAAATAAAGATCATAACGAGAAATTTTTGGAGCACCTCTCATAATTGATAGATACTCAAGGAAATGCAGATAAGCTCAAGTTAACAGATACATCTAGAGTATGTGTCCCACAGAGAGTACACAGCCTTCCCTGTCCATGAAACCTTCTGGTATGGGTCATATAGTTGCCACAAAGAAAATCTTAATACAGCCCAATGAGAAGAAATTTTGCTGATCACATTTAGTAATTATAACCCAATAAAAGCCCCAGTCAACATTAAAATATGATCATACTGCTCCACAAAAATACTCAGAAATCCAGGATGCTGTCTTCTAAAACATCCTTGGATCAAAACTGATCTACATGGTGGGGCGTCTGGCTGGCTCACCTGGAAGAGCATGTGACTCTTGATCTCAGGGTTGTGAGTTCGAGCCCCATGTTGGGTGTAGAGCCACCCAGGTGCCCCAGTATGTGCATTTTTTAAGACAGTAAGTGAAAGGCTTAGAAATGTAGAGGGAGGAATCAGCTAGGGGTTTTCCAATGTTTTACACGTTTTACAACGTGGTCTGTTTAGTTTTCTTTCAGGTTTGTGTGGAGTAGGTGGTGCTCAGGTCTCCCCCACCTGCTTCTCAGCTCCCTGATAATCATGAAATAATCCAGTCCCAACTTCTTAGGAGGGATGGGTAAAGTAAGATTTGCCTGCAAGCCCCAAGGACAGGCCCAGGATCTCTCCATATCTGCCCCTTCCTTTATGTCCAAAGTCACAGTCAGCTCTGACTGGCAATTACACTGTTCCTTCCTTGTTTGGGACAGCACGTGACCCTTCTCGATTCCGCAAGGTATGTGACAAATATAGTCAGTACACAAAAATGTCCGAGGGCCCAATGTCAGATACAAAGACGTGGGCCCCCAAATCTTACACCCTTTTGTATCTTTGTGTTTTAAGTCACATCAGCGATTTCAGGGGAAATCCTAGTGAGTAGTTTTCCAAGTCCTGTATTTGCAGGTAAAGGTAAAAAGCTGAAAAACGGGCTGGAAAAAACCCTCAGCCTGCTGAGGCAGGGTTATTGAAACAGTCTTCAACATATTTTTAATATAAGTATTTCCACTAATAGTTTTTCTTTCTGTTTACCTAATACTCTTTACATACTATATCTATCTATTTATCTATCTATCTATCTGTCTATATATATAGAGAGAGAGACGTATATATTTTTTTATTTTTTAATTTTATTTTATTTTTTTTGGTTTTAGATTTTATTTTTCTAAGGGGCTCCTGGGTGGCTCAGCAGTTGAGCGTCTGACTTTGGCTCAGATCATGATCTGGCAGTTCATGAATTTGAGCCCAATGTGGGCTGCTGTCAGCGTGAAGCCTACTTGGGATCCTGTGTCCCCCGCTCTCTGCCCTTCCCCCTCATGTGCATGCAGTCTCCCTCTCTCTTTCAAAAATAAACATAAAATTTTATTTTTGTTTTTAATTTTTTTAGTAATTTCCACACCCAATATGGGGCTGGAACTCATAATCCCGAGATCAGGCGTTACCCGCTCCACCAACTGAGCCAGCCAGGCCCCCCCACCCCCACCCCACATACCAAATATTCTTGATTTTATTCCTTGCATCTTGTTTGCTGTTCATTATTTATTATACTTGGATGTTATCGCTTTTCTGATTTCTGCTGACTTGCTTCAGTTTCTCATCATCCTGCTTCCCTAACCTACCTGCATTAGGATTCTGGTGTGGTCATGGATTGAGAGAGAAGCTCCTCTCTTCAGAAATTGGAGGCCCAACTCAATGTCCGCTCCATGAGATAGATGGTGCAGGCACCAGGCTCCTTCTGTAAAGTTGCTTCCAGCATTCTCCGGGGCTGTGGTTTTCAAATGTGAGCATATATAAGAATAATCTGGAAAGTTTGTTAAAACACAGGTTTCTGGGCCCCACCCTAGTTGCGACTCAGGAAGTCTGGGGTGAGGACTGGGAATTGTCATTTGTGACAGCCACCCGGGCTGTGTTGATGCGTCGGTCTGGGGGCCACCCTGGGTAGCCCTGCTCCAGGAGCTTCCCCTGTGTGCATGGCCCGGGACAGCAGACTTTCATGGCAGGGCCCTGCTTAAGTTGCCAAGGGAGGCTTGGAAACCCAGTTCTTGTTTGAAGCCACTGTGTGCCAGGCAACAGTTTGTGCTCTGTTACGGAAGTAAGAGAGGGCAGATGGTTGAGGGGGACAACCAGAAGTTCCTGGGACACCGCCCACTGCTGTCTATAATTTGAACTGCTGCTGTGCTTATCAGTCTTGCCATTGGCTAAGCCCCTATCCCTCAGGTTAGGAAGTAGGAATGGTCTGTGGCTACAGTGGCAGGCCAGCTCTCGGTGCTGGGCGTGGCAGCCTCCCACCCGTGGGCTCGAGAATGAACAGGCAAGCAGCTGCTGCCGCCACTTTGCTGATGCTCTGAGAATCATCGCTCCTTCTAGGCTGCCCCCAGGAGTCAGGTCTGGCAGCCGCACATCCTGTCGCTTGGAGCCACCTCCTGACCTTACAGGCCGCGCAGGGATTTGGATGGCCCCTCCGAGACCCAGCTTTGGGATGGAGAGTATCTTGCTGTGCTTCCTCCTCCTGGCTCACCTTTCTCAACTCCAGGTATTAGGCTTAGGTGACTATTTCCAGGAGAGCTTGGGGGAAGAGGCCATTTAAACTCCGAACGGACCCCAGGGAGGTCAGAACGGGCCCCAGTGGGCCAACCCCCACTCTCTGCTGTTGTTAATTCATAGGGAGGGAAACAATGTCCCAGAGGCTTCCGTGGAGCAAAGGTTGTCTTCTGTGCTGCTCGATTTTACGGGAATTTATTTGGGAGGCCACAGAGTCACTTCCTTATTGACAGCCTGTACATTTCCCCAGCCCATTCTCCAGCCCGGGAAAGTGGGTTGGAGCCCAGAACTGTGCTGAGTGGAGGGGAGCCCCCGTGGGCCATTAATGCATCAGCCTGGAAGTCAAAAGACATGGTTCTAGTCTGTGTCCTGCCCCTAGTCAATCCTGAGACGTCAGGCAGACCTCTTCTGCTCTCTGGGTCTTGGTTCCCCACTGTAGTAAAATAGGCCAGTTGAAGCAAATGATTTCATGAAGCCCGCTTCCAATTTCAGTATTCTAGGATTCCTGCATCATCCAATGCTAGCACCCTGGGAATTGACTTTTTATTTCTAAGAGGTGTCTTTCAGAACTGGCTTGCTCAAGTTCAGCCCCGTGGTAAGGCCTATACACCGTCCCATTGCCACTCTCCCAGCCTGCTTTGCCCAGAACCTCTCCAGGCTGGTCAGCCCCAGGTGCCAGGCCTCAGAGGACAGCCTGAGGCACTGCCTGGATAATGATTGACATAGGCTCCATCTAGTCTTAATTCATGGCCTGTGGGTGGGGAGTTGAATGTTTAACCACACCTCTCGGAGGCTTTTTTGTTCAGTGCCTGGGAAAATGTGGTCAGGATCCGTGGAGTGCTGCCCGGGGGCTTTCTGGCTTGTTTCTGTGACTTAATGGCACTGTGCTCACACCTGAGAAGAGAGGCAGCTTCCCCATGAGGGCAGGGCACTGAGGCTCTGCGGTCCCTGCAGAGGGTAAGGCCACTTACCCCCTTTCTCCAGCAGAGTTAGGGATGTTCATACACCCTCTCAAAACGCTCGAGGTCCTGCCTTGGTGTGGGAGGGAGAGAAGGGAATGTCCTTGATGAGTCCTCTCTGCCCCCGGAATTCCTGAAGCCCGTGCACCAGAAGCTTTGACCAAAGAGGCTATCAGAACAGGTGCCACCCAGGATGTGGAAGTGATGAATCAGGGTCCATTCGGATCCTGTCAACGTGTGAGGCCCTCGCTGTGCCCAGCCCTATGCTAGCCAGTGGCAGGAGGAGGAGGGGCCTATCCTACAGCCTGGGCACTCGCTCTTCCCCTAGGAAAAAGTAATTCTGGCCCTGGCACTACTTGGGTGTGTGACCCTTGCCTGTCAGTCGTCTCTAAGCCTTAGCTCCCTTAAGGTGACACTACCGATCTTGTGGGAACATTGTGACAATTAATGAGGTGATCTATTTTGAGCTAATATGTGTGCCTATCATAGGTACTGGAAAAGGGGGAGTATTGTTAGAGCACTGGAGAACATAGAAAACGTTTTAGGCCAAGTGCTGATAAGTTCCAGGAAGAGCAGTCATTATGCGTGGAGAGATTCGGGTGGGCTTCCTGAAGGCGGGGGGGGGGGGGGGGGGGCTCTATCTTGGCTAAAGGAAGGCTAAGACTGACCCAGCCTTAAGGAATGGGTAAAGGAGACAAGGAGGACAGACCAGGTAGAAGGAACTGTCTGAACAGAAGTCCTGAAGATGAGAAGTGCCAAGAAAATGCCCTGGCTGAGCCACGGACATGCCATTTCCTGTGAGTCTTTCCATCGCCCATAGACCTCCAGGAGCCTGCCATTTTCCTGCCATGGCACAGTGTGTCCCTTGGCCCAGGGCCCTTTGGCAAACCTTAGGATCCCAGCTACACAGGGGTCAGCCCATACTTGAGCCCTAAAAGAGAATCTTCACGGATCTTTATAGATCTCTGATCTATAGGCTCTGGTGGGGATTTCTTTCCACTTCAGCAGTAAGAAGGTTGGCTGGGACTTTGTCACCGTTAAGCCGCTGGTAAGTATAATTTGAAGGAGAGGTTTCCTGGGGCTTGTAGGTGAGTGGGGAGTGCCTCAGCCGTTTGGACCTGGGATAGATACTGTCTCCTGTCCCCTAGGCTTGAAGGGACTGAGCCTCTCCAAAGCCATTTGAACAGCCACCGCCTTCAGTCTTGTCTGCTACCCCTCTTCCCCTACTTCACTGTGAGAGAGGATCTGTGATAGGCCTTGGGCTTTCATATGGCTCGTTGTATCTTAACTGGCAGGGCCCTGGGTGACACCTGTCCCTTTGACTATGTGTGCAGGTGCCTGGGACAGTGCAAGTGGGGAACAGTGAGCAGCTGAAGCAGGCACACCTGGCTGAAGGGGTAGCTGCTGCCTCCCTAGCCGTGTGCTCCCATCAGGAAGTTTAGGACCCGTGTTACCAGATCTGCTATTTTTCCATTAAAACAAAACAAAACAAAAAAACAGGGATGGCTGGGTGGCTCAGTCGGTTAAGCATTCGACTCTTGGTTTTGGCTCAGGTCATGATCTCATGGTTTGTGAGTTTGAGCCCCGTGTGGGGCTCTGCGGTGACAGCGTGGAGCCTCCTTGGGATTCTCTCTCTCCCTCTCTGCCTCTCCCCCGCTTGTGCTGTCTCTGTCTCAACATAAATAAACATTAAAAAAACCTTTAAGTCAGGCCCAGAGTCTCTTTTATGCTCTTCCCCCTCCCCACCAGGAAATAAGTGTGAGCTACAAAACCTTCATGGAGCCCCAGGTTCTGAGCAGCACACGTCCACGACCATGGATCCCTCGCAGGCTCACCCATTTAATAGGTGAGGGAGGGAGAGGCCCAGGAGAGCCTTAGGTTGACCAAGGCCCTTCAGAGGGAAGCTGGTTGTCTAGACTCTTCTCCCACCTTCCTCTCCCAAAGAATGCATTTCCTGATTCTCAGCCGGAATCTCCATTCTTACTAGGAATGGCTCCTAAAGCGCTTGTGGGTAACTTCCTGCAACTGCTTTATTGTGTGTGTCCGCAGCCAGAAGGAACCCCGGCACAGGCCAGGACTTTGTGTTCTCCTCTTCTTTCCCGCCGATGGTCTAGCCCAGCCCTGGCACCTCTCCGAGCCCAGGAATGGCATTACCTTGAAGCTAATGGAATTTAAGCTTTGGCTTCGGGGGACACCCCTACCCCCACCTCACTTGCCTTGGCCCTTCGACGAGAGGGGCCCTGGCAGTGGATTCACAAAGTCCTATCATTTTGTAAAATTTGCAAAACATTTTATCATTTTTTTTTTTTAATGTTTATTTTTGAGAGAGAGAGAGAGAGAGAGAGAGACAGGATGCGAGCAGGGGAGGGGCAGAGAGAGAGACACACAGAATCCGAAGCAGGCGCCAGGCTCTGAGCCGCCAGCACAGAGCCTGACTCTGGGCTTGAACTCACGAGCTGTGAGATCATGACCTGAGCTGAAGTCAGATGCTTAACCCAGACACCCTGACATTGTGTCATTGCTTAAAGAGGGCCCCTAAAATTGTATAAGTTCCAGACCTCCCCAAACCAGGACGAACTCCTGTAGATGCAGCGGCTGACTGGTGTCCTACCTTTTGGACAGTGAGCTCTTGTTTTGGAGGCAGGAGGTGGGGGTCCTGGGTCGGCCCTCTTGAGATCTTGTTATGCCACCTAGGCATGTCCCTTCTTCCCTTCTGGTTGTCAGTGTCCCCATTTGTGAAATGAGGGCTGAGGTGGGGTGGGTAGGAATGAACTGAGTCACCGCTGGGGGGGGTGAGCTCTGGTGCCCTAGTTGGTGGGGTCCTGGCCAGTTGGAGTGTGATTGCCTGCCTGTGCAGAGCTTTTCCCTCCCCAGAGCATTTGCATTGCTGGCTGGGTGTGTCTGGCCTGGCCATACAGAACCCGCTCGGAGCCCCAAGTCTCACCATGGTGATTCATGTTGACTGATAATACAAGGGAGCAAAGCTTTATTGAGCTCTTATTCCCAGACACACAGGAAAGGCGAGCACCTGCTCCTCCCTTTCTCAGTTGGAAAGGTTTTTCTCTGGTCTTGGTGGTTTATTGCTTCCCATGTCAAAGAAAGCTTGCCAAATTACATAGACTTGTTCACGAATCTTTTACACAAGGAGGGCAGGGACCTTTTCAAAGAGAACACGATGGGAGGATCTGGAAATAAGGAGATCATTGTATGCATTAGTTTTCTATTGTTGCCATAACAAATTGCCACAAACTTGGTGGCTTAAAACCACACACAGTTTTTTGGTGGTAAAATATATAAAAGATAAAATTTACTGGGGTGCCTGTATGACTCAAGTCAGTTACGTGTCCCACTTCGGCTCAGGTCATGATCTCACAGTTCATGGCTTTGAGCCCTGCATCGGGCTCTGTGCTGATGGCTCAGAGCCTGGAGCCTGCTTCAGATTCTGTGTCTCCCTCTCTGTCTGCCCCTCCCCTGCTTGCACTCTGTCTCTCTCTCTCTCAAAAATAAATAAGCACTTAAAATATATATATATATGTTTTTTAAAAAACATAAAATTTACCATTTCAAGCACTTTTCAAAGGTGTGTGGCTCCACCGCATTATGTACATTCACATTGTTGTGCGACCATCGCCACCACCCATCTGCAGAACTTTTTCAACTTCCCAAACTGAAACTCTGTCCATTAAACAGAAACTCCCCAGTCCCCGCTCCTCCCAGCCCCTGGCACCCACAGTTCTTGAATTTGGCCACTCCGGCACCTCTTTCCTGGAAGTGGGATCACACAGTATCGGTCTTTTCGTGATGAGTGTATTTCACTGAGCATCACGTCCTCAGTGTTCATCCCTGTTGTAGCACACGTCCGAATCTCCAAATCTCCTTCCCTTTAAGGCCGAGTAATATTCTGTCATGTGTTGTGCACAGCATTTTGTTCATTCATTCCTTCTCATGGACATTTGGGTTGTTTCTACCTTTTGGCGCTTGTAAAGTGCTGTGGACAGTAGTGTGCTCGTGTGTTTGGGTCCCTGCTTTCTGGTCTTCGGGGTCTGTGACCCCAAAGTGGAATTACCCTACCGTCTGCCACAGCGGCTGCACCATTTACCGCTCAACCTTTCTGTCTTACGCTTTTGTCTCACAGGCCTCGTGGTGTTTGTTGGGCAGGATTGTGTCTTTTCTGGAGGCTCTAGAGGAGAACGCACCCCTGTCTCGTGAGGTTCTAGAGGCCGTCTGCATTCCTTGCCTCATGGCCCCTTCCTCCACGGTGCTTCAAATCCGTCCTCTGTGTTCTTCCTTTTCATCCTTAACCCAGCCAGGAAGGGGCCTCCGCTCAGGAAAGGACTCATGTAATTAGATCAGGCCCACCTGGATGGTCTAGGCCAACCTCCCCATCTCATAATTGGTAACCTTGATCATATCTACAAAGCCCCTTTTGCCATGTAAGGTAATATGTTCACACGTTCTAGAGGATCAGGGTGTGGACTGTCTGGGATATTTTTGAAGGACCTAATTAAGGAACGTGATGGTGCCCTGATCTCGGGCTTGGAAAAGCCCTCCTCCTTACCAACACTGTCCTGGGCCACCCCATGGTTGTATAGTTGGTTAGGCACGCCCCTCCTGTGTGGGCTGGACACGTGGTAGGTGAGTACCAGACACTGACCAAGTTGGGACGTATGTCCAGGATCTTCAATGACCCTTTTCCCCCTTTCCAAACATCGCAGCCTGTCCTCTTGGCCTCTTGGGAGAGACCAGCACTGTGTGAGTTGGTCACAGAGTTAAGAGAGCTGTCCCATACTTGACAAAGTTTTTTTTCTTTTATTGCTTCCTTCAGTACTCACGGCAACTCCAAGGTAGGTGGGCAGGTCATATCTTTGCAGACAGCATCGAAATTGAGAGAGGTAGAGCTGCTCCAAGAAGGTCACACAGCAAGTGGTGGAGCCAGGACCCAGATCCTAGCTTCCAGGCTAATGCTTTTTAGGGAGAAAGTTGAAATTACCTGAGTGCCTACTATATGCTAATAAGCTGCACGGTGGGTAGCTTTGTGTATGGGTATCAGTGTATCGAATCCTTCCAGCCACATAGTTGGATAGATGTTTCTTCCCCAATTTTCCCGGTAAAGAAAAAGTCTCAAAGGTGTCAAGCAAGATGCCCAAGGTCACCCAGCCAGCAAGTGGTAGAGCTAGACTTGGAATCGTTGTCATCGGGCTTGAAACCCCGTGTATCACCCTGGTTCCTCCGCAGCAGTGTTAGAAGATGATATCAGATCTGTGTGGGCTGTGGGCAAAACTCATACGGCAGAGCTGAGATGTTTCTTGTGACTGTCCTGTGATATTTGTGGCTCTTGATGGGGGAGCGTGGGTTGTGTGAAGATGGGGAACTGGTTTAGGGTCCGGGAGGGAGAGCAGTTGGTGGTAGCAGGACCTACAGAGTATCTGGGGATGGACGCTGGTGATGCTTAGGCTACAAGTCGTGGGATGAGCCACTCGGCTTCCTCTTTCCCCACTCAGAGGCGGGGTCCAGGGAAGGAACTCCCCAAGTTGCCTTCCTGCGAGCCACTGAAAGGCTGTGTTGCACAGACAGTAACCGCTCTGGGGTGTGGATGCGTTGCACCCCTGGGGGCCCAGGTGATCCTGGGGAAATGGCCTTGGGTTGGACTTTGCAGGAAAGGGCGAGGGACTTGAGAGCGAAGGGGGCAGCCAGGAGGGCCCAGGCATCCCTGGCACTCGTGCCTGATTAACGTGTGCGGGCCCCTCCTCCTTGTTTCTCAGGTGGTTCCAGGAGCAGCCCCTCTTGCTCAGGTGGCGTAACCAGGAGGCGCCTCCCCAGGCGGAAGTGGTGAGGCAGACACAGACCTGGCTCTCAGCCTGAACTGCACTTGGAAGCACAGCCCACAGTTTCCCTTTTTTGGGGTGGGTTTCCTCAGGTCCTGACCATGACTTGGACTTTTCACTGCCACTGCGTCTGTCACAAGACCCTTGGCATCGGCAAGGACCTAGGCCTGAGCCCTTGTCACGTTCTGGGCTTTGGGTGTGAGCCAGACGGTGACACCATATCTGGGTTCACCTTCATTTTCCATCGCTCAGAAATCCCGAATCGGGGATCGGCCTTTGACTAAGCGTCGGCTCTTCCCGAAGCCCGTTCGGTGCGGTGTCAGAGGCAACCGTCCCGTGAACAGGAGCGAGCCAGGTTTGTCGGAGAGCTGTGCTGTGCTCTCTCTCATCCCAGCTGAGATGAGAGAAAATGGTTTCCGTTAGTGCGGGGCCCAGGTGGAAGTGTCAACGCCAGTTCCTGGGTGCCTGCCGGGCTGGAGCTTTGTGCTGGGGCGCGGGGGCTCTTCCCCAGCGCCCTCCTCCTGAGCAGGTTTCATCTCCAAGAGGCCTTTTCAGAGATGCTCTTCTCCCCCCGCCCCCATCAGCTTCTTGCCTCTGTTTCCCCAGCCCCTGCCATTCCTGGGGCTTGCACCAGGCCCCCCAGGGCGCCCAGGTGTGCAGAGGGAAAGGAAAGAAAACTTTGCCAGTCTCGTGTTCGTGATTTTTCCTTGGGGAGATGAGAACATCCAACACAGCCGTTCCCAGGACCTGCTGCTCCCAGGGCTGGGCTTGGTGTGAGAGAAGGGACTGGTGGACTGGATTCTACTCTTCACGTCCTCTGCCCCCACCTCTAGTTTTACTCCACAACTCTACACCCTGTCCCCTCTGCCCGCACACTTCTCATCATGAGTGTTATCAAATGGTCTGGGGGTCTCTGGGACCCTCTAACTCTGTTTGCTGTTTTATACTGGGGAAACAGATATAATGAAAGGTTAAGTGATACAAGGAGAACATATCTGATATTAAACTGTTAACTGTCCCCAGTTTACAGATGTGGAAAAGTGAGGCTCAGAAAGGTTAGGTAACCTGCCCAAGGCCACACACCTAGTAGAGATCAGGACTGGAATTTGAACCTGTGTAGTCTGGCATCAGAGTTCATTTCTTCCCACCACCCTATCCTGCCTTTGATGGAGCACCTGGGATCACAGTGAGGCTTGATGGTCCCAATTCCTAATCCCATACTCTTCCATCAACTGGTGTATTTTAGTTTTTGAGATACTAGTTTCTGGGGCTGGAGGAAGTATAGTATAGCCGGGGGGGCGGAGGGGGGGGGCGAGGGGAGGGCAGTGAAAGGCCTGGGCTTTGGAGTCTGACTGCTTGGGTGTGAATCTTGGCTCAGTCATTTGCTAGCTGTAACATTGGGCAAGTTTCCTAATCTCTCCATACCTCAGTTTCCTTATCTCTAATAGGGCATCATTATTTTAGTGTTTTGTAGAATTGTTGTAAAGTTGAATTCCACATAAAGCACTTAACACAGTGCCTAGCACATAATTATTCAATAAATGGTAACTGTTGTCATGATTGCCTAATAAGTTTGGGAAATTTGGGGATAAAGTTAAGTAGGCTCCTTTGTTACAGGATTTCTCAGAGCCTTTATTATGCTATTATGAATTGGCACTTTGGGGAGAGGATGTGGTAGGCAGCATTTTCCAAAGTTTTTGGACAACTGATCTCTCTCTCTTTGCATCCGTCTAAATTCTCAACTTGCAAGATATTAAGCTGGTGTCCAAGAACACAGTTCAGGAAACACTGAACTGTACATCAAGCTGCCTGTTTCTGCTTGCTAAGGCTGAGCTGCGGGTGGGGGGTCCAGGTCAGTGCTGAGCCAGCTCTGAATGACTGTATGTGGCATAGCTCTAGCCTGTACCTGGCTTCCCTCCTACCCTGTAGGTGTGGGGAGAGGGAAGTGGTGTGAGCCTAGGCACCTGAGGATCTCTGGAGCCTTCTGGCCATAAGGAATGGCCTTGGCAAATCCTGATTCAGAGCATATTTACTGCATTTCCTTCTGCCCTGGGAAGAGGGGCCTGAAAGTAGGTCTCCAGTGGCAGGACCGACTGAGACCACCAAACAAGCCAGCCTAGCTCAGGATGAAGTGGCCACAGGTTTTGCAGCGTGGCTGTGTTAGGAGAGAGCAGGCAGCAAGCAGAGTTCTACCACGGACCCTCTCCCTAGTGTGTTAGTGGCTTGAGTAAACAGTGCCCCTGGTGTATTTTAGCTGCAAAACCAAAGGGGTTGGAAATTAGATATTCTTCAAGGTCGCTTCCAGTGTGAACATTTGGGAGTCTATAGACCTAGGACTGGAGTAAAAACCTAAAGACCCCTTTAGGAGTCCTAGAATGCAAAAGGAAGGACGAGCCCTGAGAGGTAAAGCCCTCCTTCCAGCCCTCCTCCCAATCCCACTTCACGCCCATGGGTTAGTGAGGTCTGCGGAGATCTGGATGGAGCTGGTTCCTGGTCACATTTGGGATCCTTTTCCATGTAAGATTCTTGGAAGTGGATTACTTTGGGTAGGTGTTTCTGCTTGCTTTGGGCTTCATTTGCATCCTGTCTGGGTCATTGTCTCCTGTTGTCCTGCCCACTGACCCAGGGAGAATGGCCCACCACTCCTGGGGCAGTGTATGGAGGCCAGAAGTTGCTCAGACTGGCTGGGGGCGAACTAACTTTATCTCTGCAAACAGTGCCAGGTAAGAATGTGCACCATTAATTGCACTGAAGCGAGGAGAGTTTACAGATAAGCAAATACATCTCCTGCTTTAAAACAATTGTATATACATAGGAGCATACATAAACCACGCGCGCATGCATACACATGCATTTTTGTGTATGTTTTGGGGGTGGGGGTCTTGAATTATACATGAGAAACTGCTCAGCGGCAACCTTGGGTAGAGAGACCTTTTGTTTTCACTTTGTGTCTTTCTGGCTGTGTTTGAATTTCCCTACAATATGTTCTAATCTTTTTATTTTATTCTTTTATTTTAGTTTTATTTATTTATTTATAATGTTTATTTATTTTGAGAGAGAGAGAGAGAGAGAGAGCACGTGAGCATGAGCAGAGGAGGGGCAGAGAGAGAGGGAGACACAGAATCTGAAGCAGGCTCCAGGCTCTGAGCTGTCAGCACAGGGCCTGATGTGGGGCTCGAACTCACGAACCTTGAGATTATGACCTGAGCCGAAACCAAGAGTCGGACACTCAACTAACAGAACCACCCAGGCACCCCTGTTCTTTTTTAATTCTATTTTCTATTTTTTTAAGTGTAATTTATATTTCAGAGCAGTTTTAGAGTCACAGCAAAATTGAGTGGAAAGTACATTACTATCAGCACCTGTTATCAACACCCCTACCAGACAAGTACGTTTGTTACAATTGATGAACCTACGTGGACACATCGTAATCGTCCAGAGTCCATAGTTTACCTTAGGGTTCACTTCTAGTGTTGGACATTCCCTGAATTTTAACTAATATACCCACCGTTTTAGTATCATACAGAATAGTTTCACCGGCCTAAAAAGTCCTCTGTGCTTTGCCTGTTCATCCCTCCCTACTCCCTAATTCCTGGAAACCACTGATTTTTTTTTTTTTTTTTTTTTTTTTACCCCTGATGAATTTTGCCTTTTCTAGTCTGTCAAGAGTTGGAATCCTGCAATATGTAGCCTTTTCTCATATGCACTGCATGTCTTTTCGTGGATTGACAGCTCATTTCTTTCTAGCACTGAATAATATTCCGTCATCTGGGTATCCATTCACCTACTCAAGGACTTCTTGGTTGCTTTCAAATGTTGACCATTTTGAATAGAGGTGCTGTAAACATCTGTGTGCAGGTTTCTACGTGGACGGGTTTGCAACTCACTGGGGTTAGTACCAAGAATTGCTGGATTATAGGGTAAGATAAGAAGCTGCCAGACTCTTCCAAGGGGTCTATCCCCTGTTGCACTCCCACCAGCAGTGAGCAGGAGCTCTGGTTGCTCCCCGGCCTCACCAGCATTTGGTGTTGTCACTGTGTGGGATTTGGGGCATTCTGATAAGTGTGTAATGGTATATCGTTGTTTAATTTGCAATTCCCTAATGTCTGATGGGGAGCATCTTTTCATCTGCTCAAATGCCATCTGCGGGTCTTCTTTGGTGAGGTGTCCAGGCCTTTGGCCCATTTTAAAAAATCAGGTTGTTTTCTTACTGTTGAGTTTTTAAGGGTTCTTTTCTATATTTTGGATACAGCCCTTTATCAGATGTGTCTTGCATAAACTTTTTCTCCCAGTTGGTGGCTTGTCTTCTCTTCTTTTTGTTTTTAAAAATATATCAGCCGAGAATCATCTGAGCTGCATGACTTAAACTCTATATTTAAATTCTTGCATACAACCAGATTGAGGATTTAATATTAAAAGATGAATACACAAATGAATACTCCAGCCCCCGGCTGGGGAAGGCCAATAGAGAGGTCATCCCCCGAAAGCTTCCACTCTGGTCCAGGCCTGCCTGGCTTGCTGCAGGGCACAGAGGGGCGGGAGGTCTCAGGGATGATGCTTTCAGGCCTCCCCTTCTGTTCAGCATTAGCCTGCTGCAAGCTCTGTCCCCCCCTGAGTCCCGTGCTGGCCTTCTGGGGAAGATACTTCCGTGTCCTTGTGCCCGGCCTGGCACTGCCACCACCCAACCCTCCCTTTCTCTTCCATGTCCCGGAAAAGTCAGCCTGGACACCAGGAGGTGTGCATAGCCCAGCCTTGCTGGAGGCTCCTGTCTCCCTCTCCCCTTGATGAGGTGGGGAAACGACTAGGCTCTCTGTTACGGGAGGGGGGCGAGTGAGCGGGAGGAGTAAGGTTCTCGTTCTGGATGATTTTGCCTCTTCTGCCAACACAGCATTTCTAGATTCCTGCGTTTGAGGACTCTGGCTCCTGCCCTTGTGGAGCCCTTGAAATGTAACCATATGCTTGCATACGTATACACAGCTTTAGGAAACAGGCCCTTTTACAGTCCTTGAGACTGTAGAGTATATAGTGTGTGCCTGCTGTATACTTTCAGCATTCGCTTTGATGGAATTATGGAGTGGGGTTCGTGAGCAAACGGCTAAGGAAGAATTCTTGAGACATTGTTGGTGCAAAAAGGTGATTTTATTATAGCACAGGGACAGGACCCGTGGGCAGGAAGAGCTGCACTGGGGTTGTGGGGAGTGACTGATGATATACTTTTAAGTTTGTGGAGGGAGGGGGATAGAGATAAAGTGTGTTTTAAAGGAATTTGGAAGCAAGGCTTTCAGGGTTTTGAGGGGCTAGCTGCTGTTGAGATAAGGTTACTTGTGGTTTGTAATAAAAAGCATGAAGGCACGAAGGCAGCCATGAGCTCCTTGAGCAAGGTCACGCTCTGCGTATATCAGATGTGTGTCAGTGGGCTTCAGGTTGTAAGGAGATGTAATTCAAGCTACATTTCTCTTGCTTTTGTTTCCTCATCAGCCTGGCACTATGAGGCTCGGTTCTGATGCGATCCTGGGATGCGCAGGTCTAGGTGCTTGTCTTCAGGGCTTGCTATTGGGAAGAAAGGCTAGGCAGTATAAGCTAGAAGGTGTCCCAGTACTTGAAAGGAAAGAGTGTTTCCTGGAGTGTGGAGCGCAGAATCACTTACATCAGAATCACTGGGGATGGGGATGGGGTGATTGTTTAAATTGCAGATTCCTCGGTCCTTCCCAGGTTGAAGGGCTCAGAATGACTGGGGCCACGGCACAGGCATTTTCAGCGAGCAGTCCAGACGATTCTCGTGCGTGATGAAGCAGTGCTACCCAAAGTGTGGTCCACAGTCAAGCAGCATCGGCACCACCTGGAAGCTTCCATGTGGAAAATACAGAGTTGGAGGCCTGTCCTAGACCTACCGATTCAGAGACTGTGGGGAAGGGACACAGCAGTCTGGGTTTTAACAAGTCCGATGGGGGATTGTTTTGCAGACTGAAGTTGGAGAAGCACAATTTAGCCAGAGACAGGCCGCAGCTGGATGAAATCAAGTGTCCAGTGGCAGGTGGATGGCCCCAGTGAGGAAGCAGGGGTGGTGTTTGTTTCACATGGGCCCAAAAGTGGCAGGACTGGAGGCTGGACGTTCCCCAGAGACTGGTGTCTGAGAATTGGAGCAATCCTGAAAGAGGCCAGCTGCCTGCCTTGTGGAATAAGCTCTCTCCAGTGAGTCCCCGGGTCAGCGTCCTGACCAGAGCCACCGTAGAATGGGGGATATGCCCCAGTCTGTGAGACTTGCACCAGCAATGTGAAGCATTCCTCCCCAGGCACCTTTCTCCTTTGCTGAAGGACAGAAGTAGGAGAAGGGCCTGGTCAGTGCGGAAGATGCCATACTTGTGGACACCAAAGAGAAAGCAGATCTGCTAGGTTGTAGCTCACTGTGTTCTCCTCTGCGGTGGAGAACGAGGGCTAGTCAGGCACTGGGAGAGGACGGTGAGGAGCCCCTAGCAGCCCTGAGCTCACCTCCGATCGGGGATGTGGCAGCCCCGGGGTGCCGGGAACACCTCCACCGAGTACAGCAGGCCCTGGTGGTGGCCTCTTCTTTTAAAAAAAAAAATGTTTATTTATTTTTGAGAGAGAGAGTGAGACAAAGGATCCGAAGCAGGCTCTGCACTGACAGCAGACAGCCCAATGCGGGGCTCGAACTACAAACTGAGATCATGTCCTGAGCCGAAGCTGGACGCTTAACCGACTGAGCCACAAGCCACCCAGGCACCCCCGGTGGTGGCTCAAAGTTACACAAAGACTGGACGATGAGCAGATTTCTTAATGTTCACAAAGGGGAAAGCATGTGGGCACTGTGAGTCAGAGAGTTGGATCCCAGCAGCCTCCTGGCTGGGTAGGCACTGGGGGCAGGGATGGTGCACCCCAAGGGTGCCCTAGGTCATCCAGCTGCCGTCGCCCTTCTCCTGGGGATTATTAGGCAGGTAAACCAGAGGACTCGAGGCATGGGCAGTGTGTTAGAATCCTCACTTGACGCAGGCCCTCTTTAAACCATCATGAAGTTGATGGGGACTCGTGTGTGGTGTTGTGGTAGAGTTGGGGGCCGGATAGACGGCTGAGTGACTGCACCTGCTGTTGTGGGGCTGGCGTGTGGTCGGCAGTGACAGTTCAAGAGTGTGGTCCTTGGCCCTTTTCTCCCAGTTGCTTGGAAGAAAGCAGATGTCATGCTTACCAAATCAGCGGCTATAAAACAAAACTGAGCATGAAGATGTTTGATATCAGAAAGTCCGCACATCAGCAGGCTGAGCAGCAGGCTGAATGATCGGGAGTTTAACAGGAATCCGCATCAGGTCTCCTTGTCCAGAACTTTCTCTCAGTGTACCCCCCAGAGAGGCAGGGAAGAGGGAGGTGGTGGTCCTGTCCTGCCCTGTACTCTTGGGGGACCACAACTGGGGCCTTTGCTTCTGAAGAGGGCTCCGCGACTGAGAAGGGAGTGAGTTGCAGACCGGAAGTGGTGGGGAAATGAGGCTGTTTGCAGGAGAGGGCGTGGACTGGAGGCGGACTCACAAGGGGAGGGGAAGACCCAGGGATGAAAGCCTGCTCCCCGGTCATGGGTTTAGACCCGGCTTACTGACAGGGGACAAATTTAGACTCTTGCTGGGAAGTCTGCAAAGCCCTCCTGGGAATGAGTGCCATCACGCTGGGAGCAGCCTGAGGCTGCCCTGTGGTCCTGCCCTGGGTGGGGACACACTAGTGGATCCTCTGGGTCTGGGTCCCCTGTTACATTTATGTAATAATGCTAACCCCAGGCTCTGAGCCAGGCTGCCTGGGGCTGAATAGACCCTGTGTGAGTTATTTAAATCTTGGAAGGACAGCCATGGCCTCAAGTGAGCTCAGAAATCCGCACCTGAATCAGGCCTTTTTTAAAGCTGTTTTTTAAATAGGCAATACATGTATGTGGCAAAAAAAGTGTAAATATAAACCGTAAGCTTCATTTCTATTCCCAGTTTTCCCTTCCAAAGGCAACCGGGGTTACCAAGTTTCTTGTTTATCATTCCAGGGATGGTGTGTGTGTGTGTGTGTGTGTGTGTGTGTGTGTGTGTATACATATACACCACTGAGTTTGTATGTTTACATTTTTTTTAAAGATGTTAGCTTACAATAGCCAAATTATGGAAAGAGCCTAAATGTCCATCAACTGACAAATGGATAAGATGTGGTTTATATATACAATGGAATACTACTTGGCAATGAGAAAGAATGAAATCTGGCCTTTTGTAGCCACGTGGATGGAACTGGGGAGTATTATGCTAAGTGAAATAAGTCAGGCAGAGAAAGACAGATACCGTATGGTTTTACTCTTCTGTGGATCCTGAGAAACTTCACAGAAGACCATGGGGGAGGGGAAGGGGGGAAAAAGTTACAGAGAGGGAAGGAGGCAAACCATAGGAGACTCTTAAATACTGAGAATAAACTGAGGGTTGATGGGGGTGGGAGGGAGGGGAAAGTGGGTGATGGGCATTGAGGAGGGCACCTGTTGGGATGAGCCCTGGGTGTTGTATGGAAACCAGTTTGACAACAAATTATATATATATATGTATATATATATATATATATACATATATATATATATGATGTTAGCTTAGTGTATACACCATTTTCACCTTGATTAGTAACGGTGACCATTACCTATCCCCACACGTAGGACTGGCTAATTCTAAAAATAGCTACAGCGTATTTACTGTATGGATCTGTTCTGATGAACTTAACCAGCCCGTTGCAGATGGTCATTTAGGGGTTTGTTGTTGCAACAGAATGCCCCAGTGAGATCCACATCTGTGTTATTTCACACAGGTGTCGGTGTGCCTGGGAAATCGATTTCTAGAATGTGAGTTTCTGGGTCGGTGAGCACCTTCAGTTGCTTTTCTAGAATGGCCTGTTCACATCATTTGAGTTCCTCTAGTGGTTGTTGGGTTTGTTTGTTTTTTTTAAATCACAAAACAACTTTCTTAAATTTTTCATTTCTCTTGTCTTTTTGCTGTTTTCCTTATTTGTTTCTTATTGTGCAGAACTTATTTTTATGTCTTTGGGGCTTGGGGCCACCTCTCATATTGAAATCTCTAGCTGAAATTAATTTTGATGTGTGGAAACAGGGTAGTATCCAGCTTTTGGTTGTTCGTGGTTTTGTTTTGTTTGTTTGTTTGTTTGTTTTTCCCTTCCTGGCTATGGATGGGCCTTTTGGCCTCAGTCTTCCGGGAGGAGACGAGAAGGGCATGGAAGGGTCTTTGGTGCCCAAAGCTTCTGCTTAATGGTGATCTCCAGAGGGAAGGGCGTCTGGAACACAACTGCAGCTCACACTGACCTCGTGCAGGGTACTTCCTCTTCCTCCCATCAGAAGGTTCCTGGTTCATCTATCATTCAGATTTCCAGGCTCTCCTCATCAGCAGGGTCTGGGGATTCTGTCAGAAGGGTCAGGCCTAGGGCAGGACCTGGGAGGACTTTATGCTGACGGCTCAGCCAGCCACGGGGGGGATGAGACAGACCAAGGGCAGCACCACTGGGACCCTCAACCACCTACCTCACCACAGTGTGCAAGGGGAAGGGTCTTTGGCCCATTCTGCTCGTGGCCAATTCTAGCTCTCTCCAAGGTCACCAGGCCATCATCTGGCCTCCTGATGCTCTGCCTACAGTCGCCCCTGCTGACACATCCCACGTCCATCATTCCTGTGGGCCCTGTGGGGACCAGTGAGTGGCACCTTAAGGAAGCCCGTCAGCCTCCTTGACAACAACATGCACAGATCTCCAAAGGAGCTGTGAAGGGCAACTAGAATCTTGTGGGTGGACGATGGCATCTAGAGCAGTGGTTCTTGGAGTGGGCTCCCCGCACCAGCAGCGTCACCTGGGAATTAGTTAGAAATGCAGATTCTGGTTCTGCTGACCCAAACTGTGGCGGGGCCCCGCAACGTGTTTAAAAAGCCCCTCGGGGGTTCACACGCTGCAGTTTGAGAACTAGGCTGGGGCCCAATGTACAGGGAGAAGACGGTCACCGGGGGTCAGCAGGTATGACTGTTGATGGGGCCTACGGGTTTCCTGCCACTCCCACCTGTCATTGAGTGCCTCTGCAAACCGTGGCAGCCACCAGTGAGCAAGAGGAAGGAGGCTGCATGACAGTCTGAGTGGTCTGGGTCACAGCAGGTCTGTGTCCCTCCTGGGCAGTTCAAGTGGCGTGGCGCAGGCAGAGGGATCTGTATATAGAGGGACTTAGTGAGAGCAGGTATCCTACCGGCCACCAACAGGCAAGCGTCCTGGGTCCCCGGCCTTTCCCCTCCCCTACTCCTGATCTGCAAGACGCTTACCCTTTCTGGGCTCCCAACTGCCTCGCTCGCCCTCACTCCAGATCCTGGGTCAGATGAGCTGTACTGAGGTGTCTGGTTGCTAGAAATGATGATCCCGTGCCACAGTACTATGCCTGAGGAACCAGAGGTTGGAGAATGAAAAATGTAGCTTGGGGCAGATGCACTTCGGAGGCCACCGTGGATAGCTTGGGGTCTGTCGGTCGGGCTCAGGGGACAGGGCCTCTGGCTGGATGGTGATGAAGACACTGGAAAACAAAGACAAATAGACCCAGACCCCTGAGAACGAGGCAGTGCGCGCTCGCCCCTGAGGTCAGAGAACAGCTCCCCACGTGCAGCATCCTGTGTCGGCCGAGGTGGGAGCGAAGCGTGGGAGAAAGGGGTTTGCCAGGAAATGCAGCCACTGGTGCGTGGTGAAGCCTGTCGTGGGTGTGGGCGCAGGCATGGGTCTACCCTTGCTTCCCTGTTCTAGCTGGGGGCCCACCCAGCAAGTAGAAGGTGAACTGGGCTGGCCCAGGTCACGCCCGAGGCGGCCCCTCCTCCTGCAGGGGCCTGGCTTGTGGGTGTCCCCGTTGTCGGGAAGGCTGGTGGCGGCTCCCGGCAGAGCCTGAGCATGGTTTCTTCCTCTTCCCCTTCAGATCGAACCATGAGCTACCCAGGTTATCCCCCGCCCGGAGGCGGCTACCCGCCGGCTGCACCAGGTAAGAGGGTCGGGGCCGGCGGGGAAGGGAATGAATGCCCTGTCTGCCCAACGTCCAGGAGTGGAGAGGGGGAGAGGAATGGTGCTTTCTAGTCATTTCCTCACTACCCCAAGGGCTCAGCCAGGTGGGGAGGGGCTGGAGAAAGGCCTGGATTGGAAGCACTTCTGGAAAGCCAGGACAAAGCCGAGACCCAGTTTCTTGCGTTATTAGCTGATAACAGCAGGCAAATGCCTTCTTTTCTCAGAGACTCCATTTCCTCAGTCTTCTCCTTTGCAAGTGGTTTCAAGTATCTCTCCTCACTGGGCTATCCCAGATACTAATGAGGTAGCCAGGTAAAGCCTCTGGCACCGTGTCCTCCAAAGCCCTGTTAGGTGACCATTGCCCCTTGTCACTTCTCCTACCCTGGGCTCAAACACGTGGTTGTGCAGCGGCAGGGTCCCTCCTGCCAAGGGAGGAAGAGGAGGCAGTCACTAAGGGTCAGATGGGCCTCCTGCAGCTGCCAGATGCTGTGGCCTGATAGCAATGGGGCTGCACCAGTGGTCAGGCCGTCAGAACCCGGCCCCAGCTCCAACACCTCTCTCTTCACACTTAGAAGTTGGCTCCTCTGGCCCCAGCCCCTCCTAGGTTCCTGAAATGAGACTGGGCCCCATGGTAGGGGAGGAAACGAGGTCTTCTGAGATGAGGAGGAGAGGGGATCATTCCAGGCTGGTCATCCTGAGGTTGCCTGAGCTGCACTGCCCCTCGCCCCCACAAGACCACCAGGCACATTCATTTCCCCAGAGCCGAGGTCCTTGAGTCTGAGCACCTATGGCTCCTGCAGGCCTCCTGAGCCCACCCTGCCATCCGACAGGTGGAGAACGGGCCTGGAGCAGGGAGGTGGCTTGGCCACTGTTGTGTGGCATATCGAGTTGAGCGGGGCCATTTCCCTCTGAACGAGACACAGCCTGGGTCTGCTGGCACTGGCCTCATGGTCCTCTCTCCAGTAGGGATCCTGCCCTTGTGTCTTACCCCTGCCACACTGAGCAGCACTGAGAGGAGGTGATTCCCAGCAGGGTCTGTCTTCAGTGTCCCGGAGCCCTGGTCAGGAAGGCATATAACAGGCCAGCAGCCCGCACCGTGATGCTAGCTGCCACGCCCCTTGTCCCGGCACCTGCTGCAGCACGGGAGCCCTGCATGGGCATTAGGTCTTAGTCCTGCTCACAGCAGTGTGACACAAATGAATTATTAACCCTACTTGTCAGCTGAGGAAGCTGAACTAGAGGGGCTGAGTCCCTCGCCCCAGGGCACACACCCAGTCTCTCTGGGTTCAGAGCTGGGCCTTTTTACGGCTCTCCCCCAACGGCCCCCCTTGTAGGGATGGGTGTCTGTGTTTTCTGTGACCCAGCCCTGTCTCCCTCCACCCTCCCATCCTGCTCTCCCTGCCCTTCACGGACTTCTGATCGCAAACAACCCGGTCAGCAGGACACCCACCCCTCCCTGCCATGCTGTTGCTTCATTGTGGATTCTCGGTGCTCTCTGAGCTCACCGCTGTCATGGGCTCAGCACAGCATCCCCAAAGACCTGTTGTTGTCGTTTTTTTTATGTCTGTATTCCTGTTCCATGATGGTGAGCCCAGGAGGGCAGGTCTGCCCTTGGCCCTCCTACCTCCTTAATAATATCCCACAGAGGTCCTGGGAGTGTTTGCTGAACCCCACCTTCCTCGGAAGGAGGTGGGGGTCCCTCTCTTCTCTTCTTCTGGCAGTGGGATTGGGTTCAACTCTCTCGCCTGAGTGTTTTCCGTGGGGTCTGTTGTGCTGTCCCCAAGGCCCTGCTTTGGTCTCCCCCCACCCCTGAGAGCTTGATGCTTTGCCTTTCCCTGTTGGGGGTGCCAGCAGGGTGCTAAAGGGCTCAGTGTTGCTTTCAGGTGGCGGTGCCTGGGGAGGTGCTGGCTACCCCCCGCCCAACATGCCCCCCATCGGGCTGGATAACATGGCCAACTACGCAGGGCAGTTCAACCAGGACTACCTCTCGGGAATGGTGAGTCCAGCCCTCCTGCTGGGGCTGCCCCTGGGGGCCACACCTGCATGGCCAGAGGGACAAAGACTGCTGGCTTTGGTGGCTTCAGAGGTGTCTGTGTGTGTGCATACCTGTGGGCAGGCACCGAGTCCGGAACTGCATCTGAGAACGAAGGGTTTCCGTGAGGCCTCCCTCCGGTTCACCGTCCCTGTGCATCTTGATTTTACCATCCGTAAAATGAGGGGAAGGGGAATGTGTTGGGCCGCATGGTCTCTCAAGTCCCTTTCCGCTCTGAACTGGGTGGGGGTGGTGCCTTCATAGAATATGTATTGCGCACCTCTTTTTTTTTCTTTAAAGTTTATTTATTTTGAGAGAGAGTGGGGGAGGGGCAGAGAGAGAACCCCAAGCGGGCTGCACACGCTGTCAGTGTGTGGGGCTTCAACCATGAGATCATGACCTGAGCCAAAATCCAAGAGTCTGATGCTTAACCGGTTGAGCCTCCCAGGCGCCCCCAGACATGCTCCTTTTATTGTTACTTGGCTTGTAAAATAATACATTTTATAATCTAAAAACAACTGCTGGCACAGTGTAAACAGTGCAGTCGGCACGCAGTCTCACCTGTGCCGGGCTTGTTCTAGACGCTGGGGATACGTGAATACAACAAACAGAAACCTCAACCCTGAAGTACGAACCTACTGGGAAGACAGTCGCCATAAGTAAACTGTGTGTTTTTAGAGCAAATATGGGTGCCTTGGGCATGACGGCAGATGAGAGGTCAGGAGTGCAGATAGGGGGCCAGGGGACAGTAGTTGCAAGCCGGGTGGTCGGGTTGGGCCTCGCTAAGAAATCGCTGGTGCTCGGACTCTGAGCTCAGGGCAGGGATGGACAGATGCACGGGTGTGGCCGTGCTCATCAGGGACGGCCATTGATCTTAGGCTTGCTTTGTGGACTTTCAGGCATCCAACATGTCCGGGACATTTGGAGGAGCCAACGTGCCAAGTCTGTACCCTGGGGCCCCCGGGGGTGGTTACCCTCCCATCCCCCCTGGGGGTTTCGGGCAGCCCCCGTCTGCCCAGCAGCCTGTTCCTCCATATGGAATGTATCCGCCCCCTGGAGGAAACGCGCCCTCTGGGATGCCTTCATATCCGCCCTACCCAGGGGCCCCTGTGCCAGGCCAGCCCATGCCGCCCCCTGGACAGCAGCCCCCAGGGCCCTACCCTGGACAGCCGCCAATGACCTACCCCGGGCAGCCGCCGATGCCGCCTCCTGGGCAGCAGCAGCAGCCAGTGCCAAGCTACCCAGGATACCTGGGGTCTGGGACCGTCACCCCTGCCGTGCCTCCAGCCCAGGTGAGTGCCCGCCCTGCACTGCCCTTTGCCCAGGCCTGGGCCCCAAAGGCCCGCGACATGTGGCATAGTGTCTTCCACCGGCAAGGCCAGGGAGGGCGCAGGGGCCAGAGAAGGGCTCGGTTCTCCACCCGTAACATCTTGTTTTAACAGGGTGTTGCGTTCTCTCAAACCCCCCACCCCTGGTTTGTGCTCTGAAAAGACCTGAGGGAGCCGGCCTGTTTCTCCCAGTTCGGTTACATGTTCCATGTGCGAGTTGGATCTGAATGTCCTGGGGTTCTCGTCACTCCTTTGTCATTTACTGCCCGGGCTCTGTGTTTTGTACCAGCTGCCAGGCCACTGGCCTCAAGGCTTTGTGCCCAACAGCGCTTAGCCTTTAGTCCCCTGAGGTGCCTCTCAGGCTGGGTTTAGAGGATTCTTAAAACCTCCCTTGGCGAGGGAAGGGTGTTGGTGGTTCCTTCGGGACTGCTCTGGGCTCATTTTGGAGAGCATTTCATGTTTGCAGAACCTAGAATTCATTGTCATGGTTACGTGGCCAAACCAACCAAGCATAGTGCTGGACTACTATTTTTAGACTGAGGGTCTCTGTCTTCCCTGCCCCCACAATCCCCTACTCCCGCCCTACTCTCTGTCCTCCCTGTGCCTTCCCCCTCGTCCCTTCTCGGAGCTTCTCTCCTTAATTCTGTTAAAACCGGCGTTGTACTGGCCACAGGAGGTAGTCCACCAAGAGACCATTTAGGCAGGAAAATTTGCTTGCCAGGAGTACAGCTGTTAGCATGAGGAAGAAGTCCGGCAGGCGGGTCACAGAGCCTGGAAATCAGCGCTAGCCCAGGAGGTGGCGGGGCTGGGTGTACCATCGCGAAGGCTGGGCACCTGCATTTCTGGGGGGGAAAACCTTTTTCTCATTTGCACAGAGGTGCCGTGCTGCACAGACCACCCAGACCCTGTCAGGAAGACCCGAATATATGCTCACATGCACTGTGGCAGTGAGTTATCAAGAAGAGGCCAGTGGCCCCTGCTCCCGGGACCCCCCCCTTCATCGGGAACCCAGGCCCAGTCCTGCAGAACCTGGGCAGAGGGCAGATTTTCAGCATCAGGACTCAGCTAGAGCGGGGCTCCTAGCCGCAGGAGCCAGGCAGAAAGCTCAGTACCAGAACACGAGGACACAAAATGATCGCCGTAGGCCCACTCAATTATTGGTCGCAGGCTCCTTCGGGTACCCCAACTTGTGGTGGTCAGGGCACTTCCAGAGTCTGGGCTGGGGAAGTCTTGCGTTTCGGAGACACGCCATCTTACCTAAGTCCGTTTGTCCGAGCAGTTTGGAAACCGAGGCACCATCACAGATGCTCCCGGCTTTGACCCCTTGCGAGATGCTGAGGTTCTGCGGAAGGCTATGAAAGGCTTCGGTGAGAAACCCCCGGTGGGCGACATCCTCACGGCCCCTGGCTCGCCGGGCCCCCTGCAGGGTTGCCGGGAAGAGGGAACCCGGTCCCAGTGGTGGCGGGAGAGGAGGAGGACACGGGGGTGCAGTTGGGACGTCCAGGAGAATTGGAGGGCCCAGGCCAGGGTGGCCCCACGACCGCAGCCCTGCCCACACCTACCTCTTCTTCCCCTAGGGACTGACGAGCAGGCCATCATCGACTGCCTGGGGAGTCGCTCCAACAAGCAGCGGCAGCAGATCCTCCTGTCCTTCAAGACCGCTTACGGGAAGGTAAGGGGGACTGCGGGGCAGAGGGAGGCCTGCTCCCCGCCGGACTGAGGCGTGTCCTCCAGCACAGCCCTACTCACCCTTGCTTTTCCTTGGTGCCAAGCGAGTCTAGATCTCCTGGATGGGCAGTAAGGCCCATTAGGGCGCTTCCTGCTGCCCGCCCAGTGGTGGCCTCTCGGCTCATGGCATTTTCTAGAGTGGAAGGATACTCTGAGGGGGAAATCTCAAAGGCCAGAGGGTGAGGCTTGATGAGAGGCGCCTGGAGATCCGGGTTCTAGCCCTGGCTCTGCCATGACTCACAGAGACTGCGGACAAGTCATTGCCCTTCCGCTCCCACCTGGCCTGTTTTCCCTCCCGGAGACCCAGGCTGCTAGTCCCTGCCCTCATCACGACCGCCCCAGGAGGTGTAGCTGACAGACGAGCTTTGAAGGAAAAGGCTTTCAGCTCTGAACAAATGCAGTGGGACGTGCTTTGAACTTCTGGGCTTTCGAATCTTAGGTAAACACTGGCTGAATTGAACAGGCTGGTGTCCTAGCCCTGTGCTTCTGCAGCTTGACTGTGCCTGGGTCCCCTGGGAAGCTGGCTCACGTGGAGGCCCCGGCTCCGCAGGTCTGGGCTGGCTGAGATTTGGCTTCTCTGATGCAGATGCCGCTGGTCCCCAGACCTGTGGATTCTCAAGATCGGTCTGTTTGTTTGTTTGAATATTCGACCAGGATTTGATCAAAGATCTGAAATCTGAACTGTCAGGAAACTTCGAGAGGACAATCTTGGCTCTAATGAAGACCCCGGTCCTCTTTGACGTTTATGAGATCAAGGATGCCATCAAGGTATGTACGTGTGCATGTTCACGTGTGTGTCTGCTTGCACGCATGGACGTGCAAAGGCCAGGCCTTTCCCTGGCCTGCATGGTGTGGCTTAACCCGTTCATTAGCCGCTGTTGTGAGTGTGGCTCCTGGACCCTCTCAGGTTGGAGCCCAAGTTCTCGTGACTTCTCCGGGAGGCAGCACAGGTATCATTCATCATCGGGGAGCATCCGGGTCTCTCCATCTGAAAAGCATGGTGGCAGCTGGGTTGTAGAGGAAGCTGGTGACACCGTGATAGGAAGAGGGATGTGAGGCCCTGGGTGGTGCCATCCTTATTCATTTAGGACTCTGTTATTAGCAGAGGGCAGGGATCCAGGCAGGATTTCTCTGGTGTTTGCTGCTTCCTGAGTGTCCCCTTCTTTCTTCATCTGCTGGGGCAGAGGACCCCTGTTGACCCCACTCCATTTACCTATGAGGTTCAGCCACAGAAGAGACAAGCTGTCCCTCGGTCCAAATTTCACATAGAGTCAGATTCTGACTGACCTAGTTAGGGTTAATATCTGCCCCCAGTCCAGTGGATGGGGAGGAGGCGGCTCCCACAGAAGGAGGAAACCCTTGTGAATTGAACAGGGGCTCCAGAAGGAATCCATCATTTTTCAGAGGGCCTGATAGGCAGAAAGACTTTTCCTGCCCCCAAGAGGAGAGGCAGAGAATTCAGGACAGAGCCCGGAGGGAGAGAGGACCCTGCCGAAATCCTCAGACATGCCCGCTTCTAGAGACGTGTCGGGAGGCAGTTGGGGATGGCAGCCCAGACCGCAGCCCAGCCCCTGCCCCCCAGCCAGCCGCGTGAGGTGGAGGCAATTGTTGAGTATAGGAAACAACACAGATTTGGGGTCGTCTGTCCTTGACAAGCTATGTGTCTTTGAGCATCTGTAAAACGGGAATGTGGATATTCTTTCTTGTGGCGTGTGGTGAGGGCCGGGCATGGTAGCTAACCGAAGCTCTTTGTAAGCTCCAAGTAATCTAACAGCAGTGGTAATCATGAAAATAGCTAACCCTGTGGTGTACTTCCTGTGACTGGCACGTTCTAAGTGCTTTACACGCGTAGCTCATTTAATCCCCATGACTTCCCAGGAGTTAGGTGTTAGCGTTGTTCCCATTTGATGCGCGAGGAACCTGAGGCCCAGAGAGGTTAAGGAAGGTGCCCATGGTCACACAGCTAATAAGCAGCAGACCAAGATTCAAGCCAGCCTAGGAGCCAGGATGCTGACCGTGTCCTCGGCTTTCTCCCTGTCCCTGGCGTGGTTGGTCATCTCTCTCGCCCTCGTTGCTGCCTCTTCTAGATGTCTTTAGATTCTCCATAGTCGAGTCTGGGACTCACATTTGTCCACACGTCTGTTCTTGCTTTATACCCGTTTTTCAGTTGTTTTCTCGTCTCGTTCATTGGCCAAACTTGGAATAAAAACAGATCTGGGTCCACATCTCAACCCCCCATTCACCTTGTGGCCTTGGAGAAGTCACTACACCTCTCCGATGCTCAGTTTCCTGGTGGTGTAGTGGGGTGGCCCTTCATGTGATCTGTGCTCCATCACCATGTCGCTGTCACTACGTGGTACTTTTCTGGGCCTGGGGCCTCAGCAGCCAAGCAGGGGCGTGTGGCTGTGTTGGCGGCCGCTGCTTCTGGGATTCGTGCCGTGGGGCATAGGGCCCCGGCTCCTTCCCTGGATGCTGGTGAGGGAGCGGTGACAAGCCTGTGGTTTGTGTTGTCTGCCACCTCAGGGGGCTGGCACCGACGAAGCCTGTCTGATCGAGATCTTTGCTTCCCGCAACAACGAGCACATCCGGGAATTAAGCAGAGCCTACAAAACAGGTTAGGCTGGCACCCGCCCTCCGCACACTCCTGTGCTCTCTGGGCCCCGGCCACACCCTTTCCCATGGCCTCTTAAACTTTCCTGGCCTTCTTATCACCTCATCTTCTGCCTCCCCCAACCCATGGGGCTTTGATCCAAGACCCGCCCCTGCCTGCTGTTCACGGGGCAGGTGACTGAGGTAAGGGAGGGATGAGGGGGAGAACTTCTTGGGTGTGGTCTGGGCCAGGCCAGGTGGGCCTGGAGGTCACAGCACCTGTGTCCCTGAAGGGCCGCGTAGACACCTCTCTCCTCGCACCCACGCCCTTCTCCTGCCAGTGCTGGCTGGCGACTGCGGCTGCAGGGGGGGGCCTTCTCCGTGTCTCCCTTTCAGAATTCAAAAAGACCCTGGAGGAGGCCATCCGAAGCGACACGTCAGGGCACTTCCAGCGGCTCCTCATCTCTCTGTCTCAGGTACCTTTCCCGCGACAGAGCTCGGGGCTCAGAGCGGAGCGGGGGTGGACCTGTGAGCAGCAAGGAGAGGGCTTGGGGACAGAGCAGGGACACAACCGCAGGGTGGAGACTTGACCACACGTCCTGCTTCCTTTCAGGGAAACCGGGATGAAAGCACCAGTGTGGACATGTCGCTTGTCCAGAGAGACGCCCAGGTGGGTGTGCTGGCCAGGGCCCCTCCTGGGCTTCCTGCGTCGGGGTGTGCCCCCCCACTTTATTTCTTTTTGTTTTTGAGTTTATTTATTTTGAGAGAGAGCGAACACACAGGAGGGACAGGCGGGGAGGGGGGCGGGGGAGATAGGGAATCCCAAGCAGGCTCCACACTCAGCACAGAGCCCGAAGCGGGGCTTGTACTCACGAACCGTGAGATCATGACTGAGCAGAAACCAAGAGCCAGGTGCTTAACCGACTGAGCCACACAGGCGCCCTCCCCTTCCCCCCACTTTTTTGCTGCTGGAGGGAGGAGCTCTGGGATGGGCAGATGGGCTCTGCTGCTTATCAGCCGTGTGACCTTGAGCGACTCCGGGCTTGGGCTCCAGCCGCCTCCCTATCTTTATCCCTCCCCCTCTACCCGCCCCCCCCTTTCTGATCCCTTCTCAGAGCCAGCCCGAGAGATAGTAAGTATTGCAAGACTTGGTAGGTTAGTTATGGGTGCAGGATGTCATGTGACCTGGTCCTCTTCCTGCGTTTGGTTGCATATATCATTATGTTTGCAAACGGGCAGACTTTACACTTGCCTCATAATGCTTTTGAAGGTCTGAGCCTAGGAGCCAGCTGTCACATTCGTTGTGCAGCCTGAGATTTCTGCCCTGTTCCCCAGCCTGGTATGATTGGGGACAAAAGGCGAAGGTCTCTCGCTGCGCCTCTTTGTCCAGGCGTTGAGTGCCTCTCTAGGGCAGTTTGGGTTTCCCCCTGATGAGCTCAGACCACAGCAGTGCTGGCTGGAGACACAGAGCTGGCTTCGCCCCTCCCCTTTTCACCACTCCTGCCACCCCCAGCCCGACACCCACCAGGGGCTGCCAGTGGTCACCTCACCTCTGCTGTCTGCCAGATTGAAGGCGACCTCTGTGGAGGGCCCGCTTTTTAGGGCTAGACGGCAGCTGCTCGTCTGCTCTGGCCCATTTCCTTCCACATAGGGAAACTGAACCTCAAAAAGGTTGAGCCTTGTGCCCAGAGAAACCAGGAGGCAGAGACCGGATAGGGGCCCAAACTCCTGGCTTGTTCCCTGTGCCCAGACAGCATCCCAGATGCCCTCCTGCAGGGCCTACCCTAACATTTCCTTGGCTTGCGACATCCGTTCCCATTTCTGGACATAGGGCTGGGCACCCCCAAGCTCCCAGGCTCTGGCTCTTATCCCAGTGGGAATTTTCCTATTCCTGTTTTCTTGTTTCCTAGATAGTCCACTCCCTAGCTGAGGCAGAAGTTGCCTCCGTTTCTTGGTTCTGTGCCTGCTTTTCTGTCTTCTTAGTTGTAGACCTGCTCCTGCCTCACCTTGACCCATGGGATCTCCAGGCCCCTGGTGGCTGCCCTCCTCTCCTGGCTCTCGGTGCCTTTAGGTCCAAGAGCCACTACCTGGGGCCTAGAGGGCACCTTCGGGCCATCTGGTACTGGGGTTGCAAGTTGGCAAATATTTTGGGCTCAAACTTTCAAGGATTTAACAGGCAAGTGCAAATTCTGCCCGTTTGCAAACATCATGGTACCCACAGTGAAACGCAGGGAAAGCACCTATCACATGAAATCCCACATCTACGGTTGGAGTCTATCAGTTGTCATAATATTTATTGTTTCGTGTGTTCCCCCTCATAGATAGGGAAACTGCTTATAAAGACTGGGAAATTTTACATAGAAATCTGGATTTCTGGCGGCTCTGAGCCTAGCTTCTCTATTAAAGTGCACAGCAGGTGCTGAGAAGCGATCGCCCCTCCCCGTGGTTGGCCTCCGTCCCCGCCACCCCCTGGCCTGACAACTGGCCCGTTTCTCTCATTTCAATTACCCAGCTGACCCCTTTGGGCTTTCAAGTTTGTGACCCTGGATTTAATCTGACCTTCACACTTTAAAGATGAGGAAGTGAGGCTCTGAGCAGGCCGGTGGCCTGCCTAGAGTCCCGCGGCAAGTTGGTAGCCCGGCCCTCATTCTGTTTTGCCCCTGTGCTGCTACTCCCTTGCTTGGGTGAAAGCTGTTCCTCGCCTGTCCTGGCCCCAGTCGGCCTTGGTTCTCCTGGTCCAGGGTGTCCCATCCCTGTGCCCCGCCCCTCCCACTACCCTGCCTCAGAATCCTCTGTGTTGCCAGCGAGAGGATGTGTGAATGGTGTCTAGTTCCACACGGTGAAGGGAGCACGGCCAGGGCGTGCTCCCGTTTCTTTCCCCTCTGGGCCTGCAGGGCCGTCCTAGGTGGCCTGGGCCTGGTCTGTGGGGTGAGGCCTGCGTTGCCTGGCCATTTTCCCATCTGTCTAGGAGCTGTATGCAGCTGGGGAGAACCGCCTGGGGACAGATGAATCCAAGTTCAACGCAATTCTGTGCTCCCGGAGCCGGGCCCACCTGGTGGCAGGTAAGGCAGTCCCAGGCCTCCCTGGGGCCAGATAGATAAGAGCAGACAAGATATGATGGGGAGACAGCTTGCAGGAACACTGGGCAATCCTACTCTGCCTGGAGCTTTACTCCACCTTAAAGGAGCCCCCTGGTGGTGATTTAAAAGATCGTATTGGTGGGTTTCCCGAGTTTCTGCGTGCATCTGGTTCTGGAGGAAAGCAAAGGAAGAGGTGAGAGGAATGGCAGCCTCCTGTGGGCTGGTGTCTTTCTACACCAGAACGTGGAAATTAGAATTCAGACAGTCCTCAAGAGCACCTGTTCCAAGTTATCCGGCGCCTGCATAAAAACATAAGCAGAACAATCGTACATTGTACAAAAGTAGCATCTATTTACTCCTTTCCTCAGCACTTATAAGCCAAGCTCCTGCCATGTACCAGGCCAAGGAGGAGGTGTGGGGAAGCGGTAGGGAACAGCACCATGGAATCTTTGCTGTCCTGAGGCTCGCATTCTGGCAGTAAACAACAACGAAATAAAGTCTGTGCCAGATGGCAAATCCTTTAGGAATGAACAATAAAGTTGGAAACGGGGATAGAAAATGGTACAGGGGTCAGGGATGGTGTTTGGGGTGGTCCTTGCTGAGGTAATGACATTTGAGTTAAAAGCATGACAGAGTAAGGGTGCCTGGGTGGCTCAGTCAGTTGAGCAAATGACTCTTGGTTTCAGCTCAGGTCATGATCTCACGGTTCAGTTGATGGGTTCAAGCCCCACATCAGGCTCTGCGCTGACATTGTGAAGCCTACTTGAAATTCTTTCTGTCTCTCTGCCTCTTCCCCACTTGTGCCGTGTCTCTCTCTCTCTCTCTCTCTCTCTCTCTCTCTCAAAATAATAAAACTTGTTTAAAAAATGAAAACATGACAGAGTTGCAGGTGCAAAGGCCCTGAGCAGGGGGGCTCCCAGCAAAGGGGGTCATTGAGGCTGGGGCAGGTGGCATGAGTGAGAGCCAGAGGAGACGAGATCAGAGTGGTGGGCAGCCCTGGGGACAACTGCACGGACTTGGGTTTTCATCCTGAGTAAAGCCAGAGGGCCTGGAGGGCTCAGAGTGGAGGAGGAAGGTGATTTAACTTAGATTTTGCGTGTTCACTGGCTGTTGTGTCGTCAAGGGTGGAGGGTTCAGTGGCAGAGCAGGAAAGCAGCCGGGAGGCTGGCGGCCCGGACCGGGTGGCAGGGGCGGGGCATGGAGGGGCAGATTCTGGCCGTTTGCTGACACTTGGACGTGGGGTGTGAGAGAAGCAAAGCATGGAGGGTGGCTGGAGGAGGAGCGGAGTGCCTGCCTCTCCCCCGAGATCGGGAAGCTGTGGGCGGAACAGGCTTTAGGAGGGAAAGAAGTCGGGAGCCTCTGTCCAGAGATTCCAGGTGGACCACTGGGTTTAGGATTCTGGAGGTCAGGAGACGCCTACACTCCAGATGGAAGCTTGGGAGCTCTGAGTGGGTCATCGGTGCTTGAGGCTTTGGGACCGCAAGAGGTTCCCTCTGGAGGGGATCTGGAGAGAAACCAGCGGAGGACAGGGCCATGGCCATCACAGCTGGCTGTGAAGGAACACCCAGGGGAAGGGGAGTCCTGGAGGCCAGCTGTGTCGGAAAGGCTAGTATGTGAGGCGGTGAGGACTGGGAATGACAGCCACACTCAGCGGCACGGTGGGAGCCCGAGTGAAAACGCAGGCACCCGTTCCATACGTGCCCTAGGCTGTACTGCATTCAGCAGGTGCTGATGTTCTCCCCTTGGTACAGATTGGGGAGAAGCCACGGGGCAGTGCGGGGCCGGTGGGAAGTTAGGCCACCCAGCCGGTCACGTGGCAGAGCTCAGGTCTGAACTTGGGCCCTGGCTCCAGAGCACTTCTTAATCCCTCCACTACGCTGTCACGGCGCATGAGGGAACAGATTTCCACCTTGGTCTTTATTTATTTCAATGCGTATAGAATACATAAGTAGTACATCAAACCCGTGGTTTCAAAAATATTATTACTTAGGGGGAAAAGAGGAGCTGATCTGAAGAAAATAGGAAGTAACGAAGACCAATACAGGTACAGCAGAATTCACAACACAGAGGGGCAAATGCCCAAAGGTTAGGGAGCAGTGATAGAAAGGGAGACCCGGGCAGGGGAAGCGAGGATTAATCTCCGGGGGCAGAGCCAGAGTTAGGACTTAAGTCGCTACTGTGCCATCTGCCTCTCTAGGAACCTAGGGTCCTGTTCCCGTGGGTTCTTGGCCTGTCCTAGTGCAGGCTGTGTGGGCCGGATAGGAGTTAGCACATATAGTCCGCCTGGAGACAGGAAAGGATTTGGGAAGAGAGCAAACATTCCGCTGGTGTGTGTGGAGGGGTCCTGGGTGGGGTAGTAAAGTGTGATTGGGAAAGCAGTCTGGTGAGGGGATCACATGAGCAGGCGGGAGTTGGGGCACACTTCTCGTGGGGTGAAGACCCTGCCCAACTCGAGAGCTGGGTGGGCACGGTCCGTGGGGCCACGTGGGGTGCTGCAGGCAGAGGGGAGAAGGCGGGCTCTGGCGAGGCAGGGTGGCCTCCTTACCGTGTGTCCTGTGTCAGTTTGATCCAGATGCCACAACAGACTACCACAGACCGAGTGACTTAAACAACAGGTAGTTACTTTCCCACCGTTCTGGAGGCTGGAAGTCCAGGATCAAGGTGTCAGCTTCGGAGGCCTCTCCTTGGCTTGCAGATGGCCAGCTTCTTGGAGTGTTCTAAAACGATCTTTTCTCTGTGTGGACGTCCCTGGTGTTTCCTTGTGTGTCCAAATCTCTTCTTATAAGGACCCCAGTCAGATCGGATTAGGGCCCACACTAAGGGCCTCAATTTTTTTTTTTTAATTCTGTTTTAATGTTTATTGATTTTTGAGAGAGAGAGAGTGCACTCTTGACAGAGTGCAAGCTGGGGAGGGGCAGAAAGAGAGGGAGACACAGAATCCGAAGCAGGCGCCAGACTCCGAGCTTCAGCACAGAGCCCGATGTAGGGCTCGAACTCATGAATCAGGAGATCATGACCTGAGCCAAAGTCGGATGCTTAACCGACTGAGCCACCCAGGCGCCCCGGTAAGGGCCTCATTTAACTCAATCACCTCTCTAAAGTCTGCATTGCAAATACAGTTACGTTCTGAGGCGCACCGGCGGTTAGGACTCCACCATGTGGATTTCGGGGGACAGAATTCAGTCCGTAACTTGTTCCCTCTCTTTCCACTAGTTTTCAACGAGTATCAGCGGATGACGGGTCGAGACATTGAGAAGAGCATCTGCCGGGAGATGTCCGGGGACCTGGAGCAGGGCATGCTGGCCGTGGGTCGGTGTCTTGGGGTCGCCAGCACTGTCGGTTTCAGGGTGCTCGCCGCTCTCTGCTTGAGGGGTAGCTAGCGAACCACGTGATCCAAGATGCTGAATCCTGGGCCTCCTTGGTGGGAAATGAGACCGCTCCCTGCTCACTGCCGCACCGCCCCTCCTGCTGCCCCCGAGGTGCCTTGTTTGTGTCTCGGGCGCAGCTCCGGGGAAGGGAGCCGCGGTGCGCGGGCACTCGCGGGAGGGCAGCCAGCTCCTCTCCCAGAGGAAGATGACTCACATCCTGCCAAGTTCCCTCTAAAAATACATCCCTGCAGGCAGTTGTCAGATGTTGGTGATGGAAACACGTGGAAAGATTTTTACTTGCAACAGCAAAACAGGCCCTTGCTAAGGAAAGCTGGCTTAGCTCCCGGAACAGTGCGGGGCCGTGCCCTTCAGGACAGGGCCGGGTGGGCTCACTTCTGCCCACCGTCAGGGCTTGGGCCCCAGCTGCATAGCCCTCGTGACCTCCCTGTACCCTGTGGGGACGTAGCAGTCTGCCCATCTTTGGCTCCCCGTTTCCTGGCGTGTCCTCTCTGATGTAAGGATCATGGCCTGAGGTCTCTAAGGAGACAGTCATTCCACTCAGCCGTCCTTTCTCCGTGAGGGTCCCAGTCCCAAGGCTGCCCCTCGCACTGGAGCAGGAATGCGGTTCCCCGTCACCAGCCATGCTTCTTCCCTACATGGCTCCTTTCACCACATGGGTTGCCAGGAAGGAGGCTGAGGTTGGTTTTTAGGCCCTGCGTGATTCTATCCCAAAGAGCCGGAGCCAAGATCACAGATAATTGAGCCTGGAGGAGAAATGGGGAGAGGAAGGTGGATGCAGTGACGGGCATCACGTGCGGCCTCCTGGAAGGACACTCGCTCTCTCTGAGGCCCCTCGGACTGAGAGTTTTCTGCAGATTGAGTTATGCTGTTTCTCTCTTCTAGTGAAATGTCTCAAGAATACCCCAGCCTTCTTTGCTGAAAGGCTCAACAAGGCCATGAGGGTATGTGCCTCCCACATGCAGGGGTCTGGGTGGGGGAGTTTCAGCCCCTCCCATGACTGGGGCCGGAGGAGAGCCACCCCTCAGCTAAGAGGACAGAGGGCCCACAGCGGGAGCGTGGGACAGTAAGGATGCCCACTGCTCACGCCCTTGGTGGACTCTTTCCAGGGAGCGGGGACGAAGGACCGGACCCTGATTCGCATCATGGTGTCTCGCAGTGAGATCGACCTCCTGGACATCCGAATGGAGTATAAGCGGCTGTACGGCAAGTCGCTGTACCACGACATTGCGGTAAGGGCCCTCTGGGGGATGGATGCTTGTGGACCTCCCTGGTCACCCGCATTGTTCCTATATCTCCCTGCTCAGAACTCTGGCCTCCGCTGTGCACGGGCATCTTGCCTGTGGGCTGCGTACTTGGCCCTCTTCAGCTTCTGCTGCTTTGTCCGGTTGCCCCCAGACTGTTGTAAGCTCCCGAGGGCAGGCTGGGCCTTGACCTTGCATGGCACCCGTCCCTATCTCCCCAGCCTCCAGCACACCTGCTGCTCAGTAAGTGGAAAGAGGGGGAGCGCAAACACTGGTGTGTGAGAAAACGCAGGGCCTCCCCACCTGGGTACTTGGTCACCCTGTGACCCTGACCAGTCAGTGAGGACTCCCATCCCGAGGCTCCCTGGAGCTCAGCCCACTGACAAGTACTTCCTTCACCCAGCCTCATGGCAGGGGCGGCATAAGAAGGCACTCGAGAACAGGGCCCTGGGGTCACAGCCATTCCACTCAGCCGTCCTTTATCCATGAGGGTCCCGGTCCCAAGGGTGCCCCTTGCCCTGGGGCAGGAACGCGGTTCCTTGTCAGACTGGAGTCCAGCCCAGCTCTTCCACTTGCTAACTGTGTGACCTCAAGCAGGTTCCTCACCCTCCTTGAACCCCAGTTCCATCATCCCCAAGATGGGGATAATTATAGTTCCCCCCAGGAGTTCGGGGAGCCTTGATTGAGACAGCCCCTATAAAGCACGTCATGACATGTGACATGTCTAAGAAACGCTAGTTACTCTTATCACCGTGTTCCAGGGCTGGTCTGACAAAATGCATTCCTGTTGGTGGCGGGGGGGGGGGGGGGGGGGGGGGGCGCGGAGAACAGCTAATCTCCATTTCCTGGCTATAAAAATGATGATGTTGATAGCAGAGGATTAGTAATTATTCACAGAGTGGGTCTTGTGTGCCCGTGGGCTACTGGAAGATGCCATAGGCCTCACCCCTGAGGAAAGAAACGGTAGAAGGAAATGATGAGAAGTTAGCTAAGTGAAGGGCACCTGGCTGGCTCAGTCAGTAGAGCATGCGACTCTTGATCTTAGGGTCGTGAGTTCAAGCCCCATCTGGGGCATAGAACTTACTTAAAAAATAAATTAGTTTAAAATAAATCAATAAAACTCTTTTTTTAAAAAAAAAAGGAAGTTAGCTAACTGTGTTCTGCATATTTTCTTAATTTCTTTCTTTAATATTTATTTTTGAGAGAGAGAGAGAGAGTGCACACATGCGAGTGAGGGAGGGTCGACAGAGGATCCAGAGCGGGTTCTGAGCTGACAGCAGAGAACCTGATGTGGGGCTCGAGCTCACGAACCGTGAGATCATAACCTGAGCTTATAACCGTGAGATCATAACCTGAGTTGTTGGGCGCTTAACGGACTAAGCCACCCAGGCGCCCCTGAGCTGGGATGCCTGAATGATAGCAGCGGACGCTCCTGCCACAGGAGATTACTCTTCCAGAGCACAGTTAGTGCCGCATCAGGGGCCGTCTCAATTTAGCACGATGACACTGCACTGGGGAGAGACCACCACGAGTTAGCTCAGAGTTAGGGGCTTGGGGGGAGCTTTTTATAATTTTTGTGTATTTATTTTTTAAATTACGACTGTGATCACTGGGGTGAGTGCAGCTCTGTTTTTTTCAGCGGGGGCTTGGGGAAGCCGAACCGCACCACACTGGGTTTGGGTCGCCAGTGACGCAGAGTACGAGTGAGCCGCTCCCGCCGCGGGACCCACGTGATGGGGAATTTCCCCCGTGGGGCCTGCCTCTCTGTAAAAGCGCTCAGGACAGAAGAAAATCAGAAGATAGGAGACCGAAACTGGGCCACGGCTCCCTCAGCTGATGTTTTCCTTGTTTCTGTGATCAGGGAGACACTTCAGGGGATTACCAGAAGATTCTGCTGAAGATCTGTGGCGGCAACGACTGAGCTGTGACTGGTGGCTCCCTTCTGTCCGCCTGCGGGCAACAGCGATGCCAGGAAAAGGTCAAAAGAATGTCCATCTGTTTCTAACAAATCCACAGAGTAGCCCCCCAGGTGCCCCAGTGCCGCCCGTCCGTCCGCAGAGCCTTGGCCCATCCTCCGCCACCTCTCCTGCTCCGTATATCATGCTCGAGCTGAAGGACCTGGGTCCCTCCCTCCCTCAGGGTGCCTTCCCCTCCCCAGCCCTCACGGCCGCTTGCTGCTGAAGTACGTGTTTTATTTCTCGACTCATGCAGTCGTCCCCTTTTGCTTGTGGCTGAGACTCTTGGCTTCATATTAGTCCTGTAATTTTTCATTTTTATTTGGAGGCATCTTTTTTTATAATAGTCCCTGCCAGACAGATGCATACGGGTCTGTGCTGCGTGCACGTTTCGGGTCAGAGAGGCTGGCTGGGGAGCACCGTGTCCTCGGTAAGGAGTAAAAGGGAAGACCTTTGACAGTAATCTTTGCATCTGGTGAGAATGTGTCATCAGCTTTGTCATTGCCAAACCCACTCCTTAGAGTTTTCTTAGAAAAGGAAAAAAAAAAAAAGAAGAAGAAGAAGAAAAAGGCCAGAAACTCATCTGATCCTTCTTCTGTGCGAAGCCATGAGGACACGGCCAGCTCCCTGCCAGTGACAGGGCTTCGTGTAAATTACGTGAATGTGCCTTAAACCTGGATGTCAATAGCCAAAAACTTTCTAAATTAAAGTCAGCCAGCTCTGGAACATTTTGGAAATGTTTTCCCTGGTGCCAGCTTGTTTTCTCCTGCCTCCCGATTCTGCCTGCAGCTCTGGGTTTCGGCCTTAATAGCCAGTGCAAGTGTATATGACTTTAAGTAGAAACATGCTCAGGAAATCCTGAGCGTGGGTAATTTATGGAGCCCTGGCTTGTAAGGAACGAGAAGGGAGGTTCCCGACATCCGTGCCCAGGGCCCAGCTGCTGAAGTGATGTGTGGAGTTTGGTCAGATACGGGTGTGGTGTAGTCCACTGAGGACAAGGTAGAAGAGTGTGGTCCTTCATCTGGGTCCTGAGGAAGAAGCACGGGCAAGCGGGTGTGTGTGGGACTCCTGGGGCAGTCCTCACGGCCAGGCGCCGGAGAGGAGGGTGGGGACAACCCAGAGAGGCGCAAGACTGGCGCCTCCCTTCAGGGACCCTTCGGTCTGAGAGGTGCTCGTGGCTGTGGTCCTGGTGGGCCTTTGGCCCCTTGGTCAGTAGTGTTAGAGGGTGAGTCTAGAAGGGTCACAGTTTCTAGACATCATTGTTCTCTCCAGAAGCCTGGAGCTTGCCTTGCCAGGGGTCTCCACTCACTCCCTTTCTGACCTCTGTTGGAATTTAGAAAGGAGAGAATTCAGGGACTGAGGTGGGAGATCAAGCCAGCTGAGCCCTGGCAGGGTCCAGGGAGGCCTTGTCCCTGGAGTAGATGTCTGCCTGGGAATACCACCCGACCCCTCAGTCTCCCCTGGACATAGAAGAGAGGAGAGGACGGCCCAAGGGGCATGGGGCAGCCATGAGCTATATCCCAGCCTGTTCCCCCTAGACCCACTCCCCAGCCAGAGAAGTCCCTGTGGGCCCTGGAATATTGATTTTAGGTCCTGCTCTTCACTCCTTTCCCCCTGTTTCCATGCCCGTGGCCTCTTGAACAAGGCCCAGCATGCCCGGTGCAGGTGCTGCCCCCCCTAGGGCAGGCCCCTTGCCCTCGGGTGCCAGGGGGGCCCTGCCTGGTGGGATGGACTGATTGGCCCGACACGACTGTGAACTCAGGCTGACCCCGGCGGCCTCCTGAGCCCTGCCAGGGCCTGCATCCAGCCCCCTCCAAGGTGACGGTAAGTGTCCCGTGACATTACTTTGCCCTGTTGTCTGCACCAAAGGTTGTAGCCTGGTGCCCAGCAGGCAGTACCTGACTGTACACGCATTTACTTTGGTCCCCAAAGCGTCTTTTCAGACATTCGAATTTATTGCCAACATTGAGGTATTGAGAGGTTTTACGTTTTGTAAAAATACACAATGCTGGCTTCCCTGGAAAAACCCAGCTCTGGCAACCCTGCAGACCAGGAGCTGCTGGAGCCAGGCTGCAGCTGCCCCCTTGGAGCACAGCGCTCTCTGTTTTGCCACCAGCCCCACCACACCCCACTGCATGTTACCTGTTTGGCCCCTGTAGGTGTCGGAGTTTGAGACCCCTGGTACACACACTTGGGGACCACCTGCCTTCATCCTGGTCTTGGTTTCTCTCTACCTTCCTGTCCCTCAGGCTGCCCTCTTGGTCACACCCGTGGAACCCAACCCATAATAAGGCTGGAGGACTGCATGACCTCCTCAGTGAGCTCACTTGAGGGGCAAAGGCATTTACTGCCTTCCAAGGTCGACAGGAGGTTATTAACTGCGTTGATTATGCCCAGGACAAAGAAGACGGGGAGGGAGACATTCAACCTTACAGGCCATCTTTCTGGGAGAGGGCTACCCTGGGTCTTTTTCTGCCCCCGGGAAATGGTGGTCGAGGCCAGTTCATTGCCACGCATCTAATGTCACTTCCAGAAGAGCTACCAGAGGGTGAGAGACCCGGTGAATTTCAGCCCTGAGTGAATTCTCTGCAGCTGTGGGGCATCGGAAGGAACACGGGGGCAGGAGCACGGCGAGGGCGAGGCAAGGGGGTCACTTGTTTTGGGTGCACAATTGAAGAAATCCTCCCTGCTGTATATTAGGCTGAATAAAGGAGCTTACTTTGCGGGTGGAGAAATGGTCCTAAAGTGGTGGTTCTCAAACCCCAGCGCGTATGAGGATTATCTGAGGCGCTTGTCAAAATGCAGGTCCCTGGGCCCCAACCTCACAGATCTGAGCAGGCCTGGGGCCAAGAAACCGCTCCTGCCTCCTGCTTGCCTTGTCATTCTGATGCTGATCTAAACGCTCCTGAGCTGAGACAGAACTTCTGAGCCTGGAGGTGTTGGGTCACACACAGGGCAGGTGAGCTCGAGGAAGGCTGTGTTTGGAGTTCAGTCAGGTGATGGAAGATGGGGCAAGAGGGATCTACAGGTTGGCTCTCTACAGATGCCCACGGGCGGTGACCGCTGGGTGACCGTGCTGTGTCCTTCCTCTTGCTTTGGCAAAGGGTTACAGCTCTAGCTTAAGACTCGGCCCCTTATTTCTGCTGCCGGTTCCTCCCTGCCCTGGCTGATGGAAGTGGAGTCAGACCTGGAAACAAGAAACCAAGCCAAATCATCACCAAGGTCTTCACCAGGCAGATAACAGCTTAAATTTTCACCCCATCAAACCTGAAAGCTCTCTCTGGCCATGTTGCTCAGTCTTCTGCCTGGCCCCTTACAGGGACCCTCTCCATAAAAGATTCAATCACTGAAGCCCTCAGCTTTACAAGGGGCTCTTACCCTCAGCCCCCATTCCCTGGAAAGCTAGCCTTGGCCCAACACGGGTGTCCACTCTGAACCTCGTTCCTTCTAACAGTTAGAGTTGGACATCCTGAAGCAGAAAGAGTACCATTCTGGGAGTCAAGTATCTTGTCCCGATCTCAGATCAGCTGCTGATTTGCTCTGTGATCCTAGAAAAGTCATGTGTCCCTGCTTTGGGCCTTTGTTGTGCCTTTGTAAAATGAAAGACTAGATCAGAGTTTCTTAAACTTCAATGTAGTCAGCAAAAATGGTGGAGTAGGGGCCTCTAGGAGTGTCCCTCCCCCACAAAAGCAACAAATAAGGTGATGAGAACAGTCAGAATCAACTTTATTCAAACTCTGGAAACTAAATGAAAGTCTGCAGCAACCAAATGCTTGAGAAAAAAGGCTCCGTTAAGAGGGTTTTGTTGCGTGTTCACTTACCCCGGCCCTATCCCCCACAACCCCCTAGCTCAGCAGCAGCCTCAGAAACAATATCCCACGGTCCTTGTAAGTTCTTAGCACTGGAGGGAACAGAATGGATCTTGTTGTCCTCAAGAACTATGGATATTTTGATCCATCTGATTGCTCCCTGAAAGCAACCGGCTCAAATGACTTGCTTTTATTTCACCTAATTTGGTGGAGGTGGGTGGGAGGGGGGGAGGCGGCAACCCTGGGGGACATTTGAAGGCAAATGTATTAGCCACTGATGCCTGGAGGAAGGGGTAACAGTAGGGGCAAATAGGAGACAAATTGAAGAGTTTGGGGAAGAAAGGCTGGGCATGAAATACTTTGGGGGATAACGGTTTCCAAGAGCACCACGAGTCCCTGGCAATCTGGAAGGGCACGCACATGCCCAGCGCTGAACGCATGCCTAGCAAAGACTCGAGAAGGCTCTCAGCGCTCACCTCTGGCTGATCTTAAGGCTCTGCACAAGCAGGAAGTAAAGGCTTAGGTCGAGTCCTAGACCACTTGGCCGAGTGTCAGAAGCCCCAACACACACAGAACACATCTGCAAAGACTGGGAGATTTGGGGATGGGGGTTGGGGAGTTGGTTCCAGGAGTTTAAGGAAATGTGTCGAATCACGAGTGACCACTAAGCTCACTGAATTCAGAGACTTCAATGGTGACACCTAACAAAGAATACAAACGTCAAAAAATCAGTTCAGAAAACTCGCTAAACAACTAATACAGCAGGCGGCAACGATAAATCTTGGGGAAGGGGAAGACTCTGATTTCCAGAGTTGTTACATTATAATGTTCAAAATGCCCAATTTTCAACAAAAATTATGAGGCATGCAAAACAAGAAAGCATGAGCCGTACGCAGGAAACCCAGAAAATCTGTGAATAGAAACTGAGGAAAACCCAGAAATTGGACTTCCCAAACAAAGACTTTAAATCGACTGTCTTTAAAAATGCCAACTTCTATTTGGTTCCCTTTTGTAATTTCCTAACAGAAATAAAATCTGTATTAGAATAGAAGAGCGAGAAAATTCCTGTTACTACAAAAAAAGAACCAAGTAGAAAGTCTAGAGTTGAAAAGTACAGTAAAAGCGAAAAACTCACTTAGAGGGGTTTAAGAAGAAATTTGAGAAGGCAGAAAGCATCAACAAACTTCAAGATAAGCCACTTGATCTTTCCCAGTCTGAGGAGCAAAATGAAAAGAGAATGAAGAAAAGTTAACAGAACCTAAGAGACCTGTGAGACACCATCAAGCGTAGCAACATGCATGTAATGGGAGTCAGCGGAGAGAGAAAGCAGAAATATCTGCAGAAACAGTGGCTGAAAACTGACCAAATTTGATGGAACAAGTTAATCTACACATCTCGGAAGCTCGACGTACTATAAGCAAGATACACAAAATGATCCACATCGAGACACGTAACTAGACACGAGAGACAAGGAATCCTGAGAGCAACAGAGAACCCAACTTGTCACATACAAGAGATCACCAGTACGATTAACATCTGACTTCTTGTCAGAAGCTGTGCAGGACAGAAGGTTGTGGGACGACCTATTCAGTGTGCTGAAAGAAAAAATAATGTCAACCCAGAATCCTATATCTGGCAAAATATTCTTTAAAGATGAAGGAGACGTTAAGACGTTCCTGGATAAAGGAAAACGGAGATGGATTGCTGCTAGTAGACCTGCCCTATAAGAAACACTAAAAGTCCTCCAAGCTGAGATGAAAGACAGCAGGCAGTAACCCAAATCCACTTGAGGGAAACAAAAGACCTTGGCAAAGGCGACTACTTAGGTAAACATAAACATTACTATTATGTTTTCTGGTTTGTAGCTTTTTTTTTTCTACATGATTTAAAGACAGTGACACCAATCAAGAAATATAACTCTGTTGCTGGGCACAAAATGCATAAAGATGTAATTTGTGACAGCAACAACATGAAGGTGGTGGAGCTATGTCGGAGCAGTTTTTATATACTGTTGAAACTTGGTGTTAATTCAAAATGGTTGTTACAAATTAAGATGTTAACTTAATCCCTGGAAATAACTAAAACATAGTAAAAGAACTGAGAAGGGAATCAAAATGGTTCACTTGAAACTGTCTCAGACAAAATATGGCAATAATCGAGGAATTAAGGAGCCAAAATATACATAACATAGGAAACAAATAGCAAAATGGTATAAGCCTTTACTTAGTAGTAATTGCTTTAAATATAAATGGCATAAACTCTCAAAAAAGCAGATTGGCAGACAAAGGACATTATATCCTGATAAACGGGTTAAATCCATCAAGATAGAACAATTATAAACATGTATGCACCTAACTGTACAATCCCAGAAAATTTGAAAGAAAACCCGACAGAATTGAAGGGAGAAATAGTTAATGATAGTCGGAAACTTCAACACCCCACTTTCCTCGTGGATAGAACAAGTAGACAAGAGATAACAAGGAAACAGAAAACTTGAACGACACTGTAGACCAACTAGACATAACAGACATATATAGAACAGTAGACCCAACAACAGAATACACATTCTTAAGTGCAAATGGAAAACTCTCCACATAGACCACAAGACAATCTAAACGAATTAAAAACAATTTTTTTTGTTTATTTTTGAGAGAGCGAGAGACAGAGCATGAGCGGGAGGGGGTAGAAAGAGGGAGAGACACAGAATCTAAAGCAGGCTCCAGGCTCTCAGCTGTCAGCACAGAGGGGGACACTGGACTCGAACCCACGAGCCATGAGATCAGGACCTGAGCCGAAGTCAGATGCTCAACCGACAGCCCCCCAGGTGCCCCTAAACAAATTTTAAAAGATTGAAACTACACAGAATATCTTCTATGACCACAGTGGAATGAAATTAGAAATAAATAACAGGAAGGAATCTGGAAAATTTACAAAATGTGTGGAAATTAAACAACATCCTTAAAAAAAAAAGTGCTCAGAGGAAATATATAGTTGCAAATGCCTACGTTAAAAAAGAAAAAAGGGATCTCCAGTCAATAACTCTTCACTTTAAGGAATTAGAAAAAGAAGAACAAGCTAAATGCAAAGCAACCAGAAGGAAGGAAATAATAAAGATTAGAACACAAATAAACAGAATAGATAAACAATAGGATCAATGAAACAAAAAAATAATTCTTTGGAAAGATCAACAAAATTGACAAACTTGTAGACTGATTGACAGAGGAGACTCAGTTACTGAAATCAGAAATGAAAGTGGGACATTACTGATAACCTTATAGAAATAAAATGTTATTTATTTTTAATGGATTATAAAGTTATACAAAAATACTGTTAATAATTTCATGTCAACATATGAGATAACCTACATAAAATGGGATAATTCCTAGAAATATACAAATTCCCAAATGAGACTCAAGAATAGAAAATCTGAATAGACCTATAAGAAGAGATTAAATCGATAATAAAAACCTCTCAAAGAAAAAGCCAGGACCAGGAGGCTTTATTGGTGAATTCAATCAAACATTTAAAGAAGGAACACCAATCCTGCTCAAACTCTTCAAAACATAGAACATTTCCTGACTCATATGAGACCAATGTTACCCTGATACCAAAGCCAGACAGATCACAAGGGAAGTGCAAAAATCCTCAATGAAATAGCAGCAAGCTGAATCTAGCAGGGTATTTAAAGGATTAGCCACCATGGCCAGGTGAGATTTATCAAAGGAATACAAGAACCATTCAATGTACAAAAATCAGTCCATGTAATACACATTGTTAGTAGGATAAAGGGGGATGAAAACCACATGATCACCCCAACTGATGCAGAAAAAGCATTTGAAAAAAACCCAACGCTTTTGGATGGTTAAAAACAAAATTGTAAGAAAAGGAGTATTTATCAACCTGAGATAGAGAGTATCTATGAAAAGCCCCAGCTGACATACTTAATGGTGAAAAAAGAAAATCTTTCCCCTAAGATCAGAAACGAGACAAGATGTTTGCTCTTGCCACCACTAGTCCACATTGTACCAGAAGCTCTAGTCAGGGCAATGAGGCAAGAAAAAGCATCCAAATTGGAAGTAAGAAGTAAAAGTTTCTGTTCACAGATGACATGATCTTATATAGGAAATTATGAATCCTACCCACACAAAAACTATTAGAGCTAATAAACGAATTCAGCAAAGCTGCAGGATATAGGATACATGATCAAAATACAAAAATCAGTTGTGTTTCTATATACTAGCAGTGAGCCATTTGAAAATAAGATTCTGTTTACAATAGTAACAAAAAATACGTAAGGCTAAATTTGTTGGTGTAAGACTTGTACACTGAAAACACAAAAATACAAAACACCCTGTGCTCACAGATTGGAAGACTCAGTATTGACAAGGCAAATACTCTGCAAACTGATCTACAGATTCAATCTAATCCCTATAAAAATTCCAGCAGCCTTTTTGCAGACATGGACAAGCTGATCCTAAAATGTATGTGGAATTGCAAAGGACCAGTCCCCAAATAACCAAAACAGTCTTGGAAAAGAACAACAAGTCAGGGATCTCACACTTCTTAATTTCAAAACTTACTTCGAAACTACAGTAATTCAAACAGTGTGATACCAGCATAAAGATAGACCTATAGATGGGATAGAATTCAGAAACCTAAACATCTATGTTTAATTGATTTTTGGCAAGCGTGCCAGAACCATTTGATAGGGAAGGAATATTCTCTTTAACAAATAATGCAGGGGCAACTGAATATCCACAAGCAAAAGAATTAAGTTGGATCCCAACCTCACACCATATTCAAAAAGTAATTCAAAACAGATCAAAGAACTAAATGTAATGGCAAATACTATAAAAATCTTAGAAGAAAACAGGAATAAATATCCATGACCTTGGATTTGGCGATGGATTCTTGCTGATACCAAAAGCAAAAACAACAAAAAAATAGATAAATTGGACTTCATCAAAATTAAAACTTTTGTATTTCAAGGGACACCCAAGAAGGTAAAAACCCACAGAACGGGAGAAAATATTTGTAAGTCATATACCTGAAAAAGCCTAGTATCCACAATACATAAAGAACTCTTACCACTCAATAACAAAAAGACAAAAATTTTTAAATGAGCAAAGGACGTGAATAGATATTTCCGCAAAAAGACAAATGGCCAAGAAACACACACAAAAAAGATGGTCATCACCATTAGGCAAATGCAACCTAAAACCACAATGAGTTACCACTTCATACCTGATACGATGGCTATAATTAAAAAGATACACAGTGAAGATGTGGAAAAATCGAAACCCTTCTATACACATTGTTGGGGAGAATGTAAAATGGTATAGTATCATTCAGCTATACGAGAATAAAGTACTGATACATGCTACAACACGGATGAAACTTGAAAGCATTATGGTCAATGGTAAAAAGGTTTGACACAAAGGCCACATATTGTATGATTCCGTTTATATAAAATGTCCATGGAAACAGAAATATTAGTGGTTTCTGAAGGATGGCAGGAAGGGGAATAGAAAGTGACTGCTTGGGAGCGCCTGGGTGGCTCAGTCGGTTAAGCGACCGACTGCGGCTCAGGTCACGATCTGGAGGTTTGAGCCCAGCATCGGGCTCTGTGCTGACAGCTCGGAGCCTCCAGCCCGCTTCAGATTCTGTGTCTCCCTCTTTGTCTCTGCCCCTCCCCCACTCGCACTCTGTCTCTCTCTCTCTCTTTCAAAAATAATAATAATAAAAAGAAAAATTTTTAAAAAGTGACGGCTTGTAGGTACAGGGTTTCTTTTGCGGGTGATGAAAATGTTCGGCAATGAGTATACAACAGTGTGAAACCGCTGAATTTGAACAGTTTAACAAGGTTAAAAATCTGAAACTTACGTTGCGCGAATTTTACCTCAATAGAAAAGGTTTTAAGTCGCACACAAATTTGCACACCTGTCCCCTGGGGATCTCACTGAAATGTAGGTTCTGATTCAGGAGGTATGGGTTGTGACGGGCTCCCACTGCCGCTCATCTGTGGCCACATTCTGAGTAGTGAGGCTACTCAAGGGCCCTTCCGCTGTGTCCCCTTGCCGGTCTGGGCCTCAGGTGCCTCACCTCCGCACCATCTCCTGCCCTGTCTGCCCCTATAACGAAGACAGGCGGAAGCAGCCCGCTGGAAGTCCCCAGGTCTGAGCCTGCAGGAGGATGTGGGCCTCAGGGCGTGGGAGTGGACAGAGAAGGGGCTGTGGCTATAGGGGTCACGGTCAGCAGACACAGAGGCCCAAGGGAGTAGCTTTTATTGTGCACAAAGCTGAGGAAGGCAGGCCACCATGTGCCACTCTGTGCCCAGAGAAGCTGCACCACGGGCGTGTCATTTCCAGTTGCCGGGCAGCTCTGGCTCCGGTGCTCCAAAGCCATCTGAAAGAGAAGGGACGGCTCGGGAGCGCTGAAGGCCCCCCGCGGCCCCGCTCCCAGGCCCTGCCCCCCCCCAACTCCTGTGACAGGGAACTCGGGGCTCGGGGAGGGGCAGGGGGCAGCCCCTCCGCCGCGCCCTCGGAGGGTTCTGTGGTGGCGCAGGAGTGGTTCCCTGCAAGGGACCTGAAAGGAGACCAGGAGCTTTGAGGCGGGAAGATGGCCAGCGGAGGAGGCTGCAGCGCTGTGCGCCTGGCGGCGCTGGGTGGGACCCCGGTGAACTGTGCCAGCTCTTCCCGAAGCCCCGTCCGGATGCCAGGCTGCAGCGCCCTCCAGAGGGGGGCGAGGGCAAAGAACATTGGGGGTGGGCCGGGGAGGGGGTGATGCCCTCCCAACTCTGACCCGAGGCCTCTCCCTGCCTGTCCAGGCCACACCCGTGCGGTGGGCAACCATCCCTCCCCCCACCCCCCACCCCAGCCGGAGGCAGCCGCTCACCGTCTCCGAGGAGGTCGGGGGTCGTGGGGCTGAAAGACCCCGGGGGCAGGTTCCAGGCCAGCTCCTCCAGCTGACCCAGCAAGCCTTTCACTTCTGCCTCCAGGTGTTCCACCGTCTTCTCCACCGTCTAGAGCGAGAGAGATGGGAGCGGGGCGGGGGCAGGGGGGCAGGAGTGGGGCACTAGAGTGGAGCCAAGTCCATCAGCCACATCCTAAGGGGCAAGGGGCGGCCCAGTGGGGCGCGCGAGAGAACTGAGCGCCAGGGGACTTGGGCCCTTCTTGTTCAGGCTCAGCCCCTGCCGGCCTCGCCATTCCCCCGATGACAGGATCCTAGGGCTTCGTTCTCTAAGGCCGCCGCTGGCTCGGGCCATAAGCGCTTCACCCAGTCACAACAGGTTTGACAAGGAGCCACCCTTTTTTCCTGTTTTCCTTTCCGTTCTTCACCACTAGGAGCTCACATTCCTTTTGTCGCCCCGCCCCCTGGTGGCAATTCTGCCAAATGACAGGTGGGGGATTTTGAAATGTTCTTTATTCAGGGTTCCTAGCCTTTTCATGAATGAAAAGCAGTCTGGTGAAACCTACAGACCCCCTTCTCAGAAAAATACCTTAATTGAAAGCAAAATAAAGCATATTAAGATTTCCAAGGATTCCCACTGCATTAAAATACTGTTCAAGTGCTAAAAATTAAATCTTTGATGTAAAAATGTATGTATTTATTAACTTAGGAAATAACACGATCTAACATCAGGTCTAACGAGGACTGTAATTACGTCATACTGACAAGGATAAATGATGTGTCGATATATTCACAACTATGATGGAGTGAAATTATCTGTGATTTCTATTGAGAACTGTTAAGACTACTGTGGTGTGTTGCCTGTATTTATAGTGAATTGGAATGCTAAATTCCAGTTAAAGGTTTGTGAAAATAAGGTGTAATTTTTTCCCACACAAGTTTATAGACCCCCGGTTACAAACCGTGGCTGTGTAACAAAACACAGTGACCGAATTTCCACCATCTCATTGTGTAATTATGTGGCGATCTCTAGCTGGGTTTAAGCAAGCCCGTCTCCCCACCCCACCCCCCACCAGGGGCAGGGTCTGTTGAGGGCTGGTCAGCCTAAGAGCCCAGACAGGGCAGGGAGATGTTTCACATGGTGGCCAGGGAGCAGAATTGGCATGGGTTTTCCCGATTTTCCAAAGCAAGGTTGTCCTGAGCCCTATAAATCTACCAGCCTGGGGACGCCTGGGTGGCTCAGTCGGTTAAGCATCCAACTTCGGCTCGGGTCGTGGTCTCACGGTTCGTGAGTCCGAGCCCTGCGTCAGGCTCTGTGCTGACGGCTCAGAGCCTAGAGCCTGCTTCAGATTCTGTGTGTGTCTCTCTCTCTGCCACTCCCCCGCTTGCACTCTGTCTCTCTCCCTCTCAAAAATAGACAAACATTAAAAAAATTAAAGAAAAAAAAAAGCTGCCAGCCTGCCAGGTGGTCCTGAAGCTGTACGTCCTCCCAAGTCACCCTGATTACCTCCTCTATGACATCTAAACGGCCGTGGATAGCCATGTGTCTGTCACACCCTGTGTTCCAAGCTGGGTCTCCATGGGAGGGCATGAAGGGTTCAGCAGCTGTGGAAAAACAAGCCTTGTCACCATTTCCTGTGACACTAGAGACTCCCGTAAAGCGCTGGGCTCCGTGAGGTGGGTCCTGAAAACAGTCACAGAGAAGCAAAGGAAGGCTCAGTGTGTGGGTCAGGGTGTGAGGGGCCGGGGGGCTGGCCCAATCACTCGCTTGTCTCTATGGCCATGGTCACCTCCATACCCAGGTGGGCTTCTTCAAGACGCTGCCGCCTGAACTGGGTGAGGTAAGGAAGGGAGGCAAGGTTGCAGACAGAGAGAACGGCGTGTGCAAAAAGAGAGGCACACGATGGCACGGTTCCGTGTGCAAACCCTCAGGGAGTTGGTGTGGCTGGAAAGCACAGGGTGGATGGGAGGACACTGGGTCATGGAAACAAAACCAGAGGCCCTAATAAGCCAACCGCAGTGCTTATCTTGGGGTTTATTTCAACACAAGAGTCACACGGTCCTATGTGAATTTTTTAAATACAGAGAATGGAGTGGAGGGATTTGGCTTTGAAGGCAGGGAGTTATTGCAGGAATCCCTGTGAGAAGTGATGAGGGGAGGCAGTAGGTATAGAGAGGATGAAGGGAAGATATTTTAGTCGTCACACTGACATTGATGACCAGTTATTAATATCAGACATTTGATGAGCACTTACTATGTACCACATGGCCTGCTAAACAAGTGTGCGAACTCATTCAATCCTTACAATAACCTGTTTATTATCCCCAGTTGATGCAGAGGGGTGAAATGCTATACCCTACGTCACGCAGCTAGTTAAATGGAAGATCTGAGGTCTGACCCGTCCGGATTTTGGTTCATCATTTTTCTCCCCAATGCTGGTTCCCCCTTGGTTCCTCCTGGCACCACCAGCCATCACACCAGAAGGTTCTGAGCTCAGGTTTTGTGTCAGTGACCCCCAGATGCCTGTGAGGCAGCAGAGTTGGCTGGATCCTTGGAGAATGCGGATACTCAGGAAGAAGGCCACTGTCCCAGAAACGAAAAGAAGCAAGGAGCTTCCCTGAGGATGAAGTGGTCAGCATGGCCTAAAGCAGCAGGGAAGTCTAGCAAGATAAGGACTGAAAGACAGAGCAACAGGAAAGTCCTGCTAAATTCCACCCCGACCCTGTTCACGGAGTCGTGGAGGCAAAGCCAAGCCGAGATGCTGTGGGATGGGAACGGAAAGAGAGGTTGGAAGGTGGAAATCTGGACCCTGGGAAACATTTTTCAAGAAGTTTGGCTGTGAAGGAAGGGAGATCAGATCACATGGTCTACAGAATGTTTCTTGTTGTCATTTCTGTTCTTTTAAGTCGAAGAAACAACCACACTTACAGCCTGAAGGAAAGAACTTAACAAAGGACTGGGAATACAAGCTGGTGCAGCCATTCTGGAAAACAGTATGGAGGTTCCTCACAAAACTAAAAATAGAACTACCCTACGACCCAGCAATTGCACTACTAGGCATTTATCCAAGGGATACAGGTGTGCTGTTTCAAAGGGACACATGCACCCCGGTGTTTATAGCAGCACTATCCACAATAGCCGAAGTATGGAAAGAGCCCAAATGTCCATCGGTGGATGAATGGATAAAGAAGATGTGGCATATATCTACAATGGAGAATTACTCGGCAATCAAAAAGAATGAAATCTTGCCATTTACAACTACGTGGATGGAATTGGAGGGTATTATGCTAAGTGAAATTAGTCAGCCAGAGAAAGACAAAAATCATATGACTTCACTCATACTAGGACTGTAAGAGACAAAACAGATGAACTTAAGGGAAGGGAAACAAAAATCATATAAAAACAGGAAGGGGGACAAAAGAGACTCAGAAATATGGAGAATAAACTGAGGGTTGCTGGAGGGGTTGTGGGAGGGGGGATGGGCTAAATGGGCAAGGGGCACTAAGGAATCTACTCCTGAAATCATGGTTGTACTATATGCTAATTGGGGTGTAAATTTTAAAAAATAAAATTTAAAAAAAGGGTTTCAGTGCAGATAAGACTGAATGAAAGAAGAACTTTTTTTTTTGAATCAGGATTATTGCAGATTGGTGATATATGTATATTATTCAGAAGTTTTAAATACCTAAGTGATCAGATTTGGCAAAAATAAGCTAGGCAAGATGTATGAGAGTGACTGCAGCAAACTCTTCTAGGCTACCCAAGGAAGGCTGAAAATGAGCACCTGCGGAAACGCCAGGGCCCGAGTGTCATCGGAAAGAAAGAAACATCGTGAGACAGGAGGGGCCCATCTGTGAGGGGCTGGAAATGGAACTCACGGTTCAAAATAAAGAAAGAGTCACTCAGGCTTTCACATCTGGGATTCTCACAGAAAGGTGAAAGGCATATACTAATTTTATATTAATGATCTAAATTGAATGATGGGAGCAGCCAGAAATGACAAAGTCAAAGTCTCAGGAACATATTAAGTCAAAATAATTCAAGTGAGGGGTTTGATTCTCTCACGTCAACTTAGTTTCCGGAAGTAAAGGAGACATAGCAGTCTCAGTTCCAGGCGTGCTCGCCCAGCACACCGGGCTGAGAGGGAGCACGGCAGGAAGTGCAGGTCCCTTGGAAGCTGTCCCACAGAGCTTCTCAAGCCCAGAACTTCAATGAGAAACATCCACCCAGGGTCCACAGTCAAGGTTCGTCTCACGGTTCTGGGCTTATTTGCTTCCATATTTGCGTTTGTGTTCGTGTTTCCCCTCGGGTCATGATCTCACAGTTTGTGAGTTCGAGCCCTTCTTCGGTCTCCCGGCTGTGAGCTGCTTGGGATTCTCTCTCTCCCTTTCTCTCTGCCCCTCCCACGCTCACTCGTGTGCTCTCTCTCTTTCAAAAATAAATCACTAAATTTAAAAAAAGATTTAGGGGCGCCTGGGTGGCTCAGTCGGTTAGGTGTCCAACTTCAGCTCAGGTCATGATCTCATCGTTCATGAGTTCGAGCCCCATGTGGAGCTCTGTGCTGACAGCTCAGAGCCTGGAGCCTGCTTTGGATTCTGTTCCCCCCCCCCCCTTCTGCTCCTACCCCATTTGTGTGCGCTCTCTCTCTCTCTCTCTCAAAAAATAAAAATTAAAATGAATAAAAAAAAAAAACAGGGAGGGGGCCAAAACATAAGAGACTCTTAAATACAGAAAACAAACTGAGGGCTGTTGGAGGGGTTGTGGGAGGGAGGATGGGCTAAATGGGTAAGGGGCACTAAGGAATCTACTCCTGAAATCATTGTTGCACTAGATGCTAACTAACTTGGGTGTAAATTGTAAGAATAAATAAATAAATTAGTAAAAAAAGGAAAAAGAAAAGAAAAAAAAGAACTGAGCCGAGGACAAGGGGCACAGCAGACCTCTACTCAAAGGGCCAAGAAGTTGCGTGAGTTCTCACCCGCTGGCCTCTGTTCACTCTGTAAAGCAAGAGGGGAATCATCTGCTGGTAATACACGTTGGCTTGTGAAAGAGGAAGCTAGTTGTGAAGTTTTCAGGAATTCTGTAAGGGGGGTTGTTGAACACAGCCACTAAAACGGGAGGCACAGTGAGAGCACTTACATCATGGAAACCAGCAAATGTCCTGTTTCGGTTTGTGTCTGTTTTTGCGAGCCACTTTATCAGCAGACCACTGGGGAGGGGGCTCAAATATACAGAGGACTTCAAAAGGAGATGAGGAGAATGAGGAGGGCCATGTAGAAGGACGCGACTCAAGGAAGAACTCTGGAAACCCCAGACCCACAGTGTGCCACCTGCCAGGCTGGGAGTGGCCAAGACAGGTGGATGGATGGAGCGGAAGCTGGGAGTCTGCAGAGAGAGTATGGGGGAGAGCAAGCGAGCAAAGGACTGAGGATTTGACCAGCAAGCATTTAAGGGGATGAGCTCTGGAGTCTAGCTTGAATAAGGAAGGAGAGAGGCCAAGAAGAGGGCCAATAAATTGGGAGAAACGGAGGGGCTGAAGGGTGATGGCAGTAACGGAAGGAATGAGTGGCAAAAGATATTGCAGCTTCAGCTCTAAGAGGTGAAGCAGCTTCCTAGTGGCAATATCAAGGTTGCGGCCATAGACGTGGGCATCTGAGGCACAGTGGGGACAAAGAGTTATTGGACTTGATCTGTCTAGGTGCAAAACTGTTGTAACCGTAAGACCCAGGTGTTGGCTGGATGGCCCAAGGGGACATACAGAGTCGCCCAGAAGGTTGACAGCTCTTGAGGTGAGGACAGAGATGGTGAGCCATTTTGCTGGTGATGAATGTGTAACTCTGAGAGGTTGAGTGACCTGCCCAAGGTCACATGGTTAGCAAATGACTGGACCCCTAGCACCCTTCTCCTGATCTCACCGCAGCAAGCTGGCCTTCTGGATCTCTGCCAGAGGTTTCCCATCCTGAGACTTTCCTGTCCCAACTCTCTCTGGATCCCAGCTCTTCCACTTAGGGGTAAGAACTAACAGCAGAGACAAAACTCCCTTCCACCCTGAGCATCTTTCACAGAGAACAATTTGTTTCTGTATTTTCCATTAGTTCCCTCCACGGAACTTAGAAAAGCCTCTTCAAAAGACAATGGTCTTGGGGCGCCAGGGGAGTCGGCTGGTTCAGCGTCTGACTTCGGCTCAGGTCATGATCTTGTACTTTGTGGGTTGGAGCCCCACGTTGGGCTCTGTGCTGACAGCTCAGAGCCTGGAGCCTGCTTCAGAATCTGTGTCTCCGTCTCTCTCTTCCCCTCCCCTGCTCGCGCTCTCTCTGTCTCTCAAAAATAAACATTAAAAAAAAATTTTTTTTAAAAACAATGGTCTTGTTGACTTTGGGGAGGGGGGTTGACATTACAATGGTACTTCGGTTATTTTTTTCTAGTATATGTGCGGCTCAAGTGAGGACTGGTTATGTTCTTAAAAGGGAGTCTTTTAGAGATCCATACTGAAATCTTTAGAGATGAAGTGTTATGATATCTTGGATTCTCTTCAAAGTAATCCAGGCCTGGGAGTGGGCGGGGGCATGGGTGGCCAAACCAGATTGGCCGAAATTGATAATTGTTGAAACTGTGTGACGGGGACATTGGAGTTCTTCCCACTACCCTCTCTGCTCTTGTATATATGGTTTGAAATTTTCCATAATAAAGGCCAGTTGTCTGATAGGGTTGTTAGCTAAAAGCAGAAGCTGTTGCGGGCCGCATACGCGGACAGGAAAGGCTCAGGAAGAGGGAGGGGGTGGTCTGAGGGACCCCACCTGGATGGTTGTGCTCTGTTCTGGGCCTTTGATAGGCAGAAGCAGATCTAGAAGCGGCCATGGTGAAGGGACTAGAAAGTTTGACTCATCTGTCTCAGCGGAAAGAACTCAGCTCTCCAGAGCCCAGTCTAGAGAGGACGGGTTTCCTGGGGGGCAAGAAGAGTCGCTTTCACCCCCAGGGAGGACTGTCCGTGAAAAGGGGGTCTGTCCAGTGTGGATCTGTGTCCACACACAGCCACTGTGGGCTCCGCCCATGAGCCTCTGGCCAAGCCTCTCCCCGGAGCCCGGCCTGCCCTCTCCCAGCCCCAGCTTGGGCCAGGAGGAAACAGTCTGACCTGGCTGGCCAAGTGTGAGGGTCCGCCAGCCCTGTAAGTACTGAACAACATGAATCTACTCCCCTCCGCCGGCCTAAAACATCCTGTTTTGTACGAGTCTGCAATGAGGTCTAATTTGGCTCCAAAAGCCCTCCAGGGGAAAGGATTGGCTGAGGTTGCTTTCCACATCACACAGCACTAATCCCTCACATCTGGACAGAGCTGTGCCCTGGGCTCCGCTGCACAACTGTCCGTGAGCTCATCCAGGCCTCCCTACGAACTCATCTGAGAGAGAAAGCTGCCTCGGGGCCTGTCCAGCTGCTCCCTCCCCCATGTGGGTCCCTAACTTGGCACTGACCTCACTGCACAAGGGCCCCAAACACACCGGAGAGGCCCGTTCTCACCCCCCTCCGCCACGAGTTGGTGCGGGCCTGTGGGAAGCTTTCCTCTCCTCCCTGAGTCTCTGCTGTCTCCTTGCTAACTCGGGGTGGGGAGGCCTGACGCACCGCCACCCCCATCTGGCTCATGGGGGAAGCCGCTTTGTCTCTCACAGCCTGCTGAGAGGCCTCAAAAATTAGCTACCAGGACAAAACCGGCGTGAGTCAAGGACAAGTTGCTTCTTGGATCAGAAGCTCCAGCGAGACAAGAGCTGGGCGTCTGCCATGTCTTTGAGCTTCCCCCCGTCAGTAGAAAGGGGCTCGGGATAATGCCTGCCCCACGGGGTTGTTGGGACAGTCAGGAGTGGGGAAGGCTGAAGGGTTACCATGAGCATGCTGGAGGAGCCAAGGCTGTGGGTCTCCATGTTCCCTTCCTTCCTCTGCTCCCGCCCTCCCTGCCCGGCCAGTTGGGAAATGGACCTTCTTGGACGCCGGGCTGTTTTCCCTGGCCTGGCTCCCACTCAGGGCCTATGCGCACCCTGGATGGCGGCCATGGGTGGAACACAGTGGGCTGGTGAGAACAGGCTGTCGGGGAGGCCAGAGGCCCAGCGGAGGTGCTGGGCTAACTTCTTCAGTTAAAGAGACATGGCCACCGGGTCCCCATCCTCTGAGGCAGGAACTATGGCCCCTCCTACTTACAGGCATAGGGGACCTCTTGTATCTGGGACTCAAACACCAAGAAAGCGTGCACAGCTCCAATGATTTCTGGGATGACGCATAATTTCCCAGAGGAGACCCTGAAGATTGCTGTGCCTTCTGAATCATCAAAGACACACTCTGCTTTGACCAGCAACATCCATCAGTTAGGGGTTGATTGTGTTCGACCGCACTCACTATAATAGAATAAAATTTACCACATTTAATATTCGTATTAAAATTGGTGCTTCATTTAAAACCACCAGCAGTTTAAAAAAATTTTTTTTTAAGCAGAAGAATACTATTTTCAAACAAGTATATGAAGAATTCCAGTATGAGGAACTGCTCTGGCTGAGCCAGGAGAGAGACCCTTGAGCCCCCCAAGAAAGAGCTCAGATTCTGAGGCACATTCTTGGGGGAGACACGCCCTCCCATCTCCCCTGGTCTCTGGGCATTTTCCAAATGGGGGTCTGAGTCTTGTTGATCACTCTGAGAACACTTCAATGTCATTTCCAGTACATTCAGTATCTGGTTGCAGTAAGTAAGCTAGGCTACCATAAAAAAGCCCCCTTCCCCCCTCGGCTTCACGTGTATTTATTCGTTTTCTCATATGTGAGTTCAGAGGTAGATTGGCTTGTGGTCAGGGCTGGCAGAGAGCTCTGCTCCCCGAGCCATATGGGAACCCTGATTCCTTCTATCTTGGAATACCATGCTCTTTTAGTCCGCGGGGTCATAATGTACTAGAACACTCCAAAAGCCCCACAAGACGGAGAAAGTGTAAGAAGCCATCCAGAATAAACCTCTCTCCGTGCACCGTGAAAAGCACACGTGGCTGGGAGTCAGAGACGCAGCCCCACCTCCGAGACTTACTGAGGACGCTCTTTGCCTCTCTTTCAGACGGTGAGGGAGCTGTCCTGCCAGGTCCACTTGGCAGGACTGCTGTGTTGATGAAAGGGACCCCTGCCCTTGAAGATGCCTTGGAACTGCCAAGTGCTGTGCCAATGGCGTGTAGGGCATCTACCAGGGGAGCTGAAGATGGAAGAAGGCAGAGGAAGCTGCCAGGGCTCTGCCTCTCTGCTGGGTCACACAGACCAGTTCTCAGGATGGAGAGGCATCTGCTCTAGGGATAAACCTATGCAGGGGTCCAAGGGATGCTGGGGAGGGGCTTCTCCAACAAGGACACAGAGGGCTCGGTGCTGACTCGGCTCTCTGGCTCTCTTACAAGCCAGTCCCACTCACTGGATTCCTGGGTCCTTCGCCTTTTCAATAGGCATAGCCATACTCTACACGGGAAGCTCCCATCAATTAGCGATCACTCATTGTGCACCAAGCTCTCTGTTGAGCGCTTACGTACATTATCCCATTTGACACTTACGTCACGTTTTTACAAATTAGAAAACTAAAGAGCAAAGAGATTGCGTAACATGACCAAGATTACATAGCTAGTAGGTGGTAGGGAGAGGATTTGAATCCTACCTGCCCGACACAGTCTAGACTGTGCACTGGCAGTCATGTGACCTTGTGTAAGTTAAGGGCCTCTCCTCTTGGGGCCTCAGCTGCCTCCTCTGTAAAAGGTAAGAGGGAGAAACTTAGCATGCCTGACTCCATATTGCTTTTATTTCCCTTGCCACTGTAACCTGTAGCTTAGAAACGTTGCTTAGCCCCACACACAGGTACGGTAATCACGGAAGGAATACTGCTTACAACTGAGATTTGCAAAAACCGCCTTCTTACCTGCAACCTGCCTCATTGGAGGAGATACAGAAGTACATACAGAAATGACTATGCTATGTTTAAGATTTACAGGAACGACACCACCAGATTCCTACACACAAAGATCAACTGACCAAGGGCAAAGAAGTTACCCGACTGTTTTCAGTGTCTACAGATATCAGTCATCTTTTGACTCCCTTGCCCCTCTTCCTAACATAGAACAAGCCCGACTCACATGCTCTGAGAGATGGTTCTTTGGGACAATAGTTCACCATGTCCTCAGTTGGCTGGCTTTCCAAATAAAGTCGCTTTCCTACACCAACGTCTTGCTTCTCAACTCGCTTATCATTCGGCAAGCAAATACACTTGAACACAGTTACAAAATGAGGGGCTGGACAGGTATGGGGCAAAGAGGACCTGTTCGTGTGACCTTTACAGCTGTCTGGGGCCCCATAAGAGCCCAAATATGTGCTTGGGATCGAAATGTCTTTGACTGGTTCACTCCCACGATATCCACCTTGGTAGGAAGAAATGCTGTGACCCTCACGACAGTCCTTCAGTATCTTCTTCCTTCACTTGAAGCAGAAAGCAGAATTCCAGTGGAAGACAGATGTCCAGTCCACGGGGATCTGGAGCAGGGGCGGACAATGAGAGAATGCCCAAAGGGCCCCAAGGCATGGGTGACAATTGGTAAAAGAACCAGGCTCTAGGAGTTTAGATGTCTCTGATAGGAAAACAGGAAAGGAACTCAACAGAAAACTTAATTTTGAAAAAGGGCTCTTATCAGTATTCCAAGAAGTTTGCTTCAGTCAATACATAAAGAGCTTTTGTAGGTCAACATGAAAAATCCCAGTACCGCAACTGAAAAGCGCGAGACAATTCGCATGAATTAGTAGAAATGACCAATATGCACTTAAAGAAAAAGTTCAACCTCAGTAGTAATCAAAGAAATACAAATTAAAGCAACAAACCATCTTAACATTCTTGCAGAACAGCAAAAGTTTCCAGATCTGCCAGTTTATAGACAATACAGGGGAGGGAAGAACATTTAAATGACTCGAGGCAGATGCAATCAGCTAAAATCTAAATGTGGAAAAACTTTATAGGACAAAACAACCCAGCTGCGTCCACAAATACATCTTAAGGAAAAGGGGGGAAGAGACCTCATGCGTTAAAGGAAACATAACTGACATGTCCGCCAAAAGCAACACGTGTACTTTATTTGGACAAAACAAAACCAAATGTAAACATGACACAATGGGGGATGTGGACATTTGATGATATTAAGAAATTTTCATCCTTTTTTAGGGTGTGATAATGGTATTGCAGTTATGTTTATTAAAATATTACTTATCTTTGGGGTGCCTGGCTGGCTCAGCTGAGAGTGCATATGAATGTAAACAATTTTTTTAATGTGTATTTATTTATTTTTGAAGGAGAGAGAGACAGAGCATGAGCAGGCGAGGGGCAGAGTGAGCGGGAGACACAGAATCTGAAGCAGGTTCCACGCTCTGAGCCCGATTCGGGACTTGAATTCACAAACTGCGAGATCATGACCTGAGCCAAAGTCAGACGCTTAACCGGCTGAGCTACCCAGGCGCCCCATATTGACATTGATCTTGGAGTCATGAGTTCAAGCCCCACACTGGGTATACAGATTAGTTAAATAAATGAAACTTAAAAAGAACAAGATTACTTATCTTTTAGAGATACTGAAGGAAATATTTACGGATGAAAATATATGGTGCCCGGAATTTCCTTTAAAACTATTGGAAGGAGGGGACAGAATGTGGGGTGATAGAGGAAACAAGACAGGCCAATACTCGCCGAAGCAGGATGGCAGGAACACCAGGGTTTGCCGCGCTGCTCTGCCTTTGCATCCAAGATATTTCATAGTCAAACGTTAAGAAACACAATGGTAAATTGTCTGAAGTCTGAAAGATTATACACAACACTGTGCGAACGCGGTGTGGGATTACACTCATACATTTATATTTTCCCCCTTTTTAAAACATCCGTAGCAATAAGCAAGCATAATCAGAAAGAATGTTTAAGAACGGTTTTAAATTAAAGCGCATATACTGGTCATGACTGCAGGGGCCACAATAAAGTCGGCCAGTTGTGGGCGGCAGCCAGATCCTCCCTCTGGGGGAGCACAGACTCGGCTTTGTGCCCTCCGCTCCTGGAGGGGAGGGGGGCGCTCCAGGAGCAGCGGGGGAGGAAGGGGGGAAAGAAGGCCTGGCTCTATGGGCTCTGTGCCGAGCACAGTCCCAGCCACTCATCATACAGCCCTTGAGGAGGCAGTTGTTGGTCCTCCTTCATTAATAGGTGGGGAAACTGAGGCTCAGAGAGATCAGTAGAGCTGAGGGGATGAGGGAGGGAGCCCATGTGTGTTGAATTCCGTGCTGGGGACTTCATTCAGTCTCCGCAGGGTGGGTGTCATTCTTTCTCCCCACCTTACAGAGGAGGAAACAGGCTCACAGAGATAAGGCAGCTGACCCAACTTACTCAGCAGGGAGGGGGGGGGGCGCTGCCCAGGATCAGCACAGGCCTCCACCCTGCCCCTGGGTGCTCACACCCACAGCTGGCTGTGCCCTGAAAGGCACTGGCGTGGGAGGCTCCCATCGTAGCTCAGGGTACTTCACTTAGGCGATTCACCTGCACTGGTTCCAGGCTGACGGGCAAGCCGCCTGGGGGCAAGGGTCTGCCTGAGGGGGCAGGAGGCCTGGGTACTTGGTGAGGCCTCTGCCACGGCACCGCTGTGAGAGCCGAGCCTTCCCCTCACCTGCCCCACTGGGAGCAGCAGCCTGTGGAGCTCCCCCAGCCTGTGGAGCACCCGGAGGGCCTCTCCCTCCCGCACCCCAACACCCCCACCCAAGGCAGCTCGGGGCCTCAGGGGAGATCTCTGGAAGCAGAGACACTGGCCTCCTCTCCCACGCCGCAGAGCCCTCGGCCGGCCAGATGGCAGGTGAAGTCGTGGCCTTTCTCCTGGGGCCGCCTGTCCGCCCGCTGGCTCTGCTGGGCCAAGCCTGGGTCGTCGTCTGCGGAACTCAGCTTCCAAGGGAGTGCCCTGCCCGTAAGCCCAGCCCGGGCGCCTCCACAGGCCCTCGGGATGCAGCTGGCCCGGAAGGCGGCGGGGGGGCGCTGGGGGGATGTGTGCCCTCCCTGCAGACTTGACCTCCCCGCCCTGTGATGCCTGTCTCCTCTCTCTCCTGCGGGGCGTCGGGTCTCTCCAGCCTTCCTCTTTCGGGCGCTCTCTCTCACGTCTCTTTTCACACCCCCCCCCCTTCCCGGGAGGTCCCCCCTTTCTCCATCTCTCCGCTCTCCGTCCCCTCGGTCCCACCCGGCCCGACCCCACTCACCGGCGGCGCGGAGCAGGGCGAGCCCGGCCAGCGCGCAGAGCAGGGGCCGCATGCTGCCGGCCGGCCGAGCGCAGCGCGGAGTCTGCCCGCCGCCGCGCCCCCGGGCCCGCGTCGGCCCGCCCGCAGGAAATGCTCGCAGCCCGAGCCAAGATTCCTGGGCGGCTCCGGGCTCTCCGGCTCGCGCGACCCGCCCCCTCCAGAGACCCCGCGGGCGGAGAGGCCGGCGTGCCAGCCCGGGCGCCTCCCCAGCCGGGGGCCGCCGCCCCCCCTTCCCTGCGGCTCCCGGGGGCCCGCGCGCAGGAGGGCGGGAGGGGCGAGGGCTGCCCCCCACCCCCACCCCGGGGCCACCGCTCCCTGGCCCGGGTATTCTCGGGAGCCCATCTCAGACCCGCAGACCGAGGCTTCCCCGGTGTCACCCCCGGTTCCCGAACCGCGAACGCACCGAGTGCTGAGGCTTTCATCCGTCCACCTACGCATTTTAATTCGTAATTAACTGCAAGGGGACAGGGACCCTGAGAGTCTCAGTGGTGGGGTCTGCCTTTCATGGAAACTTCCTGTTCTGCTAACAGGTAATAGCAAGTGTTAAAAGATACTTTTCAGACAAAGGTAAAATCGTGACTTTCATACAGATGTAAAGTGAGCATGTGCTGACGATTTTATTTCACTCACGATTAAGGAGGGAACCAGTCAGAGGTGACACCCAGTCCAAAGAACAGACATGGGTCTGGAATATCGGCAAGAATGCACAGGTGGAGGTGAGACCGTCTTCTTCCACACGGAGATGGAGAATTGAACCTATAACAGGAATAGTTTGCCTGTCTGTAGGCAACAATTATTTTGCACTGCTCTCTGTAACACACAGACTTGTGAAATGGCTTCATCGCAAGGAGAGACCCAGAGCCCTAATAGGATCAAAATCAGAATCAGTGTTCAGCAAATACTTAAGGTCTGTACTAGATTAGTGTTAGGTAAACTCTGGAGAAGGGAGGAGAGAAAAAATTCTCGGCATCACGTATGTCTGCCTCCAGGAGTTCATGGTCTAGGAACTGCCGTAATATTAATAAGCCGCAGCTCAGCTTTGATCGATTCGCTTCTACACACACAACCTCTCCAATCTTCACTGCAACTCCAGGAGGAGCACATCGTTACATCCATTCTGCAGACCAAGATATTGAGGCTCAGAGAGGTTAAGAACCTTGCGACAGTCACGTGGCTGATAAATGCGGAGTCAGGATTTGAATCCACTTCCACCGCCTCTGCAGGCCGGAGTTTATTTATTTATCCTTAAATAAGGATATACTTACACATTGTCCCCGAGAGCCGGGTTTTCTTTCTCCATCTAAGCAAACCAAACCGGGGTGAGTTTTTGGGTGAACTTCAACTCTCCACCTTCCCTCCAGTTTAGAACACAGTAGCACCCACCCAAAAAGTACAAGAAAAGCTAACTTTTAGCGAAAACAAGAAATGAAGGCTGTAGTCCTACCGCGTGTTCTGCACAGCTTTGAGGGCCTGGCCTGGCTACCCTGGCCCAAGAGCACACCTTCATCCATCAGGTGTCTCCACTGGGGGTCACTGGAGCCCTCGCAGATCCAGGCTGCCTCCCTGCCTTCTCCTTCCCACCTGTGGCTGTCCCCACACTACCCAGGGACCCTCACCCGTCACTTCCTCCTCCAGATAATAGCCACAGCACAGAAATTCCTGTTCTGAATCCGCAGATCTTGCACAGAGACTTGGATCTAAATTTTTAGAAAGCTGTCGTGGGGATTAGGATGCCCGGATGAGCCGGCTCAGAAAAATCTATTTCAGAATGCCAACAACAATGTCTCCCGCTTCCGTAGGACATTCCTCAGTTGTTTAGCCAGGTGGGAAGGTGTCAAAGAACAGCCGAACCCACAGGGATTCTCGAAGCTCGGACCAAGTGGGGGTACTTAAGGTTTTGAAGTCGCAGAGAAAAACAGCACATGTACTATACTTTCTGGTTGTGGTAGAGTCACGCAGAGAGCAGGTAGAGTGAAAGCTGAGAGTCCTCCCTGTCACCACCCTCCCTGGCGCAGCCATTCCAGTCCACTTCTGTCAGCCTGGTGGACTCTTCCAGCTCCTTGTCTATGCATTTTCAGATGCAAACGTACATACATGGGAATGAATAATAGATATCTGGGGGATTTGCTTTCACATTCATGTTCGCCCCAGTCAGAACATTAAACCTTGAAGATCATTCTGTTAGTGCACAGAAATCCACTTCATTCCTTTGAAGAGTTGCAAAATATGTCACGAACGGATGCCCCCTTATTTGTGCAGACAGCCCTCTGTCGATGGACATGTACTTTCTTTCCTGTTTTTCCCCAATATAAAGCAAGCTTCAATGAGCATCCTTTTGCGTGTATCTTTACGCCCACGTTACGTACTCATATATTTCTGAAAGGCTAGATTCCTGGAAAAGGAATCATTGAGTTAGACGGCCTGTCACATCTTACTGGTTATGCAGAAACTGACACTCAGCCCGAGGGAGGAGGCAGGCACTCAGAGCCTGACTCCAAGGGGCACCCAATTCCATTGTAGTTAATGGAACTAACGTTCCATGTAGTTAAGGCAGTTGGGCTGCAGGGCGCGCCATTTACATAAAATACTTGACCTAAAACACTGAAGTCCTAGATCTAGCTAACCATGCACATTTCGCAACGCTGGAAACAACTTTTAAAACGTGGACAGTTTGACGATGAAAAATATTACCTTACTATTTTCGTTTACATGCTATTTAGTATTTGTTTGCCTAGTCAAATGCTTTTTCTATTTTCCTCTTTTGACATATTCTGATTATTAATCCAATGCCTGTTACGTATGTTGGCAATGTTTCTTTCCATTCCTCCCAAGTCTTTAACTTTCTCTGTGGTGTCTTTCATCATACAGAAGTTTTAGATAGTTAGGTGACCAAATCTCTCAGGATTTTCTTTTATGGCTTCGAGATTTTACAACTTGCTTGTGATTCCTCATATCAAGACTATAAAAAATATTCTCCAATTTTTTTTTTTTGCTAACTAGTCTAAAACTTTTTTAAAGGTATAATCTCTGATCCATCTAGAATTTTAATGTGGTTGCAAAGAAAGATTCAAACTTAAATATTTTCCTGAATGGGCATCTAAACAGCCTGATGCTCCTTCTTGTGTACCCCATCCTTTAGCCACTAATTGGAACACAAAATTAAATAGCTATTCATTCCCAAGTGGAGTTCCAGAAAAATCTCTAGCCATCGTGTCTATCATAAGGTCAAAGAAACAAAAATCAAATAACCGTATCATTTCAACGAACACTGAAAACTATTATTTGGTGAAATTGACCAGCCTTCCCAGACTAAACAACAACAACAAACTCTAAGAGGTAGAAATAAAGAAAATAAAGGGATATTGCCTTAACAAGATAGCTACTTTTACCTCACACAAATAGTTGATGCGTACGTACAGGAGAGAGGAGAGAGGCATTCCTTGTTAAGCCAGGAATGAGGTAAAGAGACAACATGAGTCACTATTAGTTATCCTTAGTGTGATCCATGCAACGAAACACAAACGAAGAGGCATTGTGAAGGGGACAAAATATTGCTAATAGTAGAAGGGTCCATTGCTTTCTTAGAAAATCCTTAGAAGGACAACTCAAATGATTCCATGAACTGGCTGGATTGACTTAAGTGTCTGGAAATCAATTTATTTCCGCATACCGACGGAAATCAGCCTACAACACGCAAAGGAAAACTTCCGGGCCAGATGATATTAAGGTCATCGTTTGTTAATATCCTCCTTCTGACCTTCTCCAGAAATGGGCAATAAAACAAAAAATAGAAGAAAGTGCCAGGAACTAGGGAAATATGTCAACCATATGCCAGGTCTCAAAGCAAGTTGGTGGCCAGCTGGACTAATGACAATAAGTATCACTATGTGTTGTTACTCTGTTATCTGCTAAGCTTCTCGGAACCTGGTATTGGGCAAAGGCCGTCCGTGGGTTATCTCATTTAATCCTAGTACCAATAAACCTATAAGGTGAGTGTCCTTATCCCCATTTTTCAAATAAGATGTATTTGGTTAAAGTCAGAGAGGGGGCAGATCTCAGCTCGAAAGCCAGGTAGATCTGATGTTACAATCCATGCTCTTGTGTGATATTAGGCCTCTTGACTCTCAGGCCCCAGGTGAGCAGGGAGTTAGGAAGTCTGGAGGGAGGTGGGCGAGTAGAGGGCAAACAGGGCATTTGAGGGCTCCGAGCGGCAAGTTCTTGGCCATTAGGGGGACACACATAGCATCCTGTGTCAATGGAGTGCTGTAACTTGCAGAGTTTTTCATTTAATGCTACCGTCACTCTGGCAGATAAGCGTCAAGATTCGCAATATGAGGCTTAGGGAGGTTAAGAAGTGGCCCAAGGTTAGACACACACCATGTAGAAATGTGGGGATTTGCTCCCAGGGACCCCACGCCTCCACAGGCAACCGGGCACGGGCCTCCCACCCGGCTTCGCTCCGGGACGAAGGGAGGGGAGTCAGGCAGAGGCTTGCTCTCCCAGCCCGCAACCAAAGCAAAGGGCCATCATCTCTGGGGGGCTGGGGGGAGGGGCGGAGGGGGAGGCACAGCCCAATGGAAAGGGTCTCAGGGGCTAGAAGTGTCAGAGCTGGGCCTCACAAAGCCTCCTCGTCTTCTTGTCTGGGCACAAGCAAGACCCATTCCAGGACAGCCCTCAGTGCTGGTGGGCCAGGCCGCCTCCTCTCAGCATAGATGGAGCAGGCTACTAGCCCAGGGTCATGCAAGCCGAGGTCAGAGGAAGCGACCCAGTGGGGCAGTGGGGCGTGGCCATGGATGTCTCTGCCGAGGTTGGGGGTTAGATAGCAGTGGGGTGGGGCGGGGGGGGGGGGGGGGGTAGGATCGACAAGCTGAAATTTCAGAACTTTTTTTGACTGTCAAGTTGGCTAACATACAGTGTAATCTTGGTTTCAGGAGTAGAATCCCGTGACTCCTCACTCACGTACAACCCCCGTTGCTCATCGCAACAAGCGTCCCCCTCAATGTCCGTCACCCATTTCCCCCACCCTAGAACTTTTTGGTTTTGACTCTGCTCCCTTTCTGGTATGTGGTCCTGAATCTCCCCAGATAGGAAAAGATGTAAGAAGATCTTTCTGTAAGAAGGGAAGATCTGCTGAGTCCAAGGGGCCGAGCAGTGGGAGAGGGTAGAGGTTTAACGTTGATAATATCAAGGGGCGCTGGGTGGCTCAGTCGGTTAAGCGTCCTACCTCGGCCTAGGTCATGATCTCGTCATTCCGAGTTTGAGCCCCACTGACATCTCAGAGCCCGGAGCCTGTGTCGGATTCTGTGTCTCCCTCTCTCTCTCTCTTTGCCCCTCCCCCACTCACGCTCTGTCTCTCTCTCTCTCTCTCTCTCTCAAAAATAAGCATTAGAAAATAAAAATAATGATAATGTCAATAATCACAGCCCTGAGAGCTGACGTTCACCGATCCCTACCGCGTTGGAAGCACCGTGTGCTCCATTTCTCAGTGACTGCGGCTGCCACTCTGGGAGATGGGTTCTGTGGCCATCCCAGAGCTTGGCAAGAACACTTTCCCAGCCGGGGTTTTCTGAAGTGATGAATCCACATTTAAAAGTGGAGGAGATCCACCGAGTGGGGTCTAGCAAGGAATCCCGCCTGCCCAGAGGTACTTTGCACAGATTCACATTGCTCAGTGTCCGTTCAGGTCATCGTAAGAGGCAGTGACATTTACCAAGAATGTGTTGATGCTCGATTCCAGCATCCTCCGTGGCTTGGTGGGTGGGGAGTCGGCTGGCATCACCCTGACTCTTTAAGAATCTTGTCTGCACTGCTTTCTAGGGAGATCTCATTTTGCTGCTCAAGGCTGGAGTTGGGGTAAAATGTAGACTGTCTCAGGACCCTGCCTGGCTAACTATTCAAAGCATTTCAGTTCAAATCCGTCAGTAAGCAAGGGAAGGCATCGGGTTTAAGCCCTGACTCTGTCCTCACTGGCTATGTAGCCTTAGGCAGATGCCCTTCTTTCTCTAAGCTTCAATTTGCTCACCAGCAAAGAGGGGATCACAGCAACACCTGCCTCACTGCAGAAAGTGTGAATTCCCCTGCCAGCCTCTGACCTGCTTTCTGAGTGTCCCTGAGCCTGTCACTGTTGTTTCCTGGCCTTATTTGCATGTCGTGCGTTTCTTGGGGATAGAAAGGGTGTGTGAGCAATGCCTAAAAGGCCTGCGGAGGCCCTCGGAAGGAGTTCAAAGTTCCCAGCGAGTCAGGAAAGTCAACTGCTGACCAAGTAAGAGCCAACAGCAGATGCTGCTTCCTGAGGTCGGTTCTGAGTCAAGGTCCCATGACGGTGATCTTTAAACATAAGGCTTCTCCCAAGCACCTCATGCTTTCGAGATTGGTGGGGAATGTTTGGCTTGATTACTGAGGGCCTTGAATGCCACTCTCAGGAGAGTCTGCTTTCGTGCTATGGACGGAGGTGCTGGAAGGGATTTTGGCCAAGGGATGACACAGTCGTGCCCAATCCCTTTCTTCTTCCTTTAAAAATATTTTTCTTTTGAAATTATTTTATTTTATTTTAAGTTTATTTATTTATTTTGAGAGAGAAAGTACAAGCTGGGGCGGGGGGTGGGGGGGTGGGTGGCGGTAAGGAGAGAATCCCAAGCAGGCTCTGTGCTGTCAGTGCTGAGCCCGACACGGGGTCTCAGTTCCACGAACCACAAGATCATGACCTGAGCCAAAATCAAGAGTCCGATACTTAACCCAGTGAGGCACTCAGGTGCCGCAGAATAATTTTAGACTTAGAAAAATAATACAGTGAGTTCTTGTATAGGCTTTACCAGCTTTCCCAAATACTAACATTTTGTATGACTACAGAAGAGTTAGCAAATCCAGGAAATTAGCAGCAATACAATAGGATTAAAGAATCTATAAACTTTACTCAGATGTTGCCAATTGTCCCCCTACTGTTCTCTTTCTGGTCCAGGATGCCGTCCGGGATTCCACAGATCTAGAACAGCTGCTCCTTTTCCGTGTGTCTCAGAACTTTGATGGTTCTTATGAGTCCGGGTCAGTTATGTTTTCTTTCATAACCTTGACATTTTTGAAGAGGATTGGCCAATTGTTTTACAGACTGTCCCTCAACTGGAGTTGAGAGAGAGAGAGAGAGAGAGAGACAGAGTGTGAATGGGGGAGAGGCAGAGAGAAAGAGAGACACAGAATCTGAAGCGGGCTCCAGGCTCCAAGCTGTCAGCACAGAGCCCGATGAGGGGCTCGAACTCATGGACGGAGAGATCATGACCTGAGCCGGAGTCGGACGCCCAACAGACGGAGCCACCCAGGCGCCCCTGAAGTTGTGCATTTTTGGTGAGAGCCCCACAGAAGTGATATTGCATCCTTCCCAGTGCATCAGACCAGAGGGCCCATGTGATATTGCTGTCTCGTTACTTATACTGTTAACTTTGAAGGATGCTGTGGTAAAGGTGTTGTGTGCCAGGTTTCTCCACTCCAAATTACTGCATTTCCTTTTGTAATTAGTAAGTACCTTATGTGGAGATGCTCTGAAACTATATAAATCTATTTCTCATCATACTTTCAACCCAGTAATTTTAGCGTTCATTGCTGATTCTTATCTGCAATATTTATTGCCGTTGGTTTTCCAAAGGTGATTTTCCACCTCCATAATTCCTTCTACATTTATGAGTTGAAATCCAAGTGTATAGAAGGGCTCTCCCTTCTCTCCCATTTAGTGACTTATTCAGTTGTTTATTTAAGTATGGACTCGTGGATATTTATTTTATTCTGTGGCTTCTAATCCATTACAAACATTTTTTGTTTTGTTTCTCACATTGTCCCAGATATGGCGATTAGGAGCATCTTCGGGATGACCCCTGTGTCCTTTTGAAATACTCCTATTCTATTCTGAGCACTTCCATACTTCCTGAGACCACAAGATGTTTCAGGCTCATCTTGTATTCCCATGGCCCACCCACCCCCCCCGCCCCCGGACTCGGTCATTTCTCCAAGGAACCCTGGTTCCTTTTTTTGGAGAATGGTATTTAGAAACTAACATCTGAGTGCTGGGTGTGCTCGTTGCTACTGGGGTGTCACTGCTTCTAGGCCCTCTCAGCAGACAGGACTAAGGACTATGGGTTAGCAATTCTGAAGCTATGTTATGGGTATCCTAGGACTGAGCGAATAAGTAAATATATTGTATTTAATGGGAGCTAGATTTATTACTGTCAAAGAAAAGAATTACAAATAAGGAAAGGGGGAAGGATAACATGGGCCCCGTTCTGTTCGATCAGAATTGGAGAGATCAGCATGAATTCAAGTTTTTTTTTTAAATACATATGCAGATCGAAAGATGCAGAAATAAATGTGATCTAGCACCTCCACTCACAGGTATATACCTAATGGAAATGCGTGGTCACGAAAAGACGTGGACAACAATATCAAGAGAGCTGCACTATCACAATAGCCCTGGAATGGAAACTACCCAAATTCCCATCGACGGCTGACTACATCAGGGACAGATCTACCCCCACATGTAACAACAGAGATGAATCTTTTTTTCTTCCTTTCTAAAAATTTATTTATTTATTTATTTTAACTTACATCCAAGTTAGTTAGCATGTAGTGCAACGATGATTTCAGGAGTAGATTTCTTAGTGCCCCTTCCCATTTAGCCCATCCCCCCTCCCACAACCCCTCTGTAACCCTCAGTTTGTTCTCCATATTTAAGAGTCTCTTCTGTTTTGGCCCCCTCCCTGTTTTTATATTCTTTTTGCTTCCCTTCCCTTACGTTCATCTGTGTTGTGTCTTTTTTTTGTTTTTACATTTATTTATTTTTGAGAAACAGGGTGAGACAAAGCGTGAGCGCAAGAGGGGCAGAGAGAGAAGGAGACACAGAATCTGAAGCAGGCTCCAGGCTCTGAACAAGCGGTCAGCACAGAGCCTGATGCAGGGCTCGAACCCACAAACTGTGAGATCATGACCTGAGCCGAAGTCGAATGCTCAACCGACTGAGCCACCCAGGTGCCCCTCATCTGTTTTTTTTTTTAATTTTTTTTAAATGTTTATTTATTTCTGAGACAGAGAGAGAGCATGAGTGGGGGAAGGGCAGAGACAGAGGGAGACACAGAATCCGAAGCAGGCTCCAGGCTCCGAGCTGTCAGCACAGAGCCCGACGCGGGGCCCATACTCACAAACTGTGAGATCATGACCTGAGCCGAAGTCGAAGTCGGTCGCTCAACCGACTGAGCCACCTAGGCACCACCCCCCCCCATCTGTTTTGTATCTTAAAGTCCTCATATGAGTGAAGTCATATATTGGTTTTTCTCTAGTTTCACTTAGCATAATTCCCTCTAGTTCCATCCATGTTGTTGCAAATGGCAAGATTTCATTCTTTTTGATTGCCGAGTAATACTCCATTGTGTGTGTGTGTGTGTGTGTGTGTGTGTATACCAACCACATCTTCTTTATCCATTCATCCATCAATGGACATTTGGGCTCTTTCCATACTTAGCCTCTTGTCAATAGTGCTGCTATAAATATTGGGGTGTAATTGCCCCTTTGAAACAGCACACCCGTATCCAGCAGCAAGGCTGAATCTTACAGAAGTATAATTAATGAAAAGAAATATTCACCAAAAAATCTGTATGATTCACTTTATACGAAGTACAAAAACGGGCAAAATTAACCCATGCTGTGAGAACTGGGTATTGAGTTACCCTCATGTGGGCTGGAGCTGCCAGTGGCTGTAAAAATGAGGGACTCCTGGGGCACCTGGGTGGCTCAGTCGGTTAAGCGGCCGACTTCGGCTCAGGTCATGATCTCGCAGTCTGTGAGTTCGAGCCCCGCATCGGGCTCTGTGCTGACAGCTCAGAGCCTGGAGCCTGTTTCAGATTCTGTGTCTCCCTCTCTCTGACCCTCCCCCGTTCATGCTCTGTCTCTCTCTGTCTCAAAAATAAATAAACGTTAAAAAAAATTAAAAAAAAAAATGAGGGATTCCTCAGGTGCCGGTACTGTTCTGCAGTTCAGTCTGGGTGCTGGTCACTTGGGTGTGTTCCAGTCTTAAGATGAACATACTTCAGTAAAAAGTTTTTAAAAATCTTCATGTTGCCTTCATTTCAGCTCAGCTGCTGGAGCAACCCCTTTAACTGAATAGAATAGGACCAATCTCTAAACTTTAGGCACTTGAGAGTTTAATTCTTTCACTTAATCCCAGTTGAAAAAACCTGAGGGCAATAATTGAAAGTTCATGTAAATTGGTATTAACGTTTATCGCCTCTAATCTGGCCCCCACCTGCATACTGACATCTAAACTACACACGTTCTTTTTTAATGTTTATTTATTTACTTAGAGAAAGAAAGGGGGGGGAGGGCAAAGAGAGAGGGAGAGAGAGAATCCCAAGTAGGCTCTGTGCTCTCAACACAGAGCCCAACACGGGGCTCGATCCCACGAACCATGAGATCACTACCTGAGCGAAATCAAGTTAGATGCTTAACTAACTGGGCCACCTGAGCACCCCTAAACTGTACGTGTTTGATGCTAACCTTCCAGGGCTAAGATGCTTGATCCAGTCCTGGCTGGTGCTGTAGGGTGGGAAGGGATTATTTTAGACCCACCCAACTAGAAGGGTGGGGAGGTGTAGGGAAAGGAAGTGACTTGCCCAAGGCAACCCCATGCTGGGGAGGGGCCAGATTACATGGTGAAGGTCAATGTCAGCTACTGATCTTTCAGTTACCACCATCCAGGTTTTCTCAACTAGCATTAGGGAAAGAATCAAACTCAAATGCCTAAAGCTTTCATTTTTGTAATGAATTGTGATGAGTAGGGCTTCTGTTCAATGCATTATTAAAAGATACATTTTTGGGGCGCCTGGGTGGCTCAGTCGGTTAAGTGTGTCTGACTTTGGCTCAGGTCATGATCTCATGGTTCGTGACTTCGAGCCCCACACCAGGCTCTGTGCTGACAGCTCAGAGCCTGGCGCCTGCTTCAGATTCTGTGTTTCCCTCTCTCTTTGGCCTTCTCCTACTCGTGCTCTCTCTTTCTCTCAAAAATAAATAAACATTTTAAAAATTAATAAAGAGATACATTTTTTTTTTAAAAAAAAGGTAAAATAGTGACTCTCAAACAGATATAATGCAAACATGTGTTAAGGATTTTATTTCACTGATTCAATAAGGGAACAAAGCAAATTATAATTGGTCCAAAGGAGAAGTCCAAAAGCCCAAAGGTGTAGAAGTAAAGGAATATTACAACAAATGCATGAATGAAGGCCAAACCAGCTGCTTCCAGGGCGGAAACCTGTTTTGGTCATGTGCATGTCTAAAAACAAGAATTATTTTTCTGTTGCTGTCAGTTACCTACATTTTACAGAATTGCAAAACAACCCCCATCAAATCAAATCCAGAATGCAGAAGGGGATACTACAGCCAATGCATAGTTTTCCACTGAAAGAAAATTTCCTATAGTTTCCCCCTCTTTCGATCAAAAATAATTCCATCTCTTCCCATGCAACTTCATCAAGTAATGTATCAAATAGATCTAATTATTTCTGGCACCTCCCTTTTTATAAGGCGAAGTAACAAATCTCTTGTGATTTCCCTTGGGCTGTCTGGGAAATCTCAGGTATCATTATAATTTTATTTTGTTTTATGTTTAGCATTGACCTGAGGAAGGCAAAAAATCCAAAGTTGTCAGGAGATTTGAACACTTAAGGTAGGATCACGGGTACGCGGGAAATACTCGTGTATCTACTTGAAAGTGATAATAAAACATTTAAGAATAAATACAGAAAATGACATGACTGTAAAGCACACTTAACACCCTCCTAAGTAAGAAACCTTGTTTTCTTAAATAATTAAAGGCGTAATAACAACATAAAAATCAGATCATTATTCTGGTAAAACTGAGAGTCTTTACTCTCTAGGCAGATCACATGGGAAAAAGAATAACCCTTCATATAATGGGTAACAATAGAACAGGAAACCAAGGATATGGGGCCATCAAAATTAAGAAAAATTTTCTAATATCTTTTTTTTAAGTTTATTTTTATTTATTTCGAGAGAAAGCAAAGCCTGAGTCAGGGAGGGGCAGAGAGAGAGGAAGGGAGAAAATCCCAAGCAGGCTCCCTGCTGTCAGCGCAGAGCCAGATGTGGGGCTTGAAACCACAAACCGTGAGATCATGACCTGAGCCAAGGTCGACTGCTTAACCGACTGAGCCACCCCAGGTGCCCTTAAAATTTCTAATATTTTAAACACATTTCACAGTGTCTCAGACTCAGGTGTTATAAAGCAAGGCAAATGAATTTCACTGTTAAGTCTTTCATTACGCTCTTTCATATTCTGCAACAAACTGACTCTTTAGGAATGATCTCAGAGGACCCATGAGGTAAGAACCAATCTCCTAACGTTGCTAAGACGCTACTAACTTGCGATGCATTCATTATTGCTTTTTTCAACTGAATTACTAAATAAGTGTTAAAATCTTTTTCGATTTCAATGTCCAAGGCAGTAAATATCACTAGTTATAACACAAGAAAAGCTGTTCGGTGTCCTCAAAATGCTTGAAGAATGTATAGGGAGTTTCACCAAACAAACAAACAAAAACAAAACCCCAAAAAACCAATGTGAATATTACTGCCTTAGGGAAACACTACTCTTTTTCTGGGAAAACAGAAGCACACACAGTTGTCTTTCTTTGAAACTATTACTGTTAAGCATAGTGTCAATCATGCTCATCGATGATAACTTTTAAGCAAAGTGACTTCCATTTCACAGAGAGATACTCGTAACTACCCACTGTCACCCATTAGCATTTCAGCAGATGAGCAGAACTCATGAGTACTCAAACACAATTTTCTGCGGTCATGGGTATCCCAATAGTACAGCTTCTCCAAGTGGCGAAAAGGAACACGTGCATTAAGAGACCCAAAGATAGAGGCTACCTGTAGCATATAAAAGAAGAAGCAAAAGTATATAAACTTAAATTATGCTTAGTTTGCATGCCTCCGTATTCCATTTTGCTTAGAAATAATCTGTGTGCCCAGTGAATATCCACTAATCAAATCAATCAGTCCAAGGCTTCAAGTTACCTAAAGATCCCAGAAATTATTTTCAAGCTGGTCAACTATAAAACATAACTTGAAAAATAAAATTCTTCAGTATAACAATGTAACTTGTTAAACACGGATTTGCATTTGCAAATGTAACCATTAGTAAAAGGATGGCTAGCTTATTTGAGGAGTAAATGCGAAAGTTGAGGAAAAAAACACAAGCAGAACAAAAATGTATGCTCTGGTATACATTTCGAGAGTTATTTCATTCATATAACAGCCGAGAAACATGCATACATTCTGTTTCATTACAAATGTCAGCCACAAACTTAACATGAAATGAAATTCATTTGCCTTGCTTTATAACACCTGAGTCTGAGACACTGTGAAATGTGTTTAAAATATTAGAAATTTTAGGGGCACCTGGGGTGGCTCAGTCAGTTAAGCAGCCGACCTTGGCTCAAGTCATGATCTCACGGTTTGTGTTACACTTTATTTTTCTCCACTTATTTTTTAGAGATCTTTCCATATCAGCACATAAAAGTACTTCCTCCTTCTCTTCATTTGACAGCTGCATAATATTTTATGATATGCCGTCACAGATAATGCTGCAGTGAAAAACCTTGTCTGTATATTACTTGCGTGCATCAGAATATATCTGTATTTCTGGGTCAGAGGCTATACGCATTTGCAATTTTGATTGATAATGCCAAATTGAGTTATGGAGGTGACTCCAATGTTCACTCTCAACAGCAGTATGTAAAAATGCCTTTCCCCTCACACGAGTTCCAGATTGTGTTATAAAACTCTTAGGTGGTTTCCTCAACACAACAGGTGGGAAATTGTTTTCTGAGTATAATTTTAATTTTAATGTATTTTATAATGAGTGAGATTTAGTATCTTTTAAATTATCCGGAACTACTTGTATTTCCTTTTCTGTGACCTAGATATTAATATCATTTACTCCTTTTTCTGTTGTGTTGTAAAGCTTTTCCTTATTGAATTGTGGGAGTTCTTTACATATTAAGGACGTTCCCCTTTGTCTATGTTATGAATTCCATATATTTATCCCAGTTTCATTATTGTCTTTTTAGTCTGCTTATAGTAATTTCAACATTGAATTTAAAATTTTTATATAATACAGTTTACCAGTATTTCTTTTTAATGTCCTTTTATGACTTTTGTGTTTTATATCATAGTTAGACAACCCTTTCCCACCATAAGGCTTTAAAAAAACTACACAGTATTGTGTGTGGTCTTTGTCAGCTTTCACCATGGTGCACCATGGCCCTGGGTCACAAAATGTACAAGGTAATGGTAGAGCCCATCAACCTCATCTTCAGATACTTGCAAAATATATCTTGGATTCAGGTGTGGCCTTATGAGCAAGTAAATTTGGAGAGAGGGCCGTATCATTGGTTTTGATGAGTGTATGAACTTTGTGTTAGATAATGCAGACAGACTCATTCTAAAACAAAGTCAAGAAACCAACTGGGTCGGATCATGCTAAAAAGAGATGCTATTACCCTTTTTTTTTTTTAACATTTATTTATTTTTGAGACAGAGAGAGACAGAGCATGAACGGGGGAGGGTCAGAGAGAGAGAGAGACACAGAATCGGAAGCAGGCTCCAGGCTCTGAGCCATCAGCCCAGAGCCCGACGTGGGGCTTGAACCCATGGACCGCGAGATCGTGACCTGAGCTGAAGTCGGACGCTCAACCGACTGAGCCACCCAGGCACCCCAATATACTTTGTTTTTTTAGGTGTCCTTCGCTGTCGTTCTGAAACTCCTGTTCATAATTGTTTTGACTACCTTTACGTTGTTATCAGATGACAGCAAATGTTGTGGGATTGTTTTCATTAAAAAAATAGATTCTTGTTTCTAATATGACTTCTTTTTTTTTTACATTTGAATCTCGAAGTAAATGTGCCTACCTAATTTTATATGTTTTCAGATGGCTATCTACTTTCCCCAGAGACATTAGTTGCACAATACTTGTTTGTTTCCTTTACTGATTTAAAAAGTTGCCTTCAGCATATACCAAACTCCTATATACTTAGATCTGTTTCTGGGCTTCCTATTCTGCTTATCTAATATGTTGCTGTATTCATGAGCCCGTTTTTCATTACTGAAGCTTTGTAATGTGCTGTGCTGTCTAATAGGAATAGGTCCTCTCCGTCTTCTTTTCCAGATTCCCCCCCCCCCCCGCCGACTCTTCTTGACCCTTTCTTTTTTTTATGGGAACTTTAGGATCAGCTCTTCTGATTATAAAAAGATCCCATTTGTGTTTCCTTTGCAGCTTATTTAATTTATAGAATAATTTAGGGCAAATCGACATCTCCATGATTGTGATTCTTCCCGCTCAAGAACATAGAACGTCTTCCCACTTGTTCTACTCCTCTTTTGAGGCTCCCAATAGCATTCCCAAGTGTTCTTCATGGAGATTGTATCCGTTAGCTTTTGCTGTATAACAACCCATCCCCGAACTTGATGGTTTAAACATCAGTCATTCTTTAGCTCATGATTCTGCAGGTTACTAACTTGGACTGGGCTCTGCTACGTGGTCCTTCTGCTGGTCTCCACTGATCTCAGGTGGGCTCACTGATGGATCTGTGATCAGCGGCGGGACAGCTGGCACTAGCAGGTTTTGATGGCCTTGTTTGAGAGGATTAGAATGGCTTGGGACTCTACATCGTATCTTACCTTCCAGAAGGCCAATTTGGGCTTTCTGTATGATGTCTCATGTACATTGAGATTTGGGATTAGCTCCTGGAAACTATATGCAAAGTTGCATGTGCACATATATCTGAGTATGTGTGCGTACTCAGGGCACAGGTCCCATGCTTTTGTCAAATCCCGAAAGGGGTCCGTGATCCAAAAGAGATGGAGAACCAAAGGCTGTGATCCCGCTGCCACAGAATTGAGATAAAGGTTTTTGTTCTCCCTTCTCAACGGCATGAAGCATCTTCCAGCCTTGGGTTCTGAAGCAATCAATCCTAAGTCACTGGGAGCCGCCCTGAGGATGCTACTATCCTGCCCATCCTCAGTCCGATGGAGGTAACCTTTCTCCCGATCCTCTGGCCTGAAGCCTCATTCTTTCAAGCTCAGATGGGCCTCGTACTGACCCATCACCTTAGATTTGGTTCTCCTGATGGCTCCCACTTTCTCTGATGTTAGCCTCATATTCTGCTGGTGGGAACATAAATTTGTACAGCCTTTGTGGAGGCCCATCTGCCCACATCTACAACAACGTTACACGTACATGCCCTTGGTTCTGCAATTCCACTTTTAAGAATCTAGTCCATAGGTAATGAATCAAATGTACAAAAATGGTAGACAGTATACTGAGGAGATGTTACAATGAAGGAACTCTATCTACGTATGCCAGAATGGAATTACCTCCAAGACTTAGTGCTGAAAAGAGAAAGCAAGTTTCAGAAGAGCATTCATGATACAATCCCATTCCTGAACAAAGTGTGTGAATGAGTGAGTGTGCATATGTATCATACTCTCTTTCACGCATGCCCATTCATACACCCATTGCTGATACCTAGAAAACGAACCTGACATTCAACTGGTGAGCGTGGAATCTCTTCAACACAGAAACTGGGATGAAAGTGAGGTCCTCGCATGCCTGGGAGCTCTGTGTGGCCGATGGCACGGTGTTGATCGATCCCACGTTTCACTACAAGCATGCGATACATTTGTAATAGCAGTAGAAACAACCCCTGCTGCAGTCAAGCTCATCTTTCTCCAGAAAAGGAAACTGAGGCCCCTAGAAAGGGCCTTGCTCAAAGGCCAGCCAGTGGGTTAGCAGCAATGCGTGGGGGCAGGGAGCAGTTGAGGAAGCAGGGCGGGAAGGAGAAGAGGGGAGCAGAGGAGGCCCAGCCGGGGAGACTGTAGAAAATGCACTGAGCCTTATGGGAGGGCACAGGAGGAGGCTGGGCCTGCCTAAACTCTGAGAGTTCCCTTGTCCAGTCAGCAATGGAAAACAGGGCTTTGGGCCCTAGTTCTGTGGCATTGGGCACAGTTCCTGAGTGTGATGGGCTGGTGAAGGCAGCCATGACGCCAGCTGGGGCTGATGCTGACGACAGTCTCTACATCTGAGGGTGAAGTAGGACCTGTAGCAGGTGACAGAGACCAGGGTGCAGAGGCCCAGACCCAATAATTCCCCCTTCAGCAAACACGTCCTGTGAGGGAGTCCTGTCATCACCCCCATTTTAGAAATGGATTGAGAATGGATAAGAAGCCTGCCCAAGGTCACACTGGACTCCAAAGCCTGCTCCTGACTGTAAACAGTGTTCCAGACTGTGGAAGTGGTGAGGAAACAAAGGTGAGAGAAATGTAGCTTAAATTAAATCTCCTTAAAGCCTGCAGCCCACTGATAGACACCTAAAACCTGCAGAGCGTGACCTTGCTCAAGGAACTCAGGGCTGCCTTACTTCCTTAAGGTTTTTGTTTCATTAAAGACTAAAAGTAATCTTATCTATCTAGACAGTAGCTACCCCTCAAGGGCCTGAAAACCTTGCTTTCAAATTCCTTAGGACTTAACGCTGTCCCTAACCCCCACTAACTTAAGAGTATATCGTCAGTCACTCCCCACAACCCCAGTGCAGCTCTTTCTGCCCACAGGTCCTGTCCCTGTGCTTTACTAAAATCACCTTTTTGCACCAAAGATGTCTCAAGAATTCTTTCTTAGCCGTTTGCACAAGAACCCCATCAGAAGGACCCCTTGCTAAGGGGCTGGTCCTCACGCCAGCATGTGACCTAAAGTTATACAGTCCTCGGACACCCTTAAAATCATACTGAAATTAAGAATTTTGCACCTAAAATTTGGAAACCACTGAACTAATAAGAGATAGGAAGGAAGGAAGGGAGGAAGGAAGGAAGGAAGGAAGGAAGGAAGGAAGGAAGGGAGGGAGGAAGGGAGGGAGGGAGGGAGGAAGGGAAGGAGGGAGGGAAGGAGGGAGGGAGGGAGGGAGGAAGGGAGGGAGGGAGGGAGGAAGGGAGGGAGGGAGGGAAGAGGGAGGAAGGAAGGGAGGGAGGGAGGGAGGGAGGGAGAAAGGAAGGGAGGAAGGGAGGAAGGAAGGGAAGGAGGGAAGGAGGGAGGAAGGGAGGGAGGAAGGGAGGGAGGGAAGGAAAAAGAAGGTACAGGCAAATATCTTTGCCCTGGAACAATTCTGCTTTTACCTCAGTTCCCTAGGACTGAAAGGGTAGAGGAGTGGGGGATTCTAAAGCAGAGTGGGGTCACATGTCTCTGACTGAGGCATAAATTTAGTTTGTAAACTAAGTGTTCCAGTGACTGCAGTTCCCTCGGGGGTGCACGTGAGCAGGAACTCACAGCCCTGGCAGATAAGCCGAGGGTGTTTTGGGGGGGGCAATTCTAGCGGGCTGAGGACTTGGGCAAAATACAGTAGGCAGGAATATGTAATTCGGGGTCAATGTTAGTAAAGACGTGTGCTTAAAAGCAGAAATGCTGATTCAGGATCAGTACGAGGTAAATTTGGTCGTATGGGGGTGAGATTAGATTCGGATTTTCAGAACAGACAGGAATTTAAATAATTACCAGCCTTGTGAATCTCCAATCAGTTGTGGTTGATCCATGTGCCTTCATGCGAAAATGCGTCTAGTCAGAAATCAAAACCGGGGGACTGTCAGGGACGGACGGACGTGAGCTACCACAATAACAGGGCTGAGCTAAAAACAAAACAACACAACGTCAAGCGCCGACCTGGAAGTCGGGACGCAAGGCGGTTTGTTTTCCAACTCTGACACTTAATGTGCTGTGTGAGTGTGGGTAGTTAGCTCACCCCTTCTGGGCAGTAGTCTTCCCTCTGTAAAGGGAGGTGGAGGGTGAAAGGGGGCCCACAGCACTGGGGTTCTCAGCATGGATGACCACACCTTCCTGCTCTTGCCAGCCTGCCTTGGGAAAGCATCTTTGTTGGCAAGGATGTCTGCATTCCGCTAGCTCAAGTGGGAGCAGTCGTATCGCCTTGCACTCGGAACCCAGGCCGGGCAAGGCATGCCTATCCCGGTGGTGACAGAGGCTGAAGGTGGAATGAAGGGTGGTGGTTAGGAAGTGGGGGAGTCAGAGCAACATGTTGTCAACCTCAGCTCTGAATGTCCTCTGCAAAACGGGAATGTTAATCATACCTTAGATGAGATGTGTGTAAATGCTTAGAACAGTACTGGGCACGTGTTACCTACTTAATCAATGATAGTTAATATTATTATTATCGTTATTATTGTTTTTATTATTCAAAGTCAAATCTTAACTTCCTACCTAATGTAGGAATTCTCTCTCAGGCCATGTTAGACAAGTGGCTATTCTCCTTCTTGAATACTGCCAGTGACGGGGAACTCACTACTTATCCCAGTAAATCCTTGCACTAGTGATTAGTGCTTCTGGGATTTTAAAGGAATTTTAAAGCTGGAAACATATAAACCATCAAGTTTAAACTGCCTCATGAGGAAACCCAAGTGCAGGAGGTGAAATGCTTTGTCCAACATTGCCGGGCTAGTTATGTGGCAGCTGTACCCTCCTCTGCCCCCCTATCTTATTAAGTCCATTTTCCTGAATGCATCTGACAGCCTTGGTGCTGCGCCCACCAGTGCCCCCCACCCTCTCAAAGAACAATTCCTGGAGGCCCCAGGCTGTGTTCGCTGGGCCTCTTCAGATCCCAGACTATATTAAAGGTTCGCTGATCCATCCGTGGACCCCAGGACGAGAATTATTTTGGAACATTTGACTGATGAACTGAGTTCTCCTTGCTACATTCTGCAAGGCAGTCCCCTCACCCTGCCCCAATATCACATGAATGGTTCCTCTTCGCCCCATTTCTGGGCATACCCTTTCAGTTGCCCAGCCCTCTCTAGTCCCAGTGGCCTCTTTTATTTTTTTTTCAACGTTTATTTATTTTTGAGACAGAGAGAGACAGAGCATGAACAGGGGAGGGGCAGAGAGAGAGGGAGACACAATCTGAAACAGGCTGCAGGCTCTGAGCGGTCAGCACAGAGCCCGACGCGGGGCTCGAACTCACGGGCCGTGAGATCATGACCTGAGCCAAAGTCGGACGCTCAACCGACCAAGCCACCCAGGCACCCCCCCAGTGACCTCTTAATCTCCACCTTGATCCTGCTTGAATGAAGATGCCTGGTCTCTGGCTCACAGGCCCTGAAGGCCAAGGTCCATTTACCTACCTGTTCCACCTAGTGTGGATGTAACGGTTATAGCTGACCTGCTTTGGGCTATCTCCCAAGCTAGCTGGCCCTTGCTCAGACTCATGCTCAGATGGAAATGTCTTTCCTACTAGATGCCATTTCAAAGAGACATTTCAAATGGATCCCTTGCTTGAAATATACTTGGAAGAATTTCTTTAAAAAAATTTTTTTAATGTTGATTTATTCTTGAGAGGGAAAGAGAGAGACAGAGTGTGAGCAGGGGAGAGGCAAAGAGAGAGGGAGACACAGAATCCAAAACAGGTTCCAGGCTCTGAACTGTCAGCACAGAGCCTGACGTGGGGCTCGAACTCATGAACTGTGAGGTCAGGACCTGAGCCGAAGTTGGACACTCAACTGACTGAGCCACCCAGGCACCCCTAGAAGGAATAATATCTATATAAGAAGTTAGGTGGTGGAGTCCATTTTTAATATGTATTTCATGAAGCAGTGTATTTCACTGTGAATATACTAATCCCAGGGAATGATTTTACTCGGTTTACGTCTGTCATCCAGAACCAATGGGCCATGAATGCCCATTACAAACGTAGGCTTGGGATTCACAGGGATCCGGACTTGATTCCTGGTTCTACCACTCACTGGCTCTGACTGTTAAAGAACTACTCAATTTCATCAGACCTCAGTTTTCTAACCTGGAAAATGGGAGCAGCTCCTACTTCCCAAAGGTTAGTGAGGATTCAAGGAAAGAATGCAAGCAAGGCTCTAAGCATAATGCCTGGGTCACAGAGAGAGTTCAATTAATGTTTGCTCTCATTATTATCAACAGAGAAGCCATTCTGTGAGATTCCTGCAGTTTCAAAGGATATCATGGGATTACTTAAGGAATTCGGGTCTCTGGCCAACAGTGTGTTTTGTAATAGGCACGACAGGACACCAGGACAACGCTAGTGACACGTGGAACACTGAAATTTCATAATGTATTTATTTTCGGTTTCCTAGGAAATATTCTGTAATACCAGAACGTAAGCCCGGCCAACTCGCCAACATCGCAGATGTTAAAGTTTCGCAAAGGCTATAAATACCCCTATTCTGTATACATGTGCAACATATTATTGCCGCATCTTTAACCAATAGCAAGAAAATCCCTAGGTCTGTGGAGTGTTTACAATATTTGTACATTGCTATGGAGATGGCATCAAAGGCAGGCACCCATAACATGAACGGGATGTAGGGGTTTAGGGCAGCTAACGACGACGGAGATAATTCTCACTCTTCGTGCATCATTCTTGGATAACATTTGTAAAATAGTTGGGAGGTGAGGCGTGCTGTTGAGAACAGTACTTTGGATGTCTCGTCCAACACCGCTGACCTACGGCTTGGTGACATATGGAGGAGTCAGGGACCTAGGTCTGCCGTCAAACTGGTTGTGTGACCTTGGTGGTGACATCACTGGCACTCAGTTCCTCCAAAGCTAAAATGAAGGGGGCGTCTATCTGAACATTTCTGCAGTCCCTTCCAGCGTTCTGATTACAAGAGGGCCACAAACATGATTTCATCTCATATCCTCTGTAGTTTAATGCCATTCTCTCTAAGTTGAGCAAAACTAAGATAGATTTTTTAGGTGGCCAACCTGGACTTTCTTTTTCTACTGTTACCTGTCTTGTTCACAGACAGACAGTTTCCAGCTGGCTCTCATGTTGAATTGGAGACAGATTTTTCCCCGCTCCAAAGGAGCGTACAGATTTTCTTTCCTCCAATGGAATGTGGGCAACCCAGCTCTTGTTGGCAAATTGTCAAAAGTTAAACAAGAATCAGATTAAGTTCCCACACTCACACTGTCCTGGAAGTCCTTCTGGAGACCAAAGTCTAGTAGCAATTGGCATATTGCAACATGATCTGGTCTTTAAGTCTTAATATATCACAATACCACTCATTTACATTAAAGATACTTGCTCACAAAACAACGTACATTTTGCAAGAATGCATGCCCAGCAAACACATTGGAATTGTTGCCTGGGAGTGGGGGCAGGCAGGAAATGGGGATAAAAGGAAACAAAACAAGGGGCGAGTAGACATTGAGACTCAAAGACATGATGAAACTCACCCAGGGTGACATAGGTAAGTACCGGGTAACAATGTGAACAGAGCTGTGGCTCAAAAGCCAAGGACCCTACTCCATTACACCTGCCACCTTTCATTCTTCAGGGGAGACAACAGTAACAAAGGGGTGCAGTGTGACTTATTATTTATCAGTTGTCTCAGAGGGTTGCTATGTTGTTATTTTTCCCTTGGAAAGTAAAGTATCTGCAGGATTCCCCCTTCTGGCGCTTTCTCCTGATTAGATCTTGTCTTTTTTGGGTGGCTTCATTTCCCAGTAGCCGGAAAGGTAAGGTAAAGTAGTTCAACTTGGGTCTTCTGAGGTTATATCAGGGGCACAGCTCTGGCTCATGGAGATTTTAGAGGACTCTGGAGGGTTAGAAAGTGGAAAATTTTACAAAATCTGGTGCTTCGCTCGATATACCACTCTCCTGGGGATAGGTTTCCCCAATCTTTTGCCAGGTGTTTTGTGAAAGGGCCTCAGCCCATTTTTGTCTGGAAAATCTACGCCATGGTGGGCATTTACCACAGGAATTGATACCTAAGGAAAAGGTGAAGTAAGAACATTTATTTGTTTGCATTTGCAAAATTACACACAGGAGGGATAAATCAAAATTAATGATACATGTTATGGGTAAGGGTAGATAGAAAGGTTGGGGCACCCGGGTGGCTCAGTTGCTTAAACATCCCATTCTTGGTTTTGGCTCAGGTCACGATCTCACAGTTTGTAGGTTCAAGCCCTGCATCCGGCTCTGTACTGACAGTGTGGAGCCTGCTTGGGATACTCCCTCTCTCTCTCTTTCTGTCTCTCTCTCTGCCCCTCCTCCTGCTTGCACTTGCTCTCAAAATAAAATAAACTTTGAAATAAGCTAACTGTGCCACTCAACAACATTAGTACCCAGCAAAGTTTTTCTTGAAGGCCCTGAGCTGGCTCTTCAAAATGTAAACATTATGGAGGCCAGTGCCCCACACTGGGTTTATAATACATAAAATTTAAAAGAAATCATAAGTTCATTGTGATACCTCCAATATTAAACGAACAAAAAATGAAAACGGGTGGAGCAATGAGAAAGGAAGTCTTTTCTTTTTAATTTCTAAAAAGATTTATTTTTGAGAGAGAATGTGTGTGAGTGGGGACAGGCGGAGAGAGAAGGAGACACAGAATCCAAAGCAGGCTCCAGGCTCCGAGCTGTCAGCACAGAGCCCAAAGCGGGGCTCAAACCTACAAACCACGAGATCGTGACGTCAGCCAAAGTCGGTCACTTAACCAACTGATCCACCCAGATGTCCCAAGGAAATCTCTTCTTTACAGAATGTCAACTAATAAATGTAGAAGAAATGATGGAAATAGGAAAATCACCAGTTCATAAACATCATGGTAAAAATTGGTTGAGGCAAGAATCACCAATGGATAATCATAATGGATAATCATCAACGGGTAGGGAATATGTGGTCATGTGGTATTGAAGTGTCGGTCCACACATCTCTTATTAACTCAAAGGGAGGGAAAATACCTTTCACTGCGATGCACTGGAAAGGACCTGGCAGTGTTCCTCCCAGCACGTTTAATTTCAGTCTGATTGTGAGAAGGCGGGCAAAATTGGGGGCCATTCTGCAACATTGCCTGGGCCTGGGCACTTCAAAAATGTCGGTCGTTAAAGGCAAAAACCAAAACCAAACAAGGCAGAGAACCTTCTAGGTTAAAGAGACTAAGGAAAGCTGACAACTAAACAGTATGTGTGATTCTGGACGGGATCGGGACCCTCCCACCCCCATCATCCCTAAGGCTCTGAATGATGTTATCAGCACAAGGGGGGAGATTCCAATCTGAACTGTGTAGAAGATAACATTACATTTCCTGGGTGTAATAATTATGTAACACAACGCTTCCACTCTTGGGAGATGCACACTGAAGGTGAAGGGCAGTGGTGTCTACAAAGACTCTCAGATGATTCAAGGGGAAAAAAAGAAACAATTATATATGGAGGGACAAAAAGAGAGGGATAAGGCAAACACAGCAAAATGTTAAAAACTGGTGAACCTGGGAGGTGAAGGGTATATGGATGGTCTCTATACTCATCTTGTAACTTTTCTGAAGGCTTACAACTTTTCAAATAAAAGCAATGATATATATCCTATTTCTGTTCTTCTGGGAGTTGTACCTAGTTCCTCAGCTCACGTTTTATTACCCCAATCATTTTCCTAGACTGATCAGTATATTTCCCCTTAAAAAGGGAACTATTTCAATTTAACATCAAGACCAGTTAACTTACCGAGTGCCCGCCCTTCCCGCTACACACGCGTAACCCACACAGAACCTGCATTTCTGCAAGGTTTCACGTGACCCATCTGCATGGGTACATTTAACAAGCACAGGACGCATCACTGGTGATTACCAGCCTTCCAGTAAAACTATTGTTCAGTACGATACAGTGTATGAAGTTGCTTTATCTAGATTATTTCACTTACGTTTACCATTCTACTTTCATCCCAGCCGCGATGTAAAATTGATGGAACTGAGGTCCAGGAAGGTGACAAACTTGCCTAAAATCTCGTGCCTGGAGCCAGGTGAAATGCCACACTTCAGTATCACTGCGTAGTGTAATACCCCTAAATTGTTAACAGTTTGCTGAATGCATCATTAATGTGCATGGTGAGTTAGGTAACAACTGTGCTTTATTCTCATACGTATCAGAGGAAAAAAAATATAACGAACAAACCAAGCAGGGCATTTCATAGTTATTCTTCCCTAGGAAGATTTCTTAAAATGAATTCCTGTGTAGCATAGGCATGACCAGCCTTGCGGGGGTGGTCCCCACATGCCTGAGGGTTAGGGAACACTTCCCTATCTTATCATTACTCTCCTTTATAGCAACATCAAAGCTTTGGTGGCAGTTTTTATCAACTAAGTTCTGTTTAGTAAGAACGGCTTGTGCAACCTGTTGGTACAAAGAAAAAGTGAATGTAACTCCCAGAGACAGAGTCCCCAGCCCCTGAAGGGGAACAATAGAGACATGGGCTGGAGGCAAGGATGGTGATTTAAAAAAAAAAAAAAAGAAAGAAAGAAAAAGCTACACAAAGCCTGGGAGCTTGAGGCTCACCTTGAGGCTTCTAAGACCTTGGGCCTGACAGATCAAGAGCCACAGGTACGGGACAAGTGCTCTCCTCTCCCACCTGGGCCCCAGGGTAACCCCTACACTCAATATATGCACTGGCATTGGGTCCAGCCCTGCCCGTGGAGAAGGGCCGGATCAGGCTACAAAGCAGGCAGTGATCGCCCTACTGTGGAAGGAGTTTCCCATCCTGCTGGCAGCAACCTCCTTTAGAGGCTTCCCCACTGTGTGTCCCAGCTCCCGGCCCAGAGAGACCCAATAATATCCAAACCCAAAACAACCTAGGGGCTGGTTCCACCTTGGGGAAGCTGCCGGCTCTCTCTCCCATTTTGAGAGCATACCTTCGTTTTAGGAAACTGCTTGGTGCTCGCTGTTTCCATTTGGCTGGCTGTCCTTATTGCAGCGCGGTTCCCCCATGTGAATCGTCTCGCGGGAAATCCAAGGACTGAGACCTCCATTCCCACAATGCACTCTCTCACCCCTGACACTTGAACATTTCCCTGACAGTACTAGGGTGTCAAAGTCTTTTTCCCTAAGCCACCTTTATGCCTCACTACAAACAAAAAGGAGGCAATCGGTAAACTCAATCCTATCAAGAAAGCCTAGTAGCCATCTTAAAATGGTCATAGAAATGACAAATACAGTATTTTGAATAGGATTTTCAAATATCCGCTGTGGAATCAGAGGATAGCGTTCTTCCTCATAAAGAGAAATGTGAAATGACAATTAGTCTCTCACTTGTCTAACCTTGATGAAGAGAGAACCATAATTCCCAATTTGAGGCAGACAAGGAGCCTTGCGGACAGGTGTCTCCTATGCTTACACAGACATTACTCAGCTGCCCTACCAGCATCTTTTTGCCTGGGCCAATAAAGGGCAGATCAATGATATTTATGCCAAACTAAGAGCTTTAATTAACAAGGTTCCAGGAAGGGTCCAGGCAAAGATAAAAACGTGATTGCAGGGTTCTCTAATCTCAACGGCAGGTGCTCAGACTGTCCTTGCGTGTCTTCAGACCCTCCGTGTAAATACGTACGGCCCGCAGATGGCAAGCTGTTTTGCCAAAGACCCTCCATCTGGAATAGGACCTCTTAAGCCCAAGACTTGTTTTAAAACCGTGGCTTGAAAACATGTTTAGATGTAGACTGCATGGGGTCCTAAATAAGTTGAATGTTTATAAGGAGAAACTATAAACAGGTCTGTTACTATTTAAGTGGTGAGGTCATTAGTTTTTTCCATTAGTCCTTTCTTTTTTGTTCTTCCAAACTACACATGCTCCCAACATCTTCAGGGTAGGGGCAGAAGAAAACAGGTTAGTTTGTCTGTCTCCCACGGTTGCTTCCATTAAGGTGCTTCTGGTCCTTTCTCATCCAAACTCAACAAGGATGTTTCTCCCCTATCACCTTTACAGCTGCAACACAAAGCCAACAGGTCTCTGTATTTGTTTATTTTTTGCTTCACGGGCTTAATTTCTATGCTCCTGGGCTGCAGAGGAGGGGAGACACAAGATCCAGCTGAGGTCTGGCCTCTCCATGTGATGTTGTTACTTCACCTCCATGGGATGCAGTTTATGGGTCCACAAAATGACCTACACTGTGTGCTCATTAAGATCCTTTTTTTGCGGTAAGCCATGATAATATCGCAAGTGAGATTATAGTTTATACTTTTGGCACTTAAAAGAGCACAAATATTCCTCTTGCCTGCTGCATAGACTGTATCAGATGCTGAATGAAATATAAATGAAAACAAAAGGGGAACACTCCTACAGTGAAAGGAGACACTCACGTCCACCGACGACTCTGTGTGCATGGAGGTAAACGGGCCCTGGGCAGCTCTGTAAATGTAACAAGGAGCATATGCCCTGCAACTAGGGCACTCTACGTTTTCTTTTTTTTTTAAACGTTTATTTATTTTTCAGAGACAGAGACAACATGAGCATGGGAGGGGCAGAGAGAGGGAGACAGAATCTGAAGCAGGCTCCAGGCTCTGGGCTGTCAGCACAGAGCCCAACGCCGGGCTTGAACTCGCAAACCGTGAGATCATGACCTGAGCTGAAGTCGGACGCTTAACCCACTGAGCCACCCAGGCGCCCCTCTACGTTTCTTTATCCATGGAAAAAAAGCCTCAATATCTGAACTGTACGAACAGTTCCATAATAGAGTCTACCTAGAAAAGAGTAAAATCAAATGTGCGACAATAATGAAACTGACATACAAAAAAGTATTTGAATAGAAAAGGCAATTCACAGCATTTATTCAAGTTAATGCATTTTATTCAATAATCTGCCATATCGTTGCTGTCACCATTACTGTAATATTGTCATTACTATTTCTCTTTTGACAGGGCCATGTGTTTAAAAAATCTGGGTTGGATTTCCATGATGTTTAACTCTATGATTAAAAATCTGTCTCTTCACCAAAAGGCAACCCCTTCACCACCAGAGAAACTGGAAAGACTGAGATTTAGTTGTAGAAAGTGATCACCACCAGAAACAATTCATAGTCCATCATCTCTCAGGGTTGTACTTTTACTTGGGGCCTCTTTAGGGGTGAGCGGGCTGCCTCTCATAAACGTTTGCTTAAAACAGGTAACATGCCCTGCTGCATCATAGAAGGAAAATAAGGTCTAGTACTGGGAAACAGATCTTCCTGGGAAGGAATCTGAATGGCTCCTAGGTGACTGAGCCATTCTGGCCAAGGTCAGGGGACAGAGTCAGTGACCCTTCTGACCTGACCAGTCAGTAGTAAAAAGGTCTAATCAGGTGAATGGGAGAGGTAGTCGTTAGCTTCCAGTTAGAATCTCTAGCTCAGGAACATCTGTGTTAGAGTAAGCCAGAGCAGGAGGGAGATGTTAGAGTCTGGAGAAAATGACTAAGAAAAAGATACAGGTTTCCTAATGGGGAACCCACAGAAAGGTGGCACTACCGGCCAAGGGCAGTCCTGTGCTTCTCTCTGAGAAGAGAATACACTGAGTGGGTTCTGCAGTTTTCGTAGAACAACTGGAATGACACTGAACACTTGGAAAGTTACATCGGTTTCTGTCCTTTGTTCGCAAAACGCTGGTAGGACACCTGTGTGCAAAGCAATGGGCCAGGTGCTGAAACAAAAATAAATCTGTCTGAGATGTGATCCTGCACGGAAGGAGCAATCCAGCAGTGGCCTTCAGACCCTTGCACACCACAGAGTGCTATGTCCTAGAGGCCGCGTGGAGGGAAGGACGGCTTCGGACTGGCAGGACCAGGGAAGGCGTCCCCCAATCCTCTCCTCTCGGTACTCAGTGTGTCCTCTGTGCCTCTATGTTACTGCTCAGCCTGACCCATTCCATGCACCTGCTCATCTTTCTGATCTTTTCTTGGTGGTGTGAGAAAAGGAAGTTCTAGAGGATGAGATCCTGCCTCACAGATGCCTACCGTGTGTGGAATTGAGGTGTCGTGGACATGTCACTCTGTCTTGGTTCAGAAAGGTGGAAAAAACTGGGGGAAAAGAGAGCTGAGATGGGGTTTACTCAGAAGGTGGGAGCAAAATTATACCACCAGACAATTCTGGTGCACAGCTTAAACCAGACAACAGAATGAGCACCAGCACTGCCAATGACCTCAAGAAGGTAGCTGGAAACCCTCTGCCTAATAGTCTGTCTACAGAACTGGGAAGCTTAAATCCTTTCTTGTCATCCAGTCAAGCTCAACCAGAGAATATGAAAGAATAATGAATAACTAAACGGTCTCCAACTTCTGGAAAGTAGAAAGATCAAGTCAAGTCAGCATCTTCCTTGCCCCCAAAACAGTGAAGTGGAAGGCCAAAAGTGTAGAGAAAGCATTTGAGTATGTTCCTTAAGTTTGTTTTTGGCGTTTTGGTCTGTAAGCAATTAAGATGGAGAGAGATGCCACCCCAAAGAGGAAAGTTTGTAGGAACCACAGCACTTGAGCCCGACCGTCCGTGATGCCTTTAGACCTAAAAAAAAAAAATAAAAAATAAAAAAGAGAAACTTAACCACCAGAATTTTTATGTTATGGTTTCATAAGAGTTAGTCTTCCATTTTTTATTTTTTTAATTATTTATTAAAAAATTTTTTAAGGTTTATTTATTTTTGAGAGAAAGAGATACAGAGCACAAGCAGGGGAGGGGCAGAGAGGGAGGGAGACACAGAATCCAAAGCAGGTCCAGGCTCCGAGCTGGCAGCACAGAACCCGACGTGGGGCTCGAACCCACAAACCATGAGATCATGACCTGAGTCGAAGTCGGACGCTTAATCAACTGGGCCACCCAGGCGCCCCTAGCCTTCCATTTTCTTAAAAAATGTATTCCTTCTAGGGGCGCCTGGGTGGCTCAGTCAGTTGGGTGTCCAACTCTTGATCTCGGCTCAGGTAATGAGTTCAAGCCCCACATCAGGCTTTGCGCTGACAGCATGGAGCCTGCCTGGGATTCTCTCTCCCTCTCTATCTGTTCCTCCTACTCTCTCTCTCTCAAAATAAGTAAATAAACTTTAAAAATATATATATATTCCTTCTATCTACTTTCATTAGGTTTATTTTTGCCATTTTCCTCTAGTTTCTTAACTCGCATGGTTAGTTCATTTATTTTCATTTTTCTTGTGCATTCAGGATGGTACACTCTTCCCTCAGACGCAGTCTGGCTACTGCCTAGGGCATGGAATTATGAAACTATTTCTCGGGGCACCTGGGTGGCTCAGTCGGTTAAGTGTCTGACTTCGGCTCAGGTCATGATCTTGCGGTTTGTGAGTTTGAGCCCCGTGTTGGGATCTGTGCTGACAGCTCAGAGCCTGGAACCTGCTTCGGATTCTGTGTCTCCTTCTCTCTCTGCCCCTCCCCTGTCTCTCAATAATAAATAAATGTTTAAAAACATTAAAAAAAAAAAAAAGTTTCTCCTGTGACTTCGATGAGCGGAGGGTTAAAAAGCACTGGGATGCCTTCAGAGGAAGAGTTTTGAAGGCAGACCAGATGTAAATCCTAGCTTGGCCAACTACCAGCTGTGACGGCTGGGCAAGCCACTCCTCTCTTAGACTCCGTGTCCTCCTCTGAAAAACAGAAGTATCAGTATTTATCCCAGCAAGTTTGGGGATGATTTAGGAGATAACATACACACAGTGCTTAGTCAAAAGCCTGGCTCACAGAAATAATAAACACCCGGCTGCAAACTAAATTGCTTGAAACAGAGCTCAAAAGAAAATGGCCTAATGGGAGTGAATGGCTTGCTGGTCTCATCTGTATATAAATAAGTCTTATGTGGATGACTTCTAATTTAGAATAGTATACATAGAAATGATATTGTTTTCCACACTAACAGATTAAAGGAGAAAAATCCTATGATCATCTGGATACATGCAGAAGCATCTGAGAAATGACAACATCCATTCTGAATACAAGTTCTCAGCTAACTTAGAAACAGGATAGAACTTCCTTACTCTAATAGAGGTCTACGTGACTCTAGAAAAAACGGTGCAAAATTTGAAAGCTTTCCCTTTAATCTGTAACAACACAAGGGCCAGGATATATGAGGAATTCATGTTCATGCAGTATTATTTATAATAATAAAAAACTAGAGACTTCAAAGTCCATCAGAGGGGGATTTGTGAAATACAGTGAGGCACAGCCATGTAACAGAATACTATGCACTAATAAAATGAATGAGGTAAATTTATAGGTGTAGACATGAAAAAATAGGCATATGGAAAAATAGACAATGGAAAAAGTTACAGAAGAGTTGATATCTACATTTATATATATTATGGTGGCTATGAAGTCAAACACATAGACCAATCTTTTCTCTGGTTAAAAGGGATTCACCAATTCCTTTTTATGGCTTGACAGTGTGATTTGGGAGGTTACAAAAATACATTCACTTAAATTCATTCATTCATTCATTCATTCACAATTCAAATGGAGTATTTATTCTGATGTACAGTGACTAATGATATACTGCAACATATGAGACCATAAAGAAATAACTTCAAGAACATAATAAGAGTGACCTCACCTCTCTATGCCTGCTCTTCCTCTACCCTTCAAAGACTTGGATAGCAGGATGTTAAATTTGAGTCTTTTGGTTTTCACTAGAGGCTCCAAATGCCCATAACAGAACAGGCGTCAAATACTCCAACACTGTAAATTCGAGGGGTTAGACCACACGCCTCCAAGCTAAGATTTCAATGCAAGGCTGAAGGGGCCAAGTACTGCGGCATTTCCCGTCACAAGTCAGACTCAAAGAACAGCTTCAACAGACCCACTTGGAGAGCCTGACCCGAGTCCCCTGGAATTTAGGGGAAGAGATTAATATCTGACTCTAAAGTTAAGACTCAGGTAAAGCTTGCCTGATGGGAGACCAAACACACATGACTGCAGCGGGAAGTGCATGTATCTGCAGATTATCCCACTGGGAGGACAAGGAAGCTGTTACTATGAGCCATCCAGATCTGGTGGAAGGCCACAGGCGTGGGTAGGCTGAAAAGGGACCCTGGCCCAGAGGCCCTAATTGAAGGGTAGAAGAGATCTCAGTAAAAGAAAACTTCCCCTCAACCACAGATCCTGAAGGGAAACTGCAGGTGGCAGGCTGGAGGAGGCAGCGGAAGGAACCATCAAGGGAAATGCAGAAGGGAGACTGATCCCCAGTGATGGCTGCTTTCTCAAAAACCCACTGGGCCTCCGCCAGAGAAAACGAGCCACCACCGGGCATGCAACATCCACAGCCCCCAGCTGCCTGACCACAAGGCAGACCGTGCCCTGTTTCCCCAAACTTACTCCCACCCTGGTGGGCCACAAGCAGCTGTCGCTAACAAATAGGAAAAAGAGGTGGCCCGAGAGAGAAGACACTAACTACACTCTCTTCCCCAGGGCAGCCTCCTGAGCCCCAGCTGGATGAGAACAGACACTTTTGACTTTGGTTAACAGTTTCATCGTTTTAATAAATAGCCTGGACTAGACTGGATTACATCAGAGAGTGACTGGAAAACCTATGGAACCACTTCAGATTTCATCCACGGTCCAGTGGGAGGCAGACAATAACCCATAGGGTGAGTGTAACTGGAGAGGGGTGAGAAAGAATAAAGCAGCTTTCTGCTCCTCTCCTAGAGCGCCCAGCTTGTTTCATAAATCAGAAGACAGAGTGACATAATCTATTTGAAGCACTTAGCAAGGGTCTGGCAGAGTGTGATTAATAACTTTATCAATTATTTATTAATTAATTTAATAAATTTAAAATAAAATGTAGAATTTATTTATTAATTTATAATTTTATAATTAATTTAATAAATTAATTAATTTATTAACAACTTAATAAATATTACTTTATTATTAAAAGATAGTTGTTATAAAGTATCTTAGTTCTCACCTTTAGAATACAATAGAGGTGATAGTTCATCTCGACCAGAAAAAAATTAATTGCAAAGTAAATTTGGCATGACAGTAACCATTGCTTCATGAGAGCATGCTGTCTCTACACGCTTACGTAAAGTAGTAATGGAAAGAGAATCTTTCCAAATACGCTCACATAGTATTAACTTATGCTGTCATCTGCTGAGTAGGGTCTAGTCCAGAAGCTTCTTTTTTTTTTTTAACTTGCCGAATTAACCCAGAATTATTTGTGGAGCTTGAAAACAAAGAACATATTCCCATTTCTGAAGCAAGGCCTACCAAATCAGGATCTCTGGGTCTGGAAACCAGACATGTGTATTCTGAGAAAGCTCCTCAGGTGATTCAGTCATGAAACTAGGACTGAGAATCTGAAAATCGATGGCCTATGTCCATAACTTGGCTCTTTTTCTTTTTTTATTAAAAAAAAAATTTTTTTTAGTGTTTATTTATTTTTGAGAGAGAGAGAGAAAGACAAGAGCACAAATAGGGGAAGGGGCAGAGAGAGAGGGAGACACAGAACCTATAGCAGCCTCCAGGCTCTGAGCTGTCAGCACAGAGCCCGACGCAGGGCTTGAACCCACGAACTGTGAGATCATGACCTGAGCCGAAGTCAGATGCACAACCAACTGGGCCACCCAGGCTCCCCTAACTTGGCTCTTTTTCAAACTAGAAAGCAAACTCCAAATCTTCTGTTCTAGTTGGGACTATTTAGAGAATTTTTTTTTTTTTTTTAATGAGAAAACCATCTAAATTAAGTAGCTCATTAATTGACTAGCCAACACAAATGAAATGAATCCATTTGTTAAATATTTACTGAGTACTCCCTCTGGGCTAGGCTCAGTATTAGGCATGGTGATTCAACCCTATGCTGAGAATGCTCTTGGCCTACAAAGGCATGAATTATTTAAATGTGGCTACTCTTAACTTACATTAGATAGCAAGAGAAAAATGATAAAGACCTATTAAAAACAGTTACTTGCAAAAAACAAACAAACAAAAAAACCCCAACACTTACTTGCACAAAACCATGGCATATAAGGCCTCTCCCACGTGAATCAGCCAGGCAAGCCAATACCTGAAACAAAAGTCAGCCTTGCTTAAGGTGATGGTTATCTGCTGATGAAATCTAATACAGAAACCTCAAAAAGAAAGGTGCCTTAATGTGAACCAGCAACACTCTTAGATATCTAAAGGCAAGTGCAGGCCTTCCAGGTCTTCAGTAGGGCTGGAGCTGGCCACACTCCACTTCCGGAGCTCTCCTTACCCACTGCGCAGGAGGGTGTGATGATGGTCCACCAAGTACTGAGTGAAGAGGCCCAGCGGCCCTAGGCTCTGGTAAGGAATACTCTGAGGCCAGAAGACAACCCACTGAAAGAGAATCAGAGGCACAGAATACCTGTTAGGGTGCTGAAATCAGCACAGGTTTATTTTTCAAAGAAACTATGAAATAACCCAGATTCTACAAAAACAACTAAAGACCAAAGAAACTCTGAATTAAGTCATTTGGGTTTCCATTCTCCACTTCTGTTTTCTTTCTTTCTTTTTTTTTTTTTTTTGAAGTTTTATTTATTTAAGAGAAAGAGAAGACAGTGCCAGTGGGGGAGGGGCAGAGAGTAAGGGAGAATCCCAAGCAGGCTCCACACTGTCAGCACAGAGCCCGATGTGGGGCTCGAACTCACAAAACTGTGAGATCAGGACCTGAGCCTACATCAACAGTCAGACACTTAACTGACTGAGCCACCCAGGTGCCCCTCCACTTAATATTTCCTAAAAGTTATCTGGTTGGGAGATTTATGACAAGGAAGCTGTGTGATTATCAGACTCAGTGTCCAGGCTGGATGACTTGTATTCTTAATGAATTCCACCCAAAACATTATTTTTATACAGGTTACTAATAACTGTTGAAGTTTCCACGTCCTTGGTAGCTTCTTTACGACAGAAGCTACAGCTTGAACCAAACCCCCATTTAACTTAGAATTCCTTCACTTCTTTCACTCTTCCTACCTCTAAAACTGGGAATGATCCGCCTCAGAGCTGAAAAATATGTGAGTCAAGTTTGTGAAGTGCTAACACCAACTACCTAATCACATTAGGTTTGTATAATCTGATCGACTTTCCTTTAATCTCTATGTTGTAACCTCTGCCGGATTTTTCTGAGAATAATTAAATGCCAACAGGTCCAAAACGTTATTGTCTCATTCAGATCTCATTATGTTGTAACCTCTCCCATTATGTTGTAACACATCTAAAATTTAAATAAAGCTTAAAATATCACTGCACCTTCCAAAACCAAAGGGAATGGAAGGGGCAGCACCTGCCAGCCCCATAATATCCCAATTTGAGGTCCCCAACGCTTTCCTCCATCTATTTTTCTAACTAGTCAGGAATGCAGAACCATAGAACAGAAATGCACCTTTGCAGAATTTCGGTTCAATCCCTCCATTTTACATATGAGGAAATCAGAGTCAAGGAGCTCAGATTTGACAACAAACAACACTGTGGACACGACAACACACTTCTAAGCCCCAGTGTCCAAGGATCTCCCCGTCAAGATCCAAATAGATTTCCCTCTCTTCAAAATTATACCAACCTAGTCCCCAAGCTACTTTTCCAGGCATCTTTCCTATTATCCTTTAAACGAACTGTCAGCCAGACAAAAGTCGCTTCTCTCTCAGCAGAGATCCCTTCTTCCTGATACCACATCTATGCCATAATATTTATATCCTGTCTATCCCTTCTTTAGGTTTATCCCCGTTTTCCAAACAATTCTAACTGCCTCAAACATTCTGCTTCGGAAGCCCTGTTCTGAGCCGGCAGGCCTACGGCAGCCTGTCAACGTGAATTCCTCCTCGGTGAACTCTACTCACACCCGGTTATGCCGCAGTAAGTGTGGAGGCGCGAGGACGCAAAGGAGGGACAGGTGGAGTAGAAACCGTCCCGTGAGCCCACCGACCTTCCGCTTACGACAGTAACCTAGGCAACCGCAGGACGCGCAAGCGCGAGACCTCGCTGCCTGAGCTACCCTCGCCCTACGAGGGCCTGGAGGGCCCAAATAGGTGCACCACCCCTCCCTACTCCTCACCGCGAAATAGCCCAGTCCCAGGACGGTGACCAGCGAGGGCAAACGTCTGGCTCGACGGAAGTAGCCAGAAGCAGCCCTGCCGGCCTCGGACTTCGTCACCACCATCTTGAAAGATCTACACACTGAATCGTGGGATGGGGAACCATCCCCGCCCCCGCCCCCATCCCGACAAAGCCTGGGTAGCAGGTTTCTCAGGACCGCGAGAACCCGGGAGAGGCGCGGGCACACGAGTGCGCCTGCGTCTTCTTTCCCGGGCCCGGTCCCCGCCCTCGGGGCTCCGAGCCTTATTGCGCCTGCGCGACCCCTCCGGCCCGGCTGGCCCGGGTCCTGCGCTTGGAGGAGCGCTTGCTCCGCTCTTCGGACGGCTCAGGGCGGCCGCTGCCCTTACCGTGTAATACCCAAATGAAAGGATGATGACGGTGAACCACAACAGACTGCCCCTCTGGAAGTACGCTTTACCGCCTGCCGCTGTCCCCATGGTTGCGGCACTTCAGCGAGACTGCAAGGCGGGGCGCTCCGCTGCGCACGGCGAGGCGGGGCGGGGCCTGGGCGAGCGCTCCTCCCTTCCTCCTTACTCCCGGGAGGCCGAGGCACCTGCGTGTTGGGAAACTCGGACAGCGAGGCTTGCTGGCCTCTGACCTGCTGGGCCGGTCGTTGTCTCGCAGGGAACACCCCCTCTGTGCATGGCCCTTTCCCGGACTTAAGAGGAAAGTGTTGGAATAGATGGTGCTTTCCGCCTCCAATAACCACGAGTCTGAGTGAAGGGATGCTTTTCCTCTTCATTAGTGAAGATGTATGGTATCATACTGCACAGCACTTGTGAGCAGGGGCTGTGGAATAGACGACTTGGGTTTAAGTCCTGCCTGTGCCACTCATTTGTGGCTTAAGCCTACACTAGTCATTATTAAATAACAAAAATTCAAGTGAGTAATTGATCAAATTGGCTTTACTGAAGGATTCCTGAGTGGGGCAGCGCCCATCTAGCAAATCAAAAGGAGCTCTGCTGAGCTGCAGAAAAGGCTTTGGGTTGTTTGTTTGTTTGTTTGTTTGTTTTTAAGGTAGAGAGAGGGCATAAAAGCAATTTATTACCAAGGATTGCATTGTTTTAGGCAATGCATCCCTGCCAAAGGGTAAGGGGTTGACCGAGAAATTCCAATGTGGCTGGTTGAAGTTCACATCGGGGAGTGGGATGGAGAATGCAGTTAAGTTAGGTATTAAGTCTTGACATGGGGTCTAAGTTTCTTCATCTGTAAAATGGGAATATATCTATTCCTACCTCAGGGTTTTTCGGTGGGTTAAATGAGTTAATACCTACCTATAATAACAGCACTCACAAAAGTCTCTCGCCCATAGTGCTTTATAAGTTTTGATGATAATTCCTGGGCCTTTGCATCAGGCCCTGTGCTAAGTGTAATTCTGAAAACAACTCTGCACAGATTATTGTCCCTCACATAAAAGAAGAGGAAACAGCACATAGAAATGTCCAAAGTCATGTAAGTGGGCAGAAATACTGGAAATCAAGTGGTAGCCAAGCGTTCTGGCACTCTTAAGGACCATGCTCTATGAGGTGTGGAATATTTCCATAACTTCTTTCGTTGACATGGGAACAGCCAAGGTTCTGTGTCCTCATTTTTTAACATGAGTGTATTGGACTACATTTTTTTTTTTATTTTAAAGTTTATTTGAGAGAGAGCACAAATGCACATGAGTGCATAGGGGCATAGAGGAAGGGGAGGGGCATAGAGATAGAATCCCAAGCAGGCTCTGCACTGTGAGCACAGAGCCTGACTTGAGGGCTTGAACCCACGCACGAACCGTGAAATCATAACCTGAGCTGAAATCAAGAGTCCCATGCTTAACTGACTGAGCCACCCAGGCACCCGTGGTCTGGGTTTTAAAGAATGAATTCCACAGGGCACCTGGGTGGCTCATTCAGTTGAGCGTCCGACTCTTGGTATCTGCTCAGGTCTTGATCCCAGGGTCATGGAATCAAGTCCTGCTTCGGGCCCTGTGCAGACAGCTCAGAGCCTGCTTGGAATTCTCTCTCTGGCCCCTCTCCAACTCATGCACTTGTGCTCGCTCTCGCTCTCTCTCAAAATAAATACATTTTATAAAGAATGAATTCCAGGATATGTGATGCAATCCATTTCCCAGATAAATCACAGTGCCTGTCAACATTGGAGTTACCAGTCCTAGACAGCTTTTCTTGGTACTACTTTTTTCCCATCACATCACTTTCTTGGTCCTCCTCTCTCTCTGAATACCTGTGCTTTTTCAGCTTTCTTTTTACTTCTTGTCTTCTAGACACGTTTTTCCCTTGATCTTTTCTCTATATTTATAATCATACCTTTGAGATTCAATTTTTGCCTCCATCTGGATGACTCCAGCCTTAATGTCTGCAGCCTTAGCCTCCCTCCACTTGCCTGTTGGTCACCTTTACTAGGTGTTACACCGCACTTAAAAGACATGTCCACTATTATCCACAGGGTCAGTCCCACCAAGGCTCCCCTGTTTATGTTAATAGCCACTTCCTTCTTCTGGGAATCCAGATTCCCTCCTGCCCACCTTTGGCTGCCTCATATCTAGTCAGCTGCCAAGAGTTCTGTTGATTGGGTAACATTACTTACCATCCTTCTGGATTAAACCATGGCTTAATTTCTACTGCCTCCCTCAGTCATTCTCTCCTCTGACCTTCCTACTTCTTCAACCCACATGCAATCCCTTTATCAAATCCAACCTACAGTAATCTACAAAGTACAGTCCTAACCAAACCTTTACCAAGAGTTTTCAGGAACTTCCCTAATTTTAGGCTATTGTTTTTCAGTATGCCTCTTCTGGTATTAGTCTGCAGCAAGGGAGATAATAGGAAGAATAACTCAGGATAAAAGTTGTTGAAGAGGCAAAATAGCTAGGGAAACCATATCTTCCACCATCATGCTCTGAGCCCAGCAAAATACGTAGTCCTCCGTGGCTCTCCTCCCCACACCCCTGATTATGGTGGGAAAGAGTGGTAGGGACATAACCAGGGGTCTTACCATCAGACCATTATGCACACATAAGGAATCCAGATGAAGGTACAGAAGATCTTTACTCAGATGTGAGTAGTTTTTGTCAATTCATAAAGAACACACAGGTGGGGCGCCTGGGTGGCTCAGTAGGCTGGGCATCCCACTCCGGCTCAGGTCATGACCTCACAGATTCTGAGTTTGAGCCCTGCATCGGGCTCTGTGCTGACAGCTCAGAGCCTGGAGCCTGCTTCGGATTCTGTGTCTCCTTCTCTGTCTGCTCCTCCCCAGCTCACGCTTTATCTCTGTCTATCAAAAACACAAATAAACATTTTTTTTTTTAAATCTAAAGACTTATCTCTTAAGAAAGAAACAAACAAAGAAAGAAAAAACAGTGGTTTGAACTATAGTGTCCATAGGGGTTGTAGATAAATGGGTAGATTTGAGAGATACTGGGGCGCCTGGGTGGCTCAGTCGGTTAAGCATCTGACTTCAGCTAGGGTCGTGATCTCACGGTCTGTGGGTTCAAGCCCTGCATCGGGCTCTGTGCTGACAGCTCAGAGCCTGGAGCCTGCTTCAGATTCTGTGTCTCCCTCTCTCTCTGCCCCTCCCCTGCTCATGCCCTGTCTCTCTCCATCTCTGAAAAATGAATAAACGTTAAAAAATTTTTAAAAAGATACTGAGGAAATGGAATTGTTGTAATTAGTGACTGACTGGATGTGGAGGAAAGAGGTAAAGAAAAGGGCAGTGTAAAGAATGACTCCCAAATTTCTCACTTGTGCAACTCAGATGGGAGGGTGCTATTTACTGAAGCAGAGAAGACTGGAACAAGGTTGGGGGGAGAAAAGAATAAAATCAATTTCAGACATGTTGAGCTAGGAGAGACTTCTGAGTGTAATTATCAAACAGACAGTCTTAGAGAAAAACACGGCACGAGGGAGACAGTTACTGGCCTGCTGACAATAATTTAAGTCATGGAAATGAATGAGGTCACCTAGGGAAGATGTGTAAAATGGGAAAGAATGAGACTCAAAAACAGAGCCTTAAGGAATAAAATATTTAAGGTATGGATGGAGACAGGAATTAATTGCTAAAGAAATTTGTGGAAAACTAAAAATTATGATGTTGTAGAAACCGTCCAACAACTTTTTGAATATTTCCAAGAAGTTAAACACAAAGAGTCCACATGTGGGTGTATAAGGTTCCTTGCAGTATAGACTCGAGTCCAAAAGTAGGAGGAGGGGGCTAGGTCAAGAGCTGAAGGCAGGCTTTGCTCATACCATCACATTCTGGTGTGGTGATATTGTCAAGGTGTGAGTGTGGAATACATTTCCTTTACCACCTTGTTATCTTGAGTTACAACTTCTAAATGTTAAGACGTGGTATGTGAGCATTCATGTATATTGTTGCCCTGGACCCTGCGAATGTTAGAAGAAGGTCTGTTTTTCATGTGTTAGATTTTTTTTTTTATGTTTATTTATTTTTGAGAGAGAGAGAGAGAGAGAGAGAGAGAGCACATGAGCAGGGGAGGGGCAGAGCGAGAGGGGGCAGAGGATGCAAAGCACAGAACCCAACACGGGGCTCGAAACCACCGACCATGAGATCACGACCTGAGCTGAAGTCGGGCGTTCAACCAACTGAGCTACAGAGGCGCCCCACATGTGTTAGATTTTTATTCCTATGTACTAGTGGTCTACAGGTAGGTTTACCTGTAATTTCCTTGGATTTGTACTTACCTTGGACTTGTAATTTCCCGCAGATGTCTCAACTCAGTTCCCATCCCAGAGACAGTGATGTTAGTTTCCCTTCAGCAATTTACCCCCCTCCACTTTCTATCCATTACTCAGTTTCATTTTGTTTCTAGCCCATTACCTATCTGACATTATTGAATTATTTGCTGCCTTGTTTATTTTCTGTCCTCCCACCCCTCCCAGCTCCCACCCATTGGATGGATGTTAGTTCCACTGGAACAGGGATTATAAGCATTGTGCTCGCTGATGTCTCAGGATTTAGAACAGCACCTGAAATGTGGTAGACACCTAGTAATTTTCTAAAATGTAAATGAGTACTTTTATTTCTAAGTGGATACTGTGATTTATTTAAGGTATAAAAAATGGGTTAACCAAATATTTTCTGTAATATCACTGAGCGAAGATTTAATAAACAGCTATATTGATATGCAAGTAGCATATCAGTGATTTATCATGGAGATTTCTTAAGCAGTTGAGAGTTTTGAAAATGCTTTGTTCTCCTGGCCAATTTAAATCCTTTTCTAATCTTAAAATTACTACTTTTTAAATGTTTATTTATTTATTTTGAGAGAGAGATAGAGTGAGCAGGGGAGGGGCAGAGAGAGAGAGAGAGAGAGAGAGGCAGAGAATCTAACTCATGAACCATGAGATCATGACCTGAGCCAAACCCAAGAGTCGGACACTTAACCAACTGAGCCCTCCAGGCACCCTGTTAAAATTACTAATTTTTAAGATATTTCTCTTTCTAAATTTTGTAAGCATAAATTTAAGTTCCTCTTCTTTCCAATCATTACTATTTAATGCATTTACATTGCTTATTGAAATTTATTAATAAGTTGTTATTGTGACACTAATGATTGCTTTCAGACATAACCGATATTAAAAAAAAAGAAATTAACTGATATTTTAACTAAAATAGATGTAGAATCAAGGGTGCCTGGCTGGCTCAGTTGCTAGAGCATGTGACTCTTAATCTCAGGGTTGTGAGTTCAAGCCCTACACTGGGCATAAAGCTTACTTAAAAAAAAATTAATAAATAAGTTAGATGTGAAATCAGATAGAATAGGCAGATTGTTATTTTCTGAGCTTCTGAGGCAAGCTTAAACATCATGATATACTTCAGCATCGGTTTTTAAAAGCAAAAACTTAATCGGTTAAGAACATACTTCAGAAATAAAAATAACCGTCATAGAAACAGTGCTTTTCCCTATGAAAGTGCATTCATTAAATGTTTTATTTCACAGTCTGGCTGGCTCAGTCCAACTTCGGTTCAGGTCATTATCTCACGGTTCGGATCATGAGTTTAAGCCCTGCATTGGGCTTTCTGCTGTCAGCACAGAGCTCACCTTGGATCCTCTGTCTCTTTCTCTCTCTGTCCGTCCCCTGCTCACTCTCTCTGTCAAAAATAAAAAATAAACATTTAAAAAAAGGTTTTATTTCACAGACTAGTATGTCAAATCAGTCAGTGTTCTTAGATGGTCTTTCTCAGAAGAAATTCCAGAAGCAATTTGCCTTCAATTACGGGAATAAATAAGGGTGTTTTATTTTGCACAGCCCCTGGAATCACAAATGAAAATTTACTACTAAAATTGTAGTCATCTACTATTTGTTGTTTCACAAACAAATCATTCCACTTGGCTGCAGTTACAGTCAGGGTAAGGGATATATAGTGCTTGAAGCCTGCAAGGCTTGAGGGGGACTTTGCATTCTTGTTTCTAAGCAGCCCATTTCAAGGCTTCCTCTGGTTTCCCCAGCACCCCCAAAGCTACTCTCAGTGGTGCAAAGCTCCTTTAAGTACACAGAGGCTCCATATTTAGAAGCCATCTCTGGGAATTCAGAGTGTTCTGAGAGGAAAATTGGACTGTCAAGATTAAGGTGTATTCGTGAAAAGTTCTGTTAAATTTCTGTTGGGATGCTAGTCAGTCTCCTGAAAATTGTTAATCAGTTCAATTATGTAACACACTTCAACTTCAACACATGGTACAGGAAAAGAAAATGCCCTGGGGCATTCAGGAAGTCAGGGGAAATAGTCTAAATGAAAATCGTTCCCAAATAGTCTTTTAGCTTGATCTTCAATATTCACTTGTTCTATCACGTTTGATAAGTTTGGGAAATCAATATTTAAAGCTCGGATAGCTGAAGAAGTATTAGAAGAATTCAGGAAATAGAACAATTATTCTTTAAATGGAAACCCCTACTTGTAGTGCAGAAGACAATTTTAGCATGGATTATTAACCTCATGCTGGTAGCTTTAGCTCGAATTATTAAATAAAGAAATAATCCAGGGGCACCTGGGTGACTCAGTCAGTTAAGCATCCGATCAGGTCATGATCTCACAATTCATGAGTCTGAGCCCCACATCAGGCTCTGTGCTGACAGCGTGGAGCCTAGAGCCTGCTTCTGATTCTGTGTCCCTTTCTCTCTCTGCTCCTCCCCAGCTCGCGCTCTGTCTCTTTCTCAAACATAAATAAACATTAAAAAAAGTAAAAGCAAAAAGAAATAATCCAATACTTTTTTAATGTTTGAAGCCTGACTAACCACACTGTCAGCATTGAGCTAAATGAGTTACACTGTAAGTTATGCTCTATTCCTATTTATATTAAAATATTTTGTCTGCGTTCTTAAGAATATGGATCATATCAGAGTTGTCAAATATTAAAATGTCAATCCATCTCTAAATATTAGTGTACATGAAACGGTATGGGAAAGTATGTAGTACAGTGCCTAGAAAATACGTGGTGGTCAGAAATGTTAACATGAATGAAATACTAGACAGAGGAACAGAAACAGATGATGTGATGTGACGACAAAAGTTAACCATAGCCTACAGATCTGCCCGTGAGTATTAGTCCTGGAGAATCGGATCAGGTAGGTCTAAAATGTGACTGAGGCAGCCTTAGTTTCTAGTTCACAGCCTGGTCAGAGTTGAGAGTTGTGAAGGTCACATATAAGTAGCAGCACGTATTTTAACAAATAATTTTAATAAGTCATTTTGAGGAACTAAAAATTATAACATTTTAATCTTGGACCTATTTTTCTGTTGTTTTAAAAGAAGAAAGTTGATGTTAGTGATTCTGTTCTGGTTTAGAATACATTTCTCCTGGCCACAGCTGAAGACTGTTTCCAGTAGGGTCGATGGAACAATTCACCAAGCTCACCTTGGCGAGGACGCGTTGATCTTGGCTGTAATCTTGGGGTTTACATATTCAGCAACTCAATTTTATTGGTTCACTTAATGGATGATTAGACTTTAGATTCCTGCTTGTCAAAACCACTAATGACAATATGAACTACAAAGATGATACCATATCCTAGTGCTTCTGAGGGGCTGGAGAAAAGGAGCCTAGTTAAAGCAGCGGACTATTATAATAGAGTATGCTAGCAAAAGGAGGCTTGAAAGGGGTGCCATATTTAAAGATATTGGTGCAGTTGTGATGAACTCACTAGGATCCTATAAAATCATTTTCTCAACATTCTCTGAACACTTTTGAGAAGACAATTAACTAGCTTTGTAACCATAGGAAGACATCTCATTTTTATGGACCCTTGAGGTTCTTTGTAAAATCACCAAAACCTATTTATCTGAGCGTTTGGGGCCAGATTATTAGTCCTAGCTTCTACTGAGCTATTGAATTAGATTCTTCTACTAGTTCTAGCCGCTAAACAATCCGCTTGTAGGCTTTTGCATACAGCTATCAGATGATCAAATTGTTCTTGAGTATATTGGGGTCCCTTTAGAAAAATGATTAATTATAACCTTATTTGTTTGCAGGATGTTTTTTAACTATGGGCTTTCCCTGGGAAAATATGGAGGCTTTTCTATTTATTTATTCAATGAGATAATTATATTTTAGGATTGCATCACTATGATTTCCCTAATAATATTGCCTTTCTTTTCTTACCTGATCATTTACTATGGATTTAAGGCCAATTATGCTTAAAACTTGGGGATGGTATGGTAAGATTCTTTGGTTTCAGGGAGAAGAAAGTAAAGTTGAAATTTGAGCAGAGTAAAACATTAAAAAAATTTTTTTTAACGTTTTTATTTATTTTTGAGACAGAGAGAGACAGAGCATGAGCAGAGGAGGGGCAGAGAGAGAGGGAGACACAGAATCCAAAGCAAAGCTTCAGGCTCTGAGCTGTCAGCACAGAGCCCGATGTGGGGCTTGAGCTCACGGACTATGAGATCATGACTATGAGATCATGACCTGAGCTGAAGTCGGACGCTCAACCAAACGAGCCACCCAGGCACCCCTAGCAGAGTAAAACCTTTTAAAGAGAGCAAGCAAGTTCAATTCATCATTAGGAATGAATCTTCAGGGGGGCACCAGGGGGGCTCAGTCAGTTAAGTTTCCGAATTCAGCTCAGGTCATGATCTCACAGTTTGTGGATTCTAGCCCCAAGTCAGGTTCCTGCTGTCAGCTCAGAGCCTGCTTCGGATCCTGTCCTCCTCTCTCTCTGCCCCTCCCTTGCTCCTGCGCTCGCTCTCTCTCTCTCTCTCATAATAAATAAATAACTTAAAAAAAAAAAAGTTTAAAACTTTTCTAGTAAACCCTTGTGGTTTCTTTGATAAATGGCAATTGCTTAAGGTGAGTGTATCATCCTGACCCAAACTGGATTCACAGCCTAAAGCGAAATTTCGTTGAGATCAAATAACGCAATTCTTTTTTTTTTTTTTTAACGTTTATTTATTTTTGAGACAGAGAGAGACAGAGCATGAATGGGGGAGGGACAGAGAGAGAGGGAGACACAGAATCCGAAACAGGCTCCAGGCTCTGAACTGTCAGCCCAGAGCTCGACGCGGGGCTCAAACTCACGGACCGCGAGATCGTGACCTGGCTGAAGTCGGACGCCCAACCGACTGAGCCACCCAGGCGCCTCAAATAAAGCAATTCTTGATCAGTCTAAATGAGAATAAGTTTTATATCTCCTCGTACATCCAGACAACTCAAAAGTTTATTGATCAATACAAGCTATCTTCATTAAAAGAAAAACAATAGCACATTTGAATTCGACATACAGTGTTTATTAAGCTAACAAAAATGGATTCGTGTTCGGTTTCACTTTCATATAATATTGCTTACCTTAAACTTTCTTGCTCAGAATTGATTTCTGCTTTTTCTAAAGGACTCGTCACCAACTTTAGGAAACCTCAGATTGATCTCTTTTGGAAAACAAAGAACACGTTATTTCCAGTGTCTCTAGCTTAATTTCCAACAAAACAAAAAAACAAACATATCCTCAAGATTGGTACTTCACCTCCAGTTGAAGCACATGGAACTGACATACAAAAGATTTCTGAAAGCAGCAAAATTTAGCTGTAGGACGGCAATAAGGTGTGAAATCTGCGTTAAAATTTTAGTCTTGAAATGCCATAGATTTTGAGAAAGAATGTGGGAGGTTTAGGATATGCAGAGAATAAGAAGTTCAATGGCTGCACTTTTTTCAAGATGCTTTTTTTACTTTAGAGTTTTAATTGACTATACAATTGTCTTTATGTTAGGAGAAATTGTTAGGGTTTAACATATTATTTTTATTTTTGATATTTTATGGCTAAAACGGAGTTAATAATTGTCTCTTAGAAGAAAAAGTCCTCAGGGTGCCTGGGTGGCTCAGTTGGTTAAGTGTCTGACTTTGGCTCAGGTCATGATCTTGCAGTTTGGTTTGTGAGTTCCAGCCGGGCCCTCGGGCTCTGTGCTGACAGCTCAGAGCCTGGAGGCAGCTTCAGATTCTGTGACTCCCTCTCTCTCTGCCCCTCCCCTGCTCATGCTTTGTCTCTGTCACAAAAATAAATAAAACATTAAAAAAATTTAAAAAAAAAGAAGAGGAAAAAGTCCTACATCAGAGCCATCCCCTCATAGCTAGGTTGTCAAAAGTGAACTTTAAAAACTAAAATTCTCAGGGCCTGGGTGGCTCAGTCGGTTAAGCGTCCAACTTCAGCTCAGGTCACGATCTCCCGGCTCGGGAGTTCAATCCCTGCATTGGGCTCTATGCTGATAGCTTAGAACCTGGAGCCTGCTTCAGATTCTGTGTCTCCCTCTCTCTCTGCCCCTCCCATGCTCACGCTCTGTCTCTTTTTATAAATAAAATAAAAAATTAAATTAGACAAACAAAAAATAAGATAAAAAATAAAATAAAAAATAAAAAATAAATAAATAAATAAAATTGAGGGCACATGGGTGGCTAGGTCGTTAAGCATCTGACTTCAGCTCAGGTCAAGATCTCAGGGTTCTCGTGCTTTCTGTCTCAAAATAAATTAAAAAACTTAAATAAAATAAAATAAAATTCAGAGCTCAATGCAAAAAGTAAAACAAAAAAATCCAGAAAGGTTTCCTCTCTTCTAACTCACCCTCTTCATGCGTAACAAGGGTAGCTCAAGTCCTTATGTCCTATGTCCTCTTGTCCTATGTTGCCACCTATGTTGTCGTACGTTGCCACCCCTCTGGGTTGGCAAAAAAGTCTCTCACCCTTTACACTTTCTGTCTCTTTTTTGGGTGGATTAGTACCTACACATTGGAGACAATGAAGAAAATATAGGGAAAGAGTTTTACAACCTTTGAGAGGGGGAAAGAAACTTCTTAGCAAGATATTAAAATTAAAAGCCATAGAAGGAGGGGTGCCTGGGTGGCTCAGTCGGTTAAGCACCAGACTTCAGCTCAGGTCATGAACTTACAGTCCATAGGTCATGAACTTACAGTCCTGCATCGGGCTCTGTGCTGACAGCTTGGAGCCTATAGCCTGCTTTGGATTCCGTGTCTCCCTTTCTCACTCTCTGCCCCTCCCCTGCTTGTGTGTGCTCTCTGCCTCTGTCTTTCTCTCAAAAATAAAAAACAAACATTAAATAAATAAATAAATAAATAAATAAATAAATAAAAGCCATAGAAGGAAAGCTAGAAATTGTAGCTGCATCTAAACTGAAAACTTATGCTTTAAAAAAAAAAAAAAAAGTTTATTTATTTATTTTGAGAGAGAGAAAGAAAGCGAGTGGGGGAGGGACAGAGAGAGAGGAGAGAGAATCCCAAGCAGTCCCAGAGCTGTTAGCGCACAGCCCCACCCAGATCTCGATCTCATGAACCGTTGAGGTCATGACCTGAGCCAAAATCAAGAGTCAGACGCTTAACCACCTGAGCCACCCAGGTGCCCTGAAAGCTTCATTCTTATGAAGGGCACCATAAAGTTGAAGGACTTGGGAGGGTAGAGGCTGCTTTGAGGCAAAGAGACTTGAGTAACGGAATGTAGAAAGGGGCCCACAGCAACCCCCTGGCTGAACACTGACAGGCCCCTCAGGAGACCCACCTCAAAATGTCCACAGGCCCTAACTGACCAATCAATGGGCTACTTACAACCAGGCACAGTTACCAAAAAAGAGAAGATTCCATAAATCCCCATACCTCCTCACCTTCTGCCTTTAAGTACAACCCCGCCCACTGCCTCTGTGCCCACAGCCTCTCCTCTGCTGTCCTGCTCACTGCTCCCTTGCAGTGTATTCAATAAATGTCTATCTCCTTTGTTCTGCTTCAGGTGAATTTGGGGGTTCTTATCTGATCGGGAGAGACACCCCATCTAGACACTACAAGAAGGAATTCTTCGATGTATACGTTATTGACAAATTAGTAAAGGGTATAAATCAGACATCCTTAAAAAAGAAAACTTGAATGGCCAAGAAATATGAAAAGATGTTCAACCTTCATGGCAATTTGGGATGTGCAAAACAAAGCCCAAATAAGATACTGTTGTGGTTTTTTTGTTTGTTTTTTCCCATAAAACTGTTCTACCAGGTATTAAGACACACTATAGGATCACCTGGCTGACTCAATCTGTAGAGCATGTGACTCTTGATTTCAGGGTCATGTATTCAAGCTCCACATTCGCTGTGGAAACTACTTAAAAAAAAAAAAGAAAGACACACTATAAAGAACTGTAATAATTTAAAACATTTGGTATTTGAAACCCAAATCACATACATCAATGGCAAATGATACTCAAGAGACACATCTGATAAATACCCAACCACTTATTTTATGATAAAGGTAACATTTCAAAATATGGAGAAAAAAGTGAAGTATGCATTGACTTAGGATGACTGGTTATCTATTTGGGGGGAAATTATTTTTTTTTAATTTTTTTTTAACGTTTATTTATTTTCGAGACAGAGAGAGACAAAGCATGAACAGGGGAGGGTCAGGGAGAGGGAGACACAGAATCTGAAACAGGCTCCAGGCTCTGAGCTGTCAGCACACAGCCCAACGCAGGGCTCGAACTCACGGACCGCGAGATCATGACTTGAGCCGAAGTCGGCCGCTTAACCGGCTGAGCCACGCAGGCGCCCCCGGGGGTGGAGGCGGGGGGGATATTTTAAACTCTATTCTCTTCCTTACACAAGTTCCTGGTGAGATGGGTGGGCATGAACTGATGAAGAAAAATCCCCCATACTGTCCTAGGATCATGAGGGGGAGGGGACTCTAAACAAACCTATGGGAAAATGGATAGAGCACTGTGTGCCCTGAGAATTAGAAGCCATTTGTTGTTGCAAAAGGGAACAATGTGACACTGAGTGAAAGAAGGTGAGGCTGGAAAGACAGGTAGGGTCCTGATCCTTAATGGCATTAGGTGCCAAACTGAGGAGTTTCAATCCCTTAGCCAACGTGAGTCAGTGAAGATTTTTTTTTTAATCGGCAGGGTGAAAATGGTGTACATTGGATGGAGGTGAAACTAGAAGCAGGGAAAGCAGGGCAGTTGAAACATAGATGGAGGAGTAAAATGGGGTTGCAGAAAAGGTTACATCATTCATTCAAAAAGTCAGTAAACATTTGGTGTCAGGCACAGTGCGAGGTCCTGGATACAACTGTGGTGAACAAGACAAACAAGGTCCAGACAGGGAGAGAGGGTTCTCTGAGGACGCGCCAATCAATAAGGATTTACTGGAGGCAGCATAACTTAATCTTTTAATACAACAGAGCCATTTTGACCTTAAAATTTGATACCCTGCACTCCAGGGGGGCAGGGGGAGGGGATTGCAAACAGAGGTGTCCTTAGGGCATTAAATTAACAAATGAATGAAGGGGGCGGAGATAATGAGTAGGGGGGTGGTGAAGCTCTGGGGGGAAGGAGAGTGTGTTTGTCCTGCCTAAGAACCTTCAAATGACGGGTGATGACTGATGATGATTAGATTTTGTTCTGGATCTTGGCCAATGGGACTCTGATTTTTTTTTTATATGAGCTTGGCAGTGGTTGGTTAAGAGGTGGCATAAAGTAAAAAGTCAGTGAATGCTTTCTGTTGTTCTTCCTACTGGTGTTGATTTCAGTGACCTAAGGGCTGTGATATGGGAGCAAGAGGTGAGCAAACGGCTAAAATTCAGTTTGAGAAAATGCAATTCACTGAATGGGCAAATTTACATACAATCAACAAAACCCAAAATGCACAAAGCCAATTTGTTGAATCATCAGTTTGCAAAGTCACCAAATTTATGGAGTGTTGGCTTTATACTTTAATGGGGACAGTAAACAGCTTTGTCAGATATGTTTACTTTTGGTCATGGAGTAGCTTTTCCGTTTATGCTAATAGTTTGTGACTCTTTTAAGATGTCATTTCCTGTTTGTCAACCTTCAGAATTTTTACAGGATTTTTTAGCCATTTTCTCAGATAGTCTATTGTATTAGTTAGGGTTAGATATGGCTGTGAAAAAGCAAACTTATATTTTTGTTCCACAAATCCAGGTGTTGATTTCCAGGGCTGGTTTGGGGACTCCCATGGGACTCTTTAAACCTGTTCTCAGTTTACCCCCACTAAGCTTGTGGCTTTGTGGTCAACCCCTGCAGGTATCCTCACGCCTGTGTAAATGATTTTATTCTTTTTTGTGGAATAGTATTGCACACTGCACACAATTCAGCTGAGACCAACTTCTCATGTGCAACCAAGATTTCAGTATGGGGCACGGGATGGATGCAAGTGAAAATGCCTAATAATTTCCCTTTGAGCACATACCCTCAGAAAGAAAAATAAAAGACTATCACCTAGAGGCAAGTGCAATGTCTTTGTAAAAACACATTGTGGTTAATCTCTGCATAAAACAATTGTGGCACAGAGTAGGGACTCAGAAATATGTATGGAGTAGATGAATGAATGAAATACTCTGTTTCAAATATCTGTATAGAGGGGCACCTGAGTGGCTCAGTCACTTAAGTGTCCAAGTCTTGATTGCAGCTCAGGTCTTGATCTCAGGGTCGTAAGTTCAAGCCCTGTGTTGTGCTCCACAGTGTGGGTGAAGCCTACTTAAAAAAAAAATGTGTAGAAGGAAAATGTTAGTCACACCTTTGAAGTAAGCAAAGCAAAAACTAACCACTTGGGGGGCAATGAAGCTTAATTTTTAATATCACAAAAACAATGGAGCAAATGAATACAAAATTCATTGGATCCAAAAAGTGGAGGAAAGTTCCCAAAATTCTTGGGGTGGGGGGCCGGAGAACCCAGAGAAAAACACTTAAGGAAACAGGACTACAGAGCACCAAATTCTTTTTTTTTTTTTTAATTTTTTTTTTTTTCAACGTTTATTTATTTTTGGGACAGAGAGAGACAGAGCATGAACGGGGGAGGGGCAGAGACAGAGGGAGACACAGAATCGGAAACAGGCTCCAGGCTCTGAGCCATCAGCCCAGAGCCCGACGCGGGGCTCGAACTCGGACTGCGAGATCGTGACCTGGCTGAAGTCGGACGCTTAACCAACTGCGCCACCCAGGCGCCCCCAGAGCACCAAATTCTTAAACTCACCTATTCTTTCTTGTTGCCCTTTTCTTTTCCCTTTTAACCAGATGATCATTTTATTTATGTATTTATTTTTTAACGTTTATTTATTTTTGAGACAGAGAGAGACAGAGCATGAACGGGGGAGGGTCAGAGAGAGAGGGAGACACAGAATGTGAAACAGGCTCCAGGCTCTGAGCTGTCAACACAAAGCCCAACGCGGGGTTTGAACTCAGAGACCGCGAGATCATGACCTGAGCTGAAGTCGGACGCTTAACCGACTGAGCCACCCAGGCGCCCCAACCAGATGATCATTTTAATCAAACTGCCACACTAATCAGCTTGCTTTTGGCTAGTTTCTTTTACAGGTGCCTGAAATTTATTTTCCCAGCACCGGAGACACATCTATAGGCCAGGAAGGCAGAGAGCATCACAGTAGCCGGCCTGGCCTGGTTGGAGCTAAGAGTTTGCAGGAGGCCACGCAGTCTCCAAGGCAAGGCTGAAAGAAGTACCGGCTAGGTCGTCAAACCCCGGTTAGGCATTCTAGTAAGTTCTGACTTTTCCTTGTGGGTGATGATTGGGAGTTAAGTACTAAAAGCTCCCCTGAAGGCTGGTTTTCTGAGCACAGAAACTGTGTTTATGTGGAGCACGGCTGTATCACAAGGGCTCAATGCACAGGACCTGATGTATGTTGGGCTCTTACTGTTACGGGGTATTTTTAAAAAGTTTAAAGGACTCAGTGGGTATCCCTTGAAGCCAAGCTTATTATAAAGAATCTGGGGGTGCCTGGGTGGCTCAGTTGGTTAAGCAGCTGACTCCTGATTTTGGCTCAGGTCATGATCTCACGGGTCATGAGTTTGAGCCCTGCACAGGGCTCTGTGCTGACAGTGCAGAGCCTGCTTGGGATTCTCTCTCTCTTTCTCCCCCTCTCTCTCTTACCCTCCCCTGCTCATTCTCTCTCTCTCTCTCTCTCTCTCTCTCTCTCTCTCTCTCTCTCTCTCAAAATAAATAAATAAACTTTAAAAAAAAAGAATCTGAAGTCAGCGAGTTTTCAATAAAAACTAAAAAAAGATTGTCTAACAATGTTTGATAACTTAGGGAGGCAGATTAACCACAAGACTGGGCAATTTAGGGGCTGATTTGTTGAACTTTGCCAGTGATGTCTAAAAATGGAGTGGGAGCAGAGGCAACACCCACTGGAGGCAAGAAAGAATGTAAGGCAAGTAAAATAAGGATTGGAGGGGTCCGGTAAAAATGCTTTCAGGAAGCAGCTTGAGGGAGGACGCACCCAGTGTGAGTGCAAGGTACTGAGAGAAAATATGAAACAAAGACAGTTGAGCTGAACTTTGAATTACTGGGGGGAAAAACGCCAGAGATAATCAGGTCCAACCTTATTTTGGTTTGCTCTGCTCTCTTAGTCTCCAGACTTCTCCAGTGCTTCCAGCTCCCCCAAATATTGCCCTCGACTACCTCAGAGCATCTGCTACTGCCCAAACAGATTGGCAGAGACACCAATGCCTCTGATGCCAGTGGCCAGTATAGGACCCATCTACAGCCATAACTCACTGACGTGACTTCCTATGATTTCATCTGCAACTTCGAGTCTGTTCCTCCTGGTGATTTTTCTTCACTTTGGTTGGGGAGGCATGATCTATCTTGGGATCAAGTCAGAAATAAGGGCTCCCCTTCCACCGCAGCCTTAACTTGCACAATTAATATCAAATCCTTTTTTTTTTTTAAAGTAAGTTCTGTGCTGAACTCTGGGTCGTGAGGCTTGAACTCACAACCCTGAGATCAAGTTGCATGCTCTACCAACTGACCCAGCCAGGCACCCCTTAATTTGCCCAATAAAACCCTTACTTTCACCTACTTTATGTTTCTCTAGGGATTTTCTTATTTTTAGAGTTTGACCTATCTGTGCTTGTAAGTAATATATATCCACATTAAGCCACTACGATTTGAGATAATATATAAAAAATATGTTCTTTGGGCCTGCTACATAAATTTGTAGCAGTTTGGTTGAATAGAAAGGGGAACATGTAGACCCCTCTGAAGGTGGATGAAATCATCTGAAACAGCTGTCAAGCACATGTTATGTTTTCCATACTTAGAGCATAAAAAACTTTCTCCCACACATTTGGGAAGGTACAAAGTCCTACAGTTGTGTAGAAAACACCAGTGGTTTGCAGTGTCCTCAACTGTAAAATGGAGGTTTCAACTATCTCAAAGGATTGTTTTTTGTTTTTTTTTTAAATCTTTTTAAATGTTTATTTATTTAAAAAAATTTTTAAATGTTTTTTTTTTATTTTTGAGAGAGAGAGAGAGACAGAGCATGAGCTGGGGAGAGGAAGACAGAGAGGGGGATACAGAATCCGAAGCAGGCTCCAGGCTCTGAGCTGTCTGCACAGAGCCCAATGTGGGGCTTGAACCCATGAACTGCAAGATCATGACCTGAGCTGAGGTCAGACGCTCACCTGACTGAGCCACTCAGGCACCTCTCAAAGGATTGTTTTAAGGATAAGAGGAATTAGCAAATGATCTAATATCCATAATCTTTATTCAATATTGGTCTCTGGTCTCTCCTCCGTCTAATCTCAGTAGGCCTTAGTCAGGGATATATCAAGCAATGTGGATCATCTGTGAGCCATAGGGTGATAGTGACAAACATGAGGTCAGAGGTCAGCTGCCCCTGTCCGAGGCTCACTCTGTGGTCTAAATCTCTTTGCCCTCAGTGTCCTCAAGTCAAAGTGGGGAAAAAAATAATACCTACTTTGTCAGGGTATTATGGGGATTAAATAAAAGTTGATTTGGGGAGCCTGGGTGGCTCAGTTGGTTAAGGGTCTGACTTTGGCTCAGGTCATAATCTCACAGGTCATGCGTTCAAACCCCGAGCCAGGCTCCGGTGCTTACAGCTCAGAACCTGGAGCCTGCTTCGGATTCTCTGCCTCCGTCTCTCTCTGACCCTACCCCACTTGTCCTTTCTCTCTCTCTCTCAAAAAATAAATAAACAAACATTAAAAAAAAAAAAAGGTAGATTCAGTTTGTGCTTAGTAAACGGAAACCAGGTTTTGAAAAGGTGGATTTGGTGAAGTCATCAAGAGGCGTGTCTGGGGCGGGGCATGTCTGGACCAGGCGTGTCTGGAACTGGGCGTGTCAGGGGGGGGGGGCGTGTGAAAAAGGTGTGGCTAGGGTGGGCCCGTCAGGGGTATATTACTGCCGCTCCCGTACTCGGCACGCTATTACTCAGAAAGACCCTGGCTGGAAGGTTCCTTGAATTCCCAACTGGTGAGTTTCTTTAGTGGGAGGCAGCCTACCTGATGGACTGGTGTTTGTAGGGTCTGTGCTTTCATCTTTTAAAAGTGCGGGCCTATCGGCTCAGGTCACCGATGTGACCATCTATGGTTGCCGTACACTGGACTGGGGCAGTAGGACTTTCTGAGAGGCTCTGGTCTTTATTTATATTCTTATTTATTTATTAGATATATATTTTTAACGTTTATTTAGTTTTGAGAGAGAGAGAGAGAGGAGACACAGAATCCAAAGCAGGCTCCATGCTCTGAGCTGTCAGCGCGGAGCCCGACGCAGAGCTCCAACTCACCACCGGTGAGATCACGACCTGTACCGAAGGTGGAAGCTTAACCGACTGAGCCACCCAGGCACCCTATTTATTGACAGAATCCCGAGCAGGCTCTGCATATTTATTTTTTAGAGAGAGAGAGAGAGAGAGAGAGAGCAGGGGAGGGGTAGAGAGAGGAGAGACAGAATCCCGAGCAGGCTCCACGCCCAGCACAGAGCCCAACTTGGGGTTCCATCTTGTGAACCTTGACATCAGGACCCGAACTGAAATCAAGAGTTGGATGCTCAACTGACTGAGCCATCCAGGCACCCTGATTTCTTCTATTTTCGATATACAAAAGCATTTCAGGGTTCAGGGCATGGATGGGTTCCTGACCTAAGAGGGGCCATGTTGCTAGACAGTGCCCGCGGGGTGATCGGATCACCAGGCTCATCATACTCCTCTCTCGTCATTTTCATGTATGTTTAAAAGTTAACACGATAAAAAGTTAAAAATTCTTTTTCCCAAACCCAAAGAGCTGCCCTGGAAGAATTAAAGCAGCCCTGGGATTTTAGTTTTTCCTAGTTCACAAACGATTTATTTTGTGAAGTTCAACAATAATTTGTAACTTTCCAAGCCTGGGACATGGAAGAGATTTTGACGCTCCGGTTCTTTGAGAAAGTAGATTGAGGATACATGGGGGTTTTGGCTTTCATTTCGTTTTCTAGGTGAACCCTACTTGAGGTGAGAAGTCTCCGTGGTCTGCTCCTGCCTTGCCAGGAGTCTTTTTGCGTTGTATGCTAATGAGGGGTGTGTGAGTCATCTGTCAGAGGCCGCTCAACTACAAATTGGTGGGACCGAGCAGTCCACTGGTCCCATCGCCATCTCTGTCTCAGAGACCAGAGTGATCCCAGAGCAGTGGTGGCCCAGCTGAGTGCCTTCAGGAAGTCTTCCTTGAAACTGCTGTGGAAATGGCCTTCATCCCTGGGCCCGGAGAGCGGCCAAAGATGCAGAGTGTGGCCTGGGAGGACAGTAGCCCAATGGGCCGTCAGCCTCACAGCCAGGTTTTGAATACAGGTAGGTGGACTGCGGAGACAGGCTCCCAAGGGTCTATGATGATACAAAAGAATGTCTGCTGGCTTGCTATTTTTAGGTTGATTTGTTTTGAGAGAGAGCGTGGGTGGGGGAGGGGCAGAGAGACCGGGAGAGACAGAATCCCAAGCAGGCTCAGAGCTGTCTGTGCAGAGCCGTACTGCAGGGATCGATCTCAAAAAATAAAAATAAAAATCAAGAGTCTTGGATGTTTAACCGAATGAGCCAACCAGGCGCCCCAAGGGTGGGGGATTTTTATTCGATTTTAAATTAACTCCGCAGAGTGGGTGGGATAACGGCTGATTGTTATTATTTCTTTACTTTTAAGAGAAAGAGAGAGTGCACACGCGAGGGGGAGGGGCAGAGAGGGAGACAAAAGATCTGAAGCCCGGCTGGGTTCTGAGAGTGGAGAGCCTCCGAAGGAGGGCTCGAACTTATGACCAGTGACATCGTGACCTGAGCCAAAGTCGGTCACTTAACGACTGAGCCGCCTAGGCATCCCAGGACTGATTATTTGTTTGCTGTGTATTCCTGTATTATATTGAAAACGTACTTCAAAAAACACCAGAAACAACTAGCTTGACAGTAAAATGAGCTCCCGGGCTCCGGTGAACTTGGATAGGGTTAAGGTCGTGGGAATCCATCTGCCTCCTTCATCTGAGGCCCTAGGAGTTGCAGGGCCAACCACTGAATATCTGGCCTGAGGGCTAGATTTGACCTTCAGCCTCTGCCTCTTCCGTTCATGCCCTTGGGCAATGCACTTACTGTCTTCTAACTTCTAGTACTTCCCAAGGTAAAATATTAATAACTTCCCTAGCACCCTAAATAGGAATTATGACACTGGGGGCAAATAATTCTTGGGGGAGCACTGTCTCAAGGGGTGAAATGACATGCTCATGGTCACAAGAAAGTGGGAAAGGTTTGTCAGGGAGAGATCGATCTTACAAAAACTGGGGCTTCTTTCCCTAATTCCCTTCCAGCTCTTTCTGTGGATTATGGGACTGGGTTCAGCCCAGGTGAGATTAACAACATTGCTCAGGGTTGATTAGCTTCCAGTTTGTTCAGGGATCTCTCCATACTGTCCTAATCTTCACTGAGGAAACATTGATGGGAAACTAGAAGGAAATTACCATTTGTGTTTTCAAGAATTGCCTCGGCCACTGGATTTTCCCCCTATAGAATAGCTAATCTCATCTCCACACTTCTACAAGTGGAAGAATCTGGGTATTTCAGGTTGTGAGCTGTTCTCCCCGAGCAATCCCCTCACTGCAGACTGAGACTCTGAAGCTGTCTCTTTGCTTGCCAAGTGAGGAGGAGCTCTTTGGAGAGAAGCTTGGATTTGGAAATTCCAGGGTAATTTTTTTCCTTAAGCAGTCCTTAGTCTTTGTAGATTCTTGTGGGATTATTTCAGACCAGGTTAGAGAGGCCTGGGTCTTTTCCCACATTACTGAGCTGATATGGATAGGGACCCACAGCCAGGAATCAGCCTCCAGAATGCTCTGTTGTTGCCAGCCTTCCTCCCTCTCCTGGATCCAGTGAACTGTCATCTTTGGATTTGGATTACGGGTGGTCTGGAAGACAAAATGGTCAAGGATCCTGTACCGTCTGAGTTTCTGGGAGAAAAGGGTTCAGAGCCAACATTTACTGTGTTCTTAGTATGAACTGGGATTTATTCAAAATACTTTACCCGAATTATTCATCTAATTTTTTAATGGCTCCCTACCATAAATCCTCTTAGACCATGTGATCATGTGGAGAAATGGAGACTCAAAAGTCTGATAACCCAGCCGGCAGCAGTTGGGAAATCCCTAGAGCTAAGCCAATATTTGGAAATGTGTGGGGGCAATTTTTGGTTATTTCTATGACTAGAGGGAGCTATAGGCAACTTCGTAGGAGGGAGGCAGGGATTCCATGTGGCAGTTATGAGACAGTTTTTCACAAAGAATTGTCCCCGAATGCCAATGGCTTCTCTACTGAGAATTAGCCCTGCTCTCACTATGTGTGCCCTGTTTTCACCTGGGAAAGGAGAAACAACAAAAGTGAGAAGGAAGAAAAAAGGAACTTTCTGGTTAGTTCAGGAATTCAAAAGCAGAAACCTGGGGCTGACAGAAAGACTACGCCAAAAGTTTAAAGGGCACACGTTGGGCAGAGACAAACTAGGATGGAATTTTTCTTTTAAGGGTTTGATTTGCATTTCCCTAATAATTAGTAAGATTAAACATCTTTTCTAAAATTTTTTAATGTTTATTCATTTTTTGAGAGAGAGAGACAGACAGACAGACAGACTGTGAGCAGGGGAGGGGCAGAGAGAGGAGACAGAATCTGAAGAAGGCTCCAGGCTCTAAGCTGTCAGCACACTGCCCGAAGCTCGAACCCACGAACCACAAGATCACGACCTGAGAGCTGAAGTCGGATGCTTCACCGACTGAGCCACCCAGGCGCCCCTTAAACATCTTTTCATATGCTTGTAGCCATTTGTATATCTTTGGAGAATATTTATCCAAGTCCTTTGCCCATTTAGAAAATCATATTTGTTTTAATGTTGAGTTGCAGTTCTTTTTTTATCTTTTATTTTTTTAAGTTTATTTATTTTGAGAGAGAGTGAGCACAAGTAGGGGAGGGGCAGAGAGAGAAAGAATCCCAAACAAGCTCCATGCTGCACCGATGTGGGATCTCAAACTCAGGAACCAGATGATGATTCAAGAGTCAGATGCTTAACTGACTGAGCCACCCAGGTGACCTGAGTTGTGGGAGTTCTTTATATATTCTGGATATTAACCCTTTATTAGATATGATATGCAGATATCTTCTCCCATTCCTCAGGTTGCCTTTTCAATTTGTTATTGTGTCTTTTGATGCATAATTAAACATTTTGATATACTAGGACTTTTTTAATCTTGTTGCCTGTGCTTTTGATGTTCTAAGAAATAGAATACCCAATGTCATGAGATTTTGCCCTGTTTTCTTCTAGCAGTTTTATATTTTTAGATCTTTGGTCCATTTCTGAATTTTTGTATATGATGTAAGGTAAGCGTCCAACTTCATTTTTTTGCATGTGGATATCCAGTTTTCCCAACACAGTTTGTTGAAAAGACTGTCCCTTCCCTTTGAATGGTCTGGACACTCTTGTCAAAAATCATTTGACCATATATGTGAGGGTTTAGTTCTGGGCTCTATTCTATCCTGTTGGTCTACATGTCTGTCTTTATGCCAGAACCACACTGTTTTGATCACTGCAGCTTTGTTGTAAGTTTTGAAATCAGAAAGTGTGAGATGTCCAAATTGTTATTTTTCAGGGTTGTTTTGGCTCTTCAGGGTCTCCTGAGATACCAAATGAATCTTAGGATGAATTTTTCTATTTCTGCAAAATACGCCATTGGGATTTTGATAGGGATTGCATTGAATCTGTAAATCACTGGGTAGTATAGACATCCTAACAGTATTTAGTTTTCCAATCCATGAGCATAGATATCTTTCTATTTATTTGTATCTTCTTTAATTTCTTTCAGCAGTGTTTTATAATTTTCTGTGTATAGGTCTTTTACTTCCTTGGTTAGGTTTATTCATAACAATTTCATTCTTTTTAATTTTAGGTTTATTCATAACAATTTTGTTCTTTGTTTTTAATTTTAATTGTTTAAGTAATCTCTACATCCAAAGTGGGACTCGAACTTACAACCCTGAGATCAAGAGTCACACACTCTACCAACTTACAACTTATAACCCTCAGATCAAGAGCCAACCAGATGCCTTACAATTTTATTCTTTTGATCATGTTATAAATGGGATAGTTTAATTTTCGTTTCAGACTGTTCATTGTGTATAGAAATGCATTGGATTTTGCATGTTGATTTTTGTATCCCGCAACCTTCAGTTTGTTAATCAACAACAAACTTTTTTGGGGGTAGAATCTATAGCTTTTTCTACATATGAGATCATGTAATTTGTGAACAGACATCATTTACGGTGTCTTTCCTTGTCTGGATGACTTTTCTTTTTTTTACCCAATTGCTCTGGCTAGAATTTCCAGTACTATGTTGAATAGAAGTGGTGAAAGTGAGTATTCTTTCTTTGTTTCTTTGTGTTTTTTTTTTTTTTTTATAAGTTTATTTTGAGAGACAGCGTGCTCGAGTGGGGGTAGGGGCAAAGAGAATTCCACTGACAGTGCAGAGCCCAACACAGGGCTTGATCTCACGACCCTGAGATCATGACCTGAGCCAAAATCAAGAGTTGGCTGCTCAACCTGCTGAGCCACCCAGGCACCCCATGTTCTTAATCTTAGAGGATAATCTTAGAGGATAATCTTCCAGTCTTTCACCATTGAGAATTATGTTTGCTGTAGATTTTTTTCATAGGGCTTTTACTACGTGGAGATAGTTCCCATCTATTCCTGTGTTGTTGAGTGGTTTTTGGGTTTTTTTTTATCTTGAATGGGTGAATTTTGTCAAATGCTTTTTCGACATCTATTGAAAGGATCATATAGCATTTTTATCTTTTATTTTGTTAAGCTGGTGTATACTTGCATCCTTGGGATAAATCCCACTTGATCACGGTATATGATTCTTTTAACGTGCTGTTGGATTCACTTTGCTAATATTTTGAGTTTTTGCATTTATATGCATCAGGATATTGGCTTGTAGTTTTCTTTTTGCATAGTGTCTTTATCTGGCCTTGGTATCAAGGTAATGCTGGCCTTGTAAAAATAAGCTTAGGAGTGTTCCCTCTTCAATTTTTTGAAGAGTTTGAGAAGGGTTGTGGTTAATTCTTCTTAAATATGTTAGGTAGAATTCTCCAGTGAAACCATCTGGTCCTGGGTTTTTCTTTATTGGGAGGTTTTTGATTACTGATTATACTCTCCTTGTTTTCAGTCTGTTGAGACTTTTACTTTTCTTTTTTAAATAAGTGTAATCGACATACAATATTATGTTAATTTCAGGTGCAGATTTTCTTTTTCCTCGTGATTCAGTCTTGATGAGTTCCGTGTTTCCCAGAAATTTATCCATTGCTTCTGGGTTACCCAATTTGTTGGTGTTAGTGTTCTCTTATAATCCTTTTTATTTTATGGAATTAATTGTAGTGGCCTCATTTCTGATTTTTATTATGTTTTTTTAGTTATTCTAGGCAAAGATTTATCAATTTGGTTGATCGTTTAAAAAAAACAGCTATTAGTTTTGTTGATCTTTTCAATTTATTTTCTATTCTTTGCTTATCTCTACTCTCATCTTCATTAGATCTTTTGTCTTCTAAGTTTGGATTTAGTTTGTTCTTTTTCTAGTCTCTTGAGGTATAAAGTTAGATTGTTGGGGCGCCTGGGTGGCTCAGTCGGTTAATTGTCCTACTTCGGCTCAGGTCAGGTTATCGCGGTTTGTGTGTTCGAGCTCCACATTGGGCTCTATGCTGACAGCTCACAGCCTGGAGCCTGTTTAGGATTCTGTGTTTCCCCCTGTCTCTGCCCCTACCCTGCTCACACTCTGTGTCTCTCTGTCTCTCAATAAATAAATGTTAAAAAAAATTCATATAAAAAAATAAAGTTAGATTGTTGATTTGAGATCTTTTGTTTTTAATTTAATTTTTTCCTTTTAGAGAGAGAGTGTATGAGTGAGGGAGGGGCAGAGGGAGAGAGAGAGAGAGAGAGAGAGAGAGAGAGAGAGAGAGAGAGAGAATCTGAAGCATGCTCCAGGCTCTGAGCTGTCAGCACAGAGCCAGACTCGGGGCTCGAACTCACAAACCTTGAGATCATGACCTGAGCCAAAGTTGGTTGCTTAACTGACTGAGCCACCCAGGTGCCCCGATACTTTCTTTAACCTTCATTGCTCTTCCTCCACTCCACCTCATACATTGACATTGTTGGTTATCCACATGGGTGTGAGCTGATTCATTTTGTATTTCTTCAACTACTAATGAGGCTAACAATTTCTAATCTGTCTTTTCCTCTATAGCTATGACTCTTTGTTAGGAAGTCATTTGCTGAGGAAGTCATTCCATACCTTGACTCATAAATCTCATTTTCTCATTATAATTTTAAAGGCCTTTAACTCATTAGCAGTCTTATTATTATAAGTAGGCATGAGGTAAGGCTCTACTTTCCAACTATCTTATTTTATGAATGGTTAGCCAGTGAATAGTGTTGGTTTTTTTCCCCTCAGTATTCCCCAATGCTTTTGTCTTTCCATTTATAGGTTTTTCAGGATCTCAAGTCGAAGATGGTCATAACAAAGTAAAAGAAATGAAAGCAGGAAGAAGAAACGGAAAACCCAGACGTAAATTTACTAAGGATGAATTGCACGTACTTAATTACACATTTGAAGAGAATCCGTATCCTGATTTTACCATTCGAAAAACACTGGCTGAACAACTATATTGTCAAATATATGTAATTGACGTAAGTAAAATATTCAAAGTTTTCCATTTATGTCTTTTATAGACAATATGGAAAATGTAAAGAATTAAGAAAGAATTTAATAGCATTTCATCACCCGGGAAAAAGTGTTGACATCTGGGTCACTTTTCTTGTTCATTTCAATGTGGGTATGCATACGCTCTGTGTTTCATGGAAAAATAGACAATTGTGAAGCAGGTCTGGAAGCAGAGACCAGTTAAGAGCCTATTGCAATGATCTAGAATTGGGACAATGATGATTTGGACCAGGGTACTGGTTGTGGAAGTACAGAGAGCTGGAAAGCACTTCTGTTATTTTGAAGATGGGGCCGATAGTTTGTTAAGAGATCTCTGCATTCTGCCTCATTGCATATACATAAGGAGAGCTCCAAAATGTCGGCTTAAGCAAGTGGAAGATAAGAGTTGGCTTTAAGGTAAGGAAGGCCTGGGAATGGAGGTTTTATGCCAGAAACACTGGGAATTTCACTTTGGACATAAGACACATTTGGTATGCCAGTTAAACCTCCAGGAGGAGACAGTAAGTAAACAGTGGGATACACAGGTCTGAAGTGCAGGAGAAAGGGTTTGTCTTGATTGTGTCCCCCGACTTGGCACCATACCTCACAGCTTTCGTGGGTGCTTCATAACCATTTGCTGTGTGGACCCATATCTTGTTCAGGGAATCTCTGACGTTACTTTGGAAATGATTGGTGACAGCTGCATGAGATTATTAAAAAATTACGGTATTTTTTAAGACACACAATTAGGAAAATTGTCATTTCTCTTCTGTTACCGTCCATAGTTTGTGGATTTATTACTTGCTCGACAATTGGAAGACATAAGGAGCTTTGGAGGTAAAAGTATAGGCAAATATTATGGAAGTCATGATGGTACATTATCAAAGTTTGAACTGGAAACATTGCAAGGAAGATAAAAGGCCATGATTTCACACAAATAAATAGAAAAGGGATTGTTTCATAAGCAGATTCCTAACAGGAAGTTCACGCATATGGCCATTGAAATTACATTGCGTTGACTTGAGGTGCATGTGCTTGGAGAAAATGCCCGTGTGTGATCAGGAAGCCAGCACAGCTTACGGGAGGATGCTGGGAGGCTGTTACACTAGAGAAAGGGAGCACACTTGTTTTCAGTTGAGTCCTCATGAGATGATCTTCTGATTGGCCCTGTAACTTCTGACAAGTTAACTTTTGCAGCTTTGCTTTCTGTAAAATTATCTATGTTGTTCAGTTGTGAGAATGAGTATTTGGAGGTGTCAGATTCATTGTGCGTGGAGTTTTGTTTTTATGCAATCAATCGTGAGTGGATCAGAGGTCCTTTTAGCTTCAGTGCTACTAACGGCCTAAAGCATTCCTGAACTTGGAGACAGAGGAGACTCTAGGAGTGAGCAGATGGCAAAAGGCCCCCTCCCCCAGACACTATGACCCATGTTGCGTGACTGACTGACCTACAGCAGCCACGGCCTATTAGAATGGATTGTCCGAGAAAGGTACCATTTCCACCTCCCCCAAAGTCCTGGAGATTATGATTTGGCATGTATAACTATCCCCATTTTAGGGAGGGAAAAAAATGGGAGACTGAAGGTGCTAAAGGGAATACTTAGGGTTACAAAAAATAGGCAGTCACGTTATGAGTCAAGCTCTTATGGGCATTAGCCTTTGAAAATAATAAATTTCAGAACATAATTTAGAATACCTTGAGTTGAGAGTTCATTCTGGTGTGGCAGCTTGAGTAAAATTAAATTGTCGTGTGGGGAAAATTCATTGTGTTTAGGGAGCAGCTGGGAGAGAGTTCTGTCTAAATGCAGAGTAGGTTGTGAACAGGTCGGGGGAGATTTTGAAAGGCCTAGGTTTGCACGTACAGAAGGGCCCCTGTAGACGGTAACGGCCGTTGGGTTTTGGAATTGTGCACCACGTGACTCCTGTTGATCACACGTGCAGCCCCCGGAAAGACGGCCTTGATCTTCCATGTCTCACTTAAGGTCAGGAGGAAAGTCAGTGAGGATACTGAGGCGAGGCTTAACTACAACATTCTCTCCCACATTATGGAAATATATTGTGCAATGATACCAGATAAGTCAACTTGATAAATCACGAGTCTCTTTTCTCCTTAGAACTGGTTCCAGAACAAAAGAGCCCGACTGCCACTAAAAGAGAGACAGAGAATATTTGCTGCTAGAAAACTACGTCTGTTCCCTGTGCAGAGTCATTCACGTTTAAGCGTCCAGGACCCCCAGGCAGAATCTCCCAGGGCCACTGAGAAGACCTGCTTCTCTACCCAAGAGGCTCTTCCAGAAGGGGCTGGCTATTTTTTTCCAGGGACACAGCGGGCTCCCAGTCAACAGGTTGGCTCAGGGGACGCCGTGGTCCCAGGCATTGCAAAGGAACAGAGCTATGATTTGGAGTACCAAGGTGACACGGGAAGTAGGCTTTATCCTAACTATCCATTTTATAGCTATGACTCAGCAGTCTCTTTTCATCCTTCTACTTTTTCTGGGCAGTATTTGGAGAACTATGGGGCAGGGACAGGGGAAAGCTGGGAGTCAAAGGCCCACATCCTGCATCATGTTTGCGGTACACAGGGGGAGAGGCAGCAGCAGCAGCAGGCCTGTTGTCCTTATTCACTGTGTCAAGGACAGCAGCACAATGGTTACTGATGTCCTCAGTAGCAGCCTCAGGTTCAGAATTATCAAGACAAACCGTGTTCTAGGATCAGCTCCCGTGCCTGAATCCTGGGGATTTTGGATAGCAGATGGCCTCCCTTCAGTCAGAGCAGCAGGGTGGATGTTCTCAAACGAGTCAGGTCTCTGCTAATGCTGCTGGAGCAAAATAGGCTTTGGGATGAGGGGTCTGCAAAGGTCTGCTGCCAGGACCAAGAACGTAGCTCTAGAATATGGTTCTAAGCTTCAGAAAAAAACACCCATAGGTCATCCCATGGTCGTCCACACAGCAGCCCAAGGCAAAGGCCTCTCCAAAGCCTGCACATAAACACTGTCTGCAGGAAGGCCCCATGAGCTGTGGATTCCTTCTGGTAGGTCAGCAGTGTCCCCCCGCGCTCCACCCCTGACTGTGCATTTACAGTGCCTGGAGAACGCTGGGCTAGAGTATGGAGCATAAAACCAACAAACACAGGCAGAAGCCCACCATCAACGGCAGTTGCCAAACCCAGAGCAGTTTGCGCTTCAGAAGAAAGAGGCTCTTTGATGCACCTGCCCCAGTTAGTGTACCCTGCCCCTCAGAGACAAGAGATCCAACGAAAAGTACAAGGATGTGAAGGTCCTTCCCCTGCAGTAGCCTTTGGATGAGGCTAGCAAGGCTGCTACTGCCAAGCTCTCTCCCCCCGACAGAACCGGGGCAGCGGCCGTATGTCCTTGCTGGAACCCTGACTGCGAAGGACATCCTGATGACAGCAGCCTGGTCTCCTTGCATCCAAGAGGCAAACCCTTGGTTGAGACCATTTAAGGCAGGAACTTGCATCCGCGTGCGGTGGATGATCCTATACCTGAGCCGGTGAGCAGCCCTCACTGTCCCCCTTGGCTGAGAGCTGCTGCCTGGAAATCAGTCCAGAACGTGGATGTGCATCAGCAAGATGTCGCAAGATCTGAGAGTTCCTGGTGGAGCATCCAAATGCCATGGTGTTAACCAGAGTTTTTGAGGAAAAGCCTGGTGTCTATGAACCTCCGACTTTGAAATGGTTTTCATAATTTTGAGCTTTAGGATACAGAACCATTTCTCAAGTATTTCAGAGCTTTTTCTGTCGGTTTGGTATGCTTTCTCCTACACTGTATAATGTGTTTTACATATTTTAGATTTTAACCCAAATTGTGTCCTGCTGACTGCAAAATAAGGCGTGTGTCCTACATCTTTCCAAGGCAATATGGTATACAGATCGGCCTCATTTTGCAAATATTTCCCTTCTGTGACTACAGTAAGATTGAGAGTAGGAGGAGAAACAGCACTCTTAATGAGTTGAGTATGAGCATGATTTGCACAGTCACTTTGCACGACCACTAAGAATATTTATTAAAGTTGTAGATGTCTGGAAACTCTGCTACTGGATGTATCCTTTAAAAAAAACGTGTATGTACTTATAGAACAGAGCCCCAAATAAGAAATATCATGTACGGTAATAATCTAGCACAATTAAAAATAATGGATTAGGACTGTATAGTTGACAGTTCTGGTATACAATGTTCAGTGAAAAATCAAGTTGCCTAATTAGTTTTATAGTATGATATTTATAAGAATGAAATAAGAACTATAGCAGTAAATAATGTTGATTATTCTTGGATATACATACATATGCAGCAAAAACAAAAACATGGACTGGGTTTATATTAAATTATGGAGGGTTGCATTTGGGCAAGAAGGGAAAGGAAAGAATAACTTACATTATGAAGCATAGTTTCAGTATATGCAGGTGCATATAGTATATATATATATATATATATATATATATATATACTGTATATATATATAACTATATGTATATGTATATATATAGTTATATATATAGTGTATATATATATTTCAGTATATGCAGGTGCATACAGTATATATATATATACACTGATTTACAATAGTGAGGGGTGGCATCATTGTCTATATTTCCCCAATTCACATTCGGTATGGTATTTACTATATTATGTATTATCAATTTCTGCCAAAGGAGTTCGTTTACTTCTAATCGACTCAGTTTATTTCCTCCTCCTGTATAGATTTTGAAGTTTTTTTTCTTTTTTTAGATTTTGAAGTTTTAATTTTTTCCAATGATTTCCACAATATGATTTTTGATGCTATAGCCTGTAACATAAATGTAGTGATTTGGATACGTTTTTCTTCTATTAAAGAATGTTGTGTTCTTGGAATAACCCAATTAGTCATGATGTATCCTTATGTATTGCTGGGTTAGAGTTGCTAATATTTTGATTAGTATTAATCAAATTAATCATCAATGTTAATCATAATCATCTATGCTCATGAATGAAATGGCCTCTAATAATTTTCTTTACTGACACTATCTTTAAGGGCTTAGATCATGTTAAGCTAGTCTTGGAATTATGTATGCTAACTCTTACTATTCTCTAAAACCTTGTGTAAAAATTTATTCCTTCATTAAATGAATTTCCTAATGAATCTGTTTGTGCTGACGTTTTCTTTATGGGAAGAGTGTGGACTACTAATTCCATATTTAAATGATGATAGGACACCCATTTCTCCTTGCTATTTATGGCAAGGTGAAATTTTCCCAAAATATGTCCATCTCACCTGAATTCTGAAATTTATTGCCATAAAGTCATTGAAAATATCCCCTTTATGCCTAGAGCATATGTAGTAATGTATTTTGCATTTTACGATACATATCTGCACTTTATATTTTTTTTTTTCTTTAGAGGGTTTGGAAAGACCCAGGTAGTATTATGGGACCTTATTTCCCTGTGGATGGGACTTCTACAGGCCAAGGGTTGGGGGGGGGTTGCTAGGAATCGGGTTCGTGTGGGTTGAGGTCCCTGTGGACCAGGTCAGGAGCCTGGCGACCCAGTGGTGAGCGGATCCTGCTCCCTGAGGGCTGTCTGAGGGCACCTGCACCCCGGAGGTCCCGGCTGCTGCTCTCCGACACCCACCTGTGACAAAGTCATCCAAATGAGAGCTGGTAGATTACGGGTCAGAATCCAGGCTGGGACTCCTGTAGCTTTCTTCCACAAGAACACACACCCAGCCGGTGTGTGGAGTGTAGCATGGGGACCCAACCAGGGAGTCCTGTCGCTCTCTGGCCATTGTGCCTGAGAACCGGGGGCCAGAAGTGTCAAGTTCTGGCATGCTGGATCAGGTCCAGGCTATTATCTGTGGCTCAGCTAAGATGTCCCAAGGAATTCCTACAGGAAATTTCTGTCAACTTGCAAGTAAGGGCTCCATCTGTATCCTCTGTCTTCATTCACCTCGTGCTTTGATAGCCCATCACGAGAGTGTTGCGGAAATGGCGGTCACAGATCTGCTGTTCATTTCTTCAATAATAGAAGAAACCAACACAAAGTCTTTGAGGTATACCCCAAGAAACAGGTGCATCAGGAATATCTGCCTATTTGCATGTCCATTCTACAATTTAAAAAAAAAATTTTTTTTTTAACATTTATTTATTCTCGAGACAGAGAGAGACAGAGCATGAATGGGGGAGGGGCAGAGAGAGAGGGAGACACAGAATCCGAAACAGGCTCCAGGCTCTGAGCCATCAGCCCAGAGCCCGACGCGGGGCTTGAACTCACGGACCTCGAGATCGTGACCTGAGCCGAAGTCGGACACTCAACCGACTGAGCCACCCAGGCGCCCCCATTCTACAATTTTTTAAAAGTCTGAGTTTTATAACCGCTTGGACAGAGACAAATGGAAGGAAGAGCAGGGAAGCAAACATGATTTGTGCAAAGTTTTCATTAATTACTTTGTAGGATGTTCCATTCGACAATAAGGATAGAAATTCTAGTTGTAAGGTAAGCAAATATTTCTCTTTGAAAAGATTTAGCGAAAGGCATTGTAAAATTCTTTTTTTTTTTTTTTTATGAATAAAATTGTCTTGGGACCACATCTTGACCTCCTTGCGGCATTGTTTCTCTTACTGAAAAGAGACTCAGCTGAAAAATGACATAAATCTGCTATCATCAGAAGAGATTTTATGGGGCACTTAGGTGGCTCAGTCAGTTAAGCGTTGGACTTGAGCTCAGGCTGTGATCTCATGGTTCCTGAGTTCGAGCCCCACGTCGGGGTCTCTGCTGTCAGCACAGAGCCTGCTTCAGATTCTCTGTTCCCCCCTTCTGCCCCTCCCCCACTCATTCTCCCTCTCTCTCTCTCTCTGTCTTTCAAAAAAAAAGATTAAAAAAAAGATTTCATAAAAAAAAAAAGATGTGGATAATGCATGAACTCTGCACAAACTACAAAGAATAAGTTGGGGCACAAGGAACTATAAAGGTCTAGATGCTTCCATGTGGCCATTGTGTACCATGGACTTGTTGGTCCACTCCCTGAGAATGTTTGTGCAATCTTCCATCAAAGCTTTATCAAACTGATGTTTCGTTCTTAAAGATCTGTGTCCAAAAAGGATCTGGATGTCCTATAAGGGCTCTGACCTGGTTCATAGTGGAGCTTCCTTGTTGAGCCATGGCTGATATAGTCACGGTATGTGCCCTGGAGCATTCTAGTTCATAATGTTGTTTTAGCAGACTGGGGTCTCACCCTTCAACTCTGCTTCAAGAAAAGTCCCAAGTATTGATTTGGCATATTGTAGGGACATTCCCTCGCACATAAAAGGCTATCTGAACTCCCGGAAAAACATCGTACTTTAATCTGGGCTCTGGTGTTTCTTCTATAAATAGCTTTAAGAATTACCACTTTAACAATACCAATCCTGGGGCGCCTGGGTGGCTCTGTTTAGTAAACGTGCGACTTTGGCTCAGGTCATGATCTCACAGTTGGTGGGTTCGAGCCCCGCAGCAGGCTCTGTTCTCTCTCTCTCTGCCCCTCACCCGCTTGCACTCTGTCTCTGTCTCTCAAAATAAATAAATGTTTAACAAAAAAAAAAGAATACCAATCTTACAGTGCCAGTGAGAAATCTTATAGTTTCCTTGAAAGATTTGGCATCTAATGTCATTCTGCTGGTAGGGTTGGAATATCTCACCCCTCACTGATAGTGGACAAATCTGCAATGTCTCTCTAGTCATTGAACAAAGTGCTGTACCTCACATTGAGCACAAAGACTGGATTGATTGGTCTCCGCTTCTAATAAATAGCTTTAGAACAAGGAGAAGTAAATCCGGAGAGGTCTTTGTTTTATCGCTTTAATCCTTTTTCCCAAAGACTAATAACAGCCACTCAAGGATAAAGAAACATTTGGGCCATTCTCTCTTCTTCCACCTGCAGGAAATATTCTGAGTCTTTGTCTCTTTAGTGCACTGGGGTCTCCCTCAGTTTCTGCACATCATGTGAGCACATGGACGAATACCTTCCCCACGTCTCTGATGTGAGGAATCTTGTCCTGTGGGTACCCTTGAGGCTTCCAACCTGAAGGAATGGGAAGCCTCTTGGAACATTTCATTAAGAAAATGAATTTTATGCCCTTCTAAAATACATGGGAATTTTGCTCCAGTTGAAAAAGGGGCAATAAAATCTGTAGGGAGGGACCTCTGGAAATGCAGGCAAGAGCTGAAGCTGCTATCCATTTTGGGAATTCCTTCTTCGGGAGTTCTCAGCTTTGCTCTTAAGACCATTCACTGATTGAGTCAGTCCCACCCAGTATCTTGGATCATCTGTTTTTAAAGTCAACTGGGAGGCCAGAGGTCGGCTTACCTTCTCATCTTTGGGAAAGTTGGGGGTCTAACCAAGATCACTGCCAACCTGAGGCCCAAAGGAGGGCTACCCAGGTGCACCTGGCTGCCATTTCCCCGTCTGGTGACCCCCAAAGGATGTCATTTCTGCTAGGCTCTACTTTGGTACTTAAGGTCGAAAGGCACTGAGGCCACGGGAGGGGCCCAGCATGCCCCGTGGAGCTTTTTCTGAGAGGCACCATGGTCCCCGTGGAGGCAGAATTGTTGCCTGGAAATGAGACCACGTTTCTTAAGTGGAAGAAGCAGAATGAGTGCATGCCTGTCTTCCCAGCATCTGGAGGGGGCTCAGGGAAGGCTGCGGCATCAGGTACCTTCCCTGAGAGTCCCAGTTGTGCTCACATGCAAGCCTTTCCGCATGTCAGGGAGCCACCTCAGCCCGTGACTGTGCCAAGCTCTATGCCAGATGCTAGAACCAACCATAATCAAGACAGACCTGACTGTCCGGAGACTCCAGTGAAGAAGGAAAGACAAGCATAAGGCAATTGTTGGCGCAAATACAGAGTGACAATTGTGCAAACGTCAAGAAGGAAAAACAGGAAGTGCTATTGGGAGGGACCAGACCGGCCTATGACAGAGTTGAACCTTGCCAGATAATAAGGAGGTGGCCGGCCAGAAGGGGACGAAAAGAATAGTGAAGCCCTGCAGTTGCAAGGAGTAGCGTGGCCCAGAGACCGAGGAAGGTCAAGTGCATGCAAGGAGTGGTGAGCAAGAGGGGGCTGAGCCCTCTCTTAGAGGTCATGGTGAAAAGCAGGGTCTTGGTCCGAATCGTGGAGTCTTTTCATCCTAGACTATAAGTTCCACTGGCCTCGATCTTCTGAACCCAATTAAAACTTTTATGGTTAATCTGATCGATCACATTCGACAAATACAATAAACATTCACTGTGCCTGGCCCTAGAAAAACAGGACCAAAAAAGAGACTTTGTCCCTGTCCTCTGGTCCCCCTCTGGAGGACGAACTGGGGAGAAGGCAGCAGGTGAGCACTTTATTAAGTAACTCTAAGCAAGACAGACTGAGAGGTGTCTGCAAAAGAAACACAAGGGCTGAGGCTCAGGGACCAGATCTGACAGTTACAGGAACTTTTTATGTTAATGGCCGCATCTTTGAAACGCCTGTCACATCCTTGGGAATGTTTCCAGAAAAAAGTATAATTTAAGATGAGCCATGGACAATGATAGGACTTAAAAAAAATGTTTATTTATTATTTAAGGGACATGGGATGGGGGGCGGAGGTGGGGAGGCGGACAGAGGATCCAAAGCTGGCTTTGTGCAGACGGTAGAGAGCCCGATGCAGGGCTCGAACTCATGAGCTGTGAGACTGTGACTTGAGCCAAAGTCGGACGCTTCACCGATTGAGCCACCCTGGCGCCCCAGGACTTTTTTTAAATTTTTAATAGTTTTTTTTTTCCAATTTAAAAGTAATATATTATCTTAAAAGAAAATTTGGTAAATACATAGAAAGATAAGGAAGATAATTACAACCCCACTTAATCCAGAGATACCACTGTGAACATTTTAGTGAGTAACCTTCCAGACTTCTTACTTAAATCTAACAACATTGAAATCATTGCATACATAGATGTGATTTGGCCTCACTCCCTTTTTTTCATTTCATGTGTAAAAAATTCTTTCCCATACCGTTATTCTTGAAAAACATTTTTTTTTAAAGCCCGTTGATTTTATACTTTAATCATGTGTGCAAAATGCCTTCACAGTAACGCCTGCATTAATGTATGACAGAGAAACCAAAAAGCTTAGACCCGTCATATTGACACATCCACCAGATCATCATATTGATGGCAAAAAATATGTTTCCAGAAAAGCTGAGGCAAAGTGAAAAATACAAAATGAGGCAGACATTAAGCAAGTCCAGCCAGCATAATTAGGAAGCAAGAGAACTTGAACGTACCCGAGAACAAAGTGTCTATATACTGGTTTATAGTAAACAGTTCATAAACTGGAAAGCACAGAACCCAAGTCATATTTGGAAGGATTTATTATTATTATTATTATTTTTTTTACCTTTATTTTTGAGACAGAGAGAGACCAAGCATGAATGGGGGAGGGGCAGACAGAGAGGGAGACACAGAATCGGAAGCAGGCTCCAGGCTCTGAGCCATCAGCCCAGAGCCCGACGCGGGGCTCGAACTCACGGTCTGTGAGATCATGACCTGAGCTGAAGTCGGACGCTTAACCGACCGAGCCACCCAGGCGCCCCTGGAAGGATTTTATGATAGATGCAAAATTACGCAGTAGAATTTGTACTTTCACTTAAAATTCAACTTCCCCTTAATCCGATTTCTTCAAAATTCTTTCTAAAGACATTAAACAATTAAAGACACAATTAAATAGAAAGGTATTTAAGAAATGGGTGGGGCACCCTAGGTCTTATTAATACTGTGTCTTGGGAGATGCTTAATGGACCAGCAGTCTCTGGAACGTAGGTGACTCTCTTTTGTTCAGCACATCAAATGATTAAGTTCCCCTCAGCCTCTCTGCTGTTTTCCTTCATGATGCCAAAGGCCTTAATTACTTCCCAGAGTTTGTGACCGTTTAAATCACAGCCATGATCGGAGGGACAGGTTTTTAAATGGTAAACTGGGAGTGGCGATTGATGAGTGTTTTGAAACTGGATACTGGAATTTCAAATGTAAGATGACAGTTAAGGGTCCCCTATATGAATGAGTCTTTAACCTGAAGAGTTATTTTAGTTGGAGGAAAAAATGGAGTTCCTCGTGTTTTATATTTAATTTTCTTAAACTGTGTTATTTATTCCAAAGTACCATCTCTTGGTACATTAACATTTAAGTTTTTTCATGGTATTTACTTGTTTCATTTAGTTTCGTGAATTTTCCTAGTTTCTATCGCTTCCTCTTTTCTTTGCATGTAATACTGTGGATTTGCTGTACTCTCTTGCTTTGCACACTTACATTATTGATTACCATCCTTTCCAAAATATATGTTTGTACTAATATGTCCGTGTTAACATGGCTTAATCTGTATCCCTAAAGTAAAAATAGATAGTCGTTATTAGATGTGCAGACTTTCTTTTTTCTTTTTTTCAACGTTTTTTATTTATTTTTGGGACAGAGAGAGACAGAGCATGAACGGGGGAGGAGCAGAGAGAGAGGGAGACACAGAATCGGAAACAGGCTCCAGGCTCTGAACTGTCAGCCCAGAGCCTGACGCGGGGCTCGAACTCACGGACCGCGAGATCGTGACCTGGCTGAAGTCGGACGCTTAACCGACTGCGCCACCCAGGCGCCCCTAGATGTGCAGACTTTCAACCTGGAATAAACAAAGTATGTGCTCACACCAGTTTTTAATTTTTTTTAATGTTTATTTATTTTTGAGACAGAGAGAGGCAGAGCATGAACGGGGGAGGGGCAGAGAGAGAGACACACAGAGAATCTGAAGCAGGCTCCAGGCGCCGAGCTGTCAGCACATAGCCGGATGTGGGGCTCGAACTCACCGACTGTGAGATCATGACCTGAGCCGAAGTCGGAAGCTCAACTGACTGAGCCACCCAGGCACCCCTCACACTGCAGTTTTTAAACTGTAAACATATCCTTCATTCTCCTTTATCACTTTTTTCTTCATCAGACTCATTACAAAAAGAGCCCAGCCCAGGAGGATTGTTTTGAACCCGAGACAATAGGATACTCTCCAGTCACGGTTTGAACAGAACCCCTTTCCCAGAATAGCTCCCTGGGGACAACTGGTTAAAGAAACTGGCATTCTGGGGTCTACAATTCAGGTTGGCATTAATTGCTATTTCATTCTCCCTCAAAGTCAAGGTAACAAGAAAGCTATGCTAAAAATATTTGAGCAATTCTTTTAGGTCAACTCTTTGCCAACAAGTTTTTTTTTTCCTGTCGTCTAATGAAAAAATAGCACACAAAACCAAGAATTCTGCTTATAATTTTTACTAACAGTGGAAACATTGCTTGTGTGTATTCACTGATGGGGGAGGGATAACAGACTGGCTCAGGCTTTCCCCATAGGAGAGAATGAAATCATAGAGATTATAGAATTATAGAATATAGATTATTGCATCAGCACTATAATGATATGATGTCTTTAATGATTATATGTAGCACAACAATAATTAACATTATAGTTTTGAGAAAACCAGGGAGTAAGAACTCATGCGAATTCCCAGTTGATAGGCTAGTCTTTTTGTAGTTAATGTTTCAAACATGATTCACAAGAGTGTTTGAAATAAAATTCTATACTGAATTATTTTGAATAAAAGTACTTACAAAAACCTTTTTGTAATGCTTTCAATTTTCTCTCTTCTCTCCCTCTCTCTCTCTCTCTCTGCCCCTTCCCCACTTGCACACACTCTCTCTCTCAAAATAAATAAATAAGCTTAAAGACAAGAAGAGAGATGATAATATCATCCCTAAAGTGACATTCCTAAAGGATTCCTAAAGTGATATTCCTAAAGGAATATCATCCCTAAAGTGCCTATCTCTTATGGATACTATCCCACCAGGAGATGCCAAACCAGTTTTGTCTGATTGGCTGGATGTTTGGAGTGACATAGACCGAGTGACTCACATTCTTTTCCACTTAGATTTGGTTTGAAAACCCCAGGGACAGGACGGACTCACTGTAAGAACTCTTCAGTTGTAATGCAGTTCAGCAACAACACTCTTCGAGAGGGTAAACAGTTCTGCATGTTTTCCAATTTTCCGTGAAGAATGCTTAGCATAGGAACCAATAATAACATATTTCGGGCTTCCTAGTGTCAGAGGTATATAACATTGTCCCACTGTTTGCTGGGCAAGGCCGGTTCTTAGCAAGAAGGCTTTGGATTTTCTGTTTCTGCTCTTGCTAAGTAGTGCCACATCCTGGTCTTTTGTCACCTCAAAGGTTTTATCCAGAAATTTAAAAATCTATTATATTTCTATCCATGAGCAATGAGCAACACAAAATGGAATTAAGAAAACAAATCTATATGCAGTTGTATGAAAAATACTTAACAGCCGATTTAACTTGCACAACGAAAACTACAAAACGTTATTAAAAGAAAGTATAGAAGCTATAAATAAATGGAGAAACATCATGTGTTTCTCCAATATGAAAGGGAGACTTCATATTGCCAAGAAGGCAACACTCCCAAAAGAAATCTACAGATTCAGTGAATTCTATATCAAAATTTCAATTGCCTTTTTTGGCAGAAACTGAAAAGCCGATCCTTAGATTCATTTGGAAAGTCAAGGAATCCGGATTAGCCAAAACAATCTTGAAAAAGCACAATGTTGGAAGACTTACACTTCCCAATTTCAAAACTTACTACAAAGCTACATTAGTCAAAACAGTGTGGTCCTGACACGGTTCTTATATAAATCAACTGAACGGAATTTTGAATCTAGAAATAAACCCACTTGTCTATGGTCTATAGAGTTTGATGCCAGTGCAAGATAGTTCAACTGAAGAATGTAGACTTTAGGGGCACCTGGGTGGCTCAGTCAGTTAAGTGTTGGACTCTCGGTTTTGGCTCAGGTCATGATCTCATGATCTGTGAGCCCCACTTTGGGCTCTATGCTGACAGGATGGGGTCTGCTTGGGATTCTCTCTCTCCCCCCTCTCTCTTCCCCGACCCCACTCATGCTCTCTCTCTCTCTCTCTCTCAAAATAAATTAAAAAAAAAAAAAAGCATAGACTTAAAAAGAAAGGGCGTTAGAGGAACTTGGATATCCACATGGAAAAGAATAAAAGGACACCTGTCTCACCCTCTATACACAAATTAAAAATTAAATTATTTCAATTGGCAAATATCAGATTCGTTTTCGTAACTTGTAGAACTCTTTCTACATATATGCTGCAAATCCGGGAAGGTGTCTTGTGAGTGTTATGCCAAGAGCTCCCACCTCTGACCTACCTTGAGAATCACCCCCCGGGGAACAGAATCATCCCAGGAAACAACTTAAAAATAAGACTGATGGCACGGTATCCATGGGGTCAGATAATCACATCAGAATCTTTTCAGGTAAATCTATACCATTAACATCTGGGTGTGCATGCACATCAGCACATGAATGTTTTCATTTTCTAGATGATTGACGAATGTGAGGTTTACATGAGGCATAATAACTATTGCCAATTGGACTTGGACAATAAATACTACAGTTGGGATATCCCGCCGCTTGTGTTTTAGCGTATAAACGCTTGCACACAGGTGCGCACAGATGCACCGGAAACAATATCCGCTGCACGCTGTTTGCAATGGTGTGAAACTGGTATGTTTGCAGATATAAGCGATGAGCTAGTTCTGTCTGTACTGGCCTCATCCTCACATCTTCAGCTGCAAAAAAGAGAAAGCAAAAGACTGAAAAGGTTGAACAGTGGGCAGAATGCAATTTGAGAACACGAAGTAATACTTATCTTTCAAGGATGTTTTTGTTGTGCAAAGGTAGAGCCACATACTCCTTGCTGTATGCAAGAATGTATTTTGGAAATGATCACTTCCAAGGAAGGGAAAAAGTAGAAAATAATGATTAGTTTTTAAAATTGAGATATCATTGGGGGTGCCTGGGTGGCGCAGTTGGTTAAGCGTCTGACTCCGGCTCAGGTCATGATCTCAGGAGGTTCATGGGTTCGAGCCCTGCAGCAGGCTCTCCGCTGTCAGCACAGAGCCTGATTCGGACAAATCCTCTGTCCCCCTGTCTCTCTCTCCCCCTCCCCCACTCTCTCCCTCTCTCTCAAAAATAAATAAACATTTAAGAAAATAATATAAGTTGAGATATAATTGACATGCAGCATTGTGGAAGTAAGTGTCAAGGTATAATGCATTGAGGTGATACGTTTGTACTGCGGTAAGATTGCCCTTGTAGCAGTAGATAACGCCTCTATCGTGCCACATAATTATCATTTCTCCTAGTGGTAGGAACGGTTGAAATCTAATCTCTTATCAAGTTTAAGGCTTACAGTAGAGTTTTGCTGTCTGTATTGCCTGTACTGTGAATTAGATCTTCAGGGCTTACGTATCTAGTAGTTTCCAATATGTACCCTTAAACCCTCCTCTTTCCCATCCTCTCCCTGCCCCCAGTCTTTGGTAACCACCATACCACTGTTTTTTCCTTTTATTTTTTTTAATGTTTATTTATTTCTGGGAATGAGTGGGTGGGGGAGGGGCAGAGAGAGAGGAGACAAAGAATCCTAAGCAGGCTCCACACTGTTAGCACAGAGCTCAGTGTGGGGCTCGAACTCACAGACCGTGAGATGGCGACCTGAGCTGAAATCAAGAGTCAGATGCTTAACCGACTGGGCCACCCAGGCGCCCCAAGACACTCCTATTTTTAAAGCATAGCCTACCTAACACTACCTTCATCCGTGCGTTGATCATGAAATTTTGCTTTTCTCTGCAGCCTACTTTCTTGAGGAAGCAAATGAAATCGTGTGATATTTGCCGATATAATTCTTTCTGATTATTTTATAATCTGTGTCTGTCGAAATCTCATAAATGCCAAAAACAGTGTTCCCTTATATGTACCATATAGTGTTTGAAGAGTGGGGGTGGTTTTTTCTTTGCCTCTGGTAGAATTTTCCACTGTTATTTAATTTTCTGTGCACCAATCGATTTTATCAGCTGATTTCTAATTCTACTTCTAGGTATTTGTGGGCCTCCCTAGGCGTTGTTTCCGATTCTAACAAAGACTCAAAAGGTGTTTGCGAGTAACGTGGCCTTTGGAATTGTGTTCCTTTCCCAAACTTGCGTTGGGATTTCAGGGAACTCAATGCCGCTCGTGGTTTATGGTCACATTTCCCTAATTGACAGATGCCAGAAGAAAACCGCAGATAATATTCTCACCCATCTGACTCTTTGCAATATGGTCATCGTAATTGGTAGAGGCGCCCAGAAGTGCTGTTTGCTTTTGGAGTTAAGTGTGCTCTAGATGATGCTGGATGTAAGGCAGGGATGTTCACTTACAGAGTCACACATGGATTTTGCATCTGCTTCACATGTCTCCTGAGTATATCCCAGGCCAGCGCTGTCAGTCCCAGCACGTGCATTTAGGTATGGCTCAAATGTGAAATATCCAATTTGATTGTATCTTCTTTCTTCTTCAACATGTGGCTCAACATCAAGGTCATCGGAGGTAGTGCAGCACCAAAAAAAAAAAAATGTCACTTTTCTTGGACATGGATTTTCTCTGAAATGCTGCATAACAGAGGACTCCACGTGACATTTATAAGTGTCATATCCACCTGTGACCCTGTCTTTGTGTTCCTTACGGTCTCGACCAGTATTTATGTGGTGCTTGTCCTGCACAGACATCAGAAGAAAGTTCAGGGCTGGCACAAGAGCAAGAAAGCCAAGAAACTGTCCCCAGAGAATAAAGCCACCCAAACCATCCTTTGGCTGGTGACATGGTTTGTTTTCTTTTATTTAGGCACTTCCTTCCTCATCGCGCACCTATCCTTTTCACATTACAAAGATTTTAATCAACAGAACACTGGTGACTTTTTCTCATCCTGTTACCCAATGACCTGCCCTTTGGTGCTGATCAGTAGTGACAGCAGGGTTTTCAAAGTGCTTTGTGCTCTTCCAAAGAGAGGAAAGACCTCAAAAGCAGATAACTGATGGATGATACCCAAAATATGTTACACTTAATGGGTCGGGAGCAAAATTCTTCTTTGTCATGGTAAGGAAAAGTTCTGTACACAGAATTTTAATGCATAGCCCTTTCCCTAATGTCTCTGTTTATTTAATTCCAATAGAGATGTTTTCATGAGGTTATTATATTTTTCACTCGCCGACAGAATTAAAGGTAAATTTGGGGAATGGTACAAGCAATATTGTCTGGGTAGACTCTTTGAAGCAATTGAGTGAAATATTTAAAGGTTTTATTATTTTATGTCAGTGGAAGATCACCTTAGATAAATTGTTGCATCATTATTTAGTTATGGTGAGAAAGGACTAATTTAGTGTTCTCTAATCTTACCACATAAATATGTGTCAGAGTGTATATATATGTGTGTATATATATATATATATATATATACACATAATTTTTAATTTTTAGTTATTTTAAGAGAGAGAGAGCAAACAGGGGAGAGGAAGAGAGAAAGGGAGACAGAAACCCAAGCAGGCCCCATGCTGGCAGCGCAGAGCCCAATGCGGGGCTTGAACTCGCAAACCATGAGATCATGCCCTGAGCCGAAATCAAGAATCAGATGCTTAACCGACTGAGCCACCCAGATGCCCGAGGTAGACACAATTTTTAAGGAAATACTAAGAATTTTTCAGAACTAACAAAAGAAATCAAGCCACAGATTTATGACAAAAACAATTTCCATTTTAGTGAGGATGCATGTGAGAAGGCTGTTCATAGAATTACTGACCTTAATTTTTTTCTTAAAGACAACAAATCACACATGCACGTACATCAATAGCTACCTATCAATAATTACTGATATTTTTCTAAGTACTTTAATCACTTTGATACTAATATAAATGGACTGTTGCTTGATTTCATTTTCAGATTATTTATTGCTAGTGTGTAGAAATACACCAATATTTGTATATTGATCTTGTAACCTGCATCCTTGCTGAACTAGTTTATTACATGGTTTTTTGTTGCTGTTGTTGTTCCTTAGGATCTTCTGCACATTAGATCCCAGCATCTGCAAAGTAGAGACACTTTAACTCTTTCTTTCCATTATGAATGCTTTTCATTGAGGAATCAAGAAAAAAGCTTTCAAAAGGGAAGGCTGGAAAAATCTGAGCATCGAAGTAAAGAAAGTAGTTGGACTACAACTCAAAGTACACAATAAATATACATGAGTCCATATTGATGTAAATAAATGATTGAGTAAATAAATGGAGAATAGACAAATATCCCATGCAGAAGAATTAGAAACAATTTATGTAGATACTCCATCCTCAAGGAGGTGAATCATAACCCTCTACGTCTTTTTTTTTTAAGTTTTTTTTTAATGTTTATTATTTTGAGAGAGAGAGAGAGCAGGAGCAGGGGCGGGGCAGAGAGAGAGGGAGAGAAAGAATTGCAAGCAGGAACTCTGTGCTCATGCACAGAGCGCGACACAGGGGTCGAACTCACGAATCGTGAGATCGTGACCTGAGTTGAAGTCAGGAGTAACGGACTGAGCCACCCAGGTACCTCTGTAACCCTCCACTTCCGTAAGTGTGGGCTGCTCATAGTGCTATTCTTCAAAAGGATACAGTAAAGAATGGAAACAATAGTTACTTTTCAGTTAAGAAACCTGAGAAACCTGACTTTACCGGGGTGATGGAAATCACCACCAACAGTGAAAAATCCTGTTCATAGTAAGTACCTTGGAAACAATATGATGAAAAAGGTAGTTTACCTCTACAGTATTCCTCCCCAAAAGTCATTAGCCCAAGTCTAATCATGAGAAAAATATAAAAATATGCAATAAAGGGACGTTTTACGAAAAACCTGCTAGGAACTCTGAAAACTGTCAAACTCATCAAAAACAAGGAAAGGCTGAGAAACTCTCACAACCAAGAGGAGACCAACAAACCTAGGCATGACTATGAAAATAATGACGTATCCATGGTGAGCCCTAGGGATACAAAAATAAAATTACTTAAAACCTAGGGAACATCTAAGAGTGTGGACTTTAGTTAATAATGTATCAAACTGGTTCATTAACGGTAACAAATGTACCATGTGAACGCAAGCTATTAATAATAGGGTAGACTGCTGAGGAGTAGATGAGCATTCTCTGTACTAACTTTGCAAATTTTCTCTAAATCCAAAACTGTTCTAAAAAAACAAAGTTTGTGTTCTAAAAGTGGTGTATCTTGTACAAGTGACAAGTAATATATTGCAGTCCCTGTTTTTTTATGATCAAGGGACGTTGGTCTTTATCAAATGCCTGTTGTCTGTCCATTGAGCGATCATGCAGTTTTTGTCCTTTGTCCTGTAAATTCATTAACATGTTGAAATTATAACAGCCTAGTTTGAAGTGATACCAAGGTAGTTTCAATTGCACACCAAAACTCTGCTCCTATACAGTCCCATCCCTCCTTATTTATGTTCATTTCGTAAATTACATCTTTATACATTGTGTGTTCACTTACTTATTTTATGATGATTATTTAATATGTCTTTTATACAAATTTTTTTGTAACGTTTATTTATTTTCAACGGAAAGAGGGACAGAGTGCGAGTAGGGGAGGGGCAGAGAGAAGAGAGGGAGACACAGAATCCGAAGCAGCCTCCAGGCTCTGAGCTGTCAGCACAGAGCCTGACGCGGGACTCGAACCCACACAATGTGAGATCATGACCTGAGCGGAAGTTGGATGCTTAAGCGACTGAGCCACCCAGGCACACATTTGGTTCTTTTTTTATAATCTCAATCTCTTTAGTAAATAACTCCTTCTGTTCATTTATTTTATTCTTGAGTTCATTGAATTGTCTTTCTGAGTTTCCCTGTAGCTCATCGAATCTCTTCAAAACAGCTATTTTGAATTGTTTATCAATTAGATTGCAATATTCCATGCCTTTGAGTTTGGCTGCTGGAGAATTATTATTTTGTGCGTGTGTGATACTATATTTCCCTGAATTTTTCAGTGTTTGAAGATAGGTGCTTCTGCTTTTGTACTTGAAGTAGCAGACGCCTTTCTTACTTAAGGTTTTATACTTTTATTATTGCTGTTCATACAATTCAACAAGCTGATTTTTAGAAGCCTTTCCTCTGAATTCCAGAAGGTGGCCCTATAGCTTAAGTTTGTGCATTCTTCCTACCAGAGAAGGTGCTCACGCGTGCATTCTGCATACCCAGGGATCAGCCCTTGGGGCTTTGAGGGTGCCGTGGGCCTGGTGGGAGGATCCTTGAGTGGCCACACACTCATCCCCCCATCCCCACCCGTGTGCTTGTGAGTGGACCTCCTGCTCCTGTCTCAAAGCAGACGGCAGGAAATGCATTCCTTCAGTGTTCTTTGATATTCTCACCTGCTTCCTTCCCTGTACTCTCTCCATTTCAGAGGTCCCTCCTCCGAAATCTGAGTGCTGGTGGAGAAAAGCGGATCTTTCCAGCCACAACCCACGCACCTGGAACATCTGGGCAGTCACTCGCTACTTTTGTTTCCACTTCCTCTATGGGAGAGGTCAGTGCTTTCCTCCCCTTCTCCTGAGTGAGGTGGCTGCTATGCTGGTAAAAGCCTTGTAGTGTTGCACTGGGGAGGGCAGGGAGGTGGGGGGGCTACCTTGGTGAGTTCCTCCCTCTCCTCTGCCTCCTGTTTGACTCTGTTGGCATACAAGACTCTCCCATCAGTCAGGCTGGACCTCCACAAACTCTTTCTCTAATGAGTGCTCATTTTAGTGCTCTCCAGATGCCCCTTTTCTTCTCCAATTGCAGTGAGTGGGGTGGGGCAGGCTCAAGGACTTCTTTGGACCCACTGCCCCCACCCAGGTCTTACCCTTCCACTTTCAGATGCACGGGTGGGTAGAAACCTCTCAGGGGTCCTGCTGTAATGAGCAGGGACACTTTTGTTTGGTTATGGATGTTCAGTTAGTTGTTAATCAAAAAAAAAAAAAAAAAAAAAGATGGGGCGCCTGGGTGGCTCAGTCTGTTGGGCGTCCGACTTCGGCTCAGGTCGTGATCTCACAGTCCGTGAGTTTGAGCCCCGCGTCGGGCTCTGTGCTGACAGCTCAGAGCCTGGAGCCTGCTTCAGAGTCTGTGTCTCCCTCTCTCTCTGCTCCTCCCCTGCTCATGCTCTGTCTCTCTCTGTCTCAAAAATAAATAAAAACATTTTTAAAAAATTAAAAAAAGAGAGCAACTCTTGCCACCATAATGCTGACATCACTTTTCTTGAATGTAAATTCTCTTAAATAATATGTAAATTATTAATTTACATTAATTAATTAATATGTAATTATTAATATGTAAAATATTATCAAATATTAATATGTAAATTAAGAGAATGTAAATTCTCTTAAATAATTGACATACAATATTATATTAGTTTCATGTGCACAACATAGTGATTTGACATTTGTGTACATTACAAACTGATCACCACCATGTTTAGTTACCATCGGTCATCATACAAAGTTATTACAATATTATTGACTAGACTCCCCATGTTATACTTTACCTCCTGTGACTTGTTTATTTTATAACTGCAAGTTTGTACCTCTTGATTCTCTTTGCCCATTTCACCCTCCATTCCCTACCCCTCTGGCAACCATCCTCTGTTCTCTGAATTTATGAGCTTGGGTTTTGTTTTGTATTGTTTACTTGGTTTTTTTTAGATTCCACTTGTAAGTAAAATCTTGCAGCATTTGTCTTTGTCTGACTTATTTCACTTAGCATAATACTGTCAAGTTCCATTCTTGTTGCTGCAAATGGCAAGATTTCACTATTTTTTTAATGGCCCAGTAGTATTCCACTGTATGTATATACACCACATCTTCATTCATTCATTCATTCATTCATCTGGCTGTTTTCATGTCTTGGCTATAGTTCATAACGCTACATTGAACATTGGGAGTGTATATATGTTTTCAAATTAGTGTTTTGTTGTCTTCAGAGAGATAACCCGGAAGGGGAATTGCTGGATCATATGGTAGACCTATTTTTAATTTTTTGAGGAATCCTCATACTGTTTTCCATAGTGGTTGCACCAATTTACATTCCCACCAACAATACTCGAGGGTTCTTTTTTCTCCACATCCCCACCGGTCCTTGTTATTTCTTGTCTTTGTGACACTAACCTTTCTAACAGGTGTCGGGTGGTATCTCATTGTGGTTTGGATTTGCACTTCCCTGATGATGAGTGATGTTGAGCATCTTTTCATGTACTTGTCAGTTACCTGTAGGTCATCTTTGGGAAAATGTCTATTCAGATCCTCTGCCCATTTTTTAATTGGATTGTAGGGTTTTTTTGTTATTGAGTTGCATGAGTTCTTTATATATTTTGGATATGAACTCCTTATCAGATATATCACATGCAAATATCCTCTCCCATTTCGTAGTTTGTCTTTTAGTTTTGTCGATGGTTTCTTTCACGATGCAGAACCTTTTTAGTTTGATGCAGTCCCAATTGTTTATTTTTGCTTTCGTTGCCCTTGATATGGAGTCAGACCCAAACAACAACAACAACAAAAAAAACCAAACTAACAAAAAAAACCAGCCAAATCCTAGCACTGAAGAATACAATGGCTGACCTGAAAAATTCAAGAGATTCAACAAAAAACCTGGCCAAGTACAAGAATAAATCAGTGAACTTGAAGGTAGATCTTTTGAAATTACCCAGTCAAAGAAGGGAAAAAAAAGTGTAAGTAAGTAAGTAAGCTTATAGGATTTATGGGACATCATCAAAAGAAATAATATATGCATTGGGGGAATCCTAAGAAAGAGAGCTAGATGGAGAAACAAAGTCTATTTAAAGAAATAGTGATGGAAAAAAAAAAAAACCTTGCCAAATTTGGGGAGAGAAATGGAATCCCATGCTGATCTAGATCTCTAGGAGCACATGAACATCCTAGAATGGAGAGGGCTGTGTGTTAATAATGAAAGAGTTCTGTCATTAGGGGCTCAGGTAGCTCTATTATGGATCCCGCCTCAAAAAAAAAAAAAAAAAATTCAGCATAGGAAACAGAAGACCTTTCCCTATGAATTGAAGCATTATAGATTCGGCAGTACACAAGGCGACGCCACAGGAGCATCAGAAGCCGAAAACAAATCAGCACCACCAATGGAGTGGCCAAAAGAGAAGCTTGGACACATGGGGATGCTGGCATGTGGATCTAGGAAAAGAATTAATGCAAGAGATAAAGACACAAGAATCTAGAAGCAAGCAGAGACATCCTTTGCTATCAAAGGCAGGAGGGTGGGCAACTGGACATTAGAATTTCTTTGGACATGGCTACAACAGTGTATCAGCAACTCAGGAGTCCAAACTGGTCACCTGAGCAATGCACAGGGCAAGCTCCAGCCAAGAAGGTGGGAGATAAGGTCAAGGAAGTTAAGGGAAGGCCATCCCCTAAAAGGCAAGTGGGGGTGTCTCCAAGATCTAAAGTAGGAAGCAAAAGAGTGACCCTGCAAGAGTGGCCCCACAGGCTGCAGCCTCCACAGCCCCTCTACTTGCCCCACCCCTGCCCGGATATGCCAAGGAACTGCCAGCTCTTTCCCAATATCTGGGCAGTAAAGTTGAGGTGAAGGAGGAAGAGAAGGGGGCACAGCAGGTCCTGGATCTTGGAATCTGCAGACGCGGGGTGCATTGACAATAGACGTAGATCATTGTGCCGCTTGCCGGTCTTCTCTGGAGCTCAGATTTTCGGACATCTGTAAAATACAGACACTAATAATGCCATTTAACTCACAGGGCTCTAGGGAGGTACAGGTGAGATCACGGACTGAGAGTGCCGTATAACATTTAAGGTGATATGTGCGCAGTGTTATGAATATCAGTGGCAGGTTTCCAGAACCCAAGTGGGGTGAGAGTGAGTCAACAAGGAAGAAATGGCCCCACTTCTTGAAAAGAGCTCTTAAAAGACCAGGGCTGGGCAGCTCAGGTGACAGGGCAGGCATAAATAGCCAGTGCCGGCCAAGGAAAGGCTAATTTGCCTGGAGATCCTGGAGTCCGAGAGGCAGCATCTGTGAGTCTCTATCCTTGCCTTCATTTTGTTTTTTTCAATGCCCGATGAATATCTCTCCGCCCATATGGCTGGTTTATCCAACTGGTGCTGTGGAAGCAGGGTCTGGTCTGTTCTGGTCTAGGAAGTGTGAAAGGTGGGGGACGGGGTGAGGCGATGAGGATTGCTCTTTCGCCCCTCACTGCTCCCTATGCTCAGTGGGAGATTTGCTCTCCGGGCTGTGGAAGGCGGTCAGTTGGATGATACCCACCCAGATGCCGGATGCCATTGTCTGGAAGCCCCAGGGGAACAGGCAGTTTCAACTTCTCTCTTGTTCCCCTCCATTCCTGATTTCTTTAGAAAGGAGGGTGGTAGAGGAGAAACAGACCAGGTCTACACAGGCCTGCCTTTTAAGCCCATCCGGGTACCAACTGCCTGTAGGACGTGGACATTCATGCTTCTCCCTTAGCCTCACATCTTTACTTTAAAAAAGAGACTGACTGGGCTAAGTCACTGATTTTCCAACCAGTTTTCAGAGGAGGCATTTTTTTTTTTCTCAATAAAATCTGAATCAGAAAGCTTGGCGCGGACACCGTGGGCTGAGGGGGCTGCAGCTCTGCCCACTCCCTCCGTAGCCCCAGCTAAGATGCCGCGTCTGAATCGTGGGTCTGAAAACCTGTGAGTCACCTCTCTTCATGGCCCCTTCCGGCTACAGTGGGTGCTGGTGCCTTGAGCTGCTGGGCAGAATGTCGATTGTTTATCATTCTTCCTCCGATTCGGGGCGCAGAGCCCCAGAGGTGCTGTAGCTGCGGACCAGGGGACAATGCCCTCGTTCTGGCCTGGGTCCTTCAGTGCTCATGACTGAGCCTCTGCCGCAATAAGGGAGCTCACCTGGGTGTTTCTAGAGATTCCCAGGAAGCCCAGGCAGGTGGTGAATTCACAACTGAAAGAGGCTCCTGCAAAATAGGGATCGTCCAGCCCAGGGTCACCAGCAGCCTGGAGAAGGCACTTCTCTGGCCAGGAAAGCCCCTCCCCTGCCACCACCTCAGCCTGCCTGGTGACCCCCTTCTCCTTTGCACGCGTCCCGCAGGCTTTGTCCCTAGCCTCTGCAACTCCCACAAGCTCTTCCCATGCTCATAACCTTACCGTTTCTCTCTGAGAGAGGAAAGAAGTCCAATAGTGGAGGTGACCGAGGCCCTGTACCTGCCCCGGTCTCACTTAGTCCCTAAGTCCCAATCAGATGGTGCCTGGACGCCCTATTGGACATCTGCTCTCCCTATCCCCGAACTAGCCTTCCCTTGACTGAACCCACCTCACGTGGCCTTTTCCTCCATGAGGCCTTTCTCTCAAGTTCTTTTAGGTGGTCAGAGCAGAATGCCGCATGCCCCAGGGGCTCTCCAGCTGCTAAGTTAGCTTCTCTGAGAACTTTCACTTGGGTTCTGCGTGTGAATTTCCTCATGGAGATGGTGTCCAGTCCAGGGATGGCAAATCGCTTGGAAAACACGCAACCACACACCCATCCTGTGCTCAGGACAGACATCACTAAGCGTTCAGGATCCTAGCTCCTTTCCAGAACCGCACTGCAGACAGCAAGAGTGTTAGTCCATCCAAGGCAGCAAGTGAGAGGAAAGGGGGTTGCCCTGTCAGAGCTAAGCCAACCACCTTGACGGTATAGACAGGGAGCTGGAGGTCCAAAGACGGGAAAGGTCCTTCCCGGAAGCACCCAGTGAATCCTTCCTGATGTGACATGTGGCCTCAGTGAGGATTTCTACATCCTACCCCTGTGCCGATGGCAGTCCCCAAGGGAAGTCACAAGAAAGGACAACACGGGCATCTGAGAATAGGTGGATTCTCCTGCGAACTTATAGTTGAGTTCCAGCTGGGTGACTCATGCTTTCCCAGACCAGACCATATGCCCACCTGGTCGCTAAACTGCTTTGGGAGACTTGCTTCTCTCAGCCCCATGGAGGGAGGGCAGGTGGGGAGGTGCTTCTCCTGACCTTCAGGAGCTGGGCCAAGCCCTAGCCCATGTCCTGGGACCAAGAGCATGTCCTTTCTCGTTCATGTTCACCTGCCTAGGCCATGCTTCTCCTCCCTCTCTCCGTGCTGATGCTGCTCACACAGCCCCTGAGGTCACTGGGAACAGAAATGAAGACCTATTTCCAGAGAACAGCGGCCAGCGCCTGCACCTTGGTCATGTGTAGCCCCATGGAGAACGGCCTGCCTGGTCGCGATGGACGGGATGGGAGAGAGGGCCCCCGGGGCGAGAAGGGGGATCCAGGTAGAGCTGGGACCACTGGCTTGTCCTAGTGGAAAGGGGTGGGCATTGGAACTGTAACCAACCCAGAAGTACTGGGATGTTCTGCTACGGAAGGCTCAGAGGTGGACTTCTTCTTCCTGAGCGGATGGGTTTCCCCCAGATGTTTGGTCCCTCTGAAACACTGCCTTACCGATTGGAAAATGACTGCTGCTCTGAGCCCCCAGGTGCCTCCCTCCATTGCCAGCTGCCTTGTCTCCTTCTTTGGCACCTTCTCCTTCCTCCCACTCCAAAAATGAGGAAATAGTGGGTAAATCGAATCTGTGGCTCTCCAGAACCCTGCTCCAGGACTTAACAGTTGGTCACCTGGATTAAATAGGGTCGGTGCAGGGTGTCAAATATTTTCAGTATCATATGCCTTGACTCATATGTGGAATTTGAGAAACACAACAGATGAACACAGGGGAAGGAAAGGAAAAATAAGATAAAAACTGAGAGGGAGGCAAACCACAAGAGACTCTTAAATACAAAGAAGAAACTGAGGGTTGCTGGAGGGGAGGTGTGTGGAGGGATGGGTTAAATGGGTGACGGGCATTAAGGAGGGCACTTGTCGGGATGAGCACTGGGGGTTCTATGTAACATGAATTATTGGGTTCTGCTCCCCAAGCCCAGACTCCACTGTATGTTAAGTAACTTGAATTCAAATTTTAAAATATATATTTTTTTCAATAGTCATGACGGACGGGAAAGAATGAGGTTCCGTGACCCCATACTCAGATCTGATCACAAGGATCTCTCCTAATACATTACAGAGAGAGTGAAAGGAAGCTCACATTCCTTTGTCCAGCCTTGTGCTTGGGCGTTCACTGAGTAATTCATTTAATCCTACCAGAAGTCTTACAAGGAACATAGGAATCTCATTTGACAGGTAAGAAAATTGTGACACGGAGAGGCTAAATGACACCCAGTCTGGAGGGGAAAGGACACGGGCTTCTGCATCAGACAGATCTGTGCTTGACTACCAGCTCCATTCCTACAGCAGGGACCCACCCTGGGACAAGCCAGCGCCCCTGAGTCTCAGTTTGCTCATCTATAAATGGGAATAATATCTACTACATAGTGACAAATAACGGAGCCAAGGCTTTCTTTTTTGTCAGGTTGTTAGGATAAAGTTACATCTTTCTGCTGGACCAATTGGGTGAATTCTCGTGAGGTTTCCACAGGTACTGATTATCAAGGGAATCATCTGAGAAGTACTGTCCCGTAGGGGAGGATCTGGGTCCAGTGGCAAGGAGTCAGAATTCAGTGAGCCAGCATCTAGGACAAGGGACCCCCAGGTTCTGGGCTAGGGCTATGGAGCTATCAACCGTGGTCTTTATCTTTTGGGAGTTGGCATTTTGGTTGGGGAGGAAGGAAACTAACAACATTTAAGTTGGAAAGAATAGGTAGCATCCCTAGGCTTTGTAGGATAAGGGACAAGTGACTACCTATCCGTCCTTTACAGATAGAAAGTGGCTACCGACATGAATGGCCCGGGGCTCAGGGAAGGTCCCCTGGAAGTGAACTCGGAAGGCATATTCAAGGTGTCAGCATCTTGGAGAATCCCCGCTCTCTCTAGCTCTCAAAGGGACCCTGAATTAAATCCTGGGGGACCCTTTCCTATGGTCACACTGTGAGCCTAAGCATAGAGTGTGGCTGAGACCTCCCTCTCTTCTGCAGGTGGTTCACCCCATGCACATTCCAAGCCCGGCCTTGGGTTGGTGCTTGGAGAGAGAACCATGCACAGATGGGCCAGGGGACCAGGCTGCACTCTGGCTCCTGAATTGCAGGCACGTTAGTCACTCAACCATTATGGGTCTGAGAATTTCCTAGCGAGCTTGGAGCATCTCAAAATCCTGACCCATGTAAGTCTGACTGGGGCCAGAGTCTGCCCTTGTGACAATGTCCCCTGCAGATTTTGATGCACAGGGTTCCAAGAACCTGCTGTAAAGGACAAGATAAGCCTGAGAGAAAAGAGCCTTGAGCAGAGGTAGGGGGTGGAGCGGGCTCAATGCGGTAATGCCTCAGGTGTATCATGGAGGTCCAGTAAGACCCCACACTGCTTTGCAGCCTGTATTTCCAGGGACAGTCCTCTTATTCCTCAGCATCTCCAAGATTCCTGCCCAGAAGGATTTGGTGTATATAGGCATGTATCTCCCGGAGTAGAACCACACACCCCTCAGCAGCTCACAAGGACACTCTTCACTCTTGCATACTCCTCTGACCTCACCTCCTCTGGCCACACTGGCTCCTTGCTGGTCCCTAACCACATCCAGCCCCCTGCCACCCCAGGGCCCTATCACTGCTCTTCCCATAGCTGTCCCTGTGGGTCACTCCTCGGCTCCTTCACGGCCTTACAGACCACATTCTCCACGAGTCTGTCCCTGACCACCCTACTTAGAAGACACTACCCCCGCCTTCTGACACTCTCTGTGCTTTATTTTTCCTCACTGGCACTTATTCTGCTCTAATAAACCATATGTTGTACATTTTAATTTTTATGATCTGTCTCTGTGCAGTTGGGTTTCAGCCCCAAGAGAAAGAGGGATCTGATGTTGTGTCTGCTTTTTTCACTGTTGTGTCCCTGCATTGCTGATGGTATCTTGTGCACAGTAGAAGTTTCGAGTGAGTACTTGTGGAATGAGTGACTGTAAGATGTAAGGAAATGAGGAATTTAGTGCAGTTCAGACTGGCCAGACTGCGGGTCCACAAAGCTTCACTTCAGGTGGCGTTAAGGCACAAGGCTGGCCTTTGGGGGACACCGGGATGCAAAATTAGTGCTTCGGGAGGCATGGGTGCTTGCTGTTGAAGAGGGAGTCCTTTCATGGTCTCCAGGACTTCTACACCATGGATGGGAGACCTCTAACGCTTTTTCTACCAGCTGCCATCCCAGCCAGGGTGGAGCCCAAGGGGACCTCAGCCTAGGGATGGGACATCTCTGCCCAGCATGATGCCCTATTGGATATGGGGTGAGGGGCCCATCCTGTAACCCTCCATGCTTCCATTTCATTCCTGGTGAGGATCATAACTACAGGCAGGATACAATGCCCAGCACAGAGCCTCTCAGTCACCCATCACAGGCACCCACCCCACCACCAGCACAGTGTTACCCAGGCAGGCCTGGCCCCTCCTGGAGCACAAGTCTCCAAGTCTGACATGTCCTCTTCCCTCTGCGAGTCTCTCTAAATCCTCCTCACCCTGAAGTCCCATTTGCTCCCTCAGGAAGACAGCTCTGGCCATATGTGTGTGCACTGGGGTGGGGTGATGATGTGGTAGGACAAGGGGCATCTTGTGAATCTTCTTCCTCACTCATCACTTGTGCCTCACCGTTTAAAATTCTATTGCAAATCTCTTGCAGACCGGGTTCTGGTGCTAACATTTGCATCTTGCCCGGTTATATTCCACAGATGGTTTCTCAGTGAACAGATGAGTGAATGAACAAGTCAGCGGCACCTGTCAGGTGTCATTCCTTCTCTTTTTGCACATGAATGTTCATAACAGCTTTATTCCCAACAGCCCAGAGATGGGAAGAGCCCAGGTGTCCATCAACTGATGAGTGGTTGAACAAGACGGGTTCTGTCCACACAGTGGAATACTACTCAGCGACACAAAGGAATGAAACCCTGAGACACACTGCCAAGTGGATGGACCTCAAAAATGTCACTCTGAGTTAAAACAGCCAGACATAAATGGTCATCTATTGTCTGATTCCATTTATATGAAATGTCCAAGATAGGAAATAGAGACAGAAAGCAGAGTAGTGCTATCCAGGGGCTGGGGAGAGGGGAAGTTGGGGGTGATGGCTTAGTGGCTATGGGTTTTTTTGGGTGACGAAGTGATTTTGAACTAAATACAGGAGGTAATTGCACACCACTGCGGACGTGCTAACTGCCAATCAATGGTACACTTTACAACAGGCTAATGTTATATTATGTGAATTTCACCTCAGTAAAAACACAAAAAACAAACAACAACAACAACAACAAAAGAATAACCAAATGAACAGAACTGAGTGTAAAACTCTATTTTTAATTTTTTGGGGACCCTTCATTCTGTTTTCCACAGTGGCTGCACCGATTTACATTCCCATCAATAGCGCATGAGGGGTTCCCTTTTCTCCACATCCTAATCAACACTTGTTATCTTTTGTCTTTTTGCTAATAACCATTCTAACAGGGGTAAGGTGACATCTCATCGTGGTCTCGATCTGCATTTCCCTGATGCCAGGTGTCATTTCTGACATAAACTCTGGTTCTGGGAAAGGGAGAACAAGGAGTCCATGATCAAGGCTAAATCAAGGCTAAGACTGCCTGCTGTATATACCGTGGTCTTGGGGCAGGGGGAGGTGCCCTGCATGGAAAGTCAGATGGGTCTTGGCTTGAGTTCACAGCCAGCTCCAGCAAGCCTGTTTTCTCACCTGTAAAATAGGGGTGTGGACACCCATTTCCTGGATCACCACTGTACCAAGGAATGTGGAAGTGGGACGTCTACACCCTGTAGAACCCTGAAGGAATGCAAGGGGCCCGACCGTGCACGCAGCTGGCTCGTCTCTGGGCCTAAGGTTTGTGCCCATTTCTTCTGCTGCTACAGGTTCGCCAGGAGCTGTAGGGAGAGCGGGGACGCCTGGACCGGCTGGCCCAGTTGGGCCCAAAGGGGAGAATGGCTCTGCTGGAGAGCCTGGACCAAAGGGAGACTCTGGACCATCTGGTGAGCAGCTGGGCATGGAATGCAGATGTCTGCAGGTGGTGCTGCAGCTTCTAGAACATGCCAGTAGATATGCACAGATCCCACCCCAAGAAGAAGGAAGAAGGTTGTTCTGAAGGTGGTACTGGGTTATTGCAGGGGAGACTGAATTCCTGTTGACATCACCTTTTATGACGATGCTGCCTCTCTTGACTTCTATCACTGCTCTCCTCTCTTCGGACGCTCTCACTTCCAGCAGGATTTAGTGTCACTGACCATGCTGGTCCTTTTCCCCAGGACCTCCGGGACCTCGAGGTACGCCTGGTCCAGCTGGCAGAGAGGGTCCCTCAGGGAAGCAGGGAAATGTAGGACCTCAAGGCACACCAGGCCCCAAAGGAGAGGCTGGGCCCAAAGGTAGGTGGTTGGTAGGTGGCCGGGTCTGGGAGGGAGAAGGGAGGAATACGGCACAGTCCATGGTGTGACCCAAGGCCGGCTCAGAGTGCCGGGAAATGCCCAGACCATCAGCGCTGGGCAGGCCTTGTCGTGGCCCCTTCTCCCCCACATTCCCACACTGACTGTGTTTTCCTGCTCGCCTCTGCGAAGGAACCCCGGCCAGTAAGCAGCACCTTCTCACCGGTTCTCTCTCCCCTTGGAGCGAAGGGTGAAAAGTCCACTCTCGGCAGCTTTTGCTCCAATTTGTTCCTTCCTCAGGAGATGTGGGTGTGCCTGGCATGCAGGGCTCTGCAGGGACGAGAGGCCCCCCAGGGGTTAAAGGAGAGAGAGGTGCCCCTGGTGAGCGTGGAGCCACTGGAAATGCTGGGGCAGTGGGTGAGTGACGGAAGGAGCTAGGATGGGGCTCCGGTTCCCTTGTGCATCCCTGATGCTGGTGATGGCCACCCCTCCCCCACTGCCACTCATCAAGTTGGAGCTGGTGTTACTGGGTGGTAGGGAAAGTCTATGTCCAAGGAGGGTGCATGGCTGGGTTCTGGGAGCAGTCTGTATCGGGGAGGGGGGACCGCAGGCCAGGTGGACAGCCCATGTCTTGGGAGGGTGACAATGCTGGAAAGTGGATACAGAGCTCACCCAGTTCTTCTCTGATCCCAGGGCCTGCTGGAGCCACGGGTCCGCCAGGACCTCCAGGTGCCAAAGGGCCCGCAGGACCGAAGGGGGACAGAGGTGCTCCTGGGGACAAAGGAGCAAAGGGAGAGAGCGGGCTTCCTGGTAAGGCAGCATCTGCTAGATCTGGGAGCCGCCACGGGGTGGGGACAGGGGGAGGGAGGTGGCCTTCTTTATCTCAGGACAGCCTATCTTCGGCCCCATTAACCGCAGGGAGTGGGTGGGAAGCAGGGACGCTAGCGGGCAGGAAGGCAGGGGAATGAGGCTCTGGTTTTAGACTCTTACTCACAGGAGGGCAGCCCTGAGCAGCTTTTCCATTCGATCACCGGAGAAAACACAGCTCCCTTCCCAATTCAAAGGATAGCTTTGACTATCAAATAACCCAGTGGACAGGAAGTACTGACGAAAGTATATTGCTGCCCCCCCAAAGAAGGCGCTATGAGATCCCCAGAATATGGAGTTAAATTTTCACAGGGTTCAGTGTCAGTGGTGTGCAGGGACCTGCTCCGGGGACAGTTTGTTCATAGAAGTATAGGAAATCTGGGGGCAACAGGGGCTAGTTGTGTTAGTGGATGTGGGCTTGCTAGGGCCTGGTCCCAGCTCCTTATCCCGTCCCCTATATGTGCCTGCAGCTGGGTACCTTTCCCTTAAGGCCCAAGCTCTGAGCTGATCCCAGGCTATGCTGGGCTTGCCTTCACTCGACCTCTCTCTTCTGCAGACATCACTGCTCTGAGGCAGCAGGTGGAGGCCTTACGTGGACAGGTCCGACACCTCCAGAATGCCTTCTCTCAGTATAGGAAAGGTACGTCCCTGGATCCGAATCGAGCCAGGCACCAAGGCTAGGCCTCCGACTGGGCCTGGGCCTTGGTTTGGAGTTGGCTGGGTCTGGGTCTGGGATTGGAACAGGTTGGGGCAGGGTCTGGGGCTGAGGGTAGTGCTGAGACAGAGCAGGCAGCCCTATACTCCAGGATCTGGAAGTAGATGCAAGAGACAGAGAGGAGGGTGTGGCCATATCACCAGTTCAATGGGGGTGATGGAAGCCTGGTGGAGGTTATCAGGCTCCAGGATGCCCCCCCCGCCAACATCACAGCCACCTATGACCCGATCGGTGCCCTGAGACCTGTGCAGTTCAACAGACCTTCACTCCTGCCTGCCCTGTGCTGCTCCCTGTGATAGACAGGGGACATCCAACCCAGGATGCATTTCTTACCTCTGTGGGACCCGGCGTGTGAGTGCCCAGATATTGTTTCACAGCCCAAGGCAGCAGAGAATCCAGACACTGTCCTGAGGGCTGGGGCTGGGATGCTGCTCTCGGGGTTCAAGGCTGGTGGGGGCCTAGCCTTGCTATGTGGCCACCAAGTATCTCACCTTGGACATGCCCATGGTTCTGGAAGGGGACTGGCCACCTCTAGGCTCCAGCCAGTGCTGGGCTCTCCCTGCACCCTGCTGGGTGTTTAAATCAGGGATTCTTCCTAATCCTGGAATCCTGCAGAGTACCCTGTGCCTTTTGGAATCTCCACCTTGGTCCTTGACTGGCCCTCCTTATCAGCTCTCCCTGACGTCAGCTTTGGGTCTCCATCATTCATCAAATCTCCCTGATCCAAAAAAAGAAGCGATTTCCAAAGGAGTAGATCCTAAAGGGGCCTCACTGGGTAAGACACAGGTTTGGCTCCTAAGTACCAAGTACCTAAGAACCAAGGATGGGAGTTTCAGGTATTGGGTATGTCTCACTCCCTCCACAACAAATTTGCACATGTGTTCACTCACTCCTTTGCACTCCGCTGCGAAGTGGAGCATGTCCAGAGATGCCGGCCACATGTGTGTACTCAAATACCATCACTCACCCCACACCATGACATACATGAGCACACGCATACGTACGCGCAAAAGTCCAGACGGTAAGTACTCCCATGTACCTCCAGACGAATACAGGGACATGTTCATGTATGCGCACGTGTGCCCACCCAGATGCATGGAACATAAAACCCAGTAGCGGCACATGGACTCTTGCACTGACCTTGTCCAGGGCTGCCCTGAGTGCCGTCCGTCCTGAGCCTGTGGAGAATCTGCCCCCGAGCCCTAGTTGAAGCTACTCAGAGAAGGGCAGGGGGTCGGGGTGCACCCTGAGGTCTAACCAGCCCAGTGAGGCCAGGGCACAGCCCTCTCGGGGGCCCTGAAGATTTCCGTGCCTGAGCCCAAAAGCCAAAGGGATGGGGATGGGATGGAAGATTAGACACGTGATATGTCACATAGTTGATGTTTTTATGAAGCGTACCCCCGCTTCGGAAATGAGGAATTAGAAACCCTGAAAAGGGAAGTAACTTTCCTTTTTCCACCTAGGCAGTCATTGCCAGGATGGGGTGAAACACCTGGCTTCCGATTCCCAAACAGGGCTCTCCCAGAATTGATCCCCTCGGCCCCCTGCCACCTCTCAGGTGCCTTCATCCCCTCACCCAGCACCCTGGAGAGGCTGACTGGCTGGGGCATCACCCACATGCATCCCGAGGGGCCAACACCGGGCTGCAGTGAGTGCAGAGATTAGCACAGTGAGGCTCTCAGATGCCCCTGCCCCACCCCCAGCACACGCGCATCAGAAACTGCCCCAGCCATCACTCACCAAAGTCATTGCAATTCCCACTGACCCCAGCACACAACGTGGGGTGAAACAGAAAGAGCACGTTCCAGCTCGAGCGTCCCAGCAAACAAGGTTCAGTCCTAAACGTACATTTGACGGGTATGTGACTCCGGGCCCCTTACTTAACCTCTCTGGGCTGTAGTGTCCTCATCTATAACTACGGACCACAGGAGTTCCTCCCAGGCTGCATTGTGAAGCCAGTGCACTGGAAGCAAGTGCCTCAGTTTTGTCCTATCGGGTGCCCTGATATCCCACATGGATGCTGGGCGGGGCGGGTGGGGGCTGTCGCACAAAGGTCACAGAGCCCGGGAGCTCTGGCCTGGTGCTGCCATAACCCCAACCTGACTGTCCTCTTCTCCTAGTGGAGCTCTTCCCCAATGGCCGAGGTGTCGGGGAGAAGATCTTCAAGACAGGAGGTATTGAAAAGAGTTTTGAGGACGCACAGCAGGTGTGTATACAGGCCGGGGGACAGATGGCCTCCCCACGCTCTGCGGCCGAGAACGACGCCCTGCAGCAGCTGGTCACAGTTGAGAACAAGGCTGCTTTCCTGAGTATAACCGACATCAAGACGGAAGGCAAGTTCATCTACCCCACCGGGGAGCCCCTGGTCTATTCCAACTGGGCCCCAGGGGAGCCCAACAACAATGGCGGCGCAGAGAACTGTGTGGAGATCTTTACCAATGGCAAGTGGAACGACAAGGCCTGCGGAGAGCAGCGCCTGGTGGTCTGCGAGTTCTGAGCCACCGGGGTGGGGGGCCGTGCTCCACCCGGGAGCCTGGCCAGCGAGTGGGGGCCTGGCCAACGAGTGGGGGCCCAGACCTGTGTGCTGCCCGTGCCCCAATAAAATGGCGCCGCCTCTGCTGGCCAGGGCTTCTCCACAGAGCAGTCGGGGAGGTCCCTGCGGAAAGCCTCTCTCAGAGTCAAATGGCTTCACACGTGGGAGACTTGTCAGAGGAAGAAGGGACTGCTTTCCCAGTCGCAAGGGATAAACTTGGGTCTCCAAGACCTCCCCGTGGCAAAATCGGGTGGCTCCCTCTAGGCCCCTCCCCCTCCCTCCTCCTCTCCCTTCCCCCCTCCTCCCCTTCCCCAACTGTCAGCCGTGTTTGACCAGCTGACCACCCCCGGACCTTCACTCTTCCTCCTCTGGGCTTCCAGGGCAGCACTCTTGCTTGCCTTGGTCTCACCCAACTAGCTACCTCTTTTCCTCCTCCCTCCTCCCACTTGACCACTTAATGGTGCAGGGCTGGCCTCTGCTCTCCGTCCTCTTCAGGCCGGACTCTCACTCCGAGTGGAGCTCATTCTGTCCAAGGCTTCGAATTCCTTCTCCTGACAGCTGCCCCATGCACATCCCTCTTCCGGACCCCTCCCTGAACTCCAGGCTCCTCTAGCCAAACGCAAGCTGGAGCCCCTGAGCTGACAGGCCTCAGTGGCTGCCTCTGGCTTCAAGCCCGGGGCTGGGGAAATGGACGCCTGGTGGGATGGACGCCTGGCAGGGAGCATCTGCCTCCCCTGGCTGCCCAGCCTTATGCCCAGTAGACTGGTCCTCATCCTTGCACGGCCCAGGATCTCTCTCTCTCTCTCCCTCTGTGTCATACGACCACCTCTTGGTTCACAGGAGGGAGTTCCATCCGCACCACCTAGTTCCATCTGAGGTCTCAGGCATGGAGGGTGTCCAGCCATGCTCACATTTATCCCCAACCCTCCTCTTGCCTGGCGGTTGCAGGAATGTCCTTTCCCTGCTTTGCGCCAGAGGTAATCTAGTCAGAGCCTCCTCATTTTGCAGACGTGAAAATCAGGACACAGAGTGAGCAGGGACTTACACATGGGCACAGTCAGTATCAATGCTGCAGCTCAGTCATGACAAAGGACACTGACCTCAAAGCTTATACTTTTGGCCTGTACATTTTTAGGTCGAAGCTTAGTTTGATTTTACTGACACAGTAACGGCAAAAAAAATTTTTTTTGTTATTTTCGTTGTTTTAATGTTTATTGATTTTGAGAGAGAGAGTGAGAACGGGGCAGGGGCAGAGAGAGGAGAGAGAGAGAGAATCCCAAGCAGCCTCTGCACTGTCAGCAGAGCCCAACTTGGGGCTCCATCCCACGAACCACGAGATCACGACCTGAGCCTGTATCGAGAGTCGGACGCTTAAGCGACTGGGCCACCCAGGTGCCCCTTCTTTTCTTTTCTTTTTTTTAATGAAGTATTTATTTTAATTCCAGTTAGTTAACGTGCAGTGTTATATTAGTTTCAGGTATATAGTATAGTAATTCAACAGTTCCATACATCACCCTGTGCTCATCGTGACAGGTACCGTAAAAACGTGTAAAGAAACTGGAATGACACCTGGGGTGGAAGACAGGCTCCTAGGGGAGGGCAGCAGATGCCCTTCCCCTACACAGGAAGCCAACCACTCTCTCCGTTGTTTCCGGGACCATGAGATCTGCCCTGACCGCCCCTTCCTGAATGGGGTCCTCTGCCCACCACCCCCGCAGCCTCATCTGGTAGATAGGACAGGATGCCTAAAAACAAAAGCAGAAAGATCTCTGCCAAGATCTTTCTCCCCCACTCCTGGCGGCTTCTGCGATACGTCAGTTCCACAGGAAGGCCACACCGGACACACTCACTGAGGGAGCTTAGAAAGGCCTTTTATTAATTATTCTTATTATTACTATGATCGCAAATGAGAACAACTGGATCCAGCTTAAGCGAAGGAGGAGCATTTTTTTCTTGTTTATTTTTTTGAAAAATGCTTATTTTATTTGGGGGGAGAGTGCAAGCGGGGGAGGGGGACAGAGGATCTGAGGCAGGCTCTGCACTGACAGCAGTGAGCCCGGTGTGGGGCTCGAACCCACACACCATGAGATCATGACCTGAGCCGAAGTCGGATGCTGAACCGACTGAGCCACCCAGGCGCCCCAGAAGTATTTTTTCTAAGAACAGAGAGCTCTGAATTGGCCCAGGGAGGATGGGGGAGGGGGGCGGGGGGAGTGCAGGCAACATCGAGCTGTCTCCTTGGCTTCTACCTCTCTCTGCATCCTTGCTTCGTCCTCCTTTACACACCAGCTTCCTCTTCTTCCCAGTCTCTCGAGTGCCCAAGTGTGGGGAAATGTGTGTCACACAAATTGCCACACGGAGATTAGAAACTCTTGCTTGATATCAGTTCAAAACTCCTATAAAAATGAGTCTGTCTCAGATGCCCACCTCCAGTCCAATGACCTAGTCCCGGAAGGTGGGACCGCACAGGGCAATATGGCCCCTGGGATCCATGCAAGGTCACGGTGGTGTGGGCAGACCTTCTAAAAGTAATCACTACCCATCCCAACACTTAAGCCCAGCCTGTTTCTTGACAAGAGGGAAGGAAAGAAGAGTGCAGAACTATGTGACTCAGTAGGAAGGAGGGAAATCTCCTGTGGTGTTGAAGGCCGGGGATGCTGAGACCCCACACCCTATGGGAGGAGGCTTCAGATCCACTGTGGGGCTGCGGGGGTCTGGTTTGCTCTCCAGCACAGAGAACAAGTAAGGAGGTCCAGCTGGGCTCTATATGCACCGCTTGACTAAGGCAGAGAACTGAGGCAAGTTTTTCAGAAAATTCAAGCCCTAACCCGTGCCTGAGCATAGAGGCCTCCCTTGCACCTACATCATGGGCAAAGGTCAACACAGATTTCAACCATTCTCGGCCTCGTCCCAACCGTAGTAGCCATGGTCCCTGGCTTGGTAGCCTAGGTGCCAAGTAAAGCCAGGGCTGTGTGACTCTTAACGCTGTCATATCCTGTGACCCTCCCAATGCCAGGTCACATCACGGGAGCAGGCTGGGCCCTTCCATGTGTGGAGAGGTGACAACCATACATTTTCTTAGGGATGCCCCTGTTCGGTTTGATAGAAGATTCTCAAGTTACCGCCTGGTTCTCAACCCTCCTGTCACCAAACCAGCCCCCATCCCCCAACGAGCAGGCAGTGGGGGGCCCTCTGCTGTTTGCCTTTCCAGGATCCTATCTTTGTTCGGAATCCCCTTGATATAAAACCCTGATGGTGAAGTTGTTTAAGTTCAGGGCATTCTCCGTCACTCTTACCTTCTGGATGTCCTCAACCCAAGGTGAATGGTGTGCTGGACTTTTCAAGTTGCCTCTGCCTTCGACACAAGAGCAGAGAAACCAGGTATCTATTAGGAGGAGTAAAATACGAATTTATAGGTCAAATATTTGTCCAGGCACTGGGTACAGAGGTGGAGATGGCTGCTTATGCCCTCAGAGACGCTGCAGCCCTGCACATCCATGACATCAGAGATAAGCTGTAGAATTGTTGTCCCAGCAACAGGCCGTCGAGATGCTCTATAAGTAGGTGAAGAATGAATAGGCAATAATAACACCCGTGAACCAGGGCAATAGGGAGCCGTCTTCTGTGCAGTCCCCAGGCTACTCAGACACTCATCGTTCAGGCAAGTTGTCTGTGATTCTTAGGCCTGTCAATGGCTACTAGCAGGTATTTTGTGGTAGATTTTACTGTTTCTCACCAATATTTCGATACAAGAGGCTCTATGAAGGCAGGCCTGTGACATGCGTCACTTCTGGGTAGACACAGATGAGGACCAGTGTCCATTTCCCAAATGGCCTCCCTTCTGCTGCCGCCATGATCACAGAAGCATTGGCGGATGTAAAGTCGTGCAACCCAGCGTTCTGGAAGCCTGAGCAAATGCACGGAGAACAACTATCCTTGTTGACCCAAGGGGATCACTTGGATCCACTTGGACTCTGAGTGAGATTTGGGGGTTGTTACTGCAGTGCTCGTCGCCCACCCTTATCCATGACACTTTGAATATTAGCCTCCTTGCCCCCCATTTACTTAAGCAGTGTGGTCTCTCTCGGACTGCCTGGCTTGAACGACTCTGAGCCACAGAGGGACTCATGAGGGCCCTGCCTGAGCAAAATAGTACTTTTCATATATTTTAGTACCTTGACACGATGAACGGAGTAAGTAAATGAAAGAGTTGAGTGAATGAAATCCTTAATTCCTACTTGTAAGTCTGTTTGTAGGGCTGAATAAAGTGTTTTCAGGATGTTTCCAGGCCCTTTGATCTGAGGAAATAGTGCTGTGCCTTCACCACCAGCCTCTCTGCCCTTTTATGATTTCCCAGAACATGGCATTTCGGGTGTGAGTGACTGGGCCCAGGACAGGGCCGGAAGGTCAGGTGGAAACCTCAGGCCAAGCAAAGGCACTCTGTGACCAGAGGGCTGGGTCAGCACAAGAAGAGGAGGAAAAACCCGAGCTGGGTTTTGAGTAAGCCTGATGCCTGGCCGCCCACATGCTTGACCTTCCGCCCACTCACCCAGAGAGATGTGAGTTTTCCAAAGACGCGATCCCAAGACTTTTGAGGAGCTCATCAAGTGATTCCCAGGCTGTTGGGAAAGTATAAACATTCTAGAACAGTGAGAAAAATTACTTTTAAAAATAATGAGAATGGACCTGGTCATCTTATGTCAAAGGGTGTTGTATAGCTAAGCTAATTTGTATAATACTGACACAGGGATAGACAGAACAATGTAAAAACCCACAAAGTCCAAACCCAGGTCCGAGGATGCACATGTATATGAGAATTTCATCTACGCATGATAAAAATAGAAGACCCAAATAGTAGGAAATTAGTGACGCTCAATGAATAATGCTGAGTTAGATGGTTAAACACTTAGAGGAAAAATAAAATCAGATTCTTTTAGTTACATATAAAATCAAAACCAGAAAAAAATGCAAGCGATGATTTATACAGTCTTAGAGGGGACAAGAGCTACCTAAGAATGACGTCAGAGGGGCACCTGGGTGGCTCAGTCCATTGGGCATCCGACTCTTGATTTCGGCTCAGGTCATGATCCCAGGGTCCTGGGATTGAGCCCCGTGTTGGGCTCTGTGCTGAGTGTGGAGACTGCTTAAGATTCTGCCTCTCTCCCTTTGCCCCACTCCCCTGCTTATGTGCTCTCTTTCTCTCTAAAATTAAAATTGAAAAAGAAGAATGATGTCAGAAAAGAAAACCCAAAACAATAATATTGATACATCAGACCACACAAAAAATTACATAAAACTTTTCTGCCAAAAAGTAAAACCCAACATACATGAAAATTAAAAATGTTGATTTACTTGCAAAGTACATAATAGGAAAAACAATAAGAAACTGATGAGTAAGTAGGAAAAAAATAGGATAAGAATGAGAAGCAAAAATCCAGTAAAGAAGGAATACTGATGTCCAATGGTATTGAAATGTCCAATAGAATTAAAATGCACAATCTTAATAGTAATTAAAACAACTAAATTCAACAACAGTAAGTGCCCAAAAATCTATGAACTAGAATTAAAGCTATATTCAAAGGACAATATACTTCACTTTCGTTATTTAAAAAAAATTTTAAAGCACGAACTGAACATAATTGAACTAAGTGTTCATCTTTTTATTTTTATTAAAAAAAATTTTTTTTAATGTTTATTTTTGAGACAGAGAGAGAGAGAGGCAGAGTGTGAGCAGGGGAGGGGCAGAGAGGGAAGGGGACACAGAATCTGAAACAGGTTCCAGGCTCCAAGCTGTCAGCACAGAGCCCGATGTGGGGCTCGAACTCAAGAACTGTGAGAGCATGACCTGAGCCAAAGTTGGACGTTTAACCAACTGAGCCACCCAGGCGCCCCGTAAATGTTCATCTTTTAAATTTTTTTTTAAAGTTTATTTATTCTTGAGAGATAGAAACAGAGCGCAGGCAAGGGAGGGGGAGAGAGAGGGGGAGACACAGAATCCGAAGCAGGCTCCAGGCTCTGAGCTGACAGCACAGAGCCCAGTGCGGGGCTTGAACTCAGGAACTGCAAGATCATGACCCGTGCCGAAGTCAGACGCTCAACTGAGCCACCCAGGCGCCCCCCAAGGCCATAGGTTCTTACGTGAGCAGGAAGCTGGACGTGTCAGGAGCACGAGGCAGGGGTGGACGTTTTCCGCACACCGTCTCAGATCCCTTGGTAACAACCGCAGGGCTAAACGGCTTTCAGGGTCTCATCCAGGCCGAGGAGGAGGCAGTCGATTAGTTTTGTCTGCCACCAACATGGGGGAGGAGAGGGGCAGCCTGCGTGCTAATGGTTGCCATTCTTGCCTTAAGAGAACAGCGCTCTGCAGGCCCTGAGGGAGCCCCACAAGAAGTCTGCCCCTGAGCCCCATCAGCGAGCCAAGCGAGGGCCCCTCCTGGGACCTCTGCAAGGATCCTGGTGCCTCCATCAGCTGGGCTTCCAGCTTTGGGACAACAGCATTACCATACAGATTGACAGGCAGCAGGATGGCACTGTCTTCTCTGTTTGAAACCTGCAGGAGGTCCCCCATTGCTGTGTGCTGGGGTGCTCTGCTGGTGCCCAAGGGGCCCCCCAGGCAGTTTCTCAAGCCTCCTGACTTACAGGTCCTCAGCCTGATTTTGTGGGGTCACCACCAAAATCACAAGTAAACCTCCCTGCTGATAGTGGATGGGGGGGGCAATAAAGAGCCCAGGGCTTGATTCTTTTGTTTTTTTATGAAAGGAATATTTTGTTTATTTTGTTTTTTATTTTTTAATATGAAATTTATTGTCACATTGGTTTCCATACAACTCCCAGTGCTCATCCCAACAGGTGCCCTCCTCAATGCCCATCACCCACTTGCCCCTCTCCCCCACCCCCCATCAACCCTCAGTTTGTTCTCAGTTTTTAAGAGTCTCTTGTGGTTTGCCTCCCTCCCTCTCTGTAACTTTTCCCCCCCCTTCCCCTCCCCCATGGTCTTCTGTGAAGTTTCTCAGGATCCACAGATGAGTGAAAACATATGGTATCTGTCTTTCTCTCTCTGACTTATTTCACTTAGCATAACACTCTCCAGTTCCATCCACGTGGCTACAAAAGGCCATATTTCATTCTTTCTCATTGCCAAGTAGTATTCCTTTATATATGTAAACCACATCTTCTTTATCCATTTGTCAGTTGATGGACATTTAGGCTCTTTCCATAATTTGGTTATTGTTGAAAGTGCTGCTATAAACATTGGGGTACAAGTGCCCCTATGCATCAGCACTCCTGTATCCCTTGGGTAAATTTCTAGCGGTGCTATTGCTGGGTCATAGGATAGATCTATTTTTAATTTTTTGAGGAACCTCCACAGTTTTCCAGAGCGGCTGCACCAGTTTGCATTCCCACCAACAGTGCAAGAGGGTTCCCGTTTCTCCACATCCTTGCCAGCATCTATAGTCTCCTGATTTGTTCATTTTAGCCACTCTGACTGGCGTGAGGTGGTTTTGATTTGTATTTCCCTGATGAGGAGTGACGTTGAGCATCTTTTCATGTGCCTGTTGGCCATCTGGATGTCTTCTTTGAATGAAGTGTCTATTCATGAATAGAAGTGTCTATTCACATCCCCTGCCCATTTCTTCACTGGATTGTTTGTTTTTCGGGTGTGGAGTTTGGTGAGTTCTTTATAGATTTTGGATACTAGCCCTTTGTCCAATATGTCATTTGCTTGATTCTCATTGGACTGGAGAGAGATACCCAGAAAGTCCACAGGGAGCCCCGTGAGAAGTCCACAAACCCAGCCTCCAAAGGGCTAGCAGTACAGTCTCGTCCTTGATGGGATTCTGAAATTGCCCTGGACTCCGAGATCTGAGACGCAGACAAGGAGGAGGGTGGGGGTGGCTCGCGGGTCCTGCCTCGAAGAACTCACAGTTAGGTTTGGAAATGAGATACACAGACAAGGATTAGAGAATTACACTAGTACTAAGGGCTTGCCGACACCTGTGGTTACCCAGAGGGAGTATGGCCCTCTGGATCCATCTGGATCTGGCCCTAAAGGGTTAGCGGCATTTAGGAAAGGCATTCAAGATGGGGGTAGCAACCAGGGCAAAAGGGGAGGGAAGGAAAGGAGGAGCGTCCTGAAGTTGCAGACAAAAGGCTCATGAGGCCCCCGCTCCCAGAACTTAGTACACGATTTCTCCATTTCTCCGGGTTTGCTAGCCCCGTCTTGGGGACAGCCAGCAGAGGGCAGCGTGATGCCACAGCCCGGGGAGCACAAAGCCGCTAAACTGGGCAAGGGAGGCCGTGCCCACATCCACGTTCCAAAATAAGTCTGGCCGCTTCTCTCTTGGGTTCAACTTGGAGCTGAGTCAAGTTCCAGAGAAGGGAGTCTGGCCACACATTTGCAGGGAGGACTGAGATTCAGTCATTCATTTGTTCATTCGTTTGTTCATTCAACAGCCACTGAATGTGTACGCGGTTTCCAGCCCTTCCGCAGGCCCTGGGACTGCAGGGGTGGATGATACGGTATTGCGACAGTCACAGTGGCGGCAAGAAGAAATGTTTGCGTGGTGCTGACTGCAGGCCAGGGTCTCCCTAAAGTGCCTTACTTGTATCAGGTCATTTATCCCTCACAGCAACCCTGTGAGCTGGATACTATTATTATCCCGGTTTCACCAAGAAGAGGACTTAAAGGCACAGCATGTATGTGACTTGCCCAGGGTCACACGGCCACAGAGTGGTAGAGCCAGGGTTTGAATACAGGCCATCTGGATCCAGAGTCTTCCTAATGGCTTTGTTGCACAGATATAACTTGAACAAGTACATGGCTGAGGTGAGTTCAGTGACTATGATTGCTAACAAGAAAATAAAAGGGAGCATTGTAATGGTGACGGGGGTTGAGGCAATCTTAGATTCAGTGGTCAGATAAGGACTTAGGTGGAGAGATAGTGGTGACAAATGATCCAAGACCTGGCAGGGGAGGAGGATCATATTAGCATGTAGACAATCTCTGCTGAGTCCTAAGGGTCCCAGCACATAGCTCAGGGCCACTCGTGGACCGTTTTTGTCCGGGACCAAGCACCCACATGCCTCAACCAGAGCCCTAGGAACCCCCAGAGCCAATGCTCCTCAGTGAGGGGTATGCAGAGAGAGGCCTGGACGCAGGCTGGGGGGAGCCCCCTAACAGCTGGATGCTGGGTCTTTCAAGGACTGGGTCTGTTGGCTTCTATTTGATATTCACACACTCGCACAGGCACAAAAATATGTATGAATACCCCCAAATCCATGTGCACACAATTCCCCATTCAGAGTCTCACCTGCCCAGTGCCTCGCCTTCTCTGAGCTCCCTAGAGATGTTCCAGGCCCAGACCCACGCCCTAAAGTCACACCCTGGAAAGTGAGACCCTGGAAATGCATAGGGAAGGATTGGGGTCAGAAGTTGCTTTTCACTAGTGGGGCATCGATCACTGAAGGAGATTATTTGGACTCTGACAATATGCAATTAAGCAGGACATCTGTCACTTCATGAAGGGCCTGCAAGGAATGGAGAATCCCTGGCTTCCTGGCTCCAGGCCTCCGTGCAAAGTTGAGGTACAGGCAGAAAGCGCTGTAGTGATACTTCTTGGGCCAGTGAGTTTCATGCAGATCACCTAGGGATCTTGAGAAAATGACAGATGTCTGGAACTTTGATTCACCGGATCCAGAGTGGAGCTGAGATCCCATGATTTTGTCAAGCATTCCAGGCAGTTCCGCTGGTCACTACCCTGAAAAGCTGCACGAAGTGGCACGAACACTCTGTCTTGCAGGACAGGGCACGCTGGACCTTGGGTTGGCGCTGGCCAGCCTAGCCCAAGGCATTGGTTTAGCAAATAAATGGCTACTTGCATCCCACTTCTTTAGAGCACGACCCCTGTGTTTGGCTGGATAAAGCACTGTTCCACAGTTGGGGACACTGTCTCCTCCCCCACACAGGCTGCTACCGGGGTGGGGAGCCCTCCTTCCCAAACTCCTTGCCCGGAGCTCTTCCTACCTTTCCAGCACTTCACCAGCCACTCAGGGTCACAGGACAGCATCGCTTTGCAAAATCCACTTCCCAACATCTCCAGGTCAGGCCCCACAGTGACATTCAATCCTTCCTGGTTAATGAGAAAAAGGAAAAACAAAAAAACAAACAAACAAAAAAGCCCCGATTCCCGGCAGGCTCCAAACCACAGATCAGTTACACAATCATGAGCAAATAACCTTCCAGGTCAGAGGCTGTCTCCATGACATGTGGTCTGACGGACCCCTGGTGCTGGTCGATCTCTGACAGCCACAGAGAAGGGAGGCAGGCTGGTCCCAGGCAGGAAGGGGATTTGACGAATGTGAAAGCCTGGTCTTCGGCTGGTACCCCAAGTCCCCAGCTTTGGCTTGGGCGTGGCTAAAAGTGAGAACAGCAGAGCAGTAGGACTCTGAAGAAGGACTGTCCTACAGGCCCTGCAATTCCTGGATCGGAACTCAGGCCGAAGCCTGGGCCTTGGATGTTGTGAACTTTTGTAGTTGTTTTCATTCTGGCCCAGGAAACAAGTCACAGTTACGTTGGTTGTGTCCAGTCTTCCACAGGAGACCATTGACTTACAGATGTAATTTAAATTCAGAGTTCCGTCTTGAAAGCAAGGTGTATTTGTCCTTCTAACTTGCTCAGACTGGCTTTCAATGGGCTTGAGAGATGGGTGGTAAGTGTTTAGGCTACAATTCCTTTGGACAAAATGGATTGACAGGTAGCAAAAGCTGAAAACAGTTCTCAGGCCCTACGGCTTTGAGCTCAAAATAGGCCCTGCAGATCTGAACCTCTGTGTAACCTTTGATTCATCCAACTTTCCAGGGAAGAAGCCATTACAGACCAATTTACAGATAGGAAGACTGAGGGCCACTCGATGCATTAGTCAGGGAGCTGACCTCAAACCACAAGCTCCCGGTTCCAAATCCTGAACCTCCCACCCACCAAGCGCCTCTCCTTTAGCCCTAACAGGGCACACAGAGAGTCAGGCCTCTTTCTTCCCCCAGGCGTGACCCCGGGGTCAGGGCCCCGGCTCCCCAGAGGTGTGAATACCAGCTTCGTTTCCAGGAACACTCTGATGTATGACCTTCAGGTTTGTGCTCCTGGCATGAGTCAGCAAAGGAAGATTGCAGCTTGGAGAAGTCTCCAAGTTCCCTGGTCCAAAAAAACCCAGCCTGGGAAACGCGATGGCAGAGAACAGACATCAGAACCGACAACAGGGCTCGAGAGGAATGTGCTGCCTGAAGCCTGTAAGGTCTGTCCTTGGAGCGCCTCGGTTCCTTCTGTCCCTCGTGTGAGAGAGATCAACGACTGCATGCTCCTTAGTAAAGGAGACTGCCTGTCCTCAGCCCTTGAATGAGAGAGACTGTCTGGCGAGTCACCGCAAATCCATAATTTCCCTCTTGTTCCAGGTCCTGGGAAGCCTGGAGCATTGCGGTTTCTATCTTTGGACTCTCATGAGAATCCTAGATCTTTTTTTTTTTTTTTTTTTTTATCAGTGTTTAAACGTTTATATCTTTTTGAGGGAGAGAGGCAGAGAGAGAGGGGAACAGAGGATCCGAGAATCAGGCTCTGTGCTGACAGCAGAGGGCCTGACCAGGGGCTCGAACTGACAAACCGTGAGATCATGACCTGAGCCAAAGTTGGACGTTCAACCGACTGAGCCACCCAGGTGCCCTGAGAATCCTGTATCTTTAGATCAACTCCAACTCCTCTGAGCTAACTTGCACGGCACCCCACTGCCAGCTGATGAGGTACAGGGAGCTGGGGCCTCAGTTCTAGATCAAGGGAAGTAGGGCAGCAAAGGGTTACCTTTAGAGAGGAGCTCTGAAGAGACGATCAGTTTCTAGGTCAGGGAAGAACAAGCGAGGAAGAATCCTAAACGGGATGGAAGAATCTGAGCTTGTCCTGTAGATTTTTATTGCCTTTCCCTGAACTAAGGAGGCAATCGGTAGACCCTGGGGAACAATCCATGTGAAGTACATGACTATACGTTCTACCACTTTCCAGCTGGACACCACTGGCCTTTATGCACAGTGTAAACAAAGGGTAGACACGATCCCCACCCCCCTACGTAAAATAGAAGGAATTACTTAATGGTTACCTGTCCGTTTTCTCATTTTTGTCTCAGCCATGAGAAAATCCGGGTGTGACTTTCATGCCTGCTGATGGGAATTCTCTTGTTTGGAGCTGTTCTATGCGTATCTTCTTTCCTTCTCAAAAGTTTCTGGTCTTTCCTTTTTCTATTTGCCATACCTGTGGTTCCACATGTGCCTCTAAACTGTAAGCACTCCCCATTCTTTTGGTAAGCAGTGTGGATTTGCACTGAAAATAGAGACCTGGTCTGCTCTACACCACGAGAATATTCTTCTCGGTGCCCCCAGGTACAGTGTCTGAAGAAGTGCCTTACTAAAAATTCAGTGAAGAGCTAATCCTTAGAGGCAAGGACCCAGGTCCTGCCACCCTCCCCCTGCCAGTGGCAATGAGGCAGTAAGTCCCCTCCCAGCGATCCCCCCCCCCCCCCGCCCTGATGGTCCTACTCGCTTGGGAGAGAACCCTACCCTCTATTCACTTCTCAGTGTCCAATCCTCTCATCTATTTGGTAATTCTTTGCTGTACCCGTTCAACAAATACTCATCTAACACTTACTAAATATGAGGTGCTCTCTCTTGGCAATTCAGATACAAAGAAAGCTCATTTTTACATAAATACTTCAGTAGGTTAAAGTGGCCCTTGGTCCGTTCGTGAAATATTTTCTGATCTCAGTTTGTGAATGGCATACATTGAAGCTGGAATTTGCTTTCCTTCCCCAGTTTGCTGCATGGGCTCCGTATAACCTCAGCTCCACCTACCCTGAGGTTGCTGGAAACCAGTCCTGGTCATGAGCAGCGTTGCTGGCCAACAGGGCAACAGAACCCTGCTCGGAGGGAGGTTTTACTTGCTGACTGGGTGCCTCTGCATAATCCGACAGGGTGGCACCTGTGATCTGGATGACACTGCATAGTTTGACAGGGTGTGAAACTCACCTTTGGGGAGTTTTCCTCTTGTCTCCATAATAATGGATAGTGTGGACCCATGTTAAGGCGAGGATGTCACAGAAGGAAGGGGTTGCTGAACGTGAAGGGATTGAGACCTGCCCTGTGGAGAGGGACACAGCCTGCCTGGCCATCGCCTCCTCCGTGATGCTGGCATACGTCACAATGTCAAATCATTGTCCTAAAAGTATGCAGGGAGGGAAGGCTTCCCTTCGTCCTCAAGATCACCCTAGTGATGATAGGGAGGCCACGGCCGGTTGGGCAGGGTGAAGGGACTCCTGGTCTAATCCTTGTTACCGATGTGGGACACCGCCGGACATTACACTCTGGTGGTGAAAGATTTCCTGGTGCAACTCACGGACAACTAAAAACAGTACCTGGGGCACCTGGGTGGTTCAGTCGGTTGAGCGTCCGACTTCAGCTCAGGTCATGATTTCGCGGTTCGTGGGTTTGAGCCCCGCATCGGGCTCTGTGCTGACACCTCAGAAGCTGGAGCCTGCTTCGGATTCTGTGTCTCCCTCTCTCTCTGCCTCTCTCTCTCTCAAAAATAAATAAACATTAAAAAATAAAAATAAAAACAGCACCCACGTCAGACGGGGCTGGCCTAGCCATGGGAAGGCACGTAGGGCAGGAGAGCTTGGCAACATGCCATAGTGGCAACATGTGGGGGAGAAGGAGCTGGGTCTCCCGGAGGCTGAGGTCTACTGCTCTGATGCAGACTGGCCTCCACTGGCCTCCCTGGGAGGCTGTGGTGTCCTCACTGCAGAAGGAAGGGTGTGATTTGGCCCTTTCCATGGCTGACTCTGACCCGATGCTGTGCTCTTAGGCAGGACAGAGGGTGTCCTTCACTACAGACTGGACCAGAAACCCTCGAGCCCGGCTGTCAACTTCTTGTCACTTCCTCATCCCCATAAGCACATCCCTTTATTTCCCTCCGTCCCCCTGAAGGAATGAGTCAACACCGTGGTGTGCAGTGGGGAAATGGGCCATGAATTCTCTTTCGGAGCAGCAGAGAGCTCAGTGGGAAGCCAAGGAGGCGACCTCCTCCTCAGGCTGGGAATTCACAGACGGCCAGGAAGGAGGAAGAGCAGGAAATGTCATTCCAGAGCCCGTCCTGGAGGAGGATCACACAATCCTCCCCTGAGCCGTGGTCGTTAGGCTCATCCCTCTTCCAGTTGCTGTAGGCAAGCCTCCCTCCCGTCACGTACATAAACCGGCCTTCAGTCACTTCGTCCGTGATGCCCAAGAAGGCAGGGCTGCCGGCCATATCCTGGATGGCTTTATTCTCCTCAGCGTTCTTCGGCGTGGCCACGGTGCCCTGGAGCTCGGCGCACTGGGCCTTCACTTTGAAAAAAGGCATTCTTTCACCGTTGGTCACGTAGAACTTCTTCCCAGGTGTTTTGCCCAAGGAGAAGGCTTGCACTGAAATCACAATGGAAGGGATAGGTTGACTGGGCTTGGAGCTCGGCCCAGGAAACTAGGCGAAAAGCCCTTCCCTGGGAACTCAGGACTCAGAGAAATAGTCCCGTGTTCAACCATGGAGTCAGATCCTAGTAAGGGAGCACTCCTCAGCGGCAGAGCAAGCCCCCGGCAGAAAGCTTGCACTCTCCTGGGACATCCCGCCCTCGAGAGGAATGTCTGTATAAACCGTCCCAGTACAGGGGACATAGGGAAGGGTGCTTGGGCCACCCTGCCAGGCTCGGGCACCAGACGTGGATGGACTGCCATCTGAGACCAGGGATTACTGGACAAAGAGCCAGGATTCTGGAGGCGCAGACCTTCACGTGCAATCCTTCCTCTGTTACTTCCTAGCTGTGTGACAGCGAGTGAATTACCTACACTTTCCGGACCTATTGTTCCTCACCTGTAAACAGAATGGGTATAATATGCACAAATAGGGCCACTGGGAGGATTGAATGAAACCATATTACGAGATAATGCTAACCTAGCGCAGGCCGCGGTGTGTGATAAGTGTTCATAAATGTTAGCTTTCGGGCGCCTGGGTGGCTCAGTCAGTTAATTGTCCAACTTCAGCTCAGGTCATGATGTCATGGTTTGTGGGTTCGAGCCCCGTATCAGGCTCTGGGATGCCAGCTCGGATCCTGGAGCCTGCTTCAGATTCTGTGTCTCCCTCTCTCTCTCTGCCCCTCCCCTGCTCAAGCTCTTTTTCTCTCTCTCTGTCTCTCTCAAATATAAATAAAAACATTAAAAAAAAATTTTTTTTAAATGGTAGCTCTCGTCTACCCTCCCCGAAACCTAGGGCACTCTGAAGAAAAAGGTGACAGCCAAGAACACACTGGGGGCAGAAAACAAGCTTACACTTTTTGACATGGTCCAGTTCCGATTTCAGTCTCCTCATCTCTGCCTCCAGGTTAGCCAGCTTAGTCTCCACAACTACAAAACAATAGGGAGAAGGGTATTTATTGGGAAGAGGAACCCTAAATTGGAGAGGAGAGTATTTTGCCAAAGCGGAGTGGGGGAGGAGAAAGCTTACTGAAGAGTATGCTTATTCTAAAAAATAAGAAAACAAAAAGAAGCAAAAAACCCCTGCATTCCTGCCTTCTGAGATATACTTAGTAGCTCTTGTAAACTGTGACTCAGAACTAACAATAGTAATAATAGTAATAGTGATGATAATAATAATAATCAAAACTTGTAGGGGCGCCTGGGTGGCTCAGTTGGTTAAGCCATCTGACTTTGGCCCAGGTCATGATCTCATGGTTCGTGGGTTCGAGCCCCGCGTTGGGCTCCGTGCTGACAGCTGGGAGCCTGGAGCTTGCTTCAGATTTTGTATCTCTCTCACTCTCTGCCCCTCCACCACTTATACTCTGTCTCTCAAAAATAAATAGACATTTAAAAAACCTTGTAAATTATTATGGCTCTGGATCCTGTTGTTCACATATTGCTTAAAATGTTGCAGTATTATCGTTATTTACAAGAAAAAGCCCAACTCGTTATTCTCCTTTTTGATAACTTTTTCTTAATCATTCTCTTTCATTTCTTATTCTAGGCAAACTTTTTTTTTAATTTTTTTTAAATGCTTATTTATTTCTGAGAGAGAGAGAGAGAAAGAGAAAGACAGAGCATGAGTGGGGGAGGGGCAGAGACAGAGGGAGACACAGAATCCGAAGCAGGTTCCAGGCTCTGAGCTGTTAGCACAGAGCCCGATGCGGGGCCCGAACCCACAAACCGTGAGATCGTGACCCGAGCCAAAGTCCTACACTTAACCGACTGAGCTACCCAGGTGCCCCTAGGTAATACTTTTATAATTTTTTATAATTAATACTTTTATAATTTTATAAATTATATTTTATACTTTATACTTAATACTTTTATAATTTTGATGGGCCAGCTGGCAGATATTAACAAGAGGTCATCATTTTACTTTTGTTGTCACCGAATTTACTTCATTTTACCCTGAACGGGGGTTGCCACGACATTCCCCGGGATTCAGGGGTCCTAGGATACCCACCGTTTCCACGCCACGCTTTTGACGATAGACATAAACCCCACTCTCGAGAGGACATCGTTCCTGCCTCTCAGCCTGGAGCTGCTTGCAGACTACATCCGCTGAGGAAGAGGCAGGCCCGTGTCCCACAGAGGCCTGGGGTGGGAGGGGGGTGACCCGGCAGGATTGGGAAGGCTGCACTCAGGCAGCACTCTCAGAGAAACGTGTGTGCTGGATGGGCAGCAGTCGAGCATCTTCCAATGGGGCAGCAGGAAAAGAGCCACCTCCCACCTGGCCCAGGAGTCCCCAGGGTCTGGGGTTCCCTAGGCCCACACTGTGCTGGGGTGAGCTCCTTACCTGAATTGTCTCCACGGTCTCCTTTGGTGCCCTTTATTCCTGGAGCCCCAGGAGGCCCTGTGTTTCCTGGAGGCCCCATTTTCCCCGGAGGGCCCTGCAAGCCTCTGAGCCCCTGCCCTGTTGTAAGAGGAAAGAAAAGTGATCCAGGGGCTGTGGCTCATTCCCTTTTTCCAGAAGTTCAGTTCGATTTACAATGACCCCAGAAAACCTCCAGTGAACCAGTGGTGACCCAAGAAAAAAGATCTTCCTGCATTCCAGGGGACAGCCTGTCCTCCGGGCCAGCTCCCTGAACAGGCAGGACACCGCTGTCTGCAAATAACCATGCATCACGGATTCTGGGGTGGAAACGTGATCCTAGAGAACCAGAGAAGCATCTTTGCTTTGGAGAGAATGACCTTTCACAGGAATGATTCTGAGCGAGTCACTGCCCAGCACGATGACAGGTGAGCCTCGTCCTGTCTCCGCTGGGTCCCTTACGGGGAACAGTCTGGTGTTGGGGGTAAAGATTTAAGCAGCCTGTCCTGTACCTGGTTCCCCCTTTTCTCCCTTGGGTCCATCTCGTCCATCTCTGCCTGGGATGCCACAGGCGATCGCTGAGCAGGTCTTCAGGGCATCCTCGGAGATTTTTATTTCTGAGCTGGATGCTGTCAGCATGCACAGAAGGAGGACAGGAAGTGATGAAGACAGGAACATGGTCCTCACCTTAGAGTGGAGAAAGTCAAGGAAAATAATTCTGTCTCATCTTGTTCAGTCAACCTTTGCTATCACCTCTGGTGCGCTGGACCCTGTGTTGGGGGCAGCAGACCCAGAGGGGACTATTATAGCCCTCGGCTCTGAGTTACTCTCACACCACAGGGGAAACACACAAGTAAAAAGTCGTAGAGGTGCTAAAACAAAGGTAATGTAACAGAGTCATATACACAAGAGTAACACAACAGGGGCCCATTCTCCCTGGGGCTCCAGTGCCCCTGTGGGTTCAAGCCTGGGTAGCTTAGGCCACCCTGTGCATGAGGGCCCATGGGATCTGGAAATCACAAATTAGCCCCGCTCCCAGTGGCCTGGCAAAGGCAGAGAGCTGATCGCCTGTGTGAGCTTTGACTCTCTTTCTTGACTCCCTTGAGGAGTCTTGAGGGCCAAGGGAACCTCAGTTTCCCTCTTCTTCCCCTTCCCATGGGCCCTAAAGTTAGACAAACTCTAGCAGATGCCATGAGGCAGGACCCGGTTTATGACATCCGTTCTCTCATTTCATGTAAAAAGTCCGTCTTTCACTCCAGGCCCCATCCGCCCTCAGGATCGTGTACAGCTGTTTCCCCCACAGCTTGTCAATCATCTTGTAGCAAGTGTCTCTTTTGTGACAGGCACTTGGTGGGGGCTCAGGACCCAGAGTGCCCTGAGGCAGGGTTCTGACCCTCAGAACAGAACCTCTTTCGGTCCTCGATCCTGGCCAGATGAGACGGATTTTCTCCTTCCCTTGGCTTGAGGTTTTCCACTGAGAGGTCACATTTGCCAGCCAGAACCCAGGCTCCTAAAATTTCTGTTCACGCTGGAGCTGGCATGCTGTCAGGTCTGTTCTTTCTCCTGTCAGGGTCCTCTGCATGCTGCCCAGATGCCTCCCCAGCTCTGTGCCCTGATCCCACCGCCAGATTCTCATCCAGCTTTTGCTCAAGCTGGCCCCCTTTCCAGGAAACCTTGGCAGCCGCTGGGCCTCTCGAGGCTCTAATCCCAGTGTCCCCGGGCCTTGCTCCCTAACTCCTGAATCTGCCCTTGCCTTCCCTGGCCTGTCAGCTGCCTTAACCCTTCCCTTCCTCCAGGACTCAGTGAGAAGTAATAAGTTGGAGGAGAACTTTTTTTTCTTTTTTTCTTTTTAAAATTTTTTAATGTTTTTATTTATTTTTGAGACAGAGAGAAACAGAGCATGAGCAGGGGAAGGGCAGAAGAGAGAGGGAGACACAGAACCCAAAGCAGACTCCAGGCTCTGAGCCATCAGCACAAAGCCTGACGCGGGGCTTGAACTCACAGAGGGTGAGATCATGGCCTGAGCTGAAGTCGGACGCTTAACTGACTGAGCCACCCAGGCGCCCCTGGAGGAGAACTTTCTTGATCACATTCTTCTCCTCCCTTCTGCTTTCTATCTTTTTTCTTTTTTCTTTTTTTTAACTTCCCCTAATTACGCTGGAGGCCAAAGTCAGGGCTTAAACATGTTGCTGGCGGACACACCCCACTTCCATTCTTCTCTTTGGCTGGAAAGACCACCCTTTAGTTCACAGAAGGTCAAGTGGACCCTGGAAGGATTCAAATGCCCCAGGTCAGCTGGAGATAGAGGCCCTGAGTGGACCTGAACCCCCCACCAAAGTCCCTGCCCGGACCTCATACGATCAAGTCGAGTGGCCAGACCCCTGGCCCGGGGCCTTTACCTCTGTCCTCCAGGAATGACTTACTAGGGCCTCCTCAAAGCACTGAGGCTATGGCAGGGAAGCAGGTCCTCCAGCCCAGGGACGTCAGGCCCAATTAACCTGGTGACCAGGGACAGTGCCGGACTGGCCTTCAACCCCAGATTAATAAACAACTGTCCTTAGAGCCGCTGTGCACTGGGCAGCTCTCCAGGGCTGCTGGTGGGGTCGGAGGCTCAGCACTGGACAGCTCACTATTTTAATACCCTAAAGTCCTCCCTCCGTTGCCCCCTCCCATGCGCCCACCCCCACAGCTCCACCACTCTGACTCTCCAGACTCAGAGTCTAGCCGCTGGTTTCCTCCAGATATTCATTTCTAGAAGAGACACCGTTAGACGCTCTACCAAGCATGTGACCTCACGCGTATGCACACGCACATACACACACACCTACGTGAACAGGCACACTCCTCTGTGTCAGCTGCTCTGACTAGTTCACCCTTCCATTTGTGTTAGGTTTACTGCGGTGGGGGGGGGGGGGGGTTAACCACTGAGTCCCCTCATGCCTCCCTTTAAATGTCATCTTTGGGAGCGCCTGGGTGGCTCAGTCGGTTAAGGGTCCAGCTTCGGCTCAGGTCATGATCTCACGGTTTGTGAGTTCGAGCCCCGCGTCGGGCTCTGTGCTGACAGCCCTGAGCCTGGATTCTGCTTCGGATTCTGTGTCTCCCTCTCTCTCTGCCCTCCCCTGTTCACACTCTCTCTCAAGTCTGAATAAACGTTAAAAAAAAATTTAAGAAAAAAAAATGTCATCTTTGGATGAGGCACCCATGTCACAGAGGGAGCCACAGGGGAGGAAGTATTTGTAAATCACTCAAGTTCAAAGTTGAATGCAGGCACTTGCACTGCTGTTGCAGCCTAGGACACTTCCCTGTACCTCTGCATGACTGTTTGTTGTCATTCACATTTCAGATTAAATACTATCTCTGGAGAAGGGGCTTTCCTTTACCATTTAATTTTAAGTGGCCACTCTATCGTGTCTTCCTGGTTTAATTCTCTGCCTATAATTTCTCTCCCCGTAAAACTGTCTTGTTTACTTAATTGTATACTCCTTGACCACCGCACTCCTTTAGAACAAGAACTTCTCCAGAACGGGGCTGTGGTTCTCAGCTGTTGTGGCCCCACCCAGAAGGGTGCCTGGAAGCAGAGAGAGTGCTGGATAAACAATTACAGATGAACGAGTCCTTCCGCATCACCTCCTCAAAGCAGCCTGCCCGACTGCTCTCCAGCCACGGCTCACGTCAGTGCCCACTTTCCCAGATACCTTCCTGGCTTGTCTCCCAGGGTGCATCCCAGGGCTGGGCACCCAGGCAGAGTCCCCTGAGAGAGTCCCCTGGGAGGAGCAGAGACCCTGAGCAGGAGCAGGCACCAGACCAATCCACGGTTCCTCCGTGCCTGGGTTTCCAGTAGCGTCAGCTTCTTATCTCCCGAGCCTGACCAAGTGGCTTTTTTCAAGTCCCTGACCTGACCTTTGATTCCCGCCCTCCCCGAAAACTTACACTCACTCTTTGAAACACTTAGCCTTACCAAACAGCTCGAGAGGTTTGCTTTTTCCCTGGTGAGGAGTCGGGGCGGGGCCACTTCCTCTTGACTCTGCCTTGTGATTGGTGTTCTGGCTTCTCAAGGGTCTTCAGCTCTGTGTACTCAAGGTCACTATGCGCTGTGGCTCCCAGATTCCTGGGGCCCATCGTACAGAAGACCCCTCTCAGGGCTGTGTTTCCTGGTGCCATTGACACAACTTTGAAGGGCCCCGAGCTCAGAGGACAAAGACTATTCGACCCATGCAGCAAATGGGCAGACCTCCCAGGAAGGTGGGAATTTAAAACCGAGAGAATTACATAAAACCAGAACCCTACATGCTCCAGACTAGAGGAAAGGTGGCTGGGGAAGTAGGGGAGAGAACACGACTGGAGGAGGGAGGGATGAGCAGAGGGACAATAAGAAAGCCTTAACTCCGGTGGGGAAGGTCTTCCCTTGAAGATGCATATTCTTATGTCTGTCCTCTTGTAGGTCTGTGTTTTAATGTATGCTATTATTATTCTGCTATGATGACGATGATGATTTTTTTAAGGTTTATTTATTTTGGGGGGAACAGAATGAGTGGGGGAGGGGCGGAGAGAGAGGTAGAGAGAGAATCCTAAGCAGAGCCCCACTCAAGGGCTCCAATCTCACAGCCTGAGCGGAAATCAAGAGTCGGACGCTTAACTGACTGAACCACCCAGGTGCCCTCATGATTATTATTCAATTTTGTTATTAAGGCCAAGATGAAACATGATTTTTCATCTTGAGTTTCAAGATGAGTTTCAGCTCATCACAACCTGGTGCACCATAGGGACGTGCATCCTGGGCACGTCAGGATTTTCTCAGTTGGAGATCAGGTAAGTTTGAGTTCACTTTGTGAAAATCACCCAACACAGTAGGAAATAAGCAGAAAGAAATCTGCCTGGTACAACAAGCCTCAAAGCTAGTCCTCCAAGTATTGTTGACTCTGTGTTACAGATAAATTGATATTTTTCATTTTTTATTATTTTTAAGTTTTACTTATTTAATTTGAGAGAAAGAGCGAGCAAGGAAAGGACAGAGAGAGAAAGAGAGATTCCCAAGCAGGCTCTGCACTGTCAGCACAGGGCCCGATGTGGGGCTCGAACCCAAGAACCATGAGATCATGACCTGACCTGAAATCAAGAGTCGGACATTCAACTGTCCGTGCTACCCAGGTGCCCTGATGAATTGATATTTTTAAAAAGATGGTGAAAAGAAAAGAAAAGAAAAGAAAAGAAAAGAAAAGAAAAGAAAGGAAAGGAAGGAAGGAAGGGAAGGAAGGAAGGAGGAAGGAAGAAGGAAGGAAGAAAGGAGAAGGAAGGAAGGAAGGAAGAGGGAGGAAGAGGAAGGAAGGAAAGAAGGAAGGAAGGAAGGAAGGAAGGAAGGAAGGAAGGAGAAAGAAAGATTTAAATAATGAAATCAATGAAGTAGAATAAAGAAATCACTCTGAAGCTAATAATACAATTTTTAAAAACGATTCTTTGCAAAAACACAATAAATAATCTTGGCAAATCTGACCATGGTAGTTTGGATTATTGTTCCTGCTATTTTACTTCTCCATGTCATAGAATTCTATATCCATGCCCTTGGACATGGTATTTTGCAGAGCCTCCACTGGGGTATGTAGAGGCCCCTACATCCCAACCCCTGTGATATTTGGCTCGGCCGTGTGAGGGTGAGCAGACACAAAGGAGCGGTGCTTTAAATGCACGTGCAGGTTGAATCCGGCCTCTTCTTGGCTTTTCCAATCATGGGAAGAATATGTCCCCGCTACCACTAATATCAGAATAATTAGGTGATGTGGAGCACACACAAACCCACCTGAAAGCCAGAAGTAACTATTAAAGTCCAGCCCTGCATCACTGGTTAATAGCACAGTCTCTGGAATCTGACTTCCTGTATTCATGGCCCAGGTCTTCCTTGAACTGGCCGCATGACCTTTGGCAAAGCACTTTAACCTCTGTGTGCCCCAATATTCTTATTTGTAAATTGGGGATAATAACAGCATCTCCATAGTAGGGTCGATGAGGATTACATGAGTTAACCCAAGTGTAGAATCTGGCACCAAGTAAGTGTGATGAGAGTATCAGCTACTAATTTGACCAAGTAAGGTGTATCCCAGGAATGGAAGGATGGTTCAATATCAAAAAACAAATCCATGTAACTCACTAATTTAATATATAACAAGTTTGATTGAGAGTCTTAATGCAGATGTGTACAATCTGGAAGCTTGAAGCTCACCCTGTTCTCAAAACTAACACATGGTCTTACAATTTTTCATACTTTTTTTCCCCCAGATGCCGGCAATGCAAACTTTCTAGGGCTGATTTATTTTATTTTATTTTATTTTACTTTATTTTATTTTATTTTATTTTATTTTATTTTGGGGGAGAGGGGGAGAGGGGGAGAGAGGGAGAGAGAGAGAGAGAGAGAGAGAGAGAGAGAGAGAGAGAGAATCCCAAGCAGGCTCCACACTCAGTGTGGAGCCCGATGTGGGGCTTGATCCCACGACCTGGGGATCATGACCTGAGCTGAAATCAAGAGTCATATGCTCAACCAACTGAACAACCTAGGTGCCCCCATAGGGCTGATTTAAGACCCAGTCCAAATGATTATCGGCCTCCAGTTTTGTCGCTGGGATCTCCATTTCACCTGTGATTCATCACCACGCTGGCCAGAGGGTGTTGGCCAGGCTTGAGGCTGGGGTTTCTTGAAGTGAAGGGTGGGCAGTGGCCTTCTCTCTTGCTTCTCTGAGCAGGTAGGGGGTGGAGAGAATGATGGTGCCAGAGGTGGGCAATAGCCACTCGCGGGAGGAACCACATGTCAGTGGGGACACTGCTGCTTCTTAGCCCGCCCCTGACTGCTTGTTAGGTCCCTTTGTATGACTGATTTCCAATGACAGTTCCTCTCAGAAGCTGGGTCTTCAAGAAAGGACTCTGTGAGAGCCTCCAGCTGTGTGCTCCCTACCCTTAACATCAGGTCAGTGGATATTTCACTTCAGAGGTTCTTGTTCTTCGTGTTCCCAGGGGCAACCTGCTCATAAGTAGAGTTTAAACCTGGCTTGCTTCCATGACACTGACATTCATACAGGCCCTGGGAAACCCCATCCAGGTGGTGGCAATCCACATTGCCCTGGGACACTCCTGCTCATGGGTCCGTTCTCCCCTCCACCTCCCCGTGCCCCAGCCGGGTCAGCACATCAGCGACTGTAGAACAGGAAAATTTCCCCCTTCGCATTCCAGGGAAGGCGAAGTAATTTGGGCATCCCTACTCGCTAAGATTAGGATGCCAGGAGAGTCCCCTCCTCACGCCTATGGAAGGGATAGTTTCCACTGTGGAAGTAGGTATGGCATCCAAGGTGGGTCGGCCTCCTTTCCCCTCTTTAGTCCTTCTTATACTGACCAAAAGGAGGAGAGTCACCAAACCACCCATGGTGAGCCCTCTCAGGTTCCATGGTGCCATTCCTGGGATGTCTCTCCAACCTTAAATGGTGAGGCACGTAAAACCTCTTATTTTCATCTGTGGGCTCTAGATGCCAGTACCCAGGTGGTGTGGGAAATGACTTAACCACAATAAATGACTTTCAATGTTAACAGATTAAGTTAACACACGCTATTATGAATGGTTTTCCGTATACACTTAGTGCCCCCAAAAGATATTTATCGTTGAGCATCTTCAACAATGTATGGGGGCTCTTGGCCCATACAGAAGATTAAAATGATGTTCAAGGCATATAAATATTATAAGGAACAGGCAGAATTTCTGTCATCTGTAACAACATTCATAGAATTTACAAAATATAAGATAATTATATCAAAAATATTAAGGGCAAAGTGAGAATCCAAAAAGATGTTTGTGTATAAGATCAGCAAAAAATCAATAGCTTCCTTATAAACCAGGGATACTTACTTTAAAGTGGTAAAAAATAATACAGTAACCATAGCAAATAAAACCATAAAGTAAATAAAAATAACACTAAGAAGAAAGGAGAAGACATCAATTGCCAGAGGCTTAGATTGTTCGTCTATAAAATAGCAAAAATATGCTTCCCTTTTTTGCTTTTTTGAATTTTGGGGAAGCCCCAATAATTCGTATGCTGGGCCCTAAGCCCACGTGGCAGGGTGGCCTGATGAAAACTTAACATTTAAGAAAGATGAGAAATATTTCTACTCATTTCCACCTGGGCTGGTGGGGTTTGATCCACAGCTCTCTTTTGCCCAAGAAAAGATGCAGTGAGCGAGAGCATTTGAAGATATAAAGGTAGGAGAAGGGGGGACCTTTCTGGAGATGGGGCACATACGTGTCTCCTGCCCCCTCAAGCAAGTAGAGACGCAGTCTGATTCCCACACATCCCTGGAGCACGGGGACATGGTCCCTTTTCATGTAGACCTGAGGCTGAGGTGGCTCACAGAGGCTGGGACAGAGCCCCGAATGCCATCATCTTTGGGCTATGGAAAACATCCAGGTGGCTAAGTGGAAAGTGGAAGGCATGATATTACCACCCGCCAAGGGACCATGAGGACTTAGATCCGGCATTATCTTAACACCAGCCCTCAATGATGATGCCCATATGTTCTTCCAGGTGTTTTTTTGTAGCTCACCATACACTCGTACCATATGTGTGTACAACATATAGCTGCACCAGTTGGAAGCAGGTCACCTCTCCCATCCAACAAAGAAGGCATTTACCTGAGACCCCAACGGTCCATTTTTCAGGCAAGTGGGGGCTTGGGACCAGAGTTCATTTGATTTACAAAAATACAGAAATGTGTTGTTTCTCTTTCTTTCTTTCTTTCTTTCTCTCTCTCTTTCTTTCTTTCTTTCTTTTTTTTTTTTTTTTTGAGAGAGAGAGAGGGCACAGGTGAGTGAGGGGCAGAGAGAGAGAAGGAAAGAGAGAGAGAGAAGCAGGGCTCACCTGAAATGGGGTTCATGTTCACCCAGTTAAGGGCTCGAGCATACCCAGTGAGGGACTCTAAGTCACCAACCGTGGGATCATGACCCGAGCTGAAGTAAGATGCTTAATGACTGAGCCACCCAAGCACCCGGAAACGTGTTATTTCTTGAAACCAAAGCAATTAAAACTCACGTTAACGCAGTCATGATTTATTACACGGAAATCGCCTCTGTCCGGCAAGAGGTGACGTGATTGTGAGCATAAACTTCAGGTCCAGGTAGATAGGTGTGAATCCAGCCTCTGCCACTTGCCCCAAGTAATAAAACTCAAAACACTTAACTTCTCTAAGTTTCAGTGTCCTTGTATAAAAATGGGGAAAATAAGGCTGGGCCTATGGTGTTGGGTAAAGATGAAATCATACTCCAAAAGATGTATTAGAAGTGCTTGGCAAGTTTCTGGGTAACCAGACTCGGCACACTATTTACGTGCTCGATAAATAGCTCGTGGTGTGGGTGGTGTGAGCAACTTACAGAGACCCAAAACGGTGTGGGGATATGTTCGTCGGCAGGAAGGAGCTTGGATTATGTCTGGGGTCAGGGATGAGATCTTCCCTAGTGGAGTAAACTAGCTGCTTTTAGGTCAGGGATTTGAGCAGGCAACCCAAGACTCAAGGAAGTGGATAATCCGTGCCAATCGTCAGGGTTAGGTTGGCCTCCACCATGCTGGGACACCACCTTGCCCTCTGACCTCAGGGAGACAGAGACCGGATAATCCCAAATGGGTCCTTAGCTCCCGCATTTGGAATTCCCCAGAGTTCCACCTGTCTCTATCATTATGCTTGACCAGAACTGCTAAATCTTGATGGGGCTGGGCAGGTGGTAGTCTGCAGAGTTAAGAGTAGGGGAAGCCAGGAAGCAGCCACCTTCTGTGTGATTTTGGAAGGAACTTCCATCCCGGGGCCTCACTGTTGCCATCTAGAAATGAAGGGACTGGACAAGAAGAGGAAGAAGGAGGTCTCCGTCTCTTCCAAAGGGCAAAGTTAGGAGTGGGGCCCAGAATGCATTACCGGGAAGGGCTCAGGGGGAGTGTCAGACTGATTCATGATGTGGGTGGGGATTCAGGGCCTGTCGGGGGAGTGGAGTGGCTAAGCATGCCTCCCGCCCTAACAGCCACAAATACAATTTTGTTGGAAAGGGGCATCTCAGAGATCAGGTGCATCTTCAGGATGGAGGCCGAAAGGCAAGGCAGGGCCCTATCTATCCTGTGGCCTGGGCGCCCGCTCAAAACTCACAGATGGCCAGGCGGTACTGCAGGCAGTTTTTGTTATTCCACTGCCCGTCTGTGTACATCTCCACGCACTTCTCTTTGCCCCCACCCCTGGGCTCCCCTGGGTACCAGTTGGTGTAATTCACGGGGGCCCCATCCAGGTAGCAGAAGTCTCCAGGGCTGGGGCCCTCCTCCAGGCCCAGGTAGGCGTAAGTGTTGTGCTTCCTCACGATGCTGGCGATGGCTTCGTTCTCTTCTGGGCTCGTCGGGACAGCAATGCGGCCACCTGCTCTGGCACATGACTCTCTAATGACATCAAAATTAACCGACTGCCCGTTGGTGGAGAAGACCTTTTCTCCCACTACCAGCATGGACTCCTGCAAACTTAGGACTGGAGCAGAAGAACCGAGTCAGGCCACAGACCGCTCTGGATCTAAGTCCCTTCCCTCACTCGGGCTCTCGGCCTTCACGCCCTCTCTGCCTCTCCTCCCTCTACCAACCCCAGTCTTCCCAAATTCCCCTCCATGCTCTCATCATCCCATTCATTTGTTCACCCATTTAACACCTACTTATTTTCCACCCATTTAACAACTGCATTTTCCTGGGGCTCGACAGAAAGCAACATAGGCAGAGACTTTGCACTCCCCTGACATAGGGAACTGATCTGTGTCTACCTCTGGCTTTCTGAGTCATTCAAAGACATCAGGAAAGGGAAAGTTTCATTCTTTTCCCCCAAGACCTGCATATCCATGCCTGTTTGTCAAGTCTCTAGGGTCTGGGGGCACCTGGGTGGTTCCTTCTGTTAAGCGTCCAGCTCTTGATTTTGGCTCAGGTCATGATCTCACAGTTCGTGGGATCGAGCCCCGAGTTGGGCTCTGCACTGACAGCATGGAGCCTGCTTGGGATTCTCTCTCTCTCCCTCTCTCTCTCTCTGCCTCTTCCCTGCTTGCTCATGCATCCTCTCTCTGTCCCTCTCTGTCTCAAAATAAATAAACTTAAAAAAAGGCTCTAGGTTCTGGAGCCTGATGCTGGGCAACAGAGGAACTTATGGGAGACCCTCTGTGCTAGAGGCCCTGGGGAGCCCCCTTACCTCCCATGGCCTGCTGGATCTGATGTCTCAAGTCACGGAGCGTGGTTTGGAGCTCCTCGTCTAGAGAAGCTGGAAGCCCTGTCAAGAGATTCCCACCCAAGATGAGGGCGAGCCAACAAAGACCCCCCCACTAGCTGCCAAGCAGGCATGCTGCCAGCTGCAAGCCTGGCATTCTGCCCTTTGCTTGTCCGTACCCACCACTCAGGCCCTGGAGTATGGGTCCACACGCACTGCATCCTTTGACGCAGCCCTGCACCTGCTGGACCCCTCCCTGCGCGTCTTTCCTGCCTGTCCTTTAATGGCTCTGTCTGCCCACTCCTATGGATTTTTCCGGTTTGGACGCAAGCTCCCTTCCCTCACCCTCCACCAAAAGCAAACCTGGCTCTTTCTGCAGCCTCCTGATTGAACTTGGTCACCGCTCTGAGCTTTGGAGTTCCGCTCTGTGTGGGGGGCTCCCATTCACCTCATCTGCCTGGACCCCACCTAGCTCCCTACACCTTTCACAATGCCCCCCAGTGCCTCAGCCCTAGGAAGTGCCTTCCCTGCCTCCCCTGCTGTCCCCACCCCACCCCTGACGCCCTGCCCGTCCCAATGTGTGGAGCGCTCTCGGCACCCACAGTCCCTCCCTGTGGCGCACTACTTAGGCATCTCTGGCTCCTCTCCTCGGCCTCATCTTCTCTTACTTAGGCTGAGCGCCATGACTTTCGGGGACCTCCACGGTTCTGTCTGATCCCCATCATCCCGCATGTAGCTGGTCACGTGGGCGCAGTGCCCGTGTGGATGCGGCCCGCTCACCTGGAGGGCCTCTCTCGCCAGGCTCCCCCTGTACTCCACGCTCTCCAGCGACACCAGGGGCTCCGGTCAGCCCATTAGGCCCGGAGCAGGCTGGTGTTACTCCAGGCGGGCCCATCGGGCCTGGAAAGAGAAGGGGACACTGATCTGTCGTATCCACCACCCACAGCCGGGCTGGGGCTGATGTGAAGTGACCTCCCTTATCAGCCGAGCTGACTCACCTGTCACCTCATGGGCACTTTGAGGGTAGACTCTCCAGGGCTGCTCTAGTCTAAGGCCCCCCAGGGACCGCCCACCATGCCCACCATCCGGCCGACCGTTGGACCCAGCCCAGAGCCCTGGACGGGTGGGCCTCCTGAAGGCAGGTCACTGTCCCTCGGCTGAGGCTCGGCCTCTCACTCAGTACCTGGAGGCCCAGGGTCTCCTTTGATGCCGTCTCTCCCATCTCTGCCTGGCAGGCCGTGGGATCCAGGAGTGCCAGGGATGCCAGGACTTCCGATACAGACCTCCTTCACCTTGTACTCAGTGCCGGAAGCCATCAGCAAGGCCAGAGTGAGGACCAAAGAGGACAGCAACATGGCTTCTGTCGCAGTGGTTCTTCCTGCAGAAAGAAAGGGCCACTGGCCCATCTGAAGCATTTGCAAAGGTTTCCCCCTTGCTGGGCTTTGTCAAGATTCAGGCACAGCGCCAGGCCCGAGGGCTCAGGCAGGTACAGACAGGACTTTGAGAAAGACCCCAACTATCCTTGGAAACCCCCGGCCTCCTCTGCAGTCTCATGCCTCACCTCTCGGGCTGGAGGCCGTGTGGCACCTGGGCTGGTGGGGAGGGCCTGGGCTGTCAGGGGGCCTGGCTTCTAATGCAATCTCTGGTCATACCTCGCTGTGTGACCGCAGGAACTCATGTCACCTGTCTTGACTTCTGCTAAAACTTCTGTGCCCTGGAGACAATCCTGACCTGTCCCTCTCAGGCTTTGGGGTTCACTCCCTCTGTTCCTATACTCTCAGCTACCCTCTTGTGGGGTCTAAGGGGCCATGTTCCTGAGGATAAACAATAGATGACCAGTGTCAATGATAGGACATCCCACGCCCCCCCCCCCTCCTGCTGCTGGGGAGTCTCCTTCTCCTTGGCAGGCTGTCCTCTCCCTCACTGGCAGGGAGTTTCCAGGGAGAGTGGATCTGGCCGAGGAGCATGGCAGAGTATAAGGATATTCTCAAGCCCATCTTCCTGCATCCATAGTTATGATTCTGGGAACAACTCCCCGTGGTGCATGCGGAGGCCCCCTTCTTCCCAGGCTGACCCTTAGTTGCGCTTGTGATTGCTGGGCTGGCTCTCATGGCCTGTAACCCATGCACTGGGTAAGACGGGATGGGGCTAAACTTACCCATCCAACGGAGCCCACGGGGATCTCTGCCTTCAGGTCAGAGTGGAGAGGTGGGCAGCACCATTTATATGGATGCAGGCTACCAGGCTTCCTCTCCACCCCAGAGAGGCTCCTGTCACAAGGGCCTCTATTTGGGGAAGGGCCAGTAAGGAAGCGGCCATCTTGTTTACACAGCAACATTCCCTCTCAGGGCACTCAGGCTGGAGGGGCACTTAGAAAACTGGCTAAAGAGAAACTTCAGGCCTGTAAGCAGGGAAATGTCTCATGGGGTGGGACTCTGACTTCCCCAGCAGTGAAAGGGGAGAACACTTACATAGGCACCAGCGGGGGCACGCAGCAAAGGGAGCCTTCTCCCTCTTGGGCCTCGGCCCCGTCCTGGCTGGTGACACATTCGTAGAACCACCACCACCATCCCCCAGATGCCCACCAGCAGGAGACGACATACCAGGGTTGTGTTCTTTTCCCCGGGGAGCAAAAACCTACAAGAATGTCTCCATGTGACTCCTTTCCGGGGCCATTCCGGTTCTAGAGCCTCTTCAGCTCTTGGGAGGGGGCCATTTGGTTCCAGGCAGTACAGAGGCCACAGGCTTAAGAAGAGGGTGGTCAGGTGGAGCTAGGACAAAGTGTGTGTCATGGGACACGCCTCACCACCGAGCGGCTCATACACATCCCCTACTCCCCACCCCAGCCTCACAGCTCCTGCTTCTGGAGCCCATGGCTAAGTCAGTGGGCACATGGGTCAGAGTCGCAGGCAAACCCTTTCCATGTTCCCCTTTCCTCTGTCCTGGCAGGCTCAGCTGTGGGGAGGCAGGGCCGTGCCTGGAAGTCACAGGAGAGCAGCAGTTTCTGGTTTTGGCCACGGGTGATGTCTGGTAACCTGCAATGGAGATTAAGTGATAGAGGAGCATATGAAGCCGTAAGTGATGAGATCCCCGATTCAAGGCACCCGATCAGCAGGGAATCTCTACCTGTAGGGGTGCTAACAATGGGGAGCCAAGGCAAGAAAAAATCACCGTGCTTTCTTGTAAGCGGTTTGAGAAATCTCGGGGTCTTTGGGAAGAGTGCGAGAACAGCCAGAGCTCCCCCGGAGCCCTGCGGCTGCCTGCTGTGCGGTCCCACCCGTGGGTGCCGGCTGGGGGGATGGGGGAGCTGGAGCCAGCACAGGGCTGGGTAGGGGAAAACAGTTCCGTCGAGAGGACCTCAACGCGGTTTGGGTGAGGGATGACTGTTCTGCAGGTGAAGGAACAGGAACAGGGGTCTTGTTGGGTAGAAATAGAAGGACTTGGGGGAGGCAGCGGGGCTCTCCAGGGCCACGTCAGGGAGGGTGGGGATTTACAAGTCAGATGCACCTGCGTTGCAGTTCGGGCCAGCCACGTATCATCCATGTGGCCTTGGTCGTGTTATATAACTTTATCCACGTGGCCTTGGTCGTGTTATATAACTTTATCCACGTGGCCTTGGTCGTGTTATATAACTCTTTGAGCCTTGATTTGCTTTCTTAAATTATTATTTTGTCGCAATAGCAAGCTTACAGAAAAACTGCAGGGACAGTACTATTTTTTTTTTTTTTCCTGAGCCCATGAGACCAGGTTGCCAACAGGACACTCCATCATCCCGGTCTTTAATTTGCCTTTCACACAGACAGGTTTGCCTCTACAACCTCGATGTAGTCATCAAGGTCAAGAAATCCACACGGATGCAAATACTGTTTTTAAAGTATTTAAATATTATTTCATCCTTTAAGTCATTTGTGCCGCTTGATGCCGATATTTTAAAGTGCGGCATCCAAAAGTCTCATAAAATGATCCGTCGTTACCTCATTCTTCGTCTCATTACCTGGGCCCTGACCCTTCCCCTTCTGCAACTTTCTGACAGAGAATGCTCCAAGTTCCCCGAACTGGGGGTGCTTTTCCTGTGTCTCTTTGATCATGATTTCTCTCCTGTCTGGAGCGTTCTGAATGCCTTTCTGCCACAAAAAAAGAGAGAGAGGCAGAGAGAGAAGAAGGGAGGAAGGGAGGGAGGGAAGGAGGGAGGGAGGGAGGGAGGAAGGGAAGAAGGGAGGAAGGGAGGGAGGAAGGGAGGAAGGGAGAGAAGAAGGGAGGAAGGGAGGAAGGGAGGGAGGGAGGGAGGAAGGGAGAGAGGGAGAGAAGGAGGAAGGGAAGAAGGGAGGGAGGGAGGGAGGAAGGGAAGAAGGGAGGGAGGGAGGAAGGGAGGGAGGGAGGGAGGGAGGGAAGAAGGGAGGAAGGGAGGAAGGGAGGGAGGGAGGGAAGAAGGAAAAGAAAAATTAACACTGATACCATAACTCCACATAACCTTCAGGCCCTGCACAAAATTTGCCAAATGTGCCCCAGTAGTGTCCTTTATGGCAAAAGTTTCCAGTTTGAGATTGCGTGTTCCATTTAGTATTCATGTCTCATCTCCTGAAATCTGAAACAGTGTCAAAGTCTTTCCTTAACTTCCAGGACCTTGACACTTTTTGGTGGTAACAGGTTAGTTGAGGATGTCTCTCGGTTTCTGTTTTTCTGATGTATTGCCTCAGGATTAGAGTCAGGTCCTGCAACACCGGCAGGAACATCAGAAAACGATGCTATGTTCTAGCAAGTGCCCCGGTTTCAACTCAGCTCGGTAACGACGACGTCACTCAGATCATGTGGTTAAGATGGTGTGGGCCAGACTTCCCCCCCATACAGTTAGCTCTGTCTCTCTTTTGAACTAATACCCCTTTTGTGGAAACTACTCCAGTACTGCGTAAAGATCCCACTTCTCAAACTTGCCCTTTTTATTTCACGTATGTATTCATCTCAGCGTGGAGTCATGCTTGGGGCACACCAAACACAGGCCAGACGGAGGAGGATGGGGAGACTGTCACCTCAGGATACAGGTGATATGGGGGTGCGTTATCCGTAGAGAATTTAAAAACATTATTTACAGAGAATGTGTCAGCACGTTGCTAATAATGATGTTGCTAATAATGATGTCATCACCCAAACTGTCCTCCCCCTTAAAACACATTTGTTTCTCTTGGTTCTGAGCCCTGTTCCAGGACACCCTCTTTGTGAAGACACTCTCTTCACCCTGCCGGGGCCTGGCGGCCCATACGAAGCCACCTTCACTCCACCCTGTCCTCCCCGTGACAGGACACCTTCCTGTGCGGTCATCTCCTCACTCACTGTGGTTGGAGCCAGAAAGCGAACACTTCCGGAAGGATGGGCCAACCCCTGAGGTCTGGGCGAGCACTTCCAGGCAGATGTGACACCTCTACTGACTTACTGCTCAGGAAACTCCTCACCACCCCGTCCTCTCCCGCTGCCTGGGTTCTAGTTGAGTAAGGAGTCCGTAGGGCTGCCTGGAGCCAGCTATCATTTTGGATCATCCATCACTAAAGCTCTCTGAGATGTACAGAAGTAAATCCTCACTTGAGAATTCCTTCAGCTGAGGCTGAAGGAGGTTTTGTGAATTTTCTAGGTCTGTTTTTTTTTTTTTAATGTTTTACTTATTTTTGAGAGAGAGAGAGAGCATGAGTGGAGGAGGAGCAGAGAGATTGGGAGACAGAGGATCAAAGGCAGGCTCTGCACTGACAGCAGAGAATCTGATGCAGGGTTTAAACTCAAGGGGAACCATCATAAGGTGACCTGAGCCAAAGTCGGATGCTTACTAACTGAGCCACCCAGGCGCCCCCTAGCGGTCAGTTTGGATCATCACAAAAAGTCTCTGAGATCTCAGGAAGTAAATCCTCACTTGAGAATTCAGTCCGCTGAGGCTGAAGGAGGTTTCCTGAATTTCCTGGGGCACCCCCGCAGCGTTATTTATTACCCACCTCTCTTTTCATCCATTTTAAATCCTCTGCCATAATATTCTCACAGTCAGGGGGATGGGCTTATTTTGCTTGTACCTACAGGCAAAGAGATCGAGAAGCTAATTTACTGGCTAACCATGTAGGTCAAGGTCTAATCTCAGGAATCCAGGGGACAGCTCAACAACATGAAGGAAAAGAGAATTCAGGCTATTGTTTCCCCAGATCGTCAACACATCACACACACACACACACACACACACACACACACACATTGGTGCCTTGCCAATAAATGTCATTTCATTTAAAAAAAGAATTTACATAATAAATTAATCTATTTCTATTACCTAAAAATTCCACTTTGTTTAAAAATTCACATTACTTGTTTTTTTCTTCACACTCTGTCAGCATAGCCTTTCATCCTCCTCTCCACCATCAGCATTTTTAATACAATTTTGTGTGCCTTCTGAACTCTGGAGAAGCACATCATGTTTTAGGCTCTTTTTTTTTTTTTTTTTTTTTTGGCCTTTATTGGAATATACTTAACATATAACCTTGTGCGAGCTTAGGTGTTGAGACACTCACATATTATGAAATGATTGCCCCTGTAGCCCGGGCTAACACCTTCATCCCCTCACATATTTGCCATTTCTTTTTTGTGGTGACAACATTTTTTTAAACATTTATTTATTTTTGAGAGACAGAGAGAGACAGAGCATGAACAGGGGAGGGGCAGAGAGAGAGGGAAACACAGAATCTGAAGCAGGCTCCGAGCTCCGAGCTGTCAGCACAGAGCCCAACGCGTGGCTCGAACCCACGCACCGTGAGATCGTGACCTGAGCTGAAGTCAAATGTTTAACCAGCTGAGCCACCCAGGCACCCTGGAGACATATAACTTTTTAATATAAGTGTGTCACATGCAACATTTGGGACTTAGACTAAGAAATTATTTGTGTTTATCTGACGTTTCCGTTTAATTGGGCATCCTGTGTTGTATCTGGCAAACCCTGCCTGTAGAAGCTTGGGTGTGATCCACCTTCTGTGGGCGTGTCCTGATTCAGCATGCGATAAAGAGTCTTTATCATCCCCCAGGACACGCAGCCAAGAGGGGTCTGCTGCTGAAAGAGAGAGAGAGAGACCCAGACCCAGACAGAGACAGAGAGACAGAGAGAGACAGGGAGAAATGCTGATGATTGACTCTTTCCTTCTAAACGATGAACTGAGCCCCTCGTGGGATCCAGGTCTGGCACTGAATACCTGTCATCTGCAGTGGACAGAAAGGGGCACGCTTGGGGTCCCTTGGAGAGGGCAGGGTACACACGGACACGGGCTGCCCCGTACGAATTCCACCCTTTGTAACTGCTGGGAAGGAAACCCCTATTATGTCAACAGCAAGAGATGGGACTGGGCTTAATATATTAGTATGTTCAAGATCTAAGAAGTGACTTTAGGCCGACTTGGAAGGGCGAGGGGCCCCATGCAAAGAGGCCTGGGTCTTGGGAGGGGTGGCTGTGGGCAGGCTAAGCGGGCGGATATGCGACACGTGTGTGGGCCACACAGGAGGAAGCTAAGTGTCCGGAGGAAGAAGATAGCATTAGGGGACCCACTTTAGGAGGGGTGTCTGGAAAGGAGTCCCCTCAGAGCAGGTGACACTTCAGCTGAAGCCTGCGGGCCGAGAGGCAGGTGGCCATTTGAATGGAGCGCAAGAGCATCCCTGGCAAAAAACAACGGCATGTGCGGGGCGCCTGGCTGGCTCAGTCCATTAAGCAGCCAACTTGTTTTCAGCTCAGGTCATGATCCCAGGGTCATGGGATCAAGCTCCACATCGGGCTCTGTACTGAGCATGGAGCCTGCTTAGCATTCTCTCTAAATAAATAAATAAATAAATAAATAAATAAGAAAGAAAGAAAGAAAAAGAATGATATATGCAAAGGACCTAGAACAGGAATAAGCGTGGCCTGTTGGGGAAACAAAAGAAGACCAAGGTGGCTGGGGTATGGTGGGAGAGGGGAAGAAGAACCCAGAATGAAGGCAGAGAGAGAGATGGGCACTGGCCAGTGCGGGGGGGGGTCCTTGGATTTTATTCAGAAGGAGAACGGAGTTTACTGTGCCAGGTATGAGAGCAATCAGATTCATGCTTCTTTTATTTTTATTCATTAAAAAAAATAATGTTTTATTTATTTTTTAGAGACAGAGAGAGACAGACAGAATACGAGTGGGGGGCAGGGGGGTCGAGAGAGAGGGAGACACAGAATCTGAAGCAGGCTCCAGGCTCTAAGCTGTCAGCACAGAGCCTGACGCGGGGCTTGAACTCACGAACCATGAGATCATGACCCGAGCCGAAGTCAGACGCTTAACCGACTGAGCCACCCAGGCGCCCTCCTCCATGCTTATTTAAGAAAAAAATTTGGGGGGGGGGCACCTGGGTTGCTCAGTCCGTTACGCATCCGACTTCAGCTCAGGGCATGATCTCGCGGTCCGTGCGTTTGAACCCCGCGTCAGGCTCTGTGCTGACAGCGCAGACCCTGGAACCTGTTTCAGATTCTGTGTCTCCCTCTCTCTCTCTGACCCTCCCCCACTCATGCTCTGTCTCTCTCTGTCTCAAAAATAAATAAACGTTTAAAAAAATTAAAAAAAAATTTTTTCACATTTATTTATTTTTGAGAAACAGAGTGAGACAGAGCGTGAGTGGGGTAGGGGCAGAGAGAGAAGGAGACACAGAATCTGAAGCAGGCTCCAGGCTCTGAGCAAGAGGTCAGCACAAAGCCTGATGTGGGGCTCGAACCCACAAACCTCGAGATCATGACCTGAGCCGACGTCGGACGCTCAACCAACTGAGCCACCCAGGCGCCCTTACATGCTTATTTTAAATTACTCTGCCTCTATCTGGTTCACCTGAGACCTCCCGGGGACGAATCAGGGGGCCATGCCCCTGCCTCCCGTCGCGGGCCTTCAGCATCACCTCATGTCGGGCCGTGCCCCCTTTCCTGGAAGCTCTGCCCTCACCTCACTCCTGGGCACAGACTCCTCACACCTCCTGCCCTCTGGCCAGTGCCTCGCGTTCTCCCCGTCCCCTTGTCTGGCTCTCCCTCATCCCCCGGACTCTTCATCCTGGGAGCACCAACGCACCGTCGGAGGCCTGCATCGGAGGCCTGAAGGCGGGCATCTCTTAGGCACGGCTTCTCTCTGGCCACCAGCAGCGTCGGCACCGTGAGTCCGCCCCGGCAAAGCCCCCTTTCCCCCGTGAGGTGAAGAGAGAAAGGAGGCAACGAGGACAGACACTCACAGCCCCACCTGGCCGCCACCCAGGATGTTCACGGTGGTGGGTCTGACGCCCGGCGGGAGGCCCCTCCTCCACTGCCACCCTCCGGAGCCCGCTGGCCACAGTGACAGGTGGTTAGCATCTGGTGGCTGCTCTGGCCACACCCTCGGGGTCGCGTCCCAAGGACCTACTTCCAAGGATATCACCTCTCTTTTTGCTGTACTCGCAGTTCAAGGAACTGTAGGAAACCGTCAAGCGAGGGCCACACAGTGGATTTCGAGAAGGCTTGACCATTTCTGCCATTCGCATCCCAGGCCCGTGCCACCCCTCCTCCTAGACCAGATGGACTTCACCGGTATTTCCCGAGTGCCTGCCTGGTACCAGCCTGGGTGCGAATGCCCACGGTGAGGAAGGGGCGGCAGAACAGGACACGGGCAAGGACTCAGGAGGCAGGTGCACAGGGCAGGGCAGGCTCTGGAGGAGGCAGGGGCCCTTCGGCAGGACCCTAAGCCTCATGGAGACGCAGACTGTCACCTATAAAGTGGCGATAGCAAGCCTACCCATCTCATTGGGCTGAAGAGGTGATAAGTGGTGGTAATTCACACCGAGGCCTGGCGGAAGGACCGGTGTGGGGACATCTGCCCGCACCTACAAGGTGTCAGGGACCCACACACCGGCTCAGGGTTCACCTTCCGCCGGGGGGAAGCAGGGCTTTCCTGGCGTCTGTATTATCCCTAACGAGGATCTTCTGCGACCATGCTGTGTGTCACACCAGAGGGCCTTGGGGTCGGGGCCAGAGCCGGCAGTCAGTGACCCAGGGGTTCTACAAACAAACAAAGACTCCAGCCTCCGATCAGCACTTACCCGAAGCAACTTTAAGCGAAGACATCTTGGTTTTCTGGGGAATGGTGTTAATATAAAAAGTATGAGTAAGAATATAAATAGAAAAAACTGGATTTGTGCTTCACAGGTGGCCGGAGCCAGAGGAACTGAGCCCCCCCCCCCCCCCCCCCCCCGCACACTGAGGGCAGGCCTGGTCTCTGCTAGAGCCGGGACTCTAATTCAGAGCTACATGGCCATGCTCCCACCTGAGACCTGAGGGGACGCGCTGGGCCCTGGGCCCCACACTGCCCGAGGCTGGGGGCCAGGCCTGGAGGGACTTTCAGCGTGGGCCTTCAGGACAACAATGGCTGGGGACTACTGCAGGGACATCGACCACTAGCCACGTGTGCTTCCACCGAGAAGCCTTGTCCAGACAATTCAGCAGCACTGTCCCTAAGCCATGTCCTGAGGACATGTCTGTGGGTGTCTGTGTGACTTTTGTGTCTGGGGAGTTAGGGGTTGCGTGGAGAACACACGTCATATCAACTGTGTGTTTGTCCACGTGTGTCTCTGCCTGTGTCAGTACAGGAGTGTCTGGGTCGGGTTGTGTGTGTGTGTGTGTGTGTGTGTGTGTGTGTGTGTAAAATGGCCAATTCCCCAGGGAGGGGCCACCAGCCCTGGAGAAAAGGATGCCACCGGCTCCCTCTGAGTCTCCCTCTTGCTCGGGAGGAGTAGAGAGCCTCGGTCGCCTCAGTGGATGTGTCCCGGGGCCCACGGCCACCTACATGCCCACTGTGGTCAAGGTGGACAGGTCAATCCTGAACAGGGGATTATAGAGCTCCACAAGTGACAGGCTAGGCCGTGGTGGGGACATGGGCTTGTGTCCTCAAGCGGCAGGGTCCTGGGGGCTTCATGCAAGGATTGCTTTCCAACCCTGCAGCCCTCCCCCAGTAAGAGGAAGAAGTATTTTAGACCCAGCCATCACCTTTCCCAGTTCAGCAGAGCCTGATGCCAGCCGCCTCTTCTCCCTGCCCCTGAGTGCCCGGCCATCCTTCCCCATCTCCCATCAAGGTCATCGGCCATTATCACACCAAGGTGGGGTGGGGAGGGGGCGCGTGGAGAATGCACACACACGATGAATTCCACCCCACGCTCAACTGGGGCTCTGGTCTCATTGATAACGATGACCTTGCAATGGGACTCAGTTTTTATACCTTTAAAATGGGCATAAAGACACCTCCTGGCTGAGAGACCCTGGTTGCAAGCCCTGCGTGGGATAGGATTCACGCGCATGATCCTTCACCCCTGAGAAAAGTACTTTCCTAACAAAGAAGAAATGGGGAGCACTCCCTGGGCAAAGACGGGGCACAGGCACACCAAAGCCCTGAGAGATCTGGTCAGACTGATATATGAATATCTGTCTCATCTGGACTGTCCTGTTCTAGAGAGATGGAATATTGGGGAGGGAGTCCTGACCTCTCAGGGGCTCTGAATGGCCTCTTGTTCCATGGTGAAGGAGGGAGGTCCCTGAGCCCTGAGGCTCGTCATCCCCCAAGGAACACTCAGAACTCCCAACAGGAAGCCCGTTTGCCAGCCCACAGGGTATGTGCAAGTCAGCTCTGCCCTCTGGTGGCTACATGAAGAACTGCAGCCAATGGAAAGGCCGGTCAGACAAAGGTCACTCATCACCCACCTTCTCTGTTCATTCATTCCACCCTCACAGAGGGCTACTTTGTTCAGGTGCCGTGAGAGAACAGGAGACACAGTTTAATGCTCTGACTCTCCCAGGCTATATCCCTGAGAATCCTCCCCTGCTTCCCCCGCTTTTCTCATGTCCTAGTCTGATAGATCCAGAGAATTTGCCCTGAGTTGCCTCCCCGTGTCAGGGTTCTCCTGGCTAATTGTCCCACCTCTATTTGTCCACAGAGGCTGACTCAGTACTCTGTCCCTGAAGAAGCCTAATTTCAACTGCTGCTGTTTCCTGAGCAACCGCCAGGTACCAGACGCTAGCTGGACCCTTTACATCGACTCTCTGGCAGGAGAGGGTCTGTCTTTATTCCCTTATAAGGGGAGGAAGCGGGCCCAGTGACCTGCCATAACTTACCGCAAGTGGCACGGCCTGGAGGTTCTAGAACCTGGCTCAAACATTGTTCCAGCTGACCCCAGAGCATCTTAAGCATGGTGTCCCTGAAGAACCCAGTGTGTTCTCTGCCCGCAATACCCACAGCCGTGGATTAAGCCCTGGACAGCCTCTGCCAGGACTATCACTCTGCACGGCGGATCTTGTCCAAGCCTCGGGTCCCAGGACTGCTTACTGTATCACCCAGAGGCTCCAGCTTTGCTTTGGCCATAACCCACATCCAGCCCTGGACACGCTTGATCCTGGCTCAGCCGGGCTGCCGGGCACAGCAACTCACACCCAACCCCCAGTCCCGAGGCTATAGATGCCCCAGAGCTTGGCACAGGCTGCCCCCAAGGTCCCTGGCATATGCATTATACAGGTGGTGGTGACAGTGGGGCAGGCTCTTCAGTCTCGATGAAAAGACTGAGGGCCCCAATGGCCCAGATGCCTCTCCACCTGAACAGAGCTGAGAATCCCAGCCTGTACTTACCTTCTATTGCCTTGAGTAGCTGAACTCAGTTCAACCCTGGCCCAGGGCCCCGATATCAAGAAGGCAGTAGCCCTGCTGGGCCCAGACCACCAGGAGCACCCCTGGGCCCCTCACTCCACACATGTGCCTTCCATGCAGTCAGCAGGGTCCGGCCATTCTTTTTTTTTTTTTTTTTTTTAATGTTCACTTATTTATTTTGAGAAGGTGTGAGAGCATGTGTGTGAGTGGGGGAAGGGCAGAGAGCGAGCAAGAGAGAATCCCAAGTTGGTTCTGCACTGCCAGCCTGGATCCCGACATGGGGCTCGATCTCATGAAGTGTGAGATCATGACCTGAGCCGAAATCAAGAGCCGGACTCTTAACCGACTGAGCCGCCCAGATGCCCCAAGAGTTAAAAAAAAAAAATAAAAACAGATACAGATAATTTTTTTAAAACCGCATTTGAACAAAAGAAAGAGATTTCATGGTGATTCGGGGTTTGCACCAGCAGACTCGTGTTGCGGGCCCAGGGAAGCCAGGAGGTAACTCATTTCCATTTTCTGGATGAAGGTGTCCCGGGAAGCCCCTGAGGGAGGGCGAGGAGGATGGCGACCCCTCGTGGTGAGGAGGAGAACAAAGTCAAGAGAAAGGCAGCTGAAATGAAAGCTTACAACTTGCAGCCCATTGATAAATCCCTGAGGTGTGCAGAATATGACATTCTTAAGGACCTCACAGCTGCCTTAGTGTTGATGTTTCTTTAGAGACTAAAGGCAACCTTATCTTGACAACAGCCAGACCTCCAAGGTCCCATAGACCCTCATTTCAGCACCCAGAAATTCCTTAGAGACGTACATTATCCCTAACACCTGTTAACAAAAAACTTTCTCATCCGTCACTCCTCACCAGCCCAGAGCAGCTCTTTCTGCCCACGGGTCCTGTCCCTGTGTTATAAAAGGCATCTTTTTGCACCGTGCAATGTCTCAAGAATTCTCTCTTGACCATCTTGCTCGACAACCTGCATCAGTGGGAAGCCAGCTCCGGGATTCCCTCAGGGTTCCTGGAGGCAAGGCATGGAAGAAAACATCCTTCTGCCATGACCTCCACATGTGAGCTCACCGGAAACACAGCCTTCGGGAATGGAGGAAGGACAGGGGCCAGGGGACCGCCTGGTGGCCAAAGGAGGACTAAGTGACAGGGAGCAGGTGCTCCCAAGGTGTTCTTGGTCTCAAGTCCGCACCTCCTGTCTGGAGGTGATGTGGCTTCTCTCAGCCTCCTGCTCTCAGCCAAACCATCATGAGTTTTCAGCGCAAGAGACGGAATCTGACTCTTACCAGAAGAAAGAGTTCTTTCCACTTTTCTTCAAGATCTTTGAATCACTTTGGTAGCTCCGGCCTATTTGGGACACGTCCAGGACACCAGGTACTTCTGGCTCTCATCTTCTTCTAGGGCAAGACATTTTTCTGGAACTCATGCAGAACTGCTATGGGCATGTTCCTCGTCCCTCTGTACACAATGTCTTTCTTTCACTGGTAGAACAAGTCTGTCAAAAACAAGAGAACTCTTAGCGGGGCACCTACTACAACACCCCCCGCCATCTCCCACAGAAATTCAGGGAGACTTAGTCTCACATCATAAAGTTCTCCTGCCACAAAGCTCCACAGCATCTCCCGGGTCCACTGCTCCAATAGCCCAGTTCCCGGGCTGATGAAGAGTCCCTCTGGCCCCCATGGCCGGCTGGGCCACAACAGTGAGGAGACAGAGGACTTCCACCAGAGCCACCCCTGAGCCTGGCCACCAGGGCAGACCATCATTATGGGGTGGGGGGGACAGCAACAATAAAGTCACACACCCTCAAACCCGCCCCGTATACGGTCCCAGTGGACCCACCTCATCCTGTGCCCACACTGTTCCCTCTGCCTGGAAAGCCCTTCCTCTCACTGGCCATGTGGTGAGCACCTACCCACACGTCACCCCTGGGCTCCTCGGTCCGTGTCCCCGGCGCCCTCCGCAGGGGGCTCAGTGCTCCGCAAACTGTCTCCGGAAGGCAAGAAGGAAGGAAAAGAGGAAGGGAAGGAAGAAGGCAAGAAGGCAGAAAGACAGGAAGGCAGGAAGGCAGGCAGGAAGGAAAGACAAAGCCATAATTTGCTATTGCATTTTTCTCCTCTCTTGCCAGCCGCTCCTAAGGAAAGCTTAAAATTCGTGTCCATAGAAATACCTAAATTACAGAATGTAAAATATAAATACATTCTATAATTTAAAAATATTTAACATATTGAAATAAATGAAAATCTACATCCTGATAATGCCAGGTGACAACATAACGCTGAAGTTCACCACTTTGGCCTGCAATGAAAACCTCAAACTCTTTTTAAAAAGTACAAATGACAGAGATTATTCTAATTGCCTATCACTGAAACTAGACACAAGTGAAAAAATTGAAGGACAAACAACCACGTAGAACTTTTACAGCTCCCTCTTGAGTAAAGTTTGGATCTAGAAGCCACTGGACCCAACGTGCAGCTCAGAAAGTTAGAAATGGGACATGAGGGGCGCCTGGGTGGCTCGGTCGGTTGGGCGTCCGACCCCGGCTCAGGTCATGATCTCGCGGTTCGTGAGTTCGAGCCCCACATTGGGCTCTGTGCTGACAGCTCGGAGCCTGGAGCCTGCTTTGGTTCTGTGTCTCCCTCTCTCTCTGCCCCGCCCCTGCTCACACTCTGCTGGGGTCCCGAGGCTGGTCCTGCTGCTGGAGCTCATAACTGAAGGGGAGGCTGGACCTCGGGATCGTCACAACCCTGGGAACCGTCCCTCGGGAGCAGCAGGCGTCCCTCGGGAGCCCCAGTGCCGAGTGGGGCTCAATCCAGCTGCTTCCCTCAGTGAAGTAGAAGGGAATCGTGCCGGCCACGCCTGAGGTCCCCGTCCTGCCTGGGACAGGGTCTGCCCTTTCCTGAGTGGGGCTCCTCAGAAGTGGCCTCGCCTGCCTGGGCCTCAGCGTCCTGCTCTGTAACCTGGGGATCTCAAAGGGCCTCTCAGGCTGCCATGATTGCCTCTGCATTTGCAGCCCCTGCTTCCCGGGGCCATCCCGTGGGGGCTCCTGCAAACACCCCAGAGGGAGCCCCTTCAACTTGGCAAAAAGAGGGGAGCCCCGCTTTTCTGTGGCCAAGAACAGACCTGGGCTTTCCCAAGAGTCTCCCCTCCACCTCTTTACCTCGATTCGGCACACACTGGCCTCACCTCCTGCCCTCCTCAGGCCGGGGCATGACACCTGACCCACTCTATCTTGATGGAACCTCTGACCCAAACCAGGCAAACATGACATTTAAATTTTTTTAATGTTTATTTATTTTTGAGAGAGAGAGAGAGAGAGAGAGAGAGAGAGAGACAGAGCATGAGTGGGGGAGGGGCAGAGGGAGAGGGAGACACAGAATCCGAAGCAGGCTCCACACTCTGAGCTGTCAGCACAGAGACCGACACGAGACTTGAACTCACGAACCATGAGGTCATGACCTGAGCCGCAGTTGGACACTTAACCGACTGAGCCACCCAGAGGCCCCTAAATTTTCAGAATAAAGAACCAAAGTTCCGTCCAGAAAGTTCATTCCAAGTCACCTCTTTTTGGGAATGCCCACTGTCTTACCTCATTGCCAGCTCTGGATTTTAAGAACTTTTTAATGTTCAGCCATCTGTTTGCCAAAATACAATATTGCATTTTTTAAAGTGTGTATTTCTTGAGACGTGTAGTTGAGCAGTTTTCATTTCTTGCGGTTTGTCCCATTCCTTTCCTTCCATCTGTGTACCCTTGTCCTCGTACTTTTTCCATTTACTCCGGGCATTCTGTTGCGTCTCATTGATCTGATTCCATTAAATGGAAATTGCAAACAGTTCTTCATTCGTCCCTTCTTTTGCCTTCGCGTTTTTTCTCCAGTGCACGGAAGTTTCATTTTTATGAAATCAGATTTGGCGAGTTTATTTCCTTTGCAACTTCTGAGTTTCATACTGTCCTGTGAGAGCCACATCAGATGGGTCCAATGCAGCCTCCTTCTGTTAGGGGACATCCACTACCCTCCTTGATGCAGATGTTGGGGCTGTGAAGTCTTCCCGTTTCCCATGGCGAATTGTTCACATTTTTCTGCATCTGGGGCTCCATGAACCAAACCCGGAACGCAGGGCCTTTTCCTTATTTCTTCTAAATCTCTCTCATGAAGGTGTCATGGTAAGAAGGCAGAAGACCTCACAGCCCAGGGACCAGGTGTCTGTCACACTGCCTTTCCCCCACCCCCCAGCTTTATTCAGATATAATTGACAGGTATCATTGTGTAAGTTTAAGGGGGGCAACATGCTGATTTGATACTTACGTACTGCAAAATGATTGACGCCTCTAACACATCCATAATTACCGTTTCCGTGATTGTGTTGACAACATTTAAGATTTAGTCTCTTAGCCACTTCCAAGTCCATGATACAGTATCACCAGCTATAACCATCGTGCTGCACAATAGATCCCTGGAACTTATTCATTTTTTAACTGGAGGTTTGTCCCATGTGACTAAGATCTCCCCTTTTCCCTCACCCCACAACCCCTGGTAATGACTGTTCCGTGTCTGTGGGTTTGGTTTTTTAAGATTCCACATAAAGTGATATCGTAGAGCATTTGTCTCTCTCTGCCCAGCTTCTCTTAGCATAATGCCCTCAAGATTCATCCCAATTGTTGCAAATGGTAGGATGTCCTTTTTCATGGCTCAATAATATTCCCGTTGCACATCTGTACCCCATCTTCTTTATCCAGTCGTCTGTTGATGAACACTTAGGTTGTTTCTATACCTTGGCTGTCATGTCCACTGCTTCTTACATTATGCCTGGGTCCTGCCTACTCTGGGGAATTTGTCACAGGCAGAAATTTCCTCTAAAGTTCCCACCCCAAGCCTCTCACCCCAACCAACCACTGCTGAGATGCTAATTCTTTCTAATTCTCATTTCCTCCCTCCTCCATCCTTTGTCGACTCCAAAACACCTTTCGGACCAAGCTCCCTCCTCCCCATCCTCAATACCTGCCACAGGAGTGTCCCGGGTGCCTCCCGCCTGATGTCACCTTCCTCTGGCATCTCCGTGGGAAATGGGGTTTGTCATCTTGTTTTCATCCCACGTCCACATCTAGTGTCAAAATGCTAAAATGCCGAGTGACTGTTATAGAAGTCGTCACAGTCACAGAGCTATACTCTTATAAGCAATGCTTTGAAAAAATTCTGTTGAATGATTGTAATTTCTATCTCTGGGCACCTGAGCCTGGCACGGACCCTGCCGGAGGGCAAGTAGGAACCTCATCTCTTACAAAACCTCTTTGCTAAGGGGAGCTCAGGGGGCAGGAGTGATGGACACATCTAGAATCCATTCTCCGCTATGATCACATTGAGCACGTACCCCGGGCCGAGCCCTGCACGGGACCCAGGTATGAAACGGCAAACAGAGCGGACGAGGTAAGACCCCAACAATTCTGAGTCCTATGGGGACAACAGGCATGAACAATCAAGCACTAACATCCATAAAGAATCATAGCTTTTCATAGCCCAGCGGCAGGTAAAGATGGTGGGCATAATTTATGGAGGATGTTTGAGAGAGCCTTTTTTTTTTAATGTTTGTTTATGAGGAAGAGACAGAGCATGAGCGGGGGAGGGGCAGAGAGAGAGGGAGACACAGAATCCGAAGCAGGCTCTAGGCTCCGAGCCGTGAGCACAGAGCCCAATGCGGGGCTCGAACTCACAAACCATGAGATCATGATCAGAGCCGAGGTTGGATGTTTAACTGGCTGAGCCACCCAGGCGCCCTGAGAGTGTCTTTCTGGAGTATCTTTCTTGAGGTTAGAAGGACTCAGAGGAACCACGATGGGAAGAGAAGAAAGGGTGGTAGGTATGGAAGGAGTCATGAGGGGGGGTGGGCCCCAAGGAGGTTAAAGAAGGAAACACATATTTTCACACTGTGTTAAACACTGAACAAGAAACTAAAAATGGGAGTACAGATGGGAGGTTATCAAGGAAGGGGCTTTTCAGAAAGACAGAAGTTTCATCTGAAACCTACGGGATGAGATGGAGCATCCATTCGAAGACAGAAGAGTATCATAAAAGAATGGCATGTGCAAAGGGCCTGAGGCAAGAAGGAGCTGGGCCTGTATGGGGAAGCCATACCAGCTAGGGAGTCTGGAGTGTGGTGGTGAGGAGTGGAGTCCAGAACAAGAGCAGACAGACGGACACTGGGCAGGCACGTAGGGCAGTACAGCTTAGTTAGTACTCTAAACTTTATTCAGAATGTATTAGGGGTACCAAAGGCTTACAATTGAGGTGGGGAATATGGCCATATTTACATCTTCTTAATGACTCTCCTTCCTTTTCCCAGCCACCACCCACCTCCACAGGGTGATGTCCGCAGACCCTCCAGGCCTCTTGTCATCGAACCCATCAGTGTTTCACACGGGTGAGCCCTCCCTGGTCCCAAACCCACCATCCTCACTTGGCTTCCAAGAACACTACACTGTCCTGCCTTCCTTCTACCCACTGGCCGCCCCTCCCCACCCCCAATTCACCACTGCCACGTTTCCACGACACTATGACACTTGAGGGCTTTGTGGCCCAGAAGTGGCTTCTCCTTGCTCTCACTGTTCGACCTCTGGTGCCAATAAAGCCCAGTCCTTCACCACCTCCCCTCTCAGGCAAGCATTCCGATGTTTCTCGTGCCTTTTTGTGTTCTGACAAAATGTGGATGATGTTCTAGGAAAAATATGTCATGGAACGGCCCATGTAGTGACTCCTCACGTCACAGACGGTCTCAGACAAGACGGTGGCCTTGACTTTCTCCTCTCCGCCACATCCGAGGTCTCCGCTGCTCTTCTGCCCTTCCTGGCACCTGGGACCAGCCCGTCTCAAAGCCTTCTCACGTGGCTGTCCCCTCAGCCTGGACCCCATGTCTCTCCAGAGCGGATTCCTTTCCCCGCGGCCTGCTTGGAGCAGGAAGTCCCGCCCCTGCTCTCACCAACCCTCAGGACTGCCTTTGCAGGGCCTTCCTTCTGCTCCGACAGTCTTCTAATAAAAATTCCATCTGTGAATTCTCCTCACACAACGTGTGAGAGGGAAATGTGCCCATTTACACCCACTTAAAGGCTTGGCTCGTCTCTCTGCAGGCCAAACCCCTCATTCTCTCACTTCCTCTGACTTCGGTATTCAGTCATTGAACAACGATGGCCGCAGTGCCCCCCTCACGACGGTCTGACTGCGGCTGACTCCCACGCAGGGAGGGCAGACGAGGCCCTGGGCGGCAGCACGTGGCGATGGAGAGAGCACACTCAGGAGACCGGGGTGCCACTTCCCAGACAGGTGCCCTCAGTCACATCCCTAACCCTCTGGGCCTCAGGTTCTCTCCGTGAAACTCAGCGGAGTGCGGTGGGGAATAAGTAGGGAAATGCCGTGACTTAACACAGTAGCTGGTGGATGAGGAAAGCTTAGTGCATGCTGGAGAAGCCCACCCGGACGGGAACAGAGGGCTCCAGTGGTGGGGGGGGCGGGGGGGGGGGCACAGAGCAGAGGGCACCTCTATGCTGGGGGGATAGAGATGCTCCTAGTGAGGTACGTCTGAAGGTTTGCAGACAAAAACCGAGCACAGAGTAGTTGTTTATTCACTGTCCCAGCAGGAACTATTAACACATAAAGGTTCGAGTTTCATATCAACAATGTCCAAAAAAAGATCTTTTATCTCCAGGGGGGGGAGGGGCAACCATGCAATTCTGAATTTTCACTGTGAATAGGGCTTGAGTGGGAGGCATTGACCGCCTGCAAGCTTGTGCCTCCCTCTCCTGGAGGGAGCTTGAGACTTGCTGGGAGCGGACACGAACTCTAGGTTTCTGTGGTAAATCGGCCTTCTTTTTCTCCCCTGAAGAGCTGCCTTTTCCCTGACATAAGGAGAAAAGCTTGGGGTCTTTGTGCGTCAGGCCTGGAGCCCAGATGCAGGCCGTCTGCTCCCCAGATGAGGGTTCTTGGGCTGCCTGGTTCAGCCAGAACCAGTGCCATGGGCCCTGGACCAGAGCCCAAGCCTCAGTGCTCTATGGGACCCTTGGGGGCCCCTACCTGAGCCTGTGGTCTGGGCAGTTAGGGAGAAGGCAGAGACACTGCTGTCAGCGGCCCAGGCTGACAGGTGGGGGAGGCAGGGCTGGCCAGGGACGGAAAGGCAGGTGAACGTGCAGCTTCCAAGACCTTAGCCTTTCCAAGACCTTCCGAGGACCACTCAGGCCCCTTGAGTGCTGTGCCCCGGGAGCCACCTGGCAAAGGCAGAATCTCCTCATGACACCTCAGCCAACTTGTCTACCGCTAGGAGTTCAGTTCCGCCACCTGGGTCACTACTTAACATTAGATATTCGGCCCTTACGAGTGGGCTCTCTGGAAGGGGCGTCTGAGGGGCTCACACACTTATTCCAACAGCATTCAGACCAAGAGGCCAAAGAGAGAAGGGCTGGAAGCTACGGGGTTCCGGACCCCTCTAAGGGGCTGGCCACCTGAGCTGGGACAAGCTGCTTCTCTGTCCTGACTTCGCATATCCCTGCCCAGGGCTCACCAAGAGGTGAGCAGCAAGCTCAGGTCTTCAGGACAGAGGCCACAGAGCTGCTGGTCATTGCTCAAGCCTCCGTCCGGCATGAGATGGGAACAGGGTTGGGGGCTGTGTACGGGCTCCCGAGTCAAAGCCCCTGGATCATGTGTGGGTCCTGACACATGTGGCTGTAGGACCTTGGGAAAGTTACCTAGGCGGTCTGCGACTCAGTTTCCCCATATGGAAAGTGGGAATGAGGTGTCACCTCACCGTGTTGCAGTGAAGAAGAAACGAGGTCGGTAATTGGCTCGGGCCCTCAAACACCATAGCTGCTCAGCAGGTGTCAGCCCCTGTTCCTGTCCCCGCCGGATGCCTAGCCTGAGATGCCTCCGTGAAGGCCCTTGGCTCAGGGCACAGGCCACAGATGGGAAGGGCACAGCCAGCACACCCAGGATCCCTGAGATCTGTGAGGGAGGAGGGGACCAGCCATGGGGGAGGCGTGGGGGGATTTACTCTTCACAGGGGTGGTTTTTCCACTAAATTAACGTCGCCTCAGTCTGAGGGAAAAGCAGGGGGATAGCGTGACTACCGCCATGAGGAGGTCTGACCCCAGGCACCAGCAAGCCCCCTGCCATTCACAGTGACGACAGCACAGGGCTAGCCCTAGGGGTGCAGCTTGGTCCAGGAGGGGGCAGTGGGTGGGGAAGGCACTCCCTGCAGTGGCGGCGGGGGGGGGGGGGGGGGGGAGCGGTCAGGGCCCTGGGTCTGGGACATCTGAGAGTTGGGGTCCTGGACAAGAGGTGCCAATCCAGAAGCTTCCAGGGCGAGGCAGGCCCTGCGCCCACCAGCTCTAAAACACGAGCTTCTTGGGTATTTCCCATGGGAACTCGTTTCTTCCAAAATGGCCGTAGCACGCTGTCTTCTGGTAGATGGGCTTCTTCAAATCCAAGTCCCTGCACAGTCAGCAGAGGAAAGGGTCATTTTCAGTGGAAAAGGAGCAGAGTTTCTCTGAATTTTGAGCACAGGAGTAACAAACAGAGTGTGGACTGTCACTGCTCAGAGCAATTTCCCATACATTTCCTGTCTACGCCACACCACATCTCATGAGGTGACTGTCACTGGCCCCTGGGAAACAGGCTCAGAGGTTCGGGGACAGCCTGGTTACACAGACACACCCAGGACTCAGAATTTGAACTCTGGCCTTGCTGTGCCTTCCTCCTCTTCTCTCCTCTCCACTCTACTGGCCTGGTGCAGACCAACCACACGGCCAAGCTCCACAAAGCAAGAGCGGCCTCAGAAACATGGGCCAATGGGACCAGACCCGCCAGCTCAATTCTCAGCATTCAGCCTTGTGATTACTTTCCTACAACCCCCCACCTGCTCAAAGATGGCCCCCTGGATGGTCAGCATCTCTGGGCCAGCAGGGACCTTAGACACCCCCTTCAACCTGAAAAGCAGACATCTTGCACTTGGGGTGTGCATTGAGCTGGGCTAGGAGCTTGGAGGCCCTCCTGCTCCGGGGAGGCTGAAAGTCCTTTTTTTCCCTTTCTTTTTCAGAGGAGCCAGACATCTGGGTGAGGGGGGGAGGAAGGGCCCGTCTGGCAGCGATGGGGCAGTGATTTACCTGACGATGACCCCAGGCCGAAGGTCGAAATTCTTGTTGACCACATCTAGCAGCTCTCTCTCTGTCTTCTGAGAGGTTCCATAGGTGAAGATGGAAATGGACAGTGGCTCAGCCACACCAATGGCGTAGGAAACCTTCCAGAAGAGATGAGGGTCAGGGACAAAAGCCTCTGTGCAGGGGGTCTGCCCTTCACAGAGATCCCAATGCCCTCAGAAAGGGGCAGCTGGAACCACCCACCCCTGGCCCGACCTGCTCCCCTACCTCATCTGTCTAGGAATCTCCACCATCTTCACAGCGAGCAGATTCAGTATGTGCCCCTCTCCCTGAACATTTTTTCCCTCCCTGAGGTTTTCAGGGTGCATGCCCCGGTGCCCCATGCAACACACAGTCACAGCATTTGGCAAGGAGTGTGGCCCCCCCCGCAGGCCAGCACAGTCTCAGCCGGGGCAGAGGTGCGGTGGTCGGACTGGGGCTGACCCACCTGCACGAGCACTCTCCGGCAGAGTCCCGCTTTCACCAGGGACTTGGCCACCCAGCGGGCAGCATAAGCTGCCGAGCGGTCCACCTTGGTGTAGTCCTTTCCGGAGAAGGCCCCTCCACCGTGCGCCCCCCAACCGCCGTAGGTGTCCACGATAATTTTACGGCCAGTGACGCCCGCATCCCCCTGCAGACAGAAAGGAAGAAATGGAGGGGGGGTATGAGAACCAGGGTCCCCACAGGGCAGGGCAGACGGGCGGCTGCAGCACCATGATGGCCACCGTACTAACGGGGAAAGGGGGCCCTGAAGCTGCCCGTGGGCACTTTTCAAAGACCCGCCTCCCCCCACTTCCCACCCCCAAAGCTGGGAGTCAGACAGAAACCTTGCACTCTCACCCCAGTTCAGTCACTGACCCATTACAGCACCCAGGGAACCTGCCAGAGCCTCATCAGAAAGTGCAAACGAGGGGACAGAGGTTCCCTGGAATCCTAGCCAGCTCCTACTTCAGCCTGTTTTTATGAGTCAGTTGTGATGGGCAAATCCGAGCTGCAGGAGGGCCCTGAGCCTCTTCACACACACCCTGGGCCGTGGCCCTGGCTGGCGTTTCCTCGAGTGTCTGCTCTGTGCGACATTGGGCAGTAATGATGGTTTGTTTTTTGTTTTTTTGAAGGGGGGAGGGGCAGAGGAAGAAGAAGAGAGAAAGAGACAAAGAGACAAAGAGACAGACAGAAAGAGAGAGAGAGAGAGAGTGGGGGAGAGCAGAGAGGAGAGGGGAGGACAGAGGATCCAAAGCAGGCTCCACACTGACAGCAGAGAGCCTGATGTGGGGCTTGAACTCACGAACCACCAGGTCATGACCTTAAGCCAAAGTCGGATGCTTAACAGACTGAGCTACCCATGCCCCGGGAGAGACAGAATCCCAGGCGTGGAGACTCACTCAGGGCTCGATCCCATGATCCTGGGGCCTTGACCTCAGCTGAAATCAAGAGTCAGATACTCAACCAACAGAGCCACCCGGGGTCCCAGTAATGATGTTTTAAAAGGGCAGGGGCTCCATGTCGAGTACTTTGGGGAAAGACCACGTACTCTATCCCCTTGCTTAGAGATCCACACTTCCCACTAGCACATCTAGGCTTTGGGAAGTCCTGCAGTCCTGCAAGAAATGACAGTAAGCTTTGCCTTTCTTTCCCCCTGTGTTTCTGCACTACATTTGGTCACGGAACCCGTTACGAGGGCTCCGCTCTGAGTAATGCATCCCCTCTGAGGCGCCCCTGGCAGAGGTCAGCAGCCTCTCAGACGTGCTCTGCCGATCTCTACGTCCTCTCTCCTGCCGTACAGGAGGAAGGGGACAGCAGGGGTCCCCGCCTAAAACCTGCCCCAACACGAGTTGAACATAACCTGTGGCAAAGACCCAGTGATGCCACCTGGGAAAGGCCAGTCATCCGCAAAGGTGAGCTGGCATCTCAGCAGGGCAAGGCGGCAGCATGGGGCAGTATGACATGTCTGGAGAGGGAGGGCCAGGCTGCACGAGGTGGGAGAGTCCTGGGGACATGTCCCCCAATTCCTCCTGCACTGACACACGGACAGCAGGCCCCACGGAGTGTGAGCTGACCTCATGTTGTGTCCAGGGCCGGACGTGGCTGAGTCACACAAAGCCACCTCCTCCTTTGCACCCAGGGAGGTGAGCAACCCCAGTAACAAAGACGAATCAGGAGAGATCTGCTCTGAGGCAAGGGCGCACCTGGGGACCTCCGATGACAAACCGCCCGCTGGGCTGCAGGTGGTAAATGGTGTCTTCGTCCAGGTATTTGGCTGGCACCACGGCCTCGATCACCTGCTCCTTCAGGGCCTGGCGCATGTCCTCCAGCGTTATGTCTTCATTGTGCTGCACGGAGATGACGATGGTGTGGATGCGCACCGGGATGACCGCGCCGTTGTCCTGTATGTACTGAACTGTCACCTGTTGGGTCACAAGGGCAGGGGAGACGTTGTGAGGCCCTGCCCTGAACTGAGGACACACCGCGGCCAGGCACAGACACTCGGACGGCAGGCGGGGCTCCCAGGATCCAAACGAAGGTGGGAGGGTCCTCCTGTCCTCCAAGGACCTCCAGAAAAACTAATCTGACACATTCTTGTATTTGAGTAGCTGCCCAGTGCCAGGGGATGACTGGGCATGAGGCATAAGCTATTCCCAGCTATGGCCACAATTAGTGCCACTTAGAGACTCAGGGTTGCAGAGTTTCCTCTCTATTTGTGACCCAGCTAGCCTCCTCCCCTTCTATCTCAGCAGGTTCTGGGTGCCACGAATCCCCCCTGGCCAAAGCCCTTTTCTGACCCTCCGTGGCACAGAGCCAAGGTATCCTGGCTCCTGCCAAGGAGCACAGGTGTCCATGAGCCACGCCGGCTGCCCCAGTCCCTCAGTGAAGGAGCTCTGGAAGTGTGTGGGGCCAGAGGACTGGCCTGCTGTAGGGACAGGGTGACAAGGGCTCAAGTCAGGCTGGCAGAAATGGAGCAGCAAGCTTGGGAAGGCCAGCCTCCGGGTGTTTGAGCAAAAGAAAGGAAAAAAAGCTGAGAGCACATGGGAGGGAAGGAACCCGCCTGCGGTGCCCTTGCAGGTCGAGCCACGGGGGCATTTCTAATGCTCGCTTCTACCCCGGTGGGCCATCTGCGCATGATCAATTCACATTTCGGCCATCCCGGCAAGACAGGCATTATCATCTCCACTTCACAAATGAGAAAAAACCAGGCCAGGAGAATCGAAGCAACTCGTCTGAGGTTACACAGCAGTCAGCGGAAAGCCAAAGAGCCAGACCCGGTTCTGCCTGATCCCAAAGCTGGTGTCGTTCCCGTAGCAGCACAGACAGAATCCTTCCTCAGAGACCCTGTGCTATAGTGACACGTCAGTGAGTGTGAGAACCCGATGCCACAGCCTGGTCTGACTGGTAACAGAGGACTGCGGTCTGGGCACCCGGGCTTGTGGGGCGAAAGGGAAGGGGACAGTGAGGATAGCGGATGAGGCTGGAGGGAAACCAGCTCGGACTGCAGTGCTCTGTATGCGGGAAGCCGCGCCAGAAGCTGTGGGAAGCTGCTGGCAGCCCTGTGTTAAAGACGGGAGAGCTGGGGCTTCAGAGCATGAACACCTCGGTCAAGACCACACAGCCAGCAGAGCCGGGCTCTGACCTGGAGCTCTACAGCCTGGTAGCCAGGGCTCTGCCCAGCAGAAGGCTGTCACTCAAGACCCCGAGGGATACATGGGAGCCCCAGGCCCGCATGCCACCCGGGGCAGTGTGGACCCACAAGAGCAGTGCCCAGAGGAGGCCTGGGGTGTGTGGGGCCTGTGGGAATGCGGCTATGCCAGGTGTCCCTGGCTGGCAGCCTTACTTCCTACCCCAGGGCCTTGAGAGGACCACGGGACAGCAAACAGTGCCTCCCCGGGGACGTGCCTGCAGCAGGGTCTCTGCCCGCCCGAGGCCCCTCAGATATCCGCCAAACACTGGGCCTGCATCAAATTCCCGCTCTGTGCCCTGCCTGGTTCAAAAAGCAAGAGGGTGGGATCCGGAAGAAGGAAGGGAGAGAGCCCTTCCCATGTGATGTCTGACCCTCGTTCGAGGGGCAGGTGCACAGTGACATCTGTGTCCCGAGACCAACCTTTAAATCCTGGGCTACGTGCACACAGCTGTGACAGGCTGCTGGAGTGGGGGCGGGGGCCCCCAAGAGGGGAGGCCCTGTGACCGGCTCTGGGACCAGATCCACGGCATCAGCATCAGGCCCTGGGAGAAGGCCCGCCTCCTCCGCTCCCCCACTGCCAGCTGTGAGCCCAGGCAGCGTTCCTTCCATGCAGAACCACAGGGCTGTGGCCGAGCAGAGGGTTCCGAGCATGCCTCTTCGCTCATCATGTCAGCAAGATGGGGGGGGGGGGGGGGTGGAACACACCACGGAAAACACAACTCTGACCAGGTACAAAAATAGCCATCCGTACTGCCGCTCGGTTCTCAATATCAGCAGCCAGAATTTGCTCGGGTGGAAAGACTCGTCCTGTTCACAGTTAACACTCTGGTCAGATGATGAGAGTCCTTCACAAACAGGCCATGGAGCCAGCCTAGAAACCGGTCCTGGCACGGTGCCACTCACCTCCAGGCAGCTGTGTGCAGGGGCCCTCGGGCGGTGGGGCCAGACCCGCACCCCTGCCCCTGAGATGCCCGGGGCTTGGCCCCCCCCCCGCGGCAGGGGAGTGAGGCGGACTTTGGTATCCAAAGTAGCATTAAGAGAATTCCATGCATCCCTGCAGGAGGAGAAACCCCGGAGGAGCACACCCCCGCCCCCACCCCTCCACTGCTGAGTGGGATGACACGGGCCTTCCCTCTTCAGCCGGCCCCACCGAGGTGCCTCTGGGTCTCACTGCCACACAAGGAAAAGGAGAGCCCCAGCGCTCTCCTTCCTCCAGCCTCTGTTCTAGGCTTCCGTTTTCTGCAGACGTGCCTCCCACCTCCCGACACAGAGCAGCTCTGGCGCACGATGGAGCCGGGCGCGCCAGCCGCCGTGCGCCCCGTTCCTTTGATACCACTGCAGTCTTCGTATTTGAGCTCTCCCGCCCCGGGACCTCGAAGAGCAGCCGAGGAATGCTGATGATGGAGGCATGTGGAGAACACTGGGAAAGGTCGGCTGTAGGCCACACATGCAAGTCCTTGTCCCGGGTTCAGACAGTTGCAACCTGTGCCCCGCGTGGCCTCGCACCTGTGGTCAGGTGGACACGCCTCTGTGCAACGGGGGCGACCGGACGGTCACGGTCACGGTCAGCCATGCTGAGCTTTACAACCGCACGTGCCAAATTCCAAGTCCGGGGGCAAGAGAAGGCCCCGTCTGGTGGTGGCCACCGGGGAAACCACGGGAGGTGGGAGCTTCCTGGCCACTGACGGACAGGAGGGAACTGAGCAGATCCCAGGAGAGGTGAAGGGCAGGAGCAGAGGCACAAAGCACTAGGGAGTGAAGTAACTCCGACTAAGCAAGGACTGGGGTGGGGAGGTAGAGGAAGGTAAAACTGGAAGACCATAAGGGGCTTCAATGCCAACATAACAAGCGGGGGGTTCTCCCCCTGCAGGAAGCAGAAAACTGTAAAGGATTCCAAGCCAGTATTAGGAAATTAAAAGTCCAAAGGGAGTTAAGTGGAGTTTCCAGGCAGGGAAAGTCCTTGGGAGGGCACAGCGCAGATCCCTGCTGTGGCCTGGGAACCAGGCTGGAGCAGAAGAGGTGCTCTCTAGGCAAAACATGGAGCGAGGCTGGGTAGAGACAGAGGGGTGCTGAGCAGGATGGGGGGGCACCATGGCCCTCCCTGGAGCCGAGGAGGAGGTGACCGTGAGGCTGCACACGATGGCTCTCTGGCACACATGTGTGTAGGGGGAATGAAAAGCAGGGCTGCTGGTCCAGACACCCTACAGGTGAAAGCTTTGGGTGCTGAGTGTGACAAAGTAGGAATTGGGCGCAAGCATGGGTGGAAGGGGATAGGGTGTGCAAAAGTGCTAAGGACCCGTTGGGGGGTGGGAGATGAGCCAGGGGAGAAAGCCCCGGGAAAGGGGCCAATAGGGCCGCCAGGGTGACATGGGGCAGGGACGTGGAGAGGGGAGGTGGACGGGGCGCCTCCACCCACATGCGCTAACACTTGCATCATTGCCGGCCTTCACATGTGGACTCCGGTGAGGATTTCCCCACGGTCCAGAGCAGAGAGGTCAGGGCCCATGGGAACAGAGAGTCCAAAACAGCAACGGGAAAGCCTTTTTGCGAGAAACAGTGATAAAGGGCCACAGCGAGGCACGGATGGCCCTTGTCAACTCGGCGTTCAGACCTTGCTCAAGGTGTGGAGACCTGTGGGTGTGGACGGGCAGTGACCAAAAGTGTGAAGCCAATTAAGAAGTAAATGTGTGGCAGGAACCAGGGAAACACATTGCCAGAGTCAACATATGCTAAGAAGGCAAAAAAAAAAAAAAAAAATCCAGAACTGTTCTTTCCATTTTTCTGTATTTTTGAGACTTTTCACAATAAACATTAGGGGAGAAAACATGTAGACCTGAAGAGTTTTCAGATAAATAGTTCTTTTCACAACCAACAATATTTTGAGTGCCCGGACTAACCATTTTGATGCCAACAATGACAAGTACCAAGAGGACCCAGAGGGGTGTCTGGGTCCCCAGTGTGTGTCTGGGGCTCTACTGGAGGGGGGCAGGAGGAGGCTCACCTGGGTCTTGGAGTCAGGCCTCAGCCAGGGGAGGACCCCGGAGCGTCTGAGTTCCGCCATTCGGGCATTGAGTTTGTGGGCAAGGATAATAGTGAGGGGCATACACTCTTCTGTCTCGTCGGTGGCATAGCCGAACATCAGACCCTGGAGGAGAGCGTCAACGGAGCAATATGCATTTTATCTTCTCATCTAAAGCGTGGCTGTATTGGGTGCCCTGTGCATGTATAACATCTGCACGGGGAGGCGGGGGCACTTGTGGACAGGAAGACAAGACAACGCTCTGGGAGGGGGGAACAAGCCCAAATTGGGCATCGGCAACCACAGTCTTCCACAAGCAGGCCGTGCCCTCAAGTCGCTGCCCTAAAGCAGGGGTGTCCTAATTTATTCCAGGTGCATGGACCCCTCCCCCCGGGAGCTCCTGCTAGGATCGGGGGGGGTGGGGGGTCCCACGCCACAGCGTGTCCAATCCATTACTCATGAACTTCCCAGCTGTCAACTCAGCGCGGGTCAGAGCCAGGGCTGACACAGACAATGCTATCCTGACCCCTGACCCTGCACTCCACGTGTGGTCACCTGGTCTCCGGCCCCGACGTCTTCTTCGTTTCTGTCCAAATGTACACACTGGGCAATATCCGGGGACTGCTGCTCCAGAGCTACCAGCACATTGCAGGTCTTGAAGTCAAAGCCTAAGCAGAAGGGAAAGCAGGCCTTCGTGGGGACATGTGTCAGACAGAGGGTGGCTTCCAGCATCCTGGCAGACCGCTCAGCTCCCGACACGGCATTTCTTGTGGGGGGGTGGGCGGTCTCTAACGAGCTGGGATCTGTCTGGGACCTGTTGGGCAGAGCTGAGGCCCAGGATGGGGAAGGCCATGTGTCCATCCCATGTTATCATCTGGAAGGCTGGTCGAAGAAAATCCTCCACAGCGCATTTTACTACATTAAATTATACCTAGATTAGAAATCTATATCCTACACAGAACGGCAAGATGAAAACCAGATAACGGCTGCGGCTGCGCTGGGTGACTCGTGGCCCTGCCCCCTTACCCTTCTGGAGGCACGTTCCAAGACCCAGGCTGAAAATCACCTTCCAACACTGCTGTTCGGAAGCCCAGGCGTAATCCACGTTATGAAACACACTGAACAAAGACAGTGCACGTGAACTATCCAGAGAGGTTCCCAGAGCTAGAGTCCTCTGATCCCAAGCTCTGCACAGGGCCTGAAGCCAAATGGAAAAGCCACACCTCTGGAAGCCACGGCCACGTCTGCCCACCCCCAAAGTTCAGGCACACACATGGAAGCTGTTCTTCCCAGGCTCCCTGCCACAGGCTTGGAACTGGTTGGCGTGGGGAGGGGGGGGTTGCTGGCGAGTGGCAGCTCTGCCCCCGGAGCCCCAGAAGGGGCCGCTGGGCACCGACAGCGCCATCTTCTCCCTGTGGGCCCTTGGGCCTTGCTGGGCCCGGCCGTGGGCACTGCGTGACTGAGGGGCTGAAACTCACAGAGGCTCTACTACCAGGCCAAGTATTGGTGACAAGCCGAGTAACCGTCACTCTCTTTCCAGTCTATTCTACCTACGCTGCCAGTGTGAGCTTTACTAAAACCAACCAACTGACCCAGATCCGGGCTGTTGTTTATGTCCATGCTTCACGTGGGGCCTGCTGCCCGGTGAAGGAGAACTGAGACGCCTCGGGTCCACCCAGCCCCTCCCAGCTGAACTGCCCCAGCCAACACACGCTCGCTCGCGGGCTAGCCTTCCGCGCGGCACACTTTCCTACCTCCGCTAGGTCTCTGTCTAGAATGCTCTTCCTCCGGCTCCCCATCCCCACACGCCCAAATCTGATCAGCTCTCAGTAAACGTCCCTGGACCTTCCCCCCTCCCTCCCTCCCTCCCACCGACTCGCCGCTGGGCACCCCATACTGCGCCATTTAATGCCGGGCAGTGCCCCCACTCCGGAAGCACCAGGATGCCTTTGTCCTCTGCAGGTTCCTGTGCCCAGCGAATGTTTTTGAACACACACACCAATGAGCCATCTTTAGAGGCCTGCCAAGGACTCACCGATTGTGCATTAAACATTTTGCATTTTCCCTAATTGCTCTCTGGACAGTGAAGCTTCTCAGCCCTGAGAATCCATCAAGGGCTCCAAGCAATTTGGAAAAACAGAATTCAGGGGATCAAGGGGAGAGGAGCAGCGACTGTGCAGCCAAGAGCAGTGCCGGGCAGTTAGCCCGGGGCCCTCTTAGTGCAGCCACCGCGCTGTGTCGCTGTGTGGGGTCCTCTGGGTGGAGGCACAGCGACAAGCTGGGCGTGCCGAGATGCAGCCAGCAGCAGAGCTGGGCTCTCTCTCGCTCTCTCCTGCCAGCACACATTGCCTCCTGGGAAGTTTCCCTTCCACCTAGTGCAGAACAAGGCTTGCTCTTGAATAAGGTCTACACGTCTTAAACAACCACCTTTTCCTGGTAGAACAGGTGTAGCTGTGCATGGTGACATGTTGGGAAGCTGCTGGTCCGGGACAATGTGTTTCCTCCAGAACACTGTGCCGACTGGCAGAATGAGCCTGTGCTCATTGGTTCTGTGTCCACTTCCGTGTGCTGAGTGAGTACTCTAGGCGGGTCGGAAGGTGGCTGCACGGAGCTTGTGTGTCTGCACCCTCAGCAGCGAGGGACTCTCACTCACACACATGCAGCACATCGTTCCAGCCTGCCCCGACCCACAGAGGTGGCACACGTCACCCTCAAGAACCCATAAGTGGCAAGTCCGTGTGCACAGGCCCTCAGCATCTGACTCTCGCACCCTGTCCTCTGGTGCCTCTCCAAACCGGACCCTTTTCCACCCTGCCCTGTCTTAGATGTTGGACTCTGCTGCGAGTCCCCCCATCCCCCATTCTTTCCAGCTGTCACCCCGGCCTGATCACGGCGCTCCTCCTCGATTCCTGCCAGGGTCTGGGTCCCTTCCTTGGGATACAAGCTCCCACACTGCCTGCCACTGGGGCCAACCTCGGCCAGCCTGTCTCCTTCCACCTGCCACGAGTACCAGTTCTGACTGAGTCACTTTGTTTTTCCTGGTCTAGAACAAGAAGCGGCATCTTGAAGCAGCAAGTGCAGGAGTCTCCAAAGGGCTGCCTACTACTGGCTGTCACCTCGTGCAAATTATTTACAACTCCAAGCCTCAGTTGCCTCGTCTGCAGGAGTACGGCAGAGGGCCTCAAACGATGAAGAGGACAAATACAAAGACCAGCGCCCACGCCCGGCAGAGAACATCTCCCCAGTGGAGGGCGGCTCCCTTTACTCGGTGCTTCTCTCTTCCAAAGCCTTTGCCAGCACCAAGACCAGAGGCGACAACAGATGGACATGGGCTAGCTCAACCGGGCGCCATCCCGTGGGCCGCCATGCTATCGCCAGAGATCGTGACTCCTGACCTGCCAGGCGGGCCAAGGAATGTTCTTTTCTCCCAGTTGGTATCTGCACTGGCAGAGGACAGAGAGCCTCGGATCTGACACGGCGGCGGGGGCGCCCACACATTTCAGACCCGGGGGCCCGCCTCACCCTTGGCGGAGTCGTCGTAGCCGATGTGCCTGATCGTGCTTCTCACCACCCGCTGGTAGTCCACTGTGGCCGTGGAGGTGATCTCTCCGCAGAGTAGCACCATGCCTGTCTTACACACCGTCTCTGCAAGAGAGGGGGCAAGGTCAGCAGCCACGGGCCAGTCGAGGGGAGCGCCACTCCTGGACCCCCGCACAGCGCTGATAAAGGGACTCACGAAGAGTCTTGCGAGGCATGGGTGCCGAAAATGAGGGAACAATGCTAACAAGCAGAGTAAATCCCGGCAGAAGTGCTGACCGTGTGTGAATGCTGCCCGGAGAACTATGCTTTGGACAGACCCGGTCACACCTCGCTTTCACAGTGACCCCGTCCTTCTCACGTGGTCTTGGACCACTTATTTAGCCTAATTCGGCTTCCCCAACTGTACATGAAGACAACGTTACGACTGCCGCATGGCTCAAAGTGAGACAACGGTGGCAGGTGGTTGTCATAAAGAATGTTGTCAACATGCCTCCGGGAGGCCTCTCCCACCCCTTGTTGCTAATATTCCACCGCAGGCTGAGGTCCTGAGATCAGGGCGGGCCAACCTTCTCACTGGCCATTCACAAAGATATATCTCAGGGTGAAGTGTACCCTCAGAAGGCACAGGTCCCAGTGGTGCTCAACGCAGGGGCTAGGGAGGCACTGGAGAGGGAAGGAGCTGTCTGTGCAGCACACAGTGAGGACAGAGGGGCCCTGGTTTCCCTTCTGGGCACCCCTCCCCCATGACCTTGGCCAAGGCCCTGATTCAGCTGCAACCGTGATCACCTCGGGGGTCCTCCAGGCACTGGAGCCCCTGGCTCTCTGTTGTCCCTCAGCACAGGCAAAGACCTCGAGCCCAGCCCACTGAGGTCTTTAGCAGGGAGTAGACATCTCTTACCACAGGCCACCTTGGCATTGGGGTCCTGCCTCAGATGGGCATCCAGCACGGCATCACTGATCTGGTCGCAGATCTTGTCTGGAGGAGAAGGAACATGTATAAGAATCACAGAGATAGTGGGTCTAACAGACTGAAGGATCAAAATAATCAGGTATTTGGTAAGCTTACATATGAAATCTATCTACCAAAGAGGACACTTCTTTAAACATACATAATTAGGAAATTTTGAAATTTTTATGTCATCCCATTTCTGCCTAATTTTGGATGATGTATATTACATGAAGTCGTAGCATTCCCCCCAAAAAGACATACGTTCCAAAATCAGTTCTAAAAGACTATAGCAATTTACACCCACCCACCCACACACACACACACACACACACACACACACATTCTCCTACTAAAAAGTCTCTCATTCTTTAAGATATTCCCTTTAAGTCTAAAATCTAGAAAGCTCCTAGAAATAGAAGTTAAATAGCTGGGGCGACTGGGTGGCTCAGTGGTTGAGTGTCTGACTTCAGCTCAGGTCATGATCCTGTGGTTCCTGAGTTCTAGCCCCACATCAGGCTCTCTGCTGTCAGTGAGGAGCCTGCTTCAGATCCTCTGTCTCCCTCTCTCTCTGCCCCACCCCTGACTCCCACACTCTCTCTCTCTCAAAAATAAATAAACATTAATATGTATATATATACATATATAGATAGATATAGATATCAAAATATTTAACAAGTGGATATGATCATTAAAATGTATAATTATAAAAAAAAAGAAGTTAAAATAGCTAATGATGTCAGTAAGATTAGGTGCCAACACGTAAAATCAGATGGGACAAACAGATACATTTCTCGGCAGGTTCCATGAGCTGAAATACACTGTGTACACAACACCAAGCCCGAATCCACCACCCCAGCTGTAGAAATTCCATAAGAGAACCTCTACACATCATTGCTGTTCTACTGAACATTTCCACAGGCAGCTCTCAGATCATCCCCACTGTCACTCAGCCCCCTGAAGGCTAGATATTCTAGCTGGGTTTGACCTCAGTCAAGGTGGGGCTGACCACAGCTCAACAGAAGCAGGGATTTGACCTTATTTTTCCACTACTTGCCTTGAGAATTCCACATGGTTGAGCATGCAGACCCCTCAGTGGCACTCTGGAAAAGTCCGCTCTTGCTTTGGGGTTGTGCAAACAGTCAATGTTCACGGATTCAGAAATAAAAGCGACACCCATTTACACATATTACATCTCATTTAATGTTCAAAATACCCACAGAGTTGACTTTTTTAATGTTTATTTACTTATTTTTGAGAGAGAGAGCAAGCTAGAGGCTGAGAGAGAGAGAGGGAGAGAGAGAATCCCAAGCAGGCTCTGCACTGACAGAGTGCACAGGGCTCGAACCCACAAACCATGAGATCATGACCTGAGCCAAAGTTAGACACTCAACCAACTGAGCCACCCAGGCGTCTCCAGAGTTGGCTCTTAATAAATTAATACAGTTTTTCCCAGTTTTATTGAGGTATAATTGGTGTACAAAACTTATCTGCATAAAATTAAAGTATATAATTTGAGGAGTTTGGACATGTGAGTACTCTTACATTATCATCACCATAAACAAGGTAAGAAACATATCTGTCACCTCCAAAAGTTTCCTTGTGTCCTCCTATTTTGTTTTTGTTTTTTGGTTTTTATATGAAGAATCTAGATCCAGAATCAAGCGCTCTGCTGTCCTAAGCGCATCATTTAAAACATTCACGTCAATGTAACTTAAAATGTTAATCTGCCATTAAAGGTGAATTCTCTAATCTTTCCTTGAGAAACTGCCACTAAACTTTCGGGCTTTCTAGGCACCCCACTCCAGTGGCAGATCCCTGCTGTAAATCCAGGTTTGTCTGATGCCACGGCCTCTGCACACCCCTACCAATGAAAGCCTGCTACTAAAATATCTCCATCAGGACTCCTAGGGTTACTCACATGCTGACCGCAGATGACTCTGCTTGTTTCAAGGACGCAGGTCACATGTCCCCAGTCCACACGGGGGACTGGAATAAGGGGTATTAGGGATAAAGCCGAGATGAGCAAGGGTGTTGAGACAGCTCCGCAGACTGAAATAACGTGTAAGGAGGCTCTTTCTGAACTGTTTCTTTAGGCTTTCAAAATTTCTATTAGTATCACTCAGTGGCTATAAGATAGCCCATAGGTGGTTTTCTTGGAAGTTGAAAAAGCATTCATTTTATCCTGCTGGTGGAAGAATTCAGCACTGGAATGACAAGCAATAAGTCCTCAAGCTTAGAGGAAGCTGACTTACGTGGACAGTTAATTGATTGTGGCAACCAAAAGGAGAGTCAGACAGACCTATCATTAAATAGACAACACGGCCATTTGATTGGCTAGAATTTTTCTTCTGTCCACTGAGCACACTGCGGTGTGTACTATGGGACCTCTGGCCACTGCGTGCCCAAGCACCCGGAGACTTTATAAAGTTACACACAATGAAAGGGGCTATTTGTTTTGAACTGAGCTAAGTCACATACAAAACTGAGTTTAAACCAAGGTTTCTTAACAGTGGTAAGAAACTGTTACTGACATCGGGGGCCAGAAAATTCTTTGCTGCAGGGGGGATGGTCTTGTGCATTCAGGATGTTTAGAAGCACACGTGGCCTCTATCCACTAAATGCCAGTGGCACCCCCAACCCCTCACAGCAGAGTTATGACACAACCAAAAATGTTTTCAGACATTACAAAATGTTCTTGGGGGAAGGGGGCAAAACCGCCCCCAGCTGAGAACCACCAGCTAAAGCATATGGAAGGAGATGTCTACAGCTGAGTTACAAGCTCTGAAATAACATGGATGAGGCAGATGAAAAGAAGGTAGCCTTGGTGATAAGTTACCAAAACTTTAACTTCTCAGATGAATTTTGAAAAAGTGCATAAAGAATAAGTCAGTGTGCCCAGCCCCCAAGATTCTTCTTGAGCAGTGGTTCACAAAGTGTGGTTCCCACAGCAGCAGCAGCAAAAGCATCTCCTGAGAACTTAGTAAAAATGCAAACCTTGAGCCTCACCCAAGATCTATGAAATCAGAAAAGGCTGGGGGTGGGGTCCGGCACTCTGCCTTAACAAGCCTACTAGGTGATGCTGATGCTCCCTGATGTCTGAGAACCACTGACCTACAGCCTGAGGCTCTGATCGTGGTCCTCACGTTCGCACATGAGCCTCTCCCATTTCCCCACAGCACCAGAAAATACTCGAATGTTCTTCCTCTTCAGGAGGTCATCTGTACTTCTCATAGATAATATACCTGAGGCTTTCAGGACCTGGAGATCTGTCTCAGCGACTACTGGAATGTGCTGTTCGTTCCTAGACTATACATGCTTTACGTGCAACACTTAGCGACCACAGTCTTGTTGGAGGGAACACTGGAACATTCTCTGTTGGTTTAAGTCGCTCCATGATAAAGCTTTGTCTTGCCCCCCAATATATAAAGCTGATATCCGATACATGTTAGACGTGTAATATGTTTAGTCAACCCAACGCGTGTTCCCTGTAGCGGCCTCATCGTGCAGAGATGCTGGCTGTGGGTGGCGGCATGAACCCTTGGCTTCATTAACTGACAACTTCTCATTTCCTAATCAGTGACTGTTTTCCAAAACTAGTAAATTAGTAAATCAATAGAATTAAAAGACGCCTCCTATGGTGCCTCCAGAGACCCCTCACAGTAACGAACACGGATTGGTTTTAAGGCTCCGGGGAAAATGGCTCCCCCGGCACAGGCTGTCCTCGGTCCACAGCCACCTACTTACCCGGGTGTCCCTCTCCTACAGACTCTGAGGTGAACATGAAGGCTCCTTCTTCACTTAGAGAGTGGTCACACAAGCCGTCCACCGGGCCATTCATCTTTGCACACTTCTCCACTGGGTTTCTTCAGGGTAACGATTTCAACGCTGTTGACTTTGCCTGAAGTGGTTTTGTGCGGTTGCCTTTTTTTTTTTTTTCTCCCCCAGGAACCCAACAGGCTTGTCTTTGGCAGAGCTACAGGGCTCGCTTCTGGGGAACTGCCTGTGAGCACGTGAGGGGAAGGTGGGGAAGGTGAGGATGGTGAGGAGGGCGGGCCTGAGTACCGACGTGTCACTCTCTCCGGCTGGTCACAGCTCGCTCCTGAGTGACTCCTATATATGGAAAAGTGAAAGGGCCTGAATAATCATGTGAGAAAATTGGAGGAGTCCATTTCCTGGGGGGGGAGGGGTGTCTTCTTACCTTGAGGAATTCCGGTCCTCAGCTCAGATTTCCCGAGCCCCAACGTCTGGTCAGTGCACGGTGAAGAAGGCTGTACAGATTCTGTAGAACCGAAGCTCCTTTGGGACTCTGCTTCGGCTCTGCAGCTAATCTCCATATTGGGCCGAGGTTAACATCCCACGTTGGAGGGTGGGGGTCTGTGGTGACTCAGGGATCCAAACAGGCAGCAAGGAGCCCTTTCCCAGAGATGCGGTTTCGGCTAAGGCTGCGGCACAGGGTGGCCTTTGCCACTGGGTGCTGCCTTTCCTCCCCCACACCTTGTCTGGGCTGGGCTCTCCCCCTTCTTCTACCTTCTCAGAGCAAGAGCACGCACCTGTATTCTGAGTCAGCGTGGACGTTACACAACACGTTCGTTTAGGGGAAAAGCTTTCGAGCCCACATTTCTCTGCTGATAGAAAGCACCTAAGCTGTCAGCTTCTCTAAGACACCGGCGGTCACATTAAAAAGTATCTGGACAGGTTACAGAAGACAATGCTTTTTTATTTTTTGTTTTTTGCTTTTGGAAAAAGACTCTTGAGAGATGGATTCGTTACAGGGAAATTGTCCAAGTCCAGCTTCCATAAGATACATTAAACTTCGACCTATTCAGTCCTGTGCACTTGATCAACATTCTTGATCACATGATTCCCGCACTTTTTTTTTTTTTTTTTTTTTTGCTTTGACCAAGAAAAGAAGTGAACTGGGTTACATCTGTAGCCAGTTCATGCTCTACCTGACACCGCCTCTCTCTTCCTTCTCTCCCACTCTCAGACCTCAGGCTGCAAGAAGAGTGGGGAACTGAGATCACAGACAGTGAGAATGGGTGGAGGAACCAGTTCCCACTAGAAAGCAATAAAATGTAAGCAGCCAAAAGCTCATGCATCAAAAATATTGGACCGTGGGAAGCAAAAGGTAGGATGCGGTGGCCCCAAATCCCCTCTCTACTTAGAATGTGAGCATTACAGTTCTCTTCCTGGTGCTCTAAACTTTGAGTTTTGCCACCTGGTCAGTAGCAGCAGCACCAACTATCCAGGGAATTTAAACTATATTAAAGTGACCTCCTCACGGGATAAAGTAAGAGGTTTTACATACACATATTTCATCATTTAACAAACAGCGAGCTGGACCGCTCAGGCACAAGACTGCTGAAGGTTCGAAGAGAAAAAGCCACCGGGAAGGGATGGAAACATGAGGATCAAACAAGGACTTTAGACAACATAGCCTTGTCCTTGTCAGCACACAGGCGTCCTCCTGTTTGCACTTAAAATATTTCAACATCGCTGTCCCTTTGTAAATTTCTTCTGGGTACACTGGTTTCAAACCTGGAGGCAATATGAGCTAATGTTTAATGTGAACTGTAGACCTAGGTTAGCCTAGCAGCTAGAACTATAGCCATTACGTTCTAACTCTGCTTTAAGAGCGAGATGGGGTTTAAGTAGCAAGTACTCAACAGGGTCCTAGAGCTGGCAGTAAGTCAGAGAGCAAAGCCCAACTGCCCTCTGAATTCCAGAATGACTCAAAGCATGGAGTGGAGGGGCATGTCCTACACAGAGAAGTGGTGTTTCCAGAAACATATGCAGGAGGCTTCTGTAGCCTGGACACAAATTCAGAGTGAGGGAAGGATCTGGAAGCACGGAGTTCAGTCCCCATCTTATGTATGAGTCTCATATGACATCCCCACGAAATCTAGGCCACCTTATATTCTTTCAGCAGACAGAGGTTAGTTAACAAGCAGCACACAGAACACCGTGGATGAGAGTGTGGGCTTCAAGGCTGGAGTCCTGTGTGACCTCTAACCCACTGTCCACCGTGGGGCAGGCTTCCTAACCTCCCTCATCTGTAAAGCAGGTTAAGTAAGCATCATTGTGAGAAAGAGATGTGGCCATTGCGGTAGGATGAGTATTGAGCACAGAGCTGGTGCACGATAAGACTTCGATAAAATATTCCTTAAGCACCTTCTATGTACGTAATACGTGCTCTTCTTTTTTTTTTTAATTTTAATGTTTATTTATTATTTTGAGAGAGACAGAGACAGAGGGTGAATGGGGGAGGGGCAGAGAGAGAGAGAGACAGAGATACAGAATCCAAAGCAGGCTTTAGGCTCTGAATCGTCAGCACACAGCCCAATGTGGGGCTCAAACCCACAAACCGTGAGATCATGACTTGAGCCAAAGTCGGACGCTTAACTGACTGAGCCACCCAGGCGACCCAATATATGATCTTCTTATGTAAAAAGATAAAATGCAAGGTCCTAATAGTGCTGAATCAGTCGAAAGATATCCCTTTTGTACTAAATGTTACCTGATTTTGTACTAAATGTACTAAAAGAAATAGCACTTGAACCGAGAGTTAAAATAGTGGTTTCAATCTGCTCCCTTTAGAGAGAACTGGCAGACCTTGGCCAAGATCTAATACTTAGAAAACTGAATCTATGGGGACTTTGTATCCCTAATTTGCCATCATAAACTCAAATTAAAACCTCCCTGGCACACAGGCTGTCCCGCTCTCCCTTACGCATGAGTTGTCCTAATGTCCCCCCACCCCCACTGATTACCTAAGTCCAGTTCAAGGTGTCAAAGGCCCACAGTTGATTTCACCTCTATGCAGCAACCTTCAACTCTGAAGCTTTGCTGACAAGCCTGTGAAGAAACTTGGCTTTGAAAACAAATAACGTTTTGGTCAGATTTACCCCTGATACTAAAATATAAAATACCAAATGAATATAAAATACCAAGCAAACAGCTGTGTTTCCAATGAGCAGTTTGTGTAAGCCACACTGACCAGTTTCATGAAGGGGCTTGGAGGGCACCCGACCCCCAGGTAACTAGTGGAGAGCATCTGGTCTGATAGTGCCTTTGGCCAGCTCCTACACTGTCATGCCTGATGGCTATGCCACCGTGCGGAGCCTGATGCAGGGCTCGATCCCATGAACTGTGCGATCATGACCTGAGCCAAAATCAAGACTCGGACACTTAACTGACTGAACCACCCAAGTGCAAACATTTCTGAACCTTGGTGAGAAACTCCCTTAAACATCAATGACATAATAACCACATGGGATATTTTCAAAGGATTTACTACTTTTGCCCTCATTAATTTAAACACAAAGTCTTCCCACATACATCATCCGGAACGTGAATAACTTATTTACGAAAGAGAGATAAATAGATTCAGACTGTATATATTTTTTTTAATTTTAGGTAATTTCAACACCATAGGACTTTGGTTCAGTAAAAAAAATCCACATATGCACTCCGTATACAACAGCTCTTCTGAAAAGGAAGAAAGAAATGTAGAAAGGTTTCACGGAAAAAGCAGAACTTGAGCTGGACCCCAAGGCAGCAGGGAGGCAGTAAGGACCTGGGGGCTTTACCAGCCAAGAAGCCACAGTGTGGGTTAGAGCTGGTGCAGCGGGGCATTGCCCCAACTTTACCTGGGGGGGTGTGGGATAACTGGGCAGGGAAGGGGAGGGCCGGGAAAGCCAGGAGTTGGGGTTCAGGGCAGGAAGTAGCCATGCAGAGAGGCAAGAGAACGGGAGTTTCTATCTGACAAGAATGAAAGCTAGATTATAGAGGAAAAGGATTCCAAGATCAGAGAGAAGAGGTAAAACTCCTGCCTGGATCCAGGAGTAAACTAAAGAGGAACAAATGCTCAGATATTCATATAATGTGAATCTTGCTATGCATTGTCATTGTTCAAAACCCTGTTGCTTTTCTAACTGGAATCATCCCTTCCCCCAAACACATACACCCCAGCTTCTGAGACTTGTGATCCTGACAGCTTATTTCAATTTCCGATCGTTTATCATCTGTATCCAATTTCCCACAAAGCTTGCCAACGATTCTTTCTCAGTGGTGTTTTTGGAATTCTCCCCTTCCATGTTCATGTCCACAAACAGTCACCTCTACGCCCATTGTTGACATCTCACATTTGAGTTAGGCGCCAGCTGGGCCCACCCTCCCGTACCAACATACCCTTCAGTGGTGGTACCATGCTACACGTAGTAGGTGCCTTAAAGCAGCCTGCCAATTTGTACCTAGAAAAAATGAGCAGCCTCGTACACTACCTCACCTCAGTTAAGCTGTGCAAACAAAATATTTACACAAGAAGAGCTAGACAATCTCCCAGAAATACTCCCATGCTAAGATACCACTCAGCTGTCAAAACATTAACCACGATGTCACCTGCAAAAATATGGATGAATTGAAATAATATTCAGTGAAACAGGGGCCAAAAGAGAATATACAATATCCCTTTTAATAAAAATAAAACAAGGTTTGTAACATTTACTTTTTAGGAATAGGTAAAGGTTCAATAAAGGATTCAAAAAGGAAAAGCAGGAAGTGATATCACGGAAAATGGTGGAGAAGAGAACCCAAAGCTTCCATCCTGCCACAAAGATCAACTAATAATGTGGGGGAAAAAAACTGTTTGAATCAACTTTTGCAAAATTCTGGAATCCAGTCAAGAATTTATAGGAAGCTTACTAAAGAAAGAGGCTGTCACACTTACTGTGATACTTTGTATTGTCACACTGTAGTTAAGAGAATGCTGTTATATTTTAAATTTCCCACCTTGTTCCTCACTCCCCAGATTGATGGTATCCATGAAGATGGTAACCCATACCCCCAATGCAGGTTGCTAGTACAAAGGGAGCAAAACAAACCTTATTCTCAAATAACTGAGGTTGTGTTTTCTGTTTGTTTGCCTTTTTACCTGTCTAGCAGCTCCCTAAAGGACTGGTATAAGGGCTGGCTTTTGTTTTGTTCCAACCCAGAACATTCCCAAGCGAGGGGCAGCTTCCCAGCTGTCATCTGCAGAAAGCATTTCAAGGCAAAAGTGTTGGCCACAACCGACTGAGGCAATGGATAATACATGGACAAGTAATAAAAAGACCAAAAAGCCTGGAAAGAAAGAGGTTGGAAAAGAGATACATGGGGAAAGTACAGGATTTTCTTTTAAGCTACCATGGATACCAGGGAATTAAGAAAGAAGATTAAATTATTAAAACCAGAAATAGAGGTGATGGCATTACTACAGACCTTACAGAAATAAAAAGGATTATACTATGAACAGCTGTATGCCAATATCCATCTAGATAACCTAGATGGAATGAATTTCTAGAAGAACATGAACTACAACTGACTCAAGTGGCAATAGAAAATCTAAATGTAACTATAACAGGTCAAGAGATTGAATCAGCAATTAAAATACGTTCTAACAAAAAGCTCAGGACCAGATGGCTTCACCAGTTCATTCTCCCAAACACTTAATTAAAGAAGAATTAACACCAGTCTTATCAAACTCTTCCAAAAACTAAGAGGAGGCAACATTTCCTAATTCATCCTGCTTGGCCAACATTATAATGATACCAAAGTCAGACAAAGATATCAGAAGAAAACTATAGGCCCATATCCCTTATGAATATAGATGAAATAATCCTCTATGAAATGCTGGCAAACAAATTTCAGGAATATATTAAAAGGATTATGCATCATGACCAAAGAGGATTTATCCCAAGAATGCAAGGCTGGTTAAAAATAAGAAAATCAATGTAATATGCCATAGTGATAAAATGAAGGGGGAAAAACACACCTCTCATTTGATGCAGAAAAAGCATTTGAAAAATCTGATTCTCTTATATGGTAAAAATATTCAACAAATTTGGGCTAGAAGGAAACTTGCTCAACATGACAAAGGACATTTATGAAAAATGTACAGTTAACATCATACTCGATGGTAAATAATGGAAAGCTTTCCCCCTAAGATGAGGAACAAAACAAGTAGGCCTACTTTCATGACTCTTATTCAATACTGTACTGGAAGTTCTAGCCAGAGCAAATCAGCAAGAAAAGAAAAAAAAAAAGCACTGAAATTAGAAAGGAAGAAGTAAAACTATTTATTTGCAGATAACATCATCTTGTATAAAGAAAATCCTAAGGAATCCACACAAAATAAACTATTAGAGCTTATAAACTAATCCAGCAAAGTTTCAGGGTACATAATTAACACACAAAAAAATAAGTTGATGTCCATACACTATCAATGAACAATTTGAGAAGGAAATTAAGAAAATTCCATTTATAATAGTATCAGAAAGAATAAAATACTTAGGAAAAAATTAACTAAGGAGGTTCAAGACTTGTACACTGGACCCCACAAAACACTGCTGAAATGAATAAAACCAAAGTAAATGAAAAGACATTCCATATTCATGGATTAGAAGACAATATTGTTAAAATTACATATCACTGAAAGTGATCTACGGATTCAGTGCAATCTCTATGAAGATCTCAGTGGCCTCTTTTCCAAATATGTAGAAGTTTATCCTAAAATTAATATGGAATTATAAAGGATCTCAAATAGCCAGAACAATCTTGAAAAGGAAAAATAAAGTTGGAGGACTCATATTTTCCAACTTCAAAACTTACTACAAAGCTCTGTAGGATACCTGCATAAGGAAAATGTTATCCAAATGGGAAAGCAATTAAACATCCCGGAACCTCTGGGCTTTCTGAGGCTGGTTTCTAAAATAAATATGAAAGTAAAATGTTTTGTGTTAACTGGTGCTGAGAGCTTCTAACTACAACATTCGATTGTATTGGGCTTCTTTTAAAAAATAACATTTATTGGGTCTAATGCTGATGTAATTTATGGTAACTGTGGAAAAATTTGGAAAATGGAAGAAAAAAATACTATGGTCCTTCCATTCATAGGTTGGTAAGCATAATTAACATGGTGTATTTTCCTCTTGAAGGAAACAGATTCATATGTTTATATAGGGATAGGCCCCATGTGTATTATTTAGATAAAAATTTTAAAGTTAATGAAACATTTAGAGTTCCAGTTCCAGGTGGGATAGAATAAGCACAACATATTCCACCTCGACTCTGCCACTGAATACAGCCATAAAACCTGGACGGAATGCATGGAGTAACTATTTGCAGACTCTGAAAAGTAAACAGTCGTAAGCAAATGGGGGGGTGACCAAAAATGCAAAGGGACACTGAAAAGGCAGTGAGGGTCCCACTGTTGTCCTCCCATATCCTGGATCCAAGGGCATGCCACCCCAGAAGTGCGCATCTGACCACACAAAGAAAGTTGCAGGAGAGGCTCCCTTTCTCTGACCGCAGGGAGTGGAGGGAAATCCTCTGTATTTCTTTTTCTTTCTTCTATTCTCTTGAGCCCCAGCTCCCAGACAATTCCTTGGTGACAAAATTGGCAGCGGGGGTCTGCAAGCAACTAAAATTCTGAGGGAGGGGGAATTCTCTCATCAGAGGAGCTGTGATTCTCAAGCAAGTGGTGACAATCCCTACCACTCTTCTCCATGCGTCTCCTGCCACTTGGCCACGGATGCAGGCATGGTCGTGGAAGGTGCGCAGCAGAGGAGAGTAACTGAAACCCAGCCTCTGGACAAAGAACCAAAAAGGGGAGGCCCAGAGTGGGAAAAAGGTGGGAAGCCCACAGAGAGATAGAGCTCAGGAAAAGGATCCCATGACTATAGTTATACCATACTAACGTAAGATGTTAATAATAAGGGAAACTGGGTCCCGGGTATACAGAAACTCTGTGCTATCATTGTAATGATTCTGCAAATTTAAAACTGTTCTAAATTTTTTCTTTTATTTGAACAAAAATTTTTTTAATGTTTATTTTGAGAGAGAGAGAGGGTGAGCAGGGGAGGGGCAGAGAGAGAGGGAGACACAGAATCCAAAGCAGGCTCCAGGCTCTGAGCTGTCAACACAGATCCCAACACGAGGCTCGAACCCACGAGCCATGAGATCATGACCTTAGTTGAAGTCGGACACTCAACCGGCTGAGCCACCCAGGCACCCCTAAATTTTTTCTTTTAAAAAACGAAATATTTGCCTTGGCTCATTCATTCCTGTATTCATTCATGTAACTCACTGAACTATGGACTGAGCACCTACCATGTCCCAGGCACTGCTCTAGTCTCTGGAAATACAAACAGCAAACAAAACCCACCAGGCTTCTTGCCATCAAGGAGCTTACAGTGCAGTGGAAAATGAAACAAACAACATTAAGGGGTTGAAGGAAGAAGTCTCTACTTTCAAAGTTAAAAATTATCTTCTCGAATCATTATAGAAGAACAATCTTTGAGAAGTTAAAAACCTGAACTGAAGACTATACAGTCTGGCAATTCGACAACCAAGGAGCAGGGTATCCAAGGAGGGGCAAAAGGCTTGGCTCTGGAGCCAAATAAGGCCAATCCCTAGCAGGAGACCCGGCTTCCTGGCGGGAGCAAGAATATCTACCCTGAGTCTAGGCTTATGCCACAGAGCCAGGTTACCTGTCGGCTCCCCGGAAGGCAGAGCAGTGCCGGGAGAGAGATGTGACTAGAAAGCACTGTGCCCTGCTGGGTGCCATCTCAGCGGTAGCTGCACAGGTAGGACAGGCTGTGCCCCACTCACACAGGGCTCCACACATCCACCCACCCTCCCATCCTCACATTCCACTCATTCATTCTCTGGACACGAATTAAACACCTACTGGAGGCCGAGAACAGGGAAGGCCCTCTGCAGTGTTGACAAAAACAAATATGCCAGGCGATACGGGGAGAAAATGTTCCAGGCAACCGAAAGAACATTTACCGAGGCCCACGAGCTAGCAAGGGCATGAAGCCTTCATGACACTTTAATTTTTTTATAATGTTTATGTATTTTTGAAAGAGAGACAGAGCACAAGCAGGGGAAGGGTAGAGAGAGAAGGAGACACAGAATCTGACGCAGGCTCTGGGCTCTGAGCAGATAGCACAGAGCCCGACGCAGGGCTTGAACCCACGAACAGTGAGATTGTGACCTGAGCTGAAGTCAGACACTTAATCGACTGAGCCACCCAGGGGCCCACTTCATGACACTTTAAGTTGTTAGTAAGGCTGGGGCATGGAGCCTGGGTGGAAGGACGGCAAGAGGGAAGACTGGAGGTGGTGGCCGAGGCCAGATCATGAAGGGCTCGGAGGGTCCTGCAAGGAGTTTAGACATTTTGCTAATGGCAAAGGGAAGCCAAGGAAGAGTTTCAAAAGCAAATGATGTGCACAGATGGGGCATGTGATCAGATGTAGACTTTTACCGAAACCATTTTGCAAGGTACTGCTGTCGTGTGGAGACCGGACTAGATTAGATCCACCCTGGAGTCCCAGAGTACATGACACAGTCAGAAGGTGGAGGCGGGACCTGAGACCTCACTGGATGTAGGAAGAGAGCAGTGGGAGGACTCCCAGGTGACGTCTACGTTTCTGGCCCCGGGTGAATACTCGAGATGCCAGGGTAGAGTAATGACGACAAGGAACACAAACACTGTGTGTTCCCAGGGTGTGTTAGACGCTGAGTCTAACTGAGTGGGTGCCAGTGCCCTCGGGAGAACTCTGGTCCCCCACCCAGCAAATACTAGTGCTGCCTTTTATGTGCACCCCCAGGCCTTCTTCCAAGTAAACGTCTTGCTCAACAGGTCAGGATGGATTCAATGAGCATCTAAGAAGTTTAAAGTAAACATTCCTATAGATATAGAAACATGAAAGGGATCCCATACCCTGATAAATACGGCGATTTCTGTAAGGGTTTCTATACATAGGGATTCTATGTTATATATGCAATATTCTGACGGTTGTCGTCACTAAGTAAACAGGACTTATTTTACATAAGCAAACACACTCACCAAGGTAAATATCCAACTGAAGTAAAAATGGAGCCAACACGGGTGTGTTTCAAATTAGCCAGTAATTTCAGAGGACAAAGCAGGAAGTTGGGTGGGATGGGAGGGCAGCATGTGATTGGCCAGTTGGTCTCCCAACGCAGGATAACCCCGGTGGCAGGGAAGGCAGGGGTGGATTACACAAACCCAGTTGTCCTTAGGTGGGAAATCACCACCTGTGAGTACTACGGAATCCTCTACTTGGCTGGTAAGAGCTTTGCTGTACAATGACTTTTAGTATTTTTAAAGTAGAAAGATACTGAATCAAATACATGAGGCAACTCGTAGCCAACAACATGAATGTCAAATATAGCGTATAGGGCTTCAAGGAATCCATCACCCCTCAACTCTAAACTTAGACCATGGTTAGGATGCACTTTGACATTTGTCAGCCCCCCTAAAGACTACATGTACGCACACACTTTCCACTGTGAAATGAAATCATAATGGCCTTAGCCAGTCCGTGTGAATCCGTTTTATTTTAAAAACTGAAGGTGGTCTCAATCGACTTTGTTAAATTCACATCGATTCCACATCGTCATCAATTCAACAGCACAGGCAGGAAATCTGGGATTTGGGATTGACAGAGAGCCATGTGACGTCAGTCCATACTTTACTTAGTGGGGTTAAATCACGGACCTGAGGTTTCACAATACAGACAAAGGGTATGGTAGAGACAGAAGTCAGGTTGTCTTTTCCCCAGAATACAATTTCTTCACTAAACAAATCTCTGTCCCAAACAAGTAAACTGGAGGCAGAACATTTTAGAGGCAAAAATCGTAGAGAAAGAAAACTAGAGTCATAAAATAAGCTGGCTTTAGTTTTCTCTTGATATTTTGCCTTCCCTTATTGGCCCTAGAAAAGTATTTTCACACGAATGATGTTAGTGGGGTCTAAATATTTTAAGTAAAATAAGAAACTAAAATAATTATTTAGGTCATTTGGGCCAAACAGACCCTCCCATTCAAAAATAAAATTTAACCAGAAGTGTTTCACGTTTGGAAGTGTCTATAACATTGTCTCATTTGGGGGTTGGAGACTACATGGGGGCACCTGGGTGGCTCAGTTGGGTGAACATCTGACTTTGGCTGAGGTCATGATCTCCTGATTCATTAGTTTGAGGACCGCATCAGGCTCACTGCTGTCAGTCAGCACAGAGCCCACGTTGGATCCTCTGTCTTCCTCTCTCTGCCTCTCCCCTGCTTGTACCCTCTCTCTATTAAAAAATAAAAAAAGATTTTTAAACATTAAATAAAAACCTATGTAGGGGCTGCCTTCCATCCCTACTCTGTCTCCGATACCAATTTTCCATGTTGATAAACACGTATAGACAATCTCGCCATTTACAAAGCACTCCTCTACAAATGTCATTCAGCTCTCTCGATGACTCAGGCAGGGTACTGTCCCCATTTAACAGAGGAGGAAGCTGAGGCCCAGAGAGATTCAATGATTTATTTCGGGTCATAAGTGTTAAGTGACACCACACTCAAACTTGGCTCTTCCAAGGATCCTCTCCTTTTCCCACACTAAGATGCCTATTAAATCTGCTTCAATGTTTTCCTAATTCAAAATAACAAAAATTACCAACAATCGTGGTTACTTATTTATCTGCTGCCAGCCGCTCTAATGCTTCCTGCTACCAGAGCTTAGAAGCAGCTTTTCCTAGCTTCATTTGCAGAAAGCTTGCTATTGAGTGCTCCAGAAGTGTACCCAAAGGGTCCTTAGAGGGTGAGGCAAACACATCCCTAATTCCACTGTTCGGTGCGATCTGCTTCCGCTGGCTCTGGAGCCATGAGGGATTGTCTCCTGCAGCTCTGCGCCCAGTGAATCATCAGATGCCATAAAGGAGAAAGTGACGCTGCTCACTTTTTTGCCTGTGCTCGGAATCTACAGCGTGAGCCAAAGGCACTGCCAGCACTGTGCCCACCACCCACCCACCCCCACCACCCAGGGGCCAAACAGACCCTCCCATCCTTAGATGGGAGCCACCTTCCTTAGAACTACTGCACAGCTGCTCTGTCCTCAAACTCCTCCAGCCACCCAAGGGTCTAAACACTTTTCCTTCCCCCCCCGCCCCCAGCCCCCGTCCCCTGTCCAGCACATTCTCCACCATACACGGCCAGGTTCACCCGGGCCCTTGGTATTCAGTGTGGTCCCCTAACTAGCAGCCTCAGCCTCACCTGCCTGCTTGTTAGAAATGCAGAATCTGGGGGGCGCCTGGGTGGCTCAGTCAGTTAAGCGGCCGACTTCGGCTCAGGTCATGATCTCGCAGTCCGTGAGCTCGAGCCCCGCGTCAGGCTCTGTGCTGACCGCTCAGAGCCTGGACCCTGTTTCGGATTCTGTGTCTCCCTCTCTCTCTGACCCTCCCCCGTTCATGCTCTGTCTCTCTCTGTCTCAAAAATAAATAAACGTTAAAAAAAATTAAAAAAAAAAAGAAATGCAGAATCTGGGGTCCACCTAGACCCGGGAATTGGGGGTCCACCCTAGACCTGAGAATTAGAATCTATACTTTAACAAAAGTCCCCAGTAACTTACGGGAAACTAAAATTTGGAAGCACCACCCTAGGAAAAAGGGCAAAGCAAGTGAACTTCCACTTGTCTGGTTGCCCACCCCCTCCCCCCGTGCCGTCCGCAGGTACCAGTTCTTTAGGCTCTCAGAAGGTGTTAAGGCCAAGTTCAAACCCTCCAGCACCAGCCCACCTGCTCAGCTGTTCCCCTCGTACATCCAATTCAACTAGCTTTATGGTTTATCAAAACAGCTTAGGCTACTTTACACTAAAATATGAGTAACTAATAATACCTACAAAGAGTAGACTCTGGAGAAATGTTCCTGAGAGAACACAGTGGTAACAAGAAAATTTTAAAGCCAGAAAAATCTGTGTTTGCGTATCAGCTCTCTCAATGATCAGCTTGGAGAATCTCAGAAGCTTAAATAGCTCTCTGAACTTCCATTTCTGCTTCTGTAAAATGTGGATAATATCTACCTTACAAAGGGATTAGAGGTAATGCAAAGCATTTTTTGCATACCACGCAGGGCACATGGTAAGTGCTGTCTCTTCCTTTTGAATAAACCATAACGTCACAGTTAACTGAATTCCAAAATAGTGTTGATGCAAATAAATGTCTAGCTGGTGTTGCCCCAGCCGGGGTGAGCACAGGGAGATCACCTGAAATGGGTCAGCATTTCTCGTGACTCATAAAATCGCATCTGCGGACCACCGTCAGCCTAGCTACGCTGGAAGTCACTCCCTGTGTACCTTTCCCCCTTTTACTTCTCCTGCACTAACTTAGACTTTGGAGACTTCTGACCAAAAGCTCTTCTTCCTGTGTCCTTGAAGAAAGTGTTAATCATTCAATTAAAAGGCCAAAAATATTAACTGGGGGGAAAATAGGTTGTGATGTTTAGACTGCAATAGATTCATTTTTGGCACTTAAAAAATCATTCCAGCATTATCGCTGATGTACAAGCAATGAACTAGAATTGTTTTTATTATTCTAACTGATTAATTATGCTTTACCTGATTTTTTAAATGTTTGGTTTTTTAAATTTTTTAGAACATCTTTATTTATTTTTGAGAGACAGAGAGAGACAGAGCGTGAGCAGGGGAGGGGCAGAGAGAGGGAGACACAGAATCCAAAGCAGTCTCCAGGCTCTAAACTGTCAGCACAGAGCCCGACCCAGGGCTCGAACCCACAAACCGTGAGATCATAACCGGGCGCTTAACCGACTGAGCCACCCAGGCACCCCAAATGTCGGTTTACTTTTGAGAGAGAGAGACAGACAGAGACAGAGACAGAGACAGAGACAGACGCATGAGTTGGAGAGGGGCAGAGAGAGGGAGACAGAAACCAAAGCAGGCTCCAGGCTCTGAGCTGTCAGCACAGCAGGGCTCAAACCCACAAACCCCGAGATCATAACCTAGAGCCAAAGTTGGGCTTTTAACCGACTAAGCCACCCAGGCGCCCCCTGGGTTTTTTTTTTAAGATTTTATTTTTAGCTAATCTCTACACACCTGACGTGGGGCTCCAACACACAATCCTGAGACTGAGTCACACACTCCACTGACTGGACCAGCCAGGGACCCCATGCTTTACCTGATGTTTAAATTGTCAGTTTGATTATTGACTATACTTGAAAGCAATTAATTTGAGAACTCTAAAATACGTGAAATCATTGTTATAAAGATAATCTTTAAATCAGACTGACAACTAATAACGTTTCATGAATTTGTTAAGATAGTTTTAAAAAGCACAAGGCGTAAATGGGAAAGAAAAAGGGTACATTTAACTGAAACAAAACTTAACATTTTTGCCCAACAATAAACACCATAAACCAAGTTAAAAGACAACCCACCACCTGGGAGATTTCCCAACACATATAATGGAAAAAGAAAGTCAATAAGAAAGGAGACAAGCAAATCGATAGCAAATGTAAGCAAATAACACAAACACACAATTCCCAGAAGAGCAAACCCATTGTCCAAGGCACACAAAAAGATTTGTAACTTCGCTGCTAATCAGGGGAAATGCAAATTAACCCTCCAAGAAGCCACCGCATTAGACATCTGTGATGGGCAAAAATACCCAGTGCGACATTACCCACTACTGGAAAGGAAATGGCACACTAGGAACGCCCATGCCCTGCCAATAGGAGGACCTAGGAAACCCACGTGACCCCTTTGGAAAGCAATCTAGCTTTGTCTAGTGGCTGGAAAGTGGGCGCCGGGCAGAGCACAGGCTGGCCGTGGCTACGCCAGAACATGTTTTCCAATGTATGATTGCTGGCAGCAGCACTGCTGGGGAGCTGGTTAGAAATGGAATTCTCTATGGGAACGCAAGCTGGTGCAGCCACTCTGGACAACAGTATGGAGGTTCCTCAAAAAACTAAAAATAGAACTACCCTACGACCCAGCAATTGCACTACTAAGCATTTATCCAAGGGATACAGGTGTGCTGTTTCGAAGGGACACATGCACCCCCGTGTTTATAGCAGCAGCACTATCCACAATAGCCGAAGTATGGAAAGAGCCCAAATGTCCACCAATGGATGAATGGATAAAGAAGATGTGGCATATATCTACAATGGAGTATTACTCGGCAATCAAAAAGAATGAAATCTTGCCATTTACAACTACGTGGATGGAACTGGAGGGTATTATGCTAAGTGAAATTAGTCAGAGAAAGACAAAAATCATATGACTTCGCTCATAGGAGGACTTTAAGAGAAAAAAACAGATGAACATAAGGGAACGGAAAAAAATAATATAAAAACAGGGAGGGGGACAAAACAGAAGAGACGCATAAATATGGAGAACAAACTGAGGGTTACTGGAGGGTTTGTGGGAGGAGGGATGGGCTAAATGGGTAAGGGGCACTAAGGAATCTACTCCTGAAATCAGTGTTGCATTATATGCTAACTAATTTGGATGTAAATTTAAAAAATAAAATTAAAATTAAAAAAATAAAATAATAAAAAACAAAACAGATAGAAAGAAAGAAAGAAAGAAAGAAAGAAAGAAAGAAAGAAAGAAAGAAAGAAAGAAAGAGAAAGAAAGAAATGGAATTCTCTAGTCCCAGCCCAAGACTGCCTTCCTTCCTGGGGGTGCATTTTAAGAAGCAAGCCCTCCAGCACATTGCGGCCCATGCCCAAGTTCAGAACCGCTGCCCCAGAGAAACTCACACCTCAGCTCCCACATGTTTCAACAGGACATTGCTAGAATACTGGGGTCATGGTTCTGGATACATTGCCTACAAAGGTGGTCTGACAGATCTTGGCTTTACTGGGACAGAGTGTCATTGAAAGTTAAGGGACACTGTGAAGGCAATCCAGGTTTCCTCAAATGTACACATCTGCACAAAGAGATGTGTACAAGGATGAACGTATAAAAAATGAAGCATTTAAAACAGTGTAAACAGTGGCCAATAGAAGAGTAGGTACTATGGGACATTATAGAGCAGTTAAAATTAATGAGATCTACATGAATCAGCAGGGATAAATCTTGAAAATATAATGCTGAACGAGAAAAAACAAGTTGCAGAATGACACCTATAGCAGGACACCACATAACATTAAGTTAAAATCTCATCCAAAAATCTACATTGTCTTTTGAGAAATACACAAACCCTTGTATGAAGACATCAGGGATGTATGTCTGGAAAGTACGCCTGCTGATCTTATTACGATAGTGATTATCTGTGGGCAAGATACGAGAGGGATGGGATACAGGAGTACAAACAGAACATCAACTGTAAGATTTTTTTTTTTAAACTGTCAAATAGGGTAGAGGGTTAATATTTGTTAAACCTGAGTTGGGGTAAAACATATGGCTTATATTAATGTGTGTGCTCTTGTGCATATTCAAAGTATTTCATCATACTGATTTTAAGATTTGAAGTTCATTATATTTGTGAATACTAGAAAACCTTATCTCTGTACAAAAAGAAATCTTGTAAAGCCTCAGCCTCAAGAGGTAGAGCTTTTAAAAACTGAATCTTTGTGACACCTAGTGGCAGCAGAAGGTTACAATCTAATACATGTTTAGAAACTGGGTTCAACATACCACAGATACCTGAATTCTTGGTTTAATTAACCTTTCACAAAATTTTTAAAGCTTGTGCTGTTTGTTTTGATTTGTGTTCTTAGTGGACCACATTTGAACATTAAAAAAAATTTTTTTAATCTTTATTTTTGAGAGAGAGAGCGAGCGAGCAACAGAGAGAAAGGGAGACACAGAATCCGAAGCAAGCTCCAGACTCTTGAGCTGTCAGCACAGAGCCCAACACGGGGCTCAAACTCACCAACCGCGAGATCACGACCTGAGCCAAAGTCGGACGCTTAACCGAATGAGTCACCCAGGCGCCCCTGAGTATCTTTAATGACACTTTGGAATACGGTATTGTCTTGTATACATTAGTCATGGGGCTCAGACTCTGGTCTCCTAAAAAAACATCAATTATGTCACTTCCGGTGTCTCCCACACAAGCCCCCGCCCCCGCCCCCACCCGGCCCTGCCACCCCACTCCCTGGGTCAGTGAGAGCAGCAGAGAGGAGCTCCGAGCTACACACCCAGCTGGCCAGGTGTCCATCCCTACCTCACACCAGTGCCCCCGCCTCATCTCCCCGAGCCCTCAATGGCCCTGTCGAGGTTCCAGATCCAGGTTTTTCCTGTGCCCTCCACGTCCATTCAATCAGCTTCCAAGTCCACCTCTGGAATGTGTCAGACCCATCACTCACTTACTCCCTGCGAGGGACGGGAGGCGGGACCATCAATCGCTCACATTCATGTTCCCCATAAGAACCTAGTTCAGTTCTTGGCGCGTGCGTGGTCAACCCAAGACAAATGTTCATGGAGTAGATTTCCACTGCCACGACCCAGGCTCAGACCCTTATTACCTCAGGCCTAGACTAGGACAACAGCAGCCTAAATACCATCCTTTAAAACCTCTTAAAACTTCTCCCTGTGACAGAGGGCCACATCCTCATCCCTCATTCCCAGTGAAGTTTGTCCACGTGCAGATCTCATTTCCACTCCCGTTGTCAGCAGACACGGTTTAAACTTCTTAGCTTGGGATGTAATGTGTTTCACAACCTGGTCCAGACCTGACGTTGCTCAACCTCCCTCCCCCAGACCCCTGCCCAGACCTACTATTCTTCAAGCTTCCTGAGGGTATTCCCATCTTCACTGCTCTGCTCACATGTTCCTCCTGCCCACCCACCATCAATTCTGCACCTTTGTTCTTGTGTGGGTGTCGTTTGCTCTGAGTCTTTCACTTCCATGCAGCTCTAGGTGGCGTCTCTCCATGTAAAAAGTTAATGGCACTACCTACCAAACTGGCCCTTTGGAGCTTGTGTCCTGATTTATCTGCTTGCTTGTGCCTTTGCCCGCCATCTGGAAGAGTGCATTTCAATGGTACTGACCACCTCTCACACTGGTTTGTGTTCTCAGAAACTAGCACAGTCCTCAGAGGGAAGCCAGCTCAGAGGGATCTGTGGAAATGAGAATTAGATAAAGGGTGAATGGCCATTGATTGCAATTGGGATAAGCCCTTACAATCTTTAATCTGGAGGTAGCTGGCACAGGACTCTGAACAATGTGTTATACAAGCTGACCTCTTATATTTTGGCTAAGAAACCGATCACCTGTGGCTGTGGAACATGAGAGAAAAAGGAGTCGGTATCAGGCTCCCTGTATTGGGCTCGAAGTATAAGAAGCACGGAGGGTCAAGGATGACTCCCACCTTCTAGATTGGGCACTTGGTTAGTAACAAAGCTACCTATCGTGCTGAAGAAATGAGGAAGGGAAAAAGCTACTAAGAAACTAGAGTCAACTCTATTTTAGACAAGGCTATTTTCTAACGTTCTTAGTATCCCACACACATTCAGTAGTTCTGTCAAACCGCATGGGGCAGCAAGGCCAGCTCCAAGGCTCATTAGCGAACTCTGCGTAGTTACTTTCTGAAACTTCATTCCTCCACACATTCAAACACAAGCTCATACCCACAGTCCCACGAACTCCTGATAGAGCCTCCGGCATTAAGAAGTGCTCCCTGTTAGTCCTCTCCCCTCTCCACCAATTTCAAGCCTTCCCACCCAGTCACAAGCCCCCTTCTGTCTTGCCCCAGTCCTTCCAGTTGGGATCAAAGCTGGACAATGGGCATTGACCCTGTTCCTAATTTATGGTCAAGTTCTTTGTAAGGGCCACAGCCTTCCTAAACACTGACTGCTTGGCTGGGCCAAACTCTTGCAGACGCCTCCCATGAGTTATGCCCCTTCTCGTCTCCTCGCCTACCTTGAGCACCGCCCCCCCCCCCCCCATCACCACCATTCCCTGGCTGGGAATCTGCTTTTAACAATGCCACTTACCTCCTGGCCTAGAGCCAAGTGCTGACACCCAGCTAATGGTGAATATGGTAGCCACACACTCCACTGCTGCTCGCACTTGACTTCAGATCCCGCCAGTCTTGTGACAGTCTGCCAATCCTCAATTCTAGCGTGCCTCCATTACCCATGGATGCTGTTCTACCCTTGAGTTTGTTATGGGGCACTGGGGAATAGGACTGAAGAGCTCTAATGCAGACTCCACTTACCTAGCACAGTACCTGGCAGGTAAGACAGCAGCAGCATCAACTTCACTACCTGTTGAGTGCTTACTAAGGGCTAGGCACCCCTATGAAAACTTCACATGAATTGAGTCACTTCATCTTCAGAGCAATACTAAGAGGCAGGCACTATTACTTATTATCCAGATGCGGAAACTGAGGCAGAGAGTAAGCATTATTAAGTGCTTTTTTATTTATTTTTTTTAATGTTTATTTATTTTTGAGAGGGGCGGAGGGGCAGAGAGAGATTGGGAGACACAGAATCCAAAGCAGGCTCCAGGCTCTGAGCTCTCGGCACAGAGGCCGACACAGGGCTCGAACACACGGACCGCGAGATCATGAGTTGAGCCAAAGTCAGACGCTTAGCTGACTGAGCCACCCAGGCGCCCCTATCAAGTGTTTTTTGACTGAATGAACTTCCATTGGGCCCAAAGAGTTGTCCAACATTAATTCTGTGGTCCATTCCCCCGGCAGATGTTTTATTTATTTATTTTTTTAATTAATTTTTTTTAAGCATTAAACAATAGATACTCATTAAAGGCTAAAATATCAACGTTCAGTTTATCCAAGGGTCATCAGGCCCTAGGATATATTAGGTCAAGATGCCCAAAAGGCAATGATACCAAAAGGCAATTATACAATTTACAATGAAAAGCACAACTATTAAATAGGCTGGTCTTTGTATTGGCTGGGTGACACGTTATTGCCACAGGGAAGAAGCTTTCTAGGGGAAGCAAGTTTAAAATTACAAGGTGTTTGCCCCCCACCCCCAGCCGAAAGGCTTCCCCTCCATTACCTTTCCTCTTTTTCATTGCCAATTTTTTAAATATAGTCCAGCCTTTATTAAAACTGGGATGCTCTTTAAAATGCACATTTCTGGTTTTTGCTAAAACTAAGTTAGAACTTCTAAGACTGAGACCCAGAAATGTTTATATTTTAATAGCTTCACCACTCCATCCAAATGATTTTAACGCGCATTAGAGAATCTTTTTCATAAATCTGTACCCACTTCCTCACTTCATGCTGTTTATTCATTTCTCTTTCTTCCTTTTTACTTAAATTGAAATCCAAGTTAGTTAACATACAGGGTTATAATGATTTCAGGAATACAATGTAGTGATTCATCACTTACATATAACATCCAGTGCTCATCCCCCAAGTGCCCTCCTCAATGCCCATCATCCATTTAGCCCATCTCTCCACCTAACACCCCACCAGCAACCCTCAGTTTGTTCTCTGTATTTAAGTCTCTTACGGTTTGTCTCCCTTTCTGTTTTTATCTTATTTTTGCTTCCCTTCCCCTATGTTCATCTGCTTTGTTTCTTAATTCCCCATATGAATGAAATCATACGATATTTATATTTCTCTGACTTATTTTGCTTAGCATTAAATACACTCTAGTTCCATCCATGTTGTTGCAAATGGCAACATGTCGCTCTTTTTGATAGCTGAGTAATATTCCTTTATATATATACACACACACCACATCTTTTTTTTTTTTTATTTTTTTTAACATTTATTTATTTTTGAGACAGAAAGAGGGCATGAACAGGGAAGGGTCAGAGAAAGAAGGAGACACAGAATCTGAAACAGGCTCCAGGCTCTGAGCCGTCAGCACAGAGCCCGACGCGGGGCTCGAACCCACGGACTGCGAGATCATGACCTGAGCCAAAGTCGGACGCTTAACCGACTGAGCCACCCAGACGCCCCCCCCCCCCACCAGCACATGTTTTAAATGCATCCTCACTCATGTACCTGACCAGCCTCTGCCCTTCTCTCCTTCTTTACCAAAAGGATCAGAAGTAGAGAATCCTAGACTGTGTGCGCTGCTCCACTACCCTCAAATATTCATCCCCTTCACTTAAAATGTCTCTCTCTACATTTTCCCCCTCCTGGGGGGAAAACATAATTTCAGAAGTGCTCTCCTCCCTCTTGTCAGTTTTGACCCACACTTAGTACTCCTGGATCCCTGCTCCAACCCTCCTGAGCCACACCTTCAGTCTCTACTTCTGGGCTCACCAACTTTCCTGTTTCCTATTGCCAGAGTACAAGCAAAGCCTCATTTCCAAGGAGAGCATCCCTGCTCAATCCTGCTACACTCTCCAGTCGCTCTCTCTTCGTCACCAAACTTCTCCAGAAGATCACCTCAGTCTTTTTCCTTTCCTTACCAAAATCCATGCCCTTAGCCACACGATCCGAATTTCACTTCCACATCCTGAAACTGTGGAAAGTCCTCAAAGGCCATCCTGGGTCTTTCCACACATCCCTCCCTGGCGTCAAGTACAGACTTTGGAGGCTGGTGTTCAGACCCTCCCCAGTCAGGTTCCTACCCATCTGTCTTTGGCCCAGTTTCCTTCTCATTTCCATGAATTTCACCCACTGAAAACTTACCTCTCCTTTAAGGTTCCTTTGGAAATGTCCTCGCTTTCATGAAGCTTGCTCCAATCCCATTCCCCTAAATTCTTAGCTTCTATTTGCACCAGGTACTTAGTTCCTATTATATGTGCACACAAGCTGTACTTGACCCAAAAGTGCTGTAGGGCAAAGGTCATGCCCTATTCTTATTCCCCATAGTAAATGGCAGGGCCAGGAGGAAGGCAAGGCAATCAGAGTTCCCCATAGCAAAATTTTAGAGGCGCTCATTCTCAGGTTCATGTTAACTGCAGAGATGGCACTTAGATTTGGTTCTCTAAGGGCCACACTTATGCCACCCTGGTGACTACTTATGACCCTTTGACATAGATTGAAAATAAATGAATCTATAAACCAATGAATCAGTAAGACGACAGTGTAATGATTCCTTATCTTCCTTGTGAATGAAATTGGAGAGAGTAAATGTAGAATGCAATCATAATCAGTGAGACAGACAGGCAAGTCTGCTGGGGAGTTTCTAGGAATATAAATAAAAACACCAGGAGGACTCTCCCCTCTTCTTCCATGAGATGCTGTCATGGCTGAATATAGCACCTGGAATTATTGACGGCAGCCACACTGGGAAGAGCCCAAGGATGAGACCGGTGGAGACCAGAAAGGCAGAGCCAAGAGAGAGGGTGCTGGAGCCCTGACCCATCGCGTCTGCGGCCTGCCCATTCTCTGGACTTCTTGTGGGAGACAAGAGATCATTTGATCCATTAAGCCACTTGCATCAAGGGTGTCAGCCTGTTTCCAAGTCAGGGTTTTTGGTCACTTACGTCAGGCAAAATAATACTGAGAAGTGTCATTTCCCAGGAGAGAAGCGTGTGGCAGAACAGGGAGCCAGGCAATTTCTGCACCCTCTTCTCTTCCTTCTTTCAGGAGATGGGTGAATGGGTCTGGGTAAAGGCCCCACGCTCAACCTGGCCTCTCGAGCTCTCGCTCCTGAAGGCCTCGGGGATCAGGACCGTCCACAGCCCCACCGTGCTTCGGTCCTCCACGTGAGAAGCAGATCAGGCGGGCACAGAGAGAACTATCATTCCCCAGCGGCTTCTCTTCAAACTAGCCAGGAGGAACAGGATACTCAGCTTCAGCCTGGTGTCCTGCACTCTCTGGTGGCCTTTTAGCATCTGTAAAGTTGATTCCTTGATTCCCGCTTAGCCCTTTCGGCCTGGTTCCAAGCAGGTTAAGAGACACAAGTCATTCGATACTTCCCAAACCCCCTAAATTCTTCTCAGAAAGTAACCACATTACATTTCGCCAAATTAGGCAAGTTGAAGAAGCAAAGGAACAGGGATTTTCATGAGAAAACGTCTGTGGCATCTGAACTCTGGTTTCAGGCGAAGGTGGACCAACAGAGACAGGCCTTGCCCTCACCTGTGAAACGACGAAAAACCAGCACCGTTTGGTGCGACAAACCACACTGTCCCAGCTGTTGGGACAGTGAACCTGAGGCAACAGAGGACAAAGACCTCTGAGGAACGGGAAACAGTGTTCCCTGCAACCGCATCAGCTCTCTGCCTTGTGGGTGAAGCCCAGTGGTCTCAGAGCCCGGAGTCCAGGGGTACCTCCAGACGGTCCCCCTGAGTCTTCAGCTGAGTAATAAATGCATGGGGAGGAAGAAGTGATAAGAAGCCAAGGAAAGAAACTCTCAGATGACTGGAGGGCACACGAGCTCTCTCAAAGAGAGCTGGGAATAAGTTACCTTTCTGTCAACCATACCTCAGTAAAGTGGTCTAAAAATACAATGAAGATAGTGTCTCTTTCCACAGCCAAAGTGACAGTTCTCATAATTCACTCAACATGGGGCAGTGTCCCTAGAGTGTGTGGCCTTAATGGTGGGACAAAACTTGCCCTAGACTCAATTCTTCTCTGGTCCCACCTAACAAAGCTTCTTGAAAGCAAGACCAGAAAGGATCAAATTATTCCCGAGTACCTTAACGGCATCCAGAAACAAAGCTCACAAATATTTACAGGGATAAAAATATCCAACACCCAAGAAGATAGAATTCACATCTCATCCAATATTACTCGGCGTAGAAGAAGGTTGAGAGAAAAAGCGTCATCTCCTTTTTCACCCCGTTCTACGTCCTCCCTCTTATGCTCAGATCTGGCTGGGGATGCTTCCAAGAGGGCTACCCTGTGTCCCAGAGCCACAGTGATTCACCCCGTGACTAGCCGGCACTCACAGACTCTTGCTGTCAAGCCCCAGCACCAGACTGCCTGGGCTGCGCTGAGGCCAAGGGCCCCCTGAGCCCGCCCTTCCACCCCCAGCCCTCCACGAGGGTGCCCTCACAGGCCCAGGCTGGGGGGCAGGGGGACACATGCTCTCTCGCTGCCTTAGACACCTGCCTGGCAGACTGAGACAGGTCATCCATGCTGGGGACACAGTGCCTGGTGGCCCAACTGACCCGGAAACCATCTCTCCAGGGTACCTGGGACTTTTTTCTAAAGAACATACAGAACTGATACGACGAGATAACATTTCTTTTTAATGAAACCAGTGCTTTCCCCATTATTTTCCCCCCTTTCTCTCTTCCCATTTAAGCAACTTGGCTGTTCTGTTCTCATTGCCTCAGGAAAGATATATGATGACCAAAAGCAGATCTTTTAAATTTTTAATTAATTTATTTTTTATATAATTGTTTTAATGTTTATTTATATTTGAGAGAGAGAGACAGAGTGCAAGGGGGGGGGCAGGCAGAGAGAGGCTGAAGCAGACTCCAGGCTCTGAGCTGTCTGCACAGAGTCCAACACTGGGGCTTGAACTCACAAACCATGAGATCATGACCTGAGCCGAAATCGGATGCTTAACTTACTGAGCCACCAGGGAGCCCCTAAAATTTTATTTAAGAATCCTCTTCCTGGCATTTATGTTTCCATGCCTATACCCTTCCTTAAATAACAGAAAGGATTCAGAATAAAGACTTAGATTTGGAAGAATTTTAAAAAGGAAGCAAAGTTCTCCCTAAAGTTCAAGGTTGGGTGTGAAACTTCCAAGGGGCCAGGAGAGCAGTCAGGGCCCATGGACCACCCAGCGCCCACCCAAGGAAGCCCCCTGCATGGCCTGTGTCCAGCGAGAGCGTCTCTCCAACAGTATCACCAGGATGTCTGCCCACACTGGTTGATCCAGAAGAAATGCTGGGTCTTGGTACCCCAGAACTTGGCATCCTTCCCCATCCAGCCCTATCAGTAAGCGTGGATTAATGGTCCTACAAAGTATCACTGCCGAGCAAACTGGAGAAATCCTCACAGTCCACTTCCAGGGGGGAGCTCAGATCTAAGGCATGTCGAACACTCCCAAGTCCTGCACAGTGGTAGCCCCTTTCACTCTTCACAGACCGTAACCTTCACCTCGGGCAATCTTGTTCTCACACGCGCGCGCGCGCGCGCACACACACACACACACACACACACACACAGTCTTTTCAGCTCATCTCCCATTTGCGCCTTCCGGTTGCTTGGGCAAACTCTCTCTCTTGCTCTCTGAGGAATCCTACAACCAGTTGCATCGGAGAATCCAAAACAACCTGTTAAGGCTACCCTTGAAAGCCCATTTATAAAGCTGTCTTTAGAGAAAAAAAAAAAAAAGCAGAGTTCAGGTTTGGAGGAAAAAAATACAGTTGGGAACCTCATGTTTTGAAACTTGAAACAAGCAGAAAAATGTATTGCTCTTGGGTTGGTTGATCTTACAAATCTTGATCAATGTTTAATGCAACCTAAAAGCAGAATAAAAAGTAAATATACTTTAATACAATCAGAATTGTGAAAAGGTACAAGCCAAAGAAATCAGAGTTGGGGTCAATTCTATGTGACTATGTAAATGAAGCTTTTCGATAGTTTTCGAACTAGTTCAAGTAAGATCCAAACTCAGCATGATAACAACGGTGTTCTCAAGCACAGTGTTTATCAACCCATCCTTTCTTCTCCTTCTCTTGCTCCCCTCCCCCCTTTCTTACTGTTATCCCTATCATTCTTGTAGGGGTCCTCCTCCTGTGTCCACCCCTTAAATGATGGAATGTGTAATGGATGTGCCTGAGCCCCGTCCTGCACATTCTGCACATTCTCCTAGGTACCCGACTCCCTCTCCTAGCTTCACCTAGTCATATGCCGATGACTGCTATGTTCCTATCTCCTGCTTGGACAGCTCTCTTGTCCTCTGAACCTGTACCGCACATCAACTGGTCTTTGGCCACTTACATCTGCGTATCTCAGGGTCACCTGAGACTCAGCATGTCCACAACGGAAGCCATCATTTTCACAAAACCTACTTCCTCTTCTTTTGTTCCTCACCTCAACAAATGGCTAAGCTCTGAGTCCGGTTGGTTGCCCATGGCAGAAACCTGGGCATCACCTTGACTTTCTTCTGTCCCTTATCCTCCCAGCCAATATCAAATCCACTGGGTTCTCCCCATCTCTGCTGTCTACACCCTGATCCTAGCCCTGGTCATCCTGCATCTGGACAGTTATAAAACCTCCTAAGTGGTCTCTCTTTTCCACGCATGCCCACTCGAATCCTCTCTCTCCCCTCTAAAGCCACATCTCCAGTCCTCACATAAACCCTTTCAGTGAATCCCACTGCACTTGCCATACAGAGTACAGTGTGATGTGGCCATTAGCCACTTCTCCAGCTTGGAGTTGCACCATCTCCAAGCTCCGCACAACCCAGCCAGCGTCTGAGCTGGGCCATTCCGTTCTGTGGGAGTGTCTTGCTCTCCCTGTCTGCTGGGCTGAGCTCAGACTAACCCCTTAAGTTTCATTTCCTCAGGAAGACTCATCCAGGCTAGGTCTGTCCTCTTAGGTGCCCTTGGCCCACGCCGCCCCCCACCCCCACCCCGAGGGCAGGAGGCCCATCTGTTCTGTGCATTTGTCTTCGCTACCTCCCTGCGTGGTCCCAAAACACAGCAGACATTTAATGGAACATCTCTACTAACTGATTAGCACCAAGCCCTTCCAGTTCCCCCTTGTGAATAGGCCACCGATGCCATCTCTCTCTCAATTACTGCATTAGCCTCCTAATGGGTGTCCTCACCTCTCTCTCTCCATCCTCCCCTCCATGCTGCTGCCAGAGAGCTTTTCTAAAATGCAGGGCTGATAGCATCAGCCTCCATTGCCTTTAGGATAAAATCTACGGCATCTGGGCACAAATTACCAGGCCTTTCACAGCCTGGTTCCTGTTCCCTCCCCTGCGTGGTCTCTCCTCCTCCCTGCCTCACACCCCCAACTCTCCCCTGTCAGGTCTCTAGCTGTCTTGTACTCTCGAATCCTCCCCCTCGCACCCCCAGCAATCAGTCACCAACTTCCTTCAGGAAGCCTTCCCTGACAGGGCTCCTCCACTGGGCTGGCTGTCCCATTTTGTCAGTGCGCATGGTTAGGTCACTAAATACATCCTCTGCCAGGACAGTCCTGGTCTATACCCGCAGGTCCGCTTAGATTAATAGCTCCCTTGTTCATTGTCAAAGCCTATTGCTCTGGGCAATAAACCACTTGTTCCCTCTAACAATGACTATCAATTGCTTATCCAATCGCCTATTTCCCCCCTAGACAAGGTAAAAAAAAAAAAAAAGAAAAAAAAACTGTTTTATTCACAACATCAGGCACAATGCCTGGTACCTAGAAAACACCATGTGTTTATTAAACAAGCATGTGTACTTATATACTGTAAAAGCATGCACTTTCATTAGGATATTTATTTCATTCTAGTGTTTGCTCCTGAGAAACAATAAGCTGGCCCCCAACATTTAACTTAAAGATTATGTATTTCACCAAATGATTTTAAATATATATCTTGAAGAGATTTTGAGATTTTCAAAGCCTAACTCCAAAATATATATACATCACCCTCTGCATATGGCACACCATGACCTCAGCTCCAGCTTCCAGCTACTTTCCCATCAGTGCTGACACATTTGCAAGGAGCCAGACCTGTGCCCAGCCTGCCCCTGGTGGCCAGCAGCACAGGTCCACAAAAGGGCAGAAGGCCGATTGGGAATATGGCCAGCACTCGGGGAACTGGTTTCTTTCTATGACAGTAAGGGCCCATTTGCCATCCAACCCAGGCCTCATAGGCACTAGGCTTTCCCAGAGTAAAACAAAGCAAACAAACAAACAAATCTGTTTTTCACAAAACACTTTCTTAAGGATACTTACATCAGATAGCATTGGCTCATCAAGTTCTTCCACTCTGCTCAGGTTGGGTGCCCCGTATCGATCGCTAATTTCAGCTAGCGTTTTGCCTGAGTCTGGTGTTATATCCTACAATCATTAAAATTCATTTCTAATATTAGATGAGTTCAAAACGAATACGTTAATTTTCTTTGATTTTGGTAGGAGATTTCTGAATTACAACATCCAAATTCAGTGTCATTAATTAATGGAATGAACCAACACCTGTTAATGGAGAGAGACTTCTAGAGATAAATGCTAAAACTTACTTAAATTTAAGAAATTTAATTTAATACAGAAAATTAACATGTATCATTGGAAGTAAACATATGGTCAATAAATATCTCACGACATTCTGGTTTTTAAAAATGGGTGATGGGCGTTGAGGAGGGCACTTGTTGGGATGAGCACTGGGTGTTGTATGTAAGACATAAATCATGGGAATCTACCCCCAAAACCAAGAGCACACTGCACACACTGTATGTTAGCCAATTTGACAATAAATTAGATTTAAAAAAAAATAAAAAATACAAACGCAAACCAAAAGTCCAATTTTTATCCACTTTGAGATTTTGCTCTAAAGAACACTGTACTCGTGAACTGTTGTTACTAGAACACATACTTGGACTATCAAGTTTGATAATTTCCTTATTAAAAAGTTTAGCTCCTAATGCATCAAAGTTAAGCTTTGCCCCCCAGGACACTCATTCATGTCACGTGACACAGAATAATGTTTCCTTCTCACCTCTGAATGTGAACTATCTTCACTCGTAGGTATGTTTTCTATATTCATTCCCATCTCCTACAATATATAAAAATGAAGAAAAATATTTGAATATACTTTCCATTTTGATTCCATGTTTAATGTTCAAGAAGGTTTATTTTTACATAGTGCTATGATCAGTTTAACAGCAAACATGTCATCACTTTTAAAAGGGTGACCTGAATACATTTAGTACAAAACTGCAGCTCACAGTCTCACTTAACACTTGACACTAATAGAAAACCATGTTTTATTTATAATTGAACACGACTCTTTAAAAAGTGAAATGATCTGAGACATTAAACCGAAAGCCAAATTATTAGTCAGGGTGACAAGTGACAAAACAAAAACTTTCCTTCCATTTGACATCACTGAATCCTCACCAGAGAGAAAGGGGATATACGTCCCCATGTATTTAAAAAAATTTTTTTAACGTTTATTTATTTTTGAGACAGAGAGAGACAGAGCATGGACGGGGGAGGGGAAACAGGCTCCAGGCTCTGAGCTGTCAGCACAGAGCCCGACGCGGGGCTTGAACTCACGGACAGCGAGATCATGACCTGAACCGAAGTCGGCCGCTCAACTGACTGAGCCACCCAGGCGCCCCAACGTCCCCATGTATTTATGTGTGTGTGTGCACATGCATGTATAACCACGTGCCCTCCAACATTCAGACTGAGATAACATCAGCATCTGTGTTTTGTTAACTACGTGTGTTTTCAGACTATGTATAGGGTTTTGAATTTATCTTTTTTGTGTTTTATCTTAGTATTTTATTTTTTTAAGTAGGCTCCATGCCCAACACGTAGCCCAATGAGGAGCTTGAACTCACAGCCCTGAGAGCTGAGATCAAGTGTCTGACACTTAACTGACTAAGCCACCAGGTGCCCCTTAATTTATCTTTTTAAGAATCTCATTTTTTTTTCAACGTTTATTTATTTTTGGGACAGAGAGAGACAGAGCATGAATGGGGGAGGGGGCAGAGAGAGAGGGAGACACAGAATCGGAAACAGGCTCCAGGCTCTGAGCCATCAGCCCAGAGCCTGACGCGGGGCTCAAACCCACGGACCGCGAGATCGTGACCTGGCTGAAGTCGGACGCTTTACCGACTGCGCCTCCCAGGCGCCCCAAGAATCTCATTTTTGATTTCAATCCATTCTTCCACCTTTCAAAAAAGTGCTCTAAATAATGATACTCTCATCTAAGCCATGAATAGACATATTCAATGAAACCTACTTCTATTTTTCATTTTAATTGTGGAATAAATCGAGGCTGGTTATAAACATAGAATATAAAATATCCAGTTGAAAGGTATAACTCAGTCCTTCAGAAGTTTGGTCTATGTGACACACACATTTTGGATCCCAGGGAACATTGGCCAAACTAGAGGTCTGACATTATATAGACAGTCAATGGAAACAGACTTTTTTTTTAATTATTTTTTTAATGTTTTTATTTATTTTTGAGACAGAGACAGAGCGTGAGTAGGGGAGGGGCAGAGAGAGAGAGGGAGACACAGAATCCCAAGCAGGCTCCAGGCTCCGAGCTGTAAGCACAGAGCCCGACGCGGGGCTGGAACTCACGAACTGTGAGATCATGACCTGAGCTGAAGTCAGACGCCCAACCAACTGAGCCACCCAGGCGCCCCGAAACAGACTTTTTAACATAAGTCCCTGCGTAATTGAATGAAAGACATGAAACAGCCATATAAAAATATTTTGAAACGTAAAAATATTGTTGATAACACATCTAACACGAGGAAGAAATATGCGACTGTCTCAGAGATCAGAACACCCTCAACGTTACAAAGAACTTAACCTTCAACATCAGCTACCATAGTCAAGGACCACTGTGCCTTGACTAAAATGTTGCTAACATTCCCAAGAGAGAACTCTACTGCTCACAAAGCAGTTTCACGTATACGGTCTTGACTGATCCTCATGACAAACCAGTAAGATAGTGCTAGTGATATCTTGTTATTCTTATTTTTCAAAAAGGCAAAAGGAGACTAACAAGGTTATAAGACTTGTGTCATTCACACAGATAATGTGTAGCACGCCTATGAATCCCACGTTATAACAGCTAGAAGAAACAGTTTGAGGGTTCTAAGAGGTTTTAAATAAAGCGGGCAGGTATAAAACTTCAAATTACCTTCTCTAATTGTTCCTGAGCTCTGTGTAGTTCTTCTACTCTTTGTCTCTCTTTTTCTTGCATTTCCAACTCCAGCTGGAATGCCAGCTGTTGCTGAATATTCAGAAATAAATAAGTCATGTTAAAGTCAGATCAATTGCCAGGAATTAACTCTAATCACTCTGAAATGTCCCAGGATAATTAAGTTTATACCTACGTAAATTTCAGACGCTTACAAGAATAAATGATCACAGCCGCCTAATACTTTAGCTTTTACAAATATTTCCTGAAGTCTAACATAAAAAAGGAAGCTTCCTTAATTGCTAATTTGCAGAAAAGAACACTCTGCACAAAATCATGTTATTTTCTCTGTTCTTCTTAGAGCAACATATGAGATTGTCGTACTTTTTTTCAGATAAAATCTCTTCATCCATAGATAGGTCTTCAAATAGCCAAACCTTGGTTACAGAAGAGTGGATGAGAAAACCTTAAGTATATTATCTGAAACCACAGATAATCAACAGCATATTTGGTTCCAACTCAACAGACATGCCACACTAGAATAGGGGTCAGCAAACTAAATTCTGTGGGCCACATCTGAACCCAGTCCTGTATTGTACAGTCCATGAGCTAAGAAAGGTTTTACAGTTTTAAATGGCTGAAAAATACTGAAAGAATAATATTTCGCAACACATGGAAATTACAGAAAATTCAAATTTCGGTGATATAAACAAAAGTTTTGTTGAAACACTGCCAGGTTCATTTGCTTACTTATTGTCTGTGACTGGTTTTGCAGAACGGCGGTTGGGTAGTTGCAACAGGGACCATAGGTGGTACTCTCATCATTTTGTGCTCCGCTCAGCACACTACAAATCACAGTCATGCCATTTTATCTCAACAGTTCTTGGTGTGGCATGGTATCACCACACCATGACATTTTTTAAAACAGTGCACACCCATCATGTCAAAACAAGAAAAGATGTGGATTTGGAATGTTGCTCTCTGAAGATACAGTGGAGAGTGGATTATTTTATTATCAAATTAAATGGCAAAGTATGGTGTTTACGAAGCAATGATACTTTATTAAAAGAATGCAATACTGGGAATGCAAGCTGGTGCAGCCACTCTGGAAAACAGTATGGAGGTTCCTCAAAAAACTAAAAATACAACTACCCTACGACCCAACAATTGCACTACTAGGCATTTATCCAAGCGATACAGGTGTGCTGTTTTGAAGGGACACATGCACCCCCATGTTTATAGCAGCACTATCAACAATAGCCAAAGTATGGAAAGAGCCCAAATGTCCATCAATGAATGAATGGATAAAGAAGATGTGGTATATCTATAGAATGGAATATTACTCGGCAATCAAAAAGAATGAAATCTTGCCATCTGCGACTACGTGGATGGAACTGGAGGGTATCATGCTAAGTGAAATTAGTCAGTCAGAGAAAGACAAATATCGTATGACTTCACTCATATGAGGACTTTAAGAGACAGAACAGATGAACATAAGGGAAGGGAAGCAAAAATAATATAAAAGCAGGGAGGGGACAAAGCGTAAGAGACTCATAAATATGGAGAACAAACAGAGGGTTACTGGAAGGTGTGTGGGAGGGGGGATGGGCTAAATGGGTAAAGGGCACTAAGGAATCTACTCCTGAAGTCATTGTTGCACTGTATGCTAACTAATTTGGATGTAAATTTTAAAAAGTAAAATAAAAGGGCACATTTTGTAAAAAAAAAAAAAAAGAATGCAATACTACCAGACTAAGCACGTGTCATCACAATATTCTCAGCCCACATGAAAACAAAGGTCAGAAGTATTAGAAAATTTAAGCGGAATTACTTCATCACAGGATTTCTTCACAAAAATTAAAAATAGAAACGAGACTGCAATGGAAGCAAGTTCCCAAGTGGTTCCTTTGTTAGCGAAACAAAGACGCTCACTTACCAATGATGATTTAATGACGCGTTTTGATTTCAGTGTCCTGGGGGCAGAGGGTGGGGTGGGGGGGGGGGGGGACTTACATTAAGATTTTGGTGAAACAGTTGCTCAAAGAGTTGATGGCTTTGGGAGCAACATCAACAGGCAATTAAAAACAAGGCGAATTATTTTGAGCGATTTTCCTTGGCTCCTGATGGGTAGACTAATGTTCCCAACACTGCTCAGGGGTTACTGTTTACTGGAATCAAGGCTGAGGGTTTTTGTTTTGTTTTGTTTTTTGGAGAGAGAGACAGGGGAGAGGGAGAGAGAGAATCTTCAGCAGGCTCCATGCTCAGCGCAGAGCCTGACTCGGGCTTGATCCCACGACCCTGGGATCACGACCCGAGCTGGAACCAAGAGTAAGACGCTCAACCGACTGAGCCACCCAGGCACCCCAGGGCTGAGTCTGAAGTGACTGAAAGATCAGCCTCTATGAACAGTCTTCATGGGACAACTACAGGCAAGAATATTTTCAAAGAAGTCGAGAAACATTAATTCAGTACAACCAGCAACGAAACCTGCTAAGATGTGTTACAACCAATGGTGAACGGAAAGAGGCTTAGTTGGACACGTTTACCAAGCTTGTGAAAACACAGCGTGGAGAGCCTATGAGTCGTGGCCGTATTGCCCACCAGCAGGTGCTCTGCAGGAAGCGTCACGTGCTCTTGAGCCAGCGGGACCAGCAGCACCTTTCCTTCACCCTTACGAGCATGCCCATCATCAGTTCTGTGAATTTGTGTCAGGAACGGAAACCGAATAAATCTAGGCTTGCCCTACCACACAGCAGTTCCACGGCTTCACCGTGAAGCCGAAATTTGAATTTTCTATACTGGCCATGTATCATGAAATGAAAACATGGTAACAGTTTAGTGTGAATTTTGGGGCTCGGGACCAAGATTGAAATTTTTCTGAATGAGAAGAATCATGTTCAGTCACTATTATCAAACCGTAAATGGCTTTGGAAATAAGCTTTTGCTACAGACCTAATAATGTTTTTAAATCGATTCAAACTAAACATACAAGGTGAAACAGCACTAACATGTAAAAATTTAGCCCTGCAGGACAGACATTTCAACAATACCTCATGTTTGAATCACCATGTCAAGCTGCCTCATTCACTTCCCATGCAGGCAAAACCTAAAACAAGAAACTAGACCCCCATCCCCACACAAATCTGCAGCAGGTATATTTCCCAATCTCAAACTATAGATCCAGAGTTTTGTTGGGTTTTTTTTTTGGCCTTGATTTAAGTGCAAATTAAATTTCCATATCCCCAAATCCATTTAACTGTGTGATTGAGAAGCTTTTACCAACCTTCAATTGGAAGTGATTAATCTACAAGGTAATGACATGCCAAAAGGCAAAACAAGATAAAAATCTAACAGAATTCTACAAATGCATTCCAGGAGATAAATATGGTCAAAATTATATGCACATGGACTGATAATCAGTATTTGGCAGGAAGCATCTCTAAGCTATTTTCAAAGATGGAATACTAAAATCTCATTACAGATCAGCATTCACAGATAAATATTTTCAATCAATTTTGATGATAAGGAACATTAACTCTGAACTCCAACTAAGTGAAATATTATCTTTAAAAAATAATTTAAGTCTTCCAAGTAGTAAGCCGGATTCCAAAAAGAAAGTTATATTTTGCAGTCAATTTTATTTTTTTTAATTTTATTTCATTGACACAACATTTGTGGAAATTTGTTCTCTCTTGCTATGTCTACATAATACTCCATAATACATACATATCCCATTAAGAGCATTTAAACATTTTTTTAAACATTTATTTATTTTTGAGACAGAGACAGAGCATGAACGGGAGAGGGTCAGAGAGAGAGGGAGACACAGAATCTGAAACAGGCTCCAGGCCCTGAGCTGTCAGCACAGAGCCCGACGCGGGGCTCGAACTCACGGACCGCGAGATCATGACTTGAGCCCAAGTCGGACGCCTAACCGACTGAGCCACCCAGGCGCCCCAAGAGCACTTTAAAGCTATGCTTTTAAAACACATCTTTTAAAAGTAATACATTTTGACAACTAAAGAGATAATAAACAGGAGTTAATATTTGTTTACGAAAGGTCGTTGAAGGGAATTTCTTGGTAATTTTGTGTCATGCACGCTAGGATAAAAGTGATGGGTAGGTAGCCAAAGTGCAAGAACACATCACTCAATCCACTTGCAGATATTCGCAGAGGAAGTGAGATAACTAATCTCTCAACAACAATGCAAAATGTACTTGGCAAATACCAACCACATTGGTCATCAGAACCAGTGCAACATTTTCGGGAACATTTCAAAACCCAATTCCCTTCTTCACACATGAGTAAAACCATTAGAAAAGGTATTCAAAAAACAAAACACACAAACAGACAGACCAGCTTTTATACCTCCTCAGTAAGCTCTTAAGTAGAAAATGGCAGTAAAAATACTTCCCGGTTCACAAGGGCCCGGGGTTTACTGGAGAGTGCTTAAAAATTAGTAGCACTAATTGCGAGAGCAGGGAAGTGACCAGAGTCCTGAAGCCCAAGCTCACTTGATCCAATGGACTCCGAGTGCCTCTATGTTTCTTTGCATCTCGGTCTCACTCTCTCCCAAGCTCTTCTCTGGCGCTCCCTCCTCCCGACCCACGTGCCCCTTTTCCTCGTCTCATCTATTTCTGCCCACCAAGCTATTTCTTTAACTGGTCACAAAATCTTCTGGAGACTATTACTGTTATCTTCCATTCCCCATACAATGCTCAGGGTTTAATGCACAGCGGATCACTTCACACTGGTCAACAGGATACCGCGAGAGGAGTGCTTGATTTCTAGTATTGCCAGCTTGGATCTAAGTAACACAAAGTGGATGAGTCAAAGAACGTTAAGTGCCTCTACATTTGTGACGTAACTGCCTTGGGGAAGGAGAACTGTTGAGAGGTTCTCCTTATTCTGATAGAAGGGGGCAGACACTGGCTGTAGAAGCTGAAGAACAAGGGCAGCTTCTCGAAAGTTGGGGCAACTACAGCAGACACTCACCCATTTGGATGATCGTTTGACACCCAACTCAATGCTTTGCCACCTCCTGATAGGAATTAGCCAAATGATTAGATAAAAAGAAGATTTGGAAGCAGTAAAGTTTTCAATAGCCATATCTGTCTAAGGTGCCTAGAATGTTCTACCCAAGTATCAGGTATGAGAGTTTAGGCAGAGAAACTATTTGCCATGTCTATACTCTCCTTCTTATCCACACACCCAAATCACGGGCTTCTTTCCCTTTCGCAAATGTGTAGCTGTGACTCGAGACTCTAGAGTTAAGTACTATGTGGTAGAATGGTAAGGATAACCTAAATTTAGTTCAGAGGCTCTTCAAAAATTAAATCGGTCCAGAAGCCACTCTGGAACTTTCCCTATCTTGTTTACACTCCAGGACTCATCCCTTAAACCGTTCTCTTACCAACATCTTCAGCTCCCTAATCCCGTTACCCCAAACCTACTTTAGTCAAGGGGTCTGCCCCTTCCACATCTTCACTCAAATATCTGGCCTAAGTGGAGAAAACCCATAATCATAAAACCAAACCAACTGGCAACATTATAAATGCCTGGTCTCTAACTCTAACAGGGTACTCCATGCCACCAAGCAATGCTAAGTTTCCTGGTCAACTCTAACATCCTCCAAAGCCACCATTTCAAACCCTCACCGCTCTTCCCACACCTCCCACTTCATTGCCCCATTCTTGGAAGATGATCATGGTCTCTACTTCATAAAGAAGAGTCATTCAGAAACTGCTTTCAACTTTGTGCCACAAAACCTATACACCCACGTGTACCCAGACTATCCTCTCCCCATTTCTTAACGTCAACCGCTCCCTTCCCCGCTGCTCCTAAAAAAACCCAGCCTCCCTCCTTGAAAATCTCCTTGAAAGCATTACCTTCACTCACCGTCTCCCCCGTTATCCTCCCCCCTCCCCAACACACTGCTCCTATCAAGGTCACCAGTGGCCTTGAATGAGCACTTCACAGTCTTGCTCTCACTCAACCAGCAATTGACTCCTCGGGTCTCACTGAGACGCTCTCTCCCCTTGGCTTCCATGAGAACACACTCCCTGGGTTTCCTCCTACCCCAGCTGCTGCTGCTTCTCTAGCAAAGAAGGCGTAGATACAGAAACACAGAAACATGAAGATAGAAGAAAGCCATTCCTAACTGACTAGCAATGGGGAGTTTTTCGCCATTTGGGTCACACCACACTGAGGCTGACCCCACTAATTCCAGTCACCCCTGAACCCCCACGCTTGTCTCACCTGCTGAATCAGGAGCTCCTCTGCTTTGAGCCTCTCCATCATTTCCTGCTCTATCAATGCCAGTTCTCTCTCACGCTCCAGGCTGGCCATTTCCTTCTGTCTCTAGCAGTGTTCAAAAATAATATCAAGTGACTAAGTGGAGATAAAACAATCTGTGAAAACAATCTTGAAAGCATGTTAATCACCAACAATGGGGAAAGGGTAAGCAAATTTTACTTCACCCGTGTGGAAAATGTGTAACAATTTGGGGAAATGTGTGTTTTACTTGAACAAAGAGCATAAAATTAAAATTATACAGTGGGTATGTTCACGATTATGCAAAAAGAAAAACTACAAATGTATAGAAAATGTATAGAAAAAAGACTAGAAAAAGAGGTCTTCTCTGGGTATTTTTTTATGTTTTTGATATTGTCCAAGTTGTTCTATAATAAACATGCTATTTTTATAAACAGAAAGAAAGAACACTTGAACTTTTTAAAAAAGCAAATCGGACCAATTATTTGACTCTTCTACTGTTTTTTAATGCTTATTTATTTATTTTGAGAGACAGCACATGCAAGTGTGCATGTGAGCAGGAGCAGGAGAGGGGCAGAGAGAGAGAGAGGGAGAGAGAGAGAATCCCAAGCAGGCTCCACGCTGTCAGCTCAGAGCCCACCAGATGCAGGGCTAGATCTCAGGAATCATGAGATCGTGACCTAGTCGGACGCTCAACCAACTGGGGCATCCCTCACTCTTCTAATTTTCTACAAGAAGGTCCCCACTTACCAGCTGCTCCATGGTCACATTTTCCTTATATTTGTAAATCCACAATGCTAAATATTCTATTGGATCCACTGGACGAATTCTCGCCACTTCTGCAAGACCTTGAGTTAGACACGTCCCAAGGCACTTTTGAAGATATGTCGACTCCATTTCTCACCCCTAACCTCTAAAAGGTAAATGTTTTTGCATTAATGCAGGAAATGTTCAGTAAGGCACAATAAAAGTAGAGTCCGGCGAGGCCAACAAAGCGTTACATCCTGTCGTGGATGTAACGTGGGCGCCCCCCCCCCCCCCCCCCCGTCAGGGATGACACAAAAAAGCTGGCTCTGGGGAAACTTCTCACAGTTTCCAGAAAGCCTCCACAGATGTCACTACAACTAACACTAAGATGCGCTTTCAAAATCCTGAAGGGCTTTCGAGTCCAGGAGTCAGAGAAGAGCAACAAACAAAACCCCCAACCAGCAAAAGGAAGGAAATAATAAAGATTAAAGCAGAAATAAATGATACAGAAACTAAACAACAACAACAAAACAACGACAAAAAAAGAAAAAGGGTTACTGTCGTTGGGAGCTGACTATACGCCAAGCAATGCATGTGTCACTTAATCCTCACAACATGGGTAAAAAAATCGGTATTATTTATCCCCACTGTGTGGATGAGGAAGCCCAGACACAAGGAGTGTAAGTCCATATGGTGGAGATGGGATTCATACCCAAATCTTCATTCCAGAGCCATTAACTTCATGACTAAGATGTTCCTCCCAAGCCATGGGGGTCCGTTTTAGAAAACATCACAATACTCCACCTCAAGAAACCACAGAAGTCCATAAATCTCTAAGGACAAAGAATAAAAAGAATTCAACCTTCAAAGGATAGCATAAGAGGCTCCTCATGCTTTGGCCCCAATTTCTTCGCCCGCTCACCTCCAGACATCTCCTCTGCCACCAGCACATCCTGGGCTCTGACTATACTAAACATTCTGCCATGCTGCCAGTCACACCTTGCACACTTCAGTCTCCAGGACTGTTGTGCATAATGATTCCTCACCATCTCCCAGGCTGGGAAATGTCTCTCCTCACCCGCGAGATGTAGGTCATCTCTCATTCCCTGAGCCTTCCCAAGCACCGTAAAGAAATTCTTCCTTCTCCAAGCAACTCACACAGCACCTGTCATACAACCTGAGAATCATCTGTGTACGTGCATGTCCGTCCTCCCTCTAGAAGACAAACTCCTCCAGCTCCTCAAGGAGTGTGTTTTAATCACAGGGCAGACACGCTGGTTCCCCATGGAGCAAGTGAACGAGTTTCTCCATTCTCCCAATAATGTCCCAGTCTATTCAGTTATGAAGATGGACAGGAATAATCTTAGACCAGATTTAATTTTTTTTTGAGAGAGAGACAGAGCATGAGCAGGGGAGGGAGAGAGGGAGACACCGAATTGGAAGCAGGCTCCAGGCTCTGAGCTATAAGTACAGAGCCCGACGCGGGGCTTGAACCCATGAACCGTGAGATCATGACCTGAGCCAAAGTCAGATGCATAACCGGCTGAGCCACCCAGGTGCCCCAATCGTAGACTGGATTTAAAAGAGAGAAGAGAGAGAGAGAAAGAGAGAGAGAGAAGGAACGAAGGAAGAAGGAAGGAAGGAAGGAAGGAAGGAAGGAAGGAAGGAAGGAAGGAAGGAACAAGGGAAGGAAAGAAATGTAGCAACAACTGCATCTCAGGTGCTTTGAAAAAACTAATCACCCTCAAATTACCCTCACGGCGTCCAGTCTCTTCTGAGAATCTAATGAGATATAATCGTTGTTCAACAAATATATACTGTGTGCCTATATGTCAGACATGAGCAATTATAGAGCAGAGAATGCCAGCATGTCTGGTCCTGTCCCTGGACAGATGCACCTAACATTCCGCCTAAAATTTCAGAAACAACAACCTCCTGAGGTTCATCCATAAGGCCCACCTCTTCTCTCTCATTTGATGGTGGTGAGGGTACAAAATGGTATAGTACCCATGGAGAGGAATTTAACAATATCTAGAGAATTAAACAGATATTTACCCTTTGAACTATCTGTCTCACTTCTGGGGATCCTATCTTGCAAAAATATGGAGTGATGATACATACACATGGTTATTTTGCACCGTTATTTAGAATAGTCAAGCTGCAACTGTATCCAAAACTTCTTCATTAAGGGACTGACGAAATACAGCAACACAATGAATTACTGTGCATATAAAAGACACGAAGAAGGTCTCTAAAATAGGGAGTGACCTCCAGGACACTGGGAGAAAAAAAAAAAGCAAGGTGCAAAAATTGTATATAGTATGTTTTGTATTAACAACAGCAGTGGAGAAAGGAATGTGTATATGTGTACATAAGTGCAGCCATAAAAACTTAAACTCTAAAAACTGGCACAAATGAGCCTAATTCCCTATCAAGCTTAACCATACAGAGAGAATGACAGTATTACAGATGAGTTTGAGACACGGTATCTTCACTGTGCTTCTTCCGTGGGATATACTCTAAAGACAAAAATAACTACATTGACAGGTCAATGTCATCTGAAGTGGAGTAACACAAAACAGGCAACAGATTACTGAAAATACATGGGAAAGGGACCATGTCCCCAAGGAAGAAACCTCTGGCCTAAGAGCGGCTCCCAATGGAGGGTCAGTCTCGGATCTTTGGGCGTGGCTTAGCAGAACCCACGTAACATCTGCTACCTCGCTTGGCATGTTTCCTGTCCATGAAATGACAATACCCATACACAGGTTCTTGCAGGGAATGTTACTTATCATATACACCAACGGGAGCATCGGCGCAATAGAAGAAAGCTCTTTCCCACAGAAACAGCTACCTCAGGCCCGTAGAAGTTGTCACAAGAAGTACAAAGAAGTCCTTTTGCCCATGCTTAGGAGAAAGCCGGCCGGCCTAGTGAGAAAGGAGGGGCCCGGGTAGAGTTTCCAATCCTCTCCACCCGGCGGCGCAGTGCCGCCAGCGGGGTGGAGGGGGAGGAGAGGGAAAGTAAGAGGCGGAGGAGGAGGCGGTAGCAACGGCGGCCGCTCCCAGGCGCTGCACTAACCTCGCTCTGCTCGGGGAGCCCAGGCGTCGCCTGAGCCCCACACCACTCACAAGGTCCAACGGCCCGAACCACCGCGCGCGCGGGACCCCAGCCAAGCGCCAGCAACAGGTCTGGGCGGCGCCCGCGCGCTCAAAGTCGCTAGGCATCTCCCGTCGCTAGGCAACGAGCGCGCGCCTCGGGACGCGAGAAGGCGCGCTGCCGCGGGGAAGGGACCCCGGCGCGCGGGGCGCGGGGCGCGGGGCGCGGCGCGGCAGTGAGCGGGGGCTCCCAGGTTGGGTGAGTCCGGGCGCCAGCGGGCTGGTGGGCGGGGGAGCGAGCTCGCGGCGGAGAGGAGCGTGCGCGAGACTGGGGCGCAGAAGGCGCGCGCAGGGTGTGGCGGGGGCGCCACGCAGAGGGGGGAGCGCCGCCGTAGGTGAGCCGAGACTTTGCAACCTGGAGGCTGGGAGGATCGGGAGGCCGAGAGGAGGAGTGGAGCGGCGGACAGGCCCGCGCTCCCTGGGAGAGACCTGTCCCCCAAGGGCGGGAAACCCCTAGAGCCCCCAGCCAGAGGAGACAATCGCGGTAGTTCGACGGCCCCGATGTTTTCACAGCTTCGCACCTTTGCGAGTGCCGGTGACCTCTGCTTGGTTCCTATCAGAACCAGCTCAGGCGCTCCCACCTCCGGGAAGCCTTCCGACCTACGCCATTGCGGAGCCATTGCAGTCTTCCCAGGCCTAGTGGTTTGGGCACAGCGCTCTGCTAGCGTCTCCCAGGTTCTGTTTTAATTTATGTTGGGCAGTGCTGGGCAGGGGAAGCCTCACCAAACGTTGGTTGAGGCAGTAAGTACCAGACTGGGCACTGACAGATGGACGGGAGCTTGGGCTCTTGCCTGAGCTAGCACGCACCAGGGCCCTCACTAAGTCAAGAAATATTTCCTGAGCACCTACTGTGTGCTTAGCACTGGGAAGAGTGTCAACAAAGACCATCTCTATGCCGACTGAGTTGCAAGGCCGTGAGCAAGGAGGCGCAGTGTAAGCAGACCCTCAGAGGAGCTCTGGGGAAAAGAGCCCCCTCCCCCTTGGTAAGTGTGCCCTGACTTTGTGGACAGAGGGCTGCGAAAGGCGTCCCTTTGGCCTCTCCCTCCCGAGGCCTCACACGGTGGTTCTGTTTTTCTGGCTCTACTGCCTTTGCAGCAAGGCCTTGTAACTGTCAGGTCTCCTATTTCATTGAGACCATTGCTGAAAAGGTGCAGTGTCCAGCAGATGCTCACTCCAGAAAGGGTTTGCCCCTCCTTTCCTGCGGAGAGACTGGTCCCGGAATGCAGAGTTGGTGATTCTGGCAGCTCTCCAGTGGTGAAAGCAAAGTAGGGCTGTAACAGAATCACCTGGGGATTTTGTTAAAATGCAGACTCTGAATATGGAGGTAGGGGGTGGGACCTGAGAATCTGCGTTTCGACAAGCCTCCAGGTGATGCAGTCCTGCAGATCACGGACCGCATTTTGAGTAAAGGGTGTAGAAGATAGTTTATCCAGGTGCATTGGTTCAGGTGGGCCGCACATTAACAGAGGTAGAACACCTCGTACCCCCACCCCCACCTTCCACTGTTATCCCAAACTTAGTAGCTTTAAACACACATTTATTCTCTTAGAGTTTTTGAAGCCAGAATCCAAAATGAGTCTTAACAGGGCTAAAACCCACACGTCCGCAGGGCTGGCTCCTTCTGCAGCCCCAGGGGAGAATCCGTTTCCTTGCCTTTTCCAGCTTCACAGGCTACCCACACTCCTTGGCTCCTGAATGACGTCACATTTTTGCCCTCAACTTCTGCCATCACACCTTGTTCCCTGTCTGACCTTAGCGTGTTCCTGTTATAAAGACCGTTGGGATTACAGTGTGCCTATCTGGATAATCCAGTATCGTCTTCCCAAATCAAAATCTTTAACTTCATCACACCCGCAAAGCCCCTTTTGCCACAGAAGGTAACCTCTTCCATAGGTTCTGGTATTAAGACTTAGGCACTTTGGGGAGCCATTATTCAGACCTACTACACTGTGTAGTTCCTAAGAAAAAGCGCATTTTCTTACTCATATCTCAATGGCCAAAACCGGGAAATTTAACCTTGATACACTTCTATTATGCAACGTCCAATTCCTATCTAGTTTCCCCAACAACATAATTCAAAAGAATTATGAAATTCTTTTTTTTTTTCTTTGGTTCAGATTCAATCCAGAATCATGTGTTCGGTGCAGTTGTTAGGTCTGTGTAGGCCTCTTTGCTCTGGAATGGTCCCTCCTCTTTTCTTTGTCTTTCAAGATCTTGACATTTATAAGAGTAAAGGCCAGTTGCAAGACTGTCTCTCAACTTGGCTTTGTTTGTTATTTCCCCAATTAGATTTGAGGTTTCCATTTTGGGCAGGATCCACAGAAATGTATTTTATCCCACTAAGAAGTGCATCACATCAGGAGACACATGATGTCACTTTATCCCTTTACTAGTGATGTTTACTTAGATCGCTTGATTAAAGTTGTATTGGGCAGGTCTCGTCACTGTAAAGTTCTTGTATTTCCTTTTGGAATTAATACACAAATGGTGAGGAGAAACTTTGAGACTATATGAATATTCTGTTTATCAAATATTCACTGAGTTTTAGCACTCACTGATGTTTCGGCTTGATGAAGTTATACTGTGATGGGTACAAAATGTTGATTTTTTTTAACGTTTATTCATTTTTGAGAGACAGAGACAGAGTGCAAGTGGGGGAGGGGCAGAGAGAGAGGGAGACACAGAATCCGAAGCAGGCTCCAGGCTCTGAGCTGTCAACACAGAACCCGACTCAGGGTTCGACCCCACAAACCATGAGATCATGACCTGAGGCGAAGTCAGACGCTTAACCGACCGAGTCACCCAGGTGCCCCCAAAATGTTGATTTTTTAAATACTCCATTATTCCTTCTATGTTTATTAGTTGACATTCTACTTTTAGAACTTGCCCTATCTCAGGGCACCTGGGTGGCTCAGTTGGTTAAGCATCCAACTTTGGCTCAGGTCATGTCTCGTGGTTCACGAGTTCAAGCCCTATATCAGGTTCTGTGCTGCCAGCTCAGAGCCTGGAGCCTGCTTTGGATTCTGTGTCTCCCTCTCTCTGCCCCTCCCCTGCTCGTACTCTGTCTCTCTCTCTCTCAAAAATAAATAAAACATTAAAAAAAAAAGATAAAAATATTATTCACTTTATTATTTTCTCTTTGGGACATAAGATATGTAAACTTCAGAAATACAGAGTTGGTCCGAAATAGGCCAGGTGTCAGTCTATCTACTTTTATGTTATAGTCTTCCACTGTAATAGCTACTATTTATTAAACACTTCCTGTGTGCCAAGCTAAGTGCTTTACATGTATTTATTATCTCTTTTAATCCCCACAATTATGAGGCACATACGTTTATTATTCTGTTCTACAGATGAGAAAATTGAGGCTCAGAGAGACCGGGTGAATTGTTGAAGATCACACAGCTAATAAATAGCGGCACCAGGACCGGAACTTGGTCTGTCTGTTCCCGAAGCCTGTGTTCAGACTGCTACACTACACTGCCATCCCTAACTTATGATCTGACTCAGCCTACACGGCCCCCAGCTCTTGAAATCTGACTAATAGCAAATACCGGGGCGTTAACTCAAGCTCATGCAGTTTCTTGCTTGAGCACTAGACAGCAGAATATTGTATTAAGTGCTGGCAGGGCCCTGACTATGGGTAGCTGTGGCACCTGCCATGTTCCCTTCCTCTCCTCCCCAGGGCTTCTCAGTGGTCCCTTATGAAATAAATAAGTCTGTCTTATCTATGTCACAGATGACTGTAGCTTCCAAGCTCACAATAGCACAGCTTTCTGGGTCCTTAGAGCTGCTCTTGGGACCTCCTGCCTGCTCAGTTATTTCCTCCCTACTCAAGGGTAGAGACGTGGGGGTAAATGGAGACCTTAGCCTCCCCTAATCACCAATAAAGCAAGCTCCTCTCGGGCCTGATGACCCCCAGGATCTATTATTATCTGACTTAAGACAGCTGGAGAGCTTTTAAAAAAGTCCATTTGAATATAAGGACGATAGGCAAATATGTATTTATTGGCTCTTTTGGGAGGGGTGGCGTCCCAAAGAATCTCAGAGTTATCCCGAAATGAATCCGAATTGATTAGAACGTTCTATCTTTAAAATCAGATCAAATTCACAAAGCGTGACTCTGCTTTGATGTTTCCCAGGCCCACAAGGATGGAAACGGACTACCTGAAGAGGTGCTTTGGAACCTGCCTGGGCCAGGCACTGGCAGAGGTGGCGAAGGTTCGGCCCAGTGACCCCATAGAGTACCTGGCTCACTGGCTTTATCATTACAGGAATACCTCTAGAGCAAAAGAAGAGGTGTGTGTATGCACTGAGTCGTCTTGGGGACGGCTTCTCAGCTTCCTCACAGAAATTTGAAATCCAAAGCAGGATTCCAGAGCTAGCCCAAAAGGTTTTTTGGTTTATTCAACCCAGATATTCTTGAAGTCTGGGGCGTCTGGGGGCTGAAGAACGAATCCAACTCAGAGGAGTTGTGGAATTGGTAGATTTGGAGGTACCAGCAGGCAAAAGCTAGTTACAGGAGCAAGTTTCAGAGGCCTACAGGACCCGAGTCTGTGGTCTATCCCAGCGAGGGCAGGCCTATTCGTACAGGCTTCCCAGGGACTGACCTGATTCAGCTCTCGTATCACCCCAGGATAGCCGAGAGAAGATCCGGCTGAAGGAAGAATACGATAATAGCCTCAAAGAAACCGAAATGACAGAAATGCTAAAGCAAGAAGAGTGTCAGATTCAACAGAAGTATGATAAGTGTCACCAGGTAGGGAGAAGGAGCTCAGCAGTGGGGGTGTATGCATCCCAGTGATGGATATCTGGAAATCTGTAAGTCCTCTAGGCCCCAGTGCAAAGTGCATCACGGTTCCTGTAAGCCTACCTTTCCCTCCTTATTCATATGTTTATGTATAAACCCGTCTTATTGGCAATCCTTGTCAACGAAAAAAGAAAATGTTTAAAGGCAATTCCATTTTAGATTTCAGGAAATACCTTAGATGTTACTGGTTTTAAAAAATCAGATTTAAAAACAAATCTGCTCTCACTTAGAACAAATATGTTTCCTTACAAGATCCTTTGAACCCTTTTCGAGTGTTATTCAGCATTCCAGAAACCAAATATGGTTATCAGTATATACTTCAAGTACACTATTGTATTCATTATATACTATTTACTTAAGTATTTTATTTACTCTGAACTACCTATTTATGTATCAAACCACAGATGCCTTCTCTGTGATGCTTTAATACTGGTCATAAATTGTTACCTTCTTGTAGCTGGAAACAGCTGTATGTTCATTAGTCTGCCAAGCTTATCTTTTATCTCCCGAGATTTTTGCCATAATCTTCTGAAAAACATCTTGTGCCTATTTTGTGCTTTCTTCAAAGTGCGTGGTAGCTGGATAGGAAACTGACTTACTGGGCTTGATATCTGACGTCTTTCCACCTCTCACCATATCCTGTGTGTTAAAATCTTTAGTGCGGTTTTGTGCAATCCACTAGCTTTTGCTGGTTTCCAAAGCCACCTTTGATGAAGAGACATGAGACTATTTAGCTTACGTACACTTAGGCTAATATGCTCAGCTCTCCTCATCATTAATAGGTTTATTTTTTTAAGTCTGGATGTTTTAAAGGTAAATCAAGTCAAAAGAAAGGTAGGTTCATACTCCTGCTTGTCAATAGTCCAAAGGAACTCTCACTCAGGAACATTTCATTCTTTTTCTTTTTCTTTTTTTTACCTTTTTAAAGCTTATTTATTTATTTTGACAGAGAACAGAGCACACGACTGGGGAAGGAGCAGAGAAAGAGAGAGAGAGAGAATCCCCAAGCAGGCTTTGCATGCAGTCAGCACAGAGCCCCATATGGGGCTCGAACTCACAAACTGCGAGATCATGATCTGAGCCCAAGTCAAGAGCCGACACTTGACTGACTGAGCCACCCAGATGCCCCGGGGAACATTTCATTCTTTGAGCAGTTGCTGGGAGATGGTAGTAGGGAGGTTGTGAAGCCGAAGCTGTCATCCCCTTACCGCCCCCCTCATCCTTTTCTAACATCACGCTTCCCTGTTAATAGAAGTATGAATATATAAGGCAGGGAACGACTTCCAAAACTCCACCCTGGTTTTAGGATGCCTTTATTAAAGAAAACTTTGCTCACATGAATATTTTGAATCATCCCATTGTGTTGCGTGCAGGAGCTATGACACCCTGTAGCAATATTCCTTTGCAAGATTTAGATGAGTAAAAGGCATGCTGTTCTTTTGCCAAGTGTGAGACAAAGGCGATTGTGAGGGAAGATGGGCGGGGGAGCCAGCATGATGCCAGGACTAAGTGCCAGGTTTTCAGTTTCAAGGAAGAATGCGTGTGCAAATCGTGATCATGGAAAGTGATGCCCTTTGTTAGAAGGAAGTAGAGAGATCCAACGATGATCGGGAAACAACGCTTCCCTTCAAGAGCCACATCATCCACAAGCAAGTTGCTCTCAGAGTATGAATTGAAGGAGCTGGGTAGAGAGGGCAAAGAAGTGAAGATACCTCAAATAGGATGAAATTCTAAGTTCTTGTTTCTCACCGGCTCAAGGCAAATGGCAGACTATTCCTGGCTACTGGTCATTTTCAGATTTTGAGTCACTAGTACTCTGAAATCTGGTCTCAAATAGGCCCAGGAGGAGTGGAATAAGATTTCAGCGGGCCTGCCGATGGGCTTTTGTGCGCGTACTCAAAGCTTTGCTAAACTTACCTTACTATCTTACAACCATGATCGCTTGCATATACCTTAGAAAGCCTTTGAGTGCCCCAGATTGAATATTCCCGGTCCAGTCGATGCGTCAAAAAGAGGAGTACAGGGGCGCCTGGGTGGCGCAGTCGGTTAAGCGTCCGACTTCAGCCAGGTCACGATCTCGCAGTCCGTGAGTTCGAGCCCCGCGTCAGGCTCTGGGCTGATGGCTCGGAGCCTGGAGCCTGTTTCCGATTCTGTGTCTCCCTCTCTCTCTGCCTCTCCCCCGTTCGTGCTCTGTCTCTCTCTGTCCCCAAAATAAATAAACGTTGAAAAAAAAGAAAAGAGGAGTACAGACAGCACTGCGTGTGGTAGAGATCTTAGCCAATTATAGCTATCAAGAAGAGGTGGCAAGAGAAGGTAGTATTTGAGTCAGGCCTAAAGGAAAGCTAGCAAAAGTTGCCCTTGTATTTCTCTTTATTAAGCTGAGGTAGTTTTAAGTAACTAAACCATAATTCTGTTTCTATGTTGGAAAACAATCCCTTTGTATATAGAGATGTGGCCATACAAATGTTTTATAATTACATTTTTATGGAATCAATACATCGATTTGCAGGGCGCCTGGGTGGCTCAGTCGGTTGAGCCTGATTCTTGATTTCGGCTCAGGTCATGATCTCAGGGTTTGCGGGATGGAGCCCGGTGTTGGGCTGTGCGCTGCTTGGAATCCTTTTTCCCTCTCTCTCTGCCCCTCCCCTGCTCGTGCCCCTCTCTCTCTCAAAATAAATAAACATTAAAAAAAGAAAAAGATTCTTTTTCTCCCTCCCTCTGCTCCTCTCCCCACCCCATGTTTTCTGTCTTTAAAGACAAAAAACAAAAAAACATAGATTTGCTGTGTAGACGCATAGCACTTTGAAGTTGGAAGGGTCTTTTCGATCTCATGGGACTGCAGTCACATAGATGCCAGACGGTTTGATACTGTGTCATAGGTCACTGAGACTGAATTTATTTTTTCAATCTTGACAATATTTGTGATAAGTGTTTTAAGCCCTTTGTCATTTTAAGGTCTCTTTCTATTACATACTTTTTCCCTAGATTATGATATGTATGTCTAGTAATTATTACTTATGTGCTGAACATTGTAGATGATACTTAGTAGGGAGCCTAGATTATGTAGTTTCCCTTTAAATGGTGTTGAGTTTTGTTCTGGCAGGCAGTAAAATTATTGGTGAATCATCCCGATCCTATCTGATTTGTTTTATACTTTGTGAGAGCAGCTCTGTTTAATTTTGTTATTAGTCTTGGGCATGAAAATGGCAGTGTTGTGTTCTTGGCATATTGAGTGTGTTTTAATCTCTGCTAATGAACTCTTTTCCTTTTTTGTTTTGTTTAGCCACTGGTATCTGTAGCTAGCTCCACAATGAAGACTGTATTCATACAAGAGAACACAAAACCCGTTGAGAAGGATGGCTTGAGGCAAGAATCTTTGCCAGGTACTTCCAATATGGTTCCCGGGATGCCTCAATAGATTCCTTCTTGAGAGACATCTGGCCAGGCTGACTGCAGTGTTGAAACTCCACAAGAAATAAATTCCTAGGCTTTTCGGCATAAAATTGCTCCCAGAATGCATCCTGGCTCCAAATCTCCTTAAGTTATCAAAAGGTGGCTGATTCTCAGGATGCTTCTCTCAAAGCTACAAGCTCAGAAAGGGGCCAGCTAGGGCTCTGACTGAAGATGGTAACTATGTGAATTAAACCAAAATTTGAGGGACTGTGGAGGGGGGTGTCTGCAGGGACTCTCCAGCCAAAGTTCTGTTCTGATAGCCATGAAAACCCCTTAATCATGTAAACATTTCAACTACTGATAGGATAAAATAAACTCATGAGGATTTCAAATAAGTAACCAAAAGACTTTTTTCTCTTGATTTATCTTTTTTTTTTTTAGATTAGACAGTAAAAACATCCATTTCATGTGTTCATGTCTTGACTTAAAATTTTTTTTAATGTTTATTTTATTTTTGAGAGAAAGAGAGTACGAGCAGGGTAGGGGCAGAGAGAGAGGGAGACACAGAATCCAAAGCAGGCTCCAGGCTCTGAGCTGTCAGCACAGAGCCGGATGCGGGGCGTGAACCAAGCCGTGAGATCATGACCTGAGCCAAAGTTGGACACTTAACCAACTGCGCCATGCAGGAGCCCCGTGTCTTGACTTTAGATGAATTTTGCAGTCAGGTCCCCGAGTGTTTACACGTGTCCTGGAGCATACCCATGTCACTGACAACAGGTATTTTAAAACAGCTCCAATGACAGTAGAGCTCGGTGTGCCCACTTCCACGATGAGGCTTTTGGGGAAGAAGAGGACAAGCTTCCCATGCTCGCTTGAAAATGGCTTGAGATATAACAAGGGGAGACTGGCTTGGGGTTTATAGTGTAGTTAGGGGTGGACCCATGTAGGAGTTCCGCCCTCGGGGAGAGGCTTGCGTGGCTTGAAACTCCCGCTGTGCCAAAGTTGGGAGCACCTGAGTTTATCAGTTTGCCCAGATGTGGGGCACAGTGGGGAAGGGGAAGAGTTGAAACCTAAAGCAGTCGGCAGTCAGACGCCAAAAAGTGGAGTCAGACTTTATCACAGAGGGCAGACCTGGGAAACTTGGGAGTGGCCTTGACCCACTCAGTCTTTGAGTAAAGCAGGTGGTGAGGTCATTACTTCAAATTTGCACCTGGTGGGTAGACATGCAGCCACACTTTCCAGAGTAGCTGGGAAAAAGCCAGAGGATCCAAAAACCCACACACAGAAGCAAAGAGAGCTTTGTAGAGGACGCAGTGGAATCCTCGGTGGATGGGATGGTATCTGCAGCTCCCCAGTGGGAAGGTGAAGTCCTCTGCCTGGGAGTGGTTGTCCCTTGGACATCACAACCCATGTGAGGTGAGTTGTAACTTTTGTCTGCTTTAAGGGATTCCATACTTTTGCCTTTGACCGTTATTTAGCCCCAGTACGTGATCACGTTACTGGCCCATGAAAGTGTAATCAATCCCTACTAATCTTTTTTTGCACTGTTTCCAAGTTTGGCTTTTTTTGTTGTTGTTATTTTGTTACCAGAAAGTTGTTACAATGAACTTCCCTGTACACATATCTTAGAACATCTCTGCTGATAGATTTATAGATTGCTAAACTGAAAGATATTTGGGGGCGCCTGGGTGGCTCTGTCGGTTAAGCGTCCAACTTTGGCTCAAGTCATGATCTCACAGTTAGTGAATTCGAGCCCCTCATCGGGCTTCGTGCTGACAGAGCCTGGAGCCTGCTTCAGATTCTGTCTCCCTCTCTCTGCCCCTCCCCCACTTGCTGTCTCTCTCTCTCTCTCTCTCTCTCTCTGTCTCAAAAATAAATAAATAAACTTAAAAAAATCAATGATGCACCACCTCACATTTGTCAGGATACCTAGAGTTAAAAAATAGTGACAACACTGAATACTAGTGAGGATGAGGAAAACCCAACTCACACATACTTTGCTCCTGGAAATGTAACGTGGTACAATTACTCTGGAAGACAGTGTAGCAATCTCTAATAGAACTCAACATGCAGTTGCTACATAAGCCAGGATTTGTACTCTTGGACACTTGTCCCAGAGGAACAAAAACTTACATTCACAGAGAAACCTGTATGTGAATGTTTATAAAAGCTTCATTCACAGTAGACAAAACCTGGAAATAACCCGGATGTTTTTCAATGGGTCAACAGTTAAACTGTAGTCCATCCGTATCTCAGAATACCACTCAGCAATAAAAAGGAATGAACTGGGGCGCCTGGGTGGCTCAGTCGGTTCAGTGTCCAGCTTCGGCTCAAGTCATGATCTCGAGGTTCGTGGGTTGAAGCCCTGCATCGGGTTCTGTGCTGACAGCTCAGAGCCCGGAGCCTGCTTCGGATTCTGTGCCTCCCTCTCTCTCTGCCCCAACCCACTCTCATTCTGTCTCTGTCTCTCTCAAAAATAAACCTTAAAAAAAAAAAAAAATTAAAAAGGAGCGAACGAGTGATACCCGAACAACTTGGACGAATCTGAAGAGAAATCATGCCGAGCACAAAAGCTTGTGGGAAATTATGTCTAATCCCAAAAGGTAGCAGACTCTATGGTTCATTTATAAATAACCCCACAAAGGTGGAGGCTAGATTAGCAGTTGCCATGGCTTGGGGCAGGGGTTTGGGAGGGATGATGTCGTTATACAAAACAACAAGAGGGGGTTTTGTGCTGATGGAGCTGTTTTGTATTTTGATTGCGGTAGTAGATCCGCAAACCTGCACATCTGAAAAAAAATCGCTTGGAATTAAACGCACCTACAGGCAAGTACAAGTCAACGGGAGAAATCTTGAATCTGATTGGTTGGTTGTATCAGTGTCAATATCATGGCTCAACAGTTTTGCAAGATGTTACTATCTGGGGAAACTAGGTAAAGAATCCATGGATCTCTATATTATTTCATACAACTGCATGCACATCTGTAAGTATCTCAAAATAAACCGTTTAATTTTTTAATAGTTGATACACTTCTCACCTACGCTCCATTTTCAAACATCCTAAATTATCCCAATAATGTACTTTGGTTTTTATTTATTTTAAAAAGAAAACATTATCTTTTATGTTGAATTGCAATCAGTTTTGCCTAATTGCCACCTAGAAAGCTAGACGAACGTACACTCCCATTTCAAAGTGGCCATTTCTTGGGGCACCTGGGTACTTGGTCGGTTAAGGGGCTGACTTTGTTTGGCTCAGGTCATGCATGATCTCGCAGGTCATGAGTTCGAGGCCCACGTCGGGCTCTGTGCTGGCAGCTCGGAGCCTGGAGCCTGCTTCAGATTCTGTGTCCCCCTCTCTCTGCCCCTCCACTACTCATGCTCTGTCTGTCTTTCTTTCCCAAAAATAAATAAACATTAAAAAAAATTTTTTTCCAAGTGGCCATTTCTTCATACTCTTGCCACACTGAGCTGGTTTAGTTTTATTTTCTGTCCATCTGATATGTGAAAAACAGTAGAGTTCTGTATAGATATTCCGGATACTGACCCCTAATCAGCTACGTGTTTTGCAAATACACACCATTATTATCCCCATTTTACCAACAAAGAAACGGAAGCACAGAGACAGGTAGCCTGCCTGAGTCCATGTGGCTAGAAGTGGGAGAGCCAGTGTTCAAACCCCCCAATGGTTTGGTTCCAGAGTGAGGGCCCGACCTCACTCATCAACACCGCCCTCAGAAGAGTAGCCTCAGGGCGGCCCCTCAGTGGCTCAGTCGGTTAAGTGTCTAACTCTTGATCTTGGCTCAGGTCATGATCTCATGGTTCACAGGTTTGGGTCCTGTGTCGGGCTCTGTGCGGACAACATGGATCCTCTTTGGGATTCTCTCTCTCTCTTTCTCTGCTGCTTCCTCACTATCTCTCTGTCTCAAAAATAAATAAACATGGCATTAAAAAAAAAAAAGCAGGGGCGCCTGGGTGGCGCAGTTGGTTAAGCGTCCGACTTCAGCCAGGTCACAATCTCGTGGTCCGTGAGTTCGAGCCCCGTGTCGGGCTCTGGGCTGATGGCTCAGAGCCTGGAGCCTGTTTCCGATTCTGTGTCTCCCTCTCTCTCTGCCCCTCCCCCGTTCATGCTCTGTCTCTCTCTGTCCCAAAAATAAATAAACGTTGAAAAAAAAATAATTAAAAAAAAAAAAAAGCAGCCTTGGAAATCAACTGGTTAAGGGAACGGGCTTGCAACCTGACTTATCCCTCTCCGAACAGAGATGGCCCTAGTCCACAGCCCAGGACAAAGTCAAGACGGGTGACCAGAGTCTCACAGGTTTTACCAAAAGCTTGTTTTGCCCAGGGACTGAGTGGCAAAATAAAATGGCCAAGTCCCTTCCCTCTCCCCAGGGCAGTGCCTGGAGGTCACTGCCAATGCTTGCGCTGCCTCTTTCTGATGGACACATTCTCTAGAGGAAGCTCGATGCCTTCACTGGGTGTATGGTCTTTCTCACCTCTCTCACTAAGGTGACATTATGTATCCCAACTCTGACCAAGCTGGCTTTGCTTTTAGGGAGCAACTGAAGACTAACCTGAAGAGAGGCAGCCGTGCCTTCCTTGCCTCATAGTTCTTGTGGTTGGCACCTCTCTTCACCTGTCCTGTCGCCCTCTTCGGGCAGCTATGGACGGCAGCAGCAGTAATTCAGGCAGAGGAGGCGTTTAATGACCACAGTAAGCCCAGTGCACGGAGAGATGGTGGCAGAAATGACAGTAGGTGAAAGACATGGAGATTGGGAGAAGGGCACGTGCAAAGGCACAGTTGCAGGAGTGAGTACTCACTAGAGCGTCAGCAGGGTGTGTGTGGAGGAACTGCCAGAGGGGCTCAGGGTGCAGGAAAAGGGCTGGATTTGAGAGATGCTGGGGAGGAGGTGTCCACAGTGAGTGGGAAGAAGTCTAGAATGGACCCAGCTTTTATTTGCTTAGGGAGAAATTAAGAAATTAAGGGGCTGAGTAAATTTGCTCCAAAAGAACGCTTGATTAAAAAAAATTTTTTATGTTTATTTATTTTTGAGATATGGGGGGGGGGAGGGCACACAAGTGGGGGAAGGGTAGAGAGAGAGAGACAGAGGATCCGAAGTGGGCTCTGTGCTGACAACAGCGAGCCTGACACGGGGCTCGAACTCTCGAACCGCGAGATCATGACCTGAGACCAAGTCAGTTGCTTAACTGACTAAACCACCCAAGCACCCCGTAATGTTTGATTTTGAAGTGACTTTGAAATCAGAACCATTCCCAGGGAGCTTGGGTGGCTCAGTTGGTTAAGCATCCGACTTTGGCTCAGGTCATGATCTTAGGGTTTGTGGGTTTGAGCCCCGTGTTGGGCTCTGTGCCTGGACCCTGCTTTGGATTCTGTGTCCCTCTCTCTCTGCTCCTCCCCCACTCACACTCTGCCTCTCTCTTTCAAAAATAAATAAACATTAAAAAAATTTCTTAAGGGGCACCTGGGTGGCTCAGTCAGTTAAGCGTCCGACTTCGGCTCAGGTCATGACTTCACGGTCCGTGAGTTCAAGCCCCGCGTTGGGCTCTGTGCTGACAGCTCGGAGCCTGGAGCCTGTTTCAGATTCTGTATGTGCTTCTCTCTCTGACCCTTCCCGGTTCATGCTCTGTCCCTCCCTGTCTCAAAAATAAAAATAAAACATTAAAAAAAAAAAAAAGAAAAGAAAAAAAAGAAAAAAAAAATTTTTAAATCAGAACCATTTTCAAAGAGTAAAGGTTTAGGATGGAGTACTTCTTCCCCCAAAGGATACGTATTCAGTCAGACTTTCTATACTTGCTTTTTTTTTTTTAAGTTTAAGTTTTTATTTTAATTCTAGTGTAGCTCACATACAGTGTGATAGTGATTCAACAATTCCATACATCACCCTGTGCTCACCATCACAAGTGTCCTCCTTAATCCCCACCTATTTAACCCAAACCTCTGCCCGCCTCCCCTCTGGTAACCATCAGTTTGTTCTGTATAGTTAAGAGTCTGTTTCTTGGTTTCTCTCTGTCTCTCTGTCTCTCTGTCTCTCTCTCTCTCTCTCTCCTATATTTTCCCTTTGCTCATCTGTTTTGTTTCTTAAATTCCACATATGAGGAGATGAATGGATAAAGAAGATGGGGTATAGATATATGCAATGGAATATTATTCAGCTATAAAAAAAAGAATGAGATCTGGCCACTTGCAACATGGATGGAGCCAGAAGAAAATGTTAAGCATGAATAAACCCGTAGTTGTGATATTACTGTCGCTGCCACGCCCTCACCATTCTCCCCTTTGTGCTGACAAAAGCCCCAGCCTGTGCTTCCTCCCACAGCCATGTGGTGTCAGAAGCACTTCACAAACTTTCGTCTGAAAGGTCTTTCAGCGGGGATTCTGATCTGGCCCACGTGTCTGCTTATACAAAGAACCAGGCCTAGATGAACAGATCTTTGATGGATTGCAGACCGGTTTCCTTTTTGTATTTATTTCCATGGAGGTTTCTTTACCACTTAATTTTGTGTAAAATGTCCCTGCTTTAGCCTCTGTATTTCTCATTAAGAAATTATTAAGTAGGTGCCCCTGGGTGTCTCAGTCGGTTAAGTGTCCGACTTCTGCTCAGGTCACGATCTCACGGTTCGTGGGTTCGAGCCCCGCGTGGGGCTCTGTGCTGACAGCTCAGAGCCTGGAACCTGCTTCGGATTCTGTATCTCCCTTTTCCTCTGCCCTCCCCCACTTGTGCCCTGTCTCTCTCTCTCTCAAAAATAAATAAACTCTAAAAAAATAAAAAAATAAATTATAAGTAGAGGGGCACCTGGGCGGCTCAGTCAGTTAAGTGTCCGACTTCAGCTCAGGTCATGGTCTCTCAGTTCATGAGTTTGAGCCCCGCATTGGGCTCTGTGCTGACAGCTCAGAGCCTGGAGTCTGCTTCAGTTCTGTGTCTCCCTCTCTCTCTCTGCTCCTCCCCTGCTCATGCTTTCTCTCTCTCTCTCTTAAAAATAAACACACGTTAACAAAATGTTTTTAAGAAATTATGAGTAGACCTTACTATAGAAGGGGCAACTTGTAAATAAGAGTGGCTATATATTGAACACCTCCCAGGTGCAGGCACTGTCCTAGGAGGGAAAGCCCTTGCTCTCCTGAAGTTTACAGAGTAAACTGAGGCCAACCATGAAGATGAAGCTGCAGAAGGCACCGAAGCCACTGTGCAGATCGTCTTGTACAGGGCAGTAGCTTATGAAATTAGCAGCCCCAGCCTGGATCTGGACCCATGGCAGCCCCCACACAGGCAGACCACGTCAGGATGCTAGGCCAGGTCGTCTGGCAGAGGCCAGTTGTCCTCAGGCTGCGTGGCTGGTTTCAGGCATGAGATGGAAATTTTGCAAAAGCCATGATGTGTCTGCGAGTGTGTTTAATTTGGCCATCCGTGCACCTATCCATGAATTCGAGAGGAATTATAACCCTATCTCTATGTTTTCCTTGCACTATGACCTTAACCAGATCACTTAACCTCTCTAAGATGATAGTAATGCTTGGGGCACCTGGGTGGCTCAGTTGGTTAAGATCTGACCTCGGCTCAGGTCACAATCTCACGGTTCACGAGTTCAAGCCCCATGCCGGGCTCTGTGCTGACAGCTCAGAGCCTGGAGCCTGCTTCAGATTCTCTGTCTGTCTCTTTCTGCCTCTCCCCTGCTCATGCTCTGTCTCTCTCTCTCTCTCAAAAATAAATAAACATGTTAAAAAAAAAAAAACCCTTTTAAAATAAAGTGGATAGTAATGCCTTCTTTTGTTTTTCCTGAAGTTTATTTATTTTGAGAAAGAGAGAGTAAGCATGCAAGTGGGGGGGAGGGGGGTGGGGGGACAGAGGGAGAGAGAATCCCAAGCAGGCTCTGAGCTATCAGCGCAAGCCCCCCACCAGGGGACCAACCTGGAAACCGTTGAGACAAAGACCTGAGCCAAAAATCAAGAGTCGAACTCTTAACTGACTGAGCCCCCCAGGCACCCCCGTAAAGCTTTCTTGACAGAGCCGAGGTGAGGATTCCTGAGACGGTGTATGTAAAATGCGGCAGCTGGCCAGACAGGTCATGAGTGTATGGCGATTGGTAGTTACTGTCGCCACTGTGGTAACAGATAACACAAAACCACCCAATACCAGGCACGAGTCCGTACCATGCTTGGCTCTGCACACATAGAGAAATTGGTCCAACATAACCCTTGTCTCCAGGGAACTTCTAATCCAGTCACGGAGCAAATCATACAGCAAATAATAATTACTCAAAGCTGATTGGAAACACATATCAGGAGAGGAACCACAAGTCTCGAGAGAATCCAAAGCAAGAGAAGTTGAAGTTGCCCAGGAGGTAGGAAAGGGAAATTAACCGAGACTTTTGGATGTAAACACAGGCAGGGGATGGAGGGGCAGAGGTCAGGCCCATGTACCCAAGGTGGTGCAGAGGGAAACCAAGCCCACCACCCAGGGTGCCATTTATTGGATAAATGAGAACACAGCCTGCAGCCCGCTAGAAAGGTCCATGCAACATCCCCTGGATAAGGCTCTTTCTTCTCTAAGGCTTGCCGTAGCTGACAAACTGAGTCACAAAGGTACCTCCCTGGGAAGAGGGGAACTGTGGCATTTGCTCAGAGAACTTTCCAAAGTTTCTGGAGAAAGATGAAGCACTTATCTCAGGTTACTGGAGCCTCCTGCATTCCACCACCCCTGGGGACACATTTAGCAAGACCCTGTAACACAGGGCAACCCAGTTTCCTTATGGCTAATTATAGCCCAGAGCTACACAAGCCAACCACCAGTACAGGTACTTTCCTGCTGGGAAGGTCAGGGAAGGATTCAAGAAGGGGGTGACATTGACCTGGGCCTTGGTGGGATCCGGGGAAGAAGTTCTAGAAACGAAGTGCAAAGGAAGACAGAGGCAGAGGTTGGAATGCATGGACCGTGTCTGGATCTGGTAAATGAGCCAATTCTGCCGGAGCAGAGGACCCCTGTGCCACCGACAAGGGCTCCAGTTCCAGGTGCTTCCAGGGCTGCTGACATTGTGCAGGAGTCTGGGCGAAGGTTTGGAACGCCTTATCTCGTCATAATTTTACACACTAGATACTATCATCTCCGTTCTTCGTTAAGACAGTTTCAGGGAGATAAGTGACTACGGTTTCGGAGAGAAAGGCTGTTAAAACTGGAATGCGACCCTGACCCCAATTTCTAGCGAAATTCATTATGCAATGTTAGCTTTCAGTGAGATATGACTGGAAAAGTACATTAAGGTCAGGTCAGAGATGGCCTCGAATACCTAGCAGAGTATGGTGTTCATTGACGCTAAATCTCTGTGGTGAGACCATTTTGGAGGTCTGGAAGGTTCTGGTGGTCTCCTTAAGTCTGAGTAGGAAGGTGCATGCAGACTCAAGCCAACGAACAACCAGGATGCAAGGCCAGAAAATCTCTGATTTGAGATAGGGTGGTGACTGCTGGGCCTGTGACTCCAGATCCAGGGCACGGGAAAAGGCTTCCCAGGTACTGAGCGTGCTCCCTCTGCCATTCTTTGGCAACACTCTGGGCTGTGTCATCTTCAGGACCCAAAGGGGCACTTGACTGGTTTCCATAGTTATGTATACTTAGGCCCAAGAAAAATGGGCCACTGGGAGGCTGATGATACGAGAAAAGATAGGGTGGTACTGATGAGAATTTAGGGCCTCACAGGCCCTCTCCTCACTACCCTGGGAGCACCCCAGGGCTTTGGGTTCCTCCTTTCCCCAATGGAGGAGGAAGGAAACTCAACAGACCTGCTGGAAAAGCAGGCTGCTAGAGCATGGGAAGTAGCCAGCTGTGAGTCAGGTCACCTTGAACAAATGGATGAAGAGCTTGGGCAAATGTGTGTGCCATCTGTAAAACAGTAGGACAGACCAGGTGATCCTGAAGAGCCTTCAGAGATTGATTTGTTGTTGTTGTCGTTCCATTTTTTATTGTGGTAAAAAAAAAATTGCAAAACATGTTACCACCTTAACCATCTTGAAGTTTATAGTTCAGTACATCAAGTATACTCACACCATTGTACAACTGATCTCCAGAATTTTTTCATCTTGCAGAAATGAAACTCCATGCCCATTAAACAACTCCCCATGTCTACCCCTCTCCTGCCCCACTGGTAACCACCATTTTACTTTTGGTTTCTAGGAGTTTGACTGCTTTGCATACCTCATATAAGTGGGATCGTACAATATTTGTCTTTCTGTGACTGCCTTATGTCACTTAGCACAGGGTCCCCAAGGTTCACCCATATGTTGTAGCCTGTGACCGGATTCCCTTCCATTTTAAGACCAAGTAACATTCCCGTGTATGTATGTATACCACATTTTGTTTACCTGGTCACTCGTTGGTGGACATTGGGTTGCTCCTTCCTCTAAGCTATTGTGAATAATGCTCCTATAAATGTGGGTTTGCAAATATCTTTTCTGAGACCCTGCTTGACTCACAGGTTTAAGACGCAATGAGTTTGGTTGCGTGTTTTATGACTGCTTTATTTAAAAAACAAAACAAACAAACAAACAAAAAAAACAAACCCAAAGAACAAAAACAAAAAACACAGAGCCTCTTGAAGAGTAAACAAATGGAAATTAACACTTCAGATACGCAGAGCGATGTTTATTTTAGGATATTTGGACACTCCAAACTAATATTTTGACATTCGACAAATTCCTAAAGCTGGGCCACTGGAAGGAACGAGAACAGTGCTAAATGTGGGCCTTGCAGAGAGAGTCCTGGCATTCTGTCGCATAATTATATGAACTTCAGTCACAACATTATCCAGGAAGCCCTTTCAGCAGATCATGGGTATCTATTAATATAAATCACTTGTTGGATGAGCCATGCATTGACTTGTTGGAAAATATGGAAGATTTTATGCCAGAAAAAACATCCTTCAAATTCAGTCATGTAAACCGTACCCCCAGGGAAAAACATTTCGAATCCACACATTTTCCTTTGAAAGAAAAGTTTGCTTCTCTCTCCTGAGCAGCCTGGTTGAAAGGTCTGGCCAAGGATCAGGCTTGCAGGAATGTTCCTAAATATTGGAAGCTGCCCCTCCAGCACCGTGACTCAGTGGGGTGGTGGGTGTTTGTTAGATGATTAATTTTTTAGCAAAGGTGTGCCTGCTGGCAGTGGTGCAGAAGTAACTTCAATCACTAATCACAGAATCCTCTTTAGAGAAAACTGTAATGAAACTCGGCTGATCCACTGAACCTCTCCTTGCGGAGTTCATTTCCATAATCAGCGTATGCTGGTCCAGTGGGGAAGGCAGACAGAGTCGGGGGGGGGGGGGGGGGGTTGGAGGGGGGTGGGGTGGGGACTGTGCTAGCAGAAGAAGGAACCAAGCATGGGAGCCCAGAAGAGCGGAACTAACTCCGGCAGACTGTGAGAAGGATCGTGCAGATAATACTTGAGTGGGGCATTGAAGGATGAAGAGAAGTATTGCAGCAGAAAACCACGAGGAAGGGCAGTCTAGGCCGGGGGAACAGCATGGGTGCAAAGATCTCCTCACGTTTGGAAACATGTAAGAATGGAAGTATGGCTGAATAACACACGACACGTGAGGTTAAGACATGTGAAGTCCTCTTAATGAAGTGTGGGCACTCTGGAACAGGGCCACGGTACCCACAGGGACCCCTGTCAGGAGCCCTGTGCAGAGCCAGTCCCGTTCCTGGCCCCCCGGGTGCCCAAGCGTCTGACCAGAGAGCAGCCACGGCTTTCTCTGGGGGCCTGAGTGCCTAGGGCCAAGGACAGAGAATAGGTATTGCCTCAAGGGTGACACAGGCACCACTGTGATGGCAATCTGCAGACAGGAGGCACTGAATTACCAGTGCGAGGCAAAAGCTTTGAGCTGATGTTTCCATGGGCGAGGCTGAGGTGAGTGTGGAGAATGCCCACTGCCTTGCTCCTTCAGGCAGTAGCCATGGTCATTCCTGCCACTGACTGGAAGCTCACCAACATCCCTGGGATGCAGAAACAGCATCCAAATAGGTCCCTGGGTGTCCTGACAGTGTGCCAGTGAGAGGATGCTCTTGATACTTTGAGAGAGTAGCAAGAGTCCGTACGGCCAGGTAACTGGAGGCAGGGAGGAGACTTTCATTTTCTCTCAGAAGGACTGACTGGCTAGTGGCACCATTTTATTGTCCAAAGAGGGTTACCTGTGGTTTGGGACACAATGCCTTTTGTTCGTCCCAAACACAGTTCTTCTGTCTGAGACACATACTACACTGAAGAGGACACTACGAAAAGAGACACAAATCTGGACCGTGTTAGGTAAACCTAGACTCTCTCTGGGATGCTCTTCCTTCTAAACGTTTTTATAATGAAACCGAGACTGTCTTGGGAAGCCCCCCAATGAATGGAGCCACCTGTCTCCCTAGATAGGTCGGTCTCTCTGTGCCTGGGATCTCTGAGTGCCTCCCCATCCACAGTGAAAATAGAGATGATCTTAAAAATAATAACTAATAATTAGGGGCGCCTGGGTGGCTCAGTCGGTTGAGCGTCTGACTTCAGCTCAGGTCATGATCTCGTGGTCCGGTCCATGAGTTCGATCCCCGCGTTGGGCTCTGTGCTGACAGCTCAGAGCCTGGAGCCTGCTTCAGATTCTGTGTCTCCCTCTCTCTCTGACCCTCCCCCATTCATGCTTTGTTTCTCTCTGTCTCAAAAGTAAATAAGCGTTAAGAAAAAAAATTTTTTTAATAAAATAAAATAATAACTAATAATTAGAGGTAGGCCCGGCTGGGCCTTCAATACCCAGCTCAAATATTATTTGCACGATCCTTCTCACAGGGATAGAGACACGGATAGAAACCCTTCTCTGATGTCAGTGATTCCTTCCTGTTCACCCTGGACAGGGAATCTGAGGACGTAGGATCTTGGGAACAGAGAGTGAGGAGTAAAAGTTTTCCGTTTCCAGACAACCGAGGGGACCATACTCACCTACTGGAGCACCACCTTGGGAAGAAGATACAACCAGTACGAAAGGCTGGAGAAGCCCGATGCATAGGGATGTTGAAATTTCTAAGACTAACAGAACAGATGGGAATAGAGACACCCACCATGATGGAGGCTCTAAGTTCTCTCAGTCTCTGGATTCCTGCAGGATTTTCATAGAGATTGGACCCTATGCACTAAAGCACTGAGAGTGGCTTTAAGAGTCTAAAGTCAAGTGTACTGTCAGTGGAGGAAACCACAGACAACTGACAATACCAAATATTGGGGAGGGTGTGAAACAGACAGAACTCTTACATGTTTCTGGCGGGAATGAGAATCGTAGAGCCACTTTGGAACACGGTTTGAGAGGGTCTTATAAAGTCGAGCATACATTTAGCATTTGACCATTCCTACATATCAATCTAAGAGAAATGACAGCATATGTCCAAGCAAAGGTTGTACACAAATGTTCACAACAGCTTTATTTACAACTGCCAAAAACCCTTGAAACAACCCAAATACATCCATCAACTGGTGAAGAGATAAATAAATGTTGGCCTATCTGTGCAACGGAATACTTCTTAGTGACAAAAAAGAACAACGTACTGAGGCACACTGCAACATAGCTGAATCTCAGAAACATTTTTCTAAGTGAAAGAACCCACATGCAAAATACTACATACTGCCTGATTCCATTTATATGAGATTCCACAAAAAGCAAAACTGAAGTGTAGAAAGCGGATAAGTGGATCTGGGGAAGGGGATTGGCTACCAAGGGACATAAGAGAACTATAGGGGGAGATAGAAATGTTCTTTATGATGACTGAGGTGCTTGCTGATGGTACATGACTGTATATGTTTGTCACAACTCTTCAAATTGAACACTTAAAACTCGGTTTACCTCCACTATAGCTTGATAAAAATTTGTATTTTATTAAAGCTGAAAATAATTTTTTAATTCAAGAAAAAAAAAGTGATAAGAAAACTGATACCAGGATTGAGAAACAGGATGTAACTATACAAGGCAGAGTTTTCAGAAAATTATTAGGGAAAACTTTAAATAAGCATATCTTAAAATTTAGTTGGGGCACCTGGGTGCCCCAGTTAAATGTCTGACTTCGACTCAGGTCATGATCTCGTGGTTTGTGGGTTTGAGCCCCGCCCGCATCGGGCTCTGTGCGGACAGCTCGGAGCCTGGAGCCTGCTTCAGATCCTGTGTCTCCCTCTCTCATGTCCTTCCATCATGCTCTGTCTCTCAAAAATGAATAAACATTTTAAAAATTAAAAAAAAAAACTTAGTTGATGGGGTGCCTGGGTGACTCAGTCGGTTGAACGTCCGACTCCTGATTTTGGCTCAGGTCATGATCTCACGGGTTTGTGAGTTTGAGCCCCATGTGGGCTCTGTGCTGACATGGTGGAGACTGCTTGAGATTCTCCCTCTTTCTCTGCCCCTCCCCTGCTCTCACTCTTTCTCGCTCTCTCTCTCTCAACATAAATAAACTTAAAAAACACTTAGTTGAAATGAGCAATGTTTCAGAAAAATATAATTTAATAAACAGAATCAATAGAAAAGTTCTTGACTGCCAGCATAACCCAGATGCCCCCAAACCTATCAAGGACGGTGAGTTTGAGAGAGCACAATCCACAAGTGACCTTGACTTCTGACACCAACTGCAAGTTCAGAGCCTCTGAGACCACACTTGGGTTTGGCAATTCACTAGAGGAACTCACAGAACTCATTGGAAGCTTTTACGTTCATGGTTATAGTCTTTAACTGGGAAAGGGTACACAGTAAAATTAGCCTAAAAAAGAGATTCAGAGGGCAGAGTTTAAGAAAGTATCAGACTTGGACCTTCCAGATGCCCACTGTGGAGTCATGAACAGTGTTACTGGGTGATGGGTGACAATATACGCAGAGTATTGGCAACGGAAGCAGCTCCCCCCTGGCGTTGGTGTTCAGACTCTTTGTTGGGACTCAATCATGTGAACTTGATTGGCTGCCCATGTGACAAATCTCAGTCTCCCTACCCTAAATCCCCTTGTTACTATCTGGTTCTACCAATTTTTAAATTCCAGCAAAAAAAGGGAGAAGGAAATTCATACCAGGATTGAGAAATTGGCTGTAACTATAGATAAAGCAGAGTTTTTAGACAAAACCATATTAATTTGAATTACAGTGACTTTATGGTATATTTTGATATTTGGTAAGGCAAATTTTGCCTCATTGTTCTTTCTATCTTTCTGCTCTCAGACACTTATGTTTCCTTACAAAATTTGAATTCTGTATTAGCAAAGTTGCATTCAGTTACAAATGCACATTGTTTATGCCCCATGAGTTGAATTTAATTGCTGTATAAAAATCTTCTAAAAGATTACATTATGATTTGGCACTGAAATGAAAAAGTTATTGTGAATGCAGAAATTCATATGAACAGCAGTAGAACATAAATTCGATATTAGTAAAGGAAATTTGTCATCAGAGAAACGACTTCATTTCCGATTTTCTTGCAAAGCAACAATGAAGAGGTTTATAAAACTAAGAAAGAAAGCTGTCCCCACCCCCACCCCCCCACACACAAGTAAAAATCTGTTATGTTTTGCTACCAAGATACATGCAAAAGGATTGTAACGCAATGGAAAATTTGCCAAATCTTTTGAAATAGATAAATTCCAAAGCAATGAGAGGTGGTGTCATCAATTAATGTGTTTTGAAAGACTATCATTAAGATGTCAAACATCTATTAATCAAAACTTCTTGCCGACTTTGAGCAGAAGACAATAGTGGAGCACTCTTTTAGAAACGTCCCATCACCAGTGTTCCTAACAGCCAAATGATAATATTGTGGGACAAACGCAAACATCAGTGATTCTGAGTCCAAAAATGATAGAGAAGAGTAAAACTTTGTATATGATGCTGTCTTAGGAACACCTTAATACCTTTATTTCACTTCTATTTTCCCTGTTAAGTGTGCCCACAATCATTTACGAGACCCAGACTTAGACCAATCAGAGTTCAGGAGTACCCTGGCCACAGTGATTGGCCAACCAGAGTGAGGCTCTGGGCTTTGTTCACTCCTGGGTCTAACTGCCCTCTCTCCATACTGGATCTTGTGGGCATCCTATGACCACAAGAGGAACCAGCCTTAACATGAAGCCAACACATGGATAACAAAGCAGAGAAGCAAAAGAACCTGGATCATTGGTGTTATTATGGAACCCAAGATCACCTCAAGTCAGTTTGAGTTGGATTTTCTTTTTTTTTTTTTTAATGTTTATTTACTTTTGAGGTGGGGGAGACAGAGAGAGAGAGCCGGGTAGGGGCAGAGAGAGAGGGAGACACAGAACGTGAAGCAAGCTCCAGGCTCCAAGCTGTCAGCACAGAGCCCAACATGGGGCTCGAACTCATGAACTGTGAGATCATGACCTGAGCCAAAATCAGATGCTTAACCGATTGAGCCACCCAGGCACCCCTGAGTTTTCTGTTTCTTGCAAACTAAAGTTGCCTAGCCAAAGAAGTCTCATTAAATGTCAAAGGATAGACCGAATGATAATGTGTGAGGCAGTCTTACTTCCCCAACCTGGGAATGGAATGATCCCACCATTCAGCCCCTAGTCAGTCACCAATTCACCTGTTAAGCCATTGTTTATGTCTCTTGAGGACTTCATGTAGAAGATCCTAAAGGCTTTGCTGTGCAGCACACTGGGGAAGTAGGGCATCTTTAGATACTTTTTCAAAATGAGGAAGAGTGGAATTCAGGGATATTGGCAAGTAAAAAGATATTTGTAGCTGATACGTGCACATTTACGTGGTTCATACATTTCCAGATCTTGATCAGACTTTCACGTATTCACAGAATGGGAATTTAGGCCTGAGAAAGTCAATGAAGTCAAGCACCCATTTTTGCTTTATTTTCACTTTAATGCTACCTGCTTCGCAAGCTGTTCTCACTGAGCCCAGACACACTGCAGGACCAATCAACTTTAAAAATTGTGTTATACCGCAAGCATGGATCACTGCTGAGAGAACAGATGAAGCTAGCTGAATGTAGAAGTAGTTGTGATGCTGTAAGAATCCCAAGTCTTTATCCACATCTGCCTCCTGCTAGCAATGTTTTCTGCCTGGCCTATGAGATCAGGAAGGAGAAAACACTTTCCTAGCCCCTGTCAAGAGGATAACATACATAAGTTACAGAAGTTATCACAAAGTTCCTAGTCAACCTTAATTTCTACCTGCTTCAATTCAAAATCTAGGTTATTTCATGGTCTTTACAAAGCTAGAGTTACTTTTCTCCTTAAAACTTGGCAGATTCATGTTTTTGTTTTTAATCCTTGAGCTTTATAAGTTTTTCTTTCCTGTGCCTACTTGCCCATAGCTTATTCTTCTGGTCTGATGACTGCTTTTTAATGAGTTCAGCCTGTGCTTCTTGGACAAATTGGGAGTGTGAGGAGTGTGTTAATTAGCTATCAGATCTAGCCCGACTTTTGAAGTTCAGAGCTTTGGAATGTTACAGAAGTGTAAATACAATCATGGTTTTTTGCATTTGGTAACTATATCTCAGCTGAGACCTCAGGGAGCCTCCCACCTCAGGATTCTGTGACCCCTGACCCCTGAATGGTTCTGTCATTAATGGCCAGTCTCTGGGGACCCATACCCAAAGGAAATGGCTTCCTGTTTTGTTTAAGTGGCCCTTCTTTCTTGCAGCCTTCCTGTTAATCAAACATCCAATTTCAGGATGGAGAAAATGAGCCTCCTTCTCCCCCCCTCCCCATAGGGTAAGGAGGAATGAGGCAGGAGTGAGAAAGTTCCTCTGGGGGGGGGGGGGCGGTAAACTGCCTTCTTATGACTCTACCCATATTGTAACAAATTATACCAAGTATTTCTGGGCCTTCAAATCAGATCAAATACCTGCCTACTCCTGCAAGAGGCCTGCATGATCACGCAAACTGATCCTCTCACCCCCAATCTAGAAACATCCTCTTTTTCAAAATGCTTCCCAGGCATGTCTTGGTGCCGGCCCTGGGCCAGACTCTGGGTCCCATGGTTGAGTAAAAGAACTCACAGTCTGGTTAAGGAGAGGTCTCTTGAATAGACTCTATAGGTCCATAAGTTTACAAAGAACCTGGAGACAGTGCGAGATCAGGGAGGTAAATCAGGAAAGCTTTTGGACTTTGTACCCCGATAGATGGTTCCCAGGTGACCTGGGGTGGTTACTGCAGGCAGATGGCCACCTCTGACAGGTGGGCGTGGCAGCCCTGCTTTGCGGCTCCATTGCACACTGCCCTGTGACCCATCACCCCTTTGTCCCGGTGATATTTTAAGTGTATTGTGAGTCAGTTCTTCCTGTCTCTAAAAAGGTGTTCTCCTAACCACACTTTCATAAAACAGCGTGGACACAATATATGAGTAAAAGAATGAGTGAATGAATGGATGAGTAAGTGTGGGCCCAACTAGACCATGTGACTCAGACTCCGTGAGGAGCCGGGCAACATCCCAGGAGCCAGTGCGCAGGCCACACTCCACCCTCGCTATCCTGTGTCCAATGGCTGGGATTGTGAGGTGAAAGAGAATGTGTGCCCCGCGGGGTCAGAGGCTAGCAGTGCTGAATTTGTCCTAAAGCGTGAAGGGACACGCATTGTAAATCGTAGAGATTGCTCAACCCTATACCAAAAGGGAAACAAAAAGTTCATTTAAAAAACTGCTCAAAAACTCACTGAGCTGAAAGGTGTCCTCGGTCCTCGGCTACAGGGCAGGTGCTTTCAGATCCAACTAAGGCAGTCCAGAGCCTCCCTTTGCTCCAGGCAGTGCTCCTAACGAGTCGGGCGTCAAGGGTCACCACTCGCGAAGAATTGAACTAGGCTAGCGCGGTGACAAGGGACCGAGAAGGAGCGGCCTGAAAGCCGCACAGGGTCAAAGGTGAGCTCCGCGCGGGGAGGGGGGGGGGAGATGGGACCACAGCATTGCCGGGGCTCCGCCCACAGGGGGCGGGGCTCCGTAGGAGAGGCGGAGCCCGTGCTCCTCCCAGAGGAGCAGGGCTGGTCACGTGGGAGAGGGAGGCGACGCAGGCGCCGAGGAGCGCAGGCGCGGGGGCCAACGCTCGGACGCCTGGGCGGGCCCCCGCCGGCTTCCAGGCGTCGGGCCTGGGAGCAGGTGGGCGGGGGAATGTGGTGCGAGCTGCACTCGCGCACGTGACATCCGCAGGGGCAGTCCCCGCCACGGCGCAGGTGAGGAAACTGAGGCAGGGCCGGGGAAGCGAGGCTCGGTCGGCGGCGCGCGGGTGGATCAGACACCGGCTGTATTAGGCCTGCCCCTCGGGCGGCCCCAGAGTCCGCGCGAAGCTCCCGCCGAGCCGGCCGAGCGCGGCCGCACCTGCCAGGCCGAGGCAGCCCCCACCCCCACCCGCTCCCGCGACGGATGCTGTTCCCGCCCGGCCCGGTTTCAGCGGTCAGCGGAAAAACCGCGTGTTGGAGGTCCGAAGACCTGGGGCCAGGACTGGCGCTGGTCTGACTGGCAGACTCCCCCACCCCATTCCCAGCCCCTGGCTTGGAGTAAGGCTGATGACACCGACCTGCCTGAATTGTTGGGACAGAGACCTGAAAAAAAGGACTCTGCCCTGGCGCTCTTGCCCCGCGGGGGGCGGACCTGGGGGCTGTCCGGGGGTAGGGGGCGGAACAGCTGCAGGTGAGCGACCCCGGCTCTGCCCTTGCCTTAGGGTGTGTGCTTTCATAGGGTCGTGTGTTTTATTGGGCCACGGTTTTCTTCGGAATCTCAGAGACACCTGCTCTCTCCTTCCCCTAAAGGTTACACACTCCTGACAGAGTTGGAAAGAGTCCAAAGTGTACATTTAAGATCCCTGTGCTGAAGTCTAGGAATGAAAAGACCAACAAGGCACCGATCTGACAGTCTCGAGATTGTTGCAGGGGTGGAGAGGTGAAGGAGATGGAGAAAAGATGGTTAAGGTCCAGCCTGACAAGGGCTCTGGGGAGGGACCACCCCCCCCGGGAGTCCAGAAGCTGGATTGGGGTTCAGACCCAGCGGACTCTGGGCCTTTTTTCCTTATGAATGATGTTCCTGCAGCTCAATTACCTAGACTTCAGTTTTGTTTATTTTAATCTATTTTCCTTTGAGCTTGGCAGATGATTTAAAAAAAAAAAGAAAAGAATCGCTTAGGATTTATTTTGAAAAGCATTGTCCAGGAGCCAGCTTGGATGCTAGTTTGCATGCTTCTGCTCCAGCCCAGTCCTGGAGCCCGAGAATGGGGATGTAGAGTGCAAACCCTGACTCCTTGGAACATACCCAGTCATCGGAAGCCCTCCATTTCATTCATGTACAAACAACATTTTTGGGGCGATGATTGACTAATCTAGAAATGAGTAAGAGTTATACATCATATGTACGTCACTCTTTGTAAGATAGCTTACAAAGCGCCATCTGGACATTTAATCTTTGGATTCTTACAACCCTGTAGAAGGTAATTCGGGAATCATTCCCGTTTTATTGTTGCGAAAACAATGCCTTGTTCGGGTTCTCCAACCTGTAGGAATTTGATTTAGATTTCAGTTCCTCTTGGTGTGGCTCTTCCCATATCCCCTGCCTGTTTAAGGGTATGTCCTTTCATTGAGATCTTATGCATTGTTCCCTAGGGGTACAGAAGACATTTCTGATGATTGCCTTATCAGCTTGTGTCCCTTAATTGGTTCTCAGAAAATTTGGTTAGGACTAGAATTCTGGATCTTGAAACTGCAAGCTGAGTTCTTGTCTCATTGTGAAATGTTGAGCTGAGACACTCCAGGTCTCGCTCTGCTGAGGCCTGTGTGGCAATAACTGTCCAGAGGCTGAGGGACCCAGCCTCATCTCTGATTTCAGTCGCCTCTGGCACAGGACAGTAACACATGGACAGTGCCTTTGCCTTCTCTGGTGCTGTTAGTGCAGACAGGCTGCAGGAGGGGCACAGCACTGTAGAGTGGGCAGTTAGGCCAAAGGGGCCTGAGACACACCAGGTTTCCCTCCAGACCTAGAACTTTGCCCCGGAGGCAGGTCTGTACTGACACAGCTGGGGGAGCACAGCTGGAGAAGTCCTTCAGTGTTTTGTGTTCTTCAAATGATCTGCCCTCAGACCCAAGTGAATCTGAGCCTTGCAAAGAAGAGAAAGATAATACCTTAAATTCTGCGGTACTTTATTGTGTAGATGTGTGTGTGTGTGTGTGTGTGTGTGTGTGTGTGTGTGTGTGTGTGTTCTTCCTGATAACTCTTTAAAAGTTCCCTTGTTTTTAGGAAAGAGATGCTGAGGGACAAGGTGACCTCTCAAAGAATGAAAACCCAGGATTTTTGTCCAAAAGCCCAGGGTCTTTTGTGGTATTGTCCTTGCCCTCCCAGCCACCCCTATATGACTTGATAGAGCTGGTGTCCTGAGCCCAGTTAGGAGGCCGTGCAAGCAAGGGGCAGAATGGCCACACGTTTGGGGGCACCTCTGTAGCTTCAGTCACTGATTAGAGGATTTGTCTTTGTCTCAAAGTTTCCCAGTAACTGATTTTATCCTCTTCTTCTGCTTTCAGCATCTATTCAGAACTTCCTGACTCTGGCACCTGTGAGGACGCCTGGGCCACAGCTGGGCAGACAGTCACCCCGAGGAGCCCAGCGGGAAGTTGGAGACTGAGGCAGGTAGGCAAGAGCTCACTGCAGGTGGCTAGGTCCGTGGTCCTTGATGACAAGGGTGGGTGGGAGCACATCCCCTACTGCTCATGGGGCCCTGCGGTACCCATGTCACCAGGCTGCTAAACTGGTATTTTCAAGCCTGTGCCTGTGTCATCCAGAATTGACAGGACCTTGTTACTGTGGGGAGGAGAGGTGCACAGTGGCCACTCGGCTGAGAATGAGCCGTGTGACCCTTACAGAAACATTTGGCTTTGGATTATAAGCTGCTTGCAAAGCACTGGGCCTGGGAAAGATAGGTATACTCTCTAGCCACAGATTTCCCGGGCCCTGTTCCGTTGCAGTTTGGCTTTCAGCCTTCTTCAGGCCAGCAAGCAGATTCAGGAACCTTACCGCTCCCCTGCCTTCCTGAACCCTGACCCCCCTCCCCACACTCCACTGTTCCAGCTTTGCAGGGGTGTCCAATGGAGGATAAATAATCATGGATTGGGAGTTGGAAGACCCAGACCCAGCACAGCCACTGACTAGCCCTCCCCCATGTGACCTCGGACTAGCTAGCCCCTTCTCTGGGCCTTAGTTTCCTCATTTGCTCAGTGAAGGAGGGGCTGAACCAGAGCTCTAAGGGAAGGAGAGGGGACGGGAGAGCAAAGAAGGAAGATGAAGCATCCTTTCCAGCCTCGTTCACTGAGGGCTGGAGGCAAAGAGACCCATGTGCACTCTTAGTTTCCTTTGTCTTCCTCAGCAGCCCTTTCTTCCTTCTGGCCTATCTCAGACCAGCTCATTCTGGGGAGGAAGGATTCCCTGGGTGGGGCTGGGCTGGGCAGGTGTACCCTCTCCATATAGAATATGTTGTCTCTACTTGTTTCAGGCATGAATTATCCCACCCAATGCTGATACTTTGTTTTATGAAGACTTTATCAGTTCCTGCCCAGAGGCGGCTCCTTGAACAGGCAGGAATTAGGCCTGGGGAAGCAGAGAGTGAGAATGTGCACGCCCAGCAGGAGAGCGGTAGCAGCAGGTGCCTCCATGGCTTTCTGGACATCAGAGCTCTGGAGTTGCAACTGTGCGGTTACTTTCACGTCTTCGGACATCCGAACTGGGGCAACCTCATAGATTTGCTAGTTCCTTCCTCTATCTGTACACAGAGTCTTTATAGCTTACGTCAGATCGCCTTGCCGTTGAGCGGCAGAACTATGACCCAACCTAAGATCACCTAAACCCCAGGCTTGAGTGTTTTATTTAAGGTCAAGCCAGCTCTGTCCAAAATTACTTTCTGGTACGGAGCTGAAATTGGGTGACTCCAAATCAGTTCCAACGTGGAGTTTAAAAAATAGCGTTCAGATAATTTCGTTAGACATTGAATACCTACTGATTACCAGGAATTGTGTTAAATGTCGGGGATGTGGGAGTGAATGAGACAACAGCCCTGCCCTCAGATTGCTCCAGCATATTGTGTAAACAGACATGCCAATAGCTAAAATACACTAAGTCCGTTTGCTTGTGCAGTGTGCAAAGGTCTGTATGTGTCTCCACGAGCATGCATGCTATATAGTCAGAGGTGAGGGAACAGTTGATTGTTGGGGCATTCAGGAAGACGCTTTGGGACAGAGTGTTATTTGTGCTGGGCCTTTACATAGTTGGCACGGGGCGGGGGAGGGTCATTCTGGGCAAAGGAAACAACACGAGCCACAGTTTGGAGGCCTAACAAGACATGTTATCGTTCTTGCACAGGGAGTGGTCAGCATGGTGGACCACAGCTAAGCTGTGAAGGGTCCCGTCAGCTGTGCCGAGGAGTTGTGAGAGCCCAGAAGCAAGGCAGGGATGCGAGCAGGTCAAGGTGTTTTACAGTCACTCTGGTTGCAGCATGGAGAGGAAGCGGTAGGGAACCTAGCTCAAGCCAAGCCTGTTCTGTGCTGTGGTTACTGAGGGAGGCCAGCACAGGGTAACAGGGTCCTGAGCACAGAGAGGCTGAGGAGAGGATGAGCGTCAGACACGTTGCACAGGCCAGATTAGATGCGGGTGACAAGGGAGAATGAGTGTGGCTCTCAGCTTCTGGCTTGAGCAGTCGGCTGGGTGCCTGTCATTCACTGAGCTAGGGAACTCCAGAAGAAAAACGGACTGTAGTGGATGTCAGTTTTGGACGTGGTATAACAGAGATGACCTACGGAACCCCCAAGTGCAAACTTTAAGTCGGGAACAGCAATAGGAACCTGGAAGTCAATACCAAGGGGTGGGGGTGAAGCGCTGGGAGTAGGTGAGGTCGCCCGGGAACAGGTGGGGGTGAGAGGAGTCACCTACGCAGAGGAACAAGAGGGGAAGTCTAGGAGGCCTAGAGGATAGATAACTAGTGAGGGGCCTCAGTGGTGCCGGCTGACCGCCTGGGTGTAGGGTGAAGAACGGGGCGAGTGGAAAAGGGGACGTCTCCCTTGGATTTCAGTTAGTGTGAGGCATGGGCCGTGTTGAGGGCTTCACCTCCTTAGTCTGCACCGGATAGCAGGGAGGGTCTGCTGGCACTTTGTAAATGTTACGGTCTGCATGACTGCAAGTGACTCAAAGTTTGTTCAGCTATTTGAAGGGCTGGGGGCCTTGGCAGCTCTCCATGATGTTTTCTGGAGATTGAGTATTAACAGCTGAAGGAGCCCCAGGGTTTCTGGGTGGCCTGGTCCTGCCTGTCGTGTGAGTGAGCGAGCTTGGGGCCATAGGCGGGACTCCAGAGCCCCGCCTCCGGCCCTCCCCTGCAGCCTGATTCCTGCCTGCTCCTGCTGGGTCAGCCTCTTTGTCGGCAGGCGCCTGGAGTGTGCAAGCTGCAGATGGTGAGTGCCCCGCTCCCAGGTTTGCACTACGGAGGCTGGGGAGAAGGGGCCATGGGCAGGGAGTGGCTTGTGGAGTCCTGGGCTGCAGGGAAGAAACACTCTAGAAGCTGAAATGGGGGAGCAGGGGATAGAGTTCTGATACAGACCCAAGATATGTGCAGACTCCAAAGTGAGCTGTTTTTGATAGACCCACATGATGGCACTGGAGTGCTTTAAGGAGCCTCAGCACCCACCTTGGCAAACCACCCCCCACCTCATTTTGGGATAAGGAAAATGGGGCCGAGGGAGGGATCGCCCCAGTTTGGCCTCAGGAGCCCAGCTGGGTCTTGTCCCCTGACCGCCGTGCTCTTTCCCTCACCAGAGCTGCTGCTCTGGGCTGCCACAGCTGTTGTTTGTCTGTGGGCTTATCACTCTTCACCTTCTTCTTTGGGAGAGGACTGGATGAGTTAAGTCCCGCAGTGGGAGAGGAGTACTGAAGCCGGGGCAGGTGGGGGCTGGGGCAGGTTGGGGCTGGCTTCTGTAAACAACCTTGCTATTACCTCTTAGGGAAACTGACCTTTCCCTTAATGGATGGGGGTAGGACGGGGAGGACAGAGAAGGGACATCTGTCATGTGGTAAATTTCCTTTAATGGTTTGGCTGCATTTGAGGACTGAAACAAAAAAGTCCATCTTTTTTAATGGTCTTTAAGACAAAGGGGATCCTGCCCCTTGACCCTCAGAAACCCACAAATGAATGTGTGGGGAGGCAGCGTACGCAGCTCGAGAGACCCAGCGGTCTGGGTCCAGGTCCCAGTACTGCTGCCTGCCGGCTCTGTGACACTGCAGAGTGTCCTGAGCTTCTCTGAATTCAGTGCTGTCAGCCATAAAACAGGGTAATGTCTGCATCATAAGACTGTTGAGTGAGTGGAATTAGGCCATGAGTGTCAAGTGACACTAAATAAAGGCTGGTTTACGGGCTTTCCCATCTCTCACACTGGCCTTGGAGGCCCATGTGAAAATGCTTTGTTCTGTTTGGAGAGTAAGGTCCCCCGCCCCCTCCCCTCTTTTTGTCGTGGGAATCGCTGCGGTTCAGGATTCCCAGTCAGTCTCGCTCAGCAGAGAGTTGGAGTGCTACCTGCTCCAAGACGTGCTGGGATGGGGATTGCTTTGTAGCTCAGGGGGCTTGGCCGAGGGGCTGGGCCTGCACATTCTCTAGGTGTTTCCAGGAGCCAATTTTCACCCCTTCCTCCAGCACAACCCCACCCCCACCCCCCACCCCCCCTCGCAGAAGAGCCTGCTGCCAGAGGCCCACTGGGGGCGGATGTTCGTGGAGAGGCCCGACTCCCCTCTGGAGTTACTGCTGCTCTCACATCTTAGTGCTGGAAGGCCTGAGAGTGAGGTCCATGCTCCTCAAAGGGACGGTTCTCTGCTCAGACTTCCTGGGTGGGGGCCTGAGGTGGGGGTGGGGTGGTAAACCATACTCCTGGGGGTTTTGAATCCCACATCTTGTATTCCAGCTCTTGAACTGGAGGTAGGGGGGTCGGGGGCCTTTGGTTCATGGAAGTTTGCCTTCTTGGTGTGCCTTGAGCACTGATAGCCACCGCTAGCCTGCCTGGTCTCTCCCAGGCTTAATCAGCCCAGACGGGGCCCAGCCCTTCCATCCTGCCCCCCCCCCCCCCCCCCCGCCCCGAGTCCTACGCCAGCTCCAAAGCCACTTCCTTCTGGGTGCTTCTCTGGCTTCCCAGATCGGATGGAGCTGGCTTTCATTCCCCATCGCTTCATGTTCACACCTTGCACAAGCTGCCTCACCTTGCCGCTTGAATTTCTGTTATCTGCGTGCTAGGCCTGTGTGTCCTCCCAAATTGCCATTTATCAAACAGGTCGGTGCTGAATAAATGTTTGGAAATAGATGTTGAGTCTCATTGAGTCCTGTTCCCTTGCAGTCGCAAGCAAACAGGCTGACTGGCTGTGGGTGGGAAGATGGAGCCCGTTGGCCTCTAAGAGCAGCAGGGGTGTGTTGGGGGGAGGTAGAGCTGAATGTAAGGATCCCTGGACTTCCTGCAGTGCACTGAAGTGTTTCAAGAGTTGAAGCGAGTCCCTTGTAGGGGGCATGTAAGCTGGTGGTTGTGAACTATTCAGAACTGGTATCAGATCTGTGATCAGAAACCATGCCATATGCTCCTGAATCATCCACATATGTCAGAAATCCAGGGATGTTTGGGATGCACGTAAAGGTGCAGAGATTGTTCCAGGCTCTGGGGAGTCTCCTGTTTACAGCAGGCAGGCGAGAGCTGTGGTTGTTCCGTGAATTCCCCCAATTGTTCTGCGAATTATAATCGAGTAATGTGTAACTTTGCTTCATAAAAGAATTGGAAGCCAGCCTGTGGAAGGTTCTTTCCTGCTTGGCCCAAGAACTTGGGTTTTCCATAAGTCGCTGTCGTCATCATTTGGTTCCGTTGAGTTCATCCGAGCGCACAATTATGGAGAGCCCGCTGTGTACCAAGCAGGCACCGTGCTGGGCATGGCATTTCAGACACAAGCTGAGGGACAGAGTCAAAGGTACATAGGTCCATATCTTGGGTGGAGCACATCGGAAGTGTCACAGAGGCGAGGTGAGGGGGACCGAGCATCTCTTGCGGGTGGCAGCCAGGGTAGGCAGAGCATCCAGGAAGCCTTCTTGAGGAGGCGTCCAAGTCCTGGGGGGTAGAACAGATGAGGGAGGACATTCCAGGCAGAGGCATGGACTTGTGCTCACCGGTGAGCCCCTCTGTCCCCCACAGTGAGCGGAGAGACCAGAGGGTGCAGCTCTCCCAAGCCAGCCTGCCCTTGTCACTGTTCTTTATTCCATGGCTTCCTGCCAACCAAGTGCAAAACCATGAATTCTTTGCTCTGAGACAGTGCTCCTCAAACTTTCGTGTGCATGTGAACACTGCCTGGTCTGATGAAAATGCGCTTGATGACTCCTTAGTTCTGAACTAAGGGGTGAGGTCTGCATTGCAGTGTGACGCCAGTGCTTCCAGCCAGGGGGCCACAGTGAGTGGTGAAGCGGGAAGAAACTCCTCTCTCTGGCCTCCTGTCCCTCGTGAGAGAGGTGCCTCAGCAGCCTCCCTCCCCCAGCACACACACCAGCCTCCCCTTCTTTTTCCCCTTCCAAATTCCTCTCTCGGAAATGCTCTTTTCATTTGGTCATTCCTCCTCGCCACCCTCCACCCCCATCCCCTGCCTGGAAGTTCCCTTTTGTTTTTTAACTCAAATCTGAACTTTTCACATTGGCCTAACACAAGCCTGGCCTACCCTGTCTTCCCAGTCATCACCACCAAATGACTCCCAACCCCACCTCATGGCAGTGGACCCCTCAGAGCCTGCCCCTGGGCGGTGGCATGTGGATTTCTGGGACTCTGCTCAGTCCTTTGGAGAAATCTCCTCCCCAGCCAAGCACTGTAGGGGAGACGCAAGTCTTTGGTTAGGTGGGCCGCACGCACACCACCGGTCTATACCCGGTGATCTTGGCACACATCATGGGGGCACTTTGGGAGGAAGGCCCCAGTATAAGACCCTGGGTTGGCAGGAGGACCATGAGAACACGTGTTTTAAGTAGTTGTCAGGAGAAGGGAGGCCAGCTGGGGTACCTGCTACCCAAGGGGTGGGCTGCTTCCAGGGGCTCCTGCACAGAAGCACAGGGCTCCCCAACCGGAGGAAGCCGTAGGGAGGCACCCGGGACTGAGCTGGGAACAAGGCTGGGTTCTACGGGACCCGAGTGGAACTCCCATTTCAGTCGCAGAGCCCCGTGCCCCACGCAGACATCTTTTGGCAGCCCCTCTGAAGCAGACGCCCGGCGCCATGCCCTTTCTTACACGACGCCCGCTCTCTCGGTCCACTCCCCTTCCTTCAGCAGACATCTGTGTAGCTCTGTTCACAGGGTGGAGAACGTCAGGCTGGACACTGGTGTTCAGTAGTGGCCCTCTCCGTTGAACTGTGTCGTTTCATAGCTGGTAGATATTCAGGGGATATTTACTTTGCTGCCGACTATGGTTTTATGTATTCTTTTTTGATTTCTGTTTTATTTTCACCGTGAGCCTGTTTTATCTGTTTAATGGAGGAAATATAAAGCTGTTTGCCGTTGAGAGAAATGCACTGAGATCGCCTGCCTACCAGGAGTGAGGCCCTGCTGGGCACTGTCTGGCTGGAGGAATAGTATGGTCTCTGTTTCTGAGGGAGTCACAAACCAAAGGGGGAGAAGGATAAGATAACAAAACAGTGTGATTGGTGTACTGAGTATTCTTTGATCAAGGCAGAGAAGGCTGCCCCTCCCCAGGGAGATAGGAGCCCAGATTCCCAGACTGTGAGGGAAAAGCAGGCACCGACACAGAGGGGAATGAGGAAGAAGGCTGCCGCCAGGGGACCCAGCACGGACACACCACACAGTCGGGAGGCTGCAGCCTTGGGCCTGGGAGAAGCAACAGCCAGAGAGGCATCTTAGAGGGCTGTCCTATCTCTGTTCTCGTGCCTGACCCACCAGCCAGCTCCCTGCGGCAGGGACCTCCATGTGTCCCTTGTATCTCCCAAGCTCTTGCTCCAGCAGGTGCCCCGCAGCCCTGGTCTGGTCCCGACTCTGACACGGCCGCACCCCTCTCCCTGCTTCAGGCCTCCTGGTTGGCTGCCCGAGGGAGGCTTGTCCGGAAAGCAGGTTCCAGCTGTCTCTCGACGTGAGAGCAGTAACATCTCCTTCCTCTCAATCTCCAGAAATGTCTTTCCTCCAGGATCCGAGCTTCTTCACCATGGGGATGTGGTCCATTGGCGCCGGGGCCCTGGGGGCGGCTGCCTTGGCACTGTTCCTGGCCAACACGGACGTGTTTCTGCCCAAGTCCCGGAGAGCGACTCTGGAGTATCTGGAGGACATAGACCTGAAAACGCTGGAGAAGGGTGAGCCCTGACCCCACTGGCCTCAGTACTTTTCCAAGGTGCTGGGATGCAGGCTTCCTCATTTTTTTCTCATAAAAGGGCCCTGGCTCTCTCTCACTTTTTTTGTTTGTTTGTTTTAATTGAAAAGGCACTATAACAACATTAGGAAAAATCTAAAGCATTCTAAAGCATTTTAAAATTTACCGATAATCCCATTGCCCCCACACAGTAATCATTTTTACTTTTGCACATCCCTTCCCCTGTGTACACAGTATGCCGTTGTGATCTTGTTGGACACGATATTTTACATTTTAGCTTTTTCTTACCAAGAGTGTTTTTCGCTTTCTCTTGTAGTCTCTTGGAGCTTCACAAAAAAAGGAGTTCCTGGGTCAAACACATTTGAAAAACACTGTGTATGCAGTTCCTTGTTCTGATGCTCAGCACAGGACTTGCTTATTGAAATGCGGCGTCTGGACTGTCACTGATACGGGCACGGTCAGCCCTCACCTGCGGTGCAGACGTACATGGAGGGGTGGGAAGTACATGGAGGGGTGGGAAGCACAAGGTCGCACCTTTAGAAGGGACCCACCCATCCCCCTCTCCTGGGGAAGCCCACGTGGAGTGCCCGGTGGACGGCTGAGAGCCATGGCTCCTCTGCCGCCTCACCGTGTGCTCGTGACACTGGATGGGGAGCCCAGCAGGATTTCGGTGATGCCGACGGTGTGGGTGCGGTTGGCCTGAGTTTGGTGAAATTTGGGTCTCACGGAGCGGGTGGTCTCCAGGTTGGCCCTTCACAGGGAGGCCATCGTCAACCCGCTCAGCAAGTGAGGAAGATAGTCGCGGGGGGGGATCGCCTCGGAGGAGGGCTGAGAAGCCCTGCAGAGGGACACCCGTTTGCTGCGTTCAACTCGAGGCTTCCCAGTCTCACTTGACTGCAGACCCACCCCGCTCCTTTTCCTCACATAACATCCCAGAGGCACGTGGTTCCCTCTGAGGTTTCTCGGAGCCCCTGCAACAGGGGCTCCTGCTTGCTGAGCCCTCACTAACGCTGTCAGCAGACACGACGGTGGGCACTTTTCTACCCACCTTCTGATGCCCCCTGCAGCCTCCATGTAGCCGCTAAGTGTCCACACTTATGAGGAGATGGGGTTTCGGGAGGAGCTGGTGCGTGCCTGAGGCCACACGGCCAGATGCAGGCCCTGTCTGACCACGGACCAGCCAGAGCTGCAGAACCATGCTGCCCTGGGGCGTTTCCTCGTTGGTCATTTTCTGCCCTGTCCTGTGAATAATACTGCAGTTAACATATTTAGGTCAAACGGTTTTTTCGTTAAAAAAAAAAAATGTTTTTTCTTGTAGAAATTTCTGTTGACTTAATCCCTTTGAATACTTTTTTTTTTTTTTTTTAAAGAGTTAGGGTTTTTTCGATCAAAGTGCAAGATTTCTTTCAGGTTTTGGTCATGTGTCTGTCCTAAAGGATCATGACAGCGTCTACCGATACCAGCAAAGGAATTTGTCAGTTTTCCAGAAATGTTCCTGTCTGGAATGTTCAAGTGTACAAACAGATTTTTACGAGGGAGGGCCCTTTTGGGGGTATAGTAGGACCCTTACACTGTATTAATTTTCCTCTGAAGGGTGAGTATTTCCTCCGTTTCCTGTTTGGTATTTCCAAGTCATCTGCTGGGCTGGTACCATTTATGAGCTGGCCTCCGGTTGGGGCCGGGCTGGGAGGAGATGGTGCTGAAGCGCCTTTTCTTCTCCTCAGAACCAAGGACTTTCAAAGCAAAGGAGCTCTGGGAAAAGAACGGAGCGGTGATTATGGCTGTACGCAGGCCAGGCTGCTTCCTCTGTCGAGAGGTGAGTACACGGAGGCCCTGTGCGGAGAAAAGCACCCTAGCCAGCGGGACCAGCACATTCCCAGACAGGACCAAGGGCCAGTACGCCCACTCTGACCTTCGATCAGCACTGTTATTTGCTCTAGGTATTTCTTTTGACTTATTCCCTGTTTGTGTTCATTTGAAAATTCACCATATCTTGGGGCTGGCAAACACACTTGAGTCTCTTTTGTCTCTCTCAAGCCTTTATGGACAATCTGGTCCGGGGCCATCTTCTCATTTAATCAGGGATGGGGACCGGGTCCAGTTGTGTGTTCCCAGTGCTCAGCACAGGACTTGCTTATTGAAATGCGGCGTCTGGACTATCACTGGTACGGGCACGGTCAGCCCTCACCTGCAGTGGGAAGCACAAGGTCGCACCTTTAGAAGGGACCCACCCATCCCCCTCTCCTGGGGAAGCCCACGTGGAGTGCCCGGTGGACGGCTGAGAGCCATGGCTCCTCTGCCACCTCCCCGTGTGCTCGTGACACTGGATGGGGAGCCCAGCAGGATTTCGGTGATGCCGACGGTGTGGGAGTTTGGTGAAATTTGGGTCTCACGGAGCAGGTGGTCTCCAGGTTGGCCCTTCACAGGGAGGCCATCGTCAACCCGCTCAGTAAGTGGGGAAGCTTGATGTGGGGAGGTAGGGCCCAGCTTTGTCACTTCACAGGTAGGTAAACCAAGGGCCAGAGTGCTTTGGTGACCTGTCCTGGTCACACAGTGATAGAAGACCCAGGTTCTGAGGCCGGCCCTGCCTGGGGGAGAACTGGGAATGAGACAGCATCACCTCTCACGTGGTGGCCGTGGCCCTGTCCACCTCGCCATCCTCCATCCAGTTGTTCTCCCCGAGCCTGAGGCTTTCCTTTCAGCCTTGCGATCTCTGTCCTGCTCGTGTGGCTGGGCTAACAGAATCTCCTCCCATTTGGGGCACTTCAGTGTGTCCTCCAGGTATCCCTGGAAAATACAGCTTGTTTCCCAGAGGAAGAAAGTGAGGGACAGAGGTTGTGACAAAGTCACGCTGCTGCGCGAGGCGTGTCCATTTCCTGTTGCTGCTGTAACAAATTATCACAGACATGGTGGCTTTAAACAACACAAATCTATTAGCTCACCGTTCTAGAGGTCAGAATTCTGAAATTGGTCTCCTTGGGCCAAAATGAAGGTGTCAGCAGGGCTGCATTCCTTCTGGAGGCTCTAGAGGAGAAGTCATTTCCTTTCCTTTTCCAGCTTCTAGTGGCCATCTACATTCCTTGGCTCCCGGCCCCTTCTTCCGTTTTATAGCCAGTGATGACTCAACCAGGTTTTCTCGCATTGCGACACCGTGACACTGACCTCTGCTTTCCTCTAACACGTTTTAAGGACTGGTTGGGGCCACCCAGAAAACACAAGATCGTCTCCTTTACGATCAGCTGGTTAGCAACCATCTGCTGCCCTAACCCCCCCGGCCATGTCACAAAACAGATTTACAGCTTCCTGAGATTAGGATGTGGACATCCTGAGAGGGTATCATTCCTCTTACCATGGGAAGTGAAACCCAAAGTCAGGGCTTTTGGTTCAAAATCTGTGACGCCTTCAGATACCAACATGGAGACCTGTTGTGACTTGATTTCCCAAAGCGAGTTAAACCCAAAAGATGCCAAGAGCCAGTGCCCTCCCTAGTTAGCACCTGCTTGCCTGTGCCCCGGTCTCCGCCTGGCAGAGCACTTTGTGGAAAACATGTGGTGGGTGGCAGCCTGGGTTCTTTTGAGTGGCCCAGAGCGGAGGTGTGGAAGGTGTGTGACTGAGTTTCCACATCCTGGCTCCATGCAGTGACATGCCGGAGTAAAGGGCCCAGGAAGAAGGAGTAAACCCTTGCGTCTCACACACAGGTGGTCTTTGACCACAGCAGACCTGTAGTCCTCTCTACTGTAGGGCAAGGTTTGCAGAAAATACTCACTGAAGCTCTTGATAAATCATGGTGAATTCTGCTTCATTAGCTATCTGTGTGTGTGTGTGTGTGTGTGTGTGTGTGTGTGTGTGTGTATGTGTGTTCTAGAAAACAAAAGATTAAAGGTAGTTGCCACCATACGGCACCGCATTTGTATTGGAGGCAAGTGGGCTGCTAGTTCTTGAATTCTGACACCAAATGGGAAGGATTTGTTGTTAACAGTGAAGATTTTCCATGATGCACGACGTGGTTTCCTTTCTTCATCCAGCATGTAATTCGTGAGAATCAGGATGTCTGTACTTACCAGTTCAGCTGTGTTCTCCCCACTATCTGCCTTCCCTGTCGGATCTTTCCACCTGGTTCCTAGTACCTTCCGCGTCTTCAGCCATGTGCTGGGCACGGAGGGCTACAAGAAACGGAAGCTGTAGTTTCTAACTATGAGACACAGTGAGGAACTTAAGTGACAGTGCCCAACTTGGTGGTATATACACAGACTCAGTTCTGAAGAAGTCCGCAAGCAGGAGAGATTGGGTACCCACAGAGAGCTGGGGCTCTAGTCCAGGCTCCACTAGCCAGGGAGAACTTTCAGTGCAGGGATGGCTTTCTGGGGGTGGTGATTGGAGCAGGAGAAAAAGGAAGGGTGTTGCAGTCGGGGGAGCCCGTTGAGCGACGGTACGGAGACAGCTGTTCCCCCGGACGGAGGGGAGTTTCTGTCAGGCCCCTGCGCTAGTTTGGTCTAGTGCAGGGGAGGGGCTGGGAGATGAGGTGGGGGACAAGCATTGCTGCTACAAGTGGAGGACAGTGTCTGGGTGCAATCTCTTAGCTATCGGCTGCTCCCCAGGCCATGGTTAGACGCCTGTAACAGGAGGCTTGCCTCTCCTTCCCACCGTGGAGAAAACCAGAAGCCTGGGCTGAGGAGGGGACCTAACACCCTACAACGGAGGCCTCGTGCCCAGCTGGGACAGGCTTACGCTGGGCTACACAGGCCGCAATTGTTTTGGGCATTGTTGCTTTTGTTCTTCTGCATCCAGTGCCAGCCACGCTCTGGGCCTGTAGGGAAGTGGGTGTCGGTTGGCTGCAGAGCCACCCGAATTTGTGCCCCTGACGTTCCCTGTCTTCTGCAGGAGGCTGCTGACCTGTCCTCCCTGAAGCCCAAGTTGGACGAGCTGGGAGTCCCCCTGTACGCAGTGGTGAAGGAGCAGATCAGGACTGAAGTGAAGGACTTCCAGCCTTACTTCAAAGGAGAAATCTTCCTGGACGAAAAGGTCCGTGTGCTGTGGGTCTGTGGACACGGACTGGTGGGGCTTGTGCTCAGGTGTGGGGAGTTCATCGGCCCAGGGTATGTCTGGCCTGGAGCTGGAGGCTGGCCTCCCTTCCGGCCACCCTAAACTCAGAGAGGCTCGCCCAGCCCTCTGGGCAGAGCATGATGGGACACTTGACGGGTGTCCTCTCGGGTGATACTTGAGCCCTTCCTGAATTGTGACCTGGGCATGGAAGCCTAGGAGATCGCCGCAGCCCTGCTGGGCTCTTGCACCGTGCAGGTGAGGGTCGGCACGAGCCCCTTAATTCACTGCAGCCGTGTTTCCCCCCTCTCTGCTCTCACCCATGCAGGATGTCGGACTGTTCCCACCCTATGGACCCAAGAGCCCTCCACATGTCTAGCAAGGGGTCAGAGTCAGAGCGGGCTCGAGTTTGTCGAGCGTGGGTCCACCCCACGGCTGGAAGCTGGCCCTGGCAGGGTTGTCTTTCCCTGGGCAGCCAGGCAGGAGCCGCGTGTGTGTTAGGGTCGGGGAGGGGACGTGAAGCAGCAGACTTTGCGCCTTTGAGAACGTCCTGTCGGGAAGCTTTTCTCCTGAGGGGCGGCAGGCATACGGGCTGCTCACAGGGGCTCTGTCTTTCTCGCTCTTGCAGAAAAAGTTCTACGGTCCCCAAAAGCGGAAGATGGTGTTCATGGGATTTGTCCGTCTGGGTGTCTGGTACAACTTCTTCCGGGCCTGGAACGGAGGCTTCTCTGGAAACCTGGAAGGCGAAGGCTTCATCCTTGGGGGAGTTTTTGTGGTGGGGCCAGGAAAGCAGGTAAATTCCTCGTGTTCACGTGTGGATCTGTGGGTGTCTGTGTCTGTGGGAACCAGACCCTGATGGGGGTGGTGACTTCCTGTACTTGGAATCTTGTGGTTTTCCGTCCAGAAAACCAGGGAGCATGGGAGGGGAGAGGGAGGGGAATTAGCATTTGTCACCCATCTGTTCTTGAGTCACCTCACCCTCGAATCTCCTCACTCATCACAGTGATTTCCTGAGATGGTCCGGAACTTTCGCAGGCAAGTAACTTGGCCTGAGAGGGGCGGGTGAGCCCCCGCAGGAGCACAGCTCATCAGCACTGCCAGGGCCTGCACCCGGCTTTTCTGATGTCAAGTTCTATCGTCTGCACTTGAACAGAAGCAGAGTTTTTATTCTGTCGAGAATGTATTCGCTTGCAGTTTTCCCAGGCCATCGGGGAGGGACAGTAGAGAAAAGTAAGAGAAGAGAAGGAATAGAAACCAGCCTAATTAGGGGGAGTAGCAAAATGTGGGAGGCGACAGCACTTTTCCCTGTGGGGTGCTGCCCCGGAGACGTAACGGGCTTCTCAGCCTCTAGAGACAGGCTGCTCTGGGCCCTGGCTCCGGGGATCCAGAGGCAGCACGGGGACCCTGTGCGCCCAGGAGGCAGGTGGTTGGGTGCTCCGCAGAGACTACGGGCAGCCTCGAGCTCTGGTGACCCCCTGTGCTGGGAGGCAGTGCCAGCAGGTGCCTGCCAGATGCAGAGCAGGGGTGGGGTGAGGTGAGTGCAGCTTCAGGGCCCCGACTGGTGGCCCGACCTCAAGTCCTGTCTGTGCCAACTTTGGGCATGACATTAACACTTGGCCTCATCTGTAAAAAGATGGCATTGTCTGCATTGGTGAATTTCACTACTAACGTTAATAATTGCGTACCCTTCAGGGCACCCGGGTGGCTCAGTTGGTTTAGCCTCCAGCTCTTGGTTTCGGCTCAGGTCATGATCTCACAGTTTGAGAGTTTGAGCCCCGCGTCAGGGTCTCCCCTGATGGTGTGGAGCCTGCTTGAGAGTCTCTCTCTCCCTCTTTGTCTCTCTGTGCCTCTCAAATAAATAAATAAAGAAAAATAAGAAATAATTTCTGGGCACCTGGGTGGCTCAGTCGAACTTCGACTTTGACTCAGGTCATGACCTCACAGTTGGTGAGTTTGAGCCGTGCATCGGGCTCTGAGCCTGAAGCCTGCTTCAGATTCTGTGTCTCCCTCTCTCTGTCCCTCTCCCAGTTGCACGTGCTCCCCCCCCCAATAAACATTCAAAAATGTTTCTTTAATAATTTATTACTTTTCTCAATATGGGAGGAATAAAAGCTAGTGGGAATAGAAATCCTTAATTTTTAAGCTTTACTTCTAATCTCTTTCTTTTAAACCTTGGTAACTGCTATTGCTTGTCTGTATTAGAATCTAGCATGGGTTGATGTATGATTTAACATGAACCTATTTGCTTCCTTTCTGGTAAATATATTAAAGTGTCTTAGTGATCACGGCTGCCAGCAAGTGCCTCCTAGTTCTGGGTCCTCGTGTACATGATCTCATATCTTCCTCACAAGCAATCTGGGATGTTAGGTATTTTTATTCCCATCTACACGTAAGGAAGTGAAATATGAATGATCTGAAATAACTCAGCCGAGAGCTACACAGCTGCTTAGTGGTACAATGGAAATGGAACTCGGGAACTCAGATACGTCCTGCTCCAGAGACCCCACTGGTCCCCTGCCCATAGCCTCTCTTCAGAGGTGGCTCCAAAGACCCCTTCCAGATGCCCTTGCACTCGGGCCACTTGCTGAGAGGCTCAGTCGCTCAGCTTCTTCCAGCTCTGGCGCTCTGGGATTCTTTCCTCCTCCTTGCCTCTACCTTCCCTCAGCCTCAGCCCTAGCAGGGCAGGGCTTAGGTCACCTGGAAGCCTTCTCTTGCCTGGCAGTGACTCATCTGGTGCTCACAGGCTCCCGAAGCCTGGCCGGCACATTCCCTGTGTTGCTAGGTGTGTTGTTTGACTTTGTTGGTGCTTCCCGAGGCCCTGCCTTCTTCCTTCCTGGTGGAAGGTGGCCTGGGCGGGCGGAGCTTCAGGACTTGCCTCCGTGTTTCTTTCTTCTTCCTTCTTTTTCTTTTTTGTTCAAGTAGGCTTCACGCCCAGCACGGAGCCCAATGCGGGGCTTGAACTCACGACCCTGAGATCAAGACCTGAGCTGAGATCAAGAGTCAGACACTTAACTGACTGAGCCACCCGGGCGCCCCTACCTCTGTGTTTCTTGAGGGCAGAGTTTTTGCGGTCCCACTGAGCCAGCAGCCACTCAGTGGGGATTTCCTTTGGAATAATAATCTTTAAAGCACACTTACTTTAAAGAAGTAATGTGTTTTCAACATAGCAAATTTGAAAACCCCACAGAAAGTGAGGAGAGCCGTTCTGTCAGCTCAGCCACCATGCACAACCCATTAGAACAGCACAGAGCTGAGCTGAGAGGCCTTTTATTCTGTTTAGTTTAGAAAATGGTGTCTTACTAAACAAGGTACTCTTTTTTTCATTTAATGGTGTATCATGAACATTTTCCACGTCATCACATATTCTTCCTCAGTATTTGTAGTGTCTGCATATACCGCTTTATTAAACATGTAAATAGAGCTTCCCGATCTGTTTCCCTGTGGTCACCACAGTGTGGTGGGACTTTCTGTTTTTTTAAAAAGTCTGTACCAGGGCTCCTGGGTGGCTCAGTCGGTTGAGCATCCGACTTCAGCCCGGGTCACCATCTCACGGTTTGTGAGTTTGAGCCTCACGTCGGGCTCTGTGCTGACAGCTCAGAGCCCGGAGCCTGCTTCAGATTCTGTGTCTCCCTCTCTCTCTGCCCCCTCCCCCTCATGCTCTGTCTCTTTCTCTCAAAAATAAATAAACGTTAAAAAAATTTTTTTAATAAAATAAAAAAGTGTGTATGAATAATGGTACAGCAAACATATTTGTTTGTTTATTTATTTATTGTTTTGGTTGAGTTCCCTGATGTCATGGGTCAAAGAACTTGTTAACAAGGATTCCTCGATAACTGATCTCAAACACGTGGTTTTATGTTTTTTACCACTTTAGGGTACCTTGGTATACTCTGTCTCAGAGCATTTTGCTTCACAGTATCAGGAGCGGCCTCTGGTTTCTTAGGAAAACTGAAAAGAGGGTCTGTCTCCCTTTTCAGATGCTCATTCAACCCCTGCCAAAGCCCGACCTCAGAGCTCCACCTCCACACCTTGAGGCTTTTTGTTTCTCTGGAAGCTCATCCTGTGGAAACTCTCTTTTCCCGGCATGTTCGTTTACTTCACTTCTATCTGTAGAGCCTTCCCTGGTCACCCCACTCTGTTTAATCACTCCTGACTCCCTCCTTCACTCCTGACTGTGCTGCTTGTACAGTCCAGCCGTTGTGAGGTAGCCTTCCCTGGTCTGTCTTCGCCCCCAAAATGGAACCCTTCAAGAACAGAGCCAGGCCTGATTTGGATCTCTAGTCCCTGCCGCCCAAGCTGCCGCTCGTTGTCTGTGTCATGAACGAGTGACTCACAGTGAGGACTGATGTTTCCTCTTGTTTCTTTTCAGGGCCTTCTTCTTGAGCACCGAGAAAAAGAATTTGGAGACAAAGTAAACCTGGCTTCTGTTCTGGAAGCTGCTAGGAAGATCCAACCACAGACTTCGGCCTCAGAGACAAAGTGATTGTATGAAATTGCCCAGCTCAGGGATAACTAGGGGCACTCACCTGTGTCATGGGATGTGTTATAGCTCTACTCACGTCCCTAGAGAGTTAGAAACCCACTCATGCCATGTTCTCAGTAGAGATCATTAATGTATTTTACTATTGTGCTCCGTTTAGGCCCAATAAGGCAAAACAGCCCCCAAACAGGATTGATAAAAATCCAAGAAACCAGTGAGAGTTACTTCAGCTGAAACCTGGAAAATATGAGGCTTACTGTTGACTGCTGCCCCTCCTCACAAATGTACCTGGCACGTGAGTGCTGTTATTTACAGTGGTTTTCATTTTCATGTCTTCAAAATTCTAAGAAAAGTTGATTGACTGAAAGATTCAGGATATAAAGGCTTCGGGCTTGTGTGTTCTCCATTAATGACCTGTTATACGCCATTAAAGTAACACTCATATAAAGGAATTGAAGTGCTCTGGGTGGCTTGATAAAAGTAAATTATAAAGTGAAATCTATGTTTTTCATTGTCTTCCGTTCTAACCTCAGAGGTTTGTTTTTCTAGAAGAAATGATCATCTCTGGCTCTAATAAAATTACCTATCAGAAATTGCCGGTAATACAAGTCTTTCTGATAAACCTAACAATAAAATTATTCACTGTCATGATGGTTGAATTTAAATTATTGGTGCCAAGTGGAACATGGAACATGAAAAATCAGCATTCTCCATGTATATGGGGGTAAAGGTGGGGGGGGAGCTCCTCCAGTTCTGGTGCTCTTAAGAGGTTTGCAGACCACCAGAGAAATTCATTCTGTCCTTCGTGTTAGTGATTTTGCTGTCCTTCAGGGAATGACTTTGGTATTTAAAATTGGTAGCTGCTTTCCTACTGATAGTCTTTCAGCCTGATTTGGTGAATGAAGAGGAGAAGGGCCAGAGAGGATGAAATCTAATTAATTTTATTTTATTTTATTTTATTTTTAATGTTTGTATTTATTTTTGAGACGAGAGAGAGCATGAGCAGGGGAGGGGCCGAGAGAGAGGGAGACACAGAATCCGAAACAGGCTCCAGGCTCCGAGCTGTCAGCACAGAGCCCAGTGCGGGGCTCAAACTCACGGAGTGTGAGATCATGACCTGAGCTGAAGTTGGACACTCAACCGACTGAGCCACCCAGGCGCCCCGAAATATAATTTAATTCATTACTTTGTTACGTAAGTATGAGGTCAGCAAAAGCCAGGAGGGGGGCTCTGCCCTGGGTGGCTGCTCAAGGCACCAAGTCTGCCCTGGAGTAGGAAGGTGGGGATGGGAATCCAGAGAAGAAGGGACCAGGGAGCAGACCGGCCAGGAGGGGGGAGTCAGTGTTTACCCAGGAGAGCAAGAACGGAGACAGGGTCGGAGATGCGGCTGGGAAGTAGGAGGGCATCAGCAGTGAGTGCAGAGTAGGTAGTGGGTTCGAGACTGAGGCCGTGCCTGGGTCCGACTTCACGCAGCAGCGGCAGCACGGTGTGCACACGGCCTGCGAAGGGCTGGGCTCCTGCAGACTTCGAGATAACACCTTCAGTACTTGACCAGGGTCCGCATAGTGACTCAGCCCCCAGAAGCCGTGCTCCTGGGACCCCAGCCACAGACTGTCACTCAGACGAGAATTCCCCGGTGTCTAGAAAACACAGGATTCTGACACAGTTCTCTTGCAACTAAAGAAGAGTAGAACCCGCAAGGACACGGCGGGGATGGGCGCATGAGGACAAACCTTACTCCTTCACCCACCTGTTCGCTGCCGGGTGTTCCTGTACAGTGTGCTCTTCTCTCGAACCGGCGCGGCTTTATGACTGAGTCACGAAGTCGGCTCCCGTTCTGCTTGACCTTGGTGACTGAGCAGAGCTCTGACCTTTGGCCCCCTCACTAGTGCAGTGGGCATCATGTCTCCTGCCTGCCATTCAGGGCTGTTCCTAGAAGTCATTGAGGGGATGATGTGTGCAAAACGATGCTTCTCCAACTCTAATGTACACGGAGATCACCTAAGAGTCTTGTTAGAATGAAGACAAAGAAAAGCCGGATGCTAGTTAAAGGCAGGAAAGACGGGTTTATTCAGTGACCACTGCAGTAGGGGAGAGGCCTCCATGTAGGACTGAGCTCCACTGGGCTCTGTGCAGAGGTGGAGCAGAGACTGGAATTTTATTTTATTTTATTATTAAAAAAAATTTTTTTTAACGTTTATTTTTGAGAGAGAGCACAAGCAAGGGAGGGGCAAAGAGAGAGGGAGACACGGAATCTGAAGGAGGCTCTGGGCTCTGAGCTGTCAGTGCAGAGCCTGACGTGGGGCTCGAACTCACAATCCACGAGATCGTGACCTGAGCCTCAGTCAGATGCTTAACCAACTGAGCCACCCAGGCACCCCGAGACTGGAATTTTAAAGGGGGATGTAGTGGGGGGGGGGCGAGGCAGGAAACAAAGAATGGCTTGAGCAGAGTCAGAGAAGTGGAAAGCTACTGAAAGTGGGTGGTGGGGATTGGTCAATGTGATTAGGCTATCTGTGTCTGCTGACTGGCTAGCTTATCGTCAAGTTAGACTTCTGTTCTCCCACAGAGACTGGAGACGGAGCCTTATCTGTGTTGATGGTTATGTTTCAAAGAGATGACGCTCGGGTCCTTGAAACAGACACTCCTGGGTTTCAGGAGATGCACAGACATCTCAAAGCGACAGAGAAAGGATTTACAGTTGTAAATTTTTTTAAGTGAAGGTTTTAAGAAAAGGGAGGGCAGAGGGCTATGGTCAGGTGTTTGGCTGAAACAAATGGTATATTCTTTTGTCAGCCTTCAACATTTCTAGGCAGGGACTCAAGGGAGGGCTGGGTTGTCCTAGGGAAACAGTCTTCTGCTGCTAGAAACTACGCTAGTGTTTGTTCAAGTCTCCTAGTGGGGGAGGCGGGTGGACAAAATCGTTTGTGCTCTAAGTTTTACAGTTCTCAAGACTGGGCTGAGGCTGGAGTTCCTGTATTTCTTTCTTTTTCTTTTAAAGTTTATTTTGAGAGAGAGGGACAGAGCGAGCGCATGAGCGCACAAGTGGGGGAGGGTCAGAGAGAAGGAGAGACAGAATCCAGAGCAGGCACAGCCACATCGGTGCAGAGCCTGATGGGGGGCTTGAACTCGCTAACCATGAGATCATGACCCGAGCTGAGATCAAGAATTGGACGCTTAACCGAGTGCGCCACCCAGGTGCCCCTGGAGTTTCTGCATTTCTAACAAGCTCCTGATGGTTTTGGTCTTCTCTGAGTCCATGGTTCACACTCTGAGAAGCAAGAATCTAAAAATCCCTACAAATCAAAGGTTATTAATATCTCAGGGCTTTGGGCTTTGAAGCTTCAGCAGCCTTTGGCAAGTGTTAATTAGTAAGTTCCCTTTCCATTATTTGAAAAGGAATTGACAGTCCATAATCAAACTACCCAAGAGAATCCAAGAAACTACCCAAGAGAATCCAAATCTACCCAGCTAGAAAGCTGATAGTTCTCAATATGGATACACAGTAAAGGCACTTGGGGAGGTTTAAAAAAAGTCTGATGCCTGTTCACACCCCCAGGTCCATTACATCAGAATCTCTGTGCTAGGACCCAGGCAACAATATTTCTTTTTGGTTTTTTTTAATGTTTATTTATTTTTGAAGGAGGGGGACAGAGCGTGAGCAAGGGAGGGGCAGAGAGAGAATGGGAGACAGAATCCAAAGTAGGCTCCGGGCACCGGGCTCCGGGCTCCGGGCTGTCAGGATAGAGCCCGATGCGGGGCTCGTACTCACAAGCTGTGAGATCATGACCTGAGCCGAAGTCTGATGCCCAACCGACTGAGCCACCCAGGCGCCCCCAGGCAACAATATTTCTTAAAGGTACAGGATGATTCTGTGGTAGGGTCCCCTCCCTAAGGAAAGGAAAACAAAAACTCACGGCAACCTGGCTATAAGTGACAACATCCCTCACGATCTTGTAACATGAGACCACTTAATCAGACTACATGTTTGTGTGTTACCATATATGGGAGACAAAGTCGAAAATATATATAAAAAAAAAAAACTACGCCACGTGGTGTTTGGGGCTCAGTTCTTTGGGGCTCAGTTCTTTGGGTACAAACCCAACTGAGTGGTGCCAGCAGGAATAAAGTTGCTTCCTGGAAAGAAAAGCCTCGGTGTCATGACTCTCTGTGTGAGAATCCGGCTACAATTCCACATGGTAGTCAAGGTTGAGAACCATCCTCAAAGAGCTCAGTGTCAAGTTTGAAAGACCAGCACTCACACTTTTAGGAGAACTTCCCAGAACTAGGCTGCTCTTGATAATCTCTGATGAGTTTGGAAAGTAGACTTCAGGTGGCAAGGACCAGGGACTCTTTGGCTGTGGATGTGGGAGGTTCTGGCTCCCCACACACACAAGGTGGAAATTTGGATAAAGAGGTCATTTCAGGGAGGATCAAGTCTCTGAACCAAGATGTAACCAGAGGAAAGGTGAATATAGTAGGTGTGGGAGGACAGGGAGGCATCTGATCTGTTTTGCTCACCTGATTCAATGTCTTCTTGCCCAATACACTGATTTCTCAAAAGCACTGCTCTTTTTACATGGATGACTATTTTAAAATTAAACTATTTCACTGGGGGTTGAGGGGCGCGTGGAAAGCAGTGCCTGTTTTCCCAGAACCAGGCATAACTGGGGTGATGGACGGCTCGGAGGGGTGGGGGGGGCTGGTAGGGAAGGTGAGCTGCCAGGAAAAGGCTGTAGGGGGTTGTGAGTGTAGTGCGTAGATTGAATCAGAAAGTCCAGACTGAGCAGCACTCCTCAGCCCTGGCTACCTTCCCTCCATTTTCATTTGCTTATGTCCCATGGGGCAAGCAGGCAGGTATATATTTGTGAGTTTATGTTTGGGAGGGAAGGGGAAGGATAAGTTGTCTTGTTCTGTGTGATTTTTTTTTTAATGTTTATTTTTGAGACAGAGAGACAGAGTGGAAGCAGGGGAGAGGTAGAGAGAGAGAAGGAGACACAGAATCCGAAGTAGGCTCCAGGGTCTAAGCCGTCAGCACAGAGCCTGATGCAGGGTTGAAACTTATGAACTGTGAGATCATGACATGAGCTGAAGTTGGTTGTTTAACTGACTGAGCCACCCAGGCACCCCTGTCTTGTTCTGGTTTGATCCCTCAAATCCTTTTCTAGGTTTAAATGAGAAGGGTCTCTTTTGAGGTTAGTCTGTATTTAAAGCAATGACCATAAAGGATGATCGTGGGAGGGATCCTAGGATTTGTGTGTGGGGGGGGGGGGTGGTGGGTGGAATCCTTTCAAGGTCATGCTTTATCCCTGGTATACCTGGGTTATGTAATGATGGTCCAGGGCAACCCAACAAACTCCTTGAAAGTATGAGTCAGTTCTTCTCATAATTCAGTATGAGCGCAAGGAGTGGTGGGGTGGGTGCAGTACTGGGGACAGCTGGCCAGAAGGGCCTCTTTCATAAAGTGACATCTGGGCAGACACCTGGGAGAAGTAAGAAAGTAGGCCTTGTTAACCTTTAAAATAAGTTTTTATCAGCAAAAATGGATTTATTCGGGAATAGTAGAGACTTGCAACTCATGACACACAAGCTGTGGCAAAGCCATAGGCAAGCCCAACAAACAAGAGAAAGGAATGTTATTTTATGGAGAAGAAGGAGGAAGTTAGGAGGGGTTGTTCTGAAGTAAAGTCCCTTGGAGAAAAGCAAGGGCTCAGAGCGACCATGTTTCTCATTGGCTGAGTTGCAAGAAGTAGTCAATTTCTTGTAGGAGATGCAGTGTACATCTTTTCCTGTTGGGGACTGAAATTGATGATTCTTTCCTCTTGTGGATTCTGTCGCGAGTCTGTAATTGACCATTTTTCCTGTAATTGATGTTGAGCGGTCCGCCCCTCCTTCTAGCCTGCTAACTCTACTTAGTGAGGTTTCCTTTTATTAATTTTCACGGTCTTATGAATATTGGAGGAAGGACATTCCAGGCAGAGGAAACAGCAACTACATACAAAGGCCCAGCAGTGGGGATGGGATTGTTATGTTCAAGGGACAATAAGAAAGCAGGTGTGGCTAGAGCAACACGAGTAAGTGCGGAGAGATGATAGAAATGCACGCCACGTCGTTCTGGCAGGTCACGGTGAGAATTTGTGAATTCTACCAAGAGAGATGGGAATCCATTGGAGGGTTTTGAGAAGTGGAGTAACACGATCTGATTTATATTGTCCTGACTGCTTTGAGACAATAGGCTGCAGAAGACCCAAGGTTCCACCGGGGAGACTGGGATGCTATTCACAAAAATCCAGGCGAGATAATGGTGGGTAGGTAGCTGTAGAGGGGTGAGAAATTGCCACACATCAGACATATTTGAAGGCAGAGCTAAGAGGATGTCGGGAACAACTGGATGTGGGATGGAAGAGACAGTCAAAGATGACTCCACGATGTGGGGCCTGAACAACTAACTGCATGTGAATTTTGCAGTAGAGGGGACAGAAAATGATGGGGTAGAGGAAAGGCTTTCATGTGCTACAACAGTTACAGTGAATGAACCAGAGGTATAAATCAACTCAGGATGCATCAAAACAACGCTAGGGTGAAAACCAGGCTTCCAAATGGTACACTCAAAAGGATGCAATTTTCATAAATTTTTAAGACATGTTCAACAGTATTGTTTTGAGCTCCATACATATGTAGTAAAGTGTGAAAACACACATGGAATGATTAAAGAGTGTGCAGTCAGGGTTGAGCACCATCTGGTTGCTTTACCCTTTAAAAAATCCTATTGCTCAGGACCAATCCTCGCCAGTTAAACCAGAATCTCTGGGGATGGACCCAGGGCATCTTTTTTTTTTTTTTTCTTTAAGCTCCCTGGGGATTCCGCTATGGTGGTAAGGTGGAAAACCACTGCCTTAAACTGAGCAACAATTGTGAAATCTGAGAAGCACAAGGAATTTCTTTTTTTATGCCTAAGCCTTGGACAGAGTATCTGTTTTATTTATTTTATTTTATTTTATTTTATTTTATTTTATTTTATTTTATTTTATTTTATAAAAGTTTAGGGGTGCCTGGGTGGCTCAGTCGGTTGAGCTTCTGACTTCAGCTCAGGTCATGACCTCACAGTTTGTGAGTTCAAGCTCTGCGTTGGGCTGTGTGCTGACAGCTGGGAGCCTGGGGCCTGCTTTGGATTCTGTGTCGTGTCTCCCTCTCTTTCTGCCTCCTCACCACTTACACACACACACACACACACACACACACACTCTCTCTCTCTCTCTCTCTCTCCAAAATAAACATTAAGAAAAAGTTTAAAAAAAAAAGTAACCAAAGCTTTGATGAGAAACGTTTCTCGTTATGGAAGTACTCGCTCAGGGCTGGTCCAGCCCTAATTAGAATGGGAGTGGGAGAGACCAAGTCCCTGGAAAGGCCTCTCTGGATGCGTCTGTAGGACAGCTGTCTGCAGAGCTTTGCCCCCAGCACACGATGCTTCTACCCACACTCTTCATCCAGCAAGGTGTCCTGGTTCTGCTTCCTACTCCAAATGCTCCTTAGTACAGATCAAATCAGTTAAATTCTTGATCCTACCCCTCACTCTATAGGAGGAAACCAGAGTTCTTGGGAGATTGTAATACAAGACTCAACACTGGTCAGGGGCAGCTTTCTTACAGAAAAGAGCTCTAAGTAAGCCTCCAGAGCTGGACCACTACTTTGCCACGAAACCTTGGGCGGGTCTCTTCCTTCTGTGGGCCTGTTTCTCCAACTGTACCATGTAGAGACTATTCTAGACTCGGTAGCCACAGGCCCTATAGCTCCATCATCAGGACCAAACCCACTGCCCAGATCTCTGTATTGTTATTCCATCCTCCATCGAATCAATGAATTGCACATTCCAGGAAAGCAGAGAAACGTTGGTCTCATTCACTCTGGTTTCCTCAGCAGCTAGGACAATGCCTGGCACTCAAAAATAATAGACCTTGGGGCACCTGGGTGGCTCAGTTGGTTGAACATCTGACTTCGGCTCAGGTCACAAACTCATGGTTCATGAGTTCGAGCCCCATGTCAGGCTCTGTGCTGACATCTCAGAGCCTGCTTCGGCTTCTGTGTCTCCCTCTCTCTCTCTCTCTCTGTTCTTCCCCATTTCACACTCTGTCTCTCTCTCTCTCAAAAATAAATATTTTTTTAAAAATTAAAAAAAAATAATAGACCTTGGGTGGCATGACAACTGTAAGCAAAGTTAAAAGACCAACAAACTGGGGCGCCTGGGTGGCTCAGTCAGTTAAGTGTCCGACTTCAGCTCAGGTCATGATCTCGCGGTTCGTGAGTTCAAGCCCTGCGTCAGGCTCTGTGCTGATGGCTCAGACCCTGGAGCCTGTTTCAGATTCTGTGTCTCCCTCTCTCTCTGACCCTCCCTCGTTCATTCTCTGTCTCTCTCTTTCTCAAAGATAAATAAACGTTAAAAAAAAAATTAAAGAAAAAAAAAAGACCAACAAACTACTGGGGAGCCTAACCCGATGCAGTTTTATCAGAGCCTAACTGACACAGGAGAAGAGAAATACAGTAGTCCCCCTTATCTGTGGTTTTGCTTTCTGCAGTTTCATTTACCAACGGTCAACCACAATCCAGGAGCGGATGATCCTCCTGAAATGTCATCAGATAGTCAAGAGAAAACCTCACGCTATGTCACTGACCTCACTTCATCCCATCATAGGTATTTTGTCATCCTACGTCATCAGAAGCAGAAGGGTGAGTACAGTGCAGTAAGATATTTTGAAAGAAAGAGACCACATTCATAGCATTTTTATTACAGTATGGTGTTATAATCATCCTATTTTGTTATTAGTCATTATTGTTCATCTCTTGCAGTGCCTAATTTATAAATTAGACTTTATCATAAGTATGTATGTGTTGGAAAAAACACAGTATATATAGAGTTCAGTATTATCCATGATGGTTTCAGGTATCCACCAGGGGTCTTGGAACATATCTCCTGCCAAAAAGGAGGGACTACCTTACCTAACTCCAGCAGGCTCTGAGTTTCCATGTGGGAGAAGGGAAATGCCTCACTGCGACCCACTGTCGCCATCCTGTGCCACCTACGGGGGTCGGGGAGGGTTGGAATGTGCTAAGAAGCACTTGTGAAGTCCACAGTCCAGAGGCACAGGCTCAATAAAAGAATCATACTTAATCATAGGACTATAGAACACTGTCCCCTGCCAACACACACACATTACTGAATTTTACTACCACCATATTACTAAAGGACTGTTACAGCAATTCCTTTTACCCAGTCCATCATGTCCAGCCATCAGGAAAAAATGACAAGGTCTGCTAAATGGGAAAAGTCCAAGTTTGAAGAGACAAAATGAGCATGAGGATCAGACTCAGATATGGTAGGGATGTTGGAATTATCAGATTGGGAATTTAAAACGACGACGATTGATATGCTAAGGACCCTAATGGATAAAGTAGACTGCATGCAAGAACAGACAGACAGTGGAAGCAGAGAAATAGAAACTCTAGGAAAGTATAAAAAAGGAAAACTGGAGAGAAAAAACATTGTAATAGAAATGGAGACTGCTTCTGATGAGCTCACTGGGAGACTGGACACAGCCGGGGAAAGAACCTCTGAGCGTGAAGATTCCTCAGGAGAAACTTTCCAAACTGAAAAGCAAAGAAAAGAGACTGAAAATAGTGGAACAGAAGATCCACGAACTGTGTGACCACAAAAAATGAGGTATAACATAGGCATAATGCGAATACAAGGAGAAGAAAGAAACAAGCTAAATATTTGAAACTCTAATGACTGAGAATTTCCCCCAGATTAATGTCAGGCACCAAACCACAGAACCAGGAAACCCAGGGAACACCATGCAGGATAAATGGAAAACAAAAACAAACAAAAACCACACACAACAAAACAACAACAATAAAAACCCTACACCTGGGTATATCATATTAAAATTGCAGAAAGGGAAAAGTAAAGAAAAAAATCTTGGTACGTCACAGGAAAAATACCTTACCTATCAAAGACCAAAGATAAGAATTACACCTGACTTCTCCTCAGAAACCATGCAACAAGAGAGTGGAGTATAGTTTTTCAAGTGTTGGGGGGGAGAAAACCACCACCAGCATAAAATTCTGGATCCTGTGAATTATCCTTCAAAAATGAAGGAGAAATTAAGATTTTCTAAGACAAACATAAATTGAGGGACTTTTCGCAAGTATATCTGCTCTAGAGAGAAGGAAAATGATATAGATCAGAAACCCAGATTTATATGAAGAAAGGAAGAACATCAAAGGAATAAGTGAAGTTAAAATAAAAACATTTTTCTTATTCTTAATTGGTCTAATAGATAGGTTTGTTCAAAAAAAAATGGTAACATTACATTCAGTTATATATGCTCATGTATAAGTAAAATGAATGACCCCAATCATGTAGTAGATGGGAGGGAAGAATTAGGATTATTTTGTTATTATAAGGAACTCACGCTGCTCATGAAGTAGTAAAGAATTATTTGAAACTGGACTTGTATTAGTTGCAAATGTATACTTCAAACTCTAAGACAATCATTAAAAAAAGTAAAAAAGGAAGGATAACTCATCTACTAAGAAAGAGAAAATGGAATCATAAAATGCTCAGTTAAAACCACAAAAGACAAAAACAAGTGGAAGACAAAAACAGGAACAATAACAAAAAAGGCAACAAATATAATAGATATTAATCCAACCATATCAATAGCCACTTTAAATACGATGGTCGAAATACGCCAAGAAAAGATATTGTCACAGGGGCGCCTGGGTGGCTCGGTTGGTTGGGCGTCCAACTTTGGCTCAGGTCATGATCTCACAGTTTGTGGGTTTGAGCTCCACGTTGGGCTCTGTGCTGACAGCTCAGAGCCTGGAACCTGCTTCTGATTCTGTGTCTCCCTCTCTCTCTGGCCCTCCCCAGCTCGCTCTCTGTCTCTGTCTCTCTCAAAAATAAATAAACATTAAACAATTAAACAGATATTGTCACAGTGGATTAAAAGGCAAGACCCAACCATATGTTATCTACAAGACACCCACTTTATATATAAAGACATGTATACATTAAAAGTAAATAGGTGGAGAAAGCTATACCAGGCTAACATGAATCCAAAGAAAACAAAAGTAGCTGTGTTACTTTCAGACAGAGCCAACCTCAGAGCAAGGAAAGTTATCAGAGATCCATCAACTGGATACAATGGACATCTATAGACTGCTTCATCCAACAGCAGCAAATACGCATCCCCCCCCCCAGCTCACACAGAGCAGTCACCGAGACAAACAGCCAAGGGCATAAAACACAACTTCACAAATTTAAGAGAATAGAAATTATACAATGTCTGCCCTCAGACCATAGTGGAATTAAACTAGAAATCAACAACACAAAGCTGGAAATCCCACAATGCTTGGAGATTAAACAGTGCTTTTCTAATTAACATATGGGTCAACGAAGAAGTCTCAAGAGAAATATGAAAATATTTTTAGTTAAGTGAAAGTGAAAACAAAACTGAGCAAAATTAGTGGGATGCAGTGAAAGCAGTGATTAGAGGAAATTTCTAGCATTGAATGCATATATTAGAAAAGAAGAAAGATCTAAAATTAATAATCTAAGCTTCTATTTTAGGAAACTAGAAAAAGAAGAACAAATTAAATCCAAAGTAAGCAGAAGAAAAGAAATGAAAGTTAGAGTGTAAATCAGGAAATTGAAAACAGAAAATGAATAGAGAAAATCAACTAAACCAACAAGGTGATTCTTTGAAAAGATCACTAAAGCTGGTAAGCTTCTAGTCAGGCTAACTAAGAAGAAAAGAGAGAGGACACAAATTAGTAACATCAGAAATGAAAGACTGGACATCAATACTGGCCCCTCAGACGTGAAGAGGATAATAAGGGAATACTGTGAACAACTCTGTACCTGCAAATGTGATAACCTACACAAAATGAACAATTTCCATAAGAGACACACGAGAAAAAAATAGACCATTTGAATAGGCCTATGTCTGTTACAGAAACTGATTTGATAGTTAATAGTCTTCTAAAACACACAAGGTTCAGATGGGTTCACTGGTGATTTTTACCAAACATTTAAAGAAGAAATATACCAACTCTAAAATCTCTTTCAGAAGATAGAAACAGAGTGAATACTTCCTAACTCGTTCTATGAGGCCAGCATTAACCTAATACCAAAACCAGATAAATACAGTACAAGAACAGGATAAATGGGGGCGCCTGGGTGGCTCAGCGGATTAAGTGTCCGACTTTGGCTCAGGTCATGGTCTCGCGGTCCGTGAGTTCGAGCCTCGCGTCAGGCTCCGTGCTGACTGCTCAGAGCCTGGAGCCTGTTTCAGTTTCTGTGTCTCCCTCTCTGTCTGACCCTCCCCCGTTCATGCTCTGTCTCTCTCTGTCTCAAAAATAAATAAACAAATAAATAAATAAATAAATAAATAAATAAACGAAAAGGATAAATGAATATCTCTCATGAACATAAATGCAAAAATGCTTAAAAATGAGCAAATTCAATCCAACAATGTATACAAAGAAGTATACACCACAGACAAGTGGGATTTATCCTGGGTATATAAGGTGGTTCAACATTCAAAAATCAGTTCATGTAATCCATCACAACAGGTTAAAGAAAAAAAGTTACATAATCATATCAATAGATAGAGAAAAGGCACTCGACAAAATCCAAAACCCACTCATGATAAAAACCCTCAGTAAATAGTCATAGAAGGGAACTTCCTCAATTTGACAGAAAAAAAAAATCTATTAAAAAAAACTCCCAAATAGATCAGCATGTCATATGCTCTCCATTCTGTTATACTTGTCTATATGCCTGTTTTTCATGTCAGTACTATCCTATTTTGATCACTATATCTTTGTAATATAGCTTGAAATCAAGAAGTGTGATGCCTCCAGCTTTGTTCGTTTTCCTTAGGATTGCTTTGGCTATTCAGGGTCTTTTGTGGTTTCATACACGTTTTAGGATAGTTTTATCTATATCTGTGAAAAATATCATTGGAGTTTTGGTAGGGATTTCAATGAACCTGTAGATCGCTTTGGGTAGCATGGACATTTTCACAATATTTATTCTCCCAATATAAGAACATGGGATACCTTTCCGTTTATTTGTGTCTTCAATCTTTCATCAGTGTCTTATAGTTTTCAGTGTACAGGTCTTTTGCCTCCTTGGTTAAATTTATTCTTAAATATTTTATTGTTTTTTGATGCCACTATAAATGGGATTGCTTTCTTTTTTCTATTATCATCCCTTTATGTCTGAAAAGTTTATAATAATGGCTCTTATTTTATTCATGATTCTGATAATCTGAGTGGTATTTTTTCCCTTTTCTGCATGATATTGTATCTGCGGGGTTACTAAATTCATTTATTAGTCCTTGTAGTTTTTGGTGGAGTCTATGTTTTTTTATATCACGTCATCTGCAAAGATAATTTTACTTCTTCCTTTCTGATTTGCATGTGTTTTATTTCTTTTTCTTACCTAATTGTTATGGCTAGGGCTTCCAGTACTATGCTGAATAGAAATGGTCAGGGGCGCCTGGGTGGCTCAGTCGGTTAAGCCTCCGACTTCAGCTCAGGTCACGATCTCGCGGTCCGTGAGTTCGAGCCCCGCGTCGGGCTCTGGGTGATGGCTCAGAGCCTGGAGCCTGCTTCCGATTCTGTGTCTCCCTCTCTCTCTGCCCCTCCCCCATTCATGCTCTGTCTCTCTCTGTCTCAAAAATAAATAAACGTTAAAAAAAATTTTTTTAATAAAAAAAAAGAAAAAGAAATGGTGAGAGTGGCATCCTTGTCTTGTTCCTGATCTTAGAGGAAAGGCCTTTAACTTTACACCATTGAGTATGACGTTAGCTGTAAGCTTGTCATATATGGCCTTTATTACGTTGAGGAACAGTCCTTCTAAACCTAATTTGTTGAGAGTTTTTATCATGAAGGAATGTTGAATTTTGTCAAATGCTAAACATACTTCTTTCCAATAAGATATAATCTGGAAGGGGGCGCCTGGCTGGCTCATTCAGAGGAACATGCAAATCTCGATCTTGGGGTCATGAGTTCGAGCCCCATGTTGGGTTCAGAGATTACTTAAATACACAAAACTTAGAAAAAAAAAGATATAACCTGAGAGAGGTACACATCACTTTTGCTTACATCCCATTGGCCAGGTCTTAGGGCCACACATAACTACAAGGGTGGCTGGGAAATGTAGCCTTTCTCATGGATGGCTTTATACCCTGTTAAACATTGGTGATTCTATCTCTAAAAAAAGAAAATGTAATGGATTTGAGGGTTCAACTAGCAGTGTCTGCCATAACATATCGACAGGAAAAGACTTGAAAAACTGGTAAGAGTATTTCTCTAGGAACAGGGTACTGGTGGCTGGGGATACAGATGGCAGGAAAATATCCCCTTTAAACGCTGATTTGTTCCATGTAAATGCATGTAAACATTTTAAACAAAGTACTCAAAACAGCACTACCCTATGTACGTGGTAAATCTCAACAGCTGGCTCAGTGACCAGAAGTTTTTGCACCCTCACCCTCACCCACTCAGAGAGGGTTCTAGATGTGGTGTGAAACTCGGGCCACATCAAACTGTACAGAATTCGTATGGTTTGAGGAGCAGGGGAAGCCCATTGGTTTGCATGGGCAGAGGCCTGGGGAGGAATGCAAATTCAGATAAACACGTGTGAGAGCTGCTCTTTTGCCAGCAGACCCAGTTGGCATCAAGCCTTCCTTATGATGGTGCTAGGCTTGCTTGGGGGAGAGAAGGCCAATTCTGCTGCCAAGCTCTTCCCCAGAGCTGCTCTTACACAGAAGGAGGAGGAGACCAGCACCCTTTGAACTGGAGGGGTTGGGGAGCTGGGCCCAGAGACACAGCCAGCTTCTAGGGTAGGCGGGGCCACTTGCCCTTTGAAGCAAGGAGCTTTTGAACCTTCTGCCAGGCACAGGTCACAGCTGCCTTTATCTGGCTCTCATCTCCCCCTCAGCCTTCATGACTCAAGAGAACATTGGAGCAAACTTCAGGCTTGCATGGGGTGAGGGCTGCAGGGGTGGTCAACCCCTCCACCAAGTGCTTGGGGCCACCCCCTCCCACTGGCCCCAGGTGGACCAGGTGGCACAGCACAGGACAGACACCCTCCCATCCCCTGGTGCACAGACAGTGCAGGTCTGGCTCCCTTGACTGGGTCCCAGCACCCCCTGGGGCTCCCCACAGCGGTTCTTTAATGCCCAAGGGGCTCTGTGCACAAAGAGAAACATGTCTAACTCTACACCTGTCTAATGTGCAATGTAGGAAAATTGCCACAGCGTTTCTCTAAATGCTGACATGTAGGCTCAGCTCAGAGATGCTGTGGGTTTGGTTCCATACTACTGCAGTAAAGCTAACATCACAACAAAGCAAGTCAAAAGAATTTTTTGGTTTCCCATATAAAAGTTACGTTTACACTATAGTCTATTATTTAAGTCTATTAGGGGTGTAATAACATTACGTCTAAAAAAAACAATGTATGTACTTTAATCAAAAAATACTTTATGGCGTGCCTGGGTGGCTCAGTCAGTTAAGCTTCTGACTCTTCGTTTCGGTTCGGGTCATGATCTCACGGCTTTGTGGGTTCGAGCCCCACGTTGGGCTCTGCACTGACAGGGTGGAGTCTGCTTGGGATTCTCTCTCTCTCCTCTCTCTCTGTCCCTCTTCGACTTGTACTGTCTCTCCCTCTCTCTCTCTCTCTCTCTCTCTCTCTCTCTCTCTCAAAATAAATAAATAAACATAAAAACAAAGAATGCATGGAATTGAAAAGATCCTCATTTTATTGAGAATTAAAACAATTATTTTAAAAAATACTTTATTATCATTTGAGCTTCCAGCTAGTTGTAATCTTGCTGGTTGAGGGCCGCCTCTGTGTTTATGGCTCAGCTGATTAGGGTGGTGGTTGCTAAGCCTGGGGCGATGGCGATTTCTTTTTTTTTTTTTTTTTTGCCCCAATCTTTTTTTTTTAATGTTTATTTATATTTGAGAAAGAGAGAGAGAGAGAGAGAGAGAGAGAGAGAGAGAGAGAGTAGGGGAGGAGCAGAGAGAGCCAGAGACAGAATCCGAAGCAGGCTCCAGACTCTGAACTCTCAGGACAGAGCCCAATGCAGGGCTCAAACTCACCAACTGTGAGATCATGACCTGAGCTGAAGTCAGTCCCTTAACTGACTGAGCCACCCAGGTGCCCCTGTGGCGATTTCTTAAAATAAGACAACAATGCAATTTGTTGCATCGACAAACCCTTCCTTTCATTTGAATAGGTAGGGGCCACTGTAGGGTTTATTAATTGGCCTAATTTCAGTATTGTTGTGTCTCAGGGAACAGGGAGACCTGAGGAGAGGCAAAGAGACGGGGGGGACGTCCAGTCAGTGGAGCAGTTAGAAGCCACACAACATGTATCAACTGATTTCGTGGTCGTGTATGGGCTTGCTTCGTGGCGCCCCACACAATTACATTGGGATGTCGAAGATCGCTGATCACAGATCCGTATAACAAATAGGATAATAATGGAAAAGTCTGAAATACTGTGAGAATTACCAAATGTAACACAGAGACCCGAGGGCACAAAGGCTGTCGGAAAAATGCCAGTGACAGACTTGCTCGGTGCAGGGCTGATGCAAACCTTCAGTCTGTAAAAAGTGCGACATCTACAAAACATCACAGAGCAAAGCCCGAGCCGAGGTATGCCTGTATTCTCCCTACAATTAATACGCTGAATTTTTATCACTTCAACAAGATAGATTTCCCCGAACACTTAAACATTGCATGTAATCAATTATATACCCTTCCTAATTCTAACGATTCAGAGTCTCATAAATGTTTCAACTGCCTTTAAATATCAACGAGTAAGGATACGGCAGTCACAAAAACCGGATCTGCATCCTCATACTAAGACTGGTTACAAAATGCTAATGCACGGAGCTAAATTTGTTTTACTTTATTATCTGTAGTCAGCACTCCCAGCAGCAGACGGAGTAGACATCCTGTGTGCCACCCATCACTGCCCTCTCCTGGGCATCTCAGAGAGCTGGCATGCTACCCTCCCGTGGGAGGCGCCTCGCCACATCTCTGTGCCGCAAACCGTCCATCCTGGGCACACTGACTGGACCTGGGGTGGGTCCCAGACTCTAAGTCAGGACCTCACGGGCCGGCCAGACATATCTACAAGACTGGCACAAAAGTTCTGCCCAAGGAAGGTTGTGGGTGGTGGCATCTGAGCCAAGCGATCAGCAACGCGCCGGGGCACCCGAATGTGGGGGCAAACACCAAAGACTCACAGAGGAGGCAGAGGGCAGAAGCCGGGCAGGAGCCCTGAGCAAGTTGGGGACCAGCTGGCCAGAAGCAGCTGCAGCAGTGGAAACAAGGTGGGACAGCAGTGTTAGAGTGGGAATGATGCTCTGGGAGTCGGTGATGTGGATACACCCGCAGGCCTGTCCTGAAGAACCTGGCTAGGGGACTGGCCCGAGTGGTTTTCTCCTCCCCCCACCCTCCCCGCCCCCCCCTCCCACACGTTCTTCACACAGGTGAAGGGAATGGGCGGAAGATCTCCTGAGCTGACGTGATGGCATGTGTGGAGGCCAAGCACACAGGACACAGAAGTGGATTCAGAGATTTGTGTGCAGAAAGTGAGGGGAAGCAGGATGGGGTGCCGGAAGAAAACGAACTGTGAGGCCATTCCAAGGGAGGCCTCAACAGACCCCACGGGGAGGCAGGGGCTGGAGTCACTCATCAGTTGTCCGGAAATGAGGCAAGGGGACTTTGGAGAGCCTTGGGTCCTAGATCCCCGCGTGAGGCAGCTTCCTTGTGCCAGGGGCAATTGCTTCCTGAGCTCTCAGATTTCAACACCTGATCCTGAAGGGTGGCCTGTGTGGCCACCATTATACTAGAGGTGGCAGGCTGGTCAATGAGCGTGAGGTTGGCCTGTGGTCTGAGATGTGGTCTGGTCAGTGACCAGACCTGGCCAGCCTCTGTAGAACATTCAGTGAAAAGAGCCTCTCATGGTTTAGGGGAGAGAGCTGACAGGATCAGATTTTCATTCTAGATTGCTGTGGGAGCTCAGGAGAGAGAGCAAGACTGATGAGAAACATGAAGTGTGGCCAGTGCACAGAAGATGTCTAAAGACACAGGAGTGGCTAGGACCTCACAGAGCCTGGGGAGGTAAGGGGGGGCGGAGCTTAGCACAGAGTCTGGGGAGAGCGGCGACACTTACAGGGCAGGGAGATCAGGATACTCCAAGGAGTTGGGTGTGCAATAGTGCAATACATGGTCTTTCCTGGGTGGGTAAATTGGAGAGCCAAGAGAACGAAAGCTCCAGGGAGGAAGGTGACATCACAGACCCAAAAGCCCTCCTTTCCTCCCCCAACACATGCACACTCAAGCAGTGGCTTGGTAAACTGAGTTCAGCCGGCTGCCCCTAGATGGCAGTGTACGCACATAGCAGGAGCTGCCCAGCAAAACTCCCCAGGGACAGCAAGGGTCTCCCATGGGACCAGCAGAAGCTCACCAGGGCTGTGAGAGGGACCAGGAGAGGCACCCATGATGCCTGCTGCATCCACCTATGCTCTGCTTTGCTGCAGGTGTGTGTGTGTGGGTGCCTCTCTCTCCCTGTCCTCTGTGGGGAGCGGGGTGGGCAGGGCCTAAGCACAGCCCCCCCCCCCCCCCCGCCCCTGCTCAAATCCCCATGTTTATGACTCTCCAGGGGCACAGTCTTGGGTGGAAGATTGGACATAAAGCCAGTGGTTCTGGTTCAACCACTTACGGGCTGAAGTGACTCTCTGAGACTACTTTGCACATTTGTTTTATAAATGCGCACCTTCATGAAGACCAGTTCACGTGAGATTATTCCAGAAGGAACGCTTCTACACCATCAGGTGACTTTCACTTCTGTGTCTATCCCTTATTTCCATGCTTTCAGGGACAGAGCTGCGGGTTGAGCCAAGGCAGTCTTACGGGTCCTTGTCTTAACCTCTCGGATCTGTCCTCCCCCCCCCCCCCAACCCCACCGATGTCTCATCTGGCCACATCTGGGGACTTCCTCTTTGGCAAAATTATCTTCTCCCATCTGAAGTAATTACAGTATGGGTGGCACACAGGCAGGGCTGGAAGGGCACTGGGAGGTCATCTACTGAACAACCTTCCCCTCTCTCCTACCCTCAGTTTATGGATGGGATGAACGAGGTGAGAAAGCCAATCACCAGCACAGATAACATGGCCTCAGCCTCAATCATTAAAGTGTGCTCCACCACACAAGTCAGACCCTCATGTTCACACGTGAGTTCCTACCACAAATCTCTACAGTCTTGTAGGAGACACAATCGGAGGGCAGGGGGCCCATGGCTGAGGCTGCAGATGCAAATAGAAGCAAGAGGCCCTTGGAAGTTTGCAGATTCTTTAAAATAGATTGTTCTGGAACCAACACAGCAGGCATTGGGTGACAGGCCAACCACTCGAAACTGGGGATCCCTCCTTCCTTCCTGAAACATTCGTTTCCCTTGACTTCCACACACCACCCCCTTCTTTTTTTTTTTTAAACTTTTTTAATGTTTATTTATTTTTGAGAGAAACTGACAGAGTGCAAGCAGGGGAGGGGCAGAGAGAGAGGGAGACACAGAACCCGAAGCAGGCTCCAGGCTCTGAGCTGTCGGCACAGAGCTGGATGCGGGGCTCAGACTCTGGGACGGTGAGATCATGACCTGAGCTGAAGTCTGGCACTTAACCGACTGAGCCACCCGGCGCCCCATACACACACCACCCTTCTGACACTGCTCTTACCCCACCGGCCGCTCTTTCAGTCTCCTTGATCCCTGTCCTCTTCCTCTTAATCTCTTCCAAATTTGTGTTCATGGGGATTCTGCCTTGGTCTTTTCCCTTCTCATCTCCCAGTCCCAGGATAATTTCCTCTACCGCCATGGTTTTAGCCACCATCCCTGTGCTGCTTTGTCACTACCCATTCTCCTCTCCTTTCTTTCAAACAGGCTTGGGAACTTAATTTTTAAAAATTACATTTCTCCGCCTCCCTTGGAGCTAAGGCTTGCCACGTGACCAGACTCGGTCAAGGAGCCATCACATCAGCAGGGGTCTGTGGGGATTTCTGGGAAAGTTTTGCTTTTCTAACAAGGTGCTGTAACTTCTGCCTGTCTGGAATGCGTGTGGGGAGTAGAGCTGGAACAGCCAACGTGTGACCACAAGCTGCGGATGATGGCTTCCTCAGGAAGGCGAGCTAGAGCAGACCTACAGAGAGGACCTGGGACCTGAAGGCACTGTGGAACTCTGAACGGCCTCGCCCTGCTTACCTTTAGACTTTTCATTACGTTTTTCATCAGAGTTTTTCAACAAGTACAGCACCAAACATCAACAAAACACACTCAGTTAAAGCAATGTAATTGGGTTGCTGTTACAGGAGCTGAACACAGGCTCTAATTAAAACCCAAGGGGTGCCTGGGTGGCTCAGTCAGTTGAGCCTCTTGCTCTTGGTTTTTAGCTCAGGTCCTGATCTCATGACCCATGTCATAAGATCAGCTGTGGTTTGTGAGTTCAAGCCCTGCATCGGGCTCTGTACTAACGGCACAAAGCCTGCTTGGGATTCTCTCTCTCTGCCCCTCTCCTGCTTGTGTGCTCTCTCTCTCTCTCTCTCAAAATAAATAAACGATAAAAAAAAAGTGTTAAAAAACACCCCAAGGGGCGCCTGGGTGGCTCAGTCGGTTAAGCATCCGACTTCAGCTCAGGTCACGATCTCTCACTGTCCGTGAGTTCGAGCCCCGCGTCGGGCTCTGTGCTTACTGCTCAGAACCTGGAGCCTGTTTCAGATTCTGTGTGTCTCTCTCTCTCTCTGACCCTCCCCCGTTCATGCTTTGTCTCTCCCTGTCTCAAAAATAAATAAAACGTTAAAAAAAACACCCCAAAACAGTGCCCACATTTACAGCTTCTGCTTAGATGTCTCTCCTAAACCCTAAACAGCAAATTGGACCTCTTGCCTCTGTCCTGGGACACTTCAAGGGAAGACGTCCAGGTCGTCACCTGTCACCACACACACGCAGGGTCACCCAGATTCCTTCTCAGTGAACAGCATGCCTATCTATGAAGCCAGAAGACGATGTCTGTTTCTCATCTTCCCATCCAGTCACCCCTCAGTTCTACCTCCTGCATGTACTTTCAACCTGGTCACCTCTTCCCATTACCACATTGTCAACTTCCTGAACCACTGTAATAGTGTCCTTCCCGTCTGTTCTTTGCTCCAATCTTGCTCTCTCCAACGCATTCTTCCAACACCTACCTTCGGAGGGACCCTCCTAAAGCTCAGATATAACAATGTTACTATTCTGCGTAAAACCTGGGGGGACTGCTTATGGCCTAAGGAATACCAGCCACACAAAACTCCGCCAGGCATTGTGTGAGGTACATCTCACACACACCATCTTTTCTTTGGCATATAGATGTTGCTGCACAGACCACAGGGATGTGCATTTGACCCAGACCTGGTCCAAGTATGGAATCTTCCCTCCTTCACTACACTGATGGGTCCAGGAGTGGGCATATGACCAGAACTGGACTAGTTAAAGTTTCTGGGGATTAGTTCATACCAACCTCTAGGTGTAGAGTCGTGTTGGAGATATGTAAACTGAGCACTAGGAGAAACAGACTGGGTTGGAGGGGCTCCCAGTCTGCACAACCCACAGGATCAGCCTCCAGTTTCCAGAGTCACTCTGGTTTCAAGTTCTGTTTTTGATTCTGTGAGCGACCTGAGTATCCTCCCAGTAATCTCTGCTCCTTAGGCCTAAGCTAGTTCGAGTGGGATTTTCTTCTTTCCATCAAAACCATGCTAACGTGAAGATTCTCAGTAGTCTGGCCTTAATAACACATCATTTTCAGCTAACAGAGTTCCTTACAGCCTACAGATGTTTTATAAACATTATTTCATTTGATTCTTACTATAAGCTCATGAGGTGGGTTTTACAATTCTCTTGACTTTACAAAAAAGAAATCTAAGGTTTGGAGATGCATTTTGCTCAACATCAAGAGGCTGAGAATAGGGAGAGCTCAAACACCAAGCCCTTCTTTTTTTATAGTTTTAAAAAATGTTTAAATGTTTATTTATTTTTGAGAGAGAGAGCGAGAGCGTGAGAGTGAGCTTACGTAGGGGAGGGGCAGAGAGAGAGAGGAAGACACAGAATCTGAAGCAGGCTCCAGGCTGTCAGCTCAGAGCCTGACATGGGGCTCAAACCAACAAACCGTGGCTCATCACCTGAGCCAAAGCCAGACCTTTAACCAACTGAGCCATCCAGATGCCCCACCAAGTCCCTCTTCTATTCGAGCTCCTTCCTCCCTATTACCCACCCTTTGGCCTGTACACAGAGGTATGGCAGCGTGGAGCCCAGGATGAGCAAACGCAGCACTGGGACCGAAATCGGAACTGGACCAAACAGAAGGGTAAGGAAGACATCAGAGGACAATAGAGACCACGCTCTGCCATTGAAAATTTTACTTACAGCCAACTACAGCTCCAGGAAAAGGGGAAGAAACTCTCAGCTTCTTTTTCTAACCCCCCCCTTCGCCCCGTACTGGTTTTTGTTCCCATAATCCATACCCCAGGCTTGCAGTCTGCACTATAATTCAGCTGTATACTTGGTAATTACAGCTGCAGGGATTGGCCTGGAAACGAAGTCACTGACTACAATACAGCCAGTCCTTTTACGAGTTGGGGCTGTCCATCTCTTTATTTTTTATTTTGTTTTATTTTTTAAAAGACTTTTTAAAAATGTTTATTTTTGAGCGGCAGAATGCAAGTGGGGGAGGGGCAGAGAGAGAGGGGGCAGAGGATCCGAAGCGGGCTCTGTGCTGACAGCAGAAAAGTCCAATGAGGGGCTCGAACTCATGAACCGTGAGATCAAGACCTGAGCTGAAGCCAGACGTTCAACCGACTGAACCACCCAAGTGCCCCTTCTTTTTATTTTTTAAAAAAGGACGATAAAATGGGCCTGCTCTGCTTTGAGTATCCCTGATGCGCTGAAGCTACCCATATTGCTATAAAAATGGGTCAGGTAAAGCTCGGTGGGTTTCACATGGCAGCTGGGAATGGCATATGTAACTGTCAAGCGAGGCCCAGTGGGGGTTGGTGGAGGCCACGGTGGCTCTGTGGACATGTCCTTCACCCTCTTCATACATACCCTGCTGCAGTGTGACCAACTGGTCCACAAGAGAGCAGTCTCCCGGAGGCTGCTTGGGCTGGCAGGACCCCCACCAGTCCGTGGTACATAATGGTAGCTTTGCCCTCCCCTTCTCCTCGTTCTAAGCTCACACCTCCTTCACGTCCAGAACTCGGCAGGTATCATCAGTGTGAATGACTATCTTTCCAATACCAACTTTACTGGAAACATCTCTGCCTCCAGCCCCCACTCAATAATGGTGGAGGTATCCCTCCATCAGGGGTGTCCTCTCCATCAGTGCCCACATCCCATCTCCCTTTCTTCAGAATCCTTGCGCCTGCCTTCTGTCCTGGATCACTCCTATCCCTCTGTAAATGTGCTCTGGTAACTTGTACATTTCAACAAACCCCTCTGTATTCTAATAAAAGTTAAAACCAGACATGGCTACAAGCATCCGGAAACACAGGATTTAGCAGGACAGAAATTTCTTTCTTTGATAGACAAAGTCAAGAGGCAGGTATTCCAGAGAAAGTAGGGTGGCTCCCTAAACATGAGGAACCCAGATTTATTCTATCTTGTTGCACTAACATCCTCGGCACGTGCCTTCCACTCCAAAGTCTGGCATGGTTGCTTGAGCTCCAGCGGGATATTTAGGTAATCCACTGAGCAGGAAAGAACAAGGGCTGAGGAGGGAGCACGACTTCCTTTTAAAGCCGGTTCTCAGGTGTTGCATATGGATGCCTCCACTCACTGACTGTGGGCCGGAACTAAGTCATGTGGCCATACCTAGCTGCAAAGGAGTCCGAGAAACTTGCTTTTATTCTGGGGAGCCATGTAGCCAGGGGGAGAATGGCTCTTAGGGTCATCTAGCAATCTCTGCCAAAGCCTCCTGTGATTCCACACCCGTTTCGAGACCCCTCCTCGGTCTCTTGTTCCCTGTTAGACAAGCTGCCCAAACATGATAGTGGTTTGGCTCCCATCCCACCATTCCATGAACACTCTCCTTATCACATTTACCAATAACCTTTGTGTTGCCAGAGTCAGTGGATCCTTCCCTGTCCTCATCTTATCTGAGTTCTAGGTAGCGTCTAACATAGCTGACCAGTCTGTTCTAGAAACTCTTTCCTTGCTTCGTCTCTGGGCTGTAGCAGTCTCCTGGTTCTCCTCTGGCCTCCTCAGCCTCTCTGTCTTCTTTCCTGCTCTGGCTCTTTCGACTCTTCTGGGTGCCTCTTGAACCCTCTCTTCTGCAACTACCTGTTCACTCTAGGTGACTTCCTCAGATCCCACAGCCTTTATCGACTTTAAGATGATGCCTCCCAAACCCCACCTCCGGCCCAGGCCTCCCTCCGAATGACTTGACCAGTGAATTGATCTCTGACCGGCATCTCAAACCCAGCATGGCTAAAACAGAATTCTTGATGCTTCTCCCTGAGCCGTAGTCCTTTCCTTCAGGCTACCTCCAATCAATGAGACACTGTCCACTGGCTTACTCCAGCCATAAACTTAAAAGTCATCTTTGGTTTCTCCCTTTCCTCCCCTGCCCCCGGCCCCCATTAGTCCTACCAACGTATCCTGTTGAGTCCACGTCCAAAATAGCTTCTCTCAACTACTCATCTTAGTGTGGCCACAATTCGGTCCAAACCACCATTATCTTTGGCCTGGGCTGCCACAACAGTCTCATTGTCTCCGCGCTTTTATTTCTGCCTGCCACCCACCCAATGTATTCTTCATGCAGCTGTAAATCAGACCGTGTTAGACTTCCTCATAAAACCCTTCAATGGTTTAATAAAAGGCCTCCATCCCTAGACACAGCCTCACATGCCCTGCCCACCTCCCAACTTGGGGGTGAAGGAAAACCATATGGCCAGAACAGCAAGCCTGGGAAGGAGGATTTCCTATCCTCCTTCCCAGGCTTGCTGTTCTGGCCATATGGTTTTCTTTCAGTTCCTTCACATGTCCAGAGCTTACTTTTGTCCACAGTTTACCTTTTTCAGGGCCTCAGTACATACTGCTCTCAACCTGGAATGTGTCAGCCTGGCTTTTCCCCAGGCTGTCCCCTCACTCATTTGACTTCAACAACTCTTCCTCAAGGACACAAAGTGACTCCTATTCTCTATCCCAGCTCCTTGCTTTTGTTTCAGCATTTATCTCAACTTGCAATTGTCCTTCCCACTAAAAGTAAGCTTTATGGAGCAGGAGGCCTCAGCTGTCTCTTTACTGCTGTACCCTCAGCATCAAATAGGGCCTGCACAGGTACTCGATTAGGCACTCACTATCTGCTTAAAGGTGACTGAATGGACAGATTCCCCAAAGATGTCCCTGAGCTGCCTGGGATGTCACAAGCAGGCTTGTCTCCCCCTTGATAAAAAAAACCTGGAATGGACTGAACCGTCTCCGTTGCAAGATCTCCTCCTTAAATAGGACTCAACCTGTTGATTTGCTTGTATTAAAATGTGGTTTACCTAGTTCCCTGGCCCAGTTTTGAGAGATGTGACTTTCCTGTTGCCCACCTAGCCCTCTTCCATTTGGATGACTTTAAGAATCACTAGCGTGCCTGTGCCTCATTTCAGAGAGGTGGGAGGAGACCATGGAGGGCAGCCTTTCTAGTACCACCCCCCTGCAATTCATCCCTGGAGTCGGCCTCCTTCCTCAAGACCGCGCTCAGCCATCTCCCCGGGACAGAACTGAGTAACAAATCTCAGCAAGCGGTCCAAAGAAAGCTTGGTATTTTTAGCACCAAGACTAGAAGGAGCAGGTCTTTGCTGCCCAGTGTGCAAAGAATTGCAAAATGTTAACTTACTACCCTTCTCTTCAAGTTCCCCGCCCCCTGCAGTCTCCCAAGCCAGGCAGGAGCGCCTCCTATTTTCTTTCTTTCTTTTAAGTAAGCTCTATGCACAACGTGGGGCTTGAAGTCACGACCCCAAGATCAAGAGTCGCATGCTCTGCGGACTGAGCCAGCCAGGCGCCCCGCCTATTTTCAATACGGCCATTTTTCTTAATCCTGCGCTCACCACTACACGGTCACCCCCCTACCCCCCTTGAGAGATGTTGCCTCCCCTCGGCCCCCACCACGCGGGTTTCTCCCGAGCTCAGGGCCAGCCCAATAGGAGGTAAGGCAGGGGGCGCCGACGCAGCACACCTTGGTGGGGCGCTCGCGGTGGCCCCAAAATGGGACAATGGGGAAGTCGGGTGACCAGGCCCCACCGCCGCTCGGGCAGCGCGGGCGGAAAGGCCGGGCGGCCTGGGGGAGGGGCGAGCGGGGGCCGGGTGGGGCGGGGCTGTGGGCGGGGCCCTCCGGGGGCCGGGGCGGAGCCGGGGCGGGCCCGAGGAGCGCGGGCGGCACTGCACCGCGCAGGGAAGCGGCGCTTTTTTCTCTGCTGCCGCCCGGCGCCGCGCCCCCGGCCCCGCCCCTCCGCGCCCCGCCCCCATCGCTCGGATGGCCCGAGTCGCGCCCTCCCACCCCGCGCCTCCGAACTTGCTCTAACTTCCTCGGCCGAGCCCGGCCGAGCCGCTGCCCCTGCCGCCGCCGCCGCCGCCGCCGCCGCCGCCGCCGCCGCTGCCGCCACCGCCGCCGCCGCCGCCGCTGCCGCGCCCGGGTGAGTGGAGCGCGGAGCCTCCCCCCGCTAGAGCGTCGGGCCCTGCCCCGCTCATTGTCTGAGGCCGACCCCCCCCTCCCGCCCCCCGAGGGCCCTCTGGGGACTGGGACTGATCCCCAGGTTCGGGCTCGGCCCCTCCGGCTTCCTCGCCCTTGTCCCGGAGGCGGCCCCACGGGCGGCGCTGGCTTTGTCTGCCCAGATCTCCCGCGAGGGGCTGGAGGCCTTGGCCCGGACCCCGCTAAGCCGAACTCCGGCCCCGGGCGGAGTGAGAGCCCCAGCGGGCGACCAGCCTGGCGCTGGGGCTTCAATAGCCCTCGCCCTGTCCGCGTTCCCGGACGGGTGCGCGCCGGAGTCGCGCGGGGGTGGCAGAGCTCGGGGAGAGGGGGGCTGGACCGCCGCCTTTAGGGGCTCTGCCTCCTGTCCCCTGTAACGAACCCAGGGAGGGGCACTCCCTTCGGCTCAGGCCGAGGGTAGAGGATGGGTGCAGACCCGGGAGGGCCGTCCCCTCCCCTGCCCCGCGGTGGGTGTGTACCGAGTCGCTCACCCGGGCGGTGCGCCTCACTCTGCCCTGCACGGGTTTGGGGCGGCCCGAGTTTGAGTAGGTGGTGACCCAGCTTCTCCGCGTTCGTCGTTGGAGGTTGTGCTTGGGAGCAGAGCCGAACTCCTGACCTAACTGGAGCTTCGGTGGAGTTGGCTGGTCTCGCGCCGCTCCTCCTGCTGGGGAGGGGTGGTGGTGCGGGTGGGTGGAAAGTGTGTATGTGTGTGTAGGGGTGATTATGCGGCTGGATAGGAAGTGCGCGCGCGTGTGTGTGTGTGTGTGTGTGTGTGTGTGTTGGGAGGGGAACCTGCGGCACACGTGTGAAGTTGGTCTGCTAGAAGCGCTCCCTGCTGTGGGGAGTCAGGGGGAAGGCGATGGCCCCAGTACTGGCAGTGGCCTCTGGCTGCCAGCGGCGATGAGTGCGGCTGTGTGTGTGTACAAGCTGAGCGACTGTCCCGGGGTGCTGGTGTCTGGGGGGCATCAAGTCATGCTGAGACACCAGTGCAGGGCGTTACACTGGAGCCTCTGCTGGTGTGCTCACTCCAGTGATCTGCTCCCTAGAGGTCTTCCTTCCCGGATGGGGGTGGCTGGGGCTGATAGGAGTGGGTGTAGCTGCCTGCCAAAGCCTCAAAACTAGCCTTCCAACTACCCTTTGACCTCAAAGAAGGGGAAGTTAGTGTCTGCTGAGTGCTTGGGCCACCCTTCCCTATTTGTGAAGGGAAACCTGGGGTCTAGGCCGCCAGAGCCCACCCAGCACCCCTTTATCCCTTCGACATTCAACTAGCCCAGTGGTTGGCAGAGGCACCCTTCCTTCCTTCCAGAGATCCTCCTGGGACCCTCAGAATGCAGCACATACTCTTCCATCTTGGCCCCATGTACCCTTCTAGCTCCTCTCTCAACTGTCTCCAAACTTTGTCCCAGTCCGATGATCCCTAGGGTCTGGGAGACAGGCCACCAGAGGGATTTTCCCCTCCTCTCCTGCTGCATCGCACTTTGTTCCCACCTTCAGCTGGAGAATTTCTTGCTCTCTCCATCCCCACATCTTTGAACTGCTCCGCTTGGACCATCAAATGTGACTTTCAGGTCATTTAACAAAGCATGATGGAGAGTCTGTGGGGTGCCAGACGTGCCCGGTGCTGTTTGCAGGCACTGTTCCAGGCTCACAACTCCCTGAGAGACCGTAGGCCCTGTGTGGTCTTACAGCCCAGCCTGGACATAGGTGGTCGGTGCTCAGTGGTGTTTTATTGATTTGTACTTGGTCTCCCCTTAGGCAGCATTATTATTCAGGCAAGCGGGAGTGCAAGCCCACTGGTGCTTCTGGAGGTGGCTCCTTTAGGAAGAAAAGGCATGGGGGGGAAGGGGCTGCAGAGGGTGGGCTGCCCAGGGAAGTTCCCTCCTTTACCAACTGGGCAGCTGTGCTCATCTCTGAGGACAGGTGAGGGTGCCTCCCTCCCCGTATTTGAGGATGGGAGGACAAAGCTCATGCCCTGTGTTGGAGGGGAGGGGACTCCGCCCTGCAAATCATGGTGATAGTGGAAGCCAGGGAGTTCTGGGCTTCCAGAAACATTATCTAAGGCCCCACTTGGGTCACCATGTGCTCAGAGATTGGACTTATTTTCTATTTGGCCTTGCCTACAGAGTGCCATTGTGCCAGTCCTGGGCAACCTGTGCTGGATGTAAAACCTAGTGGAAGTTACGGACAAGTTTGCAAGCAATTCCGTGCACGGTTTAAGAGTGTGGTAACGGTGAGTTTACTGAGACTTACTCTTGGTGGACACAGATGCCAAGCTCTTTCCTGAACACTTCACTTGCTTGAACTCATTTAACCCTTGACACGACACAGTATGATAGATAATGTTATACGCCCCATATGACAGATGAGGAAACTGTTCTGGAGAGGTCACAGACTACTCGCCTAAAGTCTCAGTGTGAGCAGGTTTTCTCATTTCTAATGTAGACCGTGCCTTCGTATGAAAGTTGGTTAGTACACTGCACAAGCCTGGCCCGTAGTGGAGCTACTAGGTCCTTCAATGCAGCAGCCCTTTTATCCCCTGCTTCTGAAAGCATCTCATCGGTCCAGGCACGTAGCAGGCACCCCGGAACTCCTGTTGAGTGACGGGTGAAGTAGCTTCAGCCTCCCTTGGGCCAGCGAATGGGCCGACCAGCACTGCCATGCAGAGAAGATTGGGGCGTGAGTCATGGCCTCTATCTGTCTAGATAGATCAGGGTTTGCTGTGGTAACAGTCCCCAAATCTCAGAGGCTTAAAGCAGCAGAGGTTTATTTATTGCTCGCACCGCATCTGTCCCAAATCTGCTTTCTGTTCTCACTGCGGAACCCATGCTGATTAATTGGAACATTCCTGGTCCCTTGGACAGGGGGACAGAGCTCATGACCAGTCTCACCCTGGCTCTTAAAACTTCCACCTGGAAGCGGCATTTCACTGGCCAAAGCAGCCACGTGGGCCTACTTATACTTACAAGGTGGGGTGGCGAAGGGGATTGGGAACATTTGGTGAGTGGCACTAAATGCTTACCGTCTGCCTACCGTGGTGCCCTCCTCTGTGATGTCTTCCCAAGGCCTGGGTCTGAGTGTCACCAGAAACAGTGATCATGAATTAAAGAAGCACTGTTTAGGCTAAAGATGAATCGAAGTGCCACATTTGAAGGGCAGGGGTAGGGTGAACAAGAAAGAGTGTTAGGGTGGGAAGAGGTAGTCTGCAGAGGCAGCCTGCTGGTCTGATCCCACGCCAGTGACTTGGGTTCCTTGGGTTTCATTTATTCATTCGTGGGCCCAAGGACTAGTGAGTTCCAGGCCATGGATGATTTCTACTAAGCATATATTCAGCTCTTAGCCCAGTACTAGGGACTGTGACCTGGGTTAATGAGCCTTGTTTTCTGCTGCTCAGTCCTAGTGGCCTTTGAAGAGGGATGTTAATGTCTATGCGACGGAAAGTTGGCTCCTGCTCCAGCCCTTGGAGTTCAGCCCATGGAGTTCTTGGCCTTCCCCATGCTTTACCTGTATGTGGCTAGTAGGGTCAACCACCTTTCCTAGAAACAGGAGCAGGTAGAGGCACCCCTCTAGGTCTTCACCTTCCTCTTCCATCTCTGAGACTCTGGGGCTGAGCTTGTAGGCCTGCGGGTGTGGGGAAAGGAAAGGTAGTGAGTTACTAAGGGACAGAACCCCATGGAGAAAAGCTTGATTGGGTGTGGGGCTGGGGTGATTCTCTGGCCTGTTGAAGGGGGCCGAACCCCTCTGTTCCCTGCAGTTTTCCACTCAAGTCGCCCTTGCAGGATGTTAAAGAGCCCACCACACTGTGGAACTTGCTTTTGTGCTTTGTCACCTGCTTGTTCTTTGGTGACTTCCAGCAGGGCCAGGAAACACTGGTGGAGGCGTGAGACCTCAGGTTCTTCTGCATTGGGTTAACTTACTATCCTTCGTCCTATTTCCTCCTTTTCCAGAGCCTCTGCTTTCCCACCTCTGGAAAGAGGGAGAGGTCATGGTGGGTTACCACAGCGGGCTTGCTCCTGGCTGGCCGTCATAGTTCCCAGGGTACTGCGTAGACCCGTGCTCTGTGAATCTTCGGTCCAGGTGAATGGCAACTGGCTTGTCTTCTCTTCCATTATAGCGGTGTCCTCCATGAATCTGTGTGGGATACTCATACTTGTCTCTACGTCCATTTTCTCCCTCACGGCATGTTTTCTGGCTCAGACAAGGGCAGATGCCTGTGTGGGAACAGCACAGGCCCTGGTTGGTAGGAAGTGTTCAGAGCCTCTGCCAGTTAAGCATTAAGACGAATAACCTTGTTCGGCCTGTAGGGTGGACAGTGGGGAGGCCAGCTTTCGGGTTGTATCTGCTTTGTAGCTGAGTGACCCTGTAGACACGTCTTTGATTTTGTTTTCTTTGTTCCTCCTCCTGGACTTGATGTTCTCATCTGTAATGAGGGAGGAATCTGCCCTTCCTGTCTCTCATGGGGTTACTATAAAACTCAAGTGCGCACTTCAGGTCCGGGAAGCAGAATGTTAGGCCTGACACTCTGGTTTGGGGCTCAGCAGAGTGCTCACCAGCAGCTGGTTCCGGGAACCCCACTTCCTCTGCTCTTGGGCTTGGTGGGGTTGGGTGGGGCTGGGCCAGGCTCTGCTGTGCTGTGGTTTTTCTCTTGGAGGCCTGGTAAGCTGAGCTTAAGTGGGCCTGGGCAGGCTGGGATTAAACTCTTCACTTCTTGAGGTCTGTCTGTTCTGCTTCCCTTGCTGAGCAGCCAGAGAGAAGGCTTAGAATCCTGGCGTCCATCAGCTAGGTAACTGGAGGGACTGGCTCCTCTCTCCTTAGGGGTCTGTCAGCCTGTGCTGTGTGGCAAGAGTCACGGCAGTTGGCTCTACAGCGGCCCCCGGGATCCTGGGTAAGAGGTGAGCTCCTGTTGCTGCCTGAGACTGTGTTTCCTGGAATTTGGCAGAGCTGAGGCTGGGCTTTCCCGCAGGGCTGTGGGTTGGGGGAGAGGTGAACCAGGACAGGGACCGGGCAGGGCTCGAGCCTGAGGAGAGAGGTTTGGTGACCTCTCTGGGTTTTCCCTGACTGAGGGTCCCCGCTGCTGGTGTCTGTGCCAAGCTACTCTGCAGGGCCCAGAGAGCTTTGAAAAAAAAAAAGAGGCTTTGAGGAATTCCTAGTGGTGACACCCAGGAGAGAGTCCTTAGCAGCAGCTGGAATCAACCAAGTGTCCTCTGAATCTCTTTCCTCTGCATCCCGAGGTCTGAGTGGCAAGTGGTAAGCCTGAGAGGCCCGAGGGCCACAGCATGCGCCAGGATGCATGGTCCCAAGACAGGGTGTTGTGCTTCAAGCTTCAGAAGCCCGTCGGGGAGCCTGAGGAAACCTGGGCTTCTCCGAAAGTTGGCCATAAGGAAAAGAGCCACCTCAGCTTCAGATTGGGGCCTCCCGGCCACTGCCAACTGCTCCGAGGAGAGGCTCTGGTTGCCCACTGAGTGACCTTTGCCGTGAAGAGACCTCCCTAACGTCTAACCAGCCTGCAGATTGGCTGTCTTATTTTAGGCCTTTACCCCTAGGCCAGGCAGAGGGGCCTGTCCCTGGAGCTTGGTGGGGGAGGCCCGCCCCAGCCCCAGACTGAGTGGTTCCCCCGTTTGGGGACCAGGAAGATTTGGAGCTCCATGTTGTTAAAGAAATAATTATTCTGACACTTTAAGACAGTAAAGCAGACTTGATGTAGGACTTGCAGCAGACAGAAGGACTTCTGCCTTAGGGGTTTGCTAACAGACCTCAGGATTCTGCTGAAGGCCGGCTAGGGGGTCAGCTGTTACCTGAGGGTTATTGGAAGAGGAGGAACTGGTCAGACACGGAGGGCAGGGGATTCTGGCCAGACGGACCCAGCGGGATTCTTGCTGAAACTGGACGGAGATGGAAGCCCCAGGCCGGACCTGGCTGAGCGGAGGAGCGGAGGGCTCGGAAGAGCCTAAGTCTGGTCAAGGAGAGATTGTGTGTCCGTGTTTGAGGCTTGCAGCAGCCCGCGTGCGGTCTCTGGTCCGGCTCCCGGTTCCTGCCCGGCCTGAGCTTCCTGCTCTTCCCACTTACTTCTCAGGAGCGGTGGCTCTCCTTGTTTCCAGAAACCAAGTTTTTTCAGCAACTGCTGGCTCCTCCCTCTCAGCCTGTTGGACTGCCCCTGAGCACCCAGGAAATAGTGTAGACCCGGGAGCTGGGCTCCCTGTGGGCCCCCGCCCCCCCTACTGTCTCCTGTTGCCAGACCTGTTGGGTGCCAGACCACAGCCCCTTGGCTCCCTGACAACCCTCCCTGTTTGACTCTTGTTTCTTGGCCTCCGTACCTTGTATTTCTTGCTCTCTCCATCCTGGGCAAACCAGTCTGACAGCTTTGTACATCACCCTCCTCTCGGCCTAGGGACTGGGCTGCCTCATTTGTCTGAGCTGGGCCCAGGGAGCTGCTGGGGGGTGGGGGGGGGAAAGGGGGGCGGGTCTCCTCTCCCTGTCTGGGCTGTGTACTGGGGGCTTCTGGGTGGGAGCCCCCCAGCCTTCTTCCCCTGTTTAAGGCCTTCCCGTCCCTGCAACCAGCCAACCGTGTGTGACGCTCCTTGCTTTCTCTCTGCCCCTCCTCTCTACTTGGTCAGTCCTCACACTGATGAGCTTGTTTGGTGCGTCTTCTACTCCTGGGGGACCTTCTATCTCAACAGCCAACTTTTTAGGAAGGAGGCCACCTGCTGTTGTGAGTAAGAAGGGTGTGTGAAGAAAACCTCTTGGCTGTGGGTTCGGGGGCCTTCCTCCGTCCTGACGGCTCCAGGCCGGAAGCTGGCTCTGTTTCCTCGTTCTGCCTGCCACAGTCGATGTCTCTCCTCTTCCCGTGAAATAGAAGTAATGGTATAAATATGGATACATTTTGAGGGGGCATGTTGACAACAGAGTCTGCGGTGGTAGCAGTGGGGATTTCATTCCCTGGGGAGCCAGGAGGAGGGCGTGGTGTGTACCCAGGTGCAGAGGTGGCCCAGGGCCCCTCTGGGTGCGGGTAGCCCTGAACCGAACCGCTTTCTTGTGGGAAGACAGGTGAAGTAGTGGGGCAGGTGCCAGTGCAGATGCTGCAGGATTTGGTTGTTGAGCATCAGTGCTTGCCCACTCATGCAGGAAGATGGTTGCAGAGGTCTGGCAGAGGCTGGTCTTGGTCTGATGGAGGGTTCTAGCATTTCGGGGAAAGAGCTGCCGAGGAGTTGCTCCGGGCTCATCGACAGGGGCGGGGACTTGTTTCCTAGCAGCTGAGGTTTGAGGGCTCCAAGTGCCAGCCTGATTCTGCTCGTTGTGAAATCTCATTTGTAATCTCTGGTTGGGGGGCTACAGATGAACACTGAGCAGCCATTGGAGAGCGTCTTATGGGATAGGGGAGCCAAACATACATACTTGCCCTCTTTCCAGCCTTCTTTCTCTGTGGCCTGGGTAGTCTGTGAACTTGAGGCCAACAGGAGATCTTTGCTGTGGTGGCCGGGGGTGTGGTGGCACTGAGTGGGGGCCTAGTTCTGCTAGGTAGAAAGAGTTCCATTCACGAACCACTCCCTGCCTTCCAGATGGTCTCACCCAAATGGTCTGGCCAGTAGGCATTGTGTCATACCCTTCAGAAGCAGGAGAGACTGGGATGGTTATTATATTGTTCCTCAGGGGGAAAATCACTTGGAGGAAATACATCAGCGCTTCTGAGTGCGGAGTATTTATTGACATGCAGTTAAAGGAGGCTTTTAAACAACATATATGTATCCCTCTAGTAAGGAATAAATCTACAAACCTATCTCACGACTCCATTTTGCAGTTCCTATTTCCTGAAAGGTATATATATATATATATATATATATATATATATATATGTATATATATATATATATACGTATATATATATATATATATATATATATATACACACAATATATGGTTTAGTAGCTAAGGGATTGGGGTTTTGAGCTGGGATTTTGGAGAAACTGTTTTTAGCCTGTACTTGGAGTTGGGCCAGGCCTAGAAATCTGTTGAAATAGCTTTCTTTAACTGCTAAAATTGGGATGGGTTCGTACCACTAGGATCTTGAGCCTCACTGATGGCTGGGGAGGGCCCTGGAGAAGGGTCCGTGCTGGAGGCCTGGGATGCCTGCGGTTCAGCCTCCTCCGGGCACAGGCCTGAAGCTTGGGGGCTTACGGTCTCACCGCAGAGTGCACCTGCCTACAGGTGGCCCTCCTTGTGGAATAACCTCTGGTTTCCTTCCTGCCTTTGTCAGAACCTGCTCTTGGTCTTCCTGGGAAAGCTTGTATGTATGTGGGGACCTGGGGCGGAGTAGTGAGCAGGGAGTTCTCTGAGGTGGTGCTACTCTTTCTGGATCACAGACGCTGGCACCCCTTCCCCTACTTTGCTCCTCAGCCCCTTGTTCTAGGGAGAAGCCAGAAGCTGCATGCAGGGAGAGGTACAGGTGCCATGTGTGAGTGTGTGTGTGTGTGTGTGTGTGTGGCGACAGCCACAAACTTCAGGGATTGTATGTAAATATGTATGTATGTATTTATTTATTTATTTAAATGCTTATTTTATTTTTGAGACAGAGACTGAGACAGAGCATGAGCGAGGGAGGGGCAGAGAGAGAGAGAAGCAGAATCTGAAGCAGGCTCCAGGCTCTGAGCTGTCAGCACGGAGCCTGATGTGGGGCTCGAACTCATCAACCATGAGATCATGACCTGAGCCACAGTCAGACTCTCAACCGACATGAGCCACCCAGGCATGTCTAGGGATTTTAAATGTCAATTTAAGTTTAACTTTTAGTTAAAATGTATACATGATAAAAAAGCACATAAAGATATACAGTGAAAATGAACATTTCCATGCCTGACCTCTTCAGTTCTGCTCCCCTGAGGCCTCTGTCACATGTTGGGTGCCTAGGCGAGTGTGCCTGTCCTCCTCCCTCCATTATCCCCTTGCTGGTATGCTAATTCCTCTGTTCTGTACTTTGTAAATTTTACTCTAAAGTGTAGCTTTAGTCCATTCTTTTTAACAGCGACCTGTTCTTCCGCTGCATGGTAAACCGTGATTTGCTTTGTCAGCCTCCTATGGATGGACATTGAGGTTGCTTTCAGTACCAATTTGGCTTCTAGAAGCCGAGCTGCAGGATGCCTTGCACATGCTCATAGGTCTGTAATAGGCCACTGGAGGAGGAGTCTAGGCACTGGGTGCTTAACAAGAAAGGAAGCATGTTGTTTTGATTCGGGAGAGGGGGGAAGGAAGGTTTCCAAGTTTTTCTTTCTTGGAGGGATCTTGTATTTACTTCTGCAGACAGAGTCCAGGGCTGGAGGGGAGACTGGGGTGCTGGTGTCCTGGTTTCCACTGCAGTCTGTTTTGGTTCAGCTCAGGTTATCCAGCCTCCACGGAGCACCTGTTGTTTGCGTCCGTTGGCTGTGCCCTGTGCGCGCCCAAAAGTGTGATACAAGAGTTCGAGGAGGCAGCCAGTGCCAGATGAGGTCTGGGGAGGGAGGAGAGATTTCGAATATGTGGGTATGACCAGGCCCAGGAGTGTGCGGGACTTGGGTGGGGGGCTGGGGGCGTGAGCCTGGAGTCTTGGCTGAGAAGCCAGCGGGGGCTGGGCATTTGCTTTCTCCCTCAGTTTTGGGGGTCGCTGTGAGGGTCAGGCATCCTGTCGTGGCCTCCTTGGACTTTCTGTGGCTCTGGGATCCCCGTCTCCTACCTGCTTTGCAGCCCCAGCTTCGTCCACCCTGTGATTTTAAAGGCCTATGTGTAAGGCACCTGGTGTAAATGGGCTTTCTCTTTGGAGCAGGTGCCATCCTTTCAGAGCAGAAGCGGGGGGGGGGGGGGGGCGGTGAGGGCAGCTGAGTGTTTCCTCCTGGCTTGGGTTGGGGAGAGGGAGGGTGGAATATGAGAGACGGTGCACGTGGGAGCCATCCCCTGGCATCCTCCTGGGAGTTCTGGGAGCTCTCTGGCTGTTTCCCCATCCCCGTGGCCACCGTGTGCCTCCGAAGTGACCACAGTTTTTCCCTTTGTCGCTCTGGCTGGGCAGGGCTAGAAGTGGGGAAGTTTTAGGGCTGGCTGGCAGATAGCCCTCCCTAAATAGAAAGGTGGCTGTTGTGACCCTGATCTGGTGGGTTGGATGCCTGTGCCCCTGCCCTGTCTCTCTCACCATTGCTATTACTTGCTGCCCCTATGAGAAGTCCAGAGCTTTCCATGCCCACAGCTCTGTTGTATGAGGCTCTGGGGCCTGGGCAGCACAGAAGTTCCTATTGTGGCCGGGTGGCAGCTAGGGCTGACCTGTAGGGCTAAGGAGGTGGGGCCTGGGGCCTGACAGTGGAGCTATTCACAGGCTCTGCCCTGGTTTCCTGCTGCCTCCCATTGTGAATTTTTTGAGCAGGGGAGGGGAGGAGGAGAGGGGGTGGCCAGGGCTGCTATTGTTGCTGGCAGCAGGAGCCCATTATGCTCACAGAAGTCTTTGGTAGACCGATCTTAGCCACTCCGGGACCCCTTTTGTGTTTTGTGATGCTGGCTGAGCTGCCCAGCCTGGACTCTGCCCTCTCCCAGTGCTCCCTGCCCTCCAACCCCCCCCCCCCCCCCCCCCCCCCCCCCCCCGCCGCCATCCCTGGAGGTCTGGATGGGCCCTGCTCTTCCTGGGTACCTCCATCAGGATCTCCATTCCCCTCTCTCAAGTCTCCATGCTGTGCTCGGAGCCACCCCCCTCCCTGGGAAGAGTTCTGAGCAGCTGGGCAAGGAGTGGGGGTGCCTGGTCTCTGTCCCATCAGCCACCTGCCTGCCTGCTTGCTGCCTCTGGGAGTGGGTCCTGCCTGAGCTCTCCTGGCCCAGCTGTGCCCTTGGATGGGGGTCAGGTGCATGCCTGGGATGCTGTCAGTCTCGAAGGCTCCCCTCTCCTTTGTACCTCAGTGCTCGGCCCAGTGTCCCCTGTTCCTCCCTGGAGTACTCAGATGCAGAAAAGCTTGCTTGCTAGCCGGCTGGCCTGGAGCCTTCACGCTGCCTGAGCCACGGCCATTTTCCTTTGTTCTGCCGTCTCCGGACTCTTGAATCTCAGGCAGGCAGCAGGCTGGGCAGGCAGCCGGCGGCAGGCGGTGGGTGTGCAGCACCAGCGGAAGCCCTTACGACATGAGTCTTTCCACTGAGCCAAAGGCATTCAATTCCCTGGCTGCACTCAGTTCCTCCAGCTGCACCCCTGTCTCCCCAGGGGTGTTGAGATCTCTGTTTGGTTAGAGAAGGTCACCGCCTCTTACTGGATCAGTATCATGGTGACTTGTACAGTGGGGACTGAGAGAGGTCCCACCTGTTTGTGGCCACTGCGGGTGTGAGAGAGGGGGAGAGAGAACACACAGCGCCTTGGGAATGCTAGCCTCCTGGTCTTTGGCAGAAAAAGCTACTCCCAGGTACCAGGTATGGTCCTCCTTTACCTCCTGGCACCCTGTGATGAAGTCTGTGGAGGAAGAGCTCTTGGCATTAAGTGGCAGGGGTGGTTGAGTTTTTTTTATTTTGGTCTCTGTATGTCTGTGGGGATTTTTCTCCCAATTGAGGGGACCTGTCCCTTGTCCCTGTGTCTCACCTCCCCCAGTTTTTGGTTGGCACAATAAGCTTCCTCCTGGGGGGCTGGTCTCACCCACGTGTGGAGTTTACAGGCAGAGCTGAGGGCTACTCCCTGGCACCTGTTCCTGGAGTTGTGCCCACCCCAAACCAGAAATCTCCTGCTTTCTAAACTCAACCACAGCCAGAATCTGTAATAGTCACCTGTCTTTGAAGTAGAGTTGCTTTGCATGAGCACTAGTAACTTTCTCTGTTTTTCTTTTGTTTAGTATTTTATTTTACCCTTTCAAAACCCGTCCATCCTTGAGATCAGCCTGGCTGATTGTAGGGGAGGAAAAATAATTTTCCTCCTGCCCTTCATGGTTCTTGGCTGAGACCTCCTGTAATAAAAGACAGATTAACAGGAGAAAAACAAACAAGTTTAGTAACATGTCCACCTCCTGCATGCATGAGAGATCCAGGAAAACTTGAGGAACTTCACGAAATGGCCCATGCCATCACCTTTTTCAGCTTAAGACACAAGAAAGATGGTTGGGGCTGGGGTGTGTGTGTGTGGTGTGGGGGGGGTTGGGTGGGGAAGACCTGGAAACAGGGTAAGGTTGTTATGCAGATTTAAGTTTGTGTCTCCTTTGATAAGAATATCTTGTGATTTAGTGTCACCTTTATCTTCCTGGTGCTGAGAGCAAACACCCTTCCAAATGGAGATTTCCCTTGTAAATGTAAATTTCCCTTCGGTAACTTCTATGCCGGTTTTCAGCTCTGCTCCTGTGCCTGCTGTTTTAAAAAAAATAACAAGATCAAGATAATCCTTATGCCAAAGAGGCAAGTTTCGGTGTGGCAGATTCTGCTTGGTCCCTCATTAGCCAAGTCTCACAACTTAGGAGGTGAGTTCCAGCCCTGGACAGGGTTGCACTTTGGAGTATCATTTTAGCAAATGTTGTACAAGACTCAGCAAAAAAGAGCGAAGTTAACTTTCAAATGCATTGAAACACAGGCGCTGCTTTTCCGGTAGCTGGACCCGGGCAGGGTTAGGAAAGCTCACGATTGGGGCACGGTGCTCTGGAAAAAGCACATGGAGGTAGAAGGCTGGGGTTGAGTCCCACCTGTGCCACTGGCTCTTTCCGAGGTGACCTTGGCAATTCATTTCCATGGGTGCCTGTCTCTGGAAAATGGAAGGGTTGCACAGATGAACTTTGGAAACTTTTTAGCTGTGACTCTTTGAATTCTTTGAATCTAAATCCAAAATGGCTGCTCACTACCTTGAGAGCCCCTCTTGCCAACTCGGGATCTTTTGGGGAAGAAATGTTACCAGATGGGATTAAGGAGGCCATTTCTTCCTTAGGTTCTTGAGGGAGTCACCCCACAGATGTCCATCGTTTTTCACAGGGAAACCCACTCACCCTGAGGCCTGCCCTACACTGTCAGTTCTCAGGGGCTGGGTGTGGCAGGGCGGGAGTAACTCTTCTCTTGGAAGGGCCACATCCTTTCAGTGAAAGGGGAGTTGCTGGGGGAGGAGGAAAGTTAAGCTCTTCATTTGACCTTCCCTTCAATGGGGCCAGCCTGTTAAAAGTAAAAACAGGGTGCCTGGGTGGCTCAGTTGGTTGAGCTTCCGACTTCGGCTCAGGTCATGATCTCACAGTTCGGGCTGTGTGCTGACAGCTCGGAGCCTGGAGCCGGCTTCAGATTCTGTGTCTCCTGCTCTCTCTGCCCCTCCCCTGCTCGTGCTTGCTCTCAAAAATAAACAAACATTAAAAAAATTAAAAATAAAAGTGAAAACAAAATGCTTGAGATAGAGACACCTTCTGTACGTAAATATCCCCTTTCCTCATCTGGCGGGGGCGGCTAGGTTTAAATTTTACCTTTATTTTGTTGTAGATTCCAGAAGGCGACACCACCCTTTCACTGGTGCCCCTTTAGGGTTGGTTCCTGGCCCTTTATCTGCCTTTCCCCACCCAGCCAACATCCCCTGGGCCTCTTGTGCCTGCGGCCCAGTGGCTTTCCTCCCATTGTCTGCCACGCCAGGATCAGCCTCTGTGTCACTGCCCTAGGCCCTGTGTTTATGCCCTGCGTCACAGGAGGCCTTCGGTCTTGGTAGACGCCCAAGAGGCAGGGAGTCCGGCTTCACCAAGTCCTTTGGTTAGCGTAGCTTCCAGAGCTGTGAAATGGGAATAAAAATAACCTGTGCGGATCCAGGGGGATGCACTAAAATACCGCACAAATCGCAGAATTAACGCACTGCTCCAGGAACGCGGACCGTGTCCCCGGAAACATACTCCCAATAAAGGTGGCCAGGCTCTCCTCCCCGGACTTGCCCTAATGGTTGTTTTTCTTCTTGAGTGCTGTGGCTTTTCTGATGGACACCTCACACCCTCTCTGTTCAAAGCACGGCCCCCAGGCCTGTCTCTGGGCCACAGTGGCAGCACCTGGGAGCTTGTTGAGAGGCAGCCTTGACATTTTAACCAAATTCCCAGGTGATTTGCATACACTTTCAAGTTTGAGAAGCCCTGGCTCAGACACCTCTGTTCCGCCTGCCTGTTGCTCTAGCACCTTCCTTAGTCTGTTTTGTGGTTTTTGCAGACCTCACCCTCTTGCCCTCCTGAAAGTTGTCCACTTGAAACAAGTCTGGCAACTCCGACTCCCCAGCACCTGCCATCTGGGGTGTGCAGTTTCTGGAGGTATCCCTGGGTGCCGGGTGGGGAGGCCGGGGTGGGGAGGCCGGCGGAAGCGGGGGGCGGGGGGGTGTCTCGGAGGGAGGGCTGGGGCCCCGAGAAAGCCCCCCTCCCCTTGGCTGGCAGCTGTGGGCACCTCCCCCAAGCTTGCTGGCGAGGTCATCTTTGGGGCACAGAGCCCAGGGGGTAATTGGAGCCCTCCTTTGTGAAAGGGTGGCAGGGAGCCTCTCTCAGCCATCTGGTGCCACTTGCCCCGCCCCGCCTGTCCCAGCTGGACGACAGGATCAGAATCAGGTTGTAAACGTTGTTTTCTTGTAGAAACACAAAACATCCCACAGAAAGATGTTTTGGTGTATGTCGAAGTTAAAAGCAGTACTCCAGAAAGGGGACTATAAATTTTTTTTTTTTGTAGCAGAGAAAAGTTGAATCTGGCCTTCCTGATGTCGCTAGGATCGCCTGCCCACCTCCTGTGTTCTGGTGGGGTGTGTGGGGGTGAGTGCTGCTGGGTTGGAGGAGAATGGGCTCCCTGCACAGCTGCTGGGGCCCCCCCTGGCCTTCAGGGACTCCGTGTAGGGACTGAGCGGGACTGAGCGCTGATCTCAGACCCCTCTCAGCCTTTTCAGCAGTGTCCCACCATTGATTTGCATTTCTTTAAAAAAAGAAATCTCTCCTCCCACCCCCCTCCATTCCTTTCCTCTTTATGTTTTCAATGCATGACGTTTTATTTATTTTTTTTTCTAGCAGGCTTCACTTTTCTTAGCTTGTTTGGGAAGTTTGTTTTGTTTTCTTTGCTCTGTGAACCTTTCTCCCCCGGCTGTTTGCATTGCTGGGAGGAGGCCAGAAGCCAGGCTCTGTCCTGACCTTGGAGCGTTCCCTGACGGGAGCAGGATTACGGGGTGCTCCCAGTGCTGTCCTTGGAGAGAAGTGGGTTGGTCGTCTTAAAACACTGCATACTGTAGCGTGGGCTGTGCAATTTTGCGTAGAGGGGTTTTTTAACATTTTAGAAACAATCTTTCTGTGTTTCAGGCATGGAAAATGGGAGGAAAAGGAGGCAGTGCGTGTCATTCTGAGTTCTCTTACATAGTTTTTTGTTGGGGGAGCGCAGGTGGGGGTGGGGCAAACTCCACAGAGAACATTTCAGGTCTGCATTGGACGCGCAGGTCAAATCTTTGCAGCGCGCTGGAGCAGCTCCCCTAAGGGCTCCGGAGACTCCGTTATGGGAGCAGAAGTGACTTCTCCCTGCGAGGGGACTCACTCATCACGCGGAACATCTGTGGCGTGCAGGGCCCCAACTCTTTCCCCTCTGCAGGGGCAGCTGCTCTGGCGTGTCTTGATCCCATCTGCAGGGCCTGGCCCAAAGCTGGGGACACACCTGGGGCTGTGTTGATAATCGCCTCGGATAGTCTTGGGGGTGAGAGACAGTTGGTCGCTCTGTGTTACGTGGTGGTGTGGTGTCCCCGTCTCAGGGCAAGTTGGTGACTGTCTAGATGTGGAGCCCTCCTGTCGTTCACGATGAAACCACCAGCTCTGTGGTGCCTTTCCTGACCAGCTTCCCACCTCGTCCTTCCTTCCTGTGCACGATCCTGCCCTCCAGCACCTACCTGACTCACTCCGTCCCTGGTAGAAGGAAGTGTGGCCCGAGTCCCCTGAGTCAGGCACCCGCCCCACTGTGAGCTCTTCACCCCCACGGCCTCATTCGGGGTGCCCCGCACGCAGCAGGTGTCCAGACTCGTAGGATCAAGTCCGAGGTGTTGTGTCTCCCACAACAAAAGCCTTTTCACCGGGAGGGACTGGCCTAGCGAGTTTGTGCACTGATGGATTGCTTGCCACCTCATCCTCAGTCTGGGGAGCCCTTGCCTCAGGCCCTTAGTTGAGAATTTCACAGTGGACAGAGGGCCCAGCTTGTTGGCCTCCTGGGTTCTTGTCCACGTTGAAGATGTCTCTGTGAACTGGGCCCAGATTTTCCACATCTTGTGTGCAACCGGCTTCTGGGTGTAGGCGTTTCAAATGCAGTTAGGGTTTCAGAAATAGGCCTGCCGTGATGATCGCGGGGCACAGGCCCCCCCCCCCCCCGCCCCCCAATCCTGTGAGCCGGCAGCTTCACCTTCCCTGGCAGAGGGCAGAGCAACTGAGAAGGCAGGAAAGTGCCAGGCTTCTTGCACCTAGCTTTTTGAGAAGGTGCGGGGGCAGCAGCTGTGGGTGACTAAGTCCTGCCTCACCTGGGTGGGCCTGCACCACCTCGATGGTGCTCCTGTAGTTGGATGAATGCCTGATGAATCATGTTCAAGATCTCGGGGCCCCAGACTTGCTTTCTGTGCTAGTGCTTTATTTCTTTTTTGTTGTTGTTGTGGTTTTTGTTTTTGTTTTGTTTTTTTAAGGGAAATGGCCACAAGCTCTATGCTTTGACTTGAGGCCCGTTATTTTGTGGAATCTCCCTTAATTGGAATTTCTTGGATTCTTCCTTATGATTGGACCCATGTTATGTATTTTCATCAGGAATACCACAGGAATGAGGTGTCCTTCTCAGTGTTTCCCCTCAGGCGGGATGGATGTTGGCTTGACTCATGACTGGTGAGGAAAAAAGTGATGACTTAGTTAACAAGGTACTATCTGCTGGGTTTCTCCACTGCTGAGTTACTATTATGTTCTCTGTAATTTATAAGTGTCCTATGGGGAGATGCTTTGAGATAATGTAAACATGTTGTTTCTCATCAAACTTTTATCAACTGATTTTAGAGCCTGTTACCGTCTTGAGTGTTTGTATCCCCCAAATTCACATATTGAAATCTAATGTCCGATTTGGCAGGCCTTTGGGAGGTGCTTAGGTCATGAGGACTCCATCCTCAAGAGGATTACCACCCTTAAAAGAGACACCACAGAGCTCCCTTGCTCCTTCCACCATGTAGGGGACACAGTGAAAAGGTATCAGCTTTGAACTAGAAAGGAAGAAGGCCCTTGCTCGACCATACTGGTACTTGATCTTGGACCTCCAGAACCATGAGAAATAAATTTCCATTCTTTTTTTTTTTTTAATTTTTTTTTTTTTAACGTTTATTTATTTTTGAGACAGAGAGAGACAGAGCATGAACAGGGGAGGGTCAGAGAGAGGGAGACACAGAATCTGAAACAAGCTCCAGGCTCTGAGCTGTCAGCACAGAGCCCGACGCGGGGCTCGAACTCACGGACCGCGAAATCATGACCTGAGTCAAAGTCGGCCGCTTAACCAACTGAGCCATCCAGGCGCCCCTAAATTTCCATTCTTTATAAGCTACCCAGCCTGTGCGGTTTTGTTGCAGCATCTGGAACGGACCAAAAAAGAACCCACTGATGATCCTTGATGGAAGATTCTTGACAGATCTTTATGTCATGGTTGCCAAATGGTGATATTTTAATTCCGTTAATTCCTTCTGCACTTGTCATTTGGCATTCTGCTAAAGAGGAGCTTTCTTGGGGCACCTGGCCGGCTCATTCGGTTAAGCATGTGACTCTTGAACTCTTCAGGTTGTGAGTTGGAGCCCCACATTGAATGGAGAGGTTACGTAAAAATAAAACCTTTTTTGGGGCGCCTGGGTAGCTCAGTTGGTTGAGCATCCGACTTCGGCTCGGGTCATGATCTCGTAGCTTGTGGGTTTGAGCCCCGCATCGGGCTCTGTGCTGACAGCTCAGAGCCTGGAGCCTGCTTCGGATTCTGTGTCTCCCTCTCTCTCTCTGCCCCTAACCCACTCACATTCTGTCTCTGTCTCTCTCAAAAATAAATAAACATTAAAAAAAAAAAATTAAAAAAAACAAACCATTTTTTTTATTTAAAAAAAGAGCTTTCTCTTCTCCACTTGTTTATTTATCCATTTATATGTATCAGAGTGGACTCAAGGATTCTTATTTTACTCAACGAATTAAAAATCCATTACTATTATCGTTTATTCTGATGCTCAGATTCTTCCAGATTTTGCCAGTGAGAGTTCCTCCAAACTGACTGCTTTGAAGGACAGCTCTTAAAAATGTGAATTTCTAGGTCTGCCACACTTCTATTGAACTAGTCTCCCTGTGCAGTTTGGAAAAAGCTCCTTGAGTGATTCTGATGTTCTTTGGAATCTGGGATCAGCTGGACGAGACCCATGATTTTCAAGTGTGCTCCTCACGGAACCTCCTCTTTCTTCCCAGACACCTGACACAAGCAACCTGCTCTGCCTGTCTTCATGCTGGGTTTCTGGGTCAGAATTTCTTTGAACAGAAGCTCCTGTAGCTCAAAAAGTAATAAAAATAGTAAGTTTGAAAATCATTGGATTAGGTGACCTCCATTCTAGGCCCGGCACTTTTCCCGCTGAGCCCTCGCCTCCCTGCTTCCCTCCTTTGACCCACTTCTGTCCCTCCCTCTGCTTCTTTCCCAGCAACAGCACCGGTGTAGACAAAGGTCTCCTCTCACCAGATCAACGAGGAGGCCCCTTGGCGCTCCTTAGACTCAGCAGGATTTGGGTTGTGGGTTTTGGTGGTGGAAACTCATAATGCTGTTTGCTAAGTTCAAGGTTTCATACAGGAAACTAGGTGCTTAGAACCCTAGGCCCATGGCGGGGGGGGGGGGAGCCTGCTGGGGCTCAGAGCTGGTAGCCTAGGCTTTCCTGGACCTCCACATGGAGGCCATCCCTTGGGCCTCTGGTCTCCGAACTCTGGGAATCTCCCTTTCCCACACCTGTGTGCCAGGGGCTCAGTGCTTGTGATGCCATGATAAGGGAGGGTGGCCCACCCTTACCCCTGTGTGACTTTGTAGTGTCCTCCCCTGAGGAAGAGTCAGACTTCTGGATACCTCTGAATGGCTGCTGCCAATGTGTCCAGTTTGCACTGTTTCTGGCAGACCCTGGCCATGAGGAGTTGGGTCCTAAGTAGAGTAGGACAGAGACACTTCTGACCCTGAGGGTGACTCCGAGACGTTGAGCTCCGTGGATCTGAGCCTTCCTCCCCTTAGTGGGTGGCTGTGCCTTGGGGCTGAGGTCACAGGTTCATTCCTGTGGACAATGAGGCAGCCTACTCTGGCCTGCCTTTGTGATCCTCTCTCTCACTGGAACCTGTTCCCCTTCCATAGTCACCATTCCTATCCTTGACTTGTCACCTTAGGCCTACCTGTTTCGTTGGCCCGAGAATGTTCCCCAGCACCCAGTGGGCTCTGAGGACTCTCTTCTCGGGTGGTAGGAATGTCTGAGGCTTAAGATGTGCTACTTGGAGATACAGCCAGGCCCCCAGCTCCCTTGGGAATATGGCTGCCCTTCACTGGCATGGGCCTGTGACTTGAAAGCCAGGTGGAAAAGTTGAGTCTTGGTGAATGGCTGACTGGAGAATGAGTGAGAGAGGAGACAGCAAGGGTAATGGGGGTGGGGTGGGGAGGGCAGGTTTCCAGCTCAGGTTATGGATGGACAGTGCTATCCAGGTACAGCATAGTTCAGCTGAGATCTCTGCTTAGGATTTCACATGGCCCACATCTAGGTGTTGGCAGGGTTGCGTTCCTTTCTGGAAGCTCTGGGGAATAATGTACTTCCAGGTTCATTCCAGTTATTGGCAGAATTCAGTTCCTGACTGTTGCAGGACTGTAAAGGTAGCCAGGGCTACCCTTATCTCCTGCTCTGTGCACATGGCTCCTGGATCTCAGATCCAGCATTATGTACTGTGTCCTTCTCATGCTTGGAACCTTCCAGATTACTTTTGCCCTCAGCTGGTAGAAAGCTCTGTTTTTAAGGGCTCACATAATTCCATTGGACCCACTCTGGTAATTTCACTATTTTAAGGTTAGTTGATCAGTCAGTCTTAGTTACATCTGCAAAGTTTCTTTTGCCCTTTCTTTTATATGGTGATAAGTTATGCTTCCTGGTTTTTCACTTTGCTCAGTAAAAAGATGGCAACTAACAATATTTTGAAGTCTTCCTAGACATCTGGGTAAAATTGGTGGGTCGAGTGGACACGCTTAATTTTACTTTATCGTAGAATCTCACAAAAGTTAAGATAAAGGGGATTTTTAAAAAAATCTGTATGAGGATAGGGGGGATGGGAAAGGAAACAACAAGAAACAATTTGCAAGCCAGTGATGGATGAGTGACCCAGTTTAAAATAGAGAAGTTGGGGGGCACCTGGGTGGCTCAGTTGGTTAAGTGCCTGACTCTTGATTTTGGCTCTGGTTATGGTCTCATGGTTCGTGAATTTGAGGCCCGAGCTGGGCTTTTGTGTTGATAGTGTTGGGCTTGCTTGGAATTCTCTCTCTCTCTCTCTCCCTCTCCCTCTCCCTCTCCCTCTCCCTCTCCCTCTCCCTCTCCCTCTCCCTCTCCCTCTCCCTCCCTCTCTACCCCTCCCCAACTGGCACTAGCATGTGCCCTCTCTCTCTCAAAAATAAACAAACATTAAAAAAATTAAAAAATAATGAGAGAAGTTGGTGTCACCACCCACATTGTTATTTTCGGGTGTGGTGCAGAGGAGCATCTGAGGTGGCTAAATGTAAGAATTCTTTGAAAGCGGCTGATGTGGTTGGATACCTGGATTGCTTTCCTTCCTCCGTGATGTTTGGTGATGCCCTCTTCCCTTTAGCTGGACATTGGGGATTTATTCTGCAGAAGAAAAAACCAGGGACCTGTGAAACCCCAGGTATTCCTGGAGGTGCATATGGAGACCACATTCATTCCCCAGCATTCTACTTCCATTTGGCTTCTCAAACACTGAGGACAGCCAGCCCCCTTCCTTCCAGGTAGGAGCTTAAAAGAGACCTCACTGGGGAACCTGACTGGCCGCAGAGGAAAGAATTAACGATGTCAACAACAAGGTTTCCCCAGCAAATGGCCCAGCCCGATCATCTTCACAAAAACTCACCTGCCCCAGGACTCAGTGCTTCCAGTTAGTTTTTAGGCATTTACTCTTCCTCATGAGGATTACTAAGGATTATTAACACCTGAAGAAGGTGCCTAACATGAAAGGAAGCAAAACAAATAGGAAAAAAAAAAAAGGCCACTTGGAAGAAACATGCTATTTAGAGGGAAGAACATTTTGAAAAAAATTAGACATTTTCTCAGAGATCAGAGAAATTTTGTATCCATGAAGTAAGAACAGGCTGCTACAAAAAATATTTTGAAAACAAAATTATTAAAAGTTTAAAAAATGAGGGCAGGACAAAAATATCAGAACAATTAGAGAATCAAGTTGAAGGAGTTCTTCCAGAAAACAAAAAAGATGAAGAGATGGATAACAGAGAGAAGGATCATGCAGGGTTTCCGTATCCACTAATAGGAGTTACAGAGAGAGAGAGAACAGAGAAAAAAAAAAAGTAAGAATGGGAAAATCATCAAGAAAAAAAATTTCCTAGGCGGATATTGGTTTCCATATTGGAAGGACTCCTTGGATGTTGAACCAAGTGGGTGAAGGTGAACCCAGACCAGTACCCTGAAATTTCAGTATGCTGGGGAGAAAGGGATGATCCTACAATTTCATACAGAGAAAGAAACGCATCAGACACACAGATGGGGAACCTGAGTGGCTTCACGGCTTCTCAATACGCTGGAATGTAGAAGATGTAGAGTGATGCCTTGTCATTCTCTGTGAAATTGATTCCCAATTCCGTTCACATGCTTTTGTTCAAGAGTGAAGGTAGGATAAACCTGTTTTCAGATATATAGGGTTCAAAAAACTTGCCTTTTGCACTGAAAGTTTTCTCCACCAAGGTGAGCAAAGACTGGATCTCTCGTGGGCTGTGTCCCAAATTGAGGTAAAGGGAATTCTGGGTACCAGTCCAGATCGAAGCAGCTCCATAAGCTCCAGGAGAGTTTTCTTCTGGAAGAAGAAATACAAACAGAACATCTGCTGTTAGTGAACTTAACTGAGAGGAGACTTGGACAACTGGCATTGAATTTGGGGTTGACTATGGATAAATTTATAGGAAATTAAACAAACAGAAAAATAAGAGAATTGTTAACTCCAGAGAACAAAAAGTTGTGCAGGAAAAGTAATTATGATTTATATGGCTCTCCCTGATGTTAGAAGTGGTCATGATAATGTAAACTCTGAAAGTCACTCTAGCCATTGCTAGAGTTTAACTGTAATTGGAGTGGAGATACAGGAAAGGAGAAGGATGAGGGAGCTTGGTGGGGGGCAAGTGGTTTCTATAGGAGTAAATAGAGTGGGGTGCCTGGGTGGTTTCATCGGTTAAGCATCTGACTTCAGCTCACGTCATGATGTCACGATTCGTGAGTTCGAGCCAGCGTAGGCTCCCTGCTGACAGCGTGGAGCCTGTGTCCGATCCTCTGTCCCCCTCTCTCTGTCCCTCTGCCAAGGGCAGAGGGTGTGTGTGTGTGTGTGTGTGTGTGTGTGTGTGCATACAGTACATATGTGCTCACTCTCTCACACAAAAATAAACATGAAAAAAAAAGTTACATCGTCACCTTCCAGGGTAGGAAGTAGGTAGGTAATACCTAAAACTGAAAAGCCAAGGAATAGTAACACAAGCGTGTTATATATGGACATTTCTAAGAGCTATTTGGGGTATAGCTATCAAGATCAGCTGGAAAGTTGAAAGGGTCCCTTGGAAGGGGGAAGGGCCTACAAGCTGCTTTTTCTCAACACAACGTGTATGGTAGTTGCTTCTTGGATTCTGTGCAGGCATGATTTTGAAAAAAACAAACAAACTTGAAACCCCAAATCTAGAATGCATGGGGCACAAAAAGGGAGGTATTTTTTCACGAAGCTGAGCTGTGCACATGAGTATGTGTGCACTGGCTTGATTTTGTTCATGTGTTTCTTACTGTGGGTCATGGTGAAAATGTGAAAGCCATCGTCTGCTGGTTTCTCATTGCCCGTTTACTCCTCATACGTCTGAGCTGCTCACGTATTTTACAGTGGAGCACGTGCTACTTTTTTAAATTAACAATAAGACAGGGAGAGGGAGAAGGAAGGAATCTTACAGGCTGAGAGAATCCCAAAGTAGACAAGCCCTGTCTACAAGGACCGTAGAGGTCATCACGTTGGGGGGGCCAACATCCTTGGAGGTTGGCACATCCTCCCCCCAGCAATGGCCAATTTACATTTATAATGCAGAGGTGGTAATGGTTAAGTGCAACAGTGGAAACGTTTCTAGAAAATCACTTAGCAGTCTACCCCCCCATGCAACCATTTCCACACTTTTATATTCCATTTTGGCCTTCAACCACATGCTTACAAATTGTTCTGTAATTGCAAACCATGATGTTCAGATTTCATACTTAATGCATATTCTTTTTCTTTTGTTGGTTTATTTTCTGGAGGCAGATTCTTAGTCATGACTTTATTGGATTAAGGGTATGACTTTCTTTTTCTTTTCTTTTTTTTCTTTTTTTGGTTTTGAGTGTCTGTGACCATATTGCTTACCAAAGAGTGGTAACAATTTACTCTGCTGCCAGCAAGGTGTGAACTTGGCATCCTCATCACGGACTTGGCATCCTCATCACGGGCTTGCCAGCAGCAGCTACGTGGTTATTTTGTCAAATTAAAAAGTGTAACAGGAGATAGCATCCCTGGATCGTCATTCGGTTTCATTTCCAGTGATGTTGAACATTTTCTCATCTGTTCATTATATTGTCCTTCCCTTTCATTTAATGTCCGTCTCTTTTGTCCTTGTGTCTAAAACTGGAGTCTTTTGAGTATGGATTTTTAGACATTGTAGATTTTTTACCCTTTGTCATAATTGCTGCGGCTGCCAAAAACATTATTTATGTTTCATTTAAAAAAATTTTTTTAATGTTTATTTATTTTTGAGAGAGAGAGACAGAGTGCACACAGGGGAGGAGCAAAGAGAGGGAGACACAGAATTTCAGGCAGGCTCCAGGCTCCAAGCCATCAGCCCAGAGCCCGATGTGGCACTTGAACTCACGAACTGTGCGGTCATGACCTGAGCCGAAGTCTGACGCTTAACCGACTGAGCCACTCAGGCGCCCCTGAAGACTTTATTTTTAAGTAATGTCTACCCCCGACATAGGGCTCGAACCTACAATCCCAAGATCAAGAGTTGCATGTTCTACAGGCTTTGCCAGCAGGCGTCCCTCAATGGTATTGGTTTTAATTAAGTTCCTTAGTTGGTAGAGAGCGGAGTTCTGCGTTCCTCTGATATTACTTGGTTTAGCAAATAAGATGAGCTGTCAGGGACCACGGTTACTTCGGGGTCATTTGGCTGCATGTTGGGTCAGCTCTGGGCTTTAGTTTCGGCACCAGTGCCTTTGTCACCTTCTCGGGGTGCTGTGTCAGCGTGGGTAACACTCAGGTGGGGTGGCCAGGGCGTTGAGGCTGTGAAGCGGCTGAACCAGACCCACTGGAGCTCAGCATTGGCTTCGTTCCCCAAACTGAGGTCCCCAGGGCCTTGTGTTGGAGGCGTGGCTTGGACTGGGGTCCACACAGATCTTCCCTTTACCTCCTTTGGTTTACATTCAGAGATCTTTGGTGACAGTGACGTTAGGGACCTGCTTCTACAGCCGGAGGCCAGCAGGGCAGATTGCAGTGAGAGAGAGAGAGAGAGAGAGAGAGAGAGAGAGAGAGAGAGAGAGGAGCAGCCTTTCTTTCTGCTCCTTAGGCTCCCTGGGGGTGGGGAAGTGGGGTCACTCTCCCCGCCTATGGTTACTTGAGTGCCTTTTCTTCTCACGGGGAGGAATAAACAAGTGGGTGACAAAAGACTGAAATGTTTCCCCTCAACAGTTTCCTCTTTTGTGAGTTGGATGGGGAAATGGTGTCATTGGGACATCCCCACGCCTAGACCTCACAGGGTTATCTTGGTCCAACAAAAGTAGTGCAATGGGTCGTGCATGACAGGCATTTAGGGGACGTGTCTGAGTGTGGTGCACGGTGTCATGGGTGATCAGGGGTTTCCTAGTCCTTCCCTGGTGTGGACCTGGCTAGTGCAGTTCCAAGTGTCTGAGTCTCCAGGAAGGTACGGGCTTGGAGTTGATGTCATGGTTGTTGAGACTCTCTGGGTGTGGGATTGGACCCTGACGTCTGTGAAAGCAGAGCTTTTTCCGGTTGCCTGTGTGTCTTTGTGGAGTGAGGCCTTCGGGGGCCACAGTGAAAGAGGGTAAAACCTGTGGTGAGGGAGGCCAGGTGCCCTGCAGAGAACTCTCCCCTCTGGGGCCTGCGTGGTTATGAATTCCTGTGGCCTTTCTTTTTTTTTTTTTTTTTTTTAAATGTTTATTTATTTTTGAGACAGAGACAGAGCATGAATGGGGGAGGGTCAGAGAGAGAGGGAGACACAGAATCCAAAGCAGGCTCCAGGCTCTAAGCTGTCAGCACAGAGCCCGACGCGGGCCTCGAACTCACGGACCGTGAGATCATGACCTGAGCTGAAGTTGGACGCTTAACTGATGGAACCACCCAGGCGCCCCTCCTGTGGCCTTTCTATGTTCGTCATGCTTAACCGGCCGGAGCTGAAGAACAGGGAGCTCCAGGTTGAGAGTTCTGTTTCACCTCAGAGTAATCATTTCCCAAAGGCCCCAAGCAGAGGGCAGGGATGAGGCTGCCACTACCTTGGAAAACATGCAGACTTGTGCTAATTAGCTGGTTTCTTTGTGGAGGAAGAAGGGGGACTGGCTTTGTTTACTGCTCCAAAGCTTTTGAGCGAGAGCTTTACCATGGTTGGGTTAAAGCTGACAGCTGACAGCTCAGAGCCTGGAGCCTGCTTCGGATTCTGTGTCTCCCTCTGACCACCCTCCTTGGTGTCCAAGGAGTACTCTCGAGGACTCCTGAACTTTTGGGTACCATGCCTGAGTAGCCCTTCCCAGTCTCTGGGGTTCCGTTCTATGGAGCATATGGCCATCCACCTTCCAGGCGTCTCTAGGAACCACGAAGAAGAGGGGGCTGTATTTGACAGTTCTAAGCAGCAGGCTTGTCTTGTCCATAAACAGAAATAGGGTTTCTACCGTTTCGAACATTTTCCTGCCTTCTGGGGCATTTTCAGCCAAGTTGACTGTTTCACTGTGAGGAACTTACCTGAGATTTAGGTTAAAAAAAGTTTTGTTTTGTTTTGTTTTTTTCTATATGCATGAAGCCAGTCATCTGAAGTCGGACGAAAACTTAGCGCTTTGAGGTTTTTGTAATCTGTGAAACACAAATGGGTGAATGTTGGTTCCCTTTTAGTTAGTTGCCTACCAAGAGTCGTCGCTACCATAGCCCTAGTCTGTCCTGTGTCCCTACAGCTAGCAGGGTCCTTCTGCCTTTGTAGGATCCCCAGAGGGACCGCAGTCCATGGTGCCCGGGCTGATAACTTAGTACATTAAGCGAGTCAGAAGTTGTCAAACATGCAGATTCTGGGCCCCAGCCTAGCCCCACTTACCAGAACGTGCAGAGGGTAAGGCCTTGAGATCTGTGTTTAGGATAAGTCGTTTGATGCTGTCAGCTGGGTCCCTCAACACCAGTGACATCAGGGATCAGTTTCAGTTGAGGATGCTGAGGCCTTGAGAGGGCAGGAACTTGCCCAGGGTCGGGTCGCATTGCCGAAGGAAGGCTCGGCCTGAGAGCCCCCGGTGGTCTTGTAGCCGCCCTGTGTGGCCCAGGCTGCGTTCAGGCCTCCTGTGTGCCCTGTCCCCAGCGGTGTCCTTCGGTACCTGGGATCACATTCATCCTCATCCTTGGAGGGGAGTTTTGTGCAAGCGCGGCTCTGACAGTGGGGACAGGGGGCTGCCAGGTTGGTGTCCCCTTCCTGGCTGGTGTTTGAGACCTGACCGGCCAGACTCGCCCATCCCTCCTGGAGGGAGGAGGTGAGCAGACCGTGGTGTCCAGGCTTCGGTGCCTGTTGATTCTGCTCTGTGGCCAGGAGGGTTGAGCCGGCACAGCACTCATCTCCAGAGGGCTGTGGTTTTCATGTCCCTGCTTGGCACCACTTTCTCAGAACATTATGAGCCCCGTGGCCAGGCCACTGAGGCCCAGGAAGGGATTTTGCAGCAGCCACTCCTCGGCAAGGCGGCAGTAGCTGGATTCTTCCCGGCAGTTGTGAGTGGGTTGTCTCCTCACTGCTGGAGTAGCCTTGTTTGTTTTTGCCTTGGGCCCTGTTATGATGTGCCCCTCCCCTCACCCCAGGAAGTGGGAGGTGAACTGGGGCCTGGGGGTGAACCCTGGATCCTGCGTCCTGAGGGTCAGCTTGAGACTCCCCCCCCCATCCCCCCCCCCCCCTTCCCCATCAGGTAAAGGCGGGCCAGGTCCTGAGATTTCCCTTTTGAGGGCACCTTCCTTTTTGTAGGATTCTCTGAGGGGCTTTGGGGGATGAACACAGATGAAAAAGAAAAAGAGGGCCCCCCACTTCACCCTCTGTGCAGTTCACAGAGCATTCTGGAGTCTGAGCTTTTACCCACAGCCTCTGGAGGCCAAAACGGTGGTGGGCGAGTTGCAGGGCAGGTTAAGCAGGCGAGGGAGGGGAGAGAGGCATGGGCGAATGTTGGCTGCTGTATGCTCCTGGGGTCTCTCCACCTTCCTCACCTCTGTGAGGACAGAGCTTGGGAGGTCATCTCAGAAAATGTTCGATGAACGAATATTGGAGCCTTAATTCTGGCGTCTTTACTGGCCTCGGTTAGATCATGCCTGCCTTTCATCTCTCCTTCCCAGACGTGCCTCTCAGTGCCCCTGTTTCTTTGGTGACTCCCTCTACTCCCGGCCCCTCTGCCGCGGGTAGTGGTGGGTGGAGAGGACGTGGACTGGGGACCCCGCTGTCCTGGGTTCAGATCCTGGGCCCTGTCGGGTTTTTTTGTCTTATCCTTGGGCAAGTCCCACAACCTTCCTTCCTAACTCCTGTTTCCTCTGCCAAGCAGTGGAACCAGCAACACCCAATGGAGAGATGAGGAGATAGATGTTTGGGAAGGCCTGGAATTCCGGGGACACTTTGAACACCGACATTCTGCGTTCTTTCAGAAATCTCTTCTTCTTTTCGGGGCTGTTTTTGGAGAGTTGAAGGAATGTGGTTGTTGCCCAGTCTATAGCTGGCATTGAGAGTAAACTGAAGCCTGAACCCGTGCACGAACACGGGGAGACAGTTTGGGTAGATTTCTGGAGTCTGTGCATGAGCCTCACCTTTGCTCTTTCTTGGGGAGCAGGTTTGGGGGAGATGTTATTGTAAGTGACCCTGTCGTCTCATCGCTCCCATGTCTGTTCACAGATCCCGCCTCTCGGAAGATGCACTATTATAGATACTCTAACGCCGAGGTCAGCTGCTGGTATAAGTACCTCCTTTTCAGCTACAACATCGTCTTCTGGGTGAGTTATCGAGAGCGGCCGCTTAGTCTTTTATTCAGTAGATCGTGATTCTTCACGAACCGTTGATTTGCCAGGCCCCCTGTGAGGCTGTGCAGGAGAAGGTGGGCAGGGTTAATGAGCCCTGCCCCCCCCTCCCCGGCCGCCGGCAGAACCAGCGACAAGTCCATTATAAAACAGACTGTTAAGTACAGTGACAGGGAAGGCCAAGGTGATTGAAAACCAGGTTAATGGGCCCCTACCTGAGCCTTGGAGGTTTAGGAACGTTTGAAACTCTGGCCCACACGCATGTCTGTCTTCCCGCTTCCCTGCCTGGGAATGAGCCTCATGAAACGTCGGTAGCAGGGCACTTAGTGCCCTTTTGACTGTGGGCCAGGCCCTGCTCTAGGCTCTGGGAGGTAAGAGTGGACGCAGGCAATAAAGCCCTGTTCCTTGTGGTGCTTGTGTGTAACCCGTAATGGCAGTAGCCTACTGAGCAACAGAGTAGGGAGCTCCTTGGCTAGGGTGGTCAGGGAAGGGCATTCTGAGGAGGTGACTTAAGGACTGAGACCAGAGTATGAGTGAAGAGGCAGCCGGTGGGGGTCTGGGAAGAAAGCTATAGGCAAGAAGAGCAGCATTTGCAAAGGCCCTGAGGCAGGACTGCACTTGGCAGGGGCAAGGGACTTGGGCCTTGTGGCTGGAGCTCAGCGAGTACAAGGGAGAAGGGGACACGAGGGAGGACAGAGTCATGAAGGAGCCGGGGCATGTAGGGCCTTACAGTTGTCAGTAAGGAGTTGGAAGTATTTTCTACTTTCAGTAACTCTGAGGTTATAAGTTGGATCTGATTTTGGAATGGTTCTGCAGAGTGAAGGGATGGATGGGGGTCTCATGTTCTGAGATAGAATTTTGGGACAGAAGAGGGAGAATGGTCTCTTAGCCACATGGAGATGTTTGTTTCCTGTCTGCGGCCACCCTAGAGATGAAGGACTTCACTACCATCGGGGCGGTGGCGGGGGCACTAGATGAGGTCTTTGAGGGAGAGTGTGCTGACTGAGAAGAGGAGGGAGGGGTGTGAAGGTCAAGTCCTGGGGTGCTAGAGGGGACCCTGAAGAGGAAAGTCGGCTCCAGAGTTGGCTGTGAGTGGGTGGACAGGAGACTTTGTATCATAGAAGCCTCTCAAGGACAGAGGAACAGTCAGCTGTGCCACAGGGGCGTGACGTAGGATGAGGACAGAAAATTGGCATTGGCCTTGACAAAGTGGACGTTGTTGGTGACGTGGACCAGACCTGCTGTGTGCTCTGGGGGATGGAAACCCACCTGGAGCTGGCCAAGGAGCCAGGGGGACGTGGGGCAGTGGAGACTATGACTCATGACAGATCTTTCAAGGGCTCTGCCCTAAAGAAGAGCAGAAAAATCGAGCACTAGCTGGAGATGGTCAAGGCATGACGGGAGGTATCCTAGCATGTGTGTGTCACCAGGGGGGTGGGTCCAGGAGAAGCAGACACTGAGTCTATGCAGGTGGGTGCGGGGACGCGATCGAACACCTTAAGCAAGCATTGCTTATCAGTATCTGGGTGGGGGCATGTGCAGAGGGAGGGACAGAATGAGTGGCCGTGATGCTACATTTTGCCTCTCCTGTGGATTTCTGGCATGCCCCGTTTGGACTCGAACTCTTGAGAACAAGGCAGACTTGCGTTAAGACTTCCCAGCTTTTGCCCTTGATATTATAGCATTGTCTCCTGATGGTTTATCTCAAAGTTTTGGGGTTTTTTGTGTGTGCCTGTCCTGGAGAAACAGGGTGGGATTCAGTGCGTGGCTGTTTACCCCACGTCTTTGTGCTCAGCCTGTCTGTCTCCGGCAACTTTGTCATTTTCCTTGAAATAAGGCAATACAGGACATTCGACGGGTTTCCTTTGGGCTTCTCCTGATGGGAGGACGGAGGCTGCCTCATCCTCGCAGTGTGTGGCTTCCTGGATCTGCCTGGCCCCACCCGGAGGCCCCACCCACAGGCCAGGTGTATGGTGGAGGGCCAGGTGGCAGACAGGCGGTCTGACACTTTGGACACTTGTACGCCCAGTGGTCCGTGTTGTTCTCTCCCACCCCCAGGCTGTGCTTGCTTGGTGTGGCGCCTTGACCTTCGAAGGTCATCCTGAATTTTTCAGCTAGAGCGAAACTTCCCGCTGCTGTAACTGAGGCCCCGCTAATGCCCTGTTTCTTCACATTCTTTTCGGAACCGACTCTTGGCTCTTGGGAAGCTTTACCAACTTGCCCAGTAACACCTCGGCAGCCCCAGATTCGAATAGGGGAGTTCATGAATTCCGAGTTGTACTCTGCTTGATTGAAAAGGGCTGCAGTGTTATCGGCGTTCTGCAGGATTGCCGATGTGTGGCCGAGAGTCTGTTTCTCAGTTAGTGTGCACTGGGGCAGAACAGGAGGGGACAAAAAGGAACAGCCAGGAAAACGAGGCATGAGAGAGCTTGGCTGGGAAAGTGCGAGGGTGGCCAGACGCCTCCCTGCTGGGTCCCTAGCAGTTATCTCCTGTCTTCTGCACAGGAGCTTAAGTGTGGGGTGAGGCCTGAGAAGTGGGGCGCAGAGCCTTCAGGGAAGAGCGTGGTGGGTGCAGCGGGGGGCACCCCGGTGCCAGTCTGGACTCTGACCCGCTCTGAGTGATACTGAGTAGTCTTCGCGTTTTCATTGTGAAATATCGATGGCACAGGCCTGCTGCCTGCCTCCCGAGGTTGCTGAAAATGTGTAAAACCCTATGCCAAGCTTTACCTCCTCAGAGACTCCGAGAAAGTATTCTTTTTTTACATAGAGCAAATACCAAAATTGAACAGTCTGACAAACCTCCATGTTCCCATCACGTGGCTTCAACAGTTACCAACTCATTAGCCAGTCTTTGAAAATTTATATCCTCCCCTGTCACCCTCGATTATTTTGAAGCAAAGCATAGGTTGTTTTGCACCGAGTGTTTTTGTATTTGTTTTGTTTCGATGAATTCGCAGTGCACAGCGGGACGGGACTACGGCTTTGCTGGCAGACCTGGGCCCAGCAGGCAGGTTCAAATATGCAGAAGCAACCTGTCATTTCCGTGCCCGATTCTAGGTGCTGGAATGAACACAAGGTTTTATTGGGCACTTGGCCCCGTTCAGAATTACTTGTGTACTAACACACACCTGTTAACAGTCGAATAGGGTTGTTTTTTTTTTTTTTTTTTTTTTAAAGCTCCCTACCTACAGTTTGGGACTGAGATTTTTTCCCCCAAGGGACCATTAATATTCGCTTGGGGTGAGAAATGTGGACGGAGCTGATGTGTGTGTACAGAGTGAGCATGGGGTTGGGCCTCATGCGGTTCTTCTCACGGGGCTGTCCGGGAAACAGTGCAGCATTCAAGGACACTAGCACTTTCTACTTTAAAAAAAAAAAAATTGTATGTATGTACGTATTAATTATTTTTAAGTAGGCCCCATGCCCAATATGGGGCTCTACTCATGACCCTGAGATCAAGAGTTGTATGCTCTACCGACTGACCCAGCCAGGTGCCCCTCTACCTTTTTCTTTTTCTTTTTTTTTTTTAATCATAGTCATTCTTTGCTTGTATTAGTGAGACCTGTTTCAAGTGCAGAATATCACTCTGACTTAAGAAAATGCAAATCAAAACCGCAAGGAGATACCAAATTACACCCATTAGGATGGCTGTTATTCACATACACACACACACACACACACCCCAAAGTGGCAGATGTCGCCGAGGATGTGGAGAAATTGGAAGTCTCGTGCACTGTTGGTGGGAATGCAAACTGGTGCAGCCACTCTGGGAAACAGTAGGGAGGTTCCTCATAGTGTGAACAATAGAAGTACCGTATGATCCAGCAATTCCGCGCTTGGAATAGACCCGAAAGAATTGAAAGCAGAGTCTCAGAGAGCTATTTGCACACGTGTGTTCATAGCAGCATTCTTCACAACGGCCAAAAGATAGAAGCAACTATCTTTTGCTTCTACCGAGCAAAAGCGTCTCGGTAGAGACGTCTACCGACAGATGAATGAATCAACAAAATGTGCTCCGTATGTGCAATGGAATATTTTTCAGCCTTTAAAAAGGAAGGAAATTCTGACGCACGCCACCACATGGGTGAGTTCGAGGACGTACGCCAAGTGAAATAAGCCCGTCACAAAGGAACAAATACTGTATGATCCCACCTATGTGCAGAACCTTGTAGTCAGAGGCTTCAGGATGGAAGTAGAATGGTGGCGGCCAGGGGCCGGGGAGGGGAGAGTGGGGCGTCAGGGTTGAGTAGGTACCGAGCACCGGTTTTGTAAGGCGGAGGCAACGCACAGTGCACAACACTGTGTACTGAGCGCCACTGAGCCGTACTTTTACGAATGGTTGCGGAGTTTACGTTTTATATTGTGTATACTTGGCCACAATTCAGATGAAAAAGCAGTCTCCTTTGACTTGCAGGGGAGGGGCAGCTGGGTCAGGTAGACCCTGGAGGCGGCACGGATAGAGCCCTTTTCTTTGTTCTCACCCCACCTGGTTCCAAAGAGAATTTGAGCTCTCTTGGTTTTGCTGAGTGAATCCTCTGGAGGGAATCATTCAGATGATGTCTGCAACCCCAGGATTGCTTCCCACCACAGCATTGAGTTCAATCTGCAGAGGTTCAGATAAAGCCCCTGCCTGGATCTATTTCAGAGATGGATTAAAAGTGGAGAACTGAGGCCCCTTGTCACACAGACAACAAGCCTGTGTTACACGGGCCAGAGAGTCCCCCTGCCACTGGCCGCTGTAGCGACTCGGGCAGGTCTGGGCCGCAGCTTCCCTGCTTGCGAAGTGCGGGAATTGGCCTCCGAGCCCAATGGGCAGCCTGTTTCTAGGTGAGAGGAGAGTCGTGGGCATCTGTGCTGTGACCAGAGTGGCTTCAGGTGCCTTCCTTCAAAGTGACAAAGGCCTCCCCTGACACGGGTGAATATGTAATTTATGGCTGGAGTCGGGAAACTTTTTAAGAGTGAAAGAGAGCTTATTAAGAGTTCTCAGACGTATCTCGGATGTATCTCAGGACTGTCCCAGGCAAACCAGGATGTGCGGTCACCCTACCCGAGAGAGGCAAAGCGAGTCTGCTGGGGAAGGACTGAACCAGGAGCTCCCTCCCCCTCCCCCAGCATCTGTGTGGGTGGCGGGTTGTCTTCTCTGTGTCTGGACTTGACTGCGCTCCTCCTTTGATAGCAGACTCCCCACATCCTGCAGAGCTAATGTCTCTGGATCCCTCTGACTGACAAAGAGTTGCCCTTATTTGAGCTGAACTCTGTCCATGTAACACCAGACCCCAAGGCTTGACCCCTGGTGTCCATGTGGTTTCTCTGCTTCTGTCTCTGGGTGATTAGGTCAATCAAAAAGGGAAGTCCAGGGGCGCCTGGGTGGCTCAGTCGGGTAAGCATCCGACTTTGACTCGGGTCATGATCTCACAGTTTGTGGGTTCTAGCCCCACGTCGGGCTCTGTGCCAACGGTGTAGAGCCTGCTTGGGATTCTCCCTCTCCCTCTCTCTGCCCCTCCTCCCCTTGCGCTTTCTCTCTCTCTCAAAAATAAATACATTAATTAAAAAAAAAAGGAAAGTCTAGTGTTTTAATAATATGTGTAGTGTATTTTCACTTCCACTCCTGAGAAGTGGTACCTTTTTTCTCTTCAAGTTTTATTTAACAAACTTTTGTAATCGCATGGAAATTCTAGAAGCTTACCCAAGGCACCCCCGCTTTACCGAGTTCCCTCCTCAGGCTCCGTTCTGTCTTCAGTTGCATGTGGTCTCCCATCTTTGTGAGAGAATCCTTGTAGTTGTGAGGTCAGCGTTTTCACGTCAGCATCAGCTAGCCTAGAACATTCTAGGTCACCACAGAGTCTTCTTGATTGTATTTTTGGAAATTCCCATATTGGACATTTCGGTTGTTTCCAATATTTTTTTTTTTTTTTTTTTTTTTTACTATCCTAGATAAGGATGCAGTGACTGGTTAGTGTAATACAGATTCCTCCCTTCGGGCAAGGCAGGGAAATTATTTGCTGGGATAGATTCCCAGGAGTGAGATTAAATGGGTCAGAAGGTGTGTATGCTGTTTTGACCTGACCGACGTATTTATACTGTCAAAATTACTTCTCTCGAAGGGCTGCCCCAATTCATAGGAAATAGACTGCCTTATCTCTTGGCACATGGGGTGTGTGAGTGTGTATTTTTCTACATTTGCACTTGCCAAGTCAGAGGGCAAGATTGCTTAATCAGAGATTCCACTAGAACACCCTGATGCTTACTCCCTATAGGGCTTCAGCTCCTCATCTCCCTTGAGCACGTGGGAGGCTTGAGGAAGGGCCGCTCACGGGGCTCTGCGATGATCATTGCCCAGCACATATGATTACTGAGTGCTCACAGGTTAGTGTCAAATCTGGGTAGCTGGTGGTGTGTATAACTATGCATCCTTCCCCAGTAAATGGAGGGGCATCCTTCCCCAGTTGGCATGCCCCAGTCTACTGCCGTGTCTTGTGTGTGGGAGTGCCCTATTCCTATCTTGGTTGTACCTTCTTTTTTTCCCCAGAAACACTTTTTAAAAAAAATTTTTTTTTAAATCTTTATTTTTGAGAGAAAGAGAGAGACAGACAGAGTGAGAGCAGGGGAGGAGCAGAGACAGAGGGAGACACAGAATCCGAAGCAGGCTCCAGGATCTGAGCTGTCAGCACAGAGTCTGACGCGGGGCTCGAACCCGCGAACCGTGAGATCATGACCTGAGTCGAAGTCGGACGCTTAACCGACTGAGCCACCCAGGCGCCCCCCAGAAATACTTTTTAAATATCCCCTTTATTGAGGTGTAAATTCAATAGAATGGTATTTATTCACTTCAAGTACAGTTCCATGAGTTGACAGCTGTATACTCCATGAAACCACCATCATCCCAGCGAAGATAGAAAACCTTTCTAGCACTTCAGAAACTTTTCTGTGCTCCTCTGCTGTCATTCCCTTGTACCCCTTCCTCAGGCCACTGTCCATCTGCTTCCTGTCCCTCTTACAATTGACCCTCTCTCTTATCTGATTTCTTTTAGTTTAGGTCATGTTTCTCCCTTGTTCTTCTGTTTTTCGTTTCGTTAATGTCTTTAAAGATGTTAAAATTATTGTATTAAAAATTTTTTTTAAATGTTTATTTTTGAGAGACAGAGCTCAGGTGGGGGAGGGGTAGAGAGAGAGGGAGACACAGAATCTGGAGCAGGCTCCGGGCTCTGAGCTGTCAGTACCGAGCCCAATGTGGGACTCCAACCCATGAACCGCGAGATTATGACCTGAGCCGAAGTCGGACGCTCAACCGACTGAGTCACCCAGGCGTCCCTTTCAAAATTATTTAAAATTTTATCTTGCAAATTGTAGTAAGACACATATAACGATGTATCATTGGAATCATTTTTCCATGCATAGTGGTATTAAGTACATTCACCTTGCCGTGCAGCTATCCCCACCATCTGTTTCCAGTCTATTTCATTGATTTCTGTTCCTGTTTATATTATTTCCTCACTTTCCCCGACTTTAAGATTACTTTGTTGTTTTTTTTTCCTAGCTGCTTAAGGCAGAAGATTAGATCATTGATTTTAGATCTTCTTTCCTAGTATAGGTATTTGATGCTCTTTGTTTTCTGCATCCCACACATTTCTTTTTTTTTTTTTTAATTTTTTTTTTTAATGTTTATTTATTTTTGAGACAGAGAGACAGAGCATGAACGGGGGAGGGGCAGAGAGAGAGGGAGACACAGAATCGGAAGCAGGCTCTAGGCTCTGAGCCATCATCAGCCTAGAGCCCGATGCGGGACTCGAACTCCCGGATCGTGAGATCGTGACCTGAGCTGAAGTCGGACGCTTAACCGACTGAGCCACCCAGGCGCCCCTGCATCCCACACATTTCGGTATGTTTTCATTTCGTTTGGTTAAAATACCTTGTATATGCATATTCTGTATGGAATGTAACCTGTCTTCCCCCTCCTGGCTCACTTCAACAGTTTTCTCTTTATTCCTGGATTTTGGTTTTATTATGATATGGGCTGGTGTGGTTTTCTTTATTCTGTTTGAGGTTCATTGGGCTTTTGGGATTTGTGGGTTTATAGTTGTCATCAGATTTCGGACTCCTTTGACCACTATTTCTTCAAATACACACCTCTCCCCTTTTTCTTCTCAGGCCCCTTATAGTCTCATGGGTCACTGAGGCTCTGTTCATTGCCCCCCCCCCCCCTCCCCAACCCCTGCCCCTGAGTTCAAATAATTTCTATTGCTTTGTCTTTATTTTTTTTCAACGTTTTTTTATTTATTTTTGGGACAGAGAGAGACAGAGCATGAACGGGGGAGGGGCAGAGAGAGAGAGGGAGACACAGAATCGGCAACAGGCTCCAGGCTCCGAGCCATCAGCCCAGAGCTTGATGCGGGACTCGAACTCACGGACTGCGAGATCGTGACCTGGCTGAAGTCGGATGCTTAACCGACTGCGCCACCCAGGCGCCCCTATTGCTTTGTCTTTAAATTGACTCATCCTTTTTTCTATAGTGTCCAATTGCTATTAAACCCATCTAGTGAATTATTGGGGCGCCTGGGTGGCTCAGTCGGTTAAGCGGCCGACTTCGGCTCAGGTCATGATCTCGCGGTCCGTGGGTTCGAGCCCCGCGTCGGGCTCTGTGCTGACTGCTCAGAGCCTGGAGCCTGTTTCACATTCCGTGACTCCCTCTCTCTGACCCTCCCCTGTTCATGCTCTGTCTCTCTCTCTGTCTCAAAAATAAATAAACATTAAAAAAAAAAAATTTAAACCCATCTAGTGAATTCTTAACGTCCAGTGCTGTATTTTCTATTTCTAATAGTTCCATTTGGATCTTCTGTTTTCTATTTCTTTTCCTCATTATGTTTATGTTTCCCTTTAAGTCCTCAAGAATATGTACAATATCTGTGTTATTTAAAAAATTTTTTTATTAAAGATTTTTAAAAAGTTTTTATCTATCTTGAGAGAGAGCAAGAGAGAATGAGTTGGGGAGGGCAGAGAGAGAGAGAGAGAGAGAGAGGGAGAGAGAGAATCCCAAGCAGGCTCTGCACCGCCAGCCTAGAGCTGGACACGAGGCTTGAACTCAGGAACCGTGAGACTGTGACCTGAGCTGAAATCATAAGTCGGATACTTAACTGACTGAGCTACCCAGGCGCCCCTAAAATATCTGTTTTTAAAGTCTTAGCTAATTCCATCTCCTCTGTAATGTTTGTGTCTTTTTCTAGTTACTGAATATTTTTCCTTGTTATAGATCGCATTTATTTTCCCTTCTTGCCCGTGTAGTACTGTTTTTTTTTTTTTTTGTTGTTGTTGTTTTTTTAAAGTAGGCTCCATGTCCAATGTGGGGCTTGAAATCACAACCCTGAGATCGAGAGTAGCACGTTCTACTGACTGGGGCAGCCAGGCACTCCTGTCTAGTAGCTTTTGATCAGATGCTAGATGTTTTTCCTCTGAAGCATTCCTCTTGTTTTGGTCCGCTCAGGCTGCCATTACAAAATACCATAAACTTACTGACTTAAATGACAGAAGTTTATTAATCTCTCACATTTCTGGAGGCTGCAAGTCTGAGACTGGGGTGACAGTAGGGTTGGGTTCTGGGGAACGCTCTCTCGCTGGCTTCCCGACGGCTGCCTTCTTGCTGTGTCTACAGGGCAGAGGGTGCTCTTGTCTCTCTTCCTCTTATAAGGATACTAATCATGGAGGCCCCATCCTCATGACCTCATTTAACCTAAATTACCTCCCAAAGGCCCACCTCCAACTACCATCACATTGGGAATTAGGGCATCAACATTGGATTTTGGGGGACACAAACATTCAGTCCGTGACACCGCCTTTAACAGTGTAATATCTTCTGAATCTGACATTTTTTGTTAAATATTGCGTGTGAGATTCATTCACACTGTCGTATGTAGTTGTAGGTTGTTGATTCTCGTTGTATAATAGTCCATTGTGGGGCTGTATCGTTTGGGATTTTTTACAGTTTTAGGCTACTATGACCTGTTCAGGTAATATAGAAACTATCCCAAGTTGGGGACACGAATTATAGGGATGCTCTGGGGTTTGTGTGGCCGAGCTAAAGGAAATCCTGTCTTTCGTCTTGAGGTCCAGATGGTTTTGGTGTGATAGTTTAGTGCAGGATTTGGCAGACTACGGCTTGCAGGCCTGGCTCCCTGCCTGTTTTTGCACATACAACTTAATTGGAACACAGCCCTGCCCATTCATTTACATATTATCTATGGCTCCTTTCCTGCTATAAAAGCAGAGTTGAGTAGTTGAAACAGAGATCACCCAGCACAAGGCTGAAAATATTTACTATCTGGCCCTTTACAGAAATGTCAACTGCTGGCCTTAGTATTTTGGTTTTCTACCCACTGTTAATCACTGAACTGTGCCAGCAAGGGCAGAACCTTGGGAGAAGGTGAGGCTGAGGCTGGGTTGGGTTGGGGTTCCTTCTCTCTGTTACCTGGAGAGCTGCCTGTAACCTCCCTTGGATGACTCTGCCCTTCCTCCTTCCTTCCTTTCAAAGACCTTGACACAGTCTGATTCCTGGGTGGGGCTCGGGGTGGGCTGTCTGTTATCGGGAAACTCAGAGATATCTGTGGAAACCGCCCCCGGAGTCCTCTGGGTAGTCCTTACTTCTCACTGGGGCCCCTGGCGTGTGTTTGCTGGCTGTGCTGGGAAGGGCACACATGGTTCTTTTTTTCAGAACCGCCCTTCCGGCAAGAGGAAAAGCTGGTGTGTGATAGCTATGTGACCCTGCGCAAGGCACCATCCTGCCCTGGGCTCTGTTTCCCTCTGTAATGAGGAAGCTGGGCTCCAGCATCCCTTCCGGCTCCCAGACCTTCCAGACTCCCACAGGGAAGTGGCTTAGTTCAGACTCTCTGAATGTGGGACTACTTGAAGGAGGCATCCCCTGCATTGGTGACGGTTCAGAGTGGCTACAGTCTAGAGGGGTGAGGCTTCCTAACCCCACAGATAATCCTGAGACTCCCCTTCAGCCACCTGGGCTCTCAGGGTGAGGTTGGGCCCAGCGTGTGTGCCCTCTGGCGTTCTTTCTGGCCAATAACTTGTATCGTTAGCATTTCAAGTGACTGGAACATCTCTGGTGTTCTCAGAACTCCGGCTCTAGGGTCAGAATCTCCTGTTCTGGAGAGCGCCAGGACCACGGGTCTCTGCCTGGCATGATTTGTGATGGCAAAGCTTAGGCAGCAGAAGGTATACAGGCCTTTGGAGACGATTTGCCTCCCAACTGCTCGGTTTTGCAGATTGGCCAACTGAGGTCCAAGAGAGGGATGGCTTGCTCAAAGCCACAGGGTGAATTAGAAACAGAGCTGAGATTCTCTTATAGCTTCTTCCACTCTCTGTCCTGTTTTCTTTCCATCATTCTTTCTTATCTTGCTTCAAAAGCCTCCAGAGACCCTGTTTCCCTAAACTCTAATTCACTGTTGTCTCCTGAGACCCAATAAAAGAGATGCCTCTGGAAAGGAGGACTTTGTCTTAGGACAAAGTCTCGAGCTGGGAGCTATTGGGGGTTGGGCACAGAGACTTTCAGTCCAAAGGCTGGTGGCATCTGGAAGGCCCCTCCATGCCTCTGCTCTGCTCCCCTCCCCTGCAGGAGGGCCAGGCTCACTTGGACTGGCTCCATGCCCTGGGGTGAGCATGTCACGTGTGATCCTTAGAACCCTCCTATGACCCAGGAGGGGTCGTCCCCATTTTCTAGAGGAAGTCATAGGCACAGAGAGCTCTTGGACTTGGCATGAAGTCCTGTCTCCAGGAAGTTGCAGAGTGGAGACTAGAACCAGGACCAGCTGACTTGTGCTGTTTGTTCAGCACTGGTCTGGTCTGCTTTGAGTTTGGCTTCCTCTCGAGTGTCCTTCTGGGTTTTTCTCTAGGACTCCCGTAGGCATGTCAGCCTACTGAAAGCCGGGGGATTTGCAAGAACCACAGGCCAGTGGGCAGAGCCTGAAAAGGTTGCGTTGCTGCTGGTGGTTTGCCTTGAACTCACTGCACAAAGGCCTCTGGGACCTGCAAGAATTGCCTAAGTACGTTGACACACACCGAAATGCAGTCTTGCAAGAGGCTAAGGCCGCTAAATTGTGGGTGATCAGGGGCTGCTTTTGAGCTGCTTGGTGTTGGCACCCTCCTCCCGTCCAGCCGGGCCTGGCCAGGTGTCTACACTTTCACTGTCACTTGAACGTGCTTGGGTGAGGTGCCACAGGCTTGCTCACATGGTGAGCAGATTCTGTGTGGCTCCCAGCCCAGGAGTGCCCCAAGAGGTGCCCTCACCTAATTCCGTGGGGGTGGGGTGGGGAGGCTTTGCCTAGGGTGGAGAGGTCTGTAGCATTTACAGTGACACCCAAAGAGGCCCTGCTCCCCGGCCACCCACCCACTCTAGTTGGGACACAGAATGAGCCTCACCACCCGAGGATACGGGTGGTTGGCTTCAGAGTTACACGGCCCCAAGCCCCTTCTGTGGAACCCCCGTGCCATCGGGCCCCCATGCCTGCTCCTGTGGTGGAGAGCTCTGGCTGCCGCTTTGTTTCTGGCCTGGGGGTCGGTGGGATAACGTGCTGGCAGGAGGGTCAGAGACGCCTGGGTATGGTTCTAACCCTGCCACCAGCCAGCTCTGTGACTTCGGGCAAAGAACCGAATTGTTCTGCCTCTGAGCTTTCCTGTTTGAAAGATGGGGTAATAGTGCCAGTATTACGGGGTGTGGAAGGGGCCCTTTCAGTGTATTAAGTGTTTAACACAGAAAAGAGCGGTCCTGCTTGCCATGGTGACCACAGTGGTGTGCATACCTCATGGTCCAAGGCCGGCCTCCCTTTGGGCTTAGCGGGAATTAGGCCCCATCCTTTGGGAGGGAATTTGATCAGGTCATAAAAGAGAGACAAAGGAGGTTACTCGGAATCTGGAAAGCACCCAGCTGAACTGTCACTCCCAGATGGTTGGCAGCCAGGGACAACAGCCCTGCCCCATGGACCATCTGCCCTAGAGAGATCCAGAGAAGAGGCCCCGTTGGGAGCTGGGTTAAGCTGGCCAGTGTCCTGTCCTGGCTCTTCCACGGGGCTGTCGGGTGAGCTCCCAGACAGGCCACTTCCCCTGTCTGGTCCTCCGTCAGTCTCCTCATCTCTAGAATGACTATCGGCCCCCAAAGTTCCTGCCTGGGGCCAGTGTTCACAGAACCCATGACCTAACATGTGATCCCACCATGCTGCCGGTTCCTCCTGTCTTTCTGATGCAAGTTAACTTTAGTTCTTTCTTTAAAACAGAATGGAACAAACCATGAGCCCTTTTCTTAGTGCCCAGTTGTTGTGAGAGAAGGAAATCTGTGCTTCAGTGGAGGGAGCTGGCCATGACTCAGCCAGAGGTCTTTGGGGGTTGGCGGGGGGGGGGGGGGGGGATGGCAGGATTCTCTCCCTGCCCTCCATGGTGCCAGGTGGTAGGCAGGCTGTCGTGGAAAGCGGCCAGGCAGGGGCGTAGGGAAGGACAAGCCTCCAGGCCCTGTCCTGATCCTAATGCCTCTGTAGGACTTGATGATGGACTTGGGCCACACTGGGCTTTTGCTTGACCCTCATTTGCTCTGAATGCATTTGGAGGAATTAGACCCGGGAGCATGTCTGGGAGGAGAGCCGGAGACCACGGGCAAGGACCACCCTGGTCTTGGAGCCCTGGCGACTCACTCACTTGTGCCTGGTCTGTACCTAACATAGCCAAGTCCTTCTCCAAGTTCTTGGGATGCAACCCTGAGCAAAACAGAAAACATCTCTGGGCCTAAGTGGGAGAGGCACAATAGACAGACATACAGCTCATGTGGTCCACGGGAAGTGCCGTGAAGAAAATCAAGCAGAAAAAAGAGGTCAGGACTGAAAGATGGAGAGCTGTCCACCTCGGGTGGTCTCTGAGGAGGTGAAATGAGGAGACCTGAGTGAAGTGAGGGAGGAAGCCCGAAAGGGACATGGCGGAACATTCTGGGCTGAGGGAAGGGATGAGTTTGGCGAGTTCCAGAAACAGTAACAATGCCAGGCTGGCCCGGAGAGTAGAGTTGCATGAGCCAAAGCCTGGCTGCCTAGGCCCTGGTGGGCCATGGCAAGGAGTTTTATTCTAAGTGTAAAAGGAAGTGAGTTGGAGAGTTTTGAGGAGGGGAGTTACTCGATGTATTTTTTTTTTTTTTCAACGTTTATTTATTTTTGCGACAGAGAGAAACAGAGCATGAACAGGGGAGGGGCAGAGAGAGAGAGGGAGACACAGAATCGGAAACAGGCTCCAGGCTCCGAGCCATCAGCCCAGAGCCCGACGCGGGGCTCGAACTCACGGACCGCGAGATCGTGACCTGGCTGAAGTCGGACACTCAACCGACTGCGCCACCCAGGCGCCCCATCGATGTATGTTTTTAAAGGATTGCTCTAGTTGCTTAGGGACCTGTGAGGAGGCCCCTGCAGGATCCAGACCTGCAGGTGTGGAGCATGGACAGGTAGGAGCAGAGAGGGAGAGAGTGTCCGATGCACTAAGTATTTTGAAGGTGCAACCAACAGAGGGCAGGGTGAATGGGAGTCGGGTAGAAAGAGGCATCAGGCATGAGAGGTGTAGGTTTTCTGATCTAAACAACGGAGTAGGTGGCCGTGGTACCATTTAATGAGAAGGGGAAGAGTTGGCAGGGGCTGGGGTTGGGAGAGCAAAGAGTGTCACCCACCATATGTGGACAAGTCAGGTGGACATAGGGTATTTGACCCGGGAGCCGCTATGGCTGGAGATTGGGATTTATGGGTCAGCTGTGTAGACATGCTATGTCAGGCCATGTGACTTATGGCCTCACCTAGAGGACGCCGGGGAGGGCAAGGAGGCCCAGACTGAGGCCAGCATGTGGATGTTCCTGGAGGAGGACGAGCCAGCAGGGGAGGCTGAGGAGTGACAGCACTACGTGCCCCCAAAGCTGAGCGCCTTAGCGTAGGAAGGAAGGACCAGCTGTGTCTGGTCAGGTCAAATAAAGTGGGGAAAAAAAAAAAAAAAAAAAAAAGACTTGACCTCCAGCTCTGGCAAGAGGGTCAGTCACTGGGGACCTGGCGGAATGGCGGGGAGGGAAGTCTGCAGGATTCAATGGGCAGTGATGGGTCACCTTTGGGCTTGTCTGCCCCTGCAGCATAGATACTGGGGAGGGAAAGGAACTAGTTAATTCCAGCAACTAGTTAATTCAGTGGGAGGACTGAAAAGTAGAAAAACCGGTGTGTGGTATATACAGGACTGTGTGTCGCTCCCTGGAGTGCGACCCCCAGCCGGGCAGGGGGGCTCTGCCGGCAGGCCCCAGAGCTTGAGACGGTGCCCGGCACTGAAGATGTACTCAAGCAATACTAGTTGAATGACGTGGGGCCTAGGCCCTTCTGCACTGCGTGGTGTTTTGATCTTGGCCCTCTTGGGGCCTGTGTTCTGCTTTGTAAAACAGACAGATCAGGTCCAGGCAGGGCATCTTCACAGGGGGCCCACAGACTGCTGTGGGACCCAGCCTCGAGGAGCCTGTGAACTCTCTGAAATTCCATCCAGAATCTTGGGCACGTAAGCATTTTCTGAAGGTGGTCTGTGATTCCAAAGAGGTTGAGACCTCCCGGGGCTTTCTTTAAAGGGCCTCTCCTTCCCACTCCAGCCTCCTGGGGCCAGCAGTGAACATAGGAGGCAGGAGTGTCTTAAAGTGTGAGAATATGCCTCGGAAAGGTGGGTTCTAGACAGACATAGCCCTGTTGTGTATCGTGAGGTAATAATGAATGGCAGCCAGATGCCAACATAAAGTACTTAAGCAGAAAAGTAGGCAGCTTAATTTTCAGAGACCAGGTGTTTTGTTTTATATGGAAAAATCTTCTCTGGTTCAGGAACCTGTGTGGTGCCTGGGGGGTGGGGGGGCTTTTTCTTCGTACACGTGAGGCAGCCTAGCCCCCGTGGGATTGGGGGGTGCTCCCTTTCTGGGGTGAATGCACTGTTTAGCACAGGCCTATTTTAATTCAGTAACGAATACCCAGTAACTAATAACACGGAGCACAGTTGTGCCCCCGGCCTCTGCGTCCCCCACAGCGGTGCCCGGTCCTCTGGAGAGAGGCTCACCTGCTCCGGGGACCTGTGAACGCACCTGGAGAGCTGTCACAGAGGGCGACATCGTCTTCTACACCAGATTGTGCATTGAAATGAGTTGGTGGGCTTTCAGAATGTGGAAGAAACAGGGCAGGGCCCCATGTCTCTGACTGCATAGTTTTTCCAGGACAGACTCTGCTCTGAGATCTTCACCTCTGGTCTCTGGAGCACGGGGGCCACTGGGGTTGAAGTTTGTCCAAATGTTCAGGGAAGGTAGGTGCGGGTTAGCCAGAATGCCTTACCATCTTTTGGCCCCCGGGTGCAGTTCCTGTCATCTGCAGGGACGGAGGGCTTGCCTTACCCCCGTGCCGCCTGCATGGATATGAGCCGGGAGCATCCCTTGACTAGCGGTGTGGACGCTCCTCTAAGAAGCACGTTCATGGTGCTGCTTTTGGACCGAACTAACTCTCTCTCCCTCTCTCCCTCTCTCCCTCCTTTCCCGCCTCCCCGCAGTTGGCTGGAGTTGTCTTCCTTGGAGTCGGACTGTGGGCATGGAGCGAAAAGGTAGGTGTCCCTGTTACTGGGACCCTGGACATCAGGTAGCCCAGACCAGGTTTGTTCAGCTTAAATTGTTCCTTATTCCAGACTCCTTCCCGACAAACATTTCTTGCATGCAGTAATGGTTTGTAGCCATTAATCATCACACAGCCAGCTCTTAGAGATAGTTGTGACGAAAACTCCTGGGGTCCTGTGACTGGCTCTGCTTCCCCATGGTAGGGTCGCTGCTCAAGGCCAGGACTGGGCTGTTTGGGTATTTAAGCTCCATGAGTGTGGGGAGCCCTCTCTCCTGTTCCCAGAAGCCTCAGATGGCCCTGGGGGCTTGTCTGCAGCTGTGTCTAGGGCCAGCCTGGGGCCACCTTCTGCTCTTGTCTGTGCCTCTGGTAGCCAGCAGGTCCCTGAACACAGTTGTGTTTATTCCTGAAGTTCTTGTCCTGAGATCAAGGAGCAGGGCTGTGTTAACACGCCCCCTGGATGCCCTGTGGGGCCGAGGCAGGTCTTTACATACCTGTGAACCTCCTCGCCCTGCCTGTGCAAGAGAGGTGAGGCGGGGAGAGTGGGCTCTTACTGTCAGGAAGGACAGAGGCAGTTGAAGCTTTGGGGGGTGGGGGGGGATGAGACCCGTGAGCTGCAGTACCACTTTCTGCTCCGCGGGTAGGTGTGTGCTTGGGGGGGTTCAAGAGAGCTGGAGAGGATCCTCACTACAGGGAGGACAGAATAGGGGAGAGAGTAGGAGCAAGGTGGACTGGGTCAGGATCCTGCCTGGGAACTAAGGCATCCTCTTGAGGCTCAGGCCCAGAACCCTCTGTTGCTTCAGTGGAACCTCCCTTTGCTTTCTGGAAAGGAGGCAGGGCACTTAGATCTCTGGGCTTTCTTGCCATGGCCTTAGGAACTGAATATGGCCTGCCTTTGGGTTTGGGCATCTTCAAGGTGGCCTGTGAACCCCTAAAGGGCGGGGGCTGAGGTGCAATGTCACTTTGCCCTACTGACAAACCCTGCAAGCCGGTGCAAACCATGACTCCTAGCGCCACCGTGTGGCCACCGCCTGCACAGCAGCAGCTCCCCTGGCCTAGCCCTGAGCAGAGAGGCCTGGCTCCCCCTGCTCTTTTCTTCTTCCTCCTCTGAATCCTGGAGAACTGCTCTGTCCGTTTTGGTTCCCAGTAGCCACATGTGACTGTGTGTATTTAAATTAGTTAAAATGAAACACGAATGAAAATTCGGTTCCTCAGTTCCACTCAGGTGCTCAATAGCATGGGTGACCAGTGGCTACCATTTTGGACAGTGCAGATGTAGGACCCCTCCCATCATCACCAAAGGTTTTGTGGACAGCGCTGCCTTTGTCTGCCTTTGGCGGGTGTTTTCCACAGGAATGTTCATACTGAAGCTGTTTTCATGTCAGGAGAGTGGGCTTCACCCTGAACTGAGTGCAGAGTAAGCTGCCAATGGCCAGAGGCCAAGGTGAGGGTCTGGCCCTAAGGTGCCTTGACCGTAGGCCATAGGGTTCCCCGGCACCCCTTCCCCACTCCAGGTCTGGCATAGGCACCCTGCAAGCTACAAAAAAAGCGTGGGGTCTGCCTGGTAGGAACTCGTAGCCAAGGTGGAGCCCAGGAATGCTCCATGTCAGGGTCCTGGGAGCTAAGGTGGGCAGGGGTCATGCTGCGTGCTCTGGTCTGGCTTTTAATAGGAGGATTGAGCCTTCTAAGATAGGTCCCTGCCCTCATTTTATCTCTGGACACCACCCAGACCCCCAGGGCACCCCTGACTCCCCGAGGCTGATGTTGCCCTGCCTTCTCTGCCTCTTTCAGGGGGTGCTGTCCGACCTCACCAAAGTGACCCGGCTGCACGGAATCGACCCTGTCGTGCTGGTCCTGATGGTGGGCGTGGTGATGTTCACGCTGGGGTTCGCTGGCTGCGTGGGGGCCCTGCGGGAGAACATCTGCCTGCTCAAGTTTGTGAGTGGCCCCAGATACAGGGGTGGGAGAGGGCTGGGAGGTAGGGGTGCAGGCTCTGCTGGGCAAGCTTATACCTTATCTGGTCGGAGGGGGCCCAGCAGTGCGGGCAGGAGGCCACCTTTGGTGTCCACCTAATGGTAAGATTTCAGGGAGCACTCAGATGAGCTAGCTCCTCGTACCTGGAGAAGTTGGGCCGCTCTGGTTTTCAGCTCCTAGAGGCAAGAGATGGCCAAGCGGGGGGCTCCTCTCCCCCTCCCTTGCTTTTTACTTCCCTCAGAAGTTCTAAAGGCATTGTTCGCCGCTCACCTTCGCCCTTCTTGGCTAAGATCAGACGGTGTTGCCAGTAAAGTTAGGAAATCATTTCCCTCCTCCAGGGTGTGTGAATCTGTTGGGATGTGCGATGCAGAATCCTTCATTTCCTGGCAGCACTGCGAGTTACTAAGAATTTGGTTTTATATTTAGATACAAATTCATGTTGAAGTGCATTCAGTTAAAATTAAATAGCACCTGGTGGGGAAAACACCTAATCGTGTTTTGCAATATATTATTTGTCGAAGTGATTAGATCAAGCATCTCTTTCTTGGGCTTAATTTAAGAAGCAGAACACGGTTGGTTTGGTTTTTTTCCCCTAATTTTGTTTTCTATTAAAAATATTGCATTTAGTATCTTCCCTCTGTGTGCATGGAGGCTGGGTTTCGGAGGGCCTTCTGCGTGTGCGAGGGTGCATGCGCGCGTGCGCGGTTGTTTCCCTTCTGTCTTAACTCTGAGACCTTCACCCGCTGTGGCATGAGCTCAGTGTGACCAGTGATGATCATGGCCGGGGGAGTGTGCGCGCGCCGCAGGCCAGAGGTCTGCCTGATGGGAGGGGTGTGGGGCTGCGGTGGACTCTTGCAGGATGCCCCACGGCTGTTGCAGACAGGGGCTCTGTGCTTCTGGAGAAGTCTTGACGCGTGCAGAGTAGGTAGTGGTAACGCCGGCGACTCTGGAGTTGTGAAGACACCTGCCAGGGAACTCAGGTGTCCTGTGTGAGCAGTGTGCTCTCAAGCAAGCCACACGCCCGAGTGAGCCTCAGTTTCCATGTCCCTACAGTGCGGGTGACGGGTTAGATTTCTAGCAACGTGGATGGTTGCGTGTGCGAGGAGAGTGGTCAGGTACTGTGTCTGGGGCTCAGGCTGTGCCCTAAAGGAGCTGCTTGCCTGGTGGAGGAGGTTAGCCACTCGTTTCCGGGATGGGGTTTCCTGCGGGGGAGAGGGAGACTCCTTCCCAGGAAGTGGGTGACACCGTGGCTTGGAGCTGTCTCTTCCCTTCCCTCACCTGACTCTTAGCCATGCTGCAGGGATGTGGGTAGGGGTGCGTTATCTCTGTGTACAGGCAGGGCGGGGTTGCCAGCCCGTAACATGGGATTCCCGGGGCTCCAGCGCCGGTCTCCTGGCGGCAGGCGGTGGCCTTGGGTCTGACGAGGGTTCGCGCGTGGCCTGGAGGCTACAAATGTGATGACTCTCCCACCCTCGTCCCCATGCAGTTCTGTGGCACCATCGTGCTCATCTTCTTCCTGGAGCTGGCTGTGGCCGTGCTGGCCTTCCTCTTCCAGGACTGGGTGCGGGACCGGTTCCGGGAGTTCTTCGAGAGCAACATCAGATCCTACCGGGACGACATTGACCTGCAGAACCTCATTGACTCCCTGCAGAAAGCTGTAAGCACCACCCATGCTGGCCTCCCCAGTAGAGCACGGGCTTCCCACCTATGCCTGCGGTCCAGGCTGGGCTGGGGCGGGGGGCAGTGCAGGGAGGCCCTGGGAGGTGCCACTCCTGCCTCTGGTCGGTTTAGCTTTGCCTGCTCATGGGTGCCTGGCGGCTCAGGCGTGTTCGCAGGGTGCTCGCCCCCATTTGCATCGGGCGGGCAGTCCAGCAGCTCCAGTGGCCACCCTCCCCCAGGGGCCCAGATCTCTCCAGCCCTGGCCTCACAGGCGGCCGCAGGTCCCTAGGCGCTATGGGTACCGAGGGGTGGAGCGTCTCCCCCCACCGGCCCATGACTCACTGTCTGAGGCTATTCCTGTCCCCTTCCTCCCGGGGACCTTTTCCCCTTCCTGTTTAAGAGGGCAGAGCTGCCTGGAGGAAACTCCCCCAGATGGAGAGGAATGTAACCTCCCTGGAATATGTCTCCAGGGGGGTGTCTAAGCTGTCCCAGGCCTTGGCCTTTACTCCATCTGGCATTCAGTCCCCTTGTGTGCAGCCACACCTGGAGGCTTGGACCACAGCCATCCCCACCCTGGGAAGAACCTATTCCCCACGGCCAGGCCTATGTAGGGCTGTTGTTTGATCTGTCTGTGCTCTGCCAGAAAACCTCGCTTCCTCAGGGACTTCGTAAGGAACACTCTGGTTCTGAGAAGAGAATAATCAAGAAAGCATTAAAAATAACCATAGTCTACTCTCACGTTAACTAAGACTTGTTTACCCCCATGTCATGTGTCCTGGGATCCAGCAAAACCCATTGATGTGACCAGAGGCCCTTCCTGTGTTGTAATAGTGGCCTGCGTTCGTCTGCAAGGTCACATCCCAGCCGTTTCCTACTGTCTGTCCCTCACTGTGCGGTGTTGACGTTGTGACATCGCCGCGGGCGTGCCGGTGTCTGTCCCGTGTGCGGGGCACTCTCGCCCTGCACTGGCCTGAAAGACATCGAGGTGGTCGCCCCTGCCGTCCTTGCAAATTCTTGAAAATCAATTATCCGGAGGGATTCGGTACATCACAGAGCTTCCTCACCGTGAAATACACGGTGATCGTTAAAGCAGCTGGAACCACAGCAGAGTGAGGGTGGGGGACATAGGATTTCATCTTAGACATAAAGACAACCAGAATTCCTGGTTGTGTGTGCGTTGCGATCACCGCCACACCCACGTCAGCAATAAGGACACGTGTAAAAACAGAATCTGCTCTCGGTTTGGGATGCCATCGACCTCACCGTGCTGTTTTCCGTATGTTTGGTTTTACGTTTTTTTTAGACGAGTGGGGATGGTCTTTGGGAGAACACCAGATAATGGGGGCTGGGGGGGAGGCGAGGGCAGAGACCCCAGGTCAGGGGCCGACCCCAGTCACAGTTCTGTCCTTGGGAGTAGACGTCCAGCAGCTGTTTTTTTGTAAAGAGGCACACAAAGGAACTAGGGCCAGCTTGGAAATTTCCTTGGGAGGAAGACACACTCACTGCCCACAAGGAGGGATTCCCTCTCTGGCCCCCCCCCCCCGGAGAACTACGGCAGAGGGACTATGGCCTCAGGAGAGTGAGGACTCTGCTCTGGGATGAGGGGAGGTAAGGGGGAAGGTCCAGGGGAGGAGGGTCTGGACCTGAGTGCCGTGCCGAGGTGAGGGGGAGCCAGTCATGCATGTTGGGATCATCGCCAAGGTTTCCTGGTTTCCTTCATAAAGGGCTACTTGGGTCACCGTGCTGGGCATCTCGGTGCATGCAGGAGGTCAGCAGGGCGGGCCTTGATTTCTCTGTGTTACATGGAGGTGCACTTAACCTCTCATGTCTGCTACCCCGTGGGCGGCCACAACCCCAGCTCAGAGCCCGTGATGGCTCTCTGCTTTTGTGATCACAGAACCAGTGCTGCGGTGCCTATGGCCCTGAAGACTGGGACCTCAACGTCTATTTCAATTGCAGCGGCGCCAGCTACAGCCGCGAGAAGTGTGGGGTGCCCTTCTCCTGCTGCGTGCCGGACCCTGCGGTGAGTCGGCCTGCCCGGGGCGTGTGGAGCGGTTCCTGACTCAGTCTGAAGAGAGTGCCCTGCGCTCTGTCCATGCACCACTGCTCTGAAATCCTCTGTGTAAAAGTCCCAGGAGCGTTTTTGCATGGCCCACCTGGCTCTAGTCTTCTGAGTGAGGCAGGAGAAAACCAGTAGTGTCCCTCCCTCGAGGGGCTGTCACTCAGGGTGCCTAGACAAAATGCTACGAGCGTGGTGAGCCCTGGGCCACGCTCCTCACTGTTCTCCGGAGAAAACTTTGCCCAGTGCACGGAAGCCCACGGGGGCGGTGGGCAGTACTCACCATCTGGGGGTGGTGGAGAATTCTCTCCTTTTCTTTCTTCTTCACCTGTTTCCATTCCCTGTCCGTGGCCCTGGTCCCTGGGTTCCAGAAATGGGGGCCCCTGAGGGTGACCTGTGAAGGAGCACCGAATGTTTGCATGAACTGAGCTTGAGAAGAACTGGGTCTTTCACAGCTCTGGATGCACTGGTACTGGGTGCGTGTGCCTGGTACTGGGCCCCGGGGCTCCCAAGCAGGCAGGGCATCCTCGAGACCACATGGCCGACGCCCCCAGCCCAGGAGAGGCTCCGGTGTGCTGAGGTTGCACGGCCAGCACCTGAGGTCTCCAGTGTGACGGTGAAATATTGAGCAAGTGGAACTCTTACCCCTTAGCGCAGGCATTGGCAAACCATGACCCGTGGTCTGGCCTGCTCTGCGTTTTCAGGTGATCTGTGAGCCAGGAATGGTTTCAGCCATTTTCAAATGGTTGAAAATCAATAAAAGCAGGATAATATTTTGTGGCAGGCGAAAGTTGTATGAAATTGAAGTTTCAGTGTCCATAATAAATGAAGTTTTATTGAAAGACGGCCATACGCATTCCTCTATATATCGTCAACATCTTCTTTCCTGCTATGAGAGCAGAGTTGTTGAGTAGTTGCTACGTAGGCGGGTCGGAAATAATGATCTAGCCCTTCACACGTAGTTTGGCAACCTTTGTCCTAGCATGAAAGGTTACTTGGCATCGGGATTGCAGGCCATGAGCTATGGTGGAATTTGTACAGGTGTTTGCTGATATTTGGTTGTGACTTTTCTAGAGCGTTCTACCACTGGCTTCTCAAGAGAACAAAAATGACCAGTGTTTTTCTGCTTTTCTTACAGCAAAAAGTTGTGAACACACAGTGCGGATATGATGTCAGGACCCAGGTGAGTGCCTATGCATACAACTTTGAGTTTGTCAGGTTTATCCCCTATGGTCCAACTTCCTGATTTAGCACAAGTGCAAATTGGAGTGAGGAATCTAGGGGAGGTGCCATCTAAGCTGGGAACCAGCTGAAGAGCCTCCTTCGCTGATGGCAGGACTCACGGGAACGGTGATGGGCATGATGCCAAGCCCCAGCAACCGCGGTCACAAAATCTAGCAGCTGCTGCATGAGGGGAAAGAGATCAGATGAAAGTTTTGGGAACAAACGCTAACATTTGTTAATGGCTCCTTGGAGTCCCAAAAGGTGTCTGTCATATAGGAGTTCGAGCACATGGCTTGGCTTAACTGCCGTGTAGAGGCAGTGGTGATAATAAGGAGGGAGACGGGTCTCAGGGCGGGAGAAAGGCTCAGTCCTCCAGAGCCTTCTTCAGGCCACAGCGGGTGTGCACTTGGATGTGAAGAGAAGGGAGTCTCCCCTTTACCTCCCCCCAGACCTTGCTCAGTGGCCTTTGGTGATATGGATGACTGTTGTTCTGGAGGGTGGATCTGGGGGAGTCCATAGGCACCCCTCCTGTTGGCCTTGGACACTAGGGATGTGTCCCTCCAGGTTGGGAGGTCTGAAGCCCCTTCCACAGTGACCTCCATTGCATAGGGATGGGCCTGTTCCTCACATTGTCAGTTTCAATGCCGCTTGCAGGGGGTCCAGGGTTGTGATAATCAGGTACCACAGACGGTGCCTTGAACAATGGAGATTTGTCTTCTTGGAACTCTGGAGGTTAGAAGTCCAAGATCAAGGTGTGGAAAGGGTTGGTCAGAAGCCTCTCTCCTTTGCTTGTAGGTGGCTGTCTCCTGTGTGTGTCCCCACATGGTCTTCCCTCTGTGTCTTTTGGTGTCCTAATCTCTTTTTATAAGGACACCAGTCATATTGGATTATGGCCCACCCTGATAACTTCATTTCAATGTATTCCACCCCCCCCTGCTTTTTTTCATATGGTATTTGTCTTTCTCTGACATATTTTGCTTAGCATAATACTCTGGCTCCATCCACATTGTTACAAATGGCAAGATTTCATTCTTTTTTATGGCTGAGTAATATTCCAATTATATGGATGTATAGATATACGTATCTGTCTTTTATACATAACTATTTACCTATGTTTTTCCTCAGATCTAGGATTAGGGTTCGGTTTCAGGCCAAAATAATGGTTAGGGTTGGGGTTAGGGACATTGTGAGGGTATGTGCAGTTCAGAGACCTCACCAGATGGTTAGTTTAGGGTTAGGGTTAAGGTAAGGGTTACGAATTATATTACCTCTTTAAACACCCTGTCTCCAAATGCAGTCACATTCTGAGGGCTTGAGGGTTAGGACTTCAATATCTGAATTTTAGGGGGCCACAGGTCAGCCCTTACCACCGCTGAAATGAATGACTTTTCCATCAGCGTTGCTATGGGTGAGGCTGTATGTGGGTGGGTGGGGGTGAGGGTGTGCTGTGTGTGCTGTGGAGACATCCTGTGTGCCTACTGAGCCTCCGCTAGGGGTCAGTATTGGAAGGCACCCCTTTGCTTATGACTGTTCCTGCTGGCTCTGGCTCCAGGAGCCAAGCTTCCCTGGGTGGGGGCCACACCCTGGGAAGCCACGGTCCCCTCCTTCTCTAGCCAACTCCTCTGACTCAGAAGATGCCAAACATCCTTCCAGTTTTCTCTTTAAAGGCGCGTCTTCCTTCTCGGAGCCTTCAGGCCCCTCCCCGCCCTTCTAGTGTGGGCTCTGGAGGGGTGCCAAACCAGTCTGTCTTTCAGTCTGGGGAGGCCCTGACAGGAGTGGGTGCAGGCCACCGCCAGGGAGTCTTCGGTTGGGCAGGGTAAAAAACGCAAACTGCCGGAGGAGGGGGCAGAGACCGAGGCAGGCAGGTGCGTTTCTCCCGGAGAGTTCTGTTTGTCCTTGGCACCCGCCTTGCAGCACCTTGGCTCCCACCGAGCTTCGCCCTGCCCGCGACAGGAGCCCTCTGGGGAGCCGGGGTGGGGACGTCCGGCGTGTGTTGGGCTCAGGTCAGTGGTGTTTCCCTGCAGCTGAAGAGCAAGTGGGACGAGTCCATCTTCACAAAAGGGTGCATCCAGGCACTGGAGGGCTGGCTTCCACGCAATATTTACATCGTGGCCGGTGTCTTTATCGCCATCTCCCTGCTACAGGTGCGTTCTCCCTGCCCTTTGTGGCTTCCTTTGTCCTTGTGTTTGAGCCAGATTTTAGGCCTGGAAAGACTTTGGTGGCCAGGCAGTGAGCAGGCTGGCTCGTGGCTGCCGGGAGAACGGGTGGGGGAAAGCCAAGAACTCAGTGCATCAGAGAAACCAGGAGTTCCCCGGGGTGCCCAGGGCTTGGGAAGAGACGCTGGCAGCTCCCAGGTGGCCTCTGGGGCGGCTGCTGCTCCTGTGTGGAAAGTGCATTGTTTAGAAAATGTTTGGCTCTGACATTGTCATGAAGAGGGTGACTGAAGTGGCCCCGGGGCCGCCAGCTGTCCACACACTCCTTCCTCCTTCATTCCGCGAGTGTGTGTTGAATGATCTCAAAGGGAAGCTTAGACACAGAAGCATCTAGAAGAGGAAAGAACAAATGTACTTGCAAAACAAGCAAAGAAGTCAGACTTCAGAAAGGCTGGCTCATCAAATCCAAACCATAATGAGAATTTAAAGGGGAAATAAAAAGCAACATTCTGAAGGTCTCTGAGTTCACATTCGTCTGTTCCTGGTAGAAAAACAGTCTTCCCGCCTGATTACGCCGGTCACCAAGGTCAGATATCAGCACAGCTAAAATCAGGGAGAACCTTGTTTTTATTATGAAATCCAGCTTTACAGGAAATGTCAAGATTTATTGTTTTGAATCAAATCCAGTCAGGTGGCTCTGTTATTTTAGGTTTAACTTTGGGTACAAAGTGTGTCCCAGCTTATGGGATGTGACGTGCATGTTCGTGTTGGAGGCAGGGTGAACTGTCCGTCTTGCTTCTGTGGTGCCTGCCGTTGACCCCTTCTAGGCCCTTGGGATATAGCAAAGTAGACCTCAGGGCTCCGTTTTTACTGGTGGGCTGGTCTTGTTTTGCCACAGGCCCAATTGTTTGTCTCTCTGCCTCGTCCTGAGCGTCTGCAGAGTGGACGTGGGACTGATGTGCACGGCAGGGCCCGCCTTGCCCTCTGCACCTGCCCGCCCCCATCGGGCCCCACCGCTGACAGCCTCTGCCGGCTTTGCTTTCAGATATTTGGCATCTTCCTGGCGAAGACCTTGATCTCGGACATTGAGGCCGTGAAGGCAGGCCATCACTTCTGAGGGACAGAGGTGAGCAAGCAGAGCTGAGCCACGCCGTGGAGGCCAGAGCCCTTCCCCGTTGTCACCTCCGTGTCCAGAGGGAGGAAGTGGATGCACCCAGCCAGAGCCGGCGCCCTGTCTTCGGCATCAGCGTGACATGACCTCTCTGCTTCTGTTGGCTGGTGCTGAAGACTGAGGGGCCCCCCTCTAACCCGCACAAACTTGTGACTGAGACGCTCTCCCCCCGCCACCACTTGGGGTCTACCCAGAGACGGAGAACGTGTCTTTAAGCGGGGCTGGCGACTGAGGGACAGAAGGCCCCTGTGGCTGTGAAGGGGGCCTGACTCAGTTCTCCTGGAGACCGACTGTGTCTGCGGGGCACCCTGACCGCCCCACTCATGTTATTGGTGCCGGCCCGGAGGGCAGCCATCTGCTGTGAGTGGGACATGGGGGGGGGGGGGGGAGGGGTGGACCAGAAGACACGGACAAGGCTTCTCCCAGCAGCAGAAGGGTGCTGCCTGTAATTGGGGAGGGGAAGGGACACAAGTGGACCGTGCCAGCGGAGCCTGTGGTGTCTGCACGACTCGGGGATGTTTGCAGGATCCTCAGCCACGTTCAAGTAAGCCTGAGCCATGTGTGGACCGGTGCCACGGAGGACCTCCTCTGCCGCCCCTTCCAGGGCAGGAACCGCCCCTCGTCTCAATAGCATTATGCCCAGATGGCACGGGGGCATGGGCAGGGTTCTCCTCTGAGAGTCGGCTCTTCTTTTCTTAAAGCGTGTAAATAGTTTATTTATAGGGATAAGAATGTTCTCACACCATTTCTTCATTTCCTCTGGCATTCCCTCTAAGCAGCCTTACGCGGTGTCTGGGACTGAAGCCATCCCTTTCAGTTCCTTTGAGTGTCTCAAGACCCAACCCCATCAGCTTCTCCTTTTCATCCCTAATGACCCAGGTGCACATGCGCGCTCCCCCTTCCTCCGTGCACCCCCCCAGCACACACGCACCTGTGCCCCTCCCCTGCTTGGCCTCACTGTCTTCTGGTCTTGGTGCTACTGAAACTGTCATCCGGAACTTGAATCCTGACCTCCCCCCCTGCCCGCTGCGAGGCCGAGGAGCCCCAGCCTGAGAGAGCCGGCCCGGAACCTTTGACCAGGGCAGCTTTCGAGGCCACGTGGTCAGGGCCGCTGGCCGGCCTGGCATTTGCCTCCCCCTGGAGTGAATCTAGCCCGGCTCCTGCGCAGAGCCGCAGACCCCAGCCTGCAGCTGTGTAGAAGCTTGGGATGGTTTTTTTTTTTTTTCCTCCCCTAACTTTTGTGATGACCTCCCCCCACTGTCCCCAAACAGGATATCTGTGGTGACCGTGTCTACCCTTCCTGGCAGGGCTATCCTGGGGCTTGCTCTTGGAAATGAAGTCTGTCTGATGTACTGAATGGTTCCCCCCGCCAGGGACAGCTGGGGCATTTGTGCGTCTCTGGGCTACTTTCTAACGCTTCTCTGGATCTCGTGCCCGTTCTGTCCTCATCGTTCAGGGATCGAGTGCTACCTTCACTTACTCGCAGAAGTGTACATGCTAGTGTGGTATATCCTGGTGGGTGTTTGTTGATGATGTTATGATACAGTTTTTTGTTGTTGTTGTTGTTTTTTTTTTTTACAGTTTTCTCTGTAGACTAGAGGAAGAAGGATGCTTGTGTTTTCAGGAAGTGTAATGCTTTTCTTTGACCGCCAAACTCTTTTATGGAATATATCTTTGTATTAATGCTGTTGTCTTGGCTGTTTGTGTTTTGGGTGACATCATGATGGCATTAAGTACCTCTGTGGTAAGCTCGGCTGCTGAGGGAACCAGGGGGATTGGGTGTGGCTAGGCACGACAGGATGGTGGACGGTAAAGCCAGTTTATGGTTGGCACCGTCTGAAATAACTTCCGTCAAGTGATTTTTTTAGATTTTTTTCTAAGGTTTATGTACCTTGAGAGTGTGAGCGAGCACAAGTGGGGGAGGGGCAGGGAGAGAGAGAGAATCCCAAGTGGGTTCCACGCTCTGCGCTGAGCCCACGTGGGGCTCGATCTTACAAACCGATCACGACCTGAGCCAAAATCAAGAGTCAGACACTGAACTGACTGAGCCACCCAGGCACCCTGTGATTTTTTAGATTCTGTGTGCCGCTTTCAGTCATCCTTTGTGTGGAGGTTATAACCGGAATGAGCTGGCCTGTGGCTTGCTTACAGTGAGAGGCAGAGCTTTGACTCTGTAGAGCCAGGAGAAAAAGCATTAGGCTCTCTCTGTGCAGCCCCCTACCGGCAGCACGATCCAGGCAAACGCACTTGGGGACGCTGGGTCGGAATCTGGGCACTGCTGTCCTGGACCCGCTGGCCCGTCTGTGAAGGGTGAGCAGCATTGCCCTCCTGGCCACGTACCTCTGACCCATCCTGCCCTGGGGGAGACGGTGACGCCAGACCCTCGATGCCGGCGCGTGGACACCCAGGAGCGATGGCGCCTGCCATCCCATCTATCCAGGTCGACCTGGCGGCTGGACCCCTTGTGAGTCTCTACAGGTCACAGCCCAGTTCAGGGGGAAGTCTGGCCATGACTTTTCAAAGTTCAGTTTGGTTTTTGACTAGCTTACAAAACTCTTTGGCCATTTCAGCCATCTCCTTGGCCTCAGCGTAGCTGGATGAGAGAAGAGAAAGGAAACCAGGGGAAGTGGTGCATGCGTGGTGGTCTCCAGTGAACTGGAAACGACTTGTACGAAGCCACAGCGCAGCCTCCTGGTCATTCCCCGCACAGCCTACTCACTCCCTGCCCTGCCACGCTGCGTAGAGGCCGGTGTGACCTCTGCACTCCCCCTCTTAACCCCCATATACTCCCACTTTAAGGTTTCCGGGTCTTTCCTTGTCCTTCCTGTGCCCCCTCCTGCTCACACCATTGCAGGACTTCGCTGCGTTATTTTTTTTCCCATCTCATCTCCCTCGCGCACCATTTCTTACATGTTTCCTCATCTCAGAAAGCTTGCCTTGGCCCCCTCGCCTTCCTTCCTTTCCTTCCCCTCCCCACCACTCCCTTCCTTGACTGAAGGCTGCGAGCCCAGGCACCAGACTCCACTGGCCTCTGCGGCTCCCGGCACTCTGGACCAGCCCCTTCTCAACATCCTCCGCTTCTGTGGCCCAGGCTTGCCAGGTCTCTGACCCCCTCCTGCCCATTCTCGTCACACCTCCAGCCAGCCTCGCCTGCCACTGCCCAGCTCACCAGTCTCCGGGCGTTCCCACTACCCAAAGGGCAGGGCTGGGAGCTGAGCAGGAAAACCATCTGTGCTGGTGCGTGGGAAGCCTGTGCTCCGTTTCCCCGCATGAATGACGAAACATTAATGGGTCCTGGAACACAGGAAGTGCTCCGGGTACTTAACAGTTAAAAAACTCATTCAGTCACCAGAACAGCTCTGAGGAAGCCATTTTTGTGCCCGACATGTGAGACTCCGAGAAAGGAGAGTTCCTTTTGAGGATCTGGAAGGTCTGGATTCAGACTCTGGAAACCTGCCCCCCAGAACCCGTACCTATTAAAATAGGCTTGGTGTCTACCAGCCCCGACTTCTGAATGTCTGGCTGAATGTCCGACTCCTGCTGAGCAAAACCACACCAAGGGCAAGCCTGGAAAGGAGCAGTTTCCTGAAGATTGCCCAAACTAGCAGGGCTCTGTCATAGGTCAACAGGCGTTTGGACGAGGCAGGGGAGTGCTCGCTCATGCTTCCACACCTGGATTTGGAAGAATGTGGTGCTCAGCCGTATGCAAGTACAGGTCTTCCAGGTGCTCGGCCCCATCTTGCCCCCGAGGCCCTGGCCATGGGCAGCAGGCTCCCTTCTCTGTAAGGCCAGAGCTGCTCCACCCAGCAGGCCCACAGAGGGCTTTCTGTGCCGGGCAGTGAGGCATCGGACATGGCCTTCTCTCCAAGGGATACTACGTGGGAGCTGCTGCTGGGGTGGTAATGGGCATGCGTGAGTGTAGGCCTCTGCAATCTTAGGGAGCCCGGGGGGAGAGCTTCCCAGAAGAGGAGGCTGGGTCAGAGCCAGCAGAGAAGGGAAGGCCTCAGTCTTGGTAGCTGGGGCCACCTGCTCGCTCCTGGTCAGCAGCACCGGAGCACGGACTGCAGAGGCAGGGAGAAAGGGGAGGTGCTTTGCAGCGGTCCCAGCACCCAAGGCATCCTGCTGTCCTAGGAAGGTCCTGCCCAGACACCAATTGCTTGGCCCTGTCACCTGGAGGTGTGGTGCCTTCAGCTGTACCGGCTGAGTGGAATGGCTGTGTGACCTTCCCGGGTGGGCGTTTCCAGCTCTAGGGTCCCGCCTGGTGTCTGGCCACAGGGTTGTCTGCCCCTAAACTGTGGTGACTTTCCCAAATGATGGATCTTGGTAAAGATGCTTCCACAGGCTTGTGTCTGTTCCTCAAGAGGTTGCTGCCTGGCCTTCCAGGGCTGACTGGGCCTCCTGCAGTTCTCATTCGTCCGGGTGCTCTCTAATCCAGAGAACCGGATACCTTTGGCGCCATTTTGGCTCTTTGGGAACTCAGCGAGACCTGGCGTTTCCTCCTCTGAGGCTGCAGTGGAAAGGTATGTTCATCCTCAGAGTGCTTTTGGGGTCTCCGGGGCGACCCAGGGAAACCCGCAATGGGCGGTGTAGAATAAGGACTGTGGAATAACTTAGAAAAAGTCAAGGCTACCTGTAAGTGGATACTGGCCTGGTGAAGTTACCAATTTTAGAGAGCCCAGCTTTGGAGGAGGAGGAAAATAAAGCAGAACTCACAAAGGTCTGAGACCATTATTTCTTCATTCCGCTTTCTTCCTGTGCTCTGCATCTCGTATTTCCGCAGGGGCTTCAAAGGCATGGCTTAATAACTAGCAAAATAAATGATCACCTTGGACTATACTTTTATCACCTCCCACGACTTTAAAACTAGTCATTGTGTGTGTGTGTGTGTGTGTGTGTGTGTGTGCCACTCTTAAGTACCCTTCCAGAAAATGTTCATGCATGGTCAAGTATCTTTTCTCATACAAATGAGAACCAATTTTATGTAGCATTCACAACTGATTTACCTAATATATCTCAGAAATCTTTGTCCACAAGTGTATGCCCAGCCATGGTGCATTTTCACGGTCGCACTGCCCATCAGGGGACCGCCAGCATGTGAATGAACCTTGCTCTATCCAGGGGAGTAGGTTTACAGTCACAGGTAACAGAAAACCCAGTTCAAACTGGTTTAAACAATGAGGGGAGGTTTTTGGCTCCTGAAGCTGGAAAGTCCAGAGGTGGGGTGAGTTTCGGGGTTGTTTTGATCCAAGTGGCTCAGTGACGCCGACAGGATCTGGTTTCTTTTATTCTCTCCTGTGCCTTCCATGGTGCCCCCATCAGCCAAGGTAGAGGGACGGAAGACCCGTCAGAGACACCCTCGGGCCTTACTGTCATGGGGACACGGTGGTGAAGCCATTGAGGGAAGGCCCCCCCATCCCCACCCCGGGACCCCCTCAACTTGTCCTTCCCACTTAAACCATCTGGCCGGGCGACAGACTCCTGTGGAAGGGGGTGAGCATGGAGGAGGCCGCCAACAGTCATGACGCTTCTGTGGGTAGATGTTTTAGTTGGTGTGGTATTTTGTTACTACAAGGGCTTATAAAAACTCTATGGTATTTTGTTGTTAGAATAACTTCCTAGAAGGGTTTGCAAGAAAAACATGTTTTTAAAGGAGCTTTCCAGGGAGGTGGACTAACATTGTAATGATAGGGTCTGGGGGCTGGGGCATGCCAGCATGGTCCTGGCTCTGGGTCAGGGGGGTAGATGGAAGGGGGGTGATTGATGTCTCTCCAAGGACTCCTCCCAGTAAGTAGCCTGTGGCCTTACAACAGCACAAGCTCCACGGAGAGGCCAAGCAAGAGGGGCAAGGGAGCCCTAGGCATCCGTCTTTGCCTCGGGAGATGGCTGGTCGTGTGGGAAGTGTTCGTTTTTGGCTGGCATCCTTGTTAAGTGAGGACAAGCACTCAGATTCAGTGCTGTCCCTGAGGTTGCACAGGGAGGGAGCTGCAGAGTCTGGGCAGACACGAGCCTGGCACCTGGCCAGCCTGGCTGAAGCTCTAGGACATGACCTGACGCTTGCGGAGTCGAGGGGCAGCAGCATCTCACTGAATGCCCCGGTTCCTCGGGACAGGGCTTCCGGGTCCAGACAGCTCGCTGCCTGGTTGCTGCCCCCTGGCGGCTCGGTGGCTCGTGCTCCTGGAGAAGGGCGGTACCCACGCTGGGTGCCGCCTGCTGCTTGGCCACTTCCCCAGAGGCAGGTACGTGCCCGGGGCAAAGCCAAGATCCGTGGGGAAGGAAGAGGGGGAGGTCTTGGCTCTGTGGGCATGCATCCCCAGTGGAGACAGGGATGAGTTCCTCCATCTCCCCTGTCTGCCAGGTAATAAAACCAAAGCCATTACGTGAGAGGAGGGGAAATCCTGGACCTGGATTCCTTTGGGTTAGGACCTGTGCTGTGGCAGGAAGAGGCCTGAGCCTGAGTTTGAGTGTGGGCTCAAAAAAACCGCACTAAAACTTAATGCCTTGGTTTCTTCATTTGAGAAGTAGAGATGACTGCCTTCATGTCACAGGGTGTCCGGGAATATTCAGTTAATTACTGAAGAGCCGTGACTCCCCAGCCACCTCCTGTTCACTGGCCATGTGGCTTTGGGCAAGTCACTTAACCTCCTTGGGCCCTTTTTTTCGTAAATGAGGATAATAATACCCCCACACGGGGCTGCCTTGGGGATTAGATGAGGCAGGTAGAGGGTTTTAACATAGGTCCGGATTACTCAGTGTGTGGCTCCAAAATTACTGCTGACAAGATTATCGAAGGGCAGTTGCCGTAGCGGCCAGTGCACCCCCGCCCCCACCCCCCAGGCTGAGCTGCCTGTCCTGTCTCGTCCTGCCGACCCTCTGTCCTGTCAGCAACTAGGCTTGGAGGGCCGTAGGGAGACTCAGCAGGCATTTGGAGGTTAAGGTCTGTTTGCTTCCTGTGCATACAGGTGTGCATACAGGGTGGGGGAGGAGAGGGTGTTGCTTCTTGCCTGGAGTGTGCGTTCTTCTGGAAACCACAACTCCAGAAGTCCCTGGAGCCCCCCAGAGGAAGCAGAGCGGCCCTCCCCCTCATAGGGACCGGGGCCCCACGGGAGAGTCAGCCTAGCGGCGCAGCCTGCCCTCAGGGGGCCCAGGAGGGATGACGTGGGCAGAAAGGGGTTCGAGGAGCTTGGGATGGGAACCAGGACAGGGCCCGGAAGCAGTCCTTGCAGGGGATAAAGCCACACACACGGCAGGACGTCGCGTTTGGATGGGCTGGACCCCATCTGGTCCTGCTCTGGTAAGAACAGACACCCAGGGAAACTCTGGGGCCCGCCGAGGCCTCAGAGCGAGTGCCTGAGGCCAGGAGGCCATCTGTGTCCCCTCCACCTCTGACACGTGAGGGTGTTCTTCCACGTGGTGGGGCAGCCTCAGCAGGATGGAAACCAGGAGCCAGGGAGAAGGGATGTGGCTGTGCATGTAAGTCAAGTGCATGGGCCCCTGCTCTGCTTGCTCCCAGGAGATCTTTGCGTCAAAAAACATTCGGCAGCCCTCACCCTCCCTGCCCAGCTGATTCAGCCTCTCTGTGCCTCTGCAAGGCCAGGACTGCCGGCCCCTGATGGTTGTTGGGACGCAGCCATTCATCTGTCTGTGGGGACTGGGCCCAGGTCTTGTGTTTTCTTGTAGTTTTAGATCCTTTTTTTTTTCCCCCCAGCTTTCTAAAATCACAGCTGTTGTCCTATATGGAAAGAGATGGAGTGGCCTCTAGGAAGGACTTTGCACCCTGTCCCTGGAGGTATGCGAGCCCAGGCTGGATACCTACCTCCTGGTAGGGGTGATACGGGTGGGACTGAGAATGGGTTTTGTGCTGCATGGACCACCACCAGTCTTCCCATCTCTGAGAGAGGCGGTGGTCTTTAGTGTGCCTTTTGCTAGAGATAATCCCCCCCCCCAAAAGCATTACTTATATAATATTACATATGCACGTATCAAAAATTGTATTTAAACGAGGAAGCTGGTAAGATTAACAGTTCGAAAGAGAAATCACATAGATCTATATGGAGTAAAGGAATTTTGGGGTTGGCTTTTCTTGGGCCTCATTCTCCTACATACAGTTAGGCACGTCCGTAGACAAGAAGTACTTTGTGTTAACTCATAACTTAGTTGTAAAGCAGCTCAAAGGTAATGAAAGCCTAGAATCAAATAACTGGACGACTGTGCTCTAAACAAGGCAGGGATTTCCGCCACAGATGCCCAGAATCTTTTTTTCCTCATTCCAAAAAAGATTTCCTTGCACCTCTTGTCTTTCTGGCACAGCTCGCTTTTGAAAATAGGACCTGGGCAGGGAATCCAAAGGAGCCAATCTCTCGCTGTGAGAAATGGATTCTGGGGGTTAGAGCATCTCCTACATGCCCTAGTAAAGGTCAGCCACTGTGGGAGGCGTCCTGGGGGCACGGGTTGCCCTCTCAGCGATGGCTGGCTGGCTGGCTGGCTCAGGTCCTCAGGCCATGTCTGCTGCCCTGAGAGCCTACGCGTCAGCAAAGCTGCTTTAGCCCGTCTCCCCGGCCACTCCTGCAGACACATCGGGAGCCACGTCCAAAACTGAATTTGTCTTCTTCCCCCAGGACTGAGTCCCACCCACACCCCAAACTGTTCTCCACTTTCCCCCATCTCAGCTGAGGGCCCCGCCACCCACCCAGCAGCCAAATCCAAGAGGGTGGGCATCACCTGGGTTCTGAGCATGCCATCAGCTCCCCTGCAGTCAACAGAACGCCAGCCAAGGTGAGCTGTCGTACAAGAAACCCCTCCTCTGACCAGGAGGCCATCTTCGATGCTTCACTCCCTGGAACAACCACCGTGGCGGATTTCAGTGTCTTTCTCCCTTTTTTTTTCTTCTGCACAATTCCTGGGACTCCTCTCGTTTGTAAGGTGTACATTTGAGTCTCTTTTCAAGCATAACTGCATTTTGAAGTGAGTTTACCTCCCTTCCCTGTGCATCTCAAAGTGATTCTAGGAAGCTGCAGGGGGTGGGCGGGCCCTGGTGGTATTCTGGATTAAAAGAGAATCTGTAACGGATGCTCCGTAATGGATCAGCAGGGCAGCACAGCGCTAATGGAGGAGCCGGGAACCGGTCCCTTGTCCTCAGTGAACTGGGGATCTTACTTCCACCGCAGCTTAGGCAATGGTGCTGGGGTTCTCAAGGTGTGGTCCCTCGACCAACGGCTGTGGTATCACTTGGGAACCTGTCAAAAGTGCACATTCTGTGGTCCCACTCCAGGCCTGTGGAGTCAGAAACTCGGGAATGGCACTCTAATCTTTAAAAAGAAAAAATTTTTTTTGATGTTGGTTTATTTTTAAAGAGAAAGTGCACGCACACAAGCAGGGGAGGGGCAGAGAGAGAGGGAGACACAATGGGAAGCAGGCTCCAGGCTCTGAGCTGGCAGCACAGAGCCTGACGTGGGGCTCAAACCCACGAGCTGCGAGATCATGACCCGAGCCGAAGTCGGACGCTCAACCGACTGAGCCACCCAGGCGCCCCTCCAGTAATCTTTTTAACCAGTCCTTGGGTGATGCTAATGCATGCTCAGGTTTGAGGACCATTGCACGAGGGTAGAGTCAGAAGATACTAGCCACGAGAGCAAGCATCTCCTGAACTTTGGTGACTTTGAAAGATAAGTATCCTTTGGAGTATCTCTGGTCGGCTGGTGGGGGGTGGGGGGGAAGAGGGTGAGGAGGGAGGGAGGGAGGGGGAATCTTAGGAGTGAAGCCCGAGTGGCCTGCACACCACCTGTGTTCGCATGCCATTGGCCAGAACTCAGATGCCACATTGAATTACGAAGGGCTGGTAAAGGGGCGCCTGGGTGGCTCAGTCCATTGAGCATCTGACTCTTGATTTCTGCTCAGGTCATGATCCTAGAGTTGTGGGATTGAGTCCCTACATCTGTCTCTATGCTGAGCGTAGAGCCTGCTTGGGATTTTTCTCTCTCCCTTCCTCTGCCCCTCTCCCCTACTCACACTTACACACACACTCTAAAATAAAAAATTAAAAGATTATAAGCAAAACAAACAAGGGGCTGGCAAAACTCTAGCCTCATGCCCAGGAAGAAGAGGAAGGACACCGGTGGTCTGTGTCCCAAGTCCCACCGCCTGGGGCAATGAAGACCAGAACTGGATTTCCTGACTTCCAGAATCTCCCTTTGCAAGGAACCGAGGGCCTTGCCCAGCTCACCGCCTCTGCTGAGCCACCTCACTGCTCATCGGCCTGGAGGCTGTGGGCACCTCACCATGCTGGGCAGGTGCGTGGGCTCCACAGGGCCCAAGATGTGGCCTGGGAGCAGATCAGGGGGGTCACGTGGCACACTGAGCTCTTGGTGCCCTCCGGGTTGACCCCTGGGGAGGTGTGGGCACAGCTGCATGGCCCTCGAGAGACTGTCCAACTCAGGACAAGAGCCCGGCGTGTGGGCCGGGAGGAGAGGAACACGTTATGGGCTCAGCACGATGGGTTTAAGTCTTGGATCCACTGGCAAGACCTAGACCTAGACCAGAAAGCTGTTTGGCCTAGACCAGAAAGCTGACCTTGGGGTAAGACAATTTCCTGCTTCCTCATCTTGCTCGGAGAGGTAAAGGAGATAGGGTAGGAAAGCGCGTGGCACAGTCCAGTGGGCGTGCAGGAAATCTTAGCAGCCCTTCCCTTCTCTGAGGAGGGCATGGGGCCTGAGGGTGGGTGGGGTGGGGGCTCAGGGTTCCCTGGGGAGAGCCTCGCCGGGAGTTCTAAGCTGCTTGCGAGGCAAGCACACACTGCTTCTCTTCACGGGTCAGGGCGGTCTCGGGGCCTGGTGTGGCTGGGCCTGTGATTTGGATGTGGCTGTGTCTGCAGCTGAGAGGTGCCCCAGGCAGTACTGACAGACTGTGTGGTCTTTAGCAGGCACCAGGGGACCTTGGGAGGGCTTTGTGGGCAGCTGCCCGAAGTGTAAGTCTGTTTGCCATCTGGGGCTCCAGAGTTGTCTCTTGCCCTTTGAGTTAATAAGAGCCAGTCCCGGGCCGTGACTTAACCGATCTGTTATTTTTGTGCCGAGTGGCCTCGTTCCAGGGGAATTTGGATGGAGCGGAGTGTTTCCTAATTAGCAGGACTGGGGCTTTAGGAGAGATTTAGGGGGCAGGGGTGCAGGCGAGTGTAGGTCATCCGTCTGTCAGATGGCAGGTGCAGAGGTAGCAGCTGGCTCGATACCTTCTCCACCCTGAGGACTCAGAGTGTCCGGCTCCACGAGCTGTGTGCGGGCATGAGGGACTCGGCCTCCTCTGGAAACTGCCACTTTCTCTGCTGCGTCACCGGATTCCTGGAGGGAGACAGAGGAAGTCGGACTGGGGCTGCGTTCAGAGAGGGAGCTGGGGTCTGGGAGGACTTCCTGTGAGAAGTGGACTTTCGGGAAGAGCCCTCGCAGAGGCTCTGCCCCGGGTGCCTCCCCTTCCTGACGTCCTGTCCTGTCCACCTCTGAAGCATCCTTGGCAAGACAAAAGCAGAGGCAGCCAAGCCTCTGGGGTGGTCAGGACACATGGGTTGCAGGGACCTCACCTCAAGCAAAGTTAAGCAAAAGGAGGGGTTTATTGGTTCCCAGGGCAGAGAGGGACAGTGGGACATTCCCAGACAGAGAGAGAGGGAGTGGGGCCTTGGGGGCCTGGACGGGACTTCACATGGCCAGGGTGTTCCCTCCGTCAGCATCTCTGCTTCTCCCCGCATGCTGACCCTGTGCTCTCCTGCTGCACACAGACCTTCTCCGCTGTGGGGAAACAGGAAGACTAGCGGCCCCAAGTCAGAACTGTGCTGGAAAGTCAGCCCATTTCTCCCAGTGTGGGGATATCAGTCCCAGGCCCGAGTCACACGTGGGTCTGGGACTCAGGACTTTTCCTTGACACCACAAGGGGTCTGGGGCAGCTCGCTGGGCGGACAGCGTTAGCTGCCACGGCTCTCCACAGCCACCTAATATTTTGATTCCCCAATTTAGTGAAGAGCCAGGTCCCAGATTAAGGAATGGGAGACAGAGCTCACATGGTCACCTCCCGTGTGCCTGGCCGACTCTGACGTGACTCCCCTTACGTGTTTAGTGCTGACAGACGCCCCATGTGGCGCCCTGATCACTTCCACATACGCAGAAGAGGAAAATGAGTCGTGGAAATGAGAGGCAGTGCCCCAGAGGTCAGGCCTGGCCGGCTGCGAGCCTGGGCTCGGCTGCCGTAATTATCAATGTGTGATTGTGTCTATACTGTTGTCTTTTTGTTTCCCAATGTCAGCGTGGGTGTCCTTGCCCTTCAGAGGTACTCAGATCCTCCCAATTCCATGATGGAGAAAGCCCCAAGCCCCTCCCCGTGATTTCAGCTAATGCCAGGGACCCACGCTCCCATGTGCCTCCAACTCCTGTGCCCCTTAGCAGTCTCTGTTTTGTCCCTCCTGTGTCCTGACAGAATTGGATAAAGGTTAAGGGTTCTTTGGTCTATTTTGTTTTTCCCGTAAAAATCTCCTCATGGCAAGCCTTTTGAGGATTCAGTCGTTTTGGTGATGATTTGAGACACGGTGGTCCACAGCCTGGGGTTGTGTGGCCGTCTGCCTCTTTCCTTCCCCTGTCATCTCTGCTCCTGCGGAACCTGAAGTCTGGCCTGTGTTACGTGCAGCCGCTCGGCTCACCCCAGCGCGGCCTCCCAAGTGTGCGAACGAGACCTGGCAAGGTTTCCACCTTGGGTTTTTCCTTTCAACTGGACCTGCTTAGTCTCCTCTTAGAAGGCAGTAAGGGTTAAAATATTCTTTTCCTCCTTCATAAAACTGAGACCATACTACCCATGCTACTTTACGACCTGCTTTCTGCCTTAGCAGCACATAACGAGCACCCTTGTGCGTCAACAAATATTCTCAGTGGCAGTTCTGTCCTATAGATCTGCCATGATTTGCTGATCCAAACCTTATATATTGAACCCATCAATGACGTTGAACTGTTTCCTCTTGTGACTAATGCTGCGGTCATTACTCTTATGTATGCCACAGAACCCCCAGAGTTCATGACCACTGAGGGATGTCCTGGTAGGATCCCAGGTAACAGACAAGGATCTAGCTGATTAATTATTCCTGGTCTAATTAATTATTCCCTCCCCCCATTATTAGCTGCCATTTTGATTGTGTACTAAATAATTATGTATATATTTGGATATGTGTCTGGGCTTTCCCACTTCAATCTGCCTGTTCGTACGTCAGAACAGAGATATTTGCTTGATAAGTTTGAATTGGGCAGTGCAGAGTTCAGTATGCCTCTGTGTTTTCTAGGCTGTTCTCATCTATTCACTCTTTTGTTTAACTTGGGAATTATTGTATCAAGCTTCTCCCCCACTTCGCAATTGATTTCCAGAGCTGGCCTGAAATTGTATGACATGTGTAAATTGATATTGCATTCGTTACACATTGCTGCATAACAAAATACCCCAAAGTTGGGGAGCTTAAAACAACACGTATGTATCTCATACCCTTTCTGAGGGTCAGGAATCTAGCAACAACGTAGCTGGGTGATTCTGGTGAGGTGGCAGTGAAAGTGCAGGACCCGGCTGCAGCCTCTCCTACCCAGATCTCCCTGCCAACCTCGCTCACGTGACTGCTGGTGGGAGACTGCAGTTCCTTACCACGTGGGGCTCACAAGGCTGCCCCAAAGTGGTGAGAGAAAGAGAACCCGAAGGGGAAGCAGAATGTCCTTTATACCCTAATGTCAAAAGTGACAGATCACCATTCTGGTGGTTTCTAGTGATGGCACAGACCAGCGCTGACATATGTGGGGTCATATGTCAAATGCTATGGGGTCATATGCAATCCAAGGTCACGAATACCAGGAAGCAGGGAGTCATTGGGAGCCACACTGGAGGCCAACTGACACGGATGAATTAGACATTTTCTGGCAGTATAGCCCCAGAAATCTTAGGCATATCCTCAAGGAGGAGTTTTACTTTTCCTCATATGGGTCCCCACCTACATGTCAAGTCCGTTTGTCAAATCCATGCCAGCATCTCATCTCTGGTTCTTACTGTGAATGGGATCTTTTTCACATTGTATTTTCTAAGTAGTTGTTGCACTTCTCAGGGACACTTTTACTAGAGGAGTTAAAAGTCGGTTTTCATGGCCACAATTTTTCAGTGGCGCTTAGCTGGTGACAAGGCAGAAACGACTGTAGACTTTCACTGAGCCCTTGGATTGCAAAACTGAGACCAAGTTGAGATCCTAAGTGTGCTCTTGGAAGCAGCTTCCCCAAGTGTCTGTGCCAGGGGAGGTGAGTAGAATAGGAGAACCCTCCTGGGTTCTTACGTGGTCCTTACGTGGTGGCTGTGCCCAGGCTTTCCCGAGGCTAAGATGATGGGATTCTCTGGCCATCGCTTGACTCTGCCTTCAAGGGACCATGTGATTAGGGCATGGGGGGACAGCCAGGGCAGGTGGCCTATAGCAATCAGTCTACCTAATGCCCCATAGATTTAGCCAATCTGCTCATGTCTCCTACGTCCAAGTCTCCAGCAACCTCCCTTCAGAGTGCTGTTCTGGACACCTCCCCAGGATTTGCACAGGCTGTAATCAGTTCTACCTTGTAAGTTCCTTCCTTCATTCTCTTTTCCTTATTTTATTAAATTAAACATTTTGTTTTTGAGAGACAGAGACAGAGCATGAACAGGGGAGGGGCAGAGAGAGGGAGACACAGAATCAGAAGCAGGCTCTGGGGCCCTGAGCTGTCGGCACAGAGCCCGACGCGGGGCTCGAACCCACAAACTGAGCAATCGTGACCTGAGCCGAAGTTGGATGCTTAACTGACTGAGCTACCCAGGCGTCCCCATTCTCTCTTTTCCAATAGATATTTATCTAGCACCTGGTGCATGCTAAGCAGTAATAGAGGCACTGAGGGCTATCTAATAGGTAGAGATAAAAACACAAAATAAGTAAAATGGTATTTTGCAAAGTAAGTAATAAGGGAAAAAAAAAACTGAGTTGAATGAAAGACGAGCAAGAGTACAGAGGAGTTAAAAGTTTGAGCAAAGAGGTGAAGGAGGTGAATGAGCCCTTGTGGCTTCCGGGCAGAAGGAAGAACCCGGGGTAAGGCCCTGAGGAGGAGGCATGCCTGGTGTGTTTGTGGAAAGTGGGGGAGGCCAGCGGAAGGAGAGGGGTGGGAGGGCTAATCTGGGGGTGGGGTGTGGAGAGGCAGATCCTGGAGGGCCTGGTGGGCCCCTATAAGGACTTGGGCGTGGACTCTGAGTAAAATGGGAGCCAGCGCGAGGCTCTGAGCAGAGAATGCCACGATCTGATTTAAATTTGAAAAGGACTTTAAGCAGATGCAGAGATGACCTGATAGGCTCTGGGACAAGAAATATCTCCCAAGTCTTCCCTCCTTAGTCCCCACTGGCAGCTCCCGTACAGTCCTTATCACGTCTCTCCTAGACTTTGGCCAAAGTCCGCTGACTATCCTCCCTGCCCTCCTGCTCTCCAGACTCCTCTCCGCACCAGCACCAGAGCTGAGAAAATGCCTCCAAGTGGTTTAGGGGCTTGGGAACCTCTGGTGACATGAGCAGTTTACCAATCCCCGCGCTGTAGCCTTCCTGGCCAGAGAGCTCTGGCTTTGCCTCCGCTCTGCCCTGCGGGTGGGGGCGGGTGTGGAGGCCAATGTTTTGGAACCACATTTTAGGACTTTTGAAATACATTTAGTTTCAGGCATCTATCTTACTTAAAACAATACAGAATGGTCTATAGCGGCCTCCCTTCCCCTTCCAAGAAGAAAGCAAGAAACCACGTGTGTGTTCCATATTTTTCCTTTGTTTACACAAAAGTAATCACATACAGAATTGAAACAATGGATTTCGCTGTGCACAGTGTTCTGCGGTTCACCTTTTCGTTTTATCTGCCGTGGACATCTTCTCTCGCCAAAGCGGACATCCTCGACCCATCCTTTGTGACAGGTGTAGTGTTCTGTACTGGGGAGACCCCACCCCATAGAGGGACATTCGGGTGGTTTCCAGTCCCTTGCACGGCGTTGCTTGCGTGTACTCCCGCCCCAGAAGGAATTGCGTTAGGATGCAATATTAAACACATCACATCGGCCAATGACCAAAGAAAACAAAGTAAGGGCAGCTGAAAAGCATCAGACAACTGTAGACCCGGGGGCCCCTCGCCTCGTTTTTAGTCGCCAGTACTCCTTTCGTTTGCGCGGCCCCTGCCCCTGGGGTAGCGGCCATTGACAGCCACCGTGTCCCCGCTTCACGGCGTCGGGGGTGGGGGAGGGATGCCCCTCCACCCAGATCCCGGCGTCACCTCGCTCCGGGTACCCTGGGCTCCCAGCCAGGCTGGCTCCCGGGCTGCTCGCGGCGCCCACACCGGCCGCAAGGGGGCGCTCCAGGCCGGGCCGAGCGGCGTCCTCCGCCGGGGAGGGGGCTGGTGGGAGGTGGCGCGGTGCGGGCCGAGCGGCTCCCACCAGCTCCTGGCGAGCGGGTCTTTCCAGAAAGCCGATCCCGTGGCGCCGGGGCTGCGCTCGGAGGCTCGGCCTGCCGCCCCACCGAGCCGGGATTGCCTCGGAGCACCGTGCCCCCTGCGGCACGAGACGGGGCTCTAGCGGGGGTCATTCCTTCCGGCCGCCACCCACCCTCTCCTGGCAGGGTGGCCGCCTCGAGGACGCCATCAGATCCACCCCACCGGAGGCGCACTCGCAGCCAGCCCTTTCCTGCTCTGCGTACTTCCCCCTCCCCCCGCCCCCCGCTCTCGTTGTAGGAGCCTGCCCTCCCCCCTACCCGAAGAAAGAAGGAGGCTGCCAGCAGGAGGCTGGACTCTCTTCGTGCCCCTGTCCCCCTTGTCCCTGCTCTGGACTCCGCGCTCCCACCCAGCCCCGGCTAGGGCGGGGAGAGCTGTGCCCCAGGCAAGGGAAGGCTGTCGGTGTAAGAAACCGAGGGAACCAGGACACAGGTGGGGGAATGGCCGGAATGTCTGCGCCGGGAGGACAGAGAAGAGGGCGGGGTGGGAGCCCAGGGCTCTGCGTGGCCAGAGCCTCTGCGTGGAGGCCGCCAGGTCGGGGTCACACTGCAGCAAGCCGGCTAGACCTGAGGGCGGGGCAGCCTGGCCCTTCGCACTTGCTTTTGACCCTGTGGCTTGAAGCTCATCCCAACAGCTTAATTATTCTGTTGTGTGTTAACCTAGCAGAGGGAGAAGAGGACCCACTCACACCTGCGTTCCGTCACCCTTGGGTGTCTGATCCACCTTTGGTCCTCTGGGGGGAGGAAAGGGGACATGAAGGTCACCAGTCCTACCAGCCCCCGGTGCCAGACCCTGTTCTGTTGTTTTCTCCTGGTGGGGTAACATTTTTAAGCCATCGAAAGAGTCACAGTTGCCGGTGGATGTCAAATTTGAAAACTGGGTAGAGTCCCAAGGTGGCAACTCGTGGATTGGGTAGCCATAGGCAGGTTACTTACCTTCTGAAGCCCAGCTACCTTGTGGGAATACAGGGTCTGGGGGCCCAGTCCTACCCCCTGGTAGGACACCCACTCTGTCCAGGGTGCTTCTGATTCAGGGCTCCGAGAAAACACCGTACCATTCTGTTCAGTGATCTCCAGACACCTGCGACAAACAAAAAGATCAATGACAGCAACCCAAACTGACCCCTGGAGGCACACGCATGGCTTTAGGACCTCATCCTAGGGAAGCAGAGAGGAAGTTGGCCTCCTTTGTGTCCTTGAATTCCATGGGAAAGCCCCTTTCTTGTCCCTGTCGATTTTTTTTTTTTTGTCTTGCTGGGCTCTAACACAGTTAGAAGGCAGAGTTTTAAACGCATTACCTCAGGATGCCACATGTCCTGGAAAAGAAGGTTGGCAAGGTGGAGCAGGCAGAGGGAGAGGCTGAGGAGCCTAGAAACTCCTGGCTGGCTCCTCTGGCCTGTTTGAAGTTGGCTCAAAAGACATGGAATTAGTAGGCAGAGCTGCCCCCTCCTCCTTTTACCGCGGAGGAGAGATCAGTTCCTGGCTGGCCCAGGGCAGTGTCATCGATACAGCTGGTGTCATCGTTACCTTCCACTAACAGATCACTCGACACCTGTCCACCTGTCGGCCCAGGCAGGGCCGGTCCGGGCGATGCCCTGCAGAGCCGGAGGCTTTGACCCTCCCCATTGTCCCTGAACCCCAGGGGAGCCCGAGACACAAGCGCTGCTGGGATGCGGCAGTTGGTGACCCATCAGAAGGACTAGGTTGCTCCGGGTGCCTGTCCCACCCCCCCTTCAGGGTCCCTGCTGCCTCTTGGCTTCCTGCTGCCTGGCCCCTGTTGCTGTTCTGGGCAGAGGCGATGAGTTTGGCACTGGCTGGGAGCTGAGGCAGAATGACGATGCTGCACAGAGAAGGGGGCCCCCCGAGTGGCCCCAGAGTGAGGAGCCAGGGGTGAGGAGTAGCCTGGGGTACCCCGCCTGGCAGGGCTTCCCTGGCTGGCCACCCTTCTGGTGTGTGCACCCCAGGTGACACCATGCTGCAGCAGATCCTACATGACATGTACATCGACCCCGAACTCCTCACCGAGCTCAGCGATGTGCAGAAGCACATCCTCTTCTACAAAATGCGAGAGGAGCAGCTGAGGCGCTGGAGGGAGCGCGAGGCTTGGGAGGCCCTGGCCGAGGCAGAGGACCTCAGGCCCCCGAAAGTCAAGCGAGGTATGTGGCTGGGAGTCACCGAGGGGTCACCGCCTGGCCTCCCAGGAGGTGGAAAAGCTCCTGATGCCAGGCTGCGTTCTTTAAAACGAGCATTAGTGTGCTGAGGGCTGGGGACTTGAAATCCTTGTCCTGTGAGTGTCTGGCCCTATTCACCCGGCCTCTGTGTTTTGACCAGGTCTGCGAGGCTCCAAGGCTGCAGAGGGGGCTCCCTGGAGCCCCTGATAGGGTTGGGGAGTGGGGACTTGCTCTGTCTTGTTGTGGGAGGCCTAAGTTCTGGGAAGACACAGTTGGGATCTCGGTTTGGGCTCAGACGTCGCTCCGTAATTGCCTGGTGAGGGAGAGGGCATATTCTTGACCTTCCCAGTGGTTCTAGGATGGAGGGCCACACAGTTCCTCCCTCCCTCAGCTGGGGCCGGCACAGCGCACCCTGCCTGTCCTCCCCATTTTCGCGTGAGAGGATGCTTGGGTTGTGCCTCGAGCCTTGCTCGGCATCTGGAGAGAGGGTGTCAGGGAATGTCCCACACACAGAATGACACACAGCCCCAAATGGCAGTAGCAGCGGCAGAGAAGAAATAGGAGCCCAACCTGCCTTTCGCGTGGCTTCTATGTGGTCATGCGCCCGTGGACCGGTGCCCCTGTGATGAAGATACACGTGAGGTTGTCGGGGTGCTGAGGCTCGGGACAGAACTTGGGGGTCCTGCTGGGGATGGTACTCTCTGTGGACGCCGCACTTTGTGGTTTGCCAAGCCCCTTCATCTCCTCTCTCATTCGCTCCCCACCCCCAAACCCTCCCCCTTGACCTCCATACTGTTCAGCAGAGTGAAGCGTAGACTTGATCTGTTTAAAGTTTTCAATCCAGGACCGAGTCCAGCATCTGGACTGGGCATGCAGGCCCCTTGGTGGCCTGGCTCCTTCTCTCCACTCCAGGCTCCCTGCTGGACAGTCCTTGTCACGTGCCACAGGCCACGCTCCTACCCATGGGGACACGCTTGCTCTCCCGAGCCTCTGTCTTAGCACAAGGAGTTCTTCCTGTTAGAAATGCCCCCCTACCTTCAGCCTCCGGACAAACTCCTCCAGGACGAGTCCCCACCCACTGGAGTCTTTAGGGGATGCTCCTTGTGCAGGGAAGAACTTGTTCCTCTGCAGGAGTGTAGCGCCCGGCCCTGCCCGAGAACTCGACACACTGTCTATCCTTTATCATCTGCTTGCCTGGCTCTCCCAGGGGTCCCGAAGCCACTGGAGCATGAGAGCAGGCTGCATTCTGTCTTCCATCCTTGGGTCTAACAGAGAGCTGGCACGCAGTTAAATCCCTGTTTTGGACCCCAAGGGGGAGAGCTCTGAGTTGGCTGCGCCTGGCTGGTACCCAGGCCCGGGCCTTCCGGACCGGGCTGCGCTGGCAGCTGCTGTCACTAGCTGGTGACGAGGACAGGCTGCCTTTCCAGCCCCACCCGGCCTGAGCCCTGGGGCCTCACACCGTCTGCAGGCTGGCTCTTCTGGGAGGAAGACAGATGCCCAAAAATTTAACTGCAAAAACATTTTTATGGCAATTTGTCACACACTGACATCTACATTTTCGTGTGTAAATTATACATTAAACTCATTTGGGTTTCTGGTGCAGAAGACTCTTTTCCGGGTAATTAATTTTCTGATTTATAAAGAATGGAGAAGAGGAGGAAACACACTGAGGACTGGGTGTATTCCAGGTCAGGATCTCGTTCGACACACGGTGTCCGCTTCCTGTTCTGGGATCATGATGAAGGGTTCAACAAACCCGCATCTGATCTGTATCATACATTTATCAGATGCCTGCCCGCACTGAATGCTCCCCTAGCCCTGTGACCTCGTTTCAGATGGGGAAGCCACGGCTCACAGAAGTGACTCAATCCATCCATAGTCACCGAAATGCTAAGAAGTGGAGTTGAGAAGAACATCCCTTGACTTTGGCCTTGGGTCTGGGGACTGATGTCCATTCATTCACTTCCTTTTTGTTTTTTTAATTTTAATTTTTTAAAAATGTTTATTTATTGAGAAAGACAGAGCGAGCGAGCATGGGGGAGGGGCGGGGGGGGGGGACACAGAATCTGAAGCAGGCTTCAAGCTCTGAGCTGTCAGCACAGACCTGGACTTGGGGCTTGAACTCACGAACCGTGAGATCATGACCTGGGCTGACGTCGGATGCTCAACGGACTGAGCCACCCAGGTGCCCCCTCCATTCATTTGCTTCTGAACTCAGACTTTAATTCAACAAATGATCTGTGCATGCATTCATTTGTTCATTCATGTAAGTGAATAAGTGAATACTTATTCATTCACTTGTGCAACGCAACTAAGTGCTGACTTTGGTGAACCGCATAGAGCTTTGGCCCTTGAGACTGGGGGTGGACAGATCACAGGGAACACAGCAGACTGGTATGCCAGGAGTGAGGCCTGGGGCACAGCAGCTGCATGGTGGCTCAGGGCAGGAGTAAGTGGGGACATGTTCCACTGGCTGGATCTTTTCCTTACCTCCACTCCCCGCCCCCACGTGTCCTGAGGGAAGCATCTGCTATGCTGCATCGAGGTGCGTGCCCCTTGGGGATCCCTGAGCACAACTTACCCGGTACCTGATGAGTCTAGATGATGCCTTGCCTGCTCCTGCCCATTGCCCCAGTCCTGTCTTGTCCCCTAAGGCCTCCCTCCCACCATCTCTTTTCTGGGGACACTTCCCAGCTCCTAGCAGACCTGACCTTGCTGTTTGTAGGGCTCAGGCCCTGTAGGGCGGGGCCGGGTGTGGTGCTCCCTGTCCCTGAGAACTTTTCCACTATCCGGTTGTGCCTGGAGAGGGGGGTAGTAAACACTGGTGATACGGATCATTCTAGTTTACAGAACCTCGGGGGGGTTTTATCCTTGAACACACCCTCGGGGGGTGTGATCCTTGAACACACCTTTGGGGACCACACGGAAATGAGCTGGGGTAACAGTGACGGTCATGGCTGTGCACACATCACTCCCCTGACCACGCAGGCACGTTTTTTTGTTTGTTGGTTTTCACTTCATACTTTGGTGAGAATCTTCCGATGTTCTGCCCCGTTGTGGAAGATACAGACCCTCAGCTTCGATCCTTTATACCATCATATTTGCTGTTTTGTCCCATTTCTGAGAAAATCCGAAGTCTGACAGGGCTCTGGCAAGGCATGCTGTAACACTAGGTGCCTGTTAGATTTAAACCAAGCCCTTCCGATGTTACCATGACCTTCACCCTGTCTTCCCCTGTTAAGGGCCCTTTCTCCACAAAAGCCCATGCCACACGTCAGGGGTTGTAGAGCCTCACAACCTCCGGCCCCTTCCGTGCTTGCTCGGTCACCCCGTGTTTTAGGCTTGAAGCTGGGTGTTGCCTGGGACAAGGACTCAGGAGACACGTGGTCGCACTGCCGCCATGATCCAGGAAGCTTCCCCACCTGGACCTGTCCGTTCTGCTGTGACCGACAGTTTGTGTCGGTGTTCAAGTGCTTCCTCTATATCCATCTGGACGTCCTTTGTCTGGGAACCAGGTGTCTTCCCCCCCCCCCCCCCACCTCCTTTCTGCCTGCTTCTTGAATGTGGCCGACCCTGGCCACCCTGGGAACTGAGCCTGCGTGCTCATGGAAGGGGCAGTTCTCACCACGTGGCCAGCTCCGTGCCAGAGAGCCCCACATCTTCCTGTGTCGGCTCACTGGTCTGCTCCAGCCCCCTCTGCCTCATCCCCCGCCACTGAGATCGTCCTAGGCCCACCTCTCTCTGTTGGCTTAGCCTGGGCAGCAACCAGGAGCAGCTCTAGAACACCCTCCTCAGCATCCTCCCTGCGTCTCAGAATTAAGCCACTCCTGCTGCACATCTGCCCCGGCCTCGGTGGCCCACGTGGGCCTGGTCCAGGCCCCGATGACAGCTGTGTGACACGCTCCTTTTCATGGGACATCTGCCTTCTCCCTGTTTCCTGGGAACCATCTGGTAACCATGGCAACCTCGCCTGCTAGGCCTGGGCCCTCCTAGCCTCAGTGAGTTCCCTCCCCCCTGACCCCCATGGAAATGTCGACCTTGAAAACCAGCCCTGCCTGGAACCCTGTACTTTCCTGCAGATGTTCCCCGCATGGCCATGTTCCGGGTGGTCCCCTTGCTTCACGCTCACTCCTGGCCACCCTTTCTCCGCACAGCAGCCAAAGAAATTTTGCAATACCTGATTAGCTCATTCATCTTCCCGCCGCAGTGGCTTCCAATACGAAGAAAATAGAACGCTTCTTGCTGGCCTCTGCCCCCTCTCCAACCTAATCTCCACGCATCTGTGTCCCTCTTCGGGGAATGCTCTCTCCCCAGATCCTCACGAGGCTGAGTGCTTCCCCGATCACCCACTCTCCACGAGTCCCATCCCCATCTCTCTCTCTTACGACACCCTGCCTAATTTTCTCTACAGAACCTGCCGCATCTACAGATATCGTTTTTTTTTTTTTTTAATTGTGGTGAATTACACACAACATAAAATGTACCATTTTAACGTGTCCGTTTCAGTGACAGTACATTCAAAATGTTGTGCAACCACCGCCTTCATCGAGCTCCAGAACATTTTCATCCCAGAACGGAAACCCTTTATCGATGGATGAAGCACTCACCCCCCCATCCCCTCCTCCCCTCAGCCCTTGGCACCCCCTGGTCGGCTTTCTCTCTCTATGGATTTGCTGCCTTCTTTTTTTTCCTTACGTTTCTGTTTGCTTGTTCATGGTTTGTCTCCTCCGTTAACCTGAAAGCGCCGTGAGGCCACGGACGTTGCTGGCTTTGGTGCCGGCATCTGGACGTGGCTGGGGACATGGGCGCATAGCTTGCACATGTGCTGTGTCACAAGAGCTGGACCAGACGGACGGGTGCTAAAGGGTCTCTTTTTTGAATGGAAACCTGTGCGCTCTGCGGTGTGACCTCTCCTCTAGAAGTTGAGAATCTTCAGTGCAAGTATGAAAGTCACAATATACTTGTGTTTGAGGATAGGTGATAGGAGCTGAAATATGATCTATAATAACATAGAAGTAATGGCAATTCTGTCACCTTTTCTCAGACTTAGAACTCACTTCAGTTTCGTTCCTTGTTTTAGGTTTTTGACTTAGATTTTAGTTTGACCAATATGACCTTTTCTGTCTTTGCATCTTCTTAGTGTGTATTTGCCTCCATCTGTTGTTTTTTTTCCCCTCCAGCCTTTTGGTACCCTTTTGTTTTAAGAGAGCCTATTGGTAAATGTATATGAAATAGCATATGCCATTTCAAAACTTATTTTTGGAGAGTGCCTGGCTGGCTCAGTCAGTGGAGCGTGTGACTCTTGATCTCAAGGTTGTAAGTTCGAGCCTCACATTTGGCATAGAGATTACTAAAATAAATAAATAAATAAATATTTATTATATTATATTATAAATAAATATTTATTTATTTATTTAAAATAAATAAATAAATATTTTTATTTATTTTAAATAAAAATATGTATTTATTTTAAATAAATAAATATATATTTATTTTAAATAAATAAATATAAAAAAACTTATTTAAAAAAATGTACTTGAACCCATTTTATCTATCTTTATCAGGGCTAAAGCATTTTGTCCTGAAGATGAGAAATATAAGGACTTTAAAATACTTTTCTTCATGATTTTCTTGGTATAATCAAGAATTTTATTTATTTATTTATTTATTTATTTATTTATTTATTATTTTTGGAAAAAGTTTTTAGAGAGAGGTCGGGGAAGAGTGGTAATGAGGAAGAGAGAGAGAATCCCAAGCAGGCTCCACACTCAGTGCAGAGCCCAACGTGGGGCTTGATCCTACGATCCTGGGATCATGACCCATGACCTGAGCTGAAACCAAGAGTGGGATGCTCAATGGACTGAGCCACCCAGGCTCCTCTAATCAAGAATTTGAGATGGATTTTATTTGCCTTATTTATTATTTCACGATTTACATTTTAGGCTTACAATAGGAGTTTCTTAATCGAATCATAATAACTAATTATTTGGACATTACGTCCACTCAGTAGCTGTGTCATTACTCCCTACATGTTTTTTCCCTCTGAGGGGAAAGCGATCAATGTTTTATTCCCCCTTTGCCCCATGGCACAAGTGATTTGAGCAAGCCAGCAGCACACCCCAACCATGGGGATTCTCAGCACGTCACACAGAAGTCACTAAACATCCATCAACTGATGAATGGATAAAGAAATTGTGGTTTATATACACAACGGAATACTACGTGGCAATGAGAAAGAATGAAACATGGCCTTTTGTAGCAACGTGGGTGGAACTGGAGAGTGTGATGCTAAGTGAAATAAGCCATACAGAGAAAGACAGATACCATATGTTTTCACTCTTATGTGGATCCTGAGAAACTTCACAGAAGTCCATGGGGGAGGGGAAGAAAATAAAAAAGAGGTTAGAGAGGGAGAGAGCCAAAGCATAAGAGACTCTTAAAAACTGAGAATAAACTGCGGGTTGATAGGGGGTAGGAGGGAGGGGAAAGTGGGTGATGGGCATTGAGGAGGACACCTGTTGGGATGAGCACTGGGTGTTGTATGGAAACCAATTTGACAATAAATTTCATATTAAAAAAAAAAGAAGTCACTCAATATCAAGGGAAACCCACGCTTGACACTGACTTCTGCTGCATCCTGTTCTTGCTCACATAATGTGGTGGGACCCCATTGATCTTGGCATGCTGACTTCCTTCAACTTCCTTCTTGAATTTTTCTGTTAGGTCCAACAGTTTTTCAGTTGACGTGGGAGGCGATGACCACATAGGATCACTGGAGAGAGGGTGCCCCGGGTTTCTGAACTGTAGTCGGAGCTGTTGCTCATGGCCTCTTTCCTGGGTACCAGGGACAGAGTGTCTAGGGCAGCACTGTGGGAAGAGGGCGTTGGGGAGACCATTGACAGACTCTCCCCTTTGGATCTCACAGCACCAGATTACCTGCCATTTGTGCCCATTCCTTTTGTTAAGAAAATGTTTCCCGTCGATATGTAAATTTTCAAGGAACAATTCTGGGGAGGGGAATGTTTGATGGTTTTTTTTGGTAGAATATATGTGATGAGGAGAGAAGAGGTGTCTGGGGGTGGGGCAGGGTGTCCAGCCTGCGGGGGACACTAGTTAGTGCCGTGTAAACAAGAGGCAGAAAGTCCCTTGTGCCAAGATAATTGGTAAATTGGGGCTGAGTGTGAGTCTGAGGGGTCAGTTCGGGTAGCAGATGAGCAGTGGGGGTGCTACAAGCCTCTTAGGGAGCCCTGAAGTCAGGCAAGAGGAACGTCATGAGAAGCGTGTGTATGGTGACCCAGAGCTGTCCACCTGAGCCCGGAAAGGCGTCCTAGCACCCATGACCTGTAAGGTTGGCACCTGCAGCCCTCGGGGTATATTTGGGGGCAGGCGGACCATGTTCATTCTTCTAGATTTTCACCCTTGAAGGGACACTCCATTAGCTCGTTTTCTGCGGTGCCCGGGGTGGGGGGTGGGGTGGGAACAACAGTCACCAGTCAGTTCTTCACACTTTGGTTGGGTTGACGTTATATTCTAGCATGGTAGAATGGAACCAGGTCAGCTGGGTTTTCATCTTGGTTCTCTTTTGACCTTTGAAAGTCACCTGCTCCAGGGGAATAACAACCCTTTCTCAACAGTCGTTGGGAGGATTCACAAAGCTTCTTCGACAAATGAGAAAAGCTTCTGCCGCCGTGTCGGGCACCTAATTATACTCCTCACCTTCTTTTCCTCCCCTTACCCCTCCCCCCCCCCCCCCCCCCCCGCCCCCCGGCTCCGATGGCAGCTCCTCTTGGAACTGGCTCAGCCTTTTCCTGGTGCTCCACCACTAGACCGAGGGTAGGGACCAGCTGCCTCACGGCCCGGCCAACCTCAGTTTTTCTGGAGTCTCAGCCATAGGGAGGTGCTGCCTTGGCCGTGCCTGTCAAATCATCACCCCTTGTGTGGTTTTATTTTGCAGGATAAATGAGAGGAAATGCAGTTATTTTATTCTTGGTTCTTGGGATGCTGATAAACACCTTTCCTACGGATCAGGCAAAGACCTCAGACGTCGTATTATAGTGCATGCGGGACTAGTCTGCGGGGAATCGCTGTTGTCTGCTGATAGCTGGAGGCACAGCATTGTGTGGCCTGGGACCATCCCGGCTGTGACTGTGTGGCTGGGCATGGGGCCTTGTCCTGGGCAAGGCAGTGGGAAAAAAAGCTAGGGGTCTCTGAGAGCCGTGTGTGCATGTGTGTGGGTGTGGGAATGGTATTCATGTTGCTGGTACTTTGGGGTGGGGGAGCGCTGGGGCCAGGCTTTTCTGTTCCACCTGCCTGAACGGTGACACCCAGCACGGGCCTTCCACCGGTAGGTGCTCTATCCAGGCTTGTGGACTTGACTAACGGGGCCCCACTTTCTGGCTTTCTAGCCCCATGTCCTGCCGGCACGCGGCAGACAGAAAGGTGGGACAGCTGTGCTGGTGAGTGAGCTCCTAGTGGAGATGCCACACTGCCTCCCCGCAGCTCAGTTCCTCATCTGCAATGGGGGAGGGGTTTCCGAGTGGCCGCGAGGATGCCGGAGCCACCGGGCAAAGTTTCGAGCCAACTCTGCTTGCACAGCACTGGCTGGGGGCCTCTGGTTCCTTTGCAGCTCCCCGCCTTGGCCCCTTTCCTTCCTGCCTTTCCCCAAGCCTGGAGATACGGTGCTGACTGAGGCAGCTCCATCTGGCAAATGGCGCCGGGGTCCATGGCCCTCCCGTCTCTAGTGGTAGCACTTTTAGAAAGGGAAAAGCCCAACATCACGAGTAAATCACGCCAGTGCAAATTGAAACAATGAGATGGGCAAATGTCAAAGAAATTTGACAGTGGTAATGTTGATGAGGATCCAGGAAAAGAGATATTCTCTCTTACATGGCTGGAGGGACGTATAAAGAGGGACAGAGTGCTTGTCCTTTTCCATTATTTCTGTTGGTTCCCGAGGAGCTTGGGCCCACTGGGATGGGGCAGATAACGAAGACCAATGCCTGGAGCCATGCAGCCGGCCAGCGGTCAGTGGCCCAGCAGAGAACTTGACTTTCTGGGTAGGTCCCTGCCCTTTCCTGGCTGCTGCCAAAACTCAGGGGCTTTGAGCAGACGGAGTTTGGCTCTGCTCTGGATGGAGGGAAGCCCCTGTCCTGCCTGTTGAAAGGGGGATGCCTGGCCAGCTGCTCAGGTTTAATTTCTCTCCCCTTGCATCAGGGGCGGCCATGCTTGCCCCCTCCCTGCTTCCCCTTCCGGGTTGGAGGTCAGCAGGGACACTTTCTGAGAAAGGCCACCAGCTGCTTATCTCCCGACTCCCTGTAACCCGACCCCAGGTCTCAGCTCCAGCTCAGAGTAACAGGTTGCAGACGGCTGCCTGTCCCTCAACTAATCTCTCCGGGCGGCTAGCATTACTGCTTTCCAGGTTTTTCTCACATAAAAATTAACAAAGCTTCTTAGGGTTTTCCCACTTGGAACTGGATTTTGCATTCGACTTTGGGGCCTAAATTCCTTGAGGGCATTTTCATACCTATTTCTCCCATGTTCTTGTAAAATTACCTGACCTTAGTTAGGCCTTAGTTATTTTTACCCTATCATTTCACAGATGTGTTTATTTTCTGGCCACCAGGGTTGGGTTCTTGCAGCTGGGCTCTGTGAGATGCTAAACATTTTGGACGTCGGGTCCGTGCCCCCGGTACTTGTGCACCCCCTTCCTTTTACAAATCAAGTTATTTTGTGCCTCAGATGTTGTTCTAGATAAAAATTCATGGCTGACAAGGAACAGAAGTAAGACTGGGGTCCAGAGACCTCCCTAGCACATTGGCTGGGCTGTGTCAGTACTGAGGGGAGGTGGGGTTGAAGGTGGGGCATTAAGGATTTCCCAGTGACGATGACACCAAGTCCTAACATACATGGGGCATTATGGTCTTGGTGGAAGTTCTTGGATTTGCCCCTTATTCTTCTCACAGCAGGGGGCAAGCCTTCTGAAAGAATGTGGCCTGGAGCCTGGGGCCGGGGGTGGGGGGGGTCGACTTCAGGAGCCATTTTACACTCACAAGCTGAAAGCGAGTTTGTGTGTGTGGGTTTAGTGTGAACTGACTTCAAGTGCGTCGCTGACCCAGTTCTGAATACGGCATAAAGCAGCCTGATTATTGATGACGTACCTTATGCCCACACCATGCCGACCTTCTTTCACGTCACTTGTGCCGGAAGTGGTACGGCGGCCACAGGGCCTGAGTTCAGCAGCTCTGACCAATGTCTAACGGCAGGTGTCTTCCACTTATTAATTTCACCTCAGCAGGTTATTCAAGCCTTCCTGAGCCTCAGTTTCTTTTTACGTACATTGGGGGTGATGGCAATAGGACCTGTATCAGAGGTCTGTGGGCAAGATGAAACGAGCTGCTCCCAGTACCTGATAAACATTAGCAAAAGCACATTTCTCACCTCGTGGAGCTCTTTTCTGTTTGTTTGTATGTTTTTCCCAGAAGATTAAAGTTCACAGCTTAGGATAAAAAGCACCTGTATAAAGAGAACGCACCAGCTATTGGGGCAGCCACCTCCGTGTAGGATTCATTGAAAGGCACCATTTCATCAGAAGTGGCCCTACCCTTCGGAGATATCTGTATATCTCTCAGTCTGTCTATCTATCTATTTAGATTTATTTTAAGGAATTGGCTACTGACTGTGGGATTGGCAGGCCTGTCATATCTGTAGGGCACACGGGCAGGCTGGAAACTCAGGCAGGATTTCTATGTTCCAGTCTTGAGGCAGAATTCCTTCTTCTTGGGGAAACCTGTTTTTTGCTCTTAAGGCTTTAAACTGATTGGGTGAGGTCTACTCACATTATATACGGAGAGTAATCTGCTTTACTTAAGTCAACCAATTGTAAATGGTAATCACATCTACAAAAAAAACTTCACAGAAACGCCTAGACTAGTACTTTACCAAACAGTTGGGCACATGGCCTATCCATGTCGTCATATAAAATTAACCATCACAGCTTATAATTGATTCTACCCACATGTTGTAAACACCTACTGTGTGCATCTACTGTGAGAGATGCTAGAAGTCCTCCATGTGGCTGCGGTGGCCAGACACTTTGGTAAGGACGTGCTGGGTAAAGGGGGATCCTTGCAAGCTACCCCTCAGGATCCAAGAATGGCAAGTACGATCTGGAATCAGAAAGCTGTCTGTAGCCAGAGTTGTTTTTCTCCTGGGTTCTTGGTGTTTTTTCTGCACACTTGCTCCTACAGACCACCTCCCAGTGCTACTCATCTGTGGATGCAACCCTTCTAATGCTATCCCAGGTCTGAATTCTAGGTGGCCTTCCACTTCCAAGATCTGTTATCATCAAATGACCGCACCCTTTTTGTCTTAGTTTAGATTCCTTTCAGTGGGCGTCTGATTGGCCCAGCTCTGGTTCACATCTGTGAGCTAAGAAGCTGGGGTCATGGAGTAGGTAAGGCTGCTGCTTTTCAGAGTGGTGAGCTATGGAAGGCAGAGCCAGAAGGGAAGTTGGATATTATGGGTAAACTTGTAATATCTCTGCTTAGGGTAAACCTTCTTGTCTTGGTTGACCCAGTCTTTATTGTTTTAAAAGTGAAACTTCTGCATCTTGGGAATCTCCTTTGTTCCAGGCAAACTGGGACTGTTGGCCATCCTATCTCTGGTACATCTTTTCTATTTGGAGGGGCAGGGGGATATGATATTACCTTTTCCACTCCTTGACAGGTAGAACATGGGCATATATAGAGGGTAAAGTAAGGTTCCACGTTCTATTTTCTGAGAAGAAAATTCTTTCTCCATTGAGTTACTTTGGCCCTCTTGTTGAAAAGTATTTGACCATGTATGTGTGGGTCTATTTCTGGACTCTGTTCTGTTTCACTGATGCACACACCTACCCTTACACAAATATCACACTATCTATAGTTTCATAGTAAATCTTGAAACTATAATTTTGTAGTAAATCTTGAGACTGAATTGTTTTGAGTCACACTTTGTTCTTTTTCAACATTGTTTTAGTTATGCCAGGACTTTTGCTTCTCCACATAAATTTTAGAATCAGCTTGTCAATTTCTATAAAAAGCTTACTAGGAATTTTAGATTGCATTGGACATGTAGACCAATTTGGGGTGAGTTGACCTATTGATACAGTTGTCTTCCAATTCATGAAAAAGGTATGGTGCTCCATTTATTTAGGTCTTCTATTTCTCTCAGCAATGTTTTGTAGATTGGAGAACACATTTTGTTAAATTTATCTCTACTTCATGTTTTTTGATGCTATGGTACATGGTATTTTAAAATTTAATTTTTACTTGTTTGTTGATAAGATAATTTTCTGTGACTTTGCTAAAATCACCTATTAGTTCACATAGTTTTTTCTTTTGTAGATTCTTTAAGATTTTATATGTAGATGATCATATCATATGCAAATAGAAACAATTTTATTTCTTCCTTTCCAATATGTGTACATTTAAATTTTCTTTTTCTTGCCTTATTACATTGGTTAGGCTCTTAGTACAATGTTGAATAAATGTAGTGAGTGCAGACAACCTTGCTTTGTTCCCAGTCTTAGGGGAGGAATTTCAATCTTTGATCCTTACATATAATGTTAACCAAAGATTTTTCCTAGATATACTTTATTAGGGTCAAGAACTTTTCCATTATTACTATTTTGCTCAGAATTTTTATTAGGAATGGACATTGGTTATATCAAAAGTTTTTTGTGAATCTGTTGAGATAATTATAGCTGTTTCTTTTTCAGTCTGCTCATATGACAAATTACTTTGATTGACTTTTGAATGTTGAATCGACCTTGAATTCTGGGATAAATCCTGTATGGTCATGATACATTATCCTTTTTATATATTTCTGAATGCAATTGGCTAATACTTTGTTAAAAATCTAAAAACTGTTTCTGTAAGGGATATTGGTCCATAGTTTTCTTTTTCTTTAAAATTTTTTTAATATTTATTTATTTTTGAGAGAGAGAGAGAGAGAGAGAGAGAGAGAGAGAGAGAGAGAGAGAGAATGAGTGGGGGAGGGGAAGAGAGAGAGGGAGACACAGAATCCAAAACAGGGTCCAGGTTCTGAGCTGTCAGCACAGAGCCTGATGCAGAGCTTGAACTCATGAACTGCGAGATCATGACCTGAGCTGAAGTTGGATGCATAACCGACTGAACTACCCAAGTGCCCCGCTCTATAGTTTTCTTGTAGTATCTTTAGTTTATTATCAGGATAATGTTGACCCCATAAAAATGAGTTGAAAAATATTCTCTCTTCCATTTTCTGGAAGAGTTTGTGTAGAATTGATATTATTTCTTCCTTAAATGTTTGGTAGAATTCTCTAGTAATTTGTTCTGGGCCCACGTTTTTGTTGTGGGCAGATTTTAAAGTACAAATTCAAATTTGCTTTAATAGACACAATATTTCTTGAGTGAACTTTGGTATTTTATGTCTCTCAAAGAATTTGTGTATTTAATCTAAGTTACCAGACTATCGGCATTAAGTTCTTTATAAATTCTTTTGTCTGCAGGATCTGCAGTGATGACCCCTCCTTCATGCCTGATATTGGTAAATTGTGTATTTTCTTGCTATTTTGATCAGTCTAGTGAAAAATTTATTACTTTTACTAATGGTTTCAAAGAACCAATTTCTAGTTCATTCATTGTTTTCTGTTTTATTGATTTCTATTATCTTTATTATTTCTTTCTTTTATTTTTGGATTTAGCTTGTTCTTTATTTTCTAGTTTATTAATGTGGAAGCTTAGACTATTGTTTTAAGGTGCTTCTTTTTTTAAAAATATAAACATTCAGTGCTATAGATTTCTCTCAATGTACTGCTTTAGCTATGTCCCATGGGTTTTACATATATTTTCATTTTCTTCAATTAAAATATTTTCTAATTCACCTTGTGATTTCCTCTTTTATCCATGAGTTGTTTAGAATTATACTGTTTCATTATTATTAAAAAAAATGTATTTTAGAGACAGGGAGAGCATGCAAGCAGGGGAGAGGGTCAGAGGGAGGGAGAGAGAATCTTAAGCGCGTGGAGCTTAGATCCGCATGGAGCCTGACACAGGGCTGGATCCCATGACCCTGGGATCATGACCTGAGCTGAAACCAGGAGTCAGATGCTCAACTGACTGAGCTACCTGGGCACCCCTAGAACTATATTGTTTTATTTCTGAATATTTGAAGGGATTTTTTTCCAGACATCTTTCTGTCATCAATTTCTAGATTGATTCCACTGTGGTCAGAGTATATACCATACATGATTTCAAACATTTTAAATTTGTTGAGTTTTTTTTTTTTTTTAATGGGTGAGAATATGATCTGTCTTTAGTGAGTGTTCTACGTGCACTTGAAAAAGAAAGAGCTCTGCTGTAGTGTGGAGTATTCTATAAATGTCAATTAGGTTAAAAGTTGGTTGATAGTGTTGTTTGGACCTTCTTTACCCTGATTTTTCCCCCCTACTTATCTTATAAATTACCAGGAGAGAATTTTTCTTAAAAAACTTTATTGAGATATAATTCATGCACGATGCAACTCAGTTATGTAAAGTGTATGATTAAATCACTTTAAAAAAAATTTTTTTAACGTTTATTCATTTTTGAGACAGAGAGAGACAGAGCATGAATGGGGGAAGGTCAGAGAGAGAGGGAGACACAGAATCTGAAACAGGCTCCAGGCTCCGAGCTGTCAGCACAGAGCCCGATGTGAGGCTCGAACTCACGGACCGCGAGATCATGACCTGAGCCGAAGTCGGATGCCCAACCAACTGAGCCACCCAGGCGCCCCCGCTTAAATCACTTTTAGTAAATTCACCAATATGTGCAACCACGACCACTGTCAATTTTAGAATATTTTCATTACCTTAAGAAAGCCCCGTACACTTTAACTATTACTCCCCTAGGTCCTTTTCTTCCTTCCCCAGTTCTTGGCAATCACTAATCTACTTTATGCCTCTATAATTTCTCTGTTCTGGATTTTGATACGAATGGAATCATGTAATATGTGGACTTGTGCGGCTGGCTTCTTGCACTTAGCATGATGTTTTCAAGGTCCATCAATACTGTAGCATTCCTTTTTGTGGCTGAATAATATTCCATTGCTCAAATGTGCATTTAAAAAAACAATCTGTCCATCTCTTAATGGACAGTTGGGCTGTTTTCACCTTTTTGCTATTATGAATCATACTTCTATAAACATTCATGCACAAGTTTTTGTGCGCACGTATGTTTTCATTTCTCTTAGGTGTGCACCTAGGATTGGAATTGCTGGTTAAACCTTATGTTTAACCATCTGAAGAACTACCAGCCTGTTTTCCAAAAGAGTTGCACCATTTTACATTCCCACCAGCCGTATGAGAATTCCAATTTCGCCACATCCTCAACGACCCTTGCTATTATCTATGTCTTTTTATTAAAGCTGTCCTGGTGGGTATGAAATAATAGGTCGTTGTGATTTTGATTTTGATTTCTTTTATGAGTAACAATGTTGAGCATTTTTTCTTGTGCTTATTGACCACAATATCTTCTTTGAAGGAATGTCTGTTTAGATACTTTGCCCATTTTTTGACTGGGTTGGCTTTTACTATTGAGTTGCAAGAATTTTTATACACTCTAGGTACAAGTTCCTTATCAGATTTAAAAATATCTCCTCCCACTCCTGGGTTGCCTTTTTACTTTCTTGATGGTGCCTTTTGCAACATGAATGCTTTAAATTTCAATGAAGTCTAATTTTATTTATATATATCTAGTTCTTGTTATTGCTGTTTGTGTTTTTGGTACCATATCTAAGAAACCATTGTCTAATTTAAGGTCATGATGGGGCGCCTGGGTGGCTCAGTCGGTTGAGCATCTGACTCTTGATCTTGGCTCAGGTCCTGATCTCACGATTGTGAGATTGAGCCCCATGTCAGGCTCTCAGTGTTCTCTCTCTCTCTCTCTCTGCCCCTCCGCTGCTTGTGCCCTCTCTCTCAAAAAGAAAAAAAAGAAAAAGAAAAAAGTTTGCAGCAGAATCCATTGTCTTCATTGACACAGGCCTCCCATTGCCTTTTCTCTCCCATTCTGCATCTTGGCCCCATGCTGAGTATTCTAGATATATTCTACCTTCTCGGGGCTCTCCTGTCTCTCCCTTCTTCTCCCTCTGATCTGCTATTTCTAGCTTATTTTATTTTTTAAATGTTTTAGATTAAAACGTAGTTAATTCATGTGCATCTTTTAAAAATAAAGCTTTAAAAAATCTCATAAAATATTTGAACATCTAGGCAAAATGGAAAATAATATAATGAATACTCATGGACCCACCATGCCTTTTTAAAAACTTAAAAAAAATTTTTATTTAAGTTTATTTATTTATTTTGAAAGAGAGAGGGAGAGAGAGTGAGGGAGGGGCAGAGAGAGAGGGGAAGAGAGAGAATCCCAAGCAGGCTCCATACTGATAGTGTGGAGCCTGAGGTGGGGCTTGAACTCATGACCCATGAGATCATGACCTGACCAGAAACCAAGAGTTGGATGCCCAACTGACTGAGCCATCCGGGTACCCCCTGGTTTTAAAGTTGTTTTTTAAAATTTCAATTCCAGTATAGTTAATATACAGTGTTATATTAGTTTCAGGTGTACAATATAGTGATTCAACAACTCTATACATTACTCAGTGCTCATCATGATCGTGATAAGTGTACTCTTTTTTTTTTTAAGTTTGTTTATTTATTTTGAGAGAGAGAGAGAGAGAGAGAGTGCACACATGAGCAGGGGGAGGGGCAGAGAGAGAGGGAGAGAGAGAATCCTAAGCAGGCTCCGTGTATTCAGTGCAGAGCCAGTCACGGGGCTGCATCCCGAGAATCGTGAGATCATGACCTGAGCCGAAATCCAGAGTCAGATGCTCAACCCTACTGAGCCACCCTGGTGACCCAATAAGTGTTTTAATCCTCAATCATCTTTTCACCCATCCCCCCACCCTCCTCCCCTCTGGTAACCATCAGTTTGTTCTCTATGATTACGAGTCTGTTTCTTGGTATGTCTGTCTCTCCTTTTTTTTTTTTCCTTTGCTTGTTTGTTTTGTTTCTTAAATTCCACATATGAGTGAAATCATATGATATTTGTCTTTCTCTGCCTGACCTATTTCACTTAGCATAATACATTGTAGCTCCATCCACATTGCTGCAAACGGCAAGATTTCATTCTTTTTTTTTTTAATGGTTGAATAATATTCCATTGTGTCCATCTATAGATGGACAACTGGGCTACTTCCATAATTTGGCTATTGTAAATATTGCTGCTAGAAACTTAAGGGTACATGTTTTTGTACTTTTTATGTAAATACCCAGTAGTGGAATTACTGGATCACAGGGTAGTTTTCCTTCTTTTAAACTTTTTAAACTTTTTATTTTTTATTTATTTTTTAAAGTTTATTCATTTTGAGAGAGAGAGAGAGAGAGAGAGAGCACAAGTTGGGGAGAGAGAGAGAGAATCCCAAGCAAGTTCTGCAGGCTCAGTGTGGACCCGATGTGGGGTTCGATCCCATGAACCATGATATCATAACCTGAGCCTAAGTCTGACGCTTAACTGATTGAGCAACCCAGGTACCCCCCACTTTTTTAAATGTTTATTTTTGAGACAGAGAGACACACAGAGAGAGAGAGAGAGAGAGCATGTGCATGCATGCATGAGCAGGAAAAGGCCAGAGAGAGAGAGAGAGAGAGAGAGAGAGAGAGAGATCTGAAGTGGGCTCTGTGCTGACAGCAGAGGGTCTGATGTGGGGCTCAAACTAATGATCTGTGACATCATGACTTGAGCATAAGTCCAGTGCTTAACTGATTGAGCCGCCCAGGTGCTCCTGAATTTTAGGGTTAGTTCCATTTTTCTTTTCTTTCTTTCATTTTTTTTCAAGTTTATTTATTTATTTATTTTTGAAAGAGAGAGAGAGAGAGAGAGAATCCCAAGCAGGGTTTTCACTATCAGCATGGAGCCTGATGTGGGGCTTGAACACATGAACCGTGAGATCATGACCTGAGCTGAAGTCGGAGGCTTAACCAACTGAGCCACCCAGGAGCCCCAGGGTAGTTCTGTTTTTAACTTTTTGCGGAACCTCCATACTGTTTTCCGCAGTGGCTGCACCAGTTTGCATTCCCACCAACAGGGCATGAGATTTCCTAGTTCTCCATGTTTTCTCCAACACTTGCTGTTTCTTGTGTTTGGACCCATAATGTCTTTATTAAATGTTGATATTAGTGCCTTCTTTGTTTTTATTTCAACACTTTATATACGGCAGAGACCTATGTTAATGACTTCTTAAAATTTTACTCCCCGTCTCTCTCCCAATATGCAACTCTTATTAAATTCAATGTGTATCTTGCTTATATCTTTTCCATACTGCAATATATATTTTGTAGGCACTATGTTGCTTAATCATTATATGAATGACATTATACTGTATGTAACCTGAAGTTAATTTAATTTTGTGGTTCTGTATTTTTAAAAGACACATATCTGTGTTGTTCAAATATATTTTTCTTGCTATAGAGTATTACATTTTAAAACATATCAAGATTTATTTGTCTGGTTTCCTTTATTGGGTATTTATGTTATTTCCAATTTTTCATATTCTGAACAGTGTTAAATTGGAACAATATTTTCTGGTTCAGTTTTCTTTGAGCACATGTGAAAGAGATTCTGTAAGTTATGCACCTGAAGTGCTATTCCTTAGTATTAATGTACAGCATTTTCAACTTAACATTATCAAAGATCTTCAAAGTGGTTGTATTGGTACCTTCTACCATCAGCAATTTGTAACAATTAATGTTGCTCCATATCCTTTCCAACACTTGCCTTATCAGGCTTTAAAAAAAAATTTTTTTTTAATGTTTATTTATTTCTGAGAGAGAGAGACAAGTGTGAGCGGGGGAGGGGCAGAAAGAAGGAGACACAGAATCAGAAGCAGGCTCCAGGCTCTGAGCTTTCAGTGGCAGAGCCTGACACGGGGCCCGAACCCACGAACCGTGAGATCCTGGCCTGAGCTGAAGTCAGATGCTTAACTGACTGAGCCACCCAGGTGCCCCGCTTCTTCAGACTTTTTACAAAATTCTTTCCAATCGTGTAGGAGTGAAATGATAGTTCATTCTTGTTTTTATATGCTTGTGTCTAATTAGTGATAAAGTTAAGTATCTTTGTCAGTTTACTGTTTGTGTTTCCTCTTCTGTGAAATGTCTGTTCGTATCAATAATGTGACAGGAATGTGTTAAGCTGGAAGCAACAGAAAACCTAATCACCAGGGATTTCTGTAAGTAGGGTTGCTTTTCCACCTAACCAAAAAAATCTAGAAGTAGGCAGACCTGAAGCGGGCTATTTGCTCTGTGATGTTATTAATGTTGCTGGCACTTCTTTCTTGATCTTCAGATGGTGGCTTAGTAATTTGGGTCTTCAGATGGTTATTGTGCTTTTTAACACCACATCTGTGTTCCAGTCACGAAGAATAGGGGGAAGGAAGACTGGGTGTTAGGGTTCCATGGGGGGCTCAGTCAGTCAAGCATCTGGCTCTTGGTTTCAGCTCAGGTCACGATCTCACAGTTTCTTGAGTTCGAGCCCTGTGTGGGGCTCTGCGCTGACAGTGCGGAGCCTGCTTGGGATTCTCTCTCTCCCTCTCTCTCTGCCCCTCCCTGTTCACACCGTCTGTCTCAAAATAAATAAATAAACTTAAAAAAAAAAAAGAGAGAAAGACTGGGTGATATTTGTATCAGGATAGCAAACACTTGACACAGCTCTTTCATTACCTTTTACTTATAATAATTGGCCAGAACTTTGTCACATGGAAGGGAGACAGAAAATGAGAATTTTACGCAAGCATGTTGCTGTTTTGATTAAATTCTGCGTACTAAAAGCAAGGAAACAGTGGAAGGAGGATGGAGGGGCATCCTCCATCCTCCTAGTGCATCCTCCTAGTGGCATTTGGGACAATTATCTGTTGCCTTTTCTTCTGTGGGGCTGCTGATCATTTTCTTATTTGTTTGTAAGTGTTCTTTGTATATTTCAGATAAAATTTTTTTCCCCTAATCAAGATTCTGTGAAAAAACTAAGCCCTGATATTTTAGCAGTGAATCTTGTAGTGTGGTCCATGGGTTCCTGGAGGTCTGTGACTCTGCATGTCCACAAGGTTAAAACTATTTTCACAATAATACTAAGGTGCTATCTGACCTTTTTGCCACATTTGCGCTTGTGCTAACGATGCAAAACTAAGAGTGGGTAAACGGGCTGGTGTTTTAGTATCAGTAGCCATTGTCTTTTTCCACCATCGTGTGGTTACAGTCAAGTTTATGATGGTTTCACTCCTCGATGAGACAGTAAACCTTATTTATTATACTGTATGATAAAATGAGAAGTATGCATAAAGCATTGAGGAAAAGCACTGTGGAATTTCTGGAGTCATATGGTGCACCTCTTGATTCATAGAAAACCTTCCATTCTGAAGTATTCATAGAATGCTTCAAGTTTTTACTTGAAGGAAGACTGAAAGATAAACTACGGCTTTGTTAAGACTTGGGGATTTGAGAGGCACCTGGGTGGCTGAATTGGTTAAGCGTCCGACTCTGGATTTCAGCTCAGGTCATGATCTGGGGGTTGTGACATCGAGCCTGGCGTTGGGCTCTGCACTGAGTGTGGAAGCTGCTTAAGATTCTCTCTCTCCCTCTACCCCTCCCGCCGCGTGCTCTCATTCTCTCTCTCAAAAAAAAAAAAAAAAAAAAAAAAAGACAAAAACAAAGACTCGGGTATTTGAAAATGAATAAAGTGAACCTGTCACTTGAAAAACAACTGATACAATATATGCCAAAGATAAAATCCCAGCTTACAAGGAAAATTTAGAATTTTCGGAAAACTCTGTCACCAGAATCATGAGACTCATGGTGATGTTAACAAACACTTTTCTAATATTGTAAAATAAAATGTGTCCACATTGGGAATATCTACTTGACCTAGTGAACCAGTATTTTCCAAAGGACCAATGAATAACGTTGCAAGATCATGCATTAGTGAAAGACCCATTCGAAGCACAAAATAAACCAATTGATATTTATTTTGCTTTTTAGAATTTTAAGCTTTTTATTTTGAAATAACTTTAGAGACTTCAGAGTTGCAAGGTGACCCAGAGAATTCCCATATAGCTTTCACCCAGCTTCCCCAAATGGAAACATTTTATATTATCATGGTATATTGATCAAAAGTAAGAAATTAACATGCAATGAGTTCTAACATAACAAAGTACAATAAATTCATTGATATTTTTTCAGGTTTCACATCACAATATACCTTTAAGAAACTATGATTTGTTTAAGTTTCATTGTGGTATCAAAGATTATCAATACATATCTGAAAAAACTATCAATTTTTCTATTTTCTTCTCCTTTCTAACTATGTATCTGTGTGAAGTCAAAAATTTTTCATAAACTTCAACTAAATTACATATTGCAACAGAATGAACATAGAAGCAGATATGAGAATCCAGATGTTCTCTATGAAGGTGGACATCAAATAGATTTGCAAAAATGCAGAACAAGGCCACTCTTCCAATTAGATAGTTTTGTTCTAGAATATGCAGCCACTTTTCATAAAAATGCTAGCTGTGTTAGCGTGTCATGGATTTGCCATTATTTTAAATAAACATTAATTTTTTTTCCTATTTTAGTTTTGAATATGGTAAATATTAGTAGATATAAGTCAAATAAATTAAAGCGTTTGAGATACTCCATATCTTTAAAGAATGTAAAGGCATCCTGAGAGCAAGTTATTTGAGAACGGTTCCCTAAAGGATTCATTGTATGTAATGAGTTAACTTTTCTACAGTGCATCAGGCAAGTACTATCTATATACCATCTTTGGGAGGACTGAGGAAAATCATCATTCAAATTACGTTTTATAGGGCTTATTTTTCTCACAAGACCCCAGTAGGGCAAGATTGTTCTAGACATTAATAAGTTTAATAGATGTAAAATATGTTGAACCATGATTAGCAGATAAGCCCTCTGTAGAAGTTAGCTGTTATTATTGCTTTAATTAATTGTTGCAATCATTTGACAGTTATGTGTATTCAAATATCTTCTCTCAGTTGGTGGCTTGTTTTTAATTGCCTTTATGGTGTGCGTTTTTGTGTAGAAATTTTAAGCTTTAATCTGTATTCAAATTCATCCACACTGTCTCTTACAGTTTATTCTTTTTATGTCTTGTAGCAGAAATTCTTCCCTTCCCCAAAGTTATCATGATGTGCTTTTATACTTCCCTCTAGAAGTTTCCAAGTATTCCTTTCCATCAACTCATGAAACCACTCTTATTAAGATAACCATGACCTCCATGTTGCCAAATTCAGTGGTCAGTTCTCTGTCTTCATCCTCTTGACTGCAGTTGATGCCTCCTTAATTCCAGAAATTCTTTCTCCCCTTGGCTTCTGGGATATCGCTCTTTTAGGGTTGTTCCCCTGCCTCACAGGGTTTTTTGTCCTTGTCTCCTTTGGGGGTCCTCCTGCTGTCTAACTGTTGAAGTGTCCTGGGCCTCTGTGCTATACTCTGTCCCTGTTGTCATCCAGTTTTGTGGCTTTAGATATCTACACACTGATGACTGCCAAACTTTTTGTCTTCTTTCTAGCCTCTCCTCTCACCCTTATTTTATTCAACTGCCTATTGGACACCGAATAAGCATGTCAAACTTAATTTGGCCCAGATGGAATCATTGATTTCACCAGGTTGTTTCTTTCATGTTACCAGTTTCAGTCACGTGACCATTCGTTCTATCATTTGAGCTTGAAACATTGGAGTTCTCTTGTTCCCTTTCTTTCACAATTTGTATCCGGAATTTAAGCAAATATTGCTTTTTTTCTTCAGAATATATCCTAAATCTCAAGAAATGATTTCCTTTCACAGGGACCGTTCACAAATGCTAATGGACCCACGGTTTTCCCCACAACAGGCAGCGTGCATTGTGAAATGTAAATGAGATATGTCACTTTCCCCCGCCCTCCGCTTCTTGTGGCTTCCATCTCACTCAGGATGAAATCCAGGGTCCTTACCTGTGCCATCCGTGTCCACCAGGGCTGGGGCTGCTGCTGCCTCTCCACCTTCTCGCCCACTCTCCTTCTTGTCCACTCTACTGCAGCCACAATGGCCTCCTCGCTGTTTCTTGCACTTGCCAAGCACTTGGCTTCAATAACGATCCTTTCAGGCCCCTGCTTTGCCTGGAGAACTTTTGTTCCCCTTTTCTCTGTAAGAGTTACATTCCTGGTGACCACGATTTGCCAGGGGACCCATGTGGAGTTCAAGGCTTCCACACCGTTCACTGTTTCCACATTCCTGTTTGGAATAGATTCCATGGAGGTGTTTCTTGTATTCCTATGCATTTTTTCCCCTATTATTTTGTATGTATTATTGTTACGTGCTTGGAGAAGAGAGGTGCATCTTCATGGGGACATGAAAAAGGAAAGCCTTTAAGTCTATAATTTTTCTTTTATGTGCCGATAGTTTTGGGCTACATTTTCCTTTTACGTAATGCATAATTTCAATTTTGATTTTTTTCTAAGATTTCATAGAAGACCTAGGAGATATCTTGTTAATTATGAATTTATTAATGGCTTTTATTTTTATTTTTTAATTTTTATTTTTTTAGAGAAAGAGAGTGCGAGCAGGGATAGGGGCAGAGGGAGAGAGAGAGGATCTTAAACAGGTTCCACACCCAACGTGGAGCCTGAGGCGGGGCCCAATCCCAAGAGCCTGGGATCATAACTTGAGCCAAAATCAAGAGTTGGATGCTTAACAGACTGAGCCACCAGGTGACCCAAATTTATTAATGACTTTTAAAAATGGCTATTTTTCCCATCAATTTCTAGTTTTTGTATTATTATTAGAGACTATGGCCTATAAAGTTCTCATATTTGCAAGCTCAAAAGGAAAAAATATAATGTCAAAAGCTAAGGAATAAAGTTCTGTAATTAGCAACTAAAATTCTGTTGACACATTATTCAAATCCTCTATATTATTTTTAAATAATTAAAAAATTTTTAAATATTTAAATAATTAAAAAAATCTATGTGATCCATCAACTTCTGAAATAAATGTAGTAAAACTTGCATCATATATATATACATTCTCAAATTCTTCTTGCCTTGTTAGGAGTTTTCTGAGGGCACCGGGGTGGGCCAGTGGGTTGAGTGTCCAACTCTTGATTTTGGCTCAGGTCATGAACTCGAGGTTTGTGAGTTTGAGCCCTGCGACAGGCTCTGCAATGACGGTGGAGATCCTGCTGGGGATTCTCTGTTTCCCTCTCTCTCTGCCCCTCCCCTACTTGCCCTCTATCTCTGTCTTTCAAAATAAATACATATTTTTTAAAAATTTAAAAAGTTAGGGGGTGCCTGGGTGGCTCAGTCGGTTGGGCATCCAACTTCGGCTCAGGTCATGATCTTATAGTTTATGGGTTCGAGCCCTGTGTCGGGCTCTGTGCCGACACCTCAGAGCCTGGACCCTGCTTTGGGTTCTGTGTCTCCCTCTCTCTCTGTTCCTCCTCCTGCTCACACTCTGTCTCTTTCTCAAAAATAAAGATTAAAAAATTTTTTTTAAAAATTTAAAAAGTTTGGAATTTTGTTTGATGCAAGTTTTCTGCTGTATCACATATTGTGTCAAGTTTTATGACTGTTACATCTTCTTTGTGGGTGCATCTTTTATTACCACACAGTATTCTTCTTTGTCTTGTTGAACACATTTGTCCTTGAATTTGCTTTGTTTGACATTGCCACTCTTGCTTTCTTTTTGCTCACCTTTTCACAGTCTATTGTTAGCTAACTCTTTATTTTTAACCTTTTTCTTGTAAAAAAAATGTATGTTTTATTTAAATAGTCCACAGTTAGATTTTATTCTTTTATTCTTTTTATATTGTTATTATTTTTTTAAGTAGACTTCATGCCCAGCGTGCAGCTCAACGTGGGGCTTGAATTCATGACCCTGAGATCCAGACCTGAGCTGAGATCAAGAGTCAGATGCTAAACCGACTAAGCCATCCAGCTGCCCCTAGATTTTATTTTTTGACCACGTCTGGAAGCCTCAGATTTTCAACAGGGGAATTCTGTTCATGTTTTTTGTGTTAACGAACATACTTAGGGTTTAGGGTTTCAGTGTTATGTTGTGTTTGTTACCTATATCAGTTAATGATGTGCTTGACTTTACCTAATGGAGCACCTAGCAAATAGTTGCTTCATTAAATAACTATTTCTTGTTTATATGATCACATTTCATTTGATAATGATAGAACTGTATTCTTTGAAGTTCCTTACTTGCCTGCAATGGCCAGGCTGGAGATGTACTGCACGGGTTAGTATTGGTGTATCTGCTCAACAGAATCATGAAGGCCCCGAATCCTCTCTTTCTCCTTGCTTGCCCTTAGCTTGTGGCTTTCTTCCTCCTAGAGACAAAAGTCTTCCTGCTGTCCCTGGCCTCACCTCTTCATTCCAGGGAGGAGGAAGGAGGAAAGGGTGAAGGGGTTTCTTCCAAGGAGTCTTCCCCTTTCGTTCCGAGGGGGAAAGCCCTTTGCTCAGACTTCCACTTACGTCCACTTTGCCAGAAACAGGGACATTTGCTCTCTTCTAGATCGATCGCTCACCAGTTTTACTTGTCCTTTGAGGCCGGCGTAGAAACATGCCTCTCCCAAAGCTGAGAGATGTCTGTAACACCCTGAGCAGATCGGGGTTTTCTGATGCAGGGAGGAAGGTGGGGGTGGGGTGGGCGGTGGTCAGGAACTGACTGTCTGCTGTAACAGCTGCATAGTTTTTGTTGTTTTCTCTTGTCCCTTTACATATTTTCATAAGATCGGTAGGCCTCTTATCACTTATTTCCCCCCACTATTAATTTAGAAGATGTATGGGGCGCCTGGGTGGCGCAGTTGGTTAGGCGTCGGACTTCGGCTCAGGTCATGATCTCACAGTTTGTGAGTTTGAGCCCCGCATCGGGCTCTGTGCCGACAGCTCAGAGCCTGGAGCCTGCTTCGGATTCTGTGTCTCCTTCTCTCTCTGCCCTGCCCATGCTCATGCTCTCTCTCTCTCTCTCCCCAAAATAAATAAACATTAAAAAAAATTTAAGAAGATTTATAATTTTAATAGCGGTTGCCTCCCTGTTTCTACCAGTCATAATTAAGCCTGTGTTTCTCTATTACAATATTTCTTTCAACGTGCAGAAAAATGACAGTGCCCTCCTGTATCAGGGAATTAATGCTGCCCTCGGTAATAGATACACGCTGAAATTTCAGCGAATTAAGTGAGGAAGCTTTATTTCTTGATGTGGATGAGGTAACTCTTCTGGGTCATTGGCTTTCAAACATGGACTCGTGGATCAGGCTGCTTTTTTCTCGCGATGCCACCATCTTGGATGAAATGGGTGGATGAGAGACAACGAGGGAAAGACATACCAGTTGCAAAAGCCACAGCCTGAGAGCGTACAAATCAGATCCCCTGACATTCATAGACTAGAATTCCTTCACATGGCCACATGGAGCTGAAGGGGAGCTGAGAAAAGTAGTCATCTGGTGGGTTCAGGGAAGGGAAATAGGGTGCCAGACAGCACGGCCGTTGTCATAGATTGTCATTCTGGTCCCTCACACATTGTGTTCTCCTCTTCCATGTAAATACACTCACCATCTCCTTAATGGGGACACCCTCAAGTCGCAGGCAGTCACTGCATCCAGCCCAAAGTCCACAGTCTGCATGGATTCTGCATTAATCTCTAGAATGTCTGGATGTGGCTGAAAAGACATGTTACCTAAACAACCCCACCCCCACCCCCACCCCGTACGACACAGTGCACAGCAGTAGAGCAGGTCCACTATGGAAAAGAGGAGAATGTGAGCCTCACTCAGTCACTAGTTGATAGCATTCCTGAAGTCCTGCTAGTCAGGCACTGTGAAGTTCTCCTGTCCTGGCAGTGAGGGGACAGCCTTGAGTGAGGGTAGGACTGTGCCCTAGAGGAGGCTCCTCCTTGTTCATTGTCCCCCTTGGCTTTATCTGAATGAGTGTTGAGGACCACGCCCTCCTTGGATCAGGATACCCTTTGAAATCTGCCTCCCATTCATTCATGGAGGTTGGGTACCCAAAGGTTGCTGAAGTCTTGAATAATCGAAGGCTTTTTTGTTTTAGTTCAGACTCAAAAACTTAGTAGGCTTCTGACCTGTTTGCTTCCATGTCCCAGGAACAACATCTAAAATTCTTTTCTAGACATATTTTGCAAGCTGACTGTAATTCTCTGCCTCTTTTTCCCTATACCTCTACTTGCAACCGAAGGGCATCTATCTTAGGCTCTTTGAAAAGTAAGTGGGAAGGATTGCACTCTTCATGCGCTTGTGTTAGCCTGGCTCCTCCGAGGAGTTAGAGACAGGGATGGGGTTACACACACAAGGGTTTTATTCAGGAAACGTCTGGGGGGGAAAGGGGAAGAGTGTGGAGGAGTGTGGGAGAGCCATCACCCTGCAGCACAAGTCTGACCTTGAGTGAAGGAGGCAGGGAAGGCAGATGAGGGGACGAGGTGTTCTAGGCAGCCATGCAGCCCAAGGGAAGCTTGTCCAGGCCGCATGGAAGCTGCCCATCCGAAGGGTCTGGTGTCCCCTAGAAATGGGCCCACCATGCTGAGTCAAAGACTGGGGCCACCTCTGGGAAGCACGGCCGTGGGCAAACACAGGAGTACAGGGACTGTACTGTTTGCTCAGTTATGCTGTCTGTAGTTGGATGTCTGCGGAGCACATTCTCATGGCCACCTATACCTTAGGTCACTTTATTCACCTTAGAAGTTTTATGAGGCTCTGTCATGCAAAACTTAAAAAAAAAAAAATCCCATCTCTTATAATTTGGGCCCTAGAAAGAGGTGGCTTTTCCAATCCTACAAAGTCCCAAATTTCTATATTCTCTCTATTCTCTTTCATTCTGATTTGCTAAGCACTCAATCCTTTCTTGAACTCCTTTCTTTCTCTTAACACCTTGCTGAACACAGCTGCTAGCAACCAACACCCGCTCTCAATGTTCTGGTTTCTAGCGTCTTCCTTAGAGTGGCAAGGTCAGAAGGTACGAGGGTCTGCCTTTCCAGTTGCAGCATCTGACAATTTGATCAAGTGTTTTGCCCTTGCATAGCATGGATCTCTGGCCATCCATTCAGCCTGCTGCTGAATGCCAGCAACCTGCTAAGGCAATGGCATTACATAGTTTACATTTCTGTGTCAGCACTACCCCGCTTTGGGGACAGATTTGCATTTTAGTCACGGGAATCGATGGGGTCTGTTGCCGCCGGCAAACCAAGAAATCTCAGTGGCTTAAAACAACACGGGTTTATTTCTTCCTCACGTTACAGGCTGATGTGGGTCAGGGGCCTAGCGTCTTCATCTTGCAACACTATCTCCGTTCCCCGTTTCCAGCCAGTGGACGGGAGGGAGAGAGAGGAAGGACTGGTGCGCTGTCTGCTGAAGATCTCAGAGGGGCTCGGCCTCCAACACCAGTTCCAGCCTTGGGCACCGGCTTTGGCAGCTGTGATGCTCCCCAGAAGGGGCGGGAGGGAGAGAGGGAGGTGGAATTGCACTCGGGCCGGCCGATATCTCTCTGGAATGCCTTTGTCGATGACACTGCTCTGTAGAGAGGTGTGAAGGTTGTGCTCCGTTGGCCAACCTAGCTCATCCCGTACTCAATGGGACTCAGACCTGTTTCTTCTTCCTTCCTGGTGCCTCCTTCTGCTGTGAGGCAGCGAGTGACAAGCACATCCAGTGGCTCCTGGGGGCAGATGGTGAAGTCTGGGTCTGGATCATGGGAGAAGGCCCTGGCGACAAGCCCTATGAAGAGATCTCTGAGGAGCTGATTGCGGAGAGGGCGCGGCTGCAGGCACAGAGGGAGGCCGAGGAGCTCTGGTGAGAGGTGCAGACGGGTACCGAGTCGGGTCTGAACACAGAGCCTACAGTGGGTCCAAGCCGCAGGACGCTAGGTTGTGGGTGGGAGGGGGGAGGTGCCAGGCAGCTGGCTGGCCGTTTTCTTAGCTCAGCTAAGGTTAGGGGACCAAAGCACCAGTCTTCCATCAGGTAGGTCTGGTGGGTTCAAATCCCGGCTCCACCAGTTACTTGTAAGCTGATCTGGGGTCTCAGTTTTCACATCTGTGGTGCAGGCATAACAACACCCTTTCCGTCTGGACATAGATTGGATTCACTGGGATGATACAGATGACATGCTTTTCCTCTCTTCCTCGCGGAGCTGTCCCTGGGACAGCAGAGGAGTTTGGGTTCACGTTTGTGGCTGCTTGTTCCTCTTCACCATACCTGCCTTTCTCACACAAGGTGCATAGTTGAGCCCCCAGTGAGATTTGGAGTCAGACTTCTTTCATAAACAACTTTTAACTTTTTTTTTTTCGGAAAACCGTATGAAGTTGACTTCAACATTCCCCTACCCCCCCTATAAAATAAGTGACAATATTTTATTTTATTTAAGTATTTATTCATTCATTTATTTAATGTATGTATGTACTTATTTTTGAGAGAGAGAGAGAGAGAGAGAGCGCACAAGCACAAGCGGGGGAGGGCAGAGAGAGAGGGGGTCAGAGGATCTGAAGCGGGCTCTGAGCACACAGCAGAGAGCCCGGGGTGGGGCTCGATCTCACGAACTGTGAGATCGTGCCTGGAGCCGAAAGCAGACGCTTAACCAACCGAGTCACCCAGGCGCCCCTTAATAACAATATTTTAGTTGTAAAATTGTAGCAACAACTCAACGCCCACCGCCTGAGATAATCATGGTGAGCATTTAGGCAGCACGTGCTTTATAAACTGCTTTATTCACACCTTGATAAATTGATTCATATAGATTCACAGTGTTATTTAAGACTACTATATAGTATCCTATCCAATTTATTGGCCCTGTTGATGGACATTTAGGTTGTTCGCCGTTTGTTATGTTATAAAAATTCTCTGATGAACATCTTCTACCCACATCTTTGTAAACTTGAGTGAGATATAGGATTTCTGAGTCTTTTTTTTTTTTTTTTATCCCTGGCTTCCTGACAATTCTGTTGATTGACACTCCCTTCTAGGAGGGTGACTGTTTCTCTCCAACTTGGCAACATTGAGTTTTGCTGACCTTAGGTTGTTGTCATTCTGATGGACCCAGAAATATTGCTCATAGTTTTTATTTGAAGCTTTGTGGTTACGTGGTCCTTCAGTCTCCTGCATGAGCTTATATCTGCTGGTGTTTTATTGGAAGGAGACAGAAGGAGGCAGAAATCACCAAGAAGTTTCGGGATGCGCTGGCCAATGAGAAAGCCCGGATCCTGGCGGAGAAGTGGAAAGTGGAGACGGAAGATCGTAAGGCTGCCAAAGTCCTGGAGGAGCGCATCCATGAGGAATTCAAGGTGAGGCTGTGCGTGGAATGTGTGTGTGGCCACCTATGCGGGCTCCCAGGCAACTGGCGCCCACCTCTGGTTTGAGCATTGGTTGGCACTGAACAGAAATCTCACATGTCTAAGCAGGAAGGAATTTGACACACCAGTTGGGCCAAGTCACTTCTCACTGGACAGATGAGGAAACTGAGGGTTAGACAGAGGAAGAGATTTGCCAAGGACAAGTAGCTGGGGACCGAGCCAGGATCAGAACTCAGACCTTCTGTCTTCCAAATGAAGGGTCCTGCAAAGGGACCTAGAAAGTGTCGAGGTTGTGGTCAGACCAGCCTGGCATCCAGTTCCAGTTCTACTGGTTAGTGCTGCGTGACCTTGGGAAGCTTGCTGAACTTCTCTGAGCCTTCACTTTCTTGTTTATAATATTAGGGTAATAACAACACCCAACTTGAGATTTTTGGAGGATGTAAGGAGATGAAAAATGCACATTTTCTGGCCCCAGACAGAAAATTGTTGGGAACCTTGCATACCTATTCATGCTAGGAAAGTTCAGTGCTGGTAAAGGAGATTTACACTGCTCTAGTTAGAAGTTAAGATTGCCTGAAAAAAAATGTTTTTCCTGGTCCCTATTTTGCATTTTTTTCCCCCTACAAGAATAATATATTTTGGGGGTGAGGGTAGAAAACTCAAAAATACATATAAATGAAAAGAAGAAAATAATAATCTGCTGAATCCTATTAATGATATTATTTTAGGGGCACCTGGGTGGCTCAGTCGGTTAAGCGTCCGACTTCAGCTCGGGTCACGATCTCGCGGTCTGTGAGTTTGAGCCCCGCATCGGGCTCTGGGCTGATGGCTCGGAGCCTGGAGCCTGCTTCTGATTCTGTGTCTCCCTCTCTCTCTGCCCCTCCCCCGTTCATGCTCTGTCTCTCTCTGTCTCAAAAATAAATAAAATCTTAAAAAAAAATTTAAAAAAATGATATTATTTTATAAATTGTATATTCATGTAATGTGCACATTTAAACATTTTAAAAGTATTTTTTCCTATAATGATTAGATAGAACAATGGCCCCTTAAGATCATTTATGTTGCAAATATTCTTCTCAGTGTTATTTTTTCTTAATTGTGGTTATAGTGCTTTCGGACGTACGGAAGATCACAAGTTTTATTAGCCAACTATATCAATCTTTTCTTTTAATGTTTATTTATTTTTGAGACAGAGAGAGAGAGAGAGCACGAGTGGGGAAGGAGTACAGAGAGAGGGAGACACAGAATCCGAAGCAGGCTCCAGGCTCTGAGCCGTCAGCACAGAGTCTGATGTGGGGCTCGAACTCACAAACCGCGAGATCGTGACCTGAGCCGAAGCCAGACGCTCAACTGACTGAGCCACCCAGGCACCCCTATATCAATCTTTTAAAAATTATTGTTACATGCTAAGAAAGATCTGTGCCACTACAAGCTTATAAAACACTAATCTACGTTGTTTTCTATGTCTTTCATGGTTTTATTTTTTTGCACTTAATTTCCCTCCACTTTAATTTTTCTTTTAAGGTTTGTTCATTTCTCAGAGAAAGAGACAGAGCGTGAGCGGGGGAGGGGCAGAGAGAGAGAGGGAGACACAGAATCAGAAGCAGGCTCCAGGCTCTGAGCTGTCAGCACAGAGCCCGACACGGAGCTTGAACCCACAAACCGCGAGATCATGAGCTGAGCCAAAGTCAGACGCTTAACCTGCTGAGCCACCCACGCGCCCCAATTTCCCTCCACCTTAGAGTGTGGTATGATATAGGGCTATAACTTTGTTTTTCTTCCAAATAGTTAGCAAATTGTCTCGTCATCATTTATTATATCATCTCCCTTCTCTTAGTGCACTAGCTGCCTTGATTCTTCTTACCTACCTTTGGATCTCTTCATGGGTTCTTCTTCATTGATCATTCCTGAACCAGATTCACTTATTTAATTATTGTCGCTTTTAAAATGAAGTTTAACATCTGCTATCAGGGAAGAACCTATCCTTGCTCTTCATTTTCAAAATGTCCTTGGCTAATTTTAGTCATTCTTGGCCCACTAGAGATACATCTGAATCATCATGTCGCCGTCCTCCTCCCCGAAACAACAAAAAAACACACGGTGATTTTCATTGGAATTACATCCGCATTAGAGATTTTTTTCTCGTTCAGTCTTCTTTTTCAGGGTGTGGTGTCTTCTTCCTGTTACTCAAAGCTTCTTTTTGTCCTTGATAAAAATTTTTGAAACACCTCTCTATGCATCGTCCACCCAATCCCAAACATGCACAATAACTTATATATACGCATGGTGCCTCCGTCTTTTGGAACTGAGGGAAGTTTATTGTTTTATTTAAATGCTCCACGTTTCTTTTCTATGTAAACCTTAGGTTGAATATTTTTTGTTGCTATCATGAAGATTGTTCTCATTACTTTAAAACCTATTGCAATTGCTGCTTATACATTTACATTGCTATTGATCTTATTTAATTTTCCCTTGCATTATATATACATTTTTAGGAGATTCATTTACTCTCAAAACATACGATTTAAAAGCAATTTCAGACTTGCAGCAACAATGAGAGAAAAAAACAAATGTTCGTGTGTTCTCCCCTGAAATTCACCAGTTATTGATGCCTTGTCCAATTTTCATTCTCCTTCCTCCTCTTCCTCTATATCTGCATCTATCTATACGCAGACGTATATATACACACACATATCTATGTATGTACATTTTTGGTGCTACTGCTAAATTGTTTCACTAAACAATTTGAATGGAAGCTGTAGACATCATATCCTCCAGCCCAGGGGTTAGCAAACTATTTTCGGTAAAGGTGCAGATAGCTAATATTTTAGGCTTTGTCGGCCGCACCGTCTCTGTCACAACTCCTCAACCAGGCCATTGTAGCACAAACACGGCTACAGACAATATGTAAGCAAATGGGGGTGACTGTCCTTTAACAAGACTTTATTTTAAATAACAGGGGGCAGATCTGGGAGCCTTAGTCTGCTGACTCCTGATCACACACTATGTACTTCAGCGTGCCTCTCCCATGACTGAGTACCTTTGCCCCTGGGTAGCCAGGACAATCCTGATCGCGCCTGTTGAAATGAACAATAATTCCATGATAGTAGCCATAATCCAGTCAATCCATAGTGGAGAGATGTTCAGTTCGTATCGTTGGATTTTGCTTTTGGTTGTTCAAGTCTGCTGGGGAAGAAAACCAATACTTTCTGTGTATCTCTAACAGCAAGAATCACATGTTCTAGTCTCTGGCCCCCCTCTTCCCAGAGGTGAGCTGAGTCCCAGATACTGGGAGGGTGGCTCCTTGGAGCTGGGGTCCTGGGGTTCATTTATTTCACAAGGAGATTCCAGAGGGAATGAGTTCTCAGAGATTTTCGGGTTGAACTTCTCCTTGAGAACTTTAGTGAGAGAGAGAGAGATGATACGTTGTGGGGCGCTCTGTGTGGACATTCATGGAGGGCTCGGTAAAGCCATGAGGTTCACTAAGGAACCCAAACGCAGACTTTTGGTGTTATTTCCAAAGAAGGCCATGGTAATTATATGTTTGTTTTTGTTTTAAGAATTAACTTGCTGAATGTGAATGTTTACACGTCAGTACTCACATTCTGATTCTGATTTGGCGTATCTGCATTTTGAAAAGCCTCAGACTTGCAGGTTGTATCTGTGAGGCCCTGGTGGGGCTCACCAGGGCAATGTCTGACAGGAACACCAGCACATGGACTCTGGAGTGGGAAGGGCCAGGTTTATGAACTAGGATATTTCCTGTCAGAGCTGTCTGTAAGTGAGCTACCCTTGTATTGTGATGAGATCTTCATTGCAGGAACTGCTTACCATGGGCTGAAATGGTATCTGAAAAGTTTCTGTGGTGGATTAAATATGGCCGGTGGCACGTTCTTTGCCATGTCTCTCTTTGAGACCGCTCTTCCCTTGAGTCTGCCCTGGCCTTGTGACTAGCTTTGATCGGCAGAGTGCAGTAGAAATGACTCTGTGTAACAGTTGAGTACAGGATACAGGAGATTTGTAGCTTCGGCCCCTCTTGCGATGCTCACTTTTGGAAGCTGCCCCCATGAGAAGCCCTATGACCTTAGCCCATCACTCTGTAAGGAAACCCAGGCAAGCCAGGCAGAGAGAAAGGGGCTGTGTGGGGGAGCACTGAGGCACCAGACACGTGAGTGGAATCTTCTTGGTTCTTCCAGTGAATGACCCCAACCAAATAATTGGCCTCGGATGCCTCGGATTAACCTCTGGAACCACAGGCAAATAAGATTGTTGTTGTTTTAAGCCATTACGTTTTCTGGTAGTTTGCTACTTGGTAATAGACAACCGGATCAGTTTCGCCAAAGGGATTTCCGCACTGGATTAGAGATTGGCTTAGATAATTTTTATTGTGTCTTTCAACAACCAAGACTCTAACCTGACGTGAGGCTCGCATGCAGGCATACGCCAACAACGTTTGTTTAATTTCATACATTTTTCCCCCTTTCCTTGAGAACCTGAGTGCAGGTTGTTTGGGGGAAGTGATGGTGGTAGTTATAAACTCCCTCCTCTCCTCAAGTGTAGAGGGTGCCAGGGGAGAGAGAGAGATAACTCTGGGAGTAACCTTCAGCCCCCACCATGCCTGGGGGACTATGATGGAGCTCAATGGAGCACCTGTACGCGTCCGGGTGTGAGCAGAGACGGGAAATGGACAGGAGATATGTGGAATCGTGAATGGTCTGCTGGTGGGAGAGGAAAAAGTGATGGGGGAAGCCAGACAGGGATCTGGCAAGGTAGGCTGTGGAGCCCTTGGGTGCTACCATAAAGAGGCAGACAGTTCCCTGTGGGCAGAGCAGAGCTGTGAGGATCTTGAAGCAGAGGGACATGGCCAGATCAAGTTCAGTGAGAGTAACTGGTGGTGATGGTTATGATTCAAGTGCTGAAGGCATGGCGAGAGGGAGAGGCCAGTGGTCAAAGTGGGAACTGCTGAGTGTGACTATGGTGAGATTCAGGGGGATGGACACAGAGAAATGGAGGTGAAATCGGCAAGGCTTGGCATCAGTTAGATGCCGGGATGGGGGGAACCCAAAGAGCAAAGACATCAGAGCCCCAGGCTGAGGAGTAGGGACAGGGTGCCACCCTGTTGCTATGGAGATCTGGGAAGGCAGAGTAGGCTTGGGGGGAAGAGAATGTGCTTGGGCTGGCTGGGCCAATGTGGTTCTCTAGAAGGGGAATTTGGGGTGGGGGCTGGAGGAGAGGGGAGACGCTGGATGGGAAGCCTGCTGGTGGAGGGGGGCTGGCTGGGCTCACTTCCGGCTACCGGTGTGGAGGATGCAGGCAGGTTCTTGAAATCCTCCTGCTTATAGGACAGATAATAGTGAACATTCCTTTGAGAAAATGGGGAGGAAAAAAATCCCAGAATCTTGTGTCAGGTTAAAGAGGGAACTTCAAAATAGAAGATACAGACAGCTGGAAACCTGTTTTTAAAAACCATTCTGTTGTGGCTGGCACCATTGGAATGCAATTTACAATGCATATGAAAATGTTCCTTTAGTAAAAAGGGGATCAGGAGGCCAGATATAATTTGCATATTTTCTCTGCTTTCTTAACTCATAAAACTGCTTTTGGCTGCTTCTGTCTCTGCTTAAGACCGCAGAACACGGACAATAAGGCTCCTTCTCTCTCACTCTTAGTCTCCCTCCCCTCCCGCCTCCTGCCAGGGTTCCTGATAAGGAACAGGCACGGGTTGATAGAGTTAGGCTGCCCTTTAATTTTTTTTTCCATTTTCTATTCAAGGCCACTCACGCTCTTTGTTTTTTCTTTCTCCTTTAAGGTTGTAGTTCATTTTGGCCCTTCGTGACATCTTGTATGACTACAGAAACTATCCCCACCTTATTTCCAAAAGGATTATATAAATGGTGGGGACACTTTCCACTTTTCAATTTTCTCTAGAAAATTGTAGACTTTATCTGAGTTTCTCTTGGACAAGGCTGGCATCAACAGGACAACATGATATAGTTTATGCTTCGCCTTTCGACAATCATCACAAGCCCTGTCTTACCTTCACTTGTCCACTTGCTCCTCCAGTCAGTGTTTATGGAGCACCTGCTATCTGCCAGGCTCTGTGCTGGGGGCTGTCAATGGGGGAATAAATGATACAGGCCTGGCCCTGCCCTTTTGGTGTATCTCATCTCGAAAAGCATGATGGTATTATTTGGGCCAGATGAACAACTAAAGGGTTTGGGACAGCCCTCCCGCCCCTGGAATGTGCCACTTTGGCACGTGGATTGTTTTGAGCTGAAGGCAACTGAGACCCTGAGGTCTCAGGAGAAACTATCGCCCCTCCCTCCAACCACATAGAAGAATCTCAGTGGGGGCTGTTTTCCAGAATGAGGGTTATTAACAGTGATAAATTTTATCTGAGTGACCCATCTGTATGGCAGGGCAGACATCTAATTACCAAACAGCTGCTCATCTCTTTATCACCCTGTGAGGTGCATTCCTTTCTTTTGAAGTCCCAGACCCCTATCGCCTCTCTTAAGCTCAGGATGACACAGATCCCTCATTTTGCCTGATGGTCTTTGGAATTTCCATATCCGTGTGCTTTCCTTGTATATCTGTTATTAAATCTGATTGTCTCCTGTTAATCTGTCTCACGTCAGTCTGATTCTTAGTGCCGCAGGAAGGATCCTTGAAGGGGACAGGACTGCTTGCTCCCCAACACAACAAAAGCGACTATGCCTTCCAGAAAAGCATCTGTCTCGGTGACATTTTCCATCGGGGTGGGGTGGACCCGGGCCTCTGGGGGCTCCTGTGGTGTGCTGTTACTGATGGGTTATCAGGAGAAGGGGGATTGAATAAGCCGGACGGCTCAGAGGGCTTTGGGCCTGCCAGAAAAAGGCATCCATTCCTAATGTGGAAGGGAGTGTTTTCATAGTCGCCTTTTGGCTGCCTTGGCCTGTGGCTGCTAAATTTAAAGATAGACTTTCACTGGGGCTCATGGAGGAGCCGAAGGATTCTGAGAGCAGCCCCAAACAGGGAGAGATTTTCAGACGATTTCAGCTGTGAGGGGTGAGTCATTTCAGCAAGACCCTGGAGGGAAGGATGCAGTGCTCTTTATCTGTAGGTGCAAAATGTTTCCTTTTGTTGTCCCCATCCCTGTGAGAAGCTTGTCTTTGTCACAGTAAGTGGCCAGTTATTTTCCTTGGAGATGGAGGCTGTTTTCCGACTCCCAGTCTGTTGTTCATTCGTGGGTGCAGAGGATTGAGTGAACAGTGGCACTGCCGTTTATTTATGTATTTATTTATTTGCTGGTAATTATCACCCCCCCTTTACTGAGCTACAATGTACAAAGAAAAATTGTATATATTTGAGATGTGCAATGTTTTGGTGTATGCATACATTGTGAAATGATTACCATAATCAAGATAATGAACGCATCTCTCACCTTACCTGGTTACCGTTTTCGTGTGTGGTGAGAACACTTAACATCTGCTCTCTTAGCAGATTTCAAGTGTACAGTATAGTATTAACTATAGGTACCATGCTGTACATTGTATTTCCAGAATTTATTCATCCTGCATCACTGAAACTTTGTAGCTTTTCACCAAACACAATCTAAGTGTCTGTTGACCAATGAATGGATAAAATGTGATATATATACATAATGTATATGTGTACATATATATGTGTATGTAATGTGTGTGTGTGTGTGTGTGTATATATATATATATATATATATATATATATAATATGATGGAATATTATTCCGTCTTAATAAAGAAGGAAACCCTGCCATTTGTGACAACATGGATGAACTTGGAGGACGTCAGGCCAAGCATCAGTCATGACCCTTCTCTGGGGTGCAGTCTCTTTGTTATGGGCCTCATATGTTGACGGCCTAACTTCCACCATCACAGAATGTAAGTGTATGTAGAGGTAAGGTCTTTAGAAAGGTCATAGGTTAAGATGAGGTCTTCAGGGTGGGCCCTAATCCAGTATGACTGGTGCCCTTATAAGAAGAGGAAATTTGGACACAGACATGTGTGCCCACAGAAGACAGGGCATGTGAGACACAGGGAGAAGATGGTCCATCTAGAAGGCAAGGAGAGAAGCCTCAGAAGAAACCAGCCCTGCCCACGCCTTGATCTCGGACGAATGGGTGTTCTAATTGATGAGTTATGGCCTCTGTAGCTCATAAGTGTCTGTTGTTTAAGCCTCCTGGTTTGTAGTACTTCGCTATGGGAGCCCAAGCAAGCCAATACACTCCTTGTCTGTATCAGAAAGTAGGACCAGGAGGCTGAAGCCCCTCTGACTCTGACAGGTCTTGGCTGGGTATTAGGTATTTTCCCTAAGACCTGCTCCCGCCTGGAAGACCTGACGTGGGCAGGTGCTGGATCTGAAGTGTCTGGGTGGACGCCATTTTGGCTGGTGCTCTGTGTGTTGGGTGATGTGACCTCCTTGGTCAGAGGTGGGGGGGCCCTGTGGGGGCACAGGAAACCTGCTGTGTACACTGTAATGCTGTGCCCACGTGGGGCTGATTTTTGCTCTGCTGACATGCTGGTGATTGCCGAAGGTGAGTTTTTTTCACGGCTTTGAGCTAAAACCCCGCTTGTTCTGCTTTGGAGCCAGGCCGACTTTGGTTCCAGTTTTGTATCCATCACCGACTCTTGACTCTAGCATTTCTCACCTGAGGCTATTTCCCTCCTGACCCCACACTCCCCTCCACCTGTTGATCCCTGTCTCTGCTTGTCTGCAGATGTCCTTAAAGGGCTGCCTGCGGTCATTCCACTCCCTCCCCTCAGTCGCCTGGATGGCTGCCTTCCCCTCCCCTTACCTTGGCCGCTTTCGCTCTCCCATCACATCCTGTGGCCACCACCCGCCTTCCCTTGTCGCTTCTCTGTCCTTATCTTCTGCGCTGTTTCGATGTCTCTGGGCCTGCAGCTCAGTTTACCACTCCCTTTTACTTGAAATGTTCTCTTCTATTGGCTTCTCCAACAGACATCGCCCCTTCTGGGTTTTTAGCTTATCTGTTGGTCTTCCTTCTCAGCCTCCTTTCCTGGCTCCAGCTCTTTCTCTCAAGTTTTAAATGGTGGAGTGGCCCAAGACACTCTGGTTGTTCTCTCTCCCTCTCGCTCTTTTTGACTGTTATTATTGAGGTGTAATTGATGTACAGTGTTAGTTTCAGGTGTGCATCATACTGATTTGACCATTCTATGCATTACGCAATGCTCACCTCGATCAGCGTGGTCACCATCCGTCACCATGCAACATTATTACAGTTTTATTGACTATATTCCCTACGCTGTACTTTCATCTCTGTGATTTATCTCTGGTTGTTTTCTTTTGATCTGCATTCTTTCTCTCAGGGATAGCATTAGGTCCTGTGGCTGAGACACTTCATCCCTCTGCAGATGGCTTCTCAGCCAATATCTTCAGCTGAACTTGCCCTGAAGCCCAGGCACACTCATCCTGCTGCTAATGGCAGGCCTCTGGGGACGTCAGATGGCTTCTCGAACTCATCAAAGATAGCATTTTCACTTTTCTTCTTTCAAACATGGTAGATGATTCTGTACTCAAACATGGCAAACCCATTTGCAATGCTGGCCGTATTGTGTGTGTGGTTTTCTCTGCCCGGAAATTTCTTTTCCCCAGTACTTACTTACCAATATTCTTCCTTATTGTTCGGTTATCAGATCACATTGTCCCTCCTAGGAGGGCTTCTGGTCACACAGCCTAAAGTAGCTTCCTAAATTCTGTCACTTACCCTGTTTTAATTCTTTGCACACTGTTTATTATTCTCTGGCATTTCCTGATTTTTATTTGTCTGGTGTGTTTCACGCACTGGAAGGTGAGCTCTGAGGGTGGGGCCTGTGTGCGTCATGCCCATGGCTGCGTCCCCAGAGCCCACAGCCCGATGCCGGCCTGAGCCTCTAGGTGTTTGTGTTTGGTGAGTGACTACATGAAGCCACTTGCCTTCTTTAGCCCTAATTCCCAACTCTTGAGAGTGGCTCATTTGGAAGTGGAAATTTTATTCTTTAGGATTAAAAAATGGATTTGAATTAGTGGAAAAACCTTAATCTATACCATTTCAGAAGAAACAAAAAACTGTGTCTTTATTAAATGAGGGATTAAAACTCAGTTATCTTTTTTTTTTCTCTTGTTGATCCATTAAAATAGTAGCAAAGGACCGAGAAAGTTCTACAGCACAAGGAGATAGAAGACGAGAAGAGAGAACAGATGAGAAAAAATTCACCAGAGTTTGGTTGTGGGAGGGGGAGTGGGGAGGGGTTCAGTGGGGTGCCAGCAGGAAGAGGGTGAGTAGGTGAGCTGTACTGGTCTGGATCCACATGGGCTCAGGACCCGGAGGCACCAGGGACTATGGCGAGGGGAGCCTAGACTGGCTCAGTTTCTCTGTGGTGTGGCTGGACCCCCATGTCCCCATTTTCATCCATTTCTTCCAGGCTGCTACATCCCTCCCTCCAAGCGGAAGGAGATGGGGCGCTGGCAGGGGTCCAGAGCTCAGTGTGTCAGGCAGAGTGGAGAGAGCAGGCCCCGGGGCAGATGGGAAACGGTAAAGGTCTGAACACGTGCAGTGGGACCTGCAGCCAGGGTTCCCCTAGGATGCACAGGGCCGCAGGTATTTCTGCATGGTGTCTTTGTTTATAATAAACTATTAACTTGAGCCACATAAAATCAGCCTGTTAGCTCTGTTCTGGTGACCTAATTGCATGCGATCCTGTGATGAAAATATGGTGCTGCGGGCACCTGGGTGGCTCAGTCAATTAAGTGTCCAACTCTTGATTTTGGCTAAAGTCATGATCTCACAGTTCGTGGGATCAAGCCCCACATCCGGCTCTGTACTGACAGTGCAGAGCCTGCTTGGAATTCTCCTCTCTCTCTGCCCCTCCTTCTCTCTTACTCTCTCTCTCTCAAAAAAAAAAAAAAAATAAATAAATAAACATTAAAAAAAAAAAAAGAAAATACCGTGCTAGCTGGCAGGTTTCATCTGCTTGCCAGGTCACCCTCCTGGAACCATGGCCTGGCCATCAGGCTCCAGGATGCCTCCATAAATGAATCCTGGAGCCCCTATGGGGCATATGGTTAACACCTTTCACGAGGGAAGGGTCAGAGAGCACCGAGGGGGAGAAACGGAGACTAGGGCTCATGCAGGAGCCGGTCTGGACTTGGAGTACCTTACCTGGATTCCACTGCTGCCCCTGCCAATCCTGGGAGGACTCTGTGGCCATTCCTGGGGGGGGGGACCTGAGAGGGATGTTTGCAAAGAAGACATTTCAAAGCATGGTGTTCCTATGAAATGTGAGGTGTGGGCCATGGGTTCTGCTTGTTAGGGTCTAAGGGCTGTCCTGCTTGCAGCCTGCCTCCCCCACAGACTTCTGGTATGCTGGTGGTCAGACATCACTCAGGTAGGATAATCTCCGAGAAAGGACTTCTAGATACTTGAGCGTTCCCCAGTGAAATGGCTGATTCCTTGTCCATTCATCCTAGAGTGGAGCCCACCTCTCAAAGAAGTCCTGTCTATATACTCTGAGTCTCTGTGTAGTTATTTTCTCTCTTGAATATGAATAGGCAGCCCGGAAACATCAGACATCTGAGGAAAGCCTCCAACACGAATGATAAGCATCACATAAAACACACTTTAAAGAAAATAAAAAAAAACAGAGGAAATAGATCTAAATCAGAATATAGGGGGGAAAAAGCTCTAACATCCTCAGAGATGAAACATTACACTCATAACAGGGATGAAACAAGAACAGGGTGCAATGAAGCCAAAAAGAACGACCAAAGAATAAGAAGGAGGGCTTGGGGATTACAAATGCAGTGCTTGAAATAAAAAATGTAGTAGCAGATTTAGACAAGAAAGTCAGTGACATCAACCAGGAAGTAGAACAGCAAAGACAGGAGACGGAAAATAAGAGAGAAATGATAAGGCACCAAGAGGATCAAGTCAAGGAGTCCAGCATTTGACAAACAGGAGTTCTAGAAAGAAAAACAGTGAGAGGAGAAGAAATTATCCAAGAAATTCTAAGCCAAGGTGTATTAGACTGGAAAGATCTGAGACTTCAGGCAGAAAGTTACCTGAGTGCCTGGCACAGTCAATGAAAGAAAGTCGCCACCAAGGCACATCATGTAACTACGTTCAGAATGTCAGCGATAAAGAGAAAAATTAATATCTCATGCAGAAGATTGAGAATCCGAGTGGCAGTCCTGGATGCTAGGAGGTAAAGTCTTCTAAATTCTGCTTTAGGAAAATGATTTTTAATTAAATTCTATGTTCAGCCAAATGAGCTGTTATATCTGAGGGCAGCATATAGATGTTTTCAGCTAAGACTCAGTGAGTGTCTCTCTGTGCGTCCATAGCTGAGAAGTCCTGTTGCTGCCAAATGACGAAGTGGCTAGAAAAAGAACAAGGAACAAAGAAACAAGAGCTTCAACTCAGGGAGGGCTGAGAAATGAGTCCCTGGTGGGTGGACAGACAGGAGACTCCGGTAACAACCAGTTGAGTTGGGAGAAAAAGGGAGGCTGGCATCTGGGGGCAGTGATGATCCTGGAAAAATAATAACTGCTGTTTATCTGTTATAATAACAAACACAGTGGGGCACCTGGGTGGCTCAGTCGGATAAGCGTCTGGCTTCGGCTCAGGTCATGATCTCACGGTTCGTGAGTTCAAGCCCCGCATCGGGCCCTCTGCTGTCAGCAAAGAGCCTGCTTCAGATCCTCTGTCCCTCTCTCTCTCTCTCTCTCTCTCTCTGCCCCTCCCTAACTAGTGCTCTCTCTCTCTCTCTCTGTCTCAAATAAATAAACATTTTAAAAAATCTTTAAAAAATAATAAACACAGAGAAAGATCTACCACAGGTCTTAGAGAAGTTTGGGAAAACTCAATATTCAACTTCAGGATAAAACAATTATAAACTCAGGAAAGAAACAGCCATCATACTACCATGTTTTACTAAATATAAGATGCCATTATTAGTTACGTAACGACTTGTCAATCATCATGTTAAGAAGAAAGAAAAAACCGTTGCCCACGAAAAAGGCAGATTGTAGGTTGTGAGACATATACCCACGTTTCAGAGATTGTGTTATAAGGCTAAAGGACATCACAGCGCCCCAGTCTGGCTTTGCGGTGAGCCATATTTAGTCTGACCCATTGATTTCACCACAGAGAGTGATGTCGACATTGTGAGGATGAAGAGAGGGAAAGTGCAGGTGTGTACCTGTGTGTGAAACATTAGTGCTAAATAGTCATGAAGCAAAAATGAAAGGCAGTAGTTTAATGCCTAGAATTGATACATCAAAATATTAGCCGCATTAGGCAGACGGAGATGTAACCACTCGAAGGAGCAGGCAAAATAAGGGAGAATGGTGGCCTCTGGGCACTGGGGAAGGGTGGGGTAGGTTGGGGTGAAGTGGTTTGGAGACTTGCCAGTTTTTATTGTATTAAAAAAATTTTTTTAATGTATATTTGAGAGAGAGAGAGAGAGAGAGGACAAAGACAGCTTGAGAGGGGGAGGGGCAAAAAGACCGAGACAGAATCCAGAGCAGGCTCCAGGCTCGTAGCTGTGAGCTATCAGCACAGAGCCGGATGCAGGACTCGAACCCACAAGCAATGGGATCATGACCTGAGCCGAAGTCGTATGCTTAACCAACTGAGCCACCCCCAGGCGCCCTGAGACTTGGTGGTTTTATTCCATTTATGTATGTATGTATGTTTATTTTTGAAAGACAGAGAGACAGAGCATGAGCAGAGGAGGGGAGAGAGAGAGAAAGAGGGAGACACAGACTTCGAAGCAGGCTCCAGGCTCTGAGCTGTCAGCACAGAGACTAAGGTGGGGATTGAACTCAGAAACCGTGACATCATGACCCTAGTGGAAGTCAGATGCTTAACCGACTGAGCCACCCAGGCACCCCATAGACTGGCTGGTTTTTTAAATGAGCCTTTGGCATATAATGCACGTTTGACCAAAGGTAGAGGAAAATACACACACACACACACACAGCCCTTTTGGAGATTAAAAGAGGGACAACAATTGCAGAAGTGGGGCAACCTGCTTGTCTCTGAAATACCTTATTCGGACATAAGGTTAGGACATGGTCCTATCCTGCTTCACTGGCCCCCAGGAAGACGGGTACTTACTCGCCTTTCCCCCCACAATGCAAGATGGCCCAGCGTCCCCTTTTCTTTGCAGAAAGCTTTAGAGTCTACGCATTGTTCCATGTGTTTTTACCCATTTGATCCTTCCCGCTGCCTGGATTAGGCCGAACGAACTGTTGACTTTTCATGCGTCAGAGCCGGAAACTGAGCCGCCACACCACCTGCCGGGCCGACCCACCCCGCCCCGCCACGCGAGGGCTCAGCCCCGCTCAGCCGCACAGGGGCGCTTCTCTCTCGTGACCTCACGCCCCTCTGTCCCCATGATATTTTAGAGGAAAGAGGAAGAGGAGCGGAAGCGGGGAGAGGAGCAGATTCGCCTCCAGGAAGAGCAGAGGGCGAAGGAACTCTACTGGACCCTGAAGCAGGCCCAGCTGCAGAGCCACGCCAGCGAGAAGGAGGAGCGCGAGTGGGAGGAGCAGCGTGAGTACTCAGGCCTGCCTCCCCGCCCACCCTCCTCCCACTTGTGTCTGTGCTCCGTCCTCCTTCCGGTTCGCTAGCGCGCGCAGCCCACACGCCTTTAGCCGGGGCCACCCACGCGCGCGGCCCTGCCGAGGACCCAGAGGGTAAGGGCTCTCTGCCTAGGGGGGAGATTTCTTACACTAAAAAACAAAACCCTACATTTACTGAGCCACCAGTACTTCACTGGCCAAGCCCTGGGCATCCAGAAATGAGGGTTCATGGTGCTTATCTTGGAGGGACTCATGGGCCAGACTCACAGGCGACGGGCTTGGACGGGGAAAGTAGCACATACTGCTGGAACAGAGAGTGGGGATCCTGGCGGGCTTCCAGATGCAGCATTACGGAGTGGAGCTTGATGGGGGGCACAGGAACAACTGAGGCAAACAAGTGGAGGAGGGAGAGGGCGCAGGAGATGGAGACCCCAGCAGGTGTAAAGGCATGATGACCGGAGTGTGGGGTGCTCAGGAGGGTGGAGATGTACGGGGGTGGCGAAAAGGCTTGGAGGCTGTCGGTGGCGAGAAGTTAGGTGGGAGAGGGAAGGCGGGACCAGATTTGCAAGGTGGTGTTTCAGTATGTGCTCGGGGTTCGTTTGAATCAGGTCTGGTGTCACATGCAGATGTGGAGATGTGGATCTTGCAGGAGGAAGTTTTTACTTGAGGGGGCGGGGCTACGTGGGGAAGGCCTGGGGCCAGTCAGGAGGCGGTGGGAGCCAGGGGACAGTGTGGGCCAGAGCCCTTGCTGTGGTTTGCTTGGGAAAGGGAGGGCCAGGCAGGGTAAGCAGGTTTAGGATTGGCGGGCTTGAATAATTTCTGCAGTCTCTGGGGCATAGGGGCTGTCTCTGGTTGCCTGACACCTGGCCCCGGGGTGATGGGGGCATGTGGATAGTGACCCAGAGTATAAGAACTAGATAAAGGAAATGGTTGGGATGTAGGTTTTTGATTGGCTGGTTTACAAATCACTGATTGTGATTGTGATTTGATTGGCTGGTTTACAAAGGCACACTTGCACGTGAGCCCTTTAGTATCTTTGGGACTTGGCTAACTCTGGGAGGGGCAGTCTCTCTGGGCTCAGGTGTGAAAACATCAAAAACTATGGAAAATAAAAAGGCATGGTTCATGCAGGTGGACAATGGGAAGCATCCAGAAGTGGGCTTGGGAGTGAGAGGGAGGAGGAGGCTGTTGCCGGGGTACATGTTGGAGATGATTGGAACCAGGGCCGCAGCAGGGAGAGCGGAGATGTGGGGTGACTTCTACTCGCCAGCCCTCTGGTCCTCCAGCTTTTCTCAACCACAAGCCAGAGTCCTCAAACAGACCTTAAAAAAATTGAAATACAATTCACATGACATAAAATTCACCGTCCTAAGGTGTACAATTCAGTGGCTTTTAGTATACTCGCTACGTTGTGCAGCCTTCACCACTATTAGTTCCAGAACATTTCGTCACTGCAAAGAGAAACTCTTTACACATTGGTTATTCCTTCTCTTGCCATGCCTCTGGAAACCACTGATGTAATTTCTGTCCTTATGCCTTCGCCTATTACAGATATTTCATATAAATTGAATCATGCGTTACGTGGCCTTCTGTGTCCGACCTCTTTCATTCAGCATGCTTTCAAGTCCAGCCATGTTGTAGTTTGGGTCAGTACTTCATTCCTTTTTGTGGTGGAATAAAATTGGAATGTAGGCATGTGCCACCATGTTGTTTATCCATTTGTTAGCTGATGGACCTTTGGGTTGTTTCTACTTTTTGGCTGTTATGAATAATGTTGCTGTGAACATTGGTGGGTTTTTGTGTGCACATATTTTTCCATTCTCTTGGGAGTGGAATTTCTAGGTCATATGGTAACTATGTTTAGCATTTAGAGTAACTGCCATACTGTTTTCCAAAGTGACTGTACCGTTTTACATTTCCACAAGCAGTATATGAGGGTGCTAGTTTCTTCCCATCTTTGCCAATGCTTGGTATCTTTTGTCTTTTTTCTTTAATTTTTTAAACGTTTATTCATTTTTTTAAAATTTTTAATGTTTATTTATTTTTGAGAGAGAGTGAGTGCTGGGGAAGGGCATAGAGAGAGGGAGACACAGAGTCCAAAGCAGGGTCCAGGCTCCAAGCTGTCAGCCCAGAGCCTGATGTGGGACTTGAACTCACAAAGTACAAGATCATGACCTGAGCCAAAGTCGGACGCTTAACCGAGTGAGCCAGCCAGATGTCCCCGTTTATTTATTTTTTGAGAGACAGAGCATGAATGGGGCAGGGTGGGGGGCGGAGAGAGAGGGAGATACTGAATCTGAAGCAGGCTCCAGGCTCTGAGCCGTCAATGCAGAGCCTGACGCGGGGCTCGAACTCACAAACCATGAGATCATGACCTGAGACGAAGTCGCCTGCTTAACTGAGCCACCTAGGCACCCCTGGTCTTTTTGATAATAGACATTCTAACAGGTGTGAGGTGACACCTCATTGTGTCATTTGATTTGCATTTCCCTGGTGATTAATGATGTTGAGCACTTTTTCACGTACCTGTTGGCCATCTGAATATCCTTTTGAAAAAAATATCTGTTCAGGTCCTTTGCCTATTTTTAAATTGGGTTATTTGTTTTGGCTAATCGAGTTGCATGGGTTCCTATATATCTTGGATATTAACCCCTTATTAGGTGTGTGGTTTACAAAGATTTTTGCCTATTCCACAGGCTGCCTTTTAATTTTGTTGATGGCTTCCTTTGCTGTGCAGAAGCTTTTCGAATGGATGTAATCCCACCTGTTTAATTTTGCTTTTGGTGTCATATCCAAAATATCATCGCCAAGACCAATGTCAAGGAACTTTTTTCCTAGGTTTTCTTCCAGGTGTTTTACAGTTTCAGGTCTTACATTTAAGCTTTTAATCCATTTTGAGGTGATTTTTGTGTATCCTGTGAGATAAAGGTTCAATTTCATTCTTTTCTAGTAGCTGTCCACTTTTCCCTGCACCTTTTATTAAAGAGACTATCCTTGCCCATTATGGATTCTTAGTGCCTTTGTTGAAAATTAGTTGAGTATATATGCATAAGTTTATTTGTGAACTCTACATTCTTTTCCATTGGCCTGTGTGTCTTTTTATGTCAGTACTATACTGTTTTGATTACTATAGCTTTGTAATATAATTTGAAATCATGAAGTGAGATACTTCTGGCTTTGTTCTTCTTGCTGAAGATTGCTTTAGCTATTGAAATCTTTTGTGGTTCCATATGAATTTTAGGATTATTTTTTTCTATTTCTGTGAAAAATGCCATTGGAATTTTAATAGGGATTGTTTTGAATCTGTACATTGCTCTGAGTAGTATATTTATTTTAACAATATTAATTCTTCCAGTCTATGAACACAGGATAAATCTTTCCATTTGTTTGTGTCTTCTTCAATTTCTTTCCTCAATGTCGTATAGTTTTTAGTGTACAGGCCTTTTGCCCCCTTGGTTAAATTTATTTCTAGTATTTTGTTCTTTTTTTTTTTTCTTTCCAAGCTTTTATTTAAATTCCAGTTAGTTAACATATAGTGTAATATTAGTTTCAGGTGTAGAATTTAGTGATTCATCACTTACATACAACACCCAGTGCTCATCCCAACAAGTGCCCTCCTTAATCCCCATTGCCTGTTTCATGCACCCTGATGCTATTGTAAATGGGGTTGTTTTATTATTATTTTTTTGCTGATTCACTGTTAGTGCATAGAAACACAACTGACATTTGTATGTTGATTTTGTATCCTGCCATTTTAATTTGTTTATTAGTTCTAACAATTTTTGGGTAAAATTATTAGGGTTTTCTATGTGCAAGGTCATGCCGCCTGCAAACAGAGATAGCTGTACTTCTTCCTTTCTGATTTGGATGCCTTTTATTATTTTTTTCTTGCCTAATTATTCTGGCTAGAACTTCCAGCATTATGGTGAATAAAAGTGGTGACAGTGGGCATTCTTGTCTTGCTTCTGATCTTAGAGCAAAAGCTTTCAACCATACACTGGGGCTTATGAGGTTAGTCATGGGCTTGTCATATATGGCTTTTATTATGAGGTACATTCTTTCTATCCCCAATTTCTTGAGAGTGTTTATCATGAAAAGATGCTGAGTTTTGTGAAATGCATTTTCTGCATCTACTGAGATGATCATGTGATTTTTATTCTTCTTTTTGTTACTGTGGTGTGTCAGAGTTATTGATTTGCCGCTATTGAGCCATCCTTGCATCCCAGAATACATCCCACTTGATCGCGGTGTATAGAGCATTTGGAAAGGCCTCCATGGAGGAAATGGCATTTGGTTTGGGAAAAACGGAGAGGTAAAGAAGGCAGGGAAGGGGATCACAGCAGAGGGAGCAGCACTGAGCAAAAGCAAGGTCATCATCGTGTGCATAGGGCATGGCACATGTTCCGAATCGGCTGCAGCCTGGGGTTCCTGGTAAACAATGACGAGAATGAGGCTAGAAAGGGAAGATAGGCAAGAGCTAAAGAACAATTCATTTAGATTCAGAACAGAGGAAGAGAGGGGAGAAACAAGAAGGCGGGACAAAGGTTTATACTGAAAATACGGTGAACAGTTACAGGGTGAAGTCACATGAGGCTACTCTAGTTTGGGAGGGGGAGGAGCCCTGGACTGGGAGCCCTGCCCCAGCTCTGCCACTGGCTAGGGTGACTGTGGACCAAGTTCGTGCTCAGTTGCTCAGTTTCTGTTTTGTACAGTGGGGGCATCCGTGTTGAGTTGAGGTTCGTTGGGAGGGTAAAGGGAGAGGGAGGATGTGTCACTCAGGAGCGTTTTTCTTCTGGTAGTGACACGATGAGGTGGACCGTTATGGGCTGGGCTGGTGTTTCCTTGGGGACGGAGACAGGAGATTCTCTGGCTCAAGTGCTGCCTGATTGCTAATTAATGTACAGCGAGGCAGCGGAAAATGGAAAACCCTCCAAAAGACAGAGGAAAGGTGATAATTCAGGTCCCCTGATTTTGGTTCCCTGTTTTATGCTTTCTTGAAGAATGATGCGCTAAACTCTGGAGCCTGTCATTCAAAACCAGCAAAGCCGTTCTGCACTCAGTTAATTTAATATGAGAGATTATAGTGGGCCATTAATCTCCTGGGAGCAGCAGTTTTTGATAAAACACCTAAATTAAATTCTCCAAGTTAGAGGAAAAAGGGCATTGTTTCCTTTAGTATCACTAGAACACGAAGTTAGTTGTTCAGTTCAAATAGCAGAGCAGGCTCTGGCTTCTGAGAAGCTCTGAATATTCCAGGCAGAAATTCATTTAATTATGTCTCAACTGTGAACTTGCAGGCATGTGGAGTTAGGTGATGTCTAGCTGCCCAGAGATTTGGAGACAAGCCAGCATGACTTGGTGAATGATACACTTTCCAAAAATTGGAGCTGTGTTCTTCTTTACCCCTCTCCTCCTTCCTTGAACCGTGTGATTCTGGTGTGACCCTTAACACACAATCTGTGCTCTGCTTGGCTCCCCCCTTGCCAGGGTGTGGTCAGAACTGAGGGAGGAACTGTGTGCTCAGGCCCAGTATGGAGTCCAATTACGTTGGTTCCCTTCTCTTTGCCCATAGAAAGGAGACTGCTCTGGAGTCTGGGTTTCACGTGGGTGATTCTAAAATGCTGTGTGCTTGAGACAGGCAGAACCCGCAGGGGTTTGAGGAGACGCAGTGTGGTCTGGAGATAGGGTGGGGCTGGAAGGAAAAGATAACACAGAAGAAGGGCCTGTCCTATCTACTCATGGGATGGGAAATTATGCAATGTCTCTTTGGATGTAACCAGTTAGAGCTGTTCTTCATGCTCTGAGTGCCAAATGTTTTTGGTTTTACAACTTAGAATAGTGCCAGCCTGAGTCTCCACATGCCTGATTCATATCCTGCTTGGGGTTCTCTCTTCTCTTGAATTGCTCAAGAATCCCTGGGGGCTTTCTTTTGTCCCAAAGCAGAGTCATCCCCAGGTTTACCCTGGCCTTAAGGAACCCCTGAAATTACTTCTGGTGGCCACAGGGGGTCACTGTTGGCAGCCATCAAGAATCGTCAGCAGGACATGGTGGGTGGTGACCTCAGAAGACTTGAGTCAGGGTGGAGAGAGGTCTTCTTCCCTTGGCCATGTTTAGCTGGGGGTGAGCCTCACTTTCTTTGTCCCCAACCCCTGGATACCAACATTCTCCTTTTTGCTGTGTATTTAACTATTGTAAGTACCGTGCGTGGAATATCAGTGGAATCATATGATGTCCTTTTGTGTCTGGCTTATTCACTTAGCATAATGTCTTAAAGATTCGTCCACATTGTAGCAGGTATTGGAATTCCCTTCTTTTAAAAATTTTTTTTAAAAAATGTTTTATTATTTATTTTAGAGAGAGAGAGAGAGAGAGAGAGAGAGAGAGACAGAGTGTGAGCAGGGGAGGGGCAGAGAGAGAAGGAGACACAGAACTAGAAGCAGGCTCCAGGCTCTGAGCTGTAAGCACAGAGCCTGATGTGGGGCTCAAACTCACAAACCATGAGATCATTACCTGAGCCAAAGTCGGACCCTCAGGCGTCCCAAGGAATTCGCTTCTTTTTAAAGGCTGAATAATATTCCACTGCATATATATATATATATATATATATATATATATATATATGCATATATGTATATACACACAAACACACACATACCATACTTCGGTTATCTCTTTGTCCTTTGATGAACATTTGGGTTGTTTCCACCTTCTGGCTATTGTGAATCATGCTTCTATGAATATTGCTGTACAAAAATTTGTTTCAACCCCTACTTTCAATTCTTTTGGGTATATATCTGGAAGATTGTATGGCAATTGTATGTGTAATTTTTCTGGACCTGCTATACCATTTTCCATAGCAGCTGCACCATTTTTCATTTCCACCAACAATGCACAAAGGTTCCACTCTCTCCATATCCTTGCCAACACTTGTTTACTGTTTTTTTCTAACTAAAAAAATTAAAAACAAAAGAGCTACCCTGATGCGTGTGAAGTGGTGTCTTATTGTGGTTACTCTATTGTTCGATATCTCAATTCAGCCTTTCTCCTGAAGTCCTCAGTGTTTTCACACTGTTCCAGCCATCCATACAGTGTTACTGTGACATGAGCCTCAGTTTCCCATTAGCAGAAGGAGAAAGGAGACCATGGATCTTACCTTGGAAGTAAGAATGGCCATGGTCACCCTTTGTTCTGTGTGCAGTGCAGGCCTCGCAGTGCCTGTTGGCCAGGCCCATGGGGCGTCACCTTGGGCTGGGACATGGGCTGTGGGAGGAAGAAGCAGGTATCTTGGTGTGGGTCCTCACCTCTGCAGTGGGACTGCCAGGCCACGGGGAGAGTCTGATACTTGCTGGCTCAGGGCAGAAAATGCCTGTGGCTCCTCATGTGAGTTTGAGTTATTTTCACTGGGTTAGAAGAAAAATACCCCGTGGGTTCTGGCTGAGGGTTTTCTGTGGCAGATTCCTGGGATACAGTCTGAATTCATTCCTGATTCTGAGAAGGAACTGAAGCAATCCCCCAGGCATTCAAAGTGGAATTTAGGGTAAGCTGCTTGACCCAGAGAGGACTCCCCATGATCGGCCAGCAAGGGTGCCCCCTCCTGGACTGGCCAGGAACTCGGTTTTGGACCTGGCAATTCCGGGGCTGATGAAAAGAAACATTTTAGCTAATACTTAACCATAGTGTTTAATATGTACCTGACATGGTTTTAAGTGGCTTACCTTATGAGCTCTCTGGATCCTCATGACAACGTTATGAGGTAGGGACTGTTATTATCTCCGTTTAACTTATGACGGAATGCAGGCCCAGGGCGATTAAGTAACTGGTCCCATGTCACACAGCTGGTAAGTGAAGCTGGGATCTGAATCTAGGCACCCTGGCTCCAGACTCAGGCTTTGAGAGATTTGAAGAAAGGATCAAAGCCAGGGGCCTGATGTAGTCAGACATCGCTTTTCCAGGACACTTCATAGTTTATAGTGTTTTTATATGTTTCATTTACTCTCCATGACAACTCCGTGAGGCAGATCTTCGTGTCGTTCTCATTTTGACAGAGGTGGAAACTGAGGCCCAGGGCCGTTCTGGAATTTTCTCAGGGAAGCCAGGTGGAGCGTGCCAAGGATGTGCAGAAAAGGGAACCGGTGTATGCCGTTGGTGGGAACGTAAATTGGTGCAGCCACTGTGGAGAACAGTGAACTTCCTCAGACACTTAAAAATAGAAATACCCCATGATCCAGCAATCCCACTTCTGGGTGTACATCCAAAGGAAATGAAAACAAGCTGTTGAAGAGATACCTGCACTCCCATGTTTATTGCATCATTACTCACAATAGCCAAGATATGGAAACAACCCAAGTGTCTGTCAGTGGAAGAGTGGATAAAGAACGTGTGTGTGTGTGTGTGTGTGTGTGTGTGTGTAGACACAATATGTATACACACTCTCTGTGTGTATACACACACACACACACACACACACACACAGAAATACTATCCATAAGAAAGAAGGAAATCTTGCCATTTGCAACAACATGGTTGGACCTTGAGGATAATATGCTAAGAGAGATTAGTCAGACAGAGAAAGACAAATACTACATGATGATATTGCTTATGTGTTGAATCAAAAAAAGCGAAACTCCTAGAAACAACTAGAATGATGGTTACCAGGGGCTGGCTGGGAGGGGGCAAGGACTGGGGGAGATGATGGTGAAAGGGCACAAACTGGCACCTAGAAGATGAGTAAGTTCTGGAGATCTAGTGCACAGCACAGCAGCTCCAATGAACAGTACTGTGTTATACACGTGAGAGCTGCTAAGAGACTAGATCTGGAATGTTCTGACCACAAGAAAGAAATGATTATGAGAGGTGTTGGAGGGGTTAGCTAACGGTATCGTGGCCATCATTACAATTACAATATATAAATGTGTCAAATCAGCAGGTTGTATGCCTTAAACACACGCATTGTTATAGGTCAATTATATCTCAAAGACAAAACAGGAACGTAAGGAGAGAAAAAAATAAAACAAACCAAGAAAGTTGTTTTGGAGCTGCCCTTGACCCTGTGTGACTCCACTCCGGTCCCTTTTCCATAATCCCTTTTCTTGCTGCCCGGGGTTGGCTTTGCCAAGGCCAAGGCAGAGCTCCCACTTGCTTCCTGCTTGTGGCTTTGGCCACGTCTTCACCCCTGAGAGCTGTCAGTGCCTCGGCCTTTCTGTGCTGCCCTGGCTGTGTGTTCATCACAGTTGGTCTGAGCTGGCTGAGCACAGCCGAGCAGGACAGTGTCTGCAGAGCATGGGAAGCCCAGTGCAGCCCAGTGAAGAATGGGGAGGAGCTCAGAAACCATCAGGCTGGGAAAGAAAGTGGGGCAGGCGGGACACTTCTTAAGGTCTGGGGAGGGGAATTTGTCCTTTATCCTGTGTCCAGTGGGAGCCCCTGAAGGCTTTGAGGAAGACAATGGCAGGCTTGAGCTGGCCCTTAGGAGGCTGACTTTAGTCTCTGTGTGTCGAATGGCTCTGGGCCTCACCTGGCTGAGTCCCAAAAGCCCATCTTCCTAGGTTGCCTATGACTTCCTTCTGCAACTTGTCTGTCACTGAGTGTCGCTGTCTGTGTGGGGCTGTAAGCTCTCAAAGGTCGCTGGCTTTTGTAGGGCACCACTGTCTGTGTTTCTTTTGCTGGCTAGTGGCTGCAAAGCCCACGCCTGGGCACCCTGGCTTTGTTTGACCCTCCCACGGCAATGCAAGGCAGGCATCATGGTGTTCCTGGTATCCGGAACTTACAGACGAGCCAGCTGGGCACCAAACCTAGGATTCTCCCTGGGATGGCTTCTTTCTCTGGAAAACTCCTGTTGATCTTCCCAGATGCTTCCTCTCCTGTGATGGCTGTTGGCTTTCTCGCAGAATATGAGCGCTGCTGTCCCTAAACCCTGACAATGCTTTATTTGTCCCAGACTTCATCGTGTTAGAGATATTTATCTTGTTTTCCCAGGTAGCACCTTGAGGGTCCGGTCTCTGTTATGTCTGCACCCAGCTCAGAGTTAAATCCTTAACTGGAGACAGTCGGCCAAGAATAGGCATTGTCTGTTGGCTGGCACGTATGTATTGTAGGCACTGGACGATAGCCATGAGTAGAGCAGAAGAAATTCCCCACCTGACCTTATGGGACTTGGCCTACTGGATCCTCTGCATGTGATCTCCACTTCCATAAATACCTTCTGAGGGACAGACAGACTTGATGTGCCCTTCTTCGGATCTGGGGCAAGGTTGTTTTTTGTGTTTTGTTTTTTTTTTTTGACATTTATTTATTTTTGATAGACAGTGAGAGACAGAGCGCGAGCTGGGGAGGGGCAGAGAGAGGGGGAGACACAGAATCCGAAGCAGGCTCCAGGCTCCGAGCCGTCAGCACAGAGCCCGACGTGGGGTTCGAACTCACAAACCGCGAGATCATGACCTGAGCTGAAGTCGGACGCTCAACAGACTGAGCCACCCAGGCGCCCCTGGAGTAATGTTTTATTTCAAGAAAGGGTCTTTGACAAGTTGAGAGACAAATTTAGAAGTGCTGCCTTTCAGGACAAGGGCTTATTTGTCTTGTGTCCTCCAGGCACTAACAGAACACAGTTCTCTGACGTTGGCAGGTTGTAGGTGTTGGCTACACATGCGTGGAATGATTGGAATAGAAGTAGATTATGGGTAAGATTTTACTCTAGGAGGGGAAGGTGACCTTCTCAGGCCCACTCAATTACCAGTCATGCACAATTAGGACACGGCCAGCCCTAAGAGTTCTCTGCAGAAAGAACTAGATGTTAGAGGCAGATAGGGACCTGACAGGATGCATTCAGACTACAAAAGAATTGGCTTGAATTCCAGACCTTGCCTCCAATCGGTTTTGTTCCCTCTCTTGGCATTTTCCCAGCTCTAGGACTCCCTTGTGAGTGTTAGAAGCAGCAACACACAGATGTCTTTCCAAGGCCACTTGGCTGAGACAGTGCCCAGCCTGGAGGAAGGAGAGAGGGGCCTCTGGGTGTGACAGAGCTCCCAGAGGATCTTCTCGCCAACACACTCGTCAGCTGTCAAGGCCACTGCAAACCAGAGAAGGGGCACCAGGACCGGGATGCCAGTGTTTCTAACAACTCACCCTGTGGTAGCAGAAAGGATGGTTCCTGGCTTGGCCATTGACCCAGCCCGGCAAGTTACTGTCCTAGCATGAGCGGGGGAGGGGCAGAGAGAGAGGGAGACACAGAATCCTAAGCAGGCTCCAGGCTCTGAGCTGTCAGCACAGAGCCCGACGTGGGGCTTGAGCTCATGAACCGTGAGATCCCGACCTGAGCTGAAGTCGGCTGCTTCACTGGCTGAGCCACCCAGGTGCCGTGGAGGCTGGGTTTCTGGTGTAGAAATTGTGATGGGCCCCCTTCCCTGGGTGGTTGGGGGAAGTGTCTATAATGAGATATCGCAGGCAAAGCATAGAACCCAGGGCTTGGCACAGAGAAAGCTACAATCAATGTGGGTGATGGTAGTGCTATTTGGAGATGCTGACCACCTTGACAGGTACCCTTGAGGCTGGGCAGGTGGGCACATGGTTTGAGAAGCTGCTCTAAGCAGGGTACTCCCGGAAGGAAATACGTAGAGAGATGTATATTTCCATCCAAAGTTTGCTTGCTCGTTCTGGAACAGAGCCATAGGAACAGGCAGATGACCCTGAAGTGTCACGAGTGTTTCTACCTCCACAGGGACAGGCAAGCCCGGGCTGCTGGCCAGGGCTGGGCCTGCCCTGCCGTTTCCAAGCTCTGAACCTCCATGCAGCCCATGTGGGTGAATCCAGGTGAATCGTGGGACTCTGGGTGACTCCCAGGGCTCTGGGCCCAGTCCTGACTTGCTCAGTGTACAGCCTGGGCTGCAGGTCTGGGTAAACATACTCTCTACCCCTTTGCAGTGCGCCGGTCCAAGGCTGCTGATGAAGAGAGGAGTCGCAGAGCCCAGCGTGCCAGGGACGAGTACCGGCGCCACTCACTCCGGGCCATCCAGAAGGGCACCGTTGCTGGCCTCAGCTCCATGTTCCAAGAGCTTGGCCAGAGCCAGGAGCAGGAGGCCAGACTTGACCACCACCTTCCCGGCCCAGGGCCACCGCCACCCCTTGCTGTACCTGTCAGGTGGGTCTGGGGGACTCTGCAAATGCAGTGTGGCTGGAGGATCCAGTCCTGTCTCTGCTCCAACTGCTGTGAAATTTGGAGCTAGTCATTTCCCCGCTATGGGACTCAGTGTCTCAGTCTGCATAATGGGGCAGGAGGGGACAGTGAGGAGTCTGGTCGGAGATTTCTAGTAGCCCCGGAGTTCTGGGAGTCTTAACATTTTGGGTCTAGGATTCCTTTGAGAATCTAAAGAAAGCTGTGTACAGTCTTGCTTCCAAAATGTGCATATGAACATACCCCAAAATGTCTGCATATAATTTCAAGCTCTTCAGGGTCTACAGATACCGGGTTAAGAACTTGTAATATAAGACCTCAAATGGGTTAAATATGGTCCAGCAGCTTGGAAACCAGTGTTGGCTGCTGTTTCTAACCGCAGGTGGCGCTGGTGCATCCTGGGTTCTGATACCGGGTTTGCAGGTGAGTGTGCTTGAGTGCAGGGGGGTCATCTCAGGAGTGCTTTGGCAAGGACACTTAAGTGACTGCCCATGCTCGCCAGACCCACGGTCAAGAGGTTGCCTGGAGCGTCTCCTTAGACCAGCCCCGAGGTTGGTCCCCGCACGTCCATCACTGCTGAGCAGCTCCTGCCCCGGTGAGGGTGGACAGTGAGTGTTTGCTGCTTCCCCGAACCACAGTTAACTTGCAGGACAGTCCGTTCACTCCCAGATGACAGTGGCTTGTCTGAGTTTTGCTTTAATTGGGATTTAGGATTATTCATAACCCCTTCTCCCTCTCCCCGCCCTCTAGGGAGATCTGACCATGTCTGCATTTCTCCTTTCCTTCCTCCCTCCCTCCCTTGTCATTTATGATTCACAAACCAGGAAGTTTAAAAAGAAATATGGAAAAAGACAGACTTCCATTCCTGCCTCCACCTACTTGGTTTTCCCGTGCCCCGTGGGTGGGAGCACTGTTCTTAGTTTATGTGTGCCTGCCCACTTCTGTCGTGTAGTTGCTGACGTGAAAAGTCGTAAAAAGTCCTAGCCCAGTCTCTCTCTCTCTTTTTTTTTTTATAAGAAAAGGTTGCATGCTGTATACATGGCTCTGCTTTTCGCATCAATTCTTAGCTATTCATTTATTTTTATTTAGTTTTCTTTTTTTAAAAATATTTTTAAGTAATCTCTACACCCAACATGGGGCTCAAACTCACAACCTGGAGATGAAGAGTCACATGCTCCCCTGACTGAGCCATCCAGTGCCCCTATTTAGTTTTCTTTCTTTCTTTCTTTCTTTCTTTCTTTCTTTCTTTCTTTCTTTCTTTCTTTCTTCCTTCCTTCCTTCCTTCCTTCCTTCCTTCCTTCCTTCCTTCCTTCCTTCCTTTCAGTGAGAGAGACAGAGAGAGAGAGAGAGCATGATGAGGGAGGGACACAGAGAGAGGGAGGGAGAGAATCCCAAGTAGGCTCCATTCTGTCAGTGCAGATCCGATGTAGGGCTTGATCCCGTGACCCTGGGATCATGATCTGAGCCAGAAGTGAGAGTCAGACCCTTCACCCACTCAGCCACCCAGGTGCTCCTAGTTTCCTTTTTTATAGTTATGTCGTATTCTACTCCATAGATGTGCTAGAAGTTAATTATCAAAAACTACTGGTGGACATTAGAGTTGTTTGAAATCTTTGGTTATTACCAACAGTGCCCTTAAAGAATAGCCTTGTAGACACTCATCTGACACACGGCGGCCACAGGCGGGAGGCCTATGAGCGGCCGGGAAAATGCCTTTTCTTTCTCTCAGACATCTCCTCCTGTCCTCTTTTTCATTCCCACCTGTGTGGCTTTTTTTCGAACCAAGTGACAACAGTTCTCTTTGGGGAAAAGTAATAACAGTTGGTACATTATAATCTGCAAAGTGCCTTTAAGCACCTGGACTCATTTAATGGTCTCCACAGGCGTGAGTGTGGGCATCGTGCTTATTCATCTCATAGTGGCCCCCCCCTCCTCTCCCCTCCTCTCCCCTCCTCTCCCCTCCTCTCCCTTCCTCTCCCCTCCTCCTCCTTCTCCCCGCTCTTCTGGTCCCCTCCCCCTCCCTCCCTGACTTTCCACATCCCTGCTGTCTTCTCAGCAGGACTTGGGAGCGCCCACGGAGACCTGTCTCCAGGGAAGTCATAGTCCGCTGGTTTAAGGAGGAGCAGCTGCCTCGCCGCGCTGGCTTTGAGAGGAACACCAAATCCATCGCCCCCTGGTTCCATGGTAGGATGGCTTTCCGGGCCCCTGGGGTGGATAATTTCCACGTGTCCACCTCTCTCTGGGGTTGGCAGGAGGTCCTGAAGGACTGCGGTCATCAGGGCTAGTGGAGGACTTTGGACTCTGCTACTTTCATGCTACCCCCACAAAGACTGGCTGGTCTCCCAGGGTTAAGGATTGGCTGTCCTGCGTCGCCTGGGTGAGAGTGGAGTGGAGAGAGGTCCCGTGGCTGTCCTCTGTTTGCTCATTGAATGTGCTGCGTTCAAGCCACAGGTTGTGATTTCCCCAGGGCCTGAGCTGAACTACTGAGTGGCCTTCATCAAGGCCCTCAGGGACCAAGGCAGACATGTACGAGCAGGGGTCCAGGACACGGAAGGCACCAGGGATTTCTAATGTGCGTTCCTCTCTCTCTGCTGGGGAGGGATGATCACGATCTTGCTCACTGCTTTTACTCACAGACTCCTTGACCATCGGGGCCTCCTCAGAGGTGTCTTCCCTATACACCCAAGCGTGAGCTCTCCGTGAGCTCTCACTGCACCGTGAGCTCCTGGTAGGCAGGGCCCACATCTCGTTGTCTAAGCCTGCATCCCAGATCCCGGCCATAGGCTGGCACACAGCAGGCTCTGAACAAGTACTTGTTGCTGAGATGACAGAATGGCTGAATGAAGAGGTCAGGGTCACCCAAGCATAGAACATGAGAGCTGGAAGCCTCCCTGGAAGTGTCTCATTCCTCATTTTATAGATAAGGAGACAGGTCCAGGTCAGGGAGGACATTTTCATAATGTCACCAACAGACTGGTAAGGTTCAAGAACACATCTCAAGCTCATGACCCCATCCAGTGATCTGAACCTGTAGAGGCCTCAGACAGGGAAACAGGATTGTGATTTCAGCAGAGACTTGCTACAGTGAAATAAGAGTGGCTACTGGCCATCAGACTCTTCTGTATCAGTTAGCTGTTGCTACATAACAAATCACCCCAAAACTCAGTAGTTGAAAACAAATAAGCATTTATTATTTATTCATACTTTTTTTTAAATGTTTGTTTATTTTTGAGAGAGAGAGTGCACGAGTAGTGGAGGGACAGAGAGAGAGAGGGGGACAGAATCTGAAGCAGGCTTCAGCCTCTGAACTGTTAGCACAGAGCCCGATGCTGGGCTGGAACCCATAAGCCATGAGACCGTGACCTGAGCCAAAGTCGGATGCTTAACCGAATGAGCCACCCAGGCACCCCAATTTATTCATAAGTTTCTGAATCAACTAGGCAGTTCTTCTGGAATGGGCCAGGCTCAGATGATCTGAGCTGAGCTTGCTTGTGTGTCCCCAGACAGCAGGCTGGTCTCCTGGGTGCTGGCTTATCCGGGATAGACTTGACCGAGACATCTCCTCTCTGCTCCATGTGGTGTCATATTGTCCAGCAGCCTGGCCAGACTGTCAGGTTTCTCTGGATGAATTGTCTCCTGGCCTTGCTCCCTGAGTCTTCCCTCCCTTGTCAGCACTGAGCCGAGGTTTGCCTGAGGGCTCCTCTGGTCAGAATTGATCTCACCTGCCACAGTTAGCATCCATCAGACCCTTACCTGCCTTTGTTGCACTTCTGCCTGCTTCCTGGGAGCTTGGCCAACCTCCCCTTGGCCTGTGTGCCCTCTGGCGGTGTGAATTGCCAACCTGCTTCCTGGCCAGCTTCCATGTGTTCTCAATTCCATCCGGATGTAGACATGACCCCAGTGTCATGATGGGCACTAGAGACTGTGGGATCTCAAGGGCTACTAGGGAGGCCCTCACAGGCAAGCTGTGGGCATGGCTCCAGCTCCAGAAAAGACAGCTGGAGTGAAATCATGCAGACATCATGCAGGGGCGAGCAAGGCCACGTACGCCTTCATCCCCATCTTCAAGAGCCTAAAGAGCTTGTGAACTCCTAAGTATAGGCAGTCACAACATTACAGATGGGGTGAACTGTAGCATTTTTCAGGGACTGTCCCAGGTCATAAAGGTCACAGAGGCACCATCCAGTTCATGCAAGAGTATCTTCAGTGGTCTGCCTGTTTCACTCTGACCCCTGTACAATTTATCATTCACACAGCGTCCTGAGAATATTTTAAATATAAGTCAGATCCTGTCACTCGCCTGCTTAATACCCATTGCTTACTTCCCTTTATACTTGCAGTGAACTTCAAACTTCATGCTTGGGCCTGCAGGTCCCCAGATGATGGGTCTTGCTTCCTGCTTCAGCCTTATACCACAATTCTCCCCTTGTCCACCTTGCTTCCACAGCTCTGGCATTTTTCTTCTTCAGACAAGCCATTTTCTACCCCAGGCCCTTTGCACTTGCTTTTAATCTATTTGGTATTGCTCGTTTCCTAGCTTTTTTTGCATGGATGATGCATTCTTATTTCTCATCTCAAATATCCCCTTTTCCCAAAAGGCCCTTTCCTGAATCCTTACCTAGAGCAGCCTTTGTCAATTTCTCTCACTTTATTACACTTATCTCTTTAAGAGTGCTCCCTCGGGACTCCTGGGTGGCTCAGTCAGTTAAGCGTCTGACTCTTGATTTCAGCTTAGGTCATGATCTCACTATTTGTGAGTTTGAGCCCCATGTCGGGCTCTGCTTTGTTGGCACAGATTCTCGGTCTCCCTCTCCCCCTCTCTGTCTCTCTCTCTCTCAGAAAAATAAATAAACATTAAAAAAAAAAAAGAGTGCTCACCCAATTGATATTTATCTTGTTGTTTGCTTTTGTGTATTCTCCTCCCTTAACATAAGCCTGTGAAACTAAGGACCTTATTCATTTTCCCTGGATGCCTGCCATAGTAAGTGTCCATAGAAAGAATAGAAGACGGTGGAAGTGAAGTGTCAGTTTAGATCCCAGTCTTTCTGGTCCCCATGAACAGCCATTGCTTCTGTGCACTGGGCCCTGGTGGGTGTGTGGGGCCCCTCAGGGTCTGATGAGTGAGGTTAAGCTAGAGCCATCTGCTTGTAGACGCCTTCCTTCTCCAGGCCTCCACTTATCCAACAGAAGGATGGAGAGGCTCTTTATGGCCCAGAAGGAAGGGAGTCAACATTCACAGGTGACTGAGCGACACGTCCTCGAAGCCGGTCCTGGGGGATGCCCTGCCTGTCACTCCCAGTTTTGTGTCCCTGTAGCCCTAAGAGAGCTTGAATCATTGTTTTCCTTTTCATTTATCCATTGGGGTCATGGAAACACAACGGTAGCGTCTCAGGCACCTATGTGGTGCAGCTCAGGAGTTCTGTGGAGATGGGGCTTTGCAGGGGCCCTGCGTGCTGGTGGCAGCCAGCAGGGAAGGCATGACACAGGGACTCCAATTGATCTCTAGCTTTATTTTCTCTCCTGATGGAAAAAATGTAATTTTTATATTGTCACAGGACAAACAGAGCCATGATTTAGGTCTCGTAATTTATGTAACTGATTTCATGTTCTTTTGACAGTTCTATCATAAAGTATGTGAGAAAGTTGCTAATACACAGACCGGAGCTATTTAGTGACAGAGTTTTTATTTGATCTGTGACAGAATGGAAGAAAAAGGCTCATGTATGGAGGGTGGCCGACCGTCTTTGCTTGGAGAGGACTGAGTCGTGTTCTAAGATGATAGCCTTTCCTCAGTTTCAGTGTTCAAATGTTCCATCATCTTTTATGAATTGGTGGTGACAAGTAAGCAGTAGTTATTTTTATATATTGCCTTTGCTCAGAAGAGTAAAAAATGTAGCAGCCCCATGCTGGTTTCCAAACTCTTGAGAGTAACTTTGCTCATACCTAAAATCCCAAAGCCTGGAACGACTGGTATGGTCCAACTTCTGCCCCAACGTAGGCATTTCCTGACAGCATCTCTGAGAGCCTCCCCCGTACCAAACCTTCCAGAGATGGAGCTACTGACCATAGTGTGCCCAGACAGCCTGCACCCATTTAATTGTTAGGGAGACTTTGCCCCAGGTTGGCTGGGGGCCCTGCCTTCAACTGGTCTTGGCAGACATCTTAGCGGGGGTGGCTCCGCTCCCTGTATCTCCCATGCTCCTCCTGGGGACCGGCAGGCTGGCCCACGCACGCTCTTCTCAGGGACCAGAGACCAAGTGGCATTCTTGGCTTGTGAATCTAGTCTTTGAAGCAGGACGCTATTGCCCTCATCTCACACCATTGGCCACGTTATGTCCCAGGGTTCAGGGGTGGAAAAATATATTCTACTTCTTTCCTGTGAGGAAGACAAGGAGGGGAGGAGAATTTGAGTCAATAATGTCATCTGTTACAATCCCAATATAAGTCTTTTCTTTTCTGGGTAAAACAGTCCTAGTTAATTTAGCTGGATTTTAGATGCAGGTTAAAGATGACCACCGTGATTTCTAGTTCCTTCCCTTCCCTCAAACACATCCAGTTGTGTTGTGGGGTATACAGTCCAAAGAGCAATGTGGACAAGGAGTCTGAAGCTATGGGGCCCACTCTAGAACCTAGCAGCTCTGTGACCTTGGGCGTGTCCTTTATTTATTTATTTATTTATTTATTTATTTATTTATTTATTATTTTTTAAATGTTTATTTTTGAGAAAGAAAGAGAGAGCACGAAAGGAAGAGGGGCAGAGAGAGAGGGAGACACAGAATCTGAAGCAGGCTCCAGGCTCTGAGCTGTCAGCACAGAGCCTGACGTGGGGCTGGAACTCACGAACCATGACATCACGACCTGAGCTGAAGTTGGACGCTTAACCGACTGAGCCACCCAACAGCCCCTGGGTGTGTCCTTTAAATGCCCATCTATGAAATTGGGATTTTCACATCGATTTCACGGGACTTAGGAAGAGAAGCCAACAAATGTGCTTTGTCTACCATAACGAGCCCTATCGGTGTGAGTGCTGATGTCTCTCCGAGTCTGAGGTGGGCCACCAGAGACCCCACCCCCTCTGGGAAACAGGGTGTATATGGAGGTGGGGGGTTGGGAGAGGACTCAGAACAAGAAGGGGAGGGGAGGAGAACTGGCTTCCTGTTGGGACCAAGGGGTTCTCAATAGTCTCCTCTGTTAAAAAGAGAAAGTGGTGAAGTGATTCCTTGGTTCTCCTTCGTTCATTGTTATGTTCCAGGGTTGTAAGAGAGCCTTGTAGTTATACAAAAATACTCCTGAGAAAAGCTACTGCATATGAGCTTGGCTTGGAGGAGAAAAATCTATTTTTGGACTTCAACATGTATCTAAAATTATTAAGAACATCCTCTGTCTGAACATTGGCTCAGTCAGACCCCATTTCTCTTTCTGTGCTTTACTTGTAGGAAAACAGTCATAACGTGAGCCACGGTGTATTGTCTTGGCGGCCGCCCGCTGGCCGTCTTGCAGGTTGACCTTAGGACTTGGTGGGGAATCGGCAGTGGCTGATGTAGTTGGTTTGGTAAACTACTTCCACAAGACCCTTCTCAGGGCCTGGGGGTGGACCTTGAACACAGCCTCACCTGCATGCGGGTGGGGTGTTACTGTCATGGCTTTTCTGACCTTCACCGGGGAGGAGGTATTCCCCATCCACGTGGACAGACGGTGCAGTCTGCAGGGTGCCCAGCAGTCGGGGGTGGCTTTCCACGCAAAGCTTGAGCTACCCAGTGGAACGGGTACTGCTTCCTACCTTTCCACACGGTGACTCCCAGGGCTGCAGGGTTCTAGGATGGGCCCAAACCTTTAGACTCCTTGTTCACCTTGATCTTTTTTTTTTTTTTTAATGTTTATTTTTTGAGAGAGAGAGAGAGAGAGAGCGCGAGCTAGCAGTGGGGGAGGGGCAGAGAGAGAGGAAGACACAGAATCCGAAGCAGGCTCCAGGCTCGGAGCTGTCAGCGCAGAGCCCAACTCGTGGCTTGAACTCATGAGCTGTGAGATCATGACCTGAGCTGAAGTCGGACGCTTAGCCAACGGAGCCATCCAGGCGCCCCTACCTTGCTCTTGATTACAACGCTTCCAAATGTATTTGAAGGAAGGGAAGGAAATAGAAGTCATTGTCACATGTAGCGATTACCTGGGGGAATGTCGGTCTTGGAAAAGAGAACCTGTGGTGTGGGATGGATGGGGGAACAGAGCCGCCACTTCTTGATCTCAAGTTCTGTCTTGAGAGGAGGAGATTATTAAAGGGGATACGACCGGAGCTGGGGGCTAAGCGTTTGGAAGAGATACGTTTCACTTCGGTACAAGAAAGAACTTTTTGGTGGCTACAGCTTACCACCGGGCAGTCTGGATGGCTAGTGGACTCACCGAATGGGAGAATGGGGACCTTTACGCTTTCTGTCCTTTGTGTCTGGGATACAATGTGATTCTGAGCGCATGTTTTGCTGGCGTCACCCGAGGACCATGGGCTCTGCTCCTGCTGAGGCTCCAGAACTTTCTCTGGTGGTTGGGAGCATTGGAAACTATGGCCAGGGCACGGGGCTGGCCACTAGTGGGCGCTTGGGAGTCTACGGGCTGAGGATGAAGGTTGTTCTTCCCAAGACTGTTGGCTTCTTCCCCTTCCTCATTTCTCTATTGCTGGTGGCGTTACTGGTCCAGGAGCCGAGGCACAGGCAGTGGTGACCCCTTCTGGATGTTTTTCAGGAGTCCTGCAGCTGAAAGGCAGACCCACCAGGCGTCCTGCAGGGAGGCAGCCCTCTGTGAGGTGGGGATGATTGTGCCTGGAAGGCAGAGGCCGAGTGGGAATGGAGTGTAGACTCAGTTCCTCCAACTGCATGCACTGGGCGGTCCCTTCTTCTCTGAGCTGCATGGAACCGGAAGCACTTGTTTGGCTGACCGGCGCCGATCATCGGCGATCCCTCCAGCATGATGGTTGCATGTGGCTGTTTAGATGTATGGGGGTGGGGGGGTGGGTGGATGTGCACCGTCTCACAGGTGCTCTCAACTGCTCTTGACCCAGTCATGGTTCGCTTTTTACAGGTGACCATACTGAGGCTCAGAGAGCTTGAGAAACCAACCCCTGTCACCCAGCAGGAATCACAGGAGCTGTAGGGCTTCTGGATCCTGGCCTTTCCTACTCCATTTTGGCGGTCCCTTAAATATACTGTTACCCAGGGAGGGAGATCGGGGCCTAGAAGTGTTCCCTCTGGATTCACTATCCCTTACTGTATATTCATTTGAACCTCTTTTAGATGCTGCCCGGGTTCTTTATTTTTAAATCTCACGCCTGCTCGTTCTGTGACCTTGTGGAGTGGAGATGCCACTGGTCTCCTGGCCCAGCTGGAGGGAAATCTGGCAATGCCCTGTTTGGCCTTTGGGATCACTCTCAGAAGCTAGCTTTTCTGGGGCCGAGATGGAGAGCGTGAACCAGCTCAGGCCCCGTCCTTGCTGTCCAAGATCCGTGGGAGGACAGGGAACCGTGGTGAGGTTTGGAACCTGCAGCCAGAATGAGGGACTTGGGCAGCTGTGGACCCAGACACGAAATCCATGCTAAGCTTGGAATAGCCGAAGACACCGGCAGGTGCAGAAAGTAGTAATATCCACTTTGTAGTTGTGTTATGAGGATTAAGTTATAATATTTATAAAGTGTTTAGAACATTCCTGGCATACAAGAAATGCTTCCATTTGTCACCTGGAATAAATAAACACGGTAGCCTTTGGAGATGCATATCATGATTTGAATATGTAAATGGTGGCCTCACACCCTGAGGCGATGCTTCTGCTGTCAAGGAAGTGAAGAAAAAGATGACATCAAATGACTGTGCTTAAAAGGAAGACGATACCTGTTTAGCCTTCCCACCCCCAAAAAGCGAAAGTCTGGATTTTCTTACGTTATGGACATGATCCCCCTCTTGCAATGTTTTTTGAAAGCTGTGAGGGTAACACACGGGGTCATTTGGAAGGATGGTTGGCTTGTCACAGATCCATCATGTCAAAGTTAGATTGCTAGCTCCCCTCTGCCCAGCAGAATGTGGAATGGAAATTTTCCACCAACTCAGATCCCAAATGCAAACATTTCCAAAGAGGAAAAAAGTAGGTCAGTTGACCTACTTTCCTCTTAAGCTCTTGCTTAAGCTGTTCCAACTAAGAAATAAAGGCATCTTTTTCCTTCTTTCAAAAAAAGGTTGTGAGCTGGCTGTAAAGTCTCAAAAAAGGAAAAAAAAAATTACAAAGAAGAGCAACGCTAATTTTCGCTTTGGGAAAGCGTAGATTGTAAATGGCATTTTCAAGGTCTTAACTCTTTCCTTTCGGCTGTCTGTCGTTCTGTGTTTTTGATTTCGGCCTTTTGTGTCTTGTCTACCTCACACGTCTATTTTGCCTCTTTTGCTGCCATCTTTACTTTCTGATCCACAGGTGGGGTGACTAAAATGGGTGGGCAGGGACAGGGCTAGGGGATCTAGTTGGATTTGAGAGGACTGAATTTTTGTTTTCTTTCTGGATTAAAAAAAAAGCACAGAGTAACAATAAACCATGATTTCTGTTGATGTAATTGATTTAATATTCTTCTGACAGTCCCGTCGTATTTCTGGTGTTCCCAAAAGATCCCTCCTATCTTCCTAACTCTGGGAAGTGCCTATCATAGGTTAGACCCTTCTTCAACTCCAGCAAGCTATTTTGGGACTTTCTTTGCTCCAGGCTCTGTAGTCTATCTAGTTTCTCACCCGTTTCCAGCCCCAAGTTCATCCCAGCCCTGGCACCCACGGCCACTGCTCAGCCCAGAGCATCAGCTGTGCATTTTCCTGAGGGCAGGCGTGGGGTTGAGAAGGAAAATTTAGAGCGAGGGGCACAGCTGCTGTCTTGAAACCACTAACGTCCCCTAACCTGTTGAAGGCCTCAAGGTCAGGATGTGAAGTACATGGTGAAAGGCACAAGGTGCTGACTTTGATTCAGTCTGGTGAACTTTGCAGCACTTAGCTGTCCGGAGACGGAATAAGCTGTCTCTGGGAGTCGCGAGCACCCAGTGCTGGGGTGTGTAAACAGAGGCCAGACAGTCCTTTGGTCAAAACAGCGAGCCTGTGGATTATCCAGTCTGATGGGGATTAGGTCTGATCTCATGACATTTCCCCCCTAACCTGTCCACTGTTAGTTATTCTGTCTCTGCTTACCCGCGAAACAAATAACGGTGGCTTTGGCATTTGCTGGAGAATCAAGTCCAGTCTCAACTACAATAGTAGTTGAGAAGACTTTCTGGAAATGAAGATTCATTAATATTTATGCTTAATTATTAAAAGTTTATTGGACTCAAATTACCTTCTGTCTAGTAATTAAGTTCTTTATGGATTTACATGCCCGAGCATTTGCTTGCAGGTTTCATTTCAAACCAGGATGCTGCTTTTGGGTGTTGTGATTCACACTCCGTCTCACCAGCCTCCAGGGGTGCACAGGGCAGGAGGGTGGCCCCTACCCCTGCGACAGCCTAGAAATGCTTCCTGGAGGAGAACAGCATGGCTTGCATACGCAATCAACGTATGGTTTCTCCTGTAATCGACACAAATGTGCCGCCCCTGCAGACCGTGGGGCATTGCCAACATTTGTGCAGTCGGGATATAGGTGTCAGTGTCCAGAGAAAATGCAGTTCCCTTGCTTTTCTACATTTTCTCCCATATCCTGAACTTCTCATCACCTCCTTTTCCTTTCTGGGTAGTAGGGAAAAAATCAACTCTAGTCCATTTTTGGTTAACTTTGTCCTACTCAGTGGAGTAGTCTTTTTTAGTTAAACTGCCTTTTGGGGGAGACGAGGTCTTTGGGGACCTCTCCCCACCCCCTTGCTTCTCTGCAAGGGGGCATTGGGGTGTTTGGGGCTTCTCTCCAGGGTGAGGAGGTGGTCAGGGCCAGGGCTGCAGGGCAGATGTTCAGACTTCGTCTTGCATGAGGGTGTGTGGCTGAGGCGACCAGAGAGGCAGAAACCTGGGTGTCTGCTTCTGAGCCCTGTATGCTGTATGGGGCTGTGTCCGTCTGGAGCACACCAAAGTCCCGCTTGGATTGGTGGCACCCCCGGAAAGGAGGCACTTTTTTTTTTTTTAAGTTTATTTATTTTGAGAGAGAGCTGGGGGGAGAGAGAGAATCCCAAGCAGGCTCTGCACTGTTAGCACAGAGCCTGACACGGGGCTTGAACTCACGAACAGTGAGATCATGACCTGAGCCGAAACCAAGAGTCAGTGCTTAGCCGACTGAGCCCCCCAGGCGCCCCTGGAGAGGGGGCACTTCACCTTGTACTGGTCCTCAGGTGTGTGCGCACTGGTTGCTATCCACAGGGGTGTGGTTGGTTAGCCTCCCCTGTGGCGTCACGCTGGCTTTGATGTTGTAACAGATCATTTATTAAGTTTTTGCTTTGTGCTGGGCTATGGCAGGTAAGCATGGAACAGCCGGTGTTTCATTTAGTCCTCCCACAACTCTCTGGAAGAACTAGTAATACTGGCCGCGAGGCAGGTGCACAGTGTTTAAAGTATGCTGGCTTCTCGCTCACATTCGTTAATTTATTTAAGCCTTATAACATCGCATGTGTGCTTCCGCTAGCATTAGCCTCGTTTCGCAGACGAGGAAGCTAAGGCACAGAGAACGGAGGCCACGTGCATGAGGCCCACTGTTTGTCAGGGGGGGCAGTGGGGTTCAAACCCCAGTGGTCCATGCTCGGATCTGTGATGCAAAACAGCCTTGTTGCCATTTCAGTTAAGTAACTGCCGTGGGGCATGCAGTACTCAGGGAGCTAGTTCCTGCCCAGTTCAGAATGTCTCCTTGAGCAGGGAGAGATGGCTCTTCCGTTAGGAGACACCAGCGTCTCTGGGTCGTGGGGTGAGCTGTTTCAGCTGCCATGCCTTATTCTTGGCCGAGGCAAGTGTCTGCTGTTTCCTAGGCCTCCCTCCCACAGAATTCCTGAAGGGTGCCCTCCAAGTCTCCTACAGTCTGCAAAGTCCTCACGCAATAAATAGAGCGAAACTGGGAATTGTCAGTGTTTGGAATTATCCAATTACCTGGGCAGGGGCACGAGGAGGCAGGCTCCCTGCGTAAGGCATTTGCATAATTAATTTATTGATTGTTAATATTACGCTGCTGTTGTGTGCTAGGCACATGCTAAGTACAGAGCATGTGGTGGTGAATGAAACTGACAACTTCCCTGCCCTCACAGAACTTACATTCATTTGCAAGTGACAGAAAAAAAAATCAAACTGATAGAATCAAAGAGAGGATTTATTTGCTTATATGACTGAAAAATCCAAAGGTATGTCTAGCTTCAGGCTTTGCTTGATCCAGCTTAGGTTGGCCTGGCCTTTCTCCATCTCTCAGCTCTGTTGCTCTACATGTTGTTTTCATTCCCAAGCAATGCATCAGCCTGTGGTTGCATGCCCGCTTTTGCTGAGTTTGAAATCCAGGAGACACAGGGCATGGTTTTCTCTCAATACTCTGAATACTAGTCCCCATATCCTGCCTTGTTGGGTCTGCTTTGGTCACATGCTCACTCCTGACTCCAGTCCCTATGGTCAGAGGCATGAGACCTCTGATTGGCTAGGCTTGAGTCACATGACCATACCTGGCACGGGAGGGAGTCCATCCCACTGCAACTGCATAGACATGAATGAGAGGGTGTGGCTTTCTAAAAGAAGGTCCACGATCCCTTGCCAGAAGAAGGGCAAGGGTGGGCAAGGTCCTGAGTGGGCAAGACTGATGGATGTCTATCATAGAGAGGAAAAAAAAACCTGTCCTCTGTCCTAGTGAAACTGTCCATCCAGTCAGCAAGACCGGCATGAATCAAATAATAGATTTATGCTTCCAGTTGAAGTTAGTGCTACACAGGATCCTTGGGTAGCCAGGTTGGGAGGTCATTTTGCTGGGTGGTTGCAACCCTCTGTCACCAACAGTGGCATTAGTGATTTGAACCTGGCATGTCAGCTTGGAGCAGGCAGTCATGGGTGTGGGATACTGCCTCTTGTGCATGGCTGTATCTGGAACCAAGAAGCTCATCCGCTGAAACCCTTGTCTCAGCAGTTCGCTATGGTTTAATTTCATTTGGAGGTATAAAAAATGAAGGCATGCGAGCTCCTTTATCACAATCTCTGTGGCTTTAGGACGCTTTAAGAAACTGTTGAGAATGAAGAGCTTAACAATTCCAGCCTCTTTAATGATACCGTCCGGAAAGTATGGCAATAAGAAAGGAAAGTCACAAAAATGAGTGAGAAATAGCTAACCCGTCATGGAGGAGTTGCCGGCCGGTGAGGCGTAGCTATAGTGAAAGCTGTAAGAAATATGCACGTCAGATAAATTGAGACCCATAAAAAGTAAACCCGTCGTGTCTGGCCCTCCTGCATTTCTTTCTTTCCAGAGAGAAACCCTAACAGAGAAATAAAAGGAGCTCATTTGGTTACCCAGGTGCAATTCAGAGCTAATGATTTCAGGGAATGGGCATCGAGGTGGAGGAGGGGCTGGGAACTGAATCCCGGGCCGGCTTTAGAATTTGCTAACATGTGGATTTTTGGGTCCCTTATAGCTGAGCGTCTTTTGAAGCTGTGCCTTCCCTTTCCTGGGGCTGCCACAGTTAGCACCGGTGGGATAAATATTTTGATAGCAACTTGAAGTTGCTGGCAGGTTTGAGAGCATCTGCATGGGATGCAGGGAGATGATTAGGTGAGGCGTCTGGGAGAAGGCACGGGGATGCACGGGGATTCGTGCTCTGTGCAGTAAGAAGGGAGTCGGGAGCTGCTGGCTGCACCTCGCGGGGGTGCTGGGTGCAGACGCCTGCCTGCGATATTAATGGGTATTGGGACAGGGATAGCAAGCCTTGCCTTAAGCCTTGACTTCTTGGCTGGCCATCCTCCCCTCCTGCGTTCCTAGCTTCTCAACCGTCAGGGGGCAGCCGCCCTGGAAGGCTTAGGTTCCCTGACCTTGGCCCTGGCTTTTTCTGCCTAGGCCCAGCAGAGGGCGCTGTAGTTGCCTTTGACGCCCAAAGCCCAGAGGAGCCCTGGACTATTTTGCTCTAACTTTTGTTGTTATTGTCAACGAGAGATCTGTCGGGTCTATCTCCATGTCAGTGGTTCTCAACTTACCAGGGGTGATTGTGCCCCAGGGAAGAGCTGATAGTGTCTAAAGGCATATTTGGTTGTCACAACTGCAAGGTGCTGTTGGCATCTAGCGGGTAGAGGTCAGGGATGCTGTTATACATCCTACGATGCATTCTGCAGACCCGTATCTGGCTCAAAATGTCAACAGTGCCAGGTTGAGAAACCCTGGTCTACCTATAGATTTATGTCTACCTCTCCACCAAGCTTTTTAATTGTTGCTGGAAAGACCTACAAGTGTAACTTCTTGTTTACTTCTTAAAAAAATTTTTTTAAAATGTTTATTTATTTTTGGGAGATAGAGAGGCAGAGTGCAAGCAGGGGAGGGGCAGAGAGAGGGAGAGACACAGAATCCAAAGCAGGCTCCAGGCTCTGAGCTGTCAGCAGAGAGCCGGATGCGGGGCTCAAACTCACCAACCTGTGAGATCATGACCTGAGCCGCTGTCTGACGCCCAACAGACTGAGCCATCCAGGTGCCCCTACTTCTTTTTAGAAATGATCTTACCTCATCAGGACCTCCATTCTGCTAATGCCTGAAAAAAAAACCCTTAAAATTTCCGGTTCCTCTGGTTTAAGAGTCTCTTTCAGCTTACCTCGGTTACTTTCTAGCAACTATTCAACCTTAATTTTAAACTCAAAGTTCTGCTTCTCCCTTCTCACGGGGTCTCTCCAACATCACTCCTTCCCCCCAAGTAGTGTCTGAGTGTAAGGGCAGCTTGTGGCTTGGGAGGAAGCCAAAGAAAGGCCGTGGTTGGTTGCTCATCTCTGGACTTTGTTCTCTGCTTTTAGGGGTCCCCTTCCCTGCGCTGATTATCCCCTAAACTTGACTTGGCTGTACCTTGCCTCTTGCTGGGGCTTCTGAATTTTAACAACTGACATCAATTAGCTGTTAGTGAAGACCATCCACCCCAAAGCCTAAGTTCGGGGGTCACCTTGCCTCTTTTCTGGGCTCTGCTCTTTTTTTTTTTAAGTTGATTTATTTTGAGAGAGGGAGGGACGGAGACAGAGAGAGAGAGAGCGAGCGTGCGTGTGCAAATGGGGGAGGGGCAGAGAGAGAGGGAGAGAGAGGCAATCCCAAGCAGACTCTGCACTGTCAGTGCACAGTCTGACTCTGGGCTGGAGCTCACCAACCCGGAGATCATGACCTGAGCTGAAGTCTGATGCTTAATGGACTGAGCCACCCAGGCGCCCCTGGGCTACACTCTTAATGACGATTATTTTTTCAAAAAACCCTAAGTCCTAAAGGTTCATTTCACTGGCTCCCTCTTCCCTCTCTTGTCCTCACAGTTTATGATCATTATGGAAAGGAACAAGGCTGTCCCTTATTGTTTTATTTTCTTACTCTCCTTTATTTTTCACTCACATTCCCATTCCTCCTCAATAAGCAGCCTCTCTGATAATACTGTGTATCTGTTCAAACGGGTCTTGTATATATATTATATATATATATCACCCGAGGGGGGTTACTCTGCTCTTTATTTTCTTTTTTTCTCATGGTAGCATTGACCTTGGTGCTTTTCTGTGGCTAGTTTTTATGTGAAATTAGTTTGCCTGAACATTTCAAGTGAAACAAGAGCCTGGAGAGTTGTTTTGGACTTTCCAGAGCCTCCTGTTCTATTATTTTTGTGAAGTGCTCACAAACAGGGCGGCTTGCCTCTCCGGAGTAGCTCGGCTCTGTTCCCCTCCCCCGACGTGGGTCTGGACTTTCTCCTTCTTTCTTCTCTTTTGTCCTACTCGGCTCAATTTTTATGCCACTCCCAGTGGTCGGAGGTGGCTCTGGAGGGTGTCACCATGGGCCTCTTGCACTTCCCCAGGATTGCAGAAGGCAAATCCTTCCCAAGTTTTGACTGCTGTTCTTAAGTTAGCCTCCTGCTTTCCAGTGAGTTCCTGTTGACTGCTCTCGGGTCCATTGGTCACTCTTGCTTCTTTCTTCTTCCTGTGGAAACACCTGGTATCGTGAAGGTCTTGTGTTGACTATTTGTTCCCACCACTGTTTGTATGTGGGGTTCATGGGACCGCCTTGCTACCTAGTTCTGTTGTAAACATAGCCCATGGCCTTTTGGTTTCGTCTTTACTTGTCCTGCTTCTTCTTATTTGGGGATTTGGACAGATTGGAAAATGATGTTGCTGCCATCACAGATTCTACCTTGTCCTACCCTGTGCTTAAGTACATTTACCTGAAAGCTGAGGTAAATCATTCTTGTTCTTCACTCTGTCTCACCGAGCATCTGTTACGAGAGCCATGCTGTTCCTGTCTCTGGCCTATTATTTCTAATTGCTGCACAGTATTCCTCAGGGTGAATCTACCTGGTTTTGCTCATCCACTCTGAGTCATGGACACCCTGATTGCCCCCAACTTACCAGCACCACAGATTAGTCTAAGAACCAATTACGTCTCTGGCGCCAGATGCTTATGGACCTGTGTGACGATTTCTTTAGAATATATCTCAGTAATGGAATTGTTGGGCCAGAGCATATATACATGCAGTTAATTTGACTAGGGGTACCAGTGGCTCTCCAGAAGGCTGATCCAGCCCCTATTGCCAGCAGCCAAATGTGAGAGTTGCTCTAGCCCCATGTTCCAGATCCCATACCAGAATGCGGTAGAGGTCCTTGGTCCCCTCCACGATTCACAGGAACTTGGGGAGGCTGGCAGACATGATCATCAGGCTCTTCTGTCTCCAAATACATCATTCTGCCCTAATTGTGGCTCTATTATGTGGGCAAAATTGGGGTATGGGGGGATATTCTACTTTCTCAATATCTGTGGGGTGCAGGAACATGAGTGGGGCCCCTCCCTTTAGTCCTTCACCCCCTCTGTCCCACCCCAGCCCAGGAAAAGCTCTTTCCCATCTGGCAGAGACTTCTCATAGGACCTATCCCATGTCCTCTCTAGAGTAGGTCAGTTAAATTGTGTTCAGACCTCCAAGTATTACTTTAAATACAGAGGAAGTTTCTAGAATGTAAAAATCACTTTTTACCTTTTTGCCAATCCTGGCTTGCAAGACTGTTTACACTCTAGCTCGGCGAGTCTCAAACCTGGCTGCCGGTTGGAATTACCTGAGAAGATTGTAAACATGACTGATGCTTGTTGTTCCCAAAGTGACTGACACAAGACTCAGTCAGAGTGGGCCAGGGTTGAGAACCATGCTCTAGAGACTCAAAACAGCCAACACTGACATTTAAAGCTCATTAGCGATCCTTTTTTTCCTAGGTGATAACCTCCCCATCCCTCAAAGGACATTGACCGACTTTGAATGAATGTCATAGCATAATGTGTGGGGAGGTACAGAGCAATGATATTTAAATACTTAAAATATTCAATGTTGAATATACGTGGTGTGTGCACGTACAGATGTGAAGGGCATGAAGGGAGCTTCAGCAGCGGGACACGACCGATCCTGGAAGCACCTGTGTGCTCGTCCCCAGGGCAGCCCCTGCTCCTTCCACCAGATGTGATCTGTCGCCTGAATATTTTCTCCATCAGCTCTTTGCTTCATTTCTTATTTCTATGTTAATCTCCAAACACTGTAGTGTTTAGCTTTGTGAGCTTTTCCATTTAATATAAACGGAACTATAGTGGTGTTATTTTTTAGTTATTAGCTCGTTTCACGCTTCATTGAAAAAAACTTTTCTCTCATTGCATTTTTCCATCTCCATTGTTTGGAGGTTATACCGCTCTCAGTGCTCGTCTTTCAGTGGTTGGTTTAGAGGATTTAACATTCATATTTCACGTATCCTAAAGTTGATGTATATCGTTACCCTCTTCCTAAACACACAGAATTTTTATTTATTTTTAATGTTTATTTATCTATTTTGAGAGAGAGTGGGCACACGAGAGAGGGCGTGAGTGGGGGAGGGGCGGAGAGAGAGGGAGAGACAGAGGATCCCAAGCCGGCTCTGTGCTGTCAGTGCAGAGCCCAACTCGGGGCTCGATCATGAACCGTGCGATCATGACCTGAGCCGAAATCAAGAGTTGGAAGCTTAACTGACTGAGCCACCCAGCTGCCCCTATTTTTGTTTTTTATTATTTTTTGAAGTTTTTTTTATTTAGGTAATCTGAATACTCAACATGGAGTTTGAACTCACGACCCCAAGATCAGGAGTCGCGTGCTCTTCCGACTGAGCCAGCCAGGTACCCCCTAAACACATAGATTTTTTGAAGTCCAGCATTTCTACTCTCAACTGATCAGATGTTGTCAACATTACAGTTCTATCTTTTTTTAAACCCTCCATTATCCATTATTAGTATTATTTTGTAAGTCAACATATACTTTTAACTTAACCTGCGATATCTGTGCTCATCATGCCTTCTAGCCTCTCAGATGGTCTATCCAGGATCCAATTTCTTCTACCTGAAGTACGTCCTTTAGAATATCCCTAATTGTCAATTTTCTCAACTTTTTTTTTTTCTGAAGATGCCTTTATTTCGTCCTCCTTGAAAGATAGTTTCATTAAACACTGTTATTTTTTTTCTCAGCGCACTGAAAATATTATCCCATTGTCCTCTGGCTTCTACTGTTGCAACTGAGGAGTTAACCAACAGTCTAATTGTTCATTCTTTGTAGACAATCAGTCTTTTTCTCTGGTTGACAAAATGAGACGTTAAGTGGCTTTGTGCAGTTTCCCCATGATGTGTCTGTGATGAATCACTCTTAAATATTGCCTCCTCTCCATTCTCCTCACCGGTCTTCTCTGGGATCCAGATCATACACATGCTAGATCTTTCCGTCCATCTGCTGTGTCTCTTCCTGTCCTGAGACTTAAATTAGGCTTCTCTTAGGTTGCATTTTTATAAATGTGCCATGGACTCGTTCTTCTTAGTCTTCGCTGTGACTCTTCACTCATTTTATCTCTCCTTCTCCCCTTTTACCTCACCACCTCGGCTTACGGCCACGGAATCTACCCAGCCCCCAAGGCCTGCTTCTCATCCCCCTTCGTTGCCTCTTTGAGGCCTGCCCTGACTTTTCTACAGGCCACATTAGTCTCCTCCTTCTTGCGCCTTTCACAGCCCTTACTGTCCTCTGCATGAGATAACATGGTGTAGAGCAAAGAGTACTAGACTTGGAGTCTGAGGACCTGAGTTCAAATTCTGACTCCGCCATTTAATAGCTCTGTGGCCTTGGGGAAGTCCCTTTTCTTGCTGACCCTCAGTGTCCTCAGTTATGAAGTGATGATAATTGGGATGGTAGGAAGACTGAAGGAGATGAGGCCCACTGAGGCCCCAGATGGTGTCCCATGCTGGCTGTGACATGAGGCTTTTCATGTAACCCCCGATGTGTCCTTTTACCCCCCTGCTTCAATATAGAAGCCATTTCTGGCAGACTAGTGGTCTGGGAGCTAGATTCCAGTGCTGTAGCTATGGAAATGTAGCTATGAAGAAATGCTTAGATGAAGGAGCCCTCATTGCATTGAGATCGCTAGCTTGTGTGCCTATAATTCATACCCCCTGAGGCCATTTTTTTATCCTTGAACATTCTCATATTCTTCTTCTGCTTAGGGAACACCAGTCGTTTCTCATTGCCCTCAGAATTAGGTCCAGAATCCTTCTAATGGTCTGGGGAGCGCATGGGAGCTTGGCCCCTGCCGACCTCTGTGTATGTTGTCACCACCCATCTCCTACGTTGGCCTTCCCTCCTGCCATGAAGACTTATGTGCTAATCCCTTTTGCAAAACAGATACTTGCCTCACCCCTCTGTTTTAACCCTTTTGGTCTTAGTCTAACTGTCACTTCTGCCCCTGGCACCAGAGCTGGGTGGGGTGCTTCCCCTGGGTGCTCCCATAGCACCCGTGGCCTTGATCACCACTGGTTACGATGAGCCTTTTCTTAAAAAAAAATAAAAAAATAAAAATAAAATAAAATAAAATAAAATAAAATAAAATAAAGTAAAATAAAATAAAAATTCTGCCAATCTCTACTTCTGTCCAGAGTCAAAACTTCTGGGAGGCAGGAACTGTTTCTCATTCAGTGCTGACTCCCAGGTGCTGAGCATGGGGCTTGGCTCCTAGAGAGTGCTTAATACATACTTATTAAAGGGAGGAAGGAGAGAAATTACAGGAAACGCTACATTTCCCATTGTTGGTGGGTGAGAATTGGCTCAGAAGGGATCTACAGTTGCAGTCTCCAGTGACCATTCCAGAACAGGTGCTGTGGGGCCTCGGCCATGCCCCTCAGCCAGCCCTGGTCACTGGCTGAGGCAGAAAGTTCCCGTGATCCCTGGGGAGCACTGTGCTCGCTCCCCAGTCAGAAGGGGTGAGGTGAAGCTCTCCCTTCTTCCTCAGCCAAGAGGTTGTGGAGTGTTTAGAAGGGGCAGAGGTGGGATGGGTTGGGGTATGGTTAGTGCTTAGGATCAGTACACTTGGCTTAGAGGCCATCCAGGGAGAGAGAGAGGGAGATGGGGAGGGCAGGGTGAACGGGGCAGGAAAATGTGACAGCTTCTCCTTGTAAGTGTCCCTCGGGGCTCCCAGCCACTAATTCTCTTGGGGGTCAGGTTTGCTGTGAAATGGCCAGTGCCATCCTAAACGATGAAGCTGTACTCCTTTTGGTCTTGGGCCCAGATACAATTTTGATTTCTAGGTTAAGTATCCAAGAGCGGGGCAGGTCTCACAGATGTTTACTATTCCAGACACCCGGAAGAGTCTGCGGGGGGAGGGAGGGAGGTGGTGATGGCAGTGCAGGCTGGGGCCCAGGGACCTGAGCAGTCCCCACCAGAAGAAGTCCTCCTCAGCAGCCTCAGTCTGGGGGGATTGGGTGCTTGGGCAGCACAGCCTGGCAGCACGATGACCAAGGCTGCTACCAGCACAAGGTGACATCCAGTCTTGGCACACGAGCAGCACCCTTGGTGTGGCCAGGGCAAACTAGTTACGTGTATTAGACGGCCATTGCGGAGGTGCCTGGTGGCTCAGGCGGTTAAGTGGTTGAGTGTCTGACTCTTCATTTCGGCTCAGCCCGTTCGGTGTGAGATCGAGCCCCGCGTTGTGCTCTACAAGGAGCATGGAGCCTGCTTGGGATTTTCTCTGCCTCTCCCTCTGCCCCTCCCCTGCTTGCATGCATTCTTTTTTTATAAAAAAAAAAATTAGATGGCCATTGTGTTCTCAGGCACTGTGGTAAGCACGTTCACACATTAATTTAATGTAGGCTCGAGCAACCTTATGACATAGATAGTATTAGTGCGACTGCTTAATAGATGAGGACGCCGCCCTGGGTTTCAGAAGCTTAAGTAACCTGCCCAAGGCCACCTGTTGAACAAGTCCCTGAGCTGTGGTTTTAGTCCACGCTCTGGATTACTGCTTTGGACAAGCCCCCCAGCATTCCAGGTCCTTGGGGCACTGACATCAGCTTCTGTGTCAGTGTGGGGCTTCTGGGAAGCAGAAGTGCAAGGGATTTACTGGAAGAAATGCCTATGAAGGATAAAGAGGAGAGGGAGCAGGAGAAGGTGGGGAGTCTTCAGACAGTGGTGCAGGGAGGGAGGGAGCGAGGGAAGGAGGGGCGGTTGGGGGAGGAGCCTGCTACTGGAGCGCAGCTCAGGGCAAGTCTTGCTGGGGCTGATGGGAAACCCCAGAGCAAGGATTGCTCACTCAGAAGTCCTGCACTGGGTGGGCACGGTGGCTCCAGTACCCTTGTGCTCAGTCATAGAAACCTCTGTGCTCTGAGGCAAGGGTGCCCAGTCTTTTTTTTTTTTTTTTTTTGATGTTTATTTTACTTTTGAGAGAGAGAGAGCAGGGGAGGGGCAGAGAGAGAGAGGGACAGAGGACCTGAAGCGGGCTCTGCCCTGACAGCAGAGAGCCCAGTGCAGGGCTCGAACTCACGAACTGTGGGATCATGACCTGGGCTGAAACTAGGAGTTGGACGCTTAACTGACTGAGCCAGCCAGATGCCCCAAGGGCACTCGGTCTTGTACCCTCTGTGCCAGAAGCAGGCTGGGGAGAATATGCTTCAGCGGTGCGTCCTGAGCAGCAGCTGGAGGCTGTCAGTCCAGACACTGTTTGCAGCGGAGTCCGTCCTGAGGGTCCCACAGTTGCCACAGGCTCTATCCTTGAGCCGTTCACCGCCTGTTTCCTAGTGTACTGTAGCCTCTGGGCAGGGTGTTATGAAAGCTCAAAGGTGGGTATCCCGTGCAGCCTCCTGGTGTAGAAGTGATTTCCTGACAGGGTTGAGCAGATTGCGCGCCGAGTAAAGCGAACTTGCCAAGAGGGCTAGTTGTGGGCAGGAGGGACTGAAATGCAGAAACGAGAGCTTGGCCATTTGGGTCCAGACGGGCACCCTTTTCAAATTCTACCACTCAGAGGGACATCTTTTTCTAACTTGCACAAAGGCGGAGTGTAAGTGATCAGCAGCCTGTGCTTCCCAGGAGAGAAGAGACATCCTTCATTGAGGATTTGGGGTCCGCTGGGACAAAGGGGGCTGGGCTGGGGCTGAGGCTTCTGCACAAGGGGGGCTGGAGGTCAGCAGCCAGTAATGGCTCATGAGAGAGTGAGCGAATGAGCCTAGAGAGGTGGGTGAGATGGGGTCCCGGAGCCCAGTGCCTGTCATTGCTGAGCCGGACTCTGCTGGATTTCAGGGGGGCTATTCAAAGGTTTTAGATGGCAGAGAGACATGACATTGTCCTTTTGGTCTTACTGGTCACTTTCGGGCGGTAAAAAGTCGAGTCCTATTCAAGTTTGATTGTTCAGTCTCCTACCCCATGTAACACTTCTCTCCTCTCCCAGTTTCCAGTCTGGGCTGGGCTTTAGCTTGAGGTGTGGGGAATGGGGTTGGGGGTGACATTTGCTGGTCCCTCTTCCTCCTGAGCCGGCTCTACACTGTCTCACTTTCTTCCCCACCCCAGCTACCTTTAGGGTCTAGGTCCTCTGATATTGGGGCAGGGAGGTGGGTGAGGGACTGTGCTGAGTCTTGTGACAGATTCCAGGTGGGCCATTTTGGCCCTCTTTTGGCTGTCACTGCTTCCCTGGCCGAAGGCACTAATGCCCTCCCTGGGGGTAGGGGACAGCCCCAGGGTGCACCCTCCTGCCTACGAGGGGTTTGTGTGCGATTCTTCAGGTGTCCTGTGGCAGAAGGGCTCCCTACTTCCTTCCCTTCCTCTCTCTCTTCCTAATTTCCTACTTCTATAGCCTGGTTGGGGAGAGGGTGGCTCACTTGATTGCCTCTTGATAAGTCCTGGGCAAGGAGGAAAGACGTGGCCCCCATTTGTGTTGGCTGTCTTTAAAAGGGGGACAGGTGACAGTGTGATTGCCTCTATGTCCTCTGCTTTGGGTGCAAGGAAAGTCTGGCCAGATGACCTATAAGTAGGAGAGTGATGGTGGTGTGTGTGTGTGGGGGGAGGGGAACACTACAGGAAAGTGCAATATTGAAAGAGGTACCAGGGTGCAGCGTGAGACAAGTCACAAGTCCCTGGGTCACAGGGATGAACAGCCCAGCTGCCTTCTACCCCGTGGCTATGTCACTGCCGTAAATGATCCCACTGAATGTATGCAGCGGGTGAACAGGTGGGCGTGTGAACAAGACAGTGTGCTCCTCCTCTCCCCCGAAATAACAGAGGACAACAGCAGCCAACATGTCCCTAGTTGTTCTCAATTTATGAAAGGCTTTCATGAACTTTATCTGACTTGAAAGTTGTGAGGTGCCCTCGAAGTGGATGGATTAAGATGATCACTTAAACGTCGAAGGACACCGCAGAAGTTGAGGGGTTGGCTGAACATCCCGTAGCCCGGGTGAAGGCAGGGGTCAGTAGGTAATCTAGGTTTTCTGGCTCCTGCCCTCTTCCCACTGCCCTGCCCTCAGAGGCGGACCCACTGCACGCATGGCTTCCTGTGCTCTATCCAGATGAGCGCAGCTCCCTAAAAGCCCTGCTGGAGATAGCCACTGGCGAATACTCGACTCCAGGGCCAGACCGCCTTTCATACTGTGGTGAAAGCACATTGTGAAGGACTGTAGAAAATTTTGTCCTTTGGGCTGTTTGCCTGGTGTCCGCAGGTGGATGGAGGAAGCCCTCTTTCTTCTTCAGAGGACGTGCTGTGTTCAGGCGCTCATTCACGGGTACAGGAAAGGTAACTGGGGTAGTAATCGTAAGTCCCTCCAGTGTTGTTATCAAAGCAGGACTCTTATTTGTAATTGATAGATGCTATAATCCTGGCTCATTGCTAATTCTTTGCTTACCCAGTTAATCCAAGTTAGTGTGGCATAATTTGGAGGAAAGAATGCTAAACTCAGGTCCTAGTAGGAATTCTGCCCAGACAGCTTGTTCTGGGCCAAGATGAGCCCACTGTGGAATGAGGCAAGTACCTGAGCCCCCCCCGCAGCCTCCCTTCCTGACACCCTTGAAGGAGGATGAGGGGCAGGGATGAGTGGAGGAGAGTGGCAGGGGAAGGTTTGCTGAACCTATGGCCTTTTTTTCCCCCTCTTTTAAACCAGGAATTATTAGCCGAGAAGATGCAGAAGATCTCCTTGAGAACATGACAGAGGGAGCATTTTTGGTCCGGGTCAGTGAGAAAATCTGGGGTTATACCCTATCCTATCGCCTGCAGAAAGGGTTCAAGCACTTTCTTGTGGATGCCTCTGGAGATTTTTACAGCTTCCTGGGAGTGGACCCCAATCGCCATGCGACGCTCACTGATCTCATTGATTTCCACAAGGTATCCCTCGTAGGGGTGCTGGTTGAGAGATGGGACTGGTAGAAACTTGAGCTGAAGGAGAGCCAGGTTGTAGGTGTTCTAAGAGAGGAGGTGGAGAGGGAGCACGCAGCCCCCGAAGGTCTGTAGGATCACAGGAACATGGAACATTGGGGTGGAAGAGAGTACAGTTGTCTAGACAGGCTCTGGGACCTTCTGTTTTTCTCTTTGGCTTACCCCCTGACTGATACAGGCACCTGGTCCCTAGCGTCTTCTTACCTCGAGTAGCTGAGAGCTTCCTACTGTCAACACTTAGGAGCTGGTTGACTCACCTTCAGTCCAAGCCTGCATCTCACCTACAACTCATCCCTAGGATGTCCTGCTTGAGAACATTCTAGGCAGGTCTCTGGCAGCTCTGTAGGGTTAGCTGAAGCCTAGCTGTCAGCCCCGTGGTTTGAGAAGCTTTTCTAGTAGAGTTACAATGTCTCTTGTTCCAACTACAGCTTTACCACTTGGTATGTGTATGACCTTGGGTAGGTTCCTTAGCCCTCCCTGAACCTGAGTTTCCTAACCAGGCATGAGATGAGGCAGTGTACATAACAGTGCTCTGTAACTGGGAAGTGGTATGGAAGTTCTTGTTTTCCAGAACCCTGTCTTGTTATTTGTCCCCTGCTGTAGACCTCTCATTGGGAAAGATGTTGCCTTCCGAACAATATATTTAGACAGCAGCAACTTTTGTGTTGATGTGGCTGTTGGCACGGTGGTAACTGGTAGCTGGGAGAAAGCCTAAGATGGAACTCGATGGCGCAGAAGGGTGGGGGAGGGATTCCGAGAGACAGAGTGGTGGGAGCTCACCATCTCCCTGAGCTTTGCACCTGCGGAAAGGTTCTCAGGGTTACTTGACCATCTCACTGGGTTTTTGCTGTAATAGGGACTCTTGGATTTGCATTGTTTTCTCTTCATGGATGTTCCCAGGGCTCTGAGGACAGCTCCTGACTTGACCTTGTAAGTCAGGCACATAGACAATCACCCGTTTACAAATACCTAGACATTGGCTGGAGAGTACGGCTGGAAAACTGGACTCACCAGGTTGAAGGCAGATTTCTACCTGTGTCGGGAACAGTCTTGTAACAATTCTAGGAAAGAGAGAGCGAGGGCATGTGTGGATGTTGGCACCTTCTCTGTATCCGGCATTGTGCCTGTTGCTGTACATCATGTTCTCACGTAATCTTCATGGCAGCTCTGTGAGGGAGGCATATTTCACAGATCAGGAAACCAAAGCCAGGGAGCTTGGGTAGCTTCCCTAAGTTTTCGTGGCTGGTACCACTAGGTCCAGCAGTTAATCCTCAGGCTGTCTGCCTCTAAAGCTTGTGCCTTTTCCCTCTGTACCACACTGCTTGGTTTCCCCTATCAAATATAATGTGCCTTGAGCAGCGATGAACTTCTTGCCCCTGGAAGTGTTTAGGCAAAGGGAAAAGGTCCGTCTCTCGGAGATGCTATGCTATGGTTCCTGCACAGGAAGGCTTGAACAGTATCTTTGAAGGTCTTTATTCTCTTCCGAATCTGGGGTTGGAGACTGCCAATCCAATTTTGTTTCTTTCACAAAAGGGAGAGCTCATCTATGCCCATGTGCCAATCTGATGGCCAGCGTGTGTAAATTAAAATTTTAATTACACAACTAATTTATGATTACATTCTAAGAAAAATCAGATACAGTACAAGGTGAGATCCTTGTTCTTTAAAGATTTTTTTAAGTTTATTTATTTTGAGAGAGAGAGAGCGCAAGCAGGGAAGGGGCAGAGAGAGAGGGAGAGAGCGAGAATCCAAAGAAGGCCCTGCACCGTCAGCACAGAGCTTGATGCGGGGCTCAAACTGACAAACCATGAGATATGACCTAACCTAAAGTCTGACACTTAACTGACTGAGCCACCCAGACGCCCTGTGCCTTGTTCATTTAATATCCCCACTTCCCCTGGGTGGCTCAGTTGGTTAAGCGGCTGACTTTGGCTCAGGTCATGATCTCACGGTTCGTGGGTTTAAACCCCACGTTGGGGGGGCGCCTCGGTGGCTTGGTCGGTTAAGCGTCCGACTTTGGCTCAGGTCATGATCTCACAGTCCGTGAGTTCGAGCCCCGCGTCGGGCTCTGTGCTGACCGCTCAGAGCCTGGAGCCTGTTTCAGATTCTGTGTCTCCCTCTCTCTCTGCCCCTCCCCTGTTCATGCTGTGTCTCTCTCTGTCTCAAAAATAAATAAACGTTAAAAAAAATTAAAAAAAAAACTGACAAAAAAACCCCCCACGTGGGGCTCTGTGCTGACAGTTCAGAGCTTGGAGCCTGCTTTGGATTCTGCTTCTCTCTCTCTGCCCCTCTCCCACTCACACTTTGTCTCTGTCCCTCAAAAATAAATATTAAAATCCCCACTTCCATCCTCCACCTTGAATTATTAGTTTGCCATGTATCTATCCGAGTATTTCCTGGGTATTAACATAGAAATTTATGTACATAAGGAAATACATAGTTGTGTTAATTTTCACATAAACTGGACAATTCTTTACTTAATAGCTCAGCAATATGATTGTTTTGTTTAACACAATATATCATATGGTATATTTTTTGAAAGCATGGTCCCTGGAAGCAGGCTGCTAAGTTTTAAATCCCAACTTCATTACTGTGTGTGATTGCAGGCAACTACTGATGATTTGATGCTTTAGTTTCCTCCTCAGTAAAATGGGTTTCAAAATAGCACTCGCCTCCTTAGGGTCACTGGCAGGTTTCACTGAGAGAGCACTGTGTAAATTGCCGAAACAGTATACCTGACATTTGTAAGTGATCAGGACGTTGGCTGTTACTGAAACGTTTCTGTTCAGTCCACACACCACATCCTTGTACGTGCCCCATGGTGTTCCGCAATGGCCACTTAGTCAGCTTCCAGGCTCCCACGATCACAAACGGGGCTGCAGAGATTTGCTTGTCTGTGTCTATGTCACTTAGGGCGCATGTGCAAGGATTTCTCTGGATGGATCCCTCGTACTGGGATTGCTGGATAGAAGATTATGCACATTTTAATTTGAAAAGATCTGCCAGATTGCCCTCCAAAAACATAGCGCCAATTCATGCTTCTGCCAAAGTGAGATGAGGCTGTTTCCCCACACTGCTGCCAGCCCTGGGGATTATCAGTCATTTTAATTTTTTCCCATTAGATGGGCAGATGCTGTATCTCCTTGTTGATTAGCTCGCATTTCTCTGATTCCTACTGGCACAGAGGATCTTTTCATATGTTTACTGGCCACTTGGATTTCTGCTGGGGATTGTCTGTTCCTGTCTTCTGTCCATTTTCTACTTAGACATCTCCTTTCTTACTGATGTGTCAATTCTTCCAGCAACAGAATCGCTCTTTAGTTATGTCCATCCTGCCCCTCAGGTCTTCTATGGAAATTTTTATTTACATGGGCATTCTTTTCATTTCCAGGTTCTTTAATTTTGAAAAAAATATAGCCCATTCTTATCTCATGGATGATTTATGTTCTTATGTTCTCCTGAGGAGATTAATACCCGTCCCTTAAAGGCTCCTTCTGTTTGTTTTATAAACTTGACCTTCTCTTCAATGTCCATTCTGTTGTTGAGTTTGGCATCTTTCTTTTATAGGTGTGATTTTTCCTTAAATATTTATAGATTTTGAGCTATGAGGTGGTGTCTGAACCTGAAATTTCCTGTTTATCCATCAATGGATGTAGTCCCTGTTTCCCAAATCTGTTCTCTCCATGCTGTAAGGGTTGGAGTTGATAGTGAGTAGCTAGCTCATCTTTTGGGCATGGAAGTGTAGGAGCTTTGGTGGTCTCTCCTCACTTCTGATCTGCCCAAGGCAAAGACCTTTGCTGTCTGGGGTTCCCCAGCCCCTGCCCTACGTTACCTCCTCCGACAATCTCATCCTGTAGGTCTTTTGGTTTTTCAGTACTCTTTAACATTTAGCTTTGTGGATGGCCTTCCTTCTTATTTTCCCGTGTTGGATTTCTTTCCGTTTTCCCAATATGGATTTATGTCTTTTTAAACGCGGATTTTTCCCCCCTGTCATTTCTATAAATTTGAGTGAGGAGAAGGCAGATACATATTCATAGACTTTCTACCTTGAACTGGTCTGTCTCTGGCGGATGTTTATTTCCCTTGCTTGATTATAAGTGCTCTTTCCTCTTTGTTTTCCCTTTTAGGAGGAAATTATCACTGTTTCAGGGGGAGAGCTGCTGCAGGAACCCTGTGGGCAGAGGGACAGCCCGCCAGACTACCACCTGTTGTTTGAATGATTTTTTCCCCCCGTACCAGTTGGACTTCTTTGGGCATCCGGTTTTTGAACTCAACTTAAGAATTGCCCAGCTCAAATCCTTCCTTATGGCCTTCTGGAATATCCACCACCATCCAGTGGATTAAGTGGATTGGTATGCCTCAAGGGATATGAAATACATGGCATATGTGCTATCGGTCCCTGTCCCGATGCCCAGGACAGAAATTGCAAATAGCTGCCGCAACTCTTTCATGAAGAGTTTAGTTATGACTTCAGAAGAGAAGCCTACCTGCCCTAAATGGAGCTCCTAGAGCACACGGACCATGTTTTGATAATCGAAAATAATTCCAGTGCCGAACCCTGATTTTAACATATGGTAGGCATTCGATAAATATTTGTTTGAATGGATGCAGTTCTTCTGAAAGTTTTCCAACACTAATCAGCAGTCGTTTCTAGTAAGTTATTTCCTACCTGTTCTGTTTATAAAGTCATGGAGAGGATGGAAGAAACGTTGCAAAGAATTTATATGGAAAATAGAGACGCTGTGTCTTTAATGGTGTATGTTATTGCCCTCATTGGTTTTACCGTTGGAATTACCCACGGCTTCTGAGACCCCGCTTCCAGAATAGGTGACGGATGCTGCCCTGCCTTCCTTATTTGCCACCCCTGCTTGGTCTTGGAAGCATATCTTGACCCTGGTTTTACAATATTGAGGCAGTGGTTTCATGCAGTCCCAATAAATGTGCCCAAAACCTGGGGTGAATTATAAATCCAAAAAAGCCTTTGCTCTCTAGGATTTACCCCTCTTTATGCAGGTTATTTAAATGATTGCTTCTGCCTTTACGGTCCTTTGGACATTGATCCTTGTGTTCACTTACTCTGGCTATGTTTTTCATATCAACAGGATTCTTCCAGTGACCCTGAATAACTCTCAGGGGCAGTGTCTTTGCCCACACTCTGCCTTCACATTTATGGACATATGTGTAGAGACAGCATGTTGTGATGGGAATATTATAGTGGCATCAAGCAGACTTGTGTTCAACTCCCCACCCTGGACCTTACTAGTATTGTAATGCTAGAAGCCCCGTATTTGGTGGCAGTGGGAGGATGGATGGACTTTGTGCCTTGTCGGTGGACGGGCATACGTTACCTGATGGTCACGTCACACATATCTTACGTCACACACCTCTCACATCATGCATCTCTTCCGTCACGTTATCTCTTATGCTCCATTTCCTCTCTTGCCTCTTCTACTCTTCACATCCTTGGCTGCTTATTATGCCCTGGTCACCATCACTGCAATCAGTTCTGCGTGGACTCTGTTTTTCACCACTGGGCCCATCAGCTTCATTTGAGATAAGCCAACGCCACCTGGCCCCACGTGGGGCTCTGGGCCTCTCATCCCCTATGGCTGCAGACGCAGAAGACACCAGAAAACCAGCAGGAGCAGGGCAGTTAACTCCCCATGCGGTGAAGCTTGCATCAATGGGAGACAGCAGCTTGAGGATTAGTTCTTCTGTCTTCCTCCTCCGGGGGAGCTGTTTGGACCGGCAGCTCTTCCTATGACCTCTGGGAAAACAGTCCTGCAAGATGGAGCAACTAGTCCCGATGGAACCAAGGAGCAGCCGGATGAGGCCCACCCCCTCCTGTGTGGCCCCCCTCCTTCCCCGCCTCGCTCTCCTGCTCCCCCCCCCCCCCCCCCCCAGGATGGCACTCTTGAGCTGAATGACACCACAGAGGCATTTGCCGCAGGCTCTGCCACTTAGGGAAAGCCAGGGAAGGCCCCATCGTACAGATGTGTTCGATAATGTCAGCTTTGCAACCTGGCGCCCTTCTGCCGTCTCACAGGGCCCCTGAATGAATAAAACCAAGGGAAGGCAGGAAGCTGGCTTCCTGAATACGGAAGCGCTTTAAAACTATTACCGATTATGGTTCGATTCTCTTCTATTAGACGTCGAGTGGCCTCAGACGAGCTGAATTTTAGTTTTGGCCATGCTACTTACAAACTATGTGACTTTGTTCAAGTCAGTTAACCCCATGAAAGCTTCTCAGTATACTGAGAAGAGAGCTTTTTGTCTGGCTGTCACTGGTTTTTTTTGGAGGGTCAGTTACATGAGCAGTAGAAAAGCTTTATCTAAATGGAAGGCATCGCTAATAACAACCCCACTAACAGCAACAATTATTCTGGGCTCAGCAGCGATGTGTCAGGGGGACATGGTGTTGATTTTCAAGGTGTTACAGGAAGCTTCTTATTCCAAGAACTAGCAGCAGCTCTGAAAGCAGACCAAGGGTTGAGAACCTGAACCCCTGAGCTGTTGTTTCTGTCGCTCCTAATTAATATGTGAGAGACAACAGCTGGGTTTTCCATGCCTAACACATTTATTTCATTCAGTTTGGGGCCTGCACTTTCTGCACATCTCATATATTTTAGGTTTTACCTGGCCTTAAAATAAATTCCTCGTAAGTTGTCCTGCAAATGAAATTACTGTCTGGAAAACTGCAATTTCATCTTGAGAGTTTTATTATGCTAATAAATGTCAGGATTCTCAAATAAAGGGATTGGCTTTTTTTTTTTTTTTTTTTTCCCTCCCCGAGCCTTGCAAATATAATGAAAAACAGTCAGTCAGCTACAAGATTCTGCATAGAGAAAATTTACAGTCTGGAACTAGAAAGAGAAGTTGTAAAAAACACTAGGCAACTTATCGGAAGATAAACGTCGACGAATGGAAGGGTGACTTGGGGTCCCGGTCAGGGAGAGCCCTGTGTGGCTGAGCTGGGGAGCTGGACACCTGGGGTGCAGGGGTCTGGGGAGCATAGGCTGCAAGTGGCTTCTGGGAGTGGGAATGGAGCCCTGGACATGAAGACCCGGGTGCCTGGGGAGTGCGGCCCTTTTTTATACCCTTGAACCCTTCGTTAGCCTGAGGACCAAATCTGGAGCCAGAAAGACCTCTGTTCGGTGACCCTAGACAAGTGTTTCCAGTTCTCTGGGCCATCGTTTCCTCTGTGAAATGGGGTAAACCGTGACTGTCTCAGATGGTGGCCTGTGAAAATGTAGTCGACCCTTGAATAATGTGGGGGTGTGGGGTACCGGCCCCCCACACGCTCAAAAATCCACATAGAGCTTTTGAGTAACCTCAAACTTAACTACTAATAGCCTGTTGTTGACAGAAGCCTTACCAATAACATGAACGGCCAATGAAACACCTACTTTTTTATATGTATCATATACTGTATTTTTACAATAAAGAACCTAGAGAAAAGAAAATGTTATTAAGAAAATCATACTGGGGGCACCTGGATGGTTCAGTTGGTTGAGTGTCTGACTCTTGATTTTGGCTCAGGTCATGATCCTAGGGTTGTGGGATTGAGTCCTATGTCAGGCTCTGTGCTGAGCATGGAACCTGCTTGAGGTTCTTTCTCTCTCTCTCTCTCTCTCTCTTTCTCTCTCTCTCTCTCTCTCTCTCTCTCTCTCTCCTCCCCCCCCTTTGGCCCTTTCCCATGCTCATGCTCCCCCTCCATCTTTAAAATAAAAAAGATAATAATAAAAAAAATAGAAAAAGAAGAAAATCATACTGAAGAGAAAATACATTTAGAGCACTGTATTTATTGGGGGGGAAACCGTGTATAAGTGTACCCATGTAGTTCAAACCCATGTGGTTCAAGCATCAACTGTCATGATGCGAGATTTTGTAATAGTAATGACAAATTCTGTTTCAGCTGTGTGTGTGTGTGTGTGTGTGTGTGTGTGTATGTGTACTCACAATCATGCTGAGGCAGACAATGCTATCATCTCCACCTTGCGCATGGGGAAACTGAAGCACAGAGGCGTTTAGGACCTCCCCAGCGTTACCTGTCTGGGAATTCGTATTTTAGAGCTGGGATTTGCCAACCTGGCTTCAGAGTCCGCGTAGACCTTAAACCAGTGCTTCTCAAACTCAGGTGTGCAAATCAGACACAAAGGGATGTTCTTAAAATGCAGATTCTCCTTGCGTGCATCTGGGGTGGGGCTTGAGGTTCTGTATTTCTAATGAGCCCTTGGGTGCTGCTGATGTTGCTGAACTGTCTGCCACACTTTGAGAAACCAGCTTTGAAAGCAGGGCTTTGCAAACCATTGCTACAGGCCAAATTTGGCCTGAGGCCCTATGTTTCTACAGCCTAAGTAAGAGCCAAGAGTGGTTTGTACATTTTCAAGTGGTTGGAAAAAAAGTTAAAAAGAAGAATAACATTTTATGACCTGTGAAAATTTTATTACATTCAAATTTCAGCACTCATAAAGAAAGTTTTATTGGAAGAGAGCCACGCTCATTTGTTGACATCGTGTCTTTGGCTGTGTAGGGCCTGGAAAGCCTGAAATAGTTACCGTCTGGCCCTTTACAGAGAATGCGTGCTGACCCTGGCTTTCAATTATGTGCATATGTCACGAATTATTTTGCTCTCTTGGTCTGCTTTATCTAAATCTACTCTTAGGAGCGATTCTCACACTATATTTATACCCTGAACAAAATGTGTTATATTTCCCTATAGCGTTCCTATTTAAAAAAAAAATTTTTTTAATGTTTATTTATTTTTGAGACAGAGAGAGACAGAGCATGAACGGGGGAGGGTCAGAGAGAGAGGGAGACACGGAATCTGAAACAGGCTCCAGGCTCTGAGCGGTCAGCACAGATCCCGATGCGGGGCTCGAACTCACGGAGTGTGAGATCGTGACCTGGGCCGAAGTCGGACGCTTAACCGACTGAGCCACCCAGGCGCCCCTAGCGTTCCTATTTTAAATACAATACATCTCACCCCCTCTCTGGTAACCAGAAAGGAGGCTCATTTCTTTGACAAAGGGTTTTAACCAAATGTAAGCCAGTAACTATCATGGCTATATAGATACTTCACGTGGACATTGAATCATTTGCCTCTAAATTTATCATCCTTTCTTACACTTAACTGTGCCTATGTCTGTTTTGCCCTTCTGTCTGTGCGGTCGCCGAGGTCCGACAATGTCATATTTACTGGTGTGTTTTATCATGCGTGGAACAGTGGATGTTGTTGGGTTGTGTTTGTTATAGATTTGGGACAAATAGACTATGCAGATCTCAAAGCCTTGCTTTACCCTTGACAGGAGCCCCATAGTCGAAAATCACAGGCTGAGCTAAATGATGGCTGCCTTGGGTTGGAATCTCGAACCCACTACTTTCAGTTGTCGAGAGGAACGAACCAACCAACCAACGAGACTGAAAAGGTCAGAGACAGCCCATCTAATAGCTAGGGTGGGATGGGCGAACTGAGAAAACAGAAATCGCATCTTGGCAAAGCTGTTCTGTGACTTGCCAAACGTAGACTGAACTCAGCCACAGCAGGCCAGAGAACTGCGTGAGCCCAAACTCTTTTAGCTTGTTTGTGCAGACTTGTGTGTTCTCACAGGACGTCAGATGCGCTGATCTAGCGGTCACTCTGCGTGACTTTTTTTTATTATGGTAAAATATACGTAACATAAAATTGACCATTTGAATGCACTCGGCACCCTGCCCGTGCACGGAACACTTCATCTTGTAAAACTGACGCTCGGTACCCATTAAACAATAACTCCCCATTCTCCCCTCCCTCTGGCCCCTGGGAATCAGCCTTCTACTTTCTGTCTGTTTTAATTGGATAACTCTAGGTAGCTTATATAAGTGGAATCATTCTGTATTTGGCTTTTTGTCACTTGGCATGATTTCTCCAAGGTTCGTCCGTGTTGTAGCATGTGTAAGTATTGTCTTCCTTTTGAAGGCTGAGTAGTATCCCCTTGTATGTATGTACCACGTTGTGCTTATCCATTCATCCATCCATGGACGTTTGGGCTGCTTCTACCTTTTGGCCATTGTGAAAATCATCCCGCTAGGAAGACTCCCTGGTTTACAGATTCTGACCAATCCCTGCCCAAGCCGTTTCCAGTCTCAATAAGAAACCTTGCCTAACTCCTGCCTTACGAGAAGTTCATGATTCCTCTGGTCTATGCTCGTTCTTGTCGCAATAAGCTAATAAACCTAACTTGGGTTACACGTATGCTCTAGGTGGGCTTTAGCTGGTGGGCTTTAAAACGATGATATCTGTGAAGCATGGGGTCCATGAGAAGCACTTAATAAGAGCTGAATGTCTTCTCCCCCTTGACCACGCTAAGAGCAGCTGTGCAAGTCCGTGTCATGAGTCACAGTGTGTGTACTTACATCCTCGTCTCAGAGAATGAGCTTCTGGACTGGCTGGGCTACGAGCTCATCCCCCAGAAGACTGTGTAAAGTGGTCTTTGCAGAGCCAGAGGCAGACTCAAAAATGGTGCGCCAGCTGCTTTTCTGAAGGGAAATTTCTTATCCCGGGGGCACCCAATGTCAGAGGCCCAGTGTTCAGAGGGACCCCCTCAAGGGAGGCTAAAGGAGGAGGCCTCAGGAACACCTGTGTCCTGTAGAATGGGGGGGGCAGCGGAGCTTGTTTATGGTGGACCCTTAACCCATTTGCTAAGGGGCTTCTACTCTCCATGGACACCTATCCTACTCCCCCCTCACCTCCTCTGCAGACAGGAGACAGCAGAGGATAGTGGGAAGAGTAATTCTTTGGGGCTATCAATATAAACCTAAATTTAAATGGCAGAAGAATAGAAGAGGCTGCCAGGGGGCACCTGGGTGGCTCAGTTGGTTAAGCGTCTGACTCTTGATTTTCGCTCAGGTCATGATTTCACTATAGTTACGAGATCGAGCCCTGCAATGGGTGTGGAGCCTACTTAAGATTCTTTCTCTCCCTTTGCCCCTCCTCAGTCATGTGTGCGTGTTCATGCATGTGCTCTTTCTCTCAAATAAAAAGAGGAGAGGAGAAGGAGAAGGAGAAGGAGAAGGAGAAGGAGAAGGAGAAGGAGAGGCTGCCAGGAAGAGGAAACAAGTGTCATAAGCAAAGGTTCAGAGGCATGAAGGTGCATAAGTGTCTGTGCATGTGTGTTTGAGGGTCAAAAGCCTTAAATATGATCCAAAGGGGTCATTCAGACCCAAACATGGGCCGTGTGTGTGTGTGTGTGTGTGTGTGTGTGTGTGTGTGTGAGAACGAAGGCCTGAGGGCCACTCTCTAGGATACTATTCTCTACTCCTCCCTTATCATACCAACTAAACATTTGTATGACCAAATTCATCACTGGGGACGCATTCTGCCCAGATTCTCAGCCGTTGGCCAGGTGCCTTGGACACTTCTGCAAGCCTATGGGGCAACAGCAATTTGTGCGTATAACTTGGGTGTTGACCAAAAATTCAGCATAACCTTCCATAACTTGGTTTGTTCCTTATACGTCTTTTCCTGAATCCTTTAATCAATATTGCTTTAATCAGTATTGCTGACTACCTTTTATGTCCTCTGCTGGAACGTCTCTGGGCAATTTCTCTTTTATTCTCACATCTTCATGGATTTTTGGTGGGTTTTCCATTTGTTTTTTTCTGACTGGCTGTCATTATTGCCTTTCATTTCACCATTTTCTGATGGTTCTTTCTGCCCTGGGCAGCTGCCAGGCAATTCTATGAGAGGAGGGAACCCACCCCCTTATATGTGGCCTGGGTATTCTTTGCAGTGTCATGTTTCTACTGGGTTGTTTGTTGTTGAACAGAACTATAGAAATTTCTTTGGGATAATCAAACCTCCCCCCTCATTTCTGGTTTCTAAGGATTTATGAAAAGTATGACACACGTATAAGCCGATAAAACAAACAGCCAAAATATTACAATGAAACACAGAAATTAGTATTCTAATAAATAACTAAATCCATAAAAAACATCTGTGAGCTAGTAGCCCAAAGTCTGACTCTAGCACACTGTTTTAGGAACAAATCTGACACCTCCCCAAGTCTGCCTAATAAAACATCATTTTCCATTAACAGCTTAGCAATTTGTTCAAGAGGCATGGAATCCCTGAACAAATGGGCCATCGGGAAGCTAATTAATGACGCTCTGCATTAGACACGTTCTTAACCTTAAAAAGCAGACGCTAACTCATAGTTGAAACAGAAACACAAAATCATTTTAGGAACAACTTAGCTTTTATTACTTAGTGCATACCAAGGGAGGAATACTTTGTGTGAAAAGCACTTACCTGACACATCTATAAAACAATAGAGCCCGGGCTCGTAGGTGTACCACACATGGCCCTTAAAGAGAAACTGTCAGTATTCACAATAGAGATTTATGTTCTCAATTAAGCAATTCAATTATTGGTTTAAGGGAGGTACCGTTTCTCCCAGCAATTTAAAAAGCCCTGAGCACTAATTTTTTAGCCAATTGTACTGAAAAGTACGATGGTGGCTCAAAAAGGAGAAAAAGTTAGAGATACATTTCATGGGCTCTTACAAGCTTTTTCTTGTGTCCCTGTTACTTCTTCAGATAAAATCATTTTTCAATACCATTGAATATGTATTCTGTCTTTTGCCACAGACATCTGAGAGTGGCCAGAAGCAGACCTAGGGGCTGTTGGTGTCTATATTAGTCAGATCCCTTAATAGGAAAGAAGAGGGAGCCCAATACAGGGCCATCTGATGAGGCTTCATTCCCAAAGGTGGGGGTGTAGGGGAGCCAACTGGAAAGTGCAGTGACCTATGGCTTAGTAGCTTCCCAGCTGTCTCCCTCCCTAGCTCACCCCCAATAACGGGAGGAAGCAGGTGCCATATGAGGAAGGAGATCCACATGCAGGTGACCAGAGACAGAGCTGGCCTCAGGTGACCTTGCAGGCAGGTCCCTGGGGCAATAAATAAATACCCTGACCTCACCCTCCTCCTTCCTTCTAATCTCTGCAGCGTGCCCCAGTGGCTGCACCGCCTAAAGCCAGAGGGTCTGAAACTCTGGGTGAAATCTACCCAGGTCAGTCTCCAAGGTAGAGGGGGCCAAAGGTGTATCTGGGGGGCAAAGTTAGTCTGATGGTGTCCCGGCATTCTTTGCCAACCCTGAGTCCTCTCACACATCCAGAGCTATATCTCTGCCTGCTTTCCTGTTCCATCCACCCCTGTCACCTTTCCAGTCCCCCTCGGAAAGTCTGTGAATGGGCCTCTTCATCTTGCTTTGAAGGCAGACACCATTATCTCATTACCTAACTTCCAGCTTTTCAACTTGGCTCTATCTAGTGTTTCGGTGCCTGCCACCACCACCAGGTGACGCTCACCTTTCCCTCCTTACCTGAGGAGACAGACAGCATGGCAGTGGTCATTGGACCCCGGGATGGCAGACTGCCTCATTCTCTATACTCTGATGTGCCCATTTTGATGGATTTTCTATTTAGTTTCATGTTTAGCCAGGAACCCATTCTTGGGATATTTCAGTCCTGACTGTGACCGTTTGATCCTTTTGTGGGTCTCCAAAGACAAAGTAACCATGGGAGATTTGTGAGGGTCATCAGAGAAACACACAACTGGAGTCAGTACACTCTGAGCATCTCTGGAGGCTCAGGGCTCCCGCGCAGGTCCCTCAAGCCCCTACGACATGAAGCCTGGGTCCTGCCCCTCAGGAAGCTCTGTCCAGGGTCTCCACGCAGTAGTTCTACAGTGTTGGCAGGATGAGGGGGTGGCCATTCAAAATGGCTGTTGTCATTTCCTCACTGGTTCATCTGAGCATGGGATGAACCACTCGTGTGATTTCTAGCAAATTAGGAGGAAGAAGTGAAATTCAACTATAGTTGAGACTTCTGGCTGAGTCTGATATGGCCATATTTGAAATTTGGCCACAACAGGAGGACAGGAAACACACTAGCAATGAGGGGAAAGATCCACAATTGTCTGCTTCTGTCTGTCCAGCCAGTAAATTGTCTAGACACAGGATCACATACCGGGCATGAACAGGAAGATCTAAAGTAGTTTCCAGTAGTACATGAAAATAATCCAGGGATCTTTAAAACAAACAAACAAATGAGCAAGCAATGCCTGCCCTAGTTATGTGGACACTGTTGGTCTGAGCTGGGGTCTCTGTATCAATATATTTGAAGGAAATGGGGGACTCTGTGTGTCAGAGGCTAAATTTGCCCTCTGTGGGGCACAGGATAGTGTGGACATACTGCGTTTGTGGGGACGATGACATTTATAACCTTCATAACTTCAGGTAACTGTGCAAGAAATGAACCTTTAATTTTCTGTAATTAAAACTAATTAATGTCAAATTCTCATTCTGCTGAAATAAACTTGGTTATTTCAGGTTAAACTCAGTCAATTCACAATCCCGTCTTCTTCCCTGCGTGGATTTAAAGCACTGGGAGCGGGGCGTTTGTGACTACTCCTGGGTGGGATGGGGCTGGCTAGGGGTCTTCCTTTCAGGAACTGTTCCTTCCGAGTCAACGTCCACTGGATGTAGCCCTACGTGATGTTGGGGTCTGTCCTGCTTTCCTGCTGCGTGTTGGTGGACGTTCCCATCTTGTTCCCAGCCATGACATTCACACTGCCACTACTGATAGTCCTGGTCTGGCTTCAAAGCCCCAGTAGGTCCACCCTCTGTGAAAGGCACACAGGGAAAGATCTCTCTGCTTTCTGAGCTCTCTCTATCCAGATGTGTGGAGACTGTACAACCTCCTGGGACTATCCTTCTAGGTACATTCATATATATATTTAAATAGAAACATCACTTTTATTGACAAGTTAGGGCCACAGATAAGACAGTCCCAAGACAAATACACACACACACACACACACACACACACACACACACACACACGGATGTATATCTATCTGCAGGGTTTGTCTTTGGAGAAATGAACCTGAAGTTACAGTTCAGTCCAAAGACTACTGCAGATTTTCCGCTTGCTCAGGGGAGGTCAGTCTTTTGTTCTATTTAGGCCTTCAACTGATTGGATGAGGCCCACCCTCAATACAGAAAGCAATCTGCTTTATTCAAAGTCCACTCATTTAAATATTAATCTTATCCAAAAACACCCTCACAGAAAGATCCAGAGTAGTCTTTGGTGACATATCTGGCACTGTGGCTCAGCCAGATGACATAAAAATAACCATCACAGTGGCCCTTAACTCTAGAAGCCAATGGCGATGTTAAAAAGCATTGACTTCCTGATGACAAGACTTGGGCCATGGTGTCCCTAAGGAGGGCCTTACTTGGTGGTCCCGTCTCTGGTGTTCTGCCACACCTATGCCTCAGACTAGGAGGACCCAGCTCTCTCTAGCCTCCCAGATCAAAGCCTTTGCTAAATCGCTCCCTGCTGCTTCTTCAGCCTAAAATGGGAGAGAGAGATTGCCCCCAGGTTCTGCTCTTTCTCTGAGGTTGCCAATTCAAAGGCATAGGATTAAAAATAGCCCTCTTTCCAGAGTCAGCCTGGATGAATTCCTCGGGGGGCTGTCCCGTGAAAGCACATCTGTCAGGGGCTTATGAGCCTGTCCAGTCCTGCCTTCCACTTGCTAGCAGGTGAAGAGAAGTGACCTGCTGTAGCAAATCGCTCGTGTCCTTTGGGTATTTTATGTGACTTCTGGAAGCCATCTGCATCAGCTCCAGCTTCTATCCTCCTCCGAAGAGGATGGATAGTTGTAGACTGGCTGTGTCTGAGAACTCCATATGCTTGTTCACCTTCTACAGACAAATGCGCACTCCACACTGGATCCTTTCTAATGGCAGGGGTCCTTTCACCTTGGAAACTCCAAGAGTTTTTTTCCTTTGGCAGAGACAGTGTGGTCAGGACTTGCACGAGAATGAAGGGAGTGTCAATCCAGGTTGGAATCCCTGACCTGCACTTGCTTGCCTCCGGTCGGGTCTGTGCTCATCTCTGTTGCTTTATTTTGCATCCCAGCAGCAAATGTGCCGGTTATAGCCAGCATTTATTCACTTTTTGACATTTCCAGGATGCCTGCTAAGCTCCTGCCCTATGTGGGGTGCTAGGAACATAGGGACAAATCAGCCACAGGCAGTGCTTTCAAGGGGGCTCCCAGTCCAGTGGGACCCTTGGAGCGGAGAGTGGCAGAGCTCTCTCCCACCTCCTTGGACCCCACTTTACCATCGCTGCTGTCAACATCATGTTTTTAATAGCTTGTGTCTGTTGCTCTTCTTGAAGGACTCTACTAGGGTGACTGGAGCCACTTTGCAAGGATGTGCCTTGGGGTTTACATTAATTTCCCTCTCCCACCCTGGCTGCCACTAATCAATGCCTGTTGGGCATGAAGTGTGGGAGCCCAGCCCCTTGTCTGGTGGTGGGACACTTCTGAGGTGCAGATGACCCTCGTGAATTCCCGAGGGGTCAGCCCGAAGCCACCCTCTGCTTCACTTCCGTCTGAGATCTCCTCCTGGCTCAGCTTCCTCCGCTTCCTGTCCTGTCCTCCCTTCTCCCCACACCGATCTTCCCCCAGGAATTGCCTTCATAAATCCCTGCTATGTGATTCCTCTTCTGAAGGTCTGCTTTGGGGGGAGTGTATCCTAAGTCACAGCAACCTAGTCAGAAAAATACAGAACCATATGATTAAGCTTCAGGGGTGCTGGGAACACAGGTCAGGGACTGTGGGTGAGTGAATGTGTGAGTGTGACACACACAGAAAAGCGTGTCTGGGGAGTTTTGGCGCCACAGGGATGCTCGTGTAGAGTCGCCGTGTCTATTCTGTTTCTGGCTGCCTGGCATCTGAGCCCTTTACCTGAGTGAGTCTGGCTGCAATGCAGGCTGTGTGGCCCACCACGGAAGTTGAAAAGCCCAATTTTCCCATTCTCTGCCCCTCCTTATAAGAAGGGCAAAGTCCCCCAGACTTGCCCATTTGGACAGATCGGTCGGAACTTGGCATTGCAGCTTCTGAGTCACATTTCTTATTGGACTGGTGATGGTGGCAGTGTGGGGGCAGTCAGCCCGCGGCAGGTGGTGATGGTGAGGCCCACACCTATGGCTTCTGGTGCTTGGCAGTGGAGGGGTCGGCCCTGAACTGTTTTGCACTGCGGTCTCGGCCGCGGTTCTGACTGTGATTTTCCATCATTCCCGACCACCTGCCTAGGCTTCTCAGTGATGCTGGGAGCTCCTCTGGCAGGCTGCTTTAGTGCTGAAGTCACCTGGAGGCAGATTCTGTTGTAGCCAAGAGGCCTGACTGGCCTTGGGTCAAAAGTCTGGGGAGGATGGAGGGAAAGGGCAAGGGGAGGGGGCATGTGAAAAGCCACGGAGGTGGAAGGGGCACCAGGAGCTACGGAAGTTTGACATTTATTGGACACAGAGTCAGGGATGAGCTGGAGAGCCCAGAGCAAAAGGATCTCAGGGGTTCTGCGATGGAGATGGGCCTGTTTCTGTTGCTTTTTCTTCCAGATGTAACCCAGATGGGGAGATGGGCCTTCGATGCTCAGTGACTGAAACTCTTTGGCCATATGATAAATTGTAGTATATTTTATTTTCAAATGAATGTTTCTGTAACATCTCCTGCCTCTAACTTCCTGGAACCTGGGACCCAGAACTAACCACGAAGAAAGGGTCCTGGTTTTTCTGGAATTCCAACCCCTCTGACACAAGAGGAGCCAAGGCAGTGGGGATGGTCCTTTTCAAAGCAGTTCCCATTCTCTGTCTAACTTATGCGTTCTGTTTATCAACTTCTTACAGGTAAGAAAACTGAGGCTCATGTGACTTAAAGGTTGTTTGAGGTGACCCAATGACAGAACATTGATGCTGGTATGTGAACCCAGACCTTCTAGCTCCATAGCATTGAGTCTTTCCCTCTGGGCTCACTGAAGATTTTATTTGCAGGTCACGTTTCAGTGTCTGCCTGGAGCACAGGTGAAATACGGCTCACTTCCAGTGTGGCGATGAGGCATCAATCTTATTTCTTCTGTGTCTTTCCAGTTTGGATGTGAGAGAAGATGTACATTCATCAGGGACGCCTAAGACCCCTGTTAAGAATTCAGCTCTAACTGAACAAAAGCCTCGGGGTTCACAGTTATAGGTGGATCACGCCTTGGCAATGAGGGGGCTAATAAATGACTCTGACGTCCATAAGTGTGAGATGCTATGATTTCCATGTTTGTGTAAATCAAAGCCTTTTACTAGTATCCACGAGCAGTGAGCTGCTGAGGACATGAGCCTGTTGGGAGAAAATTCGAATAGTGGTGCTGGTAATACTCACCTTTCACTGCACGCCCATTACACACTGGAGACCATCCTAGGTACTTATATATGGTATCCACACAATCCAGGCAAAATGCAGTGAAGAAGGTATGGACACGCCCATTTTACAGACAGGGACTTCAAGGTTCAAGACGGTTAAGTCGTTTGTCTGAGATCACACAGCTGGTAAGTGGGAAAATTGGGGTTCAGACCATTCCATCTGACTCCAAAGTTTATGCACTTCCGTCTACAATCTTGCTACTCAGAGTGTGGTCCTTGAGCCAGCAATCGTATCACTGGTGACCTTGTTAGTGATGCAGGGTCCCAGGCTCCACCTGGAGCCCAGCTAATCAAAATTCGCATTTCCACAAGATCCCCAGGTGAACAGGTCTGTTCACCTTAAATTTCTTAAAAAGGTTCTTTTAATGTTTAATGAGAGAGACAGAGAGACAGAGCATGAGTGGGGGTGGGGCAGAGAGAGGAGGAGACACAGAATCTGAAGCAGGCTCCAGGCTCTGAGCTGTCAGCACAGAGCCCGATGCGGGGCTCAAACCCACGAGCCACCAGATCACCACCTGAGCCAAATCTGAGCCAAAGACAGATGCTTAACCGACTGAGCCACCCAGGTGCCCCATGTTCACATTAAATTTCAAGGCACTGCTCTGGACTAGGCTACCTGGGTTTCATCCTTTCAGGATCTCGTGGGTGGAATTCTGATGGCCATAGTTTCGACTGAACATGAACAGAACAATGTCTCATGGAATATTTCATTTCCCCTCTATGTGGACAGTTGTTTCACTTTGGCCCCATAGCTTACGTATAGGTTTCCAACCTTTGGCGATGGGCGGGCAGTAATAGGGAGGGCGGGCAGGACTGTGATACTCTGTTTGTCCAGCAGGGGCATCTGCTGCATCTGCCGACCTCTCTAGCTGCAGACCCCCCAACATGGTGAGTGTAGTGCATGGAGCAGACCACGCCTAGGTGAAAAAGTCTTGCCGTCTGCTTTCTTGGACTGGGGCCCATGATTCCGCAGTGCTGTGGCACAGAAATGCAGGGGGCTTTGTCAGTGTGTGTGTTTCCGAGTAAGCCATGCTACAAACCCCCCTGGAAGAGCCTGCACACTTCTCTGCAAGTTGCAAGCCAGCAAGCACATGGAGGCAGGAGCTTGTGGTCAAGGGCAAGGGGCCTGGGTTCTAACTCTACCTCTGCCGCAACCTCACAGTGTGATTTTGGTTCCTGGTTCTTTTCTCCACCTTAGTTTCCCCAGCTGTCTGAGGACTAAGGTGCAGGACTAAGGATGAAGGTGTTTTCAAGCTGTAACAGTCTATGAAGTCATAATTAAAATGGCCTGGGAGAACACATTGTCTATTTAAAGGATTTTTTTGTTAAATGAAACTGTGCAAAGCTAATTATCACTCCTTAATTCATTTATTTTATAGCTTTCCTTTTTTTTTTCCCTGCCTTTTTTTTTTTTTTCCGGTACAAAAGTGAATATTTAGAATGTGAAAAGAAATCCCAACAAAACACAAATTTGAATAAGTTGCCAAACACCACAAACATCTTCAAATCCAAGGTGGAATAATGTTTGCTAAACAAGTGACTACCACCCGTCTAGAATACTTACATCTTCCTACCTTTTTCTTGGCTTCATATTCTTTGATCATCTTGCCCCAGAACTGTCATTTTCCACGCAAAGAATTAAAAGGATAATCTCCTGTTTCTTCTAACAAAGTTGATCAAAATTTAAGGCGTATTCTTGAGATTTGGGACGTATATGTACCATGTGACTTCAGACACACACATACATACTCATTTGTTTATAGCCTTGCTACAGGATTGTGCTTTTCAAATAGGAAGTCTGAAAAAAATTGTGTTTCACTCAATTTTCATCAACACCGAGAAGGTACAGGGTACATTTATAACTCTATACACTGCATTCTTGAGTATGTTTTTGAAAGGAGAGCACTTCCATTTTGGCTAAACGGCAGTGAGAATTCTGGCTTCCACTGTCAATTGTACACATATGATGGCTTGAGAACTTTCTCACAGATTGACTTCTGGCTCAGTACACGTCCGACCATGTTTCTCCTTCTCTGTTCTCCATTTATTTCTGGGGCCAGGTGCAGTAGGACGTGTTCACTGGGTAATGGAACTGGTGGTCCTATACCTTCATGAGAGGATGTAGATATGTCATCATGTAGAGTATTCTGGAAGCCATTCCTGCACTCTTGCCTTCTTCAGAGATCTGGGCAGAAGTTGGGCTGAGATTCCATCATTGCTGCTGAGGGAAGTTCACCTCAGGGGGCAATGCAGGCCACTGGCTATGGTTGAGCCGGGCTTTGATCTTCCTCAGGGAAGGTGCCAGTGGAAGATGGGGACACCGGAAAAGCTTCTTCTAATGCTTTAATTTCACCTCCTCTGAGCAAGTTCAAACCTCAATGCCATTTCCCTCCTATATGATGTGTCCTTTCTTTCCATTAACTATTTTTCTCACCATATGCCCACAGCCTGAAACTGTGGGTGGACTTGGGATGGAAATAGTTGCACCCTACTTTCCCTCTCGCTCCAAACCACAACTTGAAGGGTAAGTAAAAAGGGGCACCTGGGTGGCTCAGTCAGTTAGGGATCCGACTTGGGCTCAGGTCATGATCTTGTGGTTCATGGGTTCAAGCCCATTGTCGTGCTCTGTGCTGGCAGCTCAGAGCCTGGAGCCTGCTGCGGACTCTGTGTCTCCCCCTCTCTCTGCCCCTCCCCTGCCCACGCTCTGTCTCTTTCTCTTTCAAAAATAAATAAAAACATTAAGATTTAAAAAAAAATAAAAGGAAGCTAATGTTTTGGATGTTCTGTGCCTTTAGAGAACATTTCCCAGCCAGGTCTCCTGCTTCTCACCTGTGCTGGTAATTCTTTGCCTTTTTTTTTTTTTTTTAAATTAAGCCTCATATGAGGATGTAGTAAGCCAAATTCAGAATGAGAGAAATCCTATAGGACAAATGACCTGACTTCTTCAAAAAAGAAATGGGATAAAAAAGTGGGGGCGGGGCAGTAAGTTGTAGATGAGAAGAAACTTAAGAGACAGATCAACCCAATGTAATGTGTGGACACTGTTTGAATCCCGAGCTGAACAGATTGCCTATAAAAAGGATGTCTGTGAAAGACGTGGGATGTTTAAACATGGCCTAGAAATCAGCTGATGCTAAGAAATTTTTGTTAATTTGGCCGGATGTGCTGTGCTGGTAGTTTGTTTGTTTATTTATTTATTTATTTCCCCCCCTGTTATTGGTTTCTTTTTTTTGAATTAATTTTATTTTTTTTAAATTTACATCCAAATTAGTTAGCAAATAGTGCAACAATGATTTCAGGAGTAGATTCCTTAATGCCCCTTACCCATTTAGCCCATCCCCCTTCCCACACCCCTCTAGTAACCCTCTGTTTGTTCTCCATATTTGTGAGTCTATTATGCTTTGTTCCCCTCCCTGTTTTTATATTATTTTTGCTTCCCTTCCCTTATGTTCATCTGTTTTGTCTCTTAAAGTCCTCATATGAGTGAAGTCATACGATATTTGTCTTTCTCTGACTAATTTCACTTAGCATAGTACCCTCCAGTTCTACCCATGTAGTTGCAAATGACAAGATTTCATTCTTTTTGATTGCCAAGTAATACTCCATTGTATATATATATATACCACATCTTTATCCATTCATCCATCAGTGGACATTTGGGCTCTTTCCATACTTTGGCTATTGTTGATAGTGCTGCTATAAACATGGGGGTGCATGTGTCCCTTTGAAACAGCACACCTGTATCCCTTGGATAAATACCCAGTAGTGCAATTACTGGGTCATAGGGTAGATCTATTTTTAATTTTTTGAGGAACCTCCATACTGTTCTCCAGAGTGGCTGCACCAGCTTGCATTCCCACCAATGCAAAAGAGATCCTCTTTCTCTGCGTCCTCGCCAACATCTGTTGTTGCCTGAGTTGTTCATGTTAGCCATTCTGACAGGTGTGAGGTGGTATCTCATTGTGGTTTTGATTTGTATTTCCCTGATGATGAATGATGTTGAGCATTTTTTCATGTGTCGCTTGGCCATCTGGATGTCTTCTTTGGAGAAGTGTCTATTCGTGTCTTTTGCCCATTTCTTCACTGGATTATTTGTTCTTTAGGTGTTGAGTTTGATAAGTTCTTTATAGATTTTGGATACTAACCCTTTATCTGATATGTCATTTGCAAATATCTTCTCCCATTCTGTCGGTTGCCTTTTAGTTTTGCTGATTGTTTCCTTTGCTGTGCAGAAGCTTTTTATTTTGATGAGGTCCCAGTAGTTCATTTTTGCTTTTGTTTCCCTTGCCTCCGGAGACATGTTGAGTAAGAAGTTGCTGCGGCCAAGATCAAAGAGGTTTTTGCCTGCTTTCTCCTTGAGAATTTTGATGGCTTCCTGTCTTAAATTTAGGTCTTTCATCCATTTTGAGTTTATTTTTGTGTATGGTGCAAGAAAGTGGTCCAGGTTCATGCTTCTGCATGTCGCCATCCAGTTTTCCCAGCATCACTTGCTGAAGAGACTGTCTTTATTTCATTGGATATTCTTTCCTGCTTTGTCAAAGATTAGCTGGCCATACACTTGTGGGTCCATTTCTGGGTTCTCTATTCTGTTCCATTGATCTGAATGTCTGTTCTTGTGCCAGTACCATACTGTCTTGATGATTACAGCTTCGTAGTATAGCTTGAAGTCCGGGATTGTGATGCCTCCTGCTTTGGTTTTCTTTTTCAAGATCGCTTTGGCTATTCGGGGTCTTTTCTGGTTCCATACAAATTTTAGGATTATTTGTTCTAGCTCTGTGAAGAATGCTGGTGTTATTTTGATAGCAATTGCATTGAATATGTAGATTGCTTTGGGTAGTATCGACATTTTAACAATATTTGTTCTTCCTATCCAGGAGCATGGAATCTTTTTCCATTTTTTTGTGTCTTCTTCAATTTCTTTCATAAGCTTTCTATAGTTTTCAGTGTATAGATTTTTCACCTCTTTGGTTAGATTTATTCCTAGGTATTTTATGGTTTTTGGTGCAACTGTAAATGGGATTGATTTCCTTGATTTCTCTTTCTGTCGCTTCATTGTTGGTGTATAGGAATGCAACCGATTTCTGTGTGTTGATTTTATATCCTGCAACTTTGCTGAATTCATGAATCAGTTCTAGCAGTTTTTTTGTGGAATCTTTAGGGTTTTCCATATAGAGTATCATGTCATCTGCGAAGAGTGAAAGTTTGACCTCCTCCTGGCTGATTTGGATGCCTTTTATTTCTTTGTGTTGTCTGATTGCAGAGGCTAAGACTTCCAATACTATGTTGAATAACAGTGGTGAGAGTGGACATCCCTGTCTTGTTCCTGACCTTAGGGGAAAAACTCTCAGTTTTTCCCCATTGAGGATGATATTAGTGTTGGGTCATTCATATATGGCTTTTGTGATCTCAAGGTATGATCCTTCTCTCCCTACTTTCTTGAGGGTTTTTATCAAGAAAGAATGCTGTATCTTGTCAAATGCTTTCTCTGCATCTATTGAGAGGATCATATGGTTCTTGTCCTTTCTTTTATTGATGTGATGAATCACATTAATTGTTTTGCAGATATTGAATCAGCCCTGCATCCAGGTATAAATCCCACTTGGGTGTGATGAATAATTTTATTTAAGGTATGGTTGGAGCCCTGCATCTCAGGTATAAATCCCACTTGGTTGTGGTGAATAATTCTTTTTAATGTATTGTTGGAGCCAGTTGGCTAATATCTTGTTAAGAATTTTTGCATCCATGTTCATCAGGGAAATTGGTCTATAGTTCTCCTTTTTAGTGGGGTCTCTGTCTGATTTTGGAATCAAGGTAATGCTGGCTTCATAGAATGAGTTTGGAAGTTTTCCTTCCATTTCCATTTTTTGGAACAGCTTCAAGAGAATAGGTGTTAACTCTTCCTTAAATGTTTGGTAGAATTCCCCTGGAAAGCCATCTGGCCCTGGACTCTTGTTTTTTGGGAGATTTTTGATTACTAATTCGATTTCCTTCTTCCTGTTTCAGTTTTGGTAGTGTATATGTTTCTAGGAATTTGTCCATTTCTTCCAGATTGCCCATTTTATTGGCATATAATTGCTCATAATATTCTCTTATTATTGTTTTTATTTCTGCTGTGTTGGTTGTGATCTCTCCTCTTTCATTCTTGATTTTATTTATTTGGGTCCTTTCCTTTTTCTTCTTGATCAAACTGGCTAGTGGTTTATCAATTTTGTTAATTCTTTCAAAGAACCAGCTTCTGGTTTCATTGATCTGTTCTACTGTTTTTTTGGTTTTGATGGCATTAATTTCTGCTCTAATGTTTATTTTTTCCTGTCTTCTGCTGGTTTGGGGTTTTATTTGCTGTTCTTTTTTCAGTTCTTTAAGGTATAAGGTCAGGTTGTGTATGTGAGACCTTTCTTCCTTCTTTAGGAAGGCCTGGATTGCTATATACTTTCCTCTTATGACTGCTTTGCTGCATCCCAGAGGTTTTGGGTTGTGGTGTTATCATTTTCATTGGCTTTCATATACCTTTTAATTTCCTCTTTAACTTCTTGGTTAGCCCATTCATTCTTTAGTAGGATGTTCTTCAGTCTCCAAGTATTTGTTACCTTTCCAAATTTTTTCTTGTGGTTGATTTCGAGTTGCATAGTGTTGTGGTCTGAAAATGTACACAGTATGATCTCGATCTTTTTGTACTTGCTGAGGGCTGATTTGTGTCCCAGTATATGGTCTATTCTGGAGAACGTTCCATGTTAACCGGAGAAGAATGTGTATTCTGCTGCTTTAGGATGAAATGTTCTGAATATATCTGTTAAGTCCATCTGGTCCAATGTGTTATTCAAAGCCATTGTTTACTTGTTGATTTTTTGATTAGATGATCTGTCCATTGCTGTGAGTGGGGTGTTGAAGTCTCCTACTATTATGGTATTACTATTGATGAGTTTCTTTATGTTTGTGATTAATTGATTTATATATTTGGGTGCTTCTACATTTGGCACACAAATGTTTACAATTGTTAGGTCTTCTTGGTGGATAGACCCCTTGATTATGATATAATGCCCTTCTGCATCTCTTGATACAGTCTTTATTTTAAAGTCTAGATTGTCTGATGTAAGTATGGCTACTCTGGCTTTCTTTTGTTGACCATTAGCATGACAGTTGGTTCTCCATCCCGTTACTTTCAATCTGAAGGTGTCTTTAGGTCTAAAGTGGGTCTCTTGTAAACAGCATATAGATGGATCTCGTTTTCTTATCCATTCTGTCACCCTATGTCTTTTGATTGAAGCATTGCGTCCATTGATGTTTAGAGTGAGTACTGAAAGATATGAATTTATTGCCATTATGTTGCTTGTATAGTTGGAGTTTCTGGTGGCGTTCTCTGGTCCTTTCTAATCTTTGTTGCTTTTGGTATGTATGTACGTATGTATGTATGTATGTATTTATATATTTTCATCTTTTCTCCCCTCAGAGAGTCACCCTTAAAATTTCTTACAGGGCTGGTTTAGTGGTCACCAAACTCCTTTAATTTTTGTTTGTCTGGGAAACTTTTTATCTCTCCTATTTTGAATGACAGCTTTGCTGGGGAAAGAATTCTTGGCTGCATATTTTTCTGATTCAGCACACTGAATATATCCCGCTACTCCTTTCGGGCCTGCAATGTTTCTGTGGATAGGTCTGCTGCAAACCTGGTCTGTCTTCCCTTGTAGGTTAGGGACTTTTTTTCCCTTGCTGCTTTCATGATTCTCTCCTTGCCTGAGTATTTTGTGAATTTGCCTATGATATGGCTTGTTGATGGTCGGTTTTTGTTGAATCTAATGGGGGTCCTCGGTCCTTCCTGGATTTTGATATCTGTGTCTTTCCCCAGGTTAGGAACGTTGTCCGCTATGATTTGCTCACATAAACCTTCTACCCCTAATTCTCTCTCTTCCTCTTCTGGGACCCCTATGATTCTGATGTTGTTCCTTTTTAATGAGTCACTGATTTCTCTAATTCTTAAATGGTGTTCTTTTGCCTTAATCTCCCTCTTTTTTTCTGCTTCATTATTTTCTGTAAGTTTGTCCTCTATATCACTGATTCTCTGTTCTGCCTCGTCCATCCTTGCCGCTGCAGCAACCGTCATGATTGTAGCTCAGTTATAGCATTTTTTATTTCATCCTGACTAGTTTTTACTTCTTATGTCTCCTCAGAAAGGGATTCTAATCTATTTTCAACTCCAGCTAGTTTTCTTATTATCATGATTCTAAATTCTGATTCAGACATCTTGCTTGTATCTGTGTTGGTTAAATCCCTGGCTGTTGTCTCTTCCTGCTCTTTCTTTTGGGGGTGAATTCCTTCGCTTCATCATTTTGAAGGGAGAAAAGGAATTAATGAGGTAGAAAAATTAAAATTAAAAAAATTAAAATTAAATAATATGAGAGTTAAAGAACTAAAAACACACACACAAAATCAAATAAATGATGCCAGATCCTAGGTGTGTTTTGGTCTGGGTGTTGAAAGTGGCTTGATCGACTAAAGAAAAAACGGAGGAAAAAAGAAAAAGAAGAAACAAAAAAGGAAATCATTCGAAAATTTGAAAAAACAAATACACTGCAGTAGACTAAAGTGAAATGATGGAAGTAAGATAGAATTTGAAAAAATTTACACAAAAGTAAAGAATATAGTAGGAAAAATTAAATAAAATATTTTTAATAAAAATTGAATATAAAAATGAATTTTTTCTCTTTCTGTATTCAAGAAAAAGAAAAGAAATGAAAAAGAGAAAAAAGAAAAAGAAAAAAAAGGAAATCGTTTGAAAATTTGAAAAAGTGAATACACTGAAGTAGATTAAAATAAAATGATGGAAATAAAATAGAATTTGAAAATATTTGTGCAAAAGTAAAAAATATAGTAATAAAAATTAAAGAAAAACGTTTTTAATACAAATTGAAAATAAAAATGAATTTTTTCTCTTCCTGTATTCAAGAAAAAAGTGAAAAAGAGAAAAAAAATGGAATAGATGGACCTGCTAACAGATTCAAATATGACTGAAATTACTTCGTTTTCTGCTAGAAGTCAGACTACGAAGCTCTTTATAGTCCATAAACTAAGCAGGTGGTGAGACTTGTATTCTTGAAGAGTGAGGCTGGCTCAATTGGGCGGGGCTCAGTCTAATGGCTCCCTTCTCCACTAGATGGCGCTGCTAGCCTACTGGGATGGATTGTTGTGGTGCTTGTAGGTGCATATGTGCATGCGCGGGAGCAGTGAAAATGGCGTCACCCAGTTACCCAGTCTCTAGTATCGATACTCTGTTCTCCTGATCAGCAATCGTGCACCCGTCCTCTGTCTTCAGCTTTTGTCCACTCCCCGTTTTTTCACTGTCCGTGAGCAGGCCCCAGGCAGTACCTCTCGCCCGAGTTTTGTCTCAGCTGCAGCTGTTTTCCCCGGCCCCTTAGTTCTGAAGGACTTTGGCTTTGACCCGTTCCGCCCCTCTGTGGAGGGTCTCATGGAGCAATGGCCGAATGCCGGCCGCACCCAGGAATGTTCGCAGGACCGTGCTGCTGCCGAAGCCCAGAGACTGTGGCCAGGTGCCAGCTGGCCCCATAAAAAAGTTCGCAAGACAGTGTAACAGCAGCGTTTCAGGGATTATGGAAAATCACAACACACAACTGGCACCAAGCTTCACCCTTAACAACCTTGTTCCAGCACCAGCGAATGCGGCCGTTCTCTGGGGTCTGCTGGGCCCAGGTTGCCTCAAGCCTCTACCAAATGTCCTTCCAGCAGTGGAACCGCTTTTCCCCGTGTGGCCCGAGAACCTCCTGGACCCCTCTCTGCTCCTGGGGATTCGCCCTTCCCACCAGAGCACTGCCAGGTATGGAGCTGTGGAATTGCAGACTCTGTGCTCGCCCTGTTTACAGTTTTAATGGAGTTTAAACCCTCTCCTTTCTTTCTGCCTTTTTAGTTTAGTCCCTGCAGCTGTTTCCAATTTTCCACTTTCTCTCCAGCTGCTTTTTCCGTATTCTCCACCCCCCGACCCCAGTCTGTCCTCTCTCCACATGCAAAAGCACCTCCGTGGCCTCTCTCTCCCCCGGTTCACCTCCTTGCACCGCGCACCTGCTGAATTCTGTGGTTCAGGTTGTGCAGATTGTTGTGTGAATCCTCAGATCAGTTTTCTAGGTGGGCAGGATGGTTTAGTGTTGGTCTGGCTGTATTTCATGGACGCGAGACACACAAAAAACTTCCATGCTGTTCTGCCATCTTGGCTCCCTCCCTGATAGTTTAAATTATGGGTCAGTGCAGGGTCACCCGCCACTACCCATGCCCCCCAGTAGTAGAGGATGTGTAGGGAGGGAGGAGGCAGATGCACAAATCCAGAGGGGAGATGGTGGCGGCTCGGACAAGGGGGCGGCCCTAGGGGTAGTGGGAAGGAATAAACCCCAGAACCATTTTCTCTTTCCGTTTCGCCCATTGTCTCCTCCCCATACTATCATGCCTTTTCTTGTCCTTGGGCTTTGCTTACTGGGTTGCCCCTTCTTAGAAGCCTTTTCTTTAGCTTCATTTCTCTACCTTCCACCCAGCCTACCTTCGGCCTGCCTCCGCCAGGGAGCATCCTCTACTGTAGCACACACCGTCGGCCCTTCTCTGAAAGCCCACTGTATGCCCACTGAATTCATGGGCATTGGCATACAAATCAGCTCTTGGTCATGTGCTCATCTACCCAGTTGGACAAGGGTTTTTTTTTTAAGTTTATTTATTTATTTTGAATGAGAGAGGGAGGGAGGGGCAGAGAGAGAGAGAGACAGAGAGACAGAGAATCCCAAGCAGGCTCCACACCGCCAGTGTAGAGGCTAACACGGGGCTCGAACCCACGAACTGCGAGACCATGCCCTGAGCCAAAATCAAGAGTCAGACGCTCAACTGACTGAGCCACCCAGGCCCTGCTGGACGTTGGGTTTTTTGAAGAAAGGCAAGGGCTGGGTCTGATGTGTGTGTATCTCTCCTAGTGTGCATGCTTAGTAAAGGTTTGCTGACTGAGAAGCACACCAGGCAAAGATAATTTATCCTGGAAAATGCACTTGCATTGAGATAGGGTTGGCCCCGGCAGTGCCTCTGCCAACTCACAGTGGGTTTGGAGGCAGCGAGAACACCAGGTGGGGACCTGCACATACCCCGGAGGATAGTGAGTAATGAGGCTTTATTTCATCCTGTCTCACCCCTGATCATGGCACTTCAGAGGTGCTCTCCTCAATGACGAGGCAAGACTCCTGGCAGAGAAGGTGTTGATCTGTTTCACGGCAGTGCTTCTCAACCCCGGTCATATGTTAGAATCACATAGGATGGGGGGAAAGACAATCCTTACACATGGCCCTCCTCACCTCTTGCAGACTAATTAAAACAAAATCTCCGGGGGTGGGGTGGAGACCCCGGCATCTTATTTAAAAAAAACCCATCCAGGTGATCCCATTTGCAGCTGAGGTTGTGAAGCACTGGGCTGTGGGAATCTTTGCCCCACTACAGAGCTGGGATTTACTGGAGTCATTTACAAAGCTGCCAGCTGTTCTGTGTTGGCTGTGCCAACAGAGAGAACAAGCTTATAGTTTTTTATGTCTATAAAATACAGCCAATAGTCCCAACAGTAAACAAGGGGGGGGTTCTTAAAGCCATATGCTGCAGGAAAAAATTGGGGTCTGGGCTTAGCTGCCAAGAGGAGAAATTCAGAAGAATGGGATGGAAGTCTCTTTGCTGAAAAGAAGGGACTGAGCAATCATTTCAGATGTTTTAAAGTTCCTTGTCCTGGGAAGGAGGCTGGAGCATGGGGTGAGGACAGTGGGCAAGAGGGCAGGAGGAAGGGGAGAGTGAGGAAGAGCGTCTACCCTGGGATCTGTCCTCAGAGGAAGAACTCTAACAATCCGAGGGGGACTCAGCTGCCTCGAGCCCAAGGTCCAGGGAGAGGGTTACAGTATCCCGCTCTCTGAGGGCCCTGATACCCCTCTATACCATTGCCAGTTCTTGCCAAATGGATGTGACCTGGTGGGGCATGGCTGGGAGCTGAGCGGGGCACATGCAGGTGGCTGAAGGATGCTGGTAAAGGAAGGAAGTGCTAACCAGCTTGGTGACCCCCTTCTGTGCTGCCATGTTAGGGGTCTCCCTCCCTCTCACCACTTGCTACCCTGTATGACCACTGAGTGGATAAAAGAAATGAATGACTGGGGCGCCAGGGTGGCTCAATGGGTTAAGCATCAGGTCATGATCTCACGGTTGATGAGTTCGAGCCCCACGTCAGGCTCTGTGCTGACAGCTCAGAGCCTGGAGCCTGCTTCGGATTCTGTCTCCCTCTCTCTCTGCCCCTCCCTCACTCACACTCTGTCTCTCTCTCTCTCTAAAATAAACATTAAAAAAAAGAGAAATGAATGACTTACATGATACTTGAGGTACAAAAAGTGACACATTTCCTATTTTTTCTAAATCATATAAAATCCAGCTCTGAGATTCACTCATAAACAGGCCCAGTGATTTCTGGGCTTTCCCTAGAAAAGTACCAGAGGCTTTTTACATCCATGGTTGTTGCCAGTTTCCTTTTCTTTGCTTCATCCGCTAATGATGCCGCTGCTTCCCTGGGAAGTCTGCTGTGAAGATGTTCTAGTCTTAATAGGAGTGGAAACCCAAGCCCTTCCCCTTATGCAGCTGATCTTGAAGGGCTGGAACAACACTGCATTCAATCCCTAATGTCCAAAGGGGCCAGTTCCCTTGGTGGTTCCAAAGGGCCCCCTTAGACTAGCTGTTCTCACTGGAGTCTCCTGGGGAACTTGGGACACTACTGATCATTGGCTCTCACCTCCAGATTTTCTGACTTAATTGGCTTAGATGTACTCTGGCCATAGTGACTTAAAACTTCCAGGCGATTCTACCCTGTAGTCAAGATTGAGAGCTACCGCCAGCCCAACCCCTCTTCATTGAGCATAGAGAAGGTTCACAAACCCAGCTGCAGAGGGCGAGTGGTTAACATCAACACCACACACCAAGTCTCCCACCCACCCAGGTCCAATGTCTTTTCAAGTTTTGTGCAGGCTGAAGACAGTGGCTATAGGGCGGCCCTCAGTGACCGGTGTGAGATCACTTGCCCAGATTTTTGAACACAAAAGCTTACTCATGCACTCATCCGGCGGGTAAAGGAGGCCCAAGCCTTCAGACTGAAAGCCCTGGCTATCTCTTTGGGGCAATTAGACACAGCTATTTCTAAACTGGGTTATAGCATATTTCTTTCTTTTTTTTTTTTAAATAATTTTTTTGAAAGAGAGAGAGAGAGAAACAGAGAGTGAGCAGGGGAGGGGCAGAGAGAGAGAGGGAGACACAGAATCCGAAGCAGGCTCCAGGCTCCGGGCTGTCAGCACAGAGCCCAACGTGGGGCTCGAACTCACGGACTGTGAGATCGTGACCTGAGCTTGAAGTCGGACACTTACCCGACTGAGCCACCCAGGTGCCCTAGTTATAGCATATTTCTAATGAATCATGCTGCTATGCTAGTGGACTTGTCTGTATTTGTCTGGAGAGGTGGTTCCACGAGACTGGGGGCCAGATCTGTGAGTTTACTGCTATGTCCCTACTTTATAGGACAGAGCCTGGTAACCAGCCAGTCGTTGGGAGAACAGATGAATGCCTGAGTGGATGGACGGATGGACGGACGGATGGGTGGGTGGGTATATGATGGCTATGTGGACGGAAGAACTGGAACCACAGCCTCCTGAGAGGCTGTGGGAAAACCAGCCCCTCACTCAGGGTTTAGGGTTCTTTTCAAAAGTCAGAATTAGAAGGACATCTGAAAGCGGAACAGCCTAGAAATTCGATTTTTTGAAAGGCCAGAGCCTCCGAGTCCTGGGAAGTTTTATCTTAGCTATTTATGTTGTTGCAATTTAAGCTCTCGTAAGAGTAGCCACCGCATTAGCCTCTCTATCTTGTGACATGCAGACCCCACGACTGAGGAGCGGAAAGAAAGCACATTCCTAAGAAAGCCATCAATCTCAGAGTGACCTTTCAGCTACGATTTATACGAGAGGAAAAAAGAAAATGCTACAGTGAAAAGACTAAGATTTCTTTCTTTCCTTCTTTCCTGGCTACCTTTCTTCCTGGAGGAAATACCTTTGGGCTGCCTTTTATACCATCATTGTGAAGGCCTTCTCTGCAACCTGTGCAGAGGGGGTCCCTCGGGGCGGAGACACCTCTGAGCTGGTGGGTGGCGATGGGAGGGTCTGAGGTGGCTGTGGTTGACTCCTGTGCCGACCTGGCTTCATTCTGGCTGTGCCCGAGCAGCGTGCAGTCCTGTGGGCTTCTCACCTGTCTCTAAGTAAGGAGAGAGCAGCCCATGTCCCTGCGGCACAGTCTGCCTTCTGCTGGGGACACGGGACCCAGGCCTGTCTGTAGAACGGTATCTCGGGTGGCTTGCAGGTTCTCTTGCTTGCCCTACGGAAGCTCTCAGAACCTGACGTCGGTCGGGCCTATAGACCAGACCTATAGGCCTATACCCTACAGAAGGGCCAAGAATTCAGTAAGAACCCAGGGTCAGCAGGTGCGTTCTACACCCTGATCAGCTCTCACTTCTGACCCCTGACCCTTGCCTCGGCAGGGCTTGAGCCCACCAAACCCTATCATGAACTGTTAGGCACCATCATGAACTGGAAACCCATCCTTGGAGGAGAGTCAGTGCTCTGCCCCTGTTTGAGGTGACGGTTGAGGTTTGGCCATTTTGAACCTTTCTAAGTAGGGGCAGTCAGCTGTCCTCCCTCATCCCAGGCAGCGCTGGACGCTAGCACTGTAAAGGAAGCGGTGAACCCATAAAGCGTGTATTGTTTCAAGGATGTGAACTTTCCTTTGGGGTCCTGCTCTGTGTCAGGCTCTATATGCTTTATACATTTCATCTTCTTTAAATTAAAAAAAAAAGCTTTTATTTTATTTGAGAGAGAGAGAGAGAGAGAGAGAGGGAGAGAGAGAGTGAGCACGAGTTGGAGGGAGGGACAGGGATAGAGAGAGAATCTTAAGCAGGCTCTGGGCTCAGCATGGAGCCGAACATGGGGCTCGATCCCATGACCCTGGGATCATGACCTGAGCCGAAATCAAGAATCAGACCCTCAACTGACGAGCCAGCCCGACACTCCACATTTCACCATCTTTGATCTTACAACAGCCCTGCAAATGAGCATGATTGCCCTATCTTACAGAGGAGGACACAGAGACCCAGAGCCATACAGCTAGAAGGAGTCGTGTTTAAAATCTTGGCCTGTTTGATGGCCCAGTGACTGACAGCAGAGACCCCTGCAGAAATTCCTGAGACTCCAGAGGGTACATATAGGAAAGGTGGGTCCAGGAGGGACACAGGTGAACGGGAGTTCACCCAGGCAGCGTCAGGGTGAACAAAACCTTGAGAATCTGAGACTCACAGTGAATGCCAAGGGCAGGTGCACTCAAGGTCCTATTTAATTCTGTCTGGAGTTAATTGAACAAGGACAGGGTCTGCCTGCTGTTTGGGGGCAAGGTTGATAGGTGGAGTGAAAGAATGCTATTTTGCTTTCTCTTTCTGTGGGGGGGGCACCACTTCATGTACTGACCCAGTTTGGATGGAAGAACCAATACAATGGGCCGTTGAATAGACCTTCAGAGACAAACTGTATCATTTAGATAAAATAAAATAAATTTTAGCATGAATGCGTCCCAAGTTCACCTTTCGGCCCTTAACATCAACTAGTCAGGTACAGGTCAGTCAGAAGAGGCAGAATTTAGGCTCACCCCAAAAAAGGCTGAAGGGTCTGCTTCGGGAACGTGAGCTCTGCTACGAGAGAGATAGCAGAACCAGAGAAAAGATGGGTGTTCTTGCTCTACAGAGATCTCATCCTGTGGACTGGGCTGCACTCTTCACATGATGCTTGGGAAATTGAAGCATGCACAGAAAAGCATTCATTCAGATTCTAGTCCAAGATGGCCATGTAGGAAGACCTTGAACTCACCTCCTCCATGGACGCACCAAATCTACATCTATTCATAAAGTGATTCGTCCTCAAGAAGAACTGAGGGCTGACTGGACAGCTTCTATACAACAAAAGCTAGAATGGCAGGAGAGAAGGAGACATGAAGGGACCCCTACCTCTGACACCGGGCACTGCAGTGGGGAGGGACAGCACAGAGGGAGGGAGCGCATTCATCTACCCCGAGGCACAGGAAAAAAGTCATGATTTAAAAGAACAACAAGGGGGCACCTGGGTATCTCAGTGGGTTAAGCATCTTACTCTTGGTTTTGCAGTTCCAGTCATGATCTTTACAGTTTGTGAGTTCAAGCCCTGCCTTGGGCTCTGCACTGACAGTGTGGAGCCTGCTTGGGATATTGGGATATTCTCTCTCTCCCTCCCTCCCTCTCCCTCCGCCCCTCCGCCCCTCCTTGCCTGTCTCTCAAAATAGATAAGTAAACTTAAAAAAAACTAAAAAATAAAAGAACAACTAGTGTATTAAAGATCCAGTTCTAGAACCCCACCAGGTGATGGGTTGGAGGAGTTGGCAAGCACCACAGTTTATATTCCCCCTTGGCTTTGATAGCACACACAGGAGCAAGGTCCAGGCACCATAGCCTGCCTGCTGCCTCAGTGAGCTCCGGGCTGCCAGGCCCACCAGCCCCAGCCGTCCCACCAAAGCGGCCCCTAGGACACCCCTGGTCAGCACTCATTACAGCTCAGGCCATTGTGCCAAGGCGACGCAGGTACAAAACACCCCAGAATACTCCAGGCCCACACTACTTAAGGTCCAGATGGCTTTCTGGGGCACCCCTGGCACAGAGCACTGTGGGACTTCCTGGTTCATGCCTGCTTCCAACCACCTGGCCAGGGCGTCCCCTGGGACACCTCAACTTACACCCACTTCAGCTACAGCTGTTCTGCCAAGTTGCTCCTTGCACAGAGCATTTTGGGATTCCCCAGCCACCCTGTCAGAGCACCTCTTGCACAGGGCACCCTGGGACCCCTCAGCCTGCACCTCACCTTGACTCCAGCCACCTGGCAGGGTGGCCTCAATGCAGAGAGACTTGGGACACCCTGGCCCATGCCCACTTCACCCCCATGCCATCCTGCCCAGGTGACTCCAGGATAGAGTGCGCAGGACCCCCAGCCCAGGCCAGCCAAAGTCACCAGCCATACACAGTCTATCCAAGGCATGACCATACACAAGAACATTCTTTCAAGTAGAGAAGTAGCTGTTCCACCTAAATATAGAAACAAATACAGAAAGTCAAGCAAAATGAAGAGACAGAGGAATATGGTCCAAATAAAAGAACAAGACAAAACCTCAGGAAAAGAACTAAATGAAACAGAGATAAGCAATAGGCCCGATAAAGAGTTTAGAGTAATGATCATAATGGTATTCACTGGACTGGAGAGAAGAGTGGAAGAAAAGCATTCATTCGTTCATTCTTTTATTCAAAAATAGTCATTAGCATCTGCCAGGGCCAGGCACTCATGAGTTTCTTAATGTAATGTAGACATGGTAATAAACAAGTGTGGAAATAACAGGGCAGATTCAGATGCTGATATAAGTGCAATACAAAATTGAAACAGTGGGGTATGTCAGAAAGTCCCCGGTGAGTGGAGGCTCCTTTAGATCGAGTGGCCAGGAGGGGCGCCTGGGTGGCGCAGTCGGTTAAGCGTCCGACTTCAGCCAGGTCACGATCTCGCGGTCCGTGAGTTCGAGCCCCGCGTCAGGCTCTGGGCTGATGGCTCAGAGCCTGGAGCCTGTTTCCGATTCTGTGTCTCCCTCTCTCTCTGCCCCTCCCCCGTTCATGCTCTGTCTCTCTCTGTCTCAAAAATAAATAAAACGTTGAAAAAAAAATTTTAAAAAAAGAAAGAAAGAAATAGATCGAGTGGCCAGGAAAGCCCTCTTTGAGGATCTGACATTTGAGCTAAGGTCGAGATGATAAGAAGGAGCCAGCCACACAGAGAGCCAGGCCAAGAGAACAGTGGTGGGCAGCCTGAGGTGGAATGGACCTAGGTGTTTGAAGAACAGAGATAAGGAATTGAGCACTAGTCCTAAATTGATGGGATGTATGGCAGGGATGGCTAACTAAGCCCTTTCTTCTTCTAGGCACCCAAGTCTTGTATATTTCCTAGCCACCCTTGATGCTGGGTATGACTCTGATTAAGTTTCAACCTGTAGCATGTGCATGTAGGTGATAGGTCCTGCTTCCAGTCTTGGCCTGTAAGAAGCGCCCCAAATCCCTATTTCCCACGTCCCATTTTCTTCTGCTGGTCTGCTGGAGATGAGCAAGATATTAGGAGCCATGTTTTGAAGATTAAAAAAAAATATTGTTTATTTTTTGGAAGGAAAGATCAAGGTTCTTGTTTTGGTTACATTAAGTTTGAGATGCTAGTTAGAACCCATAGGAGTTTGCCCACTCTGAAGTGGGTGCATATCAGATCACCCACACTTCTGACACCAGCTGCAAGCTTGGGGACTTTTTTTTAATTTTTAAAAAATGTTTTTATTTATTTTTTTGAAGGAGAGAGAGAGACAGAGAGAGAGAGAGAAAGAGACAGAGCATGAGCAGGGGAGGAGCAGAGAGAGAGGGAAACACAGAATCCGAAGCAGGCTCCAGGCTCTGAGCTGTCAGCACAGAGCCTGTAGCGGGGCTCAAACTCACAAACCCTGAGATCATGACCTGAGCCAAAGTCAGACACTCTACCGACTGAGCCACCCAGGCGCCCAAGCTTGGGGACTTTTAAAACCACCTTCATATTTGATAATTCACTAGAAGGACTCTTGGAGTTCACGGAAAGCTGTTTTACTCATGTTTATGGGCTATTACAAGGCAAGGATACAGATTAGAATCAGTCAATGGAAGAAGCTCATAGCAGAGTCCAGAAGTACCAAATATGGAACTTCTGTTGTCCTTTCCCTGTGAAGTCAGGATAGTATTTCTCTCCCAATATCAATGTGTGACAATATGCATGGAGTATTGCCAACCAGGGGGCTCACCTGGGCCTTGGCATTCAGAGGGCTCATCACATAGGCATGAATGAGTACTCATGGGGCTGATCTTAATTTCCAGTCTCTTTGGTTATGCTGATACTATGTAACCTAAATCACGTTGTTAGACTATTTGGTGCCATCCAAGGCTCTCAGGAAAATAAAGACACTCCTATCAGTCAGGATATTCCAAGGACTTACAGAAGTGAATGGCAAAGACTAGATATTTTTTGGGGGGGCAAGGTTAACTTTTTTACTACACAATATCCAAATGGAAATATCTAGTAAATAATTGGATATGTAAGTGTAGAGCTCAATGGAAAGGTATGAGCTAGAGTTAACACGGTTGGGGCAGTCCTAGACATAAGGATGTTATTAGAAGCCAGGGGTAGAAAGAGGAGGTTTGAGGGCCTAGGACAAAGCCCAGGCACCCTACCATTTGGAGGCATCCAAACAATCTGAATTAACCAAGGACACTGAGTGGTATCAGCCAGTGAGGTAGGAGGAAACTAGACACTTACAGGGAGCCATATATATATATATATATATATATATATATATATATATATATATATATATGTAGTTGAACAGTTAAAGGTGTCAGAATCATAAATATATAAGAATTTGAAGGAAGAATAATTAGTATTTAATGGAATACTTAATATGCATTAAGACTTATGCTGGCATTGTGCATAAAACTCTGTGAGCTATATCTTCTCCTGTAAATTCTCCATTTTATAAAAATTCCCAACATGTATTAAGTGCTTAATATGAGTTAAGACCAGTGTTCACATTGTGCACCAGACTCTATCAGGTGTCTTCTCTATTAAATTCTCTGTATTACAGAAGAGGTGTTAAGTCTTAGGAAGGTCAAATATCCGGACCGGGCCCCAACTAGATTCACTCCACATCCATCTGACTTCAGAGCCCTTGTGATTAAGTAGTGGGCAGCAGAGTTTCTGTTTGGTCTTTGGGGACGGAGGAAGGAATGGGGAGTCCTTAGTGGAGACAAGAGGTGCTTTCGTAGGGGTGTCGGGGTGACTCAGTTAAGTGTCTGGCTCTCAATTTTGGCTTAGGTCATGATCTCACAGTTGGTGGGTTCGAGCCTCGCATGGGGCTCTGTGCTGACAGCTTGGAGCCTGGAGCCTGCTTTAGATTCTGTGTCTCCCTCTCTATCTGCCCCTCCCCTTTCGTGCTCTGTCTCTCTCTCTCTCTCTCTCTCTCTCTCTCTCTCTCTCAAATAAATAAACATTAGGAGGTGCTTTTGTAGGGCCACCATTTGGAAGCAGATGTAGAACTGCTGTATGTAGCAGCAGAGGGCAGACCTCGAGCCTACACTGGTCTACTGACAAGATTTCACTTGACACAAAGAAAACTTCCCAGTGGCTAGTGTTCTCTGAGACAGGTGCAGGTGGTATAGAAGGTGTTCAGACTGGTGAGTCATGGTCAGGGTGGATGGATGTCCTTCTTCCAGTTCACTTTGCTTCTTCTTGTATGTGGGAAGCTGCTACTGGGGTCCAAGCTTTGCTTCCCCTCTATGCTTTCTGGGCCAGTAAGTGTAATCCAAATACCACAAGCCTCCAATCCCCTCAAGTGTTTCTTCCCGTATCTTCAGTTTCCTTAAATGGACATCAGCCAGTCAATAAGCTGCCATGGAGGTTGTTGTTGTTGCCATGGAGGGCTATACTGAGCACTAATTTTGTGTCAGGTGCTGTATTAGGTGCATCTCAATAATCCAATAACATAGGTACTATCATTCCCTCATAAAGGTGAGGAAACTTCAGAAAGGTGTAGTTGCAGAGACTGCATTCTAACTCCAGCTGGCCTGGCCCCAAAGCTTGTCCACGTGGCTGTGTATCATTGACCAGACCCTGGGTGACGTTCCTTGTGGCCGTCCAGGCTACAATGCAAGCTGTCTTGTCAACCTCATTGGTTAATTATGGGATTGCTGTGTTTCTTCCCTTGAGCCATTAGAGATAAATAACTAGCTATTGATGTTTTGGGGAAGGTCCAATAGCAGAAATGTCAGCTTTTTCAGAAGAATAACAGCTAAGGAATATTAGCTGAGGAATAATGTGGATTTTGCTTGAACATCAGCTCTGGGAAGTGGGGAATAGACACCCCACCCACATCTGTAGCCACCAGTATTCATGCTGACCTTGACACTTAGCCAGATCTTAGGCTGGGAGGTGAATGTGCAGTGTGGGTGTGTGAGTGCTCATTTCTAAATAACTGAGTCTTCCCCTCATGCTTTTTCTTTTCTTTTCTTTCTTTCTTTCTTTCTTTCCTTCTTTCTTTCTTTCTTTCCTCTTTCTTTCTTTCTTTCTTTCTTTCTTTCTTTCTTTCTTTCTTTCCTCTTTCTTTCTTTCTTTCTTTCTTTCTTTCTTTCTTTCTTTCTTTCTTTCTTTCTTTCTTTCTTTCTTTCTCTCCCTTCCTTCCTTCCTTCCTTCCTTCCTTCCTTCCTTCCTTCCTTCCTTCTTTCTCCTTAGTGACTGAACCACTGTTCCATTAGCAAGTGTAAACAATATTCCATAATCTAGTGTGATTCTCCTAATGGGCCTGGAGGCACACAAGACTATGCTATTGTTCCTGTTTTACAGGTGAGGAAACTAAGATCCAGCGAGTCTGAGCAAAATGCCCAAAGTGACATAGCGGGTTAATGGCCAACACCCGCGTGCTTTCTACTCTACCACACTGCTAGCCAGCCTCGCTCACAGGCCCAGAGAGAGGAGTCCAATCTGTTTCCAGAGTGGAGAAGTGAGTGGAGAGGAGGGAAAATGGAGATAGCGGCTATTGTGTTTCTTTACGAGAACCATTCTACAAAATTTGATTCTTCCCAGATCTAAACCAAGCATGGCGGCTGGGCTAGTACCTAATTCTTAGGCTTGACCATGCATGGAGGGAAATGGGATATTGAATGCTTATAAGGTGTTATTGTCGTGTTAATGCAGGAACTTGGAGTGCTTACACTGTGAAATTTACCTGGCAGCTCAGCAGTGAAATTGCAGCTAATTAATTTTGCCTGACTTGATGGAATCCTCCTCATTCTTAATCCTCTCTCTGCTCTTTGCCAAAAGATGAATGAGGGGGATGTAGATGGAAATGTAACTTGCAAAGTAGCTTCTCTGTGTGGCCATCTGGCATTTCTCCTGCAGCCCACCCATTTTCAAGCACAGAATTCTCTTTTCATGCGGTCTGGGTAGAAAGAAAGCTGGAGGCTCTTAGGGGGTTTCATTCATTTCCAGCAGAGCTATAGAGGAATTGAAGATGAGGAGTCTGAAGTAGGAAGAAGGAGATTTAACAGTCCAGTTTTGTAGAGTTCATGGAGAAATTCGGAAAATTTTTTAGAGCTGGAAGTATAGAACTCATCTATTCTGTTCTAGCACTCTCTCATAAAATTGTGGCAATCTGTGAGTGAGTTCGGACTGAGCCCTGGGAACTTGACCTGAAAGGGGCCAGCTTGGGCAGGGACCCATGGCGGTTGTCTAGTGTTTGGTATGGCCAGCCAAGGGTTGAGGATGATCTGAAAATGATCTGGGGCTGCGGCCATGGAGAGCAGCCTCTGAGCCAGGTAGGCTCTTTAGAGATGACTGAACCATGATTGATCATGTCTTAATGTTTTGGATGGTGGAAGGACCCCCTACTGGGCCATTGTTGGGGTTCTAGCCTGGGCTGCTGCAACTCTGTAGGTCTCAAGCTTAGGGTGCAGAGTAGCAGATGTCCCTACAGCTGTGACTACATGTTCTCAAGGCATGCCAGGGCTCCTATTGGGGAACGTTTTGCTGATCAAAATTAGGACGCTTCCCAAGCCTAAGCTATTTCTTTTTTCTTTCTTTCCCAGGCTCTGTCTTTAGAGTGTTCTACCCAGGGGCACCTGCGTGGCTCAGTCGGTTAAGCATCTGACTTTGGCTTAGGTCATGATCTCATGGCTTGTGAGTTCGAGCCCCACATCAGGCTCTGTGCTGACAGCTCAGAGCCTGGAGCTTGCTTCAGACTCTGTCTCTGTCTGCCCCTCCCTGACTCACGCTGTGTCTCTGTCTCTCTCTCAAATATATATAAACATTAAAAAAAATTTTTTTTAAGTGTTCCACCCACATTCTGTCCTATAGCCTGGATAAGTGACAAGAAGCAGGCTTTCCATTTCTTTCCATCTCTCTCTTGCAGCCCTGATCACTGATCTCTGTCCCCTAGGAATGTCATCACACAAAGGGCTACATTTCCCAAGATAAGGCACTGGAATTTAGAAGTGTTGGGGGAGGGGGGTGCCTGGGTGGCTTAGTCGGTTAAGCGTCTGACTTCGGCTCAGGCCATGATCTCGTGGTTTGAGCCCTGCATCGGGCTCTGTGCTGACATCTCAGAGCCTGGAGCCTGCTTCGGATTCTGTGTCTCCCTCTCTCTCTGCCCCTCCCCTGCTCATGCCCTGTCTCTCTCTGTCTCAAAAATAAATAAAACATTTAAAAAATTTAAAAAAAGAAAAGAAGTGTTGGGAAATTATTGAAAGTTTTTTTCCCCTCTACTAGTTTCTTTTTAATTTATTAACTGTTCATTTTACAATAGTTTTTAGATTTACAGAAAAATTGCCAAGAGAGAACAGAGAATTCCCATGTATCCCACACCCAGTTTCCCCTATTATTAATATCTTACAATAACTGGATACATTGATTACCAATATTGATATATTATTATTATTAAAAAAATTTTTTTTGCTGTTTATTTATATTTGAGAGAGAGAGATAGACAGACAGAGCACGAGCAGGGGAGGGGCAGAGAGAGAGTGGGAGGCACAGAATCTGAAGCAGGCTCCAGGCTCTGAACTGTCAGCACAGAGCCCAATGTGGGGATTGAACTCATGAACTGTGAGATCATGACCTGAGCCAAAGTCAGACGCTCAGTCAACTAAGCTACCCAGGTGCCCCTATTGATATATTATTTTTAACTGAAGTCCATACTTTATTCAGCCTTTTTGAGTTTTTACCTAAGGGGCCTTTCAGTTTCAGGATTGCATCAGAGATACCATGTCATATTCAGGTGTCATGTGTCCTTAGCCTCCCTTAGCTGTGAGTGTCTCAGAACCACCAAAGGGTGCTATCTGGCCACATCTGAGTTTCAGAAAATTCTGAGACTAGAGTGATGGAAGGTGGGTGTCTTCTCAGAGATGAGCCTTGGGGTATGAAGAATGACAGGTGGACTTCTGGCATCTGGGCTCAGACCCTTAGTCAGTGGGGCAGGGATCTGGGGCCGTGGGCTATTGCTTCTCACTGGGTCAGACCCACGTTCTGCTCCTCCCAGAAGTATTGTCAAGAAATCTATTACTTTATCTCAGTTTTTAAGATTTATTCATGTGTAGTTGTTTTATTTATTATTTTATTTATATTGTGCCTGTAGGTGTTTCCTATTTCATTCCACTTTTTAATTTTCCCCGTTTTGTTCTGATCAGTGTTGCCAAAGTTCTATGTTGTTAATTTCTTCAAAGAACTAGCTTTTGGTTTTGTACAATGTCTATTTTTTAGTTACCAATTTCATTTATTTTTGCCTTTTTGCAATTTCTTGAATTGGAGCTTTTCAATTTCTGTTTTTACTGTTTAGATGAACTTATGAGTATCTGGAAAGTTCTTCTATTCCCACAGATTTTGAAATGGAGTGTCTTAATTGTTACTGAGTCTTAGAGCATTTATTAATTTCAGTTATGATTTGTGAGACCAAAAGTTATTAGTCATATCTAATCCTATTTCCTGATACATAGAATTTTGAACTTAATTTTTTTGTTAGTAGTCCTATTGGAATCTGAGTAGAGAACATACATACCTTTGTGATAGTAGAATATACCTTTTAGAATTTATTGACACTTCCATGGTGTTATAGATGGTCATTTCTTGGTGCAGGTTAAATATGTAATTAGAAAGAATGCATACTCTGTACTTATTGGGTGTGAAGTCCTCTATCTTCAATAATTGCATTATCCAGATAGTCTCTACTTTTGCTCAATTTTTATGGCTTTATTTATCAGTTTCTGAGAAGGGGATATTAAATTCTTAACTGTAATTGTTGATTTATAAATCTCTTCCCACAATCCTGGAGGTTATTGCTTTGTATATTTTGAATTATTATTACAATTATATTGTAAGATATATAAATATTCATCATTATATTTTTTTACCCTACTATTTCTTTTGATCAATATATATGTAACAGTACTCTTTGGTCTTTGAATTCCATTTTGTCAGGTATTGAAACTGCTCTCCCAGCCTTTTTTGGTTTCATATTTGCCTGGTATATCTCTCCTCATTTAAATACTTTTTAGCTTTTCTCTATTTCTTGGTTTGAAATGTATCTAAGACAACATGTTGGTAGATACTGTTTTCTTTAATCCAATGTGGAGAGTCTCGTTTTATTTATTTATTTTTTATTTTATTTAAAAAAATTTTTTTTTAATGTTTATTTATTTTTGGGACAGAGAGAGACAGAGCATGAACGGGGGAGGAGCAGAGAGAGAGGGAGACACAGAATCTGAAACAGGCTCCGAGCCGTCAGCAAAGAGCCCGAGGCGGGGCTCGAACTCACAGACCGTGAGATCATGACCTGAGCCGAAGTCGGACGCTTAACCGACCGAGCCACCCAGGCGCCCCGAGAGTCTCATTTTAAATGGGTAAGTTTAACCCATTTGGGTTTACTATTATTAGATTAGAACTTATTTGCCATTTTAGGTCATATTTTCCATTTGTTTTGTGTGTTTTTCCTCTTTTCTGTGTTTCATTGGGTAGGTTGAGTTTTTCTCTGTTGATATGAAAGCCATACGTTCTATTTTGCTCTTACTGTGATTTCCTCCTCTTATCTAACTGATTGGCTATTATCTCTCGTAGTGTTAAGAGTTGTGAAAATGGCATCCTTGCCTTGTATCTAACGGTAGAGCAAATGCCTTCAGCAATCCCCCATTAAATGTGATGTGTGCTCCGAGTAACCACATTTTCTCTATTATCATAATTAATGATAAAACTCACTTTCCCCCTCCTCACTTGAACCCAAGGCATGAGGAATGTAATCATCATTTACTTTCATACTTTCTGACTTGCCAGGTTTGCAAATAAAGGTTGGAGTCTTTCTGAATGAGCCCACATTAATATACAAATGGATGCATTTTCTTTTGTAGGAACAGTGGCATATTAATACAGTAATTTTGAAACAATATTTATAATATATTTAGTATTAAGTGCCTGTGGCAGAGGCAGTTACTTGTTTACCCTGATTTCCGTTTTCCGTTTCACATAAGCTTTGATTTTTTTACCAGGGCACATGGCTGCATTGAATAAGACTACATTTCCCATCCTCCTCTGCATTCAGATGAAGGCACGTAATTAGGTTCCAGGCAATAAGGGTAAATGGCATTGTTGTATAATAGCTTCCGGAGGGCTTTGCCCCTTCTTCCTCTCCTTCTGTCCTTGCTTCTTGGAATATGGATGTGATGGCTGGAGCTTCATGATGGGACATGAGCAGGAGGGCTGTCCTCTGGGAATGGTAGTGACTGATGATGCTGCAGACACTAACCTGGCCCTGGCCTGCCCACCTTCAGACTTTGAAATAAGACAAACATAAACCTGCTTTAAGCCACTGTCATTTTATGTCACTGTTAACTGAAGCTGAACTTAATCCTAACCACTATAGTTATGATTTTTGGGTGTTCCTTTCTTATTGCCCATCATTTTATATTATGACTTTTATGTTCTTTATTTTGATTTGACATTTAGTGTGGAAAGTTGGTCTTTGAGCTAGTCAGATTTGAGTTTAAATTCTTATTTTCTCGTTTATTAGCATAAAACTAGGACTATTTTCCTAGTTCTTTATTTTGATTTGACATTTAGTCTGGGAAGTTGGTCTTTGAACTAGTCAGATTTGAGTTTAAATTCTTATTTTCTTGTTTATTAGCATAAAACTAGGACTATTTTCTGTATTTAACCTAATTCTTTATTTGCAAATCACTAATAACATGTATCTTACATGACTGTTGAGGGATCCAATGTTTATAAAATGTTTAACAAAATGCTAGTCCTATAATAGCCTCTTGATGCATTTTTGGGGTTCATTGTCCTCTTTACTCTCCATGTTGGGGAATCATATCCTGTGCCACAGAGTAATATTCTCAAATCTTTCCCATAAAACTCATTGTATGTTGGAACCCAGTGACTTGTCCTATGGTCGCTGCCCCACTCAGTAGCTTGATCTTCTTTCCCTGTTAATCTCGGGGCACCTTGTGCCATTTGCCAGTACCTAGGATGAGAGTGAATAATTTTACCTTACCTTGAAATGTGTCATCATCTTTTACTTTTAAATATCATTTTCAAGGATGATAGAGAAGTACATACTCAGACTCTTTTCACAAAGTGATGAACTTCAGGTTTTCTGCAATGAGTTGGTTGGTTGAATTGAGTTCTGTTCATTCAGGGGGACAGGACCTCTGGATTTGTGACAAAGAAAGCAAGACGTCTGCTTTTGAGTAGTCCTGGGAGACAGACAGGAGGTAAACACGTTTGCTCAAGTATATAGAGCATATAGAGGAAGGACTAATTAGTGCTAAGGGGAGATTAGATGTGTTAGGTAAGTGTTGGTTCATCAGACCATACCTGAAGAGGACTTTGAAGAACAATAGGGATTTCCCTGGCAGGTGATTGGCAACATTTTGGGAGCCCTGGGCAGGGCAAATATAGATGAAGAGACCAGACCGCACTGAGGGATATGGGTAGCAACTAGCACGGTCTGTCTCTGCACCTGGGAATGGCTGTATATTGCCAGGTGCAAGAAGGAAAATGCTTAGAGTCTGCACAGTCCTGGGGCTGGAGGGACAGAAAGCTGCAGGAGGGCGCTAGCAAATACAATGCTTTTAGAGGTTAGAGTTTTCATTTCCTCAAGACCCCTGAGGCAGCAGAGTTGAGGGAGGATTGGATTATTCAGGGGAAAACCACAGCAGGCAGCCCAGTGAGGAAGCCACTGCAATCATCCACAAGGGAGAGGAGAAGGGCTGGAATCAGGTAATATCATCTAGGGATAGAAAGAAGAGGGCATGTTTGAGACATATCAGAGGGCCAAAATTGACCCCACTTGACTGCTGATTGGTTGTAAGAGTTCAGGGCTGTCCCCCACTCTCTGGACTGAGTGACTGAACGAATGATGAGTCCATTAACCAGAACAGAGCATCTGTAAGGAGAAGGCAGTGGAGGAAGACAAGGAAGCCCAATGTGGGGCACGATGAGATGATGCTGCCTTTTCAGAAACCTCTCCGTGCCACTCAACTCTGGTCCTGATTCTTATAGGGTACTTCTTGAAGCCAGCTGTCTTTTACCCGCCTCTATTGTGGGCACATAACAGTAGCTTGGTTTCAAACATGCGGTGTTTTAGGAAAAGTACTTGGTACACCCGGGAGAAAGCTGGAGTCGGCAGTGTTGGAGAAATGGCGTAGGAGCTCAAGAAGGCAGACGTAGCACGTTTTGAGTCTGTGCTCAAGTCCCAGGGGAACGCCTTACAGGAAAAGTAAGTGAACTCGCAGGAGACAAAACACGAAGAATCTCCGAATTATGGAAAGCATGTTAGAAGGGATGGAGGAGGAAGCATGGGCAAACCCATGCACGAGAGTGAGGGGGTTTGGGGGCGAAGGGGGTTCGGAGCTGATGGCCAAGAAAGAATTCTTGAAGATGTCTTTGGTGCAAAAAAGTGATTTTAGTAAAGCATGGCCCTGTGGGCAGAAAGAGCTGCACTGGGGTTGTGAAGAGTGACTGCTTATATACTGTGGAATTGGGGGAGAAAAGTCAAGAGGAAGTTTCTTGAAGGGATTTCCATATGCAAAAGAAGACTCATAGATTCCTGGAGGCCTGGCTATTGTCAAGCTAAAGTGGTTTTTCCTTCTAGCAAAGCATTATCTTTAAGACAGTAGGGAATTCCTAGAGATTAGGCTATTGATGAGATATTTGTAAACTGATGGAGACTCATCAGTTAACCATCAGTTTTCTTTCCCTTTCCTTTATCATTGGGCAGCCAGGAGTGCCTGAGGAATATAACACATATCCTACCCTAGGTGGCAGGGGTGGGGGTGGGGGTGGGGGGTGGGGTACCAGTTTGTGCTTGGCCTTCAGCTTGCCTTATGGTCCCTCATCCAGAGGATTGTGAAATAGTGGAAGTACTCCGGCCTGTGCTCAGCACCTGGAGGAGGCCGGCCCTGGAAGCATGAGGATTTCTCTGGAATAGCAGTCAGGTGGGCTGGTGTCCTCAACACCCTCTCATTGCCCCACTCGGTGCACAGGACAATGACAGGGGTGGGAAGAATGAGAGGTGGAAACGTGAGAACGGCAAGGCAGTGTGTGTTGGAAATCACCCTGGAGGGGTTCCTGTGGTCCCCAAATGAGGTCCTGGTGCATTCTGCCCTGTGACGCAGATGCTTTGCCCCCACCGTGATCTCAAGTCCACCTCACCCACCACTTCCTTTTCTCTGTTTCTACTTCCCAGTGGAAAGTAAAACTGTAGGAGGGAAGACCTAAGAAAGTCTATACCACTGCCTGTCTGAAAAATGAGCTAAAATCTGAGTTTGTAGTGGATATAATTTACATCATAATAAAGCTTCTACAAATATGATTTTATAATAACCCTTTCAATTTCCAGTTAAACTCCTAGAAGTTTGGTGATTTTAGGCACTTAAAAATTTTTTTTAATGTTTGTTTATTTTGAGAGAGAGAGAGAGAGACAGACAGACAGAGTGCAAGGAGGGGAAGGAGGGGCAGAGAGAGAGGGAGAGAGAATCCCAAGGAGGCTCTGTGCTGTTGGTGCAGAGCCCGAGGTGGGGCCTGATCTCACAATGGTGAGATCATGACCTGAGCCTAAACCAAGAGCTGGAACTTTAACCAACTGAGCCACCCAGGTGCCCCTTTTAGGTACTTTTATGATGTGGAAGGGCATTGAGTCCTACAGTGAGATCTCTGGACTAATGCACTTGTTAACTTTTAAGATTGGTGGTTGCTGGGAATTTGTATGATATCACACAGGGACAGCACAGACCAGCTACATAGCATACTCTACTCGGCTGGTTAGCAGTCTGGGAATTACAGCATCCTTTTCTGCTCATGTCTTAATTGATTGGGGGGGTAATTTATTTATGAGGATTGAAGTAGCATGAGGGCTGGTTTTCTAATGAGAAGGTCATAGGATATAGAGTTTAATACGTGGCAAGGCAATGTGGTGAGGGGCAAAGTCATGGGTTTCAGATCCAGGTGACCTAAATAGGAATCCTGCTCCCATCACCTATTTGCTGGATGATTTTGGCAAGTTACTTGACCACCCTGTATCTCAGTCACCCCATTTATAAAATGGGGGTGATGACATCTGTCTCATGGGGCCACTGCAAGGATTAGATGAGATGAAGCATATAAGACACCTGGACCAGAGTAGGTGCTTGATCAAGGGGCCTTTTCCTCACCCCTAGAGAAGCTGGAATGAAAAAAACACAGCAACGAGGAGCAAAGAACCTGGATTCAAATACCACATCCAATCCTCCCAGCTCTGAGAAGCTCTTAACTTCTCTGAGTCTCACTTGCCTCATTTGTAAAAGAGGATTAATATAATTGTACTCTCTAATTACTTCTCCCTGATGCTATGAGGCCCTCAACCATAGTGCTGAAAGTCCTTTAAGAGCCACGAAGCCTTCTTAGTTAGTGTGTTGTAGGAGAATGTGTATGAAGGGTCAAGGAAGAGAGCAGAGAGGATGTCTTTGTTTAGAATTTGTGTGGGAAAGACATTCATTTAATATTCAAGAGACATTTGTTAGTGTGGGCCTAAGGTATGTTTATCCTGGGAGTTAGCATGGTCTGGAGGACTGCATGGAGGTGGGATTTGATCCTAGAGTTAATTCACAGGAAGATATTGGGTCTCTTTTGACATTTTGATGGAGGAAGAGAGCATCATCGTGCATATGTATGGCTTCAGGCCAAGAGGGTCCTTTTGAGGGTTGATGTGGGATTCCAAGGAAGACGGGCCTTCACTCCAGGCACTTCTGACAGATGTCTTAAGTGAGTCTGAATGGGTTGTATCTTAATGGCCCTGGCACCAAGCAGATGCACAGTCACCTATACTGAATGAATAAACGTGTTGACTGTGTCTTTGTGGGACACAGAAAAGACAAGGCATGGATAGATTTAGAACTGGGGGTGGCAGTGACATTGACTCCCATGTACTTGTCATTGAGCTTCAGTGCCTAACGAGCAGCAACTGGGCCATGTGGGGCACTGGGCCTTGCCCCACTCTTTGAGTAGGTAAAGGAAAGAGATATTGTAACAGCTCTTGGAAGACAGAAGACAAGAGGTAAATTGCAGGTGTCCCATGGTAGCTAAGAGGTCTCATTCTCAAAGCTCATATAAGAAACCTCCTGGCCGCTGGGGCGCCTGGGTGGCTCAGTCGGTTGAGCATCTGACTTCGGCTCAGGTCATGATCTCGCGGTCTGTGAGTTCGAGCCCCGCGTTGGGCTCTGTGCTGACAGCTCAGAGCCTGGAGCCTGCTTCTGATTCTGTGTCTCCCTCTCTCTGCCCCTCCCCCACTCATGCTCTGTCTCCATCTCTGTCAAAAATAAAAATAAACATTAAAAAAAAAATTAAAAAAAAAGAAACCTCCTGGCCGCTTAGAGAATTGGCTGGAAGAAAGTTTAGAGGATTCAGAGTTTCCGTGGAACAAGTGGAGTTGTAGTTAGAGAAATACATTTGGATGCCCAGACCAATGTGTTGTAGTCTATGTCCAAGGAATTGGGTACAAACAAAAATGAATGAGCTGGAGTCTCAATTCCTAACAGACTTTATCGTCTAGTGGTGAAGTAGACACGTACCTCCCTGATTTAAGATGGAAGGAAGCAACTAGGATTGGAGGAGAGGTCAAGGACAGGTGACACGAGTACTCAAAGGAGGAGGAGATGTGCTCTGCTCAGGACATCAGGGTAGGGGTGGGCTTTGATCTGGGCAGGGGTAGACCAGGGAGATGAGGCAGAGACTCTTTCAAACAGCAGTGCTAAATCCCTAGAGGGACAACCCAATCGTCCCCCTGCTGTGTCATATGTGCATGCCGTTCCTCTCAACTGGGGACGGGAAGGAGGCATCATGAGAGGCAGAAATGGCTGCAGGACCTACACGTCTCACCCCTCCACTCAGATCTTAGAGATACCTTCCCAGGTACCCCTTATCAGAGCTCTTTACAGCTTGATGCGGACAGTCTGATTTCCACAGAGCCACCCAATTAATCTTGCAGAAGCATGACTATTTATGTTATGACCCTGCTCCAAAACCTTCAGTGACTCCCAATTGCCTCTGCAACGTTTTTCAAACTTCCTCGATGACAAGAATTACTGGAGGGGTCCCTGAGTGACTCGGTAAGTTAAGCGTCAGACTCTTGATTTTGGCTCAGGCCATGATCTTGCAGTACGTGAGATCGAGCCCTAGGCTGGGCTCTGTGCTGACAGCATGGAACCTGCTTGGGATTCTCCCTCTCTCCCTGTCTCTCTGCCTCCCTGTCTCTCAAAATAAATAAACATGAAAAAAAATAATTATTGGAATATCAGGACTCTCCCCTGGAAGTTCTTTTTTTTTTTTTTCTAAGTTTATTTATTTTGAGAGAGAGAGACAGCATGAGTGGGGGAGGGGCAGAGAGAGAGGGAGAGAGAGAGAATCCTAAGCTGTCAGTGTAGAGCCCGACGGGGGGCTCGAACTCATGAAACTGTGAGATAATGACCTGAGCCAAAACTGAGAGTCAGATGCTTAACCAACTGAGGCACCCAGGCACCTGTCCCCCAGAAATTCTAAACCAGGATGCCTAGGTTAGGCTCCAGCAATCCATTGCTTTGATAAGCACCCCAGATAATTCTTAAGCTCAAGAAAACTTGAGAAAACTGCAGAATAAATTGTAAACTCATGAGCGTAACACTCTGGAGAACGCAATAAAGTGGCCCGCAGACAGAGAGCTAGGAGATGGGTATGCTGGGTGGGGTGGAGAGAAGTCAGGTCTGGACTTAGCACAGCACCAGGTTAGAAGTCTGGCTCCTGGTCTGGTCCCAGCTCTGCCCCTGACTCACACTGTGGCCTTGGACTCTACTTTCCTCTCATTGGGCCTCAGTATTTTCTCTTCTATAGTACGGGAGGTCGGGATCATCATATCAGCTCCCAATCAACCTCTGGTTTTGGCAAGATTCTATGGAAACCGCCGAGGTGTGCTCAGAAAAATGTACGCCTTTGAAATTCTAATGTCGCCAAGTACTTACTGGGGTTTGTTTTCCTATCCTGGGACCTGGGTGAACCTGGAAGAGGCAGGGCCTCCTGGACAAGCCCATGGTCACAGCCAGAAAAGGTTGGCCTGGGGCACCCCCAGGCAGACAGTCAGTGGCCAGCATGCACACTAAGCCATGTGTGGGGCTGGAAGAACAATCAGTCCTGTGATTCCAAGGTAAGCTCATGGAACCAGAGGTGAGGTGAAAGCTAGAGATCAGAAACGTATTGTTGGGAAGGGTCCACGCCTCTAGCATCAGGCGGGTCTCTCATCTGTGCTGGGTGCCTGCAGAGCATAGTACTATGGCATGCATGAGGCCAATTGGTTTAAGGCTGCAGTTTCTGGCTGGAGGCTTTAAAAATCCTTTGGTGTTCAGGGCATATAGACAAGCCAGGCCTGCTAATGATGTCAGAAGATCTGCTAGATGATGTCAGGCAGGGGTGCTGGGGAAGGAGCTTCGGGAAGGCGGGGAGCTTTCTTGGCAGTCCACTGTCCGCTGCCCCGACCCTTCCCCGCTCCTGCTTCCCACCTCCTGCCCAGGACCAATGATCTGTGGGGTGTGTGCTGTCATCCCGGAGGAGGTGCAGATGGAGGGGTAGTGAAGCAACAAAGCAGAAAACCTTGTGTCATTTTAACGAAGAAGAAATGAAACATCAGGCAATTAGGCAGGAGTGCATCAATTAGTGAGCCAGAAAAGAGCTTCACGATATTTTGATGACTCAACACTGGCAAACAAAAACAAAATTAAAAAGGAAAAAAGCCCTCAAACAAATACCAGAAAACCCGCAGAAATTCTTAAATAATTACTTCATTTAAGTGCATTTAAAATATTGGAAACAGGGAACAATGGAGAGACGCATTCGGGGGGGAACAGAGTTACCACGAGGTGATTGAGTTCCCCATTTGTAAGAAATATAGTGCACCGATTCCCTTCCCGGACTCCCCTCTCAACAAGGCCCCCCCCTTTGACCATCAGACTGCTGTGAACTTCCATCCACTCACTCCCCAGCCTGGGAAATAGAGAGAGGAGCAGAGAAGGCATCTCACACCTCCCTCCTGGGGTCTGATGCCCGGTGTCCCTCAGCTAGGACAAGAACCCTGTGAAACAAGTCGTGTGCAAGTGGGTAGATAAGGAAGAAGGATGCGTTTTGGGTTGACCTCAGCTTTGACATTCACTGGCGATGCGACCCAAGGGAGGATAGATTAGCTTGTGAGTTCTAGTGTCTTCATTTGCAAATCAGGGTAATGATCCCTATGTCACAAGGTCATTGTCAGGATTTAATGAGAACATGTATAAAAAGTTGGTGACGTATACTGGGTATTAACCACACGCTATTTTCCTGTCCTCAGAACTTTAGTCTCAAAGATAACCAGGATCTCCTGAAGTGTCAAAACATGCCAGCTTTCCCTGTCCCAACTTGTTTTATGAGTAAAAGAAAGGGTCTTTTAGCCACACGGCTACATGCGGCCATGCTGGGTGCCAGGCCTAGAAGATTTCCTGGAAGGTTTTTTCGTTGTTGTTTTTTTGTGTTTTTTTTTCAACTTTGTATATGTTTTATTTTTATCAATATATGAAATTTATTGTCAAATTGGTTTCCATACAGTACCCAGTGCTCATCCCAAAAGGTGCCCTCCTCAATACCCATCACCCAACCTCCCCTCCCTCCCACCCCCCATCAACCCTCAGTTCTCAGGTTTTTTTTTTTAAATTTTTTTAATGTTTATTTTTGAGACAGAGAGAGACAGAGAATGAACGGGGGAGGGTCAGAGAGAGAGGGGGACACAGAATCCCAAGCAGGCTCCAGGCTCTGAGCTGTCAGCACAGAGCCCAACACGGGGCTCGAACCCACAGACCGTGAGATCATGACCTGAGCCGAAGACGGACGCTCAACCAACTGAGCCACCCAGGCACCCCTGTTCTCAGTTTTTAAGAGTCTCTTATGCTTTGGCTCTCTCCCACTCTAACCTCTTTTTTTTTTTTTTTTCTACCTCTCCCCCATGGGTTTCTGTTAAGTTTCTCAGGATCCACATAAGAGTGAAAACATATGGTATCTGTCTTTCTCTGTATGGCTTATTTCACTCAGCCTAACACTCTCCAGTTCCATCCACGTTGCTACAAAGGGCCATATTTCATTCTTTCTCATTGCCACATAGTACTCCATTGTGTATATAAACCACAATTTCTTTATCCATTCATCCGTTGATGGACATTTAGGCTCTTTCCATAATTTGGCTATTGTTGAGAGTGCTGCTATAAACATTGGGGTACAAGTGCCCCTATGCATCAGTACTCCTGTATCCCTTGGGTAAATTCCTAGCAGTGCTATTGCTGGGTCATAGGGTAGGTCTATTTTTAATTTTTTGAGGAACCTCCACACTGTTTTCCAGAGTGGCTACACCAATTTGCATTCCCACCAACAGTGCAAGAGGGTTCCCGTTTCTCCACATCCTCTCCAGCATCTGTAGTCTCCTGATTTGTTCATTTTGGCCACTCTGACTGGTGTGAGGTGATATCTGAGTGTGGTTTTGATTTGTATTTCCCTGATGAGGAGCGACATTGAGCATCTTTTCATGTGCCTGTTGGCCATCCGGATGTCTTCTTTAGAGAAGTGTCTATTCATGTTTTCTGCCCATTTCTTCACTGGGTTATTTGTTTTTCGGGTGTGGAGTTTGGTGAGCTCTTTATAGATTTTGGATACTAGCCCTTTGTCCGATATGTCATTTGCAAATATCTTTTCCCATTCTGTTGGTTGCCTTTGAGTTTTGTTGGTTGTTTCCTTTGCTGTGCAGAAGCTTTTTATCTTTATAAGGTCCCAGTAGTTCATTTTTGCTTTTAATTCCCTTGCCTTTGGGGATGTGTCAAGTAAGAAATTGCTACAGCTGAGGTCAGAGAGGTCTTTTCCTGCTTTCTCCTCTAGAGTTTTGATGGTTTCCTGTCTCACATTCAGGTCCTTTATCCATTTTGAGTTTATTTTTGTGAATGGTGTGAGAAAGTGGTCTAGTTTCAACCTTCTGCATGTTGCTGTCCAGTTCTCCCAGCACCATTTGTTAAAGAGGCTGTCTTTTTTCCATTGGATATTCTTTCCTGCTTTGTCAAAGATAAGTTGGCCATACGTTTGTGGGTCTAGTTCTGGGGTTTCTATTCTATTCCATTGGTCTATGTGTCTGTTTTTGAGCCAATACCATGCTGTCTTGATGATTACAGCTTTGTAGTAGAGGCTAAAGTCTGGGATTGTGATGCCTCCCACTTTGGTCTTGTTCTTCAAAATTATTTTGGCTATTTGGGGCCTTTTGTGGTTTCATATGAATTTTAGGATTGCTTGTTCTAGTTTCAAGAAGAATGCTGGTGCAATTTTGATTGGGATTGCATTGAATGTGTAGATAGCTTTGGGTAGTATTGACATTTTGACAATATTTATTCTTCCAATCCATGAGCACGGAATGTTTTTCCATTTCTTTATATCTTCTTCAATTTTCTTCATAAGCTTTCTATAGTTTTCAGCATACAGATGTTTTACATCTTTGGTTAGATTTATCCCTAGGTATTTTATGCTTCTTGGTGCAATTGTGAATGGGATCAGTTTCTTTATTTGTCTTTCTGTTGCTTCATTATTAGTGTATAAGAATGCAACTGATTTCTGTACATTGATTTTTGTATCCTGCAACTTTGCTGAATTCATGTATCCGTTCTAGCAGACTTTTGGAGTCTATCGGATTTTCCATGTATAATATCATGTCATCTGCAAAAAGCGAAAGCTTGACTTCATCTTTGCCAATTTTGATGCCTTTGATTTCCTTTTGTTGTCTGATTACTGATGCTAGAACTTCCAACACTATGTTAAACAACAGCAGTGAGAGTGGACATCCCTGTCGTGTTCCTGATCTCAGGGAAAAAGCTCTCAGTTTTTCCCCATTGAGGATAATGTTAGCTGTGGGCTTTTCATAAATGGCTTTTATGATGTTTAAGTATGTTCCTTCTATCCTGACTTTCTGAAGGGTTTGTATTAAGAAAGTTGCTAAATTTTGTCAAATGCCTTTTCTGCATCAATTGACAGGATCATGTGGTTCTTATCTTTTCTTTTATTAATGTGATGTATCACGTTGATTGATTTGCGAATGTTGAACCAGCCCTGCATCCTAGGAATGAATCCCACTTGATCATGGTGAATAATTCTTTTTATATGCTGTTGAATTCGATTTGCTAGTATCTTATTGAGAATTTTTGCATCCATATTCATCAGGGATATTGGCCTGTAGTTCTCTTTTTTTTACTGGGTCTCTGTCTGGTTTAGGAATCAAAGTAATACTGGCTTCATAGAATGAGTCTGGAAGTTTTCCTTCCCTTTCTATTTTTTGGAATAGCTTGAGAAGGATAGGTATTATCTCTGCTTTAAACGTCTGGTAGAACTCCCCTGGGAAGCCATTTGGTCCTGGACTCTTATTTGTTGGGAGATTTTTTGATAACTGGTTCAATTTCTTTGCTGGTTATGGGTCTGTTCAAGCTTTCTATTTCCTCCTGATTGAGTTCTGGAAGCATATGGGTGTTTAGGAATTTGTCCATTTCTTCCAGGTTGTCCAGTTTGTTGGCATATAATTTTTCATAGTATTCCCTGATAATTGCTTGTATCTCTGAGGGATTGGTTGTAATAATTCCATTTTCATTCATGATTTTATCTATTTGGGTCATCTCCCTTTTCTTTTTGAGAACACTGGCTAGAGGTTTATCAATTTTGTTTATTTTTTTCAAAAAACCAACTCTTGGTTTCGTTGATCTGCTCTACAGTTTTTTTAGATTCTATATTGTTTATTTCTGCTCTGATCTTTATTATTTCTCTTCTTCTGCTGGGTTTAGGCTGCCTTTGCTGTTCTGCTTCTATTTCCTTTAGGTGTGCTGTTAGATTTTGTATTTGGGATTTTTCTTGTTTCTTGAGATAGGCCTGGATTGCAATGTATTTTCCTCTCAGGACTGCCTTCGCTGCATCCCAAAGAGTTTGGATTGTTGTATTTTCATTTTCGTTTGTTTCCATATATTTTTAAATTTCTTCTCTAATTGCCTGGTTGACCCACTCATTCTTTAATAGGGTGTTCTTTAACCTTCATGCTTTTGGAGGTTTTCCAGACTTTTTCCTGTGGTTGATTTCAAGCTTCATAGCATTGTGGTCTGAAAGTATGCATGGTATGATTTCAATTCTTGTATACTTATGAAGGGCTGTTTTGTGACCCAGTATGTGATCTATCTTGGAGAATGTTCCATGTGCACTCGAGAAGAAAGTATATTCTGTTGCTTTGGGATGCATAGTTCTAAATATATCTGTCAAGTCCATCTGATCTAATGTATCATTCAGGGCCCTTGTTTCTTTATTGACCGTGTGTCTAGATGATCTATCCATTTCTGTAAGTGCGGTGTTAAAGTCCCCTGCAATTACCACATTCTTATCAATAAGGTTGCTTATGTTTGTGAGTAATTGTTTTATATATTTGGGGGCTCCCATATTCGGCACATAGACATTTATAATTGTTAGCTCTTCCTGATGGATAGTCCCTGTGATTATTATATAATGCCCTTCTTCATCTCTTGTTACAGCCTTTAATTTAAAGTCTAGTTTGTCTGATATAAGTATGGCTACTCCAGCTTTCTTTTGATTTCCAGTAGCATGATAAATAGTTCTCCATCCCCTCACTCTCAATCTGAAGGTGTCCTCAGGTCTAAAATGAGTCTCTTGTAGACAGCAAATAGATGAGTCTTGTTTTTTTATCCATTCTGATACCCTATGTCTTTTGGTTGGCTCATTTAGTCCATTTACATTCAGTGTTATAGAAAGATATGGGTTTAGAGTCATTGTGATGTCTGATTGTTTTATGCTTGTAGCGACGTGTCTGGTACTTTGTCTTACAGGATCCCCCTTAGGATCTCTTGTAGGGCTGGTTTAGTGGTGACGAATTCCTTCAGTTTTTGTTTGTTTGGGAAGACCTTTATCTCTCCTTCTATTCTAAATGACAGACTTGCTGGATAAAGGATTCTCGGCTGCACATTTTTCTGTTCATCACATTGAAGATCTCCTGCCATTCCTTTCTGGCCTGCCAAGTTTCAGAAGAGAGATCAGTCACGAGTCTTACAGGTCTCCCTTTATATGTTAGAGCACGTTTATCCCTCGCTGCTTTCAGAATTTTCTCTTTATCCTTGTATTTTGCCAGTTTCACTATGATATGTCGTGCAGAAGATCGATTCAAGTTACATCTGAAGGGAGTTCTCTGTGCCTCTTGGATTTGAATGCCTTTTTCCTTCCCCAGTTCAGGGAAGTTCTCAGTTATTATTTCTTCAAGTACACCTTCAGCACCTTTCCCTCTCTCTTCCTCCTCTGGAATACCAATTATGCGTAGATTATTTCTCTTTAGTGCATCACTTAGTTCTCTAATTTTCCCCTCATACTCCTGGATTTTTTTATCTCTATTTTTCTCAGCTTCCTCTTTTTCCATAATTTTATCTTCTAGTTCACCTATTCTCTCCTCTGCCTCTTCAATCCGAGCCGTGGTTGTTTCCATTTTATTTTGCATCTCGTTTAAAGCGTTTTTCAGCTCCTCCTGACTGTTCCTTAGTCCCTTGATCTCTGTAGCAATAGATTCTCTGCTGTCCCCTATACTGTTTTCAAGCCCAGCGATTAATTTTATGACTATTATTCTAAATTCACTTTCTGTTATATTGTTTAAATAATTTTTGATCCGTTCATTAGCTGTTGTTATTTCTTGGATGTTTTTCTGAGGGGAATTCTTCCGTTTCATCATTTTGGATAGTCCCTGGAGTGGTGCGGGACTGTGGGGCACTTCCCCTGTGCTGTCTTGAATAACTTGTGTTGGTGGGCGGGGCCATAGTCAGACCTGATGTCTGCCCCCAGCCCACTGCTGGGTCCACAGTCAGACTGGTGGGTGCCTTCTCTTCCCCTCTCCTAGGGGCGGGATTCACTGTGGGGTGGCGTGGCCCATCTGGGCTACCTACACACTGCCAGGCTTGTGGTGCTGGGGATCTGGCATATTAGCTGGGGTGGATCGGCAGGGTGCATGGCGGGGCGGGAAGGGCAGGCTCAGCTCGCTTTTCCTTCAGAGATCTGCTTCAGGAGGGGCCCTGCGGCACCGGGCGGGAGTCAGACCTGCCGGAGGGATGGATCCGCAGGAGCACAGTGTTGGGTGTTTGCGCGGTACAAGCAAGTTCCCTGGCAAGATCTGGTTCCCTTTGGGATTTTGGCTGGGGGATGGGCGAGGGAGATGGCGCCTTTGGAGATGGCTGGGGGATGGGCGAGCGCCTTTGTTCCCTGCCAAACTGAGCTCTGTCGTCCAGGGGCTCAGCAACTCTCCCTCCCGTTGTCCTCCAGCCCTCCTGTTCTCCGAGTAGAGCTGTTAGCTTATAACCTTCCGGATGTCAAGTCCCGCTTGCTGTCCGAACACACTCCGTCCGGCCCCTCCGCTTTTGCAAGCCAGACTCGGAGGCTCTGCTTGGCTGGCAGGCTGCCCCTCCGCCCCGGCTCCCTCCCGCCAGTCCGTGGAGCGTGTACCGCCTCACTGCCCTTCCTACCCTCTTCCGTGGGCCTCTCGTCTGCGCTTGGCTCCGGAGACTCTGTTCTGCTAATCCTCTGGCGGTTTTCTGGGTTAGTTAGGCAGGTGTAGGTGGAATCCAAGTGATCAGCAGGACGCGGTGAGTCCAGCGTCCTCCTACGCCGCCATCTTTCCTTCTCTCTGGAAGGTTTGAGGAAAGTTACCTTTCTGTAGGGACGCTTCCTTCATTTTCCCAAAACGGTTTTGTCTCCAGAGGAAGCCTATACAAAGAAGTCAGTGAAAATAAGTTTTCACTGTTATTTCCTTGTTCTCGCTGAGCAGAATATGCATGTCAGTTTCCACCTGCTTTGTATCTCTTCAATGCCTTAATTCCTTCAATTCTGGAGCCCAGGAAAGACATTCAATGCCTAGGGAACAAACTGGTCTATGATTTCGTTCATGCATTCATTCACTTGTCCATTCATTCAGCATAGATCTGCATGTTCCCATTCACATAAGAAGGTGCTAATATGGTCAGTCCTTCGGGGGTGGAATGTGGGATGCAGGGAGGAGGTTGCAGATGTACGGGTGCCTCCCGCAGGGTGATGGCAGCATCTGCAACGAAGAGCCCCAGTTGCCAAGTGTGCTGGAATGACTCCAGGACCATCAGTGATGCTGGTTCAGAGGTGCCTTCCTGTGGCTCTGCCCTCAGCCTGGGAGCAGGTGGGCAGGGTTTCCTTTGGCTTAGTTACAGAAGGGCCGAGGCTGCCCTGGACAGACCCTGTGCCTGTTGGAGTTTGAGCACCCTTCTGAGGTGTGTGGGGGGCAGGTGTGGCCTGGTTCTGTGTGACAGGCAGGCTGCCATGAGCAAGAGAAATGTATTTCTCCTCACACCCAGTACCCATAGTGCATCCATCCACATAAACCCACATGCCCCGAACTCCAAGCCACAGAGCTGGACAGCCACTAAAGGTCACTTAGATGGCACCATCATGATACAAATGGCGAAACTGAGGCCCAGAGTGGGGAGTTCATGGGTCTGAGATCAAGCAGAGAAGAACGCAGGACCCAGCAGACCCCGGCCTCCCCCTTCCCACCCAATGCTGCTCCCTAGACACAACCTCTCTCAACTCTTTAGCCATTCTTTCTAGTATTAACTTTATTGTCTTGAAATACAAGGTTAACCTACTGTTTCTTGATTTATCACTATTAGGCAATTGTCTATGGACTTCTTGTCAGTAGATGTGGGGTCAGCTTTCCTGTTTCTTGCCCCCTCCCTCTCTTTAGTTTCCTCAGCCACCCAAATGCTCTTAACGTAATGTAAAAGACTGCTCCCTGCAGGTCAAGTTGGTCCCGTGATCACATTTTCTTTCTTGTACAACTTTTCATTTGCCTGGAATTAAAAAAACACGCATTCCTTTTTCATTTGCATGGTTTGTGACGCGCTTGTCATTATTTTCATTCCCATTAGATATGCTATAACCTTAACAGATGGCTTTTCCCAAATGGGGAAGGGCATTGTCACCCATGGCTTGGATCAGCCCAGTTCCTCCCCACTGTGGCTAGGGGGCATAAATTGGGGTTATGCTCACAGGAACCCTCTGCATTTCAGGGTCCCTGACATATAACCTCACGGGGGGCCTCGACCCTCCCTCCTTAATCCAGGCCCTCCTGGAGCTCCAGAGCGCTCACAAATGGCTCAGCTTTTGCTGTGTGCATGCTTTGTCAGACCCCCTCTCTCTGCTCCCTCCAGGCCTCTCCATGAATGAATGTCTACTGGGAGCCGTAGACCTCTGCCAGATACCATGCCTCGTGTTCTGAAGGCCCTGCGGGGCCAGCTAGTGCTGTGGCAAGACGGGTTGGAGGTCTCCTTCCCCTTTTGGCTACCAGGCATTACATAACACTGTAACACCAGGGCTGGGCCACCACGGCCCTGGATTGTAGGGATGGCCCATGGCCGTCAGGGGCAGGGTTCTCTCCTGGTGCTCTCAGCCCCACCAACAGAGCAAAGTCCCAGTCATCAGCTCACAGGGCTTTGCATGCGGCCAGGGCTGTTGTCTGCAGGCCGGGCTAGCGAGAGGGTGGCTTGAGCCTGGGCCCTTTCAATCTGCTCCCTGATCCTTTGGCTTGCTGGTTTTTCTTCTCTTTCCCTCTGCAAGGACGCTCCTTCCTCCTCTTGTTTCTTGACTGATCCTGGCACTGCCAGCTGCTCCCTTCCTTCCCTCTAGCCTTAGTCTCAAATACATTTGCGGAGCAAAATAAAATCTCCCGCTTCTGATGAAAGCACGGTGGAGAGAGGCTGTCTTTCTCCAAGATCAGCACCTGTCTCCTGGAGTCTTTGTTTCAGCTGGGGTGCCCCCAGGGTAACCAGCGGGAAGGGCAGGAAGTACACAGAAAACAAATCCATGAATGCTTTGGTCTATGCTGCCTCAGGACCAAAGTAGGTGCTGCCCAAGGCCTGAGTCTTCAGCTTCCGAGCTTTTAAGGGAAAGGCTGTTATCCGATTTGCTGATTTGATTTTTGTTTGCTTTGGGAACCGGGAAGATTTCTGAGACTGGCCTGAGGGCATATTCTGCCACGTCTGTGTGATCCTTTCTCCCAGGTGCCTGGGCCAGTATCTCTGTCCCTGGGTCAAGGCCACCCTGCCCGGTTCCCTCTTTGTTGAACAGGAAGCCCTCAGTCTTTCCAGCAGATCTGGATCCAGCTTAGGCTCCAGCTGCAATCCGGTGCTCTTGATTTAAATGCCGTAAGTTCTGGAATGGTTTTGGTGTGTCTTAATGACAAGATATTATTTTCAATATAAAATGTTTTGCATGTGTAATTAACTATGATGGATTTTGCAAATCTTTGTGAAACTTTTTGCAGCAATTGACAGATCAGAGCCAATTTCTCTTATTATTGTTTTGTACTATATTCGGTGCAAAGATACAGCTCCATTGCTGGTAGGGGGACATCCACAGCACCCACCCCAGTTGTGGCTTGACTTGTCACCTCTTTCCCAGCCTGGCTCTGCACCAGCTTGCCCAGCCTCTGCCTTCTGTGCCTCTGGGGAAAGTACCATCAAGCAGATGGATGGAGACTTTTCAGCTTTAGAGGAAATTCACTTTAGCAACCCAAGAGCCATTTGAGAAACCAATGTTTCTGTTGTAAACATCTTACACAGCCATAAACTTTAGCCTCTCTTTAGAGCCCCATAGAAGGGTGACCCTGCCCTTCTGTGACCCCTGCATCTGGACACTGGTTTGTATGAATTGTCTCCTCTGCAGGGAACCTGGTGACTGTCTGGTAGGGATGGAGAGAAGCAGAAATTCAGGCAGCCATCCCCCAGAGCCTCAGGCAGGTCCCGCCAGACTGCCCGGGGTGCCGGCTCAGTTCAGTGCCCCACCTGGAACTGAGGCAGGAAACCAGATGTGCGGATCCCTGCCAGGCCCAGGCCTGCTGCCGGTGTGGGTCCATGCCCTGGCGGACTCATGCCTCCTGTCTGACCTCTGTGTGGACAGAAGTTCTGTCTCACTGAGCAGCAGCTGTCTTTATTGGACTAAGATGGTGTGTTAGTCCGCTAGGGCTGCTGTAACCAAATACCACAGCCCCAGGGGCCTGAATCAGCAGAAATTTATTTTCTCACAGTTCAGGAGGCTTCAGTTCAAGATCAAGATGCCGGCAGGTTTGGCTTCTCCTGCAGCCTCTCTCCTTGGCTTGCAGGTGGCCGCCTTCTTGCTGTGAGATCTCACGGTCTTTCCTCCACCTGCAGCCCTGGCATCTCTTTCTGTGGCCAGATTTCCTCTTTTATTTGACTTTTTCTTGTTTTCTTTTTGTTTATTATGGAAATAATTAAATATAACAATATTCACCCATTTTCAAAGTACACTTTGATGAATTTTTCTAAGTATATACAATCATGTTACCACCCTCCTACCCAATACATATATTTTTAACATTTATTTATTTTTGAGAGAGAGACAGAGACAGAGACAGACACAGCATGAGCGGGGGAGGGGCAGAGAGAAAGGGAGACACAGAATCCGAAGCAGGCTCCAGGCTGTCAGCACAGAGCCCAACACGGGGCTTGAACTCACCTACTGTGAGATCATGACCTGAGCTGAAGTAGGACCCTTCACTGACTGAGCCCCTCGGGCGCCCCCATCCTACCTAATATTAAGACCAGCCCCTTTACCCTAACAAGACTCCCTGTGCCCCTTTGCTCCCACTGATCCCATTTCTCCACCCCAGGGCCAGGCATACATTGATCTGCTTTCTATCACTATAGGGTTGCCTTTTCTAGAATTGAAAGTTTATTTATTTATTATTTTTGAGACAGAGAGGAAGCACATGTGCGTGGGAGGGACAGAGAAAGAGAGACAGAGACAAGGAGGGAAAGAATTCCAAGCAGGTTCCTCGCTGTCAGCTCAGAGCCCAATGGCAGGGCTTGAACCCATGAACCTTGAGATCATGACGTGAGCTGAAATCAAGAGTCAGACGCTTAGCCGACTGAGCCACTCAGGCACCCTACCTTTTCTAGAATTTCCTATAAATAGAATCCTTCGGCACGTAGCCTTTTCTGTGTGACTTCTTTTATGTGGCCTAACATTTCTGAGATGCATTCGTGTTGTCGTAAGTATTAATATTTTGTTCCTTTTTCTTGCTCCGTAGGATTCCACGGTGTGGTTTCCGGTTTTTGTCCATTATGAACCATGCTATCCATGTTTCGTGAGGGCGTATGCTTTTATATCTCTAGGGTAAATACCTGGGAATGGAATTGCTTGACGGTCTGGTAAATGAGCATTTGAACATTGCAAGGGATGGTCATCCGGTTCTGGAAGATGGCTGTAACATTGTGCACTCCCAGCAGCGATGTAGGAGAGGGTTGCAGCTTCGCCAACACCTCCCCAGCCTCACAACTCTTGGTATTGACAGTCTTTTTAACTGTGTCATTCTGATGCGAGTAGGGTAGTACTGCATTGTGGTTTTCATTAGCATTGCCCTGAGGACTGGTGATGGTGAACGCGTGCTTCTTACCCACGTGTATATCTTCTTTTGGGTAGTGTCTATTCTTTTTATTTATTTATCTATTTTTATTTTTTCAATGCACGAAATTTATTGTCAAATTGGTTTCCATACAACACCCAGTGCTCATCCCAAAAGGTGCCCTCCTCAATACCCATCGCCCACCCTCCCCTCCCTCCCACCCCCCATCAACCCTCAGTTTGTTCTCAGTTTTTAAGAGTCTCTTATGCTTTGGCTCTCTCCCACTCTAACCTCTTTTTTTTTTTTTTTTTTCCTTCCCCTCCCTCATGGGTTTCTGTTAAGTTTCTCAGGTAATGTCTATTCTTAAGTTTTTTTTTTTTTTTAATATTTATTTTTATTTTTGAAGGAAGGAGAGACAGAGTGTGAGCAGGGGAGGAACACAGACAGAGGGAGACACAGAATCGGAAGCAGGCTCCAGGCCCTGAGCTGTCAGCAGAGAGCCCAACCTGGGGCTCGAATTCACGAATGTGAGATCGTGACCTGAGCTGAAGTTGGACACTTAACCGACTGAGCCACCCAGGCGCCCCTCGGTAATGTCTATTCGAATCTTTTGTCCGTTTTTTTATTAGGTTTTCTTGGTCTTTTTTTTTTTTTTTTTTATTGAATTGGAAGAGTTCTTTATATATTTTGAATGCAAACTCTTTGTTTTGAAAAATTTTGTTTTCAGCCTGCGGCTTACCATTGTGTTTTAAGATTTTCTCATAGGACACCAGTCAGATTGGATTAGGTCCCATAGTAATGGCCTCATTTTAACTTAATTACTTCGGTGAAGGCCCTCTCTCCAAATACAGTCATATTCTGAGATACTGGGAGTTAGGGCTTGATGTGTGAATTTTGGGAGGGGAGACACAATTCAGCCAGTAACAGATGGGAAAGAATGGGCTCATTAGGGAGCAAGGAGCAAGAGAGAAAAGAAAGAAAAAATAACACTTATTAAGTGAAATAGAGCAGAGCATGGCATCCCAGGTATAGCCTCATGGTTCTGATAAAACTCTGAGAGTCACTGTTATGTAGTAACTTATTGTTGTGCTGGGGCTTTGCTTTGAGTTCTGCGCCCAGCAAGTCCCATACGTGATTAAGTTGATGAAACTTTATCTCAAAAGGGCTTTGTTCTTCTATGCACATTTTACAGAGGAAATAGTAATTTTTGAGACCCTGTAATATTGAGTAATAATATCCAGTAATATTTGAGAACCTGAGCCTGTCTACAGACATATATTTCCCAGCTCTTAGGGGCCAGCCATGACATGTCCAGCAAACACACGGCTTCACTGGGGTGGGTGTGCAGTCATCACTAAGTCTCCTTGCCCATCTCACTGAGTTCTTGAAACAGGTGCGTTATCTTGTTCACACAGCCCTGCATCTTAGTAGATAAGGAAACGGAGGTTCAAAGAGTTGGGGACTTAGGGTCCCTAACTGAGGGGAAAGGGTGAGGATGGTCTTTGAGCCCCGAAAGCAGCAGAAAGAAGAAAATCAGTGCAAATAAATAAATGAACAATCCTGGCGATTGAACCCATGGAAGATCCAGATGCCCACTGCACGAGTTTTTTGGTGACGGGATGAAGGTCTGTCTCTGGCCAGGTCGGGGTAGAAGAGATAGCCAAGGACCAGGGGGGAAGTGGCCCCAGCAAGCAAGGTTCTCCGGTGCTGCTGCTGGAGAGAAGAATTTCCGTTTCTCCAGCAGGTGGCACTATCCAGCCGATTATCCCAGAAGCGCGGGCTCTGGCTGGAAAAATGTCTGCTTGAGGTTTTCCCAAACTGCAGGCCTGCAGGAGTGGCCACTGTGCCATGAGGGTGCCGGGCTGGTGCCTTCTCTCCTGGAGAGTGAGAAAGAGGGATCTGTCCTCACCTGAAAATCAGACCTCTACACATGGGTTTGCCGGAGGGAAGGAACACTTCTGTGTGATCCCAGGGCTCGCTGGCAAGGGTGGCCAGTGGGCCAGGCTCCAGGGCCAATGAGAATGCTCTTTCTTCCCCCCCGCCTGAGCCTGGAGCTTTTTCTAGAACAGGGGTGAAAAACTTCCCGGTAACCAATAAAGGAAATTCTCCCTGAACACCTCGGCCCTTCGCACAGAGCTGGCCAGCTGCATTTTCTCTGAAGCTGTCCTTGAGATGTGAGAAGTCTTGGGATAAACCAATCAATTATAAGCATTTTCCTGAATATGCCCATTTTGGATTGAATTCATATCTCTAAAGAGCCGGGGACGACTCAGGTCTTTCCCGTGCTGTCACCCCTCCCCTTGTGCCACAGAACATCAGCCGCTGCCAGTGACAGTTGCAGGTACAGCTGCTGGGTCGAATCCAGACACTTCTAAAACTTGCTGTGTGACCTGGGCAGATTACTAAACCTCTCTGTGCCTCAGAGCCCTCTTCTGTAAGATGGAGGTGGTAACAGTTCATATTTCATGAGCTTACTCTGAAGATTAATAAGTGTGAGGGACTCAGGGACACCATATCTAAGCAGCTGTTACCACCATCAGTTGTGCACAGGACAATCTTCTCAACTGGGTCATGTACCGCTAACTCTTGGCATGCAGTAGGTTCCCAATAATGCTGAATTGGATTTAAATAGGGGAAAAAGAGCTTCCGGCAGGGAGTGGGGGAGTGGGAGAGCCCATGTTGGTGGCTGGAGTGTCCACCCGTTTCCAAGAGGGACCTGCTATTTAGGCCAGCAAGAGTCAAGATTCAGTAACTCTGAAGACTAGATGGGAGGGGGTGGGTAGGGGGAAGGGCTGAGTCCAGCAGCATGTAGTGGGGGTGCCAGTGCCAACCTGGGGCACCCATCTGGGTCCACGACTGAGAAATAGGAATAGAGCCATGCTCCAGGAGCTCTGCCACCCAGGAGCATGGCCAAGCAGCCTGGCCTGGGAAAACCGAGAGTCAGGTCACACACACAGCCCGGACAAGGAAGGAGGTTCAAAGCTGGTCTGTCGGGAGGCTACTGAAGGCTCTAGACTCATCTGTCACCCCCGACGCCTGACTTGGGAAGAGCAGCGGGCCGATGTAGGGCTGATAGGATAAGCCACAGCAACCTCTCTGGGCCCCACCAGCCAGGTCCGCAGGCACCTTCTGGAGGCCCCATGCAAGGCCAGGGGTTACCCCTTCATTGTTGGATCCTGGGTGGGGGCGGGGAGAAGCGCTTTGCAGGAAAGGGGCTGGGCGCCGACTTTTTGTCAGTTTGGAAGTGTTCCAGAAATCTAACAAACCAGCTGGTCTGTGCTTTTGCGTGACCTGGCTGGACCCCAGCCTTGGCGCTCCTGTTGTCCATCTCTGCAGGCATCTGATTCTCATTGTCCCACTGAGGGTGCTGAGGAGAGTGCAGCTGGGTAAGTGTGGGAGACAGGCACTGCCTGACCTCTAAATTATTATCTTAAATTTCCACGGTCTCTGGAGTATGTCTCAGATAGGACCCAGAGATTAAACCTGGTGGTGAAGAGCCAGGGGTCCTCTCTGTCACCCTGAGTATGTTATGATTCCACCAATTCCAAGCTGTGTGACTTTGGGCAAGTTACTTGCCCTCTCTGTGTCTCAACTTCCTTCTTTCTTTTTCTTTTTTTTTAAGATTTTATTTTTATTTTATTTATTTATTTATTTATTTATTTATTTATTTATTTATTTAATATATGAAATATATTGTCAAATTGGTTTCCATACAACACCCAGTGCTCATCCCAAAAGATGCCCTCTTCAATACCCATCACTCAACTTCCTTCTTTCTAAAAAGAGAACCAGAATAGCACCTCCCTCAAGAGATCTTGTGAGGATTAACTGAACAATGCATGCAATGCACTTGGAACAGTTATAATTATTTATAATACTTCAAATTGTTCCGTAAGCATTAATGATTATTGCTAAGTATACATTAAATTTGCATCCTATCCCAAACTCCATAGTTTCTGGCCCTAAGGACACATACATATTTGGGAAGGAACTGTGAACTATATGTCAGTCCTCTGCCCCTGGGTATGAGCTGGTAAACCCAGGACTAGAAAGGGAGGGGATTGACCCAGGCCATGAGAATAAGTGGCTAACACAGAGGAGGATCCAGCCTACCTGACTCATGCCAGTCTTCTATGGGTATATGCTTTGATAATCTAGTTTCTTTTCTCCTCTTCTTCCATCCATGCTGATGCTTGGGCTCCAATCTCCAAGGGTGAGAGAGAACTAAAAGCAGAAATGGCCAGAAGTCTTCATGGTTTTATTTCCCAAGGTCTTAGCCTCTAAAGGGAGCGGAAGCGAGAAGCAGACAGGGAGGGCATCTGGCATGAAACATTCAGGGAGAAGAAGCATTTACTCTGAGACTGGAGGGATCAGAGGAGGGAAGCAGAAGGGCTGGTTAGAACTCCATTGTGGGCCGGCAACAGGGCTGCCATTGGGGCCCCACTGCTGTGCTTTTCCATGAATTGCATTTCTGCCGGTGCAGCTACTTTGTGCCGTGTGGCTACTTTGTTGCTACTTTGTTCTGCAGAGATCCAGGCCACTGCAAGGGTCTTTCCATCCCAACGCTCTCAGCAAGGAATGGCTGCAGCAGCTGCCTGGAACAAAACACCTTCTTCCCGCTGCCCTGCTGCTGGCGTGTGAAGGGTTTTATAGACTGCCCTGCTTTGGGTGGAAATAGAACAGCTCTGAACTTGCTACCTATTACCTGGAAGTCATTTCCCATAAAGTTATGCCCTTTGGTGCACCATCAACCATGTACTGCCGCAGCAGTTGAGAGTTTGCTATTTAACCATCTCGTGCTCCCTCTCTCTCTCTCTCTCTCTCTCTCTCTCTCACACACACACACACACACACACACGCACGCACGCACACACACGACTGGGTTTTGACTATGCCTTCGTGAGCTCCCTGGCTCATACCCGGGTGTGCTGGAGACTGTGGCTGTTCTCATCACTGCAATTGTTACTCGACTGCAGGCTGCGTGAGGGGCTGGGGTCCCAGCTCTGACCTGACCTGGGCTTAAAGCTTTCCTCCCCCCATGCCCATATGTTACTCTTTGTGCCCCAGTAATCAGCGTGTGTATTTTAGCCAGATTCTTTCCGGAATCCCCAACAGGGAAGGAAAGGGGATGAGCAGGAAGCCAGGTCCCTGGTGGAATGGAGTGGGGGTGGGGTCACACCAGGTCCCTGAGGAGCTTGAGTGGGGAGAGTGCAGGGCCACCCAAATCAAAACTCTTCACTTGCCAGGGCTGCTGAAGGGTCTCCCAGCACCTCAGAAGGAAGCAGGGAAAGTCCAGGTTGTAAAACTTTCTTCCTAAAAGTGTTGTAAGTCACTTTCCTTTTTGCCCCTCTTTGTTTTCCAGAGTCTATAATAGCAATCGGGTCCTTGCTCTGTCTCCCTTTACGTGGCATCCTGGGGTCAGGCTGGGCTGGGGGGCGGGGCTGTTGGTTGATGGGCCACAGAGGCAGTGACGATTGCCTGGCTCCAGCCCCCGGGTGGCTCCATCCTCCGAATGGAGGCCTCAGACAGAAGCCTCATGACAGGACATGGTGCTGGTGTTACCTGGTTGGCCCTGTCCTGGGCCATACAATGAGGTGGAGAAGGCAGTGGGGAGGAAGGAAAGATACTGACTTTCAAGCCCCTGTTGGTTGCTGTAGCAACGTTCAGAAATGACTGGAGATCAATGGCAGCAGCCTGAATTTTATTTGCTTTTATTTCCTTTTCAGGAACAGCAGCAGTCCTAAAAATAAGAATGGCAGCAAACCGGTGGTGGGGCGGGTCCCCGCGACTGTGGTGGCTTCTTTCTGTGTCTGGAAGGTCTACAGCAGGGGAGAGAGAAACAGGGGTTCTTTCGAGTGGCAGTGGAGGGAGGTGGGGGTCATGGGAAGAGCCATGGAGAGGGACATCCCTGCTGGGCCATTTAGCCTGTTTGGTTAGCCATACAATTTGGCAGCCAGGGAGGGGGGTGCGGGGGGTTCGGAGGAAGGAAAAATCAATAGCACTGTCCACACATTTGTGCCTCTCTCAGCTTCTGACCACTTTAACTTTCATAAAGAGGCATCAAGGAGTATAAATAGAGCCTGGGGGTGGGGTTGGATTTCTGCCCTTGCAGAGTTCTTGTGGGGACCAAAGGGGTCTGGTCCATTCAGGATGCTTGGAAAAAAGTGACGCAGGCCAATGTCGATGCATCCATGCAAAGAGTGAAGGTTCCAGTTTGGATGAAGTTATCTCTGACACCTTGTAAACCTATGTGCAGAGATTCCCTAGTTCGATCCTGAGCTCCTGCGTTAAAAACCCACCTCAGCATCGCTTTGCAGATTACAAAGTACGCCATATCCATTTTCCCCTATGGTTCTTATAACACTCGATGAGCTCTGTGGAGTGTATGGTTGATTAGTTGGGTTGACTGATCAGTTTGTCATTCGTTTGTCCACTAACTCACACAGAATACACATGCATGAGGTAACTGCTTTATGCCACTCAGTCTTCAGATGAACGAAGCAAAGTGTATGCCCTCAAGGAGGTTACGGTCTAGTTGAGAGTTGAGGACGGCAGGTTCTAAGTGAGCAAACAGGTGTCTGATCTGTGAGATGCTGTACATCGTCTGGAGAAATGAAGAAGGGCGTGGGGTATAGGACACGGAGCTGGGTGCTGATGGCAAATTTGCCTTTTATACCAGGGCTTGGGGGATTAATGCCTCTCAGACAGTGGCATGTAAGCAGAATCCTGAACGGGGTGGGCTATCAGATATTTGGAGGAGAGCATTCCAGGGAGCAGATTCAAGTTCAAATGCTCCATGGCCATGCTGTTGAATGAGGCACAGCAGGGAGGCCAGCCTTGCTGGAATGTAACAGAGACGTGGGGAGTCCGGTCGGAGAGGAGAAGGGACCAGGTGACAAACAGCCTGAGAGGCTCTTCTGGAAACTTGTGGGGCATCAGTCACGTTCACACAGCAGAATTATGTGATTGACTTATGTTTAACAGGATCATCTATTGGGGTGCCTGGGTGGCTCAGTTGGTTCAGCCAGCAACTCTTGATTCTGGCTCAGGTCATGATCTTGTGGTTCGAGAGTTCTAGCCCCATGTAGGGCTCTGTGATGATGGCATGAAGCCTGCTTGAGATTCTCTCTCTCTGCTCCTTCTCTGTTTGCTCTCTCTCCCTAAATAAATAAATAAACCTTTTTTTTCTTTTTTTAAAGGCTCATCTATTGTTTTACCACAATTAAAAAAAAAATCACCTGCTTGGAAAAGGCTACTGTCGGCAGTGGGAGTAGGGAGTGTGGAGGCCAAGGGTGGCTGCTAGGGTCAAGTGACCCAGGTTGTCACCACAGGAGTGGAGAGATGCAGGGGGATTCTGGCTGTATTCCCAAGTTATCGCTGGCAGGATTTACTGAGGGATTAGATACGGTTTGTGATGAATTTTATATATAATGGTAGAAGGATAATGTTATATAATTAGTCTAACCATTAGCATATGAGAACTATATAATATGAACATATCATTTATTCAGATGTTACCAATCCTTTCATTTTATCCCGCTTTGCATTTTACAAACTGTTTTTGCAAATGTGCCTACTGTGTCCTTCAAACCCCATGAAGAAGATTACAATTTGCATTTTCAAGGGGAGGAAATGGAAGCTCAGAAAGAAGAAATGGTTTTCCCAAGGTAACATACCTATTTTTATTTTTTACTTTCCGAGGTCCTTCTCGTATGGTAGAGTCAGGGTTCTGACATAAAACCGTGAAACCACATTTGCCCATAACTTATCTCACAGCGTCCCCAGCAGATCATGAGTTTTCTGAACTCACTGCCCCTGCCTCACCTCATTTGTGCACAGGGCTCGTGTCCCAGCTGCCCACCCGAGCAGGGTTCTTGGGTGCCCTGGACACCTGTACAGGCACGTGGAAGGTGAGACCAGAGTGAGGGAGGGGCGGCACCCGGCAGAGGACAGGCACGGCCCGTGCAGTATCCACACCACAGAGCGACTCATTGCCCCAGCAGTGGGGGCAAGGCTGAGAGCCAGAATTCAAGACCTCTTTGAAAGTGGGGGTGAGCAATGAATGATCTAGACAACAGATAATAGAAAGCCCAAGTGCTTAGTCTGGGAAGACAGTTTCTAACTGTCCACCTGGAGTCCTTTTTGAAAGACTCTGGTGCCAACCCCAGGGACACGCCTCTCCCAGTCTGGCTTCCGATGGCCTTTTGCTCACGGTGTGCCCTTCCTGAAGGTGGGTGAAATACATCCAGGGCACGCAAGCAAATGTAGCACCTTGTCGTCAGTGTTCTTCCCAGGGCCTCCTACTGGCCAAGCGTTAGCACTGCAGGCTCCTTCGCAAGCTTCTCCCGGAAGTTGCTGCTAGCCTGGAAGGATCTTCCCTTTGGAGAATTCCCAGGCTGGAGAGGCGAGTTTTGGCCTGGGCCTCACAGGGAAACTCTGGCAGCCAGTGTAGGACCTTTGTCGCTGAGTGGAACCCCCCTCCCCCCCCCCCCCCCCCAAAGAACGAGGGAGATAGGGTTTTTTATACATGAACTCGTCAGTCATCTGTTGATGAGGTGGAAGGACAAGGTAGACTCTGGGGACGCCTGGGTGGCTCAGCCCATTGAGCGTCCGGCTTCGTCTCGGGGTGTGATCTCTTGGTTGGTGAGTTAGAGCCCCACGTTGGGCTCACTGCTGTCGGTGCAGACTGCTTCAGATCCTCTGTCCCCTCCCCCTGTCCCTCCCCTACTCTCTCTCTCTCTCTCTCTCAAAAATAAATAAACATTAAAAAAAAAAAGTAGATTCTGTTGAGGGAAAGCCCATAGACGAGGAAATACAGCCCTTGAGGCTGGGAATCAGGCCTGCTGCCTGACCTTGTCAGAATCAGGGAGCTTGAGTGTGAAGCTGCACGGTGTGTGTTGACAGGAAGGGCAAGGGGAGGCCTGACCATCTCAGAGGAACAGGAACTCAAGACCAGGAACCATGTCTCTTGAAACTTTCTAGAACCTGGATATTTGTAATTTCTCTGGGCAGGTCCAAGTGGGTCCTTAATCTTTTCTTACATACCTCAGTCTTCTGATAGGATTTTTTCTGTCTCGGTTTGGGTGAGGAACCAAAGTTTGGCACAAGCAATGAACACTATATTCCAATGCTTCCACCACATTCCACAGTAAATGGCCAAGAATTGTTTAAGCCAGTCCACAAGGTGAATGCTCCTGGACTACAATGGCATAAGGGTCTTGAACTAGGAAGTAAATCAACTATGTCCCTAGGCACATCGTTAGTTTAGCTGACTTTTGAAAATTATTATAATTATTAATAGCAAGGCTTTCCTTTTTTTTTTTAATGAAATTTATTGTCAAATTGGTTTCTATAAAACACCCAGTGCTCATCCCAACAGGTGCCCTCCTCAATACCCATCACCCACCCACCTTTCCCTCCCACCCCCATAAACCCTCAGTTTGTTCTCAGTTTTTAGGAGTCTCTTATGTTTTGGCTCCCTCCCTCTCTAACCTTTTTTTTTCCCTTCCCCTCCCCCACAGTCTTCTGTTCAGTTTCTCAGGATCCACATAGGAATGAAAACATATGGACTCTGTCCTTCTCTGTATGGCTTATTTCACTTAGCATCACACTCTCCAGTTCCGTCCACGTTGCTACAAAGGGCCACATTTCGTTCTTTCTCATTGCCACGTAGTACTCCGTTGTGTATATAAACCACAATTTCTTTATCCATTCATCCGTTGATGGACATTTAGGCTCTTTCCATCATTTGGCGATTGTTGAGAGTGCAATAGCAAGGCTTTCCTCCTGAAGGAAGCAGAACACTGACCTGCTGTCCGGGATAAGTTCCTTCTCTGGTTTTCTAAGACCACACCGCAAAGTAGTGCTGATGGAGGGCACTTAAACTTGTCTTCGCCTTGAGGATATAAAAGGGTTGCAAAGGAGAAGTGATTTTTTGGAAAGGTGTTGGGACGCCTGTCCCTCACTTTAAGCACTGTAAAAGGTGCTCCTGTGGGGCTGCTATGCGAGCTTATTAAGGGACCTGCTGAGAAGTCCAAGGGGTGTGAGGTAGGATCGATGCAGATTTGCTGCTGAAGGTGGTGCAGAGGTGACCAACACTCATCTGTGTTTCCGGAATTTATCAGGGCCGGGCTGAGTGTTTTCCACAGAGCAGCGAAGGCTCTGCACGTGAGGGAGCTGGTCTGGGTCATCTTCATTCCCGGCCACAGGGCCTCCTGCAAGGCCGGTGGGAGCTCAGCAAGAAAAACCCTAGAGCTGGACCACCACATTCTTGAGGTGCCGTAGGAGGAGTCAGCCACTCGCCAAAACAGAGATGTGTCAGTTCACATCAAGGGAGCAGCAGGGGAGAGCTACCTACAGAAGGATTCTCCAGAGAACCCACCGCAGCTGCCCATCTAGGAAAAGTTCTGCTGTAAACACTGGCCAGGGCAGCATACAAAAGAGCTTGCGACACTTTTCTTCCGGTAAAACTTCCTGTTCCCATGGCGCCTGGGTGGCTCAGTTGGTGAAGCATCTGACACTGGATCTTGGCTCAGGTTTGTGGGATTGAGCCCCACGTCGGGGCTGTGCACTAACAGCGTGGAGCCTGCTTGGGATTCTCTCTCTGCCCCTCTCCCTGCTCCAGCGTGTGCACGTGCTTTAAAAAACAAAAAACAAAGACTTCCCGTTCCCGTCACTTCTCCATGGGCCAGTGCTGGAGGAGGCAGACCTGCGGCCAGATGGCGGTGGTGGGAAAGGGATAGTTGAAGCAAGATCCGCCATGAGCCGGGGAGGTGATAGTTGTTGAAGGAGAGTAATGGATTTCTTTTATTCTTCTTATTTGTGTATGCTTGGAAGTTTCCATATTCAAAATACTAAGAAAGGAAGAGAAACAGCAGGTAGCAAGTGGGAAAAGAGGTGAGCAAGAAGAGAGAATCTTTGTGATCGCAGGAAACTAGCAGAGGAGGAGGATTAAGTGTTATTTTCAAATTAAGATTGAAGTGTTAATTATTGGATGGAGCCAGACCTTCTAATTGCACGATCAGGACTGAGCTTTGTGGCTTCAAATGGCTACAGGACTTTATAATAACCAGAAATGACCAGGAAAGTCCTGGGAATTATTCCTAGGAGTAGATGAAAAATTAATCCCACTGAGCAAATTTAAAGGGCATTAGACAATTTTTGCTAAGAGAAAGCAATCGCCGTTTTATGTAGGTTTTGATCTGGATTCAGACAGAGTGTGGGTTCAAAACTCTGATCGCTGTGCAACTTGGGTCTTAGTTTTGTCATCTGTACAGTGTCTGTGATGCCTGTAGAAGGTCAGCGATGATGTGTCAGAGATGACACATATGGAGTGTTTTACATAACAAGTTGCAGATGCTATTGTTAATTGAACTATGTTATCATGTTAATGTAATGATTACGTAGGGATGCAATCAGTTGTCAACAAATATTGATTGAGGACATGCTACAGGTCAAGTCCTAGAATGAATTCAGAGGATATGGAGGACGGTGTCAGGATCCAGAGGAAGAAGAAGAGGGAGACGGAGACAGTGAATAAGTTTGTGATTATATCTCATGAGTTGTGCCTCTTCAACAGGCAGGTCACTTGCAGGGGACCAGGAGCAAACCTGAACATATTCAGAGCCTGGGGTCATGTCTTTGGAGCAGTTTCCTACACAGCAGCACAGGCTATGTGTGTTTGTGGGGGTAAGTGTCCTCAGCTCCTGGGAGGGTGAGGAAAGCTGAGTTCCCTGGGCTGTGAACATCCTGTCTGGACCTAAGAAGAGAAGACCCCGCATTTATCTGTGCTGCGCGGCCACAGCTCTGCTCTGCCCAGCTGTGTGGGCTACAGGGGTCATTTCAGTTCTCAGTTCCATCTGTAGAGTGGGAGAAGGGAAAGGGAAGAAAACAGAAGGATCTCAGAGGTGGTCTTCACAGTACATCATAGAGCATCAAAACTGAACTTAAACCTCTGAGATCTATCTCCCGGAAAGGTCTGAAAAACACACTAGAAAGCAATCCCTATTCAGCCATAACCTCTGTTAAGAAATGCTCATTATGGACTCTGAGGAAATTCACCTCAGGGCTAGGTAGCTAGGTAGCATGTCACATGGGTTCCTGGTGTGGCAAAGGGGTTTGCCTCAAGAGAGAGGAAGGTTTCTCAGGGGCAACTGGGAAACCTTGATATCATTCTTTCCTGGGGGTTCCTGACATGCAAGATTGTGTCAGAATCCCAGGTCCTTGCATGATTTGTCCCTAGAGGTCAGGTACTGCTGGCCACTGATCTTTTCATTAGGCATGGACTTCTGTGTCCCGCACTCTGCTTTGCACCTATGTTCCCCTTGGTGCATGGGGTCCACTTGGGGGCTGCCCACTCTGGTCCCACAGCCAGTTCTTTCTGAGGTCTTTCCGGTTGCCGGCCATGCCTCCTGGATGCTCCCTGTCTTGGGACCCACACAGATCATGCACTTTTTTTTCGCTGTCTGCCCTCTGCAGATTCTGTTTTCGGTCTGGATATGGTCACAAGAGGTTCGGGGAAAACTCTTACACCAATCTCTGTTCTTCCTTCTTTAGCAATTAAGCTTTTGGAAATAGATGCCTAGAAAGCTCACAGGCTATTTTTACTTTCTATGTTGCTACAGCTGTCTCTGCAGCAAAGAAGATCTGCTCTTCTAATAGAAATTATGGTAGGTCCCAGTAGGCAGCCTTCTCAGAAGTGGAGGCCCTTTCTCCTAGTTGGAATGGCCACAAATTAAACCATTCTAGGCTGATTTGCAGCCTCTCCCCACCCTGACACACCTCTAGCAGAGAAAGGGGGATGACCATCTTATTGTACTGACCTGAGGAATGATGATATTTCTGATTCTGCTGAAGTCTTTTCCCTTTGAATTTCATTAATAACGTGATTAGCAATGAAATAGCTCCATTAGACATTTTTATGTGTTTTTTTTTTTATTACAAAAGTAATAGAAACACATTGTAGAGAATTTAAGAAGTGAGAAGGGAGCGGGATGAGGAAGGAAAGTAGGTCCAGGGAGGAACGAAGACAACCAGATACAGATTATTCAAGAACATGTCTTGTGTACTGAACTCCTAGGTGTTTTGCGTGCCCACTTACTTAATCACCACCACATCCCTGTGTGCTGTTATTATCAGCATTTTGCAATGGGGAGAACAATGGAGGACAGAGACGTTAAGTAGCTTTTTCAGAATCACACAGCTCCAGGCAGTCTGACTCACCATCAAACAATACTGTCTTCTGGATGTTATATTCCCACCTCAGTTGGATTTAATCTATTCTTTGCATCATTTAAAGAATAATGATTTGTAGTTTTGGGGCGCCTGGACGGCTCAGTCGGTTAAGCGTCCAACTCTTGATTTTGGCTCAGGTCATGATCTCACGGTTGTGTGATCGAGCCCTGTGCCAGGCTCTGCACTGGGCGTGGAGCCTACTTTAGATTCTCTCTCTCTGTCTTCCTCTCCCTCTGCCCCTCCTCTGCTCACTTTCATGAGCATGATTCCTCTTTTTCTCTCTCAAAAACTAAACAAAAACAAAAAGAAAATGACTTGTAGTTTTGATTTTGATTTCCTTTTTAATCTAGCCCAAGAGATTTTTGTAACTTTCAGAACTCCGTTGGTTATGATGACATTTGAATTGTTTTCTCATGCAGTTGAATCATGATCAGACTATATAGTTTTGTAGATTTTTGAATTTCACCAAGCTTTTCCTTTGGCTAAAGATGAAATCAGTATTGTAAAATTTCTTTGGATGTAAGACAGGAGTCAATCAATCAATCAATCAATGTAGCTGTTCTCAATCAAATCGTCATTCTTTGTTGGCTTTTTGCCAACTTAATCTGTAACACTTTACAGACATGATTATATTTTAAATTTAAATTGTATCTGACTCAAATCTTAAAGTATTTATAGGGGATTTTGATTTGGATGCTATGTTATTTGCTATAAAGTATGTATGACTGTTATAATGCCATCATGGACTATATCTTTTACCCTTACACCATCTACCGTGTGAGATGCTTTGGACTTGAAATTGAGGTTATTTGATATTGAGATTATTGCTATTGCTTTTTGTTTGCTTGCTTGTATATTTTCACTTGTGAGTATTCTTTCTGTCTCCCTCATTTTCCACATTTGCCGCTCTGCTCTAGGGGTTTCTTGTGAATAACACAGGGTATGGTGTTGTTTCTAACACAACCTAATAGTCTGTGCATCAATCTGGAAATTCCGGATGAAAGGTGATAGCTTAGATTTTATTCCTGTCATTTTATTTAAAGCTTGCCATTTATTTTATTTCACTCTCTCCTTTTTCTCTCTGTCTTTATGTCTGGTGAGTCAACAGAACACATTTTTTATTCTTCTGTTCCCTCGTTTTAATTGGGAAGGTCTGATATGCCCCTGCCTTCTCTACAGCTTTCTCTTCATGTTCTAAGGGAACTAGTAACCCTCCTTTCCCTCAGATGCTTTAATTTCCTACTCCTCTCTGTCACTTCCTGCTGCAAGTCTCCAACAACCAGGGTTATTGTAGCAACTTCGATAACTTAAAATTTTAATTTTATATAAAATTTCCCCAAACTGCATGTCTGCTTGTTTCAAGACCCCTCTTGGGAAGGGGGGGGTGCCCTGTAAGAGGGCCACACCCAGCCTGGCTGTACCCTGAGTCTGAGCAGTAGGGCACAACAGGGGCCAGGTCTTAAACTGCCATCTTTGAATTAAAGGCATTAAAATTAATTTTCCTGGTCTATGACAGCAGAAGGAAACTGAAGGAAGTGCTGAGTTTCAGATGAATGTTTGTTTCTTTATTACATGCCATTGCTCCCTTCCCCCCAAAGATCCTTCTGGAGTTAAGGAACAGCGTAGAAAATATTACCAGGTGGTGGTTAGCTTTTAAACTTGCATCTTTTTTTTTTTTATTTTTTTTCAACGTTTTTTATTTATTTTTTTTGGGACAGAGAGAGACAGAGCATGAACGGGGGAGGGGCAGAGAGAGAGGGAGACACAGAATCGGAAACAGGCTCCAGGCTCCGAGCCATCAGCCCAGAGCCTGACGCGGGGCTCGAACTCATGGACCGCGAGATCGTGACCTGAGCTGAAGTCGGACGCTTAACCGACTGCGCCACCCAGGCGCCCTAAACTTGCATCTTTAAAGGAAGCCTGAGTAACTCAGTCGGTTGAGTGTTTGACTCTTGATTTCGGCTCGGGTCATGATCTCAAGGTTTGTGGGTTCGGGCCCCCTGTCGGGCTCTGTGCTGATGGTGCGGAGCCTGCTTGGGATTCTTTCTCTCCTTCTCTCTCTGCCCCTCTCCCACTTGCTGTCTCTCTCTCTTTCTCAAAATAAATAAACACACAAAACGTTCTAAGAATTACATCTTTTAAACAGTAGACACTTTATCACCCAGCTGCTTGCTGTGCAGGATTTAAAAAAATGAGCACTTTTCACTTTTTTTCTTGTCTCCATTTCCCTCATGTCTCTACTTTTGTTTGTTATAGTATTACTTTTCCTTCTTTTAGGACATTTGCATTCGTGTCTTTAAATTTCATAATACTTGAGTTTTAGTTGTATATTTAAATAGATTCCATAATCTCCACTTATCTTTTACCACAGTTTTTCATATCTGATTTTTAATTTTAATCATTTCTTGGGAGTCAAATCCATTATCAAGTAATTTTTACAAGAAAGGCTCAGAGTCATATATACTCAACACTTACCATAATTCAAGGCAGTCATCATTGTTTAAATGCTACTTAATAATCATAAATAGAATAATAGAATAATGATAATAATACCTTTTATCCTATTGAGAATATTTTACTTATTCATCTACTATTTAATTGTTTTCCTTTTTAAAATTGATATTTCTTTGTTCCTAACAGAATGAAATTATTACCTCTTTGTTTTTTCTAAAGATATATTAACAGAAGTATTTCTTTTCTCATCTGCCTTTGTATTTTGGTTTCTTTCACCATGCAGAAACTTTAATTATATGTAATTAAATCTGATGATCTATTCTTTGTGATTTCTTCTATTACTTCTAATTTACATACTTGATACTCAAGTTTATAGTCTATTTCTTCTATAATTGGAATTTAATATCTTAGCAGGTAGCTCTGTAATTCATTTAAAAGTTCATTTAGTATATGGTTTAAGGAAGAACTCAAAGTAAACTTTTTTTTCTCCAAATTCATAACCAACACAAATTTGGTAAGTTCTTCCCTTCCTATATTTGCTGAATATTAAACTCTAATAACCCCCCTCCACACACACATTTTCTCGCTCTTGACTTCTTTTTGTCTTTTTTTCAGCTGCCTATTTTCATATTTTGATCTCTTCCTTTTGTGATATAGGACTTAACCCCCTGCTCTGCCATTTGCATTGATTGTTTCGTTGAGATAATTCTCTAAATCAACCTTTTCCAAACTGTGTTTCCTGTGTTTCAATGAAGTCTCTGCAAATACAGTGCAAAAATCCGGTCACATCACTTATTTCTCCGACTTAAATTTAATAGCAGATCAAATGGCTGCTTTCCATATTTAACCAAGAACACTGGAAGTAATTCTGTCTAAAAGGTCTCTGGGTGAGGCACTCTGTCTTATCTTCACAGCAAGGTTGGGAGACCAATTAATTAACTGCTCAGTTATGTAAACGGATTTGCTCCCCTCCTCTGTGAACAAACTTTTCTCGTCCCAGAGATCTTAAGAAGCCTCTGCAGGATGGGGTCCAAAAGGGTTTCTTACACCATTACATTGGGACAATGAGTGTAAACTCTCCACGCACGTGTCACACCAGGAGAGTCACCCTGGATGGTATCTATAGGACAAACACACTGTTCTTACCTCTATTATGGTGTTTAATCATTTGTTCTGTGAATTTCTCTTTTAATAAGTGTGAGTCTATCTTCCCTGACATAATGAATTGCTGGAGGGCAGGAAATCTATACCTTTAATTCTGTGTCTCCAGTGCAGAGCACAGAATCTACCTTGTGGTTGAGGCTTAATTACTACTCCTTAGTGAATGATCAACTTTCCTAAATCCCATCTTCTCCCCCAGACCAACCTAGACCAACCAGCCAACTGACCAACCATCACACCATCCAATAGAAACAATGATGCAGTTTTCGAAGGCAGTTCCCCAAATTTACTTAAATCAGTTGTGTTTGTATGCAGTCAGCCTGTTTCAGTTATTGGATCTAGATTCTGTGGCAAATCCAGACAGAGATGAATCAGACATGATTCCCTTCCTCAAGGAACTCAGAATTTCTGAGGATTGATGACACATTGGCTTAAATATAATTCAGAGAGAAACTGATGGATGTCACACAAGCTGTGTACCAGGAAAGGGAAGAAAGGAAGTGAAGAATAATTTTTCCCCCTATTAGCCTTTGGGGATAAGAAACACCATAATTTTGGTCTTATTAAAGGCTGCCCCATGATTAATATTTCCATCTGAGAAGCAATTAAGGAATTATTATCCAGGGAGATTGTGACAAAGGAATTAAGTCACGCCAGCTCTGTTCAGACAGAATAAGGCTCTGCTCTGAGTATTGAAAATTAAGTCTGTTTAGAGTAAAGGCTTACATTTTGTCCTTAGCTTTTGCTCAGGTGCTATATAAGAACCACTGAGTGGATAAGTAATAAATTATCTAGACCTACCTAGCAAATACAATCTACAGTGCTAAATGGAACGCATTATAATCATGGTGTGAAAATCAGAATAATAATAATTTAACATGTGGACTCCAAGGGGCAACAATCTGTTTTAGTCTGTTAAAGTACATTCATTTTGAGATATAAAACTATACTTTTCAGTGTTACAGAAAGTGCTTAATTATTTCCAACTATTATTGAAAGAGTGGAGAAATCCTCCTGCCTCTGTGCTGGAATCATACGGTGTTCACAAGGGCATCTAATTATAAACATTTTGTCAGGATTTTTTGCAAACCCATTTTTTTTTTGAGGCGCTAAACGGAAAAGCTTACTACAAATGCCTGTAGAACAACTTTTAAAAAAATACACAAGACATCAACTCAAAAGTAGGTGCTTCCATATCTGTGGATTCACAGAAGAGCAGAATAGTAAGGTCTCCTTTTACTTAGGAGAACGCAGTAGCCCAGAGAGGCTAATTGTCTTGCCAAGTAGGAATAGGGCTCAGAGTAAAACCTATGCTTTCTTACCTTCTTCCTAGTGTTGGTCTTTAGAGGGTTTTTTTTTTTTAAATGGAAGGAGTGGGATTTTTATGTCCTCATTTGAGAGGTGGAGACGTCGAGGTTTTTTGTCATGAAACAATGTAGCTGAGCCATGTAGGTTGCAAGTGGTAGGTCTCTGATCAGAATCAGAGTCTGCTTGCTGCTGTCCCCTCCGTGGTGCCTGGCACAAAGCTGGGCCCCTCTAGGGACACTCTCCTCTGCTGTAGGATCAGAATCTCCTAACTAGTATGTCTGCACACCTCTAAAGAGGTTGCCTCTCCTCTTGGAACCACTGAGGGCTTATCAGGGAGAGTTCTGGATGTTTCTGTGGATCTAGTCAGGGTAGGATCAATTTCCATTTGATAAATGTTTACTGAGCACTTACTATATGCTAGGCACTGCTTTAGGAGCCAGAAGCAATGAATAAAACGAGAACTTTCTCTCAAAGAGCTGACAGTTTAGAATAGAGACAGGCCAGAAGGAGGAAAGAGGAAAGGGTGATGGTAAGACCCTGGCCTGGGGAGGCGTCCTCAGGAATGACAGCAGTCTTATTCCACATTTTCGATGGAAACTTTCTTTGTACTGAATTCCTGAATCCCACAGATCTCAGTGTAGTGACATTCTACTCATTCCTCAGCTCACCAGCTTCAGAATATGTGCTTGTCTACACTAGCCTTTCCAGAAGTTTTCCACATGATTAATGTTACATTTAAAAATCTCCTCTTTGGATAGGCTCGCAGTAGATGCCACACAGCTGTAGCTGTCAGCGGGTCATGCTGCGTGATAAATTAGCCAAATGGAGCTCTGGAAATGCTGTCACTTTCCTCCATTAATGCAAGAGCCGTGGATGAGTCCCTGCATTGTCACTGTTCCAAATAACACCTGGGGTCAACAACAGAACTCTGTGTGCAGAGGAGTCTCCTGATGTGAGTCCCAGACACTTGAGGGATGGCAGGTACCAGTGGAGCTCTTCACAGAAGACTGATTCTCCTCCGCAGTGGTAGGCCAACAGTGGGACCCTAAATCTCTTCTCAGTTATAGCCTTCTTTTTCCTATTCATGCTGCATGTTTCCATTTTTCTAGGTGGTGCATTTGCTTATGGTGTGGGGAAGTCTGGAATCATCCTGAGGTGAGACGTGGTGTCCAGAGATCATCCAGAGGTCTCCATCTCTGTGTTGACATGGGGAGGTTGTGGTTTTGTGTCAGGACACCCTGTCTTGGGGACCTGCCTGGGCACTCTCTCTTTCTGTCTTTTTAACATGAATGCTCTGGGTTTGTATCCCATGCTGCATACAGCCATTTTCCAAAGAGGGGACAGGGCTAGTGACTAGGTTCCTGCTTACTGAACTATAATTATGGCCGCTGTTCCTTGAGGTAACATGAAGACCCCTTCGGCAGAATTTGGTGGTTCAAGTATTCTTTGGTCAATGTCCCTTGGTTTGGTCCTGCGGGTGGCCTTTTATGGTGTTTGTGATGGTTTAATCTCTGGAGGGTCATCTTATTCTTGTAGCTCCTGGTTCTAGGGTTTTTCATACCCTGAGAGGAAGGGCAGCTTCCATTCCCTTTCCATTTGTGTGTGCAATTGATAAAGAGAAGCCATAGGAGGAATCTGAAGCCAGCCTTCAATTCCTGCTCACTCAGGCAGTGGGAAAATCATCACACAGGTATGGCCTACTGAGCAGTGTCCCTTCAGGTCCAGTGGGACTTCATTTAAATCAGGCCCTTCCTATTTATACCCTCTAGGAGACCTCAGAATTGCTACTTTTCTCCTTGGCATGGCCCTGAATGCATTCTCTCTCTGTCTACCAACTAATTCTGGCCATTGCTCCCTAGATTCTGGGGGTGCTATCTTCTCTGCCTCACAGGGTGATGGGGAGACTCACTCTGCCCCTTATGGACAAGAACAATGGAGATGAAAGCAGAATGTTTTGGAGCAGAAACCAGGCTACCTTGACCGTCTGAGCATTATTACTCTATGAAATATCAAAGACTATCACATCTGCTTCCTGGCTAAAGCAGTCAGGATTATGTTGGTTATTATTCCTTGACTACTCTTGAGTGGGCTGCACACAAATGAGGTAGACGTTTAAAATGTGGGTAATTCAAGGGATATAGGAGTGCTGATGCATAGGGGCACTTGTACCCCAATGTTTATAGCAGCACTTTCAACAATAGCCAAATTATGGAAAGAGCCTAAATGTCCATCAACTGACGAATGGATAAAGAAGATGTGGTTTATATATACAATGGGGTACTACTTGGCAACGAGAAAGAATGAAATCTGGCCATTTGCAGCAATGTGGATGGAACTGGAGGGCATTATGCTAAGTGAAATAGGTCAGGCAGAGAAAGACAGATACCGTATGTTTTCATTCATATGTGGATCCTGAGAAACTTAACAGAAGACCATGGGGGAGGGGAAGGGGGAAAAAAGTTACAGAGAGGGAGGGAGGCAAACCATAAGAGGCTCTTAAATACTGAGAACAAACTGAGGGTTGATGGAGGGTGGGGAAGAGGGGAAAGTGGGTGATGGGCATTGAGGAGGGTGCTTTTTGGGATGAGCACTGGGTGTTGTATGGAAACCAATTTGACCATAAATTACATTCAAAAATAAATAAATAAAATGTGGGTAATTGCTTGTGTTAGGATGCAGCTAAATGGAAAGACCAATAGTTGTCACGAGAGGGGTAGCCTCAGCTGGAATGGGCCTCATTCATGTGGATCTGGATGGCCCCATTGGAGACTGAAAACAGAGTCCATGCTTCCTTCCCACTGGCTCACAGGTAGACATGCTTCCCTCGGGGGTTGGCACTGGTGGTCACTTTCCAGGAGAACACATCTGCCTCTCCATTTCCATGGTTACAACTCTGGTCCAAACTACCTCTGTTTCTAGGGCTACTGCGTGGTTTCCCAAATGGATTTATCCACAGCTACTGGCCTTACTTCTTTTCATCCAGTTTCCACTCTGTAGCAGGCATTCTGTAAAGGAGACCATGCCACTTAAAATCCTTCAGCTAAGTCCTTGCTTCAAACCACCCTCCACTAGTTCAGGAGATCTTCCCTGCCTTGGACCCTTGGAGCTTACAGTTCCCTCCGGCTGGAGAGTTTGCCACATATTTGGATCTGTTTCATTCTTCAGATTTGCTTAAATGTTCCCTCTTCAAATAAACCTTGCTTGCCCTTTATAGCATCTCTAACCCTACCCTGCCCTAGGTATTCTCTATAGCATCATCTTTTCTATGGTCATTAGAGAGCTGATTATCTGAAATTGTCTTTGCTGTGACTGTGCTTGTTGCTCTTTAGGAGACCATCATATCCACAAAAGAAGGATCTGGTCTTCCTGGGTGAGGACTGTTCCTCATAACTGTTTCCGTTCATGACTCAACAGCCCCTCAAGATATGCTGTGGAATGAATCTCCCTACAAAGCTCTAGGTTTGTGGCTATTTAAGTGCAGCTTCTAGAATCATTCCAGAGCCCCACATGGTCAAGAGTATGCCAATGGAGATATTGGCTCCTCAGAAATATTATCTCTGGGGGCGCCTGGATGGTCATTTGGTTAAGTGTCTGACTCTTGATTTTGGCTCAGGTCATGATCTCACAGTTCGTGGGATCGAGCCCTGTGTCAGGCTCTGCACTGACAACATGGAGCCGGCTTGGGATTTTCTGTCTCTCTTTCTCTGCCCCTCCCCTGCTCATTCTCTCTCTCTCTTTCTCTCAAAACGAACAAACAAACATTTAAAAAAATTGTTATCTCTGTGTATTTGAGGGTTTAGTTATCTCTTGCAGGCCAAGGGCCTCAGTTTTCTCATCTCTAATAAGAACAGTTTGAAATGGACTGGGCAACCTCTTATGACCTTCCCTGCTCTGAATTTTGATGATTTCAGTGTATGAGCCTCTGTCTCTCAGAGATCTCATCTTCTCAGACTCTAGAATGAGAATAATTTCACACAGATATCTATGGCGCTCCTGTAGACGCTGTGTATTTATGAGACGGCTGTATTGACTAATCTTGCTTCTTTTTGGTCTTGGAGGAGAAGTTTCTCTGATTTAGTTATGTCTGATTTAGAGGAGTTTAAATTTTTTTGTTTTTTTTCTGAAGAGTAACAGACTTGTGTGTGGAGTGTCTCAGCACTGCATTAAAGACTTGTGAGCTGTTTTCTCTCAGAGTGTGTGGCAGGTTCCATCTGGTCACACAGGGAGTGGGCGCGGCCCTTCCCTCCTCTGCTCTCACAGGCCCGAACCTGTGGGGGCAGGAAGCTAATTATCACCTCCTAGGATGCTTGGAACCTTGTCTCAGTCTTGAAAGGACGGTCCTCATGCTGGCCCTCAGAAGGGAAGAGACCCACACAGGCAATTATTTCCTTAGCTCTGTGCCATCCTGTGAGCACATGTGCCAGACATGCTTGAACTTTGATCAGGAGACTCATATGGAATTCAATGTGAAGAGAAGTATTGGCTGAGGAGGCCCCAAAGCCCCCCTACTTGGTGATTATAATGAATGGGGGTGTCCAGCCTGTGCTGAGTCACTGTGAGAGGCAGGTGGGCTTTGGCAAAGGCCACCGCATGGAGCCATCTCCCTACTGTTGTCAAGATCAGGCTCTCCAGAGAGAAGGGGGTGTCACACATGAAAAACCCCCACTCTGCCATGGTGCTTCTCATCCTACCAGGCAATCAGCTGTAGCCAGGCTGAGAGGAGGTGGTTTGAAAGGCCTCATCTAAGTAGTCTAAGTCCTGGGCGGACATAGGGAGGGGGGTGTCTGACAAGATGCAGGATGCGGAGCACTTGTCAGGACAAGTAGAGTCCCTTTCTCACCTCACATGGAGGCTCACACCCTTACTGTGCTCCGTGCCACGTAGTCCACTTTCTCTGTCTCATTTTGTCCTGCTGGCATCATGCGAAGAAAGATTTTATTTTTAAATAATCTGTTTTGTAGAAAGGGCTCTTTAAAAAGGATAGCTTTCTGGCCACAGTCACTCAGTCGGTACCTAGAAATGAGGTGTTCTGGTTTCCTTTGGCGTGTAACAAGCCGTCTCAAAATTTAGTGGTATAAAATGGTAGCCATTTATGACACTCACAGATTCTGTGGGTCAGGACTTTGGGAAGGGCACAGTGGGATATCTCTGCTCCACCAAGGACTCTAGTGACTGTAGGTGTTCTGGTTGTGGGGGTGAGGGGATTTCTGGAAGTCTGGGTTCTGCTGGAACTGTTACCAAGAGCACCTACATGTGGCCTCTGTATGTAGGTTGGGCTTATCCAATATGGTGCCTGGCTTTTGGAGGAAGCGTCCCAAGAGGACCATCAGAGACCAAGCATTCCTCAAGATCAAAGCAAGAGCTATAAGGCTTCCCTTGACCTCGCAAATCAGCCATCTCCTCCCCACTGGATAGGCCGAAGCAGTCACAAGTCAGTCCCATTTTACGTGGACCCCACCTCTCCATGGAATGTGTGTCAGAGAATTTATGGCTATGTTTTACGGCGGCCATACAGGATTTGAACCCTGACTCTACAGCCATTGCTCTTCTCATTAGACATGTTGCTTGGGTATAAGAGGCGTGTGTCCTGGGGGAGGCTTCAGTAGGGACGTGGAGAATATGTCTTTAACATGGCTGTATCACTAAGTCCCTATGGTCCTTTGAAAGAACATGCAGCAAATAGCAGCATGGCTCAGGAGGCAGAATTCTGGAGTAGGGGCCAGGGCACCCACCTGTGCAGCTGTGGATGATCTGCTACAACTCTTGTTTCAGGCCTTCCTCTGTGAGAAGGGGGTGATCACAGCATCTCCTGGGCCATCTGTAGGGTGCCAGTGCCCTGGAGATGTGAAAGCCTCAAGGATTTCCCAGTCTGCTCTTCAGGCAGGAAGAAGTTCTCTGTGTCCACAAGGAGGCCCTGCTCCTCAGTCCTTGAGCCCACTACTCTCAGACACACTCAGGGGACAGGCGAGCCTTCTGCACCCAGCCTGAATCCTAGAAGCCTAACCAGACCCCCTCAGACTACACAGAAGGTCTTTTCCTTCCTTGACCATCTATGTTATCTTGATGCTATTATACATTATTCATTTTCCAATTCATCACATCCTGGAAAGGATAATAAACGTGGAATCACAATTTCCTTTTGAAGTCTTGGCCCTACTGTGTCACAGGTGAGTAACTAGGGGCCTATCACATAGCTTCTGATGACCTCAGTTTTCTGCGAAACAGCGATCGGTCTATCTGTTTTCAGGAACATTATGGGGATTGAATGAGCCAATATGAGAAAGTGTTTTCTAATCTGCATAATGCACGTTTGGTGTTTTTATTATGAGCATTTCCTCTAACCCTTAGCAAGCACAGTGCTTCACCCACAGCAAGTGCTTAATAAATATGTGCACTTTAGTCTTGATTTACACCAGACTCCAAATGAAGTTTGTGTCAAAAGGAGATTGGAACTTTCATCTCCTGTCCTACTCAGGGACATATGTCACAGAAGCTCTTCCGAATGGATCGGCCACACTGTACTTTTTCTTTTCCTGCCAGGCTGGAAGAGGGATTGCAGGCTTTTTTAAATGACATGGTCACAGCATTGATTAAGGAAAAATAACTGACTCTGTTGATTTGATTAAAGAGCGAAGGATGTGCACCCCATTCTCAGGCTGTCTACGTCAGGGCAAAGTCACTGTGGGAAGGATCCAGGGACCCCTCTTACAGTGCATTTTGGAAGCTGAATACATTTTTGCAACAACCCACTTCATCCGTCAGAGATTCGATTACATCAATCTAGGAAAAGCATGGAAACGGTTCTCCCCACGTCAGGCTTCCGCAAAAAGAGTGACCAGAACAAACTCACAAGAGACAAATCTTGGTGGTTGGCGTATTTCTTGTAATTTTTAGTCTGCTCTGTTTTTATTGTGATAAATGGATCTGTGTTTTAAACATCAGGCATTCATTAGGTTCCCACTGTGTGCTGTGTGCTATTTTAAAAGCTATGGGGACTATGGTTCAGAAGAAGCTGTCCCTGCATTTCTGCCAGTTTTCTAGTGTGCTGAAAAAGGCTCTCAGAGCCCAATACTGAGAATGTGTGAAGGCCAGACAGTGGGGCTGGAGGTATGCATTAGGGCTGGGCTGGGCTACGGAAAGGGGACAGCACAGGTTGTCAGCTTTTGATCTGTATTTAGTTCAATTTTTTTCTGACTAGGTAAGCAATATCGGACAAGCTGCTAAACCAATTTGAGGCTAGTTTCTTGCTTAAATAGGTCTCATACAGAAGGACAGAAGCCAGTGAGATCTGTAGAGTAAAGCTTTGAACTCACTCAATCCAGTAAACAGTTATTAGGCTCACTTGAAAAGGAGGTAGGGGGGAATTGCCTTGGATGGTTTATTGATGAGCTATTTCTGTCCAAAAACTATCCCAAAGTTAGTGGCTTAAACAAAAACCATCTAATGATATCTTCTAATTCCATGGGTTGACGGGGGCTCAGCTGGCTGGCTCCTCTGTGGTCTCGAGATTTCTCAAGCCCTTGTGGTCAGATGGGGCTGGACCATCAATGCTACTCTATGCAGCCTCTATCTCTATGTGACATCTTGTCCTAAGGGTCCTCTCCATATGGTCTCTCTTTCTCTCTATTCTGGACTTTTCCCATGGTCAGCTTTGGGGATCCAACTGGAGGAGCTGGGAGTGGTCCAGCTTTCTCAGTGCCTGGGCTTGCAAATCTCAAGATGTGGTTTTCTCCACAGTTTGGTGGTCAAAGCAGCCACAGGCCCACCCTAGATTTCAGGGAGAGGCAGAAGCTCTGTCTCTTGAAGGGAAAGCAGAAATGTTTGGGGGCTATCTTATGTATCCCAACTGCCCAGCTCCGGAGCCCTCTCCCAGCAGCCTGTTGGTGATGGGATGTGCAAATCACAGTTTCAGAAGACCCACTGCTGACAGGGAGGCAAGTAGACCAGCCACTGAACGGGGCCTCCTTTCAGTGTACTTCTTTGGTATGCAGACCTTCACATTTGACCTTGGCAGCTAGCATTTTTCTGGGCTCTCAAGGGTTTCTTCATAGAAACAAGCTTCACAGGAGACTGATGTGAGCTTAGACCATTGATGTGTTTATTTACAATGGCACACTTTTCCTTCAACTAAGCATCTGGGACTCTGAATTCTTCATTAGAGAGTTTCAGTCCTGGGCTCACGTAGCAGGATTCTTGAGGGATGTCTTACCCAGGGTGGAAAAACATTGGATTCTCCTGGACACTGCTGACGTTTGGCTTTTTCACTCTCTTTTCCAAGGTCCACATACATCCTTGGAATGTAGGATCATACATAAAATGTCAACCATATTGCATTAATACTATTGTAAAGGTATAGATTATCATATTGAGGCAGGTCTTGATCAGATTTGAACATCTTATTCTTTCTGCTTTGACTTGAGAGGATTCAGAGATTTGGTGGTGACCTATAGATCACTTATTTACTCTGTCCATTGTCAGCTTCATTAGAGTAACTCATTGCCAAGTTCAAGGAGTGAGTGTGAGCCAGGAGGGCTTCCTATACATTGACCTTGAAGGAGTCAGCAATGCCGACAAAGTGCCATGGCCCGGGATGAATATAACAAGAGCTGCCACTTGACAAATGCAGCAGGTGGGAAGGGCACATTCATTTCAAGTAGTCAGACCTGGGAGGACTTTAGTGAGGACCTTTATGGAGGAAATCGTTGGACAAAATCAAGAAGCCTGGCTTTTTGAGGGTCACGGAGAAGTGCAAAGAAAACAGGGAAATAAAATAGAACGATACATGGCATTTAGGGAATACCGTAGATTGGTAGGAACTGTAAGGGGCCATATGAATGCAGTTTTAATGATTGGTATGATTATTGATTATGTCTTATTTCAAATTTCCCAACTAAGATAGATGTTCTTTGAAGGTGAAGACCATGTCTTATACTAAAGGTTTTTTGGGACTGACTTATAAGACTAGATAGCAAGGTGATGGACACTCAAGGGGAGAAAGATGGTCTGGTAGGCATATTCATGAACCCTAGAGGATTCCACCTAATTCCTGGGACTGCAAATGTGATAGGATACCATGCCTACAAATATGCTGTTTACAAGAAAGAATAAACATTGCCAATAGAATTAAGGTTACTAATTACAGACTTTAAGATAGGAAGATTATCCTGGATCAGCTGGGTGGACTAAGCAGAAGATGGAAAGGAAGTCAGAGATTTAAAGCACAAGAAGCCTCTTAATGTCAAGGAAACAGGGACCTCATTTCTACAACTATAAGGAACTGACAATAACCTGAATGAGCCTAAAAGTGGGTTTTCCCCCAGAGCTTCCAGATAAGAGCCCAGGCTGGCTGAATGACACCTTGACTTTGGTCTTATGAGACCCTAAGCAGAGAACACAGTCATACAGTGCAGGGGAGACCTCTGACCTACAGAAACCATGAGCTAATAGACTCATGTTGTTTCAGCCAGTAAGTAAGTTGTAAATTGTTCTCTGCAGCCTTCAGAGAGAGGCAGTTACCAGAGAGGTGTCACTGTCTTGATCTAGGAGGCAGTAGAGGCCAGATCATTTGATGAACTGGGGTAAATGCTGAGCTCCAGAATGCTAAGCTAGCTGGTTGAAGACAGTCAGGGACTGGCCTTCCACAGGAAGACTCCTGGGCTACTTTCGTAGCATCCTTATCGTGTTGGGGTATCTGAACAGAAATCAGCACTCTGCAAGCTCATCCTGGGATCCTTTGTCATCCTTCCTCCTCTCCCCTGCCTCTTGGTCACTCTGCCGGACTTCCTTCACACAAAGTACTTTGAGGACAAAGTGGGGTTTCGCATCTTTTTCAAAACTCTTTTCCCTGTGGACTGTGTTAATTTGGTTCTGGTCAGATTTTGGGAATCAGCACTAACATCTGAATGCAGTTTATTTAGTTCTGATAGGGAGGATTTGCAGACCCCAAGAGGAAGTTTGTTAACTCCGCAGTGTTTGTTTATTATACAGGTCTAGTATTTTATTTATTCCTTTCTTCCTTTTGTTAGCGTTGGGAAGTTTCTGTTGTTCTTTGCCTTTTACAAAATGATCACTCTTCCATGTGGTCAATGCATTCTTTAAGGCACAAAGCCAGCTCCTCTGGCAAATCTTTCCTGATTCCTTGCGGTGTGGTTGTCGCTGTCTCCGATTTTTGCACATCCCACATGTGTAATCCTCATCAGGAGTTCTTTGCTGGTGTGTCCCCTTCTGGGCTATAACTCCTTAAGTGCCTGTCTACCCAGTACCTGGGATGATGTTGTGGGTGCCCAGGGATGGCTCAGTAAGAGGATGGGAGAGGCACAGTGAATGCTGGAGCAGTCTGCTGAATCACAGACAGATGGGACCTGCCAGATTGCAAAGAGCAGCTGGGTGTGAGGCATAAACACCAAGGCAATTAATTAAAAACATTTTTATTTGTCTTGATTAAAAAGAAGTTAAAGCTGTGAGAAGTTTCTACTGAGGAATTAAGGAGGGAGAGGAGTCATATGCGCTTGGGAAGGAGGAGAACCCAAGGGGAGCCAGGAGATCTTGGCTAGAGTCTTAGAATGGCTACTAATTCATGGTGACCTTGGACCTTGAGCTTTCCACCCAAAGCGGTGAAGACTTGCATTCCCTGAATCCTCAGAGCTCTTCCGGCAGGCACCGGATGTACTGGCTGAGTGGGCTGTGACAGAGGGCACAGTTCTGTGCCTGTGCTGGAGTCCCATCCAGGATCAAAGGAAGGGAGACAGAAAGTGAAGGCCCCACTTCTAATATTTTCAAGTGACACAATCAGTTATTGTTTTGACTGAGAAGCATGCCCACTATGGGCTCCAAGTTCCTGTATGGGGAACGAGTGCACATTCTAACAGTTATCGCCTCTCATCGGAATCCCTGTCCCTGTGTTTGTTGATAGGCCCAGTACCTTGAGGGAGAAAATGGGCAATCTAACTTGGTTTTGCTCTAGTCCCTAATAACGAGAAAACCAGCTGAGGTAGAGCCAAGCAGAGCTCACTTTTCAGAGGCTTCCTTCTGAAACGGCCCCATTTCATTCCTCCAGCCATGGAATTCTCTCCTGGGAGGGACCTCACCTGCCAGAGAACAAGTAGGATGTGTCCTTCATTTTTCAAATGGGGAAAACTGAGGTCCTGTGAGGGAAACTATGCAGCCTGAGACCAGAATAGCCAAGGTTTTATTGTGTGTGTCTTGCTGTATCTAAAGGAGATGCTTTCTCACTGTGAAACCTCACTGGGCAAGGAAGCAGCTGAGGTTTCTGGACCCTGTTTGGTGTGGTGAGTCTTAGATTGACGAAGGGTATGGGAAGGATTTTGCTTTCACATTGGGAAGAGAAACAGTGAGACCATTGGTACATAGCACCATTGGTGCTGAAAGGCCTGAGTAGGTGGAGAAATATAGGAGACATTAAGGACATCACCCCAAGCAGGGCTGGGAGGTCTTTGTGAGTTAAAGTGCTTTGTTTCAAAGCAGGCTGGGGATTAAGTAGATAACTAACAGCATGTAAGGCCTTGCATCTGGGAGCTCAGAATTGCTTCTCTCCTGGACATTAGGCACGGGGATGCTTCTTGCTAGGTGGAGTCATGGCAAGCTTTTTGGAATTCAGTCTTTGCCACTTAATGGCCTTGTGACCTTGGCCAAATTTTCTCTAAGTCAAAGTTTCCTTACTTGGCAATTTGGAAAATTAACCTTTGCCTCATTGGTTTGTTGAGAAGTTTAAATTATTCAACATGTAGAGGACTTCTACTTTAAATGGCCCCCGGCAATCAATCCCAGTTGCCATAAGAATGTTAATGAAATTCTAGAAAAACAGTTCTGAAAATAGGAACAGTCAATCATCACAATAATTTGGCAGAAATTTCCCTAAGTACAATTCTGATGAAAGGTTGATCAGACCTGTTGTCTCATAGCTTCTTTTTCTTAGCAATGCAAGTGACTTATAACATTGTTTGATAATTTCGTTATTTACTGGGTACTCCAAAATGGCCCCCAAATTCTCAACTACTTTGGTGGCACAGGTTCTGCCCACTGTCCTCTCTGAGAAGGATGGCACCAGTTGCTGGGGAATAAGTAGGAAGTAGAGTTGTGAGTCTGTAATTTCCATATACAACCTAGGGAGGGAGTGGCTATTGTGCATTGCATTCTGGAGGCTGTTGTGGAACAGGATGGAGAAAAGGTGGACTCTGGGAACAGGGAATGATGGAAGTGGGTAGCAGTTTACAGGTTTTTATGAACTGCATTTGCTCAAAAGAGAATCCCCAGCATACTCTCAACTTTACTAGGAATTACATTCTTTGCCTTCAGTTATACCTAAAATCAGAGCAGTGGGAAATACAGTAGGAAATGCAGTACAGTAGTAGCAGTAGGAAATACAGAATTTGGAGCTGGGGAGGTGGACATCAGTTTTTCCTCTGGCTTAAACTCTAAGAAGGAATTTTACTTGGCTCTGGCACTTGCTAGCTGTGTTATTTTGTGTAAAGTATTCCATATCTTGGATTTCTCATTTCTAAAATAGAGATAGCAATATCTATGCCATAGGGTTACAAGGGAGATTAAGTTAGTTTTCAGTACATAGTACTTGGTTCTTAGTTCATACTTCTTAGTACATACTAAGGCCTCAATAAATATATTACTATCAATTATTATGCCTAATCCAGCATCTGCATTGGAGAATAGGCAGGAAAGGCAAACCATCTACTCTATTAACAAATACTAGTCTTATACATCAAAATAAAGTTTCTGCACAGAGAAGGAAACAACCCATAAAACTAAAAGGCAACTTATTGAATGGGAGAAGATATTTCCAAATGACATATCCATTAAAGGGTTAGTATCCAAAATATATAAAGAACTTATACAAATAAATACCTAAAACACAAATAATCTAATTAGAAATGGTCAGAACACATGAACAGGCATTTCTCCAAAGAGGACATACAGATAGCCAAAGGACACATGAAAATGCTCAATATCACTCATCATCAGGGAAACGCAAACAAAACTACAGTGAGATATCACCTTACACCTGTCAGATGGCTAAGGTCAAAAACATAAGAAATAACAAAGTGGTGAGGATGTGGAGAAAAAGGAACCCTCTTGCACTGTTGGTGGGAATATAAACTGGTGTAGCCACGGTGGAAAATAATATGGAGTTTCCTCAAAAACTTAAAAAGAGAACTATCCTATGATCCAGTAATTGTGCTACTGGGTATTTACCCAAAGAATACAAAAACACTAATTAAAGGGATACATGCATCCCAATGTTTGTAGCAGCATTATTTACAATAGCCAATATGGAAACAGCCCAATCAGAAAGCAGCCCATTGGAAAAACCGATGTCTACCTCCACCTCCCTGGCTCCAAATTCTAGCATCTACTGTATTTCCTACTGCTCTGATTATATATATATATATATATATATATATATATATATATATATATATACATATATATATAGGAATGCACATGACATGATGAGCACTGAGTGATATATGGAAGTGTTGAATCACACCATCCTGTACACCTGAAACTAATATAACACTGTATGTTCATTATACTGGAATTAAACTAAAAAACACAAATACTAGTTCTAAACAGAAAGAACCATGTTCAAGAATGAAATAGCAGAAAAACAAAACAAACAACAAACAGAATGAGGCCTTTCAAATAATCCTGAGGCAAAAATTATTTATAACTAGGATGTAGAAAAATGTATACTTAACATCTGAATTTTAGAAAGCACACTATTCATGAAACAAGAATAGGCGAAGAGATGGGGGTAAGGGAATGAGATATAAAGTCAACAGATGAAATGGTAAGAAAGTGAATTGAACTTGAAAAAGATTCTCAGAAAAATGAAACAAATTAACGTGTGAATCCAATTGTTGGTATAACCACACAGAAAGGAACTATTCCAAGTGGCACTAAAACACAGTACTTTTACATCATTAGAGGAATTTTCTCTAAGGTTGAAAAGAATTGCAACATATCTTAAATTGTATTCAGTAATCATATTGGTGGTAGTAGTGTTGATATTATTCTGGGACTAGGTTTATATCATGGAACAAGTCAAGTGAATGATTATGTTGCTTACATTAAAATTGCACTGTTCGTGGGAATGAAAACTGGTACAGCCTCTCTGGAAAACAGTGTGGAGGTTCCTCAAAAAATTAAAAATAGATCTACCCTATGACCCAGCAATAGCACTGCTAGGAATTTACCCAAGGGATACAGGAGTGCTGATGCATAGGGGCACTTGTACCCCAATGTTTATAGCAGCACTTTCAACAATAGCCAAATTATGGGAAGAGCCTAAATGTCCATCAACTGATGAATGGATAAAGAAGATGTGGTTTATATATACAATGGAATACTACTTGGCAACGAGAAAGAATGAAATCTGGCCATTTGCAGCAATGTGGATGGAACTGGAGGGTATTATGCTAAGTGGAATAAGTCAGGCAGAGAAAGACAGGTACCATATGTTTTCACTCATATGACAGAAGACCATGGGGGAGGGGAAGGGGGAAAAAGTTACAGAGAGGGAGGGAGGCAAACCATAAGAGACTCTTAAATACTGAGAACAAACTGGGGGTTGATGGGGGGTGGGAGATAGAGGGGAAAGTGGGTGATGGGCACTGAGGAGGGCACCTGTTGGGATGAGCACTGGGTGTTGTATAGAAACAAATTTGACAATAAATTATATTTAATAATAATAAAAAAAGATTTTTGGCATGGTTGAAAGAAAAGGAAGGTGTAAGATGGATGAGGTTAAGTGAAAACTCTATAACTCTGAATTTGAATCATCATTGTGACTATATTTTACCTTAAAACATTTTCTGGGGCACCTGGGTGGCTCAGTCAGTTAGTTAAGTGTCTGACTTTGGCTCAGGTCATGATCTCATGGTTTGTGGGTTCGAGCCCCACATCCGGCTCTGTGCTGACAGCTCAGAGCCTGGAGCCTGCTTTGGATTTGTATCTCTCTCTCTCTCTCCCTCTCTCAAAAATGAATAAACATTAAAAAAAATTTTTTTTTCCTATCTGTTGACTGAAAGGGCTGGGAAGGGATGACCAACCCAGTAAGCAGTGAACATCCTTGGTGTTTAGATTACAATCTCTAATACCATTTACAGGGGCAGCTTCTTGGAGAACTGGCTGATTCCAGATCTGGGGAAGAAAAGGTTCAAGAATGGCCTAAAAGAACTTGTTATACTACATAGCAAAGAAGCTATTAAATACTACTAGATATGTGTCAAAGGGCTCAGAAGGGCACCTGAATAAGCTCCTGCTGGCTAAAGATGGGACAAATTGGTAATCCATAAGGATAACAATGTGATGGATTAAAACACATCAACGAGATCTCAGTGGATGTGTTCACAATGATAATAAGAAAAGAAAACTTATTAATAACTTTTGGAAGATTCTAGGGAATCACTATTTTAAAATCTAGAAAATGAAGAGAAAATAGCAAACATTTATCCTACCTTTATTTTCAGATTTCTCCTTCTGGATAATGAGTTGAGGAGGAGTAGCTTCTCTGTATGGAAGAATTTTATCTTGGGGCCCCTGGGTAACTTGTTTGGTTATGTCTGACTCTGGATTTTGGCTCAGGTCATGCTCTCACAGTTTGTGAGATCTCTCCCTCCCTTGCTTGAGCGCTCTATCTCTCTCAAAATAAATAAACATTTTTTTAAAGAAGAATTTCAGCTGATATAGAAAGGATGATAGAGTTAGATCATTTTGCAGTGTCTAAAGCATTAATGAATCCAGGCAATGGAGCCAAACGAGGCATGTAAGTGGTTGAGAACATCACAGTAGGAAAGGAAATCAGACATTTGTGTATATCCCGATGGAAATAAACACCACCACCTCTGAAGCAGTCATGCTTGTGTGTGTGTGTGTGTGTGTGTGTGTGTGTGTGTGGACACAAAAGAGGGATGTGGAAAAATAAATATAGACTTCATGTTTTTCCTGATGTCACAGTCTTCTAGTACAAGCTTTCAAGATTATTTTGCTCATAGGTTCACTGGAAAGTGACCTATTTTCCTAGAATTTCATTCTAACTCTGACTCTGGTGAAGCTTCTGGATCTAAGTACTATTTTTGGAAAGCACAGGGAACAAAGGAACATGTTAATGATACCACAGGAATGCAATCAGCAAAGTCCAAACTGTAGGAAACTCTACAAGACAAATCCTGTTTCTACAGAAAAATAAAAGCACATAAAAAATTGAAGGAAAGTAAAATAATGGAGGATATCTACAAATTACAAGAGATTTAAGAGTTACATCAAATTGATTAGTTTCAAACAAACCAACTGTTTTTTTAAAAAACACAACTGATAAAACATTTGGGGAGATCTGGACACTGAATGTAGATGTATTTATGCTAAGGAATTATCATGAATTGTTTTAGATATGATCATGGTATTGTTGATAAATCTTCAAAAGAAGAGTCACCTTTTAGAGATACATAGTAAAACATTAATACTTATACATGATATGATATCCCTATTTTTGTATATATTTAAAACATTTCATAATAAAAATATAATGAGAACAGAAATGACCTCTAGGCAAATAAAAATACAAAGCCAAATGAAAATCTGGTGGTAGACTATGCAGAACAGGAACAACTGAAAAAATAGCGATCAACATAAAGAGGACAATCTTGGATTGTTCTCCCACAATACATAAATAAATACTTACGAATCATGATTCCTTGAAGATAGAAGGAGCTTAAGCTATGTTTTTCTCTCCTCGAGGTTTACTTTTCTACTTCACCCTGCCCTAACGAGAGCTGCAGCACAGAGGAAGTGTATGGGAAATACCACATAGCAATGATTTCCAAGGTTTGTGAATCTGGTTCACACTCTTCACCATATTTGTATGGCAGCCCTAGAAGCCTAGCTCCCAACTGTCTTGATGAAAAATGAAGTTCTGGGAAAATAGGCCACTGTCCAGTGAATCTGTAAGCAAGATGATCTTGAAAGCTTCTAGTGGAATACTGTGACATCAGTATCATCATGAAGTCTATATTTATTCATTCCTTCACATTCTTTTTTTCCCATCCACTCCTTGACACCTAAAATCTTTGGGATTTGAGAATATAATGTTATTCCCCAACGCATAAGATTTCAGTGGCTTGCCTTGCCCAAAAATAATGTGTCAAGTCACATATAGCAGTCAAACCTTCCATCTTACAAATGCCACGATCCTCTGATTCCTTAGCCATGGATGTTCTTCCATCTCTACCAGCCCAGTCCAATCCATTCTTCAAGACTCAACTCAGATGTTTCCTCTTCCGTGAGGACTTCTTTGTCTAGTTTCATATTTCATGGATTCTCTATTTCTTCTCCTTCTCTTTTGAACTTTCACAGAGCTTGTTTGGTATTTCCGATGACTCCCATCTTTTGCCTTGTGTTTAAGTTGACGGTTCCCCTTTCCGACTAGATTTGGGCTTTTGTGTTATATTATTTTAGTGTACTTCTAATAAGCAGCATATATATATGTGTGTGTGTGTGTGTTTGCATTATATATCATATACTATACAATATCATGTAATATATGATATATGTCATATATCATAATTCTCTTTTTTCTTCTGAGAAAATTTAATGCATTTATATTTTGCGTAATTATTGAACTGTTCCTGTAATTACTACAAGTAATTTTTTTTTTTTTTGCTTATCACACTCTGGATTTACTTTCAATCTACTTTTCTTCTGAATTGATACAATGTTCTTATTTCCCTCTTATTTTCCCTATTGTTTGGCAAGCCAATGATATTTCTTGTAATGGTTATTCTTAAGTTTGAGCATACTATCTCTCCATAAAAAAAAAATGCAGAAACAAACTGTTCTTTGATTCTACCTCTCTTGTTACTATTGTCAAATACTTTGGTTCTATGTTTATAACACAAAACTCTTAGTTTTATTATTATGTTTATGGACAATTTTTGGCCACTTTCTCTGCTCTCTATTCCTTTTTGCATCACAAACTTCCCTTTGTGTTTATGGTTTTCTTCCTTGTTGAAATATAGTTAGTAATTCTTTCAGTGATGGTCTGTGAGTGGTAAATTTTCCATTTTGTAAGTCTGAAATGTATTTATTATGCTGTAACTCACAAGCGAAGATTTGTAAATATCTATATTTCTGGGTCACAGTCATACTGCCATCAGCACTGAGAGTTGCCATCCTGTTGTCTCTTGGCATCTCTGTGGCTTATGGGAGTTTGAGAGTAATTTAGTTGTCTTCTGGCTTCTGCACTTTCTCTGTACCCTTGATTTTTATATCCATCACCACAGCTTATTTACTTGAGCATTTATTTCTATTCCTCTTGTTTGGCTTTTGGTCTAAAACACTTCTGTCCTTTTTCCTGCTAGAACATTCTTGGCTGTGGTTTCTATGCATATTGCTTCTCTAGTCCCTCTGCTTTTTGCTTGGGAGCCCTTATTAAAAGTTTGTTAGAGCCTTTCAATCTGTCTCCAGATCTCTTACTTTCTTCCTCATACTTTTTAATCTACTTTCTCTCTGGGTAAAATCCTCAGAGAGCTTCCAATTCACCAATATCCAGTTTAATTTTCTGGTCCAGCAGAATTCTGTCCAATCTAGAGTTTATTGAACCTGCCCCCATGCGTTTAAAAAGTTTCGATGACCATATTTTTAGTTCCCACTTTTGATGGCCATATTTTTATTTTTAAATTTTATTTATAATTTGTTCTTTTTAAAAATAGTAATCTCTTCTGCCTGTTTTTTTTTTTCTTAATAAAAAATGTTTACTTTTCAGTTGATTGCAAAATACCTCAAGTAGAAGCCTTGACCCAATGTCCTCATCATGGACCCTTGTTGTCCTCTCTACAGCCTGACTTGGGGATATCCACACTCTGTTGTCACTGCACTTCTGGCAGCCACAGGCAGGGTATGGGCACCAGAGAATAAAGGTCTATCAATCATGCCAATACTTTGGCAGAGGGGATACAGGGAATTATTCCTGGCCCCTAAAGCAGCTCACACATTTTGATAATATGGTTTTTCTTTTACTCTCCTTTATTTTAAGAAGTGTGCCTGGGAGTGCCTGGGTGGCTCAGTCAGTAGAGCGTCGGACTCTTGGTTTTGGCACAGGTCATGATCTCATGGTTTTGTGAGTGCAAGCCCCGCACGGGCCTCTGGGTGGCAGCGCGGAGCCTGCTTGGGATTCTCTCTTTCCCTCTCTCTCTGCCCCTCCCCCATTTGCAGTCTCTCTCTGTCTCTCTCTCTCTCTCTCAAAATAAATGAATTAAAAAAAAAAAGATGTGTGCCTGGACCACATAGATTGCTCTAAAAACTCCAATCCATAAATCTATGTTTACTAAGTTATTAAATCTCAAACTGCTCTCCATTGATTTTATCTATAGGTATCAAGTTTACCAGAAGCTAAACCATTTTGTTTAAATTCCTACGTTACCTGTCAATTAACTGAAAGATCATAAATCATTTGTTAAGCAAATGAAGCACATCTACTGAAGTTATTTTGTCAGATTACTCAATGGCAAGAATGTTATTGGAAGTACCTCTACAAAATACAAAAGGATTATATCACTTTATTATATCTATTTATTATTTATATCTATTTATATTTCTATTTATCTATTTATGACTTCTAAAACTACCAATTGCCTCCAAATTAATCTTATATTCTTTTCAAATAAATGATGAGATTGTGAGAGCCATAGCTTTGGTGATAGTTTGAAGCAAATTTAAGTTCTGTAGCTCATCTGGACCAAGTAATTTGTTGTTTCCCGAAGCCCTCCTATTAATTTATATTCGGGGTTTTATGGTCCTGGCCTATTCTTCACTTGTTGTACACCTGAATTGCATTTTCCTTCTGTTCTTGGTTGAGTTCATTCTCTGGAAGTGTAAACTCATCACAAAACCTTCCCAGGCGCTGACCAAGAGGAAAGGTAACTGCAGCAGACAATATTTGAGCTCTACCTAAATCCCTTGAGATGCCTTTTACCTTTTCTGTGACTCTCTCACCATAGGCACTGAGAGAGGCAAGTGCTTGGGAGTTTCTGCCAATGACGAAGGGGCATGAGAGTGTGACAGCCCAGCCCCCCTGCCTCAGGGTGGGAGATCCTCTTAGCTGCAATTTATATGGGAATAGGCGGAGACAGAGACTCAGCCTGAAACCGCACCCTTGTCTTGTGGCTTCTTGTTTCCTGTCCTGCTCCCTCGACTCCCTTCTGGGGTCTCCTTGGAGGAAGTCCTGTCCAAATCACTTGCTTATGATTGGGTGATGGGTGATACCCATTTCTGTTCATATTTAGAACATCCATATTGTAAAAAGAAGGGGAAATATTTTCAGGTTTCCTTGCCCGTGAAAAAAAAACTCAACCAAGTGAAATTTGGCACAACTGGGCTGGCCATGATGTTTTGAGATTGTCCTTTGATTGCCTCGGAGCCGGTCTGTGCAGGGCTGGGCACCACATGGGGTGATAGTGGCACCATCCCCAAGGGAGATTTAGCCATGTGATGGATGGGGGATGTGGTGGGTATTTTGTGGGGTTTCTGAGCCAGACATAGAGGCGTCCTTTGCTTGGGCACTTTCTCCGGTTTCTTGTCTGGGGTGACCCGATCTGTTTTGTTGCATAATTTTTTTGTCCTTTTAAAAATGGCTGTTATTCTTACATTATCTCTTCGAGGATCTTAAACATACCAGTTGTGAAGTCGATATGTGATTGTTCTAAGTGTTTGCATTTTGTTGAGAGTGAACTCATCCTTTCACGGTTGATTTTGTTGGCCAGTCTGCTTAGAGTTAGCTTTTCCCCATGTGGTTGGGTTTCCTTTCCTTTGGGCTCACACTGAGTGGGGTTTTGTTTTCTCTCTCTGCACTCACTTCTCCCTGTCCTGCAGCTTCGTGGCTGTCCCCATCTGGCCAAATGGAACCTCAGAAGCAGGCTTCACATCTTATGCTTATATCAGAGCCATTGCATTTGCAGGAGTTGGTCCCACATGATCAGCTTTCTCATGGCTTTTCCAGAACTGCTGTTACTGGTACAAGCTGCTGCCTGGGGCAGCAATGGTCGTAGTTTGTTTTTGACCCTCTTTCATATGAGGGTGTCTGCCCAAGCCCTGTCGTATGTGGCAGACACCCGCATGTAGTTGAATTTCCAGTCTTTATAGTTTTGATCTGGAGTCAACAAGGTTATGGCCTCAGTGCCTTCTTAAAATTTAGTTTGCCTTCTGTTTTGGTTCACTGAGAAATTTCTTTTCTCCTTGAAAGGGACTTTGTCTTAATTTTTTCTTAAAAAGTCAATGAAAAATGTTAAATTGCTTTTTTTTTTCTTTTTTAGAGCAAAGGGGATAGTTTAAAGAATGAACCCTTGACTGCAAATCCAGCTTTGAGCTTTTTAAGAACAGGATCTGTGTTCTCTCTTGATTGCTAAATGTACAGAGTTAGCATCATATCTTGTAATAGCCCACAATAAAAAACTTACTGAATAAATAATTCATCTTTGAATTATTGAGTGGTTGGGTAGTTTTCAAACTTAATCTTCAGCACTGGGAATTTTTTTCTCAAGTAAAGTCTTATCTTACATACAAGTCCCAAATATACAAACATATAGAAGTGACATTTTATTAATATGTGTTATTTTATTAGGTTCACATTTATGACATTTACTTATTTTAAAGTCAATTATTGAGTTCAGGGAGACTTAGGAAAAATGAACATTTTGAAAATTCCTACAGAGGAGAAAACCTGTCATTTTAACCTCACCTTCCAATTTCTTTTTCTTTCTTTCCTTCTTTTTCATTTCTCTTCTACTTTCTTCTTTCCTTCCTTTTTCCTTTTCTATTCTCTCTCTCCCCTTCTTCCCTCTCTCTTTCTCCATTCCTTCCTTCCTGCCTACCCCCGTCTCACTTTCTTTCTCTCTCTCTCTTCCTCCATTCATTCCCTCCTTCTCCCTCCCTCCCTCCTTCCCTCCTTTCTCCCTTTCCTCCCTCTTTCTCCCTATCCTTTTCCTTCCTTCCTTCCTTCCTTCCTTCCTTCCTTCCTTCCTTCCTTCCTTCCTTCTTTCCCAGTTTAGTTCCATTTGTTTTTCCATTATCCCCCAAGCATGTGGTAGGGTCTATTAATCAGCCACTGTTTGAAAATCTCTGGGGTAGAATGGTCACTTGCAACCTCAGTTTGGCGACTTGTTTTCTAGGTCACACTGTCAGTGTCAGAAGTAGAGTCAGACCTGGTTTTCTGGTCTCATTCCCTCATGGAAATATTTTCTCTTACTATGGTGTTATTCTGCAAAGAGACTAAGCAGCATTATGGTGGTGGTGGGGCGGGGGTGGTTCACCACCTCTTTCTGTCTCATGCAAACAGCTAAGCCACAGGCAAGTAAAGCCTCATGCGCATTTTTTTCCATGCCTTTACATTCTCGATCTCCTCCAAGACCATCTTGCTTGGTATAAACAACAGGAATGAGCGGTTGCCGTCCTCAGATGGTAGCCTAGCTGTGTCAGTGGAGGACGACTCCTAAAACAGACCTTGAACAGACTTTGTGGTTAATGACCAATGACAGGGTCATGATGGCCAGACTTTCTTAATGTTTCTGCTGCTTCCTGAACAGAATCTGGATGTAAATGTCCAGGGGAAGGAGATGTGAAGCTCTTCTTTCCACAGGCTTTAGCTTCAGAGCAGCAACCAAGGCACCTGTGACGGGCTGGTAAATGTGTAACAACTGGCTCCTGAAAGCAAAAGCCCTGATTGGTGGCATTTATCCGTTTCTATGGTGCACATTCTCCCACACGGCCAATTTCAGGCTAACAACAATTTAACACCTGGTTTGCAAGCAGTTTTGTCAAACTGGTACAAGCTGGCTCTAATACATCCCTGGCCCAGAGACACAGGGACAAAGGGTGCCTGGGCCAACTTCTCAGGGATCGTGTTTCATGTGGTGCTTCAGATCAATGCGCCAGCCCATGTGGTGCTTCAGATCAATGCGCCAGCCTCCTGCCTTTCTATCAAACTCTGTTCTAAGATGCTTATGCATCCCAGTATCCTCAACCTTTGTCCCCTGCTGCTCCTCTGGCTCTTAGTCTTAGCTGGTGTGATTGTCATCATTGGGTCAGTTGTATTTACTTAAAGGCTTATGGTGGCAGATGTCTAGATAGTCCTCACAGCTGATGCTTGAATCTGGTTCTGTCTGCAAAGAAGGAAAGAGAGAAATGACTAATTGAGAAGGGAAACCTTGTCTTTACTCAAGAACTATTTAGGAAATGGTGAGAATAAATGAACTAAAGCCTGCCACTTGGATTACCCATGCTTATGTCCTCTGGCTGAGTAACATGGCGGAAGAAAGAAGGAGGGGAAGGATTAATGATGTCTTGTTACTTTGTAAAGATGCTGTCCAAGCTCAGCAATAGAGAGAAAGTTTGACTAAATAGGTGAGTAACACTGCCTTGGGAAAATGTTGCACTTCAGCAGTTTCTTTTCTGGTTTTTAAAATTTTATTTTTATAGAGAAAAGCCGCCACAGAAATCCAGCTGTTTTGGTCATTGCACGATGGAGCCTCAAGTAGAGGCAATGACTCAAAAGGAGACAATTCAGGAAGGAAAGCAAATGATGGCTCACATATAATCAGGCAATAAGTCCTGAAATGCATTCAGCTTTTGCCAGTGCAGGTCGGTTCAGGGTAAAGTCTTCAAGCGAGGAAAAGTATATTTGATTGTTGGCAATAAGGACCCAAGAAACCCCTAATGACACCTGGGTTCCTAAATTTTTGTGCTGACTTTAAAACCGATACACGGCATATATCCATTAAAATTTTGAAAGGATACAAGAGAGAGCTATACTGTAAATCCTGTAAGATAACAATGGACAAATTAGGTCGTAACATTTCCTACATGGCCTCCACTTTGGAAATGAAGAAACAGACAGATGATTATTTTTATTATCTTTTTTTCATTTCATTGTTCTCATTTCCAGATGCTATCAGCAAAATCATAAAATACTAAGGTCTCAGTGTTGTGAAGGAAAAGGGAGAGGAAAAGGAATGAAAAGGGAAATAAATGATTATTTATTGAGTAACTCCTACGTTCCAGGAACTGTATGAGGCCACTTTACAAATTAAATCCTCACACTTCTGTGAAGGAGATGTGGAACACTGTACTATCTGTTCAAAATATTTATTGGTTCCCCTCCTCCCCCCATGCTGGTCTCTGCAAGGGCCATCCAGGACCTTTCCAAGGGAAGGGTCTTAGTAATTGGTTCTCTCATTGAAGTCAGGCTTGATCCTATGACTTGCTTTGACCAATGGAACTTGAGCGTAAATGATGGGTGCCTTCTCTCTACAAAAGCTTTGCAAGGCACTGGTGTTTCTACCCTCACTTTTTTCCACCTGCTCTAAGAATAACAGGTCTCAGATAAGGGCTCTCTCTCAGCCTAGATCCCAGAATGAAGGAGACCTGGGGAGCAGAGCCATAGCTGATCTGTAGCCAACATGAGCATGAATGAGAACTAAACCTTTGCTGCTATAAGTCCCTTGGATTTGTGGGTTTGTTATGGTAGCAAAATGTACTAAAACATAGCAAAACATTGACCAATACAAAAATTGGTACAGAAATACAGAAAAGGGGTGCTCTGTGACAATAAAAGCAACAATGGAATCTAAAATATGTGGCAATGCTAAAACCCTTGGTAAAACTTTTTTATGCCTACAACAGCTTGTGTTGCTAGAGGTCATCAAGAGGATGTGACCACGGGTGACCCGGGAGCTGGTTCCTGGCAATTGGGGGCTCCTCACCCCCTCCCCATCCTTGGAATGTTCATTATTCTCACCATGCCCATGGTGGGAGCCCTTTCAAGAACATGGTTGGAGAGAATAAGTCCTTGTTGAGACTAACTGGGTGATACATGTGAGTGAACTCAGGTGAGGCCTGTATATAAACTCTATTCAAAAAGAAATTTTAATGTTTATTCATTTTTGAGAGACAGAGCACAAATGGGGAGGGGCAGAGAGAGGGAGACACAGAATCTGAAGCAGGCTCCAGGATCCGAGCTGTCAGCACAGAGCTGGATGTGGGACTTGAACCCACAAACCATGAGATCATGACCTGAGCTGAAGTCGGACACTTAACTGACTGAGCCACCTATGTGCCCCCCTATATAAACTTGAAGATTGTGACAGCAGAGCATAATTCTACTTCTCTTCCAGTTGCCCAGGACAAGCCTTGTAAGTAAGTTCTTTTGCTCCTTAAACCTGCCACTTACCCATCTGAAGCAGCCTGCTTGTTTCCTTGCATGCTCTGTATATGGGAGCCACTTTGCAAACCAACAGCTTCGAAAGTAGATAATGAATCTAATGGACTCATGGCTTTAGGAGAAACTGGGAAAATAGAATGTGAGTTGGCTGCTATTGGAAATGTGCCGAAGCAATGAAGTCACCTCAGAAAAGAACTGGCCAATCTGCAAGCAGAATTGAAAGGGAATATAGAATCTAGAAATTCTGGGATGCTCATGGTTGAAAGATGTGTTCGGTTCTCATTTATAACCCATTTATAAAGTTGAGATATGCTTTGGCATGTCTCAAAAAGACTTATAGGTGCCACTTACATGTGTTGCCAATCAAAGAAATAAATAGCTATGTTTTTGAGAAAGTCTTATTGCCAAAAAAAAGATACCAACATGGATTAAAGAGACTGAGACTGCTGAAGACTTAAGTGGCCTTAGGACACTTAATCTTCTACAAGAAGAAATAGGTCCTCGGTCCATAAGAGGGGCATATTCTCCAGTGCCATCTTCAGAGGTGGACAAGAAGGGCAATCAAAAAGGGGGGATTTTCAAGAGAGCATAGTCATAAAGAACAATGGATTCCCAATCTTAGGTTAAAGGGATTTTTATTTTTTATTAAAATTTTTTTTTTAAATACTTATTTATTTTTGAGAGAGAGACAGAGACAGAGCATGAATGGGGGGTGGGGGCAGAGAGAGAGGGAGACACAGAATCTGAAGCAGGCTCCAGGCTCCGAGCTTCAGCACAGAGCCCGACGTAGGGTTCAAACTCATGAACCAGGAGATCAAGTCGGACACTTAACTGACTGAGCCACCCAGGTGCCCCGAGGTTAAAGGGATTTTTAAACATCTGACCCGTAGGGTTTCAGAATTTTTTGGACCAGTAACTGATGTGTGTCTATCCTTTCTCTTTCCACATGGAAGTATTTGTTTGGTTATCTGGTCCCTCTTGACCCATTCATTATATGCTGTGTGTGTGTGTGTGTGTGTTTGTGTGTGTGTGTGTGTGTGTGGTGGTGCAGATAACTTGTCTCTAGTTTATAGCTCTCCACATCAAGAGGAGCCACAGATAGACTGGGTGCAGAAGCGTTTCGAAAGATATTTTGGGTCTAAAGCCATGATGAAATAAGCCTTTGGGAGATATTTCCCCTTGGGGTATGGAGGAGTGTATTTTTCATGCAAAAAGGAGAAAAGTGAACTTTTGTGATCAAGAGAGCAGATCATGATCATGGTCTCTGCTGTTCTCCTTTCAGACCATTGTATCAGAGCCCTTTCTTTGTACTCTTCTATCCATTTACATCAGGCTTGGCCACATAACTTTGCACTGGCCGATGGAACATGACTGGAAGTGGGGTATGCTACTCGGTAGCAGAAGCGTCTAGAACCATTGCCAGCACTGTGCTTTTCTTTATGCCAGATAACAACATGTCCCTATTAGGGGTCTGGAACTCAGAAGGAGGAAATGTGGAGAAATGCCACAGCCAGCCCACAGCCAAAATGTACCATAGGTAATAAACCTTTATTGACGTAAGCCATGGAGATTTAGGGGTTGTTTATTTCCACAATATGACCTAATGAAAGCTGACAGGCAAAGAAAATGAGACTCATATATGTGACGGTTTTAATGGCCAAGAGCAACGTAAGAAAGCATTGCCATAACTTTGGCGTTCATTCCATTTGTTTCGTATTTAACATCTTGAGAGCCATGCATACTGTTCTATCTCAACAGTCTCCATTTGTATGAATATTAGAAAAGCCAAACAGGTTTTCACTTATTTGCATTTTAATTTGGGGAACTTGCTTTCTTTGTGGACCATCCACGTCAACTCCCCATTTTCTATAACTTGTCTTTTTTAAGTGAATTGTAAGAGTTTTAAAAAACTTATCAAAGACATCTTTTCTTAACTGTAGACATTGCAAATACCTTTTCCCAGTTTGTTTCTAAATATTGTATCTGATGATATACAGAAATTTCAACATTTCACGTAGCCAAAATGCATGTACCCAGTAGTCCCAGTACGTATTTATTTAATGAATCAATGAATCAATAAATAGCTTATTTCTTTGCTTTTATGTATTTAAAATGCTCCCTCATGTTGAGGTGAGAAACTATTCACCTAAATTTTTCTCTCATTTTATGTAATGTTTTGCTTCAATCTCTCTCTCTTCTTTTTTAATGTTTATTTATTTTTGTGAGAGACAGAGTGTGAGCGGGGGAGGGGCAGAGAGAGAGGGAGACACAGAATCCAAAGCAGGCTCCAGGCTCTGAGCCGTCAGCACAGAGCCAGAAGCAGGGCTTGAACCCACAAATCGGGAGATCATGACCTGAGCTGAAGTCAGATGCTTAACCGACTGAGGCACCCAGTTTTGCTTCAGTCTCTTGATCAGGGGTTCCAGCTCCAGTTGTATGTTGGCATGAATAGTATTTTGGCGGGGGGAGGGGGGGTGGCTCAGTTGGTTAAGTGTTTGACTTCGGCTCAGGTCATGGTCTTGCGTTTTGCGGGTTTGAGTCCCGAGTGGGGCTCTGGGCTGACGGCTCAGAACCTGGAGCCTGCCTCAGATTCCACGTCTCCCTCTTTCTCTGCTCCTCCCCTGCTTGTGCTCTGTCTCTCAAAAATAAATAAACATTAAGAAAATTTTTAAAATATTTGGGGAATTAAAAATATTTTTTTTGTTTACATTTATTTTTGAGAGGGGGAAGGGGCGGAGAGAGAGGGGGCAGAGGATGTGAAGTGGGCTCTGTGCTGACAGCAGAGAGCCCGATACGGGGCTTGAACTTGCGAACCATGAGAGGAAAACCTAAGTCAAAGTCAGATGCTTAACTGACTGAGCCAGCCAGGTATCCCTGGGGAACCTTTTATTTTTTTATTTTTTTAATTTTTTTCAACGTTTTTTATTTATTTTTGGGACAGAGAGAGACAGAGCATGAACGGGGGAGGGGCAGAGAGAGAGGAAGACACAGAATTGGAAACAGGCTCCAGGCCCTGAGCCATCAGCCCAGAGCCTGATGCGGGGCTCGAACTCACGGACCGTGAGATCCTGACCTGGCTGAAGTCGGACGCTTAACCGACTGCGCCACCCAGGCACCCCTTTGGGGAACCTTTTAAAAGCACAACTTTCATACTCTCAGAGGGTATGACTTAAGATTCTGTTTTCACACAGCCTCCCTTTCTTTTTCCCCAGGGTGTTCTGATACAGTTAGTCTGCTGTTTGGAGAGCTCTATTAAACTCATTTTAGTTTTGATATAGTCCAATTTACCTACTTTTTTTTGTTATTGCTTGTGCCTGTGGTGTATTATCACAGAAACTTTAGCCGAAATGAAGATTAGGAAAATTTACTTTAATTTTTTCTTCTAAAGGTTCTACAGTTTTATCTCTTATATTTAGGTCTATGATCCTTTTTTCAGTTGATTGGTGTGAGCTAAGAGTCCAAGTTCATTCTTCTGCATATGGATATTCAATGATCCCGACATTATTTTTGGAAAATACCATTCCCCCTGCCCTTGGATTGTCTTGGCATGCTTGTCAAAAAGCAGTTGACTATAAATGTGAGGGGTTATTTCTAGAATCTCAATTCTATTCCATTGATCTGTGTACCTATACTTATGCCAATATCACATAGCTTGATTGGCGTAGTAAACTGTATAATTGGGAAGTGTGGATTCTTCACCTTTGTTCTTTTTTAAGATTATTTTGGCTCTTCTGGGTCCATATGGATTTCCTTATGAATTTTAGCATTTGATGCAAAAACCACCCTTTAACATCTTCTCCTACCACCCCCATCACAGTGTTCTCTTTTTCCACAGCCACAGGTACTACCTGACAGGTTTTTATTAACATAAATTGTTTCTGGAGCAGATGGTGAGATTTTCGGTGTAATTAGAATAGCTTTGAATTCTATAGTGTTATGGAAAACCTAAAGACGTAATCTCTTTGGGGGCACCTGAGTGGCTCAGTTGGTTGAGTGTCTGACGGGCTCAGGTCATGATCATGTGGTTCATGAGTTCAAGCCCCACATCGGGCTGACTGCTGTCAGCACAGAGCCCACTTCGGGTCTTCTGCCCTCCTGTCTCTCTGCCCCTTCCCTGCATACACACTCTCTTTCTCAAAAATGAATAAACATTAAAAAAAAGACTTAATTTCTCAGATCTCAATTCTCCCTATGCAACGAAGACGTGGGAACAGATCAGTAAACCCAGATGCCTGTGTGTGACTTGACTAGTCAGAGCTTTACCACTTGTCCTGTTTACTCAATTCAGCAATGATTACTGGCTATGCTCTTTCCCTCTTTTTTCCCCACTTTCCTTCTCCCTGCATGTGTGCCAAAGTCTCCCAGATGAGCTGTTTTCTCAGGTTCCTTAGGCTTTTTGAGGACCGTGATTCAATGAAGAGGTCAGCGTTCCGAGCAAACCCCCTTTCTCAAGAATTGAAAGTCATTTCCAACTACTGGGTCTACTCAGTTTGTTCTAGTGTTATGTTGCTTATAGGTCTGCTGTGTTTGCTTCTATGGAAATGTTCACTAAGTCTTGTGTTTGTGCCTCACGGACTTTAGTTTCCTCATGCATCATGAGGAGAGCAAGTGTTAAGGGATAATATTTTATTTTCCCAACATTGCATGCTAGTTTGCATTATTAATACTAGGTTGGCTCTGAATCGCCATAGCAGAGTTAAATGTAAATGGAATTTACCAGCTCTGAGAAGGGAAGGGAAGTAGGCTCTAAGCATACCTTTTTAGTCTGTTGGTGGGTAAAAGGGCTCTGTACTCCAGAGCCTGGCCTCTAACCACCCTGTAGAATTCCTCTAGCTGTGGACCTCTTGTCTAATTTTTACTTCTCCATCTGTGAGAGCAGAGTGGTAGCAGTGCCTGGTATCTAAGAGGAGCTTAATAAATATTCATTGGATGAATAAATGGATAATTAATTCTGTGATTGAATCTTTCATTACGCCAAGTATCAAGCCATGCACATTTTACTTAATTCTCACTATAACTGTGTAAATTCTTAATCCATTGACTGACATTAATACTTGTCATCTGGACAACACTACCACATTCCTTATTTTCTTTGAATCTCATACTATCCTGTGATAGACACAATTGGTTTTATCCCTATTTTACAGATACAGGATATAGAGACACAGAAGATGTTTAATGCTTTAAATCAGTATTTCTCCAGTTTAAATGATGCACAAACCATCCGAGATTCTTATTAAAAGAGAGATTCCCTTGGGGCGCCTGGGTGGCTCAGTGGGTTAGGCAACCGACTTCGGCTCAGGTCATGATCTCGTGGTTTGTGGGTTCGAGCCCCGCCTCGGGTTCTGTGCTGACAGCTCGGAGCCTGGAGCCTGCTTCGGATTCTGTGTCTCCCCCTCTCTTTACCCCTCCCCTGCTCATGCTCTGTGTCTCTCTGTCTCTCAAAAATAAATAAACATTAAAAAAAAAGAGAGAGAGAGATTCTGATTCTGTAGAAGATCTGGGTGGGCCCGAGAGTAGTAGTTCTCATGAGTTTACAGGTGATGCTGTTGCTGTGCTTCTCGCAAGACTTTAAATAGATTTTTTCTTTGCTTTTGTGAAGATGAAGGGTTAAAAAAATAAACAAGGCAAACAAACATTATCCCCTCCTCCACCCCCTCTCCCCAAATAGACCCTAAGGAGTAAGAAACCTAAAAGCAAAGTATATTCACCAACACCATGCAAATGAAACCCTAAAGATAAAGGTTGATAAATCAGCCATTCTTTGAGACTACAGTATACTAGAGCCCAGAAGATCCTGCGACTAATAAAGCTGGAGGATTCTCATTCTTCTCATTTTAACACTTGCTGCAAAGCTATTTTTAAAATCTAAAACCAAAGCTACAAATAGGAGTGAGAAGACCCCTGTGATTGTCTCTAGAAAAGGTCGATTTTGACCAATATAAGGCATATTAGTTCCATAATATGCCTTGATATTTCCTTACAAAAAGGAACTTGAAAGTTCTGTAAAGAGTGAAAATTGTTCACTTATTACACATGGAAACAGAAAACTAATGACATTCTTAGGAAATCTTGATCATTTTCACCAGCTAAGAAAGTAAGCGTGTCCCAAAGCATGAAGATAAAGGTTTGCTATTTATGGCTGTGCTCTTGATCAGTTACTGGGGCTTGATCAGTTCCATGTGGGACTCAGCAGACATTCATCATTACTACTGCTACCTCTCATACCCAGGGTTCCTCATCTGGCCAGACCAGATAATTTCCTATCTATGTGCTAAAGACCTCACCATTTTCCATGGCCTTTGCTCTTGAAACATGTAGATGCTTTGGAAAGTTAAGAGCAGAAGGCAATAAGGAGATGAGAGGAGCTGATATCCCAGCCCTGGGCTGGTGGAGTGTAGCAGAAAGCAGAACACTAAGTGATGGCCATTGAACTATTGGGCTTTGCTTACTGTGCAAAGATTTTAAAGCTGAAGGTCGTTGGTGTCCTTTTTGCCTCATGTTTTATGGCTAGTAGGCACCAATGTTCCAGATCATAGGTATGTCCCTCAGTTAAGTAAAATGGGGGACACTTTAAAGGTAACAGGATTGAAAGATATGGAAGAATTATTGGCTCAGAGAATTCCCCTGAGTCCTGAATTCCATCACATGACTAATAGAATATAGGGAATCATCAAAAGGTGCTGCCCATTTGCCAGAATGTTGGCGAATTTTCGCATGGTAAAGTGTAGCCAAGACCACACTGAGTAGTGTCTGATTAACTTGTGAGATGTTGCATCAAAAATAAAGTATGTTTGAGGATTAATGGATGGGGTTTCTGACAGAAGCTTTCTAATGTTGGGAAAGATGAGAACGGAGGGGCTAGAGGTACATGTAGCATGGGGTGCACTTGGAGGCAGTTTTCAACTCCACTTGAAAACCCTAAGGCAAACTTGCACCAGCAGAGATACTTGAGATGGGGGGTGGGGTTGGTGCTTACTCTCAGTGAGCTCCGCTGAGTTCTCTCGAACACTTGGCTCAGCTGGGTTTCTCTGGGAATTGGACACCACAAGAATGGCTAAATTTCCCACCACTATACGGTCCACTAATTTTCAACAACGCAGGAAAGAATATCCAATGGGAACAAGACACTGTCTTCAACAAATGGTGTTGGGAAAACTGGATGGCGACAGGCCAGAAGAATGAAACTGGACCACTGCTTACACCGTGCGTGAACGTGAATTCAAAATGGACGAGAGACCTAAATGTAAGATAGGAAACCGCCAACGTCCTGGAGAAGAACACAGGCAGTAAGCTCTCGGACCTCGGCTGCAGCAACTTCTTGCTAGATACATTGTCGAAGCCAAGGGAAACAAAAGCAAACATGAACTATTGGGACCTCATCAAGATAAAGAGCTTCTGCCCAACAAAGGAAACATCAACAAAACTAAAAGGCAGCCTATGGAAAGGGAGAAGATATTTGCAAATGACACATCTGATAAAGGGTTACATTCTGTAAAGAACTTATCAAACTTAACACCTCAAAAACAAATAACTCAGTTAAGAAATGGGCAGAAGACGTAAATAGACACTTTTTCAAAGAAGACATCCAGATGCCTAACAGACACATGAAAAAATGCTCAACATCACTCATCATCAGGGAAATACAAATCAAAACCACGATGATACCACCTCACACCTGTCGGAATGGCTAAAATTAACAATACAAGAAACAACAAGCAGCGAGGATGCAGAGAAAAGGGAACCCTCTTGTGCTGTTGGTGGTAATGCAAACCAGCGCAGCCACACTGGAGAATGGTATGGAGGTTCCTCAAGAAACTATAAATAGAACTACCCTACAATCCAGCAATTGCATTGTTATGTATTTACCCCAAGGATACAAAAATACAGATTCAAAGGGGGTACATGCATCCCAGTGTTTATAACAGCATTATCAACAATAGCCAAACTATGGATAGAGCCCAAATGTCCATCAATAGATAAATGGATAGGGGTGCCTGGGTGGCTCAGTCGGTTGAGCGACTGACTTCGGCTCAGGTCATGATCTCACGGTTTGTGAGTTCGAGCCCCGCGTCGGTCTCTGTGCTGACAGCTCAGAGCCTGGAGCCTGCTTCTGATTCTGTGTCTCCCTCTCTCTCTCTGCCCCTCCCCCACTCATGCTATGTCTCTCCTGTCTCAGAAATAAATAAACATAAAAAAAATTTTTTTAAATAGATAAATAAATAGAGAAGATGTGGTCTCCCTCTCTCTCTCTCTCTCTCTCTCTCTCTCTCTATATATATATATATATATATATGACTATATATACATACATATATATGACTATTACTCAGCCATCAAAAAGAATGAAGTCTTACCATTTGCAATGACCTGGTTGGAGCTAGAATGTATTATGCTAAGCAAAATATGTCAGAGAAAGGCAAATACCACATGATTTCACTCACATGTGGCATTTAAGAAACAAAACAGATGAACATATGGGAAGGGACAGGGGGAAAAGAGAAGAGAGGGAAATAAACCACAAGAAGACTCTTAATGATAGAGAGCAAACTATGGGTTGACAGAGGGAGGTGGGTAGGAGACGGGCTAGGTGGGTGATTGGTATTAAGGAGGGCACTTTTTGGGATGAGCACTGGGTGTTGCATGTAAGTGATGCATCACTAAATTCTGCCCCTGAAACCAGTATTGCACTGTATGTCAACTAGCTAAAACTTAAATGAAGAAATAGCTAATTGTCAGAGAGGCCATTGTCCAAGTTAGAGAAGGACCACACTGATCTTTGGATTGCAATGATAAACAAGGAGGGGGAACCCTTCTGCACAAAGATGAAGCAAAATGTCCCTTGGCTGCCTCTTTTGGATGCTAGTTCCCTTCTTCCCAAAGAAAACCAGACTTCTCAACTGCCAAAGCAAAATTACATTTGAGTAGCCAGGTGGAGATGTCAAAGGGGCAGTTGACCTTAGAGAGATCAGGGCTGGAGTCAGCAGTACATGGGTGGTAACTGAGACCATGCTGTGGATGAAGTCACTTGGAGAGAGATTAGACTCTGCAAAGGGAGGGCTCAGAACTGACCCCAGAGGAACTCTGGCATTGAGAAGTGTCACTCTGAGGATGGGATAAAGACAGAACTACAAAGCGCTGTGAGGATAGGCTCCAGGGCGGGAGGAGAGAATCAGGATTGTGGAATGTTTTGGATGCCCACACATGAGTGTTTTAAGAAAAGAGTGGTCATTCGCGTTAAATGCCACCGGGAAGTCAAATCAGAAGGAACTGAAAAATATTCTTTGTATTTCATAGCATCTATGGATATGTCAAATAAAGAATTGGGTCATCTGAAGAGACAGTGTGTGTGTGTGTGTGTGTGTGTGTGTGTGTGTGTGTGTGTGAAAGATGGTAGCAAGGAGTGGGGAGGATGGTTGGAGTAGTTAGAGTTCTCCAGAGAAAGGAGCCAGGAGTGCGTGTGTATGGGGAGAGGCAGAGAGAGACAAAGATAGGGAGACAGAAGTCCAAAATCTATTGGGCATGCTGGCAGATTAGAGACGTAGGGAAGAGTTGATGTTTCAGGAGGTACAGGAGTCAAGGAGAAAGAAAGTCGATGAATTTTCCATTCTCTGAGCACTTAGCTCCCCAGGTCTCCTCCTCAATCCTACGGAGGCACCAGCATTTAGGGATTGTAGAGGGCTCTCTTGGCGGTGTGGTTTGGACAAAGTTGTAACCCTTGGTTCTGCAACTGCCAAGTTACAAGTTAATTCCTGTGGAGGAAAGTTTCAGAATTGTCTTTTTTTTTCAGATGGAAAACAATACAGGTTTTTAAAGGACAGATAAAGGTTGATGGGGGCCAATTTTCTTTTCTTTTCCTATTGAGTCTTGTGATATTTTGACAGAAGTAGGAAGGAAAAAAAGATTGAAGGAAGGCTGTTGACATTCCCTTCTGTTTCTGTAAAATTCACTGATCTCAATGCTATAGTGCCATGGTGACCGGTCAGCGTTCCTTGCAGGACTCACCATACAATATGTCCACTTCGTCTTGGAACAGAGCTTCCTACTCACAGGAGAGACTATATCATGATTGGCATAGAAACATCATATTAAAGTTGCATATTTTTTTCATTCTGCAAGTATCTTAAACCTCAGAAGAAATATAAATGATATACATATACATGTACAGTTTTCTTCCTGTTTCTTTTTTCTTTTAGTGTTTATTTTTAAGACAGAGAGAGACAGAGCATGAGCAGGGGAGGGGCAGAGAGAGAGGCAGACACAGAATCCACAGCAGGCTCCAGGCTCTGAGCTGTCAGCACAGAGTCTGACGTGGGGCTCGAACTCACAAACTGTGAGATCATGACCTGAGCCGAAGTCGGATGTTTAACCGACTGAGCCACCCAGGCTCCCCTTTCTTACTATTTCTAAGCAAACATCAATGTATTAGTGCCTAAATTGTTTTATAATTGACTAATTTATTATGCTTTTGACGGTGAAAATCTTAATTGTGGCCTACTAGATACAGACCAAAATGGGAAAGCAACTGTTTTTCTGTCTGAGTCTCAGTTTGTCCATTTGTAAAAGGAGGAAGGCACTATGTTCACTTCTTCAAGGGCCAGGCCGCACAGGAAAGCGATAAAGTGTGGGAATTGTTTTCAGGGAAGGCACCAGGCTCTTATACTCATGCTATGGTTTGAATGTTTGTTTGCCTCTGAAATTCATATGTTGAAACCTAACCCCTAAGTGATGGTTAATACCAAAGGTGAGGCTTTGGGGAGGTGAATAGGTCAGGTCATGAGGGTGGAGCCCTCCCAAATGGCATTAGTGACCTCTTAAAACCCCCTTGCCCCTTCCACCAGGTGACGTACAGTGAGAAGATGGCTGCCTATTGGGTAGGTTCTCACCAGACATCAAATGTGTTGGTGCCTTGTTCTTAGAATTTCCAGCCTCCCAGGACTGTAAGGAACAAATTCCCATTGTTTAGAAGCCACCAGTCCGTGCTATTTTATTACAGCAGCCTTAATGGATTAAAACACCTTGCGAGTGACAGTGGTCAGCAGAGAGAGCTTTCAAGTGTTTGGCAAATCTGGGAGCCACAGTTGTGCCCGGGGCGGAGTGGCGACTCTGTGTGGTATGACATGGACCCTGGGTCCAGAGTTCCCACAGTGAGGGGTTCTGGAGGAGGGCAGGATGACGAGCGAGAGTGACCCTGCACGTGGGTCATGGAGCCTAGCCTCTGTCCGGGGCAGCTAGCTGTGGTGCCCAGTAAGGAGGAAAAGGAGGAGGCTGGGCCTGCCCTCCCGACTCTGTTCCCCACTTTGCACTTCGAAAACAGAAAGCTTATTTTCAGAATTTCTCAGCATCTTTTCTTAAACCGTTGGCTGCAGTACATTTTTGTTTGCATTTGAGGGCTGTGCACTGCTGTTTTCTTGTGTTCATTCCTCTGCTAAAATAATTATGTCTTTCACAATATTTACTTAAGTAAACACTCATCAGAGTTATCATTAAAACGTGGATAGAACAAACAAGAGGAACAAGAAACCCTTGGGATAATTTCGAGGCTGGGTGCTGAGCCCCTTGTCAATGGAATGTTGATGGGTGTGCCTGATGTTGCCGGGGTCTTCTTAGATTGAGGCCCCATCCAGAGGGACACACATGTGCTCATTTCCTTCTCCCTTCTCTGGTTTCCCCCATGCACCGTGGTGCACTGCACCGGAGAAGTGGATTTCTTGGCCCATGGTGTGCCCGAGTCTCTGCACCGTGACCTCCGCAAACGTACCTTCTCTTGTGCTTTCGTTTAAACAGCTCCAATCTTAATATAGCCAGCAGAAATGCTTCAAAGTGTGTGATATGGAGGCAGAACTATCCCCTAATTTTGAATTCTGGAGCAGGTGCTTTAGTTTTCAGGCGGGCATGGTTCTAGCACTCAGCTGGAGGTGCAGAGGGAGTTGGAACCAAACCATATCTTTAGGTCTCGCGGGCCTTTGTGGGCTCATCTCTCATTACAGTTTTGTGGTTATTTCACTACTTGTGTGTCTCCCCCAAAGCACCTGAGGTCTTGCATGCAGAGACCCAGGCATGTGCATATCTGACACTTTAGTATCAATTTATCCAAACATATGTGGCACTTGTAGGCTGACCACTACAAAACCCACTTTTTATTCCATTCACTTCCTCTTTCTCTCTCTTTTTTTCAATTTCATTGATTTTTGCTGCTTATTATTTTCTTCCTTCTGTTTGCTTTGGGTTTATTTTTTTCTCTTTTTTTCTAGGTTTTTTAGGTGGAACTTCACTGACTTGAAACTTTCCTCTTTTTTTTTTAAATGCATTTAAGAACTATGATTTTCCTTCTTAGCACTGCTATGGCTACGTCGCACAAATTTTCATACGCTGTATTTTCACTTCCATTCAGTTCAATGTATTTTTAAAAAATTTTTTAACCTTTATTTATTTTTGAGAGAGAGAGAGAGAGAGAGAGAGAGTACGAGAGGGGCAGGAACAGAGAGAGAGGGAGACACAAAATCTGAAGCAGGCTGCAGGCTCCCAGCTGTCAGCACAAAGCCTGACGCGGGGCTCGAACTCACGAACCGTGAGATCATGACCTGAGCTGAAGTCAGACGCTTAACCGACTGAGCCACCGAGGTGCCCCAGTTCAATGTATTTTTTTTTTAATTTCCCTTTGACCCATGGAGTCTTTAGAAATATGTTGTGTAATTTCCAAAGTATCTAGCGATTTTCCTGTTTTCATTCAAATACTGACTTCTGATTTAAAAAAAAAATTAATGTTTATTTATTTTTAAGGGGCAGGCAGAGAAAGAGAGAGAGAGGGAGACACAGAATCTGAAACAGGCTCCAGGCTCTGAGCTGTCAGCGCAGAGTCCACCACAGGGCTTGAACTCACGGACCGCGAGATCATGACCTGAGCCGAAGTCCAACGCGTAACCAACTGAGCCATCCCGTGACTTCTGATTTAATTCCACTGTGGTTGGAGAACACACTCCGTGTGATTTCCATTCTTTTACATTTGCTTTTGGTTTGTTTTGTGGCCCAGGATACGGTCTATCTTGCTATGCGTTTTGTGGGCACTTGAAAATAATGTACATTCTGTGATTGTGTGGTAGTGTGTTCTGTAAACGTTGACTGGATCGTGTTGGTTGATGGTGTTGTTGACTTCCTTGTCCTTGTGACATTTTTGTTGAGGTGTTCTACCAACTGATGCAAAAGGTGTGTTGATGTCTCCAACCGTAATGCTGGAATCAATGCTTACATAATATTCTTTTCCCATACTTTTACTTTCAACATGCCTGTATCATGATATCTGAAGTGATCTTTTTGCAGACAGCATAGAGTTGGTCATATATTGTTTAAAGTTTATTTATTTATTTTGAGTGCACACAAGTAGGGGAGGGGCAGAGAGAGAAAGAGAGAGAATCCCAAGCAGGTTCTATGCTGTCAGCACAGAGCCCAATGTGGGGCTCGAACTCACAAACCATAAGATCATGACCTGAGCTGAAATCAAGAGTTGGACACTTGACCGACTGAGCCACCCATGTGCCCCAGAGTTGGTCATATTTTTTAATTCATTCTCCCTATCATTAAATGGGAGATAGATAAATAATGACATGAAAATGTTCAGAATACACTATTATATTAGAACAGCAAATGAAGAACTATGTTTAGAATGATTCCATTCAAAATATTTGAAATGGTGCATACAGGTCTTACTTGACCTACAATGGGGTTATGTCCTGATGAACCCAGTGTAAGTTGGAAATACTGTAAGTCAAAAGCATTTAATACACTTAACCTACCAAATAGTACAGCCCTCAGCTCAGCATATCTCAAGTGTGCTCAGAACACAATATGTTAGTCAACAGTTGGGCAAAATCATCTAACAAAAGGCTATTTTATAATAAAGCGTGGCATTTCTGGTAATTTACTGAATGCTGTATTGAAAGTGAAGAGCAGAATGGTTGTGAGGGTGTGGGTTTTTTGCCCTCGTGATCTCATGGCTGGCTGGGAGCTGTGGCTCACTGTTCCTACCCAGCAAAACAAGAGAGGATTGTGCCCTGTATTGCTAGCTTGGGAAAAGATCAAAACTGAAGCTTCAAAGCACAGTTTCTACTGAATGCATATTGCTTTCACACCAATCATACAGTCAAAAACAAATCTTAATTTGAACCATTATCAGTCAGAATGTTAGCTCCGTTTGAATCTAGCTGTATAAACTTCAGCCAATTACTTAATGTATTTATACTTCAGTTGTCTTATCTATGAGATGGGGATAATGATAAAATTTACTTCATGAGGTTTTTGTGAGAAATTAGTGATCAATATTCAGAATACTGTCTGGCACAGAGTCATGGTTCTTGAGATCAAGCTTGAAGTCAGCACTGTTAGCATGGAGTCTGATTGGGAATCTCTCTCTCTCTCTCTCTCTCTCTCTCTCTCCCTCTCTCCCTCTCTCTCCCCCTCTTCTTTGCCCCTCCCCTGCTCTCTCTCTCTCTCTCAAAAATAAATATTAAAAAAGTATAAATATTATATTTACATAATAAAATAGTAATTTATGAAGTAAATATAACATACGTTGCACAAATGACACAGACATGCTTCTATTATTATTGTAATATTTGGGTATTTCTGATTCAAACAACTATAATTATCTTACACCTTTTTAGCTTTTTCTGTATTTTGAATACCAAGAAGTCAGATTATTGGTCCCACTATAAGACTTTAAAAAAAGCTGTGGAAAATAAATTCAAAATGGATGGAAGACCTAAATGTGAGACAGGAAATCATCAAAATCCTACAGGAGAAAACAGGCAGCAACCCCTTTGACCTCGGCCATACCAACTTCTTTCTTGACATGTCTCTGGAGGCAAGGGAAATAAAAGCAAAAATGAACTATTGGGACCTCATCAAGATAAAAAGCTTCTGCACAGCAAAGGAAACAATCAACAAAACTAAAAGGCAACTGATGGAATGGGAGAAGATATTTGCAAATGACATATCAGATAAAGGATTAGAATCAAAAATCTATAAAGAACTTACTAAACTCAATACCCAAAAAACAAATAATCCAGTGAAGAAATGGGCAGAAGACATGAATAGACACTTCTCCAAAGAAGACATCCAGATGGCAAACAGACACATGAAAAGATGCTCAGCATCACTCATCGTCAGGGAAATACAAATCAAAACCACAATGAGATACCACCTCACACTGGGCAGAGTGGCTAAAATTAACAACTCAGGCAACAACAGATGTTGGCAAGGATGTGGAGAAAGAGGATCTCTTTTGCACTGCTGGTGGGAATGCAAACTAGTGCAACCACTCTGGAAAACAGTGTGGAGGTTCCTCAAAACTACCCTATGACCCAGCAATTACACTGCTAGAAATTTATCCAAAGGATACAGGAGTGCTGATTCGAAGGGGCACATGCACCCCAATGTTTATAGCAGCACTATCAACAATAGCCAAATTATGGAAAGAGCTGAAATGCCCATCAACTGACAAATGGATATATATATATACACATATACACACACACACACACACACACATACATACATACATATATATACACACACACACACAATGGAATACTACTTAGTTATGAAAAAGAATGAAATCTTGCCATTTACAACAACGTGGATGAAACTGGAGGGTATTATGCTAAGTGAAATAAGTTAGAGAAAGACAGATATCACATGATTTCACTTATATGTGGAATTTGAGAAACTTAACAGATAATCATAGGGGAAGGGAAGGAAAACGAAGATAAAAACTGAGAGGGAGGCAAACCATAAGAGACTCAAATACAGAGAACAAATTGAGGGTTGATGGGGATGGGCAAAATAGGTGATGGCCATTAAGGAGGGCAATCTTTGGGATGAGCAGTGGGTCTTATATGTAAGTGGTGAATGACTGGATTCTACTTTCAAAGTCAAGACCACACTATATTGTATGTTAACTAACGAGAATAAAAATGAAAAGAAAAAAAGAGCTGTGGACTTTATTGCCAAACTTCTTTCCAGAAGTCTCTATCAAGTTATACTGCCTCCAGAAAAAGTATGAGCATCCTGAATTTGCTGCATCCTCTGAGAGCCTTGAACATCTTTTTAAATCTTTTACTAATTACTAGGTGAAAACTGGTAACTTGTTATTATTCACATTTCTTTGCTTCTTTTGAGGCCCCAGCTTGTTAGTTCACAGGTTGTATTTTCTCTTTGGTAAATCTCTTGCTGATGGCCATTTATCTTAATGTTTTTCTTATTGATCGGCATACTCAATAGAGACTATTTAATAAGGGCACTTACCCTTGTCACATTTCCTGAGAAAATTATTTTCAGTCTCCTGTTTGTCTTTGTATTTTAGTTGCTTTTTATGTGCAGAAGTTAGAATTTTTTTTGGAGTCAAATCCTTCAATATTTTCTTTTGTTTGTTTCTTGTGTTACTGCTAGGTTTAGAAAATGATCTTTTTTTTAAAAAGCTTTGAAAAATATGTCACTTTTCTTCTAGTTTTTTCATTGATTTTTTTTCAAGAAAAATATTTCACTCTTTAATCTATCTGAAGTTTATCTTGATGAATTGAGAGGGATGGAGAACAAGTCTTTTAAATGAACAACAAAAAATAAAAAACCTAATGAGAGCATGATGTTAAATGAATGAGAAGTGTCTTCCTTGGACACTGCCCGGATCTTCCTTGGACTGCTATTTTTATATCATTCTAGATTCACTGGCCCAAGTTCAGAGGAAAATGCCTGGAATTACAAGAGGAATGCAGTTTATGTATTATGGGAAATGGTTTGGAGACCCTAAAATCGAACGACGGTTGTTTAAAAATGTTTAGATGCTTGCCCACCATGTTGTTTAGTTGTCAAGAACCCAAGCTCTAAGGACACAGGGACCTGGATTCGTGTCCCAGCTTTGCCACTTATGGGATATATTCTTTAGAGATAGGTACAGTTCCATGTTCGGCCTCAGTCTTTCATCTATTAAATGGGCATGATAATAGATCTTCCTCACAGCGATGAGCATCATGAAAGTTACATGAGAAAATGCAAGCAGGCATCTTGTAAGATGCTTGCCTCAGAGAAGGCGCTCAATAGATCCTGGTTGTCAGTATCACTAATTCTGGTTTTCATTCTGTTTCGTCCCAACCCAAAGAAGAGAATGAGGATGAAGAATGGCCAATTTTGGCCTAAATGAGGCAGGATTTTATGAGATTCTGGGTTGTTTCAGAGGACAGTGGTTCTTTCATCAGGGGGCGTTCTCAGGCCATGGTTGGGATAGCGCTGAAGCTTTCTGTGAATGGCGAGACCAGGGGTTTTCCTCAGACCGCCATGCTACCATTCTGTGAGGCTGTCTTCACCTGGGACCCCGTGGAGGGGACGTAGGTGGTAGACTTGCTTCTTCCTGCGCCTTCATTCCCCTGGCATGTTAGCTCAGGGATACAAATGAAACTGAGCCTTAGACCAGCCAGTGCAGAGTATTGAATGCTAATTAGCTTGTCAACACCGCAGGTGTTTTTGAAGAGAGGAAGGGGCATGATGCAACCTATACTTTGGGAGGAGGATGCAGAGTAGATTGCTTGGGAGACGGATTTGAGGCAGAGAGACACAAAGGAGGTTGTTCCATCGGTACAGGTGGGAAGCCGTGGAGACTGAGGGAAGAGGGCAGAGGTAGGGCCTTGGGTTGGGTACAAGATATAATGAAGAGGAGACCTGATAGGGTTTGCCCACGTGTGTGTGTGTGTGTGTGTGTGTGTGTGTGTGTGTGTGTCTAAGAAAGATAAACAAAACCAGATTATAAAGTGGTGAAAATGGATTTTATTCAGGAACTGCAGACAGTAGGGGAAAGAGCTGAGCTCCATGCTGGTTTATACAGAGGTGACTGTGTTTTAAAAGAAAAATGAGGGACCAGCGAGGGGAGGGGGGGGGTGAGCAGCGCTCAAACAGGGCCATGGAAGTACAAAACAATTACAAAAAGCTGGTAGGAGGGTGGGTCAGTGTAAGTGTGATCAGACCAGCTATGTCTGCTAGCTAACTGATCTGTCCTCCCACAGAGACTGGGACACAGAGGCCCTACTTTTCCTGATGATTGCATTTCAAAGGAATGACCTTCAAGTCCTTGAGAAAGACAATCTTGGGTTGTAGGAGACACATACATATATATCTGGAGTGGGTAGAGGAAGAATTTACAATCATAAGCTTTATTTTTTAGTAAATACTCTAAGATAGGGAGGGTGTCAGGGGCCTATGGTCAGGTGCTGGCTAGAACAAAACATGAATTTTTCTGACAACCTTGAGCTTTTTTAGACAGGAACTCAAAGCGTGGTGGGGGGGGGGGGGGCTCAGCCATCACCACGGCAATGTGGCCTTGGGCTGGAGGAAGCCATGCTAAGGCTGTCAAGCCTCTGGGTGCGGTGGTTTGGAGGGAGCTGCTGCGTGACAAGAGTTCTTGTGTGGTTTTCCACACAAGGGTGTCGAGGAATCCTCTGCCTCTGCACAGGACATGGGGCAGGACAGATGGGTGCAGAGCTGAGCGCTATTCCTGGTTCTGTGATTCATGAGTGGGAAACACATTGCTTCCCTCACATTGTGATGATCAAAAAGGATAATATATGTGAAGGGACTTGGATAATTGAAGTCATTATTTTAATACTGGAAATCATAATTGGAGAACTTGGAGCCCTCTCATGTTGTGAATTTATGTAGCAGCAGAAATGACCAGGGCCTGCAAGGGAGGGATTCCCAGGAAAGACTGCTTGGCCCTCCTTTATAATTCCCTTTGTAAAGTGATTACTTACAACTGACTGCTTGTTTCCTTATTTATTTATTTTTTTCTTTAAGACATACTTTCTCAGTTTAAGGCATGGCAACCTCAAATCTACTACCAACAGAGAAAATGCTTTGAAAAGAAAACTAAGTATGCTCAATGTGTGATCAGCCTTATTAGATTTTTAAAAAACTTTATAGGTTTTTTTTTTCCCAGTAAGAGTGCACTAAAAAAGAAAGAGTTTGAAATTTCTCACTACTTTTCCGCCCTGTAGCCACGAGCTATGTCACTTGGAAAACATCTGGTCCTCAGACCAAGGCTGTGACTTGATTTCTCCCTTTGTAAGACTGGTGGGAACAGCCGAATGAGATACCAGTTCGTGACCTTCACAGCTTAATTAATGAAAAACACCTTTTGAATTTGCACGAAAACACTAGTTGGAGTTTTGTTTTTGCTTTGTCCTTAATCTGCTTTCCCCAGAGGGCCAGTGGCTGGAAGCTTTGTTTGAAAGGGATGCTAAGAAATAATGTCCTGAGTTTTGATAATGCCTTCATCTTTTCAAAGTGCTTTTCATGATCTCGTTTGATGTCCACGACAAACCGCAGAGCCGGGAGCAAGGGCGAATGTGCCAAGCGCACAGATCAGGATGCAGAGGCCCCAGAATGCACGTGCCTGTGAACTCGAGTGCCACAAGGTACCATGGTTCTAGTTCAGGTTAGCAGTACCTGTACAGCCCACAGCAAGGATGGGGCCTTCCAAATCTAGCACAACTTCGTAGTTAGGCTGTACGTGACTGGTATTCCTCAGGGAATCCTTGTTTGGGTTTAAAGAGAGATTACTGTTCAACATGTTCTAATATCCCATATGCAAAAAAACCCCCACATTTTTTTTGAAGAGTTTAGACTAGGAATGAATAATCTCTTCTGATGCTGGGATTTGTTTCCTTTTTTCTTTGGAATAGCTTTATTTGTATATATACACCATATAATTTGCACATTCAAAGTGTATAATTCAATGATTTTTCATATATTCACAGATGTGTGAAACTATCACCACATTTCACTTTAGAATATTTTTGTCACCTCACAAAGAAACTCCACCTTGCTATTACTCTTTTTTTACCCTATTCGCCCCCAACCCAATCTTCTTTCTTTCTCTGTAGATTTCCCTACAGTGGCTTTTCATGTGGATGGAATCATATGAAATGTGGACTTTTGTGACTGGCTTATTTCATTTTTTTTATTACAATTTTTAAATATTTATTTATTTTTGAGAGAGACAGAGACAGAATGCGAGTGGGTTAGGGGCGGAGAGGGAGGGAGACACAGAATCCGAAGCAGGCTCCAGGCTCTGAGCTGTCAGCACAGAGCCTGACACAGGGCTCGAACCCACGAACCATGAGATCATGACCTGAGCTGAAGTCGGACACTCAACCGACTGAGCCACCCAGGCGTCCCTGGCTGATTTCATTTGGTATAATGTTTTCGAGGTTTATCTAAGTTGTTGCCTGCATCAGTATGTCATTCCTACTTATGACTGAATAGTGGTTCATCGTATGGGCACATCACACTTTTTTCTATAGTCATCAGTTGGTAGATATTTGCGATGTTTCTACCTTTTGGCTATTACGAATAATGCTGCTATAAATTTTTAAGTACATTTGTGTGTGTGTGTGTGTGTGTGTGTGTGTGTGTGTGTGTGTATGTGAGTACAGTAGTCCCCCCTTATCCATGGTTTTGCTTTCTGTCATTTAGTTACTTGCAGTCAACCATGGTCTGGAAGCAGATAATCCTCCTCCTGACATATCACCAGTGGGTCAATAATAGCCTAATGCTATATCACAATACTAACCACATTCGCCTCACTTCATCTTATCACATGGGCATTTATCATCTCACGTCACAAGAAGAGTGAGTACAGTATAGCAAGGTATTTTGAGAAAGAGACCACATTCACATAACTGTTACTGCAATATATTGTCATAATTGTTCAATTTCATCATTAGCTGTTGTTAATGTCCTACAGTGCTTCGTTTATACATTAAACTTTATCAGAGGTACGTATGTAAAGGACAACATATATAGTGTTCCATACTATCCACTGGGGGTCCTGGACTGTATCTTGATTGGGTAAGGGGGGACTGCTGTACATTTATTCTCACTTCTATTAGCTAAAAACCTAGACAGAATTCCTGGGTCATATGATAATTCTATATCTGAGGAACTGCTAGACTGTTTTCCAAAGTGGTTTCATTATTTTACATTCTTGCTAACAGTGTGTGAGGGTTACCATTTCTTTATGTCATTATAAACATTCATTGTATGCCATTTTGATTCTAGACATCCCAGTGGATGTAAAGTGGTTTTGATTAATATTTTCTTGATGACTGATGATATGATGACGTGAGCATCTTTTCATGTGCTTATTGGCCATTTGTAGATCTTCTGACTATTCCCATCCTTTGCTCATTCTTTAAGTAGGTTATTTGTCTTTATTACTGAATTGTAAGAGTTCTCTATGTATTCTAGACAGTGCCTTATCAGATGTGTGATTTACAAATACTTTCTCTCATTTGGTGAGTTAAATTTTCACTTTCTTGATAGCGTCCTTGAAACATAGCACTTTTTAATTTTGATGAAGTATAGTTTTTCTATTTTCTCTTGTTATTCATGTTTTGAGTGTTATTATCTAAGAACCTGATACTAAATCCAAGGTCATGAAGATTTACCCTTGTGTTCTCTTCTAAGAGTTTTAATAATTTTAGCACTTATATGTAGGTCTTTGATTCATTTTGGGTTAATTTTTGTATATAATGTGAACTAAGAGCTCAACCTCATAGTTTTGTATATGGATATCCATTTTCTTAGTATTATTTATTGAAAAGACTATTCTTTCCTCATGATCTTGGCATTCTTGTTGAAAAGCAGTCAATTATAGATAGATGGATTACTTCTTGACTCACATTCTATTCCTTTCACTCATATGCCTATTTTTATGCTAATACCACAATGTCTTGACTACCATTCTTTTGTACTATGTTTTGAAATCAGGAAGTATACATCCTTCTACTTGTTTCCCCTCAAGATTGTTTGGCTCCTCTGGATTCCTTCAATTCCATATGTATTTTAGATTCAGCTTGTCACTTTCTCCAAAGAAGTAAACTAGGATTCTGATAGGGATTGCATGGCATTTGTAGATCAGTTTTGGGAGCATTGCCATCTTAACAATGTTAAATCTTCTGATCCATGAACATGTGCTGTTTTTCCATTTACTTAGATCTTATTGAATATCAACAATATTTTGTAGTCTTCAGAGTATCAGTTTTGAGCCTCTTTTGTTAAATTTATTCCCAAGCATTTTATTCTTTTTGATACTATTGTGAGTGGAATTGTTTTCTTATTAATTTGCAAATTTTGAGATTAATTTGCAAATATACAAAAATGCAACTGATATTTCTATATTGATTTTGTATCCTGCAACCTTGCTAAATTTGTTAGTTCTAATAGTTTTTTTTCAGTGGGTTCCTTAGTATTTTCTGTTTATGCCACCTATGTATAGAGAGTTCTACTTCTTCCTTTCCTTTTATTTTTTTCTCTTGCCTTCTCGACCTGGCTAGAACCTCCAGCACGATGTCAAATAGAAGTGATGAAAGCAGACATTCTTGTTTTATTTTCATTGCATGTAAGTGTTTTGCTTATATCTGAAATTGTTTAGCCCATTTAATCAGTTCTGAGGGGGTGGAATTTGAAGACTTTCATTGAAATGGTCACCTTTATCACTCCTAAGTTTATGTTCTGTAATTACTGTGTGTGTGTGTGTGTGTGTGAGAGAGAGAGAGAGAGAGAGAGAGAGAGAGAGAGAGAGAGAGAGAGAGAGAGATGGGTTGGGGGAGAGAGGGAACCTGGCTTTGATGTGTCCTTTGTGTCCTTCCTTCCATGCATCATCATCTTATCTGGTCTGGCTTGTTTTTTGTTCTCTCTACCTCCTTTATCACTTTATTTACAGCGCTCTTTTAAAGAGATAATTTGTTAAAGGGGACAGTGTTTCATCTTAGCTTCTCAGCAAGACTGGGAGCTAGTTACTACATACTTAGGCTTGATCCTTAAAGGGAACCTGAGTCTCTAGAGACACTGTATGCTTCAGATTATTAAATAGAACAATCACATCATAATGACTTCTAATAGTTGGTTCTAATCTACATATTTAACTTGCAGTTGAGTGTACTCAAAGGCGATATTTACCTTTTTCAACCTTTTAAATACATAAGGATAGCAAATATATAATTTCCATAAGGGCCAAGAGAAGGTAGAAAAAAATTTTCTGTACAAACTCATCTTAAAATAAATCTTAACCCATATGGTTAAATGATAGATAGCTATTTTATTGATTATTCCAATTTACAGTCTGTCTTTACTTTTAAAATAGTCTGACACTTTCAGTACCTAAAAAAGGTAAGCCATATTCACTTTAAAGATGGTTACAGAAATTGATGGGGAATATCTGTTTCTGACTGCCTTCTATTCTCATCGTTTTCTGTCTGCCTTCTGAATCTTGCCTCAAGATCCGGTTTGTGATTTTGAGGCTGCCTTTTGGACTTGGCATCTGTATGTGATCCCACCAGATTTTGATTCTGGGCTTCTTTTCATGGTCTTTAGCTTAGACATCTTTTTTTTCTGTTTTGGGTTATGATAAACGTTCATTCCTCCAATAAATGTCTCAGTGGGTCTACCTCTTTTTTATTTGTGGGAAAGAGAGAACTGAATTCAGAACATGTCTACATAGCCAGACTAAGTAAGAAGATACCTGTAGATATGCTATAGGATATTGTAGAAAAAATAAAGAGTCTTAGAATGGAAGCAGTTAGGAGATAGTAGGTGGAATAGGGTGTAACAGATAAATAAAATAAAATAAAACACTTGGAACTTGGGCAACAGAAAGAGAAGTCTCTTGTTATACAAGACATCGATAGGTGGACAGTTCTACAAATTCAAGAAAGAGTTTTCCCATAGGTGTGGTTAACAGTCACAGATAAATAATTGCTTCTTAAGATAATTATATATTTTTTTAAATGAGAAAGTCTTACCATTTTTTATACATGCATTAAGGGATACACTGGGATCTGATATCCTTCTTCAATTTCTTTTGCTCAAGAGGCTGGTGATAATCCCTCAACTGCCAGTACGAGCAAGGGAACATTTACAAAATTGATCACATCATTAAGGGAAAAGGAAAAGTCAAATGACTATCTCAATCAGAGATCAAATTGTTCTTTGAGCAAGTTCCGTATCCATTTCTAATAAAAATAACTTAAAACCTGGGAATAAAATTGTGTTTTAAATGACATTTTATCTATCTTAAAGGTATGGCAAATTGGCAACATTTATCAAAGCCTGAAAAAATGTGTTTATCTTTTGCCTGAATAATTCTATTTCTAAGAATTAGTCTAAGTAATAATTCAGAAATGTACACAATATTTTTGTCAAAATTGTTATCTGTAATACTAAAAGTTAAGCATGACTTCCATATTCATCACTTGTACCTTAGATCTTGACAGTATAGCCACAAAAAATAATTACTGTTCAGCCTTTGGAAGTCATGCTATAGAACAGGAATTGTCAAACTTTTTCTGTCAAGATCCAGGTATAGTAAATATTTTAGGCTTTGGGGGCCATATGGTCTCTATTCCAACAATTTAATTTTGCTTTTGTAGCGGGAAAGCTGCCATAGATAATACATAAATGAATGAGTGTGGCTATATTCCAATAAAACTTTAGTTATGGACCCTGAAGTTTGAACTTCATACAGTTTACCTGAGTCACAGAATAATATTCTTCTTTTCATTTTCACCCCCAACCATCTGAAAATGTAAAAACCATTCTTAGCTTGCAGGCAATACAAAAACATACAGCAGGCAGGATTTTATCCCTGCTGTAGAGGAATGTTTTGTAATAGCAGATAAATTTGTCACACATTAGGGACACCGGGGTGGCTCAGTCAGTTAAGCGTCTGACTCTTGATTTCAGCTGGGGTCATGAGTTCATGGTTTGTGGGATTGAGCTCCGTGTAGGGCTCTGCACCGCTGGCTTGGGTCTCTCTCTCTCTCTCTCTCTCTCTGCCTTTCTTCTGCTCATTCTCTCTCTTTCTCTCTCTAAACAAAAAAAAATAAGCAAATATTAAAAAAATTAACACATCTTGATAAGTGATAAAAATAAGTGGTGAAAAAAATATGTGAACCATTGTCCTCATTTTCTAAATAAAAATTAAGTGCTCTTGTAAGGTCTGGACTGGAGAAGGGAGGAAGTCAAGACTCATCTCCAGAGAACAGTGCATATAAATGAGAACCAGACAGTGGCAAACTTGACATAAGCTAAAGCTTGAAAAAATACATGCACTGTTCTTTTTTTCTTTTCTGGATCATGTCACTGTCATAAGGAAGTTCTCTGGGTTAGCCTGCTAGAGGGATGCGACACATGTAGGAGGGCCAAGATACCCCAGTCAAAAATGGCCTAGACCAGCTAGGCCCCAGCAACCCAGCAGCTAAATCCCAATGTACCAGTGGCCCCAAATGAGGTCATCTAAGCCCAGTCCAGATCAGCAGAAATGCTCCCTGAGCCGTAGACTCACAAGAACTAATAAATGCATGTTGTTTTCAGCCATTAAGTTTTGGGTTTGTTGTGAATCAGCGCTAACTGAATTGGACAGTCTTGAGACAGGCTGAACTAAAAGTCTATAAATGATCCAGGAGGACAAAGAGAGGCAGAGGGACAGAGGTGAGAGGTTGTGGTGTGGGTACTGGGGAAACCAGCTCAGAGCAAAGGGTAGGACTTCATGCCTGGGAGAAGGGAGGCCCTGATCCAGGGCCACTATTTATTTGGTCCTCATGGCTACACCCACCTTGGTATTACTCTTTCAATGACCAGAAAGTGAGCTTGCTAGACAAGAACAGGCCTTTCAGGAAACAAACCACGCTTGTTTATAACTCTCCTTGCTGAGACAGTTAGAACCATGGAAGCTTCCCAGGCATTGTGGCTGCAATGGTTGTTCTTTTTACAGTTTTTTCCTAGGTAATTAAAAGCTCTTATGTAAATGCGTGTCCTTGGGCTTATCATAAATATTTTAGAATTCCTAAGATGGATATGCATATATTAGAGATACCTGGGCTCCTCCTAGTCATTTTGACTTGGTCAGAAATAGTAGCTTTTATATTTTGTGTCCAAAAGAAGGCCCCGGACAATGCTTCTTATACATACACAATGAATTCAGTAGGTTGAAATTACTTTGGTGAGTGTAAACCTTGTTTCCTTCCCTTGGTGAAATCTTTTCTGTCCAGGATCTACAATCAAATATGGGATTCTCACTCTGCTGAGTAGAAAGAACTTTTACACCCTTCACTTCTGCATAGCTCTTTACAAAACTCCTTCACATGAATGACCCCATTTATTCTCATTACAATCCTAGGAGGTACATAGTATTATTCACACTTTAAATAAGAAGACACTGACGGTAAGAAAGGAGAATAAGTTATTCCTGGTTCAAGTTCATTAAGTGGCAAGAATGGCACACAAAACCCAGGTCCTTTGATTTAAAGTCCAAATCCCTCTCTCTGACAGCATAGCTGTCTCCCTGAACACAGCTTCTTAGGTGAGCTGTATATGGTTGATTTAACCAATTTTCTCCCTCCAGGGCAGAGAAGCTGGTTACTGTAGAGCATCACTTGCTATTTCCAGGGATCCCTGCTACAGGGCGAGTGAGAAGATTAGTAGCCTGTTAGGCAGTCGTTCCAAACATCTGCAAAACTCATCTGCGTACTGTGGGAATGTGATTTAGATGAACCCTTTAGAATTATACTCTAGAGGTCCTTTGTGGGATGTGTGCTAACTTTATTTTGGAGCTATCCTACACCCTTCTTTCTTCTATTTCCTTCCATGTTCCACACTTCTTTTGATAGTGTCGTTATTCTTTTAGTCCCATAGGACTTTTGGCCACATTTTACTTTCCCTCTTCTGCTCATCTACAAATGGCATCTAACAAATGGTGGCATCTAGCTAAATGCCAAACCATGTGGGTCCCATCACTGTGACATCATTGATTTCTCTTCCCTTCCTTCCATTCCTGAGGCTATGGCCTTGTCGAATCCCTTGCTAGCTTCTCTATACACCACATGGGATTCTGTTTCCTTCCCCTCTCTCCCCTCCCATGCTTTTGTGCATTACCCCAGATTAACCTTTGGAGGTAGAGTTATATCATTCTTTTGTTTATTGAAATCTTCTGTGGATCACTGCTGCTTAGGAATAAAATACTGACTATAAGTGGGCTCTCTATAATTTTTTTCCTTTTAAATAGGTTGTTTTTTTTTTTTTTTTGAGCAGTTTTAAGTTCACAGCCAAATTGAGCAGAAAGTACAAAGAATTCCTATATACCCCTACCGGCTCATATGCGTAGCCACCCACTGTAACCACTCTACACCAGAGCAGTACATTTGTTGCAGTTGATCAACCTACACTGATGCATCATTATCACTCAAAGCCCATAGTTGACATTAGCATTCACTCTTGATGTTTCTGATGGTTAATTTCATGTGTCAACTTGATTGGGCCAATAGATTCCCAGATAGCTAGTAAAACATTTCTGGGTGTGTCTGTGAGGGTGTTTTTGGAAATGATTAACATTCAAATCAGTAGACTGAGGAAAGATCTACCCTCATCAGTGTGGATGGGCATCATCCAGTCCTTTGAGGGCCCAAAGAGAATAACAAGCAAATGAGGGCTAATTATCTTTTTCTCTTCTTGAGTGGGACACCCATCTTCTCTTACCTTTGGACATCACAGCTTCTGGTCCTCAGGTCTTTGGACTTGGATTTGGGTTAAATTACATGACCAGCCTTCCTGCTTCTGCAGCTTGAAGATGGCATACTGTGGGACTTCTCAGCCTGCATAATCATGTGAGCCAATTCCCACAATAAATCTCCCTTTGTATATCTTTATGTCCTATTGGTTATGTTTCTCTGGAGATCTCTGATACAGGGTTGTACATATTCTGGGTTTGGACAATGTATAATGACATGTGTCTGCCATTATATTATACAGAATAGTTTCACCATGCTAAAAATCCTCTGTGTTCAGCCTATTCATTTCTCAATTTTCCCAGCCCCCAGCAATGACTGATCCCTTACTGTGTCCATATTCTTGCCTTTTTCCAGAATGTCATGTAGTTGGAATCCTACAGCGTATAGCCTTCAAATTGGCTCCTTTCATTTAGTAATATGTATTGAAGGTTCTTCTGTGTTTTTTCATGGTTTGATATCTCATTTCCTTTTAGCACTGAATAATATTCCATTGTCTGGAGTACCACAATTTGTGTATATATTCACCTCCTGCAGGACATCTTGGGTTGCTTCCAAGCTTAGGCAACCATGAATAAAGTTTCTATAACCATCTGTGTGCAGTTTTTTGTGTGGACATACATTTTCAACTGCTTTGGGTAAATACCAAGGAGTGTGACTGCTGGATCATTTGGTAAAAGTATGTTTAACCGTGTAAGAAACTGCCAAATTGCCTTCCAAAGTGGTTGTACCATTTTACCTTCCTAGTAGCCGTGAGTGAGAATTCATGCTGCTCCACATCCTCGCCTGCATTTGATGCTGCCAGTGTTTCAGACTTTGGTCATTTGAATAGGTGTGTAGTAGTATGTCATTGTTTTAATTTGCATATCTCTAATGACATATAATGTGGAGCATCTTTTCATATGCCTATTCTATCTATATATCTTCTTTGGTAAGATGTCTTTTAAGGTTTTTGGCCTATTTCAAAATCTGGTTGTTTTCTTATTGTTGAGTATTGAAACTTTTTAAAACTATATACATGTAAATGTGTGTGTGTGTGTGTATACATGTATATATATATATATATATATATGTATATATATATTAAACTTCTTTGTATATTTTGGATAACAGTCCTTTATCAGATATGTCTTTTGAAAATATTTTGTCCCAGCCTTGTGGCTTGTCTTATCATTCTCCTGATAGTCCCTTTCACAAAACAGAAGTTTTTAACTTTAATTATCTCTAGCTTATTAGTGCTTTCATGGGTCATACCTTTGGTGTTGTATCTAAAAAGTCATTGCCAGGAACACTTGGGTGGCTCAATTGGTTAAGCGTCCAACTCTTGATTTCAGCTCAGGTCATGATCCCAAGATCATGGGATCGAGCCCTCATTGAGATCAGCGCTGAGCTTAGAGCCTGCTTAATACTGTCTGTCTCTCTTAGGGCACCTGGATGGCTCGGTTGGTTAAGCATCTGACTTTGGCTCAGGTCATGATCTCATGATTTGTGGGATTGAGCCCCGTGTCAGGATCTGTGCTGACAGAGCCTGGAGCCTGCTTCGTATTCTGTGTCTCCCTCTCTCTCTGCCCTTCCCTTGCTCATGCTCTGTCTCTGTCTGTCTCTCAAAAATAAATAAACTTAAAAAAAATGATTCTCTCTCTTCCTCTGCCCTTCTCCACTGTTTAAGCATGTTCTCTCTCTAAAATTAAAAAAAAATTATTGCCATACCCAAGGTCATCTAGGTTTTCTTCTATGTTACATCCTAGGAATTTTATAGTTTTGCACTTTACCTTTAGGTCTATAATCCATTTTGAGTTAATTTTTATGAAGGGCATAAAGTCTATGTCTAGATTGTTTTTTCTTTCTTTCTTTCTTTCTTTCTTTCTTTCTTTCTTTCTTTCTTTGTTCCCTTCCTCCCTCCTTCCTTCCTTCCTTCCTTTTCTTCCTTCCTTTCCTTCCTTCCTTCCTTCCTTTCTTTCTTTCTTCTTTCTTTCTTTCTTCCCTTCCTCCCTCCCTTCCTTCCTTCCTTTTCTTCCTTCCTTTTCTTTCTTTCTTCTTCCTTCCTTCCTTCCTTCCTTCCTTCCTTCCTGTGGATGTCCAGTTGTTCCAGTACCATTTGTTGAAAAGACTACCTTTGCTCCATTATATTGCCTTTGTTCCTTTGTCAAAGATCAATGGAATATATATATATATATATATATATATATATATATATATATATATGTATATATATTATACATATATATATATATATATATTTCTGGGCTGTCTATACCTTTTGATTGATCTATTTGTCTATTTTTTCACTAATACCATGCTGTTTAGATTACTGTAGCTTTATAATATGTCTTGAAGTTGGGTAGTGTCAGTTCTCTTTGTATTCTCTTTCAATATTGTATCAACTCTTCTGAGTCCTTTGTTTTTTCCTACACATTTGAGAATCAATTTGTTGATATCTACAAAATAACATACTGGAATTTTGACTGGGATTGCATCAAATCTATAGCTCAAGTTGGGGAGACTCATATCTTGACAATATTGAGTCTTCCTATTTATGAACAAGGAATATGTCCTCTTATTTTGTTCTTCAATTTCTCTGAACAGAGTTTTGTTGTTTCTTTATATATATCTTGTACATATGTTGTTAGATTTATACCTAAACAACTTCATTTTGGGGGATGTTAATGTAAATGGTATTATGTTTTTAATTTCAGTTTCTGCTTGTTCATTGCTGGTATATAGGAAAGCATTTGACTTTTGTATATTAACTTTGTATCCTGCAACCTTGCTATAATTGCTTAATAATTCCACGAGGATGCTTTAGTCAATTCTTTTAGATATTCCACATAGATAATCATGTTACTGGCAAAAAAAGACCCTCAAGGGTTTTTACAATCTGACTTCAATTTTGTTATTAAAATCATTTTCTGCTGTTCATATCTCTTTAGGTTACTTGCCTTTTTGTCTTTGTCCATATTCTTGGACATATCACAGTGGTGACATGTTAAGCTCTGGAGTCAGGTTGTTCCTCGCTCTGTCATTTACTAGCTGTGAGACCTTAAGCAAGTTACTTAACACTTTAATTTGTAACATGGAGATAAGAGTATCTTCCCCACAAGTGTCAAAAGGATTTGTTAGGAGAAGGTATCTGGTAGAGTAGTTAAAAACTTAGAAAATACTAGTTAAGATGGCAGATACTCCTTGAGACATTAATTTAAGTTTTATTATGTTTTGTCTTTCACTCTTCTTCTTATCAGGCTCAAGGTCTTTTGGACTCAAGACTTCCTGGATTATGTTTTGAATAGACTATGACCATTGAAGGGAACAGTGTTCAAAAAGCTCAGGAAAGCCTCTGAGAGAAATGCAGTGAAAAGGAGGGACTGTCTGCAAACTAAAAGAGATTCTCAGGAAAGATAGAGTCTTTGGCTCTTAATTGGAAGCAGGAAACTGCCTTGACAATATCTGCCTTGACAAATGGTAGGATCTGATAGAAAGTATGAATATTGTAGTAGAGAGGCTGATTCCAGCCTCACTAGAATTCCTGTGTCTAAGGCTTAGAAGCTAATAGCAGAGTGGCTACCTCAAAGACACCACAGGGACTGAGACAATAGGCATATAAGCAGAAGTCAATGGGGGCAGATGACCAATGATTAAAGAGGCTTCCTTTTATTTTATTTTATTAAAAAATTTTTAAAATATTTATTTATCTTTGAGAGAGATAGAATGAGAGTGGAGGAGGAACAGAGAGAGAGGAAGACACAGAATCTGAAACAGGTTCAAGGTTCTGAGCTGTCAGCACAGAGCCCAACGTGGGGCTTGAACTCACGAACCGCAAGTTCATGACCTGAGCCAAAGTTGGACGCTTAACCAACTGAGTCACCCAGGTGGTCCGAAAGAGGCTTCCTTGATACCTTGGAAGTTTTAAATCTCAGAACCTTGAAACAACACTGGACTAGGAGGATTGAGGGCTGAAGAGTGATTAAGGATGTAGTTCCCATTAGCCTAGCAAAGGGTCTTGGAGTCAGTAAGTTGATTTATGGAAAATAAAGAAAATAATTATTTCTCACCAGAGTTTATTGACTGAAATATAATAACTACATCATCATTACCATTATCATCACCACCATCTTTTTTATTATGTTATTAATTCTGTCTGGAATGTAACCTTTCCCCATGTCCATAACCCAAAACTACTCATATTCCCTGGCCCAACTTCATTGCCTTCTTCATGAAGCATTGCCTGATCACTCACCTACAATTGCATTTCTCCACTGACCAATGGAGAGATGGGAGGAGCTCCTGAGTGTGGAATTTACTTATGATTCAGCATTTATTCCTAGTGCCTGTTAACCTGTCCTAAAGCCTAATATTAACACAAAATGGAGAAATTTATGGGGGCAAGCAGGAAACCTTGGAAATCTCTGACTACATTTTTGCTGTTGGGAGTTTGACTTTGGTCTTAAGATGCCGGAGCTTGAGTCTTAGACACGTGTTCCTTTGGCTCATCCCTTTGTCAAGTTAATTGTTTCATTGCATGTCTGTTAGTCTCTTGCATCATTCCTGTGTCATTCCTGGGCATAGTAACTCAGAATGTCTAGGTACTTAAATGGTGAACAATTTTGAATCTTCAAAAGGATGATGGAAGCCTTCATTTTAGAAATCTGGGGTAGTTTACAACATACAGAGGTTGCATTTATTCCACAATCAATGTAGAATAGGAGAAGGAGGTTATACAATTTATATAAATCTAATGCAAAAATTATCCTTGATATGAGTTTGAGGTGTCTCCTTATGCTCTTCTGTGCCGTTAGCTTGATGAGTTAACGTAGTCCAATCTATCCGGTATCAACTCTGTCCCATCAAGGTATCCTAAGGACCCAGAAGATGCCCTGGCCATTGGTCTCCGTTCTGTGATAGTGCCTGCACAAGGCCTTGCAGTACAGAATGTGTGGAACTTCCATGCCCAAGGAATAGGAAGCTGCTTCAGTTCTGAGTAATGCCCAGGGTTCTTCATTTTCAAATACTTTTTATTCTTCTTTAGGAATTTAGCTATTAAGTCCCCACTGGTTTAAATAGCTATGAAACATTGAACATTCATTTGCTTTTGAGCCCTAAGTGAATAGCCAAGAGGATCTATTCCTTTAGAAAATATATATTTATTCTGCCCATTGCATCTAAATGAATCTACAGCAAAGCTGTGTTTACTCGCATCCATATGCAAATATTGACTTATGCATTACAACGATGTAAGCTTGGTAGGTTTTGGAAGAAAAACATAACACAGATAAACATTTATAAGCAATTCAAATATTAAAGAGCTTAAACATTTCAAAAGGCATTCACATATGAGTTTTTCTGGGATGTCATTATGATGCTGCAGTCATTTGCAAAATATAGTTACTGAACTACATAGCTTTTACGTATGAAAGTATGTGTTTATTTTTGACAGCAATAAAATCAATATGTTAGGGATTCATACCATCTTTTATAATGGTCCCCAGGGAGATATATTCAGCTCTGTATTCCCTTTCTAGATGATACTATAGTGAAATGGGACAGTAAATTTCATAAACTCTCATAAGCGTTGCTAAATATTCCTGGTAATTGTGGGTTAGGATTGTTTTAAATGTTTATTTGGATGCTTAAAGGTATATAACTTTGCAGCAGAATATGTCATTTTAGCCTTCTCACATATGTTAGTTGTTCATCTAATATGACTTTTATTAAAACATCATCACATTTGGTTAGTGTACATGTCACTCTTTTGAATTCTGATGGCTGTTTTCTTTCTATTTTTCCCCTTTTATAAGCAATTATATGAAAATGCAGTTTTAACTTATTTTGAGTTCTGAAGAATGCTAAAAACTGGTAAATTCATACCTCAAGACAGACTTAAAAAATGCCAGAGAAATTCCTAAAGGTCTGTCACTACTCCTACCTCTACCTCCCACCATCCTTGGGCAAATTCTTCATAATGATGCTTCATGGTAAAATATGCAGTGCCATTATTAATTACTAACTATGTGAGCCAAGAGGGAGAACCTAAGCTTCATTTGAAACTCTTTTCTCTTGTGACTTTTATTAAATAAAGAAGCTACTGTTATGGAAAGAGATAAGAGTGACATTCAAAGATGATTCTTTCAGCATTCGATAGTAGAAACACAGGGAGATGAGGATTAAGTGACCATGAAATATGCTAATTCCCAGAAACTTTATGGTTAATTAATTTATTCAATAATGTTTCTCATGCACTTATTTTTAAAAGTCACTGGCCAAATCCTGTTCAGGATATGTTGTTTTATGAGACTGAGAGGCAGTTCTCAAGGAAATTAGGATCTTCAAGTTGAGTTGTGACGTGCACATCCATATCAACAGAACACAGCGATAAAATATTACGTGCTTACAGGGAACTACAAACAAGAGGTGAAAGAATGCCAACAAGGGAGGGACCATTTTTGATGAGGTGATCCAGACAGACATCATGGAGGAGACAGCCTGTAAGACGGCCTTCAAAGAATGACCGAAGTTCAGTAGATGTGCAGATGGGGATGGTGGCTTTGGAAGAGGAAATGGCATGAGCAAAGGTGTGGAGGTGGGTAAGGGGGCATATAGCTTGGGTACTATTCTGTGGTTCATACTGGCCTCCAGCAAAGGGTTCATGAAGGCAAGTAATGGAAAATGAGACTGGAAATGGGAGACTAGACCCCAATTGTGAAGGGTCTCTACTTTTTCTATGACCTGTTTTACTAATTCATTTTACTCAATACGTATTTTATAAAGTCCTCAGTATATGCCCGACGCCATGCTGGGACAGATGGGGTAGTTGTGCTCATGGTGTATAAAGCAGCGTGAGGGAACCAGGTAGTTAGTTACCTGAGTTGGATGTTGTGCTGGATGCCACCCAACTCCCTACCATTCCGCTTCCAGCACCCCCTGTGCTTTGCTTCGGGCTCTGACTTTTGTGGAATGTATGAAAAGACACCCTTGTCTCTAGCTTCTGGGTTCACTCAAAAGGAGGGAGATCAGGAGGGAAGAGAGTGAGGTTGGGATATTTATTCTCCCGACTTTCTCCCTGCAGGGTCACTTTGCATTGGCCTTGTACCCCTACTAAAGGCCATGACTCCTATTGGGGAGCTCTCTTCATCCAGCTCTTCTTTGAGGTCTGGCAGCTGTTTCCTTCTTCTCTCCTCTCAGAAGTGGGTAAAGGCAAATTATTATCATTAGCCCTGGGCTACTATACCCTCCCTTTATTTAACTCTTCTCATTAGCCAACCTGACTGTGCCATCTGCTGTATGACAGGCCCCTGATTGATAGAACTGTGAGAGTGTATTAGTTTCCTGAGGCTGCTGCAACAAATTGCCACAAATTTGGTGGCTTAAAACAATAGAAATTTGTTGTCTTACCGTCCTTCAGGCCAAAGGTCCAAAATCAGCATCACTGGGCTGCAATCAAGGTGTGGTAGGCTGCATTCCCTCCAGAAGCTCTAGCGGAGACTCCCTTCTTCCCTTTCCCAGCTTCCATTTTCATCCTGCCTTCTCTTCTGTGTGTGTTTGCCCCTTCTATCTCTACGAAATCCCTTCTGCTTTCCTCTCATAAGGACCCTTGTGATGACATTTAGGGCCCACCTTGATAATCCAGGATAATCTCCCCATCTCAAGATCCTTAATTTAATTACATCTGAAAATCCTTTTTGTTATAAGGTACGATTTACAGGTTCTAGAGATTAGAGCTCGATATCTTTGAGGGGTCATCATTCAGCCAACTTCAGATAGGGAACTACAAGGCGCTAGGAAGCGCAAAGCAGAGAAACCCCAACCCACGTAGTAGGTCCAAGAATGCTTTCCTAAGGAATAAGGAATATGACAACTGAAATTTGCAGGTAACAGAAATTATCTAGGCACAGGGAATCATGGATGGTGCTGGGTGGGGGACTGTTTAAAACAACAAATAGCTGGAAAAGGGAATGAGTATGCATTACCCATTTGGCACATTTCAGGAGTTGACTGGTTTTGAGTATGGCTAGTGTGTAGAGTTAAGTGAGTAGGAGAGGTTGATGGAAAGGTGGCTGGCAAGAGATGGGGCCAGAAAATGAAAGATTTTATCAGTGATGTTGGGGAATTTGGACATAGTCCAGCTGGCAAAGTATACATTGCATGTTTTTTAACGAGAGAGTGAAATGATAAAAGTAGGGCTTCAGAAAGATTAATTTAGTGTTAAAACACAGGGCAGATTGCAGCAGGGAGAGCCCGGAGGCAGGGAACCCAGTTGAGCAATGAGATGAAAATTTCACTGATGTTGGCCGCTTGGTAAATATCTGAGGGTATTAGACTGAGTAGCGTTTGCTCTGTGTCATCAATCATCGATGAATATTTATTAACTTTGAACAGCATGTGAGATTGTGAATAGTTGAGGAAGATGGAAGAAAGGCCTGGTATGTGGTCTAGGAGCATATAGAAGGCTTGCAATTTAATTGCACTGAGCTCTCTTTTTCTCAAAATATGATTTCCTGTTTACTGTTTAGGAAATAATTGATCTACTTGTTATCTTGAGTGTTTTGCCAGATACCACATTACTGATTCTACAAAGAAAGGTTAGTTCCTGAAATTTAATCCTGGAGGTGGAAGGCCAGAGATAAAACATGGGTAGGCTCTAAGACACCATTTACAAAGAAATCTTCAATGACATTAACTAGAAAAATGTTAGCCAGAAGCATATGATTTTGAGTCACGCTAAAAAATACTGGAAGGAAACAAATGCAGAGCAAGTGCTCTGTGTAGTTTTAGAAATGTAGTTTGGAATATCTGACAATTTCTTATATGCTGTAGTAATGGGTAGGTAAACACAAAAGAATGTTCAAATAGGTTGATCTGGTGAATGTGAACAATTCACTTGTTACTAAGTTGCTTTTCACTTATTGAAATAGTCTCTTCTGGAAAAAAAAAAAAGTAGACCAGAAACTCTGAATAATTTTAAGTTTGAAAAGCCATGAAGGAGACTGTAATACTAAGATGTCCCAATTCTACCTCTCCCCCAGCCAAGTCATACTGTGCAAACAGCTTTTATCTTAAGGGGAAAATTTTTCTATATTCAATAGTCTATTATTCATTCTTAATAATTTCTTAATTAGACAGATGGGTATCTACTGGAATGTATTGAACATGCAAGTACAGCTCTTCCAAAGAGATAGTCAATGAGTTTGCTTTACATGGATGGATGAAACTATTTTCAATTTTTTTGAAAATTATGAAGTGTTAATGGAAAAATAGCAGTAATGATGCCCAGAAATATGCCTATAGCCAGAGTTTAGAAGCAGAGTTGAAATGAGACATGAACGTGCTCAGCCAAGACCCAAGGAACGAGAAATGTGCATTGCGGAGATGTCCACATTTGACAAGGGAAAGCTATCAGCACTCGGTTACCTCATAACCTTACTGTCAAACAAGACTGCAGAGATAGGCATACTGATGGAAGGTATCTCATTAAATAAATTTTAAAAAGAATTGGAATGTATTCAGTACAGATAATAGGTAGTTAATAAAGTCAATTTATGTTTTGGAGAAAGCATATAATGCTGAGGTGGAGATTAGGAATGAAAGGGTATAATTGTCTAGTATTGATGGAAAATTGTGGAGGTTTGAGCTGTATCAATTACGAAGGTGGAAGTACATTTCCCAGAACTCCCTTCCCTCTACGGTTCCAGGTTAGGGTGCGCTGGCCACAATAGCAATTTGTGTGAGACTTCCAAGTGGAAAGGGAAGTAGTTCTTATGCTTCGTAGGTAGGGATCCTAGTACCACTGCCCCTCGTAGAAGTCATTTGCTAGCCCGCTCCCGGTGTTGGCCTTTGGCAATAGCCTGGCTTGCAGCACCTCCAGGTCTAACCAGAGCTTCTCTGTGCAAGACTTCTGCACAGCTGTGTGATCAAAAAGGTTCCCTCCTGCAGGTCCTTCCCACCACTGAGGATGGAGGCAGAGAAAGACAGATGCAAGTTCCGCTCTGTCTTCACAGGTTGCAGATTGTCCTTATGAGTTTCATTGTCTTTTCTATTTGCTGTTTCTTTTCCACTTTTTCTTCCCAACTGCTGGCCCTGCCAACCTATTTAGACCTATTTAGACGTGCTCACCACCAGATCCAGAGGCAACAGCCTTCCACAGACTTCTCCACAAACTTCTTTTCATGGTCCTCAGTCAGTGACTTCTTTCTGATCTACCACTGTCTCCTCCTGGACCCCTACACTCCCAGCCTCACCCAAAATTGTATAAAGTAAGATTCCCTTACTAAATCCTTATTCGCTATCACATAGAGTGGTTCTGCTTCCCCAAACCCTAGCGGATACAGAAACTTTAATCCCCCTCTTTTGCAATCATCATCCACTAGAAAGAAAATATGTTGCCTAACTAAAGAAATTATATCGTATTATAGGACTTAAAAGGAGAATATACATACACACACATTCACACGATATGCTCTTCATTAACAGGTGAGTGATGATTTTGACCCCTTCCCCTTGCCTCTCCCTCTGTGCTGCCATGGCTCTCTTTTAATGACGCTCCTCCTTTCTAACACAATGAGACCCAAAACCCTCCATGAAATTTCAAGAGCAGAAGTAAAGGGGATACATTTTTCCCTGGCCCATATCACCAGTTCTCCCTTGGGTGGAACAGATTATGGAGTGCAGGTGAAGATTTCCACCAAGAGTCAGAATTCTTGGCAGGTGCTTGGTTGTGTAGCTAGGTTCTGTAGACATTCAACTCATATTAACCGAGTAGATTCAACAACTAAAGCTAATGTAAACCAGTGGTGAATTCCTTTCAAAGAAAGGGACTGGAAGAATTTCAGAAGTTTCCAGTGTGGGCTTTCATTAGAGTACATGCAAACCTTGTTACTTTTTTCTCTATCCATTTGAGACCAATGCTGGGGGGCATGCAAGCTTTCAAGGGCTTTTCTTGGAGGTTGCTATCAAGTGCTTCTCAAGTATGACCAAAAAGTGCTTAAATTAATTTTATTTCAGTGCCACTTTGTATACTAAGCCAAGAAACTAAGCCCTATTCTATTACTGAATTTTAAAGAACTCTCAGCTATGTCATCCAAAATAATGAAGCCAGCAGACTTCTATAATGTCCCAGGGACAGTATAACATAGTGATCACCTTGCTACAAACATAAAATGCTCCACATAGGATCCTACCCTATAAAATTAAACAGTACAAAAACCCCTTTCCCCTTTACCCCTTTACCCATGCGGTCCCTCAGAGGAACTCATAGAGTTCCCTACCAAATGTGTAGTGAAATATTTCACTCTTGACTTCTTTCTCTCCTCAGTCTCAGCCAGATTTCAATGGGGACTTGGTAGGTGGATAGGTCTCTTCAGGGGCTGTATTCTGGGACATCTTTTACTCCGTGTTCCCTTAGCATCCCCGAAGCCAGATTACTAAAATCCTAAGTCTTTCATAGTCTCCTCCTTCTACACTTCTGAAGAGGCATAAGGAATAAACAAATACAGTACCATCAGTTAAAAAGTATGATATTTAGTGCTGAAAACATATCAGTGACCATAAAATAATAAAATTTAAAAACCCCACCAAAAAATCCTCAGACAAAACCTGAGTACTCAAGGCTACAACAGTTTGTCAGTCACGTTCACCAAGGACAAGTGGCACTTCCAGAGCTCAGTATGTCTTGAAACCCAGATTCACGTTTTGTTTCCAATGTCGCCAGAGATTTAGTGTCAGGGGAGGACGAAAGAGGCAGGGAAAATGGAGTAGAGAGAAAGAAAGGCTAGAGATGTTCAGTTTTGTCAGTGTTGGTCAATTTGTGACAGTTTCTCAGAATCTACCATCTGTGAACTTAAGACTCAATTACAAGAAGTCTCCCACCAAGGTAATTGAGAAATGAAAATTCTCATACTGAGGAAGAAAAATCCTCAGTCTAACCAGATGTCTTCTCTTCAAGAGTTCGTGTATTGCCAGAGTTTAGAAATTCATAATGATTTCACAATCTTCCCTAGAATTTTGAGTAATCCATATATATATACATATATATGTATATATATATACACATATATATACATATATATGTATATATATATACACATATATATACATATATATGTATATATATACACATATATACATATATATGTATATATATACACATATATATACATATATATGTATATATATACACATATATACATATATATGTATATACATATATATGTATATATATATACACATATATATGTGTATACATATATATGTGTATATATATATATATTTTTTTTTTTTTTTAGAGAGAAAGAGAGAGAGAGAGAGAGAGAGAGAGAGTGTACGAGCTGGGGCAGAGGGAGAAAGCAAGAGAATCTTAAGCAGGCTCCACACCCAATGAGAAGCTCTATCCCATGACCCTGGGATCATGACCTGAGCCAAAATCAAAGTCAGACGCTTAACTGCTTAACTGACTGAGCCACCCAGGTGCCTCTTGAGTAACCCATCTTATTCCATTTCTATTTGTTTACTTCTACTTCTTTCTCCCTTTGGATGCCTTTCCATTCCTCTTCATTCCTCTTTGCTTCTGGAATCCCAATTTTATCTCGCTTGGGATTTTCTCACAGACTCAGCCTCAGCTGTCGTGAGGAAATTGCATGTTAATAACAGATAACCTGTAGCAAATTCATGGCCTTGTATTCCTCATGATGTCATCTATGGCTGAGAAATAATGAAGGAAAAGTTCAGTTAGCAAAAATGTTTCCATCTACCAGTGCATGGCACCAATAAAAAGTCTTGCTTTTCTTCCCCAAGTTCATTTGCTGAACTTTTTGCTGAATCTCTTAACTTTTCATGGGTGCTGATGTCCAGATATAATGCTCCTCTTAAGGATACTGGCCTTGGAAATAAGTTATGGTTACCTAAGTTAGTTTCTCATATTTAAATCTCTTATCAGGGCGCCTGGGTGGCTCAGTCGGTTAAGCATCCGACTTCAGCTCAGGTCACGATCTCGCGGTCCATGAGTTCGAGCCCCACGTCGGGCTCTGGGCTGATGGCTCAGAGCCTGGAGCCTGCTTCTGATTCTGTGTCTCCCTCTCTCTCTGCCCCTCCCCTGTTCATGCTCTGTCTCTCTCTGTCTCAAAAATAAACGTTAAAAAAAAATTAAATCTCTTATCATTAACTAACCTCACTTTGCCAATTATCTTAGATATTAGCTGTAGTTACATGATTTAACAGTAGGACTATAACTCACAAATCTCACTGCCATCTGCTTTGCAGAACTTCTTGCTCAAGTTCTCAAGACAGTTATGCAGAGGACCCTTAGGACATACAGTATCGTTCAGTAATGCATGTAGCTCTCCAACCTCCCAAACTCTACTGCGTCATTTTGCTCTTGGCTTAAGGCCTAGCTTGACTGCATGCATTTCTTGCTTTTCATTGCCCATTTGAACTTTTAATGCAGAAAAGAGTAACCTTTCCCTAGTCAGAAGAAGGTCTAGATCCTGCTGACTGCATCAGTTCATACCATCTTTGGGGGAGACCGGGAAGGAAATTTTTCCCCCTTTCCCTCGGCCAAAAGGGATTCTACCTGGAAGGCATTTAAAGCTCTTTGTTGTGCAAAGTACAGCTCCTGAAAATGGCACCTTGGGCTAATAGTTATTGCTTTCTAGCCTACAATCCTTCACTTACTCAACAAATATTTACTGAGCATTCCAGGTTTCCAAGACATAAGGGATATAGCAGTTAATACAATAGACGCATTCCTTATTCTCTTGCAGTCTATAATCTGAAATAGGATAGACATGGAATAAATACACATGCAAAGACATAATTACCAATTGTGCTGGGTCTCTGAAGGAGAAGTGAAACTTGTGAATAGGGGTTCTAACAGTAACTTAATTCACAAGAGGGAGGTAAAAGAGGATTCTCTGAAGAAATGATGTTGTAGCTGAGGCAGGAGTGATGAATTTGAATTAGTTGGTCACAGAGTCGGGGATGGGTAGGTGTTGAGCATTCCAGGCAAAAAAAAAAAAAAAAAAACAAAACTAGTATATGCAAAGGTCCTGGGACCACCACCTCCTCAGAAGAGGGCAGGGGGCTGAGTGATATAGAAGTTAAAGTACATGGCTGAACTTTACTGTGAGAATTTACCCATTTGTAATCCGTTGGAGTCATGCTGAGATACCTCAATATTTCTTGAAAACAAGGGCAATTTTGCTTTTGCTGGCCTAACTTGGAAAGATATGGCAGTGAGGTAAAGAGATAAAACACACCTTACTCACTTTCTGTCTTCCAGAACTTCTATAAACTCCCTGCTCTGTTGAGAGTCTCTCCTCCCATCTTTAAGGCTTTATCAAATACCACCAATTTTATGACAAGTTTGGTGCTGGTGGGCATGTTAGGTGGGTGGGGTGCATTGGGCCTGCTCTCTCTCTTTTTTTTTTTTTTCAATGTTTACTTATTTTTGAGAGAGTGAGAGAGACAGAGTGCAGTCAGGGGAATGGCACAGAAAGAGAGGGAGACACAGAATCTAAAGCAGGCTCCAGGCTCTGAGCTGTTAGCACAGAGCCCGACATGGGGCTCGAACCCACAAACCATGAGATCATGACCGGAGCTGAAGTCAGATGCTCAACCAACTGAGCCACTCAGGCATCCAGGGCCTGCTGTCTTTAGTTAGAAGTCATGAAATATCCTTTGAATTTGTTCATTTTTCTTTGCCTTCACCACTACTGGTCTAGTCTAGGACATTTTTACTTCTGCATTGATCTTCTTGCATATATTCTTTTCTTCCTTCTGTTCCTCACCTTCCTGAAGCTACAGTGATTTAAAAAAAAATTGACTATGTTGTAGTACTACTTAAAATCCACTGTCCAGCCTCAGCCAGCACCATTCAACTTCTCAATTACTTTGTTTTAGTGATACTAGGTGGTTTTCAGTTTCTGGAAGGAGCCATGCTCTCTGCAAACTCTGATCATCACACTTTGGCTTATCTCTGCCTGGATGCTCCAAGGGGTATATAATGGGGGAGACTGATCTCTCTGGTTGGCCCAGGAAGAGCTTTCTTCAGAGAAGGACGCTTGAGATGACATCTGAAGGATTGTTAGGTTTAACTAGTTGAAGAAAGATTGGAAGTTTTACACATGAAGTTTTGCATAGGAAGAATACCCAGGGGCACGTGATGCTTCTGTAAAACGTGTCTGGAGGTGTCAGAAGAGTGTGAGAGGTCACATTAAGGATTTTAGTCTTTCATATTAAGGGCAATTGGAAGCCACGAAAGATTAAGAGAAAAAAAGCACGTTCATTGGGATTGCCCAGGATTTGTAGCTAATGCCTAAACCCAGGGACAAAGGTTGCTATTTACTCATATTCTAAGTTCAGAGATCTACTGGGTGATGGGTTCAGGCACCTCACCATATGGTCTACTGAAAGGTTTCAGTCTTAAAATAAGCCCAGCAACTAACCCCAGCCACATAGAAAAGAAATGGGAGTTTCTTGGCCTTTGGGAGCCCAGCATTGCTCATGGAGAGAAGGAAGGGGAACTTTAGAGAACCATTTCTTTCTTTCTTTCTTGCTTTCTTGCTTTCTTTCTTTCTTTCTTCCTTTCTTTCTTAATATAATTTACTGTCAAGTTAGTTAACATACAGAGTATATATACAATGTGCTCTTGGCTTCAGGAGTAAATTTCCATGTTTCATCACTTACATACAACACCCAGTACTCATCCCAACAAGTGCCCTCCTTAATGCCCATCACCCATTTCCCCCTCTCCCCCCCAACCCCCCCCATCAACCCTCAGTTTGTTCTCTGTATTTGAGAGTCTCTTATGGTTTGCCTCCCACTCTGTTTGAAACTGTTTTTTCCCCTTCCCTCCCCCTATGGTCTTCTGTTAAGTTCAGAGAACTAATTCTAAATAGGAGGGGTAGAAGGAAGGTAGGGAGATGAAGGGCTGCCTAGAGAAGGAGACTGGTGTTATCCTTAACTTTTCATTTGGAAAAATGTCAAGCCCTCAGAAGTTGGAAGAATTGTACAATGAACATCTGTATAGCTTTCACTTGGATTTATGAGTTGTCAACACTTTGCCACTTTTGCTTTATTTCTCTCTTTTTATAAATGTGAGTGAGTGAGAGTGTGTGCGAATATTTATTTGTGAATGATTAGAGAGCTAGTTGAGAGTTATTAATGACTCTTCACTGTTAAATTCTCCAGCATGTATCTCCTAAGACTAAGGGCATTTACCCTGATCGCCATAATACAAATATCACTCTCAGGAAACTTAATATCCATATAATACTTTTCTTTCGACATAGAGAAAGACCCAGAAGGCTGACACTTGAGTTTCCAGTGAAAAAAACTGAATAGATTATAGGTGACCTTTGGGTTTTGCCTTGTGCTTTGTTATCCAAAAATTTCTTGGTATTTGTTTTACTTATTTAAAATGAATACAAGTTACACAAGTATGTAGAAATATATTATCCAATATTAGGAATGCAATGAAACTGCCATCATCTTCTTCTTGGTTGGTGTGAAAGGTCTGAAGTATCTCAAAAAGGCAGGCATTCAAATTCCTTTAAATAATGTACATGTTTGACCTGGGGAAGGTCATTTCTAGCAAAATACACTCCAAAACTAGGTTCAGAGATTTTTCTCTACAGTGTTATATTTAGGCAACATATTGGGAACAACCTAAAAGCTAACCCAGTTGACAGTTTGGTCAAATCAATTATGATACCTGTGCACAATATAATGCTATGTAATTCATTAAAAACGTATGTTTTGTAAGAATTTTTAATGCCATGTTAAACAAAGCTCATGTTAAGAGAAGAAAGGGCTGAAACCTTGGAAAAAATTTTTCAGTGTATACACGCTGAATTTTGTCTACACACACATAGATACATATACTGTCATATAAAGAAAAAAAATTTGAAAGGAATGAACCAAAATGTCCGAAGTGGTTATTTCTGGCTGGTGGAATCTAAACCATTTTAATATCCTTATTCATGCTTTCCTGAATTTTCCAAATTCTCTTCAGTGAATAGATATGCTACTGTTTCTGCATGAATTTTTATTTTATAGTGAAATCAGTTACATTGTAGAAAATGAAATCAGAAGAAATAAGGAAATTAAAATCTCCTGTAATCTGGAGCATTTAAAGTTGTAAATATTTTCTCTATATTTTATCATTATAAGTATATGCATATGAATGACATATGTGTGTATAGATAACATATGTACATGTGTGTACATGGGCAAGTGTGTAGATGTCATATTCATCAGTGATGGGGTTAAATTTGCATTGACAAAGATTCAGAATCATCTTTCTATGGTGATGAAGCGTGAACCATTAACTGGAAATAACAAGAAATATTATGGAGAAGAAAATGATAGGTAAATTGATCCGTGGGTATTAATCAGGCATGTTATATACACAAAAACACATAGGTAAAACTTATTTTAATTAAGATAATACTCCACACAGTTTTATTTTTCATTAGTGACATATGGTGAGTAACTTTCCACTTCCTTCCACGTTTATTTCTGATCCTGCTATATTCCATTGCATGGCTTATACTGTTAAAGCTGTATTTCGTATACAAATTGATCCGAGCTCATCAAAGTGTATTACTTATTAAAGAGGAAACTACAAAGTACCCCTGGCCCTCAGTGGTGGTTAGATATTTGAATCTCCTGGAGGGTTTTCAAAAACACAGAAGCCTGGAGCTCAACTCCAGTGATTCCGTTCTGGTTGGTCTGGGATGGGGTCCAGGAATAAGTATTTTTAAAAAGCACCCTGAAGTGTTTCTAATGTGCATTCAGGATTATGCACCACCGAGGAAGATATGCCAGTTGGATGTAACATGGGAGAAAAGAGGCTTACAAACCTAAGACTTCTAACTCAGCACAGACTGCTGTTTTGCAGTTTTGCTTCCCGTGGCCATGATGTAACATGGATACAGTGACAAGGATGAATGTGCAGCTTGGACCGCTCTGAGCCACTTTCCCACGATGATCAGACACGAGCCATTAGCTGGAAATAACAAGGAGTATATGAAGATGCAAATGATGAGTAAATTGATCTGTGGCTATTAATTAGACATACCAAGCACTCTAGAGCTATTTGACAGGTGCCAATTAGTAAATAGGTGGCAAAATGTGTCAAGTGAAGGTCAGCTAACAGGAGCACAGTCTCACTTTTCCTGCAGCAGCTGTCGGAGGATTTCTCTAGCAAACCCTCTAAGATGCTCAACACTCCATTTGTTTAATTGTCAACTTTTTGGGAAAAGAGTTCCTTTCTCAGTATGGTAGTATATTCAACCAATATAGTATATTACATCCATTCTCAGATGCACATTGTAATATTTGAACACCTGTGAAATTTGAATACATCTTACCATCGAAATGGTAAAAACATGGTTGCACTGTTTTCCTTCTTACTGGTACATAGAATAGTGGAGCATCTTGAAACCAATGGTGCAGTGACATATAGTCTGTTTTATTTATTTTATTTTATTTTATTTTATTTATTTTTGAGAGAGAGAGAGAGAGAAAGAGAGTGCGAGCAGGGGAGGGGAAGAGAGAGAGGGAGACACAGAATCTAAAGTAGGCTCCAGGCTCTGAGCCGTCAGCACAGAGCCTGATGCGGGGCTTGAACCCATGAACCGTGAGCTCATGACCCGAGCTGAAGTCGGATGCTCAAGGAACTGAGCCACCCAAGTGCTCCATGAAATAAGGTCTATTTTAAAGTCTTCACAGTCAGACAATTTCTTTAACACCATCTTCCTGGGATAAGCCTCCATCATCTTTTGCCTACATTTTTGCAGTCACCTCCCAGCTTGTCATTCTACTTCTACCCTTTGTCCCTCTTCAATCCATTCCTAATACAATGATCAAAGTGTTAAAACTGAAACCTCGCCTCAGCCTCAGGACCCGGCTTCCCCTGCAGCCCTCCCGAGGATGTTTCTTTTCTCTCCCAGTCATCACATCCTTGTAGGTGTGCAGGGGTACTTCTGCTCCTCGTTGCATGTTTCCACTCCTCCCCCCTTCCTTCCTGAAAACCCTGAGCTTTGCATTTCCTGTCGTTAGACTGAATGTGACATTAGCCGATAAGTGCGCATGCCCACTGCAGCCATCTGCAGCTGACCAGTGATCTTCAGCAAAGGTGTTGACTTCTTGTCCACTGCCATTCTCACCAATGTTCTGCTATTTTCATTCTTAGTGATTTACATATACATGTGGATGATCCTTCCAAATCCCTGGCTTGGTGGTTTTGTGACCTCCCCTTTAGTAATCTTGTCTTTTTCCCTACTTGAGTTCTTTTCTTTCGTGGTAAACCTTGATCTTGCCATGAAACTGTGTCTCCTCCAAAATGTCAATTTTAAGTGTTCTGTAACTCTCCCACCATCTTTCTTGCTCATCCCTTTCAGTACCTGACTTCCATAACTTTAGTCTCCATGTGGTCCTTCAATCCACAGATGTTGCCATCTTTCTCTTCGCCATCACCCCTTTCTTGTCTTCCTCCCCCTTGTGACCTAAGCTTCAATTCTCTGGTCAGTCATTTTGGTCATTTCTTTGCACACATCCTCAACTCTTTTGACCTCTTTCTGTTTGTCATACTGCTTAGTGCAACCACGGATGAACCTCCTCCCAGACCTGGATCCACGACAGAAAATAGCTGTGGTAAAACATAAAATGTTGCTGACTGCTCTTTCTTTACCCTAATGGGCAATGACCTCAAGTGGATCTTTAAGGCTGCCGGGTGATTACATCATATTTTCCAGATTTATTTCTTTTCTGCTCTCCTGGATGGCTATTTCTTACTTTCCCCTTCTCCTGAAACCTCTAGCATTTTCTTCCCATCCCCCCCGCCTTTGCTGCAATACTAAGAAAAGTGAATGCATCTGAAAGAGCTTCCACAGACTCCTGCTATCCTTACCTGACAGCTTACTTGCGTGGGGGAGTCTTTCCAGTCTAACTTTTTTGTGTCACTTTGGATGAACTGTCTATGTTCCCAGCTACAGCCAAACTTTCTTCCCATGCACAGGTCCCATCCTTTCTCACTTATGTTCCTCCAGTAAATTCCCCACCTCTTTCCTACATCTTTAGCTTACCCTTCTCTTCTGGGTTATTCCCAAAAGTGGAGCAACATGCTGTTATTTCTTTCCACCTACAAACGTGCAAGCAAGCAAACTTTCTTGACCTCCTCATCTGATTTCTTTCTCTATGTGTAGCAAAGCTCCAGAAAGAGTGGTCTGCCCTTGTCGTCTATTTTTTCTTCAGTTCCTTCTTGAAACCACTCCAAACAGGTTGTCACTCCCATCCTGCACTCTAAATACTCTTATCATTAGATGACCTACACTATTTATGACCTCCAATGGCATTTGCACCACCCAATGTCACTTGTCCATTTCCACCCTGTTAGTTAACATAGACAGATCTCCTCTTAGATGCTTCCCTCTCTTGGTCTCCAGAATTCTACTTTTCCTGTTTTCCTCCCACTTCACCAGCTGCTCCTTCTCAGTCTCTTTTGCTGATTCTCTTTTCCCTAAACTCGGAGTGCTGTCCCTGGGGGCTCAGTCGAAGGATCTGGTTTTCTTCTTCTTCTTCTATAAAAATGAAATCCCCAGATATGCCTCTAAATATGCCTCTAAGTATACTAAATGCTGATTGACTCCCCACATTATATCTCTAGCTCAAACCTTTTTCCTGGACCCCAGACTTGGATGTCCAGGTTGTTACTTAACATCTCCATTGGGATGTGAATGTCCAGTAGGCATCACAAAGCGAATGGATCCCAAATGGAACTCCAGCTCTTTCTCCCCATGCTACCTGCTACCCACCTCTGGAAAAAATATGCATTTCCAAGAGTCCTGCCCTTTATCTGGCAGAACAGGGAAGAAAAGCAATGTCTTACTCAGGTAAAAACACTATGCTACTCACATCAGAGAGAGAGAAAAAATTTAAACTTTAATTAATGCCGTGGGTGGATTTATATATTTGGACTTGTAGCGGTTCCATCAAACAAGGAAGTATATTTTTACCTCCTCTAAACATCTGTGGGTTTAAAAATTCCATTTTAACAGGGGACTTAGAAAAAATAGGATTTTTCTGTACTTGCTTTATCAGCTTTCTGTCTTACATTCTTACATTTTTATTTGCAAGATGAGTTATGCTACTTAATGAGTTTTTTCTTTTAATTTAGGTGTTTGGGCCATTTTTCAATCCTTCGTATAATCCCAAGCAGTACAAACTCCCCCTCTACTTCCCGTCCCAACTCAAAATGAAAAACAATGTGGGGAGGAGGAGGGCTCTGTCCGTGAAAGGTTCAGTTCTTATGTACTCCAAATTAAAAACATGAGTAAAAAACATTTTTAATATATGGAGCTGCCTGGAAAACTCAGGAAACATTCGTGGACTGTAAATAGTGTAGGTCATCTAATGGGTATAAATTGCTCTGTGATTAAGTCACAACAAATGCACCTCTGTCAAGGTCAGCACTCGATCCCTTCTCTTGCTTACTCAAGTATAGTAAGTACTTTAATAATTTTCCCTCTCTTGTATCAATATTTTTTTTTCTTTATTAGATTTTGTCATCATCACATAACATGCTGTATTTCTTTCCAGCTTAAAATGAAAAACAAAACTCCCTTTACTCTTTTGCCTGTTCTGTTACTATTCCATCTCTCTGTTCTGTACAGAAAACTTCTTCGAAGGTATTGTCCACATACCTGCTGTTCTTACACCCACTAGTGTTAGGTTAGTATTAGGTTTGGGTGTATGTAGCAGAAAACATAACATAAAATAAAATTTAAAAGATGGCGGTTATTTTTTTCCACAAAAAGGTCAGATTTTGAGAAAGAAAGCTGGTAAAGAAGCAGATTAAAAAGGGGCAGCCAGATGTCCGAAGCCAGATCCCCTTGCATACTTTTGGCTTCTTCAAATCTTGCTTGCCTCTTGTATCAACCTGTAGCCCTGAATCAGAAGCTTGACTGTACTAACCCCGCCCATCCCGGAAGTACATATGTATAAAAAGACCAGTAGAACCAGCCAGATGCTCAGCCTTTGGAGGTTACTCTACTGGGCCGGCACGGGTGCGCCATAAACAGTCTTTTCTGATTCCCTGAGTGCATGTGGCTTGTCTCTTCCTGGGCACCAAGTATTTGCTGCAACAATTTAGTCTGGTCATGGTTGATATGGTGACTCCTTGGACAGATGTGACACATCTTCTACTCTACCACCTACCTATGCTTGGTGTTTCCAAGGCCACATGACCCACAAAGGCTGCTGCTGCTCTAGCCATCACTTTGGGTTTTAGTACTTAGAAGTTATGCACAAGGGAAGGTGTGGCAGATGTTACTGTTTGTACACAGTTTTTCTTATCTCCTCTTCCCTGCAGTGGTTTAAAAAGTTGGTGGAGAATAATAACCTTCTTCGTTGACTTTGGGCCCAATCATGTAAATTTTTTGGCCAATGCGTAGAAGTGACCTTGTGGGTTCTGAGCATTAGGAAGCATTAGGTGGTATGGCATATTTCCACAAGCCTTCTTAGAGCTCCCACCCCTGCCAGGGGAACAGCATATTTCTCTGTTGGCCTGGAGTGAAAGCCGCTCTGAACCTGATCCAAAGTCTGGAGAGCAGCCTCACTTAGCCAAGTCCAGTGAGCTCAGCTCAGAGCAGCCACACTACTGATCCAGAAGCATGAAATTGAATGTATGTTGTAGGTCGTTGACATATTTTGGGGTTTGTTTCATAAAAAATATCACAGTGAAAATTTTGACTAGTGCTAAAGGGCCAAGGGTGCCTCCTGGCTCCATCAACTCCTTTTTCAGCTGGCCTCCCAGAAATCCCACACACACACTTCAACTTACCTGCCATCCATGGTCACACCTGGATCAAAGGGAGATTAGAAAATACAGCTGGCTGCATTTTACCCCAAATGAAACCAGAGTTCTTGTTCCTGAAAAAATAACGGTGCATGGCTTTTGGGTGGAAACCAGTAGTTGCTTCCACAAGAATCCAATCAGGCTTTTTCTCTAGCCCTCCAAAGAAGCAGCTCTTCACAAGTCAGCCCAGTCATTACTGGCCCCTCAGCAGGCTTTGTCACAGTTCACTCCTTGGAATGCTTTCCTACTTTATTTCTAGGATAGCTCTTGGTCTGTTCCTTCCTCATTGGCCATAGCTTTTCTGTTTCCTTTACATGATTGTCCTTTTTCCTGAGCTCTCAACATGGCTTGGAGCTCAGCCCTCAGCTTACTTTATTGGATAGCCATTTTGTTCTGTCTTCAATATTATCCAGTCCCAAGGTATTAAATAAGATCTATATATACTGATGGTTCCCTAAGTCATTTCTTCAGTTCAGATTTCTCTCAAAGCCTCAGATTTTCATATCCAATGGTGTCCTTAGTCTTGCCACCAGATGTCTAACAGGTGTGTCCCATATGACCCAAACAACACTATTTCCCATCCCCAGTGACCTAGAATTGCTCCTTTTACAGCTTCCCCATGGTAATTCCAAGGCTTCTAGAAGCTCAGGCTGAAAAATGATTCCTATCTTTCTTTCAGACCCCATTTCCAAACCATCAGCAAATAACTACCAGCGATCTTTATAAATAAATCATGCTGTATTCAGTGAAAAGAAATGAACTCACTGTGTATGAGAACAACACGGAACAATCTTACAGATATAATATTAAGTGAAATATGCCAGGCATATAAGGATATATTTTGTATTATTCCATTTGTATTTAGTGCATAAATAGACAAATCTAGAGTGAGAGAGTCTGGAATAGTAGTTATCTCTGGGGAAAATATTGAAAGGGAAGGGAGAGCAGGGATTCTGGGTGGTTACATCAGTATACACAAATGTGAAAGTTAATCAGATGATTCAATTAGGACTTGCACACTCTAATGTATGTAAATTATACATCCACAAGAAAGAAGTATTATTATTGGTTATTAGTACCAATAACTCACATTGGTTATTAGTACCAGTAATTCACAAACTGTGGATTTGTTATGATGTATACGGTGAAAAAAATTCATTGGGAATATATTTTGTCATTTGTGTTTATGGTAAGAAATATGTATTTGTTCTTTATCCCTGCTTTGGGCACAGAGGTAAAACCCTCAGATTTTTTAAAGTGATGAGAGCAATAAGGGTGTTGTTTGCTCTGTTTATGTTAATGAGGTGACTTTTGGAATGCACCTGAGAATGGGGGCTGGTTTCCCAGAGAATCAACCTTGTAATTAGAGGGTTAGAACTTTCACTCTCACACCCTGACCTCCAGGAGGGGAGCCAGCATGGAGATTTGTTCCATCACTAATGGCCAATGATTTAATCAGCCATGCCTATGGAAAACCCATGCTTCCATAAAAGCCCAAAAGGATGGGGTTTGGAGAGCTTCCAGATTAGTGAACTAGAATACTTCCATGTGCCACCATGTGGGACCCCAAGCTCCATGGAGAAAGAAGCTCCTTTGTTTAGGACCTTACCCTATGTATCTGTTCATCTGGCTGTTGATTCATATCCTTTAATATCCTATGAATGAATCGGTAATACAGTAAATAAATGGTTTTCCAGACTCCTGTGAGCTGTCCTAGTAAATTAATCAAACCAAAGGAATGGGTCATGGGAACCTCCGATTTACAACCAGTCAGTCAGAAGCATGGATTGTGATTGGCATCTGAAGTGGAAGGTAGTCTTGTAGGACTGAGCCATTTGCTTGTGGAATCTGATGTTATCTCTGGGTAGACAGTGTCAGAATTGTGTGGAATTCTCAGACACCCAGCTGGTGTCTGAATTGCTTGTTGGCATGTAGAAGCCTCTAAACACATACACACACATGCACACACACACTGCAGTTGGGTCCAGGAACCCAAAAAGATATTTGTAGATATGTCTATATCCACAGAGTATCTTTACAGAATTGGTCACTTAATACATTCACTGCTGTATCATCCTGGTCCAAGCCACCACAATGTCTTGACTAGATTACCAGAATAGCCTTTTAGTATTCCTACTTTCCCCTTCATCTCCCCTTTGGTTACTCATACAGCACTAAGATTATCTCTTTGAAATTCAAGTCAGATCATATTAGTTCACTGCTGAACACCCTCTAAAGATTTCCTGTTGTACTCAGAGTAAAAGCCAAAATCCATGTGGCTGTACCCTTTCTTCCTTAATGCTCTCCTTCAAAAGTCATCTAAACAGTGGAGACTTTCTTGACCTCCTATATAATTAGTATTCTGTCACCTTCCTGACACTCTCCAACCCTTTAACTGTTTTTACCTTGTAACTCAAATCACCTTTGTATAGAGTATCTATTTAGACGTTTATTTTATTTATTTTTCTCTCTCTCTTTCCCACTGGAGTGTGATGTGAGGTATATGGTCCCTCCCCTTGAATCTGGAGGGGCTTTCTGACTGCTTGCCCGATAGAATATGGTGGTTGTGATGGTGGTGGCCAGTTCCTGGCCCAGGCCTTGAGAGACTGGAGGCTTTCTCTTTCTGTCTTTTGGAACACGCTCTCTAGGATCTGTGAGTAACTATATAAGAAGTCCAACTACTTTGAGACCTCCATGTTGGAAGGGTTATGTGCTGGCACTCCAGAGGACTATCCCAGTGGAGCCTAGACTTTTAGCTATGCCAGAAATGAGTGAGGCCATCTTGAGCCCTCTAGATCAGCCATCTTCCATCTGGATACCACCAAGTGACCTCAGCCTATCTCACAATGTCTGTCACATCAGAAGAACTGTCCAGCTGCGTCCTGTTCAAATGAGGGAGCCAGTTATCATGAGATAAAATGGTTGAAACATTCAGTCTCAACATTTTGGGAGAGATTGTTAAGCAGCAATAGCTAATCAGAAGTCCTCTGTATGTGTGTTGGGGGGTACCTACCAGCAGGTTTTCTTTCAGGGTGTATGTACAGGGAGCACATAAGCAGGCTTCCTTCTCTCCTCAGTGACAAAATCAACAGGGCTTCATCCTGTGGCGCCAGCACCCACATCCACAACATGGGCTCTCTCTAGGCAGATCATGTAATTTCATTAGAGAAGAGATTATAGACTTCAATGTGGGGGCAGATATTAGCTCTTGCCAGTCTCTCTATGGGCAGGGGGTGCAGGACATCTGTCCCAGGTGTCCCATACACACTCTTCTATTTATGTCAATCGCTGATTGGAGACTTTGAGGTGTTGCCAGTGGAACAGCCCCCAAGTTCCTATGGCCTTTTCTTTGTGTCCAAGATGGCAGCTTCCTACAGTCTGTTGATATGCTCCTGACCCTTTCTGGCCTGTAGAAATTCATCAAAATGTCTGAGTCAATTCTAGGTTCCAATCTTTCTTTCTTTCTTTCTTTCTTTCTTTCTTTCTTTCTTTCTCTCTCTCTTTCTTTCTCCCTTCCTTCCTTCCTTCCTTCCTTCCTTCCTTCCTTCTTTTTAAATCAGAGCAGGAACAGGTTTATGCCTTTCTGTACATCTTTGCTCATTTCAGTGGGATTTGGGAGTGGTGGGAAGGAAACATTTGTGCTTTGTTTTCTCTCTGAAACCCAAACCTATATTTCTATATGAGAACATACACGGCGGGACTTCTTCAAAGGAAAGGATCTGTAACGAAAGTGTGTGTGTTTGAGGAAACACTGAGTTCTGGCTGTTCAAATGTCACCTCATTTGCCACTTGTTCAGATGTGCCCTCGGAGCTGGCTGGGTCCAGCTAGTCAGGAAATGCAAACTCATTTTCACTGCTCCCTCGGACCAGCTCAGTTCAAAGCTGCCTCATCTCAGACAGGGGGCAGGGAGGGTGCTGTCCCCAAACCAAGTTCCCTGAGAAGCCTTCCTTTCAGTCTGGGCAATGAACCTGCCCCATAGAACTGAACTTCATGGCATGAAAGTCTAGGTGAAGCATGTGTACGTTTTATTTATCCTCAGATCCTATTCTTTAATTAACTGAATTGCACACATTAGTACTGTATAATTTAGAGGAGCACATATACTTTTATTGCCCAACTAACTAAAATGTTCGTCAAGCATTTTTGATGATGTGAGAAAATGCTTCTGATAAAATGTTAAGAGCAAATGTGAAAAAGAAAGCATAATTCAAAACGTTAGCTAGCCTAGGACTTCAAAACTGTGAAAAAGACATAGGAGCATGTGTGAGGACACGAATTTTATTTGCTTAAAATAATTGCGTGTATTTTTATTTTTTATAAATTTTTTTTAATGTTTATTTATTTTTGACAGAGAGAGAGAGACAGAGCATGAGCGGGGCAGGGGCAGAGAGAGAGGGAGACACAGAATCGGAAGCAGGCTCCAGGCTCCGAGCTGTCAGCACAGAGCCTGACGTGGGGCTCAAACTCACAAACCTTGAGATCACGACCTCAATCAAAGTCAGATGTTCAACTAACTGAGCCATCCAGGCACCCCTGTGGGTATTTTTGTATTAAGAAATTATGTGTAACCTAAATAAACTTATTGTTTAAAAAAACAAGGTACGTCCGACAGAATATAAGACTTTTCTAAATCGGGCAAAAAAGTGGATACCTAAGGTTCTGTGTTCGGGGCTATGGCTTGCTCATAGTTCAGACTGACCATCCACTGAAAACATTTAGAAATCTAGGATAAAAAAATATTAAAAAACATCGTAAAAGCATCTAAAAGAGACGAGGTTGTAAGGGATTGCCAAGTCCAAGTCTCGTTGATGGCAGCGATGCTGAGGGGTCAGCAAAGCACCAAAGTTCCTGGCTGTCAGTCTGTGGCTTTTGCTGAATTTGGCAAACCGGTGGTTTTTGGAACTTGCTGAGTGGGAGGGAGAGAAGCCCAGTGGCCACCTATGTTGGAGAGTCTAAGAGGAGACCATCCCCCAGGAAGCTAAGGCTCCAGAATGCCACAGCTTCAGGATGAATGAACCAGAAGTAAGTCACCCCTGCCCCCAGGGGACTATAGGACCCGTGTGTTGGCTTCCTTAGAAAGCAAAAAAAAAAAAAAAAAAAAAAAAAAAAGAATCAAACCAAACAAACAAAACAACAAAAAACCCCAACGAATTGTCACCACACGCCTGCTTCTGCTGGGCTTCTCAGTTCTAACTTTTTACTTCACCTGGGCGCGGGGTGGGTCCAGGTTTTGTGGGGACTACGCTTTTACAATTTTGGGGAGGGTCTTTCACTAAGAGAAAAAAAACCCCACAATTAAAATGCATAATTAGGTACAAACACTGAGTATTCATTTGGAAGAGAGAATGAGTTGCAACAAATTCCAAAGTTAAAAAGCTGACACGTATCACACACATCATAACATTTTAGAAAAATAAGATTTATTTATTTATTTATTTATTTATTTATTTATTCATTCATTCATTCATTCATTCAAGACCTGACCTCAATAGAACCATTTTTACCCCCTACGTTTTTTGGCTGCTTTGATAGCCTCTTTTTATGACAATGATTTTATAGAGAGAACGTAAATATGATTTAGCCTGGACTCTAGCACTGGTGATAGAAATTTATTTTACTATTGATAGCTTGGAAAAACTTCTTTAGCTCTTCCTACCTCATTACTGGTCACATCATGTACCTTTTAAGAATTGTTATCAAATTTCAGGCATTTGGGGACATCTCCCAAGTTGTTTGTTGGTTTTTTAATACATAAGCTGTAAAATCTCAGAGGATTTTAAATTTTCCTTGGCAGTGACTAATCTTCCATACTCTTTGAACTAATGGCCCATTAACCAGTTATTGTTGATGTTATTAGATTTATGTGATCTTAGACTGTATTAGATTTATGTGATCTTAGTTGATGTCGGTAGTTTGCATCAAATTAGAAAGAAATTTAAATCTTTTAATGTGGGTTCAAATATTTCACTTATTTTTCAGTCTCATTTTTAAGCTATCCAAGAATCCATTCCTCACTTTTATCTTAAATTTATGTCTTTCTTTTAATCATTTAGTGCTCTTGGTATAATACAAAACATTTCTTGCTAGTCCTTTCTTCTCAATGTATAATTTAAGAATCATTCTGACTGATTCCTTTATTCATCTTGATCACCTTTGTTGTATATTTCATTAATATTTTATCACAATTTCCTTTCAATTCCTTTTAAATAACTAAAGATGGCACGAAGTACCCATTGTTGGGCTCTAACGCGGGGTTCTTTATCACTTGTTTTATTGGAACATTCCAAAATGTTTTTGCATATTGTGGTTAAAATGGCACAGTTGGACTTTATCAACATTTTGAACAAACTCTTTGGCATCTCACTTGCATTGGGGTTTCTCTGCTGAATCGTTGAAATATATATGTTCAGGTCCTTAAAATGGCACTCCTCTCCTATTGCAAGATGGAACAATTTTATCATGGGCAAGGCATCTAACTACATTTTTTTCGATTATTTGAAGGAGGCACCACCTTGACACACATATTTAAAATATTCCATATAGGGGCACCTGGGTGGCTCAATCAGTTAAGTGTCTGACTTCAGCTCAGGTTATGATCTCACTGTTCCTGAGTTTGAGCCCCGCGTCAAGCTCTATGCTGACAGCTCAGAGCCTGGAGCCTGCTTCGGATTCTGTGTCTCCCTCTCTCTCTGTCCTTTCCCTGCTCATACTGTCTCTCTTTGCCTCTCAAAAAATAAATAAATGCTAAAAAAAATAAATAAAATATTCCACATAAGAGACAGTCTGAAAAGAAAGAGTGTGACTGTTGTAAAAGACAGAAGTGGTCAACCATATCAGTGACTGTGGAGGCAGCTTCATTGGACAAGACTAAAGGAATGAGTTGCTCATGGACATATGAAGGGGTTTCAGCCCTGTGGCCTGTGTTATGGTGTATGTGCCTGTGATTATTAGTCCAAGGCAGGTTATACTTGTATAGAACTTCTTTCGAATTGTCAAATAAGCAGATAGAAGCTTTTCAATTAATGGAAAAGTTAGGAGCTATGCTCAGAGTTTGTTTGTTTGTTTGTTGCTATGCCATTTGAACTTAAATAACTTAAACAGTTCCCAATTAATTGTCCGATATGGTGACAAGTCTACAGTAATGTAGATGTCTTTGCTATCTGGTTTGATTCATCACTTTATTTTATACAGGTTTTCCTTTATTTTTACTAATTATTCATAAACTGTTTTAGGTAAACAGGTTGTGTGTGTGTGTGTGTGTGTGTGTGTGTGTGTGTGTGTGTTTCATTTGAAATTTTAGTGTTGTGTATGCAAAAAATGTATCAAATGTAGCAAGTAGATGATTCCTGTGACATTTCTATTATTTGAATAATACTATTTTCATTCTTACCACTGAAATCTCTTTCTCTTAAACATTACATACTCACAACTACCCTGCAGATCACTTAAAAAAAAAATAAATGTTCTTTATTTCCTCTTTGTAGTAGGCTTATAAAATCATGGTAAATTTTTTCACCAAGTGCTTTATAGTTTTGATTCTAATGTAAGTGGTATCTTTAAAAATATAATATAATTTTCATTGCTATATAGAAATGGATCTATTTCTGTCTGCTTATGTCATATCTGGAAGTATTGCTAGCATCTAATATCAATAGTTCATCTGTAGATTAGACTAGTTTCTAGATTAGTGCACATATAATATATCATCAAGGATAATTACAAATTTGGTTATTTCTGGAAAATATGGTTTAATTTTTATCCCTTTTTTAACTGAAATAGAATTAACACACCGTGTTTTATTGGTTTCAGGTGTACAATGTAGTGATTCAACAACTCTGTATGTTACGAAGTGCACATTACGGTGTGTCCTTTTCGATTTCCTTTATTCCATTCGTCCCCCCCCCACCCACCTCCCCTCTGGTGACCACCAGTTTGTTTCCTGTATTTAAGAGACTGTTTTTCTGTTTGTCTTCTTCATCTATTCATCTATGGATGGACATGTGGGTTGCTTCCATATCTTGGCTGTTGTAAATAATGCTGCAATAAACATAGGGGTGCCTATATCTTTTTGAATTAGTGTTTTTTGTTTTATTTGGGTAAATCCTCAGTAGTGGAATTACTGGATTATATGATAATTCCACTTTTAATTTTTTGAGGACCCTTCATACTGTCTTCCACAGCGGCTGCACCAGTTTGCATTCCCACCAACAGTGCATGAGGGTGCCTTTTTCTCCACATCCTCACCAACACTTATTGTTTCTTGTGTTTTGATCTTAGCCATTCTGACAGGTGTGCGGTGATATTTCACTGTGGTTTTGATTTGCATTTCTCTGAAGATGAGTGATGTTGAGTGCCTTTTCATAGGTCTGTGGTCATTTGTATGTCTTTGGGAAAATGTCTATTCAGGTCCTCTGCCCATTTTTAAATTGGATTATTTGTTTGTTTGTTTTGTGTGTGTGTGTGTGTGTGTGTGTGTGTGTGTGTGTGTTTTAATTTTTATTCTTGCCTTACTACTCTGGCTGTGACCTCAGCATGATTTTGAATAGAATTGGTGATAATGGACAATTTAGTCTTCTTTCTAACCTCAGGAGGAGTATGTTCAATATCCTCATTAGCTGGGATGAGCACTGTAGAATTGTTATGATATACTTGTTTACCATGCTGGCACTCTAAGCTGAAAGGGTCTACAGAGTCACAAGACTGGAAGACATGGCTGAGAGAATGGCCACTACCCCATATTGAGTGATGATGGGGATTTCACGGGGTCAGCATTGGAGTATGAGGGTCAGAGAGAGTGTTAAACATGGTAGAAGAGAAAGCAGGCAGTGAGAGTCAAAGGCAGGGATGGTGGGCACTCTCTCCAGTCCCAGGAGTTGGCAGGAAACCCAGATGCATAGGCAAGAGGTCCTCTACCCGGGCTCAGGACCAAGGACAGGGTGGTGAGAACAAGGGTGGCATTCATGACTTCTGTCCAAGTCAATTCTTATTCTGTCCTGTTTATGTTTTATTATACTAGATGTGAAGTAAAATGGTCATTGGCCTTTCTTTAAAGTTGCCTGTCTGACTTTCCTGGCAGGGGGTGGGAGGAAGTTGAGCCCATGCCCCCAAATGGCAGACAGCTGAGCAAACTTCCCCACAGGCACCAGGGCTGCAGAAATCAGAGAACTATCCTAACTACTGTGAGGAAAGGAGACTGGTACGTGCATTTTGTTTTCATTAAACCTAATTATTTTATTTTAGGGTTAAATTTTTTTTTCATTTTTGGCAAAATGTGAGGACATTTGGGACCATGCTAATATCTTGTTCTTTCTTATCCTCTGTACCCATGTCCCTGCTACTTTACTCCTTAGAGGGAACTACAATGATCAGTTTGTTGTATCTCCTTCCAGATAGGTTTCAGTGAATTTGTGTTCATCAATATGGCTATAAAATATATATAGTATTGTTGCTGCTGGTGCGTGTGTGTGTTTAATGCAAATTGGATCGCATTCAAGTTATATTTTCCCTTTCCTCCTTTTGGAACAGCAGTTTCTTCAAAAGTATCTCTTCAAAAACGGTATAAGAACTGCCATGAAATAATCTTCTCTGGAGACTTTGTCAGAGATGATAATGAACGTAAAGATAGAAGATGCTAATGCCATAGAAACTCAGGACTAATCAAATTGAAAATGGCTTAATTTACGGTGGGAACTGTATGGCAGATAAAACAAAACAGCTGCTCCAAATTTCCTCCCTCCCTGTGAACGGCCCACAGGGCACCCGCACACCTTAGTGATGAGGAGCTCAAGTGAGGGCTCCGGATGGCACCAAAATAGCTATTAATTGTCTCTGCTCCTTAAGATCAAGTCTGAATGAAGAGGCTAAATGAGTTTCCTTTCAGCTTGAGAAGCGCTTGTTCAATTGCGGGAGGACCACTGCAAAAATGAAGGATGAATGTGTGGTGTGTGTTTTAAGGGCACTGCTTCCAATTATTCTTGTCCCTTTATTGTTGAGAAGCTGTGCCTGTATTAGAAAGATCAGGGACTGAATACTCTTCAGAAATTCATTATATGCAGCAGCCACTTTTTAACCTTTGCCTGTGAGTGATTTTTGAAATGCACTCATGGTGGATGGTTTTTAAATTCTAAAGGTGAATGAAATGGCATTGTCAAAGCAGTAATGTCTATGGTGATGAGAACACTGGTGCCTGGAAATTGAGTTCTCCAAGGGAGGGACATTATGGGAGAGTGAGAAAGAATTGTGTCTTGATTTCCAATATATTAATTTATTCAAATAGCATCATCTACTTGTATAAAGGAATCATGGGACGTTAGAGTCAAAAAGACATTAGAGACAATCCAGTTATTGAAATAAATTTTTTAGATGTAATGAGAGAGGTAGACAAACCACACGGACGGTTCAAGGTCACACAGTGGACAGAACAAGAAAAAGCCAGGCTTCCTGGATTGGGATGGGTACTATGGGCTTTCTCTGCAGGAGGCTGCCCTTCTTAATTTGGTCAATCAATGACTGTGTATTGACTGAAGCATTACAAGAGAGTGAAGTTTGTGAGATGGCGTGGGGTGGAGGAAGGGACATTAGTTATGGGGTTAGACACCCGGATTTGAATTCTGAATCTGCCACTTCTGTGATTTTAGGCAAATCCCTTTACTGGCCTCACCTTAGTTTAACCAGCTTTCCTATCTTACAAGGAAAAGACATTTTGGGGGGGAAGCTGAATGAAATAGTTTCAGGAAAGCGCCAGTGCAAGGTCCAACGCACTGTAAGCTCTTGAGAAGTGATTGTTTCCTTCTCTGTTAAACAAGATGTCAAAAAGGAGAAAATAAAACAGAATAAAACCAAACAAAACCCCACAAATAACTCTTACTGGAAATAACTCTTATCTTAGGTTTTCTAAATTTTTCTCCTTTTTCCTTCCTTCCCTAATCTACTAAATTAGGTAAGCAATCATAGCTCTTGGTTTTGCCTCATCTGCAAAGTGATCTTGGGAACGTTGGCTTACTAGGAAAAGCTGCTACGTGTCTAATTTTACATAATGACCCAAGAGATGGTGAAGAGAATTGAGAACTTGTGGTTGGGCCCCAGGTCACTTGGATTCAAGCACTCAACAGGAAAGAAGGCAAAGGTGGCTCCTGATTTTTCAGAACTCCTCTCAGGGCACAGGCAACTCTTTTGAGAACGCAGAACATTCCTGTGTTTTGCCTGAGGGTAATTGTTGGCTGAGGGCAGGGAACAATGGTTCCTGGTTTGGAAACTTGGTGGGATCATCAGAACGCCCCCTGATGAATACCAGCTCATACAGGTTTGATGAGCATTTTTAAAGGCTACCCTGACTCCATGTTGGGGCTTCAAGGATAAAGAAACCATGATATCTCACTTCTGGGGAGAATGGTCCCAGATCCTTGAAAGACAGGCTGTAAGAAACTAACGTGGAAAATCAATATGAAACAAAGACCTCCATCCCTACTCCAGTGACCCTGACTACAGTGACCAAGGAAATGTAAATGTTTTAAGTCAGAGAAGGGTGCCAGTGGCTGCCAAAATGAGCAGCACTACAGGTGGAACCAGGTGATACAAAGGACCCAGAACACTTACTTTGAACTCTGTCTTGAAGAAAGGGGTATGATCTCAAGGGAATTCAGTAGAGGGGAAACTCAGACATTCTAGGAACAACAAAAAAAAAAAAAAAAAAAGGAGAGAGAGAGGAGATAAAGTCAGGCCATGAGATATGGGAGAAAGTGTTGCTCAGAATGGAGGCTGGAAGCAACGTGTCAGGTAAAGGTAGTGGCAGTAGATGTCTTTTTACAGATTTAAAGGTCTTCCCACTGAGTAAGTATGGCAGGACCTGGAAGGAAGCTTGAGAAAGTCAAGGGCTGGATTAGGAGGCTAAGGAGGGAGGAGTTCCTTGTCCTGATCCCCTAGTGGATGAACAGCAGGGGGCAGCAGCAATGACAAGGGCTCTCCCTTGGTACTGAAGAGATGTTGCAGATTCTGGGTCTTTTTCTCGTCATTAAACAGAGGCGCAATCATGGACGGGGTTTACAGAAGTTTCAGGAATGAGGGTAGGTAGCATTGGGATGCTGTCCAGGGAGGTCTACCCCCAGCGTGGGGTGGAAAGGGGCCATATGTAGGGGAGCTGCAGTGGGGAGGGTCCTGCCCTAGTGGCTCTAGCACCTTCTCATAAGCGCCACTGCAGGCTCGGAAAAGGCACAAAGTTGCTGGGGTCAGAGTGACAACCAGTAGGGGTGCCCATGACCACTTCCCACCCCCGGACATCCCAGTTCCCTTAGTCTTTCCCTGCCATCCCTGCCCTGAGTGTGCAATTGACACCCCTGTTAGCATCCTGCTCAAGCACATTTCCCAACACGTTTTCTAGTTTTCTAGCAGTGCCTGTGGGGTTTGAATTGCTTCTTCGTACACTTGCATTCAAGGGTTCCACACCTTCCCTCACTTGAGGTCTAGGTAATGTCGTGGTGATTCGAATCTGGCTGACAGGGATGAGAATCCTTAGAGGGAGGAAATGAAAGTGGAGTGGAGAATGAGCCACCCACACTGTCAGTGATATGGAAGGAGATGAACTAAAAAAGAAAACCAGGTCAAAATCTGGGAGAGCTGTAGCAAAGAGACCCAGAATCTGCTTATCACACGGTGCTTAAGAAGCTTTGCAAATTTGTTACTGGTCTGATTCAGCAGAAATAGTAACTGGTAACAAACTGATAACAATACTCCTAGAGAGTCTGGATGCCACTGTGGGGCAGAAAAGCTCTGTTTGTACAGCCCCTGCTCTCAGAGTCAGAGGGAAAGTTGTTTCACGTGGACACTCATGGGCCAGGTGGGGCAGGTGGAAAGTGCCGGGCACCTTCTGCCAAAAGCCTGAATGCCCCATGCCTGGGACAGCATTGCCTCTCATTGCCTTTCCCTGGTTGACAGCCAGTGGGTACAGCCAGCTCTTGAGCTTCCAATCCCTGCCCTCACTGAAAGTGAACCGGAATGAGTGCCACTCACCTCCTTCCTGTGGATGGGTGCTGGCTCCTGGTACAAGTCCTGATGACTGGCTAGGCGGTAAGGTCAAACCTGTGCCTTCTCACCTCCTGACTCCCCTCCCCCACTCCTGCAGTCTTCTTTTTGGCCCTGGCTCCTTCAAGCTAGTGGACACACGTGGATTCTTCTTGAGCCTTTTCCATTATTTCCCAGCCAGGCTTTTTCTTCTCGCACTGTGGGTTGGAAGACCCTTCCTTCGACCTGATCCTGCCTGCTCTCTGTCTTGCAGAATTAATTGACATTTCTGGCTCGAGGTTTAAGGATGTGGGAGGATGTGTTTACCTTTAAACATCAAGACAAGTTTTGCTGTTCCAGATAGGGAGAAACTGTCCAACATGTAGGCACATGTTAGCAGAGAAAGCCCAGCATATACTTATGTTTGGAAAGCTCCAGTTATAAAGAACAAACAACTGCCTTTACCTAGAAGGATGTATTGAGAAAGATGAGAATGACACTCAGCTAATTCCAGCTTCCCTTGTTGTCTTTGTCACTCTGTACTTCTTATTCCATGGTTTTGCTATAATTTCTCATTTGCTTTTGACTTTCCACCGCGTTAGTTGCCATTTTGGTTCTGGTTTCCTGTTCCTTGCTCCATTTGAACTATTGTTCTTTTTTATGTATAATTACACTGTAAGCCAGAAGTCCAGATAATATTAAGCTAGAAAGGCCCTGTTAATATGCATTTGCACCACAAAAAGGAAATGAGCTCATTTGTGTGATAAATGAAAATATGTTATCTTGCAGAAATAGTGAAACATTAAGGTTATGCAATGTGAAGATTCAATGGCGTTTTCCCAAGTTCAAGGATTGCATTTGGGAACTATATTTCCCCTGGGTTGGAGACTGGTGTTAAGTAGGCAGAGAATTAGAAGCTGATAAAGGAATTACTAATACTACCATTTGTTTTACAAATTTCAATTAAAGGATTTAATACGATGGTTAAACTATAAATTACATTTAGTAAAGCTACGGGACTGGCATTTTCCTTAATTTAATATTCCTGCTTAATGCTAGGAGGCATTAATCCAGGAGGTACTGGGTGGTCTCAAGTTCAAATGAAATCCCTGGTATTTATGATTTCTGGTTAAACAAGAAATACTGTGCATTAAACTGGAGAGTGGAATGAACTCTTATGTTGTTTTTTAGAATCTAGAATTTAATGTGATTCCATTACCTTTGAAAGATTTAATAGATCTCAGAATGAATCAAATGTTTGGATAAATTACTGCAATTTCTCTTTCATTAGCTTGACAGTTGCCAATGAAGTAGATTTTTACTTTGTTAGCTTTCTAAGCTAATAAAAATAAACATTTAAAGAAAATGAACATCCAGGCACAAATGTGTATACTCAGTGTCACCAAATTATAAAAGCTTAACAAAAATCAGTTTTGTGGAATTCATAGGGAAGATTCCATGATATTTCCAACCAGGTGAAGAGAACCTATCTTGTTCAACCACAAGGTTTAACATAATTTCTCTAGTTTTTCATATTTTGCATTTACAATCTGTCAAAGGAAGGGCTAACTCCAAGTTAGTGTGTGTGCGTGCATGTGCGCGCGCGCGTGTGTGTGTGTGTGTGTGTAAACTTATCCCCAGGTCTAGTTATTAGCTTGGTTTGTCATTTGAGTTGTCTTCAGTGAAGTGAGTCCCATGGAAAGGTGAAGGCCTTTGAGTCAAATGTTCTATGCTTTCTCTTACCTGAGGTCCAGATAGTATCTTGGTGACTCTAATCTGGCTGATACGAATGAAATGACCAGAAAGAAGAAATGAAGGCAAGGCAGACAGAATGAGCTAACACCAATGATAGTGATGGTAACAATGAAATAGGAAAGAACATCAGGTCGGAATCTGGAAGAGCTTGTCAGACACCCTTGTGTTTTTTGCTTATACATGGGGGTCAGGAGGCCATGAAAATTTGTTAGTGGTTTGGTTTGGCAGAAACATGGTAACAATACTTTACCTAAAATTCTTGCACGGATGCCGTGGGTCCTGGGGCCAAGTTCTTTATAGACATTGTGTAGTCTTGGAAGGTTGGCTACTTTCTGCACCCTGGCCTTGTTTCTCTATTTCAGGCACAGTGAACTTTTAAAATTCTTCTCAAGTATCCATCCCCTTCATGCTTTCAGGAAGTCTGCATATCTTGCTTCCTGTGCCTAAATTGCTGCTTATCCCACTCAGCAACATTTGCCTCACTTGCTCTGGCTCATTTTCCAGTTCCCTTTTTCTGGGAAGTCTTCCCCTCCTCAAGGACTGGGTTAGGGATCCTTGTTACTTGTTCTCATAAAACGTATCAACACTCACTACAATTGTAGTTAGTTGCTAACTTACTGAGTTGTTTCTTTCATGTCTGTTTCCCTCCAGAGGCTGGTATGTCTGTGAGAGTAGGGACCATTATCTTCTTGTTTACATGCATGTTGCATGTAAGGTGATAAGAAAAAAAAATGCCACCTACATGAGTGCTGAACAAGGAAAAGGCCTGGTGCTATGGGTTGGATTGTGACCTCCTCAAGAGATATGTTAACATCCTAACCCCCCAGTATTTGTGAATGTGACCTTACTTGGAAGTAGGTTCTTTGCATATTTAATCCATTAAAATAAAGTCATTAGGGTGGGTCCTAATTGAATATAATGGAAATTCTTATAAGAAGAGGAAAACACCATGTGAAGTCAAAGACACAGAAGGAGGGGTCCATGTGACCACGGAGACAGAGATTGGAATAATGCGTCTATGAGTCAATGAACACAAGAAATCAGTAGCCACCACCAGAAGCAGGGAGAACACAAGGAAGGCTTCTACCCAGAGTTTAAGAGGAGCATGTTCTGCAGACACTTGATTTCAGACTTACAGCCTATTGAACTGTGAAAGAGTAAATTACTGTTACTTTAAGCGCCCCACCCCACCCCCCCTCCCAATTATGGTACTTGCATGGCAGGTATTAGGAAACTAACACTTCTAGCATTTGGAACTCGTACAAAGGTACAACTGAACTAGCAGCAAGTGGCCCTGACTTCTGTGATGATGGGCAGTGGTACTCAAGACCAAGTTTGCTTTTAGAATTTAGGATTAGATTGACCTGGCAGGTGAGGCATGAAGTAGGCAAAGCTGAAGAGAGAGAAGAGTTTCAGGGGCTTGGCATCCATGAGAACAGCTAATAGTAAAGGTTAACATTTAGTGAGTAATTATATCTACCAACATCATCGAAGGTCTATACAAACATGATTTTATTTATTCCTGTAAATAAATTATGAGACAGAGCCTATTATCTTTATTTGTGGATACAGAGAATGGGGAATAGTAAGGTTGGGATTTGGTAGGGACTTGATTTGAACCCAGGCAAATATGAAGACAGACAGCAGTGAAAGACATCGCGAAAAACACCACTTGACCTAGAGCTATTTAGTTCCTCAAAATATTTATTAAGGATCCATATGCGTCAAACTGTTTCACAGCCTGCTGCCGTGCACTGAGATTAAGCTGATTTCAGAGGTGTTATTGACATACAGGTATATGCTTTCTATTTTTAAGCTTGTTTTGACAATAGTGTCAATCAGTCTACATGTTTCATAACCCCTGCGGCAATGTGGTGTGATATTGTCATCATATTCACAATCTTGATTTTATATCCACCTCATTAAAACCCAGAAGTACTTAGGACATTCTGGTGCCGACTCTTCCCTCTCTTACAGGTGCTCCTTCTGCTTCCAAAGTAGGTCAACCAATAGCCCAGGCTCAGACAAGGAGAATATGCAGAGGAATCAAATTCTGGAAGGAATCCTGACAGAGAAAGAGATCATTAATTCTCCCTCTAGAGAGAACTTCATCTCTCAGAGATGAAATCTATTCTTGAAATTCCCACGAGAAAGAGAATCCATTGAGTCTCCGAGTGTAGCGCATGAGATGGTGGAACCAGGGCAGGGAGTCGGAAAGTCTGGGCTTCATACCGTGCCCTTCCACTTTATCCCCCGGCTTACTGAGTCTCCCTGTCGTCGTCTGTGAAATGGAGGTAACACTGGCTTACCTGCCACATAGTTTTTTGAGAGATGAAAAGGAGAACATGGAGAGGATGGTGTTTCTTCATTCAGGAAAATTCCACTGAAAAAGTTCTGTTGGGAAGGAGCATCATTTCTTTCCTTTTAGGTAGGTGAACATTTTTATTGTTGTGTCCCAGGGATCTTTCCTTTTGCTTGTACAGATTTTTCTGTTTCTTCTTTTTCCTTCCTTCCTTCCTTCCTTCCTTCCTTCCTTCCTTCCTTCCTTCCTTCCTTCTTCCTTCCTTCCTTTCTTTTCTTTCTTTTTCTTTTCTTTTCTTCTTCTTCTTCTTCTTCTTCTTCTTCTTCTTCTTCTTCTTCTTCTACACCAATCATTTCTACAGTCTCTTGAATCTTTTTCAGTTTTTCACTTGCTGTATTCCAGGCAGAGGTTCAAATTGCACAGAGGGTCCATATTCTGGTGCACACACCGGGTAAGTCATACATGTATACACTGAAAGAAATGTTGTTTACAGAAACTTTATGTGCTTTTTATTCTAAGTGGTTCACTAGATCCATAGACCAATTTTGGTAGTTTTGGACATGACAGTAATTTGCACAGCTAATTTTTTCTTCTCTAGATGTACTGTTGGACTTTCCTTTTCCTTTAACTTGACTTTGGCAATTTTTTTTGTTGTTAAGATCATCTCAAGTACTAATGCCATTGTTCCAAAACATGGGCAGTCCTCTCAAAATACTGTGATGTTTGCCCTTAAGAAAGTGTTCCTTATTCAAATCACAAGTTTAAGTAATATGATCATTGATCTCGAGCATGTTACAGAGATGTCAACACATGAGTACTAACAACTGATGGTAATAATAATAATAATAACAAAAATCAGTGCCAGTTCAGCTCAGGTCATCTCATGTGCCAGGCACTCGGCTCTTTTTTACATTTATCATAGGCATCCTCCAAAGAATCCTGCCCAGTGGGCATGACTGTTGTTATTCTGCAGAGGCGAAAGTTGAAGTTTTCATAAATTAAATTGCAGAAAGACAATTCAAGCAACGTAGGTCTAGGGACCCAACAACCAGTGCTTTATCCTGTGTATTAAGGATGTGCACAACCACATTCTAGGGATGATATGGGCTGTTACGGACTGAGCAGAACTGGTTTTGGAACCTTGATGGAATCAGGACACCAGAACACTATAGAGTCTTTTCCCTAATATCTGTAAAAATCTGCTTCTTTGCCCTTTACAGTAGCTGTTACATCCATCTGCTCACAATGAATTTTTTAATCACCTCTGGTGATGTGATTCTGACTCCTGAAGTATTTTGTCGTGGCCACGATGGGAAATCTTCATTGTTACAACATCTGTTCACCCCCTTCCTCCTGGCAAACTCTGAGGCAGAGGATTCACTGGAGGGCTTTTAGCAACGTCTACCTTTTCTGGGCATGCGGGAAGTTAGCCATCTGGCATTGGTCATGGAATCTCCTTCACTGACCTCTTGCATTTAATTTCCTGGACTGAGGGCTCACCCTTACCCACTGTATTTACTATGGTGATTTTTGGCCTCTCCTTACATAGGCGGTTAAGAAATTATAATTCCTCCAGGAGGGACTAAGTCTGTGCTTTCTAGCAAGACAAAGAATATATCCCACTGTAATAGGACTATGGTTTTCTAAAGGACAGTTTTATTACTAGCACTTACTGTAGTATCAAGTTTCTTTGGATTTACTTATCATAATAGGACACGACCATCTGAATTATAGTCTACAAAAGTGTAGGTAAGAAATCTCCCTGTGGTCACCTCCTCCACCTTCCTGGAAGCTCAGCATTTTGAGCTGGACCAATTAGAAAGATGTAATTGCATCTTGAGCCAAGGGGTTGGCTTTTTACGATGGTTGACTTTTAGCCAGTCTGGCGTCTGTTGCTCTCTTCATTTTCAATTCTTTGAATTTCCTCCTCCATAGTATTTTAAGATTTAAGTGTCCAGATGGATACTAAATTCTTTTCTCACACCTGGCTTCCTGAGCAAGCAATGAGGTTTTGCTTTTTCAGCAGGCACGAACCATGTCTCTTGGCCTGCTTTTCGTAACACACGACACTTTTTCCCCCTCCTTGGCTTTAATGGTCTCATTAAGGGTCTTAGAAATGGGGGCTCTCAAATATCATTTATCCAAGTACCATCAAGGTTTCAGTGGGAAAGGGACTGAGAGAAATAGAAAAATAGTCACAGATTTCTATTCATCTCCAGCCAGCTTGTCATGCTGCCCTTTGAAAGATGGCTTCATAATTAATATGGGCAATGGACAGTCCAGCAGTACCACTGGCTGCCCGGGCAAGCCACTCAATGCTTTTTTACTGCTAATAAGACATAACTATGGCTAATAGTAGCGTTTGCAGAGTGTATTAATGAAACACAATTCCTGAGTGTGATACGAATTTTATCTAATTAGTAGCTTTTAAAATGCCTTCAGACATGTTTCCAAAGGGAATTGGATGCACTGGAAAGGGATTCAGGAGCCAGAGACCCTAAATGGCTCAATACTCTGCAGACAGTGTGAGGTCAATTTCCTAGGCAGCTCAAGACAGCCCTGTTCCAGGAAACTTGATTGAGCATAAAAGTTCTCCGATATTTTTCCTTCAGTAGCACAATACCTTGGACTCCTTACTACTTCTTTCAACTGATGAGCCAGAAAAACAACAAACAAAACCAAGTTAGGCCTTTTCTTCAGCTTGAGGTACTCATCATTCCTGACACTTTCTCATGGTATGGCAGATCACAAAATCTGAAAAGAATTAGCATATAATGCCAAACATGGAAGAGGCTTGCAACTCTAACCAGAGCCTAGAGTTGCTAATGCCTCTCAGTGACCTACAGGCTCTTTAGTTAAAAGTCCAACACACCTTTTAGCCAATTTGCTTTTCTTCCCTTCTCCTTCTTCCTCTTTCTGCTCTCTGCCCTCCTTTTGTCTCTTGGTTAGTTTGCTTCTTCTTTTCTCCATACCTGTTTCTGTGTGTGTATGAATCTCAGACATTGATAATTGAGTTAGTCATATTTTTCAGTTCACGATTCATTAGCACACAACTTCTTTTCTTTGTTTGGTTGTTTTCTCCTTCATTGCCCCTCTTCAAGTTCATGTCTATATCTCCCATAGACGGACACTCAAGGGCATTTAATGTCTCTACTTAGATAGGTCATCAGTGAAAATCATAAAATTTAGTTTGGCAAGTGTGTCTTTTTTTTTTTTTTAATTTTTTTTTCAACGTTTTTTATTTATTTTTGGGACAGAGAGAGACAGAGCATGAACGGGGGAGGGGCAGAGAGAGAGGGAGACAGAATCGGAAGCAGGCTCCAGGCCCTGAGCCATCAGCCCAGGGCCTGATGCGGGGCTCGAACTCACGGACTGCGAGATCGTGACCTGGCTGAAGTCGGACGCTTAACCGACTGCGCCACCCAGGCGCCCCAAGTGTGTCTTTTTAACTTATATAAGTGGTGTTGTGTGACAGAACTCATTTTACTTCATTTATTTAATCAATTCTATTGTTAAAAAGTTTCAATATTGTTGGTGTTTGTAAATCTCTAGCTTATTCTATACATCATCTATCAAATACCTGTCTCACATTTTACTTATTCATTCCTCTATTGATGGCTTCAGACTTGGTTACCATAAGCAATATTTTTTTAGTGTTTTATTTATTTATTTTGGGAGAGAGAGAGAGAGAGAGTGTGTGAGCAAGGGAGTGGCAGAGAGAGTAAGAGAGAGAATCCCAAGCAGGCTCTGCACTGCCAGCCCATAGCCCAATGTGAAGACAGAACTCACAAACCTTGAGATTGTGACCTGAAATGAAATTAAGAATTGGATGCTTAACAGAGCCACCCAGGAGCCCCCAGCAATATTTAGTGAACATCTTTATACATGCCTCCTTATATTCCCAGGTGAGAGTTTTCTTATTACGGAGTAAGATGACTAAGGTTGTAGATACGAATATCTTTAATTTTGCCAAAATATCTTTAATTTCCCCCTCAAAAAATGTCTTCTCTACTAGCAATGCATAGTTGTTCTTACTTATCTACATTTTTGCTATTGCTTGGTATTATCGGAGCATTGAGTCAAAGTTCAGAATCTTACTGTCTAAGTCAGGACCAAGTGAGTATGAGATTCCTTGGATGAGTCCTTTAAGTATGATTCTTTGAATAAAATTTCTCTTGATCTGCAAAATTAAAGAAACAAGTTATTTGTCCCCCACATACCCAACATTCAGGATGGAACAGGCATAGGATGACGTCTGTAGACATGACTATTTAGAAAGCAGGAAAATAGGAGACACTAATTGTCACCAGATCATAGTAATTGTGGAATATATGCAGGAGGTTCCCTTTTTTAGAACTTAGTTATACTTCTGCAAAGGAGTTATTCATTATTATTCTTCATGGTTTTGGCTACACTCTCTGGGTTCTGGGTTTCACTCTCTGAGTCATGCGTTCATTTTTATAAAGGTACCTTGTGTTTGTAGCTGAGTAGTGTTCTCCGAATGCTTCCTTGTTGTAGATTTTGGGGACCCAGAGGCGTCTTTCATTTTGTGCTGTTTCTGTCCCTTTCAGTCCAAGTTGTAGATGTTTCTGAATATGGCATTCTCTTAAAAACCTCGTGGGTCTCCTGTGCATATTTTTGGAGTTCAGGCCATTAGACAAAAGCATACTAACAAATCTTTTCAAGATAAGCCCTTTATTACTTCAGGCTTCTATTGAGGAACAACGCTCTTAAGCTTCTTAGAAGCTCTGTTGTTTGATTTAAAGGACCTGTGAGTCACACTCTTAAAACCTTAAAGAGCTTTTTTGTCCTACTGAATGACACTCTGAGGCACCACCTTTGATATTTTTATTGATATTTCTTTGATACTTCTCACTCCCTCAGCTTCATGTTTAAACCCTATTTTCTTGAGAGCGTCCTTGGTTTGATCTTTGCTCAGAGCTATTTCCTAAATTTAGGATTGCTGGCCATCTGGTGGGGCTGGGAACCTTTGAAACTAGCAAGTTCTAGTTCTTCCTGTGTGTAATGGTCCTTTCTTCAACTTATCACTGTCCTCTCAGATTTTACTCGAAGTAGCATTTCTGTGGCATTTTCATGACTCTGGCTGGAAATCTCCTTACGTAGATCATCATCCAATCCACGAAGTATATTTTTAACTTCCACATTACTTCTGGTTACTGTTGCTAAACTTTCTGTCAGGACATAATGAGGGTCTCCTTTCCTACAGTTTCCAGTAAGAATTTCCTCATTTTCTTTTAAGCCCTCACCGGCAACCTCCCTAAAGTCCAAAATTTTACTAATGGTCCAGTTAGACAAGTTAGACTTGTCTGGTTGCTGCCCACTGCCTGGGCCGTATATAGGCTTTTGTTATGGCGCATCTTCCTTTTGGTGCCAAGATCTGTATTAGTTATCTCTCACTACGTTACAAATCACCCTAAAACTTAGTAGCGGAAACAACAAACATTATCGCACATTCTCACACCTGGGAATCTGGCAGCAGCTTTAGCAAGATGTTTACCGGGGGTGTCTCACAAGGTTGCAGGTAACCTGCTGGCCAGGGTTGCAGTAATTTCACAGCTTGGAAAACTTGATGATAGGCGCATTCACATCATTGTTGGCAAGCCTCAGTTCCTCACTGGCTAGTGGTTACAGGTTTATCGAGACCTTGTCTTGCCAATCTCTCTGGAGGACTGTTCACAACGTGGCCACCTGCTTTCCCCAGAGCAAGACATGAAAGAGAAAGGGAAAAAAAGAGGGAGGCAACTCAAGATGAAAGTCATCGTCATTAACAACCTAACCTTGGAAATATTTTGTTTTCTATGCCATATGCAATTGGTTACACAGACTGGGTCTGAGCCAGTGTGGGAGAGGACTACGCAAGAATGTGAACACCAGGAGGCACGTATCATTGGGAGCCATCCTGGAGTATGACTACCGAAATGACTTCATTTTCTCAACACTATTGTTAAACAATTCATGTTTCCCCCCATTGATTTTTAGTTATTATCTCCAGCATATGTTACATTCATAATTAGAAATGGGTTAATTTCTGGCGTTTTAATTTTATTCCATTTGTCTCTTTTTATTACTTGTGATCTCTCAGTGTGCTATAATTTGTGACCTTTCAATAATTTGTCTTATCACATGGAAGGGCATGAAGGACGCAAATGGTTAAGAAGTAGGTCTAAAGTCTATTCTCGTCCATGGGGATTCCCCTGGGAAAGAAAGAAGGCCTAGACTGAGTAGAATCTTCTTGTAAATATGCTAATGACATATGTGATAAACAACTAATGTTTTTTGCTAATGGGAGAGTTTAGCAGTACATCCTGTTTTCTAGGATTATTCAAGCAACGTAAGTAGACCTGAGATCTATGGATCCATGGGACACACCTTTCTGGAAAATGTCACATAAATTGTGTAAGTCTCCGACTACCAGATGAGCAGATATTTCCTACCAACTTGGCAAGTAGGTAATCAAATTTTGAGGCTTCTTTTTATTCCGTTTAGTTGTTTTTTATACCAAGAATACTTTATTGGTGGTGTTGTCCACTGGAGACACATAGTATCTGTTTGTTTTTGGTCATGTTGAAGTCTCTGGTAATCAGTGAATCAATGCTTAGGTCAATCAATTTCTTAGGGGTTGCAAAATGGTAGAATTCTAATTCTATCCCTCCTTCTTCATTTTTTAGCTGAAAATGCTTCTATAAAAAGAAAATTCCCGGGGCCCCCGGGTGGCTCAGTTGGTTAAGCATCCTACTTTGGCTCAGGTCATGATCTCCCGGTTTGTGGGTTCAGCCCTGTGTTGGGCTCTGTGTGACAGCTCAGAGTCTGGAGCCTGCTTTGGATTCAGTGTCTCCCTCTCTCTCTGCCCCTCCCCCACTCATGCTCTCTCTCTGTCTCTCAAAAATGAATAAACATTAAAAAAACTTAAAAAAAAATTCCCTTCCTTTACTATTCAGTAATCCATTGGTATAGTTCTTATATGAAAGGCATGATAAATACATTAGCCTTTCCCTTTATTAATTAGTTTTCAGAATGACTTGGTTTGGGGAACCAGGATGGCTCAGTCGGTTAAGCATCCAATTCTTGACTTCTGCTCAGATCATGATCTCACGGTTCATGAGACTGAACTCGGTGTTGGTCTCTGCACTGATAGTGCAAAGCCTGCTTGGGATTCTCTCCCTCCCTTTCTCTCTCTCTCTGTCTCTCTCAAAATAAATAAAAAAATAAAATGACTTGGTTTGCTATCATCCTTTAAATTTCACTTATTATTATTATTTTGCAGTATTATTATGAAGTCATGGGTTTAAACATATTTTGATCGATTGTGGGTATTATCCTTATTGATAATGAAGTTATACCATATTTGCTATAACTCATCAATTTGGCTTTTGAGTCCTTTAGACGTGATTCTAAAATTCTTTGACGGTTCCCTTTTTATTAGGTACAACAAAATGTTCTATGCTTATCTTGTATATTTCTGCTCCAGACTGGAAATTAGCTATTTCTTGAGGATATCTAATTTCTATTACAGAGAAATGGTGTTTAGAACTCATAATCTGAGTGCTAAAGTTTTTTATTGCTACTGGGTTTCTCCACGGACTTGCCAACAAAATATGTCGCCAGACTTCTGAGAAAACATTTCTTTCTTTTGATAAATGGTGTCTTGGGCTAATTTTAGTTTGTGTTTCTTTTAATATGAGTAAGCTTGAACATTTCTTATGTCCAAAGACATTTCCTTTTTCCTTGATTAGTCTGTTCATTTCAGTAGCCCATTTTAAAATAATATTTTTGGACTTTTTCTTCTCTGGTGTAAAAGTGTTTCATACTAGCAGTTCTCAAAGTATAACCTAGGGAGCCTGGGGGTTCCCCAAGACTACATCAGGCAGTGTATGAAGTAAAAAGAATTTTCAGAATACCAAGATATTATTTGCTTTTTCACTGTCATTATCTTATGAGTATACAGTGGAATTTTCTACAGGCCACATGACATGTGAAATTGCAATAGGAAGAATGCAGAAACAACCATCTATTAAGCTAGGCATTTTTTTTTAATTTTATAAATTTCTTTTTAACGTTTATTAATTTTTGAGACAGAGAGAGACAGGGCATGAACGGGGGAGGGTCAGAGAGAGGGAGACACAGAATCTGAAACAGGCTCCAGGCTCTGAGCTGTCAGCACGGAGCCCGGCGTGGGGCTTGAACTCACTGACTGTGAGATCATGACCTGAGCTGAAGTCGGCCGCTTAACCGACTGAGCCACCCAGGCACCCCAAGCTAGGCATTTTTAAAAATTGCAGAAATGTGAGGCAATGGCAATCTTCCTGCACCTTTTCTCTGTTTCAATTTTTGTGTAATCAAGATTATCAATCTTTTTTTGAATTTTATAGGACATCAGATTTTTTGCCAGTAACACTGGATACAAAAAGATAACTAAGAAATATTTTTAACTCCTGAAGAAAAGAATTTTGAATTAGTGCTGTACATCATATTAAAAGGATCACAGTGTGTGAAAAAAATCTTCAGGTCCTGAAGACCTCAGGAAGTCTGGCATGAAAAGATCTTTCTAAAAGCCATTTGGATGGGCGTGGTGGGGAGAGCTATGATATCAATGCCCTTGCTAAATTAAAGTGGGCAGAACAGTGCATAGGGCACAGGTGAGGGGAGGTGGTCTGGGGCATGAACACCTCCCTCTTCATGGGCAGTAGGCTATGCTAAGTGTTTTTGGCACGGATTTTGGTAGTTACATCATGCTGTTGATCCACACTCGCATTTATTTTTTCTTTCTGTGATGTCCTATCAACGATCTACTACCTACTCTCTACTTAAGCAGATTTTCTTTTTCTTTCTTTCTTTTTTTTTTTTTTTTTGGCAAGGGAGGAGTATTAAGTACAGGATTTTATTTTTAAAAATGACATATTTAACCTTTTGGATATCTGAGGAAACTCAGTTTGGCCAGTACTGGCCTCAGACTTGTCCTGAAGACCAGTCTTCTCTACTCTTAACACCATGAGGGTAATCATACGGGAACAAGTAGAGACCTTGACTCTTTTGTGTCTGTCCTAGTGAACACAGTGCAGCTCATACTGTAATTCCACACTCTTAACTCCGGAGCCACCTCCCTAAACTTTAAAAAGAACCATACAGAGAGACCACTGCTGTGAAAATATTAGATTGCTTCTGAAAACCTACTTCTCCTGGACCTGATCCCTGCGAGGTTAGCTTCATTCTTATGGAAACTAGCAGTTACACATTAAAGATTTTCAGCAGTCCCAAGCTGAGGATGCATCCGGTAGCAGCACTGTGGGGAACGCAAATAAAAACAGTCATCAGTTACTGTAGTAATCAAACATTATTGTGCGAAAGCTTGGGAACAGCCTTGGGAACCCAAGCGTATGGGCTTCAGGATGCATTCCACAGCTGTGCCCTCAATTCTCATCATCTCTTTCCCCGTGGCTTAGGAGAGAACAAACTAATCTGGGCACCAGGCTGTCATCTTCATTACCTAGGAGATAAACTGATCCTCTAAGGATTTCTTCCCCTCCAGCCACCGGTCCTCCCCTGCAGTTTAATTTGCATTTGTATTACTCATTTGGTTGTTATTTATAAAGTGGCAGAGATTAGGTTTCTGGGTAAAGTTGGATTTGGTGCTGAAGTACATAACTACTTTTCAAAAATGAAATTTCTTAAGCCCCCCTCCCCACCCCCAAAAGAGGGATTATTCCTAGAAAGATGCTGACTTGGTTTTAGGATGGAATGTTCTCCCTGCACAATTCTGACTGTGGTCAGTACTCTCCAGTCCTTGGGTACTGGTACTCCATGAAGCTCGAAACATCATTTTGGAGGTATGATTACAAAATGATTGTAAGTGAGCAAGTATTTCAAGAGCTCTCTGTTTTTATTAAAGTAGAAGAGGAAGTTTTGAAATCTGGCTAGTTGGCAGCTTCAGAGGAGAAGGATTTTGGCCAAGTCAACCAGTGAGATCTCGTCTTTAGATTCGTGCCACCCAGCATTGCCCAAACTGAGAGATAGATTTGCAAATATCAGATCTTGATGTGTTAATTTACAGCGGGAGATTCTCTTTTATGGATTCTTGAAGACTTAAGTCCATTATCCTGAGCACTATTTTCTACAATGCTATCTAGATGAACTGGATTCCAAGTGTAAGGATTGGGCCACTCGTGCAGGATGTGGGCAAGGAACAGAAGAGTTCTCTTTCACAGTCAGGGAGTCTTTGTCCTTCTTTATGGCACCGTGGAAGCAGCACTCACCTGTGCTTACATTCTGGCTTTCCTTCATCTAACCTTCACTTCCACATAGATGCCACAGGTATTTTGCAACTCCAGAGAATGTTTTTCAGCTTTTCGTCAGCAACACCACACTCATGTCCTTCTAGGTTTTTATCCTTAGAGGTAGAAAGTCCATAGTTAAGTGCTCACATAAGGAAATCTAGTTGGCCTAATTCTGACACATGCTACCTAGAGGCTTTGGGTTCATACCTTTCTGAATTGTAGTTTCCATATCTATAAATGGATATCACGTGAGTACCTATCTTATCTCATGGGGCTGTACTGGGGTCAAAAGAAGTAGTTCTTGTGAAGTGCTAATGATGTGTGGTATGCAGACTTCGTGGTGGCCCCAATTATTTATCTTTTTATGTAGCCCCTTTGATAGTCAGTAGGGCCGATAGATGCAAACTCTAGGATATTGTGGACATGGTGGAATATGATTTCTGAGGCTAGATCATAAAAAACATTGCGTTTTCCATCTTGCCTTCTTGGGTCACTTGCTCAGGAGGAAGTCAGAGGACACTCGAGTAACCCTTGTAGAGAGGTCCAAGTATGGGAACCAGTAGTGCCTGCTGATAGCTATGCCAGGGAGCCATTTTGGAAATGGATGCCTGCAACGTCATGAGAAACCCTGAGCAGAATCACCTAAATAAGTCCTTCCTGAATTTGTGATCCACAGAAACTATGCAATAATAACAGTTTGTGGCTTTAAGTGGCAGACACTTGGTAATTTGTTATGTAACAATGGATAACCAATACAGTATAAAGGTACTCAGTAAATCATAGAAATTATTATTACAGTCTAGTCAATTAGATTATAGTTTCTGGTCTTGTTTTAATGTGGGAGAAATGCCAAAATGATCAGAGACACCTGTTAAGCCATTTTAGCGTGGGCCATTTCTCTACGGGGCTAGTTTGTCTTTCCGGATGCAATAGTGATTTTCATTAGCTTCACTTATCTTGTGGTACCTTAAAATAGTTATTTGAATACTGGATACACCTTTTAATTATACTAGACAAATCAGATTGGCCAACAGCTTCAGGATAAGAAATGTTTTAGGATGAATACAAAAGACACCAGAAATAGAACATTCAGTGCAAAGCCCTCTGTTTCTCATCGAACATTCTAAGGTTAGGTTCTCCAGATGGGTCATGATTCTGAGACTAGGATATAAGAAACTGAAATAAATGAAGATAAAGGAGAACCTTACTGATTTATATTTCAATTGATAGTTAAACTTTTATGGTCATTTGGGAAATTGTTTTATCTCTGAAGTGTAACTTTTTTTTTTGAGAGAGAGTGCTTGTGCAGGATGAGGGAAGGGTTAGAGGGAGAGGGAGAGACAGAATCTTAAGCAGGCTCCATGCCCAGAATGCAGCCCAATGCAGGGCTCTGTCTCACGAACCATGAGATCATGACCTGAGCCCAAATCAAGAGTGGGATGCTTAACCAACCGAGCCACTCAGGCACCCCTAGGTTTGCAATATTAAGTGAAAAGGCAAAAAAACATCACCCACAAATAAATGAAAGGAAATATTGCCTACCTTGGGAGACTGGACTGTAGAGGAAACTAGCCCTTGGAGTGTCTTCTAGCTATAACTTTATGTTCCTCCAGCCTAACCAGTGGGGACATTCATACAAAAGATTCATACAAAAGCTGCAGTCGTGGTAGAATACACAATCATGGTGGGATAGTCAGTGGGCTTGAGGCAGGAAAACTAGGTTCATACTCTAATTCAGCTTTTCCCCAACTATGTGGTTTTGAGGAACCTAACCTCTGTATGAGCTTTCTTGTATGAAAATGGAGTACTGATTACTTCACAAATCCTTAGGTTTAAATAATGGGGTATATGTGATTGTGTATGTTCAGTGCATGACCTGGCATGGAAACATGGTAAAAACTGAATCTGAAGGCGAATGAAGACAGAAGTGAACTTGCCAAGGGAATGAGCTTGTGCACACACTTGTCTTTTGGGTGAAAGATTTTTTGTGAGTTTCTTACCAGGGAACGTGAAGAAACCTTTGCCAGGTTTCCTTGTGTCCGTATTGGTTCCATGGAGTTTGGGTTTATCTCCACTTAGAAGTACCAGTTGTCCTGCATTTTGCAATAATATCTTTACCGGCCTCTGGCATCTGCTAGGTTATGAAGTTCTTTTGGGGAAAGAGACTACATCTTATTTATTTATTATTATTTTTAAAAATTTCTCAAGACTTGGCACATAATAGGGTCTTCATAATTATTTGATGAGGAAGTAAATGTCATAGATTTTTAAACCAAACTCTTATTCTTGGAACCATGGACACTACTATGAAGTTTCTCCAGTCCGGAGGGCATGCACCAGTTGTTAATTTAAAAAAGAAAGAAGGAAAGGAAACAGGTGGTAGGTGAAAAGAATGTGACGGTTTCTGTAGAAACATATCACTGTTCTTAGTGACCCTGAACTGAGTCTAATTATGTGGGATTTAATCAATGCAGATGAATAAGCCCTTAGATAAAACCCTCAAAGCCTTGTGCTTGCATGAACTGTCATAAGGATTTTTTAAATAAGTGTGCAGATTGCCCAAGGAAAGAGACTTCCCCCAATAATTAACCTACGCTCCGGATTTTGTTGGCATAAACACTTTGCAGCGGTTAATGTATATGAAATTTTTTAGGCTGGGGGAGGGGGGTGATACGAGATCAGAAGAGAAGGCACCGGCTTGCAGTGATGTGATCAATGGCAGACATGGAGAGTCAGATGGGGAAACAGGTGCATCTGCAACCCACATAACTTGGTGATGAAATGTGGACTATCTTAACTGCTTCAATAGGATGTTGCAAGATGCCAGAAAATCATTTCATTCATTAAAAAAGTAAAGTGCGTCAATGACAAAACCTTTTCCCTTGCAGAAGTAACTGAAAAGGGCCAAGGTTAAAATATTAATGAAAACATACATTGTATCTTCAATAAATAGTAAAGTGGCATTGCTTTCAGCATTATTTACTGAGGAAGTGATCCTGGGAACCCAGCTGTCAGCAAAGTGAAGGGACCTGGGTGGGAAAAATCTACTCTTTGAGTTCCTTCTCCCAAAGGTTTTATTTTAAAATAAACGCCAGTTCTTCGAAATGCTCTCCCAAACTATTTTCCAGGCTCAAAGAAGTTTGGAGAATATTTAGCACTAAAACTATCCTTTTAGAGAGACCCAATGGATCTTTCTTTACTGTCAGATGGATTTTTAAAAACATAATCATTATAAAAGCAAAACAGGCTCATTCTAGGACAAACACACTCAGAAAGGATTTCTTCCCAGTTGCCAAATTCTACTCAAGAATAGAATATAGCTGGAAAGAGCCACATCGTTTCTTCATATTCCACATATAGACCCAGATAGTTTGGTTCAGGAGTCAGTCAACCTGTAGCAAATTCTGGCCCCTCTACTAATGAACGATGAGACTTTCGGTAAGTTGGAAGGTACTTAACATCTCTGTAACTCAGTTCCTGAATAGTGAAATTGGGAAAATAACAATACCGACTTTATGGAGTGTTAAAGGCTTAAATGAAATAATACAGGTAAAATTTTCTCCGAAACCTTAACACTTAATGGATCTATTTCTGCGGCACTATGTGTAGATGTGTCTTATTGTTTTTGACAGTTGTGTAGAATTTAATTTTATGACATATAAAGTTTAACTGGTGAATTTTTAAAATATAATTTAGAGTAGAATCATTTTTTTCCAAAGCATGGCATGAAACTCAGCAGAAAAGAAATGATTTAACTGCATACAAATGAACATTTATGAACAGGAACAAACCTCGTGGTCAATGTTAGAAGACAAATGGCAAAATAGGAAGAAAACTAGAATTCATAGGAAAAAACCTAACTTCTTTAAAATATAAAGAACTTTTCCAAATATATAGGACATTAACCCAATAGGAAAATGACAAAGACTAAGTACTTCTGCAATAAACACACACCCACTGCTCATCTGCAAATGAGAACCATGAGACTGTCCCTTTCCCATAAAATTCGCAAATATTAGGAGGCTCTTAATACACAGGGTGGGAATATTAAGAAAATGGGAATATTAATGCACTTTTTGGGGATGCAAGATAATTTTTGTTGGAGTGCAAAATTTGAATTTGAATTAAAGCTTAAAAAGTGAGTGTGCCATTCGAACCAAGAATTTCTCTCCTTAGATGCTACTCCTCTACTGATATGCTTGTGCACAGGCAGAAAGACTTATGGGTAGGCTCGCTGCAGCATTTTTTTTTGTGTGTGTGCTCCTACAGAACTGGACACAGAACATGTAAGGTTCTGCAAAGTCTGTCACTCACCAGCTCTTTTCCACTGGCTCCCCAAAAGATGGAGGTGCAGGGGCATGGAACCCTGAGAACTCTCAGACACTGCTCTCCTGAGAAGCAGAAACCTGGAGAGGTTTGCAGAGGGGTGGAAGCCTTCAAAACCTTCCTGCTCCCAGGACACAGGCATTGCTTCTGTGGGAGCAAGGGAAGCCAAAGTTGGCTACCTGGGGGGTGGACAAGAAGCTCTCCTGCCATGGGGAAGTGAGGGAGGGGCAGGAACACTGAGAAAGCTCTACCCACAAGACCCTGGTGCCCTTGGACTGCAGGGATCCCCAGCCCCCACCAGGAACCCAGCATCTCGTGTCACCAGCACTAATAAGCTCCTGCCAGGCAGCAGCAGAGACAAGAGAGAGCCACCCTGGTAGGCAGGCAGACAGGGATCCCTGAAGAGGCAGCAGGAGCCTGGAGCAAAACCTGGAGCACCCTGAGAGCTGCACCAAGAGCCAGGTAGCAGCCAGAGGAATTCGAATGTATGGATCGCAGAAGATAACCTAGCGTCAAAAAACCTAAGCTCTGCTCAACTTCTCACCAGACTGACTCAATCCCTACCCCCGCAGACTGGAAAGAACCAAGGAACTTTGCAGATAGGCTGATAGAAATCATCCAAACTGAAACTCAACGAGAAACAAGAGTAAAGAAAAAAGAACAAGGGCTCTCCCTGAATGTTGGCTTGGGATCTAAGAATTTAAGACGATTTTATGAAATCATATGCTTGATAAATAATTCTACCTTGGCGTTATTCCCTGATTTTTTTTTGGAGCTATCTTCACATTAATGATGGCATCAGATGGATGTCTAGTGGATGAGTTCCTAACACACAATGGGGGAAATTGCAAATTCCCACTATGACGAAGACATTAGAAGTTCCTTCAATGCAAGACAGAACCCAACATAATGAATTGAACAAAAAAGTTTGGTAACTTTTACCTCTAGTCTCGGCTGTGACTGGGCTCCACAGCAAGGAAACAATGGTTTCTCACCAGTTGTGACTCTATTTATATCATTTCCTTTTGGAATTTTATCGTTCCAATAAATCTACCCGACGCAGAGAATATGCATACAATCTTCTATATAGCCAGTTTCCTTTATTAAATCATTTGTCCTAGAATCTATAACCATGTTTGCCTTTGTTTCCCCTAAATACTTGGCAGGAAACAAGAAATCACTCCTACTCTGAGTCATGAAACTAAAGTAGAAAGAGGTTGTAAATATTTTATGTTGAAGAGAGACAGAGGGGGAAAATCCCTTAATTTGTTGTCTTTGACTAAACTATGAGACTGCTCAATTTTTTAGGTGAGCAACTTATGTTTCCCTGGGTCAATGACTACTTGCAGAAAAGAGTAAGTCTATATCTGCTCAAGGAACAGATCTGATCTGAATACCAGAATACCCCTGATACATGGAGAGATATTGGTCTCCTGTTTATAGTTGATATTTCCACATTAAGATGAAAACAGCTGCCAATTCAAAATTGCAGCCCTCAAGCAAAGCCCGACGGCATCATAAAAACGCATATACTCCTGCCACTTTCTAGCTGTCAGCTTTGAGGCTCACCTTTCTTCTTGCATTTTATTATAAATGTTTTGACCAGGATTTATAATGTGGAAGCAGGAGCTCACCTGTTCCCTGTCACAAGGCGCCACACTGATTGAGAAGACAGAGGGAAATCAGAGCTGAAGCTTGGTCCCTGAAGAACCATTTTGCCTGGAAAGGATCCAAACCCATCCTTTCTATGGGCCACGTGGTATAGTGGTTAGGCTTACTTATCCACACAGGACCGGGTTTACACTGCTGGGCCCCCCTGTTTATTAGCAGGAATACCTAGAACCAGTTATTTGGCATCAGTGAGCCTCAGTTTCTTGTATTTGAAACTGGGGTAAGATACACATCTTCTTGAGCTAGGGGAAAGGCTATATGAGATGCCATGTGGTTATCTTTTTGGCACAGCCCTTGGGTCAAGCAAATATTTATCTGGTAGTGTAGTAAAGAACTGAGTTGATGTTCTGGCCCAAAGATGAGGCATGGCTGCCGTGGTATGAAAGGTACTTTGCAGAGGGGGCGGGTGGGATAGGCCCAAATGTAATGAGGAAGATGAAAGCCAGAATGTCTGGAGAGCCTGGTGGCAGGAAGAAAGTGATTTTGTGGTTGTCCATCAACCACAGAGAAGTCTGGTAGGAGAACACAGGGCCCAGACAAGGGAGAATGTTCAGAAACATCAGAGTGATGTCTGGAAATCATGATAAGAATAAAGCAGTGAAGTCCACTCTTGCTGAGAAAGAGTATAGAGGAAGCTGCCCTAGTGAGGAATATGTCGGCCCCTAATAGGGGGCCTTATGTCATTGCAGTAGAAGAACAAAGCACTATTCAGCTTCTACCCCTGGGGTCAAGGTAAAATCCAGTCTGAACTAGCATTCGTTAAGCCCTTCATAAGTGAGGAGTATGGGGCCTGAGGCAGGGTGAGGCTGCTTGGGGAATTTAAATGGCTCCCACAGGGTGGGAGGAATAACACAAAGCTGTGTAGAAAACCAAGCACGTTTTGCATGCTTCAGCCTTGCACACCCAATCTGAATAATATTGTGTTGTTCTGCCAGAAGCTGATAGCTTTCACACTTCCTATTTTCCTCGTGTTGCCGAAAATACATTGTCCACTAGATATGGATACCTGTCAATAATGGCCAATGGGTGGGTTATAATTGGGTGGATTCAGCATAATTTTCCAACAGAACCCTCCATCCTTCTGGCGTCTGTTTTCCAGTTCTGTTATTCTGCTCTTGGAAATCTTTCTCTGTAGGCAGGTCTTGCCCCAGTTCTGCAGGTGGGGATGAATGCACAAATAACAATCAACCTTTATGGCGGCTGAGAAAGAAACAAAGGTTTGCCTGCTCCTTCTCAGGTGCTGTTTGCTTGGGAAGCTGGCTGGGAGGTGCATCCCTGAAGAGCTGCCTTCTGTGGGTGTGGGAGATGCACCCTGTGCTTTCGCTTCTTTGCAGATTCGTACAGCCAGAGGACTGTTCAAACAGACTGCTTGCCGGAAGTTAGGCCTTTGTTTCTGACTCCAAATCTGGTGATCTAATTTCTGCATCACAGATTTTAAATATGGCCGTTCTCCAGATATGTATGATTAAAATTCAAAACACATACAAATATCGTGGTATTCAAGAGAATGAAGTTTTTTCTTTGAAAAATAAAAAGCAGATAAATCTTGGATGTATCTTATGGTTGCAATAATAGCTATACTAATGTTTATGTCAAATTTCAAAGAAGAACAAATAACTTAGCTAATGGTGTGTAACAAAGAGTCCCCCAGTGTGAAACACAATAGGACTTGTTAGTTCATAATGTAGGATACCTGGGGAAAAATGGATTTTCAGTTATCTGGGATGAGCTGATCTGATATTTTTTAAATAGCAGGAGAATAAGAATTGCTTTGAATTTAACATGCTTTAAAAGCAGTAACCTATAAAGTTTTACTTTGTGGGTGTAAAGTCTTAGTAATAAGACATTTTGGTGTATTTATGACCTTTAATTGCAACAGATCAAGTGTGTGTGTGTGTGTGTGTGTGTGTGTGTGCGCGCGCGCGCTATATCTGCGTGCTATGTGAATATGTTTGAGAAGAGGATTATTCGTCATCTAATTAGATAATTAAATGGAGTCAAATCATGAAGCTTTATTTCCAGACTCTAGGCATTTCAAAGTGACCATTTTAAATTTAAAAACATCAACTTTAGAGATTTTGTAAGACTTGTTTTGCAGATTCATTTGATCTTGAATAATGGCATATGAGTGATTTATTTTCTTTGAGTCACATATTTAAGAAGGCCAACCTTGTGAATTATTACAGAGAAAAACACCACCCTCACTTCCTTGTTAGGCATGATCTTGGTGATATAAAGGCTGGGCTCACAAACAATATCTCCAACACTATTGTTAATGCATTCAGGAAAGGAAGCTGTGTGGTATCCGCTTTTTTTTTTTTTAATATTCACTAATCAGTGCATAAAAGAGGTTATAGCTTGTTCTTACTTGAAATGATACTTCATATGCATATCCTTGAAATTTGTTCATGATAACCGAATTTAGTTTATCAGTGGAATCCTAAGTTTTGCTACTGGATAAACTTTGACAAGACAATGTGATGTTTTTTGTTGTCTGGCTTTTTTTCCTAGAGCTCCTTTGACTGCATTTAGGCCTACAGACTGGTTGAATATGTTATACAAAAGGATTTGGGGGTTACAGAGCCAACTAAGGGGCACCGATTAGCCTAGTAGTGTTTTCAATGACCGCTCACAGATATAACCCATGTCTTGGGCAAGAGGTAGCTGGGACTGTGCCCATGTGGGAAAGAGTTCTAGCACTGTGCTCGTAACTTTTAATCAAGTTGGTGAAAAGCTTGACATTTTGGAAGATAATCTTTGGCATATGCTTATAATATCCTCTGTATTTTAAAAGTTAAAAATAATTTTACTGAGCTATGTCCTAGAGTTCACCTAGCCTAGATCACTTTTTCCAGTTATCACATGCTTTTTCAAACATGAGATTCAAACCTCCTTTTATTTTAGGAAAATTATTTGTAAATTATAAATTTAAATATAAGTTATGTTTCTTTCTTTCTTTCTTTTTGATTTTTAGCTACTGGATAGGAAACTGGGGCTTGGGTAATACCTTGAGGCATCCTGTTCAATTGATCATCATGTGTATCTCCCCATCCTCCTCACCCATCCACTCTTTAAATCCAATTCTGAATACTATTGATTCCCTTCATAAACTACCAGAGCAGCCTACATTCTAGAGACAGCGTATTGATCCACCTTAGTATAATTATTCTGCCTACGATGATCTACACCAATTCTAATATTGCATTATATTTGATGCGCCTCCATGACAGGGGATACATAGGGCCTCTGAGACTCAGATATAATGCTATTGATTAAAAATTATTTAATATGACCTCAAAAATCGTTAGTCTATGACAGAGCCATTCTTCTAGAAGAGCTCATCCTGAAAGGTCTAGGATCTTGCAAGACTGGATTGTGTTGCTCTTCTCCATGGGTTTCATCATGTCTGTGGGCATGTAGCACCTCATTCCTAGCCAACGGTGTGCTGGTAAGTGCCTAACAACTGGTTCTAAGAGAGGAAAGACAAAACCAAAGCAAAAAAAAGCCCCAAATCCCAAATTGATAGCATCTGCCAACTTCTGTGGTATAGATACTGTCACCATGACTGGTTTCAGGTTACCAATGTGACATTACTGAACATGAAGTTGGGAAGAGGTGCCCATAGTTGGCTCTTGAAGGCAGGTGCAGGAGCAGGCGTGAGCTAACTCTAGCACACGACTGCTCCTAGCCTAAATGCTTCACTTGTAACTTCTGCTTTCCAGCTTCAAGTGCTGAAGAACTGTTGAAGTTGAAGTGATTCAAATTTGGTTTCTCTAGATTCAACTCTGGGAGACTGTCAGCTGCAGCGGAGGAAGCTGTATTTTGCTGTCTCCATGTGGTGGCACAAATGCATGAAATTTGGCAATGTCTGAGGGCATTTTGGTTGTCCTCACCGGGGAGGAGGGAGTATGGCATCTAGTAGGTAAAGGTCAGAGATTTTTCCAACATCCTGTAAGGTACATGGCAAACCCCACAACAGAGAATTATCTGGCCCAAAATGTCAATCAGGCCAAGGTCAGAATGCTTTGTCTGGTCAGATCCAAGCACACCAGAGAATTAGCGTATGCTGCAGTCTTCACTCCTTCTTTTTGGAATTTGCCACCTTGTACCGCATAAAAGGGACATTCAAATCCAGAGATACTCAGTGCTGTTACATCTTGCTATGGGATGTGGGCAAAAATTTATTTTTGGAACTCTTTGGGTACCAATATTTTGTACGGCTTGGCTTGATTCTTTTACTATTGTTACTTGAACCTCTGCCTGTAGTTGAACCTCTCAGCTCTAGTGGAGGTGCCCAGAGATGCTGCAGATAGACATCACCCTAACCGTGTGGGAGATTCTGGTTGGCTTCAGGCTGTGTGAACTTTGAGCAATTTTGTTGCTTCACCTCAGTGGCCCCGCATCTTCTGTAACACACCAGGATGATTCCCTGGGTTTTTGTAGCTGGCCATTCTATGTCTGCTATGCCCATAGCTGACAGAAATTTGGAGAAAAGCTTGCCAAAGTGTCCTTGCTGTCTTTAGAGCAACAGCCAGCTTGTCAACAGTGTGTATCGTGGCCAAAGTTGTAGCCTCAGCCATCTTCTCTGTGTCTCTTAAGTTTTCATAACTTACTTTGTTTGCACTTCCATCTGGATATGCGGCATTAGAAGAGAAAGTTCCTGAGCAGACATTCAGGGATATTTGCATCAGGGAAATGCAAATCAAAACTGCAGTGAAATATCACTTCACACCTGTTGGCGTGACTACAGCCAAAAAGACAAAAGGTAGCAAGTACCTGTGAGGATGTGGAGAAAAGTGAACACTTGTGCACCGTTGGTGCCTGTGTGAACTGGTAAGGCTTCTATGGAAAACAGTATGGAAATTTCTCAAAAAGTTAAAAATGGAACTACCATGTGATCCAGCAATTTCACTTCTGGTTATATATCTGAAGACAGTGAAATCACTGCATGTTTATTGCAGGTTTATTGCAGGTTTATTTATCAAGACACGGAAGCAACCTAAGTGTCCATCCAATGAATGAATGGATAAGGAAGATGTGACATATAAAGGAAAGCTACTCGGCCATATAATGGAAGGGAACTTGTACTTTTATCTTAAGTTTATCTTCCCAGAGATTGGTACAACTTGGGCCAATGAGGTGTAGAGAACAGTTTGTGGAAGTTTGTGTGGGAAGAAGCTTCCTTACACCTAGGAAGAACCGTGGGAATGAATCTCTCTTTTTTGCCAGATGTAAACCAGGAAGTACAGAGCCTCATTTACTTCTGGCATCTATCTTATGGCCTGGGGTGAAACCAGCTTCAAACTGACTATAACTCTGCACATGGGAGAGAAGAGATGAAGACACTTTAGTCCTTGATGATGCTATTTAACTGCTGGATGGATCCATCTGGATGCCCTCTTTATCCTGAACTTGTACAAATATGGAACAGTGACTTAAATAACCAGAGTGGTTTTGAGTTTGACATTTCTTGTACATGTTGCCAAATGCATGGACAATGGCATATATGTGTTTGAAAAACTTGTGTTTTTGTGGCTTTCCAGTAGATGACAAAATGTGAGTTTCCATAATCCTCTCTGTCTCTTGTATAAACATCTAAATTAGGAAAATAGATGAAAAATGGTTAATAAAGCTGATAAATATCTCTGTAGGCCAGAAACAGAAGAGAAACAGAGAGTGGGGAACAGATTCTGAAGCCAGCAAAGATTTTTTGAGTCCCATGCTTTTTTAGGGATAGAGGAAATTTCTATTATCAATTCCATTTGTTCAATACTTGCTGGATTAATAAAGTTTTTATGTTTCTTCTTGAAATATAAAATTTTAATAAAAATTTTCCATTATGTCTAAGTTTTCAAGCTTATTATCATAGAGTTGCTCTTAATATTCTTTTTTCTATGTCTCAAGTGTACCACATATCTAGTTAAATACTTTTTTCATTCCCAATATAGTTTATTTTTTACGGATCTCTCTCTCACTTTCTCTTTTTATTCCTCAGACTCACCAGATACCTATTTTATTAGCATTTTCAAGGAATATTTTTGGTGTAATTGGGGGAACTTTAACTTAGACTGCATATTAAGTGATTTACGGAATTAGTCTCAATTAGGTCAGCCATAAAGTTAGTATTCTGGTTATGTTGGAGAATATCTTTATGTCCAAGAGATGTAGGCTGAAGTATTGAGGGGTGAAATATCACAATTTTGGGGCAGGGAGGGAGAGAGGAAGAGGTAGAGAAAGAGAACACAGGCAAAGGGGACAAATGTTTACAAGGTTCAATGAAGAATCCAAATTAGTATGTACTGTATTTGCAAATAACTAATAAACTCCATCTTGAAAATACAACTGGTACAATATTACAAGTCATCCATAAAAGGTTAACCTTTTAATATTAATTCAACAGTTCTTTAAGGTAACTTTTAGCAGGTCACAACAACCCCAAATAACAGTGATTTAAATAAGATAGGGGTACGTTTGTCTCTCATGTAAATGACATCCAGGAGTTTGTAGTTTAGGGCCATTCCGGTTGCTTCAATAGTATTTCTTTTTTTGTTGTTGTTTATTTTGAGAGATTGAGAGAGAGTGAGGGGGAGGGGCAGAGAGCGAGGGAGAGAGAGAATCCAAAGCAGGTGCCATGCTGTCAGGCAGAACTGGAAGTGGGGCTCCATCCCATGAACCATGAGCTGAAGCCAAGAGTCAGACGTTTAACTGACTGATCTACCCAGGTGCCCCATTTCTCTAGAATTTCTATCTCCTTGCTTCATCAATCTAAACATAAACCATCTATTGGACCATTGCTGCATGGGCTTCAGAGATCACATTAACATCCTAGATAACAGGAAGGAGGAAGAGGCAGATTTGGATACGTCTTCCTCTTAGGATCACTTGGAGGTCATCCTGCTTAAATCCCAATGGCCAACACACTTACTTGCGAGGAAGGCTGGCAAATGTAGTTTTATTCTCAGCTAAAATGTCTTTAGCCGGTAATCAGGTTCTATTATTAAGGCAGTTGACAAGAAATAGCACTGGGGCACACGCTAGTGGCTTTTCTCCCCTATTGTTACAAATGTCATGGAGACGCGGCGAATGTCTTCTGCTCCTTGCCATGTGCTGTTGTGTTTCTGGCGTTGATGATAGTCATCTTGTTTTAAGAACCGAAGAGGAGGGAAGTTCTCCCAATTTGACTACCGAATTTTCTTGACAGGCCTTTCTGGGGCATCTGTTGTGATCTCTTTCAAACCCTTCTACTTTACAAATCTAGAGGCCACCTACCTTGCAGCCTTGCTGTCAGAAACCTGATGATCACAAATAGGAACATTTTCGATTTCGTAAGAGGGGATTTAGTATCCTCTCCATCATTTCCTCTAATTTATTGTTTATTTTATTTAATTTCTTTCATTTAATCTCTTTCATTTTCCTCCCTAGAGAGTCCTTTCCAGTCTCTCTTGTATCCATTTTTTTTTTTTTTTTTCTGTTTGCTGCTGTAAAGCCCTCCCACACTGGAAAATACTATTATAGCACACTGTAACACAGAATCCATTTGGGCAATGCTTTATCCTGATTTTTTAGATCGTGTTAATGTCAGTATCCCATTTTTTTCCCCTTCCTAATACAGAAGTAAATGTTTTATGTCTGCTTTAAGTCATTAGGTTTTTTGCATGTCCTGGGATAAGACCGAATGCTTTATGGTGAGGAAAAATATTGACTGTTATCTGAATCGCTACTGTATTGTTCTTTTCAGAGAAAATGCATTCTAGGTCAGACTTACAGCTGCAGATTGAAAAATTCCCCTAAAGATTAATAAGGATTTAGCAGTCTAAGGCTGTGATGTGGTATGCCTGTTTGTCACGGCTGTTAATTTCAGCTTCTGCTGTGTTGGGATGCAGGTTTCTATCACTATCCATGGCACTACTTTCCTGTTTCATTTGTTCTCATGGAAAAACGGCTGGGTTTGGAAAATAGGAGTGCTACTAATTGACCAGCTGAGGAAAGGTGTTAGAGGCCCTGATAACTTTTTAAAGGTGTCTTTTGGTGTTTTACTGTAACTCCTGGTGTTATAGTGTGTATTTTTTTCAAGTGTATTTAGTTTGAGAGAGAGGGAAAGAGCATGTGCAGGTGGGGGAGGGGCAGAGAGAGAGAGAATCCCAAGAAGGCTCCCCACTGCCAGCGCAGAGCCCGATGTGGGGCTTGAACTCACGAGGTTGAAGTCGGATGCTTAACTGACTGAGCCACCCGTGTGCCCTAGTGTTTATGTTTTTTTAAGAAAATCCCTTGGGGTGTCTGGGTGGCTCAGTTGGTTAAGCGACCGACTTTGGCTCAGGTCATGATTTGGCTCAGGTTTGTGAGTTTGAGCCCTGCGTGGGGCTCTGGGCTGACAGCTCAGGGCCTGGAGCCTGCTTCTGATTCTGTGCCTCCCTCTCTCTCTGCCTCTCCCCCACTCAAGCTATGCCTCTCTGTCTCTCTCTCTCTCTCAAAAATAAATAAAAACATTAAAAAATATATATATTTAAAAAATTCCTCAGAGTCAACTCACAGAGCACACTGAAAATTAATTATTTTAATTAACAGGAAAAGCATGATTTGTGTAGCACTATGTGCTTTTTCAAGGAGTTTTCATTTCTATTGTATTTCATATTTTCATAAACATATGTGCCACTGTTGCCAACTGGCCGAGAAAACAATGGCCAAAGAGGGTAAGTGGTTTGTCCCTAGGTGACTGTATGTCTTAGTTTATGCCTGTTTTCCTAGAATTAGTGCCCTCATTTACTTTCATACGTGCTGAAATTTGTCAGTCATCAAGTCACTCTGTTTCTCAGGATAGGATCCCAAGCCTCCTCACTGCCAGTTTATCTACAGGTACTTTTGGTGGTTACTTTCCTAGCCTCGGAGTCATGATCTTTAATACTTATGGGGACAGGGGAAGTCCTATGGGCATAACTTTTTATTCTCTATGGGAGAGTTTAAGCTGTTTTCGTCGTTTCTTTTCCAATGCCGCATGTCTGGTGGAGGCAATTTCCTAAATGCACTGAAAAAAAGACTGGTAATCTAGAGACTTAATATACATAATTCAACGTTGAGTTCACTAAGCTCAAAATAGTGAAAACATACACTGATTAAATTTTATATGTGTTGCAAACTTTGTTTTTATTTATGCTATTACAGATTGGATTTGAGGCATTGAGATGAGAAGTAAGCAACATGTAACTTGTTATAAAGAATGGGAACTAAGCTTATTAATTTTGTTCATTGCTTTGTCTCTAGCGACTAGCTCAGTGCCTCATCTGGCAGATAGTAGGCATTCGATAAATATTTGTTAAATGATGGAATGAGTAAATGAATGCATAAACAATGCTTTTCTAGAGACTTGACAATACAAACTTATTTTGGGCATGGATTATTCACAATGAGATGCAAAAGAATTACTATGTAAATTAGATGACAACAAATGTGAACACTTTGAATTTTATGAAATATTAGGTCCTGTAAACTTGGAGGGTATCTGATGTTGGAACCCCCTTGTTGGTAGAAATATGTCCATCTTACCACCATATTAATTAATTTCCGATGCTTTGACAAATGGAAATGTGGAATTGTTATTTTATGTTGGTGTGCAGATTGGACATTTGAGTAAATAAGATAACAGTTCAAGTTGCCTACAAATGTTTATAATGCTTGTAAAACACGATACTTTAGATGGAATTTTGTATGGTCAGTGTTTTTGCTTTTGTTTTTGTTTTTTTAAGAGCTCAGATAACATGAGGATCTTTTAATAACAGTGTTTCTCATAGTATCACAGCAAAGGCATATGGAGAGAAGGAGCTTGAATAATCAGAAAGCGCTCAGCAATAAAACTATTTTGTTATTTTAGAGAGAGCACCAGAGGTAATACTTTCAAAAATGGACTCTAAAAGTAAAAGACAAAGTAAAGTATCTGGTCCGACATTGTTGCATGTTTTATCAACCCTGGTTTATTATACGTGTGTGCTTATCTAAGTGTTCCTGTTTAAATAGTAAAAGGAATAAAAACACGAATGCCATAATGACCTTGTTATACATTTTGTTATTTTCTTTCCCAATTGTCTTGTGTCTGATGAAAACTTGGGCACAATTTCATGTGCATGTGCTGTTGGAAGTGAGCCCAATGATGAGAGTGACCGTGAGTGTTTGTAGGGTTATATCTCAACCCTGAAAGTGCTGAAAGTGTGCTTAGAGATTGTGCAATTGAACTTTTTCAAAAGCTTTCCGGAGTAGTTCCACTGCTGGTACATGTCCAGCTGGATGCTTTCCTTTCCTTTATTAGAAATGTTTGCAAAAAACTTTTGGCTTCTGTCTCTCTCCCAAAGCATATGGATGTGTGGATTCAGTAAACAGAGACACATGTTTTAATTTGGGTAACTTTGATGGAGTAATATGTGTTTTCTATAGAAATCTGTACTCACAGTTCTGTTGGTCAACTCAAGTGCCCTCTGGGCTAGATTTATGGATTAGAAAGAGTGGCAGAACTGAATCTGTAAGCAATCACCATGGAAATTTGGGTGGTAAGCTGAGTAAACAGCCCCTAAATATGTCCATATCCTAATCTCTGGAAGATGTGAATGCTGCGTTCTACGGCAAAAGGGAATTTGCAGATGTGATTAAGTTGAAGTTAAACCTTGAGATGTGGAGATTATCCTGGATTCTTCACTTGGGCCAGATACAATCATAATGGTCCTTATCAGAGAGATGCAGGAGAAGCCAGAGTCAAGGAACGAGGCTGTGTGACAATGGAAACCCAGACAAAGGCAGTAGTGAACTTTGAAAGTGGAGGGAGTTGGCCACAGGCTAAGGAATACAGGCCACCGCTAGGGGCTGAGAAAATCAAGAAAAAACATTCTTCTTAGAGCCTCTGGAGGCAACTAGTGCGACTGATACCTTGGCTGTAGTCTCATGAGACCATGTTGGACTTTTGACCTCCGGAAATGTGAAAGAATAACTTTAGGCAGGTTTCAACCACTAAGTGAAGTTAATTTGTTACAGTGACAAGAGCAAACTAATAGGCTCAGGGCAGAGATGGTGTATGGAGCAAAGGCAGTGTCCTAGACTAGCCAGATGTCGAGAAGAAGCTCTTTTTCTTCGAATGACAAAGCCCTGACCCCTTGGGGGTTGATTGTTTCCTCTCTGCTTTCACTTAGACTTGAGAGCCACTGGTGCCTTTGAGAAGATAATTGTCACAGCTGTCCTCATGGTAACCTCTTCTTATTGAATTCCTAGAGGACAGCCAGAGGCTGGTTCATTCATATGCATTATCTCCCATATCATCCCATTGGCTTCATCAACTGGACATTGTTGCCCCTGTTTTAAAATCAGGAATTAAGGCTTACAGAAGTAAAGTAACTTGAGACAGTCTCCACAGCTAACAAGGGACAACACGTGGATTCCTCACCCTTCATACACTGAAAGACCTTTGAATGTCTTTACACAATAGCTGGTTTCTAAACTGCGTAAAGAGAATTTGTTTTATGTATTTTCTTCCATGTCGATGGAGAGATCCTTAGGAGGGGAGAGCTTGCTGCACTCATTTGTGCTGCGGGGTTGTGTCCCACAGTCATTGGCAGGCATCTGGGGCCAGTGGCGATGAGTGGCATGAAAAATTGATCCCCAGTGTTGGAAGGTGAAGTTCTGCTATACACTCCTCGTGATGCCCTACTCTTGGACTTTCTCTCCAGGAACTCTGGGCGGCAAAAGTCTTTCTGCTCTGATAAGGCCTGAGGAGCTGGTGGATTAGGCCGGCTCTGCAGGGAAATTTAGAGAGGACTATTTAAAACCCTAGGTTTTGGAAATCTTGCCATTTGCAACAACGTGGATGGAACTGGAAGATATCATGCTAAGTGAAATAAATCAATCAGGGAAAGATAGATATTATATGTTTTCACTCGTATTGGAATTTGAGAAACTTAACAGAAGACCGTGGGGGAAGGGAAGGGGAAAAATTGTTTCAAACAGAGAGGGAGGCAAACCATAAGAGACTCTTAAATACAGAGAACAAACTGAAGGTTGATGGGGTGGGGGGACCCGGGAGAGGGGAAAAATGGGTGATAAGCATTAAGAAGGGCACTTGTTGGGATGAGCACGGGGTGTTGAATGTAAGCGATGAATCATGGGACTCTACTCCCGAAGCCAAGAGCACACTGCATACATCATATGTTAGCTAACTTGACAATAAATTATATTAAAAAAAATAATAAAACCCTAGATTCTGATTCTAAACAGAGTAGAAACAGGGAGAAGGGCACTGTACGTGGGAGGAGAGTCATTGCAGGAAGTTTAATAGAGTGGCTGAGCAGAATTATTATGTAGCAGATGTTTAGAGCAGGAAAGGATTTGGAGAGCCCTTTCACCCAGGTAGGCACTGAGCCTGGGTGAGGTGCACTGAGTCTCCTGAACTACGGTGGGTTCGGGCAGAGCGGGGGTCTTCAGTTGGCATCTTGACCCCAGATCACTGCTATTCCCAAAGCCCTATGACTTATGCTGTGAAAAGGATTTGTCTTAGAGAAGAAGAGCCTTTCCAGATGGGTAATGAAAGCAGGAAGCAAGGAATGTGGTCCAGGATGACCTCTATGCTTCTGAAGGATACATGAAATGGCTCTATTGGGAAGTCATGTGACATGAGTTTGGACAGACAAAGCAAGGTTCATCTCACGGGAAGCATCGTGCTTTTATTTATCATTGTCTGAGTACTTAAATGTCTCCAGGAAAGACACATTCTGTGCCCTACTTCTGGAAGGCCAGCATCATCTTATACCTATGTAATGCTGTAAAACCAAAGTGGTTTTAAATATGTAAAATGAATAATAACTGTTATAATTTATAAGGACCTGGCTGTATATGGAAACTACCATACTCTGTATTGTCCATATATTAATGAAACCTTCAAAAATAACTCTGTGAGATATGTTACCTTCATTTTTTCGAAGAAGAAATTGAAATCCATTTAATACTCATGACAGCCCTTGTTTTTCAAAGCACGTAACAGATCGTTTGCTTAGAACAATGCAACAAAGACCTGGCAAGGGTAGAGTGTGGACGCAGGTTTCCAGTCTCTAAGTACACTGCTTCTATTGCTACATAAACCCAAACGTGTTCAAAGGACAAAAACAGAAAAGCCAGTATAAGCTATGACTTTGGAGGACCCAGGCTTGAATGTCAGATCTGCTATTCCCTAGCCCCAAACCTGGGCAAGTGAATTCACCTCCCTGAGTCCCAATTTGCTAAAATTGTTAAAATATGAATAAATATAGGGGCATCTGGTGGCTCAGTCAGTTAAGTGTCCAATTCTTGATTTTGGCTCAGGTCATGATCTCATGGTTCCTGAGACTGAGCCTGGTGTCCGTCTCTGCGCTGACAGTGGGGAACCTGCTTGGGATTCTCTCTCTCTCTCTCTCTCTCTCTCTCTGTGTGTGCTTACCCTTCTTGTGTGCGTGCATGCACACTCTCTCTCAAAATAAATAAAAAATAAACTTAAAAGAATAAAAAATTAAAAAAAAATAAAGTCTGATTAAGTATAGAAACTCCTCAAAGGGTTGTTGAAAACTTCAGTCCTAGAAGGCATTTTAAAGTGCCTACCCCACCGTAAATGCTTAATACATGTGAGCTCTTCAAACTCAGTATCATCTTATTTTTATTTTTGTTTATATCTGTGAACAGCCTTGAGTCTAATTCAAGATGAAATAAATCCATTTAGGAATGACTCAGAAAGGGCCTGGGAAAAAGTTGTCTTATATTTTTAAGTCCCTGGAATAATCTATTAGGTTTTAGTTGTCTCTTTCAACAGCAATGGGTTTGCTTATATGTTCTTTTAAAAATGGAATTAGATAACATGTAGATGAAGGTGTAGATGTTTTGTTTTTGAAATACTATTTTCACATGGAAAACTTGGGGAAGATCTTCTTAGATATTAATGATAAGTAATGGCCGCCCAAGATGAAAGAATATGTGTTTTGGTTAAACTCAGATTTGCCAAGGAGGTTGCGAAGTAAAAATGTAGGAGCAATGTTTTAGGTAAAATGATCCCACTGCTTTTGAAGTGTATTGAGATAAATAGTTGCAGGGGAATTCTTAAGAAAACTGGTTAAGATTTCAAAAATGAATGTTTCTTCTCTTCTGAGAAAATATAATATGTGATCATTATAACAACTGGAAAAATGAAAAGGGAGGAAAATATGTGTCTGTGCACATGTGTGTGTTAATATAACAAATTCAATATTCACTGGGATGGACAAAACAGGTTAGAGTTTATTCTTTTATAACTGTCCTCATTTTCTGCATGAGCTCCTTCCCATCCTCCACTCCATTGGGTGGGAGAGAGGCATAAAAGGAGGGAATGGATGTATTTAGTCCAAATTTATAGTCTGTGTTCTTTCCAATAATTTAAACTGCCTTTAAAAAAATTTTTTTTTTCAATGTTTATTTATTTTTGGGACAGAGAGAGACAGAGCATGAACGGGGGAGGAGCAGAGAGAGAGGGAGACACAGAATTGGAAACAGGCTCCAGGCTCTGAGCCATCAGCCCAGAGCCTGATGCGGGGCTCGAACTCACGGACCGCGAGATCGTGACCTGTCTGAAGTCGGATGCTTAACCGACTGCGCCACCCAGGCGCCCCTTAAACTGCCTTTTAAAGAAAACTAGTCTCTGCTTGGATGAATCAGGCAAATGATTATTCTCATTCTTGTCCTTTCCAAGATTACATCTAGTGGTATTTGCGGGAGTGATTGATTGATTGATTGATTTATAGTTTACATCCAGGTTAGTCAGAATATAGTGCAATAATGATTTCAGGAGTAGAATCCAGTGATTCATCCCCTACGTATAACACCCAGTGATCATCCCAACAAGTGTCCTCCTCAATGCCCTTTGCCATTTTGCCCATCCCCCAACCACAACCCCTCCAGAAACCTTCCGTTTATTCTCTGTATTTAAGAGTCTCTTATGTTTTGTCCCTTTCCTCGTTTTTATATTATTTTTGCTTCCCTTCCCTTATGTTCATCTGTTTTATATCTTAAATTTCTCATATGAATGAAGTCATATGATATTTGTCTTTCTCTGAGTGACTAATTTCGCTTAGCATAGTACCCTCTAGTTCCATCCATGTAGTTGCAAATGGCAAGATTTCATTCTTTTTGATTGCTGAGTAATGCTCCATTGTGTGTGTGTGTGTGTGTGTGTGTGTGTGTATATATCATATATACACCATACCATATATATATATACACCATACCATACACACACACACACACACACACACACACCATCTTCTTTATCCATTCATCTATTGATGGACATTTGGGCTCTTTCCAAACTTTGGCTATTGTTGATAGTACTGCTGTAAACATGGGGGTGCATTGCCCCTTCAAAACTGCATACCTGTATCTTTTGGATAAATACCTAGTAGTGCAATTGCTGGGTTGTAGGGTAATTCTATTTTTAATTTTTTTTTTTTTTGGAACCTCCATACTATTTTCCAGAATGGCTGCCCCAGTTTGCATTCTGTGGGAGTGATTTAGATGATATGACTTTCTGTAGACAAGAGATGTGGGTTCCTTGAATCTACACAAGGAATTTGGCTCATATTGTGTGACTGTCATGGGATGACCAACTAAGACTGATCCTTCCCTGGCAACTTTGGTGGTGTAACTGGTTCCATCTGACTTTTTGAGATGTCATGGAGTACTGTAGTCAACAGTCATCATATTTGCCTCTGGTTTCAAATTCCCCTTACCTTGAGAGGTCTTTGCCTGAAGCCAGGTTTCTTCTGGACATCCAACCCCTTTAGTAGCTCCATATTCCCTCATGGATTCAGGGACCCCCTGAGTCTCTTGCATGTGAATTCAGGCTGTAGGAAACCAGGAACACTGCTTTAGTCCTGCCACCTGCAATTCTATGGGCTTATACTGTGTTTGCGTTGGCTACGGGAAGGTCTTTTCCTGGGAGAACCAGGTCCTCTCACGATGTAAACTGAGTTGCTGCTGTCCAACATTTTGGACTTCCTCATACTTACCTGGGTGCATGTAAATGGCCATGTCCCCCCAGTCCCCACCATTTTCTTGCTTGTGTGGTAGTAGAGGCAATGAGAGATGGCTTCTCACAATCTTCTCCTGTCTGCCTCATCTTTTTTAGAATCCAACTGGGATCAAAAACAGTGGTATTCTTTTATCTCTTGGCTTCTCTTCTTATCTAGCTTTTCCTCCCAAGTCACTTCCTCCCTCTTTCTCAATCTAGACTTCAATAGAGAGAGTACAGGGAGTGAGAAACTCTTTAGTTGATAAGGGGACAGGAAGCATTTAAAAATAATTTACCTGATTCCCACCGCCCCAACTCGTTTCCTTCCTGAGAACAAACCTCATGAGAAATGACATGGCCCTATATGATGCAAAACAGAACACTAATTTGCTTCATAAATATATCTGGAGAGATTTCATATTTCCAAATTCTGAAAATGCTGACATTTTTAGATAGAGTCATATTTCACATCATACAAAAAATAATTCCCTATTGACCAATGAATTTCATGTAAAACATGGAGCTAAAATGTTTATTTGTGTAATTTCTTGGTGGTAGTGAAATTGCTAAGCCTAAAATTAAGAGAAGAAAATACATCCCATACCATACAGGAGTAATCAATACATTTGACCACATAAAAATCCATATCCTAAAACACCATTAAAATTGAATACAGACTACATGCTGGCAAAGTACTGTTGTAAAATCATTGACAAAGGTTGTTGAAAAAAATCTTCCATAGTCTTTTCTAATGAATAAAAGACTAAAACCCAGTGGAAAATTAGTAACAGTCACATTGAGAGAATTAACAAAATTCGAGGCACAAATAATTTATGAAATCTTATTCACTCTAAGATTTAAACAAAATTCTATTCATCCCAAGATTTCTCAATTCCAATATGTCAAACAGGCAGCTTCTTTAATACAGTGTTATCATTCTCTGCTGCAGAGTGTGAACTCTTCTGCACAGCATCATGGCAATCTGTTAACAGTTGTTGAGACATACTTATAACCTTTTCACCAATAATTCCACTTTTACACATTTTAACTAAGGGAATTATTTGAAATGTGTGCAAACATATTTTCACATTTCTATTCCCAAATAGAATAGAAACACATTCTATTCCCCAAAAACCCAAACTGGAAATACCCAAATTATCAAATAGAGATTGATTAAGTAAAGAAATATATCCATATAATGGAATAAATACTATGTAGGCATTAAAAGTGCTGTAGAAATGCCAACATGTTAACAATATATTAAGTGAAGAAAATACACTATAAAAAAGATATGATAGGGGCACCTTGGTGGTTCAGTTGGTTAAGTGACCAACTCTTGATTTTGGCTCAGGTCATGGTCTCTAGGTTGGTGGGATCAAACTCCACGATGGGCTCTGGGCTGACAGCGTGGAGCCTGCTTGGGATTCTCTCTCTCCCTCTCTCTCCATGCCCCTCCCCCGTCCCCCTACTCTCGCTTTCTCTCTCTCTCAAAATAAATAAATAAACTTTAAAAAAAGATATGATATATTTGTAATGGAAGGGGAGAGTGCACGCATGCAAGCACAGTTGTGTATCTCCCATATGAGAAGATAGCATCTTGTTAACTCCCTTCCTGACTTGTGTCGGGAGGCTGGCTACTCCTATGATATGAGTACCTGAAAGTCATGCATGAGCATGGTCACGTCAGTCTTTTTTATTTGGTTTCACTGGCATTTCCCCTGCACCACCACTTCTGGCCACCTATTGGCCCCAGCTCGCAGCTCTGCCATTAGGAAGAGTATAAGTGAGGCGGGCACCAAGTCTTTGCTGGGGTCCTGCCACACCTGTGAGAATGATGGGGAGGCTGCACCCACCTTGATAAGCTAGAGCGTGCTATCGCTTTCAGCCCATTTACTTCTGCAGTCAGAGCTGGATCGTCTACCTCAGTCCTGATAGACAAGAGAGCAGCTGTTGTATGGGGCAACCAAATGGTTCAGAGGCAGATAATTATGTTGTCCTTTTATCCCCAGCAAAGGTACGGGAAGTATTTCCTTGAACCTGAGGGGTCTATATGTTGGCATCACTGTGCCAGTATCATTAAATGAACAGTCGCTAAAACTATAGTGGATTTGAAGATCTTTAGTGAGAAATAAAAGACAGTATCTTGACCACAATATTTTTTTTATTTAAAATGAAGAAAAGTAAAAAAAAGATATAAAGCTATTGCATTCAAATACCAATATAGAAATTATTGGGCATTTACTATTAGGAAGGTACTTTAAAATTCTGACTTGTGTTGATATCTTTACCTTTTGTAACTGCCACTTTAGTAACACCATGGCATAAAAGTCTGTGAACTGAGCAATCCTAAAAGTTACAAAATGCTTAATAGGGTGGTTTGGTTTTTGTTTTGTTTTGTTTTGTTTTTGTCCAACTGCTATGTGATTGGTTTTAAATCACGAATTAGTGTGTAATTTTAAGAAGGGCAATGAAATAGAAAAGCTTAATTGGAAGATCACTAATTGTCCCTTAATTGGTGGCTCTTGACAATTCAATATTTCATGTGTAAGGGACATTTCAGGTTAAGAACATATTTGTTACAGGGCACCTGGGGGGCTCAGTTGGTTCAGTTGTCGACTTCCACTCAGGTCATGATCTGGCAGTTCGTGAGTTCAAGCCCCACATCGGGCTTGCTGCTGTCAGTGCAGACCCCACTTGGGATCCTCTTTCTCCCTTTCTCTCTGCCCCTCCCTTGCTTGCACTCTCCCCCAAATAAACAAACATTAAAAAAATAAAGAAAGAATGTATTTGTTACAAGAATATACCTGTGTAATTACGTAAGTTACGGGTTCATACCTCTGTGGTCAAAGTTCGCCAGGACTCAAGGTCACATGACACATCAGTTTGCATTGATGCTTCTATTCCCTTTCTGTCAATGCTCCCGGAGGCAGAGTAATGAAGCCCTGCTTATGAACCTAAAAAAATCGAAAAGAAACCAGGTCATGGATTTGAATCTATATTACAGAACTTCACAATTTTGGACAGCTCAGTAAGACCTCAATTTCCTCAATATTTTCTTATTTGCTACATGACAGGCTGAAAGAAGACTTGATGAGAACGTTTACGTGTAATGTCTTCATTAAATTAGATGCCACTTAAATTTGGAATATATTTTCCAGTTATTGTTTTTATTATTACTGACTGGGAAAAGGATGAAACATAGCATCCTTGACTTTTGGTTATGAATGGTTCAGTTCAGCTTTTCAATAAAAATGCTTGAGCATGTGCTAGGCATGGGGCATTCTTTATGTGCTCTAGGTACAGCAGGCTACATATAGTGATGAGTCAGACATGGTTTCTGTTCCAGAGACACTTATGATCTAGGGGATCAGACTTTAAAGGTTTTCTATTCCATAGTATTGATGAGGAAATTACTTGATTCCTTTCCCAAAATATACCTGAACAAGAGCATGTGCTCTCTATTCTTGTCTGCCTCTGAGAGTAGGGGCCTGAGGGTATGGTCGGGAGTGACTGTCATCAGCCTGGCCACAGAATAAATGACCCAGATAGGATTAGACGACATCTCAATGGCCATTCATTTTTATCTGACATTCCAACATAATTTCTGGCAAGAAGGGACAATGTAGGAAAGTGAGAAGGGTTGAGGAATCAGAAAGACTTAGCTTCACATCTTTGTTCTGCACTGTATAAGCATTTTATGTTTGGGGGCAAATGACGAATGTCTCTGAAACTCAGTTTTCTCATCCGTAAAGTGGAGACAATGCAGAAGAGAATTGAATGCAATAATAAACGAGAGCGACATCTCAGTGCGTTACTCCTAGTAGGTGTTCCAAGATAGTAGCTTTTATTTAATTCCGTGAAGGCTGGGGAAGTCCTGATGTCTGGAAAAGAGACTTTAAGAGAGCCAGGTTCCTCAGTGAAAGAGAACAAAAGGCCCTCAGATTATCTGTATGTAAGATCATGAGGTTAGACTGTAGATCAGAGATGAGAACCTCAAGCATGGCATTGATTTCCAGAACCTTTGTCATTTCCCTGCATTGGTTTTTGTCACTTTCTCTTCATATTCTTCTTTACCCCTTTTCTTGGAGAAACCAGCAATGAATGTGTTGGATAATTTAATTCTGAGCATTTATATTTCAGGACAAGAAAGGATGGTGGGTTGGTGGAGAGGGAAGACTAAAGGTGGGGATAGTTTAACGCTTAGAATAAAGGTAAAGGTAACCAGAGAGAGAGAGAGACAGGAGAGAGGAATGTGGCCCGAAGATTTGGAGGCACAGGAAAAAAACTGAGTTGAGTGAGACCAAGGTGTGACCCCAGCAGATTGGGGAGCTCCTAGTTTTCAAGCACTGTAGGGAATGGGGAAAGGTGGGGAGATGGGCGGGACAGAGGTGGCAGGATTAGAGAGAAAAGTGGGAAATTTCCCTTAGAGGCTCCACCCCACTAGAGAGCCCTCCCTACTCCTGCAGGCCTGAGGAACCTGAAGGGAATTTTGTTCCCATCCCAGAAGTGGAATTTTAATAATCATGGAAAACCACACACAGCAGCCAGAGGAGAAGGTATAGAAGTGAAAGAAGCCTGAAGCTGCCGGATGGGCTGCCTAAAGGTTTAAAATTTTTCATCCCAATGAGAAGAATTCAACTTTACATTAGTACAAGAACTCTCTAAGTTTAATAAACTGCCTTATTTTCATCTTTTGCATAATGTGTACATTGCATTTATAATTTCTACTAATTGCCTTAATGTCCAGGAGAACTTCTGAGTATGTTAAATGGATTATGATGATCACTTTGTTTGGATTAGTAATTGATTGCAATGAAAGGGAGTAGCAGACCAGATTAAAAATTGTTAATTCAGGGGCACTGGGTGGCTCAGTCGGTTGCCTCCAACTCTTGATTTTGGCTCAGGTCATGATCTCATGGTTCATGAGTTCGAGCCCCACCTTGGGCTCTGGGCTGACAGTGTGGAGCCTGCTTGGGATTCTCTCTCTCCCTCTCTTTCTGCCCCTCCCCTGCTCATGCTCTCTCTCTCTCTCAAAATAAGTAAAAAAATAAATAAACATTTAAAAAATTGTTAATCCATTAATGACTTGGGAGAGGAAAAGAAACCTTACACTTTAAACTGTTATCTCTTTGACTGTAGGAACAAATTTAATTTCTCTGAAATGAAAAAAAAAAACCATTCAAAGTAGTCTACTTTAAGTAGAAAAATTAAAAATGGTTTCCCAGGCTTTTTGTTTTTCTTTAGAGGCAGATATGTTTTTTGTCTCAAGTTTCTAAGTCAGATGAGATACAGATGTATTGATTGTTATATTGATTCAGGCATCCATCCATCCATCCATCCAGCATGCTACTCTCTCTGACCTTCTGATGTTCCTCAAGTAACCAGAAGAAATGAACCTTTCACACATCAGTGGAAGGAAGGGAAAGAGTGTCATGCCGTAGTTAAGGTTCTGGTTCTGGAGATTCAAAGACAGGGCTGCAGTTCTGGATCTATTGCTTACTTGTTATGTGATCTTATATAAATCATTGAATCTCTCTAAGCCATTTATCTCTGGGTGCAACTAGATAAAATAATGGTATTGTTACGAGGAGTACGTGCGATAACGTTTGTAAAATACTTTACACGTTATCTGGTACTTGGTAAGTACTCTAAAATGTTTGGTCTCATTATTAGTAATTTTGATGATGATAATTATAACACCAGTAAAGGTTAGTAGTAAAATCCAACAATAAGGAATCAAAAGCCAGATTAAAAAAATGGGCAAAAGACCTGAAAAGTCACCTCACCAAAGAAGGTATACACATGGCAAATAAAGGTCATCAGGAAAACAAAATTTAAGACAACAAGGATATACCACTAGACATCTATTAGAATGGCCCAAATCTGGAACTCTGACAACACCAAATGCTGGAGAGGATGTGGAGTAACAGAAATTCTCATTCTTTGCTGCTAGGAATGCAAAATGGCGCAACCACTTTGGAAGACAGTTTGGCAATTTCTTATAAAACTGACCATACTCTTACTCCTACAAGTGATCCAGCAATCACATTCCTTGGTATTTACCCAAAGTAGTGGAAAGCTTATGTCCACATGAGAGCCTGCCCTTAGATGTTTAGAGCAGTTTTATTCAGCTTGAAAGCAACCAAACAGACTGGTACATACATAAAAGGGAATATTAGTGATAGGAAAAAAAGAGCTATCATGCCGTGAAAAGACAAGGTGGAAACTTAGATGCATATTACTAAGTGAAAGAAGGCAATGTGAAGTCTACATGCTGTACGGTTCCAAGTATATGACATTCTGGAAAAGGTTAAACTGTGAGGAAAGTAAAAATATCAGGATGTCAGAGGCTTGTGGGGAGGGAGGGAAAGATGAATAGGTAGAGCACAGATTATTAGGGCAGTGAAACTATTCTATATGATACTGTAATGGTGGGTAAATGCCATTAAACATTTGTGAAAACCCACAGAAGGCACAACACAAACAATGAATCCTAGTGTAAACTGTGGGCTTTAGTAAATTATAATAAAATAAAGAAAAAGTAATAATAAAGCAAAGATACTATCTCATCAATTCTAATAAATGCACCCCACTAATGCAGGATACTAACAACAGGAGAAACTGTTTGGGAGAGGGAGTGTATTTTTCTGTAAATTTAAAAGTGTTCTAAAGTATAAAATTGTTTAAAAAATAACTAGGGATGAAACAGAATATCAAAGACTGTGGTATCCAAAGTATCCCAAATCAGGGGCACCTGGGTGGCTCAGTCGTTTGAACATCCGACTTTGGCTCAGGTCATGATCTTGCAGTTGACGAGTTTGAGCCCCATGTCGGGCTCTGCGCTGACAGCTCAGAGCCCGGAGTCTGCTTCAGATGCTGTGTCTCCCTCTCTCTCTGCTCCTCCCCTGCTCTCTCTCTCTCTCTCTCTGTCAAAATAAATAAACATTAAAAAATTTTTTAAAAAGACAAGTATCACAAATCAGACTGGCGTCAGACTTCTTGAAAACGATGGCATGATGCTCTCAAAATTGAGCGAATGTGATTTCAAATGCAGAAATGTATATCTGGCCAAACTGTCCCCTACTTATGGGTAGACTAAAATAATTTTTAAACATGAGAAAGAAAAAAAAAGATAATTGGTGCCATGACCAAAGTCTACTACGTATTTATATGGAAAGGAGAATACATTGCTCCTTTGGGAGAGATTTAGGAAATGCTTGACAGGAGAGACTTTGAGTCTTAGAAATGAGGACACAACTGACCAATGGATAAGTACAGGAAATGTTAACGGGCAGAAGGAGTGGAAGGGACAAGGGTAACAAGAATAAAGCATCCTGGTATCCAGAGTTTCATGTGGTATGATTGAGCATAGTAATGGGGGATACAGTTTTGATAAAACTAAGATGTAGAGTGGTCCCATTATGAAAGGCTTGTCTGTCACACCAAGCTTATGAACTTTACCTCGTAGACTAGGAGTTGATAAACTTTCTCTGTAAACGGCCAGAGAGTAAATATTTTTGCTTTTGTGAGTCATTTGATCTTCTGTATAACTACTTAACTCAGCTGTTGGAACACGAAAGCAGCCATTGACAATATGTAAATGGTTGGGAGTGGCTATGTTCTAAGAAAACTGTATTTACGGAACAGTTGGGAGACTCTGATAATACTCTAGGCAGGATACAGAGAAGCCATGATCTGGGGAGGCATTGGTGATGGAAACTGTGAAGTAAAAATGAAGTAAAATGTGTAACGAGAGTAAAGTTATTGAAATGGTCATGGATTAGAGTCCGTGACAGACAAGGTGGGTTGCTTTAGTTTTAATATCAATATTCCTTTCACTGAGGTAGAATAGGAAAAAAAAAACACCCCTACATTTAGTGGAGAGATATTGGGTTTAGTTTGGAGGTTCCTGGGGGCTCATCCAGAAATCGGAGTTACTGTTACATAAATGAGCCAACAATGGTCTCTGTATATTGGCCCCTAGGTTGTTTATTTCTTCACAGCAGGCTGAGACCCGTTAGCGCAAAAGCCTTCCAATGCCAAGCTCAAGATTTTACACATCCAGTTGTTTTCAATAGAAACCAAACAAGCAGATTTAGAGCCTGCCTTCTTTGCAGACCTTACGAAACTGCACCCAACATCTGTTACCTATAAATAGATAAAACCTCTGGTGCTATTAAAATCCCAAGCCGTTGCTGCTCTTTGGACTCTCTGGCCCAGAGATTCCCTTCTGTGCTGCTAGGAGAAATCATCTAGACATGTAAACCCTCCTCTGATCCTTCTTTTTCCTAGGCGTTCCTTTGCCCTCTTCCCCAGTGGTCTCACACCTTGAGAGACTTCCCTTCCTACAAACCTACCAAAACATCATCCGAATAAAGCTTGTGAGTGCTATTGCCACCTCATGGTCATATCTTTTTCCTTGATCAGCTCCCTGATCTCCTCACCCTCCCATAGTCACGGTGATCGATGCAAGCTTTATTGGCACAGTTGGGATGATGGATGTCAAAGGAGTGGGTGATTTTTCCCAAGGAGTAAGAAACAGAGGTTAAGGATAAAACATTAGGGATTCCTCAGGAAACATCATTATGTGTTGGCCAGGAAGAAGATAAAAAAAAAAAAACTTGAAAAAATAGACATAAATAAGACAATCAGTTGAGAATCACATAGAAGAAAGAGGCAATTTCAAGAAAGGAATGTTCTAGTATCTGATTCCACAGAGAGGTCAAATGGGCCAGAACTGAACATAGTTCACCAGATTTGGGTGTTAGGGACTCATTGTAGGAGTACCTTCAGTGATACCACTGAGACAGAAGCCTACTGATTGTAAGCTGAAAAGTGATTAGAAAGTGAGGTGAGTCTTGAAGCATTAGGCATTGGAGAATGAGTAAATCATGAACACTGAAGTAGAGTGTGGAGTGGCACAGAGTTTCTTGATGAGGATGGAGAGTAAGCAGCAATCCACGTGGTGTGTGGATTTCTGTGCTGGTCTGCAGACACGCAGAAAGATAACCAGGAAAGGAAAGGTTGTGTTGATCCACAGGAAAATTGTGTTGATTTTAAGGGCAAAAATCTTACAGAAACAAAAGGATAAAACCATTGTAGATATTGGTAAGAGTATGTCTGGTGTGTTGAATCGCAATGTTTACACTGGACCAGGAAAAACATGAATCCTTAACTAGATCATGACCCCAAGTAGAGATCATTTTAAAAACATTGGTTTCCAAAGAATATCGACAGCAGGAGTGTTGGGAATGGAGAATAAGAAAGCTGGATTGGAAGGGAATTATGAAAGCTCGTATCTGATGCTGTCGAAAGAGAATTGGGCCTAAAATCAAAGTAAGATCTGACTTGTGATTCTCACCTCCTAGCCGGTTGACTTTTGGCAGATCACTCGTTGCCTCTGTGCTCAGTTGAATGGTAAAATGAAAAAAGGTACTTATCTACAGCCTTCATTTGGATCAGATTCAAGTAAAACAACAGATGTAGTGATGTTCTGTGCATATGTAAGACTGATGCACTGTAAGTCCTGTTACATCCACATCATCCTTAATTCTCTTTCCATAAGAACATAGAAACACTCAAATCAATGGGTCTCAATTCTGACTGCTTATCATGATTTTCTATAGAGTTTAAATATATGTATATGTATATATACGTACATATATATATATATATATATATATATATATATATATGTGCTTGGCTTTTCATTTTCATTCTAGATTCAGAGGGAATTTGTATTAAAAAAAATAAAAGGAAAACCCCTCCACAGGTCACTAGCATGTGGGATTCTAACAATAAGAGCCCTCATCTCTTGAAACTGAACCTGAGGAAAACAAATTTCCTGAATACCTGAATGGTGGTTTTTCTGAAATGGAAGAAACCTTTACTTAAATTGTCTCTGAATGGAACAAATATTGCGAGAAATCGTATTTTCCCCTCAAGTGATATTGACATACACTATCTTACTCTATTTCACAATTTTATGGGATACTTTGGCTTATCTTCCTCATAAATACATTCCTGTTGAAAATACTTTTTATGATAAGTAGATGGCAAGGGGATTACAGTCTTTGGAAAGATTGAGAGACAGGTCATCAAATGAAGATCAAAACCTTGGGAAGATTTTGTATAGAATTGAATGGCAGAGGGAACGGGAGGTGAAAAAAACCAGCTTTTTGAAATTTTCATTTTAATATAATTGGTATTTTTATCATGTTATATTTTAAAAGATATTTTCAAGTCCATATACATTATTTCATTTTGTACACACAATGTCCCTTCAAAGTTGAAGACGGTCATTGTTAACATTCTTAACTTACAGTACCGTGACCAAGATTCGTGGAGTGACTTACCAAAGGTCGCACACCTAGTAAGTGGTCAAGCTGAAAGTCAAAACTAGATGATCTTACTTAAAATGTTGCACTGTTGAAAAATCTCCCAGATTGGGAGACAGAGGCAAAAAAAACTGAACCGAGTGGAGAAACAGTCCTCTGGGAATGCTATAACAACATGCCACAGAGTGTGGGTGACTTTTCACAGTTGTGAAGGTGGGGAAGTCCAAGATCAAGGCACCAGCAGATCTTACGTCTGCCTCCTGGTTCATAGATGGCCATCTCTTTACTGTGTCCTCTCTTGGTGGAAGGGACAAGAGAACCCTCTGGGTCTCTTTCACAAAGGCACTTAACCCCATTAGGCTCTATGCACTCATGACCCAATCACCTCCCAAAGGCTCCACCACCAATTACTATCACATTGAGGATTAGGCTTTAACGTATGAATTTGGTGGTGGGGGGTTGGGGCACAAGTATTCGATCCATAGCAATTATAAAACCAAATAGGATGAAAGATTCAGAAAGACTAAAATATAAATCTATATCACATCTCTGTCCCACTCAAAGAAAACTGTTTTAAGTGTGGGGTTCAAAGGAATTTTCTTAAATTTTTTTTTCCTTTACCGTTTATTTATTATTGAGAGACAGAGAGAGAGACAGAGCATGAGTATAGGAGGGGCAGACATGGAATCTGAAGGAGGCTCCAGGCTCTGAGCAAGCTGTCAGCACAGAGCCTGACGCGGGGCTCGAACTCACAAACTGCGAGATCATGACCTGAGCCAAATTCGGATGCTTAACCGCCTGAGCCACCCAGGTGCCCCTCAAATGAATTTTCTTCTAACTGAAATCTATAAATTGCTTCAGTCTGTAAAAATCACACCATATTCTGGTTTCCTTCATATTTGTGCTATGATTTTACTGTATGTTTTCTGCTTTCCCTTGGAGTTTCTATTTGCCTTTGTTGTTCTTATGGTGAACAACAACAACAAAAAATGTACATTTTGCTACATCCGTGAATTTAACGAGCTTCTTAAAGAGATGATCTTTTTCATAGGATCCACTTTCTCCTTGAACAGATGATTTCTGTAGTCACCAGAGTTCCCTTACAGACTGTGCTGCTTCTCTAGGTCCACAGGAGAGCTGTCCTTCTGAGACTGGCATTTGTCTCCTTCCTGAATTTTGTATTCCATATGTTTTTCATGTCACTTTTCAGGTTAGTTGTCTTTAGGACTTTCTCAGATAACTCCATGACTGTATGTAAGCAGGATAAATTTTCTGGTCTTTCGAGGTTAAAAGTGTCTCCTTTTTATCATCATATTTTGATATTTTGTTTGGCTATGGAATTCTAGGCACAATGCCTGAGGACATTGCATGGAAATTTGCACTGCCATCTTATATCGCTCTCTATGATAGGCTCCTGGACACTTGGCGGCCTGTCTCTTGTACACTGAAGTGCCTACATCTGTTTTTTGTTGTTGTTGTTTTGTTGTTTGTTTGTTTGTTTTTTACCATCCCTCCCATGTATTCCTGAAGCGTTGGGAAACTTTCTATGATGTTCCCCTTAGTAATATCCCTTTCTTTCCATTTTATTTTCCCCTCACTTTCTAGAATTCCAATCAATCAGCTTATGATCATTTCCTGGATATCTCCTTTATTTCCTTCATCTTTACCTCGTATTTTCTAGTCCTGCCTTTTGTTTCACGCTACTGAAGATTTCCATGACTTTGCCTTCAACGATTCAATGATTTTTTTAAAGACAGATTTCAGAAGCATTAATTTCTCCAAACTCTAGTTCTTTAATTTCTCCTTTATTTATAGCATTTGTTCTTATTTTGATGATACTATATCTTCTTGGAGTGTCTGGAGACACAAGAATGTAACTCTTGTCTTCTGGTTTTAGGCTCATTATTTTCCCACTGAAAATTGATTTTTTTCCCTGGATTAGTTTCTCTCTCTCTCTCTCTCTCTCTCTCTCTCCTTATTTTCTCTGATGCAGTTTTTCTCATTTATTTGATGATCATTGGTTAGGTTCTGCTTTAGTTGGAGTGAGCCAGAAGCTGGAGGCCTCCACAAATACCAGAAGAAGGAGGTTTATTCTTGCAGACAGCCAGCTTAGTTCTCTGTGAGCATTTTCATTTCTTAAGAAAAGGGCTTTCTTTTTTCTCTTGATTTAATTTGTTTCGTTTGAGGCATACGTATCATACTGCTTGTCATTCTGTGTGTTTGTGGTGGCCATGGTTTAGGGACTGGCAAGTCAGTGTCAAAGGCAGAACTTGAATTATCCCCTCCATTCTCTAGTTTGTGTATCTGAACTGTGACTTCCTCTTTTTGGTTTCAAATACAAATATATTTTCATCTGGTTGTGTGTGTGTGTGTGTATGTGTGTGTGTGTGTGTGTGTGTGTTCCAGAAATTTATCTGAACTTTCATGTACTGATGATGCTGTCTCTTGTCCTTTCCATTTATGGGTTCATTCCATTTCAAATTCTTTTTTCTTGTTTTAAGTTTATTTATTTCTTTTGAGAGAGAGAGAGAGGGAGAGAAAGAGAGAGAATGTGAGCAGGGAAGAGGTGCAGGGAGAGAGGGAGAAAGAGAGAATCCAAAGCAGGCTCTTTACTGTCAGCAGGGCTCCATCACACAAGCTGTGAGATCGTGACCTGAGCCAAAATCAAGAGTCGGATGCTCAACCTACTGAGCCACCCAGGTGCTCCCGCCTTCCAAATTCTTTTACTGTGACTTTATTAGGGTCTTATAATAGGAAGAGGCAAGTGTTTGTACTCAAGTCATCAATTCATAACAGAATTCTTGTGAAGCTGACAGTTTTTCTACAGTATTTTTGGAGCCATATTACTTGGCTCCTGGCATGGGCTATGACTAGGCTGTCTTTATTATAGACAAATTTTCAATTAACTTGGGTGTGTTTTACTCCTGTTTTTGAGATTCTGAAATTGCCCTTCTGAAGTTCTGAACAGATAAGAGAGGAGATGAAGGTGAAGGTGACCTGACTGTACTAAGTCTGAGTGTTTCTTACGGCAAGTCAGTGCATTTTGAATGGAGCACACGAGTCAAGAAACAGAAGTGCCAGGGCGCCTGGGTGGCTCAGTCGGTTAAGCGTCCGACTTCAGCTCAGGTCACCATCTCGCCGTCCGTGAGTTCCAGCCCCGCGTCGGGCTCTGGGCTGATGGCTCAGAGCCTGGAGCCTGCTTCCGGTTCTGTGTCTCCCTCTCTCTCTGCCCCTCCTCCATTCATGCTCTGTCTCTCTCTGTCTCAAAAATAAATAAAACATTAAAAAAATTAAAACAAAAAGAAACAGAAGTGCCAAATATTACCCAGTGTAAGGAGGGTGTTGCCCGAAGAACAAGTTAGGAGCATTTGCTATGGGCACTGGGATTGTGTGTGGTGAGCTGAGAATATATTGCTATTGATTATAAGCTCTTATGTACTTTTTCCACATTTACCCATGTGCCTGTTTAAATGCTCTATTTTCGTTTTTTCTGACGGTCATATTTTCCACTCCAAAACTATGTTTATGGTTCTATTTTACTTTGCCTCAGAGCTTTATATTATCCACTAACTCCTTACTAAGAAAGATGAAGAGTTGCCTCACCCTGACACTTTCCCCGATATTAAGGTACATGTCCAGGCGTTTAGTTGTTATGTCTTTTCTTCCTCTTCCTCCTTCTCTTTTTTTCATTTCTCATCTTCCTCTTCCTCTTCCTCCTCTTCCTCCTCTTTCTCCCCTGCTCCTTCTTTCTCCCTTCTCCTTCCCTTCCTCCCCCTCCTCCTCCTCCTCCTCTTCTTCCTCTTCTCTCCATCATGTTCTGTTCTCCTTCCCCTCTTCCTCCTTTTTCTTGTTCTTGGGGTTTGCTGCCCAAATCCCCCCTTCAGGATGGAAGCACCCCCTCCCCCAGTCCTGGAGTGTTGACGGCATATAGATCGCAGCCGTGTTGCTCTCTGGTAATTTCTTGGTCTCGGAACTGTGTTGCCCCAGTTACACCCTCTTTCTGGGACAGCCCAAATCTAATGACTGTTCAGTGAGAATATAAAAGGGTAGACCTTCCTTGTCATGTTTAAGGCAGCTCTGAAGGGCCATCCCAGCTCCAGAACGTCCTGTGGGATCAGCTAAGGCCTCTGGGGCAGCCAAATCACATTTTAACTTCTCATCCTGCTGCCTCCAATTGTTTACAAAAGTTGATCCCAAGAGCACTCCCCAGTGAACTTCCCGCATGCAAATCTTCAACCCCGAGTCTACTTCCTGGGGAATTGAACATATGATATGAGGAGTCATAAAAGGAAGCACTAGAAGAACTAAGCACAAAATGACAAAAGTAATTCTTCTTGAATTAGGATTTAGGAAGGTTTGGGATGTTTTACACTATAAGCCCTTTTATCATATTTACTTTTTAGCATGTTTAACAGCAAATACAAATTTGGGCGGTTGAAGTTTAAGCAGAGCAAATTAACTGTAGAGAAGTCTTGAGGTTAAGTATCACAATTGCAGAACTATATTCATTATCCAGCTTGTATCAATTCCCATTGAAATGATACACAATGTCAGCATTGGACACTATGCCAAGGATTTTACAGAATTTCTTTCCAGCAGATATATCAGAAAACATGTTGCAAAAGAAAACTAGTGGGCTATGATTAATTTTATGTGCAGAAGAAGACCACTTGAGAAATATTTATTCATTTAACAAATATTTGTTGAGCACTTACTATGTGTCAAAAATTCTAAGATGTCTATGTGGGTGGCCGGGGGACAGGCAATAAACAAATGGTCCTGTAAATATATAATGTGTCAGATGGTGATAGATGCTCGAAAGAAAGATAAATTAGCTTAGTCAGTGAGAGAGGCAACCTCAGAGAGGAAGGTAGGCTGTGAGACAGATCTTTGGAGGAAATCATTCTCATGTTTCTGGCAAGTGCTGAGGACTGTCAAATGATGTGAAAGGGCGACTCCACAGCCGCCTCCTGACCCAGAGGCTGCCAGTGAGACGAAAGGAACACGGCTCCAACTACCTTCATGCTTTCCTAGTAAGCTCAGAAAAAGAAAATGCTTTGGCAAATGATTGGAGTATCTGTTTCTTCCCCGTTCCACACAGTGACTTAGAATTCCAATAAGGAACAGTAAAAACCCAAGGTGATTTGTTATTCCGTCATAAAGTTTGAAAGTTGTGGAAAGGCTCAATCTCTGCAAGAAATGATCTCTGAATCTCTGGAAGATCAATCATCATATTGATCATCTCAGATAATTGCAGACCCTTCTCGTCCTCCCCTCTGTAAAGATGGGCAAACAGAGGGGGGAAAAATGACTGGAGAGGAAAAACATTTCAATGTTTGAAAAGGTTGGCTAAATTCGAGGAAGCAAGGGGAATGACCCATTTAAAGTGGATACCATGAGCCAAAGAAAGAAATGTGAGAAAGCCTGATTCAAATGGGTTAACGAGAGTAAGAAAAGATTGTGGATAACGAATAGTGAAATAATCTGAGACCCGGAAAGTTTGCCTTAGGAGTAGGAGACATGGCTTCCAAAAACTTAAAGTTAATTAAAAGGGACACAGAAAGGCCGATTCGATTCTGTAGAAAAGCAAACCACAAAATGTGATGACAAAGTAAATTTGAGAAAACTAAATTCTCTCCGATTCAGCGGAAAAGAATGAGATAAATAAATGGGAGAAAAGACTGTAAATAGCAGGGAGGGGCATACGTGGATTTTCATCACATATTTGTCACTGGAATCACAGAACAAGAGAAGAGGAAATGAAGGAGAATAAAAAGGCATTGGGTGGTTACCACACGCGGGACCCTGGTCTCAGCTCTCTACATGTATTTAGTTGTTTAATTCTGGTAACAGTCTCCGAGGGTATATGCTGTTATCATCTCCATGTTACAACTGAAGAAAGTTGGGCACAGAGGGCACCTCGGACAAATTATGGAATATGTCCATTAACACATGGCTCAGAGGAACGGAACCGGATCTAAATCCAGGATTGTAACCATAATGCTGTTTTGTCTTTGAAAATTCAATAACATGGAAAACAAAATGTTTTATCTTCACCATCAGATTGAAAGAGACTCGTAAGTAACTTTGTTGCCTTTCCTTGGCTTGAAAGGATGGATATGCCACGAAATTGTTTAAAGGTCGTGTTTGTTTTCCTCTGGTACTTTATAGTCTTAAATTTGATGGTATTTTTTTTCAACTTATCTAGACTAAATATTAGTACATGTCATAAGGTGAAGATGGAATATAAATATCTCCAAATAATTAAATTATCATCCCAGCCCATTTATTGAATTTTATAATTTCCCCAAGGATTTGACGTGCTGTCTACATGCACTAAACTTGATAAATACGCATTTCTGCTTAATCTTGAGTAAAATTTATAATTAAAAAATTTCTGTATAATTATCTACTTACTTGAGAATTTAAAGTTTATTAACTTAGAGTTGCATACCGAGTTCTTTTTAATACGTAACTCTTTCCTTAGCATCTGTGGTTATATACACTCCCGCCCCCCCCCCCCCCCACAAGCTTGGGTTGTTTCTTTAGGACTAACTTAAAGATTTTGGCAGAAGGATCATGAGGGATTTTGCCTACTTCATTGAAGTTAAAATAAATTGGGCACTGGGAAGAATCTCCCCAGGTTTCTTTTTCATACTTTGTGAGATCCTGAATAATTCCCTGTACTTGGCTACCCTCCCTGCTCCCCACACATGTGTGTGGGCCTGAACGACAGACTGTTCACAGCCTGAAGGTAGGGTGTGAGTGGGCCCATTGGGCCATGGTGCTTTGTGTTAGCATGCTTTGCTTTTCTCTAATGTAAGTATTGTAACCATGGCATCCTGACCAAGCTCAAACTTAATTGTGTATGGTCAGACACAAGAGACAGCTGAAAAGGATGTTTCTGGATTTACGCCACAGGCAAGAAAGGTAGCAGTCATATCAGGATGAGCTTTCCCAGGAGAACTGGAGCTTGTAAGACATCAGTGGAGTGTGCATCATGGTGCTCGACAGCACAGTGTCTCATTTAGTCTGTTTCTAGCCCCACACATCTCTGAAAGCCTCCCGGTTATTTGAAGGGCATGGATGGTTCCCAGGAGCTGAATGCCTGTGAATACTTAGTATATGTCATGCTTCTTGTGGACAGGATCGGCAACTCTTCATGGGTAAAGTTCCTGGGCAAGACCCTGTGCTCAAGCTTTACACAGGGATGTTCATTGCTTGCTTATTAGAAGCAAAGAAACAAAGAACCTGAATGGATAATGGCAGGAAATCAGCGAAACAAAGTATTCTAGATACATCATATGTGATAAGGAGCATTTGGTCCCCATGGTCTCTGCTCCCTTGGTGGTGCTCCCGTGGTCATTATGTTACGTGGCAAAAGGGACTTTGCCAAGGTAATAAAGGTCACTCATCAGTTTATCTTAAGATAGGGAAGAGTATCCTGGATATTTGGGGTGCCCTGTGTAATCACATGAGCCCCTGGAAGCAGAAGAGGAAGGCAGAGAGTGGCTGGCGATAGAAGGGAAGTCAGAGAAGTACAAGAAATTGTTAACATACTGTTCTTGGCTTGAAGGTAGAGGAGACCCTTTGTCAAGGAAACAGGGGCATCAATCTACAATGGCAAGGAGCTGAATTCAGCCAACCACCAATGGGAAGAGGAACTCGAGCCCCCGCTGAACTTGCAGCCTTGACTTCAGCCTTGTAAGACCCACAGGTACTGTGAGACAGATAACCAATGGATGTTGTTTAAGCTGCTACATTTGTGGTAATTCATTATGGCCATGACCAGGAACTAAAACACCTTGTGAAATAAACTCTGTCTCCTAAAATTATGTTAGAAATAATCATGTATGGAATTGCAAACCTCAAATGAAACTATGATTCTGATGGGTACAGAAAATGTACTTCTCTTAATTTTTTATTTATAATTTCTATAGCCCCTCTCTCAAGTGCACACCCAAAGGAATGACCTGTGTGTGGTTGGTTGGGTCTTCAGCCTAGTCCAGGCTGGTACCCTAAATGGTCACTTTGGGTTACTTTCAGTCACTCTCATAAAAATGCTCAGTTTCTCAATTTCTCCCCCTCTACCTGCTTCTGCTTCCCTCTCTCAGTTGTTACATGTTTGAAAGAACACCAGAATGGATGATTTAGGAGAACTCAGGGCATTGGAGGAGGAGGAGGTCCTCCAATCTTCATGGTGACTTTTAATTTCTGCTTGATCTGCTGGTCTTTGGGACTGGTCTCCTTCCACTTGGATTCTATGATTCTTCTGGCCTTCAGGACAAAACATTTTGACTGTTCTAACTCGTGTTATTATTTTCCTCGGCTATACTGGGCCTGGCGTTGCCTTTCTGGCTGACTGTACCCCTCCCTGTCCCCCACATCCCCTACCTTGTCTTTCCCTGGTAGAATAAGGCTCTTCCAGGTCTGGCCATGTTTCTGCTTTAGTTCAGAGAAGCTGCTTCATGGTCACTGCTGGAGACCCTCTCCTTGCTCCCTTTCTGGCACATCCTTCAACAGGCTCCATAGCAGGATTTGTATCATTTCAGGATCAAGTCTGTATCACATAGAAACTAAGGATGGCCCAGGAAAAGCCAGATCTCTCTGGTGTCAGGCCATAGCCACACTGGAGATAGAACTGGCACCTGTATCTGCTTGTTTCAATCCTCTCTTTTGTCTCTCTTTCTCCTTTCCCATCATCCCTTATATCGTATCCTCCCATCATTAAGAAGAAAGCACACTGAATTTATTGTTATATGTAGAAGGCACATCTCTGCCAGACTCTGAGAGGGCTCTATAAATGTGCATCCTTGAGGCATGGTTTTTGCAATTTTAAATGGGGAAGATAAAGGAAGTTGGGAAATCCTATCTCAACAGTGCTGGCCTCTCACGCTAATTTTCTTGTGGCAAAATCTTAGTTTTCTTATCAGAACCTGATTATTGCTTTGTTCTTTCCCTTTTCATTTCTTCTGAAACATATGTTCAGCTCCCTGCAGGAAGATGGATAAGGTAAGAGAGAAAGTATATTGATGATGTTTAAAATATCAACACATTAAAATTACTTATCCTTATAGTAAAATGATCATATCTTATTAACTAAAAAAAAAAAAGTCATAACACAGTGAGTATAAAAAGAAACTGAAAACCTGAAGCTGAAAAGTTTACAATTGCAGAGTAATAAGCTTGTGGAGATTTTGAATTTGTTCCTTGTGTGTTTCTTGTCCAGTTTTTCTGCTGTGCATAGAAATCGCTTTTATAAATAATAAAGCAATGACATATTGTATTTGAAACATAGGCTACTTGATGTACACATTGCTCCTTCTTGTTTCCCCTTGTGCTCAGTTATTCCTCTAGTACCTTCCCCCATCAGGGTCTGAAATGCCATGTTGGTCAACGTTGGCTCAACTCAGCATTGTCATGGAAATTTGAAGTTACGGTTCAATGTGAACTCAGAAGTTCTCAACCTGAGCCCATAGCCCTCACACACTGTTAATATTTCCAACTCCTCACATCTCTTGACAGGAGTCATTATTCTATAAGTTTACTTGGCTTTTTAAAAATTAATTTATGTATTTTCAGCAGGGGGAGGGGCAGAGAGAGAGGGAGAGAGAGAATCCTAAGCAGGCTCTGTGCTGTAGGTACAGAGCCTGACATGGGGCTTGATCCCCATGAACTGTGAGATCGTGACCTGAGCCGAAATCAAGAGTTGGACAGTCAACCAACTGAGCCACCCAGGTACCCCAATAAGTTTATTCGGCTTTACAGCATTTTGATATTTGCCTAGCTAAATTCTTACTCAGATATATTTTTCTTAAATAAGAATCTAATTCAATGCAGATCAAAACCACAATGAGATATGACCTCATATCTGTGAGGGTGGCTATTCTCAAAAAGACAAGCAATAATAAGTGGCAGTGAAACCCTTGTGCACTATCGTCAGGAGTATAAATTGGTGTACCCGCTGTGGAAAACAGAATTGAGGTTCCTCAAAAAGTGAAAAAAAGCTCTACCACACCATCTGGAAATTCCACTTCTAGGTATTTATCCAAAAGGAATGAAATCGCTGACTTGAAAAGACATCTGCACCCCATGCCCATTGTAGCATTATTTATAATACCCAAAGCATGGAAGTCACCAAGTGTCCTTAGATGGATGCATATCTGTATATAAACCACATTTTCCTCATCCATTCATCCATTTAGGGACACTTGGTGACTTCCGTGTTTTGGCTATTATAAATACAGTAAAACCTTGGTTTGCAAGCATAATTTGTTCCGGAAAGATGTTTGTAGTCCAAAGCACTTGTATATCAAAGCGAATTTCAAGAACCATTGGCTCAGTTGTGATCATGTGATGTTTGGTGTCACATACCCCTAGTATTACAAGGCATCGCTCCTTTATCAAGTTAAAATGTATTAGAAACGTCTGCTTGTTTTGCAGAACACTCACAGAACAAGTTAATCTCAATCTGAGGTTTTACTGCATATATACATATAACATTGTAAATGTATATGTATATTTCAGCATTAAGAAAAGAAGGAATTCCTCTACTTTGTGACAACATGGATGGACCTTGAGGACATTATGCTTAGTGAAATAAGAAATAGAAAGAAAAACACCGTATGATCTCACTTACATGGAAAGTCTACAACAAACAAACAAAAATCTGAGCTCACAGTTCAAATCTATTAGAATGGCTATTACCTGTATGATGGTTGCCAGAGGTGGGGGGTCAGAGATGGGAAAGATGGTTGAAGGGGGTCAAAAAATACAAACTTCCATTTACAAAATAAGTAAGTCTGAGGGGTGTAATGGACAACATGGTGACTATAGTTAATAATACTGTAATGGATGTTTGAGAGTTGCCAGGAAAGTAGATCTTAAAAGTTCTCATCACAAGGAAACAAATTTGTAGCTATGTGTGGTGATGGATGTAACAGAGACTTAATGCATCGTGTACAAATACTGAATCATTGCCTTGAATGTCCTGAAATATAAGGGCGTAAGTCAATTGTACCTGAAAAGAAAAAAAAAACAACCTGATTCATTGTTCCAAATGTCTAATATTGTGTCAGTTCTGGGTACGATCAGGAGACAGAGACCGTACCAGTTATTTGAATAGAGATAATATAAAGAGCAATTCAGTAAATACAGGGGTATTTACTAGGAAACTGAAAAGGTGAAAAGCCAACTGTAAAGTATCAGTTGTAGTATCAATTTGTAACCGCAATTGTAGAAAAACAAAGGGTCAGGGGAGCAAAGGGTATCAAACCTTAGTAACTCAGCAGAGAAGCCCTACAGAGCTGAAACTCAGACCTCTGGGGAGGGAGTCAGCCGGCTGGTGCTGGAGGCTTTAAGGTTGGAGGGGCAATGAGGCTGGTTTTCCAAGTGATGAAAAAATTGCAGGCTGAGCTGCTGCCACTGCTGCTACCAGGGTAAAGAATCCAGGCTGCGTGTCCTTCATTATAACAGCAGGCAAGTGGGAAAGCAAGTCTCCTGCCCCCACCTCCAGCCCGCCAGTCTCCCTCTACTGCCCTCTACCGGCAGAGCCTAACAGGGCCAGCTGGCCGAGCGGGAATGTGGTTTGTACTTTCCCAGTTTTATTGATCAAAGATGGAAGAGCTGGTGTGGAGTTGAAAGAGTTACTTAATAACCGGCACAAATATAAAATAGCATTTATATTTATGTAATATCTATGTCTAAATAAAATAAGGGAGCCTCTTAAATTTTAAATATCTGTTATAGGAAAAGAGTGTCATGGGCAAATAGACAACCAAACGTTATTTTAACATTTATAACATCTATAGTTTTTTTAATGTTTATTTATTTTTGAGAGAGAGACAGACAGACAGACAGAGAGAGAGAGAGAGACAGAGCACGAGTGGAGGAAGGGCAGAGAGAGAGGGAGACACAGAATCCGAAGCAGGTTCCAGGCTCTGAGCTGTCAGCATGGAGCCTGACGTGGGACTCGAACTCAGGAACTGGGAGACCATGACCTGAGCCGAAGTTGGATGGACAACCAAATGCTATTTTACACAAAAAACAATTTATTTTTTGAATAAGTGAACAAATGAATGAACGAACGAATGAACAAAAGAATGAGTAGATGAAAGGAGGGGTGGATACATGACATGGAAGGCCACCTTCTGGAGGTTTTCCCTCACTCAGTCTGTCACAGGAACTCTTTGTCACGGTGTTCGTGTGGACAGAGTTTTTCTTGGTAGGATTAACATCAGTTGGGATTCTCAGATGCTTTAATCACCATAAGTCGTTTCTACAGACAGCCTTTCATTCTCGGTTGCCATCATGGCAAAGAAGAGATGTTTCATGAAAAGTGTTTGGATGTATCCGTTTCTTTCTCACAGAATCACAGGAAGATACTTTGGGCCCTATTTTAAACCACAGAAGACAGATTTTGTTCTTAAATAGGAATAAAATGAATGAATGAGAAAAAAATATGAATAATACCCATTTTAGAATAAACAAAGATTTATTACTGACTCGCGTGGCTTATTTTGCAGGAAGAACTCAGGTTACTGGCTATGGTTAAAAAATGAATTCTCTGGCAGTGGAGAAAGAACAAAATAATGGGCTCATTGGAAACTGAAATCCAAGTTTCCTTCATGAGCTCTAGCTAAATTGGCTTCTTACCTATTTCCAGAAAATATATCCAAAGCCTTAGGACAAACTGATAAGGGACTTCCTTTGGCATTTACCCATTAAAAGATAAGGTTTGATTTCCCTCATGATTTTTGAGCTCATAAAATCAAGTAAGAAGATAAAGCACATTAAGTGTTACATAGCGGGTTTTAACACAATGAAAAAGCCTTGCCTGAATTCGTGTTACTTCTTTCTTTTGTCTTTAAAACTCAAGTTGTCTAAGAAATTCTTTACTTTGTAAGAAGAAATATGTATGTATTCTAGAATTAATGCTAGACCTTAACAGCTTAACTTGCAGATGGAAAACAAACAGCAAACCTGAAACTCTCCTACCCACCGAACCAGACAACTCTTGGGATTTAACAAAACAGGGTAAAAGGGAGTGCCGTTAAACTTTACTCCTAAATCACTGGCGATGAAATCTTCTCTTGTGTAAAGCACAAAAGACAGAGTGTAGGAAACTTTCAGTGAAATAATTCCTTTCTCACAGCGAACAAAGAAATAAATAACAATGAAAACATAGGGTATTCCTTAGTAACTCAGCATATTTGTGCAGGGAAAATTGGGTATACAAGTTTTAAACACAGAGGTGAGAGTTTAGATTTTGTTATACTAATACTGATACATCACACAAATCATCTTTCAAAGAAGGAAATGCTAATATATATATTTTTTATTTATTTATTTTTGAGGAAGAGAGTGTGCAAGTGGGGGGGGGGCAGAGAGAAAGAGAGAGGGAGAGAGAGAGAATCCCAAGTAGGCTCTGCACCACCAACATGGATCCTGATATGGGGCTCGAACCCATGAACCATGAGATCATAACATGAGCCGAAACTGGATGCTTAACCAACTGAGCCTCTCAGGCGCCCCCATGCTAATATCTCTTTAAACATATTACCAGCCTCAAAACAGTTGTGTCAATACAATTTCAAGTCTTCATTCATGAAGTTTTCCATCCTTTAATACTGATTTCTATCCTCCAATAAAAATAATGATGAGCAGTGTTCACTGATGATCTTGATAAGAACTAGGGCCTCTTCTAAGTGTTTTGCATCATGATCTCATTTAATTTTCACATCCGTCCTCACTAGTGTATTTAATAAATGCTTATAGAATGTCTACACTATGGCTTACGCTTTGGTAGTGGTCCTGGTGAATTATTGTTGAGGAAAGAAAGAAAAAGGAAAAAAAAAGGAAAGGGAAAAGAAAAACCCTAAGACAAAAAGAAATAGAAACCTAAAGCCCATCCTAATCTTCCATAGAACCTGGTACCTACCTTATGAGGCAGGTATGAGATAATATATTTTATATATTAATATAATATATATTAATATATAATATATAATAATATATATTAATATATATTTTATATATATATATATATATATATATATATATTGGTCTCTATAGTACCCTCAACACCCATTCCAGGCACAGAGCTCCCGAACTTCTTGTAAATTCCTAAGTGATAAAAGTGACAGTGTTCTAGTATTTGGTTTTTGGCCCCAGTTCCAGGCACAGGGCTCCTAAGTCCTTTGGGACTTCCTGTGCGATAGAATGTCTTTTGTTCTAATGAGGCAACTCCGGGTGGCCACTTTCATGGCTTCTGGAGGGGGGCTGGTCACCAGAAAGATCGAGCCATGATTAAAAGGGTGGACTTTTGGGGCGCCTGGGTGGCGCAGTCGGTTAAGCGTCCGACTTCAGCCAGGTCACGATCTCGAGGTCCGTGAGTTCGAGCCCTGCGTCAGGCTCTGGGCTGATGGCTCAGAGCCTGGAGACTGTTTCCAATTCTGTGTCTCCCTCTCTCTCTGCCCCTCCCCTGTTCATGCTCTGTCTCTCTTTGTCCCAAAAATAAATAAACGTTGAAAAAAAATTTTTTTAATAAAAAAAAAAAAGTTGGACTTTTGAGCATCCTCCTCTTAGTTCTCTAGATAGAGGAGACAGCCTGAAAATGGAGTTAATAATTGATCGTGCCTACCTGAGGAAGGCTTGTAAAAATTCCGACAGTATGGGGTTCTGGGAACTTCCAGGCTGGTGAACGTGTGCACATATTGGCAGGGTGACACATTCCACCTCCAGGGGGTCAGAAGCTCCTGTGCTGGGGACCCTTCCAGAGTTTGTGTTATGTATCCAAATCTGGCAGTTCATTCCTATCATTTATCATACCCTTTAATAGACTGCTAACCACATACGTAAGTGGTTCCCTGAATTCTGCGAGCTGTTCTAGCAAATAATCAAATCAAAAGGGGAGGAGGTGGTGAGGACCTCTGGTTTGTAGCCAACTTGGACAGAAGTTGTGGTTCACCAGGGGACCTATTACTTGTGATTGGCATCTGAAGTGGGGGCAGTCTTGGGCGACTGTGTCCTTAGCCTGTGGGATCAATGCCATCTCCAGGCAGTGTCAGAACTGAGTCCAATTGGAAGACAAAATCTGCTGTCAGAAGTGTTGAGAGTGTGGTAGTCGTGTAAGAGCACAGGAGACACCCAGGAGAGAGACTGAGTTTTTCCTTCACAGGCAGGTACTGTTATAGCTTATATTTACAGAAGAGAAAACAAACTTCCAGAAAGACACTGTGCCTTGCTCAGGATAACCCCATGGGAGGTGTCGGAGCCAAGGCTTCCCTCAGGTCTCTTTTTAGGTCACAGGGTTGTCAGATGACCTCAAACTGTGTCATTCCCCTCCTGCTGCATCTAGGCCCCACCCCCCCGTTGTCCCTCCCCCTCACTCACTGAGCACTTCTTGCGATGCTGCCTTGAACTGACACTGTGTCTTGATTTATTCTGAGTGCACGCTTGGCTCCCAGCTGGATTCTCAGCTTCGCAAGAGCAGGTGTCATTTTAATGTCATCTTTACCTCTCACCCCACTACCAGTTTGACGCGTACTAACACCGTCCATGCATGCCTGGCTGGCTCAGTCAGAAAAGCATGCAGCTCTTGATCTCAGGGTTGTGAGTTCCAGCCCCATGTTGGGTGTAGAGATTATCTACATAAATGAAACTTAAAAACAAACAAACAAACACTGTCCAATGAGTAAAGGACAATTAATTAATTAATTAATTAATTATTTTTCTTAAAATAACAGACTTATTCTCTCAGAGGTCTGGAGAAATCTCCAGTCAGTACCACGGAGCTGAAACCAAGGTGTCCTGTGAAACCAGTTATGTCCTGTGAAAGCTCTAGGGGAGAATCGGATCCTTGTCTTTTCCAGCTTCTGGTGACTTCTGACATTCCCTGACTTGTGGCTACAGCCCTCCAATGTAGCCTCTGTCTTTTTTCCTTTTTTAAAAATTGTTAAATCAACTTTAAAGGCTTTATTTTTTAGAGCAGTTTTAGGTTCCCAGCAAAATTAAAATGAGGACACAAAAATTTCCCATATACTTCCTGTCCCCCACACATGCGTAGCCTCCCTCATGATCGATATCCCCCATCAGACCGGTACATCTGTTACAACTGATGAACCCGCATTGATACATCGTAATCACCGAAAGTCCACAGTTCGTACTAGGGTTGACTTTCATGTACATTCTTGAAGTTTGGATAAATGTAAACTGAATTCTATAGATCCGTCATTATAATTTCATACAGAGTGTTTTCACTGCCCTCAAAATCATCTGTGCTTTGCCTATTCATCTCTCCCTGTCGCCTACCCCCTGGCAACCACACTGATATTTTACTGTCACGATAGTTTTGTCTTTTTCAGAATGTCATATAGTTAGGATCCTACAGTAGGTAGCCTTTTCATATTGGCTTCTTTCACTTAGTAATATGCATTTAGGTTTTCTCCATGTCTTTTCATGGTTTGTTTCTTTTTAGCGCTGAATAACATTCCATTGTCTGGATGTGCTACAGCTTATTCATTCACCTACTGCCAGGATATCTTGGTTGCTTCCAAGCTTTGCCAGTTATGAATAAAGCTGCTATAAATATCCACATGTGTTTTTTTGTGTGGACATAAATTTTCAACTCCTTTGGGTAAACAGCCAAGAGCACGATTGCTGGATCATTTGGTAAGAGTATGTTTCACTTTGTAAGAAAGCACTAAATTGTCTTCCAAAGTGGCTGTACCGTGTTGCATTCCCAGCAGCAACGAATGCGAGTTTCTGATGCTTCACATCCTCACCAGCGTTTGGTGTTGCCAGTGTTCCAGGGTTTGGCTACTCTCGCAGGTGGGTAGTGGTATGTCAAAATTGTTCTAATTTTTTGCATTTTTCTGCTGACATATGACGTGGATCATCTGTTTGTATGCTTGTTTGTCATTTGTATTTCTTCTTTGGTGAAGTGTCTATTAAGGTCCTTGGTATATATTTTAATCTGATTGCTTGTTTTCTTATTGTTGGGGTTGAAGAGTTCTTTGCCTATTTACCGTAACAGTTCTTTACCAGAATTGTGGTTTTTTTTTTAATGTCTATTTTATTTATTTTGAGAGAGAGAGAGAGAGAGCGTACGTGTGTGTGTGTGTGTGTGTGTGTGTGCGTGTGTGTGTGTGAGTGCCCTTGAGTGAGGGAGGGGCAGAGAGAGAGGGAGAGAAAGAATCCGAAGCAGGCTCTGCACTGATGGACACAGGACATGAACCAAACTGTGAGATCACAACTTGAGCTGAAATCAAGAGTTGGGCACTTAACCGACTGAGCCACCCAGGCACCCCTATCAGATTTGCGTTTTGCAAATATTTTCTCCTAGCCTTGTGGCTTGTCTTCTCATTCTCTTGGCATTGTCTTTCCACAAAGAAAAGTTTTTAATTTTTATGAAGTCCAGTTTATCAATAATCTCTTTCATAGATTGTGCCTTTGGGGTTGCACTGAAAAGTCATGGCCATACCCAAGGTCATTTAGATTTTCTCCCAGGTGATCTTCTAGAAGTTTTGTAGTTTTGCACTTTACATTTTGGTCTATGATCCATTTTAAGTTAATTTAAATTTTTTTCTTTACTGTTTATTTCTGAGAGAGAGAGAGAGAGAGATGACGGCATGTGACCGGGGCTGGGGCAGAGAGAGAGGGAGACACAGAATCTGAGGCAGGCTCCAGGCTCTGAGCTGTCAGCACAGAGCCTGACACAGGGCTTGAACTCATGGACTGCGAGCTCATGACCTGAGCCAAAGTCGGACGCTCAACTGACTGAACCACCCAGGTGCCCCTAAGTTAATTTTTTTGAAGGGTACAAGGTCTGCATCTAGATTCAGTTTATTTATTTATTTATTTATTTATTTATTTATTTATTTTTTTTTATGTGAATGCCCAATTGTTCCAGCACCATTTGTTGAAAACCCTACCTTCGCTTCTTTGTAGGAATAAGATGCTTTTCAGTATGGAATATTGGAAAGATAGCCAGATGTGAATCAGCAGTAAGAGCATGGGCCATGGTGTTAAATGGGCATCTTAAAGTCACACTTTGGCCCTTTCCATCTATAAGATCTTCGGGAAGCCATCTCGACTTAATTATTAATATTTAAGCTGATGATTGTAATGGATTAATATGAAATAAAACTAGCTTAATGTATTAAATGTGATTTTTTAAAGGTTATTTATTTATTTTGAGAGAGTCAAAGAGAGAGAGAGAGCGCACATGGGCGGGGAAGGGGCAGAAAGAGAGGGAGAGAATTTCAAGCAGGATCCTCACCAGCAGCACCGAGCCCGACGTGGGGCTCGATCCCATGAATTGGGAGATCAGACCTGAACCCAAACCAAGAGCCAGACACAACCAACTGAGCCACCCAGGCACCCCTTAAATGTGCTTTTTAAACTATGTTTCGTGAAACATACACCTTACGCTGACTGGTGACAGACATCAATCTGCCCTGAATGCCACAGGGATCTGGAGTAGTGCAGTACAGTTTGGTGCAAAGATCACTGTACTGGAGGGGTTCTCAGTGGCATTCATGGGTCGACAGTATTGGCATCATCGGGGAACTTGGTAGAAATGCAAAGATCCCTGGACCTGAGTTAGATCTGTAGAAAGTGTGGTAATGGGACCCAGCAGCCACGGGTTATACCAGTCTTCCTGGTCATTCTGAGGCACTCCAAAGTTTGATACTTACTGCTGTGCATGAAACCTGTCTTTGACTGCAGGCAGACGATCTCCACCCTCTGGTAATCAGTTTACTCACCTTTAAAATGTGGCAGAAGATCACATGTTGTTAAGAGCTCTCCCATTTTGACCGTCAGTAATTCTGTTCTTAAGAATTGCTGATAAGTTTATTAACAACTCTTATTATGTGACAGGCACTTTGTCAGCTGCATGACATATAGTACTTCAAATAATCATAGAAAATCTATAAAGTATAAAACTGAGGTTTCATTTCACTTGTGGAACTTGAATTTTAGTTCAAGAATACTAAAATAGTTCATTATAAAGTTAGGATACCAAAGATGCCAGTTTCCAAAGCTGTGGCTTAATCTCTTTACTATACCGATCCATGGGAATGGGTGTCAGCAATGTTGGTCTGTTTATTATTAAAAGCTCATAATCAGGAACAATGTGTTCTGAGTATTGCTCTGTAGTCATTCACCAAATTTCTAATAGATTGGGTTGAAGACTGCTAATCAAAGTTTCCAGTGGAGAATGGATGTAAACCCAAATATCCCTGTGTTTCCCAAATGCTAAAACTCACTTCACTTTGTAGAGCATTTTCTCACCAAATTAATATCTCTTCACTTGATTTTGTGCAAGGTGGAATAATGGAAAAATTCAGATACGGTCATTTAATTTGTTATGTTAGCTTGTTATCACCCCAAAACTAAGAGGTCAATTCTAATCACAATTTTTTAATACATTAAGGCAAATTCAATGGATATATTATATCATAGGTCTTTGGTAAAGCATCTCGAGGTGCTGTTTGCTTGGAAAAGTGATGGTTAAGACTCAGAGATTGTTCTTTAAAATGAAGGAAGACAGGGGTGCCTGGGTGGCTCAGTTGGTTAAGTGTCCGACTTCAGCTCAGGTCATGATCTCATTGTTCCTGAGTTTGAGCTTCACGTAGGGCTCTGTGCTGACAGCTCAGAGCCTGGTGCCTATTTCAGATTCTATGTCTCCCTCTCTCTCTGTCTCTGCCCCTCTCCCACTTGTGCATGCTCTCGCTCTCTCTCTCTCTCTCTCCTCTCAAAAATATGTAAATATTAAATAAAAAATTAAAATGAAGGAAGACATGGTCTCTCTCCATCATCTTCTAGGTAGGTTTGGCTAGAGTAGTCAGGCCTTTGACAATCTTTTTTATATATTTCATAATATAGTGTTGATAACTTAGAGTGAAAATTTGGAAAACTTGGATTTGATTTGCATCTCCTCTAAGTTTTCATTCCTTATCTAAAAAAAATGATGGTATTTTAAAAAATCCCTGTTGATTTTCTAACAGTTTAGTGAAAAACAAGTATAATAATATTGGACATACTTTTATCTGTGAGGTATGTAATCTTTTTCAATTGTTAGTACTTTATATGTAAAGAACCTACGAGGTTATTATAATGAAACAAGTGATTTTACAGGTATATACAGCAGTCTTTAGCAGAAAGAAGCTAAACACATATTTCATTTAAATGTTAACATGAAATAAATGTTTCTAGTCTTTGTAAACATTTTTGTCTCTTACTAGAACTTTACTTTCGATGCATGCTTGTTGCAATTTAAATTTTCTCATTTAAAAGTTTCAGTAATTTAAAAATGTTTATGTAATGCTTAATGTACTCCAGACTCTGGGCTTGATGCTGGGAAAATGAAATGCTTACCGTTAAGGGTTGTAATTGGACTCAGATATAAAAATTCAATTGTAACGAAGTGTGTTGAGTCCCACAATAAGGTATTTTTAACTGATACATAAGTTACATAATCAATAAGATTTGGTGAGTGTTTGACTGTAGGAGGTGAGGAAAGAGAATCCAAGGATGAGCTTGGCTTGGGAAGTTAGGCAAATAGTGGTCTCATTTCGTGTGATAGAAATTCTGAAGAGTAGTATGTTTGCATGGGGCGGTGATGCGTTCAGTATAGAATGCAATTAGTTTGAGGTGTCTTTTGGACACCCAGGTAGGAGTGCCAATTGTTAAGTTGATTTATATGAGCTGCGCCCCAGAGATAGAGGCTTTAGCCTGGGGATTAGAATTCTGGAGTCATCAGCATATAGATAATAACTTTTCCATCTTCATAGTATGACAGTTATATTATTCTCTTCAAGGAGAAAGTATACTTGAAATATATGAACCCATGAGCGTTTTTAGTCAACTTTCAGGGATTCCTCTTTAAATGGACTAGGTAAGCATAGTATTCCAATAATGGAGCCTCAAGAGGATTGATCCATCACCTTCCATCATTCAGACGTGGATTTATATAAAGGCAGGGATATATTCTCGCACAAACGGAAAATTCATTCAAAAGAGATGAATTGGAGTCACATGTGCCAAAAGCAAGTCTTTACCTCCTCCACAGGAAAGCTTCCCCTTTATCACAATTCAGCAATCTGAGGGAAAATAAGGCTTAACAAGCAAGATGCTGAGGGAGTAAAGTTGGGTCGATATTTTAATTTGTGTCCTACAATTATGGATGCAGATAGCATTTCTTGAAACTGTGCTGATTCTTAATAGCCAGTGTCCAGCACACATTTTTTTTCCCATCAGTTGCTCTTGAAGACCCATGTGATATATAAACTCAAAATTGCTCCTCTAAAAATCGTGATTGGTAGATAGTGTTAGACGCTCTGATCTCTACCGACCTCACTCATCCTTTGCCTCCACGCTGTTCAGTCCATCGATGTGTATCCCTTAAAACTTGTCTGATGGTATTAAGACATTTTAACTTTATTAGATCTTCAGAAGGAAATATGTTGTCTTATTGATTGCATTTTGGGGAGACTTTATTTACCAGTAAATAATAAAAATAGTAAAATAAAATTAAAAAGGAAAATAAAATCAATACTTCCACGATTCAGCTTTATCCAGATGCATGTGGTTTTAAGTATTATCAAATTAATTCTTCCTTTTTTAAAATGCACTTCCCTCTCTCCTTCCCCCGTAGACAGAACTGTAGTGAGTATCTTTAAGGAAGGCACAATTTTCTTCTTTTTGAATTATTTTGTGTAGCAAATTAGGAATGTAATTGCCGGATCAAAGAAACCTTCACTTGAACCTTCATACTGCTTTCCAAATGTTGGAACCATTTTGCCACTTACTGATTTTAAGAGTAATTATTTTTGCAGCTTTCAAATCATATCTGCACAAAACCCATTTCTCTGGTCTTGCCGAACACCAAGTTTCTAAGTCAAGTTATGAAATGTTCATTTTACGTCATTTTACTATCATACTCTTCAGGTGTTTTTCGTGGGGATAGAGAGAAGGAATGAGAACAGTTTTGTTTAATCTTAGGTACTATAAACAAGGATAATATAAAAAATAATTGCTTGTTTTTTAAAATATTTATTTATTTTTGAGAGAGAGATAGAGAGAGATAGAGAGTGGGGGAAGGGCAGAGAGAGGGAGACACAGAATCCGAAGCAGGCTCCTGGTTCCGAGCTGTCAGCACAGAGCCTGACACGGGGCTCGAACCCATGAACCATGAGGTCATGAGCTTCAGCTTAACCGACTGAGCTACCCAGGCACCCGAATAATGACTTGTTTGCAATAGCTATTGCCCAATCAGAAGTTAAGTCTGAGCAATTAGAATGCCAGACAGTGTGAACAACTTGTGCAGCTGGACTAGTGCATCTTCTGAATGTCAGCCCTCACTACGAAGTCCTCGCTAGCTCTCAAGACAAATAGTGAGTTGATGGTACAGTTGAGAAGCTATTATTTGAATTCAATAGCTTACTTTGAGATAGGGTTTTAGAAACGATTCAACGGAAGTCTCTTGTCTTTTCACCATGGACTGCCAACTGATAGAAGTATTAGACACGAAAAAGAGGGGAAAGTTGGACAGATAACAAAAATTGAAGAGATGCTCAATCATCCTTATAATCAGAGAGATGCAATTCAAAAGAAGTATATCTCATTTTGTTTACCCCAGATTGGCAAAGATCGTGAGGTTGGATAATTCCTGGCATCGGCCAAGATAGGGAGAAAAGAAAATGCTACTGCAATTAACAGAGTAGATTTTAAAACACAGTGTTGTGTTTTAATTTAATTTAATTTAATTTAATTTAATTAATTTATTAATTGTGACATAATTAATAAACAGAAAAAAGATCTATAACATGTTATTTATGTAAATTAAAATATTTAAAATAACAAAAGCATGGTATATGCATGTATGTGTATTTAAAGAGAGATTACAATTAGAATGGTAGGTAAATGTAAATGGCCAAATTTCCCTCCAAAGAAGGACCAAGGGCATGTATGAAGTATCTTTTTTCCTTTTAATTTTTTTAACGTTTTTTATTTATTTTTGAGAGAGACAGAGACAAAGTGTGAGCGGGAGAGGGGCAGAGAGAAAGGGAGACACAGAATCCGAAGCAGCTCCAGGCTCCGAGCTGTCAGCACAGAGCCCAACGCGGGGCTCGAACTCAGGAACCGTGAGATCATGACCTGAGCCGAAGTCGGACGCTTAACCAACGGAGCCACCCTGGCACCCCTGGGAAGTATCTTTAAGTAGCATCCAACAGGGGTGGGAAGAGTACAGGAGATAGAGATGAGGAAGAATATAATAACATTCAACAATAAGGCTCTAATATGGAAACCTGACAACAGTGTGCCTTAATCTAGGGAATGTGATTAACTCAACTAGCTGCATCAGAGATCAAAATAGAACAAGAATAAGGGAAGGAAAGAAGGAAGGAAGGAGGAAGGAGAGAAGGAAGGAAGGAAGAAGGGAAGGAAGAAAGAAGGCAAGAGGCAAGGACAGAGAATGAGAAACTAAAAAAGGTACATATGAAGGTAGGCATAAAGAAGGAAGCAAAAAACAAAACAAAACAAAACAAAACAAAACAAAACAAAAAACAACCCAGCATGTTTTTTGTCAGCCTGTGAAGTCTACACAAAAATTTGTCAGCCTGTGAAGTCTACACAAAAATTCAGGATCTCAAAAATACAGCTATAAAAACTTTGTAAACAAAATTAAAAAGCAAAGCTGGGGAAAATGTTTGCAAAATATATGACAAAGGATTATTTCTTTGGCATATTAGGAAATCTTACAAATTGACAATCTAATAGCAAAGAATGTTTACAGTACAGATTGTTCAGAAATATCTAACAATTACAAATATCTAATAATTATATGGAAAGTTGCCTAAATTTATTTATGATTCACAGCAACTGATACTATTAAATTGGCACAGATTAACAGAGTTTCACAATGCCCACCACCGGTAAGTGGAAGAATTCTGGAAATTTCATACACTGTTGAAGGGAATATATAATTGAGATAGCCTTATTTAAAGGGCAATTTGGCCACTTCAATGAAAACTTAAGATGTATATTTTCTTTGACTCAGATATCTTGGAAATTATCCCATATATTCATTAACACGTATGTGGAAATATATACATATGTATGATCTTTGTTACTTGGGGAATTCATTTAGCTTCTATGTGAATATTTTCCTCACTTGTAAAAGATAATAATAATAATAATAGTCACTCCCTCATAAATTTGGTGTATGGAGTTACTGTTATATAATGCGTTATTATATATAAATTACTGAAAACAGTACCTGGTCCATAGTAATAATAATAGTGTGATAACATTAACAATATTACTACTACAGCTATAGTTGTATTTATTGCAGTATTACTGTAATACTGAAAACAACCATAGAAACATTAATTTTTATCAGTGGAACATCAGTTAAATTAATTATGGTCTCTCCATCCAATGGCATATTCTATGTGCGTAATGAGATGAAAGGTTTCGGTGAAACATTATTAAGTGGACAAAGGAAAATTCAGAACAATGCGTGTGCTCAGCTTGTATTTATATGAGAAAGAAAGGAAATATGTTATATATGAGAATATATAATTGTCGATGGGAGTTATTGATGGAGATGGGATGCAAAAGATTCTTTAAACTGTTTGAATTTCAAGTCCTTTGCTATTTTTATAATGATAAAAGCACTGTCATAGTAAGTATAAACAGGAGATATTTATTGATATGGAAAACCACTTTCAGTATATTCCCCACTGCAAATAGTAGGCTGCATCAGTAAATATTTATTCTCCTTTCTCTTCATGTATACAACACACATACGGTTCTGGAAAGCTATATACCAACATCTAAACACTGATCATTTCTGGGTAGTGGCATTCTTGGAAGTTTTATTTCTCTGCTCTTCTTTCTACAAATTTTTAAAAATAAAATAAATATTGTTTTGACAAAAAGCAAACAATTACAGATGTTTGCATATATATATATATGGACAAATATTAATATTATCACCATCTCTTCAATAGAAAATTAGCTATTTAAGTCTTTATGATTTTTCTGTATCTTCCCTAAACTTTCAGTAATATTTAAATTTAAAAAAATGACATGTTGCGGGGTTAATTTTAGCTCTGAAAATTCCTAGCCACGTGAAATTAGTCTATTTAAATATTCTCTTTTTTGTTTGTTTTCCTGAGCCTTTGTTTGCTTATCTGTAAAGCCTGATGATCATATTAAAAATAAGTATGCAAACCTTTTGGCTGTTTTGTCAGGTCTTTACAAATGTTAGCTGCTGGTGTTATTATAAACTTGTCTGTGAGCATCATGTTCAGTGATGGTTGAAAATAATTCATAAATTGAAAATAAAACAAAGATTCTGCTGCAATTAATTATTCATTGCAGAGCTAGTCGCATTTAGTATTCCCTGTCAGCCTTCTGGCAAAACGTAAATGACTCGAACCACCTCATCAAATGGTTATGTTTCACTTCTGTTTCCACGCTCAGCAGTGTCTATAACAATTTGTTTAACCTAAGAGAGGATCAATTAATTTCATCTGAATTAAGTGGAATAAGCTTTACTAATCAATGATTTAAAAAAAATGTTAACATTTATTTATTTTTGAGAGACAGAGCATGAGCAGGGGAGGGGCAGACACACACACACACACACACACACACACACACACACAGAATCTGAAGCAGGCTCCAGGCTCTGAGCTGCAAGCACAGAGCCCAATGCAGGGCTCGAACCCACGAACCACGAGATCATGACCTGAGCCGAAGTCAGCTGCTTAAACGACTGAACCACCCAGGCTCCCCTACTGATCAATGCTTTTATCTAAAATAAATATTTTTATGGCTATCATATTTTTTTTCTTGTCTTTGGGAAACATTTAACTTAATTTAATTTTTTCATGATAAGGAGAACAAAAAGGGGATTTGAAAATGCACTGAAATGAGCTCCTTAAGAAACTCACCCATGTTTGGCTTCTCTTTCCTTTTGTTTTCCTTTTGATGGCACTTCTGTGAAACTGAGTTTCCTTTTATCTAGGAAAATTTACTGGATCCTTTTATGATTTAGGTATAGTTAGTTCATCAGAATTGAAATTTTAGAATTTATGTCTTCTTGGTGTTCGCCTTCTTTTAGAGGACACTTAAGGTTCTGAAAAGCATCCCTGGGTTTAAGAACCCCTGAGTGCCTCCATACACATGGTGACTTTCAAGCGTTAATTGACACACTCTATATATCACAGGATGCCAAGATCACCAGATGAGACACCTAAAGAGAAACATCAAAAGCTCTCTCCTTCGAAGGAGCTCCCCAAAACTGTTGGGAGTGCAAATTGGTACAACCTCTACTGGGGAACAATCTGCCAGTTATTATCAAAATTTTTAATGCAGCTACACTTGCAACCTGCAACCCCATGGCTTAGAACATATCACGTGGATATATAGACATTGGTTGGCCACAATATACGTGCATATTCTTTAAAACATTAGGGAACCAATAGGCCCAACATTGTGTCCCGTACATTGTGGGAACGGAAGGAAAGATGTCAATGTCAAGAGATACCTGCTGAAGAACTTAGGAAGAACCGAACTATGACAAAATGTTAATATTCTTAAATCTAGGTGATGTTATTAAGAAAAAATTTTCGATGTCGCCGTTGAAGACGGTAAGGCAGACTTCATTCAGGACCTTCACAACAGACAGAGGGACCACTACAACAAGATTTTACAGCTCAGTGCCAACTCTGAGTGCAGCATAGACAAGTGAGAATTTATAGCCAAGGACTAGGATGGGGGTCTGTGGATGGAAAGTTTCTAAAAAGAAACATCAAGGGTAAGGGATGTTCTGACTCAACCCACTTAACAGGATTCTTGCTGAAGACAGGCCAGGGTGATCAGGTCATCTGGGAGAGGAACAGATATAGAAGATACTGAGATTGGAGAAGTTCTCACCAAAACTAGATTTTACTAGATCAGGAGCCTGACTGAAATTTGATCAAGTAAAGAATCTTTGTCAGTTCTATTTCTAACATACCATTTCCGTGTTGAAAACGTTAATAGTAAAAAGTTAGAAAAAAAGTACTAGAAAGTTAGAGAAAAAGTAATTTGAGTAAACAAATTATAGTCTATCTATAAACTTTTATCTTATGCAGTTGTCAAACAAAAACAAGGAGATCTGTTTGAGCCAGGATGAAAGTAAATATTAGACATGTTTTCAAGTGAAAATGGTAATTGGCAGAAAAGTATTCACATTATGAGCCACAGAGAGGATTTGAAGAGTTACTTTAAAATAAGACTCTAGCGCTATGATAGAATAGCTTGCAGAAGGCAAACACTCCTACTGAGCACAATTAGAAATCTGGAGAAAATAGAAACAGCCTATGCTTCAAGGCACCAAAGAGCCACTGAAGCAGCCAGGATTTAAGGGACAAGATTTCAGAGAGGAGAAAATCTTGGAGGAGGAAGATGGCATTTGTAGTTGCTTTTTTTCCCTCAGAATGTTTGCTTATTCTTGGTACTGAGCGAGTGGTTGAGAATTTAGATACAGGGTAGGAAGAGGTTTGCAGCGAGGAGGGAGAGAAGTCAGCAGAAACCTTGGCAATTTCACGGGGGGAAAGAGAAAAAATGGCAGGTTAGTGCTACCAAAACAGGACATGGGGCGGGGCAAGATCCTGGTGAAAAGGAGGCATAGAGAAGTGAGACCGTGTGATCAGCTCTGTCCTTGAGGCATTTGCCAAATTCTTAAACTACACAGGGAAGGAACCTAAGGTGGTAAGCAGAAATCTCATGAAAATTGGAGTGGAGTGTTCTACCATTGCTAGGTGGCAAGAAGAACTATACTTCAGAATCCACTAAAAGGAGGGACTTTAAACAACTTTCAGAGAGCTATCGACTAGGAGTAGAAGTGAAACAGAAAAATGAATCTTTATAAAAACTGTAACTCACATTAAGTCAACCCAGTCCCTGATTGGATAAAGGGGACCTGCCCACCCTCTATCAGAGGAAGAGTGAAGCTAGGGGAAGATAATACCTTCTGGGGCCTCTACAGTCTATCGTATAAAATGTCTACCAAGCAATAAAAAATTATCAGGTATTCTGATAATTAGGACCAAAGGGGAAAGAAGACAATAGAAAGAGCCACAGATGGTCTAAATACTGGAATTACCAGAAATGGACTTTACAATAGCTGTGATCAGTAGTTTCCAGAAAATAGATAATAAGGTGGAGAATGCCATTAAAGAAGTGAAAATTTAATTATCAAAAAATGAAATAACACTAAAAATTCAATAGATGAGTTTAATAGTAGATTGCACGTGGCAGAAAAGAGGATCAGGAAATTGGTCAGTGGAAGATATCCTGGCTGAGGCACAGAGAGCAAAAATGATAGAAAGCAAAAGAGTGTAAGATACATATGGGATGTGGTGAGAAAGCCTAATATATGTAATTGGAGTCCCAAAGCTGAAGGAACAAAAGAACCAGACAGAAGGACTAATTGAAGAATAATGACTGGGCATTTTCTAAAAATATAAAAGAAAATCTTGCTACAGATTCAAGAATGTCTAGAACTCAAAGCATGAAAAATGCCAAGGAAAGGATACATGAGTGTATTTGAACTAATAAACATATGTAGAAAATTGCACCCACCAATGAGATAATGCATTTTGTTGTCAAGTACATGGAACATTTACCAAAATTGACTCTATGGCGAGCTATATAGTGAGACTACTCACTAGGGGTGATAGTGAGTGATGGCATTTCCATTTCTACCCTTAATTCCTGGATCCATGAATCTTGGTTAATGGGAGAAAAGCACTATATATTAGATGCTGATTTAGAACACATACAGGCTCCTTGTGGGCATCGCCTCATCACGGCAAGGTATTGACACATAGTTGGTGCTATAATTGAGTCTTCAAAAGGCCATTTAACCTTTCTATTTAGTTGGTTGCTTTGGAATTGTGGGGGAACATTGTAAGACCAGTTAAGTTCATGATCATGGGCTCACTGCCATATTTCTTTTGCTGTGAAGTGAGTTCTTTGGTCAGAACCAATACTGTGTGGGATACTGTAACAGTAGACAAGGCATTCTGTAAGTCTGTGGATGGTAGTTTGGGCAGACATATTGCATCAGGGAAGGCAAATCGTATCCAGAGTAAGTATCTTTTTTAGTAATGGCAAACTTCTGCCCCTTCCATGATAGAAGCAGTCCAATGTAATCATCATCCCACCAGATAACTGGCAGATCACACTGGGGAATGATGCCATATCTTGTACTTAGCATTGGTCTTTGCTGTTGGTAGACTGGGCACTCAGCAGTGATTGTAGCCAGGTTGATATGGTGAGTGGAAGCCCAGGTTGTTGAGCACATGCATAATCATTATTCCTGCCATCATAGTAACTTTATTTCTGATGGAAACAATGATAGGAGCAGTCATGGAAAGAAGCTGACAGGTACCCACAAAAGGGGTCATCCTATGCATTTGATTATTAAAGTCCTCCTACACTGGACCACTCTTCTGTGAACATTCACACAAGACACAATTATCTTTACAGCATTTCCCCATTCAGAGAGGTCTATCCATGTTCCCCTTCCACAGACCTCTATGTAACCCATTTTCCAACTATGTTCCCAAGCCAATGGTCACAACTCATGAATTGGTATAGACTCACATTTCTGGTGATTTCTCCTTTAAAGAAAAATGAACAATCAGCTGAACTTTTCAAAGTTCTCCCACTGGTAGGATTTCCTTTCACCACTGCCTTTTTCAGAGATGTCTCAGAAAGTGGATGTAGAATTCTAGCTGTCCACTTTTGGGTGTGCCTGCATATCATGAAGAGTTATCTGTAAATCAGGCCTGAGTTTCTCTTCCTCCATCAATTGAACTCTATGTGAAGCCATAGTTGGGAGAGATAAGGTCATTGAGTAGACGTAGTGTCCACTAGCATTTGGGTTACTTCTTCTCAAATTTACTTGTGCCTTCAGGGCTTACTGAAACCCGATCTCATGTATATCTCTTCCGTCTGATAGTAGAGTGCTACTGTGCATGCCCAACTAACTTTATTGCTTGGTGGGTCAGTTGACACCATATCCCTCCTGGGCAGCTCAGGTCATGTGGTAGCTTTCCTTTCTCAAAAGGAAAGTGTATCTACAGAGGCTGGCAGGGTAGGGCTGTGTTCCTTCTAGAGGCCTCAAGGGACAATCGATTTCCTTGACTTTTTTCAGCGTCTAGATGCCGCCCATGTTTCTTGGCTGTAGGTCTTTTTCCAGCAACGTTACCGCAGTGCTTTCTCTGAGCTTAGCCGGGAAAGTTTCTCTGTTTTCAAGAACACATATGACTAGATTGTAACCACCTAGAGAAGACAGGATAATCTTCACATATCAAGGGCTGCATCCTTAATCATATCTGCAAAGAAATCTGCTTTTGCTACAGAAGGAGACATATTTGCATGTTCTGAGGACTAGGTCATGGATATCTCTGGGGCCATTTTCTACCACAGATGCCTGCTATCAGTGTGGATGTCCCATTCAGTATAATAAGGCAAGAAACAGAACAGAAATGAAAGCATAGTGACCAAAAAAAAAAAAAAAAATCATTAGTTGCATGTGTCATGGTTGTGTACCTAAAAAAAAACCAGGAAACAAGCTACTAGAAATAACAGATGAAATATTAAAAATAATTCATGAATTTAGTAATTTTATTCAAGGTAGGGATTAAAAATTAATTCTATAATCACATAGTAGAAAAAGACAAAAATGAACTGAAATAAAAAATTTCATTTATAATAGTATCAAAAACATAAAAAAATCTAGGATTAAATCTAATAAGGTGTATGAAAATCTCGTCCAGTAAAAGCCCTACACTGTTGAAGGATATCAAAGATCTGAATAAATGGAAGAGCATATTTAATGGATCAGTAGGCTCAGTATTACGAAGACATCAGTTTCCCTCAAATTAATCTGTAGATTAAATGCTATCTAAATCAAAATACCATTAGTGGGTTTTTTTCCCCACAGACATTGACAGGTGATTTTAAAATTCATATAGTATTATATAGGGCTAATAACCAAAACAGTTTTGAAGAACAACAAAGCTGGAAGCCTTAAGCTTATGTGTAGGTATCTACATGTATCATAAAGCTATAGAAATTACAGAAGTGTGGTATTGTCACCCAAACTGACCATGGAATAGATTGAAGAATCCAGATACAGGCCTATGCTACAATGGAATGGAGGAAATGCTGAACTTCTCAATAAACATTCCTCAGTCAATTGGCTATCCATACTGGAAAAAGTATATTTTAATCCCTACTTCACATATACACAAATCAATTCCAGAGCATTTGCACAACTAAATGCGGACAGTAAAATAATAAAGACTTTAGAGATTAATGCAAAAGAGCCTTGTATCATGACCGTGAAATTGTCAAAGAGTTCTTAAATAGGACACAGAAAGCACTAGCCATAAAAATAAATGAATTGGACTCTACTTAAAATGAAAGAGCTCCCGTCCATCAGAACACATCAATAAGTGAGTGAAGGCATCCAACAGAGGGCGAGAACATATTCATGAATATATAAAGAGCTTCTGACACCAGTAAGAAACGAACAGATCACTTAATAGAAAGATGGGCAAAAGATTTGAACAGACATTTCACTGAAGAGAAGATCCAAATGGCTAATAAGCAAATGAAAAAAAAGTTCAACTTCATTAGTCATCAAGGAAATACAAATCAAAGCCATAATATCACACGGGCTACATATTCATCTTAATGGCTACAATGGAAACCACCCAAATGCTAAGTGTTGGCCATCGTGTGGAAAAACTAGAACTTTGTTCATGACTATGGGAGCATATTTATTTTGGAAAATGAGCATTATCAACGAAAGCTGAAGATAAGTGTATCTAGGGCCTAGACATTCTACTCCGAGGTAGACAGCTGGCAGAAATGTGTACATATATTCATCTAAAACATGTACAGATAGTTCTATGATGTCCATGTGAATTTTAAAAAGCCACCATGCTATGTAAAATCTCACAAGAAAACCCACGGGGGTTATGGGAAAAATGGAGTTTAGGGCAAGGTACTCAAACACTTTATCGGTGACACATAAAAAGGATAAGAACCTGATAAAAATGATAGTGCAATTTTATACATAGTAAACAGTTAAGAAACATATAAATACTATAATAAATATGGCATTTTTCCTTGAAAAAGACCTAAAGTTTCCCTTTGGAAGTGGGCATCAAGGGTTGTAGCTTGTGAATGATTGTGAAATGCTGGAGGGGGATGTACCACTTTCCTACACTGTCATAAGAAACTACCACAAATTTGATGGCTTAAAATACCAGAATTTGGGGTGACCAAGTGGCTCAGTTGGTTAAATGTCTGACTTCGGCTCAGGCCATGATCTCACGGTTTGTGGGTTCGAGCCCCACGTCGGGCTCTGCTGACAGATCAGAAGCTGGAGACTGCTTCGGATTCTGTGTCTTCCTCTCTCTGTTCCTCCCCTTCTCACACTCTTTCTCTGTCTTGCAAAAATAAATAAAATGTTAAAATTTTTTTTTCTTAAAAATTACCAGAATCTTATTCTCTCCCAGTTGTGGTAGTAAGAAGTCAAAAATGACATGTCTGCAAGGCCATGCTCCCTCCAAAAACTGTAGCGGGGAATTCTTCCTTTTCCCCTCCGGCTCTGGGGCCCTAGGTATTTCCTGGTTTGTGGTCACTTTACTCCAATCTCTGCCTTTATCTTCATATGGCCTTCTCTTCTTTCTGTGTCTTCTCTTCTGTTTCTTATAAAGACACTTGCCAAATGGGGTGCCTGGGTGGCTCAGTCGGTTGAGCATCCGATTCTTGGTTTTGGTTCAGTTCGTGATCCCAGAGTCATTGGACTGAGCCCAGTGTTGGGCTCGGAGCTGAGCGTGGAGCCTGCTTAAGATTTTCTCTCTCTCCTTCTGCCCCTCCCTTGTTTGCGTGTGCTCTCTCTAAAAATAAAAATAAATAAAATTTAAAAATCAAAAAAAAAAAGACACTTGTCATTGTATGGCCTACCCACCTAATCCAGCATGCTCTCATCTAGAGACTTAATTACATCTGCAAGGATTCTTTTCCAGATAAGGTCACATTCACAGGCTTTAGGCTTTAGGCTGTAGACACATCTGTTTGGGAGCCGCTATTCAATTCACACTAGAGGAAAGTTATAAAAATTTGTTATAAAAAGTTATAAAAATTTTTTACAGCTATAAATCCTGGGTCATATTTTTCTGTCTTTGAGGTATAGGTCCCTTGAAGCATGTGTTCATAGTAGATACCTGTTATTTCAAAAACAAAAAGAGTTCCATATATAGCCTTCTTCATCAATTACCTGAACATCAGTCTCACTAGTGGAAATGCTGGTGGCTTTCTCATTTGCCTGAAAATTGAGGGCTTTGGAAATTGTGGCATGTTTGAAACCACCAAAGCAGGCACTCCTTTTAGAGCTAGTTTAGCAGGATTTGGCAGTTTCTGTTTCTGCTCTTTGTGTGTAGATGGTTCTCCCCTTTGATTGTGAGAAAGGTTGTTTCTGAGCTTTTCACGGTTTGATTTTCCATCCACATGCTCAACAATATTTCCACTTCTTGTATTTCTTTAAGCCTTGTTCTTATTGACTTCACAGTATTTGAAGTTGTTTTAGTCTTTCTGAACAATGAAAGACTTTCGTTTTCGCGACGCCGGCTCTGATGGTCCAAATATGAATTCCTTTATGATTGTTTGCTCATAATGTCTTATTATTTCTAGCTTCTACTCAATATTAGATCTTTCCACTTGGCACTTTTGAACCAGGATGCCCAGTCATGTTTGAGATGATCAGCGTGTGTGTTTTTAATATAGAAAGTTCACAAATGAAAAAGAACAGCAAAATGCAACCTTGTGTAAGAATATGTGTGGCGAACTAAGGAAACTGGTGTTTGAGTGTGTGCAGGTGTGTATTTTTTTGTATACCTACATGTATACCTCAGTTCCACTGGGTGCAATTTTGCATTTTCTCGTGGACAAAATTGCACATAAGCAAACATAAAATTTACATGTGTTATAAACAAAACTTATTTAGATTGTTCTGTAATATATCAATCAGGTTAGAACACATTTTTGTTTTCAAAACAAGCATTCTACAGGAACTATCTGTACTAGAATGTTCACAACAACAGTATTTGTTAAGAGCTCCAAACTGAAAGTCAGCCAAATACTCCAACAGTAGAGTAGATAAATGCAGTTGGCTAGGCTCACAATGTAATACTACACAGCAACACGAATGAGTAATCCACAGTACACACAGAAATATGGGTGCATCTCACAAAGGTAAAACTGAGCAAAAGTCAACATACATAAAAATATACCGACGGAATGATTTCATTTATACAAATACAAAAATGGGCAAAAGAGATTTATGATATTAGAAGCCAGGCTAATGGCTATTGTTGAGGGTAAGGAACTTTCAAGGGGCTTCCAGGGTGCTGGTTAGACAGGCGAGTTCCCTGTGAAAATACACTAAGCTGCATACTTAAGTTACATGCACCTTCTATATACATATATTATACTTCAAAAAAAAATCCATTTAAAGTCTACAGGGAATCTGGGTGGCTCAGTCGGTTAAGGATCCAACTCTTGATTTCGGCTCAGGTCATGATCCCAGGGTCATGGGATCGAGCTCCATGTCAGGCTTCCCTGCTGAAGATTCTCTCTCTCTCTCTCTCTCTCTCTCCCTCCCTCCCTCCCTTCCTCTGCACCTCTCCCATGCTTGTGTGTGCTCTATCTCTAAAGTAAAACATCAAAGAAGAAAAAAAAGTCTTTTTAAAGTCTGCTACGAAAACAAGAAACAGTGGTACCAGCCAGCTCTGGAATCAAACTAATAGAGTTTAAACACTAATTCTAGCATTTACTAATTGTATGGCCTCAGGCAAGGAGCTTAATCCCCTTTTGCTCAATTTCCTCACGTGTGCCACGAGGAAAACAAAATGCCTACTTCATGGGGTTGTTGTGAAGATTTAAATGAATGAAAACTGTGGGGTGGCCAGTGCCTGCACATCCTGTGTGCTGGTGGAGTATGTCATTGTTCACCTTGTTTGCTACCCTACATTTTTATCTAAATTGTACTTTGAAGGGCGCTTGGGTGGCTGAGTCCTTTAAGCGTCCGGCTTCGGCTCAGGTCCTGATCTCGTGGCTCACGACTTCGAGCCCCGTGTGGGGCTCTGTGCCGACAGCTCAGAGCCTGGAGCCTGCTTCGGATTCTATGTCTTCCTCGCTGTCTCTGCCCCTCCCCCACTCGTTTGTGTGCTCTCTCTCTTTCTCTCAAAAATAAACATTAAAAAAAATAAATTGTACTTTGAGAATATATTTTTAAATGCTTTTTTAAAAAATGTTTATTTATTTTTGAGAGAGAGAGAGAGAGAGAGAGAGAGAGAGAACCTAAAGCAGCCTCTAGGCTGTCAGCACAGAGCCTGATGCGGGGCTTGAACTCATGGACTGCAAGATCATGACCTGAGCTGAAGTCAGTTGCTTAACGGACTGAGCTACCCAGGCCCCCCAAGAATATCTTTTCATGTTTGTTTACTTCTTGAAGTTTAAGTATATAAGAGGGCCCTCTGATTTCCAAAAATTTCTTACTGTTGGAACATTTAAATTTTGTTGATGAAGGAAATCAAATGCTGGGCTTTTGGCCCTATTTTTATCCCAGATGTTATTTCTTTACTTTTTTTTTTAAGGTAGTATATATATTTTTCTGTCTCCCTCCTTTGTATTTTGGCCCATTTATTTTCATGGGCTCCTGGCTTTCAATCTTTCTCCAAACTCATCTTACTGTCCTCTCAATGAGTAGGTGACTTCAGACCCAGTTTATTATTCTTAAAGTTATTTGCTCTTTGTAATGTTCCATTTTGGTTCCTTCTCCTCACAAATGATTTTGGCAAAGACATTCTTTTTCTACCCGTGGTTATAGCTACTTTTGCCCTTAAATTTATGTTTCCCTGTTATCCATGTACATTCTAGCTCTTTTATGTCAGGAACTCTCACCTACTTGCACTGTTATTTTGATTTATCTCTCAGTTAGTATAACTTTTTGAAGAGAGAAATACTGGTAGGATATTTATGTCCCCTTTTATGTATAAAAATGTATTCTTGTTGTCTGAAAAGTATCCGAAGTATAGCAACATAATGCAGGAATATAGGGCCTATCGAGTTCTTGGGCCATAGATTTTTTGTTCAAACTTCTGTAATTACCTTTTTTCCATTTTTCATCTGGCATCTGGTTTTTCTTTGTCTTCCTCGGTGACCTAGGAAACCCCCGTCAAATTAACCCTGAATGCACGGGAAGTGTACCTTCGGATGTGTGTGGGGCAGGAACTCAGAAACGCCATTCCCAGGGGACCGAGAACTCAGCCTGCACAGCTCTGAAGAACGTGCAGTAGTCTCTGCACTTCCTGCATCCATCTGCCTGTCATCTTGTCACTTCTTGTCACAAGTTCCAGCTTTCAGTGTCGCTCACAGAGGTCTTTGATCCTTATCCTCTCCCTGGCCCCATCATTAGGTCCTCTTGAGCAACGGAAGAGAAATTCTTGTGTCCTCCTGCCTACTCTCCTAAAAGAATGAACAGCTCAATGTTGCACAAGAAGGGAAATTTAGCAGCGTATGTTGTAGTCACTCTATTCGCCCTAAGGAAAAATGAGGTTCAGAGAGGTTAATTCCTTACCCCGGGACAAAGTGTGGCAGAAACAGCACAGGGATTTGGAAGAGGAACAGAGAGCTTCTCAGGGAAGGGAGAGCAGGAGCCTGGACGGGAGCCAGGAGGAGGACTTGATGGTTTCAAAGGTCAGTGCGGAGACAGCCCGATCCGACCACTGAGGCCCAGTGTTGGGGAGGTTCAGACCTTCACTAGACATACAGGCGAGTGAGGATCAGAGCAAAGACAGGGGCATCCTGTCTGGGGGACTATGAGGACTCAGTGGCCAGGAAGAGCATGCTACGCAGCCAGGGCCTGCACCTGCCGGGACTGCTGTTCACCTTGACCAGGACCATACTCAGGAACGTCTCTGCGGGACCAAAGTTCATCTGGGTTTGGAGCTGGAGGTCTCCCTGGATGATCTCAGGACATGCATTGGACTTTTAATGAGATGTGAGGGAACGGCTTCTGGGTCCAAGGATGACTGTGGTCCACAGCGGGACTTGGCCATCTCTCTCCAGGCCCCATGGAGTCATTACAGCCAGAGGGAGGAGTGGGGAGCTCTGCAGAAGCCGAAAACTGAAGAGGCCCGATCCTAGCTCTGCAGGAAAGGGACTTATGTGTTTATAGCAGAGAGAAGCAGAACCAAAAGAAGCATGGGAATATGGCCCAAGGAAAGCGAAGTTACACTCCTGGGCCCTTACTCGGTGCCCCTCACTGTGCCCCTTGGCCCTTTGACAAAACAGGAAACAGGGAAAGTAAGAGACTCTGAGTCCACATCATGCCTGGACGTGGTCCCGGGGCTTTTGTGTCCAGATCTGCCTCAGTTCAAATTTGGTCCATACATGTTCTCAGACTCACCTCTGCCTGCCCCGGAGGCACCAGGAGAGTTGCCAGAGGAGCCCTGTGGCCCTGGTTCCCCGCCCAGGTTTCTCAGGCTAGCGTTAGCTTTTCAGCCCCTTTGCCACTCGCAGCCAGGCTTCTCCTTGTAACCCCCACAAGAGCACCCCCAGAGACCGGAGTCATGGATGATGATGATAGAGCAGGCGGCACCTGAAGTGAGACAGGGCAATGACCCACCCCCTCCCCCACAGTCCTACCCTCACACAGAAACACGAAAGCGGACTTACTCCCCAAATGCATACTCTGACACCCTAAAACATCAACTTCATCTCTACGTTCCCTAGGTGCTCCACAGCACGGATTCTAAAGCAATTAGGGAAATCAGGTCTTTGACAGCAATAGGCATTTTGCAGGCTCTTTGTGGAGAGTTGTGTTTCAATGTGGTACCGCTGTCCCCACCCCATGAACCACATGACAACTCAGTGGTCTGGAGCTTCAGGAAAGGACACAACATGTATGCCTACCTGGGTCTACAGGCCCTGGGCTCTGTTCCCAGGAAGGTCTCCAGGCTCAGGGTTAGGACTCTGAGCTCCAGGCCATGGGTTCTATTTGAGACTTGAGGCTTCTGGGTTGAGATTTACTTCGTTTGTTTTCCTGAACTCTGGCTTCCAGGGGCTGAGCTAATTCTCAGCTTTGTCCGTAGGGTTGCTCTGGGCTGCGGGATTTAGATCTTAGCTGGTCTTCTCTCATTCTTGTCTCCTTTTCCAAAGCTCAGCCCAATAAGGCCCGAGACTTCACACCAGGGCTTTAGAGCTTTGGATTCTGGGCTGTTCTGTACCCTATAAACTGAGCTCTGTTTCTGTCTTTATCTTGGGGTCCTGGTCTCAGGGCTCAAGTTTGAGGTCTCTGGTTTTTGGTTCTGGAGTCAGAGCGTGGCTCAGCTCAGGGATCTGTCTCATCCTTAGGGAACACAGTGAGCTGAGTTTGGAAAGAAGGTGATGATCCAGGGCCCAAACCAAAGAGTATGGGAACAGTTGGGTCAGCATCTGTTTGACAAGAGTATCATTCATCTTCTTGGTTCTGATTGCAGGTGGGGGCTTCTCCCTGGAGCAGCTAGGTTACCCTGAGGTTGATCCCCCATCGATTCTCAAACCTCATTCTGCAAATCCTGCAAGCTGAAGGTTAAGTAAATCTTACCAGAAGTAGAGGTTCCCTATAAGGCTTGTCTATCTTCAGAGCTTCCCTGGACCCATAGGCCTGGCGAGTGTTGGGACAAGGGACAGGGAAGTTTAGGGGAGAGTTGTGGTTCACAGGGGCTCCCTGTATTTTGCATACAACTTTGTACACAATGCTCCATAAGCAACATTATTGAATAAGTCAATACGTGAACAAACGGAGAAATACCCAGAAAGACTTGGAAAGAAAAAAGAGTACAGAAGCAAAACTGCTGTGCGAAAGAATAAACCAGGAGCGGAGGTAGAAAGCCAGCTGGTAGGGGCTTCACCCAGGTGTTCTGGAGGAAGGGGAAGACATCTTGCTATGAACTTCCCATCTGGATTCATTGGAAACACTGGATTTGAGAATGGAGGGGAGGAAGGAGAAAGCCTGGCAGCCAAGGGAGGGGGGAGGGAGGCGAAGGAGGGAGTCGCTCTTGTCTCTGAGGAAGTTTCATCCATGTTCAGGGCGAGGGAACAAATACTCCTAGACAGATGCTCAGTCTGGATCATCAGATGCATGAGATTCACCTCCAGAAGCTCTGGTTTAAAGACCATCTCTGTATGCTTTGTGGCGGGTTTGCTCGCCTTGTCCAGAGATGACAAAAGTTTCATGCACTCTCAACTAACAGTCGGGAGGTTCCATCAAGGGACGTAATCTGGTTTCCAGTGGAAGAAAAGCTTCTTCCCAGCTTTCCTTCAAGGTCTTTGACTCCCTTTTCTTAAGGTTTCCAGGTCTTCATCCTAACGGTTCATCTTGTCATTTGCTTCAAAATGTTCTTCCCCCCATTTCAGGTCCTGATCCGCCTTGACAGATAATATCCCAGGAAGGTCCACATCTTTTTCTGACAATGTTCTCTCATTTCATCGACACCTGTGGACTGTACTCTCGGTTTAGACTGGCTCAGTCTTTTAAGATGAGTTGTCCAGTAGTTGTTTCACAAAAAAAAAAAATAATTGAAAGACTTAAAGTTATTTTTAGTACAGTTTTAGATTTTCAGAATAATTAAGGATATAGAACTCAGAGTTCCATAAACCCACTGCACCCTCTACAGCTTTCCTTATTATTAATATCTTGCATTAGTGTGGTCTATTTGTTACAATTAATGAACCAATAATAACATATTATTATTAGCTGTGGTCCATAATTTACATTGAGGTTCACTCTTTGTGTTGTACAGTTGTATGGATTTTGACAAATGTGATCACCAATCTACCACAACCATCTCCTGTCCAGGGGAAGAAGGTGGGTGTCATGATCATAGTCAGGAGGCCTGAGGAAGAGAACAGAGCCGAGTCCCAGAGGTGAGAGGTGGGACCCTCTAGTCTTTCCAGAGGGGGCCTCTGGGCTGTCTCCTTTCTAGGGAATTTGCAAAGTTTGGAGCTGAAGAACCTGGACCCCATGATCCTGACACCCTTGGAAATAGTCACTGTAGAGCAACAGGGACCAGATCCAGCGCTGGGTGGGAGCAGCATCCCGCCATCTTCCTCAGAGGCAGTGTCTGTCACATTACCAATTGTTTTTAGTTTGTGTTTTGTAAGAGGTTAATGGAGGTACAAGTCAAAACCATACATTTATTTAAAGTGTGCAATTCAAAGTTGTTTAGTATATCCACAGAATTGTGCAATCATCCCCATAATAAATTTTAGTGGATTTTAGTTATCCCCCAAACAAACCCTGTGCCCTTTAGCCATTAGCTCCATGGCCCCAGCCCCTATATTTCTCCCAATCCTAGGAAACCACAAATCTACTTTTTCCTTCTATAGATTTGCCTGAATATTTTGTATAAAGGAAGTCAGACAATGTGTGGTCCTATATGACTGTTTTTTTCACTTAGCATGATGTTTTCATGGTTCGTACTTGTTGTAGCATTTATTGGTACTTCATTAATTTTTTTTATTTCTGAATAATGTTCCAGGGTATGGATATTCCATACTTTATCCATCAGTTGATGTAAGTTTGGGTTCTTTGTTTCTATGAACATTTGCGTATAAGTTGCGTGTGGACGCATGGTTTCATCTTTCTCAGAACATACCTAGGAGTGAAATTGTTGGACAATATGGAAACTGTTTAACTTTTGATGAACTACAAGACTGTTTTACAAAGTGTCTGCACCATTTTACATTCTACTAAAAAAGTATGAGAGTTCCCATTTCTCCTTGCTAACACCTGCTATCATCTAACATTTTGATTCTAGTCATCCTAGTGTTGTGAATTGGTGTCCCATTGTGGTTTTGATAGGCACATCCCTGATGACTAATGAAGATGAGCCACTTTTAGTGTATTTATTGGCCATTTGTATATCTTATTGGGGGAGTGTCTGTTCTGATCCTTTTAATTGAGTTGTCTTTTATTATTGAAATGTAAGCATTCTCTAAATACAAATCCTGTGTTAGATATGTTATTTGCAAATATATTTTCGCAATTTTGTGTGCAGGTTTTTTTGTTTGTTTGTTTTATCTTCTTGATGGTGTCCTTTGAATCACAACTTTTTAATCTTGATAAGTGCCATTTATCTATTTCTTTTTTTGCTTGCTTGTTTGTGTCGTATCTAGGAAATCATTTCCAAATCCCCACTCATGAAGATTTACACCTATTTTTCTTTTCTAAGAGTTTTATATTTTTGGCTCATATTTAGTTTTGAGTTCCTTTTTCTTTTTTAAAAAAAAATTTTTTTTAACGTTTATTTATTTTTGAGACAGAGAGAGACAGAGCATGAACGGGGGAGGGGCAGAGAGAGAGAGGGAGACACAGAATCGGAAGCAGGCTCCAGGCTCTGAGCCATCAGCTCAGAACCCGACGCGGGGCTCGAACTCACGGACCGCGAGATCGTGAGCTGAGCTGAAGTCGGACGCTCACCGACTGATCCACCCAGGTGCCCCTTGAGTTCCTTTTTCAACATGGTGTGAAGTAGAGGTCAGGCTTCCTTCATTTGCATGTGGATATCCAGTAGTCTCTGTACCTTTTGTTGTAAAGATTATTATTTCCCCATTGAATTGTTTGGACATACTCACTGAAAATCAATTTACTGTAAATGTGATTTCCCCCCTAGATTCTCAATTTTATTCCATTGATCTATATGTTTATCCTTATGTCTTGAAGACCGTAGCTTTCTTGCAAGTTTAGGTATCAGGAAGTATGTGTCTTCCAACTTTGCTCTTTTTTAAGATTGCAGTGGCTATTCTGGGTCTTTTGCATTTCCATATGAATTTTAGGATCAGCTTGTCAATTTATGCAAAAAAACTGAGATTTTGATAGCAGTTGAATCTGTAGATTAATTTAAGGACTATCACCATCTTAACAATATTGTTTCCCAATCTTAAAACTGAGATGTCTTTCCACTTATTTAGATCTTTTAAAATTTCTTTCAACAATATTTTGTAGTTTACAGAGTGTAAGTTTTTCCCTTTTTTTGTTCAGATCAAAGTAACTTCTAATTTTCCTCATCAATTCTTCCTTGACCAATTAGTTGTTTGGGAGAGTGTTTTCTTACACTAATATACATGAGATTCTCAAAGTTTTCTCTGTTACTATTTTCCAATTGCATTCCACTTTTGTCAAGACGCATCCTTTGTATGTTTTTGATCCTTCCAACTTGATTAATGCTTCATCTGTGGTCTAGCATATGGGCTATCCTGGAGAGCATTCCATGTGTGCTTGAAAAGAATGTATATTCTGTTATTGGGTATAGTGTTCTGTAGGTATCTATTAGGTCTGGTTGGTGTACAATTTTTTTAGGTCCTATTTCCTTGTTGATCTTTTGTCTACCAGTTACACCCATTATTGAATTTGGAATATTGACGTCTCCAACTTTTATTGTTAAATTGTCTATTTCTCCTTTCACTTCTGCCAGTTTTGTTTACTGTATTTTGGTGCTCTATTGTTAAGTGCTGTGTATTTCCTGGTCCACCACAGCACATGCTCTACACTTTATTGAGAACTTGGCTTACTTGACCATGCCTCAATTTCCTTACCTGTCACATAGGAATCTTAATGGAAATTCCCAAGGGAGGAAGCTCTCTGTCCTCTTAGACTGACCTAGCTGGATCCATAATTAGAGCATTGTCTTTCGATGGAGAGTGCTCTTCCCAGGCTCCTGTCTGTCTTGTTCCATAGTCAACCTGCACATATTCCTGAAAACACCATAGAGGCAGCTCCCTCAATCCTGAGCAAATGAAGCAAGTACTGGTCTCTGATTAAGGTTACCAGATTTAGCAAATAAAAATATAGGATGCCCGGGGCACCTGGGTGGCTCAGTCGGTAAAGCATCTGACTCTAGATTTCAGCTCAGGTCATGATCCCAGGGTGGTGGCTCTGTGCGGAGTGTGGACCCTGCTGAAGATTTTCTTTCTCTGTTCCTCTGCGCCTCTTCTGCTCTGCCTTCTCAGGTGCACTCGCTCTCTCTAAAATAAATTAAAAAACATATATATAAAGGATGTCTTCATTTGTCTAATTTGAATCATTTCTATGCTTCTGCATATGTACAATGAGATAAAATAAAAATATTACATGGGCATGTTTAAATTAAAAGTTATTCATTATTTATCTCAAAAGATTTATAAATATCTATATTACATAACACTTCCTTTGATTATACTTCCTTGATGCTCTGACCCTCTTTAACAGTTCCCTGTTTTGAAGAATTTTCTTATAAAATTCCTTGCAGCCATAGTCTTTATTCCATTTACATTGTAACACAGTTTTTGTTACACATAATGTAGCCACATACAGTTTATTTCACATGCAATTTATTTTACTTTTTTGCCCATTCAAAATTAATTAATGAAAAAATGCACTCAACATCAGCATATGAGCCAGCTGCTAACATTTATAGTTATGAAGTTTACCACTGTAAAATCTCTTCGATTTAGATGTGTCAAAATATATAATGCCATCTTTCACGGCATAGCTCGGTTTTCCGTTCTTTAGGATTATGTTGCATCACTCGATCACTGGTTTAAAAATGTTTTTCACCACAAAAAATGAATTATCGTCAATTTTTTATTCCATTCTTCTTCAGTACTACATATCATGAATTCAGTTATTCCCATGCCGGAAAAATATTTAGTAGTATTCATGTAAAAAATTGGATTTTTCAAGAGATAGGATCCATTTAAAAAGATAGTCATGGCAAATGCGGTAATAATTACCCTCTTCAAATCAGAATTTCTTTCCTTTTCATAAGTAATGCCATGTCTTAAGTAAGAGGAACCTTAACACTTAAAGGATAAATTTTTCATCAGTTCTTTCTTTAAGCGGTTCAACATGTTCCTTTAAGCAATGGAGTACTTCAGTAACACTGTTTACTCTCTTTTTTTTAATTTGCATAAATCTTTTGCTAAAGAGACATTGAAAACTATGAACAAGAAATGAGTAGGCTTCACTCAGTGAATTATTTAAAAAGTCAAGGACTTTGGGGCCACCAGAATTAAAGTATGATTTCAGTGCTTCAAAACAAACTGAAGGTTCTCTCAACTCTATCTATTAGAGAGAGCCAACAAGTTTTTGAATTTGGGAGGAATGAAGAAGACCGAATGCAAACAAAATCACAAAATTCTTTCATTGTTCTGCTCGAGCAGTGCTGAAGTAGGAGAACAATTGCATGACTATTACTTCAATGTCAACAGAAAGGCTATGGATGTGGTTTGAGTAACATTTTGCAGAGTATGGACAGGGCAACCAAAATCTCCCAGAAAATCATTCATCCCTAGCTTCAACTTTAAATAAAATTATTTGCGTCTTTACGCCAACATGTGTTTTCATATTGTTTCCATCAAAAGCAGTACAATTAAAAAAAATGAACTCCTAATTCAATATGAGAGTTTTCTACAAACATCTGCTTTTGATTTCGAAGTCTTGTCTGGAAGGGATTTTACCGGTAGGACCCTTATAAGTCAGCTCTTTTCATGAAAAATATTGCACAAGCGACGGAACATCTTTTTCCCTCACTGGGATTACTTCCAATCATGGTTATGTTGTAAGAAAAAGAAAAAAAAGGGTGAGGCATTTAGATCTCTGATAATCTCTGTGATAGTAAATGGAGCTATTACATTTTTTATTATTGCTGTAGATTTCACCCTGGCACTTGAAAATTTACTTGCAATTTTGGAATCCAAAAATACTTTTGGTAGCAGTATGTTCAAACAGACATTTGAGCTAAAAGACTGATAATGATATACAGGATGGGAAGCCATTACAATTTCTGCCATGATTATTTTATCTTCTTCGGCTGAATTTCTCTTAATCAAAAAATTCATTATTTTATCACTTCCTTTGGAAGTAGTTGAGGAAATTATACATCTCTTGCGGTTAGCTGTCAGTACATGCTGGTTTATATCTGACTTTCAATTTTCCATACTGAATAACAATTGCATACTGTTCAAAGAGCTATAAGAGGACATTTCCTTCATTTAATAAATGTCTATTGTTCAGAAAATTTATCACGAAATTTACACCTGTGTTTTGGCCTCTGCGGGTTCAAACATACACAAATAAAGAACGGGTAATAGCGACCGTCCAGGAATTGAAAAGATTGCTAATCTCACCTCTTCCTCAGTATGTCTGTCAGTCATAAACACAAATTAAAAAAAAAATTAATGTTTATTTATTTTTGAGACACAGAGACACAGACAGAGTGCGAGCAGGGGAGGGCAGAGAGAGAGAGAGAGAGAGAGAGAGAGAGCAAGAGACACAGAATCCAAAGCAGGTTCCAGGCTCTGAGCTGTCAGCACAGAGCCAGATGTAGGACTCAAACCCACGAACGTGAGATCATGACCTGAGCCGAAGCTGGATGCTCAACTGACTGAGCCACCCAGGCGCCCCACTCATAAACACAAATTTATATTTAACAGTAAACAGAGGTGATGTCGAAAAGATTGAGAATTTGTGGACCAACATCTGATGCAAAACGAGATGAGCTTCCTGATCCTTTGCAGGCGAGACCTGTACTTATTGGGCATAATCTTCCCAAACAAACCCAAAGCTGATCCTCTACAAGATTTTGGGAAGCCTGGAGTTCAGGAGCTGGCGGATTTTCAGAAGCAGGAGTGTTTAGAGATTGATGGATTTCCAGTTGTGTTAGTGCTGTCACTGGACTGGGACTGCTCTTGGCTGGCTGACCTTCAGGAGCGTGGCCACTGGAGCGAGGCACTCAGTGATTGGCTGCTGTCCGGAAACGTGGCGTTGTCTCTGATGGGCCAACTTTCACAAACCAGGTCTCCCAAGTTATCTCTAACAGTGGTTACTTGTTAATGATTTGGGAGATTGACCAGAGAGCAGTCCTTTCTTTTCTTGGATATGAAAAAGAAGTAGTTTTTTAAAATATTTATTTATTTATTTGGAGAGAGAGAGAGAGAGAGAGAGAGAGAGAGAGAGAAAGCAAGTGAGGGAAGGTCAGAGAGAGGGAGAGAAAGAATCTCAAGCAGGTTCTGCGCTGTCAGTGCTGAGCCCTGGGGTGGGGGGATGGGTGGTAGATCTCGCCAACGCTGAGATCGCGACCTGAGCTGAAATCAAGAGTCGGATGCTTACCTGATTGAGCCACCCATTAAAACCCATTAAAACTAAATAAGTAGTTTTAATCCTCAGCCTCTTTTCTTTCCAGACCCCCCCCCCCTTTTTTTTGGTCATCCCTTAACCAAACCTCAGGAGGGACCTTAGGGATTGTGCAGATCTATATCTATGGAGATGCAATTTTTAGCTAGTGTTGCTATTTACTTGATTTAAGGGCCAAAATCTGCGACAGAAAAGTGTCTTGCGTTGCTGAATTCTTGTACCGTATTGAAAAACAATCTGATTATGGGATATTTAGGGCTTCTTGACACAGTCAATATAGGCTGCAGGACAGACTCGTCTACATGGTACGTCCTGAATGTACAGAATTCTTGGGCACGTCATCTCTGGTGGCTGAGAGCAGAAATGTGCTTTCCTGAGAGCACCCGTCACCTCCGCCTTGCTCTCCACAGTCAGCCCGCACTGGGCCTGCGCTCCTGCTCTGCCCCAGCCAGAGCAGGCTCACCTGACCCACAGGCTTGCCAGCAAAGTGCCCCTCCATCCTGAAGACATCTGTGACCAGGCGAGCGTGGACTTTAAATTTTAATCTCAATGATGGAAGACGTTCTCAAGTGTGTGTGCTAGCCCTGTGAAGGGATACATTCTGCTATACCCATCACAGTCTTTTTGTGATGTAAATTTCAGTTCAAGGATTTAAGAATGTCTACCTTTTCCCTCTTCTTTTTCTTCCTTTTCTCCTCCTCCCCTTCCCTCTCCTTCTCCTTCCACTTGGTTTCCTTCCTTTTGCTCAGCCTTCAGTTCCCTTTTCCTGAATCTGCTGATTTTAGCAACTGACCTTTCATTTACTTTGTTGAGTCTATTTTTGCGGGTTTTTTTTTTTTTTTCTGTGAACACAAAATAGACATGAACTAAGACATACTTCTAGTTTCGATCTCGTTAGAAGTTTCTTCTTCTTTTTCTTTCATGTTCTATTTTCCTCCTTTGGTGTGTATTCCATTTTTCTCTTTCTTTAAACAAAGTGAGGTGGATTCTGTTTTTAAAAATTCTACTTTCTTTCCTGCATTATCGAGTAGATGTTTTCTCATCCCTCTCTTTGGGGTTCTGGCTGAGCATTGTCTGTGGAATGAAAATGAGTTGGGGCATCAGACGCAGGACCTACAGGGGGTCATTACCTTGGTACAATTTAATCTCTACATTTGTTGAAGTTGCTGCAGTGGGTCCACTATTCTTTTTTTTTTTTAAGTTTTATTATTATTATTACTACTATTATTTTGAGAGAGAGTGAGAGAGTGCGTGCACAAGTGGGGGAGGCTCAGAGAGAGAGGGAGAGAGAGAGTATCCCAAGCAGGCTCCGCACTGTCAGTACAGAGCCAGATGTGGGGCTCGAACTTGCAAACCATGAGGTTATGACCTGAGCCGAAATCAAGAGCTGAGCGCTGAACCAGCGCTGAACTGACTTAGCCACCCGGGTGCCCCTGGTTCACTGTTCGAGATCCAGATTTTATTTTGTCCTGTCCCCATTCTAGCTATGTTGTATGCTCCCGGCACTAGTTTTCTTTTCTATCAGATAGAATCACTTCCCTGCTGTGTTTTTCATTTAAAAGGATAAGTTAAACTACACCCTGGCCTCTTTCATACAGGTATAGGAGTCATTTGTGGGATGCTCACAGCCATCACCTCTATTTTTCACTGTTCTTGACTTTCACTAATCTGAGGAGATGCCAGGAAAGTGAACCCAGTTTTTTTTGTGGTCTCCCACACCACAAAATATAATCCTTCAAAGTTGGACAGTATCTCCTCATTCTCTGTGACATAACTCCACGTTTTTCTTTCTAAAATGGAGTTGTTTCTTTAATCTTTTGCTACAGTTATGATTCCACTTGTCTTTTATCTGGAAAAACTATCTCATGAAATGTCTCAAATATGAGTGAGAACTTTCCCTCAGTTTGGGATTTTGACCATTTCCTTCATAGTTTTTTTTTCTGTTCATCTGAATATTTTAGTAGAGGTCAGAGACAGTTCAGATTATGTGCTTTCAGAATCATCAGATCCCGAAGGCTCTACTGGCCTTTGCTATTACTACAAACCTCAATATATGTTTATGAAAGAAACTATAGGTTGTTTTTAAATTTGTAACTTTCTTATATGTTACATTTACTATTTCCTGTATATTTTCTCTCAGAATTGATCTTAAAAATCTTTTAAGAGGGGCGCCTGGGTGGCGCAGTCGGTTAAGCGTCCGACTTCAGCCAGGTCACGATCTTGCCGTCCGTGAGTTCGAGCCCCGCGTCAGGCTCTGGGCTGATGGCTCAGAGCCTGGAGCCTGCTTCCGATTCTGTGTCTCCCTCTCTCTCTGCCCCTCCCCCGTTCATGCTCTGTCTCTCTCTGTCCCAAAAATAAATAAACGTTGAAAAAAAAATTAAAAAAAATCTTTTAAGAGAAAATGCCTTGTTTTCCAGAAACGGGGGTAATTGTGTCAGGTTTAGAGGAAGATGATGTTCCTACCAAGTTGGAAACCGGGGCAGGAGGTGAGGGAAAGAAGCCATCCTGAGTCTGAGATGCGCCATCAGGATTAATTATAGACATATCTGTGATGGTGATTTTGACAAGGAACAGGCAAATTTTTTCTAAGAGGGGCGGGATAACTTGTTAGACCTTGCAAGCCATATGGCTTCTGTCACAGCTGTTCAATGCTGCCACTGTTTCCTGAAAGCAGCCAGAGACAGGATGAGAGCAGTGTGTTTCATTACAGTGGATGTGACTGTGTGTTTCATTACAAATAGAGCTGGTGAGGCAGATTTGGCTCTTGGACTATGGGTTGCTGACTCCCGATTTAAGCAATAATTTTTGAATTGTGACTATTCAGTAATTAGTAAAAAAACTTAATGTTTGAATATTAACAGCTCATATATATACACATAAACATATATATGCATATGCATGTACATATATTTACATACACACATTTATACATACGTGTGTGTGTGTGTGTGTGTGTGTGTGTGTGTTGTTGTTGTTTCTATATACCTAGTTCCAAGCTCTACTCTAAGCCTGGCATATACTTGGAACTCAGTAAGTACTGGCTTTACATATGAGTAAATAAATATCAATCTGTTCTCTGTTGCTCACATTACTTGGAATTATTATTGACATGCCTTTCTTGCCTTTTCCTTACCAGGCTTAAGTTGTGGGAGATTTTTGAGTGTCAAAGTTTATTTTAACGTAATGCATGCATGTGAACTTCATTTCTGGTCCATCCTGTACATTCGCTGTTTGGAAACCCGCGTCCTTTCGTCTCCCCCAGCCTTCCCCTTGTGCCCCACTTCAGACCTTTTACGCCTATTCCCTCCCTACACCTCGCTGTACATTTGGCTGCAGGAATTTTCCTAAATTATTGCCATACAAATGGAGAACAAACTTTCTTTAAATTTTCAAAATGGTGAGCTTTTTACAAGTTAGTTTTTAAAATTTTTATTCATTTATTTTGAGAGTAAGAGCAAGTGTGAGCAGGGGAGGGGCAGGAAGAGAGGGGGAAGAGAGAGAGAGAGAGAGAGAGAGAGAGAGAGAGAGAGAGAGAATCCCAAGCAGGCTCCACACTGTTAGCGCAGAGCCTGACACAGGGTTCAAATTCACGAACCATGAGGTCATGACTTGAGCCGAAATCAAGAGTCAGATGCTTAACTGAATGAGCCACCTGGGTGCCCCTGAGGTTTTTAAAAGCTATCTACACTCTCTAACCAAACACTTAGTGGGCATTGTCTCCACTGCATGGAATGCCATTCATTCTACTGCCATGGGAGAAATGCCAATATTGTGTTTTTGAGGCCCAGTAAACTCCTCCGATATTTCTCATTTTTATTGTCTATCTTTCTCACCTTTTATGACATCTGGATGATGCTTTCATCCAGAGAGATTACTTAGTCACATCGGCTCCCTTCCTGTCTACTTTGACAGAGAAATAAGCTCTCGATAGCTCCTCCCTGACTTACCTAGCCCCTTGGACATGAATATTTACTGGCTTCACTATCTTATTCCCTCAGTGAAATAACCATTTGTGCAACCTGGCCCCTCCCACCAGGAGGGAAAACTCCTCAGCTTCAGGCCTTCCAGTGGTACCCTGGGAACAAGCTCTTGGTCCCTCAGTCCCCATAGAGAATGTTCTTCTCTCCCAGAGTTACCTGAAATTCCATGAAAGCTGCTCTCTTTGGGATAGACCCCAATATTCCCAGTTAGATCTGGGGCCTCCCAGATGCTATCACAAGAGACATCACTATCAGCATCTGTGTCAGGTGCGTATCTGCCTAGGGTGTGTACAGATTAAATTGTTGGCTCAGGAGAATGAAATCAACGCGGGATACTTTGTCCAGCAAATCTGAGAGGTCTCTGGTTCCCTGCAATTGTCACAAAGGACCTCAATCTGATTATACTTGAAGACCCTTATAGTTTCTGAATCAAAGCGTAGATCACGCTTTAAGGAAGTCACTTCAGACCCAGACCAGTTTATTTGACGGGCTGGGCATGTCGACTGGCATACTTTTAGGCATCAAGACTGGGTTTTCGACGTATGCCCGTACTCCCTCAGGTTGCAGGGGGTGACTCCATAAAGACAGCATCCTGTTCATCTGGGGAACATTCCAACTGTACAGGACTTCCTGCTCAGCCTCTATAAGGCTCTTCCCTCGCTACACAGTTGCCTTTGCTACTGCCTGGATCTACCTTGCTGCTCTCAGCACATGTCCCCATTTGCAGTCCAAGCAGGGCCCCAGTAATAATAGTTCAGGGTATTTCTCAAGCTTTTTTGAAGACCTACTGTTTTCTGCTATGTTCTTGGGGCTCCAAACATGCATAATCATACCCTAGCCTTCTGAACTGAACTTATCACTCAGGGATAGCCCTTTGCTTCAGGGTACCCCACTGTGGTTCTTTCCGAAGGGTATGGGAAGTACCTCTGAACATGTAGTGGGCATCAGAACCCCCCGGAGATCTTGTTAACCATGCAGATGTGTGAAGTCCAGCTCCAGAGTGGCTGAGTCAGTCTGTGTGGGCTGAGACATGGGAATCTGCATTCTAACAACCCCTCAGCTGATTATGATGGAGGTGGTCCAGGGATCATGTATTTAAAAATGCTGAATAGACTGATCCAGGGGCCCCAGGGAGTGAAAGACTTTGCCTTCAGTGATGCAGAGGCTGGTGCAGGTAAAGAAGTCCCTGGATCTTTACCAACTGGGTAAATCCCATCTGTTATCCTCTTAGCATCTTTAGATGCAGACAGTATTGGGGTCCTGGGTGGCTTAGTCAGCTAAGCATCCAACTTTGGCTCAGGTCATGATCTCGCAGTCTGTGAGTTTGAGCCCCGCGTCGGGTTCTGTGCTGACAGCTCAGAGCCTGGAGCCTGCTTCATATTCTGTGTCTCCCTCTGTCTCTGCCCCTCTCCCACTTACGCTCTGTCTCCCTGTCTCAAAAACAAATAAACTTAAAAAATATTTTTTAAAAAGAAGCAAACAAAAAAAATAAAAAGAGGCAAACAATATTGAGAAAATATCTGAATAGTTTTTTCTCTCCCTATTTCAAGTCTGAAAGAATAGCTGCCCTCAGCCCTGGTGGGTCAGGATGACTGGTCCTGGGTGCACCGACCCTGTGCAAGGAAGAGCTTCATGGACCTAAGGAGGAGCTGAGTTTATTCCTGTGCCATGGTATAGTTCTTGGAGTTGTTGGAACTTTAGAGGGTAGAGGTGGGACACTTTAGCACTCAGAGAAGTGCAGGGCTAGTCAGAGCTCTGTGGGACCATAGACGAGCTTGTCTTAGCATACTGTAAGGATAATTGCTTTTGGTTTGGAAAAGCAGAATAGTTTTCCTCACTACCAATGACCCAGCTCATTTGGTCTGACTGTTGTATTGATTGGCTGGTGTCTCTGTATGTGGGTTACAGATGTAGGGTCCTGAACGAAATAGAGGAAGCTGTGGTCTGATACAGAGTATATATAATCTAAAATAATGATAGGCAGTAACAGGCAGACAGGCAATGTGGTCCAGGCCGAGGCCAGGATCGGCATGCTGACCAATATCCAGATGGCTGGATAAACCACAGGGGGTGGCGGAGAGGGAGAGGGGCTAAAAGATGAAATTAGAATCCCTCACAGGAGTCAGATGAGCAAAAGGGGAAGAAAGCCAGTGAATGTGCCTGGAGGAAGTGTTGTCATCAGATAAAGCCTACCATCGGAGAGCAGCTCAAGTTATGTATTAGGAAATCTTATCTCAGGAGAGTGGTCTGGAGACACAGACCAACTGTAGCGATATGGCCGGAACAACAGCCAGGGAGTTGGCATCTAGAAAGCTGCCCGCACAGACTGCTAGTGTTTGGTGGAGGGTCGACGTGCTTCATGTATGTTAGGCAGGGTATGATACAGGAGCAGCTGGCCATGCGAGGCCAGGCGGAATCATCAGGCAGAGGTCCTGAACTTGGGATGGGTTTGATTCTGCCGATGGGGCAGAGGGACTGAAAGGGGTGGGTGCGAACCTGGGAATGGGGCAAAGCACTCACTCAAGTCAGGCGTGTCAGTTCTGTCATTGGATCAGTTTTTCTAAAGCACACCGATGCTGAACTTTCTCCCCACTCCACCCAGTTTGGACAGTTCCGTCTTCTGCTTCTTCATAACGCTGCCTGCCCTAGCGTATTCCAAAGAGCCCCTGGAATCTACACTTCTTGTCTTGTTAATCATCTTAAAGTTCACAGCTGCTGAGAACAAAATCTTCATTGATGTACAGCCTCATTTACTTCTACTTTCTGCCTCTGTCATGTTGTAGTTCACTAGCTTACTGTAAATCTCATGAAAATTGCTTGTAATCTTTTACCAGCTGCTGTTCTGCATTCATTCAATCCTGACTTGTGGGAGTTCACTGTTGCACTCAGGTTTTAGGTGGCAGCCCATTAGAGTCAATTTGGAGTTCACCTTTTCCCTCCTTGGCTTCCCTAATGAATAGAAAAGTCATATTTATATGTCAAGGGGGATACCTGGGATTTGAAATTCTGATCTCCTGAGCTGAGAGCTAAAGCATTAAACCCATGTATAAATTTTCCCCTCATTTTTTTTTTTTTTCGATTTTTTAGGACAGTTTCTTTCCTGAGAGGCTTGAAGGGTATCTTTGAGGAGCTAGCTGAAGGAAATCATGTCTGGATGATGGTAAACCTTTTTATTTCTCCCACTGGAGTTCAGCAGCCCATCATTGTAATCTTTCATTGGGAAGTCATACCTGTTGTTTGGACATGGGCTGGTTCATGATCTGTGAAGGTTGGAAGAGAAGTAGAGTCAATGATTAAGTGCTTGCAGATATATGGTACATTGTTTTATTCATTTCAGTAGCTTTACTGAATATCTACTCTGTGCCAGGATGTGGTTAGGTATAAGAAATTCAAATGTCAACAAGGGGAAATGCATTTGGGTGTGGAATATTAATTGTGGGCCTCTAAACACAAGCTACTCTGCTATTGCCCACGTGTTATACATTTCTTGTTTTTTCTTTTGTTAATGTTTGTTTATTTTTGACAGAGAGAGAGAGAGAGACAGAGAGACAGAACACGAGCAGGGCAGGGGGAGAGAGAGAGAAGACACAGAATCCGAAGCAGGCTGCAGAGTCTGAGCTATCAGTACAGAGCCTGACGCCCGGCTCAAACTCATGAATCGTGAGATTGTAACCTGAGCTGAAGTCAGACGCTTAACTGACTGAGCTATCCAGGCATCCCGCATTTCTTATGATAACCTTGTGAAGTGCTGCTTTTTTTTTTCAAAATAATCTTTCATGACAATTAAAAAAGTGTATATAAGTCAACATGAAATTTTAATGATAGATAACCCAAGACCCAGAATTTCCATAATACAGAGAAATTATTGTACTTTTGCTTCACACTATATATTTATATTTATTTCTATCTCCATCTCGATGTATACGTATATCTATATCAGTATCCTTTTTGTGATAAGAAGAGCATTACACAACACAAATATGTTCATCAGCAGTAAAAGTATATATGTATATGTGCAAGTTACATTATCTTTATGCAATTAACATGTTTGCAACAATGCAAGTAAATGAACCGAAGCAAATATGAACCACTATGGGTGGATCTCAAGTGTCACAATGAGTGAAAAACAATACCTTTTATTAGATGAGGTGTGTAGAATGGTTTCATATATATAAAGATTTAAAATAAGGCATGGGAAACAACATTGTTTGGGGTTACTTTCAAATAGGATTAACTATATAAATATGGAATCGATTAATTATAAGAAGTTCAGGGAATAGTTACCTCAGCAGGGGAGGGTAAGGGACGCAGGTGGGAGGGATAAATGGTGAGTTTCAAAGGGACTGATGTGTTTTATTTCTTTAGTGAGGGGTGGATATGATATTAATTTCTTATTGTAATTTAAGAAAAAGCCTTTTATAGGAATGATATTTTCATAACAAATAAAAGACAGGCTGAACTGTGAGTTTTGTTCCTGTTTATATGACTCAAAGCCGGTGGGCTATAATGTGCTAATAGTCAGTCGTGGGCAGGGGGAGGGCAGCAAAGCTGTTAGGGAAACTTAGAGCCAAGAGGTGATGGTTTCCCTTTTGAGCCTTTGCTATCTGTGTGACCTTTACCAGGCCTCTTAATCTTTGGGTCTCAGTCCCTTTACTATAAATTGATTCTCCTGTTCTCTTCTTTAAGAAATTGAACCCTGGCAATAATGGTTGATATCTCTGCAATGTGATGTAATACCTATTACAACTTCTCAAAGCCTGTTTGAAAAATGTGTTTATTTTCCCAGGAATATACCCATAACCTTTGCCAATTTAAAAAAAAATTAGGTTGATGTAGTTATTTTGAGAGAGACAAAGAGAGTGTGAACAAGTGGGGGAGGGGCAGAGAGACATGTAGAATCTCAAGCAGGTTCTACGCCTTCAGCACAGAGCCCTGTGCAAGGCTTGAACCCACCAACTGTGAGATCATGACCTGAGAAAAAATCAAGAGTTGAACGCTTAACTGACTGAGTCACCCCGGGGCCCTTGCTGATTTTTTTTAAATTCGTTTCATCAAAAATCTCTGAAACACAATGTAGAGGACTTCTGGTGGCAATAGCATCTAGATTGAAGCACAAACTGTCTACATCTGTCTTCCTCCTCTATTTGATGACCACGCTGATCAATTTTCTCCCAAAATTTAGAACTTCAGTGTTCTTGTCTGCAGTATTTCTCTCTACCCCAACTCCTGTCTTTATCATCAGTGGTTCCATCATCCAAGATCATGAAATATCTAACAATCTGGTTTAAGTTTCTTTGAACCTCGGTCTCCTCACCTTCATCAAAATTTCTCACTGCATTTCAGCCACTCCTTTCAACAGTCTGTTTCTGGAGATTGTATTCCTTTTCTTCCATCCCATTTGCTCAAATACCCTCTGCATCATCCTCATAAAGCCCTCCAGTCAATGACATCACTGCTGTCTTACAATCTGCTAAAATCCTCTGGCTTTCTTTTGCTGCTATTCACCTGGTTTATCATGGAAGCACCTTCCACTAGTTGCCTCCTTCTACCATTTCAGATGCCTGGCAAAACCTACAATATGCATTGTCAAATGTGGGAGTGTTCTAGATGGAGAGAACAGTATACGCGATATCTCTGCTTAGGAGGTTCAAACCACGCAAGCACCTGACCACACATGTGAACATTCAGCCCAGCCCCAAAACCTAACCACTGTAAAACCCCACTAGTTTCCTTTCCTTTCTCTCTCAAGCCATTTTTGGAACGAATTAGAGGTCTGCTCTTCTCTTCCCAGAAGAATTCATTACACAAGTTAATAAATCTTTTCATACCCTCTTGGGGGGTGTGTGTGGTGCCATTAATCTCAATGTCTGAGCCAGATTTTTGTTGAGGTCCATCTGTGTCACTAAGGTGGCCACAAAAAAGTGGGCTCAAAGGGGCATTCCAGTGATGATGTGGTGTGGTATCTTGGTGTATATATGGTGTGGTATCTTGTGGATCATGGTGAGGGTATTGCATGGTCTTTTCTTTTCTTTTCTTTTCTTTTCTTTTCTTTCTTTCTTTTTCTATGTCAGAATTTAAAACGTTTACTTTGGTTGCTGAAGGAAAGTTGACTGTAAGGACATAAGAGTAAAAACAGCGAGAACAATGGTACCAGTTCAGCTAAGAGATGACAGTGGCTTGGCCTACAATGGAAGCAGTGTAGAGTGAGGTATACTTTGAAAGTTACACCCAAGAGGAATACTGAATATTTCAACAGTGGAGGATACCGGGAACAGAGCAGTTTTAAGGTTAGGGTGAGGGTAATCAAGAGTTTTGTTTTTGGCAAGTTGAATTTGAAATGCCTGCTAGACGTTCACATAGATATGTAGAGTATTCACTTAGACACAGGAGTCTGGAGCTCAGAGTCAGGAGCAAAATTCTGAGCATAGGCTAAAACTGCGTTGAAAATTATATATAAAGGCAGTGACCTCTATCCAAAGGAAATTCACATATCAAATGGCAGCCTAACATACGTTAATAACATACATAGAATTCTTTTTTTTAAAACATTTTTTAAATGTTTATTTATTTTTGAGAGAGAGAGACACACACACAGGATCCAAAGCAGGCTCCAGGATCTGAACTGTCAGCACAGAGTCTGATGCGGGGCTCAAACTCAGGGACCGTGAGATCATGACCTGAGCCGAAGTCGGATGCTTAACCCACTGAGCCACCCCCGCGCCCCTACATTGGATTCTCTTGTGACTACATTTTGTGGAATCCTGACAATGTTGTAAAACTATGTACTTACAAAAATTTGAGGTCAAGTTTAAATGTCTCTGACTTTTCTTGATACTAATCTGGCCGTATTTCTTGACTTTTCCAGTTATATTTTATAAGATAGGCTTTTATAAATATCTGTATTTAAAGACCTTAAAATTTAGCTCAATTCTAAAGCTACCCCTATTAAAGGATAAATAAAGGCCATAGGGCCCATGAAAATAAAGGATTGTGTCAGAATTTTATGGAAAAGAAAAACTAAAAGACTTCTGTTAGTCAGTGTTTTGCTTTCCATTGCTATTGTCAATTAGTTGTTCAGAATTCTATCTGTTCTCGGTTTATGGTCTCCAATATGTCTCCACTGGGGGGGATTAAAATGTTTTCGTCTTTTTTTAGGATTGGTACTACTGTATTCTTGCATTAATAGGAAGTGATGAGGAAGCATAAGGCAAGCTGACACCTTGCAAACCATCCCCCCCACCGTGTGGGATATGTGTGATATTCCTCAGGCACTCCTGGCTGCCCAAGAACAGGAAAGGAAAGAAAACAAATGTGTAACTGATAGAGATCACAGTCGTGCAGGACTTGGGTCTCCATCCGTTTGCAACTATTTGAATGATTTACAAGAAAAAAAAGCAAGCTCCAGAAACTTGTCGACTCAGTTTCCTGGAGCCCTAACATCACCCTCCCCTCCATAGTGATGTGGGGAACAAAGGCAAGGAAAAAATGTAGATACAATTAAATATCTTTATAACCTGCAGCCCATTGACACATACTTGAGGTAGGCAGAGTATAACATTTCTCCGGGAACTCCCTACTGTCTTCATGTTAATGTCTTGCTAGAGGAAAAACAACCTTAGCTCCCCAATAGGGAGGCCTCAGGTATCTTAGGAGTCCTCTTTAGCATACGAAAGTCCTTTTGGAAACCTGCCTTTTGCCTTTACCTCTCCCAACTCCATAGTATATAATCTGTCACTCTTCACAACCCCAGTGCAGCTCTTCCTGCCCAAGGGTCCTGTCCCCAGGCTTTAATAAAATCACCTTTTTGCACCAAAGACATCTCAAGAATTCATTCTTGGCCATTGGCTCCAGACCCCACCACCACTCCAGAACTGCATCAGGAAGTATCATCTGCTCCTGTATAATAACAACTTCACTAAATGAAATAGGGACTAAGCGTAAGGAAAAATTAATGCCAACTTCTCAGAAGAAAGCACCTTGGCTGATTCTGCAGCTCAGATGGCAGTTTTTAACTTTTTGTTTTTTCCTTTGTTGCTCAGTTTGTTTTTAAAATAAAAAAGAGTACATTTACCTATGCTCTGCCTTCTTGATATAGCAAGTGTACAAAATCAATATTCAAAAGGAGAACAAAAATTGTGGGATATTTTCATATCTAGGCAATCTTTGATGAGGACTCATTGGTAGAATGGTAGCCCTTCTTATTATCATTCATCTGTTCTCACAGATGAATGAAGCAAAAATCATCATGTGGAATGGAATACATTGGTTTGCTTTAAATTTTATGTAAATGTATCAGGACTATCCACTAACATGCCTTTGTGCCTTATTTGTGAAACTCACAATGTAGGGAATCCTGTTAGGGCAGCTATTACAATGTGACCAGTCTCTCTTCTTCTACGTGTATCAGGATTTCATTCAATATTCCTAGGTATGTGGAGATGAATATTGTAGGGTGATTGTACGCTTATTTTCTGGCTTTGGGGAAGTGTTGATTATATATTGACAAAGAAAATGTTAAGTGATTTAATTCCTTATTGGAAATTGCATACATTACAAGAGGAAAAACTATCTCATAGGTCAGGCAGTAAAATAAGCCAGTAAATTTTAATGTCAATTAATTATAGCATGATCCTTATTACCCTCAAAAGTACAAACAGTTGAGAAAAGAAATGGAACTTTAAGGAATAGAAGGGCTAATACACATGACCAAACAGATTTAAATTGTCCTAAAGGTTTATCTTTGGCCATCAAATAAAACCCCTATTCTAACTAATTGGATTTAGCCCAGAATTATAATTATGTTCGATCAAAACTCTGAATATAAAACTGTCAAACAAATAAATGAAACTAATTCACAAATTACCTGAAATCATAACCCTGTGTTGGTCTAGGGACTCAAGTGTTTCATTAGAGGTAGAAGAACCATAGTTTTTTGTTGGCCGTGCTCATGACTCTGACAGAATAATCTTTCAAAATTTAGCCCAATTTTGGTCTATTTGTTTCTAGTCAATTCCGCATGTAGATAATCAGAGCTGGAGATCGGATTCAGCCATGATTCTTAAGCCTGAAGACTCATTTAAAATAAAGTTATTGTCCATCCTCTATGGATTTCCTATTCCTCTTTTCTCAATTTAATGAAGAAGATGCATGAAATAAGTCAGGTCAGAAGGCCATTCTCTTAATCTGATCCTTATTCCTGGACCGCCTCCCATTTCTGACAGAAGGATATCAATGAGAAATGTTAGGAAAAGGATTGATGCTGAGATTTTATCTCCCTCTAAGATTGTCTTCTCAGAGGTAGATATTTCCTGTGTATACCCAATGTCCCAGGTAATTATTAATAGTTTTTCCTTTCACTCACAAATATAACTTGGTTTGGAAGACAGATTATACAGTCACTCCATTTCTAAGTTGCTTCTCATAACTGATTCACTTTGAAACAGGTTTTGTCTGAGTTTATCACTTTCTTGTCAGAGTTTTCCTACAGTGCTGAGGAACCTCAATACACTCTGACAGTCTCACTATCAGCAATGACTTCCTTTACAATTTAGATCAACAGGCTTGGCATGCTTATGCTGTTTGTCTGCCTATCTATGCAATAGCATACCAAGAGTTGCCAGATTTTCACCTTGCAATATCCATACCCAACCACGAAGCCGAAGCTAAACATTTTATGTATTATTTTGGAAGTACCAACTTCTGGTCTAAATTCCTGTATTAAAAAAAAACAAAAATAACATTTATTTGTTTTTGAGAGAAAGAGAGAGGTAGAGCATGAACAGGGGAGGGGGAGAGAGAGAGGGAGACACAGAATCTGAAGCAGGCTCCAGGCTCTGAGCTGTTTGTTAGCACAGAGCCCGATGCGGGGCTCGAACTCACGAACTGCGAGACCATGACCTGAGCTGAAGTCGGACGCTCAACTGACTGAGCCACCCAGGTGGCTCTAAACTCCTGTATTATTAATGAGAAATCTATATAACACATACATCTAAATATATAACAAACTGAAGTTCTTTTACTGATATGGTGAGTAATCTCCTAAAGAGCAACCCTACTATTGGTCTGGACAAAATACAGAAAAAAAAAAAAAAAAGAAAAGAAAAGAAAAGAATGAACAAATTTCTGGAGGGAAGTGGACACTTGGGAGGAGGAAACTACTCAGGGTGATTTCTCCATTTGTGTAGCTTTTAGCATGAAAGCTATCCATAGCTGGTATAGCATTGCGTAGCTAAAACTCTAGTAGTCTTTCCGAAGGATAGGAATTAGAGCAATGCAGCAGCTGGAAGTTGAGGAGAGGGAAAAGGAGATAGAGATAGAGATAGATAGAGATGATAGAGATAGATAGAGATAGAGATAGGTGGAGATAGACATGTAGAGAGAGAAGGGGACCAAACTCTGCTCATTCTGCCAAGGTCTCCAGCGGACGCATGGCCTTGGTCGCTGGGGCAGATTGCAAGGAGCCCAATTAAGGAGAAAGAACTGAAATGAGATCTGAGCTGCTCCTGAAGAAATGTCTGCAGTTTGAGTCCATGCAAATTAATTGTCTGCTAAAATGAACAAATAGACCAAAACACATTTTTTACAGAATTTGCCAGAATCCAGTTTCCACACATAACATTCCCGATGTCTAGGATATGGCCCACAACTCCAAAGAAACAAGAAAATGTAAACCAGTCTCAAGAGAGAAGAAAACATTCAACAGAATCCAACTGTGAGATGACCCAGATGGAATCCACAGTAAAAGACTCTAAAATAGCTGTTAAGCTATGCTCAGTGATGTAAAGGAAAACATATTCACATTGAATCAAAGAAATATAGACTGTATAAGAAGAACCAAATATAATTTCTAGAACTGAGAAATGCAATATCTGAATTAGAGATTCACTAGATGGCTTCACAGCAGAAGAGAGGTGACAAAAGAACGAATCTATGCATATGAAGATAGATCATTAAAAATAATTCAGTCTGAAGAACAGAGAACCAAAAAGATGGAACAAAAATCTCAAAGACTCAGGTACTTTGGGGCCAGTATCAGATATCCTAACATGCGTGCACGTTTGGTTTGGGAAGGAGAGAAGGACAGAACAGGGCAGAAAATAATATTTGAAGAAATAATGACCAACCGAAAGCAGAAGGTAATTCTCCTCAGTGATGGGGATTTTCAACGTCCAGACCTGGACAGGGGAAGAGGCAAATCTCATACCGCAGACAGTATGGGCACAGAACACATGTAGCTGCATTATCTCACAGAACTTCTTCGTGTTTAGCAGACTATCTGGTGTAGAACATATCACAAGGGGAGTGCCTGGGTGGCTCAGTCGGTTAAGCGTCCAACTTTGGCTCAGGTCATGATCTTGCAGTTCCTGGGTTCGAGCCCCGCATTGGGCTTTGTGCTGACAGCTTAGAGCCTGGAGCCTGCTTCAGATTCTGTGTCTCCCTCTCTCTCTCTGCCCTTCCCCCTGCGCTCTCTCTCTTTCTCTCTCTCTCTCAAAAATAAATAGACACACAAAAAAATTAAAAAAACGTATCACAAGGAAGCAAAGTTTTCTGTGAAAATCAATTCCTTATGGCCTGCTACTCAAAGACTATACTTTATGAAAGTGCATAAGCCAAGCCTTAGGGAGTCTTAACCCAACCTGGAGGCATTTGATACGATTAACAAAGAGGTGCAAAGGGGCCTCAAAAAGAGGGACTTTGCTTTCCACTCAGAGGGATGAGGAAGGCTTGGGGTCCCAAAGAGCTTGTAGATCCATGAATTAGAGGGGAAAGAGAGTTCCCAGCACTTTTTTCCCTAAAAAAGTTCCATCTCCCTGTCTTCCTTCTTTAGTTACACCATCGCCATCACATTAAGTCATCTTGAGATAACGATAAGTGGAACTTCGTGTATAGAGGTCATTATAACTAATTAAGATATGTGGATGCAATTTATTTTCTTTCTAGTTACTCTGCTAGTCCTTTTTTCTTTTTTATCCACGTAATAAAAATTATCAGGGTAAATATTTTCCTGTGGTGAATTTCCATCTTCCTTTCTGCACCCTACCTTAATTGAAAATTTTAATCTTCCCTTTTATATATGGAAATTTGAAATTTTAGGAACCTCTCCCTAAGGGTTGGGAAGTGATTATGATATTCTTGTACTTCATTTGGAAGTATAATGCTTCTTTGCAATAAAACCACGAAGAATAGGACGGAAGAAATAGACCTTACTGTGTTGATTTGTTTGACCAAGTCACCAAAGCTTCTAGAATCTTTTGCTGCTCAAATTACGTTTTGCAGATCAGCAGCAGCGGCATCACCTAGGCCCTTGCTAAAAATGTAAAACCCTGGCTTCACTCCAGACCTATTGAATCAGAATATGCATTTTAACAAGTTCCTTAGGTGATTCTTATGGAAATGAAATGTTTGGAAGCCCTGCCCTAATACAGCTTTACCTTTCTCCTCCTTAAAAAAAAAAAAAAAAAAGTATAATCTTTAGACTGATTTAATTTCCACATCCTCATTGTTCCAGTGTTAATTGATTGCCTCTTTTGTATAAGTCATTTCCTTAGGTGGCCTGCAGCATGTCGATGGGCAGCAGGATGGACAGAGTCAGCAGACTGTGTGCACACAATACAAGAGATCTAAGGAGTGTGGTGATGCCCGCTAATCTCTTGAATAAATTATTGTCTGAACAGGTCGAGCTCTCCTCAATATCTGAGATGATCCAGTCATGGATTAGGCAGGTTCTATGAATTGAGGCAAAAGATAAATTCCAGGTAGAGATAGGGTAGGTGGTGATTATGTCGGGAAGTTGGCAGGAAGGATCCTTGTCAAGCATCTCTATTCTAGAAAGACTTGTAAATTCAAGAGCCTTCAGTGTTTTAAAAAATCAGGTGAATTGAATCAAAATAAGGAGTCTGATAGTACGCAATCCGATGTTCCCTTGATCTTAGTTATTGCTGGTGCTTTCCACTAATGAAGTCTTGTCATGTTCACTCACATAAAATTCTTTTCAAAGAAGAAATCAAACAAACTCCAACACAGACATGCATGCATGTGTGTGGGCACGCACCCCCCTCCCCCAGTCCTGATTAAAATGGATCTAGTCACTGACTATGGATACAAAAGTACTACTAATGCATAACTAGGTCAATAAGCATAACCCAGACTTCCAAAATGTGAGGCTGAACTCATATTTGAGAGCTTCAGACAATCGATGCCCTGCTTTGATTCTTGCACTCCCTTTCATTAATTCTGGGCCAACACATGGCCCACACTAATTAGTCCGTCTTTAATGGAGGCGGTAACTGAATGTCAACACCAGGGTAGGTCACTAAATGCCACTTCGGCTGTTAAAAACCAAGGAAACAGGGGAGAGAGTGCACCAAAGGCAACAAGAAACATGGAACAGTAAGAACATGGGGGAGGGGGAGGTGCTGCTAATGAATGATAATGAAACGAAAGAGGCCAAAGTCTATTACAAGCTCTGAAGTTAATAATAATTTTATTTTCCATTTAATGAGGGTAGGGAGAGTCTTCAGAGGAAAGGTAAGACTGGGAAGGTAGAAGCAAAATGATATAAGCTACAGAGAGACTAAGCAAGGGCTTCCTGGTAATAGTGTAACTTAAGAGTGAATACAACAGAAGGCAAAAATTATGCTCGAGATTTTTCAGCCGGGTATTTTAGTCCTTTTAAACCATAGAATATCTGGAAAATCGTTTCAGCTGTGATTGAGTGAATGTGTGCTGCATGCTCTTTGAATACTTTGAGGGGTATAATTTATTTTCATGAATTTGGGGAATTTATCATTTACACTCTTCTTGTCCATGACTGTGGCCTTATTTATGTTTTACAAGCAAAGAAGCTGAGGTGCAAATATTATGGAAGAAATGTTTATTAAGTAAATGATTCCTTATAGAAAATATCCTGCGCAGTCGGTGGTGGTTCCTGATTATTTAGTGAAGTTTTACGGTTATGTGCATTCTATTACTCTCAACAGAATACAGAATCTCTCAGGTGGGAAAAAAGGCTCTCCTTCCTCTACAACACACAGCCAACAGTGTTGTGTACATGGCATTCTCTAACTTGCTCGTATACTGTTCAGTGTTCATTTTAATTATGAAAATATTATTTTAGTATTTGTCACAATAAGACTTCTCTTCCTGAGTACTGAATCTTTGAACTCCAAAATTATCTCTGGTGATTATAAAGGTTTATTTTTTTGTGTACTGTATTTATAGACTGATATTTGACCATGTTAATTTGGAGTTTTTCTATATAGATTAATTGGTTTGGGATAGGAGAGGGCGAGGCAAGTATCATAAAAAGTAAATCTTTTCACTAATATCTTTCCATAAATGTTTGTGACTCATGCCTCATGTGGACAAAACTTCTTTGAATGTATTAGAATTTAAATGGCTGTCCTATGAGGATTTTAACAATACCCAAGATAATTTTTTGTCTCACCTTTAAATGGGTATACAAGCACTAAGCTTAGAAATGTGTTTTTGAGCCTTTTAATAAATACCATGGTAATTCTGCATGTATTTAGAAGAGTCATCTTTAAAAAGAGCTGCCTAGGGGCGCCTGGGTGGCGCAGTCGGTTAAGCGTCCGACTTCAGCCAGGTCACGATCTCGCGGTCCGTGAGTTCGAGCCCCGCGTCAGGCTCTGGGCTGATGGCTCAGAGCCTGGAGCCTGTTTCCGATTCTGTGTCTCCCTCTCTCTCTGCCCCTCCCCCGTTCATGCTCTGTCTCTCTCTGTCCCAAAAATAAATAAACGTTGAAAAAAAATTAAAAAAAAATAAAGATAAAAAAATAAAAAGAGCTGCCTAGAACAGAACAGTAGCTTGGTAAAAGTTAGTCAAATTAATAGATCTATAAATATATCCTTCAACTAGCCTTGTAAGTTGGATCAAATGTTGTAGTCTCCCCTCGGTAAACAAAAAGTTAAAACATTACATAAATGCCCAGGCAAGGCTTTAAGTGCTAGGATCCTGTAACTTCGTCCTTGCTTCTGAAGTGTTTTCAAGCTAATAGACAAATAAGACATGAAAATCAAGAATTAGTGAAATAGCATGATGTAGACTGTGGTGGATTAATTGCATTGGATGGTCCTAATTAATATTGTAACTGTATCTATGCTTTTTGTTTTATAACTATTGAATTCTTCCATTCTGACTCTGGCCTGGCCTTGTGGCTTTCTTCAGCTAGTAGAACACGGTAGAAGTGGTATGGTGCTGCTTCTAAGTCTATGTCTCAAGAATCTTGCATCCTTCTGCTTGAATTCTTCTTTTCTTGCTCATTCTAGTCCTTTGTCCGCACCAAGTGACTATGCTTGGACACCTGGAGGATGCAACCCGTGGAGAAAAGTCAAAGTGACCCACAGACCGTCAACTCTCAGAAGCAGATCAGTCCTGCCCAGACAAGTTAAAGTTTACCACAGATGTATGAAACCGCCTGAAACCAGAACCTTCCAGATCAGTCTAGATTCAATTTGCAAGCTACAAAATTGTCAGCTAAAAGAACGGTTGTTTCAACTTCTAAATGTTGTGGCAGGTTGTTATACAGCAGTAGCTGACTAATATGCGAAGTTAAGAGCTGTGGGCCCTGGATATGTTTATTGATCTTCTAAAAACGTATCTCCTTATCTAGAAATACACTATTCTAGGAGCTCAGTCAGTTGAACGTCCAACCCTTGATTTCAGCTCAGGTCGTGATCCCAGGGTTGTGGGATTGAGTCCCACGTCTGGCTCTGTGCTGAGTGTGGAGCCTGCTTGGGATTCTCTCTCTCTTCCACTGCCCCTCTCTCCCACTTAAGCTCTCTCTCCCTACAATAAAATTTAAAAAACCAAACAAACAAGAAATACATTATCTGCATCAAATTATTGTGAGACTTAAGTGTGTGCTTGATAAATTGTCTTAGATGCACTTAATAAATAGTGATTATTACTACTGTTACCCTACTACTACCATTACTACTAGTAATATTATTGATACTAATTCTACTATTGAACCAAGAGTGATAGTAAAATATAGATATTTTAATATGCTCTGGAGACAGGAAGAAGGTGGGAACTTAACTGTCCTTTTATATGCTGGGGAAGACCTATACAGAGGTGGTTCCATGTGAGCCGAGTCTTGAAAGTTCTTTTAGGTGTGAAGAGGTGTTAAGAAAAATACTAGCAAAAGGATAGCCTATATTGATAAGGAAGACAAAAATAACTGAATTTGTATAATGTTCCACCTGACAAAGCATTGTGCATATACAATAATTTATTTCATCTTCCCTTCACAACAGAAAATTTTGTCTTTATTATATGATTTGGAAATGAAGAGTCTGACTTTACATGAGTTATTTAAGGCCCTTCAATTTGAAGATCACGGAGCTAGATTTAAACTCAGGCCCTTTAACTCCAACAAAAGTCTATCTCCCATATATCACAACGCCTGTTCTTATACCATAGTATTTCCCCAAATAGACTAGAAGCATTAAGTTTATAAAGGCAGTATTTATTTTTATTTATTTTTTATTTATTTAAAAAAATTTTTTTTAACGTTTATTTATTTTTGAGACAGAGAGAGAGCATGAACAGGGGAGGGGCAGAGAGAGAGGGAGACACAGAATCTGAAACAGACTCCAGGCTCTGAGCTGTCAGCACAGAGCCCGACGCTGGGCTCGAATGCACGCACCGTGAGATCATGACCTGAGCTGAAGTCGGACGCTTAACCGACCAAGCCACCCAGGCGCCCCTATAAAGGCAGTATTTAAATAAGATTGTCAGCATGCTTGTGAAAATGTATCTTTTAATTCAGAATATACTTAACCTCTCTTTAGATTTTTCAAACTATTTGGTAGTTAAGCAGAAAAGGTGTCAGTATAATTAGGTTAATATTGAGAATTTATGTATTCTACATTCATTTTGTGGAGTGTGTGAATGTGTGTGTGTGTGTGTGTGTGTGTGTGTGGGAGGGATGGAGGGAAGGAGTAGCTGGGGGAGAAGATATCCCATAATAGCAGCAGTCTTTTGTCATTTCTAATTCTTAAGAAGCAAATTGCTTAAAGTAATGTGAGTTTAGTATGATTAGAGTGTCCTTATTTTCTTTAATTGGGAATATGGAGGAATTTGAATTACTTTATTTGAATTGCTTTCTTAAGGCCCAGGGAAAGACTTAATTTCATTTTTGACATCTAGGAAGACCTTTCTGGTATGTAGTAAAAGCCTGTCTGTTAATGGTTCGGGATGTATCCTGTGACTGAAAGCTAAATAAAAGGGTATATTTGCAGCCCATTAACATCTTTCTTAAGGTTTAAGCCACACGGAATCACATCACAAAGTCCAGTTTCTGATGTCAGCAATTTCATTGTAAATCACATTTAATGTGGTTTTCTAGTTAAAAAAAAATGCCATTTTACAAGTCATTACTTGGTTGTCCTCCTTCAGGCTGAGGGGGTCCTGATGGAGTAATAAATTTTGATGGAACTTTGGCTTATTAACAGCCTGCAAATTACGTTGATAATTGTCCCAGGTTTATGGCGATAACTATGTCATTATGTTTAAATGAGTCTCCAGTATAACACTGAGATGTAGGCCAGGGAGCTGCTGCTAACACTGCCACATGATATGTAGCTAGATTGACAAAGCACCATGTTCTCCGTGGTTTGTAAAAAACTCCTGAATCTTGTAGGAAGAATTCCATATCATTGCATTTCTGCATCTCAGATCTCGTAGCTGAGCTCTAGTCCCATATAGCCAATGGTCTACCCCTCAAAAGGCCCATATTCTCCAAAATCTGGGAATGAGCTAACTGATCTCCTTCCTTTTGATAACAGAGAGACCATTCAAAAGAAAAATGGGCAAAGAATTTGATTAGCCATTTCACAATATAGGGCATTCAAGTGTCCATTAATCATATGGAAAATGTGTTCATCATCACTTGTTAATCAGGGAAATATAAATTAAAATCATAGTGATTTTAATTTAGCTAAAACTGGCTAAAACTAAAAAGAATGATGACATCAAGTGTTGGTAAGGATATATAGCTATGAGAACACTCATACATTTCGGGTGGGAGCGTCAATTTTTGAAACCACTTTGAAAATGTGTTCACAATTTACTGCTTTAGACTCTGTAATTCGACACTTCCATTTCCAATAGAAATGTGTATATATGTGCAAAAAGATACATGCAGAAGAATGTTCACAGCAGCAATATTCTAATAGTTCCAAACTAATAATTACTCAAATATCCATCAACAGTATATAATGTGTACATTCATACAATGGAATACCATGCAGTGATCTAAAGGAACAAACTCCTATTATATACAATAGTATGTATTAATCACACATACATAATGTGTGAAAGAAGTCAGATGCAAAAGAATTTACTGAATTATTTCGCTTATATCAATTCCAAATGGGAAAAAATAAACGATTGGGAGAGGAATTAGGACTCTGCTATATTTAGAACGAAGTAGAGGTAGTGCTTTGGAGGGGACACAGGGAAAATACCAGGGGGGTACTGTCAGTATTCTATTTCTTTGAGCTTTGGTGGTGATTGCACAAGTGTTTGCTTTGTAATAGCACATTGAATAGTTACATACCTAACATATTTGACTCAAAGGATGGACAGTATTTTTTAATGATTCTTTTCTATGTGACAAAATTATTTTTAGTAATAATCACATAATAGTCCATATTTTCTAAATTAACAAAGACTATAATTCAGTTAGTGTTACACTTTACATTTTGCTTTCTGTTACACTGTTTCATATTTAAACACAAAATCTCCAAGTGGTCACAAAAATTGACCTAATTAAGTAACTAAAATTCTGTTTTATCTTTACAATCACTGTGCTATCGTTATTTATTTCAAATCTACTGCTTAAACATAGGGAGATATAGTATCACATGTTGGAGACTAAACTGCACCCAAAGTAAGTTGGTAAGATTGGAAACCATTATCATATTAGTTTTCTAGAGCTGGCACAAAAAATACTTCACAGTCAAGAGGAGCCTAAGGAGATTTAAAAATTACATATAATGTGGTATCTTGGGTAGCATCCTGAAACACAAAAGGACATTAGGTAAAATTAAGGAAATCTAAATAAAATATGCACTTTACTTAATCATAGTGTATCAGTATCGATTTATTAATTATAACAAATATATCACACTAATGTAAGATATTAATAATAGTGAAAATTGGATGTGGAGTATGCACAATATCTTCATAATTGTTCTGTAAACATAAAGTTCTTCTAAAATAAAGAGATACATTAAAAATAAAATATCAGACTTTTACCATAATATAGCAATTATTACATTAAATGTAAATGGTCTAAATCCACCAATTATAAGACAAAGATCAATGAGATCATAAAAAACATGACCCAGCACTGTGTTTTGTAAAGGAAATTCACTTCACATATCACAATATAGGTAGGTTGAAGTAAGTGGATGGAAATAGATCTACCAAAAAAATATTATTTGAAAGAAAGCAGGAGTGACAACAATAATATCAGATAAAGTATATTTCAAAGCAAATAAAATAGTCTGAGACAATGAGGGATGTTATTTAATGATAAAAGGGTCAATCTATCAAGAAGACATAGCAATCCTTCATGTGTATTCACCTAATATCAAGGCTACAAACTATTTTTACATAAAAAGTGATAGAACTGAGAGGTGCCTAGGTGGCTTACTAGGTTGAGAGTCTGACTCTTGGTTTCTGTTCAGGTCATGATCGTGGGTTTCTTGGGTTCAAGTCCTGCATCAGCCTCTGTGCTGACAGCATGGAGCCTGCTTGGGATTCTCTCTGTCTCTCTCTGCCCCTCCTCCACTCACACTGTCTCTGTCCCTCTCAAAATAAATAAACTTTAAAAAAAGAATAAAATAGGGACTATCATTATGGACTCTGAAGCCATGGAAAGGATAGTAAAGAAATACTATAAATACCTCTATATGAATCAATGTAACAACTTTGATAAAATAGACCAATTCCTTAAAAAGCAGAAATTACTATAACTGATTCTATATGAAATAGATAATTTAAATAGCTCTGTAATTATTGTGGAAATCAAATTCATAATTAGAAAAAGATCACTACCACCACGACCACCAAAATCTCCATGCTCAGTTTCGTTACAGTAATTTACCAAATGTTCAATATACAATATTGTTCAGAAAGAAAATGAACACTCTCTAATTCATTTTATGAGACCGGAATAATATACCCAAACAGGTAAAACCACATACAAAAAAGAAACTGCAGCTCAATATCTTTTATGAAAAAATGAGGCAAAATTCCTTAACAAAACATCAGGAATGTAATTTAACAATTTATAAGAATTATACACCATCCCAAAGTGTATTTTATTCTAAGGATGCAAGGTTATTCAAATATTCCAAAATCATGAAATTCGCTATATTAACAGTCCAAAGAAGAAACATAACATGACCTATCAATTGACACAGAAAGAACATTTGACAAAATTCAATACTCACTCGTGATAAAAAACTCTTAGAAAATTAGGAATAGAGGTCAACTTCTTGAACTTGATGACAGCCACAAAAAACTTATAGCTAGCATCATAGTTTATAGTGAAAGATTGAACGTTTTCCCTCTATTATCAGAAAAAAAACCCCAAAACTCCTCTTACCACTGCTCTCCTGCATCATATTGGAAGTTCTAGCCAGCACAATAAAGCCAGAAAAGAAAACAAATGGCATACAAACTGGAAAGAAAAAATAAAACTGTCCCTATTTGCAGATGACATGAATATAGGAAATTGCATCAACAAAACTCTTTTAGGGCTAATAGACTAGTTCTATTACTCTATCTATATATTCTAGCAATGAGCATGTTGAAACCAAAATTAAAATACAATACCATTTAATCACAAAACAACCCCCCAAGAAATAAAAATACTGACCATGACCTAGGTGAAAATCGAACAAAATATGGGTAGGACCTTTATGCCATAAACTACAAAATGCTTATTAAAGAAATGAAAAAAATATAAATAAATAGAGAGACATCCTGTGTTCATGGATTGGAACACTTGACATAATGAAGATGTCAATTCTTTGCAAGTTGATATATAGTTTTACTAAAGCATTCTCTTCTTGCATCATTTCAGAGGGATTAAAGATCCCGACAACTTCCTGCCTTACTCCTATGAACCTAAATTTTAGCATCTAATGGGTACAAATGCTTATGAAGAAGAGGACAAAGTGATTACTCTGTAACCCAACCTGTACATATTGCCAGAAGCAAAAGAATTAGGACATAGTGAGTTCCTTCTCAATAGAGTTATTCAAACTGAGACAGGAAACCACTTGGTGAGGTGGTTATGGCTGTGTTTAGACTGGTCCTGCCAAGGTTTCTCTGATCTCTGAGAGTCCATAACCTAAAATATCATCATCATCATAGTTATCATCATCCTTACCATCGTCATCATCATCATCATCCTCCTCACCATCATCACGATTCATTGTGGGCTCATAACTTGTGCTAATCATTAACTCCACGAGGCCAAGAGAGTTTACAGAAATTGCCCAGATTCACACAGATTTATAAATAGTATCAGTAGAACTCAAACTCAAGTTTCTTTGAATTCAAAGCCAGTGACCAGTGAAAATTACTAGAAATATATTAGCATTTATTTTTATCTAATATATTTTTCCTTTTCATTTCCATTGCATATTGTGTAATTTATACGGCATTAATACAATAGTATACATATGTATATATATATATATATATATATATATGATTAGTTAATAATTAGGTATGGGAAAGGAGCTTTTTGAAGTTTTCCTTCGTAGACCTATAAAATCTGGGAAGCCACTCTAAATTACACTCTCTTGCCTTCTCCATATTAAATTCTGTATTTTTATAGAACTCGGCTGTGTATATGATCCATCAACACCCCAGTGATGAATAATAATTCTGAGGGGCAAGTCTATGTAAGTGAGAAAACTAAAGTTTTGATTAAATGGCTCTACATTTATTGTTTCAAAATGTGTCCGTCAACGTGTAGTGGCGCAATTTTCCACACCCACCTTAGAGGTCCCTCTATATTGTCTTTTCCTATGTGAACTGTTTTCTTCAGCATTTGGTGTGATTGACAGTGGGGGTAGGGCCCACACTGAAAACAACATACTGCTTTGGCATCTCTCCTATGAATTCCTGAGGCAATGAAAGTCAGAAAAACATTGTCGGGATAGGGTCATAATAAAAGGCCCTATTGAATGCTGCCCTCCTGAGCCTGTAAATTCAGTGAAGTTTATTGTTCTGATCTTGAGTCCACAGATTATGCTGTGTGATTTAAGGCACTAAAGAAGCAGTCAGTTTGAGCAGCAGTAAAATTTCTGCAGAATAAACAAACTCATAAACTGGCACTCTACAACCTTCTCAACACTGCAGCATTTTCCCTTGGTTGTTTCACTCCTGCATCATCGTGGTAAAAGGATGCAAAGCACAGACTCTAGCTTCTAGGACTTAAAAAGACAGGATTCACGTTTAGACAATACATGAAAAAGTACCTCCTGATCTGAAATGCTCCCTAAAAATATTCTAACGATTGAGCAGTCTCTAGGATAACAAATGTAATCGTCTTGTCATTTATTCTGTGGTTTGGGCAGACCTATAGTCTGTGAGAAACTACATTCCACGCATGGTGACTACCACTGGCTTGTACTTCTTTTGGCTATCGTTGCAATTAATTGAAAATTACCCAGGGATTCCCTGGCGGAAGGCAAGAAATTGTGGGGTGGATGTGGCACGATGATTTGTAATTGGTGTGTGTCATCTTGAGTTCTTCCTAGCACTCCCTTCCTTTCAAGTAGCTGCCACGGCCCTTTTATAGTTCGGGATCTCTGTAAATCTAAGGATCTCCTAGGCTTTTGCAAAAGCCAAAACTATCTGGAAAAAGTTGTAGGTGTCCCAGAAGGGTGGGGGTTAAAAGAAAGTGACTTGAGAGACATGAGGAAGAAAATAAAGTCTTCTTCCCTACCTTGGAAGGAACACGAGGAGCAGGGACCTGCACCCAGCTTCTTGGCTGTGCCCCAGGGAGGTGAAAAGTGTCTGGTGATTGGCTTGAAGAAGATCGAGCTTACAAGGCTCAGAGCCCAAGTATTCACAGCCCAGCTCGAGTACGGTCCCCAAATGTATCAAAGGAGCACCAACGTCACTGGACCTGAAGAGACCCTGTGAGTGCAGAGGTGATGGATATATTGGCCCTGCCCAATGTGGACAGATGGCTAATGACTCTAGGGACATCCCCAATGCCCTTAAACTATGTAAGATGTTGGGCCTTGAGCATATTAAAGTGGGGAGCTGAAAATTATCGGAACTGATTTCTCTAAATCATTTTGGAAGCTTGCATGCCAGAATTTCCAGGTTGTTATTTACATCAGCTGTAAGGTATTCAATTCTTATGCCCAGAAGATCTGCAGCTATAGTTATCTACCTGCAGATATTCACTTCTGTGACATTAATTTCCAAATATTTTGTAAAATGCCTTTTCTTTTACACCTTAGGTTATCATTTATGATTGTGGTTTGTTGTCAGTTTCAAAAGATTTTTGTGGCCTCTTTTTGATGTCATTTGCATTATATAAGTGTGTGTATTCTCTGGTTTTAATAATATTCTGTACCTCTGCCTCTTCCGGGGAGTCTTATGGCTTACTCTATTCTGGTTATTTTACTTCCCAATACTCAAAATAAGAGACCTAGGGAGCATCCTGTGGAGGTTTACATCACCATATATTAACTGAAACTGAGAAGAGCAGAAGAAAGCCAAAAAATTAAAACCAAATGCCAGGTCTGTTTTTCTTTGATCACCTAGAGCGTATGTGTTATAGTGGGTGTATCGTTTCATCAAATCTAAGACACTGCTGATTGTACAATCATTATTTTATGTTCTAATAAGGAAGAAAATATGCAACCAATTAAAAGATACAGTACTTTCACATCACTTAGAATTTTTATTTTATACTTACTGAAAGAACTTTTGCACTTATTTAAATGTACGCTTTTATAATTTTATATTGTTTATATTTTATAATTTATAATGATAATTTATAATAATTTAGTTTTATTGGATCTCCAATAGGTAATATTATACACCTATTGTGAGCACCTCCTTCCTAACCTATCAAAATATACTCAAACTGAGGAGGGTCCTTTTTTTTGTCAGGGAAAATAAAACTCATTATTTTCTCTCTCTCTCTCTTTCTCTCTCTCTCTCTCTCTCTTTTTTTTTTTTTTTTACTAGTTTTTTAATGTTAGGGAGTTAATTTGTTTCTGCAAGTGAGCCTTCGATTACCAGAGTGTAACTTCCTCATGTGGCAAGAGTTTAGTCTTAGGAAAAGTTCCCTGTGAAGTTAATTTTTATAAATTGAGTCTGGCTCCCTGCTGACTTCATAAAATGGTAAATTTGTTTCTCTTGGGGCAGAGGGGAAACATAGCCCTTCGGAAGTAATAAAATCACACTAAAGTGGAGAAAAAAATCTTTGAAAAGCCTATGTTTAAAATAAAATCATTATTTTTATGCTCAAATAATGTTACTCAAAATGAGATCAAGTCTTGATTGCAAAACAGTCAAGCTCCCACCCTGCTTTTTAAAATTCCCAATACAATACTAAAAGAGAGAAAGGAGGGAAAAAAATAGTAAGGAAATCGCCTCCACTAACTAAATGAAATTTTTCCTTTTTCTTTTCTTGTTTTTTTCTTCCCTTTTTCTTTCATAGCCCAGTCCAAACTCTGGCTGTCGAATATTCACATATGAAAAATAAAGTAAAAAGGATTCATATTACAAATAAAAGAATCGCTTATAGGTATAATGTTGAATGTACCTATCAAGTTAACCACTACATAAATAAAACTTCACCTGTTATTTATGAAGGCAGATGATTTGGAGTGAAGATAGAATGTGTCCCCTAGGATCCTTCATTGAAAGAGCAAAGAGGGTAGAGGTGTGTATTTCCTGTGCTTGAATGTTCATTTCATTTCCAAGTGTTGGCTATAAAGTGAATATAAGTATCAATATCTGGTTGAATCTTTAGGAGAGAATATTATAAATTAAATCATTAGATCAAAGGGACACAGTTTTAATTCGAAACATGCTGGCAGTGCATGAATGCCTATCTCTGAAAATACCCACCGATATTGGTAATTGTTAATTATACTAACTTTGGTCAGCGTGAGCTGAAAAGCAAAAGTCTGTTTTAATTTGCATTTGCAATCTTTGTCAGCTATATGTGAAAACATTTTTTTAGCCATATTTATTTTTGTGCCTAAATTCTTGTATTTGTTGGCCGTTACTTTCTTATAGAAGCGTTAATATATTTTGCGTTTAACATAAAGCATTGGTACATGTTACTGTGATTGGCACTTTATATTATTTTTGTAAATAAATCTATATTCCTTGATGAGGTTTTTAGGTTTTGTGCAATGGTGCTCTTGTTCTAGAAGCATTTTGGAAAATAAACCTGGATCCCTTCCATTTATAAACTAGACAAATGGCAGATTTAAATATAATGTATAGCTCACCTCATAAAAAAATGGGGGAGGGGGAGTTCCATTTGCTAGAAACAAAGAAGGAATGGAAAAACAGAGCATGATCACTAAGGTGGTCCGTGTAGCTGAAACAGAGTGTCCAATGGGAAGGGTGGTAGGAGATGAAGTCACTTGAGAGGTAAAGGGGCGGGAGATGATAACACGCGGCTGCTGTGACCCAACTGATAGACTGGCTTTTACTCTGCATAGTGAGGTGGGAATAAAATAATGAGTTCTGAGCAGGAATGTGAGTTGGTGTAGCTTTTCTTTATTTTTCTTTATTTAAAAAAATTTTGACGTTTATTTATTATTGAGAGACAGAGAGAGCATGAGCATGGGAGGGGGAAGAAAGAGGGGGAGACACAGAATCTGAAGCAGGCTCCAGGCTCTGAGCTGTCAGCACTGAGCCTGACGCGGGGCTTGAACACACGAACCGTGAGATCATGACCTGAGCTGAAGTTGGATGCTTAACCGACTGAGCCACCCAGGGGCTCCTCGTGTTGTATACTTTAAAGTCGAGATGCTAATTAAGCATTTCCGCGGAAAATTTAAGCTGTCACTTGGATATTCAAATGCAGTGTGGGGAAAAGTTGGGATTAGATATCTAATGGTCCCAAGAACCATTGCAGTTAAGAAACTTAAAAGACATAAAAAATATACCTAGCATGACTTCTGAAGGAGAACAATAGAGAGCAGCATGTAAAGAGAAAATGGCGGAGAATTTGTCAAAACCTGTAAAAGACGCAAAACCTGAGGCTTAGGAATTCTTAATAAACCTATTCTTTGGCATATTACCGCAAAGCAGGCAACACCCAAATCGAAGAGGGCATGAAGCACAGAAGCCAAAGAATGATTCGGGTTCCACAGGTGTGCACATTTGTTAAAACTCCTTGATTTCTGCATTTGAGATTTGTGCCTATCCTTGTAACAGAATTTGTATCAAAAGGAAACAATGACCTAAACATAAATATTGAATTCTGGATAATAATATGCATATTTAAATAGGGAGAGGTGCACTGATGTGCGTAATACACTTAGAATGCATCAGAAATACGATGGACCCATGAATAGACAGAGGGCTGGACGGGTGTGTGATTTGCTGACTCTAAGCGTGGATGTAAGGGCACCTATCATACAATTCTTTCAAATTTGCTGTGTGTTGGTAAATTTTTATCATAAAATTGTAAGAAATAAGGATGAGACCAGAGACTTTAGCCCTTATACTCCTAAGGAAAATGAGCTTCCGACTCCGAATATGTATCTAAAAATTTTAATCAAATGACCATTTGAGTTTGAGGGTGAAATGAAAATGCTTTAAACAAAGGTTGAGTTTCCTGCTGGAAGGACAGCTGGGGATGCACTTCGAGAAGACATTAAACAAAGAAAGAGCGGGGAGCCTGGGTGGCGCAGTGGGTTAAGCGTCCGACTCCAGCCAGGTCACGATCTCGCGGTCCGTGAGTTCAAGCCCCGCGTCAGGCTCTGGGCTGATAGCTCAGAGCCTGGAGCCTGTTTCAAATTCTGTGTCTCCCTCTCTCTCTGCCCCTCCCCCGTTCATGCTCTGTCTCTCTCTGTCCCCAAAATAAATAAACGTTGAAAAAAAAATTAAAAAAAAAACCAAAAAACAAAGAAAGAGTGAAATGCAAGAAGTAATGACGAACGAAAGAGTATTTTAATCACATTCACGTCTATGTCACCTATTAAAACGCTCAAAAACAGTTGCTGCGTGCTCGCTTCTCCAGACCCTTGCCAGCATTCAATCTTGTCAGATCTTAATAGTTTTACATTATGTATTTCAACAAAAAAAGAGGTTGAGCATTTAAAGCTTTTGATTTTAGGCAATTTTGTTCCCTCTTTCCGTAAACTCTTTCCTCAACCCAGATATTTTTTATGCTAAGTTAATGGGGTTTAAGTTTGTAACTGATTTAGTGGAGCTATTTAGTAAATTCTTTTACTCATTGACCCTCATGGGTATTATAGATATATCTCCTAATTTGCTATTTACGTTTTATTTTATTGATGTTATCTTTTCTATTTTTATTATTTTCATATACTTAAATTTCTCAAAAAAGTGCAACTTGTCCATTATTGTTTGAATAGGATTTTTAGAAATCCTTAGCCACTCCAAAGAACATAAGTAAATTCAACTATATCTAGTTCTACACTTTTCTTATTTCGAATTTTAGGTCTCAAAATCGGATCAACTTAGATATTATTTTGTTGCACAAAACATGGTAGGAGCCCAAGTCCGTTTTCTTCCTCATGGTGATTGCATTTGCTTAAATTGCAAAATGGGAAGTCACAGAAGTGTGACAACAAATACTTTTCTTGTCACTGATTCATTTGTATCTTTAATTATCTAGAAGATTTGGGGAATGTTTCCTAAATTTATATACTTTATATACTTTTATATAATTTATATATAAATTTATATACACTTATATATATAATTTATATATAAATTTATATACTAAATTTATATACGCTCATCTTCTAAATTTCATAAAGTCATAACGATAAAGTTGTACTTATATTCTCATGCATTTTTGACCCTTAATTAATATTTTCCTTTAAGTATTGCCACTAGTCATTGCTTTTGTACTTAATAGCAGTAACAAATGAGGCTTATGAATTTTGATATCAATCTGAGATATGTTTAACCTCCCCATTTTCAAAAGCTGTTTAGTACCAATCGACTGAATTAGAAAGGAGGATCTTCTAAAGATCTCTGGGTGCTCTCTCTGTGAGGTTATTTCTTTTTCGTACTCGGCCCTCCAGAGTCCTGTTTCCCGGACACCCCATGCACCCAACTATATCTCAACTCGGGTAGTGCATTGGGCTCTTCCTGGGTATGTCCTCCCATGCTTCGACCTGGAGACTGTCCCCAAGCAGTAATGTGGGGTAATCAAAAGGCTCACCTCATTTGCTTCCCAACTCTCAGGGATTACTGTTCTACATTGCTGATGTCCAACATATTGTGTATCATGGCTACACGTACTTGCCATGACTACTTACAAGGGAGGGTAAGTCCAGATGCATGTTGACTGGAATTGGAAGTCTGTCTAATGGCTAATATACCAGAAACCATGTATTTTGTCGCATTTGACACGCTGCTCATGTAATTTATTTTGAAGTTCAAAGAACCTAGAATAGCCAAAGCAATGTGAAAACTGGAGAACTTACGGTACTCGATCTGAAAACATATTCTAAAGCCAGACTAATCAAAATGAGGCGGTATTGGCATAAGGATGGGCATAGAAAACAATGAAATAAAAATGAAAGTCCAGAAGTAAATCCATGTATGAATGGTCTTTTGATTGTTTACAAAGGTGGCAAGACAGTTAATAGGGAGAAGATGGCCATTTTAACGAATAATTCTGGGACAACCTGGTATTCACGTGCAGAACGAATATGTCTAGATTCTTACCTCACATCACATACAAAATTAACTTAAAATGAATCATAGATTGAGATATAAGAGATACAACACTAAAAAGAAAAAAAAAGAAGAGAAAACCTTAATGATCTTGGGTTGGGTGAAGAGTGCTTACCATGACATAAAAACATGACCTATAAAATAACAAATCGGTAAGTTGGACTTCATCACAATTAAAAATGTTTGTGCTTCAAAAGACACGCTTGAGAAACTGAGAAGATGAACCACAGCCTGGGAGAAAACATCTGCAAACCACATGTCTGATAAATGACTTCGATCCAGAATACCCTCTGTAACCATTGGTGGCACTGAGGGGACCAGGGAATGTCTGCAGGTTACCATGTATTGGAGTACATTGGGCTCCAGCAGCAACCAGACCTGTTGCTTTTTTGTTTATTTCTGGGGGGGGGGGGCAGAGAATAGTGAGATCAACATGGGTTCTCTATTTGCCCCCAGTAACCTTCGCCTGGGGGTGAACTTGGCCTGCATCCTATACCCAGGGTGTGGGAGGCACCCACCCAGAAAAACACTGTATGCCTGAGGCATCTGCTAGAGCAGACAGGGCACTAGGGAAGGTAAGGGAGAGCTGAACTGTTGTTCAGGGTGTAAGACTTTCTTTTCTTTTAAAGAAAGATTTCTTTTTTTTTTTTTATTTTGAAAGGTTTTTTACTTATTTTTGAGAGAGAGAGAGACAGAGCATGAGTGGGGGAGGGGCAGAGAGAGAGAGGGAGACACAGAATCTGAAGCGGGCTCCAGGCGCTGAGCTGTCAGCACAGAGTCCTAAGTGGGGCTCAAACTCGTGAACCCCGAGATCATGACCTGAGCTGAAGTTGGACGCTTAACAGACTGAGCCACCCAGGCACCCCAGGTTGGAAGGCTTTCTATAGACCAAATAATATAGTGTTGAGATGTCAGTCTGACTTCTCAGGTGGGGTCCCAGCAGCAATGAGGTCAAACCACATTTGTTTCCAGGTGACATTTACTAGACCCTTCGTAGCCTATCGGATAGCTTTTTGGCGTCCCAACCTCCTTCTCTGTCTTGAGTCTTTCCAGCAGCTCATACCTATTCCTGGGATTTGTCACTTTCCCCCAGGTCAGCAATGGTCTGCCCCAAACCATAAATGTGTTGTCCTGTGGCTGGGCTTAGCATGGATATCAGCGTCCTATGCCAGGTGCTGGGGGCAGACTGGAGTATCTTAGCTTTCATTCCTGCAGTGAATGTGGCCTGATCAGTGCCCTCCACAAGCTGGAAATAGATAGGGTATCTCATTCCCAACTCCCTATGAGTGTGTTGCCCTTCTATCTTCCCAGGGTCTTTACACAGTCTGCCTGGTCAGAGAAAGGCCATTGCCCCTCATACCTCACGGCCGCACCAACCACACTGGGATGCTTTTCCTGGCCTTTTGTTGGAACTTGGCAGTGATATCAATAACCCCAAAGGGTGCATGTTCCCTCTTTATGAGCTGAACCGGGGGCTGCGGCACTGTCTGGGTTGTTGCTATGCTTTTTTTCCCTTTGTCTTAAGGGTCAGACCGCGTGGATACCCTGTTGCCGGGTTCACTGTCAGTCACCCCAACATCCTCCTCTTTGTTCTCCTCATTTTCCCAGGGATTCTGCCTCTTAGTCTCCCAATCAAGCTTTGTCACAAGTGCTCCAGGCTTCAATCCTCCGCAGCCTGCATCCTCCTTGTTTTTCAAAACTCGAAGCTGTGCTAAGCTCTCCAACTTACTATCCCCTTTTCTCTGAGTCGGCAGAATAGTGGACACGCACACATCCTTCTCCAACCTCAGCTCTTCTTCTGACTAGATAGGTTTTACCACACGATAGCATATAAGGGATATATCATAGTTGAGAAAAATTCTGATCAATAAAATACTTAAATTTTAAAAAATCATCTATCACAAAACTACATATTGAGGAGACTCAAATTTCCCGTTGAGTTCTCTATATAAGACTATTTGAGCACAAAAGAGCATAAAGTAAGAGAACAATAATTGAAGTGGTAGGTAAACTGAGAGGTTAGAAAGTGGTTGTGATTTAGGGGCGCCTGGGTGGCTCAGTCGGTTGAGTGTCGGACTTTGGTTCAGGTCATGATCTCACAGTCGGTGAGTCGGTGAGCCGGCAGTGGGGCTCTCCACTGTCAGCACAGAGCCTGCCCTGGATCCTTTGTCCCCCTCTCCCTCTGCCCCTTCCTTCCCCTGCTGGTGTGCTCTCTCTCCCTCTCTGTCAAACATAAAGAAAAACATTAGAAGACAAAGTTTTATATACATAAAAAAAGAAGCGGTTCTAATTTAAATGTTTTTAGGAAATGTTAACACTCCCCTGAATTGAGGCCATGGTATACAGGACTGCATACCCTGATTCTCAGTTATAGATACTTTAAATTAAAAAAAAAGTAATACCTGGTTTATAATGTGGAACAGAAATATAGGAAAGAGTTCAGTAAAGAATAACTACAAATGACCAATCAGCACAATGAAAACGTTTCATTCAAAAAGTGTGATCTGGAGAGTATTTAGTTAGTAGCTAACAGGCACTGCGTTAAGAGGTACTACTCCAAAAGAGAAAATGTGTGCAGAGTTTGAAAATAAAGAAGTGATCATGTAATCCCCAAGTATAAGCAAAATATAATGGAAACAACCGAATATCCGTAAGTAAACTGGTGAAATCAGAAAATGGGATAACAATGATGTGCTTTCTGCAAGTTTGTTGTTGACCATGACTGAGCTTCTTCTTCATTCCAGCATTAAAAAAAATCAGGAATGTAGGTTAAGTATTACCAAACACCTTTTTACATATGTTGGTATCAGTCTCATATGTATCTTCTTTATTCTCTTGTTTTGAGAAACAATACTAATACATATTCTAATGTTGGACGGACCATCTTTGCATACCTAGAATTTACCCTAATTGTCCGTAGTGTATCTCTTAGTTTCCTTTAGGATATATTTGCTAGTGTTTATTAAGACTTTTTCAGGTCTATCATGATTCGTCTTGTCAACAGTTTTATTTGTATATTTTTATAAAGTTTCCAATACACATGTTTGTTATTTATTTTTTGCCTACTTAACATGGCAATAGCTAAGGGAGGTTTATTAGGTGTCTCAATTCTAATCTTTTTCTGTCAGTTTGCTTCTTGTGTTTATAATTAAAAAAAATCTATTTTGACATAATAATATTCACAGCCTCAAGATTCATGACAGTTATGTCTTCATTGTACAGTTTCATTTCACCTAGCATCCTGCTGCTTCTTATCAAAATTAAAGTTTCCTAGAACCCTTAAGCTCTTTCTCACATGCTGTAACATAGGCACATAGTTCTTAATTTATTCCCGCACATTTTGAGGGATCAAATGTAAGATGTCACATGCTTCCCTGTTACATTCTTTTTGTACTGGAGCCTTCAGGGTGAGAACAGGCTTTTTATTCCTCTGTTTGATCATTTGTCTATATCCTCCTCCTCTGCTTAAGATGAAAAGGTAAGAACTTCATATAATGCAGTATGAAATTAAGCATACAAGTGCTTAATGTCTGCTTTTTGTTCATGATCATCAGGTGTGTAGACAAAATAATTGTGAACATTCACAAAGGAGATGACCAGTCATTTAGATCTTTTTATGAGCATTTTTAGAAACAAACATGTTAGTATAAAAACCTTCAGTTTCAATCTCAAAGTTCTTCCTTGGGAAGGCATTATTGCTGCAAGGGACATTTACGCATTTAAGGCTGAAGAAAACACTTCAGTTTACATTAAAAATACAGCTTGATTTTAAGCCATAGCATTATACTATGCATCTCTGAGCTGGGCTAGTCAAGCATACACAGTTTACCAAGCTTTTGAAAGTACTCTTTACCCAAGAATGGATAACATGTTCAGTTATTAAACAAACAAACAAACAAACGAATAAATAAAATTCTTGATTGAAACTTAGGAGTTGCAAGGTCAATTTCCTTAACAGCTAACTGAGGAACAAATCCCCATCATTTAAAACAAAATAGCACTAAGGCATCCTCAGAGAGGTACAATCTTTCATGCTTGTTGACTGTTTTTTTCAGCAAAAGATAAACAAGAGGAAATCAGCAAGATGGTGGACTAAGAACGCAGTTATCTATACAAGGAACTGTAGATACGGAAACAACCTATGTGGCTATCAGTGGATGAATGCATAAAGAAAATGTGATGTGTGTATATATCACATTCATAGATGCTCTGTTGGCTAAAAAATATAACCAATGCTTACCATATAAGACATTACAGTTTGATACAAAGCTCCTCTAGTCCAATCCCATTCCACGGGAATGGATGTATTCTAATTGTTAATCTTCTAACACTCAGGGATCCTTTAAGAGTAATGTAGTCTATGGAAACTTTCCAAGGAAAGAACACTTGGCCGTATAGGCAGTTTTGCATATGATTCTGTAGGAGGTGGTCACCTTCAAAAAGCGTATATTGAGCACGAGGGATTTGCCAAGCATCTGTGGAAACAGATGAGAGCCCCTGACTGTAACATCCTTGGTAAGTGATCATCCATGCTCAACCTAAATGCCCCTAGTAATGGGGATCTCACTCTTTGAAGTACTCTAACTGCAAACTGCCTTTCTCTTAGTCTAAAATCTGCTTCTTTCTACCTTTCCTTGACTGGCAATATTTTAGCTCTCCGCACCTATATGGGATAAGTTTAATAGTAATCCCACACAATTCTCTCCAGTTAATCAAAGACAATAATTGTGTTCTCCATAAATGACATTACCAGCCTTAGCTAAGTAATGACAGAACTTTCTCCAGAGAGACAGCTACTAAAAACTGGTTCCGAAAACTGGTTCTGTTCCCCACTGGACAACATCAACAACAATATCACAATTCACCGATAATATTCTTATAAGTTCTGCTGTTTCAATAGTTCAAAGAATAAAATAGTTCCTAATGGGAACACTTAAGATTCAAAGGGGGAAACGTCAGGAATGAACCTTCTTACAGTTGAAATGACACACAGAATGAGAGTGACTGACAGCCCAGGGAAGGTAGCCACCAGGTAACAAAGAAACATGTTCTAAATCTTGTTGGAAACAGCCAACTGAACCCCACATACATATTGACTGCTAAATCAAGTAACTATCCTTAAAGGTCTAAGTATTCATACATCATTTCTGTTGCCTTTGCTGATAACAGTCCCTATGGAATCCCATTAACTTTTCTAGGGAAACAGGGAGGGCTTTTGTCTTCATACAGTCCTAGGTTCCATTACTTACTCCGTTTTCTAGCTTGGATAACCCTGGAAAACATAATTAACTACTCAGATTATATTGACTGATGGACAAATAGGATAGTGTCTTGTACATTTCCTAGGTGCTCAGTAAATACTGGTTCCTTTTGCTTTTCTTTTTTTGTTTCAGTTAACCATTAACACAAATTTAGGGGCTTAAACAATAGTCATTTATTTATGTAGCTCATGGTTCTGTGAGCTGCCCGGGAATTCACTGGTCTAAATTGTCTTGGCAGCTGGACGAGCCCTGGCCTGTCCTTTTCATGGGGCCATCAGAGGCACAGCCTATTTCAAGCTCTTTTTATATCCTGCTGGCCAAATCAAGTCACATGGCTGAGCCCTGATTCAGAAGCCTCACCATCTTCCTTCATATGAGGGCATTGAAAGATTATATGGCAAACGACGCAGAGACAGAGAAACGTGAAGCAGTGGTGGGGGATTAATGCAATTTACCACGTCTTCCACTGGCCACAAGAACTTGAAATACATTTCTGTAATGTATTATGGGAATCTTGTATTATAAAAGCATCTCCGGGGGACGCCTGGGTGGCTCAGTCTGTTAAGCGTCCGTCCGACTTCAGCTCAGGTCATGATCTCACAGTTTGTGAGTTCCAGCCCCTTCTCTGGCTCTGTGCTGACAGCTCGGAGCCTGGAGCCTGCTTCTGATTCTGTGTCTCCCTCTCTCTGTTCCTCCCCCACTCGCACTCTGTCTGTCTGTCTCTCTCTAAAAATTCAATAAAGATTTTAAAAAATTAAAATACATACACAAATAAAAGCATCTCCTATCCAACCATGATAGAACAGTGAAGGAACTGATGTCAGGAAATGAAATGGTAAATTGCAATATGAACTCAGAAGAGCTAACTTCTGAAAAATATATATCAGAGTAGCAATTTTCAAAGTGTGGTCTAGGGACACATGCAGTCCCCAAGACCCTTTCAGAGAGCTCATTAGGTAAAAGCTATTTTCAAAATAATATTGAGATGTTGTTTACACTTTGTACTTCATTCTCTCACAAGTATCAGGTGGCACTTTCCAAGGGGCATAGTGTGTGATTTCATATCAGATGGAATATAGGAGCAATTATGAGACTATATCTCTTAGGTCAAACATTAAAGAGGTTTGCAAAAATGTAAAACAATGTCACTCTTCTCACTGTCTTGTTTTTTTTGGGGGGGGTAAGGATAGTTATTGTTTTTAGAAATGTGTTATTTATGTTAGCTTGCAATGAGTTTAGATTACTTTTTTTAAAATTTAATGTTTATTTATTTTTGAGAGAGACAGAGACAGAGTGTGAACAGGGGAGGGGCAGAGAGAGGGAGACACAGAATCTGAAACAGGCTCCAGGCTCTGACCCATCAGACCAGAGCCCGACACGGGGCTCAAACTCACAACCCATGAGATCGTGACCTGAGCCGAAGTCAGACGCTTAACCGACTGAGCCACCCAGGCACCCCAGATTACTTTTAATGAATTATTAAATGTGTTTAAAATTTTCTCAGTTTTGATTTGTAGTGCAGTAAATGTCAACAGAGATAATCTGCAAAATGATATCTATTTGGGGTCCTCCATAATTTGTAAGAGTGTAAAGGATTCCCAAGACCATGGGAACATGAAAAGACCATTTTTAGAACATGAAAAAAGTTTAAAAATAAAGTTTAAAAACTGGTATATGCAGAAAGAAATCGTTTCTATGAAACAGAACTAGAAAGCCATAGGAAAAAGCATGATGAAATTCAAAGAAGACAGTTTGCATTAAAAAAGGATGTTACATGGGATAAAGAATTATTTCAAGAAAGGTAAAACACAGTCAAAGAATTATTGAAATCCCATCAGTAGCTGCTAGGATCAGAGTCAACATTTTGAAATAATAAACTGACACTGACAGAAACACTGGGAGGTTCTCCCAGAAGGGAATGCAAAAGGAGGAAATAAGTGAAAAATATGAGAAAGAAAAGGATAGTTATGAAGACAAAATTATCTCCTTGAGGAAGAGCCAGAGGCACTGGAACAAGAGTTACTACAGCAGGCAAAACAGAATAGAACTTTCCTGAAAAGTAAATAAGTTAACGTGTTTTAAGATCTGAATATGAAGTTTGAAAAGATTTCTATAACAACGGGTAGAAATCCATGAAAAAAGTCTCGATTCTTCAGGACTCTCTGGTTCATGGTTCTCAATATACTATTTATTTCCACTTGACGAAGGAAGGCTGTTTGTTATTCCTTTTATTTCTATTTGAATCAGCTTCCAGCTCATGATGAGCAATTTGGATTGCTTGATCACTTGGTCTGTCAAGATCATGTGTTCATTCTCTACAAAGACCTGATCAAATTCTGAAAGTTATTTACGAAAAGGAGAATGAATAGTTCATTAGGATTTGTTCCAGGATCTTGGCTGATTTGGCTGAGTCCCCTATTGTTATTTTTGAGGTTTTTGCAAGTTTCTTGCAGCATCTTGATGACCCAGGTACTTTGTGTTTCATTAGGCAGATTAGGTCTTAAGGGTTAAGAGACAGAACTCCTTGCTCCATAGGCTGTTCTAACAAGAAAGCTTTCTTTTGCTCTGAGCTCAAAGTTGATAGCCTCTAAAGTGGCTTCCAATAATTCCTGACTGCTAATAGTCATTCACTCCTGTATGTAATTCTTTCCCTTTGAATGTGAGCTAGAACTGGGTACTCAGGTCTAGCCTAAATAAATAAATAAATAAATAAATAAATAAATAAATAAAACTAAAATAAATAAATAAAGTAGCAAAATTGAGGGGCTATCACTTCCAAGGTTAGGGTACAGAAAGACCATTAACTTTCCTCTCTCAGTCTATTTCTCTCTTGAAGCTCTCATCCTGGGGGAAGCAAGCTTCTGTGTTGTGAATAGCTCTACGGATAGACACATAAGGCCAGGAAAGGGTGTCTCCAGTCAAGAGCCGGTGAGCTTGGAAGCGAATCTTTGCAGGTTTGCCAACAGGCTCAGGAGTGGGCTTTTAAGCTAATCCTCCCCAGGTTGAACTTTGCAACCCTGGCAAACACCTTGATACCCCCCACCCCGTGTGACAGACCCTGAGCCAGAGGACCCAGGTAAGGTGCTCCCAGACTCCTGACCCACAGAAGCAGGAAGATAATACATTTTTATTGTTTTAAACTGATACAGTGGGAGCTAATGTGTTCTGTAGCAGTAGGTAATGAATGCACAAGATCAAAGATGGAAGTCTTTGAGGTTATTTGCCTAACTCTTCGGGGGAGGTAATGAAATTTGTTGAATGCTGCTTCTGAAATTCAAAGAAACCATGGGACACTCTTTTTCTTTCTCAGTAGAAGGTTGTGTAAGCAGGAGCAGCTTTTCCTTTCATTATGGAGGAATATCACAGCATACCCAGACCACTGGGCCTGCCGGAATTTCACTGAGGCGACAAACCCTTTTCATTCCAGAAGTCTATTTCTGATTTTCAGCAATGTGCATCTTACCAGGTCAAAAGTTGTTATATGGAAACTTGAGGTGTCATTTATGAACAGAATAGCAGTAAAATTATATTTTCAATGATATTTTATATATTTAAAAATAAATACATATAGCACCTTTGTTTGTGTTCTATAGAAATATATTATCTTTTAGGTAAAGAATAATCTTTAAAGGGCACCTGGGTGAGCATCTGACTCTTGCTCTGAGTCGGGCTCTGCACTAACAGCAAGGAACCTGTTTGGGATTCTCTCTCTCTCTCTCTGTCTCTCTGTCTCTCAGAATAAATATTTTTTTTTTAAAAAAGCATAGTATTTAATACAATTAAATAAAAAATTAATTACGTGCACAGAGGGCAGCATCTACTCTGATTTTTTGGATGGACTCTGAGTAGCCTAGTGTGGCCAGAACTCATCATTGTACTTAATATAGTAGAAGATACGCACGAGCCAGGGCTGGTGGATCCAGACACTTAATAGCAAAGCCCAGCACAATCATCATGAATTCAAGTCCGCTTTCCTTCTCTACCTTGACCTATTTCTTCTTGAATTTTAAATCCAGTTACCGAAGCTCTTTTCTTGTGTGTGTAGCTAATTTACATTATTTACATACAAAATAGGAAACATTTCTACTTGCTTGGCTTAAATAATCCAATAGCGAGACGATCTGAATTTCCCAAAAATGTTTCTCAGAAAGGCTTCTGTAAGTGAAGTCTGTTTCCTTCATTGTCAACAGGTCTCAGTGTGTGTTCCAATTCTGCTTGGGGCTAGCTGCTTAAGGTGTCAAATTGTTTCATGTCTCACAATGTCAGGGTTTTTGCTAAAGCTTATGGGCGAGTTTATGAATATCCACTAATCTTTTTTGAAGGACCAGATAGAATTACATTATGAGCAGTGTTTTGTGAGGTCGAGTGTCAAAGATAAGTTAGGTTACACATTATGCAATATAAAATACAGATGATGAAGTGTTTTTCTAGAAAAGCAGTTTATTGACCACCCTTGGGTTTCTGGCGACCAGAGACTGTCTACCTGATACTGAAACCCATTCTTAATTCTCTTTTTTCATCGATATGTTCATTCGTCATTCAGTCATTAATCAATTCACCATTCAGCGTTTTATTTATCCATTAGAATTATTTATGTGGTTCCTACAGAAGGTAATAGACAATAGTTCCATTTAAAAATGTGTTACAGTGAATTCCTGGAAGAAGACCAAGCGAGAGAGCCGAGTCCTGGATACGAGACCAGGTTGGCTGCTAAGTTGGTTTGTGATCTTAGAGTTTCTTCACCGCTTTCTAAAGCTGTTTCCTTAGCTTAAAATGAGGACCATGTTAGCATAGATGATTTAAAAATGCCTCTCATCCCTGATTTTCTCTGAGCATGCAGAGCACCTGATTTCAGAAGTGACTTCTTCCAAGAGGCTGGGTCGTGGCCGCCACTCTCTGCCCTTGTCCATAACCAGAGTCTGGATCTGCTATGGCAAGATGTCAGGAGGAGACAAGATAGGGAGGTGGGGGGAGCGCTGAGCCCTGCCAAGGTTCAGAGCATATTTCTGGTGGAAAACATGCTCATGGAAAGGTCAGAGAACAGGAGGAGAGCGAAAAGGAAGTGAGAAGTGAAAAAGCAGACAGCTGTGAGTCTTGCTTCCTTAACCTTGAAGGGGAACATAAGGTCCTCGTTAAAACAATCCTTGTTCTGTAATCACCCAGAGCCTGGTGACTCCACTACCCATGCATGCCAGCACCCACCATGCAGCCAGCCTTCTGTGCTTCACGCAGAACTTCTTACTTCCCACTCGCAGCTGCTGCCCCACCGTACTCTCATTCTTCAACGCAAGCCTGTTTGCCCAAGGCAGGGTGCCTTAGATCCCGGATTCCCAGGAGGCAGTGTGCAACAGAATCATATGTCAGGCTGTTAAACATCCTGATTCATGGGCGCAATCCCCAGATAGTCTGCCGCGGTGGGTGTGGGGTGGTGTCCTGCAAACGGAACGTTTGACACACATGGGAGGACTCTGATAGAGCTGACCTTTGGGGTATGGCTCGAGAAATGTGACTCAAATCAACTGCCGGGGAGTTCTTTGACTACGCAAGAAAAATCCTAGGTTGTCACAATGTGTGTGTGAAGTCACTGTGTGTGTGAGCCTGTTCTCTCGATGGAAGGGTGTGGTTTCTATTTTTAAAATCTTTCATTTTTTACGGTGCAACTTGTGATATCTTAAAGCTTTTACAAGTTGCTATATAAATATAGTATTATATGTCTACGTATAGTTCTCCCTATGCAGAAATGATATATACCCTCCAAGAACATCATATTTATAGGTTAAAAATATAATATGTATCCAACTATTTACATAAAAGTGTCTGCCCCTGTTCACATGTGATACACATAAGAAATTTAAACCTAATAATGTACTTTTGTTGAAAATGTATTGTATAGATACGTAGAGCCCCATATCTGTCCATAGCATGCACAGTTGTATGTTTCTATGGATTTAACGGTTATTGTTTATTTGAGGTATAGTATCCATCACTTTCTAATTGACTGATGATATTAACTGAATAATCCATTGTGCCTATTATGAGTACAGGAAGGAAAAATTATGGAAAGACAAAAGGAAATCAAATGCATGAAGGTAGTGTGCCAAGGACTTGCAAAGATTGTATCGTATTGATCAGTACTTGTCCTTACAAAGCTCCCCCTCCAACAGTAGAAAGTAAGTGTAAAAATGCAAGCAAGCAATGCTGACGTAGTAGGATGCACACAGTAATACAGGAGAACAGATGAGGTTGAAATTAGTTTTGCCTGTGAACTTAGTTTTATAGAAACAGTGCTTTCTGTCTGGGCTTTAAGGATGAATATTTTTGCACTCTAATCACCTCTAGGTGCTAGGAGTCCAAGCATGAGCAGGACACAAATCCATGTCCTTGTGGAACTTATTATTATTTTTAATGTTTATTTATCTTTGAGGGAAAGAGTGTGTGGCAGGAAGGGCAGAGAGAGAGGGAGACAGAGGATCCGAAGCGGGCACAGAGCCTGATGCAGGGCTTGAACTCACAAACCATGAGATCATGACCTGAGCTGAGGTTGGAAGCTTAACTGACGGAACCACCCAGGTGCCCCTTATATTCTTCAGGGAACTTATATTCTGCAGGGAAAAAAAGATAGGTAGAAGATAGTCCCACAAAAAATGAATGCCCCCTTTTGATCTAGGTAGAAGGGGAAGGACAGACAAGGGCGTGAGGGACAGAAGAATGATAATACTTTTGAGGGTTCAATGTGCGTGGAATATAAAGTGGAAGAGTGAGCGTGGAGAAGAACAGAGCTGGGAACAAGTCAAGGGAGAGATGATGATCTTTCAGGTCAGGATCAAGTTTAAAGAAACCTTTCCCCATAGAGTAATAGTAAGTCCCTGAAAGGGTCCCTGTAAAACAGGCACATCATCAAAGCAGTGGCACATGAACAAAGCCATGTTGGCCACAGAAGGGGACTGGATTGGAGGCTATGAAACTACAGCCAGGAAAACCAATGAGGAGACCAAGGAGAAATAGTGGGGGATGAGTGGAGCTGTCTACAAGGTTAAACAGATGTGTCTGGGTGACTGACAGATGTGTTAGAAGAAGGATAAATGAAAGACAGAAAGATGCTAAAAACAATTGCCATGATTCTGTTTGGGCCAAATAGTGGATTTGCTGAGAAAGGGAACACCAGAGAAAAAACAAGTTTTGGGATCATTTATTAAATTTCTGACTTTTATAATAAAAGTTGACAAGCTTATGAAACATCCAGATGGAATAAAATTAGTTGCAAATCTTATGTCTGATATGATAAAGAACTTGCAGCTAGAATAAAAAAGGAACTCTTCTTTTTAATTTTTAAAGTTTATTGGGGTGCCTGGGTGGCTCAGTCGGTTAAGCGTCCAACTTCGGCTCAGGTCATGATCTCGAGGTCTGTGAGTTCAAGCCCCACGTCAGGCTCTGTGTTGACAACTCAGAGCCCCTCCCCCTGCTCACACTCTGTTTCTCTATCTCAAAAAGAAAGAAAGATTAATTTTTTAAAGTGTATTTATTCGTTTTGATAGGGGGGAGAGGCAGAGAGAGGGAGAGAGAATCCCAAGCAGGCTCTGTGCTGTCAGCACAGAGCCCAACACAGGGCTCGATCCCACCAACTGAGAGATCACCCACCAACTATGAGATCATGACCTGAGCCCAGGTCAAGAGTTGGATGCTTAACTGACTGAGCCACTCAGGTGCCCTTAGGGGGTTAGAACTTTTAGTCACTCTCCTCTCACACATACCTCCAAGGAGGGGAGAGGGGCTGGAGGCTGAGTCAGCCAAGAGATGGTGACTTAATCAATCCTGACTACGCAGTGAAGCCTCCGTAAAGAGCCTAACAGACAGGGTTTGGAGAGCATCCAGGTTGGTGAACACGTAGAGATGGGAGAGAGAGGCACACCTAGAGAAGGTATGGAAGCTGTGTACCCTCTCCCTGTGCCTCACCCTGTGTATGTCTTCATCTGGCTGTTGATTTGTATCCTTTATCACATTATTTAATAAACTGGTCCTCAAAACTAAGCGTTTCCCTGAGTTCTGTGAGCCGCTCTTGCAAATTAAGAGAATCAAGGAGAAGGTCATTGAAACTTCCAGTCCATAGAAGATTGGTCAGAAGTATGCAGGTAACAGCCTGGGGCTTGCAAAACCGGCCTCTGAAGTGGGGGGAGCAGTCCTTAACCTGTACAGTCTGTTACCTCTGGGTAGGCAGTGTCAGAGGTGAGTTGAATTCTTAGACTTCCTCCTGGTGTTGTAGGGGATGTGGGGACCCCCCCCCCCAACCCAACACACACATTGGAATTGGGTCTGAAAATCTTAAAAGAGTTCCAGATTTATAAAGTTATTTTCTATGTTCTTCTAAGAAACTGGGGCATGACTGAAAGTTTTTAGAGAGTGATTAAATAACCTCAGAGTTAGCATTCTATGTGAAAATTCCAGCAATTACGAATTTGAAAGGATTTGTGCTCATTCCAACTTTATGTTCTCAGTCCACGTAGAGGTAGCATGGTAGAGCAAATAAGGCATTTTTAAAATTCATTCATTTTATCACTCACTTACACATTCGACAAACATTGGTAAACACCGACAACCTGCCCAATATTTGATTAGGCACAGCTAAGTGAGTAAATAAACAGGATCATCTAACCTGGTGAAAAGCACTATAAAGAAAAACATCAGTTTCACATGATGGAATGTGAGGTAAATTGTAATATGAGAACCAAGTGATGAAAAAAGTAAGGCAAGTAAAACTTATGGGAGGAACACTTCAGGCAAAGGAACAAGTTCCAAGGCTCCAAACCAAGAGAACCCAGAGTGATTGGAGCCTGGTAATCAAGGAGCTTGTTAGGAGATGAGGCTGGGTCAAGGCCATGCAAGGGGTTTGAGTTTTCTTTTCAAGGAAGCTAAGCTCCCTGAGGACTTCAAGTGGAAGCTGGTGACCATACGTTACATTTTAAAGGCTCCCTCTGGTTTCTTTGTAACAAATGTTTCTATATGTTGCAATCATGGGGTTCATTTACACACACACACACACACACACACACACACACACAAATCACTTCTCTCATTTTGGGAATAGGGTAGGAATGTACGTTCCTACCTTTTGTAATGTTAAGCTTGGTCATATGATTGGCTTTGGCAAACGAATCACAAGCAGAGGTGATTTGTGTAACTTCTTGGTCAAAGTTTTAAAGAGCCCTTTCACAATTTATTATGCCCTTTTTGTTCTGCTTTGGGGATCATATGTGGAGATTGGAGCCTCCATTAGCTAGATTCCAGAAGGTCTCAGATGTGCTGAGCACTTTCTGTGTACTCCCTCCTCACTTGTTTTAAGCCACTGAGATTTTTGCTTTGTTTTGTTATCACAGCATAATCTAGACTAACTGATCAACACGGCATGTTTAGGGAATTTCCATCTGAGTCCTGACTTGCCAAGCTAGAAGCCATAACCCTATTTCCCAGCTTCTTTTGTGGTAGGAGCACAAGTGTGATATAGGCATTTTCTATCTCCTACTTTTTCAGTTTTGGAAGATTGTATGTTTCTAGGAATTTATCCATTTCTTCTAGGTTGTCTTGTTGTTGGCATATAATTTTCCATAGTATTCTCTTATAATCCTGTGCATTTCTGTGGTATCAGTTGTTACTTCCCCTTTTTCTTTTCTTATTTTGTGTATGTGAGTACTTTCTCTTTTTTTCTTGACAATTCTGGCTAAGGGTTTGTCAGCTTATTTATCTTTTCAAAGATCCAGTTCTTGGTTTTATTAATTTTTTTCTTTTCTTCTTTTTTTTTCTCTTTCTATTCTTTGTCTCTTTGTGTAAGTTATTTCTGCTCTAATACTTATTATTTTCTTTTATTCACCTTGGGTTTTGTTTGCTCTTCTTTTTCTAGTTACTTTAGGCGGAAGATTAGTTGTTTGAGTTTTTTCCTGTTTCTTGAGGTAAGCCAGTATTGCTATACTTGCTTCTTAGAACTGCTCTTACTACAGAGATTTTGGACCATTGTGGTTTCATTTTCATTTGTCTTCATGTATTTTTTTAGGTACATTATTTATTTTGAGAGAGAGAGAGAGAGCAAGAGCGGAGGGGCAGAGAGAGAGAGAGGGAGAGAGAGAGAATCCCAAGAAGACTACACACCTTCAGCATAGAGCCCAATGCGGGGCTCGAACTCACAAACTGTGAGATCATGACCTGAGCTGAAGTCGGACACTTAACTGACTGAGCCACCCAGGTGTCCCCTGAAATTCCCTATTGAAGACTGTCAAAGTAAACACAACTGGAAGAACTGAGGTAAAATATCTTTATTTTACTTTTTCCCGTAATCCTCTGCCGGGGCAACATTTCCCAAAATGTGTGCTCATGAATGTCAACTCTGTAGACGCGATAAAAGATGTTAGATGGTAGAAAGTTTCAATGCACACTAAAATTTATAGACATCTGAGTTTTAAAAAATAAGCTTTTTAAAAAAAATTTTTAAATGCTTATTTATTTATTTATTTATTTGAGAGAGAGAGAGAGAGAGAGAGAGAGAGAGAGAGAGAGAGAGAGAATGACTAGGGGAGGGGCAGAGAGAGAGGGAAACACAGAGTCTGAAGCAGGCTCCAGGCTCTAAGCTGTCAGCACAGAGCCCAATGTGGGGCTCAAACTCATGGACCCTGAGATCATGACCTGAGCCAAAGTTGGACGCTTAACTGACTGAGCCACTGAGGTGCCCCTAAGCTTCTTAAAAAATGTACCATTTCCTTAATCCCTTAGTATGTAAATGTTTATTATGATTCTCTGGAACATTGAGAGCTACAGTTTTTTTGGAGCAGAGTTCAGGAAATTGAGGTATACATCACTTTCTCTTAAAGTTTTCTGCTTTAAATTTATAGATTCTGAGAAGTAAAAACATTTATTAGTAAATCATTTGCTGGTTGGTAAGTTTTACCATGAACTCCTGTTGGTGCACAGAAACATGTTAAAAAATAACCCTATTAAACTGTGTATTTTTCCTCAAAGATATATAAGCACTGTCTTTGACTAATAGTGATTAGTCACTTTGACTAATCAGTCAACACCACCAAACACAGAATTTTTATTCTCTGTACTAGACTGTGTTTCAGGAACAAGGCTGAATGAAATATAAGTTCTCTTACCAAAGAAATTTTTGGTCTCTTTAGGGAGAGTAGACAGAACTAAATATAATGTAAAAGAATGTTCATCTCTAAAGGGAGTTAAAGTTTATCGGGAGTTTTGAGTCTGGAGAGATTCCTCACACCTGGGGTCACCTTTACTTTAAGAGACAAGATTTCTGGCCATCCTCTGCTGGCTTGGCCAGTGCCATTGAGCTTGTAAAGTTCTGTGGGATCCTGCTCTGCATTGGTTTGGCTGCTTGCCCTGATGGAAATTCTCATTTCTCCATCAGCCGATACCATAAACAAATATGCTTTATGTGCTGCTTTTGTGCTTATAGGATCTGCATGAAATATGGCCTTGGGCCACTTGAAAATGTAACTATAAAATTTTATGGGGGATAATGGTTCCCAGAGTGCTGTCCCCCATCTTCTACACTCAAACAACTTTTATGCAATGCCTACTGCTTCGGCAATAATTGACGTGTCCTTGAGGAAACCAATCCAATCTCTGACTATTAATTATTTTTTAATATAAGATGGACTATTTAAACAAATATTCATGCTAGTGGAGCTTTGTGAAGAAGGGCCACGGTGAGGTTGAAGGAGAGGGGCTGCCCAGGAAAGGGTGACCGGCCATCCAACCAAGCTTCCACCGGGGGCCTTCACTTTCTTTCATCCATCAACGTTGTCTGTGGGCTCACCATCATTCTTTCTGGTAACCCATGCTTTGAATGCCCCCAGAATTTTGTGTTTTGGCTTCCCGGAGTCTGGCTTATGCTTAAAAATAGTTCACAAATATATGTTATTTTGCTGTCTTTCCACCTCTCCTCCCTACCCGCCTCCCACTTCCTTTGTTTCTTACGTTTTGAAATGGATAACTTAAGCCCGTTTCTCATGTCATGACACACTGTGATCATTGGTCTGCTCAAGACCTTTTTTGGTTTTGGTTTTGTTTTCAACAAAACTTTGACTTTGTGTCTTCATTTCACGTAGTTGTTTCTATTTATACCTTTATGGAAAATTTTTCTGATTTGACTAATGTGGGTTTTTTTCTTCTTTGGAGGAAGAAGCTGGAGATTTTCAAAGTTTGGACTGATATGTCATCTTTTGCACTCATTTATGGAAGTGGTATTTTCATAAATATCTCATTCTCTTTCTTATTTATTTTATACAGTTCCATGTTATTACTATGGAACCATGTTTGTACATATAATCTATTGCTTCCAATGATTATGGAGAAGAAGTTCAATGTATATTCAACATGCTTAACTTGTCCAAATGATAGCCACTTACACCAGGTCTAACTCTCTGCTACCAGGCACTGTAATGAACATTTTTATACATGTGCCCTTATGGATCTGTGTGAGACTCCTTTGTGGCATATGATCTAGAGAAAAAAGTTGCTGGGTTATATGTATTGCATGCATTCTCAAGAGTGATATTCTTGGAGTATGACCACAGGAAATGGCCAATAAAAATGGACACTGTCCATGGTTCTGGAGCAAGTTCCTGGGGGACCTCAGCTCTGCCAGGTATCACTATTTGAGGTAATGGACCATGAATGATCTAAAGGTTCCCTGAGAAAGATCCAGGTTATTTGTGGTGGCAGGAGGCAATTGAGAAGATTGAGAAGAAGCAGCTGTCAACCAATCAGAACAAAAACATTAACAGATACATGGTTCCTGTGCCTCCAGCTGGCACAGGAACTCATGTATTGACTCCATAGTGCCAGGCAGGGTCTCTGGAATGGAGCCCTGGTCCACACTCTCAACAGCAGTGTGGGAATATTTTGAAAAGATGGACTTCTATCACTCCATCAGTTTGTTTCAGTGGTTCTTTCAGATTTCATTTTTTTCTCGAGTCAGTTTTATCATTTTTTATGTTTCCACATTTGCAAATATTATAGAGGTTTCTTTAAAATTTCTGTGTGTCTCTTCTAAAAGCTCTGAAAGTCCTAGCAGACATTATTAATAAGAGTGGTCAAGTTATATGTTTCTCCAGAAGTATTTCTTTTCTTTCCTTCCCTCCTCCTCCTCATTATTATTCTTATTCCTCTTTTCCTCTTGTTTGGGCCCTCCTCTGACAGTCTTACATGCTGTGCACAGAAGTAAACTATGGTCACCACTGTGTCTTTTTCTACATACACCCATGTCCAATGCTGCTACTTCTTATGAGCACTGCCCTGTCCATCATGTTCTGCTTCAGCCTTCATTATATAATACCAACTCCCAATTGACTCCAACTTTATTACTGAATACAGCAGCCCAGTGGCCCCACTGCTTCTACCTGTCAATCATGTTGCAACGGTATCACCATCTTCTGTCAGATATGACGTTGCCCTCCTGCCACCTTTCTGCACACTTTTTCACTGCAGTGCCCCAAACAAAGGGCATTCTGTGTTGAATCTACTTTTTATGACTCTCTGAGAAAGATTAATAGAGCACATGTGTCCTAGTATTTCAGAGAGATTTAGGAAGCCAGATCTGGAAGCTTTTAGTTATAGCCACCAACCCTTTCTCTCCGACTCACATGCGAATATTGAAGGCCTGGATCAGGAGACAGATTTTTACGTCAGATAATAATGTTCTTCTTCTGAAACAGAGGCCAAGCTTGTTTGCTTGGTATTTCTCTCTTTGGGTGTGAAGGCTCTTCCATTCCCTAAGGAAATGGACTTTTAGTAGATTAACTTCCATCAGTTCAGCTATGTCAGTACCCCAGGGATGTACATTGCTCCTTCTCTCCATTCCATCCAAATAAGAATGCCAAGGGAGAAAATAACTAGAAGATGGATAAAATGTTGGCAAGGGCCTAGTCAGTGTACCTTTGCTCCAAATATACCAAGTTACAGAGTAAACAAAAAGAGTCAGATAAAAGTGGGCACAGATGACAGGTAATACAGCATAAGAGTAATTTACAATTACATATATGTCTGGGAAGTGCTTCCACCTCTGGATCGTATTTGGATGAGTTTTGGCAGTCAGAATTCATGAACCCACCTGCCCTGGGGATCATTTTGTCTCTTCAGTATGGCTTGTATCTCTTTACTGATTTAGTCAGTATGCATTATGTATCATAATCTCCAAGAGGCCAACATACTTTTCATTTCCAGGTTCTTATGAACCTTTCTTCCACTCCCCTACCTATGCAACAGATGTTCTAAATCTTATAACACTTTTTCTATAATTTTTAAAGTTTAACTTAACGTCTGTGCTGGCTGACATGGTATGACGTTCTTAAGCTTTTGACACCTTTTTCTTTATGAAAGAACCATTGACGAAGGCTAATGGGAGGTAAATTGTAATGTTCTTTTGTGCTTGAAGGAGTTACTTGTGGAATAAGAGAGAGAAGGCTTGAGGTTGAGTCCCAGATCACCAGCTCCTCAGACCTATGGCTGTGGCTACCTTATTCAACCTTTGTAGGTAGACTACCAGGCTTCTTTCTATGATAAAAAGTAGGATAATTACCCCTGGCTATTATGGTACCACTATTGAATAAAAATCGGTATAAGAACACTTTATCGTCTCTAAATTTTATGCATGTATAGCAAGATGGATAATATTTTATTTTCTTAACAACTGACTAGGGGCATTCTTCTTAGAATAGAACTAACTTTATTGAGTCAATTATTTGATGAGTCTGCCAGGGGTAGAAGTTAAACCTCTAGTTGGACAGAGTAGCACAAAGACTTCAAACTAAAATTTTGAACTGAGAACTTATAGAAGAAAATAGGGAATGTGTGATGAGTAGAGGGCTTTGTAAGCACCCTGAGTATCTCTTTGTGAGAAATGTAGTATCTCCACTTGAATCTCACCCATCCCCACCCTCAGTCTTTACCATGTATCCAACACATCTGAATGTGTTGTAAAATCTGGTGGAAGGGGTCGTTTTTCATTTTGAGAAAGTCACTTCTGAAAGTGGTTGGAACGCAAGGTGTATGGTTGGGGTGCTTGCTCCAGCAACATCTTTGTCTATACCAGATACATTGTTTTAGATGAACTGACCGAGAAGAAAAGAAACACAGAAGTTGAGTTAAATTCCTGTGGACGAATACTTCCCACCATTATTTCTTTGTAAAAGTTATGAGCAAATGTAACTACCAACCCCAAACCATGGCAGTGCAGGTCAGGCACTAGGAAAGAAATATGTCCCACTCGTATAGGCAGCTTGGAGATTGAAGACCAAGTATAGGGTTCCTAGAATGTGCAATGGTTCCTAGAACATGGCAGAAAGAGTAGCTGATAGCTTAATTTGGGCTATAGAACCAGGGTTTCTTCTTGGTAGAGAAGGGGAGGGTTTGAAGACATAGGCCTAGGGCAAGTTATCAGCATATGGGTGCTCTGCAATTAGCATACAGACTTGAGAGCAACCATTTATGGTCAATATCACAATTTCTTCTGGGTTACAGTTGGTGGAAAGGCTCCCTCTTCTGGGCCAACATCCTGAAGTTCTCGGAAGCCTATGAATTCTGCCGGAAGTCTGGAAAGATGGCCATGATTCCCAAACGTCTGGGAATCATAATCTAGAAGATGGTGAGGTGAGAGATGGCAACTGCTAGATATTAGTCAGTTACTGGAACTGTGTTTGGAATAAAGGCAGCAAGAGGAAGAGAGGCTTAATCCTCAGGTGTCCAGGGAGAGGCCCTGGACAGAGTGAGAAAGGCTTGTTCATTAGGAAACACTCCCCTGCCTTGACCCTCAGAGGAGCAGACCCACCCCCTACCAAGTTCCATATTCTGATCCTCTAAACCCTGCCAGGACAGAGGCAAAATCAAGGCACACCTGAAGAGGGCCAAACAGAACAGCAGGCCTCTGCATATGTGGGATATCCTTGGTTATTCTCATCTTTCCCTCATGTAACTTTGACATGAAAGTTCTTATTTTTTGTCCTTGGACCCAATTTAGCAAAATCCCCCATTTGAACCTCATGTTATCCATAGAAATGTAAGCAAGAATGCACAGAGTGAGATGGAAGAGTTTGCAAATGTTATGTCACTGAGACAGACCTTCCTCTTATCAATGGTGGAAACTTGACACTTGTTAAGAGAATTTACTCAAAACTTGAGACTACATGCATTTCGATATTGGACTTGAAAACTATCCCTTAGGGCTGCTGAGGAATTATTTAAATCTCAGGAGAAATTATCTTTCCTGGCTTTTCATTTATTATTGATTAGAGTCCAGACACTGAAATTAACACATAAACTTGTAGGGATTGAGGAGTTATAAACGATTTTTGATCACCAGAAGTGGAAATGATTTTCTTTCAGATAGCAAAATATAATCCCAAAGATCCATAGTTTTAAGGACCTGTAGAATTTTGACTAGTTGTGCATGTAATTTAGCAAAATCATTTCACTATCCCAGTTGAGCCTGACTATATAAATTTCTGTTCCTTAAATGCTCTTATAACAGCTTTACAAGCCTGTTGTTTAACTCATTAATAAGTTAAATTATCTTTGATATGTTGGTACAAGAGTCATGTTTTACTTTATTGTAGAAACATACATTGACAGACTGACAGAAAAGTCTGGACAGTGAAAGAAACTCCCATCTAGTAATTTTTACTCCTCTTCCAAATACACCAGAGTCTCAGTTGGATCTCGTGACTGATTCCTTGATTTTAACCATTCATTGTGCGTAAACTTAAATCCCAGGGCATTTATCTTGTTGTATATACCCGGATAATTTATAGAAAGAATATGAAACTCAAGTCATGCAGACTAGACACCATTATTATTTGGGCTCAACACTGTAATTTCCTACTGTTTGTCTGTCATCATTCTAAGGTTTCTTGTTTGATAAAGTCACCTCTGTTTCTTTTTAATGCTACCCACTCAACGCATATATCTGAAAACTGCTTATTTTCCCCCGTTTATGTATGATGAGAAAATGCCTACTCATATTTAAAAGTATGAATTACTCTGATTTGAATAGATGTTCTAGCTCGCTCACTTTTTCTTCCTCTTGTTCTGTGATTCTTAACTTTTTGAGGGTACACTTAGGTAATCTAATGAGACCTTTGGATCCCCTACCCTGGAAAAGATGGACATATACGTGATGTTTTGCAAATAATTACAAGATTCGAAAGATCCTATGGAGCTCACTCTGTGAATCAATCAAGAATCTGGGAGCCACAAATCAAGAGACCCTCCTCTACCATTAAGTAAAGCCTTCCTATCTTTTTTTTTTTTTTTTTTTCCTGTTTCTAAATCCACATCCCTAGCCTCCTGTTTGAATTTTAGTACCATGTCCTGGGTTCTTTTTATAACCAAACTGTTTCAGGGGCGCCTGGGTGGCGCAGTCGGTTGAGCGTCCGACTTCAGCCAGGTCACGGTCTCGCGGTCCGTGGGTTCGAGCCCCGCGTCGGGCTCTGGGCTGATGGCTCGGAGCCTGGAGCCTGTTTCCGATTCTGTGTCTCCCTCTCTCTCTCTCTGCCCCTCCCCTGTTCATGCTCTGTCTCTCTCTGTCCCAAAAATAAATAAACGTTGAAAAAAAATTTTTTTATAACCAAACTGTTTCAGCATCTTATTTCGTTCTGCTCCTGTGTCTCCCTTAGCATTGTATTTAGTTTTAGCCATAATATGATATACATTTTTGGGACATGAATTGTATCTTTCACAAGAGATATGGTCTCATCTTATTTCTCTAATATATACTTTTCTTGATGTAACTTGAACTCCTAAGCCATTTATCTTGCCTTGTGACTTTCCACATACCGCTAAAATTTAACTATGTGAGATGGAAATAGAAAAAAAGTCAAATGCCAGTTGATATTGTAAGTAATACCCACTCTTTGGGGCCAAGTGAACAACCCTTAGATAAAAGTTATCATCCTCACTGTATTGTTTTTAAAGAGGTTGTATTTTCCACTATACTATGGGTCCTTAGAAGCATACAAATATTATCATCTTTGAATTGTTCCCGTCCTGAGCGGACCATTTGGCACGGAGCAGCAGTTCATAAAACAGTTGAATGGATAATGAATGATAGAAGGTATTTGAAAGATTCTTTTCCTTCAAGCAGATATTGTGTTTTTCAGTCTCATGGTTCAATTACTGTTGGATTAGTTAGTAAACATACCCCACTTTCCTTCCAAGCGATCTATTACTATTGACATTGTGATTAATAATTCTAGTGTATAAACAGGGAAGTAAATGAAAATGGAATTTTGTGTGTAAAATATACACTAAATAGAAGAAAGGGAAGCAGTCAATATTTTGCAAATGGAAATGGTCCAGACCATTTAAGGTACATCATTTTAAGCTTACAGACTGATGTATTTCTTGAATTTCACCTTATGACTGGACTTTTGGAAGCTAAAGTCAAAACAGTTTGCCTAGAGAGGTATTTATTGGTTCTTATACTTAAAAGTGTCTTTTCTGAAACACTGCAGACTAGAAGAAAGAACATGTGCTCTGCAGGAAAAGGACTGACTTAGAATGTGGGATTCATTCCTTTTAGCTGTGGGATCAAGACCAGGCATTTAACTTTTATATTTCTCATTTTCTTCATCCATAAAATTTGAAGTTATAGAACATATAGGGTTGTTCACTCATTTCATAAGTCAAATAATAGCAATATCTCAGGATAGTGCCTGGACTACAGGATGTATTAATACATGGAATCTATTAGTATCTTATTTCTTCATGGTCAAGTTTTGCTCTGCAATTAAAATTTTAATTTACGTGGTGCCTCGTGCAGAGGATGTGAAATTTCCCACAGATATAATATATGTAGATTTGCTCATTATATAGAAACAATGAAATAGCAACAGTAAGGAGAAAGGGAGAAAACACAGTTGAAGTAAGAAAAGAAAATATGCAAAACCCACCTTTGAGCTTCCTGACAATGGGGATGGCTATGTAAACGAAATGGTAGAATTCAGAAACAGTTTGGATGTGTTCCCTGTTAACATGCATTCTTGCAAAGATCCACACATGACCAATTTCCTTCTTTTTAGGGTATCCTTCTTTAGATACCAACAACCAGATTATTGTAACGTATGGATGATTGGGGCCTGATCCATTTCCCCTAGTTGAATGGCCCACTCCTGTCTGTTATGAGATTATTTTACAGTCCTCTTCTTCAGATTATAAACTTCATTCCTCACCTTTTCCAATTTGCTGCCGTGAGGTTTGGGGAGAGAGGTAACTCACTGTTGTCGTCATACATTGATGAGGCTAAATTTGGAGAGAAAATTCTTACCCAAGTCTTTTATAGAGTGTAGAGCGCTCACCTTTTCAGAAGTCTTGGTGCCTGTTCTCTTTTTGTTAAGTCTGATCCTCTCTTTCTCATTCTCAATCAGGAAAATTGATAAGAAATTTCCCCCAGTAATCAATTTGCTAGTTCCTTACTCCAAGAGCCCAGCAGTCTGTTCTCCATCCCAGCTTTGACTTTTATCCCCAATTTATTTAAAGATTTTTCGTAAGTTATCCTTCTGTTTCCTTCTAAGGTTTTTTTTCTTCATATTTCTGAAATCTCTTCGCTGCATTTTCCTTGATATGGTCCCATGTTCAGTACATTCTGTAGAATTTTGAAAAATAATTTCATGTGTTTCCTATTTATTTTCGTATTTTGGGTAGATATTTTGGAAAAAGTTCTTTATAATTTAGATGCTTCCTGTTTGTTTAGCACTTTGGTCTTTCACGTGGACATCTGGAAGGAATAGCATCAAATAAATGGGCAAATTTTATCATCTTGGAGAAGCAGTCTCTTCCTTCTCTTGACTGAGAGGCATTTTTAGAAGATATTGTGTAAGAAAGAGGTAAAAGGTAATTATGTAAAGAGACTGCAAAGAGGGTCCAAACTCTGTAGCATGCTTCTTGAGAGAAGTATGCTTCTGAGGTACATAATCAAAACTCCCACCTCTCCACTTCTAAAGACAGTTAAGAGAGTTCACTCTGGCCTCCACAGTCTCCTTACCAACCTCAGTTAGAGTGCTAATTCACAGACAGCAATGTTCTGGGTATGTGGCCATCTTGCCTATAGTCTGTGAGATCCTCAAGGGTGGGGTGAAAACCTCACTTATCATTTTTGTCTGGTTTCTTGCCCCATGTCTAGCAACCTGTATTGGTCAATACATTTTTGCCAAAAGAATTAGCAGGAATTAATTGAGTGTCTCCAATTTCAGTCTTTCTCTAGAACTAGAAAGGATTCTGTTTATGAACTTTGAAATTATTCCAATTATAGAACTATAATATGATCAGGGTGTTTTGTTTTGTTTTTTCCAGCCCCTATACTTCTACCTGACAAGAACTCAGGAGCAAATTTTTAGAGATGACCCTTATAATTTCCCCCATGTCAGTATTAAGAAACATAGCAAACTGTCCTGAAATGGTTACTGTAGGGACATTATGCTAGGCAGCCTTTACTCCAGAAGCATATTCTTGAAACTTCCTTTGATGCATATAAACCACATTTCATCTTTGGCCCTGTGTTCCTAATCTCACTTTCTGATTTTCTCTTGCTTTGTCTTTCTCCGGTTGAAATAATTTTCCAAACTAGTTCTTTAATTCTCATTTTCCTTTTTCTCACCTTCAGTAAGTTTTGTGCCTTCAGGCATGGCATTCAGACAGACTGATGGACTCAATAGCACAAAGCTCACCTCTGGTAACTGCCCCACTCCCCATCCACAGCAGTAAGAGACAGACAGACACCCCCCCCCACCCCCCCCACACCCACACACCCACAGCAGTAACTGCCTTTATGGGAAGTCATAACAGCAGCTATCCTAAATTCACTGAGTAGTACTAAGAAAGGTCTGGGTTAATCAAAGGAAAGTATCATAAAGTTGGAAGCTACATACAGTCTATAATCAAAAGGAGCAAAGCTTCACCTTATGCATGATGGTTGGTGGGGGGGGGGACTTTATTACTGCATGCATACAGCCTCAGATCTCACAAAAGGAACAATTTTTGTTGTGCAAGAATTACATTTGCTTAATGTTACAATTGCCAATATCTTACTTTATCCTTTTTGGAGACATATGTCTAAAAGATTATAGACATCATCAATCCTCCTTTTAAAAGAGATGGAGAACAGAGGCTCAGAGAAGCTAAGCGAATTGCCCAAAGAATAAACAAATAAGTAGCCATAGGACTTGGAATCAGAACTTCTAACTCCAAAAGGCATATTATCACAAGCACTTTCTATTGAACCCTAGGGTTTGTAAAACACTCTCACATAATCAACACATTCAATTCTTATAATTTTCTATTAAATTGATATTTTCTATATTTTACTAATAAGAGTTTCTACCAAAAGCTGCCCCAGAGTTGGAACCAGAACATACCCCAGGTTACTTGTCTCTAAATCTATGAATTTTTGACTGTCATTACTGAACATTCTGTCCATCATATTTGCTCTAAGAACAGTGATGAAGAGAATTAAAAGTAATGTTGAAATTATGTTTTGTTAAAGTCAAAATTATCAGTGACATAAAGATTCTTACTTTAAGCTCATTGCAACTCTTACTTTAACTCATTGCAACAAATGCTTTATCTGCACAAGATGACAAGGATCATCAGACAATCTGATCACTAGCCGAAGTGATCAGGGTAAGATGTTCTTGAAAAAAGAGTTTGTTGTGGGTTGGAGGGACACAATTCAATCACCCGCCTCCACCCTCATATGTTGAAGTCCTAACTCTCAGTGCTAATCCTCAGAATGTGACTATATTTGGAGATAGGATCTTTAAAGAGATAATTATGTTAAAATGAGGTCATTAGGGTGGATCCTAATCGATTATGACTGGTATCTTTAGAAGAAGAGGAAGTATGGATACAGCCACAGACAGAGGGAAGATGATATGAGGACCCAGGGAGAAGGTGGTCATCTACATGCCAGAGAGAGAGGCCTAGAACATGTCCTTTCTTCAATGGCCTTAGAAAAAACCAATCCTGATGATACCTTGTTCTTGAACTTGTAGGCTCCATAACTATGAGAAAATAAATTTCTATTGTTTAAGCCATGCAGTCTGTGGTACTTTATTAGGGCAGCCCTAGAAAACTCACAGTGTTCATAAATAATTAATTAAGCTAAATCAAAGATGACTTTGCCAATCTTGAGAAAATAGCAAACTATCTTTGATGTGACAATAAGAATTTCAGGGTGTATACACATGCAAATTTCATAACTAAAGAATATTAATCTAGCCTCTCACTCTCCAGGATCCTGGTAGTGCAGTCAGAATTAGGGAGCTACCAAGCATTAAAATCTTGAAATTTTATAGGACTGATTAGATTATAGGGGTTACCTCTCTTCTAGGCATAAGGAAAGTAACAATTAGAGCTTGCTTACAAAGATTGTATGGTAAGCAAGGATAGTTTGAGGTAATAGCAGAAAGCCAATATCCTAAATTATCCTCCAATTTTTGTAGTTCCATTTTCAAAATCATTTTAGCGTCAAGGATTTTCATTTGTTAATTTATTATCAGGACACCAGTAGCTTCCCTTTACTTTTGCCACCAAGTGAATTGGTATCAGCAGTAATCTATTTGGACAGTTGAGTATCAACAGTCTATTTGAAGATAATGACTATAAACTGGCATATGCTACGCTAAAGAATTTCCTATAATTTTCCTTTTACAGGGAAGTGTAGAAAAAGAAAAAAGGAAGTTTTTTCCTTTTCTACCCTTGTAGGTTCTTGGCTAGGGCTCTGTAACAAAAGACAGATTAACAAGAGAAAAACAAATAGAGGTTTATTAAGGTGTGCATCTCATATGCACATGAGAGAAACTCAGGGATGAGTAACTCAAAGGGGTGGCTAGCGCTTAGGCTTTGTAGCATCTTAACAACAACAACAACAACAACAGCAACAAAAACCCAGTAAACTTTTAGATAAATGACAAGACACAGGAAAAGGACCTTGAATGTCTATGGGGTGGCAAATTGTGGAAAGGCAAATATTTAGGAACCTACTGGTAGAGAAAGTCTCCTTAGTAAAGTTTGTTACCCAGATTCCTCTGGTGCCATCTCCAGGCTTGTAAGAGTCTAAAGTTGTCTCTGCTGATTAGCTTTTGTTCTTTCCGGTAGAGATTTATAAATTTAAATCCTCCTTTTAGGCAAATAGGGGGAGGACAGAGAGTTTTACTTCTTTCTCAGCTGACCTCAGCTCAAAATAATCATTATGTCAAAGTGACATACTAGTGGCAAATTCTGCTATCCTTCAGAAGCTCCTCTGTAAAATGAAGTGGTAAGAAAGTCCATATGAAAGTCATAGGTTTTGAGAGCTGCAAGGAGTGTTAATTCATCCAGCCCAGAACTTAATACCAGAGATGTACATCATACTCCTCTATGAATTGTTTGACGTAAAATATAGCTGAAAACTCCATGTTCCATAAGCCTGGGATGAGCCCTGAGCATCCAGAGCTACAAAAATTATCAGAGATGATTCTGAGTCTCACTGGTGATGAAGATCCAGGGCTTCCTTACTCATCGGCATCTGCAATGACCCAGGGCTCTGGGGCTGGAACAGGCCAAACTCTCTTCTGCTGCATCGTAATTTCCTCCAACATTCATCCTATGTGTTTTCTTGTCCCCTCGCCCCATCGCCGTAACTTTCCCCTAGATTTAAAGTGACTTTGGCAAAAAAGAAGACGAGGAAATCACAAAAGCCTTATCAGATAAATGCTCAAGCAATCAGAAAAAAGAAAAAAAGACACTCACCTCATCATCATCTTTTTTACTCCCTGGTGGGTGTGATTTCTATTTCAACATCAGCCTGGCTGGGCAGCCCCCTAATTAAATAGCTTCATCAGCTACAGGCTTTGAGATAACAGTGAGAACAATAAATGATAGGATATGACTTCAGAAAAATACTTGTAGCTAATGAATCACAATCATACACAGAATTTCAAGTGTACATCACAGGAAATATACCGAGTTAGAATATTGTGACTGGAATTGCTAACAGCACTAACAAGAACACTGGACCTTATGTTTTCTATACTATAGGCCTTCTCTTCTTTGGAAACTTGGCTAACTCAAATTTGCCTACTCTTCTGCTTCCTTTATGTTAAATATTAGTCATAACAAACATATACATGGCACCATGTACCTATTTGCCAGTTGCTTCGAAACCTGTATCTTAGGTCTTATGTATGTAAATGGCAATGCTTTTTATCTAGATTTCCTGAAGAAGGACTATGTTTATGTCTTCAATTTATTTTAATTGCTTAGCAGCACTTAGCAAGACTTTCCAATTACTTCAGAGATTGGATGGTCCAGTCTAGTGGAAAGAACATTTCCATAGGAATCTGACATCTTGAATTTGAATTTCAGCCTACATGCAAGGTAAGCCATGGTTACTTAAACCTGTTTCCCAAATTCAATGAAGTATTTATAAGCTTTGATTTATGAGTTGTTGGGAGCATTAAATAAAACATGCCAAAGTGCTTTGAGGATTACAGAGTGTTGTGAATATATAACGACTTTCTGGTTCAGTTCCATGGACACATTGACACATTCATTAAAAATGACACAATTAATTTCCAAAGGCAATTAGTCTTTTAAAAATACATATTATTTAAGTGTGAAATGCAATAAAGGAAACATTTAAAATGGAGTTTGGAGGTCAGCACGGGGGCCTCTCACGTTTATTTCACTCTGACCACTTGCCCTTAGTTGCAGACCCCAACAGGAAGAGAGGTACATTGCATTCCTAACAGGAAAAAGCCAACTCTACTACTTCAGTAGGAGATAGGATCTTCCTTGCCCACCAACAGGCTCAGCCAATAAAAAAATACCTCAGCTCAGTGGATGAGAAACCATCACCACCCTGAACACTTGCTTTCTTCCAGTGGATTTCATCCAAAGCAACCCTGCCTAGCTTCCTTCTTTTCTTTGTAAAGTTTCTTTCCTTCCATCTCTGGGACTTGCCTCTGGTCTGCTGTAGCTTTAGTGTCCCAAATTACCATTCCCCTGCTATTCCCAAATAAATCCATTTTGTTGGTAAAATAACTAGCTGTTTTACCTTTAAAGTCAATAAATTGTAATTTTTTAGGTTTGGTATTACTGCCCCTTATATGGGAAATAATGGAAACTGAAAGACTAAAAATGTAGTATAAATGTAATTAGATTTTATTTTTTGCTAATATCTTTGGTTCTATTCTTTTGTCCTATTGGGGCGATCGCCTATCTATTTATTATACAATCTTTCACATTTATGACACAAGTAACACTTCCCTAAAACCATTCAGTAAATGTAATGGTATCTTTACTTGGTGCATGTTATGTTGGTCCCAACCTATTGATGGTAATGCTCTTGCTAGAAATGCCTGTGGCACTTGTTCTTGCATATTACTTGTAGAAGCTCCACCCACATTTCCCCAGCTGGGCCACTGTCGTGGGTGGGCTGGCCCTTGTGGTTCGTATGATTGCAGGATGCACTTCAGCAAAAAACCATCAGGGAACATTGAGGAACAAGATTTATCACTAAAAAGCCCTGGAGGATATACAATGTGCCCCAGGACTACACAGCAATGTCACAGGGAGGTGGGGAGGGGGAGTTGTGGGGGGAGAACCTGTGGCTTTGCCTTTGCAAGAGACTGATGGCTGGGTGTCTTGGGGTTTCACAGCACCACACATTATTGGCTAATTTGAAGCATAAAAATGGAAACCAGGGCACTGGAGGCAGGGTCGCTCAAGTGGTCAGTTATCTAGGTCACCCGGTTTTCTGAAGGAGAATTTCAGGACAGTGCATGACCTAGTTCTTTATCTGGTTGTTTTGCAAGTAGCTGTGTCATACAGCTGGCAATATGTTTACTCAGGATGGATGTCTTTTAAAACAAATGCCTGGCACAAATGTCAGGCACTTACACTACATTTCATATAAACAAGGAGGCAGAAAGGAAATCAGAGGTGCGGAATCTTAAGGAGGGGCGGCTTACCCACCATCAGTGGAACCATATTTATCTGTGCTCTCCCCAATTTTCTAATTTATCTGATCCAAAACAGTAGAAGGGATCATTCCTTCAAAACGGACTGAAACATTATTTGTTTCTAGAGAGGTGCTTGGGATTGGTTACAAAAGGAAGAGTGATGAAATACATATTCCCTTTTTATGTTATCTTATTTGACTCGAATATGATTGTAGGCTCTTAGAGACATGGAACAAATATATTATTCATTTTTGTATATTGATTTTTAAAAAAGAAATTTTATGCCGATTATGAGTGATACAAACAGTATAAAAATACTAGACAATACATAAATTTATAAGGATGCCAGCGAAAGTCATCCATAATACTGCTCTCAAGAGCTAAAAGCATTTGGTGTGTTCTTTCAGACTTTTTTTTTCCTTCTAATATGTTTCCTCACAAAAATATGTGTTTATGTATGATTATAGAGAATGGGACGATATTTTACATGCTGTTTTGCAAGTTATTATTCTCATTTGATACTATACATTAGTCATGTTTCAAAGTAAGTGTGGCTGTACATCATCATTTGTCATGATTTTAGCTTATTTCCTTTAATGGAATGGTCATGATTTAATCTTCCCAACATTTATATTGGGCACTTCCAATGCCAGAGGCATTTCCAATTTTTTATTGTCATAAACAATGCTTAGCTTTGAGGACTGTTATCTAATCTACAAAACAAGAGTAAGAAAGCCTACTGCCCAGATTTTACATGGGGAGTACATAATGTTTGAGTAAGCCGACACAGCATATATTCATACACAGTTTTTCATGTTATCTAGATTTTGAAGTGTGTTATCATATGAATGGGGACTGTATAGATTCGTAACTTAAAATTATCTCTGCATCTGTATACATATCATTTCTCTTTCCTAATACTTGTGGTGTCGCTTGGCTATATTTGTCTGAAAGTGTGAGGTCTTTCATTCAACAAACATCACGGATGATCTTTCCTGTGTTGGGCACAGTGCTAACTGTTAAGGATACAATGGCTGATAAGGCAGTCGTAGTTTGTTCTCTAATGGGGTGGACAATCTCATGGTAGACACAGATTTTAAAAAGAGGAGACAATGAGCAAAGAACGTTGAATTTTGGTAAGTGTTATGAAGGAAATGAGCAAGGCTTGGAAAATGAAAATAATGGGGAGGGGTTGCATCAGATGAAGTGTTCAAGGAAGTTCCTTTCTGAAGAGGTGACATTCAAACTCTGAGATATAAGATGTCAGAAGATGAAAAAAGAAACTGTAGTAAATGGAAACATCTGGGAAGGATGGGAGACTGGCAGAGACAAAGTTGGAGACTTAGGATGGGTTAATATAATGCAGACTCCATAGAGTACAAGAAGGAGATTTGGTTTTAACAAAGTGCAGGTGGGAAGCACAGATGTATGGACATCTTTCATTGTTTTTCTTTAATTTTTTTTTAATGTTTGCTTATTTTTTAGAGAGAGTGAGCGAGCGAGCATGAGTGGAGGAGGGGCAGAGAGACAGGGGAACAAAGGATCCAAAGTAGGCTCTGCACTGACAGCTGAGAGCCCAATCCGGAGCTCCAACTCAGGAACCCTGAGATCATGACCTGAGCAGCAGTCAGATGCTTAACGAAGGGAGCCACCCAGGTGCCCTGCTCTTCCTTAAGTTGTAAGTTTCATTTACATTATTTTTCCCTTTATAATGGGACCAAATAGTTCTAAAACATTGTCTTTCTAGATATGCCTCACCCAACACTGCATTTGTTCCATGTGACACCTACTGTTTAATGTTGGTGAAATATTAGGAAGATTGTGTAACATTTTGTGAATTTAAAAAATTAGCCCTTTGACTCTTTTTAAGTTACCGGGAGGGATGGGTTCAAATCTTCAATTACGATTGTGGATTCTTCTATTTCTTTGGGATCTGTCAATCTTTGCTCAATATATTTTGATACTCTGTTTTAAGTTGCATGTGAATTTAAAATTGCCTATCTTCCTAATGAATGGAGTCTTGTAGTGACATGTCCCTTTTTACTCGAGTAATACTGTTGCCTTAAAATCTCCTTAAAAATTTTTTTTAACGTTTTTGTTTATTTTTGAGAGAGAGAGAGAAAGAGCAGGGGAGGCACAGAGAGAGAGAGGGAGACACAGAATCTGAAGCAGGCTCCAGGCTCTCAGCTGTCAGTGCGGAGTTGGACACGGGGCTCAAACTCATCAACCATGAGATCACGACCTGACCAAAGTCGGCACTTAACCGACTGAGCCACCCACGTGCCCCAGAATCGTCTTTGCTTACTGTTTATGTAGTTAGAACAGCGTTCTTGTGGTTAATGTTTCCATGATATCTTTTTCTTATTTGCCTGTTTTAGGTTTTAAAAGTATTATCTCTCTCACAAACACAGACACAGAGCTTTCCATTTGCTTTTCTCAGTTATATATCTTAATTTACTGCACTTAACTTTCATCAGTAATTTTCTTTATGATCTGTGGGTTTTGTGTCCTGCTTAGAAAGACTTTACTTGCAGTTTGCAAATTTAGTCACTCATTTTGTTCAAAGATTTGTATGGTTATGTACTTTGTGCTTAAGTTTTTGTCCCACTTGAAATATTCTTCTCTGTAAGGACTGAGGTAGTAATGTAAAGTTTTGTAGGGTGGGGAGGCTATTGACCAGTGGATTCTGATGTATAGTAAGTGTTTAGAATAATGTTAGCTGAATCTAACATAACTTATGCATTAATTTCTTGTAGTTAGCACACAACAACCCTATAAAGCTATTCTTTTCTCCATTTCTTTGAGGAGAGAGTTGAATGTTAGGGAGGTGAAACAAATTTTCCAGAGTCATACACCTAAACATTGTCTATTTATTGTAAAATTTCTTTAAAACATCTTATATCCATTTTTATTTCTGATTTCTATTTCTTATGTTATATATATATATATATATTTACTGTATTTTTCCGTATGGAAAACATTTTCTTTTGTTTTGTCTATCCTTAATTTTAGAAGACATGTATATTCCTTTATGTTGGTCAAAAACCTATACCACCCTTTCAACTATTTTTTAACGTTTATTTATTTTTGAGAGAGAGAGAGAGCTTAGGAGTTCACACGAACTGGGGAGGGGCAAAGAGAGGGGAGGGGGGCAGAGGATCTGAAGTAGGCTCTGTGCTGATAGTAGTGAGTCCATTGCGGGGCTGGAACCCACCAACCATGAGATCATGAGCTGAGCCAAAGTCAGATGCTTAACTGACTGAGCTACCTGGGTGACCCCCAATTCAACCATTTAAAAAAATTTTTTTAAATATTTATTTAATTTTGAGAGACAGAGGGAGACAGAACGTGAGTCAGGGAGAGACAGAGAGAAAGGGAGACACAGAATCCAAATCAGGCTCCAGGCTCTGAGCTGTCAGAACAGAGCCTGATGCGGGGCCCGAACCCACGAACGGTGAGATCATGACCTGAGCCGAAGTCGGACTCTCAACCAACTAAGCCACCCAGGTGCCCCCCAATTCAACCATTTCTGAGTGTGCAGTACAATAGTGTTAACCATAGGCACATTGTTGTATAACAGATCTCAAGAACCTTTTCATTTTGCAAAACCCAAACTCTATATCCATTGAACAACTTCCTTTTCCCCCCTAGTCCTCAGAAGACATATACTCTTAAAAGTTTCCAAAGTATATTGTACTTATATTTTTAATTATTTACATCAAGAGTACTTTAAAGTTACCCAGTTGAAGTTTGAAACCTAGGACACATTTTCTCCCTTTTCCTAACTTCAAGTGTTTCTTAAGAGAATCTGAAGTTTATTTCTGTACAATTATACATAATTGCTTTTGACCTATGTATTTTTAAAGAAGAATGTTTAGACCAATTTTTCAGCTTTCTAACCACATTTGTAAGACTTAGAATTACCTCTACTTTTAAGTGGCTTGAGCTCACTTCAAAATCATTTCTGTGACTTTCCTGTGACTTATCTCATTATTTCAATCTTTCTTTGATGATTAGAATATGTATTCAAGAATTTCTTTCTTTTAGGCTGTGGGAATACCTGCTATGCTTTTTGAGTCCTTGAATATGTAAGACTATTTCTTATTGTTCTAATAATTCCCAATGACACATTAAGAGTTGCTTTTTATAGCAAATTAAGAGTTTGAAGGAGTTTTCAACTATGATTTCAGGTATAATATTACTTATTTTTATAGTTAAAAAATTTTTTTTAGTGTTTATTTTTGAGGGAGAGAGACAGATCATAGGCAGGGAGGGGCAGAGAGAGACACACACACAGAATCCAAAGCAGGCTCCAGGCTCTGAGCTGTCAGCACAGAGCCTGATGTGGGGCTTGAACTCATGAGCCATGAGATCACCACCTGAGCCGAAGTCGGACGCTTAACTGACTGAGCCACCCAGGCGTCCCTAGTTTTTATTTCTTTTTTAATTTTCCTTCTTTATCACATTAATCATTAACGTTTAGGTCTGCTGGACTCAGTCATCATGTACAGATATAAAACCATATATATTTATAAATAAAGATGTAGTTATAACCGTAGGTATAGCTGTTGGTTACTTTGTTGCTGGTTGCCATTTTATCTGGCTATGTATTTGCATAAAGACATGCGTGGCTTGAATATGGTTGACCCGTGGACTTCAAACAGTTTTGATTGCTCATATTTATCAGTAAAAGTCTAAGCAGGTACCTCAAAAAATCATGTATTTGTTTAACAGTTGTATATATACAGTACTATTAATCCACATATTAAATGACAAAGTTCAAATTATTTCCAAACATTTTAGAAATAATTATAAAAAAATTTAAAAAAAGAAGCAGTTATAAGCACATGAGATTTTCTTTCTGGCACCACAGTTGATGTCTGTGTCTTTTTTTTTTGGTTGTCCGTTAGGCTGTAAGCAAGGATCACGTCTTATCACCACTGCATCACCACTGCCTCCCCCCTGCCTTCCACAGTGCCTGGAACCTTTTGATGCTCAGGAAATGTTATAGAATAATCTAATCTTTTGGACTAATAATGGCTCATACATATGTTAAGTTTACAGATGTTGAGGCAGTTACCTGGAGAGAGAAATTCTTTTGCTAAAGTCACACTACCTTCATTCTAGACCTGTAAATCTATCTTGCACTCCAAAGCTGTTCCAGATGGTGGTGCAAAGGCCAAATTCCACGGCTTCCTTGTGGGCCTGTCATAGGAATTGAACGGTGAAGGGGAAAAAGGAGGATACATTTCATTTTGATATCCCCAAACAAATTTAATCAGCTTAAATTTATGTTTTTTTGTTCACACAAATGCAATGATAAACACAAAAAAACCAAACCAAGATGCGGTTTAAAAGTCATATCCTTGCACAATGCTGTCTTATTTATAAGGTACCTATTATCTCTAAGTAGATTTATATATGTGCATGACACTCATATTTCCTTTTGTCTTCTGGCAGTAAATAGACCTCTAAATGTGAGCATAATTAGTATACACCCACACAGTATAGAAGGACACGTGTACATTTTTTATTAAAATAATGAATAAATTATATAAAATACTTTCATAGGCATTAAATACATATGATTAGTTTTAATATGATTAATAATTGATATTTTTAGCTTTTATCCTAGAAATATCATGGGGATTGTAAAGCCCCACTGCCTGGGATAAAGAGTTGAGACAGGACAATCTATTTCCAGAGAAAATATTAGGTGCCTTATCTATCTTGCAGCAAAGCATGGCTATGATAAATGCAATCAATTTTGATACTGAAAAGTTATTGAAGTATCCACAAGATGGCAGACCCAGAGTCTAGGATGATTTATTCACTGGCACATGGCCAACGTGGCCACTAAGTCTTACTTTACAACACTAATTGGCTAAGTTGATTGCAACAATTAAAATTAGCATGCTTTTTGAAAAACCAACTTTCTACTTTCTGTCTCTATTAGAATACAAGTCACAGAGAGCCTTTTAAGACAACAGTCAGCCTGATGCCATACTGTATGGGTTATCAAAAGAAGAATCCAAACATAGCTAATACTGTTCAACTTTTCCTAATTACTTCAGAATGAATCACCTTGCTTTTATATGCATAACTCATAAATGCAGTTATGGGGTAACAAGATTGCTTCTCACAAAATACATATGAAAGCCACTCTGCTTAACGTTGTCTTGCCTATAGTTTCGGGAGATAAATATCTTCGGATAGCTGCATAGCTCAACAATTAATAGGTGACTAAGTCCTATAGAAAACCTGAAAGATAGTTTGATGACTCCCCACCTAGATCTCTCAGTCGTCAACATTATGCCACATTCTCTCTCTTTCTCATATATACATACATATATGATTTATATTTATATGCACACTATAATTAATATAATGTATAACATAATACTTTATATATAATAGAAATATATATGCATTCATATACTTTATATATATGCCTACATCATGCTGAAATTGTTCAGCAAAAAGCAACTGTTGCGTGCCTTATATTATTACATATAATATGTATAATCCCATTTACTTTATATAATATATAATGTATATATTAATAAATATTACTATTTTTCCATGATATTTAATTTTTGGAAGTTTCTAGAATGTTGTAGCATACCGCACACTTTGCATTTGTATGTTTATTTGTGATTCGATATGAGTAAAACATGTTTTGCAAATGTTATATATTTCTTCTTGCCACATGTAAGGAGATGATATTGGATTGTTCTACAATCAGTCGAATCACTTTGCTGACTTGGTGACCTGTAGAACTCTCTGTTATAAGAGTGCATTTTCCATTTTATAACTAATAAATATTCTATGCCTTTGAGACTTTATGACTATCTGGCTTATAAAATTGCTTATCCACTGGTTTTGGTATCAACTGGTCCTTTTTTTGAAAGCATTTTTGCAAAGTAAAAAATTAAAATATTTATCCATGCATTCATTCCAAGATTCTCACTGAATGTCTTCCAACTGTGAGACTTTGTGTTGACTGATGATATCTTGAACAAGAGTGACATACCCCTCACTCAAGAAACATAAAGTCCAGTGGATAAACAACTATAAACAATTAGACGCAGAATTTGGTAATTTTTAGTAGATTTTAGTAAGAGCCAGAAAACAAATAAACATAATACTGTGAAAATAATAATGTGTGTGTATAATTTAGACAGAGTGGCTAGAGAAATTTTCTTATAGAAGTGACATTTAAAATTTTTAAAGTTTATTTATTTATTTTGAGAGAGAGAGAGAGCACCAGAAGGGGAAGGGCAGAGAAAGAGAGAGAAAGACAGAGAGAGAGAGAGAGAGAATCCCAAGCAGGCTCTGCACAATCAGCTCAGAGCCCAATGCGGGGCTTGAACTCATGAACTGTGAGATCATGACCTGAGCCGAATAGTGACACTTAAACAGACCCTAAACATATATGGAACAAGCTGTGTGGGGCATGGAAATTTAAGTGCTTGGGAAGAATATTAAGATAAAAATTAGAACAACTGAAATAATTTTTAAGGTCATTCTGCCTGTAATATTGAGAATCAATTTTGAGAGTGCAATATTAAATGCAAAAAGACTTGTTAGAAAGTTACTAAATTAATCCAGATGGGGAATAAGGTGAGGGCTAGTGAAGGTGACGAAAGATTAAAAGAGATATAACTGACACAACAGTATTAGCTAAATGTAATATTACATCCTTGTTCTATGAAGATGTTTATATAAATGGCATGGCTTAAAGTGATAAATATTGTAAGCATTTGTTTCTAAAAAATAAGGCAGCTTTTATTTAGTTTCAATAAATTTGGTAGCAACATGCCTTTTATTTTGGTTTGACGGAAGCAAGGCAGCCTGTGCAAGTCTGTGTGTGTGTGTGTGTGTGTGTGTGTGTGAGTGTTGCATGCACACACGTTATATGTTTGTGTTTGTGTGTTTGTGGGGTAGAGGAAAATATTGGGTAAATGGCTGTGGGTCCACGTATATGAGATTATTGATAGATAACATATGCAAGTTTAAGGTATACATTGTGAAAATTAGATACAGGTATATATTGCAAAAAGATTACCACAATACGGTTTTTTAACACTTCCATCCCCTCGCATAATAATTTTTTTGAGTGTGTATAATACATCGTATATAATATATTTAGTATATATCACTATGTGTAAAGAACATGTGAGATAGATTGATAGATGGATCTATTTATAGCACATCCTCTTTATTCATCACTCCGTTGAGGGACATTTAGGTTGTTTCCATGTCTTGGCTGTTGTAAATAATGCTGCAATGAACATGAAGGTCCAGATCTCCTTCGGATGTATACCCAGAACTGGAATTGCTGGATCATATGGTTGTCCTATTTTTAACTTTTTGAGGAACTTCCATACTGTTTTCCATAGGCTGCACCAATTTACATCCTCACCAACAGTGCACAAGGGTTCCCTTTTCTCCGGGTCCTCGTCCACACTCATCGTTTCTTGTCTTTGTGATAATAGCTATTTTAACAGGTATGAGGTGATATCTCATTGTGGTATGGATTTGCATTTGATTGATTATTAGTGATGTTGAGCGTCTTTCATGTACCTGCTGGTTATTGGTATGTCTTCCTTGGCGAAATGTCTATTTCAAGCCCTTTGCCCTTTTTTGAATCAGATTGTTCATTTTTCTTTTCTTTTTTTTTTTCTATTAGTTGTATGAGTTCCTTATACACTTTGGAGGCTAAACCCTTATCAAATCTATGATGCGGAAATATTTTCTCCCATTCTCTGGGTTGCCCTTTTATTTTGCTGATTGTTTATTCTGCAGTGCAAACGCTTTTTAGTTGGATGCAGTCCCACTTGTTTATTTTTGCTTTTGATGCTTGTGCATACGGTGTCAAGGAGGGCTTGAGAAATTCTTACATGGAATTTTATATTGATAAACATTCTAAAATACATACATCTGAATCTTATTGTCTTTTAAAAATTTTAAGTTTGCTTATTTATTTTGAGAGAGGGACAGAGAGAGAAAGCTGGGGAGGAGCAGAGAGAGGGAGAGAGAGAATCTTAAGCAGTCTTCATGCCCAGAACAAAGCCCAACAAAGGGTTTGAACTGCCAACCGTGAGATCATGACCTAAGCCAAAATCAAGACTCGGATGCTCAGCTGACTGAGCCATCCAGGCATCCTAGGAATCTTATTATCTTTTATTCCGTTTTTCACAGTAGACATTTGGAAAAATAATTCATGCCCTGGTCGTATATTTTCCAAGCTCAAAATAAAATAAAATAAAATAAAATAAAATAAAATAAATAAAATAAAAAGTCAAGCTATGGGTATTTTAAAGAAATCAACTATAACTCTGGACTGGCTTCAATTCACATAGTCTCTTTTCTGTTCATAATTTGCCTAAATTCCAACCTTTGGCACTAGGTCCCAAATTTATCCCTGTTTTTTTTTTTTTAATCAATTGATTTGTCTGGGACACGCCCTCTAAATCATCTGCCACACAGGAAGTACACTTTGACCCAGTACTCAGCCCTGGCACTTTGAGCCCCAGTCTCCGGCTCGGAGTCATCTTAGGATGCCATCCCTGGCCCAGAATTCAAATAGGTTAATAATACACACTTGATTGCTAAAACTTCAAAAGACAAGCCTAATATCTCAGACTTGTCATAATAGATACAGAAATAAGTTAACAAAGGCTCACAATGTCACTAACAAGGTAGCCATTTTCAGGTTCCAGGGAGTTCCATTTGTTTGTGGTTTGTTTTTGTTCTTGTTGTTGTTTTTTAGGGCCTGCCTTCAGAGTCTCCATCTTGGTTTTTTGTTTTGTTGTTGTTGTTTTTTTAATGCCCTCAAATATTGGTACATCTCTACCTTTGCACAACAGATTCAATATTCACCTTCTGTGACAATTATTCCACATCAGATTAGGGAAATAATGGGTAAGTTAGAAATTGCTGTTTAAGCTTAAAAAAGAGTAGTTACGAATGCATAAAATATTTTCTCCCGTGACCTGTAAGCTTACACTGAGGGTTATTTAAAAAAAAAAGTCTATTCCAAGATCCAAATATGTAAGTGATCTTTCTGGGCAAGAAACACTGTTTCACTTCATCCAACTTCATCGGCCAGGTATGGCCCATCCTGCCCTCAGCCAGGCCCACTGTTCTCCTGGGAGAGCTGTTGAGAATCAACAATGCTGCTACGGAGGCCTGCTACTCCTCCTTAAAGATGCAAAGCTCTAGTAGAACGTGCTGTAATTTCCGGAAAAAAACTTGTAATACATGTAAGAAGACTATTTTGTGACTGTCAGATAAAGTGTATGGCAAATACACCTGCTTTTCCTATAGTCTGGCATCACAAGAGAGGAAGTGTTAGGTATAAATATGTGGAAATAAGGTCTAAACTCTGAGAGATCTGTGCTCAGGAGATGGGATTCAAGCTGTGATTTTCTGGATTGGAAAATACTACTTCTTTCTGCTTTAGAACGCTTTGGACTTGCATCTATCAGGGTTTTCTTTCTCTTAATGTATTCTTGGCACAAAAGCAACCCCGGAGCAGTAGACATAAGAGCAGAGTCAGAGTGAAGATTTGATTCTTGGAAAGAACAGCTTTTATAAGCATGTGCTATTCCTCTATTTGGCATTCTATTTGCACCACAGAATAAGGACGGGGTGATTTTGTTTTGGGAGTTCCAAGGCACCTGCGTCCCAGGAGCTCTGCCAATACGCTTTGTGACGTTTTGAAAAATTCTTAGTGTTATTTTTTTTTTCTATAAATAGGGAGAAATTATCATTCCTGAATTTAGGTCGTGTCAACATGTCAGAGAAGCATGGAAAGTTCAGCTCTGGCTCACAGCAGAATTACCAAGTTGGTGAAGTGTGTCTTTTGAAATGTAAACTTCCTCCATGTAGGCTTTCAGAAGTGACCTTTGGTGCTGGGCTGAGGGAAGTTCATTGTCCTTGGACACTCATTCCTCATTTCTCTCTTCCTCTTAGCTAGACCCTGGAATCTTCAATTTTTAAAAAAAAAAATCCTCTAAAAAGATTAGAGTAAGCTTGGAGGTACTATTAAGAAATAGATGTGAATAAGGTGATGGATGCTCTCTCATACACATGGGGAGACTGAAACTCCCTCCTGCGAACTGTTGTTCTTGGTGTTGCTGACCCCATCATGAGGGAGGGATTTGGGGCATCATGAGGTGTGGGCGGAGTGGAGGGCTGAGGAGCTAAATGCTTGGAACATGCCATTGTGCTTCTAGTTTAAAGAATATGTAAAGCTCCGGGCGCCTGGGTGGCTCAGTCGGTTAAGCGGCTGACTTCAGCTCAGGTCATGATCTCCCGGTCCGTGAGTTCGAGCCCCACGTCGGGCTCTGGGCTGATGGCTCAGAGCCTGGAGCCTGCTTCCGATTCTGTGTCTCCCTCTCTCTCTGCCCCTCCCCCGTTCATGCTCTGTCTCTCTCTGTCTCAAACATAAATAAAACGTTAAAAAAAAATTAAAAAAAAAAAAAGAATATGTAAAGCTCAACCCAGGCCTCTTACATAGTAAAATCTCAGTGCTTATCAACTGCTATATTTTTATAATTATCATCTTTCTGAAGGGAGTGGAAGATGTAAAAGAAGGACTTGGGGTTCAAACTGGAGCTTTAAGAGATGAGAAAGGGAAGAGGAATCCTCTTTCCCTGAGCCTCCTCCTTAGGTCAGAGAATTCTGTTCTACAGGATTCACATGCATGGTCAAATCAGTCCTCCACGGTCCTGTGAGAGATGCAAAATTGCATATAAGCAACACCAGTCCACAAATATGGGAACTGATAGAGGTTAATGTAGAGCCATGTCCTCATGTTCCAACAGAGGAAGAGTCCAGATTATAACCCGGTTCTTTTTTATTCCAGATTTCATTGTCCCACTCCCTGTGCTGTCCTGATACGCTTTAAATCGCACCCAAAATCAATAGAATGCACCGCTCTCTACTGGCGAGTGATTAGTCTTAGAGTCATCTTCCAGTGTGTTTTAGAACATGGCAATCAAACGTACATCTGAGTGATGATTTTGAGCCAACAGGTACTATTGCTACCTGCTGGCTGAATGGCGAGCTCATCAGCTTTTATAATGTCTGGATCAGAACAAACCTGTTTTTATCCGCTGAGATGTGCTGATAACTCCCCATCCTCGGCTCCCAATTTAAGACCTTGATTACAAGAACACAACATGAAGTCATACTCCAAAGGCTTGCTTTAGACCAGAGGCCCTTGCTCTTCAGTGTAAAAAAATTTTAAGGCCTTTGTCCTTATTAGACTTCTATCCTCTGGAATAGGTTTTCCAAATTTGTGTGTCATGTACTTATTTAAAAATTTACTGTGTGTGCTCTCAGTAAGTGCTGGCCTTTACTAATCTTTTGTGCAAATTAGAAAGAGATGCCTTTTCTTGACTTTACTTCTGTGTCAGAAATTTGTCACAGTGTGATGGTCTTGATAGGACAATCCACTTTTCTGTTATCTGCTTACTGAAGCAAAGATACTAATCTCCCTTGTCGGTAATATAAATGCATTGTTTTTGTGCAGTGACCAACCTAAACTATCGGAAGGGCTGGTTCCCAATAGTCAGCAATAATTTAATGAGTGTCTATGTGCTGTGATAATTTTAGTAAATAAAAGGAGACCAAATTTCCATCCTTCACGGAGCTTAGATTTTGTGGAAATCGTAAATAATAATACAAAATACAAATGAGGAAAATACATATTGAATTATGATAAATGCTAAGAAGGAAAAGTAAAGCAATAGAGTCAAATGTAAGACATGAGTTTTTAGAATTTACATGTATTGTGTATGAATATATCATGTGCATCATGAATGGGACACAAAAATCAAAGTAAAAAGATTAGGTGAAAATAAACACCAATGGCAGTTCCAATATAATTCCCAGTGGATGAGTTCACATCTCTATTTGTGAACCATAGTTGAATAGCAGCACCACCCCATAGAACTTTCTGTGATGTTGGAAATTTCACCCTGGGCTGTCCACAGATTGAGTCTTTAATATGTGTCTAGTGAGAGTGAGGAACTAAATTTTCGATTTTCTTTAAAATGCAAATAGCCGTAATGGCTGATGCCTGTTAGTGCCGCTCTAGAGAAAGCAAAGTTTTGCTAAGGATAGAGAATCTGAGGCAACTTTGCCCTTGCCCTATAATATCTATTTTACTTCCAGACCCTAAACTTTAGCCCAGTTTGATCTGAAATAATGACATGCTTTCTTAATTCAGTCTCTAACTTGCTTCTTCCTGAATTCCAGGATGCTTAATGAACTCTGCCTCCCCCTGCTCAGTACACCCTGCCCCTGCTGGGATGTGATCTTGTCCCTGGCTCCAACCATGTGATCTGACATAGTCACTGGCTTTAGATACTGCCACCCTCGCTACCTCTCTGTCAACTCCCCGAGGTTGTCTTCAGCCCTCTTTGTTAGGGCAATGCTGTCCCCACGATCCAAATCTTCAGAAATCAAGTCTGTGATATTTAGGGTATTAGCCCTGGGATGTTGGCTGTGTTGTGAACTTGTGCTTCTCCAAACACTCCCTGGATCTTAACTAAAGAAGCAGTCTTATCTTCTGGCCTCATCTTAAACTATCGTTTGAGGCCAATGTGTTCTATTAAACGGCTGCATGAACCCCTCCTAAGAGAGTGCTTCTATGTTTAATATTAGATTAAGTAAAGCATCTGGATCTCTGCTAGCATCTCCAGAAAAGAGTGGCATTAAATACATAAAAAATGTTTAAGAGTTTCTTGAAGAAAAGGTGGTGTGGAAACAGTAGGTGGTCTGGAAACAGTTGTACCAAGTTTTACCAGTCTTCTGCCCCTCCAAGGGAAGCCTCACCACATGGACATCTAGATTGGAGGCGGTCATCAAAAGCATCTCAATAGGAGGTGAATGGTAAATAGCTCCAAGTAAGCAGCATTGTTCCCCAAAGTTCTGTCACACTTGGACAAACAGCTCTATATCAGGAGGTGTTTCATTCGTAGTACGTGGCCACACACACACATTTCCATCCAGTCATCCAGGAGCCCCACACACAGCACGCAAGACCCAAAGTCCTGAATCCAGCTGGGACTTGCCCACCTAAAGAGCGGGTGTGGCACCAAAGCTAAAGCTCAGGAATTTCTTTCCCAGCCATTTATACAAACCTAGCAAGACTGATGGGAAATAAAAATGCAGTCTCAGCAAAAACATTAAAAGTTAATCTTGAACAAAAAAGAGTTACAGTGGGAAGAGTCATGTACAAAACGAGGGTTAAAAAAAGGAAATTTGTAAACAAATGAAAAAAAAACCATGGTATTATAAAGCAGAGTAAAATAATACTGAGGAAACGAAAGGTGTGAATTACATAAGAGAAACAAACTAATTAAAAAACAACACAGAGAATAGAATTGATGAATACATAAAAGAATTAGTTCTTTAAATAAATCAATACAATAGAGAAACATTTAATTAAAAAATATTGAGAATGAGGAAGTTATTGTAACTCACAAGAAGATATTATATAAACTTCTATGATAATTATGTTTTAATTTCTTGGTAAAATGAACAGCCTTGAAAGGACATAAAAATAGCTATCGCTGACTAAAAAAAGAATGGAAGCTAATAGATACCAAAAGTATCAAATAAATTGAAAAAAAAAAGGATTAGAAATATTTATAAAAGTTTGGCCCAAAGTAGTTTTACACAAAGTTATTGTAACCTTCAGGTAGCAAATAATTCCCATGACGTTTCACAATTCCTGCATTTAAAAGTATTTTCGTCTCCTGAAACCAATACTACCAATACTATATGTTAACTGACTTGAATTTAAATAAAAATTTTAAGAAAGTATTTTCTGTCCCGCCAGTTGTAGCTTTTCTGGGACTAGAAAGTGGCAAAAAGTCATGACCGGCTGCTCTGGCAGGGCCACCTGGGCCTTTGGGACCACCTAGATCACCATGTCAAAGACATAGAAGCCACTGTCAGGGTTTGGGAAACACAGATCATAGTTGAGGACCAACTGAATGTGAAGTGGACACATATTGTCTTGTTACTAGTACCAAAATTCTGAATAAAACAAAGGTGAACAGGACATATTTCAAAGAGTTTGGGACAGAAGCAAAATTAAATAGACATAAGAAACAGCATGACCCCCCAAATTATGTACACCGGTTAAAAATGATGTAGCTGCTTTGAAATACATTGTCAAATACAAAATCTGACCTATTGAACATAAAACAGAGAATTGTTAACAATTTTAAGAAGGCAAGCAGCTGTAAGAAATTCTCGAAAGATATGCCTAAAATGATAAAACATGAGTTGTAATTGGGGAAATACAGTTTAAAAGTACATGTGAGCAATAATAAAGTAAGGTTTCTAAGATTAGTGTCTATGCCTTTACTATCAAACTCAGTGGCATAAAAGCAAGAACTGTTTTTGGATACTTCTGCAGATTCTGGGATGAGGAATCCCAACAAACAGCCAAGATGGATGGCCTGTCCACACTCCATGATGTCTGGGACTTCCACTGGGAAGACCTGAATGGCTCAAGGTCATTCACATGCCTAGGGCAGACATCACCTGGAAGCTCCTTCACTTAACCTGCAGAGCAGAGGCTGGGCTAACTGAAGGACTAGACTCAACTGGGACTGTCACTGATAGACCAATGTGTGGTCTCTCCATGTGGTTCAGGCTTCTCCCAATACGATGGTTGGGTTATGAGAGGGAGAGTACCAAAAGGAAACATTTTGAGAACCTGAAAGAAACTACATGGCTTTTTAGGATGTAGCTCAGAAGTCACATAGTATCTCATTTCTTTCAGACTCTGTTGATTGAAGCAGTGGTAAGTCCATCAAGATGCAAAGGGAGTGATGAATACTCCATTTCCCATTGAGACCTTTTCTAAACCTCCATAAAAACAGACCATATGGAATCCAGAGCTAGAAGCATTAAACAGGATAAAGTCAATTATTTTATTTACTAAGGAGTACCATTGACAATAAAGCTATAACTATCGAGAATCTCTACTTGCCAAAGAATTATATCAAAATACATAATGCAGAACACTTTCCCTCTCTAAGTTTACAAATTAAATTTCAAAAATATAAAAGATTTAAATTCCATACAAATGAAGTTTAACCTGATATATTTAATTAAACATTCACACACTAGGAAAAATGCACATTTTTCCCTGTGTCAATTGATAATTTCAAGATTAACATATGTTAGGCCACAAAGGAAATGTCAATAAAATCTTCAAAGCATAAATTGTCTGGGCCATTTTCTCTGCCTCTAAACTTCTGGTAATAAAACTAAAAATAAATAGAAAAAAAATAAATGTTTTGCTAACACTGAAAAGCAATAACACAGCAATTAAAAAATCTTCTAAATATCATGTGTCAAAGAGGAAATCAAAACTGCAATTATAGGCTCTTTACTAATTAGAGAAAATGATAACAGCACATAGCAAAATGTACGGGATACAACTAGCCCTGAACTCAGAGGAAAATAAGAATATGCTTATTTTATACACTTAATTCCTGTCCACTGCTGTTCTGGAAGGAAAGTTCCAATATTACTCTAATTCTGTCTATCTATCTATCTATCTATCTATCTATCTAATCTGTCATCTATCTATCATCTATCTATTCAGAGCCATTCTTTACTTCTTTTGTCTATGGGTTTTACAGCTGTCACGATAGGAAGTCATCTCAAATACTCATCAATAGAACATCAACTCAAATAAGACATCGCTTCAATAAATGTTGCAACTTCCATATAATATAATTGTATGCAGCCATTATATAAACATGGAAGATACGCTTTTGCTATAGTAAAGCAAAAATGAAGACTTCAAAGAAGGACAGGGAACAAAATTTTGCTTGAATGTAGGACACCTAGAAGAATACAGCAGATGGAATGCCAGTATCTATTCCATCCTTCCTTCCTTCTTTTGCCAGAGCCCTTCTTTTTTCCCCAGGAAATTCATCCACCACATAGCCATGTGCTTCACTAACTTAAGCACTGCAATCACACTCACCTTTCTAGTGATTTCTTCAGGGGTTGATATGTGACATAGTTCTGACAAATGAGGTGAAAGAACCTGGGCTGGAGGGTTCTGGAAAATGTTTTCTTATTGTTAAAAGAACGAAAGAGTCCCTTCTTTTCAATTCAGTGCTTTTGCATTTGCATGTTGTATTAGAAATTGCTCTAGCTACCTTGCAACTCTGAGGAGAGCTGAGCCAACATGTTGAAGATTGCCAGTAGAAGAGAAAAGGTATCCACTTGGAATCAGCGAATAAATCAGCTTGGGAAGTGCTGTCTTCTCCTGGAACTTAATTACATAGGATATTAATTAACTCTTCCTTCCGTTTCAGCCATTTGAGTTACTATAGCCCCTTGCTTGCAGCTGAAGTCATCTTGTAGGATACGGAAGATACACCTCAAAAATGTTTCTGGGACATGATTGTGTGCATTTTTTGTTTTTCTTTTTTTTCCACGATTGTTTTTTTTTTTTTTTTTTGGTATAATGTTTACATTATGGGGCTTGTTGATGTTTTTGTTTGATAGGGATTTTTCTGTTTTTCCCAAGACTTCTGCAGCTCTTCAAGTCTTGGATCTATTTCTCAATCCAATTGTTAGAAGAACAACAAAAGAACTGCTCTATGAGGTCAAATGCAGATAAGGTTGACTTCAAGTGCTACGTACCGTGGCATAATTATATTTTATTTCACAATACATCTTGAGTGATCTTATCCTCAGAATTGTGGGGGATATAACACAGGAAGGGAAAAGAGATTTCTAACTACATGTCTCACAAAGGAAAGAAAGAGCTGAAGTTTGCCAAATGTCAGCAACAAAATAAAAAGACAGAAAAAAAAAGATGTAGATGTTTAAATGGAGGAAGCCCAAATAGCGAGATTGTAACTGAATTCTCAAACATATTTCTCCAGCTCTTTCTAAAGATGTAGGAGACAAAAATTAAAAGTGTTTATCCCTTATTCAAAGCGAGTAGTTATATAATATAATATTAAGGGGCATTAAGAAGAATTAAGGGGAAGTGACATAAATATCAACCAGTAATCTAAAATGTTAGATTACGTGACTAACACAAACACTGAAATATTTTTGAGGCTTTGAAGGAGCAAATCAAAACATATTATACCTGCATAAAATATTATATCAGCATCAGTGTTATGAAAAGGAAAGCATAGTAAGTCTAGAATTAAAAATAAACAAAACAAAAAATCAAATGAAGTGTAAAGAAAATACCTTGGGTCAGTTCTAAGCTCCTTCAGTAAGTACCTAGGAGATCTTTGGGATACTAATCAGATGTTTGTAAGAGCTTTTTGTTCTATTTGACTCAAACTTTCTATGTCTTACTCCCTGGTTTGTGAAGTTGTTTTCATAAGAAGCAGAGGGGTTTTCTGTGGGCCACATAAACAAAAAAACCCAAACTGTGGGTTAGCCTGTAGAGGAAAGATCTGTGTTTAGGGTATCAGGACTCAGAGATTCTGTGGCCAGGACCCCAACTGGAAACACCCAAATCAGGTGGGAATACCCAAGATCTGGAAACAAGGATGGCAGGTATCTGATCTGAAAAGGCAGGGATCCAGAGCTTAGGAACTCAGGGAACATCAGAAGCAGACAGAGCAGGAATTTTTGGATCAGCAAAAGGACAAGTCATTGAAACTTGAGGGTCTAACGTGTTTCTGGGCTTGAAGGGCTGCTGGAAGAGGTCACCAAAGGGCGTGACCACTGGTCGACCCAGGTACTTGGTGGCTCTCCACTGCCTCCTCGCCCTTGGAATGTGGGTTCTGCTTGCCTTTCCTGGTTCCAGAAGCTGCTCCAAGGATACAGAGATGGAGATGTGGCATTGAGGCTATCTGGACCGGGTACATGACTGAACCCAGTTAAGGCCTGTATTTAAATTTCTAAGTTTCTGAGTCAGTAAATCTACTCATCTTGCAACAGCCCACGCCAAGCTTCCTTGTATATAAATTCCTGTGCTTATTAAACCTGCCAGATTGGAGTAACCCACCTCTTTTGTCCCTCCTTGCCCTCTGCTCAGGTTATACCTGGGAAGTTCTCTAGAAGGGTTGTGAACTAACAGAGCTCCCCCACCCCCAGTGGTAGTCATTAGTGAGACCACTGTTTTGGGCTCTCTGTGGTTTAGGGCAAGGAAAATACCTTTCTAGGTCTGAGTCATGATTTGTGTGGAAATGTTAGCGTGTCAATTCTCTGCAGGTGCATTTATATGCTCAAGAGTTTTCTTTTACTCTATCATGACCAGTGATATTCCAAAAAGAAACTAGTCTATCACTCTGAGTCCCTCAGTGAGGATAAAGCAGAGTAGATGTCCCAGAAAACCTACTTACAGTATGAGGGAGAAGTAAACATTTTTATTAAACCACTGAGACTTTGGCGTTGTCACTGTAGCATAATCTATTTTATGATTCAGCTAGATCAACCGGTACACCCCTCTATACTGTTAGAAACAGAGGCAGATCCACTGTAGAGGATAAATTCTCCGCGGAGAGTCCCAGTTAGCCAATAGGACGGCATGATTGCATGGAGAACACCAAACGCATGAGAAGGCAAACAGAAACAAGAGTAGCGGAGTGAAATCACCGAAGACTGTAGATATTGGAGTCTCCACAGCTAAAATATGAAACATCTGGGTATGGACAACTTAAGGGAACAAATAAAATTACAAAAAGAAAAAAGTCATCAGAAAAATAGATTTTAGCAAACAAAATGGAAGGTCCAAATGTGAACAGTATAATTAGTTTAAAAAAAAATGTCCTGACTCAAGAGATGAGTTAAATAGTTATTTATATATATGTACAATATATAATATATATTATATATAATTAGAAGTATAATATATATGTATAATATACAATATAATATATATTCAATATATATTATACATATAATATATATTCTTATATATGTTTATTATGTATAATATATAAAACTAATTTATATTATTTTATATGCAATAGATTATATTACTACACCACGCAGCCTAGTTCCATCATAGGAGAGAGGATAACTCTTACTAGAGGAAGGTAGAGGAGTGTTTGCCTGGAAAGAAGCAAATATCAACAGCAGAAGGTAAAAGGAAGTTTGCCTATTTTAATAGTAAAATTAGTTCTCATGACTCCATGTTATTTGGTCTTGGTAGAATCAACATTATGGCCAAGGGAAGTTCTCATAGTGAAAATTAGTGTGATTTTCTTTTCATATAATTTCATTAAAAATCACCAATTAGCCTCATGAGGAAGATGATGGGGCATGAGGAGAAGTTGATTTTTCTTCTGTGTGGGGTCCCATACATTCTCTTACGGCACCAGCTCCACCAAAGAAAAGGAGAATACAAGAGAGGCATCCATAGATGCCAAGATCCAAAGAAAGCCCTCCAAAGAAAGTATTCCACAGGGCACTGGGAGAAATTAACTTATCATTTTCCCCCATTAATAAATCAACTCTTTCTTATGTAATCGTCTAGTTATTTTTCTTCGGCCATTATCTAAGCCGTTACTATTTCTGAGCAGTCCAGAGAGGGAGTTTCATTGAATTTACCATAGAGATGAATGTGACACTGATAGTTGTATAGAAATATCATATCATATAGAGAAAATCTGACTTTTGATGTTATTTTACCAACATAACAGTCATTAATAGATAACAAAGAGTCATTAAAGAGAAAAAAATAGATTATTTATGTTAAGATCTCTGTAGCATACTGTGTGGGATTAAATAGTATTGGAAATAAAAAAGAAAATTAACGCATGGATTTCAATTTCTGCTCTGCCTCATTTCATAGTCTATTTGAGCTTTTAAAAACTTGTTGAGGCTGCATCATTTGTAATTGGTGTGGAATAAAGCAATGTCAAAAAGAAGGTAAAATGCATTTTTTAAGAGGCTGGTGCTGGCAATGTCAAAAGGCATAATTTTTAAAGCTTTAGAGTAAATTGTTCAGGTTTTAGGTATAATTGAATTAGATTACAGTTGAATTCAGAGCTAATCATTTTTTTTAGAAAAGGAGAATATTATAGAATAATGAAATAAATCTACCCAGTGCCTTTTCTTAAAGAATGTTAAATGCATTCATTGTTGTTTCATTGTTGTAGAAATTTTACTTCAAAAATTTACATTTATTGAAAGGTAGATTTCTGGGGCCATGTGTTATTTCCCTGCTTCCCAATTTCCTGTTGGAAAATTACACAACAAAGGTAAAGTAGACAAAATCTGTATCAAGACCAGAAATCAGGAAAGAGTCCTGTCAACAAAATCATGAGAGCAGTTTTGCTACTTGGAACAGCAGACCGTCCCCTGCCTAAGAATGAATTACAATAACCAATATGGAAAAGAAAACACTTTCCATAGGGGAAATCTCCACCATATGGCTGTCTTCACCAGGGTTCCTATCTCATTTTTGACAGGACTAAAAACCACATCACACACTTCCAACTGTCTCTGCTCTTAAAATTAGAGAAAATATTCTTGTTTTCCCTTTGTCCCCAAGTCCAAGTTTTAGCTAGACATTTCATTTAACAAAGAACCTCTCTCAAATCTGGGCCAGCACATACACAGACTTCCTTTAAAGGTGCAAACAAAATGTATACAATCCATCAAAAGGTTTAGTGATTCAACAATGAGACATCTTGTAGGTAAATTAGCAAGCTCCCTCTCACCACCAAAGTAAACTTGCTGTATGCTGCAGTAAACAAATAAATAATAATGAAATATTTACCCTCTGGTAGTTTTAGCTAGAAATACTTGTTAATATTTTCAACTGTGAAGGGCAAAAGTCTTGGAAGTTAAATGGAAAACCACTGAAAAGCAGTGTAGAGTTTTTTTCAGTCTCCCAACGCTGAGAAAACAAAAGTCAGAGTTCCAGATGTATAAGAAAGTGGGATTGTAATAAATTTCACAGATGCTCAACTGGGATCCCTGTAAGTCTTTACCTTGAAAGTAAGGGCAAAACACCTATGCATAGAAACTCAAAAAATCTGCAGTTAAGTTACATAAGGAGACTTTGATAAATCAGAGTAGACGGTCCACCAGCTTCCCAATTCTGAGAACGCTAACACTGGAATTTAGAACTTAGGAGGAAGAGAGGCCATAGCAAATTCCACAGAATTGGCAATCTTGAAAGTCCTTCTCACAGGAGTAGAGTAAATAGAGCTTCATAAAAAACTGTGATCCAGCAGTTTCTCTCAGTTCCTGATTTGATTAAGATTATTCTCCTGCTTTGACCTACCAGAAGAGTGGGTTCCCTAAATCCTTATACCTTTTCACACAAACTATCCCATTAAGGAAAAAACTAAGAGGCATGTTAAAAAAAAAGACTTAAAGAAAAAACAGAAAACAGATACATAGATCCACAGATTATTATTACAATTATTAGAGTTATCAATATGAATGTGAAAATACTGTTCTTAATATGTACAAGAAAATATTGACAATAGTCACAATTTCACCAAATAGTTGAAGTCTATGTATTAAAAAAAACCCTGGAAAGCATAGATGTGATTTATGTAACAATAGAAATTAAAAGTATAATGCATGAGGTTGTCCATATGATAAAGACAGCATGAGGAGTTTAGCATATTTCCCTCCACAGAGAACAAGTCAAAAGGAAACAAAATTATTAAAAGCAATCTTTCCAAGAAACATCCAAAAGTAGGCACAACTTGAAAAAAAAAAAAAAAAGAGTTTACTCATGGAAAATTGCTGGAACATTGGATAAGAGCAGTGTTGATAACATTCTTTCCCGAGGACATTTTTGGAAGTGAGAGAACCATAGAAAGGCTAAGTTGACCCTCTACACATCCCTCACTGACTACTAACTGTATTAGGGAGCCCAGGAAAAATTGAAAGCCTAGGGGCACTTTAATTTTGCTACACTTTTTAGTGTGTTCCTTAACCTACCCAAGATCAGAGGACAAAGAATGTGGTCTTATAGACTTCAGGTGTATGAGAATAATCTCTGCAAATCATTGACTGACTGATACAACATACAGGTTTAGGGGAAACCCCCTAGACAGCCAGGCCTAAGTATATATAATCTCAAACAAAATAAAACAAAAAACATCCATGTTGAGGTAGCATCAGCTCCGCATCACAGGGGAGAGAAATTTCAAAGTTTGAGTCTATGCAAATTAATTGCCTACTAAACAATAACAAAAAACAAGCCTCATAAGAACAGAACAGAGCTTAGCATCATTAAAATACATTACTTAAAATGCACAGTTTTGAATCACAAATTATTAGACATGTGGAAACCAGAAAGAAAATAAAAACCGTTATCCAAGGTTTATATATCCTGTACAACTTTGCTTCAAAAATGAAGGCAAATTTAAGACAAAATTAGATAAACAAATATTATGAAAATTCATTGGAGGTGGACCTGGATTATAAGAAAATGTTAAAAAAAAAAGTCCATCAGGCTGAAAAGAAATTATGCAAGATGATAATGAAAATCTACAAAAATGAATAATAGACATCATAAATGGCAAACACTTGGGTAAATATATATAAAGTTATATGTATGTACTATATCCACTAAAGTTATACATCATACACTTTTTTCCTTTTTTTAAGAATAACTGTTATAAATAAATTTTAAAGCAAATTTAATGCACCATCTTGTTAGGTTTGCAGTATGTATAGATCCACGATATATGGCAATTATATTAAAAGGAGACATGGCACTATTCTTATACAAAGTTTCTACGATTTATCGGAGATACGTATTAACTTGAAATAGATTGTGATGAGTTAAAGATGATTATGGTAATTCCTAGACAACCACTAAAAAGTAATGCAAAGAAATTAGCTAAGAAGTCAATAAAGAAATAGACTGAGAAGTCAACAAAGAAAATAAAATGTTATACAAAAAATACTTTTTTAACACAAGAGACCACAATAAAGGAGGAACTGAGAATAAACAAAAAAGGGAGACATGTAAAAGCAAATAGCAAAATGATAGATTTAAGTCCAATCATATGGATAGCTACATTAAGTGTGAATAAGTAAGCAATCTATCAAAAGGCAGAGACTGTTAACTGTATAAAAAAGAAGATTCGTAACTTCCTGTTGAAGAAAGATGCATTTTGAGCTCAAAAAGCCAAAAAGTTTGAAGGTAAGTGATAAAAAATATATGATACAAGAAATTAACAGAAGACAGGTTAAAGTTGCTGTATTAAAATCAGTCCTAAATCATCTAAGATGAGAACTATTAGAAACAAATAGGTATATTTCAAAATTATAAAACAAGTAGTATAATAGGAAGATATATAACAATTATGAATGCATATACACTAAAAAATAGAACTATAAAATACTTAATCCAAAATTGAAAGGAGAAATACCCAGATAAGAACTAGTTGGAGTTTTCACTGTTTCTCTCTACATTATTGATAGAACAAGTAGACAAAACAGATAAGCTACAGAAGACCTGAACAGTACCAACAACCCACGTGACCTAATTTACGTATGGAGAACATGCCAATCAACAACAGCAGAACACATATTCTTTCCAAGTGCACCGGAAACATTCACCAGGATAAATAATATGCTTCCAATAAAGAAGTCTTAATCAATTTAAAAGAAATGAAATAATATGAAGTGTATTCTCTAACCCCAACAGGATTAGGTTTGAAATCAATAACAGAAAAAAAAAACCACCCTGGAAAATCCTTAAATGTATAAAACTTGACACTGCACTGCTAAATAGCATGTGTTTCACATTTGAAATCACAAAAAGATGAGGAAACATATTGAATTGCATAAAAATGAAAACACAAAATGTATGAGTTGCAACTAAAACAATGCTTAGAAGGAAATTTGTTAGCATTTCAAGTAATTTTATTAGGAAAAAGGAAACTCTAAAATCAAAGCTCTATGTTTCCACTTTAATGACCTGGAAAAATAAAAGCAAATTAAACCCAAAGCATCTAGAAAATAGGAAATAGTGAACATGAGAGCGGGTATCAATGCTGTAGAACAAAGGTCAGATCACTTTTTCTATGAAGATCCACGTGATAAATATGGTTTCTGTCATAGCTACTCAATTCTGCTGTTGTAAGACAAAAGTAGCTATAGATGGTATATAAACAAATGGGCATGGTTTTGTTCCCATATAACTTTATTTACAAAATGGGCTCAGGTCACGATCTCATGGTCCGTGAGTTCGAGCCCCGCGTCGGGCTCTGGGCTGATGGCTCAGAGCCTGGAGCCTGCTTCCGATTCTGTGTCTCCCTCTCTCTGCCCCTCCCCCGTTCATGCTCTGTGTCTCTCTCTGTCTCAAAAATAAAATAAACGTTAAAAAAAATTTTTTTTAAAAAAAACAAAATGGGCACCAGGATGAATTTGTCCTGTTACTTGAAGTTTGTTGGCCCCTGATTAAAAAGTGTAGAAAAATAATAGGGAACATCAATAGTCCAGAAGTGGCTCTTTCCAAAGAACAAATATATTGATAACCTTTAGCTAGGTTGATTAAAAAAGAGAGAGAGAGAGAAAAAATACAGTACCAGGATTGAAAGAGGGGTCATCTCTACAGATTTTGAGGGATTAAAAGGATAACAAGAGGGAATCTATGAGTATGCCAATAAATTTGACAATGAGTGAAATGGACCAATTGCCTGAAAAATACAAATTACCAAAACTAACTCAGAAGTAACACGATATCTCAACAAATCTAAACAAAGTAAAGAAGTTGAATTAGTAATTTAAATTAGCCCACAAGAAAAGTTCAGGTCCAAGTGGATTCAGTAATAAATACTATCAAACAGTGTAAGAAAAAATAATACTGATTTTAAAAAAAGAATTTTGAGAAAATAAACGAGGAAGGAACATTCACCAACTCGTTTTATGAGGCCAGTGTTATGCTGATACTAAAGCAAATGTCATCACCAGAAACAAAATAAAATAACAACAAAAGCCTATTAACCAATATTCCTTATAAATGTAGATCTAGTTTCTTAAAGCAATCAATTAACAATTTATTTCAGCAAAAATAATGCACACAACTAAGAGGTATTTACCATTGAAATGCAAAATTATTTTAACATCTAAAAATCAGTTAATATCATACATGATGTTAAAAGAAATACATCATATGATCATCCCAACAAATGTGGAAAAAACATTGACAAAACTCAAATTCAAGATAAAATCTTTCAATGAACCAGCAACAGAAAAGACAGTCCTCAATCTGATATGGGCATCAAATCCCTTAGCTCCCTGGGTGCCTGGGTGGTTCAGTTGCTTGAGCGTCTGACTTCAGCTCAGGTCACAATCTCACGGGGTCCGTGAGTTTGAGCCTTACATCGGGCTCAGTGCTGACAGCTCAGAACCTGGAACCTGCTTTGGATTCTGTGTCTCCCTCTCTCTCTGCTCCTCCCCTGCTCATGCTCTGTCTCTCTTTCTCTCTCTGTCAAAAATAAATATTTAAAAAAAATAAAATAAAATCCCTTAGCTCTTATTATATTTAATGGTGAAAGACTGATGTTCCAACCTGGTATTCTAAAAAGGCAGAAATGCCAGTTCTCAATATTTCTTTCCAGAAATCTTCACCTTGTCCATTTGGTGGCTCTGCTCCTCAGACCTGGAAGTATTACTGGGCTCTGGTAATCAATATTGTGCATAGCCGAAGTGAAAATAACAAACTTTATAGAGCACCTTTCTATGAATAAAATTTTACTTGTATCAGCCACGATGCTAGTTATAATTACATACACTGTTTAGTTTTTACAAAAAAGAGAGATATATATATATATATATATACTTATTTTTGGAGGCATTTGATGGATACTTATTTAATTCCCAAACATTTTAGTTGTTTTTATTTTACAAATGTTCTTTGTTAATTAGGATATATTAAAACTTTTTTCCATATCATAGCAAATAACTGCCCAACTTAAAAAATCTTACTTAATCAATGACCAAAGGTTCTTTGAAACAATTCTTATAGGCTCATAGTAAACACTGTTAATGGATACGATGAATATATTATCTCGTTCCTCAAATGAGAAGCATATATATTATAGCACTGCAGTATAAATTTGAAAGAATAGCTCTTTAGTGGTCACAGCTGCTAAATTTATCTTATATATTTCCACATTCTGTATTTCTCGGTATTACTTACTCATGGATCCTTTGTTTTTTTTCTGCATGAGACTTATTATTCTCTAGGGAGTATCCCACAGCTCTGATGCAGTTAACATGCTTCTCAGTGGATATACACTTACTACTGCTTCTATATCCCTATGGGTACAAATAAAAATAGCCAGGTTTATTGCTTTTCAGGTTATAGAGAGCTTTAACATTTTATGCATTGAACTTTATGATTCCATCCCATAAATACCACAGGAACTGTTTGCCCTATATTGCAGAAAAAAAGTACGTTTTGTTATTCTGTTTCCATATGCTTAATTACTAATTTCTATTAATGAAGGAGTGCTTCCAGAATAATATTTTTTAAAAGAATAAGAATGATAGTTAACTTACAGCCTTATTTTGTAGAGAAGCAACTGTGATCAAGGACTTAAGGTGGCTCATTCTCAGAGCTAATATGACCTATACACTTCTATATATTTAACTAAATGCTGTATTAGATTCTTTTTCAGGCTGCCTGGGTGGCTCGGTCACTTGAGCATCCCCTTCAGCTCAGGTCATGATCTCACGGTCTGTGAGTTCGAGCCCTGCGTCAGGCTCAGTGCTGACAGCTCAGAGCCCAGAGCCTGCTTCGGATTCTGTGTCTCCCTCTCTTTCTGACCCTCCCCTACTTATGCTCTGTCTCTCTCTCACTGTCTCAAAAATAAATAAATGTTAAAAAAATTTTTTTAAAAAGATTCCTTTTCACAATAATTTTTTGATATACATGGAAATTTAGTGGGTCATATGTGTTTTAAGAAGAGACACAATTTCAGTTTTTAAGAATGTATTCCCAGTGATCCATTACCATTTATTGAAAAGATTGTTTTTCCCCTCCTCTGCTTACCACCCACAGTGATCTGCTGATCTGCTGGGTGACCTCTTCTTGCTATTATGTATGCATCTTTTTCTGGGCTTTTCACTATCTTCTACCAGTTTTGTTGATATCCATCTATCTTTGCATTCATAATAAAAAAATGGTTTAACTGCTATAGTTTGAATGCTTTCAACATATGCTTTTCTACAGGAGTAGCATAAAATTCAAATAAAATTCAAATCAGGTGGTCAAGTTCCCCTAAAATATTTGAGGTTTTTAGTGGTATTGCTTTATATCTATATATCATGTGTATCTACATGTAAATATGGATGGGCAGAGATATAAATTTGAAGGATATTGGCATGTATATAATGTATGCATGCATACTCATATGTTTAAAATACGTAAAAAATTGTATTTAACTTGTGACGGAGCAAATGAAATTACACTATATTAAGATCATTGTGCTGTCCAGGAAGAAGTAAAATAGTTATTAGTAATTGAATTCAATATGTTAAAATTGCATTTTGTGACCTTTGTCAATGGACTATTGTGCAGATGTTAACTTTTTGTCTTTCCAAGTTTATCTACGCACCAAAATGGCTTAGTGGGCCTAAAGTTAAGCCACTTGATGACAGAAGAGAAGCTTTGCAGCAGAAATTAAGAGCTATGTCATGTAGCTAAACAAAGTACTGCCTGGCTACCTGGCATAGAACCAACTAGAGAAAAATCATAGGTAAAGAGAATGGAGATGGGGCAATGAAGATGTATAGTAAATGCACCTGATAATAGAGGCTTATACTTTATAGAAATAATTTAAAATAAATAAACAAACAAACAGGACAATTTATAAATCCAAAAATCATATTTAGAATTTAAGGGAACCATCAGTTTAGATAGCACACAGAGACAAAAACATTAGTAAGCTTTTGGAGATTTGATCAGTTCAATGAATAAACTTTAATTAACCTACATAAAGAACTCCATCCCAAAACTACAGGAAAAAGTACTTTTAAATTGCATATAAACTGTATACCAAACCAAATGCCTAATGATAAGCCAATTTCAATAATTTAAAAGGAATGAAATAATACAAATTTATGCTCTTTATTGTTATTCTGAACAATAACAAAAGCTAACTAGAAAAATGTCATGTGTTTGAAATTTGTGAAATATATTTCTATCCACAGGACCAAGAAAAAAGCATAATAGAAATCAATATATTTAAAAGTAAATTAGGGGTGCCTGGGTGGCTCAGTTAAGTGACCGACTTTGGCTCAGGTCACGATCTCACAGTTGGTGGGTTTGAGCCCCCCGTCAGGCTCTCTGCTGACAGTTCAGAGCCTGGAGACTGTTTTGGATTCTGTGTCTCCCTCTCCCCACCCCCCACTCCCCCCATTCACGCTCTGTCTCTGTCTCTCAAAATGAATAAACATTAAAAAAAATTTAAAGTAAATTAGTATGAAAATAATATATACAAAGACATAAAATTCAAGTAATGCCATGATTGGTGGGAAACTTAGAGCCTTAAATGCGTATTAGGAAAGAAGAAAGGCTACAGGTAAATGAGCTACACATCTATCTCAAGAAATTAGGAAAAGAACAGTGAAAGAAAGTAGAAGGAAAGAAATAATTAAAATATTAGAAATTAGTGTAATAGCTAATACGTAACAGAGAGGAGAAGCAAAACAAAAATGTGTTCATTGTGAAGATGAACAAATTTGGTGGATCTCTGGTGAAAGTAACAAAGAAAAAGAGAGAAAGCGTAAGTAATATCAGTAATCAAAAGGATGCATCACAGCAGTTACTTCAGATACTAAGAAGATAATATTATAAAGATATTATTGACAACTTTATGTCAGTAATGTAAAAAATTAATATTTATATAGCTATGCATATATATACTTGATCAATATTAATTCAAGAAGAAAGTGAAAAACTAAATAGTCATATTATCATCAAATAACATGGAGAATGTAGTAAAATTGATTCCCTCAATAAATACTTAGGTCCCGGTTGGCTTTTTGGTCAGTTTTACCAGTTATTCAAAGATTAACTATTTCCAAAATTAAGCAAGTTTTTTTTAAGAAATAAAATGAGGAAACATTCTCAAACTCAATTTATGAAACTCATAATCTTATCATAAAACTCTCTAAACAAACAAAACTATACATGGTATTTTTCACTCATAGATATAAATAAAATACTAGCAAGGTCCCCGCTAGAAATATATAAAAAGTATAATAAGCTTATAAAACATTTATACCTAGAATGCAAGGTTTGATTAATATTGGAAACCAATTAACAACAGTCAGTACCTTAATAGATCATAAAGAATATAAATATGTGAATATCAGTGGATATAGAAAATGCACTTGAGAGTTTTCAACATCCTTTATAATAATTTATACAGCAACATTTGGCCTCAAAGAGGCCTTTTAATGTGCAAAGGGTACTATGATAAATATAAAGCAAACATTAAACTTAATGCTGAATTATTGAAAGCTATCACAACTGTAGAAGTTATATACATTAAGGAAAAAGAGAGAGCTCAATGGGAAAAGGAGCTAAAAATTTGAAAAGTATCTTTAAAAAAAGAAATCCAAATCTATGTATAAATATATATCCAAACTATTCATTTATGTATGAAAAGTGATTAACTTCATTAATAATCAGGTACTTTATCATCATAATCACAATCCTATTCATATCGAGTATGCAAAAATTATAATTTGACAATATAGAGTAGTAGTTAAGTTGGTACAGATATGGAAATTTTCACACAGTGCTGTTAGAGTGTTAACAGAGGAGGGAAAAATCAAGAGCTACCTTAGAACAATTTTTATATATCTCTGTATAGGAATCTCTAAATTCAAATGTCATAAAATATGAAAAAAGCAGAGAAAATGTACGGGAGGAAGCAATCCGAATATTTTGATTTTGTTTTTTATGATGCAATGAGCAACATTAGTTTAAAATTTTAGCATTTTAGCATTTTTGTACATTAAATTATATCCTCTGGAAATATTGAATACTGTATCTTATCTTTACCAATATTTGAGATTCTCATATTTTTTCTCAATCTATTGGCCAAATCTTCCAGAATAATCTTAGGTAATGATGGTGGTTGTAACCACCATTTCCTTAAATGTAAGAATTCACATTGGCTTTCAATAGCTACTCTTTTTCTTTTTAAGGAAGAATTCTTCCATATATAGTTTCCTAAAAGCTTTTTGTTTTGACAATATTTATAAATCAGTAAGGGATGTTGAATCTTAGCAGATCTCTTAACAGCATTTACAGTGCTGATTGTATGCTTTTTCTTACTTTAGCATTTTGATGTGATGAATTATATTAATACATTTCTTTTCGCTGATTTGAATTCCTTGAATAAAACATCTTTGGTTTACAGAATTTAATTTCATGAAAGAATCCAGATGAGGTCCAGAGTTGGGGGAAGAATCTTATGTCTTCTTGAAGCTCCTGGAAATGTGTATATTTCTCTGTGGAGGCTGGTGGGCCAGAATCTGTCTACATAATGTTCAAAGGCATTGGAGGGGCTTCTCAAACTTGCTACTCCCAGGGAAGCACTACATTTTGAAGAGCCTCTTGGAGTCAAAATTAGGAACAATAGCTTTTTAAACACAGAGAAGTATGTTTATAAAGCGTATTCCTCTTAGCATTCCAGCAGGGGTAAACATTTGCCTGTTCACTGCTGGCCAACGGAAACTGACACAACCGTGCCTGCCCCAGCTTATCCAGTTGCCACAGTCGTGACCAGCGGTGTCAGCTGCATGGAAGGTCAGGGAATGCACAGTTGTGAGTAAGCAGATAACTTCCTAAGGGTCTAAAATGTAAGAGGAGAACCAACTGGACCTACAGTCTCTTAAGGGAGATACAATGAAAAACAATGCCGCTCTCAGAAGACTAAGAAAGTCTAACTACTGTTATCTCAAATGTCACCCTCTCAGCAAAGCCTATCTTGATCCCTGTATTTAAAATCACAAACTCACATGTCATTTACCTTGCATTTATCCCTTTCCAACTCACAAACATTTTTTAAATTTATTATGTATGATGCTTACTAGGCTGCTTCTTTCACTAATCTATAAGCAGTACAAGGGTAGGATTTTTTTCTGTTTTATTCACTATTTATCCTTAGCACCTGGAGTACTTCCTGGCACATAGTAGATATTTGATAAATATTATTATTTATTTTTTAAATTAATTTTATTATTTTTTTAATGAAAAATTTTATTATGACATATTGGTTATATTTCCTATGCTGTACCTTTTAAAAGTTTATTGAGAGAGAGAGAGAAGGAGAGAGGGTGAGCACAAGCAGGAGAAGGACAGAGAGAGAGGGAGACAGAGGATCTGAAGTGGGCCCTGAACTGACTGCAGAGAGCCTGATGTGGGGCTTGAACTCACCAACTGTGAAAACATGACCTGAGCTGAAGTCTGACACTTAACTGACTGAGCCACACAGGGGCCCATTTGTGTGTAATTTAAACCAAAACATATATAATATCTAATTTAACGGTGCTCAGCTGTGCATTGTGTCTTTTTCCCCAGAAAGAATACTGTAACAGAATTCTGCAGGAAAAAGTGACCTACATTACATATTGGTTGATGCATGATTTTCTTTTTCTTCTTTGTCATGATGCAGTAATGGCAAATAAAACTTCAAGAAATGTTTTCCAGGGCTGTGGAAAGACGGTGTGCAGAGAGAAAGTGTCGCCTTGTTTTTTTTTTTTTAAAAAAAGCCTAATAAAGTTAGGCTTATTGTAGACTGAGGAGAGAATGCTTGCTAATGGAAAGATCTTGAAGACTTTTAAAAGCTGGGCCACATCATAAAAAAATACTCCAGAGTTGAGAAGAGGGTATGGAATTAACACAGCAGATAGCAAAGCTGGTTCTGCTATCAAGGGTTCGTTTCATTGTCATGGGCAAGAGGGACATTTGCAGCCTGGTCAACAAGCAAATTTATGAAAAGAGCAGATCCTTGTTGTGCAAATGTAGAACTGCAGGGTCTGATGTTTTCATATCATACCATCCATTTCAAATGTCTTTTTTACATTCTCTTTACAGTCTTTGCTTTCCCAATGGAGAAAAAGGTTGGGTTTAATTACTTTCCTCCAAATTAAAATTGAGCAGTGTGAGGTCTAGACTGAACTTGAAGATTGCATTTAGTCATTTGCCCTTGCTTAAATATAGAATAAAATGGAATTAATGTAAGCTTTTATCAATCTGTCAGTTCCTTGCACTTAGCTTAATATGCCTGCGTAGGCATACTCACATGTATCTGAGTAGGCCTCTAAAATTAAGGTACTTCCATTTACATGTTTTATTTGATGGCATTCATATTTCTGTAAGCTGAATCAGCAAGTTCATTGGTTCGGTAACTGTCATCCTACAACTTCTCTCATCACCTTAAAATCTGCTTTGGCTACTTATCATTTTAATGAGGCAGAGGTGATTAGTGGCCGAGGCTCAAATGAACAGGAAAATGCTAGCCAGATTTTATTGAGGGGAAAAAATGGTCCTGCTGTATATCCTGCTAATACCTTTTTCCCATCTTCACTTTTGTTTTCCTCAATTTTGGCACTGTAAATACACATAAGGACTAATATATTCCAACTCATTAAAAAACTGAATGCTGGAATTGTGTTTCCAATGCATTATTTTCGTAATTGCACTTATGTTTGTTAATTAAATCACTATTGTTCGCAGCAGGTTGTAGCAGAAGAAGTGTAACAAATCAGGTTTTGCACAGAGCCATCCCATTTAGAGAAATAGTCACATTTAGAGAGAATTAACAAAATCATTTCTGTCCCGATTTTTAAAAGTAAAGAGAGCAATAAAATTACTGAGGATACTTGAATTGCTTTTCGGAGTACGGACCGTTGAATGTACAACAGGCCCATACAATGAATGGGTCAAGGGACAACACCGCGCTGAGTAGGAAACTAATGCCTGGTCAGGTCTGTTAGAAAGTCAGACTCAGATGGGAGCCAGCTGTCCGATCTGGACCCGAAAGTAGGGTTTATCTATCACACAGAGAGCAAGGGGATAGGTCCACACTCTGTTGACAAACAGGCTATTTATTTATTTAGGTGATTGAGAAAAACATTTGGAAAGAAATCAAAGCATAACTTAAAAACATTTCCCTGATGGTCAGGTTTAAAAAACAGTGTCGAAAATCAACGGACTGAAAGAAAAGCTCCACAGAAGATCTGATATGAAGTAAGCAAATAGGTGACTAGTACTTTCAGCCAAGATATAGGATATGTTTTCACACAAGTTATAGAGGACTGGCTGAGAATTGTAAATCTCCCAGCATAAAAGACTTTTTTTTTGCACCGGTAGCTGTAAATACTCCCATAGGATTTCAAAGGTCTTTTGAAGTAACTTAACAACATTTCCTATTAACTTATTGCTCTGCCATCAGACTTGTCTACTCTACCAGTTTATACTGAATTCTTTAGATAAACGGCAGCTTAAAAAATTGAGACACTTAATCCAGAAGTATTCAAAGAAAGCAAAAAGATAATTAAATCTATATCTTTTTAAAAATGTGTTGGGGCGCCTGGGTGGCTCAGTCGGTTGAGTGTCCGACTTCGGCTCAGGTCGCGATCTCGCGATTTCGCGGTCCGTGAGTTCGAGCCCCGCGTCGGGCTCTGTGCTGACAGCTCAGAGCCTGGAGCCTGCTTCTGATTCTGTGTCTCCTTCTCTCTCTGCCCCTCCCCCATTCATGCTCTGTCTCTCTCTGTCTCAAAAATAAATAAATGTTAAAAAAAAAATTTAAAAAAATGTGTTGTACGGAAACCAATTTGACAATAAATTTCATATTAAAAAAATAAAAACAAAAAAATGTAGAATGGATATGCATTACAGTGTTAATAATTTAGTGAATGGTCATGGATAAAATTTAACTTTACAGCTCATAGACCTAAGTGATGCATATTTAACAACTGATTTCTTTTCAATATACATCCTTTATTACCTATCCTTACAATTTAATTTTGCCACTTATACCTATACCTAAATGTATACTTCATTTACAGGTACATTTATATTTATGCGAAACTGCCTAAGAAATAGCAGATACTTAGAGAATCTTAAAAGGTGGAAAAAGGAAGATACAGGGAAAATACAACTGTGCCATGATCTCCAAGATAGATTTCTATTAATGTCCTAAAAGAAGCTCCTTGTGTGTCACTGAAGAAGCACAAAATAGGTACAGTCACAACCTTGGCTAAAATATGAACCTGAAACTTGAAAATGAAATTAAAATTGTAGAAAATAGAAATTACCACTTCATAGTCTTCAGTGCATTTGAAATAGAATTATACCCACTATGCAAGCTATTTCATTGCTCTTCTAAACTACCTGCATGGGTCGTTTACTGATGCAAAAACGAGGCAAAATCTATCATCTTCGGTGAACGTGTTTGAAAAACGCTAGTACATGTTGTAGACATGAATCTCTTGTGACTATCTTCATTTGGAGAAACATTTCTTTTGCCAGCACCATTTTATCTGTCTGACCTACATCTATTCCTTATCTATGTGGATATATGTGAATTCTGGTTCAGAAGGTGACTCACAAGAAATCAAAGACTGAGTAACCTGAAGTTTGCAGGGAGGATGAACAGGAATGAGTTTTATGTCCTACTGGAGGATCAGTCATTAAAAGGAAATGAGCTGGATTTAGAGAGATGTTCCTGGACGGTGAGGCTCATGCATCACATATGTTATCAAAGATGGAATGACTTGGACCTTGACCAACAAATGAATGTTTGGCTTTTTTTTTTTTTGGTTAGTTTTTTAATATTTCTTTAGAGTTTACTGCATACCAGATATCATGCAAAGCACTTTATATTGCCTAATTGACATGAAAACAACCATTAAATACACTGATTTTTTGTATCCTCTTTTTAAATATGAGAAAAGAACATTTAAGTAACTTTCTCTAGTTCTCACAGCTGAACAAGTGGATTCAAAAACTGGATTCAAAGCCAGACAGTCTGATTCTAGGACCTACGCTCACATACACTACGTGGATTTATTTTTTCTGATTTGATTGGATTGTTTGGACCACAGAGCAAAGCTATTCTCCATGTATAATCATGTCTCCACTAAAAAGAGGATATATGCTGTCAATCAATTTAGGATAGACAGATCTTATGATAAGAAACAAAGTCCAGTGAAATTGATGCAAATAGCTCAAGAAATAAGCCATTTTTATGGAAATTTAAAAATAATATGATACAATATAACAGTATAATATGCCCCCTGTACTCATCCTCCAGGTTCAATTATTATCACCAATCTTGTTTCACCTACACCCTGACTCATCATCCCCCCCATCCCCCACCGCCAAATTTACCACTGAGTTTTCTAATACAATTCCTACTTGCTACATAATTTCATCAATAAATCTTTTAGTAGATACCTCTTTAAGATATATGTTCTTTAAAAATACCATCATTATACCTGAAATAATTAACAATAATAATTTCTTCATGACATCCAATATACAATGAGTTTTAAAATTTGTCTAATTATTTCATTTGGAAAGGTTTTTTTTTTCCACATCTGGATGAAAACTCTGAGAAGAAATTTATTCTTTTTTCTTTGCCTCATTATCTTTGATCTAGATTCCATGAAGTCTAGGGATACTTGAAGACACTCATGGGGTATGGGAGTAAATGCTCTCTAGCCAATCAAGACACTTTGTAGGCTGGATGGGGGAAGACTTGCTTGGCATTCAGGAAACCATTGACATCAAAAGGAGTCCTGTCTGGTAGCTAATTGTTTGCTAACTATTGTGAGAAATCTTATTCCATTATTCCTGAATATTAATTAATACTAGAAAAACTTGCAACATAGTCTCTACTAAGCTTTGGGTAACAGAAGAAGGGGATCTCTGTACATAATTGAGTCTGAATGTTGAAGGGGTCAGAACCCCAGAATGTAGGGTACAACAACATGCAGCTCATAGAGAGTAAAAAATTAGCAGTACGAGGTCAGTAGCCTGGGATAGAGTAGAAAATGGGTGGTTGATAGTCAAACAACACAGAAAATACAAGCAAATATTTGGAATCATATGAATGCACATATGTGAATGTATATGCCTTCCCATAAAGGCTCATTATATATATATATATATGTATATATATATATATATTTTTTTTTTCTCTACCTGTGAAGTCTGAATACATAGACATACATCTATACATCTTTGGAAGACAGTCATCTGGGCAACTTTGAAAAATTATTTATATATGTATATGAACTATCTATCATCTATCTATGTATCTGTCAAATAAGAATCTAATATCCATATATCTCTTTATCTCCTTGTCTGTCTCCATATTTATTTATATAGCTATTAAAGCTATCACAGAAACCCTAGATAAGATTAAGACATATGTACTATGTAACTTAGAAATATCTATCTAACCCATTGATGTGCTATCCTCCCAATTGTATATATATACTTTTTACGAGACATCAAGGAATTTCACAGAAGGTAGATAAAGACTAGCTAGCCAGGTTGATTTAAGAGCAATACCCTGATCATAGGTGGAAAAGGGAAAATCTGAGCAGAGTATGTTTTGTGCTAGTTGAATGCAATCAGAATTATATCCTTAAAAAGTAAAATGCTCATCACATAATTTTATCAATAAATAGTTTATATCTTTAGAAGGCATATATATTCTTTATAAACATAACAACAATACATCACTATACCCCAAATCATTAACAATAATACATAAAATGAAAAATAAAATTAAAAGAGATATTTCAGGAAAGATGGGGCAAGGTATTTATGGCTTAGTATGTAGGCAGAAAAATGACCTCACTAAAGATATCCATATCCTAGTCCTCAGAACCTATGCATACGTTAGGTTCCATGGCAAGACGCAAGAATGAAGATTGCAGATGAAATTAAGGTTGCTAGTCAGGTCACTTTCAAAGAGGGAGATTATCCTGAATGATGCATGTGGGTGCAGTATAAGCACAAGGATACTGGAAAGCAGGAGAGGGAGGGAGACAGAGGAACCAGAGAGATCACAGCTTAAGGACTCTGACCGCTGTTGCTGGCTTTGAGATGGAGGAATGGGAACATGAACCAGGGAATGCAGATGGCTTCTAGAAGCCAGAAAAAAACAAGCGGATTCTTTCCTAGAATCTCCAAGGAAAAGTACAGCCCTGCTGGGACCCTGACTTTAGCTCAGTGAGATTCATTTTAGACTTCGGACCTCCAGTACTGTCACATAATAAGTTTATGTTGTTTTAAGTCACCAAATGGCGGTGATTTGTTACAGAGGTAATAGAAACCTAATACAGTCTGGATATTATTGCATTGGTGGAAATAGAGATTATCCTCACCTTAGTGATCTCTGCATAAGTGAGGAGGGAGACAATAAAATATTACACTAAGCTTGAAGTGACATGTGCCTGTGTAATCATTAGTATATATGAATTTAAGACTAGATAACCAGGTTGATTTACCAGGTTTAAAAAGTATAGAAGACCTCAAAGCATGACATGAACTCTCACAATAAAGTGTGCATAAAAATCAAGTAAATAGTTTAATTATTGCTAATGAAATGAGGATTATAACCAGGTTGACCACAGATATATTTCCTTATGCTTATGTTTAAGATACACATACACATACATATGTATGTGTGCATTTGTGTGCATGTGTGTGTGTGTATACAAAAAAACCAAAATACCATATCATGATGTGCCCTTCTGCTTGTTGAAAGTGTTACTCATTACTCTCTTTATTTTGGTTAAGAGATCTGTAAGGAAATGTTATGAAATTATTTTGCTTAATTGTATACATATTTGGAAGAAGTGCAGGAAGTCTGAAAGAGAGAGAAGAAGGAGTGTAAGAAAGGAGAGAAGTAAGAAGAAAACTGGGAATCACTGAGAGAAAGACCAGCATAATGTCAAGATATTGGACTGGGGTTGAAGAATTTCTGGTCAGGATTGTAGACCAGAAACTTCACCTTCCTTTAAATTATTTGCTGTACTGAATCTAGCTGGAATAAAATTCAGTGAGCAATACAGCAAAGCATACCTCATTAATTGTCTGGTGGAGTTCTTTTGAGGAACTTAAAAGAAACACTGTTTCACATCTAGGACCATGGAGGATGGGTAAATAGCAAAATCCAAAGGTTACACGGGAGACCAATTCAACAGAATGAGAACAATTTGTCTAAGAGTTGGCTAGGTGAAACAAGCCTGTATTTTGTATTTCAGGGGATATTTACGGCATAGAAAGATTTTTAGAGTATCCCAGAGTACACTGTGATACATTGGGAGGCACAGATTCTGTACCAACCATAGCATTGATTTAGAACTCTTCATTAAAAAAAAAGGAGAGAGAGTAGCCCCTGATGCTGGAAATTTATGCTTATCTGTGCAGTCGACACATCTTTATCTCTATGGCTAGCTCTATAATTTTCTAGATTTAGATATAAATCTAGCAATATATCGTACTGGTATCTATTCAAACCATCCTTTAAAATAAGAATCCTATTAAAATAAAAATAAAAAGATCAATATTACACCTTTTTAAAAGTTTCTAAATTCTGGTTCTAATAAATACATGGCTATCCATGGTCTTGAAGGTTCATCTGAATCACGTTTTCTCACAGAATTAGGGAATTGTATGGAGGATTGCATGTGTAACTTTATTATGCAGGCGGTGAAATCACAGTCAAGAGGAAAGGGGTTTGCCTAAGGCCACACACCTGGTCAAGCAGTAATAGGCTTCGAATGCATCTATGAAGGGAATTTGAGTTATTTTTACCAAACCACATTGTTCAACATCTTCCACAAAAATGCTTAGACTCCTTTTCCAGGTATGTGAAAAATCACTAATGAAATATGAGATGTATCATATTGGAGATGCCTATATCTGTTAGGTTACCTTTCAAATGCATAAAAAACAACAAAGTTTGACCAAAAAATGAAGTCTAGAGGGATAGTTAATATTTTTGCTATCTTGTCTTCAGTATTCTAAGAGCTTTTCTGAGGTGCAGAGAATGTCTATCCGTCATTTCTAGCACACCATGATTTAATGTCATAAGAATAATAATAAAGGAAGAAGAATGTGTGCTTTTTTCCCAACAGGGGCACATCTATAAAGATTTGAAATTATATTTTATTCTTGGAGGTTGCCTTGAAATCAGTGAGGGATTATTCATGACTGTTAAAAATTATAAGCTAACCTAATGCCCAGCAAAGGCAGTTGTTAAGTAAACTATAAGACACCAAACTGATGGGATATTATATATCAATAAATAGCGAATATTTTGAAGTAAAGAAACTGAAGTGGGACTATGCAGAGCTGCTTTTTGAGAGGGCTGTAGGAATTTACTTCTTTTTCATCGTATTATTAACGTGCTATATTGTTTCTGCAGTTGATGTATCCTGGAGAACACCGCAGGGGCACCTGACAAGAATGTGTAGTGTGTTTTTGTGGAGCAGAGTGTTGTGCACAGTCTATTAAGTCTGGATGTTTCATGGTGTTGTTCAAAACTACTGTTTACCTGTTAATCTTCTGCTTAGTTTGTTCTCTAAGGCCACGGTCTTTTATTTTTTTTAATTTTAACTTTTATTCAGTTTGGGGAGACAGAGAGACAGAGCACGAGTCGGGGAGGGGTGGAGAGAGAGGGAGAAGCAGGCTCCAGGCTCTGAGCTGTCAGCGCAGAGGCCCCCCCCGCCGCCCCCTGACACGGAGCTGGAACCCACAAAGTGAAGGGTGAGATCATGACCTAAGCCGAAGTCGGCCACTCAACCAATCGACTGAGCCACCAGGCACCCCAAGGCCACAGTGTTTTATGTTGGAAATTCACCGTAAACAAAAAGCGGTTGTGCAAAATCCACACAACTTTTGTACACAAAATTGAGACTTTCGGAAGGGGAAAGCAACCGGAAGTCCAAAATAAATATGAAATTACGGGAAAGAACACATAAAAAGAAAGAAGTTCTAGTTAAAAATTGTACCCTACCCATTTTATTTTCAGAGAAGGTCAAAGTTATAAAAACATACCATCTCATCTGCGGCTTATAATTAAGAAGATGTCAGGTTGCCTATATGTTTTCCCTTCTGACCTTCTCATAACAACTGTCCGAGAAGGATATCAATACCAAATCTGAATGTGACATCACTTTTCCTCGTAGCCATATGCATTATATGTAGTAGTCTGTAAGGTAAAACAGTAACTCTGAATTTGAATTTAAAAACCTTAGGTAGGCACTCTGTTTATTAAACATTATTGTTTTCAGTGGTATTCTTTGGCTGCCTCAAACTAGGTTTTCTTCCCACTAAATGACTATTACAGTTAACTGTCCTAATGACTTTATAAGGTTGATGTCACAGTCAATACTATCTAATTAGTCAGTAAGTAATAAGCAAACTAAATTCAGTGTGTATATATATCGAGGTGAAATAAGGCCAAATAATTTGGTCATACTGACAAAAATTGACATCTTTAGGGGAACACAATCTGTTGGGGCCAATAAGTGAATGTCTGGCATTTGATAAAAAGCTGAATCCTGATTTAATTTCAGCAGGAACATTTTCTTAGGTTGAAGGGTTGTGACAAGAGAAATGTCATCAAAAGAATTTTTTTCCTCGATAAAGGGTTTGTCTAGGTTTAGGTGACAGGCAAACCATTCAAATATTCTCTGCTTTAAATTGATAATTTTTATCAGGTCTTCCACATCTACATAACCTTTAATTATAGATTTTTTTTTAGTTAAAAAAATTTGTTAACGTTTATTTTTGAGAGACAGAGACAGAGTACAAGCAGGGGAGGGGCATAGAGAGAGGGAGACACAGAATCTGAAGCAGGCTCCAAGCTCTGAGCTGTCAGCACAGAGCCCCACAGCGGGGTGGAACCCACGAATAGTGAGATCATGACCTGAGCCGAAGCTGGACGCTTAACCGACTGAGCCAGCCGGTTAATTCTATTATAAATAGAATATATAAATATTAGAAATAGAATATATAAATATTCTATTTATAGAATATTAAACCATCCTATGAGGATAGGAACTTAACCCATGGTTCATGCAAAACAGATTTAGGATACCATATAGTGCTTGTATGAACATCTAATCATTAGCTCTATTTGCTGTCAGAAAAAAAACTTGAGAACTATAGCAGTATTTGGTTTTTTTATTCAATTAAAAAATCCTTACTTATTAACACTCACACACAAGGACACCAGGGAGAGATGAGCAAGAGGTGATAATAGAAAGGTCGCCAAGGATAAGATCGAGAAGCTTCTCTCCTGCTGTGCCCAAAACTTTACGTAAACTGTGTCTGATGGGAAATGCAGATCCAATGAATGAATCTAACTGAATAGATTTTATTTTAAAAGTTTATTAAACCTGAAATATGGATTAATGAACTGATGGAGTAAGATCAGAAAAGAAAAATGGGTTCAGAGAATAAAGCAGTAATAAAAGTTGATAAGAAGAACGGGGCTTCTGGGTGGCTCAGTCAGTTGAGTGGCAACTCTTGATCTGGGCTCAGGTCATGACCTCACGATTTGTGAGATCGAGCCCTACATCGAGACTTGCATTGGGTTCCACTGATAGTCCTGGAGCCTGCTTGGGATTCTCTCTCTCACTCTCCCTCTGCCCCTCCTCTGCTTACTTGCACTATCTCTCTCTTTCTCTCTCAGGCTCTCTCTGTTTCTCTCCCTCCTTTTCAAAATAAATAAATAAACTTAAAAAAAAAAAAAGACTCTTCTATTCACCAGATTTCCAGCAATAAGTAAGGCAGATGGGATGGGAGATCGTATGGTTGGTTACTATAAGGGAAGCTTGGGGTGAAATAATAGTGATGCGACATATTTTATGTTTCTTTATCTGACAACTTTCTGTTTTGTCCCACTTCTCCCTTCTCCATGAAAGCTGCCTTTTTTCTATTTCTTCCATTGCTGTATCTCCATATTTATAATTCCGATTTCACAGTAGAATGGATAGAAGTAGCAAACTTTGGAGATGAAGTACTGTATATCAAACCTTATCTGTGATTATCATTTATTCCCTAGGTCATTTTCTAGTTCTTAATAAAAATACAGTCGCAGAATGTGACTCCAGTCCTTAACCTAAGACACAATGGGCAGGTAATCAGTCCATGTGCATGTTTCTGAATGTGTGTAAGAGAGGGAGGATTGTCAAGGAATATCAAGGGGAGAAATGGGATTACATAGTGTGTAAGCACATACTTCTTTAGTTTGAATACCAACTCCATACCATACTAACTCCCTGATTTGGGGTAAGTTACCTAACTTGTCCATGCATCAGTTTTCTCACCTCAAAGTGAGGTGACTACAGTATTTCTCCCATGAGGGTTACGTTTGTTAATTAAATTCACAACTAAACTAAATTAACTAAAGTAAATTATTTAATATTTATAAGATACTTGGAAAATTCCTTGAGCAGAGACATTTCTATTTAAGTGGTTTTTAAGTAAAAGTTAAAAGTATTCCTGCATTTATTTTTCAAGCAGGATGGTGGATCTGATAAGCATCTGCTTAAAAGATCCAAAAGCTGAGGAAAAAGAAAGAGAACGAGCATTTAAGTGTATTCATAAGTGTTTGGGCAAGAAATTAATGAACTTTGTGGGCTAAACTTAAAGGAAAGCAAAAAATGAGAGCTAAAGCGTTCCTGGTGTTTGTTTGTTTTTTAATGTTTATTTATTTATTTAGGGGGAGAGAGAGAGAGAAAGAGAGCATGGGACGGAAGAGCAGAGAGAGAGAGATTCCTAAGCAGGTTTCGTCTGTCATCAGGACACTGGCGGGGCTGGATTCCACCAACCCTTCCATCCAAACCTGAGCGGAAATCCAGTCAGTCCCTGAACCAACTGAGCCACCCAGGCGCCCCCTGGCGGTTTTCACTGTGCCCTGATGAGTCAGAGCTAGAACTGAAGGTAGAACCCAGAGGAACACTAAAAATGGGAAGTTCAAAGGGAAACCGCTATCCACATAGGTGATGATGAAGTAAACATTCACACTTAAAAAACAAACGCAGTAGATGAGACAGATGAAAGTCAGTAAGCCAGTTATATGCTGTTTATGAGAAACACTGAAGATACAAAGATAGGAATGATTAAAAGTAAAATGTTGTAAAAAATATAACAAGCAAAAGGTAATAAAAATATTGCCATAAATCACGGGACTTATTATAAATTGCTGAAAAGGTCAGTGAGCTCAGAAGTAAACAACTCCAAAGTTATATGCATGTAACAGCATATGGTGAAATATATAAAATAAGTATTGTTCGAGCCGGAAGGAAACGCCAGCAAATTTATGGTCAGAATGGGTAAATTTCTTTTATGGATGTAGTTATTTGTTTATTTATTTTCATACCTGAATATCCCCCTGGAATGTAAGTTCCATTAGGCAGTGATTTCTAATTTTATAGTTGGTGTGTATCACGTATTAAGAACAGTGCCAGGTGTAAGGTAGGTATTCAAAACATATTGCTGTATTAATCAATTAGTTAAAACACAATAGCATGTTAAAATCTGTTGAGAAAAAAAAAGCAGGGGTCCCAGATGGTTTAATTAACAAGTTTTAAGAACTATCAAGAAGGAACAAATTTAAATTTGATTTCAAAAAACGGTTCCAGAAAATAGAAAAAAGTATATGCAAAGATTCTATAAATCACTGACAAGAATTCTTCCTAACTTCCATAATTTTAAAAATTGAGAAGTATTTCCTAAATGACCAATTGAACTAAAGACACGATATAAAAATGCCATGCCGTTAAAGGAGAAAATTACTATCTATTAGAAGCAAGGATACAATTAAATCTAACATTCTTTTTGAAAAAGAAAATGTTCGTCAAATAGGAAGACAGTAGATTTAACCCACCTGTATCACTAACTATAATCAAGCTATCAAGGTGAATGGGCTAAACATTACAATTAAAAGGCAGAGACTCTCAGATGAGATAAGAAAACAAGCCTCCACTGTATTGCCAACAAAAAAGCTCATTAAACAAAACAACATAAATTAGTAAAAAGATGGAAACATGTACACTGTAGAAATACTGATAAAAATGAAAGTGGAATAGTAGAGTATCAAAGGGGATCTTACCATAAGACACATTACTAGGAATGAAAAGACATTTCATAAAAAAGTGGTCAATGTAATAATAGCCTAGAACTTCAGAATTCATGAAATAAAAACTAATGGAAGTGGAATGAAAAATAGAAAAGGCCATGCCTGTCTTCTGAGATTTCAACAGCCCTCCCTCATTAATTGAAAAAGTAAGAGTATAGAAAGCTGAGAGAGTACCACTCACAACTTGACGTAATTGTTACTTCCAGAAAACTCCACCTTACGACAACCGAACAAACATTGTTTGCTGGTGCAGACAGAACATTTACCAGGATAGACTATGTTAAGGTACATAATAAATTTTAAAAGGCATGAAATAATACCAAGTATGTTCTCTACCATAAAATGAAATTAAAATCAATAAAGATAACTGGAAGATTCCCAAACAATTTAAAATTAAACAGAACATCTATAAATAACCCAATGAAGAAATCAAAAGGGCATTTATAAAACATTATGAACTGTGGGGAAGGGCGATGGGTGAAATAGGTGAAGGGGATTAAGAGGACTCTCACTGTGACGAACACCGAGTAATATATATTGTTGAATGATATATTCTATTCTTGAAACTAATTTAAAACTTTTTTGTTAATTACACTGGAATTTAAAAAATATATATTTATGTATATTTTATATATTTTATTTATATATTATATTATTATATATTTATTATATTTATTATATATTTTATATACATATTTTATATATATATAGGGGCACCTGGATGGCTCAGTTGGCTAAGCGTCTGACTCTTGATTTTGGCTCAGGTCGTGATCTCACAGTTTGTGAGATGGAGCCCCATGCTTGGGATTCCCTTTCTCCCTCTCTCTCTGCCCCTCCCCACTCGTGCTTCCTCCCCCCAGTAAATAAATAAACTTAAAATAAATAAAACATTGGGTACTGAATGTAATGAAAATACAACATATCGAAATTTGTGGATTGCAGCAAAAGCAAAGCTTAGGAGGAAATACATAGCATTAAGGATTTATATTAGAAAAGAAGAGATGTCTCAAGTAAATGAGCTAAACTTCCGCCTTAAAAAACTAGGGAAAAAAATTTAAACCAAAGTATGAAGTGGGAAGAAAATTATTGTGCGAAAATCAGAATCAATGAAATTAAAAAAAATAGGAATGCAATAAAAAAAAATTAGTGACACCAAATGCTAGTTCTTTGAGTTAATCCATTTAACTGAAAACCACCTATCCATTCTGTTCAGAAAGAGAAAACGGAAAATTTAAAAATGCTTCTAAATTTCACGACTAGTATTTTAAATATCGAGCCTTCCAAAATTAATGTATGTATTTAATTTAATCCCAATTCATATCCAATATTTTTGGTGTGAAAATTGCAAAGTGTTTCTAAAATATATATGGGATTGCAATGGAACAACAACAACAAAAACAATGTGAAAATTTATTGACAGTTATTGATGGAAGGATAGATAAATATAACAATGGAAAGCATCTGTCAAAAACAGATGCCTTATGTACTACCTACAGGGTCTGTTTATTTATGACATTCAGGGTACTGGAGAAAATAGAGAAACAATAGCATTTTAAAGGAACAGTCTTGGAGTGAGTGTTCATAGGTAAAAATATAAAATGCGATTTTTACCTTACATCATATATAAAATTTATATCCCAAGTGGAACGCAGATCTAAATTTCAAAGCAAAATGCAACAATAATTCTAGAAGAGAGTATAGGTACCTATGTTCATGACCTCGAGGACCTAAAACTTTTATTGAAAAGGAAGTAAATCACACCCGCCAGAAACCTGAAAATTAATTGGACTAGGTTAAAATGAAGAACTTTAAAGGACATCATTAGAATTGTGCACAGGTAAGTGATATAGCGAGGAAGAGATATTTGGTAGACCTAAAGCAAAAAACAAAAATGAACTCATACAAATCAATATGCAAATAACAAAGAGGATAGGGTGTTAAAAACACGGTTCACATGGCCAATAAATGAGATAAAGTTAAGCAGTTGAAGAGAAGGGCAAATTAAAATCACCTTGTGATACCATTAGTCACACAGGGACATGAGAAGAATTACAAAGGCTGACTACACCATGTGTGGCTGAAACACTGGAACACCTGGAACATTCATACACTGTGGTTAAGAATTCAAATTGTTAAAATCATTTTGAAAATAAATATTTGTGATATTTTATGCTAAATACCCAGTGACAAGCAATTCCTGTTGAAGGAATATACCAAATAGGAGTACAGGAAGGACACATCATGGGGCGCCTGGGTGGCTCAGTTGGTTAAGCATCTGACTCTTGATTTCAGCTCAGGTGATGATTCCAGGGTCGTGAGATCAAGCCCCAAGTCAGGCTCCATGCTGAGGGTGTTGCCTGCTTGGGATTCTCTCTCTCTCCCTCTGTCCCTTTCCCACATGTGCACCCTCACATGCAGTCTCTCACTCTCTCCCCTCCCCCCTAAAAACAGTGCTCTTTGTAGCACAATTTATAATAGTAAAAATATAGAAACTGCCCAAATGGCTGTAATAGTAGAATGGGTACCCACATTGTACTATTCACACACATAGTATATTATGCAACAAAGAAACTAAAAACCTAAAGCTACTTATAATAACAGGAACGAATCTTACAAATATCAGTTGAGCAAGAGAAGGCAGGAACAATATTATACATATGACACCTGTTATACAAAATTTAAAAGAAATACTCTAAATGAAATAGTAATAATTATTGATGAGTGCTCAGGTGGTAAAATTATGAGGAAAAACAAAGAAATCATTAAAAGAAAAGATAAGACACTGATAACTTTTTGGAAGGAGGTAAGGAAGGTATAGTGATTGGGGTAGCCACAAGGAAAACTATTCTTTGCAATATTTTACATCTTGACATGGGTTTGGTTGCACTAATAGTGTTTTTAATGTATTACACTAAGCTATATATTTTCATAAATGTGCTCTTTGCTGTGTATTGCAGTTTAAAAGTTGAAAAATAGGGCAGCCTGGGTGGTTCAGTCAGTTAATCATCCCACTTTGGCTCAGGTCTTGATCTCAACGGTCTGTGATTTTGAGCCCCCTTCGGGCTCTGTGCTGACAGCTCAGAGCCTGGAACCTGCTTCATGGTTCTGTGTCTCCCTCTCTCTCTGCTTGTCCCCTACTTGTACTCTGTCTCTGTCTCTCTCTCTCAAAAATAAATAAAGCATTTAAAAAAATTAAAAAGTTGAAAAATAAACTAAGATATATTTTTAAAGCAAAATATTGGTAAAGCTTTTGTGTAGTATAAGAGTTCAGGGTGGCACAATTATGTTGGAAAACCATTTGCCATTAGCTAATAAAGATGATGATGTCAGTCACTAATGACCCATCATTTTCTCTTCAAGGTTTAAAGAAATCTTGCTTATTTTAGAAAGGAGTAACTTGTGTGTTTTACAGTGTATTTATTTGTTTGCAAGAGAGAGAGAGAGAGAGAGAGAGAGAGAGAGGCCATGCAAGTGAGCACCAGCAGAGGAAGGGGCAGAGGAAGTGGGAGAGAGAGTCCCAAGCAGGCTCCATGCTGAGCCTGATGCAGGGCTGGATCTCACAACCGTGAGCTCATGACCTGAGCCCAAATCAAGTTGGATGCTTAATTAGCTGAGCCACAGATGCCCCAGAAACTTGCATATTTTAAATAAAGGCATATACAATCATGAAAATAGCAGAATTTTTTAATCTCACATACACAGAAGCAAGACAAACTTAGTGAAAAGAGGATGAATAAATTATGCTACAGTCATAGAATGGAACAATAGAGAGGAAAGGAAATAAACTATTAGTTCATAGACAAATCTCAAGAACAGACTGGTTGAGAAAAATCTCATCACACCATGAATCCATTTTAATGAAGTTCAGAGGCAAAGTAAACAATATATTGTTTAGCAGTACAAACATAGTGGAGTAAAACAAGCGTTATTTCTGGGAGAAAGAATCAGGTCAGAAAGTAGCTTTAATATAAATGAAATGCTATCTTTCTTAAAATGCATAGTGAATGCATGGATTTAAATTATATTTTTATTTTTATGAATCAATATATAGTACACAATCTTTGTAGCAACAGATTTTTAATAAAAATTGTTTTAAAAATGATACTTCTGTGTCTTCTAGCTATCTGTCACCCAATCACTGCCAAACTTTACATCTTATCCCTAACAAATTATTTAGAAAACAGCTTCATATAAGATTTCCCTTTATATGTGACTTAGTAATAAAAGCTGATTACATTTTCACTAAGTATTTTTTTCAACTTGCCTTTTATGAGTTATTCTCTATCTTCAATTATAATAATGAACTCTTTATAACATGGCTTTCATATACTGAGAAATAATTTGTCTTATTTTACTATTAATCACAATGTCAGAATTATGTATGATAATTTAAGAAGTTTAAAGAAAACAAACAATAAATTATGCAGGGAGGCTTTTTATTTCTCCTTTTGCATATTTTCAGCACCTGCAGACCATTGATTGGAATCAGTGGGATACAAGCAGCTCATGCAAACAGAACAAAGACCCATGTTTTATCAAATGTAGCATGAAGGCAGCGTTTCTTTTTTAAATTCTTTTAATGTTTATTTATTATTGAGAGAGAGAGAGAGAGAGAGACAGAATGGGAGCAAGGGAGGGCCAGAGAGAGAGGGAGACACAGGATCTGAAGCAGGCTCCAGGCTCGGAGCTGTCAGCACAGAGCCCCACGCGGGGCTGGAACTCACGAGCCATGAGATCATGACCTGAGCCCCAAGGAGCCCCAAGGCAGTGTTTTATCAAAGGTAGAGAATGGAAACTTCTGTAACCCCCTTACGTAAACCAGCCTAGTAAAGGCCCGCATCGTGACCTTATTTGGTATCTCTTTTCTTCTTTATGAGAGAATAAATAGATACATTTATGATGCACTTTCTCAAAATGTGTATGTGGAGATTTGAAGTTGGAAATAGGGGTTAGGGAGACAGGTTTCTATTAAGCAGAGAAGGTATAAGGACCGTTTCTGATTCAGTTTATTGCAGTATAACAAATTCGCGGTTCTATTCTTTCTCAAATAATCCTTATATGCACAGTGCGTCAACCTAATACTAATGTCTTATTTCTTACACTGCCCTTTAATTCAAGTCCTGTAGAGGAGACTCAAATCTCTTTTCAACACATATCCCCTAAATTTATTTCTGAGTGACCAGAAGGGAAAGTCCATCATGTACTTGAAAAGAAATTTGCATTATTATTCAGTCCTGTTGTCCTTAAGTCTCCCTATGACTACTCAAGTGAGACTCTTACTATACAGACTAATGAAAACATAACCTTATATAATTTTGAAATAACACCAGTAATACAGAGATCTGTTGTTTTTGTGGTTGTTGGATTTCTTCCCCCTTTTTCCCTTCTTTTGGCTTTTTAATGTTTTATACCTAGCCTCTCCCCATCAAGATCCAAAAAAAGAAAAAAGCCACAAATTTTAGACCTTCAGCTAGACCACTAAGTTACATAAATATTATTTGAAATATGTACTGGACTGTTCTGGTCTTTTATCATCAGGGTTTAGCTGGCATTTGTGAAGGTTTTTTTTTTTTATGATCTTATTTTTAAAATAATAGGCACTGAGAATAGGGACTTCTTGTCAACTTGGCTATGTAAGTTCATGCTATGAAGTAACTTTTTAACCAAAATAAATAGAAATCATAGGTAAACTAGAGGATAAACATTAGTACATATTAATATAATATGTACATTATATATATTAAATATATACACACATATGTGTGCAGCTTCTATAAACAGAAAATAACCATATCAATAATAAGTAAACATATCAATAGGTCATGAAGAGAAAATAAAACAAAAAGTCATTCTTGGAAAAAGAGCAGAAGCTAGGAGCCTTCCTGGATGTAGGTGCTAAGGAAGGAGTTGGTAAGAGCATCTCATGGGTAATTATACCAAAAAGTTTCCTTGTGAGCCAGCTTCACTGTATGAAACCAGGGGCTCGGGTTGAACTTGTCGCTCAATAAATGAAATTTGAATTATTGGTTTTATGGGGTTTTAGCTGAAATGACATCACATGTCTTGGACTGAACTTAAAGAGGAAAGTTTTATTAAAGCTGGCTTGTGCCCTGAAGGAATTTTCCATATCTGACTAATCAGCTTTTCTTTCCTCTACTTGGCAGGGAACAGGGAATAGGGGAAAGATACTGGGACCCAACCAAGTTGGCATATCTAACAGGAAGTACTCGTCACAAAGATAGGAACATAGAAAGTTGAATTGGCTGTAAATTTACTCCCAGGAAAAGTTAAGAAAAATTGCTTGGCTGGAAATTTAGTTCTAGGTGGGGAAAAAAAAAAAAGAAAAATCTTCTATAAATCTCTCAGAAGAGTTGGTAACTGTAAATGGTCCTCAAATGGGTTTTTACTCAAATTAATGCTGCCTGAATAGTCCAAAATAACTTGGTTCAAATATTGAATTTGAAGGAAATCCCTTTTTGTCATGTCCTCAAGTCTCTGTAAGATGTAAGTAAAAATCTTCCATCTACAATATAAGTTATATAGAATTCCTACAAAGTTTTAAGGGATTTGAACTCAAAGCCAAAACTTACAAATAATACTAGTAAATAAGATGTCAATAAATAAATCCTGACAGACAATAGGCAACTATATCAGGCATCCAATGCTGTGCACATCAGAAATGACATATAAAACTAATTTATACTTATATTTTACATATATCCTAAATCATATATTAGGATTAAAATATATCAGTAAAGACAGTACATTAATTAAAACAGGTGCTTGGAAAAAAAATTTAAAAATTCTAGAAAAATACAGTAATTGATATTTAAAATTTATTGCACGCATTAGAGAGCAGAATATACATAGTTGAAGAGAAAACTCATGAAGTAACAGATTAAAATTAAGAATGTATTTAGAACAAATGCAAAAATACAGAGATATAGAGAGTAAGCAAAAGGGCTCTCTGTAATATAATCTGTTAAATTCTGATATACACTCAACTTGTAATTTTTTTTTTAATGTTTATTTATTTTTCAGAGTGAGAAACAGAGTGTGAGCGGAGGAGGGGCAGAGAGAGAGGGAAACGCAAAACCTGAAAGAGGCTCCAGGCTCTAAACTGTCAGCACAGAACCTAACGCGGGGCTTGAGCTCCAACTGTGAGATCGCGACCTGAACCAAAGTGGGACACTTAACCGACTGAGTCACCCAGGCACCCCTCAAATCGTAATTTTTATTTTTTTATCTTTTTTTCAACGTTTATTTATTTTTGGACACAGAGAGACAGAGCATGAACGGGAAAGGGGCAGAGAGAGAGGGAGACACAGAATCGGAAACAGGCTCCAGGCTCTGAGCCATCAGCCCAGTGCCTGACGCGGGGCTCGAACTCACGGACCCTGAGATCGTGACCTGACTGAAGTCGGACGCTTAACCGACTGCGCCACCCAAGCGCCCCGACAAATGGTAATTTTTAAATGGAGAGAAAAAATATAGGGAAGGTGCAATATAAGAGGACATAATAGCAAATAATCTTTTTTTTTTTTTTTTTTTTTTTACTGAATAATTAAAGACATCAATTTTGAGATTCAGAGGGCCCAGTGAATCCCAATCAGGCTAAAAATTATCTCCATCTAAAAAATATATCATAAGGGTCGCCTGGGTGCCTTAGTCAGTTGAGTGACTGACTCTTGATTATGGCTCAGGTCATGATCCCAGGGTCGTGGGATTGAGCCGCATGCCCAGCTCCTAACTGAGCATGGAGACTGCCTAAGGTTCTCTATCTCTCTCTCCTGCCCCTCTCCCCAACTTGTGCTCAATCTCTCTCTCTCTGTCTCTCTCTCAAATAAATAAATAAATAAACAGACAAATAAAATGCATAATGTAAGAGTTAAAGAGAAATCTTCAAAGGAACTACCAAGAACAGACAGATGACCTATTTGTACACATAGGAAAGATGAGACTGACAATTTTTCATCACCACCAACAACAGCTAATGGAAAATATTTAAAACACACTGAAAGGGAATAATTGTTCATGTAACACAATATATTTATATACCAATCAAATCTTTCATCAGGAATAAAAGTGAAATAAATAATTTCTGGAAAACAAAACAGAATTTGGCACCAGGGAATCCGTATCAAAAGGAATTCCAAAAGATATTTTTGAATGTGTAAGAAAACTAATACTGGATGTAACGAAGGTAACAGTTCCGTAGATTCTCATTAATGAGAAATCCTTGATATGACCCATGAAAAAGGGGTTTTGTGTTCAAATAAATTTGAGGAAAGTCAAACTCTTTTAAGGTTTGCAATAAAAGCAGCATATGAAACAATCTGACAAGTAAATGGAAAATAAATCTGTTAAAGTTAAATCAGCATCTCCCAAATCTAACAACATAAAGCATTTTTTGTTAGTGAGTCATTGTTAATATCTCAGAGAATATATTTTCGGGAACATGGAATTATGCTTTCAAAGCAAAAGCTTAAAAATTATTTCTAAACAAGAAAATAAGCAAATGAAACACCTAAGGAGAAATTAATAGATGTGGAAAGCATTTATCAAATTAAAAAAGAGAACAGTGTGTGGTCTTAGATGGCAAGCATTTTAATCACACAAAGCTTATTTGTCCATTAATGTAAATATTTAATATTGAACCGGTTAAAATCCCAGCTTGGTTTTTATTGATCTTGATAATATAATTGTCAATTTTATCTGGAGGCATATTTAGGTGAGATTAATAAAACATTTTTGTGGGAAAAATAAATAGTAATACAAGGCATTTGCATTTCTTGATACAGCATTTCAGAATTGAAATAATTTATGTAGTGTAATGAGCCATACATATATAGGGTATATATATTATATATATACACACACAATACAACAATTTATTGATATATATTATACATAATAAAACAACTTGAAATAATTTATTATATATTATATATAATAAAATGATTTATTTTATAGAATAAGACATTCAAATTAGCCATACAACACTCGCAACAAATAACTACATATATTCCAGAGATATTAAATTTTAAAATTAAACATGGTACAAAGTAGAAATAAATGTAGTTTATTCAAGATAGGAAATTCAAGGTAGGAAAAAAATGCTAAAGAATTAATTGATACATTCAACAATAATAAATTCATGCATTCCAAATGATTATAAACAAACATAGAAAGACATTGGGAAAACTGAGAAAGACATTTCTATTATACAAGAGATTAAAATCTTTGCTGTATAAATCCTTCTTGAAAATTAGAAAGAGAAAATAACAATACAATTTACTAAAGGGAAAAAAATTTAGATTTACTCAGATCTGTATCCATTCAGCCACTCTTCTGGTTAGAAATTAAATGAGCAGAAAGCATAATTCTAGATTAACTCGGTGCCTGTAGAATCCAATACAGTAAAAACAGATTTAAATTTTGTTTGCAAACTTCCCACTTGGTAGCTATCTAACCTAATCTTTATTTCTCACATCAAAAGAAATAATAGAGAATCTACCAGAAAGAATCATTGCATTAGGAAACTATGCAGAAGTTGTTCACAAACAGACAAGTTCTGTAAACGGTGGAAATGCAGTTTTTTCCAAATGTAAATGTAAATTATAAAATTTAAAAGTATAATTTTTAGGGGCTCCTGGGTGGCTCAGTTGGTTAAGTGACTGACTTCAGCTCAGGTCAGGATCTCGCAGTTTGTGGGTTTGAGCCCCGCATCGGGCTCTGTGCTGACAGCTCAAAGCCTGGAGTCTGCTTCAGATTCTGTGTCTCCCCCGCTCTCTGCCCCCCCCACCCCGGTCACGGTCTGTGCCTCTCTGTCAATAATAAATAAACGTTAAAAAATTTTAAAAAATACAATTTTTAAATGCAGTGGACAGTGTTCCTAAGGGCATAATGAAGTGTATAATCTCATATATTCTAGCAGAGAAGTAGATATGTATAAATTTTCCATAGACATATTTGGTGTTATTAATCAAATGACTTATAATATCTATTCAGTTGACCCCACAATTCCATATTGATGAAATTATTAAGACATTTTCACATATTTGAAGATATATTTAACTTCAATAATGTCTATTACTTTTTTTCCCAAAAGATGCAATTTCAGATATATATAGAAATATTTATAGACATGTATATATACCCTGGTCAATGTAGACATATTTTATTGTAAGACCTAAAATTTGAAGTGCTACCTTGACATCTTTGGATCTCCCAGGGTCCCAAGGTCTTAATTATGAGTTCCCCTGTTGGCAGATACAACTTCTACCCAGTGGAAAAGGGTCTCCATTAAACTAGTTCCAACAGTAGCCAGACCAACCGCACCTCACCTCCTCCTCAACCTAACAGGGTTTATATTCTGGCCATCCTGCGAAAATAATTCAAACAAACCAATCAGTCCTCTTGAGGGAACCAGGAACACCCTATCATCTTGTTACTACAAAATCTGCCTCCCACTGCCCCTGCTTTTTCACTGTATGGCCCCAAACAGTTGTGGTGTCCTTCTCCCCAAGACAGTGAGTTTATGTGATGAATAAATTGTACCAATCTCTTTTGTCCGGTGTTGGGTGTCATGTACATGCTATCTAATACTATTTATGGCGGAGCAGAGATGCCTTTCTCACCAATGGGTTGAATAGGAGGCAATCAGAACACATATATTTCCTTGCTCCATTAATTGAAAGGACCTAGAAACAGTGACACCTTGGTAGCAATGAGCAAACTCAGCACACGTATCTTGACTATACTATTCTTCAATAAAGAAACCAGGGTTCCTGGAAGAAGTGACTGATTCTAGGGATGGAGCATATTGCTGACTAGAAAGTAAAGAAGTGGTAAGAAAACTCCATGCTGATGGGATCTGTCTAGCCAAATAAAAGAGCACCCAATGGTAAACTTAAATAATTTAAGCAACAAAATATAGTAATATATCAGATTATACCACAATTCAATAACTTAAGCAACAAAATATAGTAATATATCAGGTTATACCACAATTATACTAGATTATAAAATAAATGTCCATAAATACATTAATATAAATAACTGATGGACTGAATGACTAATTAATTAATTAATTAATTGGAGGGAACAGACAAATCATCCATCTCCTGCATAGAAGAATTCCAAATAATTTATGTGCATACTCAGTCTCAAGCAGGTGGATCATAATTCTCTGCTAAGTGGGCTGTATATAGTAATTTCCTTTCAAAAGATACATTATGTAAACATAGAAAAAAAAAGAGAATAATTTTACAGTGAAGAAACCTGGCAAACGTTGACTAGGTCGAGTGAGCAAGGTCAATATCAGCGGTGGAGAGTCATGTCCATAGCATGTTCCCCTGCTATAATGTGATGGGAATAGCATTTGACTTCTGTGGTCTTCCTCCTCCAAATCTATAACCCCACAATGGCACTTTACTTCTGTGGTATTTCTTCCAAAAATCCATAACTCCAGTATAATTATGATAAAACCATGATATATAACCAAATTAAGGGATTTTCTGCAAAATACCTTTCCAGCACTCCTCAAACTGCCAAGGTCATCAACAACAGGGAAAGTCTGAGAAACTGTCACAGCCTAGGGGAGCCTGAAAAGACCTAAAGACCAAAATACTGTGGTATCTACCTGGGGTGAGATCCTGGAACAGGAAAAACTGTATTTGGTGAAAACTAAAGAAATCTGCATGAAGTAATGGGCTTTCATTAACAATAGTATATGATATTGGCTCATTGCTTGTGACACATATACTATTCTGAAGTAAGATGTGAGAAATATGGGAGGCCGGGTAGAAAATCTCTGTACCATCTTTGCCAATTTTCTGTGCACCTGTAACAGTTCTAAAATAAAAAGCATATTCACGAAATTGAATAAAATCTGCAGGGTGGCTAATAGCATTGTACCAAAGTTGACTTCCTGGGTTTGATATTGTATTGGAGTTATATAACTGGATGAAGTAGATTACAGTGTTCACGAGACTCTATGTGCTACTTTGGCAACTTTCTGTGAGTCTCTAATTACCTTCAAAATAAAAAGTTAAAAATGTTTTCTCTAAAAATATACATAACTTTATTTTTCTCTAACAAACCTGAACTATTAGGCTAAACCCTATAAAATTGCCAGTATTTGATTCTTACTAGCCTACAGAAATGACAATTTCACATTCATCACATAATGGCATTATGAGTCCCTGTTTGAACAATGGAAGGGATCTGACAGAGGCAAATTTAGAGCCACTCTTCCTCCGCCCGTCGCCGCATTTAAATTGTAGGAACTAACATAGGCACAGGCAAAAGGCTTTCTTTGGCCCGCCTTCTTTCCATGCTGGCCTCCCTGATAGCAACGTCTCTGGACAGACCTTAGCCTTGGATCTGGCAATCTATCCACCCGGGACATGACCAAGTCACCAGTGATTTTGATAGAGAGGTCATATGTTCTAGGTTTCTCTCTGTTAACTCCCATGCACTATTCAAAGAATCCTGTATTCTTCTTCTGATCTTATGTTCAGAAAAAACCATGGGTTCACCTATAGCCCTTCATAGTGTTAAGAGAATTCCGCTTTTTCTGTACCAGAGTATGGAGTGGGAAACTTTGCCGTTTGTCTCAATCCTTCTATGACAAGCCACAAAATGAGACTATCTCCTTGGGCCTTGCCTCTTTCCAGAACCTCTGTGGGAAATGGAGCATAACATCAATATAGGATTTCTGGAAAAACCCAGAGGAGGGAGGGCCTATATTGTCTACCCATTCTTGGTTTTCGTTAATTGTTCCTCTTCCTCACTTCATTCTGAAGATGTTTTATCCAAATAGATGTAGGAATCCTACCTCTGATTCGTCAGGTTTCTTTTTTCATGAGTCTCCCTCTGAGGGTCTAAGCTTTTGAAAATCACAATCCCCTTCTTTGTTACTGTTAATTCTCTTCCCTGAATAATAGCTACCTCATGTCCTATTGGCTGCAAAACAGTTGAATTGGAGCCAGAAGAACAGAGTAACTAGAAATAGCAGCAGACCCCCTCATTCATTGTTTGAAAAGTCGAATGTGCTGTCTTTGTTCCTCTGGTAAATATTCATACGGCAACAAGGAAATTTTGCTACTCCTTCAAATCTCTGTTCTTCCTGTGGCTCCCCAGGCTTTCACCCCCTAAAGAGGCAACTCAATTTCTGTTTTCCCAGAACTCGGTGAGTTTATTCCCATCAGAAAACACTAAAAAGAGTGAAACACTAAAAAGACCCATTCTTATCCCCAAATCTTACAACTCCCCTTGGTGGGAAGGGGTAGTATAAGAACATCAATAAATATTTTAAATCATTCTTAAGGAGTATTCTTAACTACAGGGGAAAAAGCCCTACTTTCTGCATCTGTAACATTTAAAACAAAGATGGGTGAGTTTTAATCTCTGCCCTCTGTTTTTTGGCCTTGATGAATCACTTTTCTTGAAGATCCAGTAAAAATAGAATATTGATTCAGGTCATAAAGAAGTTGCTTCCAAGGCTTTCAAACCTATAAATTTTATCACATTTATCAGTCTGAATGTTTCATAAATTTTATCTAAAATTGACTAGAAACATTAATATTTCATCCAAACCATTTGTTCAACACACTAAATATATTACTATCTCTTCTAAATGTTCTACTTTTATCAACACATTTCAATATTTTAAAAAACTATTAGTTAAATTCCTACAGCATTGCTGTAATATGAATACATATAATATGGATAAAATCTCTGTGCCTTGCTTTTTAGTGAGAACACACTTGTGACGCATATGAGGAAAATACTGAAGGGTTCCTTTACATCCTTTTGTCGTATTTTCCCCAGGCACTTCTTTGTTTGCTAAAGCTTATGTCCTCGTAATTGCTTCAAGTTAGGCCCACAGTAAAGATAATCGCTGAGTTCTCATATGTTCAAAAAACTGTATGGCCTTTATACTTGGAAAACATTTTGGCTGCTTTCAAAGTAAGTGAAACCTTGGATTGCAAGTAACTTGTTCTGGGAGTGTTCTGCAACATGAGCAAACCTTTCTAATAAATTCTAACTTGATAAACGAGTGATGTCTTCCAATATAAAGTAGTACGTGACGCCGAGTGTCACATGATCCCAACCCAGCCAATGGTTCTTGAAATTCGCTTTGATATATGAGTGCTTTGGATTATAAGCATGTTTCCAGGATGAAAATTATGCTGGCAAACCAAAGCTTTACTGTACTTGGGGCAACCTCACCTCCGTGAACATCTTGAAGGTGTTCCACCTCTTACTACTCTCTCTTGTTGTTTGATGGGAAAAAATGAGGTCACCAGGATCTATTCTCCTAGCTGCCCCCATTATTATTTCTTTAGTTTTGAAGGTCTGTATTTTTATCAGGATGTGCCCAGGACAGACTGTTCTCAATCTGTTTGCCTAGCACATGGGGAGCTCACTAAGTTCATAGCTCTAAGCCTTCTTTTTAATATACCTTTAAATATTAGTCCTCTTCTACTGCTGTGGTTTTCTTCTCAGGGAAGAAGATTCTTCTGTGTGCCAGTTCCCCTGTACCTGCCCTCTAGTTCCCTAATACTTTCCGACTCTGTTCCCTATCCTTTTGCACATTAAAAAAAATTTTTTTCCATCCCATATGTTTCATGCTATATTTTCTCCAGTGTGTATTTTCCCTTGTACTTCTTGTGATTTTTTTCTCTCATTTCTGGGATGGTTTCATTTCTATTCTTTGCTAACTTGTGTGAGTTTATGTCTCATCTCCTCGAATTCTCCTGTCATGTCTGTCCTGACATCTTGCTTTTATAACTTTCCTTCTTAAAGGCAATTGCGGCATGAAAGTTTTGTATGTTCCTGGCAAACTTCTGGAAAGAATTATATCTTCTCTCTGGCGTATGTTTCTAATGAAAAGTCTATTGTCATTACCTTTTTTTGAGAGACAGAAAGACAGTTCACATGTGCATGAGTCGGAGAGGGGCAGAAGGAGAGAGAGAATCCCAAGCAGGCTCCATGCCCAGTGAGGACCCCAATGTGGAGTTGATGCCACAACCATGAGAACATGACCTGAGCTGAAATCAAGAATCAGTCGCTTAATCAGCTGAGCCACCCAGGCACCCCAGTTGTCATTGCCTTAAAAAAATATTTCCATCATTATTTTTCATAGATTGTCTTTATACTGATGCTGTGCAAATTCCTACTTTATCACTGATTGTGGAAGAAATTGAATTTCCTGGACTTGCTTTTTATATAAATAAATGGCGGTGGAAGAGGAAGGCCTAAAGGACAGGGGGATTTTCCAGAAGAGTTGATGTTTCCATGCAAACACCAAGCACTCTATTTCGTCTCCTTTACTTCCAACAAGCAAGGTACAGAAAGACTTCTGGCACTTACCTGCTCACCACAGTTCCATACCAGTGCTCCCCGAAAGAAAAATCCTTGCGTCACAGCACTCCACAAGTACATAAATGCTGACACTTAGATCTGCCTTCATTGTGACCCTCTCACAACTCGCTGTATTTCTTGTTCCTACTTATTCCCAAGAGGCTTCTCCCAGTCTAGTTACTTTTAACAGGTCTTACATGGACACGTTTTGAAATCTATGGATTCTATCTGTCTCCCAGTTTCACTAAAAATGGTATTTCCCAGATTTTCATTTTACCTTTTGCTTTTGAATGATTTCTAGGCATAAAATAAGAAATGCTGACTTACGACTTTATGTTCATTCCCACCAGAAGCGCCAATAGCGTTGCTTTTAAGTAAGGAAAAATTTGGACACACAAAAAGTGTAAATATATATGTTATATGTAAATATACATGTATATACATGTAAATATATATGTTATAAATATTTATGCTATATACATGTTATATGCATGTTATATATATATGATGTCCAGTCTTTAAAACTCATGTAGGGGCGCCTGGGTGGCTCAGTTGGTTAAGCATCCGACTTCGGCTCAGGTCATGATCTCACAGTTCGTGAGTTCGAGCTCCGTGTCGGGCTCTGTGCTGACAGCTCGGAGCCTGGAGCCTGCTTCAGATTCTGTGTCTCCCCCTCTCTCTGCTCCTCCCCCACTCATGCTCTGTCTCTTTCTATCTCAAAAATAAATAAATGTTAAAAAAAACTCATGCAGAGGAATATGTAGACATAATAAAACTAAAAGCATATGTTTTAGAAAAAAATGGTTTCAAAATCTCTTCCATATCTAACTAAGTATGCAAAGGAATAGAAAAGTTCTGAGAATTGCATGTGGAAGGCAACAGTGATTTAATGGATCGTTTTTTTTCTTATACTTTCTGAATCATATACTTTCGACAGTAAAATATATCCACTTTTAGAAAAGCAAATCATAACAGCACTTTGTGTCTTGTCTATTTATGTATATTTTAATATCTTAACATTTTCTTATATCTTTTCCTTTATACTTCTTTTTTTCCTTTTATTTTAAGAAAATTATTTGTCACTCCAAATTCAGATAAAATTTTATTTTCATCTTTTTTTTTTAATTTTTTTTCAACGTTTATTTATTTTTGGGACAGAGAGAGACAGAGCATGAACGGGGGAGGGGCAGAGAGAGAGGGAGACACAGAATCAGAAACAGGCTCCAGGCTCCGAGCCATCAGCCCAGAGCCTGACGCGGGGCTCGAACTCACGGACCGCGAGATCGTGACTTGGCTGAAGTCAGACGCTTAACCGACTGCGCCACCCAGGCGCCCCTTTATTTTCATCTTCTAATGTTGGTAGTTTTTATGTTCTAATTCTTAAATTTAACTTTTAGGGATATTCTTGATAGTTAAATATCCCAGTGTCATTTATTAGATTATCTTTCTCTTCTCTACTAATTTGAAATGCTGTCTTACTACACATGATCTGTGGTTCTTAAGTTTTATTGTTTCTCTGATGCAACTGTGATGCCATAAGAAATGGTATCTCACCTGCTGCATAGATAAGGCCGTTTCCATGTTTGCAGCCGGCAAGATGCACTTATACTATAACTCTATCTGCCAATAATCAGTGACATGGATAGTGTAGAATCTGTGGATCAGATATCTGTATACTTCGTTTTGTTTTTGGTCTTTTATTTCTGTTTATTGAATCAAAGATGTCTATCATATTCACTAATTATTGTAGCTTTGCATATATCTTGACATCTGAGAGTAAGACCTCCCTTTATTTTCATCCAAAATTTGGTGTATTTATTCTTCAAGATCAAATTTATAATTAGTTAGACAAGTTTTTTTTTTTATGTTTATTTATTCTCGAGAGACAGACAGAGACAGAGTGTGAGTGGGGGAGGGTCAGAGTGAGAGGGAGACACAGAATCCGAAGCAAGCTCCAGGCTCTGAGTTGTCAGCACAGAGCCCGATGCGGGGCTCAAACTCACCAGCTGTGAGATCATGACCTGAGCCGAAGCTGGACGCTCAACTGACTAAGCCACCCAGGCACCCCAGTTCGACAAGTTTTTATGTTCAAGAGACAGCTGTAAATTTCTCTCTTTTTGTGTGTGTGTTTTATACCTTTAAGCCACCACTGATTTAATCCTGAACAAGTTATTTGACCAATTTATCTGCAATTTTCCTATGTAAACGGGGATGATAATATCATCTGGTTCATAGAGTTGATGGGAGGACTGCTTTTCATTTTCAGCAATGTGTATGGTTTATCCATTTTCTTAATCCACTCCCTAGTTTTTTTAAAATGTTTATTTATTTATTCTGAGAGAGAGAGAGAGAGAGAGAGAGAGAGAGAGAGAGAATCCCAAGCAGGTTTCGATTTGAGCTGAAATCAAGAGTCAGCTGCTTAACAGACTAAACCACCCAGCTCCCTGGTTTTGAACTCTGTCCTTCACCTCACCTCCTGTAACAGATTCCAAAATGTTGAGACTATTCATGGCTCTGCAGGACTATTTAACTTCGTTCTTGTCAGAATCTCCCAGGAAACCATTTAGTTTATATATCACTTGCCTGCTTTTCATTAAAAAGAACGTGCTGAACGATTTTGCCTGCTGTTGTCTTTTTGCTTCCTTTTGGGTTGATATTCCTCTATCACATTTTCAGAGATCTTTGGGAGGAGAGGGAAGATAAACACATGTTCTCAATCTTTTATATTCCTCATGCATATATTTAGAGTAAATGTAAATTTTTTTGCATATTTATACAAAGTTATAAAATCATTGCACATGATACAACCCCCGTAACAGCAACATTTTTCTCAAGTTAAATAACATTGAATGGTTTTTATAATCTGTCCTCCAAAAAAAGGTCTGTATACTTGATTGAATCATATGCATGCAGTATGCAACCTTTTCTTTGGAGGTGACAATCTCTTTGCCATCACTGCCTGAGACAGTTTTTGTTTAGGGTAAGGACAGAAGGGAGCAAGTGTAATGCAGTGGGAAGCTGAGGGAGGAAAGGACTTTCTAGGGGAGAGGTTAGATCACCAGGCTCCAAGTTGCATAAAAATGATAGCTCTATTCCTTATAAAATAGCATTGTCAGGAGTAAGGTAAAAGTAAAAGTCAACTTGCTAAGGGTGATTAAAATTAGAAACAAGTAAATAATTGATTAAACAGCAAAACACAATGGTGAAAGGAAGGTGAAAATTAAAGTCATAAATTGAGGGTACAGGAGGCTTGAAAGGTACATTTGGTTTTAGTCTGATGGAGATTTGGGAATGTGTTTTATTCGAAAGTTACAAGAGGGAGAAAATGAAGATATAATTTTAACATTTTTTCAGCAGTCATTCTGGAACATGTGCTGATCCATCCCTGTGTTAAGTAAGAATTGAGTTAATTGAGTTTCCAAATAGAGTGATTAGTATTTGAATGCAGGAGAACATAAAAGCATGTGAGGCACGTGGGTTCAAGAGAACAACGACAAAGTAAACGCTGGTTTAGCTTTTTATTTCCAATGATATTAATCTGGGAGAAATAAAAAGCAAAGCTACTCACTGCATTGTAATGGCAGAGCGGAGCTTAAGGAAGGTGGAGACCACTTGCAACAACTCTGCCTGGTACAGGATGAGCTACAGGTACTGGTGAGTATCGAGGTCAGTAACAGGATGTTTGCAAGAATGTGAATGTTTATCTCAGCCATCTTATTTCTTTCCCTATGCACTGTTACAAAACATCTCCACAAACAAGTGGAAAACCAAATCTGACACAGTAATTTGTAAAGCTATTCTAGTAGAAAGTGATTTAGGAAATCAGACCCAAATGCGGGGGCTACTCTCCAGATTTTAAGATTCAGAGGAATTGTACAGAAATTCAAAAGAAGCATGGCATGTACAATTGCAATCATTATGAAACCAGGATGAGAGTTCATGTACATTTGTCTTTTTGCCTAAAACAATTTAAGAATAGAATGTAGCAGACACGCCATACATATCTATATTTTATATGCCATTTATCATTTCAGTTCTTTTTTTAAAGGAATTCTACCCGTGATCTATTGGATAGTTCTCAGAAACAAAGGGAGGACAAAGCAGGTTTTAGGAAGAAGAGAAATAGTCTCATAGATTCAGTGGAGACATTATTGGAAGACACAGAAATACATAAAGAATATGATGAAATTTACATATGTGAAAGATTAGCCTGACAGTGTAGTGAAAAAACAATAATTGGAAAGAAAATGAAATTAAGGCACCGTCATACAGTCATGTTCTCAAGCCTAATGGAAGAATTTATTAAGCAATCTGTGTATACCCAGAAATTCTGCATTAGTTATCTGTAGAGTGGAAAGGTGATTCACTATTCAAATTTTGCCCCCGCTGTTGATCAGTTCTTTCCATAGTATGCTTATTAGACTGGATCCCTTGATTTACTAGTACTACTCTATCAGTTTTAATAATAATAATAATATGGTACTCAACAGTTACTGCTGCCATGACTGTTACCACTGTTACTATTTCTTTCTAACTATCAATGCTTTTGTTCCTTTTGCTGTGCTATATACTCAACACATTCTACCTTTCACCTTAATGATAACCATGGCACCTACGTTGACTTGCAGTATATTAGGAATCCTTTACATGTTTTACATATGCCAACACTTCCAAGCCGCATGACAAGCCTATGAGGTAAAATTTATAATTATTCCCGTTTTACAGAAGAAAAAAACTAAGGTATAGATTTCTTTGAATTGGTTCAATAACATATAGATAAGAAAACAGATTATTTAGTATCACTACATTAAACGTAAGATAACCAGGGCTCAGAGAAGTTTGGTGACTTGTCCAATACCACACAACCAGGAAGATAAACCCCCAGCCTGTTGTCCTGGGGTACACAGAGTCTGATCTAGGATCTAAACATTGAGATGTGTGGGGTAAGCAGAACTGTGTTCTCCTCCTGACTCTAGCACTTAAGAGCTGTGAGAATGTGGTCAGGTAATTAAGCTCTCTAAGACTTAATTTCCATTCTGTGTGTTGAAGTCAACAATGTTTATGTTATACAGTCATTATAAAGAATAAACAAATCATCTTTAAAACACTATGGCACCTATCATAAGATGTTTTAAATAAATTCTACCTCCTCCATCGGTCTCTTCCCCCGTAGACTTGCCATGCCAACCTGAGAAAGTAGGAAATGAAAACATATCATTGTTCAAAATGGATGCCTTTTTGCCACAAAGGCCTGTTTGAAAAAACAAAAGTGAATAAAAAGCTTTTCCTTGAGGTACACATTCCCAGGTTTATTTTTTTAATTGCTAAACAAATGCACCTCGATTTAAATGCAAACTGTGGATTATAACCTTTAGATAGTGCTATTTATACAAATAATATCAGGCCTTCCAGAAGAACAAATAACATGACACTGATATGCATGATTACCATTAACCTTAATCAGACATGGCAAGCTCAGAATTCTGTGTCTTCAGAAAACAGTTCCCTGATTAGCTCTGCCAGTAGTAAGCCTCTCCTAAGCTGCACATTAATTGCCCACAGCCCCCACTTTTTGCAAAGAAAAGTTGGGAAATTTTGTGTGTGTGTGTGGAAAATGGATGGTTATGAATGGACCAGCCACAATGTCTTCATTAAACAAATATGGCACATTGATCAGGTGGCTGTCAAGTAGTTTTGACAGATTATTTTTTCCTCATTTTCCTTCGAGAAAGATGTATTGGTTCAGCTCGCTGAAAAGCATCCAACCATACATGTAGATCACTCCTCCCTCATTAAAACAAAACAGCCTTGCATATTGTGGTCCATAGATCAACAACCACAGATTTTCCCCATAATTCACCCCAGAACAGTCTGTGGTTGGCTGGTCCTACTGTGAAAGAGATATAATTCCACTTATGGAAATACTCATTTAAATATTAATTTCTATCCTTGAAAACTGGTCTGAATAATGTGTCTATCTTGTGCCTGGAGGTGTAAAAAAATATTGACACACGAAATTTCCAAAATATTTAATTACCTTTTTACTGGAGTAGAATACCGTCATAAGCAAATACAGATGAAAAGACATAGCATAGCATTATGGAAAAGAATAAATAAACTGGACTTGCAGTTAGGTTTGGCCTTTAATTCAAGCTTTATAAATAATGTACTAATAAAAAACATCCTTTTCTTAGAGCACTCTAATCTTATTTGTAAAAATCATGCAGTTAAACTAGAGTATTTTCATCTCTAAGTTGTCTTCTTATGTCTGTGCTCCTATCCACCTCATATTTAAAATATTTGCTCCTCCATGGAGTGTGTATTTATTAAGTAGACATAAAGTAAGTTCTTACCTGGTTTTATGAGGGTCTCTGAAATGATGAGACCCTCATCATCAAAGGAAAACTTTGCCTTGGTTTTCCTTTTTCCTATAAGAGACTGAATTTTTGGAGTCTTCCAACATTAATGATGATTTTTCTAGGAACAGAGCTCGCTGATACCAAATAAATGGAGGAGACTTGGGGGAAAGATAAAAGAGGAGGAGAGGAGAGAGAAAGAAAAAAATTGTGAAGAAATAAATTACGGTTAAAGTCTCCTAAACACCTTTCTTAAGCTGTTAACTTTATTTTCATTATTTAGTTTTTAGAGCAGCACTTTAAGTCTTGTTGTTAACCATTTTATTGAGGTATGATTGATTTGTAACAAGCTGTACATATTTAATATATACAACTTGGTAAGTTTGGGAATAAAGATATATCCGTGGTACCATTTCAACCATGAAGACCATAAATATAACCATCATCTTCCAAAGATGATGGGTATGTTTATGTTTCCCCCTTTATTACCATTATTTGTGTGGGTGTTAAGACACTTAACATAAGATCTATACTCTTAGCTCCTTAATTTTTCCATGATGCTATATAATTTTGTAAGTGTTAAATAACTGTGAAAAGAAACCTAAGTCTAGGGAGAAAATTATTTGGAAAATTCTCAAGTGTATTCCATGGCTGTCAGTGTGATTATGACTTCTATTTACTATTTAGCAACTTGGTAGCTTTTATTCTAAAAAAATGACCATTTCGGGGGCACCTGGGTGGCTCAAGTTGGTTGAGCATTGGACTCTTGATTTTGGCTCAGGTCATGATATCATGGTTCCTGGGATTGAGTCCTGCTTCGGCCTCTGCACTGACAGTGTGGAGCCTGCTTGGTATTCTTTCTCTTCCTTTCTCTGCTTCTCCCCCACTCCCCACCCCCCATCTCTCTCTCTCTCCCTCAAAAATAAATAAACAATTTAAAAATGGCCACTTCATTGACTTTTTAAAGCTAGAACAAAAAATTCTAACATTTGTATGGAACCACAAAAGAACCTGCATAGCCAAAGCAATCTTGAAAAAGAAAAACAAAGCTGGAGGCATCGCAATTCTGGACTTCAAGCTATATTACAAAGCTATAGTCATCAAGGCAGTGTGATACTGGCACAAAAACAGACACATAGATCAATGGAACAAAATAGAAAACCCAAAAATGGAACCACAACTATTTGATCAACTCATCTTCAACAAAGCAAAAAGAATGTCTAATGGAAAAAAGACAGTCTCTTCAACAAATGGTACTGGGAAAACTGGATAGCAACATATAAAAAATGAAATTGGATACCTTCTTACACTATACACAAAAATAAATTCAAAATGGATGAAAGACCTAAATGTGAGATAAGAAACCATCAAAATCCTAGAGGTAGAAACCTCCTTGACCTCGACCAGAGCAACTTCTTGCTAGACACATCACCAAAGGCAAGGGAAACAAAAGCAAACATGAACCATCGGGACTTCATCAAGATACAAAGCTGCTGCACAGCAATAATCAACAAAACTAAAAGGCAGACTATGAAATTGGAAAACGTATTTGCAAATGATGTATCTGATAAGGGGTTAGTGTCCAAAATCTATAAAGAACTTATCAAACTCAAGACCCCCCCAATCCAAATCATCCAGTTAAGAAATTGGCAGAAGACATTTATAGATATTTTTCCAAAGAAGACATCCAGATGGCCAACAGATACATGAAAAGATGCTCAACATCACTCATCATCAGGGAAATACAAATTGAAACCATGAAGAGATACCACCTCACACCTGTCAGAGTGGCTAAAATGAACAACCCAGGAAACAACAGATGTTGGTGAGGATATGGAGAAAGAGGAACACTCTTGCACTCTTGGTGGGAATGCAAACTGGTGCAGCCACTATGGAAAACAGTATGGAGTTTCCTCAAAATGTTAAAAATAGAGCTACCCTATGACCCAGTAATTACAACTACTAGATATTTACCCAAAGGATGCAAAAATAGTGATTCAAAGGGGTACATGCACTCTGATGTTTATAGCAGCATAATCAGCCATTGCCAAATGATGGGAAAAGCCCAAATGTCCATCAACTGATACTGATGAATGGATAAGGAAGATGTGATCTATCTATCATCTATCTATCTATCTATCTACACACACACACACACACACACACACACATATATATATATATATATCTATATATATATATAAATAGTGGAATATTACTCAGATATCATGAAAACTTGCAATTCGCAACAATGTGAATGGAGCTAGAGTTATTATATTATGCAGAATAAGTCAGTCAGAGAAAGACAAATACCATATAACTTCACTCATATATGGAATTTAAGAAACAAGACAGATGAATGTAGTGGAAGGGAAAAAAAAGAGAGGAAAGCAAGCCATAAAAGACTCTTCACTATAGATAACAAATAAGATTGATGGAGGGAGGTGAGCAGGGGAATGGGTTAAATGGGTAATGGGTATTAAGGAGGGCACTTGTTGCGTTGAGCCCTGGGTGTTATGTAGGTGATAAATCACTAAATCCTATTCCTGAAACCAATATTACACTTTATGTTAACTAACTAGGATTTAAATAAAAATTTGTGAAAAGTAAAATCAAACAAAACAAAACAAAACTAAGGGACATGGAAACTCTGTTAAATAAAGTAACTGCGTTAGATTTTTCTCTAAGCATCATCAGACTTCAGTATCATATGCTTGCTGTCATCTTCCTCTACTGATATGTGATGTATGGGAAGTCAGCCTGGGAGAGACAGGGGGCACCTGGTTTCAGAGTTGACCATTGCTCCAGCACGTGCTACCTGTGCTTAGACCAGTGCAGTGGCTATGACTGAGAACAGGAGCAGCCTTCCCAGTTCAGAAGAATCTACTTTATAATAGCACCAGGCCACATTCAGAATGAGAAATGCCACTGACTTCCTTTGCAATTACCATTATTTACCTTGCAATTACTATTAGCTCTAGTAATAATGATATTTTTAGTTTTCTTCCCAAGCCAGGGAAAGAAGTTCTGTGTATTTGGTTTTTATTATTTTCATTCTATCAGAGAAATGGGTGTTGCATTGACAGATCTAGGATCTAGGATATGTTTCCCTTCCTTTCTCAAGAAAGCATCAGGAATTTTGGGACTTAGTTTGCTCATGTGCATAATAGCAACAACTGTATTTTCCTTTTGCATTTTGGGACATGTAAATACTTAGATTTGTGTTTTCAGAAATCTGTGCAACATGTGGACATCCTTGAAGTTGGGATGCTAAATAAAGTAGTAACATCTTAAATAAATAAAAAAATAAACTTGTCGGGAGACAGTTCCTTATTGAATTTATTATTTTTATAATATCTGTCCTGTCTAGAGTTGTATATCCTTTTCTACCTATAATAAAATTTGTGTTTTCTTTCCATTTATGGATTTGATCACAAATTATCCCAACTAACTAAAGCAATTTTGAGCAAGAACAAAATTGAAGGAATCATACTTCCTGGCTTCAAAATATATTACAAAGCTACATTAATCAAAATTATATGGCACTTGCATAAAAACAGAGATGTAAATTAATGGAAGATCATAGAAAGCCCAGAAATAAATGTATGTATGTATGGTCAACTGATCTTTGACAAGGGAACCAAAAAGGCACAATGAGGAAAGAATAATCTCTCTAAAAAATTGTGACAGAAAAATAGAATATCTACATCTAAAAGAAAAAATTGGCTGTTTATCTGACAACATACACAAAAACCAACTCAAATGGTTAAAAGATTTAAACATAAGACCTGAAATTATAAAACTCCTAAAGAAAATACAGCTACAAAGCTTTTTGACACTGGCCTTAGCAATGATTTCTTGGATATAGCACCGAAAGCACAGGAAATAAAAGCAAAAATATACAAATGAGGTCACATCAAACTAACAAGCTTCTGCACAGCAAAGGAAATGATTAACAGAGTGATAAGATAAGCTACAGAATGGAAGAAAATATTTGTAAGCCATATATCTGATAAAGAGGTAATATCCAAAATATAAGGAACTCCTACAACTCAATAACAAAAAGAACCCAAATCACCTAATTAGAAAATGGGCAAAGGACCTGAATCCATATTTTTCCAAAGAAAACATAGAAATTCCAAAAGGTATGTGAAATGGTGCATGGCATCATTAGTCATCAGAGAAATGTAAATCAAAACAACAATGAAATATCACTTCACACATATATTAGAATGGTTATCACACATATATTAGAATGGTTATTATTTAAAAAATAGAAAAAAATCTTGGTAAGAATATGGAAGAAAGGGAATCGTTATACATTATTGTCGGGAATGTGATTTAGTACAGCTACTATGAAAAGAGAATGATTGTTCTATAACAAATTAAAATGGAACTACCATATGATTGAGCCATCCCATTTCTGGGTATATATCCAAAGGAATTGAATCAGGATCCTGGAGAGATGTCTGCATTACCATGTTCACAGCAGCTTTATTCACATAGCCAATAAATGGAAGTAACCCAAATTTCCATTAATGGATGAATAGTTAGAGCAAATGTGGTATGTAGTACAATATTATTCAGCCTTTAAAAAGAAGGAAATCCTGTCATCTGCAGACAACATGGATGAATCTGGAAGGTATGCTAATGTAAATGAGCCAGACACAGAAGTACAAATACTGCATGATCCTACTTAGATGAGGAATCTAAATAGTCAAAGTCATAGAAACAGAGGAGAGTGGTGGTTACCTGGGAACAGGAGGTCGGAGAAATGTATTGATATTGGACAAAGGATTCAAAGTATTCATTATGCAAGATGAATAGGTCCTGGAGTTCTGTACAGCATTATACATATATTTCAATATAGTGACCATACAAATAATACTGTACTGTTTAAAATTTGCTCATAAGATAGATGTTAAGTGTCCTTATCTCATACACACACACAAAACCAAAAAGGGTGAGAACAAACTTTTGGAGATATGGATATGTCCATGGCATTGACTATGGTGATGGTTTTGTGGGTATACACTTGTCTCTAAATACATCAATTTATACACATCAAACATGTACAACTTTTTGTATGTCAATCATACCTCAATATTAGTTTTTTAAAAGGCACCAGGATTTACCTATGCAAAATTTCTTCTTTCTTATATCTATCAACTTAAATATAAAGTTTTATTTTTATGGTGTTCTTCATTGTAGTCTATATTGTATTCAATATTATTCCCGACTTCCTTTTCTTGTTTGGTCAATGCTTTACTGTAGTGAGGTCTATATGTCCTTTACACGTATTGCTGTGCTTTTTTCTACCTTACCATCTTTTCCCATCTTACTAAATTCTGACTTCCTACTATCTCCTTATTTTTCTAGTTGATAGGTGATCAGGAACTCTAAGTCAAAGGACAGAATATTATCTTTCCACGGTTCTTTATATGATGTTTGGTTTATGTCATGCCTTTTTAATAACTTTTATTCAATTCAGTTAATTCAACTGAAAATAGAGATGTCTCCCAGTATCTTATATCAGCTTTTCTCTTAATTTTGTTATTGGTTTATCCCTTTCTTACTTCCTACCCCTTATTTCATATTCATGTATTTTAGGGGAATGTTTGGATAACATGAATACAGAATATTAAGACAGATACCATTTTATGTTATGGAAAAACACAAGCTAAATCTATCTGTCTGTCTGTCTATCCTCTTTAATACTATAATCAATTAATTATAATGTGGGTATAATTACAACTGCATATATAAATGGAAGAAATAGACTCTGTTTTTAGTGGCTCTGTATGTTCTAAATATAATAATACAAATATTACCTTTAAAAACTAGAAAACAATCTGTAGAATGTTAATTCTTTATATTATTTTTAATCTTTCTAAGATTAGATAATATGGCTAAAATACCCATCAGAATGCCACATGATATATAATTGACACAGCTCTTTTCTCTCATGTTACATTTCTTCAGATATGTTGTCCCTCAATTTTGTTGCAAGATTCTGGAATAGAATGGTCTACTCCTCTTTTACATTATAAATTGATATTTTGTAAAGCACAAAGTTTCTGATAGGAAAATTTAGCAGTTACTCTTTTGGAGAATGTCTTCAAATATGATTGTAATGTATTTTTTTTATCTCAGCTGTCTCTTATGATATTTTTTTACTTTTTCCAAACCCCAACACATTTAGAACCTCTGTCTTTTCCTTATTAGGGTGCACACACAATATAATTGCCATATTCACTGTAATAATAGTTATTGTACTTATAATTAATCATGCATCATATTTTAATTAGGATTAACTTCATAGTATTCACACAGCATTGCAATAGATTCCCCTGTTCTCTATTTCATGCAAAAGGAAGGTTATCCACTAATGAAATAACCACATTGGTTCATGTTGAGATAGTTAGAATGTTGCTCATAATTATGACTGAACAACCAATCAGAGTTGCAGCATACTCTGCTTGCACTTGAACACTTTTCATAGACGTTGACTGGTCTATGGCCCTTGAATAAATTGGTATATGTTTCTTTAAACTGAGTGCATTACTTTTACCTGGTCCAATGCCTAATTCATTTTAGAGCATTCTTTATTCTTTGTATAACACTCATCTGTGACTACAGAATGGCCTCCTTCCAGTTAAAGGTGTTTAATGCCATCCCACCCATTTAGCAAACAGAGCACTTCCTTGCTAAGGCTGAAGGATTTTAAATATGATCTCATCTAACCTCTATGCATAAAATTGAAATCTGCCCCGTATTAATACACTAAACCAGTAGATCAGTAAGAGAGGGAACACTGTTTTAATGACTCCAAATAGCTTGTTCAATTAAAAATCTTTTGGTTTACTTTATCACTTACTTTATTTTCTGCCATTGGGTTCCTGCTTACTCTTAAGTTGTTGATATCATTTTTTTCACCTTTACAGGAATAAACCCCCAATAAGCTCATGGTTTTTCCCTGATGGCTCTAAAGTTTAGAGGGAGGAGAAATTTTATCTAAATTATTTTATACCCAACTATATTAGAATAAAATTATGTAGTCTTAACACCACACCTTAATGTAAATGTCTATTTATTTAAGATACCATGAGCAAAGAAGAATATATGGCACCTTCTTCATAGTCTTTTGTTCCTAATTCCAAAGTAAAGAATTTTCTAGCCAAGGTTGTTAGCCTGGGGATTGATAAAACCCCCATAACCACAGACTAACCATTTGTGGGCCCCCGTTTAAGATATTTGTCCAGAATAAATAGACTACAAATGTCATTTTTAAAGTGTTGCGTGAACAAGGCAGACATACACCACATAAACTCCACCATATAAATTCTGTTGTGTTATTACTGTTTTTGAGAATTTCTCTAAGGCAGAAGCAGAGTTATTTCCATCCTCTGAAGTCAGGCTGAATTTAAAAAACAGACCCAGTGAGACACAACTTTTCTTTTTAGGAAACATATATAAAACATAATAAACAGAAAGGTAAAACAAATAATATGAAAAAAATATTCCATACAAACATTAAGCAAAAGAAACTAGCTTAGAAACACCAAAATCAGAAAAACAAACTTAAGGTAAAATACTCTTATATATAGGGGCACCTGGGCAGCTCAGTCGGTTAAGCGTCAGACTTCGGCTCAGGTCATGATCTCACGGCTTGTGAGTTCAAGCCCTGCGTCGGGCTCTGTGCTGACAGCTCAGAGCCTGGAGCCTCTTCAGATTCTGTGTCTTTCTCTCTCTCTCTGTCCCTCCCCTGCTCACACTCTGTCTCTCAAAAATAAATAAAAACATTAAAAAATTAAAAAAAACCTATGTATAAAGCAATTCACTTCATAATTTTGAAATATAAATTCACAATGAAGATACAATAGTACTAAAATTCTATGCACTAATAGCACTTTGAAAAATAGAATTCATCAAAATTAATGCAAGAAATAGAATATCAGAATAGTTATTTAACAATGAATGAAAGGATAGCTGTAATTATAAACATATTACAGGTGGCTATGTGAGTATAGATTTGCCTGGGAAGATTTTGTTACCCCAGAAAATTAAGATATGTGAATGTGTGTGTGTGTGTGTGTGTGTGTGTGTGTGCGTGAGAGAGAGAGAGAGAGAGAGAGAGGATGCATGTCACAAAGACACAAGGGCTTCCATTGGCCATATATGGGGCAATTTTAAAGTCAAAATAATTAAGGCTGATATATTTATAGACCTATAGGGAAAAGACACACGAAAGAACACAGTAATTAATAAATATGTAAATATGTCGGTTAGTCAGTAATAAACAAACAAACAAAAGATAGCCACCTGGGTGGCTCAGTAGGTTGAGCAACCAGCTCTTGATTTTGGCTCAGGTCATGATCAAAGGGTCATGGGATTGAGCCTTGCATCAGTCTCTGCCCTGACAGCATGGATCTGTTTGGGATTCTCTCTCCCCTTCCCCCACTTGCACTCTCTCTAAAAATGGATGAATAAACATTTAAAAAATGAATAAAGGATAAAAGAAGACTTGCTTACAAGATCCTTAGTGCAAACCAGTAAATGTGGAGGAAATATGGGAGATGAAGTACCATAATTTTGAAAGAATGATAGTGTAGCAATTTCTAACTAATAATCGTCAATGGATGCTAAATATGAGGATACATTTAAATAGCGGTCAGGATATTTCATGCCCTTAAACTATCTACCAATAGATTGCTTATTAGTTGCAAGCACAAAAATCACAAATATAACCGACAAGAGCAGATGGACACTATGTCCCTAGATCTGTGAAGCCAGTATCACCTACGTAGTATTCTGGCCACCACAAGGAAACAGCAGACAAACCCAAACGGAAACATTCTCTTAATGAAAGGGAAAAAGGAATTGTTTTTTCTTTAAAATATCAATATCATAAAAGACAAAGTCACACTGTGGAAATGTTTCAAAGAAAAGGAGACTAAAGTATCATGATAAATAAATATGACAGCTGAACATAGACTGAATCCTGTATTAAAATAATAATAAACTCTCAGTAAATTCAGAATAGAGAATAACTACCACCATCTGGTGAAGCATATCTTCTAAAAAAATAAAAATACTGATTCAAAGGGACACATTCACCCTGATGTTTATAGTAGCATATCAACAATAGCCAAATTATGGAAGAGCCCAAATGTCCACCAACTGATGAATGGACAAAGAAAATGTGGTATATATGTATACACAACAGAGTATTACCCAACCATGAAAAAAGAATGAAATCTTGCCATTTGCAACAACGTGGATGGAACCAGAGCGTATTATGTTAGAAGCAAAATAGGGAAAGACAAATACCATCTGATTTCACTCATGTGTGGAACTTAGGAAATGAAAGAGATCAACACGGGGGAGGAAAGAGAGAGAGGCAAACCATAAAACAGACTCTTAACTATAGACAACAAACTGAGGGTTATTGGAGGGGAGTTGGGTGGGGGGATGGGTTAAATGGATGATGAGTATTAAGGAATGCACTTGTGATGAGCATCAGATATTGTATAGAAGTGATGAATCACTAAATTCTACTCATGCAGTTAATAATACACTATATGTTAACTAACTGGAATTTAAATAAAAATTTGCAACAAAACAAACAAACAAAAAAAGAATTTTTTGTGTTGTTAAAAGGAATAAAACTCTAATTGTATATATAATAGTTTAAAAAGAGACTGTTTAAAATGATACTTTGATTCCTGCTGTGGCGTTTCTAACACCTACAGATTTAAAATAATTATTCCAGCATTTTAAAAATATTTTTTTATTAAAATTTTTTATATCTTTATTTTATTTTGAGAGAGAGAGAGACAGAGTGAGAGCGCAGGGAGGGGGCAGAGAGAGAGAGGGAGACACAGAATCTGAAGCAGGCTCCAGGCTCTGAACTGTCAGCACAGAGCCTGATGTGAGGCTCGAACCCACAGACCGTGAGATCATGACCTGAGCTGAAGTCGGACGCTTAGCCAACTGAACCACCCAGGCGCCCCTCCAGTATTCTTTTTCGAAGAACAAATAGAAATAAACTTAACTTATTATGGTAAAAAAATAAAATAAAAATTTAAAAAATGACAAAAAATTGTAGAAGAAGTCTTCTCTACTAGAACAGGAAGGAAAAAAAGGATGCCCACTATCACTACTTTCATTCACCATTGTATTAGAGGTCATAGTCAGTGTGGTAAGGCAAATAGAACTAAAAGGAATCTTGGGGCAGTTGGGTGGCTCAGTTGGTTGAGCATCTGACTTTGGCTCAGGTCATGATCTCACAGTTATGGGTTCGAGCCCCATGTTGGGCTCTGTGCTGTGAGCTCAGAGCCTGGAGCTTGCTTTGGATTCTGTGTCTCCCTGTCTCTCTGCCCTTCTCCTGCTTGTGCTCTGTCTCTCCCTGACTGTCCAAAATAAATAAATATTTAAAAAAATTTTTTTAAGAAATAAAAGGAGTCTAACCAAGGATGAATATATAAAACTGCTATTCTTAAATATGACATTTTTGTAGAATATTCCATACAACCTGCAGAAAAATTATTAGAATTAATAAATGATTTCAGCAAGGATAGTGGATAAAATATAAGTACAGATTATTAATTTTATATTTACACAATAACAAGACAAAAATTATATTTTCCAATACCTTAAAACAAGTTCCTTTTAAGAAGCTTAACACAAGAGGCATAAAATTTATTCCCAGAAAATTAAAAATCATTATTGAGAGAACTTATGTCACTAAATAATGGTAAGTATATACAGCATTCATGATTGAGAAGACATAATATTGCAAAAATATTCAACACAACGCCAATAAAAATTTCAGTAGTTGTGTGTGCAACTTTTCAACCTCATTCTAAAATTTATGTGGAAAGAGAAATGATCATGAATGGTAAATATCTCTTGAAAATGGCTTGTTTTCCTGGCGTTGAAGCTCTTAATAAAGCTATTATAAGATTGTGTAGTATTGGCATAAGAGTGGACAGAGTTCTATGAAATTAAAGTGTCCAAAAGTAGGTCCTTTCACATTTGGATATCAGTTGGAAACCATAGGAGAGTGTTTCACGTATGGTAGTGGGGGCTTTGAATACCCAGTTTAAAAATTGAAAATCCCAGGGCTCCCGGGTGGCTCAGTCAGTTAAGCATCCGACTTTGGCTCAGGTCATGATCTCAGTTTGTGAGTTCGAGCCCCGTGTTGGGCTCTGTGCTGACAGCTCAGAGCCTGGAGCCTGTTTCAGATTCTGTGTCTCCCTCTCTCTGCCTGTCCCTCATTCATGCTCTGCACCCCCCCCCTCTCAAAAATAAAAAAAAATAGAAAATTAAAAAGTAAAAATACCTTCACCTTACATCAAAAATCATTTCCAGACTGATTTTAGACCTATATAAGAAATGTAAAAAAACAATGTCTCAGAAAAGATTATGGGAGAATCACAGACTTGGATTTCAGAAAACTTTATTAACTATGAAGGAAAAAAGATGATAATTGAAACAACATTAAGTATAAGAAATTCTCTTCATCAAAAGATACCATTAAGTGAGTAACAGTTAAATCAGAGTGGAGAAATGTATTTGCGGTACATACAACTGTGAAAGAGACTCATGTCAAGAATATATGAAGAACTTATACAAAGAGTAATAGAAAAATAAACACCTTAATAGATAAATGTGCAAGTGACTTGAACATCCCTTCACAAAAGAAGATATCCAACATATGAGAAGTGTTTACTTCATTAATCTTCAGGAAATCACAAATACATAATTCAATCATTGCTCACCCAGCAGGAGAACTAAAACGAAACAGCTGCCAATACCAACTGCTGATGACCATCTACAACTCACATTCATTGCTGTGAGGATGTGAAATGGTGAAATATGTGAAAACTTGGCATTATTTATTTAAAGCTAAGTATGGTCCATCCTATGACCAGCAATTCCACTCGTTAGTATGTATCCCTGAAATGCTTATCCTTGCACCCCAAGAAAAATGTGCAAGAATGTTTACAGTATCATTATATGTAATAGATAAGAACCAAGCATCCCCCCTCCCACCAAATGAGCCATATATTGTGCAAATATACATATTTACAATATCTTCATACAACGGAGTTCTATATCATGATGAAATGAGTTAATATGGCTGAATGCAACAATCATGCTGTTATATAAGGCAGTAAAATATACTACAGACTTTATTATTTCATTTATCTGGAGTTAAAAAGTAACACAAAAAACAGACTTGAAGATTTAGGGATCCATGCTTTTGCAGTAAAATGCTGAAGAAGAGCAATGAATGAGTTGGCATAAAAATCAGAAACACGGATACTTTTTGGGAAAAGAGGAAGCTAATGATTAAGGTACATTGGGATTAAATCCAGTATTAATTATTTATTTTTTTCCATAACTTCAAAAAATCATTTAATTTGGTCTCAAATTCCCTATCAGGAAAGCATCAATAATAATCCCCCTTTCACTTCTGATTCTTTTTTAAAATGCTATTTATTTATTTTTTGAGAGAGAGCATGTGCATGCATGCACGTGAGTAGGGGAGGGACAGAGAGAGAGGGAATCCCAAGCAGGCTCCACACTCTCAGCACAGAGCCCGACGTGGGGCTCAAACCCACTAACCCATGAGATCATGACCTGTGCTGAAACCAAGAGTTGGATGCTCAACCGACTGAGCCACCCACGCGTCCCTTTCACTTCTGAATTTAACAATTTGGGTGTCATCTCTCCTTCTTATGGTTGGTCCAAGCCAAAGTTTTGGTAATTTTGTCAATCTTCCCAAGAATACAGTGTTGGTCTATTGATTTTCCCTATTTTTTAAATCTCTGTCTCATTAATTTTTGCTCTAATATTTGCTGTTTCCTTCTTTCTGCCTGCATTAGGTTTTGCTCTTGTACTTCTCTGTTTTAAAGTATAGTCAAGTTAGTTCAAGTTTTTCTTTTTTCTTCTCTAAATTGAAGTGTAACTGATACACAATGTTATGTTAGTTTCAGGGGTACAACATAGCGATTCCACAAGTCTACAGGTTATGCTATGCGTGACATAAGCGTGGCTACCATCTGTCACCATACGGTCCTATCAGAATATCATTGCTCATATTCTCTACGCTGTACTTTTCATTCCTGTGACTTACTCATTCCATAACTGAAAGCCTGTACCTCCCACCCTCTTTATGCATTTAAGTTTTTCTTTTTTCTTAGTTCAGAGATTACAGCTATAAAATTTCCTCTAATTATGTAAGTTTTTGTGTAATTGTAATGCAGTGTTTGGTGTGTTTGTGTGTGTGTGTGTGTGTGTGTGTCTGTGTGTGTGTTGTCTTGACCCAGTTTTTAGGCTCTGGCTAATGCCAGACAGACCCCCTTCTTGAGTAGCCCATTAAGCTCACACTCCCAATCTCTTCCCTTATTGGACACTCACACTCTGGGCAAGTATACACCCATCTATTGCCCTAGGGCCAGATCACAGACAACCAGAGATAGTGCCTACTGCCCTAGAGTCTGCAAATTCATTTGAGTTGGCCAATCCTAAGCCTACTTGCCTTGCCTCACCTGTCCTTCCCATGGACACTGCAATAAGGCACTTACCTGTAATTCCCTCTCTCTGCCTCATGATTGACCCCAGTGCTTCCCTTCAGTGGCCCTATGTAGCATACAGTGTTCTCCCCCAGGGAACTGTAACAAAATTGTAAAATTCTTTCTCGTTTCTTTTTCTTGATGTAGCCTCATCATATGTCACCCAAGGTGATATGGTTAAAATAATTGGCCCGTGGGGGGCTCAGTCGGTTAAGCATCCAGCTACAGCTCAGGTCATGATCTCACAACTGGCGAGTCCAAGCCCCAGAATGGACTCTGCACTGACAGTGCAGAGCTTGCTGGAGAGTCTCTCTCTCTCTCTCTCTGTCCCTCCCTTGCTCGTGCACTCTCTCTCTCAAAATAAATAAAAATAAAACTTAAGAAATAATTAACACAGCGAGTAGGGTACTTTGGCCCCAGATGACAGAGATGCCATTAGATGCTCTTGGCCCACCAGTTGGATGTCCCCAAAGGCAGAGACAGCCAGGGAAGGCACTGCTTTCTGCTGATGAGCTTGTATTTTGACCACCACCACCACGTACTGTTTGCTTCCGTTTTGTCACCACTTTGCACCCTAAATTGTGGAACTCATAATCTGAATCGTCACCAAGTTTCCACCACCTCGGCACACGTCCACAACTTTACCTAGTCATTGGTAATAAAGCATCCAAAGAGTGAGGGTTTCACGTTCACTACCTCATTCTACGAAGTCTCCTCCAAAAGTTGCAGAGTGGGGATACCTCCCTTATGGCCACAGGATGGGGCTGATTAGCCAACTGGGGAGGGTGTGTATTAGCAAGTAGCCCAGCATCACTGTGTGAAAATCTAATCTCTTGTTGCCTGAGTTAGTGTAACAGCAAAAGACTGACCACAGATTACCTGCCCCAAGTGGTACATAAAGCTAGTCTGGGGGATTTGATATGGATGCCACAAAGAAAATAGTGTTATTGGGGCCTGTGGTTTTTATGTTTTTACTTCTCTTGTCCACAACTCTCCATCCCTAGGCCCAACAGACTATCAGAGTACAAATATCCATGGAACAGAGGCTAAAATCTCATCATATGGGGGGAAAAAACCATTTTATCCACCGGAATGTCCTTGACTGAGGGGTGTGGCCCATGAACAGGCCAGGAGAACCACCTCGCATTCATCTAGTATATATCCAAAGGGTAAAATGGTCAGGGAGAGCTAGGATACTGAATGGTAACTAGAAATGTAAGCACATTGAGATACAAGGTATTCTGAAAGATTTTGTTCCAAGAGACAATGAAAAAAAGAGGGATACTTTGGACAAAGGGGCTAATGACACTGCTCCGAGGAGCTGATGTAACTCTCTAAGTGCAAATCTCAATCCATGGGAAGTAAACTAGTAAGCTTACACACACACACGCACACACACACACACACACACTGAAATTTTTTACTTCTCATTCCTATGTTTCTACAATGAAAATGAGCAACTTCTGTTTTTCTAACCAACAGTTTTTAAATTTAGAACTCTGTTTATTTTTATGACTTGTCAGATCTATATTTAATGAAATATTTGTTTATATGTGTGTAGTTTCCTGTGTAGGTATTCATTCGATCCAGTATTTTGCTGTTTCTTTCCCCCCTCACTTTCTGGTCTAGTACTGCCTTGAAATATATTTAAAATCGCTCTTTGCAATTTCTTCATTAGCCAATAGAACTTACTGAACTACAGTACCACTATTTGTTTTTGCAATACCATATATATAATTGAGGACTTACCAAAAAATTAGGAGCCTGTTTGTATGTTGTGAAGCATATGCCAGAGGTATTCATAGTCGTCATTTTATTTACTTTTTGTGTAGCTACTGTTGATTTCTTTAGGAGAAATAAGGTCATGTGTTTTCCCTCTGAATTTCAGGATGCTATGCATGCCATTGACATTAACAAAATAGCATATTTTTCTTATGAAACTGCTCTAAATTTACCCTTAAGTCGTTTGTGATAAAAAGTTTTGAATTGATTTCTTTTAAATGTCATAAATATGAGCGGCATTTTACACATCTCTGGAACCTCTATGAATGCAAATTTGGTTCAAATCAGTTATTTTTCTCACTCTTTGCCCAAATGGCTTGCAAATGGCTTCCTTTGGTGTATTTAGGTATATTTAGGTATTTATGTTGCTAAAATTTGGAGAAGTCTTGTGGTTAGAAGTAAAGAAACACTAATTTTCCTGTCTGCAGAAATACATTAGCTATATACATTTCAAATGGTTAACTACTGACCCCAGAACTTTTGGTGTTAGGGAACCAACCATTTACTCAATATTAGTATTCCCATTTATTTTATAAATTCTAATTTTAGCAGTCATATTGATTTTCAAGGCCACATTACAAGCAATAATTAATGTGGTCAACATTTATATATATATTTTTACTTTGCTGGAGTTCACATCCAAGTGTTATTTTTACTTCTTTTTGTTGTTAATGTGTGTGTTCTCTTTTTATTATCTTCTATCTCCTCCTACCGCCCTCCTCCTTGTTCCCAGTCATAACCAGAATTATCCTTTTCAAATCTGTTATTTGGCTCTTCTAAAGTGTTTGGGTAAGTCGCGTATTTTCAGAATTTGTACAAATTTGCAAAAATATTTCTTCCTCATTACACTCCCTTAAATAAATGCCCTTTTGGTTAGATATAAAATTGCAGTTTCAAAATAATTATCCAACTATGTCTAGCCATCCATCATCTATCTGTCTATCTATCAATCACCTCTCATCTTCTGTCACCCGTATATATTTTATACTTCTTTCCTATTCAATCTTTCAGGTATGTGAAATATAAGCAAATTGAGGCTTCAATAATTTAAAGGTAATCTTTTCTCACTTTTTAAATTTCATTTTTTACTTTTTCAATTTCTTTTGTTATTTATTTTTCATTTATTTTATTGTGGTAAAAACATATGACATAAAATTTACCATCTTATCCACTTTTAAGTGGACAGCTCACTATTGTTAAGTGTTTCACATTTGTGGTGACACAGATCTGCAGAACTTTTTCATGTTGTAAAACTAAACTCTATACCCGTTAAGTAACAACACTCCATTTCTTCCCCCTCCCAGCTTCTGGTAACTAACCACCATTCCACTTTATTTTTAATAAATTTGATTACTTTAGATAAGTCATGTAAGTGGAATTCTAAAGTATTTGTTCTTTTGTGACTGGTTTATTTCACCTAGCATAATGTCCTCGAAGTTCACCCATGGTGTAGTATGTGACAGGATTCCTTCCTCTTTCCTTTATTAAACATTTACTTCATTGTGGTAATGATATTTAAATGAGATTTACCTTCTAGCAAAATTTTTAAGGTGCAATATGGTATTGTTAACCAGAATCACAATGTTGTTCAGCAGATGTCTAGAACTTACTCATTTTATGTAATTGTAACTTTACACCCCTTGAACAGCAACTCCCTATCTCCCTTCCTCCTCAGCCCCTGGAAGCCATCATTCTAACTTTCTGATTCTGTAATTTTGATGACTCTAAGTATCTCGTGTATGTGGAGTCAGGTAGTGTTTGTCCTTCAGTGACTGGCTTATGTCACTTAACGTAATATTCTCCGCGTTCATCCATGTTGTGGCATGTAACGAGATTTCTATCCTTTGTTAGAGGCTGAATAATATTCCACACTATTTATCCATTTACCCATTCATGGACATTAGGATCATGTGCACCTCTTGGTTATTTTGAGTCAGACTGCTAAGAACATAGGTGTGCAAATATATCTTTGAGGTCTTGCTTTCAGCACTTTTGGATATATACCCAGAAGTGGGATTGCTGGATCATATGGTAGTTCTATTTTATTTTATTTTCTTAACTGTTTTATTTTATATTTGAGAGAGAGAGAGAGAGAGACAGAGCATGAACAGGGGAGGGGCAGAGAGACAGAGACAGAATCTGAAGCAGGCTCCAAGCTCTGAGCTGTAAGCACAGAGCCTGATGCGGAGCTTGAACCCATGAGCAGTGAGATCATGACCTGAGCTGAAGTTGACGTTCAACCGACTGAGCCACCCAGGTGCCCCTTGGTAGTTCTATTTTTTAATTGTTTAAGGGACTTCTATCCTATTATCCACAGAAATTGCATCATTTTACAATCCCACCAGCAGTGCAAAAGAAAGTTAATTTTTCCTCATCCTTGTCAACACTTGTTATTTTCTGTTGTTTTAAATAGTACCATCCTAATGGGTGTGAGGTGATAGCTCATGGTTTTTATTTGCATTTTTGTTATGATGCTGACATCTTTCTATGTGCTTGTTAGCCATCTGTATATCATCTTTGGAGAATGTCTATTCAAGTCCTGTGCCCATTATTTAATCGACTCATTTTACCTTTTGATATTGAGTTGTAAAATTTCTTTGTATATTCTGAATAATAACCTCCCTTTAGAGGTAAGTTTGCAAATATGTTCTCCCATCCCTCAGTTCCCTTTTTCACTTTGTTGATTATATCCTTTGATGCACAAGTTTTTGAGTTATATATAGTCCTATTTGTGTAGTTTTGTTTCATTGTCCAAATTGCTAACATTTATAAGTGTATTATCATGTTTTTTTTGGAACATGGAGGATATACATATTACATACGTGAATAATGAAGTATAATCATTAAACCATGCTGAATCTGTCACACTTAAACTGGGGAACCTGGATAGCTCAATTGGTTGTCTGACTCTTGATTTCAGCTCAAGACATAATCTCACAGTTCATGGGTTGAACGAACTGGCAACACAGAGCCTGCTTGGGATTCTCTCTCTCCTTCTCTCTTTACCCTTCTCCCACTCAAGTTCTCTCTTCCTCTCACTCTCTCTCAAAACTAAATAAACACTAAAAAAATAAATTGTAGTATTACTAATTTAATGATCTTTGCATAGGTACTTTATTTTTATCCCTTCTGCTTATCACTCTAAAGGTAACCCAGACTATTCATTGTATTTTACCATATCCTCCCATTTTTATTTTTATATAGATAATACCATATTACATATAACAAATAATATATAAGAAATGTATATATCTTATATGGTTTTTTAATTCTTTTTTTGATTTCTAGAAATGATGTCATTTTGTATGTAAGTAGACTTCTGTACACTTGATAACTTAATTCAGTGTTAACCAAATTTGTTAGCTTGGATGTTCATTCATTTGTCCAAAATTATTTAGGTAAGTGATGCTGTGATGTAATACAGGCAACCTGTGTCCTAAATCTATGCATTTAATCTCTTCATTGATAACTCAGAAATATATATTTTGCTGTGCAATTTTCTTTTATGCAGTCTTCTATGTGCATGTGTGTATGTTTTGTGTGTTTAAATTTTAGTCAGATGAACTGATAATTATCTCAATTCTTTAGTAATTTATTGTGACTTATTTTTACCTACATACCTCTTCTTATTTTGCAGATGTAATTTTTGTTTACTTTTACATCAAAATAATTATAAATGTATGAAAAATGAAATGACAGGAATACTTTGAAAACATAAATTAGGAAATTAAATCCATTGAATGCATTAATCAAATGAATATTTATACGGTTATTGATGCTCTACTTTTAAAAAGACATATCCAACAATTAAAAAAAAACCTTCTAATCTAAGATTGATTTCTAAAAACATATTAATAAGTATATAGATTTTAAGAAGTCATTTTTCTTTATTCCCCCTAACGCATGTTTCATGACTAACTTTAGCAGTGTATTTTCAGACTTGTTCATAAGTATAATGAAGAATGTTTATGCTTGGATTCCTCTTAAAAGAATTTTAGAAAATTTTAGTGATTCAGACACCAAAAATATATAGACAGATGTCTTCCTTCTTCAACTTATTCCTCCAATTCTTTTCTTTCTTGAAAGTTACAACTTGTGTTGGCCCACAACACTTGGGATCACATAGGGTAACAAAACAAGCATGAGCTAAGGAATGAGAAGTTCTTGCATTTATATCGTGACTTTATTGGTGAATTACCCATAGTATCAAGAGCCTCGATGCAGTGTATTTGTTGTAATTTTAAACTGGTTGGTGATATTTGCTTTATGTAGTTATTGCAAGACTGTAAGGAGATAGTTAAAGCACTAGATAAGAGCCTGACAAGTAACTGGTTCTTGTTTATGTTTCTTGCTACTTATCAATTTGTCTTTTCAATGCTTCAAATGATTTGTTATAAGCCACTTTCTCATGAGATATTCTCAACTCACAGTTCATGTATTTTCTTAAACAGCAAATAAATGATTTTACTCAATTAAAAATGGTGATTTGCCAACGTGATACATCACATCAATAAGAAAAAGGATAAGGGGCACCTAGGTGGCCCAGTCGGTTAAGCTTCCAACTTCGGCTCAGGTCTTGATCTCACGGTCCGTGAGCTCAAGCCTCGTGTTGGGCTCTCTGCTGACAGCTCAGAGCCTGGAGCCTGCTTCAGATTCTCTCTCTCTCTCTCTCTCTCTCTCTCTCTCTCTGCCCTTCCCCCACTCGTGCTCTATCTCTCTGTCTCAAAAGTAAATATAAAATAAGAGAAAGAATAAGAAACATATGATTTCAATAGATGCAGAAAAATCATTTGAAAAAGTACAATATTCATTCATAATAAAAACCCTCAACAAAGTAGGGTTAGAGACATAACTGAACACAATAAAGGTTATACTGGAAACATCATTCTTAATGGGGAAAAATGGAGACCTTTTCCCCTAAGGTCAGGAACAAGACAAAGATGTCCACTCTCACCACTTTTGTTCAACATAGAACTGGAAGTCCTAGCCACAGCAACTGAACAACAAAAAGAAATAAAAGGCAACAAAATAGGTAAGGAAGAAGTAAAACTTCACTATTTGCAGATGACATGATACTATTTATAGAAAACTCAAAAGACTCCACCAGAAACTGCTAGAACTAATCAAGGAATTCAGTGAAGTCATAGGATATAAAATCAATGTACAGAAATCTATTAAATTTCTATATATCAATAAAAAAGCAGCATAAAGAAAAATTTAAAAAGATCACATTTACAATTGCACCAAAAATAATACGATATCTAGGAATAAACTTAATCAAAGAGATGAAAGACCTGTACTCAGAAAACTATACAACACTGATGAAAGACATTGAAGATGACACAAAGAAATGGAAAGACATCCCATGCTCATGGATGGGAAGAACAAATATTGTTAACATGTCTATACGACCCAAAACAACTACACATTTAATGCAGTCCCTATCAAAATGCCAATAGAATTTTTCACAGAACTAGAACAAACAATCCTAAGTTTGTATTGCAATAAAAAATACCCAAATAGCCAAAGCAACCTTGAAAAAGAAAAGCAAAGCTGGAGGCATCGTAATTCTGGACTTCAAGCTATACTACAAAACTAGAGTGATCACAACAGTATGGTAGTGGCACAAAAATAAACACACATGTCATTGGAACAGAATAGAAAACTCAGAAATGGACCCAGAATTAAATGGTCAATTCATCTTTGACACAGCAGGAAAAAATTCTTTTTTCCAGTGGGAAAAAGACAGTCTCTTCAACAAATGGTGCTGGGAAAACTAAACAGCAACATGCAAAAGAATGAAACTGGATACCTTCTTATACAATACACAAAAGTAAATTCAAAGTGGATGAAAGACCTAAATGTGAGACAGGAAACCATCAAAATCCTAGAGGAGAACACAGGCAGCAACCTCTTTGACCTTGGCCAGAACAACTTCTTACTAGACACCTTTGCCAAAGGCAAAGGAAGCAAAAGCAAACATGAAATGTTGGGATTTCATCAAGATGAAAAGCTTCTGCACGGCAAAGGAAACAATCAAAAAAACTGAAAGGCAGCCTACAGAATGGGAGAAGATATTTGCAAATGACATGATATTTGATAAAGGGTTAGTATCTTGAGACCTGTATGGAGGTTCCTCAAGAGACTAAAAATAGAACTATCCTATGATCCAACAAGTGCACTATTAAGTATTTATCCAAAGGATACAAAAATCCAGATTCTAAGTGGTACATGCAACTCAATATTAAAAGTAGCACTGTCAACAATAATTGAACTATGGAGAGAGCCCAAGGCTCCATCAGCTGATAAATGGATAAAGAAGATGTGGTACACACACACACACACACACACACACACACTGGAATATTACTCAGTCATCAAAATGAATGAAATCTTGAAAACTTGCTATGTGCCAAAACATGGATGGAGCTAGATTGCATTACGCTAAGTGAAATAAATCAACCAGAGAAAGACAAATACCACATGATTTCACTCATATGTGGAATTTAAGAAACAAAACAGATGAACATACAGGAAGGTAGGAAGATGAGTGGGAAACAAACCACAAGAAGACTCTTAATGATAGAGAACAAACTATTGGTCAATGGAAGGAAGTGGGTGGGAGATAAGCTAGATGACTATTGGATACTAAGGAGGACACTTATGATGAGCACAATATATGTAATGTATGTAAGTAATGAATCACTGAATTCTACTGAAAACAATATTGCACTGTATGTTAACTAAAATTTAAATTAAAAAACAGGAAAAAAATGGATTACAGACATAACTATGAGATCTGAAACCATAAAAATCCTAGAAGAGAACACAGGCAAAAATCCTAGAAGAGAACGTCTTTGACATCAGCCATAGCAACTTTTATTCTAGATATGTCTCCTGAGGTAAGAGAAACAAAAGCAAAAATAAACTATTGAGACTTGCTTCTGCAAGCTTGTGCTTGCTTCTGCACAACAAAGGAAACAATCAACAAAACTAAAAGACAACCTATGGAATGGGAGAAGATATTTGCAAATGACATATCTGATAAAGTGTTTGTTTCCAGAATCTATAAAGAACTTAACAAGCTCAACTCCAAAAAACAAATAACCCAGTTAAAAAATGGGCAGAAAACATGAATAGACACTTTTCTAAATAAGACATCCAGATGGATAATAGACACATGAAAAGATGTTCAACATCACTCATCATCAGGGAAATACAATTCAAAACCATGATGAGATATGGCTAAAAACAACAACAACAACAACAACAACAATAAAACAATAGATTTTGGCAAGTATGTGGAGAAAAAGAACACTCATACACTGTTGGAATGAAAACTGTTGTAGCCACTGTGGAAAATAGTATGAAGTCTCCTCAAAAAGTTGAAAATAGAACTCCCCTAGGACTCAGGAATCACACCACTGGGTATTTACCCAAGGAATACAAAAACACGAATTCAAAGGGATAAATAACCCCTATGTTTATAAAACATCATTTACAATAGCCAAGTTATGGAAGTAGTCCAAATGTCCATCAATTGATGAATGGATAAAGAAGATGTGGTATATATATATGCAATGGAATATTATTCAGCCATATGCAAAGAATGAAATCTTGCCATTTACAATGACCTGGATGGAGCTAGAATGTATTATATTATGTGAAATAAGTCAGTTAGAGAAAGACAAATACCATATGATTTCACTCACAGGTGGAATTTAAGAAACAAAACAAATGAGCAATGGGGGGGGGGCGGAGACAGAGAGAGAGAGAGAAAGAGAGAGAGGAATCAAGAAACAGATTCTAAACTATAGAAAACAAACTGATGGTTACCAAAGGGGAGGAGGTTGGGGGATGGGTGAAATAGATGATGAGAATTAAGGAGCGTACTTGTGATGAGCACTGAGTGTCATATGGAAGTGTTGAATCGCCGTATTGTATGCCTAAAACTAATATGACACTGTATGTTAGCCAACTGGAATTAAAATAAAAACTTAAAAAGCCCCCCCCAATTTTTTAAATGGTGATTTGCTTGGGTAACTAGTATTACATCTTTGCAAACTTCTTTTATACACCAAATGCCAAATTTGATAATGTTTATTTAATTAAACAACCTTAACCCAGTAACTGGGTTTGCCTAACTCAGCTAGACAAACAACGTGTGAATTCATTGGAGATTAAAGAGAGAGGAAGCAGTCCAGGAAACAAGGAGGACCTTGAGAAGAAAATGCAAAATCTTGAAACATGACAGGTTATAGGAAAATGCAATTTTTTAAAAAACGACAAATTTTTAGCATTATGAAATCATCTGCCATGGCCTCAACGGAGTATAAAGGTAGAGAGAAAAAAATATGAAAATGTTAATTTGTGTAGTCAGTATAAATATAAAGTGAATGGAAACATTATTTGTGAGGAACTAAAGTATTAAATACTACCTACAGAAAAATAAAACAATACAGTAACTAGTAGTACTCATGGCTTTTTTTCTGGATATGGACTCTCATGAAAATCATTCAATTTCCATGCATTTGTATTCTATATATTTTCTATACATTCTCTGTATTTTCATTTAATGCAAATCACTAGAAATGGACCTTCACTTTATTCATGTTTTAACATCTTTTTAAAATTTTATTTATAATTTTTTTTAATTTACATCCAAATTAGTTAGCATATAGTGCAACAATGATTTCAGGAATAGATTCCTTAGTGCCCCTTACCCATTTAGCCCACCCCCCCTCACAACCCCTCCAGTAACCCTCAGTTTGTTCTCCATATTTATGAGTCTCTTCTGTTGTGTCCCTCTCCCTGTTTTTATATGATTTTTGTTTCCCTTCCCTTGTGTTCTTCTGTTTTGTCTCTTAAAGTCCTCATATGAGTGAAGTCATATGATTTTTGTCTTTCTCTGACTAATTTCACTTAGCATAATACCCTCCAGTTCCATCCACGTAGTTGCAAATGGCAAGGTTTCATTTTTTTTGATTGCGGAGTAATACTCCATTGCATGTATATATACCACATCTTCCTAATCCATTCATCCATCAGTGGACATTTGGGATCTTTCCATACTTTGGCTATTGTTGATAGTGCTGCTATAAACATGGGGGTGCATGTGTCCCTTTGAAACAGCACATCTGTATCCTGTGGATAAATGCCTAGTAGTGCAATTGCTGGGTCGTAGGATAGTTCTATTTTTAGTTTTTTCAGGAACCTCCATACTGTTTTCCAGAGTGACTGCACCAGCTTTCATTCCCACATATTTTAACATCTTGGGGAAATTATTTCATTTTTGTAAATCAGAATGAGAGAGGAGATTTTGGGGGGGGAGCAGTGGGAGAGTAAGGTTGACACCCGAGGTAGTGGTAGGTAGTTATTTATGTTTTTATTTAAATTTTACCAGTTCTGAGAAATACTTTCATCAAGAAAAATGTGTGTGTGTGTGTGTGTGTTTCTAGTTCCAGGACCCATAAAAGAGCAGATATCATCTTAGATTACTAGCTGCCTCCAATTACTAGCTCCAACTTTTACTATCCATGTGACCTTGAGCAATGAATTCATTTATTTGTTCTTTAGTTAATTCACCTCTGTAAAATGGGAATGCACTGGCACCTGCCTCATAAAATGAACTTATTAAACAAGAAAGGTACTTAGAACAATGAATTATCCACAATAATTGTTCATATGTATTACCATATTGGTTTTTGTATTATAATTTTTTATGTATATTAGTATATTGGTTATTGTGATTATTATAATTTCTCATGCCTCTCATGTCTTTCCCATCATTTATTCAAAGTCCTATTTAGCCCTGCTACTAGCAATGTGAACACTTCGACCAGTCCATGTGACCCAGAAATTTTAGAGAAATTGTCCTCTACAGATAAAACCAGTAAGTAAGGTGATTGGTTAAAGAATAATCCAACATTTAGCACTTGGAAAGTGAGTGACTATATTGTTATAAATGCATATTGTGCAATTAAAAAAAATAAAAGACTTTACATTCCTGATTGGGGGTTATACAATCCCCAAATCTCACTGTCGTAAAAACAACAATGCTCCCTGTATGTGCATCTATGTCAGCAGAGGCACGCAGAGTATCAGTTACCATCTCAAATGTTTACTCTCTCTAGAAAAAGAGAATGTGGTGAAGTAGCCACTGTCTCTAAAGCATCTTTGGAGAGGCAACATATAAATCTGATTTGTTCATATCTTATTGGTCACAGCAAGTCTTATGGTCATGTTTATCTTTCAGTAGGTGAAGAAGTTGAATAAGCCAGAGGCGAAAGAGCTGGAATACTTATTTAAAAACTCCAGGGGCACCTGGATGGCTCAGTCGGTTAAGCGTCTGACTTCAGGTCAGGTCATGATCTCACGGCTCATACAGCTCAGAGCCTGGAGCCTGCTTCGGATTCTGTGTCTCCCTCTCTCTCTGCCCCTTCCCTGCTCGTGCTCTGTCTCTCTCTCTAAGAATAAACACTTAAAAAAATTAAAAAAAAAACTAAAAGAGTAAAAATTAATTAAGTACAAAGCTTGTGTTATTGTTTATTGTATGATAGGGTTCAAATTCATTTTAAGAACATTAATGGACTTATGCACTATACATAAGTACAATACAACTCACCCTATTAAACAGAAACAAGGGCTGAGTCTTTGAGAAAACCTCTGCACTCACCCCAGGCCTCTTTGGCACCATGGTGTATGCCATTATTGGCAGAGTTCTCCAAATTTAGCTAATTTTGGGTGTTTTCTCAATTTGATTTCATGGCCCGGGCTTTGTCAAAAATAAAAGACTTAGGTATGGAATGAGAATTACACATGTTTCTGTAAATAAAATTTCAAAAATATTCCCTATATTGGTTGCATGGTATATATTCATACCTATGAACAAAAGTTCACACCAAATACAAATGGAGGCAACGGGATGGAATGCTTAATTCTACCTGGTGGTCTAAAATATGGAAATGCTTCCAACTAGTGATCTTGTTTGAACAGAGCTGAGATAGAAAAGAAGGGCAACGTGAACACCTAATTGGATGAGATTAGCCCTGGGCTGTGAAGAAAACAGATTGCCTGCAGCCATGTATTGAATTTTCAAAACAGCAAAGTGGGGATCATGGCAGGAGATGAGGTTTGTATGGAAGGCTAAATCCTAGCAGCTTTTTTTAATGCTACAGTCAGTTTAGTGTTTATTTCTTTGCTTATGTAAAATAAATCCAAACTAATCTGCAAATGCATTAAAATCACTTCATAAAGTACCTTATTTCATTCTCATATGCATATTATAGGAAGGCATCAGCATTTTTAAGTAACCAAAATGTCTCAGTGGCACGCCCTTAATTCCCTTTTTCATTCACTCATTTATTCATTCAACAAAATTCAGTGTAGATTGTTCACTGAACAGGCAGAGTTCCATTCTTATTAGTTTCCTGGTGTTCTTTATCTGCACTGATAATACATTGTTATGTCTTATAAGAGATAAAATTTGCCAAGAAACTATTTCTGATTCTTTTCAAAGTCAAATTTTTAGTATGTAGTCATAACCATAAAGTATTAGAATCCACTTATACTGGGTCTCATGCAGAAACTTATAAAATAATGTAAATAATGGTCTTGATTAATTTTTAGGATAATTTCTGTACTTCTCTCATTTGAAAATTTATATGGTGTGACGGATTCATTCTGGATGGTGTTCTGGGCTAAATTGTGTCCTCCCCAAATTCATAATTTAGGACCTTAACCTCCAGGACCTCAGAATGTGACTGTATTTGGAGATGGGCCAGTAGAGAGGTAATTAAGATTAAATGAGGTCATATGAATGGTCTAGTCCAATCTGACTGGTGCCTTTATAAGAAGATGTAATTTGGATGCACAAAAAGAGCCACCAGGGAAGCATACCCATAGAGAAAAGGCCATGCGAGGACCAGTGAGGTGGATATTTGCAAGACAAGAAGACACCTCAGGAGAAACCAACCATGTTTACAACTTGGTCTTGGACTTCTGGTCTCCAGAACTGTGAAGAAATACATTTCTGATGTTGAAGGCACCCCTTTTATGGTATTTCGTTAGGACAGCCTTGCAAAGTAATACAGATGGGGATGTATACATACTATTAGCTGAAACAAACAAACATACGAACAAACAAACAAATGGCAAAAGGCAGAGCTTTGTTATCATGCAATCAATTAAATTTGATAATAATCACAGGACACAGGTCTTCTTCAGGGGTCATGGACTTGTTTCATGTTATTGATTTCTCATTTGAAAGCCCTTCTTTCAAAGGGAAGAGATTTGATAAGAGCAAAAGAAGCTAAAACTAGGTCAAGTCAAAACCAGCAACACCACAACATCAACCAAAAGTCCTTAGGAACCACCAAAAGAAAGTGGCTGCTCAGATGGAAATTTCATTTGTATTGGAACTTTTGACTGCATTTAAGGGAAAAACATGATTTAAAAAAAAAAAGACATATTAAGAAACCATTCTTTTTGGAAAGAAAATGGCTGAAACAGGTTATACGGCAAAAGCTCATTTGAGGGAATACTGAAACATTGCTAAAATATTCAACTTATTTTTCTATTGTTCAGTGAAGTGTTTCAAACTTTCCTACTGAGCACATCATGTTCAATCCCTAATGCAAATAGATTCAGTTCCAATTCATTTCATCCCCATGTTTTACTTATTTGTATCCTACTGAGCCATTTTTGATGCCAGATAGTCTCTTCTCTTAGACTTTATTTTTTATCTATTCAATTCCCCACTGTGGCCTGCTAGATGTCCTGTCTAGCAATAAGTTATATTTAAATAAGTGTCATATATTTGGAATTCTAATGGTCAGTACCCATTAAGCTGGAAAGAAAAAAAAAACTTTACAATTTGCGTAAGGGAATTATAAAGCATACTGGATTAATTTTGACCTTTTAATAGGATTCGTTATACCAATTTTTTTAATCCTTAAAAATCTCTGAATGTTGATTGCTGCTCATAGAAAGTTGTATTCTTTATAGATACTACCAGATACCTCTTAGCAATTTAATACTGGGTATGGATTAAATGATACACATAGGAATGGGCTTGCTCTGAAAATCTAATCAATTGAGGCTTTGTTTCATGTAGGAATTGAACATGTATTTACTTACTGGCATTGAAAGTGGGAAATATTTGAATGCTAACCTGATAGTTTTGCATTTCTCTATTCTTTCTGTTATCCTGTGTCTAAGGAAGGTTTTAACCACAAACTATTGCCAAAATCAGAAATCCTTAGACAGTGGAAGAAAAGAAAATTTAATTAAAGAAAAAAAAAAGATGAATTAGAAGGTGAACTCTTGGGGAAATATTAGTGGAGATGGTAAGTTTCTTGTTATTTGGGAAACAGTGTTTTGTTTTTATTGGACTTATACCCATAACAAAAATCCAATTCGTTTTCCATTATTACTGTAATACATGTTCTGAGGCAACACTGACCTGGAGTCTAAAAATAAGGTCATATGAAGGCACCAGCCTTAAATGTTGTCTGTAGTTCAGTTTCCTTTCACGTTGTAGGAAGTTTACTGTCCCTTTAAATGATACATTCAAAATTTCTTTCTCACCAACTATTGATCAAAATGTAATATCGTGTTTTAATTTGCCTTATATTTAGGAAGGAAATTCTGGTTAAGGCATCAGGAGAGTGCCTTTTAAAAGCATTATGTTTAGTATCATGTGTTGACTGAAGTGAATAACCGATGAGTCAATGATTCAATAGGGTGGGAAAACAGATTTTTGTAGTAGAAGTTCTCAAAAATTATTAGACCAAAATTCTTGGAAAAAAGAGAGAGAATCAAATTAGAATACAAGTATTTCACTGGACATGAGACACAAAAAGGAATGATAAATATATGGGTACTTATGCTGATGGGTAAATGTGGTCTTGGGTGCCTGTGAAAATTATATTCTGGTCGTTTACATTTTCCTAACAAAAGGCGTGTTCTTTAGCTCTGAGTAACTATACCGGAAGAAATATGGAAATTGAGGAGAAAGAAAAAAGTGCAAAAGAGTTGAGTGTTGTTACTGAATCAACTAAGAAGTCATAGTCTAATTTACCAGCAGCATTAAAGACCCACATCATAAATTTGAAATCCACTCATATATATTTTACTAAAACACCATTTACGAAGGGACACAGGCATAATGCAGGTGGAAGTGCAGAGTTTTCCAAGTGGGTGTGACAAAGAGAGTCACGACATGTGAGGATAAGAAAAGACCAAAGTGGCGACATAGGAGAACACAGACTCCAGGTCTGCCACCAAGATCAATGATTAAACAGCTCTGCATGAATGAAAACAGCTCTGGGACAGCTTTAGAGTTCACTTATGAAGTTTTAGCAACACAGAGTGAACAAGAAGCCTGAGAAATGAAAACATGTGCACCAAGAACTTGTACACAAGTGTTCATAGCAGTATTATTCGTAATAGCCAAACAAAGCAATCCTGAGAACAAAGAGCACAGCTGGAGCGTCACACTTCCTCATTTGAAACTATAGTACAAAGTTATAGTATTCCAAACATTACAGCCATTGGCATGAAAATAGACAGAGACCAATGAAACAGAATTTACCACTCAGAAGTAAACCATCACATGTATGGTCAAATAATATTGGACAGGGGAGTCAAGAATACTGAGTGGGGAAGGGTTAGTCTCTTCAATCGATGATTTGGGGAAAACTGGATAACCACACGCAGAAGGATAAAGTGGACCCCTATCTTAAACCACTCACAAAAATTAACTAAAATAGATTAAATACTTATACATTAGACTTGAATCCCTAAAACTCCTGGAAGAAAACATAGGGCAAAACCTCTTTGATATTCATCTTGGAAACCACTTAACAACTCTTGAGATATGACACCAAAAGCATAGGTAACAAAAGTAAAAACAACAACAACAAAAACAGTAGGATTATACCAACTTCAAAAGCTTCTGCATAGTGAAACAATCAGCGAAATGAAAAGATAACCTACAGAATGATAGTAAATATTTTTAAGTTATGTAGCTGATAAATGGCAATATCTGAAGTATATAAAGTACTCATTCAAGTCAACTGTAAAAACCCATTTGTAGAAATGCTGACAACACTAAGTCCATCTGCAGCCTCCCATTTTGTTCCTGTCTCTGCAATGACCTCCCTTGAGGCTATGTGTTCAGGGGGGCCCTTGAAAGTTAAGGTAATGCTCTGACCAGAATGCGGGAAGATTTGTACTAAGCTTCCCTCTGGTGCACAGATGGTGCCACTTGAGATAGCTACTCTTTGACTTCACTATAATGATCCCTTCACTCTATAAAATCTGTGGATTAAGGTCCAGACTTTGTGGAGAATAACTGTATAGCTGCCATGGATTGTCCACTGCCTGAGCCCCCCTGTCAGTTAGTTAACTTAGATAAAACTCTGTGTATACGGTATGCAGTGGCTTGCTTTGGTTTTCAGTCTCAAAGTGACTTTTCTCGGTTTAGAGGACATTTCGCTCTCTCTCCACCTTCTAACACCACCAAATTAAAAAGTGGTCAGAGGAACTAAATAGGCATTCTTCCAATGAAGACATACACATAGCCAACAGGTACATGAAAATGTTCTCAACATCACTAATTATCAAGGAGATGCAAATCCAAACCACAATGGGATAGCATTCCCACCTTTTAGAGTGGTTATCATTCAACATGAGGGTGAGGGGCACTGAACACCCAGTGCAGTTGAAAATTTATGTATATTTGACTCTTCAAAAGCTTAGCTACTAATAGCTTAGTGTTCACCAGAAGCTTTCCTAATAGCGTAAAGTCAATTAACACATATTTTGTATATTAAGTGTATTGTATACTATATTCTTACAATCAAGTAAGATGAAGAAAAGAAAGTGTTATTAAGAAAATCATAAGGAAGCAAAAATGTATTTATAGGTTTGTACTCTATTTATTTTTAAAAAGCCATGTATAAGTGGACCTGCACAATTCAAACCAATGTTCTTCAAAGGTCAACTATTGTTGTACTGTTGATGGATTGAACATAGGGTTATGTCTGTGTTTCTCAGAAAATTCTATTATTTGTGTTTTAAAATACGTTGTATACCTAGAAATCTTAGTTTTTGTCTTTCATTTACTGACAGGATATCTAGAAATATCACACTGCCATTATAGATTGCCATTTCATTGTTGTAATCTTTATATATTCTTTAAATACTCTGCACTGCTATTACCAATCACATACAAGTTTAGACATTAATTCTTTTTAAAGCAATGAGAGTAGACTTCCAGTTTCAGCACCCACATATAAAGGGCTTGGTAATCCCCACCCTCATCTTTACAACAAGGAAAACCTTGACAAACTGAAGATCAACAAGTTTTCCTTGGGCCTGTCAGTGAATTGAAGTCACATGGCTAGAAATAAGGAAAGACAAAGTCATCCAGAGATGTAGTTGAGATCTGCTTATCTAGAGCAGACATTAATGGAGCCATTAACTGGTAGGAATGCAAATGATAATTTTGATAAATGGAGAGTGAGCAACTCCTGGGAGCTACAGTCATTACTCAGGCTCCTACACTTTTGGTGTCTGTACATTCTGGTACTCTACCAAGCTCTCGTGGTGAATATCTGGAAAACTGTTCTGGTTTCTGTGGCAGGGGGAGGGAAGCATAATCATTGTGAAATATATTCAGAACCTTTTTGTAAAAATAGCCTAAATCGTAGGCATTTTTCCAAAGCTTTATTCCAGCTGGAAAAATGGCATCTCTTTCCCTACAACACTTCCAACCTTCCTTCCTCATCTAGAGGAGAAAAATATCATAGTCAACAGAGGTCAGGGATTCAAGGAAATTGATTGGGAATATCAGGGAAGTAATGAGGGGGATGGAGGAAAAAGATATGTCACTGGAGAAATGTGAGTGAAAGTCACTATCTGTAGGCACAGACCCATAAAAGAGTGATATATCATAGACATATTATAGAATGTTCTTCACAACTCCATACCTTACTACCAAGAGGGCTCCAATATAATAACAGTGGATTACAATTAAAAGAGTTGCAAGATATTGCTTCTTTTTGATGGTGGGTGTTTAGGGAAGCCCAAGACTAAGAGGAGATTCTCCCCTCCCCACTCCAAAAACCCTAAAGCTAGAGGAATTCGAATCTTTTGAGCTCTATGGCTACAACACACACTACACACAGCCTATTCAGGTTAATACAAATCTTTATACTATATGCCTATATATCTCAGTTCTTAATATCTTACGCATCATGTTTGAATTTCAAAAAAAAAAAAAAAAACCCAGAAGACATACGCAAAGCAATCATCAAAATCAGATTCAACATGACATAGATATTGGACTTATCAGATGGGTGATTTAAAATATTTATGATTTATATGTTCAGGATTTCAATGGAAATAGTAGACAGTATGCAAAAGCAGAGTGGTAATATAAACAGAGATGTGGAAACTTGGAGAAAGATTTAAAAACAAACCCTAGGAATCAAACACAGTGTAATAGAAATGAAGAAAGCTTTTGATAGGCTCTTCAGTAAACTTCACATGGCTCAGGAAAAAAATTATTGAGCTTGACTCATAACAAACAATTCCCAAACTGAACTGCAAAAAACAAAACAAAAACAAAACAAAAAAAATGATTGAAAAAAGCAAATATCCGAAGACAGGAGCAATGCCAAAGGTGTAACGTGTCTAACTGGGATATGAAAAGGAAAAGAAAGAGAGAAAAGAATAAGAGAAACATTTAAAGAAAGAATAGCCAAAAACTTGCCCCAATTAATGACAGACACTAAACATAAGTGTAAAACATAAAAATTATCAAATTGTTAGAAATAAAAGAAAAATTTCAGGATCTAGGGCTAGGTGAAGTATTCATATACATGAAACCAAAAGTACAATCCCATAAAAAAATTGGCAAATAGACTTCATCAAAATTAAAATTGTTTCTTGGTGAAAGATCCTGTTATGAAGAAGAAAAAAATGATATGGAATGGGAAAAAATATTTGCAAGCCATATACTGATAAAGTACTTGCATCTGGAATATGTTTTTAGAATTCTCAAAACTCAACCGTAATAAAACAAGCATTATGGGATGCCTGAGTGGCTCAGTAGATTGAGTGCCCAGCTTTTGATTTCGGGTCAGGTCATGATCCCAGGGTTGTGGGATTGAACCTGGCTTTGGGCTCCATGTTGAGCATGGAGGCTGCTACAGATTCTCTCTCTCTCTCTCTCTCTCTCTCTCCCCCCCTCTCTCTTTCTCTCTCTCCCCTCTCCCTGGCCCTCATGTTCTCTGTCTCTCTCTGTCTCTCTCTCTCTAAACAAAAACAAAAACAAACAAGTATTTAAGTGGGAAATAAGCAAAAAAGATGTTTAACATTGTTAATGATCAAGAAAAGCAAATTAACATAAATTTATCAAATTTAATTTTATTCATTTGTAATGATTTCTGCAAGTCTTCTTTATATCTTCCAATCTTCCCTTTTGATGGTTTTTATTAATTTGTCATTGGAAATCATTGGAATATAGTTTCCAGTGAGAATAGCATAACAACACTCAGTAGAACTGTGGGGTGCAGTCTCTTCTTCTCTAATTGAGATGGCCTTGTTCTTTGAAGTTAAGCTTCAGGATGAAGAACTAATGGACTGACTCTTTCTTTGGGTAATGACTTTCAGTTGGGACTTCAGGCCCAAGAGATGAAATTGTCCAAGATGATTATACTTGATGTTGTTCAGCTCAATAGAAAGAGCAAAACAAGTTTGGGGTATAAGTCTAGCTATGAATAAAGTTTGTACATGCAGTTATTATGTATCATATTCATTATGGACATCTTGGGCTTGAAGTTCCATTCAAAGTCATTAGTCAAGGTGACTTCCATGCTTTACTATCCCTGAACCCAGTCAATATGAAGAAACTCAGCATCTGGAAGTTGTCAATGACATCACGTTTTATAAGTCATTGCTTCCGTATTTCTTCCTCTTTTCTGCATTCACAATTGTTATTTGCTTTCCCCCTCAAACCTAATAGACATGCCATTTATACCCTCACCTCTGATCCTTCCCATAAAAGCCTCCATTCAGGAAAGCTTCCCACATCGTGAAAAAGAAATAGTATAGAAGAATAAAGCATAAGAAGCAGCATAAATATGGTATTTATATACCTTGGGTCAAAAGATGACACAAAAAGTGAGATGTCTAAGATATCGGTAAGAGGAACTTTTTCTTAGACAGGCTTTCAGAGTTCTTTGAACCACACCATGGGGGACCTTCAACTGGGCAATTCATCTATTCTTTCTTTCTTTTATTTCATTCAATATATGCTTATTGAGCACATACCTCACACCAAACTTGGAAATCTAACCTTAAACCAGACAGACAAAGGCATCAACTTCATGAAACATATAGTCTTGTAGAGGAGACAGATAATAAATGGAGACATAAGAATTAACAAATGAACAAATAAATGAAGTAGATGTAGTGACAATTGTTAGAAGAAAAATAAAGCACAGTACGTTAATGTGCTGTTTTACACAGCTTGGCCAGAGAAAGTCTCTTTGAAGAAATGACTTTTGATCAGGGATATAAATGAGTTGAATGACTAATGAGGATATTTAGGATAAGGGTGCATCAGGCAGAAGGAATTGCAACCTTGAGTGTTCTAAGGAAATAACATGACTAGTATCCTAAAGGACAGCAAGGGGATGCCCAAACTGACTGAATTGTGTGTATGGGGGAGAAGGATAAAGAAAGGATAATATCAGAAGATGTTGGAAAGGTAGCTTGAAATAAGTCCAAATTGGGACTTATATTTTTATTCTAAGAGAAATTTTCATAAGGTTTTAAACAGAAGACTTTTTTAATAAAACAATTTCTCTGGCTGCTGTGGAGACAGAGTGTGTTCTAAAGCCAGAACATCCTAGAAGCATCTCCATGACATGGGAGGGCACTATCAATTGATAAATGGAAGTTCTATACAGTACCCTAGACAAAGAACTAAGCAGGAATAAGAGGACCTGACTCGTGGGACAGGGCAATTGATCTCTTCCAAATGCAACTCATACATTCTAGTCACTATATGGTGATCAATCTCTTTTGCCACTTTAATATCTCAGCTTATTTTAAAATCTTTATTCTACTAATGTGAATAGAAATAATTTGCAGAATAGCCTAGTATATTTGATGAAAGAGCTAGACTATCTGTACTTTTCCTAATTGCATTGCTTGTTCTACCTTACTTTGCCATTTCAAAATCAATTCTTTTTGTCGAATTAGATAATTTCCTCATCTAATGTTAGAATTACTTTATCTAAACCTAATGGTTTTTAATGCTCACTTCAAAAAATATTCACTTTGCTACATTTTATTAATAGATATTTTACAAATTCTCCATTACCATCTAATTGTGCAAAATACTCTTGCCTACTTTTCTTATTAAAGCCAGGTTTTAAAATGAATTCAACATGTTAGCATTTAAAAAATAATTATCAATTTCATGCCTACTTGCCTTGTACGTGCTTTACTTTTCAGATATTTCTTTTCTATTTTCCTTTCTATTCTTTTAATCTTTTGAATAGCATTACATTTTTTTCCCTGGTCTCATATCTATTTTCATATCTCCAGAATTGTCTTACACCCTCACTCTTCGATCCCAATCCACAGTAATCCCCATTTTTACCATTAAATTTCAGAAGATTATTGTTGTGGGGTACCAAAAAAGATACCTTACTTCTCTAAATCTTACTTTAGAGGAATGTGCATGTCATGCCATACTTATGTGAACATGATATTTTCTCTGTCTTTATCCACAGAAATGTTAGCTAACATCTCTAGCAAGAACTTAATTGTCTCTTGGTTTTCTAATTTCCTTAGCAGGTTTCCTGGTATTTCAAATTATTTAACAACAGGAGGTAATTTGAAAATTATTGATTAACATTAAATCATTATTTCCATCAGTATGTACCTATATCTGATTCATTTTTCAACAATGCTCTAACCATCCTTTTTATCCCCACTATCAGATAATTAAATATACTTTAAATTATAGAAATACGCTGTTATTAATCCAATAATTAATCTAGTTATATGTAATAGAGATACATGATATTATAATATTTCTATAAGATTGGAAAAGACTTTAAATGTCCTCCAATTCATTCTCCATACAATGCATGTCCCCTTTTTAAGTCAATCCCTGTAGTCTCATCTCTCACAAATATTACCATAATACCATTTTAATTTTTCTCCATTTTCCATATTACTGCCAGCAAATCTCTAAAATGCAAACACCACTGAATAGCATTCATTGGCACCTTATTTACTGATCTTGGTTTCTCCTGCCTCATATGTTTCTAAATTTTCAGTCCTGATTTTTGTGATTTTAGCCCTGAAAATTTACATTCTTTCAACCATGTTCCATACCAGAAAAGATAGAATATTTTCATGAAAGAACCACTTGTTGTTATTATTGTCAGAGACAAACTCTGAGCTGTTTAAATCAGTGATGAAACTCAGGTAGACATTTCTAGTGATTGAATGTTTAATAACGTGTTTATGTCATTCTATATCCAAGCCAGGCACTTGAAAGGAAGTGAAAAAACTGCGACAGAGATTACTAAAATAGATATGCCTTTGACTAAGAGCCCTCCAACCTATGGATGGCAGAGGAGGGATGGTGCGGGGCAGGATGGAATAAAGCAAAAAATGTACGTACAGTTGTCCCATTTTCAAATATGTTTTTCCATTGAATTATTTAGTTTGAGTTTTCTGAATGTTACACTTTTAAAAATTATTAAGGAAAAATACACATTACACAAAAAACACCATTTTAAGATTTCACCTGTTTTCCTCTAATGGCATGGTAGTTTTACCTCTCGTATGTAGGTATTTAATCTGTTTGAGGTAAGTATTTTATGTGGTATGAGGTGGCGAGGTATGGGTCTGAATTAGGGTGTGTGTGTATGTGTGTGTGTGTGTGTGAGAGAGAGAGAGAGACAGAGAGACAGAGACAGAGACAGAGAGAGAAGTTTATTCTAAGTAATTAGTTCATGAGATTGTGGGGGGCTGGTAAACTCAAGATCTGCAGGGGAGGCCAGCAAGCAGAGAAGTTAAAATGTTGAGACTTGAGTCTGAATGTAATCTGAGGGATGATCCCTTCTTACTTGAGAGACCATCAATCTTTTCTCTTAAGGCCTTCAGCTAATGGATGAGGCTGACTCACATTATTGGGGTAATCTTTTTTACTCAAAGTCTACTGGTTTAAATATTAATCATGTCTAAGAATACTTTCATAGCAGTGTCTAGACTGGTGTTTGACCAAAACTGGGTTCGTGATCAAGTCAATTTGACACATAAAATTAATCATCATGGGGTCAAACTTCTTTCTTTTGCATGTGGATATCCCTTTGTCCTAGAAATATTATTCAAAAGACTAGTTTTTACCTGTTGCATGATCTTGACATTTTTGTCAGAAATCAATCAACCATATGACGTGGAGCATCTTAACATATGCTTTTTTGCGATGAACATATGTTTTCTGGTGATGTAGTTATTCAGATCTTTTGGATATTTTTCATTTTTCATAGTGCTAAGTTTTAAGAGTTCTTGGTGTATTTAAAACTTTTTTTTGTTTATTTGTTTTTGAGAGAGAGAGAGAATGAGAGAGAGAGCATGAGTGGGGAAGGGGCAGAGAGAGGGAAACACAGAATCTGAAGCAGGCTCCAGGCTCTGAGCTGTCGGCACAGAGCCCAACATTGGGCTTGAACCCACAAGTCATGAGATCATGACCTGAGCCAAAGTATGGCGCTTAACCGACTGAGCCACCCAGGTGCCTCAAGAGCTCTTTGTGTATTTTAGACACAAGTCCTTTATTAGGTATGTATCTTGTAATTGTTTTCTCCAAATTTGTGTCTTGTCTTTTCTTTCTTTAATAGTGTCTTTCACAGGACGACATTTTTAAACTTAGTGTAGTCCAAATTATTAACTTATTGTCATGGCTTTGCTTTTGGTGTTATATCTAAAAATAGATTGCAAAACTCAAGGTCACATAGATTTTCTTCTCTATTACCTTCTAGCAGTTTTATAATTCTGTGGTTTGTTTATGTCTGTGATCTACTTTGAGTTAAATTTTTTTGAAAGGTGTGAGGTTTATAACTAGAATCACTTTTTGCATGTGATTGTCTTGTTGTTCTGGCACTGTTGTTGTAAAGACTATCTTTGTTTAATTGAATCTCTTTTGCACTTTTGTCAAAGATCAGTGGACACTGTTGTGTGGGTTAATTTCTAGGTTCTTTATTTGTTTCACTGATGCATTCATCTATTTTTGGCCAATGATAAAGGGTCTTACCTCATTTAGCATCCCTCTGGTCATTGTAAATTTTTGTTTCCATTCCAGAGCTCCAAGGAAAGTGATTCTTGTTTTTTTTAATGTTTTTATTTATTTTTGAGACAGAGAGAGACAAGCATGAGCAGGGAAGGGGCAGAGAGAGAGGGAGACACAGAATCCGAAGAGGCTCCAGGCTCTGAGCTGTCAGCACAGAGCCTGACGCAGGGCTTGAACTCACGGAGTGTGAAATCATGACCTGAGCTGAAGTCGGGGGCTCAACCGACTGAGCCACCCAGGCGCCCCCCAAGGAAAGTGATTCTGACAGTCTTTGCCAACATAATAATTGTTTTCATGGATAAAGTTTTGGTTTCTATGCTCCCATTTTTGGTTATTGCAATGCAACTTCATTTGATAGACAACTGGGCAAAATGACTTTTAAGGGAGGAATGGAACCTCAAAACAAATGAACTATAATGGACATATATTAAAGTCTTATGTTATTACAGGTGTGTTTGTAATTGAAATTTTAAATAAGGAAATCAATATCTAAGACATTTGCTATAACATTCACAGGTCTCTCATTTTGGATTTTGACGCATCCAATGTCCAATGAGTTTATTGACCAAAGTATATATTTGTAGGGAAAAAAAAGTACTATGTTTTTGTTGAAACATGCCTTATATTTTCTGAAAAATACTGACAGCAAAAATCAAACTAAATCCTGGTTGGGGAGATAGTACCATAAACTTAAAGTGATGCCAGCTATACCTCAAAGCTAAGAAAAAAAATATCAATTTTTATTTCTCAGTGGTAGCATACTAATGCTTACAGATTGTGTATAGACCAGTAAATTTGCATCAAGAACCACTTTCGTTGTAATGCCAATGCACTAAAAATTTCAGTGGTAGGTTATATCTTTGCTTCTCAAGAAATCAATAATCAAGGTTTTTTGGTGATTATTTGAAAATCAATAGAAATACTGATGAATGCAGGCTTAAATAAAGACACTAACACTGTGGTGTTCATAAGAGTTTACACTTCTAGGTTAACCAAAACAATTCTAATACATTTAATTCTTCGAGAAAAGTGCCTTGCTGAGCAACAGAGGTACAGAATTATTTCTGAACTGCCACCAGCAATGACATTTAAACATCACTGCTTAAATTGCTTTTTCTCAGAAATTGCTGCCCACATCTGCAGTCTCATATGTCATTTGTTTAGATCTAATGTCATAAATTACAACCAAATATTTTAACAAACAATATGTTTCTGCCTAGTTTTATTTAAAAACCTTTTTTGTATAGAGCAACTATTGAGGGAGACAAAAGTCACATTTGAGAAGAATCTTGACTCCCTTCCATTTTTCTAACAGCATGACTAGAATTTATAATTAATAGATTTCACAAAGTCTTTCGTGTGCCATTCTAAATGGAATCTTTTAATTGCTATGATTACATTTTCTTGCAATTTCATGGGTATAATTAAAATGCCTTGTTATAAAAGCTTGGTAGGGGGGAAGAAAAGGAGCTTCTATTTGAGATGACCAGGTTTCATTCAAGTGTGTCCTGGCCAAGTTCATATTATTACCATCTCGACCATCATCTCTCAAGGAAGTTAATGGGCTTTCTGAGCATGCAATAGTCTTGCACATGTCAGCTTGGCATCATTATGGCAGGTTTTAAGAGATCAATCGTGAAAATTAATAACACCATCTGAGTTTGAGACACTGTTTTTCATTTACAAGATATTTCTTGATCCTCTTTAAGTGCAGTTACTATTTGGGTTAAAAACTAAAGAGATAACTATTTTATGTGGTATGAGGTAGGGAGGTAGGGGTCCGAATTACATGCGGGTGGCCAACAGACACGTGAAGACTCTGGACATCACTAATCATCAGGGAAATGCAAACCAAAGCCACAATGGGATGTTACCTTACACTAGTCAGAATGTCTAATGTCAAAAAGGTAAGGAAGAACAGGTGTTGTGAAAGATGTGGAGGAAAAGGAACCCTCATGCTCTATTGGTAGGAATGCATATTGGTGCAACAACGGTGAAACACAGGATGGAGAGTTCTCAAAAGATTAAAAATAGAAAAACCATATGATCCAATAATTCCACTCCTGGGTATTTACTCAAAGAAAGGGAAAACACTAATTTAAAAAGAAAAAGGCACCCCTATGTTTATTGTAGCATTATTTACAATAGCCAAGATACGGAAGTAACCCAAGTGTTCACTGATAGATGAATGGATAAAGGAGATATATATCAATGCACATATTGCATAGATATATATCCTTTATCCATATCTATATGCAAAGATATATATGCAGATATATATGATATCACTCAGCCATAAAAAAGAATGAGATCTTGACAAATATCATATCATTTCACTTACACGCAGAATCTAGAAAACAAAGCAAATGAACAAGCCAACACACAAGAGAAGCAGAAACAGCTCGATACATACAGAGAGAAAATAGATGCTTGCCAGAGTGGAGCAGGGTCAAGGGATGGACAAACTTGGTGAAGGGGAGTGGGAGGTGAGGCAGTAAGGCTTCCAGTTACGGAATAAGTAAGTCACAGAGATGAAAGGTGCAGCATACGGAATAGAGTCAATGATATGGTAATAGCAATGTATGGGGACAGACGGTAGCTACACTTGTGAGCAGAGCATAACGTATAGACTTTTCAAATCACGATGCTGTACATCTAAAATTAATGTAACATCCTGTGTCAACTATACTTTGGTTAAAAAAAATAGAAATAGGGAAGGAGAAACAGTGAATTATCCTTACAGTGATTGTTAATAAATGTGTTTTAAGACAGTGGAAATTTAAGTGTGTTTTCTATTATCTACTGTCACTAAATTTTTAACCCAGATGTAGTGTCTTAAAAGGAGAAAAAAATTAAATTTATTTAGATTCATTTTTGTATCACCATGTTCAGTTCTGTAATCTTGATAATAATACCCTTTATAAAGTCAGGACCTATTAGTTTAAAAAGTGGATTTATAAACATAGTAAAAGGTAGTCACCCACATAATTATTTTTTAAAATACATATATTTTGTAAGTGCTTATTTATTTTGAGAGAAACAGAGCTTGAATGGGGGAGGGGCAGAGAGAGAGAGAGAGAGAGAGAGGAGAGAGAGAATCCCAAGCAGGTTCCTCACCATCAGCCCAGAGCCAGAAGTGGGGCTTGATCTCATGAGCCGTGAGATCATGACCTGAGCTGAAATCAAGAGTCTGTCTCTTAACTGACTGAGCCACCTAGGCGCTCCACCCAGATAATTCTTAATGATTTAATTTGTCAAAACTTACGTTGTAAATACTGTAGACTGACTATAAAACACCATAGCTTTTACAACTTGATTTATTCTTCTCAGGCTTTTCTATTATTTAGATTATTCTATTGTTAAAGGAAATTTTTTTAAAACTGCTCCACAATCCAAAGCCAAATTATAATGTAAGCATTTCCAATGTTGTTTTCTGCAAGAACATTAAAAAATAAGCTTTCAGTCCTAAATTCCTTATTCTTTTTTTTTAAAAATGTTTATTTATTTTTGAGAGAGAGAATGCAAGTGGGGAGGGACAAAGAGAGAAGGAGACACAAAATCCAAAGTAGGCTCCAGGCTTCAGGCTTCAGGCTCCAGGCTCCAGGCAAGATCATGACTTAAGCCGAAGTCAGACACTTAACCGACTGTGCCACCCAGGCACCCTGAAATAAAATCTTTCAATGAACCAGTAAAAGAAAAGCAGGGCTCGATCCCACAAACCATGAGATCATGACCTGAGTAAACCCACAAACCGTGAGATCATGATCTGAGCTGAAGTTGGACACTCAACTGCTGAGCCACCCTGGTGCCCTTTAAATTCCTTATTCTTACCAAGACCCAGGTATGCAGTGATGCTCCCACAGCACAGCCTTCTTGGTTTACTTTGGCAAAATGTGCTGGAAGCATTCACCTATTGTCTGGCCCTAAATTCTGTGACTGGGAAAACATCAGTCCCCACTCTCGAGAGAAGCTCCTTTATTATAGGAGAAGACTATAGGGAAGGAAAAGGTATCTTCTATTTGGAGTCAGGGGAACTCAGCTCAAATATTGATTCTGTAATTTGCTCAGTAAATAAACAGCAAGTCACTTCACTTCTCTGAGCTTGGATTTCTTCATTTATAAAGATGAGATAATAATAATAATATTGCCTATTCTGCAAAATTATTGAAAAGTAAGCATGAGCTAATGGGTGTCAAAAGCATTTTTATTATTATGTAATGTATTATGACTATAATGAACTACAATTATTTTTGGCATTTATGTGTAACAAGGAGTATACTGGAACATAGTAGAAGTTATAAAATATATTTGCTGAGGTTTCATCACACCTTAAGTCTTTATTTGAAGGCCCTTCTTCTCTTCCTTTATATTTTTCCCTTTTCAGTGGTGGCTTTTCCTTTCATTCACATGCATCCTTATCCTTTTTTGTTAGGTTTGTCAACTCAGAGGGCAGAGTTCAAACTACAGAACCACTATGTAAGTAGAGGTAATGAAATGATATTTGAAAAGAGTTTGGGCCAAGAAACACAGACTTTTGTTTCAAATCCTGTCTCTGACACTTCACTAGCCAAACATAGAGACGTTTTTTAAATTATTTTTAAAATTTTTATTTTAAATCCAGTATAGTTACATTCAGTGCTATATTCGTTTCAGGTGTACAATATAGTGATTCAATAATTCCATAATCACCCAGTGCTCATCACAAGTGTGGTTCTTAACTTCCATTACCTATTACACCCATCTCCCCACTTACCTCCCCTCTGGTAACCATCAGTTTGTTTTCTATGGTTAAGAGTGTTTCTTGGTTTCTCTCTCTCTCTCTCTCTCTCTCTCTCTCTCTCTCTGTCTCTCACGTGTGCACCACCTTACCATTTATCCTTTTGCTCATTTGGTTTGTTTCTTAAATTTCACATATGCATGAAGCCATATGGTATTTGTCTTTGTTTGACTGACTTATTTCACTTAGCATTATGTTTCCATCCAGGTCTTTGCAAAGGGCAAGATTTCATTCTTTTTTATGGCTGAATAGTATTTTATTGCATATATATACCACTTTTTCCTTATCCATTCATCAATTGATGGACACTTGGGCTGTTTCCACAATTTGTCTATTGTAAATAATGCTACTATAAACATAGGGGACATGTATGCCTTCGATTTGGTGTTTTTGTACTTTTGGGGTAAATACCAAGTAGTGCAATTACAGGCTCATAAGGTAGTTCAATTTTTAACTTTTTGAGGAACTTCCATTCTGTTTTCCATTGTGGCTGCACCAGTTTGCATTCCCAACAACAGTGCAAGAGCATTCGTTTTTCTCCACATCCTTGCCAACATCGATCGTTTCTTGTGTTTTTGCTTTTAGCCATTCTGACAGGTGTGAGGGGATATCTCATTGCAGTTTTGATTTGCATTTCCCTAAAGATGAGTGATATTGAACATCTTTTCATGTATCTGCTGCCCATCTGTATGTCTTCTTAAGAGAAATACCTGTTCATGTCTTCTGCCATTTTTTAATTGGATTATTTATTTGGGGGCAGTTGATTTACGTAAGTGCTTTATACATTTTGGATACTAATCCTTTATCAGATAGGACATGGGAAAGTTATTTAAGTCATTTATAAAAAGAGAATCAGAATACATACTTCAGAAAGTAATTTTGGGGATGCCTGGGTGGCTCAGTTGGTTAAGCATCCAACTCTTGATTTTGGCTCAGGTCACGATCTTGTGGTTCATGAGTTCAAGCCCCACATTGGGCTCCAACTTTGGCTCAGGTCTTGATCTCACAGTTTGTGAATTTGAACCCCGCCTCGGGCTCTGTGCTGACAGCTCAGAGCCTGGAGCCTCTTCAGATTCTCTCTCTCTCTCTCTCTCTCTCTCTCTCTCTGTCTCTCTGTCCCTCCCTCACCTCTCTCTCTCTCTCTCTCAAAATAAATAAACAAACTTTAAAAAATATATTTGGTGATTTCATTGAATGTGATGGAAATAACCATTGCTCCACAATAAATTTCTGGGTACTGCAAATGTGCCCCAGTTAAGCCTTGATTTATTTTTCAGCAAACATTTCAAGTATTCGATGGAAATAGTAACATATCGACCCACCACTAGGTGGGTACAGATTCCCTAGGGACCTTTGTGCATCCTGCAGTGAGGAGTCCAGTGAAGCCTATGTTCATGGACTACCAGGACATCTACCATGGCCACCATAATGAGAGGGCTGGGTAGATAAATGCTAATCTTTCTAAATTGTGTGTCAAAGATTTTGCAAAATTTAGCCAAAACACTGATTCACTTTGGTGTCCTGGGATGCTGGGAGAAGCAAAAGGGGCACAAATGGCTTGTTAGCATCATAAATCGGAAGCCAAACCGGGGATGTCTTTTCAACTACAGCTGACTGACTCTTTTGTGATTTTATTTTCCTTTTTTTTTTTAATGTTTATTCATTTTTGAGAGAGACAGAGACAGAGCATGAGGGTGGGCAGGGCAGAGAGAGAGAGGGAGACATAGAATCTGAAGCAGGCTCCAGGCTCTGAGCTGTCAGCACAGAGCCCAATGCAGGGCTCAAACTCACGGGCTGTGAGATCAAGACCTGAGCCAAAGTCGGATGCTCAACCGACTGAGCCACCCAGCTGCCCCTTATTTTCCTTTTTAAACTTGTTTTATATAATGAGAAAATAATGGGACTTTTTTCTGTTGAAATTGAGGTTTTATAAAAACATTCAGTGTCATCAATATCTTTTGTTCATTATCTACCTGTTTTGTTCTCAGGGTTGATAAATGTGGAAGAAACCAGACCCTTACCTCTGTGTAATGATTTCAGAAAACATTTTAGCTATGGTGGAATTCATTTCATCCAAACAAGGGACTGCAGATCTGCCCAAGGTTGAGCATTTCCACCAGTGTGAGAATCTCACTGTGAGAACAATGATAAAATGGTAAAATTGAACCATGTTTCAGACCTGGTAAAAATTCTCAAGCTTTATGTGCTGTTAAATCAAGGTCTTGGGGAGATTCTCTGCAAGAGTAGATAATCAGCCATCCTTTAGATTTGGCTAATTGATGTTAGCAGCTTCCAATGCACTCTATTTCTGCAGTCGGTCCCACTAGATAAACCAAATGCACATGCCTTATTGAACCGCCTTATCTGTTGTGTGTTCCTGCTCTCAATGTCATCAGGATGTTGCTCATTTTTAAAGGAAAACTGCATTCCTAATGAAATGCGCTCCTTAATGGAAATCAGAACACTTGTAACGCTGCTTAAAGCGTATCGAAGAAAACCCAGCAGTTTAGAGCGGAAAATGAGAGAATACCTACCTTGGCAACTTTTAACAATGTGGAATATTTGTGAAACCTAATATTGAAACATCTTCTAAACACTCAGCAAATAAAGTACATCACTCTGACTTTATATATGAAAAAAGGTAACCCTGTCTTTCCATTAACCTTTTTTGTTAAATTTTCCATATAAGAATTTGGATCCAGTCCAATAAACTACCAGACAGTAAGTGGCTGGAAAACAGACATGAAATAGAAATACTGCAGGAAGATTGTGATTTGAAGTCAATATTTCTGTTGTAAAACATGGGTAAAACTTTCCTCCCAGTATTATTTTGAAAATCCAATAAGGCGTGAAATAATTCTGTAAGAAACCATGCAAATATTAACTAATTAATCTGTTTACTTATTTTACTATGATAGGATACACAACAAAGAGTATGTTTAAGGTTGTAACTGGATTTGTTTTCATTTTTGTTTTGTTTTGTTTCAAGTTTTTTTTTTTATTCCAGTTAGTTAAAATACAGCGTAATATTAGTTTCAGGAGTAGAATTTAATGATTCATCACTTACATGTAACACCCGTGCTCATCACAACAGTTTCCCTCTTATAGAGCTGGGTTTAAATGTAAATCTTTATGAACTTTTAGGACTACCTAACCTATTTGATCCTCAATTTATTCTTCAGTAATTGTTTTAAAATAAAATAATCAGATGTGCGGAAATAGGTTCTACTTACATAAATAGGTTAGAAAAAAGCTTAGGGCAGGAAGCCACCACCATGGGCCAAAAGTGCCTAAAGTTAGTTAGCGAGATATTGTAATGGGATCACGAGTAATTTGTTATATACCCTGCAGGAAATTACTTTCCATCTGGTGCCAATATACTATTGTACTTTGGTCACAAACTCCACTTGCCCCCCCCCCCCCCCAGATCCTTTGCTTTTTACTCAGACAAGTTAATGATTACTATCTTTTTTCACCCTGTTCATGTGTGTAAGATCGTGTTTTCTTCACATTCACCACGTGAGTAATATCTTGTGAGCTCAATAAATACAGAGATGAAACCCCTGTTTGGGGCTCTTGTCTCCTCCTGGACATTAGCCTCTATCATGTTCAATTCTGCATCCGCTCTCTTGCTAGACAAGACAGAACTCCAGATTCATAGTCTGACAATCAGAAAGTTGCAATAGCAATTTAAAAAGAGAAAGTATGGGGTGCCTGGGTGGCTCAGTCAGTTAAGCCCTGACTTCAGCTCAGGTCATGATCTTGCAGTTCGTGAGCTCAAGCTCCGTGTTGGGCTCTGTGCTAACAGCTCAGAGCCTGGAACCTGCTTCCAGTTCTGTGTCTCCCTTTTCCTCTGCCCCTTCCTCTGCTCGTACTCTGTCTCTCTCTCAAAAATAAATATACATTTAAAAAAATTTAAAAAAAGAAAGTATGTGAGAACAACCCAATATATCCCTTTATATATAGCAGGAGCCTACCTAGTTCATTTATTTGTACACTCTAATCTTTACTTGTTAATCCTAATACTTCCAATATCAATATATGCATAATGCATAAATGACTAGAAGTTTTTCCAATAAAATAATGAAGATTATCATTAGACTAAATGAAGTATACAAATATAAAAGAAGGACTACATTTGGAACCACATGTGTATTTAGATAACAATTACTTTTATAAAGTAACTAAAATAAAGATGAAACAAATGAATATACCTGTGACCTAGTTTAAGACACAAACATTTTAAATGACTTTATATCTCTGAACTTTGCTGGATGATAGCCTTAGTGAAGTGTAGTCTAAAATAAAAAAAAATTCCAAATGGTTTATAATAAATATATTGTTTATGGAGTTATAATAAGTATTTTTCTGATACCATTGTGGATATATTAAGGCACCAAGGAAATGATTAATTATGTGGATGCCATTGAGAACCAGAATTTCCAGCACTGGAAAAAGAAAAAAGAGGTAACATTTGTGGGGCTACACAAAAATCTTATGTTCCTGAATTCAATTTGGAAGTATCATTACCAACACTCTCAATTTAATCCTTGAACATTTTGTTTTCTAGTTGTGTTCACGAAAAGTGCCTGGACACAGTATTATTCCAGCATCAAAGAACACCACTAGTGCCCATATTGGAAATCCTAAATACCATTCTTCACTAAAAGGAGCCAAACCTTCTTGTACAGAGAGCCTATCCAAGTCTGGGGCAAGAAAAGCACACGATGAACCTGGAACATTTTGTCCTACCACACAGCAAGGATGTTCTCAACAATTTCTAAGTCACAACCAAAAGGATTTAGGATTTAATGCATGAAGGCTCCCTGTAACCAAAGATGGAACACATTTAAGCTCCAGTTAGAAAATGTTATTATCAGTTGAAATACTTGTATTAAAATCCATCTGATTAGCATAAAAGTACAAAAATACTAGGCCCATTGATTGTCTTTGGAGTATGCAAGGTATTCAACTTACCAGTCAGAAAATTGGTAAGGAACGAGAAAACATCAAATATTTAACTTGTGTCTTCTTGTTTTCCCTGGTTGTATTTTAAGATAACTAGCCAGATGACAATGGAAAATTTCTCCTTAAAGAAGTATTCAGCTAATAAATGAAGAAAGAAAGACAAATAAGAACATCACCATTTTCAACACATAATGAAATAAAGGATCAGGGCAAAATTATTAATGAATGTTAACATCATAAGAAGAGTGACAACTGGGTTGTATGTCCCTGTGGGAAGACCACAATTGCACCTAAACAATGTTTTTGCCAAAATACATTAAACCAGCATTATATAAAGCTTGATACATTTGCTTATTGCAAATAACAGAAAACAAGAAGAAAATGATGAGTGACACCATAGGGATAAATCAGAAAAATACAGGCTCTGAGAGATTTTATAAGACAAATGACCCTTTGTCTCAGTAAATAATAGCTAGGAAGGAAGAAACATGGAGAGGAGACCTATAGATTAAAAGAGATTTAAGAGACAAATCAATCAATTGCAATGTGTACACCTTATTGGGTTATGATTTAAATAAACTGTACAAAAAATATTATGTTTGCTTATACAGGAGTAATGTTCCTGTCAAAAACAACTACAAAAACTAAAAAAACAAAGAAAGAAACAACTGTTTGAAGGTGTTTTAGAGTAACCAATGCAATCATGATTTAAAGACTTACTGTCCTTGAAAGTAACAACAATACCTAGTGTTGGCAAGAATATGGGTTAAATGAAACACCTATACTTTGATGTCAAAGGATAAATTAACATAGCTGCTTTGGAAACTTTTTGAGATTATCCTCTAAAGCTAGACATATGTGTACCCTATCATTGAGTGCTTTGTGAAACAATCTAAGTGCCCATAAACATTAATGTGGACCAAATGAATAAAGAGTTTCATTGTTATGCAATGGAAATCAGTAGGACAATGATAAAGAGTGAATGATTGCTACATGCAACGCCACAGATAAAACCCAAAGGCAAAATGTTTAGCAAAGGAAACCAGATACCAAAAGAAAACAAGCTATAATTCCAGTCATCTGATTTTCAAAAGCAGGCAAAACTAACGCAGTGGCAATAGAAGTCAGAACAGAAGTTACATGTGAATATACAATTTTTTATTGGTGGGGCATGAGGGAACCATCTGGGTGATAGAAATGTTCTATATCTTGATGGTTATATAGATACATGAATTTTTAAAAGGGAGTAAAAAAAGCAAATAAAAATGTGCAATGAAAATAAAAATAAATTATGAAATAATGTGGGAAATTGGAACTAATGGAAAAAACAATTTAAGAAACTATTGTCAATTTCAACGGTGGAAGCAATGGTATTGTTGTTATGCTAGCAGGTTCTTAACATTCAGGTATATGTGCTGCGATATTTACAGTTAAACTTACATAATGTCTGGCATTTGCTTCAGGATGATCTGGAAAAACAGAGCCCCAAACTATATGAAGCATACAGTGACAGAATTGGAGAAAGAATTCAGTTGTTCCACAATCAGAGTTGGAGATTTCAACATGCACAATGTGACAGCATTTAGAATAACTAGACAGAAGGACAACAAGGAAACAGATGACTTGGACAACAACACTAAACCAACTAAACCTACCCAGTGCTCAATCTAACAAGAGCACAGGGAACATTCTGCAGGATGGACCATATGCTTGGCCATAAAACCAACACTGATAAATTTAAAAGCCTTGAAAGTACACAAAGTATGTTTTCCAACCACAATAAAATGACATTATAAATCAATAAAAAAAGGAAATTTGGAAAATTCACAAATATGTAGACATGAAAGAATACTCTCCTAAATAACCAATGAGTCAAAGAAGAAACCATAAGACAAATAAGATGAGATGAATACAAATGAAAACAAAACAAAATAAAACCTAAGGTGCTGAGCTAAAGCAGTGCTTAGAGGAAAATTTGTAACTGTGAACTCTTGTTTGTTTGTTTTTTTAAGAAGAAAACTCTCAAGTCAATAACCTAAACTTTCACCTTAAGAAAGTGGGAAAAGAAGAGCAAAGATAAATGATGGAAATAAAATGTATTAGGGTAGTAGCACAAGAAAACAGAAAAATAGAGACAATTAACAACAGCAAAAATGGATTCTTTGAAAGAAACCAAACATAACAAAACTTTGACTCTGATAAATTTGAAAAACTTGATAAATCTATCACTTAAGAGGCATAGTGATAAGTACATGTGTTTTCATTGTATTATTTTTATTTCTGTGTGTTTGAAAATTTCCACGATAATGAGTTCTTTTAAACATAAGCAAGTAATTCTTTGCTGATGTTGTATGGGATTGTGTATATATTTAATTTGCATACTTTTTCTTAATTTTGTAATGCCTACACTATACTGAACATTCAAATGGAATTGAAATAGTATAGCTAACTCGCTTAAAAGAGATGTATTTTCAAAAGAATGGACTATTTTCTAATCTTGATTCTTTATTCTTGAACCTCATGGTTTATCAATCTCTGTAATGTCAGTGTATCATCCTGTTTATCCCATTATCTATTCCTTCATTCCATGAAGAATATAGATTTAAATCTATAGTGCACCAGCCATTTTATGTAAGGCACTTCTAGACCCTACCTTCCCTCTATGATTTAAAAAAATACTTAAGGGAAAATATAATTTATATATTTTTAAGAAATGTCTGTGCTTTGGTTTTTCTGGTTTTTAGTGTTTGGGAAATTAAAGAAGTCTCTTGGATTTTCTCTAGAAATCAAAATCTCCCAATAAGAACAACTTTACACCTGTCAGAATGACTAACATTAACAACTCAGGCAACAACAGATGTTGGCAAGGATGCGGAGAAAGAGGATCTCTTTTGCATTGTTGGTGGGAGTGCAAGCTGGTGCAGCCACTCTGGAAAACAGTATGGAGGTTCCTCAAAAAACTAAAAATACAACTACCCTACGAACAAGCAATTGCACTACTAGGCATTTACCCACAGGATACAGGTGTGCTGTTTCGAAGGAACACACAGACCCCCATGTTTATAGCAGCACTACCGACAATAGCCAAAGTATGGAAAGAGCCCAAATGTCCATTGATGGATGAATGGATAAAGAAGATGTGGTATATATATATACAATGGAGTATTACTCGGCAATCAAAAAGAATGAAATCTTGCCATTTGCAACTACGTGGATGGAACTGGAGGGTATTATGCTAAGTGAAATTAGTCAGAGAAAGACAAAAATCATATGACTTCACTCATATGAGGACTTGAAGAGAAAAAAACAGATGAACATAAGGGAATGGAAGCAAAAATAATATAAAAATAGGGAGGGGGACAAAACAGAAGGGACTCATAAATATGGAGAACAGACTGAGGGCTACTGGAAGGGTTGTGGGAGGGGGGATGGGCTAAATGGGTAAGGGCACTAAGGAATCTACTCCTGAAATCATTGTTGCACTATATGCTAATTTGGATGTAAATTTTAAAAAATAAATAATAAAATTAAAAAAAAATCTCCCAATAAGAACAAGGAAGTGATACATACTCTGACAAAACACGTGTAGATAAGAAACAAAGTAATTTGCTAATAATAATTACAATACAACAGAGTAATGAAGTGACCCCTGTGATTCTGCTAACCTTTAGCTACCTGTGTAAATTAAATGTATGAATGAATGAAGCATTCATATTTTATAGGAATTCATACTAAGATTGCAGCCAGGTAACAGACACATTTTATGAAACATGAAAACGTTATTTATTTTTGAGGGAGATAGAGAACGCAAGCAGAGGAGGGCCAGAGAGAGAGAGACAGAGAATCCCAAGCAGGCTTCTGCTGCCAGTGCGGAACCAGACCCAGGGCTCTAACTCACGAACCATGAGATGATGACCTGAGCAAAATGAATAGTCAGACGCTCAACCAACTGAGCCACCCACGCGCCCTGAACTTCAGTTTAATACCTTCACTACCCATGGGAGATATTGTCTCTCTCCTGGTAAATAACCCAAAGCAGGGAGGATGTACGGCAACTAGACTAAATGTCTAGACCCAGGAAATATTCCCATGAGTTTTGATGGAGCGGGTCACTGTATCTCTCTGTTTAGGTACATCAAAACACTGTTTGGAGGTTTTCAAAAGAATATTCCTACCTAAATTATTTGTCACCTGCTTCGTAAAACTGAAATTACATTTCTGAATACATTATTTCTTTATGATATGGTGACACCTAAATTAAATAGGAATGAATGACATAGTGAGAGCATTTTAGAAAGAAAAAGTCAATGTTACTGAATCCCTATGATGTTCCAGGTATATTGCTAACCCGTGTAAACACATATGTGTTATGATATCTATTAAATGGAACCTAACAAAAGACTTTTATTTTATTTTATTTTTGAGAGAGAGCGCAGAGAGAGGGAAAGAGAAAACCCCAAGCAAGCCTCACACTGTCAGTGCAGAGCCCAATGTGGGCTCGAACTAGGAACTGTGAGATCATGTCCTGAGCGGAAATCAAGAGTCAGATGCGAAACTGACTGAGCAGCCCAGATACGCCAGCAAAAGACTTCTTGGTATCTAAAAAAAAGACCTCTATGGAGAAAATTCAAAAATAACTATATTCATAGATAGGTTAAATAGTATAAATATAACCTCAGATTAATTAAAACAATGTATTTATGATTAATATCCTATTATTTATGGAAGTTGTTTTATAAATCCTAAAACATATGGAAGAGGACTAAAACACGAGTAATTACAAAATTCTGCCGAAAAAAACAAACTATGAGAACTTTCCTTAACACATATTTTATAGCGGTAGTTATTAGGGTAGTACTTACCCCTAGACAGATACTACAGAGTGGAAGCTTCAGAAACAAACCCATTAATATACAAAATATTAGTGAATTCATACATAAATAGGAATAACATGTGATGGTTCTACTTGGAGAGCGTGAAAACAAATTTTAGTAGAAAGAAATGCATTTGCTTTGCTTGTTTACATGCTGGTTAGTTGGTTTAGCATTGCAGTGTCTGGGGAATTTTCACACCAGTTCTGTAGAATGGATGGAATTTGTTAATAAAACCTCTAATAGCTTGTGGTAACTCCACACTCACTTCCTCCTCAGGAGAATCTATGAAATAGTTCAAGAACAAAGTAATTTCTTTAGAATCAGGGCTAATAACTCTTAGATTCCTTCTTCTCTTTCAAAGATCTAATTCTCTTTGTTCTTTTACCTTTGATGTGCCGTGGTGCAGAGTCCAAGGAAATATTGACCTGTCAGAGGCCTCAAAACCTTTAGGAAGTAGCCTAGGAAGAAACAGAACAATGTTAAGAAGGCCATCTTCACCCCAAGGGTTAACATGAAGAAAAAAAAATCACTTTCTTCAACTTCCAATTGGTTTAACCAATTGGATGGGAGATCGGAAAGAAATTTGCATCAAATATCAATCGTTTATAGAAAGCTTGTATTTTTTATTGACTCTCGTTCTGTATATATGGAATTTCTGACCCTCCACACGTGATAGACCTTATCATTTTCAATTTGGAAAAGGGAAGTCTGATGATAAATGCCTAGGTTCACACATTTTATGGGAAAAACTGGAATTTGTTTTCAAGTTTGCCTGTCTTTAAAGTGTATGTGATTTCACAACAAACAAAAATTCATGGAGGAAAGGTATTCTTGTCCAAGAAGAAATTTCATCTTTGGAAACACCTAAGTTCAGCACAGAATGCAGTCATTTCTTTCTGCTAATAAGTCTGTATTTATATCATGAGAGAATGATGACATCCATAAGCACATAAAGTTAGAAAAAAAATGATTCACTGTTGGCAAGAAATTTTAAAGACATTTTATTTTTGTGTATTGGTATCATCACATTTAGGAGTCAGAAAAAAACGTGTAAGCTGATGATTAGAACAATGATTCCAAAATAAAGTCTCTATCATCCTGCAGGTAAAGCATTAATTATATGAGGAAAGTGGTACATTTTTGCCAAACTATTTTCCATAGCAATTTCATAACTTTTTCTCTTAAATGTCTGCCCATTGTTCTGAAGGATAGCGAGAAGCATTGATCAACTTACATAAAACATTTTTGATAGAATAAAAATATTATATGATACATCAATTAAACAGTTCCCTTTTAAGGTAGACATATTAAGGGAATTCCAAGAAATATGGAAAATTGAGCAAATGCGTCCAAATTCCCTCCTTATAGATTAGCCTGAGAATACTTTATAGAGCATGAAAAATAGAAACAGAAAAGTATATTAGTGCCACTAATAAGGGAAAGAGGATCTCTGAGTCTTATAAACTTCAGCTACTTTATTTTCATATAAAGATATTCTCAGATGGAAGGAAAAGTCAACATATCTAGTCACTTACCTCATGTAAAGGACCTACTGTGTTTTAGGTGGAAGAGAGCCTCACAAAACACACAACTTTTGCTATGACTGGATAGGTCAGCTGTGGGACAGTTGGGTCAATGTTGAAACTGTACCAATATTTTGAAAAGTACCTTAGGTTGCAAAAAGTATTCCTTCATCTTATACTTGGCACAGACATGACATATTACATCTATATATCATTTAAAATAGCAAGTCTACTTGCTGGCTGCCTTAACAAACGAGGAAAGGACACTCTTTAGCAGAAAGGGAAATCTTAGAAATTATGAAAAGAAAAGGAAACCGCTCAAAATATGGGGAGACCCATTTCAACTCCCAAAAGAAGTAAGTACAGGATTTTGCTCTAAAGCAAAATTATCTTTCATAAGAAAATCTGCAGCAGGTTAAATCAAGAAACAAATATGTCTACATATGTTCAAAAAAAAGAGAGAGAGAGAAGATCACTTCACACATTTTGGCATAAAGCTTCCCCAATAGAATACAAGACATTTTAAAAATAGAAATAATGACAACCTGAATAGAAGTGAGAGAATGTTATCAATATCAGAAAAAATAACAGGACAGAATGATATTACATGAGAAAGAAATGAAATGAGACACATATACAGGTCAAAAATTAGGTTTCTATCAATGAATTAAATGTTAAGATTATAAAAATTCTTAGCAATACGCTATTTACTTCTTAAAAAATTTTTTTAATGTTTATTTATTTTTCAGAGTGAGAGAAACAGACAGAGCATGGCCAGAGGAAGGGCAGAGACAGGGAGGGAGACACAGAATCCAAAGCAGGCTCCAGGCTCTGAGCCATTAGCACAGAGCACAATACGGTGCTTGAACCGTGAACCATGAGATCATGACCTGAGCTGGTCATAGGTGCCCCATTCTAATTTAATTCCATTGTGGTCAGTGGATGTAAGCTTTCAATTACTAAAAATGTGTTGAAACTTATGACACAAATTACTGATTGATCTTGACAAGACCCGTGTGTCATATCACTTTACAAAAATGTACATTCGTCGCCATTGGGTGTGTATTCTATAAAACTCAGTCACAGAGAAATAAAAACATACCTCACACAAAAGCTTGTGCACAAATATTCTCAATGGTTTATTCATTCAGCCAAAAAGTAGCAACAACCCAAATATCTATCAAGTGATGACTGGATAAATTAAAGATAAAATATATCCATACAATGAGATATTGTTCAACAATAAGAAAAAATGAAGTACTAATGCATGACACAACATGAGTGAACCTTGGACATTATGTTAAATGAAAGAAGCCAGTCACAAGGGTCACATATGGTATGGTTCTATTTTTACGAAAAGTCCAAAACAGATGAATGTATAGGGAGAGTAAGTAGACTGGTAGCCCCCAGAGCTGGAAGGATGGATGTAAGGGATGGAACCGAATGAAAAAGACTGCAAGGTTTCTTTCTGTGATGACAAAAATGTCCTCGATGAGATTGTAGTGGTGTTTGCACAGCTCTGTAAATGCATTTAAAAACAGTGAATTGTACACATTAAATAAACGAAAATATGATATATTAATTATAATCTCAATAAGGCTATTAAAGAAAAGTCAGTTAGGTCAAGGTCATTGAAAGTTTCGCTCAAATATACTACATGCTTAATCCAATATTACCTATTTTTTTCTGAGTTAAGAGAAGTGTTCATATTTTCAACTACATTCTAAGATTTGTCTTCTTCTCCCTTTAGTTTTGCTAGTTTATGTTTTATGTATCTTGATCCACTTTAGTTTAATTACAGGGTAATGATGTGGTTAACAATGGTGTTAAACTGTCGTCCAATTGCTTAAAAAATATAAAATGAATGTGAAACATATAATATGTAATATACTATAAATAAATTTATTTATATTAGTTTAATAAAATGAGGGTTAAAGTTCCATACATTTTCAGTCTTATATGAATTTTGTCAACATGTATGCATTTGCTATGAATAGATGTAAGATACAAAAACACTTGAAAGATCTATAACAGTTGGAATAAATATATGATTTGTAATTTTCCATATTTCTGTGTTTATTTAGAAAATACAGGAATTTCGTAAAGTTTATTTATTTATTTTGAGAGAAAGAGGAAGAGAAAGAGAGAGACAGAGAATCCCAAGTAGGTTCCACGCTGTCAGCACAGAGCCCGATGTGGGGCTTGATCCTATGAACCGTGAGATCATGATCTGAGCTGGAATCAAGATGCTTAACCAACTGAGCCACCCAGAGAAAATATACGAATGTTTAATTACATTCCTATAGGGGATCCAGAGAAAATATAGGAATGTTTAATTACATTTTAAGCCCTCAAATTAACAACTTTGTACTTGTGCACAAACATGCATATCCTTACAGGAAATTGAAGCATTAACTATCATTGTGAACTTTCTAGTCTTCCTGTGATATTCTTCATGTTAAAAATCAAATGTTTCAATTAATAATGTACTTTTTTAAAGCGTAAGGAAAGCACAGTAAAGAAATTTCAGATAAAAAAGAGCAAATTTAACTCATCTATTACTTGTTCTACTACCATTAACAAACCCCTTTTGGTTTTGATTTATTTCCTTGGTTAATTTATTTTGAGAGAGACAGAGACAGTGCGAGTGGGGGAGAGGCAGAGAGAGAGGGAGAAAGAGAATCCCAAGCAGGCTCCACGTTGCCAGTGCAGAGCCCGATGTGGGGCTCGAACACACAAACTACAAGATCATGACCTGAGCCGAAATCAAGAGTTGGATGCTTAACCAACTGAGCCACCCAGGAGCCCCGTGATTACTTTTTAATAGATAATTTTATTCCTATACTGTAGGTATTTATCTTCAATATTATGTTTTAATCTTTTCCCCATGTTATTAGTTAGTGTGTATATATATACATATATAAATACATATAATATATATTATTTTAGAGAGACAAGAGAGCACTTGAATAGGGAAGAGGGGCAGGGAGAGAGAGAGAGAGAGGGAGAGAGAGAGAGAGAAGAAGAGAGAGAGAATCTTAAGCAGGCTCCACGTTCAGTGCAGAGCCCAACATGGGGCTTGATCCCAGGACCCTAGGATCATGACCTGAGCCAAAATCAACTGTCAGATGCTCAACTGACTGAGCTACCCAGGCTCCCCTAATTAGCATATTTTTAATATTAACATTATCTTTAGGTGTTAGAACCTGACAAACTTGTTTTTTGATATATTTTACTTTTTTGGTATTGAAATAATGATATAGCTGACACTTTTTTCTTATCAAAATGTTTTTCTTTTTCTGTACTTATTTTTTAATTTGGAATTGTTTCTTTTCACTTCATTTCTTGGTGAACAACTGAGGATGCTTAACAGTCCCCAGTGGTCTATTATGGAAGTTTCTACAGTGAAGGAGACTCTAATGAGTAAAACACATACATTACACATATATTAGCGATTAACAAGTTGAGATCAAACAATCAAGAAACAGTAATGTTTTTAAAAAGTCTTAGTCACTATTTAGATCGAACTCCAAACCTACATATTTAAACACAAAATTGTTTCCTGAATCTTTATGTGTCTGTGGAAACATATCATTACTAGAAAAAAAAGTTATCCATACTAGAAAAAAATCAATGTGCCTTGGTACATACTTTGGTCTTATAGAGCTCTCATATTGTTATCATATGGATAATAATATCAATTTTTATAAAGTAAAAGTTGGCATCTACTCTGTATTAATACCCTCTCTAAATTTAACTGTCAATGTTGACCTACCATTAAAGGCTAATAAAATAAATTTTTTTAATAATGTAATTACTGTTATATTTTTATGGAGGCAATTGTGATACATTTTAACATTAAAATTTCAACCAATAACAACCAAAAACAGCATATTTTTTAAGACTTAGTCTGAGAAAGATTTACAATACTAGCAATCTTTAATAAACATTAAGATCAATTTTTTTTACAAAGTATTTAAGAACTTCAAACATACCTTTATTATAATATTTAGAGAAATACTCCAGTAATATTTACTTGCTACCAATGAGGCACTTATATTTTACCAAGATTTAATTTAAATTACCTCAAATAAAATAAGTTTATCTCCCATTTTTCATGTTATTGACAAAATGTATTGGCCTTTTAGGGTTTGCTTTGCTAGTGTTAACAATTTGTGGTGAAATTTAATTTTTTTTATTTGGTTTAAACAAGTAAATTTTTAAAGATGACAGTAGATAGCTGTATGCAATGGAAATAGATTATTATTTACAACATATTGAGTATATGCTGGAAATTATAGTAAAGGATTTGACGCCTACTTTATTATCAGACAAAAGTATGTGAATACATTAGAGAAAACAATACTGAACATGGAAAAATATTCACTCCCTGGAGATATTAAAATGTAGATTAAATGGACTTGGGGTAAACGTGTGCAAGTATAAATCAGAAATTAAATAATATTATAATCTAGCGCTGGGAATAACTACTGAAGTTGTTACACACTGTTTTGTAATGTAAAAATAAACAGCAAGAGGGGCGCCTGGGTGGCTCAGTCAGTTGGGCATCTGACTTTGGCTCAGGTCATGACCTTGCCATTTGTGAGTTTGAGCCCCATGTTGGGCTCTGTGCTGACAGGTCAGAGCCTAGGGTCTGCTTCAGATTCTGTGTCTCCCTGTCTCTCTGCCCCTCCCCCACTCACGCTCTCTGTCTCTCTCTCTCTCAAAAATAAATAAACGTTAAATAAATAAATAAATAAATAAATAAATAAATAAACAGCTAAGTTTTCATGAAATTGTGAATGCTCATGTTTGTGAATCTCGAGTCAATATTTAAAAGAATCAAGATTTAGTCATCAAATGCAGTCACTTTTTTGTAAGTTTAATCTATTATTGATCAATTACAGAGCATAGTAAAGGAAATACATGATGTTTGACTAAAAGAAGTAGAAATAAATTATTATGAGAGTCTGCCTCTCAGAGAAATGCAGTCTTAGCAAGATAACTGAAAACATTATGTTTCTTCACAGAAAATTTTTATATATTAATTTTTGAAATGTAATATGGAAAAGTATCTACGCTATAAGTTCAACTGTATACTAAATGTATATAAATATAGATTATGATATAGGAAAGCAAATAACAAGGTAGATGATAGGGAGAGACAGAGAAAGAAATCAAATTAAATTGTATTATAGCCTTTGAGTTATTGACAATTTAAATTTTTTATTATTTCCTTACTGTTACATTTTGAATTAAAAAATTAAATTGATAATGAGATGCACCAAAACAAATTCAAAAGCAGTAAAAGAAAAGTAGTTCAGTGAATGTTTATTGTTTTTGCAATTTCTGATTAAATATTTTCATTAGTTTTCACATGAATTTAAAAGCATTTTTAGAAAAGCACACAACTTGCCTGTAGGCAATTACAGAGATTATTTTTTCCATTTTATTTCAGACTGTATTACCACATGTTCTCAAGCAATGTGCAGAATAGATATAAACTGAATCTTCAGCAATTATGTGAATTAGCAAAAGAAGTGAGGTGATTACAGACTATTACTCAACAAAGCATTCCACTTTAAAAATATGGAATCAAAGGACTACACTGTCTTTAGGAGAGCCTTCCCTTAACTTTCCTATAGGAAATTACACATATCAAATAATATCCCTGTTGTAAAAGTTTTCTCTCTAACCCAGATTGCTGCTATGAGGACTTTGGAATCAGCTGATAATTGGATAAGAGATCAGTTCTGACAGCAAAAGGCATATTGAATGCTGATAAATTGAATCTATGGAGCTGAAAAAAAGCTTAAAGCAGTATATTTTGATAGTATATTTACATGGAGAAATAAAGAGTCATTAAAATTTGATTCTAAAAATACTAATATTTTTCATGAAAATGTAATTCCTAGGAATGCTTTTAAATCCAAAAAATAAAAGCCTATTAATTTAACAATTCATTTTAAGAGTTTTATCAACAATTTTTGTTTTTTTTTTGGAACGGAGAAACTGAAAATATTTGTTCTGGGGCAAATTTTTAGAAAATATACAAAAATTTTAAGATCATAGGACAGTTTCTTTTTAGAGCCTAACGCGGGGCTCAAACCCACAAACTGTGAGGTCATGACCTGGGCCGAAGTCAGGCACTTAACTTACAGAGTTACCTAGGTGCCCCAAAATTTTCATTTTTTTTTAATTGAGTTTCCTACTTTTCCTCAATCACATTCACTGGCTATAATAACATAATGGTATTACAACATAAAAATATAGCACAGATTTTTGTGCAGAAATTATAATATTAAAGTTTTATTTGCTAATATCATGTGTAGTTAAGCATCTTTACTTTTTGCTTGTTTTCAAAGAATTGTGATATAAGAATTTTCGATTCAGCCCAACACTACTAAGTATGAAGAAGTTAAAAAACTACCACTCATACAGTGTCTAAAAAAATGGATAGAAGTACTTCACCCACTAAAAACAATTCATAATATAGACCCTAATAAAAAGGAAGATCTGGAAGAAGTGTCTGTGAGTAATTTAGCCAATATAGTAAAATTAATGTCCAAATAAATGTCTTGATAGTAGCTCAGTCCAAATACAAAAGATCAAGAGAAGATATATAAGAGGATATATAAAGATCATCTGAATATAGTGTATTATAAGTCAAGGTGAGTCTGTTATAGGGACAAAAATGATAGCATGTTAAATTCCTCATTTTTCATGGATGGTGTAAATTGATGATGCATTATTCTTATAATTGGGGTTTTTTTTTGTTTTTTTTGCAAAATAAGTGATCAAATAACCTTTTGGATTATTTAGAAGGAATATTTTACAGGATCAAATTCAGATACAAAATTTAACATTACTGCTGGTGAAGGAAAAGAAATAAGCTTGTAGAAATTTACAGGATTTAAAAAATTAGAAATATACAAGGATATATTGGCTAGAGGTCACTGATTTCCTTGATAAGTGGTTGTTTACAGGATGATGGGGCCACAAGCCAGATTAATACAGACTGAGGAATCTAAGAAACACAATTAGTGACTGTAACTATGTTTTTCAAAGTTTGTCACATGACTGGGAATTAGTATTTTTTCCCAGCTTTATATGATATATTGAAGATATAGCATATATCTTCATATATAACTTCATATATATCATATACCTTCATATCATACTGGACCAGCACCAACTTCTCAAAGTCCCCACAAATGATGAAAATGATGCATATTTTTTAAATGTATTTATAAAAATAGTAAAAAGTAAGTGGAGGTGCTTCACCCCCAGACAAAACAATGCCTGAAAGACAGAAAGGTGACAAGATCTTAATGAAGAATGGAACCGAGTTCTATGACAGTCTGGAAAGTACTTCTGCAAAAGGTAAGGCCTTTGTGCCGAATGCCTGGAATGTTGAGTATACACCTGGCAAAGAGCATGTATCAGGGTCACTTGCTGGGTTGTTACAGCAAAAGCTGCTAAGAGTGTTTACCCTCCACTCTTTCTTTCCTTCTTCTTCAGTAGATGGTTGCTTCTGGATAACGAGCTTTTGGTGCATGAGTCAGAGAGGCTGAAACATGACATGTATTCCGGGACTAGCAAATTGCTTAAGATAAGTCTAAAGCAAACGTAAAATCCTTTTATTTAAAACTATAAAATAAGTTGAAAATTATAAACCTAAAACTGAATAAAGGGAAAGTTTTGCCATGATCTTGGATATGATGACTTTTAATATTACGAAGAAGTTAGTTCTCCAAATTAGTTAATATAAGAAGCACAATACAATTAGTGTGCTGTACTATCTATACAACACTACAATATGATTAATTTAACCTCAACTAAAATCTCACCTCAATTTTTCACTTAACAAATAAATTGTAATAGAAATGTAAAGAAGTAAATGTGAAAGAACTAGCTATAAAAACATATGAAACTGTAACAGACATATGAAATATTCCATAAATATCCCTTCAATGAAGTTAAAAGTTAATGTTTCTTTTAAAAAGTGTTATTGTGAACATTAATTGTGATAACACTTTATAAATTCTATTAAACTGGTGACTGATATCAGTTTTAGGCTAATTATGGTCCAGGTTATGTTTACTACTTTTAGAAGTTAGGCTTTGCAAATGGGAGTGGTGTTTGATCTTTGGAAAATACATGTATTTCTGAAAAATTCTTATCAACTGTGTTCCTGTCTAGATATCTTCCACAGGTTTCAACATAATATCAGTTTGAATAAGTCATGGAGTTAAAACAATGTAGTCCTTCATGGGTATGTATTTGAAGTATAACAGAAAAAAATTAAATTATCTTATTAATTTATTTGCAAGTTAAACAGTCCACAAGAAAAATCATGCCAGTACAAAGTTGATCTAGCTAAGCATAACTAATTACTTACTAACTAACTAAAATTTCATTAGGAATTGATAAAGATTCTAGAGTATATAATTTACTAGGTAAATTATAATAATGGGAAAATTTAGGGACGCCTGGTTGGCTTGACTTAGTCAGTTAAGTGATTTCAGCTCAGGTCATGATCTTATGGTTTGTGGGTTCCAGACCCGCATAGAGCTCTGTGCTGACAGGTCAGAGCCTGGAGCCTGCTTCAGATTTTGTATCTCCCTCTCTTCCTGCCTCTCTCCTGCTCTCTTTCAAAAGTAAATAAACATTAAAAAAATTTTTTTAAATAATGGAATAATTTATCCTAAGCAATATATTCTTAGTAGTTATAAATGAGTGCCAGAGTTTAAGAAAAAAATTAGAATATATGGCAATGAATAGGGAAGAAATGATTGGTTTGATGAGCATACCTACATCACCCATTTAATTGTGATCCTAAAGTATTCTGTATCTGTTAATGAAAACATTGAGATTCTAACAAAAAAAATGTTTTCAGTTTTACTTAAATATAAGTGACTTTAAAATTTTCACACCAGGACCTCTTCAAAAATTCCTTTTATAGTCCTTCTCATTTTTAAAATCACATTTAAAACCTAATGTTTCACAACTTGTTAATCATTCATTATTCTATATATTCATGTAATATTAGAGAGCACCATTCAAGTTCCTTCAAGGTTTTGCAGAATTATATCAATTTATCGTCTAATTTTTAACATCCTGGAAAAAGTTTTGCCTAGATAGTGATTTGTTTAGTCTTAAATGTTGAAAGTGTTTATTTCTATCACTTTTACCCTCATTGATTACTACATCATCTTAAAAGAAGCAGCTCTTGTTAGCTACCCATCTTAAAAGCAAGTCAACAGCACAGCTATTTTGATGTTATTGTAGATTTCATATGCTCTTTATTTATTAATGGACTCGGGACTTCATGTTCTGAATTACTTTTATGTTTGAAATATTTGAAAAGACTTTTCTTGATCCCCTGTGCCATCTGTCAGCATTTTGTTACTTTTGACCCAATTCGCTTTAGTTTTCACTAATAGACTAAACTTCATCTTTAGGAACTCACTGACTTACTAAAATTTAGAGCCCATCATGCTTAATTTTGTGGTTTTACAAGCTCCTGTAACCTATCCAAAATCACAAATTCAAATAACTTGTATCTGATCCAAGGAAGGATTTAATGAAATGTCAAGCTTTTTCTAAAAATTTATAACACAAATATGTTACAGTTATTAAGGTAATTTAGAATATTTAGATTGTCACCACCTAAACCAATTATTCCTAAAATGTTAGTGTATTTTCTTTTGGATTTCAGTCAATGCACTTATATAAATAAATTAACAGTGTTTATATTTCTCACAATAATTAGACTAAAATTTGTATGCTCCTGAAAGTTTGTCTTGTGTTTATTTTCTGTATTAGTATATGATGATTATTTTCCATTTTACTACACATATGTTTATTTGCATTGAGCTAGCTCATCATAATGTTTCTTTTAGCTACTAGGTTTCCTCTTAACGCTATTAACTGAATCTCTTTCTAAGCACATACTTTCTCTACTCCAGTGTTACATGCAAAGTTCTTACCCTTCAGAGCTCAGATCAAATACTACTCCACAAATTATTCCACCATAATCCAGTCAGAAAATATATCCATTTATTTGTTCCCATGGCACTTATCCATTACAGCTTATTTTCTATTAGAATTACTGTGAATACCCTATTAATATTCTGATTGCATAAAATTTCTTGTACCCTAATTTGCCTATGGTTGTAACTTTCAGAGGAACTAGCACAGTGTCCGGAGTATCATCCGGAATATCATGGATGATCAATAAATTCCAAATTATGTTGAGTCTTGCAAAGTACGTCAAACAAAATTTGGGGCCGCTTTCATACTAATGATATATAGTACGTCAGAGTTACTCAAAGAAGTAGGTGGTTCTGACATACAGCATATTGAAGGTGTTGAGAGTCATAAATATATTTGAGAAAGTATTCTTCCTTTAATGCATATTTCTTGGTATGGAAAGACACATGATTAGTCTTCCCAAAGCACACAGTGACAGAGAATTTCATTGAAGTTACTGGTGTCATCTTTGGAAGAATAAAAGAAATAGCAACATTCTGAAAAAGTTAGACTGCAATAGTTGAGTTCTCTAAGGTGGCCTCATTTTGTGTCAAATTAGAAGACTCATCTGTTAGACATCAAGACTGTTTTCAATCAGATATGTGACATCACAGCCATATGTAAATTAATCATGTTGTCAGTCAACGTTCTCATTAATGCGAAGAGAATTATTTGATTCATGTATAATGAAATGTGACATTGACAGCTGAACTGCTCTTTCAAACAACTTATTCATTCCTACATCTTGAATTTGTTATAAAAAGGAAAATCCTAACATTATAGACTCAAAAAACTATTCTTCCATTTCCCTGCACTTTTTGCCATTGTCACTGCACACTCTGCAGTTGTAATAATGTACTTTTGGCTCTGCCCCACATACAGAAATTTAATAATGCAATTACATCATTTCCAGTTGCTGCGTTTTCACTTTGGGGCAAGCGGCAGATGGGAAAAGGGAGAGAAAATGGGGAGAAGGAAATACAGGAGGAATTAGACACCTATCACAGTTCTGTTAAGTTAAAGCTTCCACAAAGGAGAAAATAGGCATTCATTATTGACTAACCATGTTTGTGGCAAGTGCTTTAAACACCTTATTCAATTTTCTGAAAATTCTACAGCGTAGGTATTTTTGCCATTCTGTAGATTAAAAAAAAAAAGGCGGATCTGAGAAGTTTAATGCATTTCTCAGTATTCCAAACAAGGAAATGATAAAAAGGAAACTCGAAGTCAGCTCTTTAGAGGTTTTATTATTTCCACTCCACTATCCTATTTCTAAACTGGAGAAAAATCGTGTTTCACACTCAAATAAACTCCCTGTTTATTTAAAATATACATCTAAAAATATGTCATGGTAAGGGAAATGTTCGAGACAAGTCGTCCGAAGGAAGATGATGGGAAGGTCTTGAAAGGTTTTAAGTTACCGGTATGATGACCTAAATGACATTTTAGAAAAAGCACCTGGCTTGGTTCTCCCTATTTTCCCAGACCTGACACACAAACATGTTCTACCTCTGCATTTAATATATGTTCTATGTGCAAATACAAAATAATGAAAAGCAAAAAATGAATCACCTTCTAAACATCAGTTTATCAAAGGTGGTGGCATGAATAAGTATTTTGGCTTAAATTTTGATACAATATCATTTTTAAGGTGCAGTAAGATTTAATAAACAGGTTATTTGTGTAAGTATAAAACAGTAAAACAACCAAGCTCAGAGTAAGAGGCGCTGGTTTAGTCTGTGAAGCTCCAAATGAAAAGATTTTGTGACGTAACTGGCCAAGAAGTCAGCTGAAATTTGGTGCAAATGGGGGTAGCTGTGTAAAGGGAGGCACTGCACCAGGGGTATTATGTACTACCTGTAGTGGGAGTCGGAGGAGGTGAGACCATCCCCACTCTAATCAGCTTTCTACAACTGACATAGAAGCTAACTAACCACTTTTTGATCAGTAAATTTCCTTGCAACTGGCTTGCCTGGTTGCCCTTTTTGTCACTGCCTCCTCGCCATTATAACTCCAATATAGAAAAACAAATGGTTACAATGTAAACATCTTTCTTTCCAATTGACTTAGACTAAAACATATGAATAGGAAATCACACCAATCTGAAAAGCAATTTAAACACTCATCGATAAATGTATGAAAAGGTTCAGTAGCCTTAAAAAAGGACACTTCTGAAGATTCAGTGGTAGTAAATTTCGTTCGTTGAGCTCATTCCCAGAAACAGTAGGGAAGCTGGACATGTTTTATGTAGTATGTCAGATAGTAAAGAAGAAGTTCCATTATAGAAAATGAGTATTTCATATCAAATTAAAACTTCCATGAAAATATTATAGTTTTATGTCATGAAAACTATCAAGAGCAGGAGCTCAAAGAATAAAGCTTAAATGGACTAAAGAAATTTACAGGACATATGCTTAAGGGTAAAGAAATAAACATGATTGGGGCATCTGGGTGGCTGAGTCAGTTAAGTGTCTGACTTTTATTTCCGCTCGGGTTGTGATCTCACATTTTGTGAGATTGAGCCCCACATTAGGCTCTGTGCTGACAGTGCAGAGCCTGCTTGGGATTTTCTCTCTCCCTCTCTCTCTCTGCCCCTCACCCACTCACGTACACAAGTGAGCTTTCTCTCTCTCTCACTCTCTCTCTTAAAAATAAACTTTTTTAAAAAATAAAATGAAATAAAATATTTTAAAAAAAGCAATAAATATGATGAATGTGATATGAGAGGTATGGAGGTCTGAGATGCTGGAAACCCCTGTAGGACAGAGCAGATTTCCCCCCAAAAGTAAAAGGGTTATGGCAAGTAACTGTGGAATTGAAAAATGAGTCAAAAAGAATGAAAAGGTATGGCTACTTATAGAGAGAAATGAATTATGAGAGATACACCTACAAAGATAATGGCGAGATTTTGGAATTTGCGCAGAGGAAAAATCTCCCAAAGCTATATATCTAAACCCAAAATCCATTAGCATCATATTTCTAATTCAGTGCCTAATTTTAGAAAATAATAGAGCAAATACCCAAGAATTTAAGGTGGTAATATATTTTAATTTTGTTATATAATATTACTGTATTAATTGTGCCAATTACCACAGTAAGCTATTTATGTCTTCTCCCATTTAATCAAATAAACAATCTTCTTGTTTGATATTTTTTATCCCCACTATAAATATAAGGATATAGAGACTAAAGAAGGTAGTTTTACAAAGCTATGCACATCAGATAAAAAGAGGAAAGATTCAAATCTGAGACAGACTAAATCTAAGAAACTGAAGAGCTGACCACTAAACCAATAATATTTCTCAGGGTCCATGAAAAATATACCTTAGAAGATCATAAGTTAAATAATAATATAAGTATTTTTATATTGTAATATTTAAGTTAACATTTTATAATGTAAAAGATGTATAACTTCCCTAAAATGAAAAAAAAAACCTCCATAAATACAGTTGAAAGGCACAATTCAATTCATAAAATTATTTTATATCTGTAACAATAGATCCAAATTAAATAGGATTAATATTTAAGAAACTCATACCTATGTAAAAAACAATATAAATATAAATGTTTCATATATATTATTTTCATATATATTATTTTCAAGTATATGAGTATATGTCATGTATACATATGCCCTGCCTTAAATAATCAAAGATCTGAATATGCAAATATAAAATGCTTTTAGAGTAAATCGATGATTGTTGGTGAATGGTATGGGGAAATAAACCTGCCATGTATTTGTTGGAGTTGTAAGTTGGTATGATCTTTCTGAAAGGGAACTTTGGCAACGAGCAAAGTAATACCTCAAGATAGATCCAAATATACATGGCAGTTTAGTTTAAAATAAAGTGGCCCCGAAATAGTTTTCTGTAGATATGGGAATTCAGTGAGAAATGAAAGTGGTATTTTCAAATCAGTGGGGAAAAGAGAGATCATTCAATAACGGGTGATGGGGAATATGTTAGTAAATCAGGATCCCATTCTCTCTGCTTAGAAATACCTTTACCCTCAATGATTATAAATAATTCACAGATGTTATTCATGAATCCTTTCTACTATATATTTCAGAACTCTTATGATTCTGTTTTTAAAGTTAAAATTGATCCATCTGAAAAAGAACACATAATATTTTAGGGGTTGATGAGCTGCTTATACAAATAACAATAGCACAGCAAAGTAAAGAAAATGTGCTCTTAGGGGACTGCTTTTTACCCAGGCTGGTGAAGGACAGTAGCTTTAAGAGGTTGAGGAAGGGAGGGAGGGACAACTCTGAAAGCTGTGGGGGGGCCCGGGAGGAAATCACCAGTGCAAAGGCCCTCAAATAGTGACAGCAGAAGGAGGTCAGCGAATGACAGAGGAGTAGGACACAAAGTCAGAAGAAGAGCCAACGACTAAATGACTCAATGCTTTTACACCATCCATGAATTTTAGGTTTTACTTAGAATGAAGCTTTCAGTAGAAAAATGATGATTTGGCATACTTTTTAAAAGTGTCAAGAATAGAGGTGGCTCAGTTGGTTAAGCGACTGACCTTTGATTTTGTCTCAGGTCATGATTTCATGGTCTGTGGGTTTGAGCCCCACATCAGATTCTGTGCTGACAGCACAGAGCCTGCTTGGGATTCTCTCTCTCTCCCTCTCTCTCTGCCCCACCCCTGCTCTCTCTCTGTCTCAAATAAATAAAAAAAATTAAAATAAAAAAAAATAAAAGTGTCAAGAGTAGATGATTTGGAAGATGTCACAATCATTCAGGTGAGACACGAAGACCATAGGGCAAGATAAATGGTTTGATTCTGAGTATGTTTTGAAAGTAGAGGGGCGCCTGGGTGGCTCAGTCGGTTAAGCAGCCGACTTCGGTTCAGGTCATGATCTCACAGTCCGTGAGTTTGAGCCCTGCGTCAGGCTCTGTGCTGACAGCTCAGAGCCTGGAGCCTGTTTCAGATTCTGTGTCTCTCTCTGACCCTCCCCCGTTCATGCTGTCTCTCCCTGTCTCAAAAATAAATAAACGTTAAAAAAAAATTAAAAAAAAAAAGAAAAGAAAGTAGGGCCAATAGAATTGGTTGGTTGATTGTGTGGTATGTATATAAGGGAGGAATCAAGTTTGATTTTTAAGGTTAATGGGAGAGAGTAAGACATTAATTTGTACAGAGAAGCACACCACACACACGTACACACACATCTTCCAATACAAAAAGTGGTTTACATGAAACCACTAGTTATAAATACGCACTACCATCACGAAATGATGTAAGAATTCACTTGTATATGGTAGCCAAGGAAAAGGTACAAAGATGTTCATTCCAGTACTGATTTCACAGCAAATCATGGGCTCAACCAAAACATTTATTATCTGATAACCAGTTAAGTTATAGTTAATGAAAAATAAAAGACTTAAGAAGAACGAGGTAGAACCATATATATTGGACAAATGTAGAAGTGTTATGTGAAATTAATAAGCTTTACAAGAGATCATTGAATTTGTTTAAGTAATTTATAGAAATATGTGCTTAAATAGTCATGGCACTATTTTTCAGGAAAGAATTACATGGAAATTTTTAAAAGGTTATTTGGGGGACAATGAACTCAGAAGAGGGTGAAAAGGAATACTTTAATATTTTTATGTTATGCCTTTACTATTTCAGTTTTATAACCACATCCATGCTTTACTTTTATTTTGTAATGTCAACTAGATTTATGTAAGCAGTGTACTTACAATCATTTTTGTCTTTATATTTATTGGCATTTAAAAAAAGAATAACTGTTTCATAAACTAAAAGTAAGAATATACGATGAAAATACCCATCTGTACAGGGGAGTAGAGATTCAAGACACCTCAAACACAGTTGGCAAGAAATATAGGTTCCTAATAAATTTCTGGGGATATAATTGAAAATATCCTCTAAAACATTAGAAGTCACTCTCATTTCCTTCTTGGCATAGGGAGGATTCAGCACAGCTCTAAACTCTGGACTCACTGAGACATGAATGTGTGTGGTGATTCTAACTCTTTAAGGCTGTTTGAACCTCAACAAAATACCTACATTTTCTCAACCCATATTTTCATATTTGTTGCCTTGTAAGATTATTTTAAGGATTACACGGAATAATAAATATAAAGCAGGGGCGCCTGGGTGGCTCAGTCAGTTAAACATCCAACTCTTGATCTTGGTTCAGGCCATGATCTCACAGTTCATGAGGTCAAGCCCCATGTGAGGCTCTGAGCTGACAGCGTGGAGCCTGCTTAGGATTTTCTCTCCCTCTCTTTCTGCCCTTCTCTCTCTAAAGATAAATAAATAAACATTCAAAAATATATATCAAGTATGCTGAGCACAGAGCCTGGCACAGTGTGATTGTTCAGTAAATGCTAGCTGTTAAAACGGGAGTGGCCTAAAGAAAGTGTAGGGTCCAGCATTTACTAACTTCTTCCTTTGAAAATTTTCTCTGTGCTGAATACTTGAAATGTCTGAGAATCAAGGAGACTTGTTTCACTTTTAAGGAACAATCCAAGGGAATGGCCACTTTAGGAAGAGTTAAAAATGTATTCTGTATTATAAAACATCACATTTTGTTTCTTTCTTGCTGTAGAGATTAATCCATTTGCTCATGTCTCTGGAATTGCTATTTATATTTATTCAGAAATGATTTGATCCTAATGCATAATGTATTTTATTACACTCAAGTTACTCATCCTAATATTAGTTCTCTACTTTTTATGCCTCAAATACTCACGTAGTGGGCTTAAGGCAAAAGTGTAGGTTTACACACGTTCTTGAAAATAAGAAGGAAATTATAAAAGACATCTCTAACGTAGAAGCTGTAGTTTCTCCTGGCACATAAATTGCACTTCACACAAAATAAGAAGCTATATTTCTACTCCTTTCTTCAGTGTTCTTCTCTGAATTTATGCCTAACGTCAAATCTTAGGTTAAATTAATCTCTTGAAAACACACACACACACACACACACACACACACACGCGCGCGCGCGCACAAGGCAAGAAAATCATAAAAAATAAATAAAAGTATAAAATCATGTCTTTCCGTTTTCAAAGGAATTCCTGCCCCATGTTAGCACTGAGAAGGTAGAGGCAACTGCTTCCCTTTAAAATCCGGCATTGTAATTCAGGGTAGCCATGATGAATGAAATGCTGTGGGAATACAGGAAGAGAGTGCCTAATTCGGGCTGGAGAAGGCTCAGTAAAATCTCAGTGAAAGAAATGATAAAATGAAGTCTGGAAGGAGAGGTGGAAGGGGGATACAGACAAGCAAGATGGAACACATGGAAATGTCAGCGAGAGGCATAAGGTGTATTTAAGTGGGGCAGGGGAGATGACCTGCTACGAATAATTTTAAACAATTCATTTGCACCACATACACCACACGCACAAGTAGGCAACAAGTAAGAGAGGGGACTTAAATTATAATATATGTGCATAGTTTAAATTTGATTTTTAACATCTTGGAAAGTGTAAATAGATTGACTGCTCTTGAAGACACCATAGAATTTATGAGCAATACCAGCCCATCTCAAGCAAATTGTCAAAGCCTACGTGGAGTAAGTATTCCAAATGGTCACTCAGTCAGAACCATCTGCTTATTAAAGTGTTTGCTTAAGAAGCCAGGTGCTCAAGTGCTAATGCATTTGCTGATAACCTACACATTTGCTAAATATTGAATTCTCCTTCACCAAGATGTCAGAGTTGTCATTCTCCTTCCTGTTTTCCCACTTCTTTCTTGCAACAGCAGAGAGAGAACAAACCAGGAAAGTCTGAGTTCAGCTTTGATCTAGGCAAAAGCTAATTAAGGCAAAACAAAAGAAAAATAATAAAGACCATGAAGAAATAAATTAAGGGTTGCCCCCCAAAGAAGCTGTGCTACCTAGTCACGATGGTACCAAGGAGTTGATTTTATAATCCCCTGAGGAGTTTCTTTCCCTAACAAAATATCACACACGTTATAATCACACGTTAATTCATTACAAGATAGAAATTATTTTGGCTAGAATTTTATGATTTGAAGACATCAGCTTAATTATTAGGATAAGCATTAAGTAATTAGGAAAATTGGAGGCTTTAAATGGAATGAAGGCAAGACAACCACTCAGTATAGAGGTAGTGACCAAAAGAGCTTTGAACACCTGGGTGGCTCATTCGGTTAAGTGTCAGACTCTTGGTTTCAGCTCAGGTCATAAGCTCACGCCTCCTGAGTTTGAGCACCGTATGTTTGGGATTCTCTCTCTCCCTCTCTCTCTGCTCCTCCCCTGCGCTCTCTCTCTCCCTCTTAAAATAAATAAATAAACCTTAAAAAAAACCATTTAAAACAGCTTTAACCCATGAAAGCAAAAATTGTCAGTTGAAGAAAATAAACCATGTGTCCTACCCTTCACACGCAGTCATGGCTAAGGACTTCCCCTATTTCCAAGTATACTCATTGTGTGTATCACATTTAGTCACCTAGTCGTAAATTTGTGTTAGAGGGTAATTAGCAATCCCAAATGTCTATGTCTTAATCCTCTCTTCAGATGGATGGTTCACACCTACAATTATTTCCTGTAGTTCGGTATACAGAGTGCTATGATAACAGTATAAACACAGGTCTAACAAAGGGAAGGTTTCTAAGAAGAGGCACAGAATGTGAAGGAACATAGTGCAGTTAAGGATGAACCAAATAGAGTGGCTACAGATTGAGAGTCTGGTGGCAAGAAATGAGACTGAAAAAGATCACTGGAAACAAACACCTTTGATAGGCATGTCTGATGCTCCAAGGAAAGAAATACTTATATTGTGTTGGTGATATTTCTTTAGGGATTTCAAACATCAGATTAATATGTTTGGACTTTCATTTAAGGGGGACCACAGTGATAAGTATGTAATATTTGGATTGGGATAGCAAGAGACATTGGAAATAAATTAAAGGTAATAATCCAGGAAGAAAGAATCTTGGGAATCCAAAATAGAAAATTTATCATTGTCCCTTGAAGATATACTCTCTTGAAAATACATGATGCAGGGAATTATTAATTAAAGAAAAACATATAAAATTATATAAATCAGTTTATTGGAATTATTGGATGGAAAATCTGGAAACATTCATTATACTTAATCTTAAAAAGGCAAAATATCAACAATAGAATTGCAATTAAACTGTAATAGGGAAGACAAATATCAAAAAGATAAACTCCTAATAAAGTCCAATCCTTGTGAAAGCTGTATAAATGGGAAATATAAATGTGAAAGGGAGATTCTAGGTGTAAACGTAGCATTGCTCATTTAAATATATTTTAAGGAAACTTTATTTTATTTTTTTCATTTTACTTTTTAAAGTTCTTATAACATGGTTTTCCCAGCAAATCTATATTTAAAATATCCAGGATGATAAGAAGACACAAACTGATGTAAAGAATATTTGTTAGTAATTAAGCCTGCAAATAAGGGTGTAGATAGCTGGGCCAAGTGGAGCTCTCATTTTCTTCTAATGTGCTCACGTATTTAAACTCTAAATGTGTGGATTTTATAAATAATTAACAACTGTATACCATCTTATAGATGATCCCTGAATGGTTGATTTATTTTCTAAAATAAGAACAATACTTATTGACTTAGGTAGGAAATATTTCATGGGGAACGGAGTAATGAAGTATATGTTATTTAATCACAGTCTTTGTTAAACACTGTTGTTATCATCGTCCTCGTTAATGGTCAAAGTCATTAATAAAAATACAAGAGCCTGGAGTCATCCCTAATTTCTCTCTCTCTCAAACATGTTTCAAACTTGTTTAAGGAGCACACTGCCTCTACCTTCAAAATACATCCAGATTCCATTGACTACCACCAGCCCCTTGCTATGAGACCCTGTCACTTCCGCTGGATTGTTGCAATAGTGCCTCTAACTTTGTTCCAGCCACCTCTAGAGTCTGGTGTTGATACAGCAGCCAGAGTGCTCCTTTAAAACAGCAAATCATCCTATGCCATTCCTCTAATTAAAAGCTGGCAATTGTGTAACATTTCAAACTGTATAAAAGCCAATGCACTTAAAGTTATTTACGAAGCTCTGATTCCCTCTCTAAATTAAATTCTACTAGTCTATCATTTGCTCACTTTGTTATAGCCTCTCTGACATCTTTAGAGTTCTACGAACTTGTCAGGCATGGTCCTGCCTTGAGACTTTTGCATTAAATGTTTCTTCTAATTGGATTTTCGCCCCCAGGTATCGGCCTGGGAAAGTACCTCATCTCCTTGAAGACATTGCTCAAAATGCCACCTTCTCAAAGGTTGCTCATTTTACTTAAAATTCCACAATCTCCACCCTCAATCCTTTTTTCTCCCTCTGCTTCTTTTTTCCCCATAAGCTTTTATTATCTTTTAACACAGTAAATTATTTACTTTTAATGTATGTAGTGTTCCTTATTTACCCTCTACCCACAGTGGGAATATAATTTCCACAAGGCAGTGATCTGCAACTATTTCATCCATGGATATAAATCTAGTATTTAGAAGCAAATACGATATACAATAGGCACTTACTACACAGTTACTGTGTACTGAGTGGATACATGAGTGAAGTAAGGGGCCTTCTGATATGTAATAAAGCTGCTGAAAATAAACTACCTCTGGACATCTTATGAGATAATAATTTCTTAATTGCTTAAGAAGCGTTCAGTGCTTTCTCTTCTACCTATAGCTGGAAAATTCTGAGTGCTACTGTAAGCCAGAAAGCTTCTGGCTCAGACATGTTGTTTTGATATTGGACTGAAACTTGGTGTGATTATTGGGGGAAAAATAGCTTCAGAGGTTCAGACTTATGAGAAGGCATGGGAGATAGAGATGAACAGATAGACCCAAATGTATTTTAGATGTAGAATTGACATGACATTTAGAAGAACTTTGAGAGAGGCCTGCACTATAGTCACACTAAATGTATGTAAATAGGTTTTCTTTTTTTTAATTTTTTTTTAATGTTTCTTTATTTTTGACACAGAGAGAGACAGAACATGAGCTGGGGAGTGACAGAGAGAGAGGGAGACACAGAATCCAAGAAAGGCGTCAGGCTCCAAGCTGTCAGCACAGAGCCTGATGTGGGGCTTGAACCCACGAACGGTGAGATCGTGACCTGAGCCATGACCTGAGCCAAAGTCTGACGTTTAACTGACTGAGCCACCCAGGCGCCCCAACAGGTGGGTTTTCAAAGCCTAAAGAAGTGACGACATAAACTAGAAAGGTAGGACCTGAGGAAAATCTGCATTTACCATTTGGCAAATGGAAGAGGATACTTGTACATTTTCCCGGGAAATTCCTTTTGTGATTTTACACCGCAGAGAGATAACAGATAATTTGTTTTTCAAAACATTTTTCGGTCCTGTTCCTAGAAGAAAATAAGGTTAAAGCTAAAGTTGAAATTATATCTTTGTACTCACGCATTTTTAAAAATACATCCTTAAAAATATGTCCCATCTCTAATGTCACCTCTCACCAATCCTAAGACGTGAAAAAAATTGTCGTTTTTATGTAATTATACCCAACCAGTGATCTTGCAACCAGATGCCCTTCTTATAACAACAGATGTCACAGATGAGACAATGAATTCTGGCAACTGTTTCCGACAAAATAGTTAAAACACTCTCCAATCAGGTCTGATAGCATACAGCTGTTTTTCATAATGCATAGAAGCTAATTTTCTTTACTTCACATGACAATCATCGATATTTTCTAAACTGTCTTAAAGCACCTGTCAACCCAGGCACACTGAACTCATCTGCTGCATTGACTATCAAAGACGAATCTTTTGGAAAGCTTGAAACCATACCTCATATCCATTCACATATAATTATACATATTCTACATTCTTAAAAACACAGATCTTTATACATTATTATATATTTCTCTGTAGACTGTATAACCTGGAATATTTTTCATTGATATGTGCCCCTATCCTATCGAATATCTTCAAATTGTTATTGGGCAGTTAAGTCATGAAGTGATTTGCCCTGCTCATCTATTACCATAAACTTTTGTGCTTAAATTTGTAAAACAAATATGAATAGCAAATTGAAACAATGGGAGGAATCAAGGCAAACTTTTTGAGGTATATATCGTGGTATGATATCTAGATTTGAAGAACTTATTGAAGTCTTCTGAGATGGTAGGAAGGCATGCATATCTTAAAAGATAGAGTATTTTAAAAGCATAAAAGTAAACAGATTGAGAGAACTCTTCAAGTGTCTGTGATGCCAGAGAGAATTTGAAATGCTTCTGTTTGTACATCCCTACGTGTAGATTGTGGACAAACGATGGAGTGATTGAAATATAGGAAAATTGTTAACATTAAAAGAAAATCTAGGTTTTACGGTTTTGAGCATGAAAAGTTTAAGAGAAGACTGGTGCTGAATAAGTAATGATTATTAGAAGGAAATAAGGGAAAAAAGAGGATCAAATGATAGATATGTAACAATGATCTCAGAGTGAAATCACAAAGGTTTTTACCTAGATTATGAAATGGAACTTAAGTAGAATAAATGAATTCATATGCCAATTCAATGGGGAAGAATCACTGAATATCTAAAGAAAGGTGTGACAAGAGAAATAAACCAAAGAACTTCAGCTCCTATCACCACCATACCTGCTTTTAAATTGTTAAATATAGCAATCCTAAAAAATATATAGAAGGAATTAGACTATGAACACTGACTGCCAAGTACCTGGTTTTAACAATTACTTCTTTTCCACATTCTTTTCATGTTTTTAGAAATGAAGCATTAAATTTCAGTTATCCATGGCCTGTTGCAAATAAACTGAAAAACCTCCTAGAGATGGCAAAAAGTTAAGTCTTTTAAAAAACAAGTTTATGACAACAGAGAGATAATTTTGGAAGCAGATCAATAATTGTTACCTACCTCATTAAGTCTGATGGAAACCAAAAGAAAATTTATAGCACTAAATTTACTATCAGGAAAACATACCAAACAATGGAGAAACTATGGCCCATACAAAGAAAAAAAAGTCAGTAGAAACTATCCTTAAGTAAGCAGATATTGGATTTGTAGATGGCACTTCTTAAATATGTCCAAGGAACTAAAGGAAACTATGTTGAAAGAACCAAAGAAAAGTATGACGACACTGTCTCACCAAATACAGAACATCAAAGAGAGAGAAATTACGAAAAACAGAAAACAGTGATAGAAATTTTCAATAACATCATTTGGTAACTCTGGAAATCAGATTCTCCCTCTTTCACAGGATTTGTTTTGCTGCTGATATGGATGTTTATTTCTTTAGTGATTGACCTAAACTAATCCTGTAAAGTCTGTATTTGCCATTTGTGGCTACTGAAATCTCCGTTTAGTTAGCTTAGTGGTCAGCTAATGACTTGACAGAGATTTCTTATTGCCTGGTGCCAATATGTCTCTTTTTTGTCGAGTAACTGTGTGTGTGTTCAGGCACAAAGGAGTTGAGCGACAATGGAGTTACATAGAAGCCCGATTTTTGTGCACTATTGAAATTAAGTTGGTATTAATCTCAACTACATTGTTACATGTTGAGATGTTAAGTATAATTTCCAGATCAGCCACTAAGAAAATAACTTTAAAATTCCAGTATATAGAAATGTTTATTGGTCTTAATATCCTACGACCTTGCTGAATTCACTTTTAGTTTTACAAGTCTTTGTGGTTGTTGTTAAATCATTGGAATTATATAAAATGTCATCTGCAAAGAGAATTTTATTTCTTCCCATGTGGTATGCCTTTTATTTAGCTGACTATTAAAAATATATATATTTTTTCATCTGCTAAATGTTCTATTTTTCAAATTTACTCTTTATGACACCTTTACATTTCCTGGGAATTTTTACATTTCATTCAAGCTTTGAATTTCTTGAGAATTTAAACCAAATAATCCTCTCTTCCTGTGTTGCACAATACTGGAAACAGGGATCATTTCTTGTTCTGGTCTGAACAATTTTAGACTGAATCATTCATTTTTGTTTGTTTGTTTCTATAATAAGCCATACTGAGGTCAATAAAGAGTAAGCTGCTTGCTTTAGGAGATACCTGCTCGTGGAAGATCAAGAGTCTCTCCCATTAAGACTTACATCAAGGGGCGCCTGGGTGGCTCAGTCGGTTGAGCGTCCGACTTTGGCTCAGGTCATGATCTCTATCTCGTGAGTTTGAGCCCCGCATCAGGCTCTGTGCTGACAGCTCAGAGCCTGGAGCCTGCTTTGGATTCTGTGTCCCCTCTCTCTCTGCCCCTCTTCCATTTGCACTCTCTCTCAAAAATAAATAAACATTAAAAAAAATTTTTTTTTAAAATAGACTTACGTCAAAACCATTTCCTCACTGTGCACGCTAATCCAAAGTCAATAACACTACCCAATTCCGGGTCATGCCCAACCTCTACATCTCACTTCAAAATCACTCAGTCCGGGATATAACCCCTATAAATATCTTTGTCTCCTTTTTTATTTTGAAACACGAGTTATGTTCTCCTTTACTACAGTAAATCTATTAACTTTAGCTTTGCTTCATCAATGGGTTTTGCTGGAGGTCTTCTGAAGCGTCTACAATTGACATTGGAGATCGTGACACTTTTATTATTTTTCATTCTCTTCTATGACTATATTTCCATTTTGCCTCATCTCTCTTTTTTCCTTCATTAGTCCTACACTGTTTTGTTAATTGTCTCCAATTTTACCTCTTTCTCTTTTTGCCTCCGTTTCATTGAATTGCAACTTTTTTGTTTCCTCCCTACTTTTATGTTTGCCCCATTGTTCTGTGTACAATTCTTTTTGTTAAAATGTTCATTTTAAAAGACTTGTTTTGTTATTTTATAAAGTGTACGATTTGGTGGGTTTTAGTATATACAAAGTTGTGCAACCATTACCACTGTCTAGGTCCAGAATATTTTCATAGCCTCCAGAAGAAATCCTGTAGTCATTACTAGTAGTAATTATCCATTTCTCTGTCACCCAAGACCCAGGTAACAGCAAATCAACTTTATGTCTAACAGATTCGCCTATTTAGGGTGTTTCGTATAAATGGAATCACGCTACATGTTGCCTTTTGTTCTGGCTTCTATTATTTGACATTCCATTTTCAAGACTTTCACATGTTGGAGATGTATCAGCACTTCATTCCTTTCATAACTAAATAATACTTTGTGATACCACATTTTGCTTACTCGCCCATTAGTTTATGGATATTGGAACTGTTTCCTCTTTTTTTAGTTGTGACTGATGCTACTATAAACATTAGTTTAAAGTCTACTTTGTCTGATATTATTAGTATAGCCACGTCAGCTCTCTTACAGTAACTACGATGTATCTTTTCCATCATTTTATTTTTTAAATATTTTTAGTTTATTTATTTATTTTGAGAGAGTGAGAGAGAGAGAGAGAGAGAGAGAGAGAGTGGGGGAGGGCAAAAAGAAAGGGAGGGACAGCATCCCAAGCAGGCTCCACACACCTGATGCGGGGCTCAATCCCCTGAACCAGGAGATCATGACCTGAGCTGAGATCAAGAGTCAGATGCCTCGGTGACTAAGCCACCCAGGCACCCCTCCATTGTTTTATTTTTAACTATTTGTGTCTTTTAATCTAAAATGTGTCCTTTTGTAAAGAGCATAGACTTGGTTCATGTATTTTTTTGCCATTGAGTCGATTACTTAATCAACTAGTTTAATGTTATTATTAACGGAGCTGGCTTTACATATGCCTTTTGTACTTTTTGTTTTCTACAGTACCACGATTTTTTTGATGCTTTAGTCCGTCTTTATGCTTGCTTTTGCATTAAATGAATATTTTTATTCCTTAAACTTTTCACTATATTTTTGGTTCTTTGCTCTAGGATTTACCACATATATCTTAACTTATGAAAAACAACTTCATATTAACTTAATTTATATTTAACTTAATCAATTTTGTTAATCAACTGAGATGTAAAAATGTTACTGCTAGATAGCTCTAGTCCCTCTTCCTCCTTTTTGTGCTACTATGATTGTGCATATTACATTTATATATGCTATAAACCCAATAATACATTGTAACAATTTTTATAATTATTACTTTATATTATTTATGTTAATTAAAGAAGCTCAGAGAAAAGGTGAGCAAATATATATTTATAAAGCTTGTTATATTTATTTTCTTATTTACCATTAATAGTTCTTTTTATTTGTCCCTGTGGGCCCAAGTTACCATCTGGCTTAATTTTCTTAGTCCAATACAGCTTTGCTTCCAGCCACTCCTGTAGGTTATTAGCAAATATATTACATTTCTCTATGTTAGAGTTCCAACAATACAATTATATTCATATTGTTTCATACAATTGCTTTTATATAGAAGAAAGAAGAAAAACAAGTACTTATATGGTCTTTTATGATTGCTTAAATACCTTTACCAGTGCTCTTTGTTTTTTGTGATTGTCAGCTTCTGTTCTAGACCATTCTGAATTTGAATGAATATGTGGGTCAGTAACCAATGACAAGTTGTGTTATTGCTTCTCCTTTGTCTGGTCTCCAGAATGAACACTGAAAAGGAGCAGAACATGTCACCCTAAAACATGCTTCTTTGGCACAAGGACTCTTCTAGGCCTAATTTTAAGAAGCAGACAAAGGCGAAGCTCTGAAAACAGTAGACCTGACCTTTCTATAAGAGATATTTACATTTATAAGGAAAATCTCCATTTGTAAGAGTGTTTTCTTCTCTGTACCAGGAAGAGGACATGTCTACTTTTCTAGAAACTCTTATCAATGGAGAAGTAAGCACTTAAATCTGCTTAGCCATCTTACCCTTGATTACTGTGTTTTGCCTGGTAACCTCCCATAACTAGCTTCCCATTTCCCCTAACATATTCTTTTGTCTTCAACTCTAGATGGTACCTAAGGTGGTGGCTTGGGCCACTTTGGAGAGTTACTCAGTTTTCCTGGGTATCTCCTATGAATATAGGAGGTATATATGTTTTTGGACTTCTCTGTTTTTCTCCTGGTAATCTGTTTTCTATTACAGTGAGTGCTCAGCCAACAACCTAGAAAGGTAGAGGGAAAATTATTGATCCCTCCCCTGCAGCATACAGAAAGCACACCTGCCTCACTGACTCATAGACATACAACCTGAGGTGAAGTCACCTTAGCTGAACTGTAGATCTGTGAGCAGTAGAATAAATGCTTGTTCTTATATGTGACTGAATTTTGTGGTGGTTTATTTCACAGTGAAAGTGATTACTAAAATATCAAGAAAAAGAGGCACCTGGGTGGCTCAGTTGGTTAAGCATTCGACTTCCGCCCAGGTCATGATCTCATGGTTCACGAGTCCGAGCCCCATGTTGGGCTCCGGGCTGACAGCTTAGAGCCTGGAGCCTGCTTCAGATTCTGTGTCTCCATCTCTCTCTGCCCCTCTCCTGCTCATACTCTGCCTCTCTCTCTCTCTCTCTCTCTCTCAAAAATAAATAAAAACATTTAAAAAATTAAACATCAAGAAATGCTAGTATACAAGCAACAGATGTTAGAAAGTGTAGCAAAAAACGTGACATTTAAAACTGTGTAAAATAGCTGTATACAGATACATATCTATAAACTCAGAAGACCCTTGTCTTCTAAGCAGCTGCATGGAACTCTAAATAGATGGATAAATAGTTTGAGAAGCTGATAAATAAATCAATAGAAAAATAACTAGATAACACTGAGGGATGCATAAAAAAGCATGCAAGCAATTTATAAAGAAAATTAGCAATCTTTAGTGCCTGACCTCAGAACCTCAGCACCTTATCAAAATCAACATAAGCAAAATGATGCCTCTCCCCAACATGACTCATTTCCACATCAAAGTGTAGTATGAATATATCTGTCAGACCATGCAAGGGAAGGGGAAACTGTCAGGTCAAGGGAATTTTGAAATAGTTGATTTTGACTTCCTGGCCTTTGCATACTAGAAAGGATTTGAGATGTATGGTTAGCAAGATAACCCTCAGTACACACACACACACACACACACACACACACACACACAAATTACGAAGAAGTAAATCTTAGGAGAAAAAACCCAAGTGACCAATAGATATGTGAAAAGATATTTAACCTCTGTACTAGTCAAGGAAGCAAAATTAATACCACAATAGTCTTCAAATTCAGAAAATGTTTTAAAACTTCTGCCAATACCAATAGTAAGGATTATTATTTTACTCTGCTTTGGGGAGTATACATTTGTATCCATATTTTAGAGAAGAATTTGGCAATGTGTTTAAAGATAAAGATGCACAGAGCCTATGATTCATCAATTCTACTCAATGTGTAAACTCTAGTAACTATCTCACAAATGTAGCATAAGACCTTTATATGAGTGTACATAGAAGCAATATTTTAAATCACAGAAGTATTGAACCCAAATAAAGTGTCCAATATAAAAAAATATGACGATATTGCAATATGCCCTTACAATGAAATACCATAAAGCAATAAAAATAAACTAGTGTAGGGTGCCTGGCTGGCTTAGGCAGTTAAGCATCTGACCCTTGATTTCTGCTCAGGTCCTGATCTCACAGTTTCATGAGTTCATGTCAGCACAGAGCTTGTTTGGGATTTTCCCTCTCTCTCTGCCCACCCCCCGCCCCTTCACACCATCTCTGTCTCTCTCTAAATAAATAAATAAACTAAAAATACATATACTAATATATGACAATGTGGATAAATACCAAAACCTAATTCTAAAAAAAATAAGAATTATGCTGATGTGCAGTACTATTCTATTTATAACACAAAACATTCAAACTATTAACCTACTGGTTAAATAAGATATATAAAAACAAAAATCTTAAATAATGTGTGGCTGTGACAGTCCTCTTCCAACATAAGTGTTTGACTCTATGAGGAAAGAATGTTGGTATAATCAGGAAGGGAAACACCGAGACAAAAATATTTGTTAAAGTTTTATGACATATAATGGGTAAAATATACTCATATTATTTCTTCTTCTTGACATTCTGTGGTATCTTATAAACTCATAATAGAAAAAAAGGAAACACAAATAACATACCATATTTTACCTGTTAATGTTTTATCTAGTTTCCACACTGAACTCTGTTCTAATAGTTGGCCAGAATTTGGGGGGTACTTTTACATAGTTAATCTTCCATAAATTATGACACTTTCTCATGTTCTTTTTATATTTAAAGACTTTAGGCCCCTCGTTTCATTTCCTAGCTGATTACATGGGTGGTGATATGAAACAGTCTTATCTTGTTCTTGACTTTAGCAAGAATATTTCTACCATTCTTTGCTATTAGCCATGAAGCAATTTACAATTTCATAGAGGAAACATTTAATCTAGAGTGCTGAATGTCATACAGTAATTATACAATTACATGTAGTTATAGTATGGAATTTAACACACATTACACATAGGTAATATTCAACAGGTATGTAGGTAGGTAGATAGATAGATAGATAATAGAAAGATACTGCCTTTTTTCCTATCAGTGTGGTGTTTGGGACTAATAGATTTTCTAATGTTGAAATATCTTCTTTCCCTGAATACATCATTGAATTTGCTTTACTATTCCACATGTTTTATTGGTGAGATGAATTCATATTGTACCTTTGCCAGAAAGGTATCCGATTTATATTAACCAAATATATTAATACTTTTACATTTCACAGACCACTACATTTTTAAATGTTTATTTATTTTGAGAAAAAGAGACATAGCGTGAGGGGCAAGGGGCAGAGAGAGAGAGGGTGAGAGAGAATCCCAAGTAGGCTTTTCTGTGGTGTCAGCACAGAGAGATGTGGGCCTCAACTGTGAGATCACGACTTGAGCGGAAACCAAGAGTTGGACGTTTAACCGACTGAGCCACCCAGACTCCCCAACCAAATAAATGTTTTAATAAGAATCTTGTTTCACTATTCTCTGAGTTTGCATAACAAAAGGGTTTATCTGTTCCCTGAAGATTTGCTCAAACTTGTGTATAAAGCCATCTAGTGGCCTTTAAAAGGGATAATTCTGATTACAAATTTAGCATCAATTGTTTTTATTCATTCAGAATTTTAATTTCTTTTTGAGTCCATTTTAATAATAAATGACTTCAAAATGTATTGCATTTTAAAAATTTCTTATTTTCAAAATTTTTACTTCTGTCTATAAAAGTACATAACTTCCATTTATCTAAGTTGTGTCCCTTAGTTCAAACTATTTATTTGTGATTATTCTCTTTTATCTCTACAGTTTTGTAGAGTGTTGAGTGTTGATTTGTTTGGTGAGGTAGCAGGGGAGATAGGACTGGCCTCAATGAATGAGCTCTTTTGGCCCTTTCTATTCTTTCATTGTTTTTCTATTTTATTGATTTTGCAATTATACATATATCCTGCATTCTCCATGTTTCTTAGTTTTGTTATATTTTTTCCTTTTTTTAAATGTTCATTTATTTAGTTTGAGAGAAAGAGAAAGAGAGCAAGCACAAGTTGGGCAGGGGCAGAGAGACAGAGAGAGGGAGAGAGAGAGAGAGAGAGAGAGAGAGAGAGAGAGAGAATCCAGAGCTGGCTCTGTGCTGTCAGCACAGAGCCTGATAGGGGAATCTATCTCATGAATGGTGAGATCATGACCTGAGCTGAAATCAAGAGTTGGAAGGTTAACTGACTGAGCCACCAGGCACCTCATTATCCTTTTAAATAATTTTTATTAATGCATATATTTAAAAAATAACTTCCTTTTAAATACTTTTGCTTAAACTCTTAAGATATCATGTATGATAATTTGTTATTATTTAAAAGTGTATGATTTGTAGATTACATTGTACATTATAATTATGAGTAAATTATTAACCTCATGTTTAAGGGAGCCTGGGTGGTTCAGTCGGTTAAGCATCCAACTTTGGCTCAGCTCATGATCTCACGTTTCTTGAGTTCAAGCCCCGCATTGGGCTTTGTGCTGACAGCTCAGAGCCTCAAGCCTGATTTGCATTCTGTGTCTCCCTCTCTCTCTGTCCCTCCCTCAGGCACACTCTGTCTTTCTCTGTCTCTCAGAATTGAATAAATGTTAAAAAAATGTTTTTTAATTGTTAACATCATGTTTTTATTGTGCTCCTTTTACTATACATTTTTTTATTGTACTTGTAAACTGTATCATCTTACTGGATGAATTTTATACAATTGTTTTCATCTAGTATATAGCTTTATAATATGAATTCTTGGAAATTTATTCCATTGTGACATTATACCTTGACAATTTTATTTTTTGAACTTACATTTGATCATGAAATGAATAAAATGAATGCAAATTATCTGTTTTGAATTTGCAAATGCATAATGCATACATATACATACATACGTATATAAATACATATTTGAGTATACATACACATATATAATTAAGCTTGGTCGAAAACATAGTTGTTCATTATTTTTTAAACTGTTATTAAATGTACTATTTTTTTGTCCACATGCCCTATGTTTATTAGGTAGTATAGCTCCTTCAAACTCTGTAATTGTGGATTTGTTAAATTTAACAATTTTGAGAATTTGTTTTGTGTATTATATCACTGCTTTATTAGTTACATATATAACTTTTTTATCATTTTGATTTATTAACTCCTTTATTATTATGTAGTGTCCTATATGTTTTTGCCTGAAATTATTTTTTGTCTGACATGAACTACCTATACACCACTTTATTACGTTTTGGTTAGTGTTTGACTTATATATGTCTTTCTATGTCTATATTTCAAACCCTTCTGTGAGGCTTTGTTTTAGATATATACCTTATGAGCACCATGTGGTTAGTTTGCTTTATTTCCACACTACTGTGATAACTTCCATTTATTCACATATAAGATTAAATGCTTAACACTTATTCTGGTTACTGACTTGGACTTTTTTTTATATTCCATTTTTATATTTTCTAATTTCCATTCACTTTCTTTTTTTCTGCTTTTCATACTTTTATGCATGGGCAGATCTTCTCTAATTTTTATTTTTCTTTTACTTTAGAAAGCTATTTCTATGTCTGTATGTATGTTTGTCTTTAATTTTTACATATAAAAACTAGACATAGAAACAATTTTATCCTTCTTCTTGAGCATACCAAGAAGACATAGAATACTTATGTGTTCAGTGAGCATTCTTCCATATTACAATTATTTATTTCGTTTTGGAGGTTTACCTTTTATTAGATAAAATAATTCATCTCCTTTTACTGTTAATACAAAATTAAAATTGCTCATATGATTTAAAATTTCTGCATCTATCACTCTTCAAATAAGCCATATTGTTCACGAGTTTTGATCCCTCTATTCAGGGTCTACCCTTGAGACCATTACATTATCTGCAAATGTTCTCTTTTGCTTTCTTTCTTTATTGATAGTGGAACTATGTATACAATTTTACGTTTACAATACTTTCCCTTTGTGCATGATAGATATGAACAAACTATATTATTTCTTCTAGTGCTGTTAATAAGAAGTCTATCAGCTAATTAGAACTACTTTGTTATTAATTTGCCTATCTTTCTGGTAGCTTTTTAAGATTTTCTCTTTTTCATACTCTTGAGTTTCCTAAACTATAGATGGATCCTATAGATGGGTCTCAATTTACTAATTTTTCAAAAATTTCTTTGGTTTTTAAGGAGAGCTTCCAATAAAAAAGCATGGCTCTAAAAAATTCCTAAGAACGTTCATCTATTATCTCTTTAAACATTACTTTTTCATTGTTTTCTTATTGTATTCTTCTATAATTACTATTAAATGTTTAATGGGGCTTTTCAATCAGTCTTCTATATCTCTTAATGGCACTTTTATATTTTATTTCACTGTTTCTCTGTGTTAGATGGACTGAGGACAGAGAAGAGCCTTCAGTCCCTTTATTGTATAATGTATTTCTAGAAGTAGCAATAGGTGGCATTGTGAGCCATCATGAGGCAGAGATCTACTTTCAGGAAGCACAGAGTGTATTACAGGTTAAAAATGTTTAAATGGAACTAATAATTATGGATGATAATGTGTATTGGGACATATGTTTACGTGTATTTTTTCCATTTAATCTTCACAGCCTTCACAAATGTCAGTGTAATGTTCTCCACTTAATAGACAGAATAACTGCCATTCAATAAGGTTTAAAAAAAAACTCACAGAAGTGAGAGTTAACATAATTAGGTTTTGAACCCAAGGCTTTGTAGCTCCAAAGTGAGCTACAAAAATCATTGAAATGATGTCTGAAGCTCCCGAGAAAGGCTTGCTAAGAGTATTAATGATAATGAACTTATTATAAACCTTCATCAGAAAAATAGCTATACCCAATAAAACGCAACCCACAGCTAGAACACCAGGCACATCTAACCATGGCCTGAAAGCCTTAAGAGAAGGTAAGTCCTCCTTTAATTCAGAACAGTCGGGACCATAAAGCATTTTCTGAAAGCAAAATCGCTCTTTTAATTCATGGTAAACCTAAACAACTAAGAAAATGTTTAATATATGACCGATATTAGCTGTTTCTCCAAAACAGAGGTGCTGTTAATGGACATCATCTATGGGCAGATATTTCCCCAACTGTGAGCTGAGACAAATAAGTAGGGAGAGGAGAGGAAAAGATCCCTGTTCCACCAATGGAATTTAACAGATATTGAGTGTATGTCCCCATCTTGTCAGGGACTTCCAGCACATATTATGTTTAAAAACTGTCAGAAAAATACTGTAAGGCATATTTATTTTAGAATTATATACATGATAAGGTTGAGGATGCTGAGTACAGAATATTAAAAAATTTCCAAAGATCACATAGGTTGCGTTGAATAGTTCCTCTGCCTTCAAGCCAGTGAAATTCCTCCTATATTGTTCTTTGTCTTCTTAGGAAGAGGAAGTCTTGACCTGAGTCTGAAGGCAGGAATGGGTTAAAATAAGAAGAGGGGCTTGCATGCACACTGAGTTTATTACAGGTGTTAACATCACAGTAGGGTTAATACATGTAGGCTATTCTGAGCAAACCACCCTGACTGAGGTAGTTAATAACAATGGGCTTTGATGGGTAAGAGAAAAGTTAGGTTGAGAAAAGAGAGATGCCATGTTTGTCCTTTCTTGTTTCTGTTGTAAAAAGACTTGTCTTTGATTTTAGGGAAGTATTTTTGAAAACACCGTGTCAAAGAAGCTGTATTGATTGGGCTGGGGATGAAACTGTGAAATAGGTACATGAAGGAAACACATTTCGTGGAGGCTTAATTTTTACAAGAAAGTTAGACATTGAACAAGTAATCATAAGGTGATAAGTTATACAAAGGAAAATAAAAGGTGCTATAAGAATATATGACAAGGGAGATTAATCCAGTTAGGTATCAGTAAGCTTTCTGGAGCAAATGATAATTGAACTCTCTCAGATTAAAAAGTAAATAAATATTAGCTAAAGGCAAAGTTTGGAAACAGCATTTGCAGATAAAGGGAGAGCAAATAAATTTAGGAACATATATTAGGTTTCAGGAAGATGTGGAGGGCCCAGCTAGGAATTTTGACCATAGATTTTTGTGAATCCTCGTCTCCTAATTCTGATATTGTTTACAAAATTTCTTAAGTGATCAGTTGTGGTTGGAAAAAAGAGTGGTTGTTCTATTCCTCTAGTGTTGCCATGCACATTCCAAGGAAAGACAATGAAATAAAGGAGTTTAGAGATTTGTAAAGAAATGGTTGAAATAATTGACCAAGAAATCTAATCTGTAGAGGAAAAGAATTGAAGATAACATGGTTATTAGTGAGAAGGTAGGAATTAATGAGCAGATGATACCAATGAGGTGGAAGAAGATATGGGGTTGGTGAATTAAAATGCTATGTGGAAACAGAAAGTGGTACTTAGTGTTGTTTAAGTGTAGACTTTTAGAGGAATTAAGTTTTAGTGGATGTAAATCCATGGTGTGTATATTGGTTTGGGAGGTAGGAATGGAGTGCTTCAGAAATTAGGGGGAACGAGGAAGGCTGAAATGAGGAAATGAAGTCTGAGTGAGGAAAACTGAGAGCTTTGGCAATTTTTATTGGGTTTTCCAGGAGGTTGCTCCCTTACTCTTTCACAGCAGGTCTTGTGGAGAGAGTATAACAGGGAACCAGGACACAAAACTGATAATGTGAAGCAAAAAGGGGCCTTAAGGGTAAAGATTCAGATAATCGTGTCCAGGTTGTATGCGTGTGTGGTGGTCCCCACATCACCAAGCAGTTCTCAGACACCAGCTGGGTTTCCTACAGTTTGGATTCTGACACTATCTTCTTGGAAACAGGATCAGATTCCACAGGTTAAGGGCTTAGCCCTATGAGACTCCCACCCACCTCTAACTTCAGAAGCAAGTAAAAGCCCAGGTTGCCCCCTTTGCTTCTGACCAACCAGCATACCCACCCCCTCCTTTGGTCTGATTAAGTTGCTAGAACTCAGAACTCACAGAGTTCACAGAGCTCACAGAACTCACAGAACTCACAGAACTCAGAAATGTTTTGGTTCCTAGATTATTTGTTCATTATAAAAAGACATAACTTAGGTACAGCTAGATGGAAGAGATACATATAGGGGAAGGTTTGGAGAAGGTGAAAGGAACTTCCCAAATGTCCACATGTTCATCAACCCTGAAGGTCTCCAAACCGTACCCTTTTGTGTTTTTACGGGGGCTCCATGACATAGGCATGACTGATGGACCCATTGGTCATTGGTGATTGATTGAACCTCCAGTCTCTTTCTGGAAATTATGAGACTAGACTAAAAGTTCCAACTCTCTATTCATGGCTGTTTCCCTAGGCAACAAGCCCCCATCCTTAGGTGCTTTCCAAAAGTAACCTTTGGACCATAAACCCAGTTGTTGTGGAAAGGGGCTCATAATGAATAACAAGACACCCATATGCCCTGTCTGACTCTGAAACAATTTCAGAAACTGAGGCCAAGAGACCAAATATTATACCAAAAGATCCTTCCATTGCTCTTATCACTCAGGAGATTCCAAATATATATTTATTATAAATCACTATATTGTACCTTTTCCAAACTAGGTTTTATATAAGTACTGAAAATATGCCTGTCAATAAAACCAATGGAAGATCATTGTCTTTTCATGCTAGAGAGGAAAGATGGATAAAATATATTATGAAGATAGTATATAGTGATGACAATATATGTTATATAGAAAAAATACAACAGTAATGAGGATAGATATTGACAAGGATGGTAGTAAGTTAATATTTCTTAATTATTTCTTATAAGGTAGTTATAGAAAGCAGCCCACTCCTTCCTGACTTCCACCACATGGATGTCGATAAAGTGCCATCTGAACACAGAAAGACTTAAGCAGGTGAGCAACAAATCATAATGATGACGAGAAGAATGATCCTGACAGGGAAAATATGAAGTGGAAACTTCTAGAAGTTAAAGGGTGCTTTAAGTGCTCAAGAACCACAGACCGGAGTGGCTGAGGCGGAGGGTGTGAAACAGGAAGGCGCAGGAGTTGAGTTCAGGGAAGTAGAAGAATAGAGTCAAATAATAAGGGGCTGCCAGGTCAATGCAAGGATTTTAGTTTTTACTCAGAAGAGGATTGGAAATTACTGGGGAATTTTGACCAGAGAAGTAACATCTTGGGTTTGAAAATGAAGGTCCTGGCTATCGGGTTGATATTAGCCTCTGGGGGAGCAAAGGTGGAAGCAGGGAGCCAATGGTAATAATAATCCAGACAAGAGATGATGTGACATGAACTCAGGTGGGATAGAGAGAGCAGTTAGATGTGGTTGGAGCCTGGATGTGTCGTGAAAGTCTTGCCAACAAGATACTCTGTTTCGCATATAAGGAAGAAGAGAGGAGTCAAGGAGGATGGCACAGTTTTGGCCTAACCAACTGTAAGAATGGCTTACGTTATGCTATGCACGAATTCTTCTCTGTACAATTCTTTTGGCCACCTTGGCATTCTTTTGAAATGACAGCCATTTGACATATGTAACTTCAATGCCCTCCTTTCATGAGAAGCCAATTGATTGTCTCATTTTTGGTTCTGGTTAAAAATCAGAGAAATTTTAATTAGCTATAAAAAGGAAACATTAATTGAGCAAAACATTAAATTTGACCCTGCCAAAAAGTTATAATCTTCCCTAGTTGAGAAATCGAATCCTATTCCCTCATCTGAACAATAGGGAAATTGAGGAGTATGAAATGAGAGCCGAAGCTATATCACCAGTGATGGGTACAGCTGCTGCGACCAGAACTTTGGCATCCTGTTTGTTCAGCTTTCCACTTCACCATGTTGTTTCACGTGATATAGAGCATTTTGTTACCAGGGCCATTGTCCTCCCTAAGGTGTGGAATATGCTTATCTATTTTGGTTTGACTTGCTCCCCGCATTACGTATACGGATTATTCTTGTCAGAGATCCTGGTGTCTGTAACCTTATAACACAAGAATTTTTGGATTCTGAAGCTTGCACAACAGAGAATTTCAGTTTCTCCCATGTCCTGACTCAGTCTCCATAATTTTATTCAATCTCATGAGGATTTTTCTCAAGGCTGAAAGATGGTGTGATGGATTATTTTATTTAAAAATACAGATCGTACAGTGCTCCTGTTAAAGGCGATGCTACTGAAACTCAGTCATCTGTGTTGAAGGACAGATACTCTGTGAAATGTTTCAGCAAATTGTGTTCTAGGATGACACAGAGTACGCATGTTGCTGTGAATAAAGTCTGAGGACTTTCAAGTGCAGTGCAAAGTGCTACCTCTGGGAGTGCTCCTTTTATTGAACAAGCAAGTTCAGTGTGGAGAACAATGCCTTGAACTTGGTGCCTGAAGGACCAGACTTGGACAAAAATCATTCTCTGGGTCAACTGTTCTGCATCCTGTGACATTAGAGATTGCAGATTAGGTACTGATGCCCATTTCCAGGCACCAGTTTGGAGCTCATGCGTAAGGTGAGGCAAAGGAAGAGTAGATTCCTGGTTGTTGTATGGTCTTTGAACCTCTGCCACAGTTGCTGTGTTAGGTCCAGACGGAAAGGTTTGGAAATGAGCTGTTTTGTTCGTTCGTTTGTTTGTTTTAACCTGGCGTTTCTTCCTTGTTCACAGTATGGACACTCATACCCATCTTGTATCTCCAAATATTTAATAATCATGGTGGTTATTTTGGCGTTTTGAAACAAGTAATCCTAGCACTTTAATTTGTAGGTTGACAGAGAATACTTATTTTATTAAAATTTTAGTGTATGTTTAGTGGTTTAAATTATACATTACGCTGATAATACATCTTTATGTACTGATCATCATATAGGTGTCTATTTTAATAAATGATTGTTGTGTTTTTATTTTAAAAACTAGATTAAAGAGGGATTATGCCTGAAAGTTGTTCAATCTCTTAACTTCTTATTCATTTTCTGATAACAAAAATGATAGTTTCCAAGTGGACATTAAAATTCAACATAAAGGATTGTTATATACTTTTACCTTTAATTAAAATATTTAGAGTTAGAGTCATGATGTTCTTCATGAAACTGGAATGCAATCTTTTAAAAGCACAATCAAAACAAAAATTGTTGATCTTGAAAGAACTTGTCATTGTTCTACATTTTTATGTATCTTATTTACGTCTTTTAAAATGTTAGGATTGAGCTTCAAAAATATTGAGTAACTTGTCCAGGATTAAAAAATAAATGAAAGACCCAAGATTTACAGTGAAGTACTTACTCTAAGATGTCCGATATGCTTCCTCATCCCACCGTGTCTTTAAGCCATTTGGGTGGGGGTTTGCCGATCATGTGTGATGAACCTTCCTTGTCCCTTATGCTAAAGACACTGTACTAACCCAAACTGTGAATTACATCACTCATCCACACATCTGAAAACTACGTCATCGCTTCTTTGACTCCAAAGACATGAAACTAGTAAGCATGTATGTATCAAGTATCATCAAAGAAAGAAACGCCAGGTGGGATAGGAAAGACATGCCTTGGTACCCTACACAAAATGCATTGCAGTTAACAACATGTTCTCCTTCATAAAATGCTGCCAGTAGGACTAATTATAACATATTTATTGTGGTAAAACTGTAACCTCAACTCAGCTATGACAATATGGGCAACAGTTATAATAGCAGGATCTAAATGACACATCTAGAGTCCTTGTTATCATCGGAGAGCAACGAGATTTCCCGGGACACCAGCACATCAATAATTCTGATGGATGTGTGGTGATATTACTAAAAAGACTTACTGCTACTCCTAGCTAGCCTTTGTATGATTGCTGACATTCTGACTCTAGGAGGAATGAACTTGGAGAAATTGGCTGCTGACCTTTCTGGCCATCCTACTCAGTGCAGTACAGTCAGGAGCAGGGAAAAAAATAAAGAAACTGATAGTTTGATTCACAGTGAGAAAATGAAATTGGGCCTAATAATTTTTTAACTTATATCTATTTAGTATCATTTGAAATGATGTCAAAATGAAAGGATCCTATTAACACAAATCCTATGACCAGAAATAGCAATCAATATTATGACGGGGATATTATTTCAGTCCTATGTCTATGCAGATGAATAGACAGAAAGACAGACAAAGATAATTTTGGAAACATGTATTACATTTAGCTTAACACCAATTAAGAACAACAAAAAATACTGCTGTTGTAAAACTAAAAAGGATCACTAAATTTGAGATAAATCTTTGTAACACAAAAGAAATTTGTTGCTAAGTGATGCTATAAAGTTTCAAAAAACAAAGTTTTGTAAACATCATAATTTTAACAATGTAGTTTAATTTTAGAGCCTGTCTATTCTCTTCTTTAAACATTAAGAAATTAGCATTCTTATCCTCCCTTCCATTTCCCTTTACAATAATTTCAAATATTCTATTAAATCATTGTTCCTTCATTACCAAGATTTATAACATAACATAAAGATTCTGCTTTATAAACATAATTTCTTGCTTGTCTAGCATTAGTTTCATATTAATATAAACTAGACACTAGCCTTCTATTGATTTACCACAACTCCTTCAATCCTTATTTTCTTGGATTCCTTGCAAAGTGTTTTTACTCATATATGCATGGCATTAATGTTTTAAATGCTTGAGGACACAGGCCGATTACCAGTGTGTATGCAAAAGACAACTTTTCTAGAAATTGTTATCTTGGATCACCCTCCTTTGCTTTCAAATTTTAAGGATATTGTACAATTTTACATTGAACTGAGATTGAATCTTTGTGAAGAATTCTAATGTCAACTTGAATTTTTCTCTCAGTAAATGATTGTCTTATTCCCTCATTATTTGCCTATTACTTTAACACTTATAGTTTAATAACTTAATTAGAGTATATTTTTCTTGTTTATTAATTTGTAAACATATTTTGTCTGTAATAAATAATATACTTGAGTTACAACAGACCCAACTTTCCATTTTTTCCAGAATATTCTCTTCTACTATACCTTCCTTTTCTTTTACATTTTATGTGGTTTAAAAAAAATAGGGTTAACTATCCTGAAATTTTATAGTCTTGCCTTCCACATCTTTTATATTATTTCTAATTCAAGTTCTTATGTTCCTCTGCCTTCGCTGTAAGTATCTCAAGTTATGGTTGTAATTATGTTATAATTCCATTTTCAATAGGATCCTTTCTAAATTGTCTATTTGTCCACTTTATTTTAGTCAAGTTTTTCTTCTTTCTATCCTCTAAAGAGTTGTGATTATTTTTTTCCCACCAGATCATCCTTTTGCTTGGGCTGCTGTTTCTCAGTCTTTTCATACCATTTCTCTTCCCTAGGTGGAAGTTGAGCAACATTGCAGGAGCCCTTCCCTACTCTAGCCAAAGGCACCTCTGATGCAGGCACTTTCAGTATAGTGCCCATTTATTTTTGTAGCGCTTCCCACTACCTTTCAGTTGGTGAGATATCACATTGATTGATGAATTAATTAGCATACCATGACCTTTCTTTCCTCCTCTCCGCTCATGCCACCTTTAACATGTAAGCTTCCATCTGTTAATGGAGTAACTTGCTTCACCAATGGCTGGCATTAAACAGGTGCTTAGTGACTTTGGTGGGAGCGATATCAGCAAGAGGGCAAAATAAGAGGATCCCGCATTTGTTCCCATATAGAACCACCAATCTGACATGCAGGCATGGACCAAAATACCTTCACAAGAACTCAGGAATCCAAGTAAAAGATCACAACACCCATGTGGAACACAGAAATGAGAAAAGATACACTGAAGAGGGTGGGAAAGACAGTTTGACTTCACTCACGGCACATGCTCCCCAAGCCCATGCGGTACAACGCCGAAGGATTCCCTCTGCCTAGGAGCTCTCCTGTGGGGGAAGGACAGTGGGGAAATGAGTGTCTGACTTCACTACGGACCCCAGTACCACACCCACCTCAATAAACACTGCTTGCTCCTGTCGACCTTGGCTACAGACCTACGTCCATAAAAACAGGTTTCAGTCTGGTCCTTGTGAACCTAGGCTCTGGGATTACTCTAGTGTACCCCACCATCAGGCTGGCCACTGCATACACAGGCTGCAGGTCTTTCCAGGCAGATCCAGGCTTGAGGTCACTCAACAAACCTGAGACACGGGACCTTCCCACAGACCCTAAGCAGTGTCCTTAGAATCTCTGCCTGGGCTGAGTGGTACAGGTCTTTCCCTGCTGAATTGGGTCCTTAAATATTAGAAGAGGTTACTGCATTTTCAAACGTTCATATATCAATGTAAGACTACAAAGATCACAAAGAATTGGGGAAACATGACACCACCAAAGGAAAAAAAAAATAAAGCCTTAATAAATGACCCTATAAAAACAGAGTTCTATAAACTGCTTGGCAAGAATTCAAAATAATCACCTTAAAGAAGCTCAGTGAGCTACAAAAGAACAGACAGGAACAAAATGCAATCAGGAAAACAATACATGGATAAACAAGAAAATCAACAAAGAGAGAGAAACCAAAAAATAACCGAAAAGATATTCTGTGACAGAAGAACACAATGACCGAAGTGAAAAATTGAAAAGAGAGCTTCTATAGCAGACTTAATCAAACTGAAGAAAGAATCAGTGAACTCAAATATAGACCATTTTCAATTATCCAAAGGAGAAAAAAGAAAAAAGAACCAAAAAATGTGAAGGGAGCCTATCTGCTTTATAAGATACTACCAAATAAACCAATATAGAGATGTTACAGGAGTCACAGAAGGAGAAGAGAAAGAGAAAGGAGCAGAATGCTTACTTAAAGAAATAATGGCTGATAAATTAACAAATTTTGGAAGGATAGTGAACATCCAAATTTGTAAAGTATCAAAGACCCCAAATATATAGAACTTGAAGAAATCTACACAAAGACACATTATTTTTTTTTAATTTTATTTTTTATTTTTTAAAATTTACATCCAAATGAGTTAGCATATAGTGAAACAATGATTTTAGGAGTAGATTCCTTAATACCCCTTACCCATTTAGCCCATCCCCCCTCCCACAACCCCTCCAGTAACCCTCAGTTTGTTCTCCATATTTATGAGTCTCTTCTGTTTTGTCCCCCTCCCTGATTTTTTATGATTTTTGTTTCCCTTCCCTTATGTTACACAAAGACACATTATAATCAAATTGTTAAAAACCAATGGCAAAAGAGAATTTTGAAAGCAGCAATTAAAAAACATCTAGTCACATACAACTGAAGCCCCCATAGTAATATTAATTGATTTCTGAGCAGAAACCTTGCAGTCCAAGAGTGAGGAGGATGATATATTCAAAGTCATGAAAGAAAAAAAATGCCAGCCAATATTAGTATATCTGGTAAAACTGTCTTTTAAAAATGAAGGAGAAATACAGACTTTCACAAACAAAAACTGAGGGAATCCATTACCTCTAAAACTAACTCATAAGAAGTAGTAAAGGGACTTCTTTAAGTCAAAATATAAGAACACTAAATAGTAGTACAAAAGCATATAAAAGAATAAATCTCATAGGTAACAATAAATATATAAACAAATACAAAATAATGTAATACTGTAAGAGTAGTGTATAAATCACTTTAAACCCTAGTATAAAAGTTAAAAGAGAAAAGTATTAAGAATAAGTGTAGCAACAAAAATGGTTAATGGATACACAATATAAAAAGAAATAAATTCTTATATCAATTTAAAAAAAAGGATAAGGGAAGAGGAATAAAAATGTGGAGTTTTGTATGTGACTAATGATGTTATTATCAACCTAAAGTAGACTATTATAATAATTAGAAGTTATCTGCAAGCCTCATGGTAGACAAAAAGAAAAAACAAACAGAGATCCAAAAAAGATAGAGAAACGAATGGAAACAAATGACTACAAAAAGTTCTCAAAAACCAAGAAAGTTGCCAGAGAGGGATAGAAAGAAAAAAAGAACTACATAAGAGACAGAAAACAATTTTTGAAATAGCAATACTAAGTCATTACCAATGAATAATTACTACACATGTAAATGGATTAAAGTCTCTAAACAAAAGACATAGAATGGTAGAATGGATTTAAAAAACGAGGTCCATCTCTAGGTTTTCTCTAGGAGACTGATTTCAGATTTAAAGACACAAATAGGCTGAAAGCGAAAGTTTGACAAAAGATTGACAAATTCATGTAAATAGTAACCTGATATTTATATCAGACAAAATAGACTTTAAGCCAAACTGTCACAAGAGACAAAGAAGACCATTGCATAATGATAACAGTGTCAATTAAACAGGAAGATATAATAATTATAAATATTTATGCACTCAACATCAGGTTACTTAAATATATAAAGTAGACATTGACAGATCTAAAGGCAAAATCACAGTTGGAGTCTTCAATACTCCGCTTATAATAATATATCATCCAGACAGAAAATCAATAAGGAAGTAATAGCAGATTCAAACTACACTATAACCAAATGAACCTAACAGATATATACAGAACATTCCACCCAACACTAGCATACACATTCTTCTCAAGCTCACATGGAACATGCCTGAGGACAAATCACACGCTGTGTGAAAAAAATAAGTCTTAACAAATTTAAGAGAACTGATATTATTCCAACTATGTTTTCTGACTATAATGAAATGAAACTAGAAAATAAACAGTAGAAGGAAAACAGAAAACTTCACAAATGGTTGGGAATTTAAAAATACACTCTTGAACCATTGAGTCAGGAGCACCTGGGTGGCTCAGTTGGTTAAACATCAAACTTTTGATTTCGGCTCAGGTCGTGATCTCACAGTTGATGAGTTGAGCCCCGCATCAGGCTCTGTGCTGACAGTGTGGAGCCTGCTTGGGTTTCTCTCTCTCTCTCCCTGTCTCTCTGCCCATCCCCTGCCCTCTCTCTCTCAAAATAAATAAACAAACTTTAAAAAAAAGAACCACTGAGTCGAATAATAAATCAGAAGGAAAAGAGAAACTATCTTGAGCCAAACGAAAATGAAAGTACAATGTACCAAAACTTACAGGATACAGCAATAGCAGTTTTAAAAGGGAAGTTTATAGCAACAGACACCTGCATTAAGAAAAAAGAAAGATCTGAATAGACAGCTGCACTTTACATCCCAAGGAACTAGAAAAACAAGAACAAACTAAGCTCAAAGTTAGCAGAGGAAAGAAAATAATGCAGATGAGAGCCAATAGCAAATAAAACAAAAGTAGCGGAACAACGGAAAATATCAATTAAAGTATGAGTTTGTTCTTTGAAAACAGAAACAAGATTGAAAAACCCATAGCTAGACCAAAAACAAAGAATGAAGATTCAGATAAAATTATATATAGAAGAGGAAGCATTACAAATGATGCCACAAAAATTAAAAAGATCAAAAAATTTATTATGAGCAATTATATACTAACAGTTTGAAAACTATAAAAGAAATAGATAAATTCTTAGAAACATACAATCTACCAAGGTGTAATCAAGAGGAAATTGAAAACCTGCCATTTGTGACCAACTTTAATGAACCTTGAGGACGTTTTGCTAGTTGAAAAAAGCCAATTGTAGATAGACAAATACTACATGATACATTTATATGAAGAATCTAAATAATCAAACACAGAAGCAGAGAGTAGAATGATGATTTCCAGAGGCTGGGAGGGGGGACAATAGGGAGATATTAGTCAAAGGGCACCAAGTTTTTATTTTATAAGATTAATAAGTCCTAGGGATCGACTGTAAACTCAAGGCCTATATGGTTTACAATCTTACATGCTATACTTAAAAATTTGTTAAGAGGGTAAAAAAAGTTGTTAAGAGGGTAAATCTTAAGTTGTTCTTATCACAAAACAGAATAGGAGGGAGTTTTTGGAGATGATAGATAGTCTTATGGTATCAATTGTGGTGATGGGTTCATGGCTGCATATTTCTCTCCAAGCTCATGAAGTTGTATATATTAATCTAATGCAACTTTTTGAATATCAAAGATCAAATAAATAAGGGTGGCCCTGGGCCTACAGCTACTAGATTAAAAAATAACAACAATAATTTTGGTGTTGATGTATTATTAAATGAAATCCTTCACAAGTAAAAGGGAAGATAGAGTGTGGTAAGTGTCTTCTAAGAAACAAAGATTTTATTCAAAACTTTAATTTTGTTTCATCTAATCCTCACACTTGTGTGTGTCAAATATATTCGAAACTTATGTACAGAGGTTAAAATATTTGTCCAAATTCACACAATGAATAAGTATCACATGGGTGATTCAAAAGAAGAGCTGTACAATTCAAAGGTCTTTATTTTTGCTCATCACGCATCACTAAACCACCAATATTGATATATAGGAAGGAAGACGAGTAAAAGAAAATTTTAGAATGGGGTTTAGATTACATGCATTAGGCCAATTTGTTATATTCGTCCCATGAAGCAATCTTATTTGCAGCCTCTGTAAAAGTGGTAAAAAATGATATAATATCCTATTTTTTAATTTGAATACTGTAATAAATAAAGCAAAAATAAAATACTGTAATAAATGAAGCAAAATAAAATATTGTAATAAACGAAGCAAAAAATAGAAGTTGGCATTTAAAAAAACAAATTCATTTTAATTATAATAGGAAAATAGCAAATCACAATAGAATTACACCTACAGAAATAACACGTTCCTGAGTGTGACTAGTCAACGATATGATTATATTGTATCTCCAAATTTTTAAAAATTTTAGGGACACTTGGGTGGCTCAGTTGGTTAAGTGTCTGACTTCGGCTCAGGTCATGATCCCACGGTTCATGAGTTCAAGCCCCACGTTGGGCTCTGTGCTGACAGCTATGGTTTCAGATTCTGTGTCTCCTCTTTCTGACCCTCTCCCACTCACACTCTGTCTGTCTGTCTCTCTCAAAAATAAACAAACATTAATTTTTTAAATTTTAATATACATTCAAAAATACCAAATGATTTGTTATAACTCTTTATTAATTATAAATTCTGTCTGAATTATTAAAACTTGAAAAGGTCTTCACAACATCTTTAAAAATAATTAAAAATAGAATGTTTTGATTTTGAAACATGACATTATGCCGTTTGCAACGATGTGGATGCGGCTAAAAAATATTATGCTAAGTGAAACAAGTCAGTCAGAGAAAGACAAATGCAATATGATTTCACTCATATGTGGAGTTTAAGAAACAAAACAAATGATAGTAAGAGAAAAAAAGGGAGGCAAACCAAGAAACAGACTCTTAACTATAGAGAACAAACTGATGGTTACCAGAGGGGAGGAGGGTGAGGAGATGGGTGAAATAGGAGATTAAGGAGGGCATTTGCTGTGTATGGAAGTGTTGAATTACTATATTGTACACCTGAAACTAATATTACACTGTATGTCAACTGATTGGAACTTAAATAAAAACTTAAAGAACAAAAATGAAAAAATGGCACCAGAGGAGTTAGAAGAGATATAATTATGATATGTCTCTTCCTCTTTCTTTTGAGATAGCCTTCTAAGAGCGACTTCTAGAATGAAACACAAAAATGAAAAAATATTTTTTCTATGGAAAACAAGAATTTTTATGTTCAAAATAACTATAAATAAAACGACCAACTGGGGAAATATTTACAAAATACCAGAACTATATATAGGAAACCTTTTAAATTAATTAGAAAATATGAACATAGAAATGTCCATAAAGACGGTTTAAAGAAACGGCATTTAGAAAATTTTATTGAAACAAATGTTCATAGGGGTGCTGGGGTGGCTCAGTCATTTGCGTGTCTGACTTTGGCTCAAGTCATGATCTCAGGGTTCATGAGTTTGAGCCTCATATCAGTCTTGCTGCTGTCAGCATGGAGCCCACTGGGACCCTCTGTTCCCCACCCCTTTTCTCTGCCCCTCCCCTGCTGGCACATGTGTGCTCTGTCTCTTTCTCGCTCAAAAATAAATAAAACATTAAAAAAAATGCTCATAAGAAACATGGCAACATAGGAAAATTTAAAATTTTAAGGCTAATTAAAGAGATGAAAATTAAGATAACAGTTTTTCTTATGAGATTAGTACACAAATATCCAGATTGTTCAGATGTGAATTAACTGACAGGAATATATGCTATCAGTTGGAATGCAAATTGGGACACATTTCTTTAATTTTTTTTTTTTTTACATTTTATTTATTTTTGAGAAACAGAGTGAGACAAAGCGTGAGCGGGGGAGGGGCAGAGAGAGAAGGAGACAGAATCTGAAGCAGGCTCCAGGCTCTGAGCAAGCAGTCAGCACAGAGCTTGATGCGGGGCTTGAACCCACAAACTGTGAGATCATGACCTGAGTCGAAGTCCGACGCTCAACCGACTGAGCCACCCAGGCGCCCCAGGACACATTTCTTTAAAGAATTAGGCAATATGTCTCAAAACTTTAACTATGAAAAAATGCTATTGACCTTTTACTTATGCTAGGAGCTTTCCCAAATAATAGACAAATGTCCAAAGATAGTATAGGATGTGTGTGTGTGTGTGTGTGTGTGTGTGTGTGTGTGTGTATAAAATATGGCCCCTGCAGTGTTTTTCTAATACCAAAATATTTTAAATAAATGAAAGTATAAACTCTGGGGGTTTATTTAATTTGTTATATATTCCATTAATGCAATACTATGTAGTTGTTCAAAATATATTAATTTAGGAAAATATTAAGGTCTTCATGCTACAATGTTTTAAAAAGCGTGTGACAAAATTCCTAAATTCTTAATATTTCTGTCTGAATTGCTCTGCTATCTTTTGCTTACACCTGATTTTTACTTTGTCTGTAAAGACTATTTCCTTTGCAATAAAACAGGAAAAAGATGTGTATATATTTTAATTTGCCCCCCAGTTTAAATCTGAAGCTTTCAATTGGTTCTCACGATATGTCTTAGATTGCGTTAATCTTTGCCTCTCATGAAATGTTCTTACTTATGTGCTTATTTTTATTTTTTTGAACCATTATCTGCACATCTGTCATTAGGATAAATGACTCAGTTTACATGTCTTCTCTTCATTTGTTAAAACGTGAATTGCAAATCATCATCTTCGTCATCATCAAGGTTGAAGGATCTCCTTGCATAAATACATCTATATCATATAATAAACTTTTGATTTTTTTGTAGGTTATGTTTTCCAAATACTTATTGGGTTTGTATTTAGCAAACTGCATTTTTACTACAGAATTCAAGTTGAAAGACGTGGATAAAATTCAAGCATTTTGCGGCGCTTTTTCCTAAACAGCTGTTTTCTGTATTCTTCGGTCTCCATTAATAACCCTTTCTGTTTCATCAGATGCGAAGCGTTTTCCTTGTGGGGCTTAAAAACATTTTCAAATACACACTAACATTATGCCACAAAAGCATTTTCTAATGAATAGCCCATGTTTTACAAGGTTTAGCATTTTTCTTCTGTTGTGTGTTTACAATGGCCACAGTAATTTATAAAGATTCCTCAAAGACATCTGTGAAAAACTGCTTTGTTAATGTATATCCACACTGCAGGCAATTTCCTCTCTATCATGTCAGCATTGTTGGAAATGTGTTAGAGGTTAGCAAGCAGGTCATCGCTCATTCAGTCGGACTGTGGAGAGAAGTGGCCGTTCTGGGGTTCATGATTGAAGAAGGGCTGCAGCGGGCCACGATAGAAAGGTACCTTCAAGTAGTTTTTGAAAGTTAAAAAAAAGGAAAAAAAAAAAAAACAAACCCTGCCAAACTTTCCCTGAGTGGCTGTATCCTTTTCTACATTCTCACCAGTTACGCATGAGTGATCGGTTTCTTTGCATCCTCTCCAACGCTTTTGGTGTTTTCAGTATTTTTAATTTTAGCCGTTGGGATAGCTTGCAATTCGGCCGCTCCTTATAAAACTAAACAAGAGATCTCCACATACAGAGAAATTGCACTCTTGCGCATTTATCCCGGTTTTTACGTTCACGTAAAAACCTGCACGCAAGTTGTTCATGGCAGTTGTATTTGTAGATGAGCCAAAGACCACATAGGACCCAGGTGGCCTTCAGCAGTGAAATAATTAAACTGTGGCACATCCAAACTACGGAATTCTACTCACCAATAAGAAAGAATGAACTCTTGATACACATGGCCATTTGGAAGAATCTCAAAGGAAATAGAGTGAGTGAAAAAAGTCATTCTTAAAAGTGTCCATACTGGGAGCGCCTGGGTGGCTCAGGTGGTTAAGCGTCTGACTTTTTTAAAAAAAAATTTTTTAAATTTAATTATTTATTCTTGAGAGAGAGAGAGAGAGCATGAACATGTGAGCAGGGGAAGGGCAGAATCCCAAGCAGGCTCCTCACTGTTGGCACAGAGCCCGATGGGAGGCTCGAACCCATAAACCACAAGATCATGACCTGAGCCTAAATCAAAGTAGGACACCTAACCAACTGAGCCACCCAGCTGCCCCAACCTTCGGACTCTTGATTTCGGCTCAGGTCTTTGGCTCAGGTCGTGATCTTGTGGTCTGTGGGTTTGAGCACCCCATGGGGCTCTGCGCTGACAGGGCAGAGCCTGTTCAGGATTGTCTCTCCCTCTCTCTCTGCCCCTCCCCCTCTCATGCTTTTTCTCTCTCTCAAAATAAATAAACAAACAAAAACAAGTTTCCATGCCGTATTGTTCCATTTTAGATAACATTTCTGAAATGACACAATTATAAAAATGGAGAACAGACTAGTCGTTGCTAGTATTTAAGGAATGGGTGAGCACAGAAAGAAGAGATTGTTGTTGTAAAAGTGCAAGTTGAAGAGTCCATGTGGTAATGGGAATATTTTATATTAAAACTGCTTTTGGATACATGAACCTACACGTGCAATATATTCCATAGAAGTAAACACCCACAAATAAACCCAGTGAGTAAAACCGGAAGTCTGAAGAAGATATCAATGTCCTGGTTATGATATGGTGCTATAGATGTAAAGTGTGCTTGAGATCTCTCTGTATTATGTCTTAAAACTGTATGGGAATGTGCAATAATCTAAAAAGAGAAAGTTTAATTAAAATGAAGTTTAAAAGAGAAGGACAACTCAACCACATATAAGTAGCTTATAAGGAGGTAGTACATCAATTACCAAACGTCCAGTATGTGGCGAGTTCTATGTCTTCCAGGGCTCACTCATGACTTTGTACATCATCTTGACATGAATAAGAAGTTTTAAATTCTCAGTGAAGTTGAAAATAAAGCTCTGTTCAGCTTAACGCTTTCCTTACCTAGCTAGACTTGTGTTTACTCTTCAGTTTCATATTAATTACTTCATCAGACAGGATTCAATTAGGGAAGATAATAAAATAAAACAAAAATCCCAGGTTTTTTTAATTTAATTTTTACAAATTTTAATTCCCTCTAATTAAATAAAGGGGATTTGTTCCCTGTCGATTCAAAGATGTGGGAAGGAAAAAGAGTATTGGAGAATAAGTAAACAAACAAAAGACTAATACCTAGTGCCAGTAACTTTAGAAGCCACTCCTGGGGTGCCTGGGTGGCTCAGTCCATTAAGTGTCCAACTTCAGCTCAGGTCATTATGGTTCTTGAGTTCAAGCCCCGAGTCTGGTTCTGTGCTGACAGCTCAGAGCCTGGAGCCTGCTTCAGATCTGTGTCTCCCTCTCTCTCTGTCCTCCTGTTCTCTCTCTTTCTCTCTCTGTCCCTCACTCTCTCTTTCTCTCAAAACCAAAAATAAACATTAAAAACAAAGAAGAAGCCACTCCCATTCATGGAACTAGGGAGGATGAGTAAAGAAAGAAATGGTGCCTCCAAGATCCTAGACGCTTGGTTCTGTACTACTGGGGTTCTGCTCAGCCAAGCCTAGAACTGGAAAGAAAAAAACTATCCTTCCAGAGTTCAATTACGATGGAGCTCCCTACATGATTCACCAAAAAAGAAGCAGTGCTTGAATTTTCTAACATAGAAAGAAGGCAGCTACTTTCAAAGGTGCCCCTGAAAGCAGTAAGAGAAGAGAGAAGTGTTCTTTTCCTTTCTTCCTTTCTCTCTTCTAATCTACCATGGTTTCTTCCTTCTGGCAAAGTCTAACAGCTATCATGTGAGCTTGGGCAATGTAGTTTGTAGGCTACCAGATCCAGTGTTATAGACAAAACTTAGCAGAAATGGATACATGTGAGGGTGAAGGAGAACAAGTGAAAAAGAGACCAGATCACATTTCACATTTATTTACATATAAATAAACGCTGACAAAACATAGAAATATTTAACTAATTATGCAAAAGAAGGAGAAATGAGAGAAAGAGAATGGCACTATGTCATCTTTTAGATTCTAGGTATTAATATACCATTAATGTCACCATGGGGCTAGCATCAGTACATACGTTAATTCATGGTGTTGAATATAACTTACATATAAATCCTCTACTGAATAAAAATGTATCTTCAATAGTAGTCTCCAAACATGGGGATGTAAGACCCTAGCGAAACACAAAGATATTGTAAAAAGCATGTAAGTATGGGTTAACACTATCAATTTCCAAACATTCAACTTCTCCATGTATCTTTTTTTCTTAAGATTGATCTGTTCCAAAACGTTCACTTAGGGGATATGTGGGAGAAAGTGGGAGGAAGTGATTTCAGGATCCTTCTATAATGCCATCTTGACCATTTTTTAGCTAAACGAAACAACAGACATTTTTTTTGTTATATTTAACCATATTTTCCAAATCTTATACATAATTCTATTGTATGAGTGTGTGATACTAATATGTTAAAATATAATGTCAAGTAGTGAAATATTTTGCAAATGTCTGTAATTATTATTAGTTATTAAACAACACAAATGACCCGGTGTCATTATGAGGTTAACAGTTCTTGGTCAACATAAAAATTTGCCTATAAATGATAATACATTGCAAAAGTAGTATGTATTCAGTCATTTGACATTCAACAAATCTAAGAGAATAATTCCAAGAAAAATTGAAATAAAAAATTCTCTGACTCATGTTTTGTGGCAGGTCCTAAACTGCTACATGAAAGTGTATACTCTTCTCTGCTATATTGTAGAGGTAAACAAAATAAATTATTAAAGTGTTAAGTATTAAATATAAAATGATAATGAAGTAGCTATCATGCATGCATGTTCAGAGACAGGGGTATATTGGAAATCTCTATATCTTTCTCTCAATTTTGCCATGAGTGTAAGTCTTAAGACTTGGGTTCCAAGACTTAGGGTTTGAGTCATGTAGGTTGCATTTCAGAACCTTGAACCTCCAGAATTCCCAGAACTCCTGGAGTCTTCTGCTAAATGTGCATCACTATTCCCAATTAATACCTGATGCTTCCTTCCCATGACTTAAAGACTCAATAAAGGTTAATGCCTTGAAAAAATAAGAAGTGATGTGCTTGGGTTCTGCTCACAACTCCCCTCATGGTTACCCAACATATAGGAAGCATTAAATGTCAGCAAAAATCACTGAGGGGGATTTCTGGCTCAGCTAAGGGTGGAAAAGGCTATACATTAAATGTAGGGCCAAGCCAACATATACTAATGTGAATGATACCGAGGCTGCTAAATCAAGAGAGACAGGCATAAAGTTGGATAATGATGAGTTTACTGGTATATAAACCCTAGCCCAGGACATAGGAATAAGTGATCTGCCAAACACCCTGGAACACTGTGCTAGTAAAATGACTCTTGATAGTTTGAGAACTTGATAACCCTTACCAAATGAGGGAGAAAAGTCAGAATATCTATGGCAGATTGTGAAGGAAAGAATAAGAAAGCTCACAAGTGGCAGTGCTAGAATGAATATACTATGTCAGGTCTGAAGACCCACAAGGTGCTATATTTCATGAACAGGCTGGATGGCACCCTTTACCAAAGTGACAAAGAGTGTACTGGTGAGGTGGCACTATCATCATTGAGAAGCTCAGTGGCAGCTGTCCTCCATAACACCAAGGCTGAATATAACTAAAGTTGTGAAAGAACAGAGCTGCCTAGTTAACAATGGAATTCTGAGATCCCAAAATAATAGAGGTCAGGTTGCAGTGCTTAATCTTCAGAACCAAAGTAGCCATAATTACTAAAAACGAGTAGCAAGCCGCCAAAAAGGTTTGACCTATAGAATGCCATGGAGTTGGTTCCTAGACGTACAATGGATGGGCAGCCAGTAAGGGTATTACTTAATCTATACGATCAAAATATATATATATTTATCGACAATGGAATAGATCATCAAGGCCTAGGGCAACAATTTACTGGCTAAAGGGAACTACCTAAACGTTTGGAGGACTGCTACATTGTCAATGTTTTTGAAAAATGCCTCTCAGGTAGCAGCTTTAGTACTGAGCGAGTTCTCAATTAGTGGAAATAGAAACAATCTTTTTGAGCCAGTCCTCCCAGGAGCCACTAGACAGGTCAACCCAAATAATTACAATTCTTTGCAAATTAGGTGCATTCTGCTCCCTGCAGTATTGATGCTAGGAATGTGGACTATTACATTTAAGGCTAACGCTGCACTGGGCTGAGCTGGTAAGCCGGAGATGAGACTAGAATAAGTTATAATGCCAGAAAACTTACTACCTTTACTGAGATTCAACCACTTTTCTAGAGTAAACACTCTTCTAATTGTTGCAAGCTTTTTGTTAGAGTTTAGTTCTGTAAAAGTCGACTCTAACAGTTTTTGTCGTTGCTTTTGTGAATGGCCATATTTTGGAGCTCCTTACTCCCCCATTTCTACTGATGTCATTCTGATTGTATTTTATAAGCTTATTTGTTATAGACCCTACAGTAAATATGATACACAACGGCCATAAGAAAATGAATATTGAATTATTTCCTGAAAAAAATATCGTAACTTGATCAGATTTTAAAGCAATATATATTTTTAAACATTAGATATTAAAACTTAGTGGGGAAAGAAAGAAAACGTGCTTTATAAAATACAGTGTATTTCACATATTATAACAGAGGTGATAGACAATTTGTTTTATCAGTTTTCATCAAAGATATTTGCCTTCTAGAGCATGGATGTCAGTAAAGGAGACTGCGGAACAGACAGCTCCAAAAGAAGTGATGTTGGGGGGCATCGTGGTTTTTTAAAAAATGTTAGCTAATTAAATCTTTGGCTTAACAGTAAATTATTACTGACTTAGAAATGAAATCTGTCCATTTAAAATTTATGAATGCATATTTCAAAGGAGAATGTTGAAAGAATAGCAGCTTGGAGAAAAATAAATAAATAAGCTATTTAATCCTCATATTTAGATCTTCCATTTCTCAGGAAGGTAGATTAGGCTTGGGGAAAGCATCTCTTAAGGAAAAGTCATTTTAGTCACCAGCCAGAATACAACATTGAAGATCCCGAATCTCTATACAAGAGAGTCTGGCTAGAAATCAAATTTTCATTCTCCCTGCTTCACATATTTTATTCTTGTGAATGAAGCAATTTCAGCAGAAACTCAAAGGGATATTTTACTAAGAGGATAAAAGACTGTGCTGGACATTTGCCTGTCTGCTCTTGTATATATCCCTGCTCTATCACTGGGAATGGTATTTCCCAAGCTCCCTTGCAAATGGCATATCTTTCATCTATTGAAAAATTATCTCCAAGTTTCCACAATTACTATTTCAGGTAACTTTTAGAATCACATTGTCACTTTCTAACAAAATTCCATTTGGGGACTTGACTGTTGTTGAATTGAATTTATAGACTACTTTTGGGGCAAACTGATGTCTTTACAATATTAACTCACCCTGTTCACACATCTAGTTTATCTTTTCATTTTTTTCATCTTTTTATCCTCTGTCATTTAGTATGAGTTTGATAACTTCTCCACCACTTTCTTACACATATTTGTTTGATACTCCTCCCTCCTCCTTCCTCCCTTTCTTTCTTTCTTTCTTTCTTTCTTTCTTTCTCTTTCCCTTTGTAAATAGGATCTCTCTTTTCTTCCATTTCCTAGATGCATAGACACAATTGATTGTTTTATGTTGAATTATATCTGGCAGTTTGTTACTCTTTTATGTTAGTTTTAATGTCTTGTAAGTTATTTATCTACATTTTCTAGGAAGATGACACTATCATCTATAAATAACAGTTTTGCCTTTGTATGTCTTTTCTCTATTGTCATCACTTCCTCACTGTGCTATTTGTATTCAACACCCAATACATAATTGAATGAAATAGTAACAGGACGCCGGCCATTCTGGTTTTATAGAGAAAGCATCTAAATTTCAAAACACAGTACAATTATTGCTGAAGCTTTCTTGTATACATATTTTTCTCAAATAAACATTTTTATTCAACGAAGATGAATTCCATTCTTACTTTTGGGTTTTAATCACCTTAAGCACCAATTTATGTTGAATTTTTAAAATAGTTTCTTGTATCTAATTAATTATACACATTTAATCCTCACATTTATTGAAATATATTAATAGTTATTCTGTTGTTAGAGAATTCTTATTCTCATAAATAAATCTTAATTGAGATGGAGTTATAGTCTTCTAATATATCCCTGCAGTAATTCCATTTTATTTTTTGTGTTTTTGAAAATTTGCTCATAGGCAAGGTTGGGATATAGTTTCTTATTCCCTTGTGTCCTTGGCTGACTGGAGTGGCAGGGTTATATGAACTTAAAAAATAAGTTGAATTCTCTCTCATGGCTGAAGAGAAGCCCCATCATCATTGGTCAGGTTTGCCTTCACAGAAGACGTGACATACACCACAGCTTTTCATTTTTTATTCCAACAAATTGGCTTCCATTTAATAAAGCAGCTATGAAGCACCCACCCTGTGCTCAGCACTTCATTTGTGTACCCAGGGACCCAAAGAGACACTCCCTCTGAGTTCTTTTTACTCCCTCTAAGTTCATTTCTTGGACCCAATCACTTATACATTCTTGGCAAATATGTGCCACACACACATCAAGTGCACTTTGTCTTTAGCCCATTGTCATTGCCCCTGCTCTATTTAGAGCTTTCCTTATCTTTAACCTGTGTGGACTCATGGCAAACGGTCCCGCTGCTCTCAGTGTTTTGTTTCTAGGACAAAGTCACCCGGTCATTGAATGCATGTATCTCTCTGTTTACATTACAATGAGAAGGAAATATGGAACCATTCTACATTCCCTCTGTATTTATTTAACTCTTATTCTATTTATGGCACAATACAACGCCTCAGTTATGATGATGATGTTCTTATTTATTACAATGTTTTGAAAACGTCAGTCTGCTGTCGTGTCTCTCAAACTTGAACATACATCCAAATACCCACGAAGGCTTGATGAATACAGACGAGTGGGCCCTCCCCTCCCGCCAGAGTGTCTCTCAGTAGGTCAAGGTCGACTCACACCCTTCTCTGTATTCCCCAAATGCTATAGGTAAAGTACACATTGCGCTTAAAAACAATTAGAGTCAATAAATTCTTGGCTAGTTTACTTATTAAGTAGCTGTAGTTACTCAATTACATGTTTGATAGTGTTTCTTCTATTTGCAACTTCCCTGCATCTGGGAGAAATTCTTTCTAGCATTTTGAAATCAGCCTGTCAGCCTTCTTTATTTTCTAATGTTGATATAGGTTTTTCGTTTTTTGACCATTGATTTTTTTTCAGATCGCATTCATTGGTAGGAAGGAGAGGTTTTATGGTTAAATACTGTTTTTTTAAGGAATGTGTATAACATGTTTCTCTTGGTAAAGTTTTTTTACTTTACCTATCTTATGAATTAAGCGATTGTTTTCAGTTAAAAAGAGTATTAGTCAAAAGTTAGGTATAGTAGTCTATGAAAACTATAATGTGTTTAACACTACCACTTCCAGTAAGTACAACTAGTCTGAACCTAAATACAGTTTTACAGATTCCAAGGTTAGTTATCACTAGCTGCTTTCATTAACCTTTGAAAGGAAGAAGTCTCTCTTAGTGGGGAGTACATATTATCTTTAAATATACTCTCTGTTATCTTACATGTTTTTAAAGTAATGTAATTTAAAAATGGGAACGGGGCAGTGGTGCAAGATTTTATGGCAAAAATGTATAAAAATGTTGAAACAAAATGGCATCTGGCTAGAAGACTCCCAATACTAAGTGCCCTGATACTTATCATCAGCCGGTATTGCTTATTTGGTGTGCGATATGCAATACATTTTAAGAATCTCTTAAAGCTTACTTTGGCTTATAAACTTGGGATTTGTATACATTTGATTATGGTAAATAGCTATGAATGTCATTCTCTATTGCAGTTACAGTATTTCTAGTCTGAATCAATTTAGAAGGGTATGGAACAAAATTGAATTTTGATAAATTACTTATGAAATAACTTATAAAAAATCCATGAGAGATGACTGACCTCCTCCAAGGTAGGAGGAAATATTCCTCAGTGTTCAGTTCATAAGGTTCATAAAGTTAAGAAAGCAATGAAGTTAGAACAACTGAGTGACAAGCCATTACATAAAATGCTGAATATTTGAAGAAAAATTTAAATATGAAATGTCTTAAATAATTGAGCAAATTATTCTTTGGTTCTTCCTTTTGATAAGTACACTATTATTTTTACTTTGGTACTAACTAATAGGTAATGAGATGATAAAATCAGCAAATCTATCTTCAAATATTAAAAATTGGTTCTCACAAAGGCAAAAAAGGCAAAATAACAAGCAGATTACATCAAACTAAAGAGCTTCTGCACAGTAAAGAATATCACCAATAAAATGAAAAAACAACTAATGAAATGGGAGAAAATATTTGCAAATCATAGATCTGATAAGGAGTTAATATCTAAATTATGTAAAGAACTCATACAAATTAATAGCCACCCCTAAAAGAAATCCAATTTAAAAATAGGCCGAGGATCTGAATAGACATTTTCAAAGAAGACATACAGATGGCCAACAGGTACATCAAAAGGTGCTCAGAATCACTAATCATCAGGGAAATGCAAATCAAAACCACAGTGATGTATCACTTCACATCTGCTATTATAAACAACAAAAAAAAAAACCTAAAAAAATCACAAGCGTTGGTAAGGATGTGGGGAAAAGGTAACCTTTGTGCACTGTTGATGGGAATGTAAATTGGTGCAGCCACTATGTAAAACAGTATGGAGGTTCCTCAAAAAATTAAAAATAGAACTACCATATGATCTGGCCATTCCACTTCTAAGTAACTTCTAAAGAAAACAAAAAAACTAACTGAAAAAGATACATTCACCCCCAGGTTCATTGCAGTGTTATTTATAAAAGTTAAGACATAGAAGAAACCTATGACTATTGATGGATGAATAGATAATTAAGATGTCACGCGTGCACGCGCACACACACACACACACACACACACACAGACACACACAGAGAGAGAAAGAGAGAGAAAGGGAGACAGAGATTATTCAGCGATTAAAAAGAAGGAAATTTTGCCATTTATGACAACATAGATGGACATTGAGGGCATTATTAGTTTAAAAAATTTTTTTTTAATGCTTATTTTTTTTGAGAGAGAGAGAGAGAGAGCAGGGGAGGGACAGAAAGAAAGGGAGGCACAGAACCTGAATCAGGCTCCGGCTTCTAAGCTGTCAGCACACAGCCCGACACAGGGCTTGAACTCATGAACCGTGAGTTCATGAGTGAGATCATGAGCTATAGTCAGCCACTTGACCTACTGAGCCACCCAGGTGCCCCAAGGGCATTATGTTAAGTGAAATAAGTCATACAGAGAAAAGACAAATACCATATGATCTCACTTATATGTAGCATCTAAAAAAAAAATCTTACTCATAGATATGAAGAAGAGATCAGTGGTTGCCAGGGGTTGGGGGACAAGGTGTGAAATGGGTAAGGAGGTCAAAAGGTATAAACTTCCAATTATAAAATAAATAAGTCATAAGGATGTCATGTACAGAATGGTGACTACAGTTAATAATACTATATTGTATATTTGAAAGTTGCTGAAGTACATCTTAAAAATTCTCATCACAAGAAAAAATAATTCTTGTAACCATGTGTGGTGATGGATATTAACTAGACTTATTGTGGTGAACTTTTTGCAATATATATAAATATCAAATCATTAGGTTGTATACCTAAAACTGATATAATGTTACATTTCAAGTATACTTTAATACATTTGTTTTAGTTTTTAAAGAGAAATGAAATAGTTTGGTCAAATATTTGTTCATTATACTCTTAGTAAGAATTTCCAGATTATTTCCAAAAAAAGATTTACAGCAGCTTTTCCTCCTGGCAAGAATATATGAAGTATGCATTATCTCATATTCTCATTAACAGTTCTTTTTTATCCATTCAAACATATATTTAGTGAGTGTTTTTCAAAGTCTAGACATTTTGCTAAGCCCTGAGAATTAACTAGTGGAGAGACAGATATTAATTATAATTATGAAGTTGCTACTTAACCAATAGCGCAATGTGAATTTTCAAGATTCCGGCAATATATAAATTAGGAGAAATAGACCCAGTCGGAGAGGATAGTTAAGGTGTCCCTGAAGTGGTGTAAAGTGTATACTTTTTAATTGCTAATCAGGTGAGGAAAACAGTATTTCATTTTATTCTCGATTCTCATTTTTCTTGGTTACAGTAAGATTAACATCCTTCCATAAATTTATAAGCCACTTCTATTTCCCACTGTGAATTATTTGTTAATATATTTGATCCATTATTCTAATGAGCCATGTAAAATTTCAATTTTTTTTCATTTTTGTTATTTTAAGATATACTGTATAGTAATCATTTTTTTTTTTGTAAGTTGCAATCTTTATTCTGGTTAACTTTAGATTGTTTAACTCTATTTATGATAATTGTTAAAAAGTTAAGGTATTATAAAATAAAACATGTCTTTCTAAGTAATCTTACATTTAAAATATTTGCTTTCTCTGCTTCTAACATATTGCATTCTTATGTTTTATTATTCTGTAGTATAAAATAGACAGCAAAATCTATTTTTGCCTAACACATGTAAGTAGTCCAAAAATTGATTGAATAACTTATTATTTTACCACATAATTGATTTCTTGTCTTTCTTAAAATAGAAAATTAAATTGCTAGCATATTTTGCATCATCTAAGCTCCAACCATCTTCCTCATAGGGGAAAAAAAAAATAATCCCAGGCATTTCTCTTGGGATTTTCTAGAAACAAATTCTGTGGCAAGCAGAGTTTCTAGAAGTGGCCCCAAGATGCCACATCACTTCATCCCTAGGCTCTGTGACAGTGATGAGATATCATTCTCTGTGGGTGTCTTATGTGATATTCCACAGTTGACCTTCAAAAGGCATGGACCTGATCTCATCATACAAACCCTTTAAAGTCATAGAACTCTCTCTGACTAGTAGCAGAATATGAAGGTGAAAAGGAAGCATAAAGGGAAGGAAAAGCGGAAGGCAGTAGGGAAAGTTGGGGAAATTCTCAGGGCAAGATGGACTTGAAGTACCACTGTTCATTTAAAGATAGGGATAGCCATGGGAGAAGGAATACAAGTGCCTCTAGAAGCAGACAGCATCCTCTGACCAAAAGCCAGAACAGAAATCAAGGTTCAGTTCTACAGTGACATGGACATGAATTCTACCAACAACATGAATAGCTTGGAAGTGGATTCTTCCCCTGAGCTTCCGGTGTCGCAAAACCCTGAACGCAGAACCCAGATGAGCCGGTCAGACTTCTGACCTATAGAATGGTAAAAGAATAAGTAGGTGTCGTTTTATGTCACTAAGTTTGTCACAAATTTTCAAACAGATATAGAAAACTAATACAAGTTGCTATTTTTAAATGATGTATTTTTATTAGTACTTCTCTCTTTCAGCTTTTTTTGGGTTAATTATTCTACTATTATGGTGATGAGTATGGTGATGTAGACCACTTTCAACATATAGTCTTCCATGCTCCCAATTTAGTGATTATTTGCCTTATCACTCATGGTCAGTCCTTCAACTGTTAGCAGCATGTATAAACGCCCATTCTTTGTACATCAATCATAGCAAGAATGTTATTCTAAGAGGTTTGTATCTATTCTTTTTTTTTTCCCCAGCTCTCTTTTCTTCCTCATTTCTCTCCTTTCCTATATTAGGAATTTGAAATTACTTTCTATTTAGTAGCCTTAATTATGTCTTCTGCTTTTGTTTTGTGATTCTAAACTTTGAGAACCAATGAAGAATATGCTTTATTCCTCTGTAAAATCTATTTACTGCAGAACCAATAAATATACTTGTAGTATAATTCTTTCCTTGAAGATCCATGCCATTTTTTTTAAATAGACTTTTTTTTTTTTTTTTTTTTTTTTGAGACAGAGAGAGACAGAGCATGAACAAGGGAGGGTCAGAGAGAGGGAGACACAGAATCCAAAACAGGCTCCAGGCTCTGAGCTGTCAGCACAGAGCCCAACGTGGGGCTCGAACTCATGGACTGCGAGATCATGACCTGAGCTGAAGTCGGCCGCCCAACCGACTGAGCCACCCAGGCGCCCCATGCCATTTTTTTTATGAAAGGGAAAATATTACTACATTCAAATATGAGCTTATACTTCCTTTTTACCATCCATCAGGTACTTCTCTCTCTATATATTTCAGACCTTAAATTTCTCTCAAGGTCTGTTCTATATGTTCCATTAATTTCCTTTATTTGTGAAACGTGTACTTTTTGTCTGCTTGGATCATTCTGAACAGCTTGTCCTCTAAGCCTGATCTCTAAGTATAACTACTTTTGGGTACAGACTGTACTTTAGTTACAGAGATAAATGCATTCTTCCCTGGATATAATATTTTCATTTTTTGTTAAATTCGCTGTTTTACAGGTATGTATACTGAAGAGTCTTAGATAAACATTCTGATTCTTTACACGTTGTGAATGCCTTTGTCCTGCCCAAAGGCCAAACTGCAGGTTGACTGGATATTGAATATTTTATTTTGAAAATTGTTTTTTTTTTCAAATATCGTTTTCTGTCCATTTGATGAAGTAGAAAATTTGAAAAGTGTTTTAATCACAAAGTAATTGAAATGCATAAAATATAAAGATGTATTGCCAGGCTGGAAGGGAGGGGATATTTAAGGGACAAGAGCCATTGATCTGAAAACAGAGCTGGATAATTACAAGAGAAATTTCTCCAATGGCAAATCCAGTGACTGATTCCGAGACTCAGGATATTTTTGGATATTGTAAGAGGCCAATACGAACATGACTTTATTGGTGCTCCCTGGTTCCAGATACAAATAAATTTAAACCCTCTCAGAATGATATTCTCCAAGTAAGGTCTGAGTTACTTCTACACATTAAGATTAGTAAACATGAAGTCACAATAAAAGATGACCAAACACACAAGCAAAGTAACTGGCCGTTACTGACAGCCAGTTAAACAAAAAGGTTTGGATCTTGCCAAGAAAATCAGATACTATATTCATTAGAGAGAGATAATGTGGCTACGTATCAAATGCTTAGCATGTGAAAGGTGAAATCATAAAATAGGTCAAAGAACTATAGACTGTCAAAAAATAACCAAGCTAATTTGAAGGAAATTATTTTAGAAATGAAAATAAATTGTTGAAATTTAAGAATTGACTAATGGATTTCAGCCTCTAGTCAGGACATAAAAGGATATCAAGACATTCACACACATGGAAACAATCCAAAAATTTAGAGGAAGTAAAATATTCTTTATTTTTGCATATTATTTTATCTCCTCTTACAATTTTTTTTGACAAAATAAATGTACTTTTCTCCAATACAACTAAATCCCATGGGAAGTAGACAGAGCTGGTTGGGTGTGGGCTCCATTTTCCTCAGTAAGGGAACCCTGACTATCTTGAAGAGGGCAGAACAATAATAATATGTGACTTCTTTCTCATGTGCCAAGATGGCAACTTTGTGGTTACCTTTGACTACCAAAGAGGAAAAAAGAAGGAAGGACTCTGCCTAGATTCTTCTATCCCATTAGCCATTTCTAAAGGCAAGGAATGCTGAGAAATAGAGTTTTCATTCCACAAAGGCATTGAGGCAATTCAGCAGGAAGAGGTCCTTCTCACAAATGAGGTTTAATGTGATAAATAAATTCTGATGCCTTCCTTGCAGCATAGACAAAATTAATTTCTGATGGATCATAGACTTAAGTATAAAATCTAAACTGTAAACTTTCTAAAAGACACATAGGAATTTTTTTTTAAGATCTCTGATTGTCAAGATTTCATAGATGACACAAAAATCACTAAGCATAAGATAAAACAAAAAGACAAATTGGGCTTCCTTCAGATTAAAAGGCCCCGCTCATTGAAATATGCTGTTCAAAGCATAAACAGGCAAAATGTAGATGGGGAGAAACTATTTGTAATACATGTTCCTATGGACAAAAGAATAATTAAAATCAAAACAAATAAACAAAAAATGAAACACAGTGGACTAAATTGTCAAGCTCAAAAATAGACCTACATCTAAGTGGAAAATGGGTATAAAATAACTTGGATTTATGGGTCAGTCAACATGCTTGGAACATTTAATAAATTATTTAGGGATAAGTTGTATCACATAGAAGAGAAGTTAGATGTTTGTTCTCCTATTCCTCCTAAAATAAAAGCTGCTTTTGTCTTTATCCTATTCTTTTTTATTGCTGTTGAGTTCTCATGACCTGAGCAGAAATCCAGTCAGTCACTTAACAACCTGAGCCCCCTAGGTGCCCCTGAAATTTTAATTTCTAGCAAGTTCCTCTGGTCAGGGCTCAGACTTTGAGAACCACTATCTAGTACTTTATAAATGCTTATGCTTTTTGCCAATTTTCTCAAGCTGGGAGGCATGTTCAAGTGTTTCACCACCTCAACATATGCAGGGCTACCCTTGCAATTTTGTGATGGACAAGGCTCTCCAATCCACATGGAAGCAGTATTTTTTCCCCCTCCTAAGAAGAGTTGTTTTGATTATGGGGCCAAAAGTGAAGCCATGGGCTTTAATTCTGATCCTTTTATTTAGTATCTATGTGAAATTCTGCCAATTGTTTAACTCTTATCTTATCTCATCTTATCTTGGTGGCTTCAGTGAAAAGAAAATGAGATCATACTTATCAACAACTTAGTTGATTGCTTGGTGCAGTAAATGCTCAAGAAATGTTGACCCTTCTTGATAAATATCTAGTCTTCATGCCATAGTTTTCTCATTTGTGCAAGGGATAGCAAAGAAGTGTTTGTGAGGTTCAAGTAAAGTAAGTAAAGTTTGAGGCAAGGTTTAAAGGTGTGCTGTGCAAAACAAGGATTAAGTAAGTGTATTACTCATCTGACTTTCATGAAGGCACCCAAAGAACTTTCTCTGATCTTTCTCTAATCTAGAACTGCCTAAATAGGGTTGCTACATTTCTTCTTTTCTTTTTCCTTATTTATGAAACATGTTCAATTTGGTGAAAACATAAAGAAGAGGCTGGGGGAGAGGGAGGAGATTGGTTTAGGGGAGATTGAAAATTGTAGCTCCAGTCACATCTTTCCCATAATGCTAAACGTGTGGTCCAAAAGATTGACTGATTTCTTCTACAATGAGATGACAACGTTGTAGTTCTCTTCCTTCTTCCAAAAGCTAACGTCTGGATATTTTGCAAGGACAACATAAAGAAACCACTTTGCTTTTCTCCTTGTGAACATCCTCAACATCACTGAAATCAGCTATGACTTTCAACTTTGCCTGGTAGTTAACACCTCAATTAGTAATGAGCTTCAATTTTTATGGGAAGAAATGTAATAAGAGATTGCGGATTTTGTACATGAGAAAAATTCAGAAGGTTGCGGTTTATCTTTTCTTTGGAGGTACAAAGGTTTATGAAGATTTTGCACAGCTAACTCTGTCCATTAACCTTTCTCTTAGCCTGTCTTCTAACAGCGTTTTAATTTCTAGAACACATACCAAATCCTAGGAGACCGAGAAAATAAATGTTATTTAACATTAGATGAATAGATATGGTGGGAGAAGATGAGCAGAAAAATAAGATTAATTACTGAAATAATTGAAGTATAAAAATAAAACTGGCATGGAGTGGGGAAATTGACACTAATTTTTGAGCCACATAACACCAGACTTAATCTTGATTTTATAATAAAGAGTTGTATGATTTTGATCACTTTTTGCAAACTTTCTGAATCTCTGTTTTCTCATCTAGTAAAAGAAGGGTGGGCAAAATGTCCCTTTTAGGTCTGAATTTAATTTATTAATATTTGTCTCACAAATAATTTTGGGCATTATGAGGCTAAGGCACCTGCTGGATACTAGGAATTTGGAGGTGGTTATAATATTTCTGCTTCAAAGAGACTTATAGTCTAATGGGAAACCAAAATGTAAAAGAAAGTGATGTGGCATAAAAATCACCAATTAAAACAGGTGCAGTGCAATATAGAAAGAAGAGGAGATGATGAATTAGGAAAAGAGTGAGGAATGACTTCACATTTAAGGCAAAATGTAAGCCCCTGTGGAACAGAAAAGGAGAGGACTTTTAAGCAGAGGAAGCAGCAAGTTCTGGTCCATAGAGCTGGGAAGGGATATCAGTGCTTGAAATGAATGGCAGACCTTAAGTAGGTGTTCAAAAAAAAAAAAAAATCCAAGTATTAAATTCTGGAAAATACAGAGAGAGCATGAGGATGGCAAGAATTGAGCCTATAAAGGAATATGTAGGCCTGATCATGAATCTCACTTTCAACAGATTATATATTTTTAATTTCACCTTATGGACAATAAATTGAAATAACCAGGTTAGTAAACGTGATTGGATTTGGATTTCAGAAATTCTAGTTGGCAGTTATCTGAAGCCTGTTCTGGAGTGGAGTCATAGCAGATCAGGTAGAATATTGAAAACTTTTTCAAGAAAAAATTTGAGGGAATATATTTTAGGATGAGGTATGGCTCCAATAACAAAAACATACAAAATAACCATATTAATCAGATAAATATTTTTTTCTCATGTTCAGTAAGTTTTGAGGTCATCGGTAGAAGGTCAGAATGGCTCTTTCTATTGTCAGGACGACAGGTTTTGTCTCTTTTGTTTTCCACCCTGCCTGATTGTCATTCCTGAGGTCACTTCATGAGCCACCGCATCAGCTGTAGCTGTTGCTATTTGGTCATATTTTAAGCAGCAAGAAAAAGAAGGGGGGGTGGGGGCGAAAGCACTCTCCTCTTAAAGATTCTTTTCTATACTGCCTTCCCCAGGAGCCAGAATTTAATCACATGACTACCAGAAGCTCCTAAGATTTTAGGTGTATTATGATTTTCTTCTGAAGGCCACAGGTCTAGCTAATATTGAACATTCCAGTACAATGGAGGATAACAAGCTTCCCAGTCCTACGGTTTGAATTAAGACAAAATGCCAACGGCAGTAGAGAGGAGGCAACACATTTGATGATTATTTTGAGGAAATGGCTAACAAGATGTGGTAACTTGAATGTGAAATGTGAGTGTGAGGAATTAATGAGAAGTTTGTTTATGATGCCATCTGGCCTGACTGTGTGGGGAGAGATACTACTAACTGAGCTGAGCTTCGAATGAAAAGCAGGATAGGACAGGTCTGGTTTCATACTTGGTATAAAAAGTAGCGTAACATATAGTTGCCATGTAATCATCTGACAAAATAAGGAAGAGAAGGAATTTGAAATGGAGATTAGGAAGAAGATGAGCAAGTAGGCATGGTGTTTGTTCGAAAAGGGAGGCGCAGAAGAAAGTTTTTACTTCCTCCCACTCAGTACAATAGAATGAGTTATGAGAGCTAATTTATGTTTTTGGCATTATTTCCCAACCTTTTCCCACCTACACAGAAAGAATGCATTCTAGTCATTCCATGACACATTTGGAGTTTCACTCATCATGGTCGCTAACAAAGGCCATGGTCATTTTGGGCATCTTCTCATTTTGCTGATATCATCTGTAAACAATTTTATCTTTTTTTTTTTTTTTTAATGTAGGTTCTTGGGGCGCCTGGGTGATTCAATCAGGTAAGCATCCGACTTCACTCAAGGTCCCGATCTCACGGTTTGTGAGTTCAAGCCCCATATGAGGCTCTGTGCTGACAGCTCAGAGCCTGGAGCCTGCCTCAGATTCTGTGTCCCCTCTCTCTCTGCCCCTCCCCTGCTCATGCTCTGTCTCTCTCTCAAAAATAAACAAACATTAAAAAACTTTTTTTAAAATGCAGTTTCTTCTTTCTCACATCCTATATGCTACTTTGTTTAGTGGAGGTTACTAAATTTTTGAGGAAGAGAGACAGCATGAGTGTGAGCAGGGGAGGGGCAGAGGGGAAGGGAGAGAGAGAATCATAAGCAGGCTCCACACCTAGCACAGAGCCCAACATGGGGCTCCATCTCACGACCATGAGATCATGACCTGAGCTGAAATGAAGAGTCAGAGGCTTAACTGACTGAGCCACCCAGAGTCCCCAGAAGTTAACTTTCTAATGAGATTTCCTGCTCATTGTAGCAGGTAGCATTTTAATTGAAATTGATTTACAAACAAATTTGCCCCCCATTTTGTCCTTCACATATTGCAAATACGACATTCTATTTAATTGAGTGTGTGCATGTGTGTGGCTCTCATCATGGAATTAACTACAAAATACGCTCTGACTTTTTTAGATGCCTGTCACATCAAAATAAATAGGGTTTCAGTGCACAAATTAGAGAAGCTGGTATAGAGCTCATTTACATCAGAACCTTCACAATTATGCTTGTGATTCCACACACACACATATATATGTATATATATTTTTTTTCCACGTATATATATATTTTTAGTCATTTTTGAAGTGATATGTAGAAGGACTCACAATTGGTCTTTCAAGATGGAAAACAACCAAGGCAGCAGATGACTTTGGTTGTGTAGAATCCAGTGTTCTTTATCACATAGGACCTTGAATTGCACCTGTGACACTTGAATGCGTTGTGTGCTTTTCTGGTAGATATGCTTGTGTAAATTTGCATGGCATTCAACATTTTTAATTTTAGAGGAATAGGAGATAAGGGAAAAATAGATACTCTTGTTAATTCTTCTAGGCTCCATGGTAGTTACCCACTAGATGTATTTTGATTCTGTGTGGTTGCAAACAGATGAAAATTTAGAGTCTGTAGGAGGAAAGTTTATAGCACAGGGAGATAGAAAGTAACTTAGAATATAAATCCTGATTAAATTAAAAGTTATGGAAAGATATTTCAGCAAACAGAAACCGAAAGGAAGATGCGAAATCTCTCTTCAATGAGCACAATCGAGTCTGATCAATCTTATCACAGACTTCCCAACTTAGAGTAGGTCAGCTTTTGCTCTTAAAAACAATGACACATTAAAAAAAAATCTATATTAAAAAAAAATTAGGGGCGCCTGGGTGGCTCAGTCGGTTAAGTGTCCAACTTTGGCTCAGGTCAGGATCTCATGGCTTCATGAGTTCAAGCCCTGCATCGGGCTCTGTGCTGACAGCTCGGAGCCTGGAGCCTGCTTCAGATTCTCTTTCTCCCTCTCTCTCTGCCCCTCCCCTGCTCATGCTCTGCCTCTTTCAAAAATAAGTAAACATTAAAAAAATCTATATAAAAAACAATGACAAATTGTCCAGAAGTGGTCTTTGGAGGAGTAAGGCTCCCAAACTGTTGTGATCGGGATCACTCTGTTAAAAGTCTGGTTAACACTTGGATTGTTGTGGCTTACGCCCAGAATGTCTAATTCAATAAGTCTGGAGTGGGGTCTGAGAATTTGCATTTCTAGCAAGTTTCCAGGCAATGCTGACACTGCTTGGTCCAGGAACCACCTTGAATGGCACTGCTGTATTATGAGCCACGCTTAAGAATGAACAAAATGTGGGGCCCTGGGTGGCTCAGTCGGTTGAGTGTCTGACTCTTTGTCATGGCTCAGGTCGTGAGCTCACGGTTTATGAGGTCAAGCCCCGCCTCTGGCTCTGCACTGACAGCATGGAGCCTGCTTGGGATTCTCTGCCTCCCTCTCTCTGCCCCTCTCCAGCGTGCTCACTCTCTATCTCTCTCTCAAAATAAATAAACAAACTTAAAAAAAAAAAAAAAGAATGGACAAAATGAAAACAACTGCCCTGAAAGAGGGCTAGTTTGCTTTGCTTCTGTGAATGCCAACTTAAGGTAATAAATTATATTTGATGCTGCATTAACCTTTCTATTAAATTATATAATGAAAAACCTCTCAATATACTTTTTAATTTTCTGAAAGAGGGCCTCTGAAGATGTTTCTTTTGAACTTGGATGATATAACTCACAGTCTATTCTGTGATTATAGTAAAATAAATTAACAACATTATTATCTTTAGATGCTATGTAGGATTTTTAAATCTTAAGCATTGTTTTAATTTTTAAAATAAATTAATGCTGGGGCGCCTGGGTGGCTCAGTTGGGAAAGCATCTGACTTCGGCTCAGGTCATGATCTCGTAGTTTCTGAGTTAGAGCCCCGCTTCGGACTCTGTGCTGACAGCTCAGAGCCTGGAGCCTGCTTTGGATTCTGTATCTCCCTCTCTTCCCCTCCCCTGCTCATGATCTGTCTCTCTCTGTCTCAAAAAAAAATTAAAAATAAATAAAATAAAATAAAATAAAATAATGCTGGATTTTTAGAGAAAGATTTAATTTACCTTATTGGATGAATTTAGACTTTTTTAAAATAATTTTTTGGCAAAAAACTGTAATGCTTCAATGTAACCCCTTCTGCCTCTGCCTCTTATGAGAACTATGGTTCTTACCCTTTTTTTTTTTTAAATTTTTTATGTTTGTTTATTTTTCAGAGCGAGAGAGACAGAGTATGAGTGGTGGAGGAGCAGACAGAAAGAGAGACACAGAATCCGAAGCAGGCTCCAGACTCTGAGCTGTCAGCACAGAGCCTGACACAGGGCTCGAACCCACAAACTGTGAGATCATGACCTGAGCCGAAGTCAGATGTTTAACTGACTGAGCCACCCAGGTACTCCTGGTTCTTACTCTTTATTATGAAAGAAGATTGCTCATAACGGGAGAAGCAGAACTAAAAGGGAATTAGAAAGGGTCTTGTATTTTGTAGAATAAGCCTAAAACATCACAAGACCTCCTGCAGTGCACACTACATTGCATTCTGGAACATTGCTTTCTGAAGGATATTTAGACTTTGAGGAAGGATAGAGATAAATGAATATTCTAATTTTCTCTCAGCCCTAACTCCCAATACCATAAAAATAAATCAAAGATAACATAAACACCTATGTTCAAACTAGGAAAAGCCTGCCTTTATGTACTTCAAAGTATACTACCTTGTTATGATATAATTTAAACCAAATTAGAAGATACAGATATTAAATTCTGTCATTGGCTGCATATTGCCTTGTTGTGCATATTGAGTTATGAACTTATAAAAGTCTCTAACTAAGGTGGTTTATGTAAACAGTCTTTTTTAAAATTAGGGTAAAAAAATAATGGGTTTAATATCAAGGCCTGGAGTTGCATTCATATAATATTAAGGAGAGGAAATCAACATGGAGTCCAGTTTCCTACCTCAATTTGTTAGGTCCAACCATGTTGAAGAAAAAAGTCTTCATTCATCCAAACAATGTATGTAATGAGCACCATTTTTTTTTAGAAGCTGTAGGGATAAGCTAGAGAGCAAAAACTTCAAGGCACTGTCCCCATGGAATTTATATTCTAATGAGTTCTGGGGAACATGTTGGAGGCAAATAAAAAAAACAAAAATTGCCTACAACAGAAATTGGGCCATAGTATAGAAAGCGGCATTCTAGACGGGATGCTATCAAAATGTCATCTCTGACAAGACTACAGCCAGAAGAGAGCAATGGAAAGAGAGGACGCAAGACCTCCAGACACAAGGGAAAGCTAATGCAGTGGTCTTTAAGACTTGAGGTTTGGCTACTCACAAAGAAGTCTAGCAAGTCTGGACCATAATGAAAACCATAGCGTGGGAGTTGGAATTGGGGTGACTTATAAGCATGAATTCACACAGGGCATGAGAGGCCATGAAAAGGGGTTAGACTTCATTGAAAATGAAATTGAAATCTATCAGATTTTTCTTTTAAATAGAATAATGGCATAAGACTATTTAGGTTGGTAAAAAAAAAATCATTCTGACCATTGTAGGAGGTATAAAAGCCTCATACAGACAGGTGAGGAGGCTGATTTTATAATTCATAAGGTAGAGTTATCATGATATGGTAGAAAAAAAAGAAATGCGTAAAATGTTTAAAACAGAAGAGTCTTTCAAAGTAAAATAGTACTAGCTGATTTCAGGAAGCCAGAATTCAATTTAGGTAATAGCTTTAGCAATTATCATTACAACAATATTATGTTTATTGCTTCCCACAAATATCTCCGTCAACTTTATGGGTAGAACCTAATTGCAAACTGTTAAAAGAGGAGTGTTCTGACTACATGTAAATGAACTCTTAATATTATTAATCTCTATACAAGCAATGGCCAGTGCAAAGTCATACCATTATACAGAAGCTGACGTTTTTTTTTTCTTTTTGCTATTTTCACAATTGATAATGACATCTTTGATAGTAGGTACAATGAATTTTGACCACTAGCAACATTTTTTCCAATATGTGCAATTGATTACTTTAAGAACTCGCTAGCTGATTGATGATCAATAAGCCAATCTAAGCTTAAGACAATCTGTAACATTTAATGATCTTCAACCATATTTCGCTAAAATTCCAAAATGCAATAAAGACCTCTATTATGAAGTTGATTTAGGCCTTGTCTATTCTAAACTCTCTAATGAAAAATGATGGTAATGCAGTGTTCTCACAGTGTATCTTAGAACCAGGAATAAAAGTGCTTCCTAAACAAGAATGAGTTATGGGATTTAATTCCAGCTCTGGCAATGATTCATTGGATAACCTTGGGAAAGTTACTTCAACACTCTCTTGTGGTTTCCTAGTTGTAAATGGGGATATTAACCATTGCCACTAAACTCCTAAGCCTCACTTAAAGGATAGTAGTTGCTTACTAAGAATTTTAAAATATAATTGCAAACTTTGTGATGAGCTAGATAGACTGTTATAAATAAAGGTAAACAATTGAAATATGTAGGATAACTAAAAATGTCTTAGCAAGATTTTATGTTCCAGGTACTAGATTAGGATCAGGACAGCAAGACGGAATCTAGGACATCATTTTCAAGCCAAAGGGATAGGTTCACATGAAAGGTAAATTTATTAACGTGGTACATGGTATAGAAGGACTGTGACTACTAGAACATAAGAGTCATGAGAGAGAAGAGCTCATCTGTCTTGTTCAGTGCTTTGGTCCACCACTTGGAACAGTGCCTGGCACTTTGGTCATTCAATATTCATTCTTTAAGTAAATATTTATTGAATTTCTACCATGTCCCAGGCACGGTTCCAGAGCTGGAGATATTACCATGGACAAGATAACACCTCCGACCTCAAACACTTTATCTTGTAGTGGGAGACAGGCAATAACAAATAAGCAAGATATATGATATAAATCAAGTAGTGATAAGTGCTCTAAAGACATGTAGTGTATGGGATGAGATAGAGAGTGTCCAGGGCTGCAATTTTAGCTATTTTGATCAGGGAAGACTTTTCTGAAAAGGTCGCAATTGAATAGTGGTCCAAGGAATATTATTGACTGAAACATGACATTCTATGGGAGAATGTCCTCTAGTAAGTGCAAAGGTTCTCAGGTGAGAAAGACCGGGTTTATCTGAAGAATGACTAATTCTTTTACTTTATGAATTTGTCAAAATGCAATGGGAAAATGTGGGAGGACTTTGATCTAAAGGACCACTCTGACTTCCCTGTAGAGAACAGACTACAGGTGAGTGTAATGGAGCAGAGAGACCTGTGGAGACACTGTTACAATGATCCAGACAAGGAGCCCTGGCAGTTCATATGGAGGCCATCGAGGCTGTGAAGTGTTCAGGTTTGCTATTTGTATTTGACACATACCTTGACGTTACAGGGAGTAGGATTTGCTATGGATTAGATGTGAGGTCCCCCAGAGAATGAGGTGTCAGACAGATGCCTAGGTCTTGAGCCACTGGATATATAGGTTGCCATTTGGGGAGGATCGGATTAGGGTGGAGAAATAAACAAAAGATCAACCATGGGAATGTTGTGATTGAGAAGCTTTTGAAAAATCCAACTAGACATTTGGAGTATACCAGTCTAAGGCTCTGTGGTGAGGGCAGGGCTGGAGATGTACATTTCACAATCATTGTCGTAGAGCTGCGTTTAAATTCACAGGACAGGATGCGATTGCTATAGAGGAGGTTAGAGAGAAAAGGAAACATAAAGAGTGGGGAAATATAATAAAGGCGTCTCAGTGGTCAGTACGGTAGAAGGAAATCAGCTGGCGAGTTGTGCCTAGGAATTCCAGTGTTAATAAATACTCCTGAAAAGCAGTGCAAGTTGATATTAGACAAGGGAGAGAGATTGTTTTATTTTTTTCCAAAAACTCTCCCTTAATGAAGAGACATCAGAAAAGACATAAAATTCCAAGGATAAAGCAATGAAAGAGGGAAAAGGGCAACAAAATTATAAGAGCTGGAAAGCAGGGAGATCAGAGGCACACTAGCTCACCAGAAAGACAGACCTACCATACTAGAAAAAAACCCTAAAATCCATACAAGCAATAAAGACTAGGAGCAGGCTGCTTTGCCCCACAGATTTCCAAAAATGCGCAGGAATTATAGCCAACAGGTGCTGTGAGATACAGCTGGCTGGTGCAGGAAATGGGTAATTCATTAAAGGATCAATAGTCATGATATTTCAGGATATTTGGGGGAAAGTTCATGTGACATAGACAAAAATAGGAAATCAAGAATCAAAAAAACATTATGGCTCTTAAGAGACAACTATTGGGCACCTGGGTGGCTCAGTCTGTTGAATGCCCGACTCTTGATTTTGGTTTAGGTTATGATCCGTCAGGTTGAGGGACCAAGCCCCACACTGAGCCCATGCTTAGTGTGGAACCTGATTCGGATTCCCTCTCTCCCTCTGCCCCTCTCCCCAGCACGTGCTTGCTCTCTCTCTCTCTCACTTTCTCTCTCTCTCAAAAAAAAAATTTAAAGAAAAGAGGGAACAATCAAATTCAGTGAAGCAGCCTTTAGAAAATCTGAGATAAAACCATTTTCAACCAAGAATTTCTTACCTGGGAAGTCCAACCTAGAATCCAGTGAAACTACAACTCAGTAAGTTGGGTATATTGTAGAACCACTTGAGTGATAGGTAATAAAGGGAAACATTGTAAGGATTATATTATACACAATTGTGGGGGCTGTTAGGGAACTTATGGAGGGTTATTATCTTCATGTCTGATGGTGAGCATGAAGTTACCGTAGGTCAGCAGGACTGGCAAATAGGCAAAAAGGCTGGACGTGAAGCAGAGGACAGTAAGGGAGATACTGGAACACATGCTGTCTTTGTATCTCCAATCTTGGCACAGGTAACCTGCAAAAGATACTGGTACCTGTTACCTCCCACTGCAGTGGCACCTGGCCCAGGACTCTGAGAAGCCGAGGAAGAGATCAGACAGGAGCTGGAGGAGCTACAAGCCTGGCTGCCACTCCACACGAGCAAGAGAAAGGTGAGCCAGGGAGATGAGTGACAAGGCATGACAGCTGCAAGGGCACCTGATGCCCTACATGGGCCCATAGAGCGGAATGGCTGCTGCTTTACTCTCACTCCTGAATCTCACCCACATTTTCCTGTGGCCAAACCTGACCTGGAATCTGAGGGACAGAAATTGTGGTCAACATTGTTCCAGATTAGCCAAGTTATCTGCATCCCGTTAGAAACCACCACAAAGGATATAGTGCTGGCATTGTCACACATTCGGACGTTAAAAAAAAAAAAAAATCTCAGGGCGCCTAAGTGGCTCAGTCAGTTAAGCGTCCGACTTCAGCTCAGATCATGATCTCACAGTCCATGGATTTGAGCCCCGCATCGGGCTCTGTGCTGACAGCTCAGAGCCTGGAGCCTGCTTCGAATTCTGTGTCTCCCTCTCTCTCTGCCCTTCCCCTGCTCATGCTCTGTCTCTCTCTGTCTCAAAAATAAATTAAAACATTTAAAAAATAAAAAAATAATAATAATCTCCCCGTGGCACCTGGGTGGCTCAGCTGGTTAAGCCTCTGACTCTTGATTTCAGCTCAGGTCATGATCTCACGGTTTGTGGTTTCGAGCCCTGCATTGGGCTCTGAGCTGACAGCATGGAGCCTGCTTGGGATTCTCTGTCTGTCTCTCTCTCTTTCTCTTTCTCAAAAGTAAAATAAAAAAACATTTAAAAAAATCATCTCCCATGAATCCTATTTCCAGAAGTTTCTAGAGAATATACTCCAAATAAGAGTGTAAACCAACATAGAGAAAAGCATATAGAACTGAAGGCACAGAGGTTCTAAATATCAGAGAAATGATGCGAATCCATAGGAAGATGGTGGAGAAATGCTCAAGGGCAGCACTACATTCTAGAGCATCTAGTCCAGAGTGGAGCAAAGATTCTAGGAGGAAAGGGCCCCCGAAAGACATATTAGAGGTTGCAGATTTTCTTAATATGTTTTACTGGTGTTCAGAGGAGATTTACCGATCTGGAAGAAATGTTAGGAATGAATTAATAAAAAGTATGTAAAACACTGATGGAACAAGTGAAAGAGAGAGAGAGTGCACAAATACATAGGACTTGGCAGAAAACAAAAAGTAATATGAAAAAGGAAAAGTGACTCAAGGATAATTAATATTTTATTACAAAAATTTTTTTTCAATGTTTATTTTTGAGAGACAGAGAGAGACAGAGTGTGAGTGGGAGAGGGGAAGAGAGAGAGAGAGAGAGAGAGAGACAGAATCCAAAGCAGGCTCCAGGCTCTGTACTGTAAGCACAGAGCCTGAAGCAGGGCTCGAACTCACAAATAGCATGATCGTGACCTGAGCCGAAGTAATGCTTAACCAACTGAGCCACCCAGGTGCTCCAAGGATAACTAATATTTTAAATTCCAGACACTTAATGTGAATGAACGGTAATCAACCAAAAATTGTGATTGTGATGGGAAGACCATGCAGGGCGAATAGTGATTGTATGGGTACGACACAGATAATTATGAAATAACAAAAAAGTGTGTTCTTTAGAAACTCGGTGGCGAACAAAAGAGGAACCAGCTACAAGAATTGAAAGTGGTCATCAGGATGGGGCAGCTGATTGCTGTTCTTCACGAAAAAGCTTGTAGGAAATATGGAGATTTAAAATAAAACACACAACATTTTGGCACCAGTTGAAAAGAAAGCTTCAACGTTGGTGACTCTGCGAGTTGTCTCTGTGGAAAGATATGAACAACAGCCGGACTTGTTTGGTACAAGAGACAGGAGAAGAAAGTAGAGACAGAGCCAAGTGATCCTTTTGGGAATTTTCAGACAGAGAGGGGCAGAGCAATGGGCACACCCTTGAGTAGGAAGTACTGAATTTAATTTCTATTTTGAAAATGATTTGGCTTAGAAGGGCATATGATAGGCTCGTGTGTATGCTGATAGGAATAATCCTGAAAAAAGGAAAAGAGGGGTAATTGCTAGGGTAAATGGCTTGAATTCACAAGGCAAGGCTGGATGGTATTCACTGGAGGTGGAAATACCTATCTTTCCCGCTGTGGTCTAATTCGTCCAAACCTCTTGAAACATTACAATCACCTCAAAATATATTACTCTAGTTCCTTGCTTAGCAGTGCTAAGAACACTGCTTAAGACAGTTCTTATCCCAACTCAGCGGCCGGAAAGATCATTGTAAGATCACTGTAAAATGTAATTCGGACCATACGAGTCTTCCGCTGTAAACTCCACAATGCTTTCTCCTCTTGCTTAAATTAAATCCAAATATCCTACAGTTATTTACATGTTTTGGGGGGGATCTAGCTCCCCATGACCTTGTGGATCATTTCTCCTCATATTCCTGACCATTTATCCACGCGTTCCCTCAACTCAAGTTCCTGTGGAAACCTGAACTTGCCAGGCACACCCCTGATTCTTGGCCTTGCTCCATCTCTTTCCCTCTTCTTTACTCTCTTCAATGTCTGTATGAGTCATTCCTATGCCTCCTTCAAGGCTCTGCTTCGATGTGACCTACTCGGAGAAGCTTTGTAAAGCAGTCTTATTTAAATCTGCACTGCTGTTACCACGTCCATCCCCCATTTCTTATCCTATAGATACCTATCAATTTACCCTGTGAGAGTTGAACCTGACTCTACTGATTCATTTAAATGTGAGGTCATCGATCTTAGGTGAGATTGATCAGCATGTTACTCATCTCCAGCTACACTGAGGAGTGGAGAAATGGAGAGGCAAAAATGGATTTAACTAGCGTTGGGGTTTGGCAGAAAATAAACAGGGATAAGGGAATGGTGAAGGAGTAAGGCTGAAAACAAGGAAGTGATTGCAGCCATGGATCATTCCCCCCCCCCCACCCCAATTCTGTGTTAGGGAGGTGGTATTATACAGTAAAACTGTGGGAGGGTAAATGGAAGTCCTGGTGGGTACAGGAGTTGTTGGTTCTGGAGAGCGAGTAAAAAAGAGAGAATGTGGTTAGAGACTGACATGTCTTAAAGTGGACATCTAGGGGTGCCTGGGTGACTCAGTCAGTTAAGCATCTGACTCCTGATTTCAGCTCAGGTCATGATCTCATGTTTCATAAGGTCAATCCCCACATCAGGCTCTGCACTGACAGTGTGGAGCCTGCTTAGGATTCTCTCCTTCTCTCTCTGCCCCTCCCCTGTTTTCTCTCTCTTTCTCCCAAAATAAATAACTATTAAAAAAATAAAGTGAAGGCCTGTATTAATTCATAATTGCAAGTGCTAGGGTTTGACACAATAGCTGAAAATGGGATAGAGGACTGAGGCATTAGGAGTATGGAGGCCTAAAACAGAGAGGTCAGAGAGTTGGACAGATTATATGAGTGATATTAAAATAACCAGAAAGACAAGGGTAGTTGTGACTAGTGAGAGAGTAAACCAGGTATGAAATATGACATGGAAAGAAAACAGCCACATGTCAAGAGGACTACAGGGGAAACAGTGTTTTCAGGGAGTACGCAGGTTTCTGAGAGTACAAAAATGTAAGGTATGTTTCAGAGAAAAGTTAGAGGACACAGGGGAGTTTTTCCAAAAAAACAGACTTGTTCCCAGCAAGCACTGGACAGCGGACAGAGCTGAGTCAGGCTAGAGCCACATGGACCCAAGACCTTGGAAGCTTGGCTTCCTCACAGAGTCTGAGGGCTCCAGAGATGTGAGGCACAATGATGTTTGTCCTGAGAGCTTCTTAGTGGGAGGTCGATACTCAGTTCTAATTGGAGCTTGTTCTTGGTCCTGGACTCTTGGGTAGTTGTTGGGAATAAGAAGACGGCTGTTGGAAGAGGCTAAGTAGTAGACTGGCTGGGAGCATGAGGGACTCCTATAGACCCCACTTTCAATCCTAATGTATGTGGAGGATGGCTTTCTGTTCAATCACATTCCCTCTGGGGAACAAAATCTACTAGCCTTTTATATGGAAGGAAGGGAAAAGAGAAAATGAAGAGGAAAAAAAAAGAATGAGTATATAAAGTGTACTTAAAAATCACAAAATATCTAGTGAGAGTGGTTTACGAACATGGACAAAATTCACTACACTACTAAGATGTAATGACCTTTTTTTTTTTTTATAAAATTTTTTTTTTCAACGTTTATTTATTTTTGGGACAGAGAGAGACACAGCATGAACGGGGGAGGGGCAGAGAGAGAGGGAGACACAGAATCGGAAGCAGGCTCCAGGCTCTGAGCCATCAGCCCAGAGCCTGAGGCGGGGCTCGAACTCACGGACCGCGAGATCGTGGCCTGGCCGAAGTCGGACGCTTAACCAACTGCACCACCCAGGTGCCCCAAGATGTAATGACCTTTGTTAAAATCCGGTTCTTCTAATTCCTGTCTGGTACAATTATCAGTACCCTTCAGGCTAAATGGATTCTTGAAGTGTTCTAAATGTTCCAATTACACTGATAGGAGAAAGGGTTAAACATCAGTTGGCAAATGCAAAATATTTCAAGGCTCCTTCAGAAGAAACATCTATAAACACTGAAATTATCTTGAAATGACTTACTTACAGGTATTATTTTCGAAGAGCATGATTATTTATATAGCAATGTTCTCACAGAGGAGCCCACACCACCTGTTTTCCTCTCCTGACAAACAGGGGCGAAAATACTGACGCTCGTTTGCAATTAACCACTTTGATCTACTTCTGGCAATGCGTTTTCTTCATCATCTTTGTATTATAATACATGTAACACCTCTGAATTGAAGGCATTTAACTAGAGAAAAGAACATAAACACTCGTATACAGAGGGACGGTAGCAAATTAGAGCAAAATCAGCAGCAAATAGCAAGCATCAAAACACAACTTAGCTTGAATCTGTTCAAGTTAATTTCCTTCATATGACAGCTTAACCCACACTTGCTTTGGTCTTGTCTTCTAAGTAAGATCAAGTGATTCAGCTCAGCACTAGCTGATGCCAGGGATGAATAACACATCCCTGTTATTGAGGAGTTGATAGGTAAATGTAATTAATAACCACCTGCATTATCTTTGTGAACTAAGAGGAAAATAAAATTTGGAAAGAAAGAAAATCATAAATGAGCCTTTCTGTTAAGGCAAAGGTACAGATAGAAGTGAAGTTGGTGTAAAGATCTCTCATGTTGACTAAAATCAGGTGTACGTGGATAAAGTGAAGCCAGGAAACGAGGTACTTCCTAGTCTGTAATAATGTTCTAAAATGCATTTCCACAATAAGCAGATATTACAAGGCATCTGAAATCTAGCCTTTCCAATTCACTTTGCTATTATGAATAATAAAAAGAATTATCTGGGCATAGTGTGTATAGGATACATCGTATAAGGGGCTAAAGGTGCTATACTCACACACACACGAGAGGGAAATTTATTATAATAGGCAAATAGCAAATGAGAAAACCCATCACACAAGACATGTTTGCTGGTTCACATCCCTGGAAGCTCCCCAGGTTAAATCTGAAACTGGCCAGAGTACACAGAGGGCAAGGAGAGACCTACGAAAGATGCAGACTGCTCTAGATTAACAGGTGGTAAATTTAATAGAAAAGGAACTTACCTACGAGGTTTGTCCTGGGCAGCCACGAGATGAGTAGATCTCCCCACTGGCCCCCCCAATCTTAAAGTTTTTATAGAGGCCTCACCTCGGTTCAGCCATGTATCTCGTTCAGGTGGTCTCAGCAAAACCTTACTGTGTCCAAGTTATGTACTTGAAATGGCTCTCACTGTGGAAATGGTGGGCAGAAATGTACATTCCAAGAACAGAGGAGGAGGTGAGGAGCCTCTGGTTGCCTGGATCGAGCTGGAAGGTCAACCAGCGCTCATGTCTTTTCAATGATCTCCTCCAGCATTGTTTCATTGTTTCATACCAAAACTTATATGTTCACTCCTAGAGCAAAATGTCCTTTTTTTTTTTTTTAAATCATGATCTGGGGAAATTGGAAATATGACTGTGCTTTTCATAAAGTCTAGATGTACAAGTGCCTGGCACATAGTAGGTGCTCAATGAATATTCTTCTTAGAGTCTTCTCTTAAATATATGTAGTTTTTAAAAATTATTGCAACCTAGTGGACTAGATGTAATAATAAAATCTAAATGGTCAGTTATATGCTTATGCGAAAGAATTGATACATATTACCTCTGATCATATGTGGCTATATATGCAATAATTGCCTTCCATAAAGCAACCTGGATATCTCACATACTTGCAAATCTTCTCATTCTGAAATCTTCCATTGTGTTTCATGATGAACCTAGCACAAGGGAAAAATATGGTGAGAAACCAACCTGCAGGCTCATGATAAAATTGGAAGCCAACAGAATCATTATATGGCCCATATGTGAATGGACTATTAATATTTAACTAGTTCACTGTGAATTTCTCATTAGTTTCTGGCCAGCTGATGTGTCTCCTGAACAGTACAGACATAAAATTAATAATGCATTAACCCTAAGACATTGAGAATGAGTTTGTCATAGAAGTAAAAATATGTGTGGTCATTTTCAAAATATACATCTTTAAACAGACATTAATATTGTAATTGACTATCCAATGACATTTTATCATGAATGTTATTTGGGGAACATATTTAGTATCTATCAGCATTAGAAATAGATAATAAAACGTGTCACACTCTCACGGCAGGTGAGGAAATCAAGGCATAATCATGGTTAAATGATTTGTCCATGGTCACAGAACTTGCAGGAAGGACATCAAATACTAATATCCTGTTTATCACTCCTCTCCCTAAATTTTTCTATAGAATAGATTTTTAAACAAATTTATGTGCATAGTCCATTATGAATGTCTAATCTAACATGAAATGAATCACTGCCGAGTTTTCCCCTCCTATTTCAATTTGATTCACTGCTTTTTGTATAATCTTAAATTTTAAAAGTTTCAGAATCATACAGAAATAATCAAATGAGTATACTTATATCCCAGTGTCTTGGAATGGTCCCTGATCTTTGTACTCGAATTACATTTACATAAGACTTTGTATAATGCGGATATACCCAGATGCAGAGACGAGTTTGAATGGTCATACTATGGTAGACAAGCTATTTATGTTAAAATTGAAACTACCTAAAATTTAAAACCATACTTCTAGCCCTGATCCAAATATCCAGTTTGAATTTAATTGATTATTTTATAAAAATACACCAATTACAGGTTAATAATATTAATATTGAGTACACAATTTAGTAAATCACCTAGAGTAAATGTTTAGTAAGTTAAAAATCATCGAACTCCTCTCATAAAAGAGAGCATTCCCCAACTGGTATATTCCAACAACGAATCTGTGAGTAAATTATAGAGCCAGGTATGTAAGAAACTTTTTTTTTTAAGGTAGAAGAATACAATGGGTATAACGCAGAAGGAAGCAATGTGACATGCTAAACACATGACAGGTAATTACCAACTGGAGAGGTTAAGGGAGATCAGCACAAGAGGTGCTCCTTGACATAAACCATGAAGACCTAAGTGGCTAGTGGTATATTAGTAAGTGTATAACACAGGAAATAGTGCTTTTTAAAAATTCACTCAGGGGCAGGTGGGTGGCTCAGTTGGTTGACTCTTGATTTTGACTCATAGTTCATGAGTTTGCGCCCGTGTCGAGTTCTACGGTGACAGTGCAGAGCTTCCTTCGGATTCTCTCTCGTTCCCTTTCTCTCTGTCCCTCCCCCACACTTTCTCTCTCTCTCTCTCTCTCTCTCTCTCTCTTTAAAAATAAATAAATAAACTTAAAAAATTAAAAATCCACTCAACTTTTACTTTACATAACTTTTACATTTAATTTTTAAACTTAGCAAATAAAGCATATGTATAATTCAGTCGGCAAATATTACTGCATGTTTATAACCCTAAAATTTGATCACTACTCAATATCTGATTACTTCTGTGCTCCAGTTAGAGGTAAAAACTTTCAGCTCTTTTAACTGTTAATTCTTCATGTATTATTATATTTCTAAATAACATACTCATTCTATTTACTGGTTGCAATTTTAGGCAATATTCATTGATGTCTGTTATGGAAGATGAGGGCAAATCCTTACACAATCATTTCTGTAACAGATAAAGAAATATATACATACTAACACATACACGACACCACACCATCCCATTCTCCAATATCACAATTTGGGGGTAAATCAATAATCAGTATTTGCATATATTATTTAGATATCTAACTGAAATCAGACTGAATAGTTAGCCAAGTCCTGACCCAAATACAACATTCTATGCTTGCTCCCGAACAAACTGACAAGACTGTCTTCAAGCTCTGTTCCACTATGGAATTTTCTGTCTTAGAGGATTTTATTTTTCAGGTCATCATGAATAATCTAATTAGACAAATTTATAGTTTCAAAGAAGAGCTTACAAGCATAATCATATTAAATTACCACAACCACAACATTGTTGAAGACAAGTGAGACAGGTAGGAAAATCTGGAGGATTCATTTAGATTTTTCTAGTCTTCTTTGTTCTGTCACCTTTATTAATTTGGATTTGAGAAACTGCCCATCAATGATACAGAAAGTTAACATTGGGTTTTTATAGATCTCGAATCTTTGAGTAGAGTCATTTATAGGTTGTATGAACTGTTCATATTTTGCCTTTTGATTCATTTTCTATTGTGATTGCTTCAGGGAACAGTTGTGAGTGTGTGTGTGTGTGTGTGTGTGTGTGTGTGTGTGTGTGTGTTGCAGGGAGGACTGTGCATGTCTATCTAGGGAGATCAGGACTAAGGTGAAACACATTCCCACACAATTTTTCTCTGGGGAGATTCTGTCACATTTATTTCTCAGGATTCCATCCCTGGTTGCTTACTGTCTCCCTTTTATTTTCCTTGCTACCAGAGTCCTTCATTAATATTTCTTTTTCTTTCTCCAAGACTGAATTGATATATACGTTACTGAGAAAATGATACACTTTTTAATTAAAAATACGGTAAGTGGGGCGCCTGGGTGGCTAAGTCGGTTAAGGGTCCCCCTGTGGCTCAGGTCATGATCTCACAGTTTGTGAGTTGGAGCCCCCCGTTGGGCTCTGTGCTGACAGCTCAGAGCTTGGAGCCTGCTTCAGATTCTGTGTCTCCTCTGCTCCTCTCCCACTTGCACTCTGTCTCTCTGTATCTCTCAAAAATGAATAAACATTAAAAAAATTTTTAAAAATAAGGTTAATGATCTTTCATGTATTTGATTGATATTTGCATTTTTCTTCATGAGCACATATTCAATATATTGCACCTATTTTTTTTCTTAAGTGATATATTCTTATCAATACCTCAGAACTTGTAATAAAACTTCAATTTCCAACTTTGTTTCACCTCCCTGCCTCTCATACAAATATAATCTCTATAACTCTCTGGAGCAGAAATAAGCACATTTAAGAATCTGGTATTTGCCTCTCCAGTGCCTTTTTTATGCAATTGTGCCCGTATACATATCCATATAACATATTTCTATTTTTCTCACACTCATGAAATCCCACAGTTCTGTGCATTGTTCTTTCTCACTTCCTAATATGCTTTGGAGCATGATCTTTTTTTAATATTGGCACTTCTTATTTCAAAATGGGGCTTGTCTTTCAACTTCTTTAGGTTTTATTCTATGTCCTTTCACAAAGTTGTAAAGTTTCCTACTTACGCATATCTCATGTCTATGTTGACTAGCTACTAAGATTTTGGTTGCTTTTTTAGACAGAACTATTCTTTATTACATTTTCTTATTAGATATTGTGGTTTTTAATTTTTTTTAATGTTTATTTTTGAAAGAGAGAGAGAGAGAGAGACAGAGGTGAGTGGGAGAGGGGCAGAGAGAGAGGGGGACACAGAACCTGACGCAGGGTTCAAACCCACGAACTGTGAGATCATGACCTGAGCCGAAGTTGGGCACCTAACCGACTGAGCCACCTAGGCACCCCTAGATATTGTTATTATTTTGACCTCTTATTCTAACTTATTTTCAAATATTCTTTGAACATTAAGACAATAAATGGCTTCAGAAATATTGCAACTAGTTTACTAAATTGATGTAAATTTAACTTTGACCACCGTTTAAATTTTACACTGAAATATTTAATTTATTGATGTTCCAATTTTCCCTTTATATTTCTATTATATTTTTAAATTAATATTGAAGAATGACATACATGAGGCAAACTGAACAAATCATAAGGAGACAGTTTTATGAATTTTACAGTGAACCCACCCATGTAACAGCACCCAGGACAAGAAATAGAACAGTACTAGAATTTGGAAAGATCCCTTAATGTACCCTCTCAGGTACTCCTTCCTGTCAAACATAAATACTATTTCGAGTTCTAAATCCGTAAATTTGACTTGTGTTTGAACATTACATACGTGAGTTTGTGCTATATATACTCTGTTGTGTCTTTTTTAAAAATATTTTTGTTCTTAAAATTGTTAACTGATTTCCAGGGCGCCTGGGTGGCTCAGTCAGGTAAACGTGTGACTCTTGATTTCTGCTCAGGTCATGATCTTGCAGTGTGTGAGTTCGAGCCTTGCATCGGGCTTTGCACTGACACTGCGGAGTCTGCTTGGAATTCACTCTCTCCCTTTCTCTCTGTCCCTCCCCTGCTTGTGCTCACTCTTTCTCTCTCTCTCTCTCTCAAAATAAGTAAACATTAAAAAAAAAATGTAACTGATTTTCGTCCCTGAATAGGCATGCACATACGAAGGTTTATTTACTCTTACTGTATAAAAATCCATTTGATGAACATAAAAATTATTTCCTATTTTCTATTGGCATATTTGAGTGCTTCCCATTAATTATTACTAATTATTACTGCTGTGATCGTTCTTGTACATATATTTGGTACACCTATGTGTATATTTCTCTTGGTAAATACCTCATGGTGGAATTGCTCAGACTCTGTCAACATTTCTTTTGTCTGTCTTTTGCATTTTAGCCTTTCTGGCAGGTTTAAGTCTTTTTTTTCTTAGTGACTTTTAGGATGTCTCTTCAGAATCTGTAGAAGAGTCTTTTATTTTACATATGTTTTAGAAACAACTTTAACATGTCCTGCCTTTTCACTTTAATAGTTTTCTGTTGAATAAAAGTTCTTAATTTGAATAAAGTCCTATTTATCAGTATTATTTTATTCCCTTATGATTAGGAGTTTTTTGTCTTATTTGGGAAATCTTTATCGACCCCAAGTCTGTGAAGATATTTTCCTGTTGTTTTCTTTTTTTTAATTGTTGTTTTGTTTGTTTTGTTTTGATGATGAATTATTTTGCCTTTCACATACAGATTTGCAAACCAAATGGAAATTATGTTGATGTAGGTCAGGAGATAAAGTTGGTATTTTTCCGTGTGGATATACAATCGACTCACCACATTATTGAGATGATGGACTCCTATCCACTACAATTCGGTGCTACTTTTACCATGAATCGAGTGACTCTATGCATGTGGGCATCTTCCTGAACTCTCAATTTTATACTACAGATTGTTCCTCTATAGTTAACACAAATACCAGTTTACCTGAGTTACATTAGCATTATAATAGGCCTTGGCTTCTGGTAATGGAAGTGCACCATTTGCCCTTGTTCAGTAAGCATTGGCTACTCTTGACCCTTTCCATTTCCATCTAAATTTGAGCCTCAATGTGTCAATTTTAATTTTTTCAAAACTGCTGGACAATTGACTGAGTTTGCATTTTTACACGTTTAAATCTTCTACTCATAAGTATGCTGTATCTCGCTATTTATTTAGGCCTTTCTTTCATTTTCTCAATACTTTTAGTAGTTTTCAGCATATATGCCTTGCAAGTCTTTCATTAGATTTATTCTTTAATTATGAATTATTTGATGCTATCCCAAATGTAATTATTATTTAAATTGTATTTTCTATTTGTTCATTTCTGGGACAAAGATATCAACTGATTTTGTTTTATTATGGTCATGTATCCTGAAATATTGCTAAGGTCATTTATTAACCCTGTATTTTACCTAGATTTTTTTATGAAAACAATTGCATCATCAACAAATAATGATGGTCTTATTTGTTATTTACCTTTCAGTTTCTACTTCTTATTTCTGTCTTTCATTGATAGTTTTTTTTTAATTTTTTTATGTTTATTTATTTCTGAGAAAGAGAGAGACAGAGCATGAGTTGGGGAGGGGCAGAGAGGGAAACACAGAATCCGAAGCAGGCTCCAGGCTCTGAGCTGTCAGCAGAGAGCCCAATGCGGGGCTTGAACTCACAAACTGTGAGATCATGTCCTGAGCCGAAGTCGGTCACTCAACTGACTGAGCCACCCAGGCGCCCCTATAGTTTTTAATATTACTTTTTGTTTCCTTAGGGATTGCAACAGGCATTTTGACTTATTACAATCTAATATAAATTATTATTTTTCCCATTTTCTGACAATGCAATTACTTTAGAATTCATTAACTCCATTTAGTCTCTTACCAATACTATTGTACATTTTAATTCTACATACATTTTAATCTCATAAAATTATTGTTGTTATTATTATTTCATATGCTTGATATTTGTTTATATTTATCTGACATTTTGCATATACAGTAAAACCTTGCATTGAGAGTAACTTGTTCTGGGAGTGTTCTGCAAGATGAACAAACATTTCTAATAAATTTTAACTTGATAAATGAGTGATGTCTTATAATACAAGTAGTTTGTGATATTGAATGTCACATGATCACAACTGAGCCAATGGTTCTTGAAATTCTCTTTGATATAAAAGTGCTTTGGATTACAAACATGTTTCTGGAACAAATTATGCTCACAAACCAAGGTTTTACTTGGTATTTTGGACTCCTTTCTTTTTCAGATTTTTATTTCCTTGCAGCTGTTTTTTTTGAGGGGTGTGGCACTTGAAGAATTCTCTTTAACATTTTTCCAAGCACAGATAGTTGATCAGTGAATTCTTTCAATTCTTATTTATTCAAAATATTTTAACCATATTTTTAAAAGATATTTCTCCAGGGGGATTTTTTTTTAATTTCAGCACATTGAACCATTGTCCTTGCTTCCTATTTTTCTTTTGAACATCAACCATATTTGATTTTCTATTTCTTTTTGGTTTTTAATAGTTTGTATTATGATGTACATAGGCATGAAATTTTTCTATAATCTTCTTCTTGAATATGTGCCTTGCTATTTTTCATGAATTTTAGAAAATATTTGCAATATTTGGCTATTAATTCTTAAAATATTGCTTCTAGTCAATGCTATCTCTCTTCCTTTTGGGAAAGCTTTTTATTGTATCCTATATGTGTTTTACCATCTTTTCTAGATTTTCTACTCTTATGCCTTTGTGCAACTCAGTATGAAAATTTGTATTGAATCGCCTTTCAGCTTTTTAAATTATCTTTTGGGTTATTGTATAATCTGCTAACAACTTATCTTTTAAGTTTATAATTTTAATTATTATTATTTTTAATGCTAGAGGTCTTATTTTTATCTATTTCATAGTTTTCAATTTTCTATTAACTTTTGGAATCTTTATTGTCTATTTTCTTGTCCTGTGTTTTCTTGAATATATTATTTTTAAAAAAATTATTTATTTTATTGGGGAGAGCACAAGCAGGGGAAGGGCAGAGAGGGAGGACAGAGGATCTGAAGCAGGCTTTGCACTGACAGGGTGACAGCAGTCAGCCCAATGTGGGGCTTGAACCTATGAACCATGAGATCATGACCTGAAGCAAAGTTGGACGCTCAACCAAGTGAGCCACCCAGGTGCCCCTTGAATATATTATGTAAACAAATTTAAAATTTTTGTCAAATAACTCCCAAATTTTCATCACTTGTGGTCTGTTTTACCCTCTACTTTGATCATGAAGTCATGTCATTTGGCAATTGCAATGTCTTTTTAAAATAAATGTTGAACTAATGAGTGAATAAAGAAGATATGGTATATCTATATCTATCTATCTATCTATCTACCACACACACACACACACACACACACACACACACACACAATGGAATACTACTCGGCAATGAACAAGAATGAAATCTTGCCATTTGCAACAATGTGGATAGAACTGGAAGTATTATGCTGGGTGAAATAAGTCAGTCAGTGAAAGACAGGTATCATATGTTTTCACTCATATGTGGAAGTTGAGAAACTTCATAGAAGACCATGGGGGAAGGGGAAGAAAAAATACACATAGTTACAAACAGAGAGGAAGGCAAACCATAAGAGACTTTTAAATACAGACAGCAAACTGAGGATGGAAGGGAGTGGGGGTGGTGAGCAGGCGGGGAAAATAGGTGATGGCATTTGAGGAGGGCACTTGTTGGGATGAGCACTGGGTGTTCTATGTAAGTGATGAATCGTGGGAATCTATTCCCAAAGCCAACAACACACCATATACACTGTGTGTTAGCTAACTTGACAATAAATTGTATTAAAAATTAAAATAAATAAAAAAATAAAGTAAAATAAAAGAGAAAAAATAGAAAAATAAATGTTGAACATTGTGTACTAGATTTGTGGATTTTCTGGATTATTTTATCTTCTTCCAGAGAGAGCTTATCTTTTCTTTGATAGGCAGTATAGAGGCTAATCATTTTAATTTAGTCAGGGACTAAACTGCCATGAGCCTAGATTTCAGGAAAATTCATTTAAGCTCCATTTACCTGTTTTTTTGATTTTGATTTGGAGCCATGGTTCTGAGGTTTTCCATCTGAAAGTCTAAGATGATCCCCTGGACCATTCCTCCTCATAATTTCAGAAATTCATAATTTCAGAATCTTCATTTCTGTGTCACTTCAGGAGTCTTCAAACTCTATTCAATGCATTATACAGTTATCCTATTGAAACATATGGGATTTGAAGAATATAAATAAGTATCCATATTATAAATAGGTGAGTAGAATTCTTATTAACACACCGAAATGGTAATGATAGTAAGTTTTTAGTATAAAAACATGTTATATTTCAAATCAGATGGAGGAAACCAATGTCCCAATGATGCTTGAATCATTCGTTACCATGTGCTTTCATAACCCAATCTTGAGTGGCATTTTATTTAGGAGTTTTATATTGTTATGATGCATAGCACAGATGTCCTTTCTAGTAACCGAGAATGCTACAGCCATCTAAAACTACTTCAATATTTAAATTGAATGCTCCAATATAGTTGGTATTTAGTTTAAAACCTGCTATACAATGTACTCAAATGTTAAATGTGTTTAACAGGGTGTAATAAGAAGAATAATGAACTTTTATGTATGGGTATCAAAAACAGATTGTAATCTGTTATAAAGTGCACATAGATTCACGTAAATTCCAATTGTATCTTGTAAAAGTCCATGTAAACAGGGAGGATGTTTGATGTTGCAGGCATTCACATTTGAAATATTTTAATTTCAGTATAAAATGTCTACAGTAAGGAAAGTAAGGCAGAAGCGGTTTATAAAAGCGGAAATAAAATAAAATAAATAAATAAAATAAATAAAACTTCTGATGGTCCAGAGAGACAGACCTGCAGAAAGTGGCTACCATGCCCAAGGCTACGGAAGAGGTTAGGGAGGAATTTCAGGGATTACAAACAAGAGAGATTTCCGATCTAGACAAGGTATTACACACCTAGTTCTCCCTGCTTCTCCTTGCTAGGGACAACTACAAACCCTACACATAATGGAAAAGGCAAAGAGGCAATGCAAAGAAGCTCTGAAAAGTGGTAAGATAATGAAGTGGCTAGGAATCCCGGGATGAGCAGGACAACACAAGACACGTCATCCCCACCCAGTAGAAGAAGGTGACCCAGACCCAATATTTTCCTACTCTAAACAAGGCAGCTTTTTTTTTTTAAACAGTCATTAAAATGACAGCTCACAAAACAACAGATGCTGTATGCTAAACTTAAATAGTGTGGATGATAGCTAAAACAAAAGTATGATAATATAGGCCCACACTCTCCTAACACGATGGGAAAATGTACAGAATACAATAGAAAACCATCCTTCACACCAAGAACTCAGAAAATCACAACATGAATGAAAAAGACAATTAATAACTGAGATGAACTCAGTATTGGAGTTATCTAACTAGGATTTGTTGTTCCCTACATGTCTCCTTTTCTTCTCTTTTCTTTTCTCCCTTTCCCTCTTTCCTTCCTTCCTTTCTTCCTTCCTTCCTTTTTCTTCTTTCTTTCTTTCTTTCTTTCTTTCTTTCTTTCTTTCTTTCTTTCTTTCTTGTAGTGACAGACACACAACAAAAAATTTGGCATCTTAACCATTTTAAGTGTGCAGTTTAGTAATATTAAGTATGTTCATATTGATGTGCAATGGATCTTCAGAACTTTTTCATCTTACAGAATTAAAGCTTACACCCATTAAACCACTCATCTCCCCCCACCATTACTACCACTTTGTTTTCTGTTCCTATGAATTCCACTACTTCAGATACCTCGAATAAGTGGAATCATATAGTGTTTGTCTTTCAGTGTTGTCTTATTTCACTCTCATAATATCCTCAAGGTTCATCCATGTTGTAGCATGTGACAGGTTTTCCTTCCCTTTTAAGGCTGAACAATATTCCATTTTATGAATACCACGCATTTAGTTCATCCAGTCATAGATAGACGGTTGGGTTGCTTCTACCTCTTGACTATTGTGAATAATACTTCTGTGAACATGGTTAGGCAAATATATCTTCCAGACCCTGCTTTCAATTCTTTATACTCAGAAAATATATAACCAGAAGTGGGACTGCTAGATTATGTGATAGTTCTATTTTAATTTTTTGAGAAACTGCCATTCTCCCTTCACAGTGATTGCACCACTTTATAATTCCACCAACAGTGTACAAGGGTTCCTTTCTCTTGCATTCTTTTTTTAAGATTATTTATTTATTTTGAGAGAAAGAAAGAAAGAGAGTGGGGGAAGGGCAGAGAGAGGGAGAGAGGAAGAGAATCTTAGGCAGGCTCCACACTGTCAGGATAGAGTCGATGCAAGGCTCAAACTCAAGAACTATGAGATCATGACCTGAGCTGAGGTAGGACGCTTAAGCGACTGAGCTGTCCAGTGTCACCCTTCATTTCTCCACTTTCACACCAACATTTGGTATTCTTTTGATAGCCATCTTGATAATGGGTATGAAGTGGCATCTCATTGTGGGTTTTATTTGCAATTCTTGGGTGATCAGTGATAGTAAGCATCTTTTCATATGCTTCTTAGTCATTTACATATCTTTGGAGAAATATCTATTCAAGTGCTTTGCTCATTTCTTAATCAGGTCATTTTTTTTATTAAGTTTGTTTTGTTTTTATTGTTGAGTTTTGAGAATTCTTTATGTGTAATCTAGACACGAGAGCATTTTCACATATATGGTTCACACATATTTTCTTCCAGTCTGTAATTTCTCTTTCCGTCCTTCTAATGGGATCATTGGTAGAACAAAGATGTTTAATTTTGCTGAAATCCAGTTAACCAAAAAAAAATATATATATATATCTATATATATATACACACATACTTATATACACACACACACACGTATATATTTGGTTATACATAACCAACATATATATTATATATATAATCTTGCTTTTGGTCAAGTCTCAGAACTCTTTGCTTTAGCGCGTGATCTTAAACATTTTCTTGAAATTTTTTTCCTCAAGGTTTTGTTTACATTATATATTTAAGTCTATCTTAATTTTGAGTTAATTTTTATATGGTATGGAGATTTGGTCAAGCTTCAATTTTCTACATATCCATTTTCAATGAATTTAGCACAGTTGTTAAAAGCAACTTGTCCTCGTTGAATTGCTCAGACTCCTTTTACAAAATCACGTTAACCTTTTTATTAGGTCATCCTGTTCTGTTGTGTCCCGCCGATCTGTGTGTCTATCTCTCTGCAAACACCATACTGCCTTGATTACTGCAGTGTGCCTTAGTATTAGGTAGAGTGATTCCTTCCACTTTGTTCTTCTTTTCAAGATTTTTTAACTCATTTAAGGGCTGTGCCTTTCCATATGAATTACAGAATATCAATCATTGTATATATCAATTATATATAACATTTTTCAAATGAAAAAAATTTAGAAGTAATGAAAGAATAGTGATTGCTGTGGGATGGGGATGAAGTGGGAAGGGGATCTGGAGGGAGTTGAGTTGATTTATAAAAGGGTGACACCAGGGATTCTTGTGGGGATGGAATTGTATGGTATCTTGACCACGGTAGTGAATAAGCCAAGCTACACAAGTGACACAATTGTATAGAGCTATATACACCCCCAGACACACACACATAATAAGTAATGTAAAACTGGAAAACCGAATATGATTAGTTAATAATATCAATGTCAGTACTGTGTTTGTAATGTTGTGCTATACTTTTGCAAACTCCTCCAGTTGGGGTAACTGGGTAAATGGTACACTGGGATTTCTGTGTAGTGGTTCTTTTATCTGCACACAAGTCTCAATAAATTATCTCAATACGTTTTTAAATTAAAAAAACAAACAAACAAATGAGAGTTCTTCCATTTTTCCATCCTGAAAAATTCAGTCCTAAATCCATTAGGTGGAAGACATCAAGGTAAGTGTCTATAGTTGAGATTGGGGGAGGACAGGGGACCAGAGCAGGATGTCAGAACTTGATCAGAGTAAGAGGCATGCCCTTGGCAGGTAGCCTGTAATGACATATCACAGAGTGAGCAGCAGGACTTCCACACATGAGAGCTGATGGAGTGATGTGTCAACACACAAAGAGGAAAAAAGAGTTCTTTCTACTGGAATTCAAATTTTTGTGCAAGTTTTTTTTTATTATTTCAAAAAATTCTGAGGTAATATGCAAACGAACAAAATTGACACGTGAGATCATATAACTGCAGTCTTGAGTGTATAAAGAAAAATGAATGCATATTCAAGAAACTCTTAGATGGGTACAGAATTGTTCGATCTCCTGTAACATGATTAGCCAAGTTAAATATATATAAATCAAAAAGTCAGCAAGTCAAAAAGTTTATGTATATCCACCATGCCTTATGTACTTCACCTCACTTCAGTTGAGCGTCCAGCTCTTGATCTCAACTCAGGTTATGATCTGACAGTTCATGAGACCAACCCCAAGTTGGACTCTGCTCTGACAGTGTGAAGCCTGCTTGAGATTCTCTCACTCCTCTCTCTCTGCCCCTCCGCCACTCATTCATTCTCTCTCTCTCTCTCTCTCTCTCAAAATAAATAAATAAACTTAAAAAAATAAATATTTACATAAATCTTTGCAGTAGTATATCAGTATATCAAAGTCATTTCTAGTATTCTGGTAACTTACACATAATTTTAACACATACAAATTTGTGCTCATACTTTTTCCACATATAGAGTCAGTAAAGATCTATGCCATCTACCAAAACAGAAAACAAACCTTTACCATATTTTAATTTGCCTCTTCTTGAACCTTACTCATCTATAAATGAGTATCTTTTCTCATTCTCAAGAGGATATTAATTATGGCTTTTATAAATCTTCTGTGTGTTCCACTAAATTTGTTCTTTGGATCTTGTTATGATACATGATGTATTTTAACTTATTTCTAATATAATTTTGCTTTGTGTTTGCTTCACTATTTCATGATGAAATAATAACATTTTCTGCCTACATGTTTGTCAAAAATTCTTTGGCCAACAAAAATCATTGCTGGTTTTTTTTTTTCTTTCCTCACTACTGATTTTGTGGCCCAAATATTTGTATTTCTGAATACTTTTTATTTCGCAAGCAGTTTTTTTGACTAAATATAGCAGAGAGGGTTTCTAGATGCAAAAAGAATATTTAAATGTCCTAAAAATATCTTTGGTCTCTAATTTAAACACTAGCTTAGTTGTGTAAAATGCTAGATCCAAAAATAATTTTCTTTAGAAGTTCTATTAAAGATTTTTACCTTAGAACTTTGTATCTTCCAGTATCTTCTAAAATTTCCTCTAGTTTTTTAAATATTGTTGCCAAAACATCTAATGCCAGTATGATTTCAATTTTGTTATAAATTATAATTTTTCTATTTTTTAGAGATTTTTAGAATTTTCTCTTTACCTTTGGAGTTCTGAAATATCACCATTTTTCCATCGTTAAATCATTTGCATTCATCTGGCTTAGGAATCAATGGACTCAACACAATACCCTTTATAGCAACATGTTTCTCTTCTATGGTTGTGATTTCCTTTCTTTTTTACCCCATGAGTGTATCAGTCATCTCTTTTTTAAAATCCCTTTTTTTGTGGGCTTCTACTAATTCTAGTTTCTCAGTATTAATAAGATTATGACATATTCTTTGTTTTTAAATTTTACTTTAAATAGTTTTACATTTATAGAAAAAATGCAAAAATGTTCAGGAGTACCCATTATTTTTTATCCGCTAATTTTAATGTCTGATGTAACTGTAGTGCAATCACCAATACTAGAAAATTCTTAAAATATTGATACAATGCTATAAGTAATCAGAGACCTTATTCAAAATTTGCTAATTTTGAATCTCAAAAATTTTGAATCTCAAAAATTTTGAATTTTCCTGCTTACCCCCCTTTTGTTGTTCAGGGTCCAATCTGGTTTAGCACAATGCATATGTTGTCATGGCTCTCTAATCTCCCTCAGTCCATGGTATCTTTCTTTGTCCTTCGGGACCTTAATAATTTTAAAGAATTATTTTGAGGATGAGTCTGAAGATGGCGGCGTAGGAGGACGCTGGGCTCACCACGCGTCCTGCTGATCACTTAGATTCCACCTACACCTGCCTAAATAACCCAGAAAACCGCCAGAGGATTAGCAGAACGGAATCGCCAGAGGCAAGCGCAGAGAGGCCCACGGAAGAGGGTAGGAAGGGCAGTGAGGCGGTACGCGCTCCACGGACTGGCGGGAGGGAGCCGGGGCGGAGGGGCGGCTCACCGGCCAAGCAGAGCCCCCGAGTCTGGCTTGCAAAAGCGGAGGGGCCTGACGGACTGTGTTCCCACAGCAAGCGCGACTTAGCGTCTGGGAGGTCATAAGTTAACAGCTCTGCTCCGAAAGCGGGAAGGCTGGAGGACAAAGGGGGGGAAAGCTGCTGAGCCCCCTGAGGACAGAGCTCAGTTTGGTGGGGAACAAAGGCGCTCACCAGCGCCATCTCCCCCGCCCATCCCACAGCCAAAATCCCAAAGAGAACCAGTTCCTGCCAGGGAACTTGCTCGCTCCGCGCAAACACCCAACTCTGCGCTTCTGCGGAGCCAAACCTCCGGCAGCGGATCTGACTCCCTCCCGCTGCCACAGGGCCACTCCTGAAGTGGATCGCCTAAGGAGAAGCGAGCTAAGCCTGCCCCTCCTGCCTCTGTGCACCTTGCCGACCCACCCCAGCTAATACGCCAGATCCCCAGCATCACAAGCCTGGCAGTGTGCAAGTAGCCCAGACGGGCCAGGCCACCCCACAGTGAATCCCTCCCCTAGGAGAGGGGAAGAGAAGGCACCCACCAGTCTGACTGTGGCCCCAGCGGTGGGCTGGGAGCAGACATCAGGTCTGACTGCGGCTCCGCCCACCAACTCCAGTTATACACCACAGCACAGGGGAAGTGCCCTGCAGGTCCTCACCATGCCAGGGACTATCCAAAATGACCAAGCGGAAGAATTCCCCTCAGAAGAATCTCCAGGAAATAACAACAGCTAATGAGCTGATCAAAAAGGATTTAAATAATATAACAGAAAGTGAATTTAGAATAATAGTCATAAAATTAATCGCTGGGCTTGAAAACAGTATAGAGGACAGCAGAGAATCTCTTGCTACAGAGATCAAGGGACTAAGGAACAGTCACGAGGAGTGAAAAATGCTTTAAACGAAATGCATAACAAAATGGAAACCACCACGGCTTGGATTGAAGAGGCAGAGGAGAGAATAGGTGAACTAGAAGATAAAGTTATGGAAAAAGAGGAAGCTGAGAAAAAGAGAGATAAAAAAATCCAGGAGTATGAGGGGAAAATTAGAGAACTAAGTGATACACTAAAAAGAAATAATATACGCATAATTGGTATCCCAGAGGAGGAAGAGAGAGGGAAAGGTGCTGAAGGGGTACTTGAAGAAATTATAGCTGAGAACTTCCCTGAACTGGGGAAGGAAAAAGGCATTGAAATCCAAGAGGCACAGAGAACTCCCTTCAGACATAACTTGAATCGATCTTCTGCACGACATATCATAGTGAAACTGGCAAAATACAAGGATAAAGAGAAAATTCTGAAAGCAGCAAGGGGTAAACGTGCCCTCACATATAAAGGGAGACCTATAAGACTCGTGACTGATCTCTCTTTTGAAACTTGGCAGGCCAGAAAGAATTGGCACAAGATTTTCAGTGTGCTAGATAGAAAAAATATGCAGCCGAGAATCCTTTATCCAGCAAGTCTGTCATTTAGAATAGAAGGAGAGATAAAGGTCTTCCCAAACAAACAAAAACTGAAGGAATTTGTCACCACTAAACCAGCCCTACAAGAGATCCTAAGGGGGACCCTGTGAGACAAAGTACCAGAGACATCACTACAAGCATAAAACATACAGACATCACAATGACTCTAAACCCGTATCTTTCTATAATAACACTGAATGTAAATGGATTAAATGCACCAACCAAAAGACATAGGGTATCAGAATGGATAAAAAAACAAGACCCATCTATTTGCTGTCTACAAGAGACTCATTTTAGACCTTAGGACACCTTTAGATTGAGAGTGAGGGGATGGAGAACTATTTATCATGCTACTGGAAGCCAAAAGAAAACTGGAGTAGCCATACTTATATCAGACAAACTAGACTTTAAATTAAAGACTGTAACAAGAGATGAAGAAGGACATTATATAATAGTTACAGGGTCTATCCATCAGGAAGAGCTAACAATTATAAATGTCTATGCGCCGAATACCAGAGCCCCCAAATATATAAAACAATTACTCATAAACATAAGCAACCTTATTGATAAGAATGTGGTAATTGCAGGGGACTTTAACACCCCACTTACAGAAATGGATAGATCATCTAGACACACGGTCAATAAAGAAACAAGGGCCCTGAATGAGACATTGGATCAGATGAACTTGACAGATATATTTAGAACTCTGCATCCCAAAGCAACAGAATATGCTTTCTTCTCGAGTGCACATGGAACATTCTCCAAGATAGATCATATACTGGGTCACAAAACAGCCCTTCATAAGTTTACAAGAATTGAAATTATACCATGCATACTTTCAGACCACAATGCTATGAAGCTTGAAATCAACCACAGAAAAAAGTCTGGACAACCTCCAAAAGCATGGAGGTTAAAGAACACCCTACTAACGAATGAGTGGGTCAACCAGGCAATTAGAGAAGAAATAAAAAAAATATATGGAAACAAACGAAAATGAAAATACAACAATCCAAACGCTTTGGGATGCAGCGAAGGCAGTCCTGAGAGGAAAATACATTGCAATCCAGGCCTATTTCAAGAAACAAGAAAAATCCCAAATACAAAATCTAACAGCGCACCTAAAGGAAATAGAAGCAGAACAGCAAAGGCAGCCTAAACCCAGCAGAAGAAGAGAAATAATAAAGATCAGAGCAGAAATAAACAATATACAATCTAAAAAAATTGTAGAGCAGATCAACGAAACCAAGAGTTGGTTTTTTGAAAAAATAAACAAAATTGACAAACCTCTAGCCAGGCTTCTCAAAAAGAAAAGGGAGATGACCCAAATAGATAAAATCATGAATGAAAATGGAATTATTGCAACCAATCCCTCAGAGATACAAACAATTATCAGGGAATACTATGAAAAATTATATGCCAACAAATTGGACAACCTGGAAGAAATGGACAAATTCCTGAACACCCACACGCTTCCAAAACTCAATCAGGAGGAAATAGAAAGCTTGAACAGACCCATAACCAGCGAAGAAATTGAAGCGGTTATCAAAAATCTCCCAACAAATAAGAGTCCAGGACCAGATGGCTTCCCAGGGGAGTTCTACCAGACGTTTAAAGCAGAGATAAGACCTATCCTTCTCAAGCTATTCCAAGAAATAGAAAGGGAAGGAAAACTTCCAGACTCATTCTATGAAGCCAGTATTACTTTGATTCCTAAACCAGACAGAGACCCAGTCAAAAAAGAGAACTACAGGCCAATATCCCTGATGAATATGGATGCAAAAATTCTCAATAAGATACTAGCAAATCGAATTCAACGGCATATAAAAAGAATTATTCACCATGATCAAGTGGGATTCATTCCTGGGATGCAGGGCTGGTTCAACATTCGCAAATCAATCGACGTGATACATCACATTAACAAAAAAAAAAGAGAAGAAACATATGATCCTGTCAATCGATGCAGAAAAGGCATTTGACAAAATCCAGCACCCTTTCTTAATAAAAACCCTTCAGAAAGTCGGGATAGAAGGAACATAATTAAAGATCATAAAAGCCATTTATGAAAAGCCCACAGCTAACATCATCCTCAACGGGGAAAAACTGAGAGCTTTTTCCGTGAGATCAGGAACACGACAGGGATGTCCACTCTCACCGCTGTTGTTTAACATAGTGTTGGAAGTGCTAGCATCAGCAATCAGACAACAAAAGGAAATCAAAGGCATCAAAATTGGCAAAGATGAAGTCAAGCTTTCGCTTTTTGCAGATGACATGATATTATACATGGAAAATCCGATAGACTCCACCAAAAGTCTGCTAGAACTGATACATGAATTCAGCAAAGTTGCAGGATACAAAATCAATGTACAGAAATCAGTTGCATTCTTATACACTAACAATGAAGCAACAGAAAGACAAATAAAGAAACTGATCCCATTCACAATTGCACCAAGAAGCATAAAATACCTAGGAATAAATCTAACCAAAGATGTAAAGGATCTGTATGCTGAAAACTATAGAAAGCTTATGAAGGTAATTGAAGAAGATTTAAAGAAATGGAAAGACATTCCCTGCTCATGGATTGGAAGAATAAATATTGTCAAAATGTCAATACTACCCAAAGCTATCTACACATTCAATGCAATCCCAATCAAAATTGCACCAGCATTCTTCTTGAAACTAGAACAAGCAATCCTAAAATTCATATGGAACCACAAAAGGCCCTGAATAGCCAAAGTAATTTTGAAGAAGAAGACCAAAGCAGGAGGCATCACAATCTCAGACTTTAGCCTCTACTACAAAGCTGTAATCATCAAGACAGCATGGTATTGGCACAAAAACAGACACATAGACCAATGGAATAGAATAGAAACCCCAGAACTAGACCCACAAACGTATGGCCAACTCATCTTTGACAAAGCAGGAAAGAACATCCAATGGAAAAAAGACAGTCTCTTTAACAAATGGTGCTGGGAGAACTGGACAGCAACATGCAGAAGGTTGAAACTAGACCACTTCCTCACACCATTCACAAAAATAAACTCAAAATGGATAAAGGACCTGAATGTGAGACAGGAAACCATCAAAACCTTAGAGGAGAAAGCAGGAAAAGACCTCTCTGACCTCAGCCGTAGCAATCTCTTACTCAACACATCCCCAAAGGCAAGGGAATTAAAAGCAAAAGTGAATTACTGGGACCTTATGAAGATAAAAAGCTTCTGCACAGCAAAGGAAACAATCAACAAAACTAAAAGGCAACCAACGGAATGGGAAAAGATATTTGCAAATGACATATCAGACAAAGGGCTAGTATCCAAAATCTATAAAGAGCTCACCAAACTCCACACCCGAAAAACAAATAACGCAGTGAAGAAATGGGCAGAAAACATGAATAGACACTTCTCTAAAGAAGACATCCGGATGGCCAACGGGCACATGAAAAGATGTTCAGCGTCGCTCCTTATCAGGGAAATACAAATCAAAACCACACTCAGGTATCACCTCACGCCAGTCAGAGTGGCCAAAATGAACAAATCAGGAGACTATAGATGCTGGAGAGGATGTGGAGAAACGGGAATCCTCTTGCACTGTTGGTGGGAATGCAAATTGGTGCAGCCGCTCTGGAAAGCAGTGTGGAGGTTCCTCAGAAAATTAAAAATAGACCTACCCTATGACCCAGCAATAGCACTGCTAGGAATTTATCCAAGGGATACAGGAGTACTGATGCATAGGGGCACTTGTACCCCAATGTTCATAGCAACACTCTCAACAATAGCCAAATTATGGAAAGAGCCTAAATGTCCATCAACTGATGAATGGATAAAGAAATTGTGGTTTACATACACAATGGAATACTACGTGGCAATGAGAAAAAATGAAATATGGCCTTTTGTAGCAACGTGGATGGAACTGGAGAGTGTGATGCTAAGTGAAATAAGCCATACAGAGAAAGACAGATACCATATGGTTTCACTCTTATGTGGATCCTGAGAAACTTAACAGGAACCCATGCGGGAAGGGAAGGAAAAAAAAAAAAAGAGGTTAGAGTGGGAGAGAGCCAAAGCATAAGAGACTGTTAAAAACTGAGAACAAACTGAGGGTTGATGGGGGGTGGGAGGGAGGAGAGGGTGGGTGATGGGTATTGAGGAGGGCACCTTTTGGGATGAGCACTGGGTGTTGTATGGAAACCAATTTGACAATAAATTTCATATATATATAAAAAAAGAATTATTTTACAGACTGTCTTTCAATTTCCATTTGCCTAAGTTTTCATGTAATTCAGTAAAGTTATTCATTTGGGGCAATATTATGACAAAAAGTGATGGTTTTCCCTCATCAATGCAACATAACCATATGTGTCTTACCATTGGTGTGAACATTTATTACTTGATTAAGGTGATACCTTCTGTGAAGTTATTATTTTTCTGTTACATTTAATAAGTGTCTTCTGGAGAGATTCTCTGAGACTGTGTAAGTACTCTGTTTTCCATTACATTTTTGCCCACTAATTTTAGCATTTCCTTTCTTTGCCTAAACTAATTATTACTGTGGCATTTGCCTAATCACGTTTTTTTCCTATTTTCATCATTCTTTCTATATCTCTTGTCTAGAATTCCAATACAAGGAAAAGCTGTCTCTTCTCCCCTATTCATTCATACATTCATTCACCTTTACTATCTAATATCACTGAATTGGTTCTATATTGCTATGAGACAAATTACCATAAATTAAGTGGTTTAAACAACTCACATTATTATCTCACGGTTTTCCCGAGATCAAGCGAATTGTCACTACTTAGCTGGCTCTTCTACTTAGGTTTTCACAAGGCTGCAATCAAGGCGTTGACCAAGTTACATTTCCATATGGAGTTGATCACAGAAGAATCCACTTCCAACCACATTCTAGTCATTGGAAGAATTAATTTAGTTGTATGTATGACTGAGACTCTCATCTTCTTTCTTGCTGTTGGCTAAGAGTCATTATTAGATCTTAGAAACCATTGGATATCATTACTAGTAGTTCAAAGAGATCTTCATTTTTTAAACAGCTGCGTAACACTCCAATGTTTACACTAACCATATTTTATTGAACCATTATGCATGTGTAGACATTTAGGTTGCTTCCATTGTTTTGCAATTACAAATGATGTTGCAGTGAATAACTTTGCCTGTATAATTCTTATTATTGGAGGTCTAGCTGTAGAGAAAATTCTCAGAAGTGGGATTGAAAAGTCAAAAGGAAGAAGCATAAGTACTTCTGTTAAGTATTTCCAAATTCCCTCCTAGAAGGGCTATGGAAGTTCACATTCCCACTAGGATTTAATGACTGTGTTTTCTTCCTCACATACCTTCGGCAGGGTTTAATTTGCTCTTCTTTAACTGTGAGAGAGTGATAATTTTTTATACCTTTAGGAATCTCTTTTATACTTTTGTGGGAAATTTTCTGATCATGTCTTTTTCTCCCTGTTTCTACTAGGTATTTGGAAATTTATTTCTCAATTTTAGGAGTATTTAAAAAAATTAACATTTATTTATTTTTGAGAGACAGGGCACGAGTGGGGGAGGAGCAGAGAAAGAGTAGGAGACACAGAATCCAAAGAAGGTTCCAGGCTCCAGGCTGTCAGCACAGAGCCTGATTTGGGGCTCAAACCCACAAAATGTGAAATCATGACCTGAGCCGAAGTTGGATGTTTAACTGACTGAGCCATCCAGGCACCCCTGAGGGTATTTTTAATATATTAAAGATATTAGCCCTTTGGAGACGATTTTATCTCATTGTGTCAATTGTCTTTTACTCTGTTCATAGAATTTTTTGCCATGAATTTAAAAATTTTTACGTTTTTTTAAATTATTAAATTAAAATTAAACTTACACTATCATTTATATGCCATATATATCCCCCACTCCACCAGTCACATGTAAAAGTTCTATCTTTATTTTTCACATTTCTTCAGTGATTCTTTTTTTTCTCATAGCTTTTATTGAGTGGAGATTAGTATCAAGGGCATTTTGCCCCAAGCTCAATGAATATATACTCTTTTTATTTTCTCACTCTTACGATAAAATAGGTCAGAATAGTTTTCCCAGATTCTAAGCTATTGGAGGGTTTTTTATAAATTTCAATCATTCATTCAGTAATCCAGCAGCCTGCTGGCCGAGCAGTCTCAGCAAGTGAGCTGTATCTCACTATAGTTCCTTATTTACTTAGGGAAACCCTTACAAGAAATATAAGATTTCAGTATCTAATTTTCTGTCTACTCTGGTTACTGGCCATTACTACATGTGAAACCTGGATATATTATAGAGACTTTACAACTGCCTGAATTTCTGTAGGAAAGGCCTCTAATTAATGTTGAGCATCTAAGAGCAGCTGATTTTATAATCAGTTGACACAGGGAAGAAAATATCATCAAGTAAGTGAAATATTCCACATCTGTGGGACCTCATGCTCCTTCCAAATGAGAAACAGTACTAGTGCAGTATCCCAAGAACTTGGGAGCCATATTGTCTGGGTTTATAACCTAGTTTTATCATTTATTATCTCTGTGACTGTGGTCAACCTACTTAACCTTTCTGTGTCTTGATTTCTTAATCTACAAAAGGGAACGGTAAAATAAGAATACTTACATCATGTGATGGAGAAAGTTGTGGGAGAACAACAAACAATCCTTCTCTTTAATCATAAGTTTTGAGTGCTTAACCTTGTAATAGCTACTGTTCCAAATGCTTTACAAATAAAATAACTCAACCTTCCCATCAATCTTATGAGATAGTTATTAATAAGCATTTAGACATTTAGCCTTCTCTATGTATTACAGTATATTGAAAAAAGCAATCTCCGGATTTCTGGGCATTAATACAATAAAGGTTTGTGTCTCACATTTATTATCTGATGAAGGTGGGTAGAGGAACTCTGCCTCATGGGGTCATGCACGCTCCAAGCTGTCCTCTCTGCACAGCAAGATTTCTCAGTGGTTTGAACCACTATTGATATTATGGGTTACATAATTCTTTGTTGTGGGCAGCTGTCTTATGCGTGTAGGATGTTTATGAATATCCCTCACTTCTCTCCACTAGAATCCAGTAGGACCATCTCAATTTTGGCAAACAAAAATTTCTCCAGACATTGCCAAATGTTCTGCAGGTGGGTGTGGAGGGGTAAAACAACCCCATTGGAAATCACTGATGTAGAGATTGCACTATTGCCTTCAGTCAGATTTCCACTGGAGTTTTTCTTTTTTTCTTTTCCTTTTCTTTTCTTTTCTTTTCTTTTCTTTTCTTTTCTTTTCTTTTCTTTTCCTTTTCCTTTTTCTTTTTCTCTTTCTTTCTTTCTTCCTTTCTTTCTTTCTTTCTTTTTTTTCTTTTTTTGGTATGGCTGGTAGATCATGCAAGAAAGAAATTATGGACCTATGTGAAATTAAGGACCTAGTTCAGAATTGATATGCATCAATAATAATACCCTCATTCCATTGGCTAGAGTTCAGTCAAATAGCCCCATTAATCCTTCAGGAAATCTACAGATTGTAGTTTTCCCATGTACTGAAGAGGAAAATGAAAGTTTGACAAAAATACCTTCTTTTTTTTTGTTATGATCTGATCTTCTGATCACCAAATACCAATTTCAACTTTTTTCCCCTCACATATTGAACATACCCTCTTTACAAAGGAGATCATCAGAAGTTTCATTACTTAACTGTATCCAGGTCAGGTCCTGGTTTTCCAGGTGATATACATTATTCTGCATTAGGTGTAGAAGTATCTTCATGGTCCAGTGGCCTTTGAATTCAAAAGATATTGCTTGCTCTATCTACTCTCCAACATAACCAATACACAATGGTGGAACAGAGACGGCTTAGCCATAGTAAATCTTCCATTTGGAAAGAAGGGTGACAAACACAGATCAGTAATTGTTCTATAGCAGAGGAACAAAGAGGGAAATATTCTTTGATTAGACCTTGATTTTTTTCTGTCTTGTCCATTATTTTTTTTCATGTTTATTTATTTATTTGGAGAGAGAGAGAGAGAGAGCAGGGGAGGGGCAGAGAGAGATTGAGGGAGAGAGAAAAAGAGAGAGAATCCCAAGCAGTCTCCACACTGTCAGTGAAGAGCCCATCGCAGGCTCTCCACAAATCGCCACATCATACCTAAGCCAAAATCAAGAGTCAGTCGGTCGCTTAACCGACTGAACCATCCATGCGCCCTTTGTCCATTATTCTTTAACATTCTAGGCTCCAACTTCTGGAAACACTTCTTTGTTTATCATCCTCTGCAGCCATATAAAATGTCATTGCTGGTTAATGCCTTACTTTGACACTACTCGGTCTTCCCAGACTGCTTCTTTCCTGATGCTCATCAAACAGTCAGAAGCTTGCTAGATAAGGATCTTGGTTTCCTTGGCATTGAAATGTCTTCAGAAAACTCAGTAAGCTTCTTATTTTTTTCCTCCCATCAGTACCATGAACCATTAATCAAACCCACGATTTGTTTCAAAAAATAATCCTCAAATTTACCTAATCTTGCTGATATGGATTCATAGTTATCACAAACTATAAACCACCCAAATGTCTTTCAATGGGCTAATAGATAAACAAACCTGGGACAGCCATACGGGGGAATACTATTTGGTAGTAAACAAGAATGTAATATTAATATACCTAACCATGTGGATGAACCTCAGCAGCATTTTGTCGAGTAAAAGAAATAAGGCTCAAAAGTTTATGACGTTTTCAAACAGACAAAATCTAGTGATAGAAAACAGGTCAGTGTCTTGCCAGAGGTTAGGGACTAGGGAAACTGTGGCTTCAAAGGATTCTCACAAGAGAGGTTATCTGGGGTGATGGAAAGTTCTATTGTAATTATAATGGTACTTACACAAATCTATAAATGTGCTAAAACTGATAGAATTGTAGCTCTCCCACAAAAGAGAGAGAAAGAGAGAAAGCCAATGTTAACATATGTGACCTGAAAAAATAGAAAATTTTAAATGATCTTCCATCACCAAGGCTGGTGGTACATTGAAGTCTACTTGGGGTAGCTAGAATTCTTGGTAAAAGATTGGTAGCATCTGCTACCTTGCAACCATTGCACGATTGCAATATATGTGTCACAACATCCTCTTACAATATGAGAGAGAGTCCACTAAAAAAAGCCCCTTTGACAGTCTTGAAGGGCTGGCACCATATACATTCTCTTAGCCTCTTCGAGCCTTTAGAAACAGAGATCTTTGGGCAAATATCTATTATTTTGAAGGCCAAAAGATGGGGCAGTTATGAGTGTGGTGGTACCCTCTACAGCAACAAATAGGCCTTAAAATTTTGTGTTTGACAATGCTGACGAGGTTCATCCAAATACCTGGTAATTCAATCCACATCATTGATTTATGCTTTGCCTGAAGCCATCTCATCTGCGGAAAATATGTGAGTCTTCCGAGAGAATCTAACGTTGCAAATTTAGGGTGCTGACTGGGAAATAAAATCCTGGTCAAGTTGGCCTTTTGGGCTTCCTCAAACCACATTACATATTTCTCTAACATCATAAATACTGACCTTTTTGACAGTGTACAGTTGAGCTCATTTAGAGGCAGCTTATTAAAAAGGATCAGAATTTAATACAGCAGGATTTCACTTCCAAATTACATACTGCCTGATGGCTAATCGGTCTCAAAAGTTAGTCAGCAATTTTTTTGAAATTGAAAAGTCTATGCCAGCTTAAAAAATAAAGTGCAGTCAACATTTTTAAAGCCCTTATTTTAGGACATTTAATTTTAAAAGTTCTGACTATATATCATGTCAAGGTAAGAAAAATCTTGTTTTTAAGAACCATGAGCTCATTACTGTTGTAAAATTAATGTGTTTATCATGAAACCATTCAAACACTATTAAGAACTTCAAAGGAAAATAATAACATCATCCAAGCAATCATGCCATCAGATACACATGCTAGCTATCCATCCATCCATCCATCCATCCATCCACCCTTCTATCCATCTATCTATTTGTCTATCTAATCTCCAGAAATTATATTGAAAAAAATACCCAGGCTAGTCTTCAATGAAGACTAAAACTTACTAATTTAAAACTTGATTCAGGTGATCTGACCACACACTAACTTCCTGCTAGCATAATAGAACTCCTCATAAAATCTAGAAAGAAGGACAAAAATAAAAAGAAAGAAGACACAGTTTGCTAATATAAGGAATATCAGGGAATATCAAATGAATCCTGCGATAATTAAAAGGTTAATAAAGGAATACTACCTACAAAATGACATTTTAAAATTTAGTTATATTTTCAATTCAATTCAATGAGTATTGAATTCCTTAAAAAATAAAGTCCAAAAATTAGCCAAGATGATAAAGTATTAGTCTTATAACTATTACAGAAATTAAATTTGTAATTAAAAGCTTTAGAAAAGGCAATTTCCGTGCCCTGATGGTTTTAGTAGATAATTTTACCAAACACATAAAGAAGAAATAAACACCAAACTTACACAATCATTTCTAGAACACAGAAGAGAGAATGCTTTCCAGCTCATTTTATGAAGCCAACATTACCCTAATTCCAAAACTAGACAAAGTCAACACAAAAAACAAACAATATCCCTCATGAATTTATATATAAAAAACCACAACAAAATTTTAGCAAATTAAATTCAACAGTACATAAAAACAATAAGTATGCCACAATATTGAATCATTTATTTCAGATACATAACTTTGCTTCTATATTTAAAAATAAATTATGCAATCCACAACAGGTCAAGGTAGAAAAATCATATGATCATATTAATTGAAGGCAAAGGTCATTACCCACTTATGATTTTAAAATTTTCCTTGTACTGGAATAGACAGGAACTTAGCTTCATAAAGATTATCCAAAAAGAAACCTAAAGCTGACATCACACTTAATGGTGAAAGACTGAGTGCATTTCTCTGAGATTAGGGACAAGGTGACTCTCTCACTGCTGTTACTGGATGGACATTGTACTGGAAGTTCTAGACACGATAATAAGACAAAAAATGAATTCAATTTTGCAAGAAAAAACAAAATAGTCTCTCTTTGCAGACAATATGATTGCCTCTGTGTGTATAAAATCGCAAGGAATTTACAAAAAAAAAACAAACAAACAAAAAACACCAGGATTTAAGAAGTGAATTCAGTGAGGTCACAGGACACAAGATCAACACAGAAAAATCAATTATATTTCTGGATACTAACAATGAGCAAGTGGAAACAAATCAAAATTACAGTACCATTTACAGTTTTTCCAAAGGCAATTATAAGAAATGAGTCTAGCAAAACATATATAGGCCCTGTATGATGAAAATTATAAAATGCTCATGAAAAAAATCAAAGACTTTAATATTTGGAGAGACATATCATGTTCAAGGGTTGGAAAACACAAAAAAATAAAAATGTCACTTCTAAATTAACTTAGGAGTTTAACACAATTCCTTATGAAATCTCAGCCTATCAACACAGACAAAAGCTCTTGTTGTAGGCATAGATAAGCTTCTTCTAAAATTTATATATGGGGCACCCGGGTGGCTCAGTTGATAATGCGTCCAAGTTCAGCTCAGGTCATGATCTTGCGGTTCATGAGTTCGAGCCCCACATCAGGTTCTGTGCTGACAGCTCAGAGCCTGGAGCCTGCTTTGGATTCTGTGTCTCCCTCTCTCTCTGCCCCTCCCCAGCTCACACTTTTCTCTCGCTGTCTCTCTCTCAAAAAAAATTTTTTTAAACAATGTTAATAAAGTAAAATGAAATTTACATAGAAAAACAAAAGCCAAAAACCAGAAAAAACAATATTAATTTCAATAAATGGTGCTGGAGCAATTGTACATCCCTCAGCAAAAATATGATCCACTAATCCTCACACCTTATACAAAAATTAGCTCAAAATGGATCATAGATCAAATGTGAAACAAAAAACTATAAAACTTCTAGGGAAAGAACAGAGTAGAAAAATCTTCAGGCCATAGAGCTTGGCAAGTAATTCTTAGTTTTAACAGCAAAAGCAAGATCCCTAAGTGGAAAAACTGACACATTGGATCTTATCAAAATTTAAAAATTTGCTCTGAGAGTCGTTAAAAAGATAAAAAAGACAAACTGTATACTGGAGAAAACATTTTCAAATCACATTGGCCAAAGATGTTGTATCTAGAATACATAAAGAACTCTTAAAACTCAACAATAAAACAAGCCAATTAGAAAATAGGCAAAAGCCATACACAGACACTGCACTGAAAAGGAAATATACATGGTTAATAAACACATGGAAAGATGTTTCAACTTCCTAAGCAATTAAGGAATCACAAATTAAAACCACAATGAGCTATCACAACAAGCCTATCAAAATGGCAAAAGGGAAAAATAGTGATAACACCCAACGCTGGTGAGGATTTGGAGAAAGTGACCCTTTCATACACTGCTGTTGGGAATGTAAAATGAACAGTCACTCTGGAAAACAACCTGGTAGTTCCTTTGAAAGCTGAAAATGGGCTTATCATCCAAACTAGCATTTACGCTCTTGGGCATTTGTTGCAGAGAAATCAAGATCGAGTTTTACTGAGGATTTGTATACAAATGTTCATAGTAGCTTTATTCATCCCAGCCATAAATTGGACCCAAACATCCTTCAGTGGATGAATGGTGAAACAGGCTTTGATACACCCATAAATACTATGGAATTATCCTCAGTAGTAAAATGAACCCTTCATATTCCTCACTCTCAGTAAGGAATGAACTATTCATATGCCTAACAACGTAGATGAACCTCAAGGAAATCATGTTACGAGAAAAAATAAGCCAAACGCAAAATGGTATAAACAGCATGACTCCATGTTGTTGTAACATATGTGAAGGAACGTAATTATAGAGAAGAGGAACTGATCACGAGTTGCCCAGTGTTAAGGGTGGGGTGGGAGGGGATAGGTGTGGCTCCAAAGGGTTAATATAAGTGAGCCCACGGTGATGTACCATGGAGTATCTTGATGGTGGTGGTGGTGGTATGTAAAGCTACATGTGTGGTAAAATTGTACACACAAACCACTGAGTGCCTGTGTACTAGTAAAATCTGAACGAGCACTCGGAACTATACTCGTCATATTTTATTGGATTTGATACTGTTAATTTGTAGAGTTATGTCAAGTATTAACATTGAGGCTTAGGTGAGACTTCCTTATACATTTCTTTATGACATCTTAGGAATCTATCATAAAAATGAAAAATCAAACAAATATTCCTGTAGAAACTATTGGGTATTTAAACCTTAGTTTACACCTGACGTGGTGCTCCTGAACCTATCAAGGGCTTCAGAGTCCCTGCAGTGCCATCCAAGGTGTATACACAGTCCTGAACTAACGATAGACTAGAGCACGTGGACTGTTACTGGCACAAATAATTCTCTTTCAACACTCATTGGCACTTTAGACCTATAGGTACCAGGCTTGCCTACTGGGAGAGTGGTAGGCAAGAATTGTCTCCTGAAGTTCCCCATTACCCAGATCCACACTCCCTTCTTTCCTTTTAACTACTTCAGTTGATCCTTCAACCGAGGCACTTTTGAATCTCAAACGTGTTAAAGGAAAGAGAGTGTTCAACTTGAGAGTTGCATTGGTGAGACTCGGGTGGTGGGGGGGGGGGGGAGTGCATGGGACTTCCCTGCACTTTTATTTGCAACATCCTGTGAATCTGTAAGTATTTTAAAATAAGAATCTGAAGAAAGCAACCATGTTTTCCAGCAGAAGTATTCTAAGTGTTAATATTAAAAGTTTTCAATCTACAGAACTGGATTGTAACCTGCAGTAGGTTAGAATGGTGGTCAGTACTCAGACCTTAATCTGGTCTTTGATTTTTTTCTAAAACTCGATTCTATCATTTCTAAAATAAAAAATAGTTATATCTACCTCAATGCAATTGATAGCAAAGTTAAGTGAAATGATTCGTGTAAAATATGTACATCATGCCTGTGATCTTATTAAGCGCTAAGTACATTGAAGTTGCCATCATTTATGTTATGTACTGACTCGGCTCTGAAGCCCCTTGCTGTCTAACCTAAAGCAGAGTCAGCAATTTTCTTCTGTAAGGTGTCAGACAGTTAATACTTTAGGCTTTGTGGGCCATACAGCCTCTGCAGGAACTGTTCACCTCTACTGTTGTGACGCAAAAGCTGCTGTGGGCAACACATAAGTGAATGAGCATGATATTGTTCCCATAAAACCTTATTTATTGGGACGTGTGGGTGGCACAGTCCTTGAGTGTCCAACTCTTGATTTCGGCTCAGGTCATAATCTCAGGGTGATGGGATCGAGTCCTTAGGGGCTCCCCACTGGTTGTGGAGCTTACTTAAGATTCTTTCTCTCTCTCTCGGCCTCTCTCATGCTCTCTTAAATAAATAAATGAATAAATAAGTAAACAAAGTTAAAAAAAAACCTTATTTAAGGACATTTGGCTTACTGGCATTACAAAAAGAGGTAGTGACAAACAGAAAGAGGGAGGATGGGAGGAAAGATTTGGGTATAAATGCAGTCAATAAACTTGAAAAAACAAAACAAAACCAAACCATATATCAGTCCAGCCAGTTTTCTGGTAGAATGTCCCAGATTTTGAATTGGTCTGATGATTCTTTCCCATCTTCTGTATTTCCAATACACCAGGAGGAAAGTCCTGAGCAGGAGAGGTTGTAGACCATTGGGAAAGGCAGTCACAGCCCCTGCACTGTCAGAGTTCCCTTTGGCAGAGATAAAGAGCCCTCGAATCCTGTGCCTAGTCAATTTAGCAAGAATCCCCAGCAGATCACCTTCTATAGCTGATCAAATTGCTCACCCACTATTCTGGGCACACTGACCTACCTTCAGCGACTCTTGTCAAGTTGGCTTAGTCAGAATCCTCCTTTACCCCTTATACTTCCTCCTAAGTAATTTTCCAACCACTGACCCTGACCCTGCTCCCTGGCTATAAATTCCTTGTCCACGCTCAATTTGGAATTGAATCTAGTTCTATACTGGGCTCTATTTTCCCATATTGGAGTAGTTCCCATGTAAAATTTATTTTTACCACTTTGGCTACTGTCTGGCTCTGACATTTCCCTGACAAACCCTGCTACTTTGAAAAGGGTTCTTTGACTTTACTTCATGCAGCTTATTTGGGCACTGATGTTCCGTTCAACACAAAATCTATCTTTCCCTTCCCCAACTTCAGGACTTTGAAAGAGTCCAACTTGGGTCACCCTTCGTTCATGTGTTTATTCATTCTTCAATAACTGTTCGTTGCAAATGTCATGGTTCCAGATATAATTACAGGAACTAGAGATAATAAATCAGCAAAACCTCTGCCCTCATCCTTCAAGTATTCATTCACTATGTTATACAAATATTAATGGACAAATAAATGAACAAGAACATTATGGATTCTGTTAAGTCTTAATAAAGAAACAGAACAATTTTTTTAAGAAAGAGAGTGTGTGTGAGCAGGGTAGAGGGACAGAGGGAGAAAGAGAGAATCTCAATCAGACTCCATGCTCAGCACAGAGTCAGGACCCTGGGACCATGTCCCAACCTGAAACCAAGGGATGGACATCCAAGGACTGAGCCACCCAGGTGCCTCAAGAACAATTTATTGATAATGGATATAAAGTATTATAGAAGTGTTTCCAATTTAGGTAAGTTCATCAGTTGTGTTGTTTGGAGAGGTCACATTTAAATAAAAGAGAGGAGAGAATCATGAGGTTATCTGTAAAACAAAGTGATTGCCCAGAGCTTGGGACAGGAAATTTCTTATCATCACTGAGAAATAGCAAGACTGGCCTCACTAGAAGGAATGAATCAAGGAGTGTAGGAGAAAGAAGTAAAAAGGTGCAGAGATGGATTCAGTGAGGATCAATACTGAGGACTGAATAAATCCTCAGTATTGGGGATTTATTATGGGTATTGGGCAAAATATGGGTATTCAAAGGCAAAAGCCTTTGAATGTTTTATTAAGTGTGGTAAGAATACCTTTGGAAAGTATCAAGCATGAGAACGATCTGCTCTGATCTATGGTTTTAAAACATCATGTTGGGATGTTGGGCTACTTTTTAGGAAAAATATACACAGAGCCTAATTAGGAAGTTATTTCGGTGAGTCAGGTGAGACATAGCAACAGTTTAAAAGTATTAAGAAATTACGGGAAAGTAGAGTGGTAATTTTCTTTTGATGTGACTTTAAAATAATTTGTAATAGGCGTGGTTGGTTTTGGAGATCTTCTTGGATTCTTATATATGCTGAACGCGTGTCTTAACTTCAGGTACTAGAATATTTTTCCCTATTTGACAATTTTCACAGACATTTTCATGGAAAATTTGATAGCTTGATGTTAGGCTTCTCTTGATCTTTACTTCATCATTTCCTCTCTCTCTCTCTCTCTCTCTCTCACACACACACACACACACACTGTATATACAGGTGAATTAGTTTCACTTTGTGTTCTTATATCACATTATATTTGCTATATGTCAAGTAGTGGGAGTTCTTGTGTCTCCACCAAATGCAGGCTCCTCTTAGCAAATTACCACTGAGCAATTAGTCTTATTAAAATAATAATTACACCTGCATTTGGCTAATTTGAGGAGTAATTGCCCAATTTCAGCCATAATTAGTCACTTGGCTCTATTTTTCAGGCACAATTTCATTGTCATGAGAAACAAACAAACAAAAAAAATCTGTGGTAGTTGCTCCTTTTACAACTTGCCTACTAATGAGACTGCCTTCTGAACATACTTTCTTCACTTGAATACTGCAACAAAGTAGAGTACCATGGGGAATCTCTTGGACTAGTGCAAAGGAAAGAATTTTCCAGTGCTTGAAAATTTTTACATCTTTTCTAAATAATCATCTATTTAAAAATACTTTCTTGGGACTGGAAAGGAAAAATTAACAAAACTTATGATTTTGAAAACATCAGAATTATCTGCCTATCATGAATCATCAGGTTTGTCTATGTCTCCATGTCACTAAGACAAATGACTATGGAATTCAATAGCCAACATTTAGATGTGTCTTTGACCCACAACACCACATACTAACTGAGAATGTTTGGCCTTACCTGAGCTCCATGCTCCTGGAAACAGCAACAATTAAGGAATGCCGCCACATTTTTTGTGCTTTAGAAGTTGTTAAGAACCCTGCTCTCACATATTCCAAGATAAAACCTGTTTCCATCTTTCTTCATGACTTCCATAAGATTGAAAATAGCTTCCTTTTGTACCTGCCTTTATAAATCCCCAGGTCTCCCTCTTTTTCTTTGAGATATTGCTCATTAATGAACATTCACCCTATTGCAGTAGCCTAAATAAAATCAGGTCCTTAATTGTCTGGTTGCATTTGCTTTGCACACTATAAATCTCAATTGTTTCTAAACCTAGTGAACTAAGCAAGAAACAAAAATGAATCTTACCATTAAATTAGAAACATTGGGACTTACAAATTTATAATGGATTGCTAAAATTGTGGAAGGATATATTGAATGGTGACACTTAAAGAAATATCCATATGTCTTCTATGTAGAAACATTATTAGAGGTATCTGTATGTAGCTAGCAAAGTCAGTTTAGAGTAATAGTATTTTCATTCTTATAATGAAAATCCTGTTTTTATAAGTTCAAAAATCAGGCAGAATTATGTATGTATCTCGATTTAAAATTTTTTAATGAATGAAATGCTAAATTTTAACTATTTCCATAAAACACAGTAAAAACTATGAATATTTAATAATGGGAAGCAATGCAGAAAAACACAATAAAAAGTCAGTGGAACTGAATAAATAAAAATTGAAAATATCCATACATATCTGTAAAAAACATTTTAAGCTAAAATATAAAGGCAAACTTGTACCAGTGAAAAATGTTTACAAAGATGTAATACTCAGAAGCATCAATATCCTTTACAAAAACATTTACAGTGGGAAATAATTGATGATCAAGAGAATAAAAAAGAAACAATAACTGAGGAAAAAATTTAAATGGCTAACTTTTTGAGCATGGCCAGTGGAAATGTGAATTTAAATAATAATGAGATATTTTCCCACCTAATAAGTTGCTGCTATCCTCGTTTGGGAGACTAAATTACAAAAACTTCCTGCAGAACAATTTTCAAGCGTAAAGCCATAAAATTTAGAGTTTTTAATAGTTAATTCACTAACAGTGCTAAAAGTCAAGTCTGGAAAAAAATCAAAGGTAAAGAAAAATTTAATGTAAAATCAAGTCAGTGTGATTTACAATGGAGAAAAATGAGAAATATACTAAGTGTCCAGGAAGGGAAGGTAAATAAATTTTACCATAATCATAAAGATACAATATGAAGCATTAATAATTAAGCTGTTAATGAATTATTAATATGGAAAGTGTCAATATATAACATTAATTGAAAAAATAAAACATGTATGTGCTCATATATATATGAATTAAAATGTTCAGAATGATACCTCAAAATACTAGTTTTGGGTTAATTTACTATGTTTTTTTTTATGCATTTCCAAGGGTACATATTGTATACTGAATAATTAAACTGTCCCATGACAGATTCCTCAAATCTTTAAAAGCCTTAGCTGATTACTGATGGAAAAATATGAATTCAGAAATGGAAAGAAATTTGGGGGTCATTTACACGATGGCTACTCTGAACCACTGAAAATTGAAATGTATAAAATTGGACGTAACAAAATTATTTTTTAAAAGCAAGTTGCTTTGGAGTGAACCTTTGTTTTCTCTATGGAACAAAGAAATGTCAAACTAGCCCTAAATCAGAATTTTAGATTAAATTCCTAGATGCTGCTTTTCGAAAACCTTAATCCTAATCTTGGTTCACAGAATTATCATTAATCTCACTTTCAGTTCATGCGACATTAAGGAAACAGAATATATATATTATCTTTCTTTGGTCCTGGTGGAAATGAGGAATTTGAGCTTGAAGATGCCTCTGTAGGCTTTCTGCAAGCAATTATGCTTAAATGCAGCAATAGCAGACAAGAAAGGGCATAATTGGACTTGTTAAATGTAGTCCCCATTTAACTTTCAAAGAGAGTAGAGAAAGGGAAAAAAAAAGTATTGTCAGCCATGGAGATATTTTCAGACAATCACAATAATCTGCATTACAATAATCTCTCCTATGAAAAGGAGAACCATAATACCATTGCTCATAAGCAGCAGTTCAGTGATAACCACTCAGATTTGATGCCTTAAATGTGAACATCTGTTTCTATCATTAAAGCTATCAGAATGCTGTTAATTACTTGTCTTCAGCTATTTTCAGTATCTGTAAATATATATTCCGGATCTAGAAAAGTAACTCCCATTGCTTAACTGATTAATTCCAACACCTAATGACACTGTTTATCATACGTGCATGTAAGTGGCCACTTCCCTCTTACATACATGCACATAACTAATATACAAAATCTATTTCTCATTTAACATTTCCTCATGTCCTACATTTCTTGTTATTTCAAATATACATCATACATGTATGCACATGCACACAAAACACATATAAACACACCCACCGAGATACACATATACGTACACACACATGTACACAGTAAAAGACAAGTACATCTTTGGGTATGCATTAATTGGAAATTATTACAATATAGCTCAATAAAAAAAATTCTTTGAATTCAAAGACAAAGAGCCTAAGACCTTTGAATATATAACGCTTTTTCTTCTCCATGAGTACATATATGCATAGGGAGAGAATTCACGATTATTTGAATACAGGGAGAATGTAAAACTAGATGTTTCTAAAGATTTCAAGACAGTGATCGTAAGTTCTCTTGTGTCACTATTATATATTTTACACCGTGATTGGTTCAGTGTGCTCTCCATAGTATCTGGAAAATGACATAGGATATAGTAGATCTCTTCAATATTTCTATATTGTGGATTGTTAACTTGAGCTAATCTAGGAAGAAAAGGGTAAAGGAAAGCACCAAGATGAGTATTATAATCCAGGAAGAAGGAAAAAGTGGCTTGCAAGAGTGTTAGGATAAGGATCCTAACATTTGGAATTTGTGGATTTTCCCTCTAGAGTTTGTACTAATTTAACTCAGCTCTCAAAAACTGACAGTTGTTCCATCTTTTCAATATTCAAAATTATGTGGAGAGATAAAGGCTACAGCCTCCATAGAGCATATAGCAATAGCATGACTGAAATGAGCCATCTATGTAGGAATAGCAGCATCTAGAAAACCAGCCCAAGAGGTTTCCACTATGTTGATCACCTCTGTTGGACAGGACCAACACTTCCTTTCCTTGCAAGTGATGCCTCAATGTAACAAGATGCAGTGACATGTAAATGATGCCAGCCTCAATGAAACCAGAGCACACAAGGAGCTGCTTTCCCTGAGGATGTGTTAAAGAGACACTATGACACGTAGAATCTCAAAATTGTATCCATTGCCTTCTATATTCTTTGCTATTCCTTTGAAATCTGGACCAAATCGTTCATATAAAGATCACATTAAATGCAGCCTTTAAGGAGGTGTCTATCTCTCAGAACTGTTGTCACTGGTCTTCTCGATCTGTGTTGTAAATAATTTGAGACATAAAACAGAGGAATGAAGATTGAGGCAAAAATGTGACCTTTATCACTGCTAAGACATAAGCTGGCAGACAAGGTGGCTTTAAGACTTCTTGTCAATATCTTAACATGACCCTTAATATTAATCAGATTGATTCACCCAGGGATTTTATCAATGACTGCGGCTGACCTTCCCCTATAGGAGGAAGCTCTGGGACCAATAAAAGACTGGAAGAGGAGAGGAGAACTTGCATTTTGGTGGGAAGGCCCCAGTCTCAGGAAGAACCATAACAAATGAGTCAAGCACGGCAAATTATTCCTCCAAGTATAACAATCAGATAGGGCAGAGTGAGTGCATACAGCAATTTCCCAGGAAAGAGTAAAGATAGGGTTGATAGAAAGGCCATGGGTATGCTTCAGAGAAAGTTCTCTGAATGGAAACCATGAGGGGGGAAAAGGAGATCTTTGACACTTTATGTTTATAGTTAGAGCAGAGAAAAGGTTAGGTAACAAATTTACAGTTTCTAATAAATTCAGGAGAGAGCACTGAGAAATAAAAAAAACTAGTAAATTAGTAACCCAATAAAAGGGTGAGGTGGAAATAATTATACTTACTAATCAATTAGAAGCCAAAAAAGAGAGGAAAAGAAGCATATATGTAAGATAAATATAGAACAAGTAATAAGATGTCAGATTTTAAACATATGTTAATGATCACATTCAATGTAGACAGACTAAATATTCCAGTTAAGAATAAGCATTGTCAGACTGAATATATGTACTATATGTACGTATTTGTATAATTAGCATATATATGTATAATTAACTGGAGCAGTCTAAAAGAGACACACTTTAAATGCAAGAGCATTGGTTTACTGAAAGTAAGATAATGGAAAACATTTTTCATGAAAATAATGCACAAAGTAAACCAGTGTATAATGCGAAAGGCATTACTAGAGATAAAGAGGGACATTTCATAATGATAAAAGAGTCAGTACACAAGAAAGTTATAACAATTCTGAATTTGTTTGCAGCTAATAAAATAATTTGCACCTAATAATATAATGAATTACATAGTGGATAAAATGTGAAATGGATAAATCAGTAATCATCACAAAAGATTTTAGCATATGGAATACACATTTTATTCCATTTATTTAATACACATTGTTTTCAAGTGCATTTTGCTATTTGTCTATTTACACTCTGACACATTCTGACATCCCATTTATCTGCTTCCTTAGTTTACTGAAGCTCATATTTATATGTATTATAATTCATAGAGATGAAGACTCAAACTCTATCACTAGAGATGCCATTTCATCTGAATTTGGTGCTCAAGAATTTGCATTTTTTAGCAAGCACTGTGGGTAATTCAAGGAACATTATTGGGTTTCCCTATTGGCACATATGTCCTTGAAAAACAAAATGTATAAGCCAGCATAGGACCGAATCTCAAAATATATTATTAGACACGTAGCAGGCTATACCTTCCAAAGCTTACCTGGTGGAATTTAACCAGAAAGAGCAGAAAGGCTTATCAAGAATAAAATGAAGGCACCAAAATTTCCTCCCTACACTCTGCCTTCGCCCAGGAGATACATGTGAAACGGGTCTTTGTGTGTCTCAGGTCTAAGACTTTCCCACAGTCATGTTCCGTTATCAAAAAACAAGGAACAAAGGGGTTATTTTGTTTGCCATTTTCAAGAAAGTATATTAGGGTCCTAAAGAGAAAATGAGGAAAGAAGAGCCTAAAAATGTTTTTAATTTGTGACTACCTATGATAGCCTCACTAGATTTCAGTGGAGTGGAGTGCATTGGCAGTAAGAGAGGTCCATGCAGGAGCAGGGCTCACCATCTCACTCAAAGTGAATCCTCACCTGGGAGACTGCATGCCCTATCTGGCCTCTAGGTGACTAAAGCCAGTGCCTCCTATGTTTCGGCATAGTGCCCATTTATCTTTCAATATCTAAGGAAATATGATCTTCGCTGTCCTCATCTGCTAATCATTTGGTCATAACCTGAGAGCCAATCAGTAAGCTTTTGAAGAGTGCTGAGTACTTTGCCTGGTGTAAAAGAGGAGCTTAATGCCACTAATTTGTAGATAGATGAAAGCCAATGGAATCACTCTGAACTAGGTAACAAGGTCAGAGGTGGTTTATACTTAATCTCTGTACATGCTAGATGTGTTATGAACATAGTAACATCTCTATGGTATATACCAAATCATATCTCTATTGACTTGAAGAATTCATGTTATAAAATAGATAAGAGAAAATCTATACAAAGAATGGATAAAGATCAGCTACTTTTTTTTTTTTTTTTTTTAGGTAATACAAGAAACCACTAAGTATTTCAGGGCAATAGAGAAAGTGGTAAAGCAATGGATTTCAACACCAACTTTCTATCTGGATCTCCAGGGGACTTTTAAAAAATTCCAAAGACCTAGGTCCTGCTCAGAAATTTGGTTTCAGTCTTTGTAGGGAGGACCTGTTCCTCTGTAATTTTGTCAGATATTCATTCATAGGTAATTCTGATGTGCATCCAGGGTAAAGACTACTATGGTAGAGATAACACAAACAAATCTGAATCTAATGCATTGTGCATTGGAGGGACATGAGGTTCAGGGCTCTATGCACTGAAACTCAGTAAACTTATGTGATTTTGCATAGGGGCTTCAAGATAATTTAACATAGACATATAATTCCTAAAGAACCAGGATAGGAGAGATGGGTATTATTTACAATCTGGTCTTCCTTGAAATATACTTTTTTTTTTAAAATTTTTTTAGTGTTTATTTTTGAGAGAGAGAAAGAGAGAGAGAGAGAGAGAGACAGTGTGAGCGGGAAAGGGGCACAGAGAGAGAGGGAGACACGGAATCTGAAACAGGCTCCAGGCTCTAGGCTTCCAGCACAGAGCCAAACGTGGGGCTCGAACCCACAAACTGGGGGATCATAACATGAACTGAAGTTGGACGCCCAACCAACTGAGCCACCCAGGTGCCCCGAAATGTACTTCTTAAAACAGTTATTTCATTTCTGAAAGGATAAGCTAATCACTTGGCTGATGCCAAGGCTTCTGTTGGGAATGTTTCTGTGGTCAGAGGGACTCTCTCCCTGGCTCTTCTTTTTTTCAGATAATTTTTTGCACAACTGCCACATGGGGTGGATAATTCTAATAATGGAGTGAAAGAATAATGAACAAACCAAAAATAAAAAAGCTCAGTCTTTCTTTGGGGAAGACAGGCAAAACACAAGTAAACCAGTAAATATATTGCATGATAGAGGGTGACAAGAAAGAACAAAACACAGAACCATAAGGAATGGGCTCCAGGTCTATGAAAGGAAGGCCAGGAAGGCCACACAGGTGAGGTGATCCTGGAGCTGACACCTGAAGGAAGTAAGGATGTGAGAAAGCGAGCCATGGGACTTCCCTTAGCATGTTTTTTAGTTTCTCTGTGTTTGTAATTCTTAAAGTTTAAATATTCTGATCACGTTCTTCATTCATAACTTTTCTTTGCTACTTTTGTCATCTTTACCTTCAAAATGCAAAATGTTCCTCAGTTTTAATACAGATTAGTTTTTCTTATGTTTTATTGCTTCCTAGACTGAAATAAATTTCTTAAGGAGACATTTGCTCTGAATCCTTATAAACTTCCTCCTTTTACTCCTTAATAGCATCACATGTTTGATGTTTTTGCTCAGTTCACCCAATTGTAAATGGAAAATGGAAAAGCTGACATTTACTGTAGCTTTGTTTGGCTTGTCTGTGCTTATTCTAGATGGTTGTGCTGAACACAGAGGGAAGTACAGGCAACTGGGGAGGACACAGCTTTGCTGACCATGCCTGACTTACCTGAGGAACTGTTCTCCTTTCTTTAAGGCTTGACAAGGTGGCTGTAGCAATCTGTAGGGTTTACTTAGCTATTTATTTCTATTAAAAGAATAATGATGGGGTGCCTGGGTGGCTCAGTCAGTTAAGCCTCCAACTCTTGATCTCAGCTCAGTCTTGATCTCAGGGTTGTGAGTTCAAGTCCCGCACTGGGCTCCACACTAGGCGTGAAGCCTACTTAAAAGGAGAAGGAGAAGAAGAAGGGGGGAGGAGGAAGAGGAGGAGAAAGAGAAAATAAATAAATACATAAATACCTAAATACATACATACATACATACATACATACATACATGTATCAAGGTAAATTGATTTGTTGTTTATTTGGTAAGGTCAGGAACTGTTCAAATTATTCCAGTTACCCTCAGTTCATCACCCAAAGCTTCCCATGGTTCTGAGTCTCTGCTGCTTCTAATTTGTTTCTTTGTGGGTTCTTTTTTTCCCTATGAATCTAGATCCTCCGAGAACTCCATTATTTTTTTTCTAGTTGGTTTTTTTCCTGTGTTATGTAATGTTATATAATGGGTTACCATTGACACTCGATTCCTGAATTTGGAAACTATTTTTTGATGTCTGAAGCTCATCATTATTAACATTATATCCATCCCCATATTTATTGCATATTTTTTACTCATTTCAAAAGTACACTGGGGGGGGGGGGAAGAGTTAAATAAATGAGCTCAAACTGCCTTACCGAAAGTATGCGAATACTCTATTTATACCCAACTTTTATACCACTACTTGCTAGGAGAGCAAAAAGACCCTCAGTTGCCCGGCACCCACTCTACCGATGTCTCCACGTTAATATTTCTGTAGGACTGTCTCTAGAGTTAGCATCTCACTCATGGAAATACCGTAAGAGGTTTGCAGGGAGAGATACTACACATCCGATGGTTACCATTTATTTCTTGTAAAATAACAAGACACCAAAAAATGCTGGCATCTTATATCCATACTGCTGATAATACGCATGTTAACAGGATAGGCAAGACAATTAAAATAAGTAACATATTATTAGGAAGTTATTGCTTTTGAAATGTTCTTACTGCTTTCCCATAATTCTTGCATCCTCACAGCTCACATATAAAACATGCAGGATAGAAATTACTTTTTGACTTAAGATCATGGTTGACTTTTGTCATGGATCTTAAGCACCCTCTCAGAAATTATGCAAAATGAACGTCAGTCAGTTACCTTGTGAATTTGAAATTTAGCTAATCAATTTCTTATACATCAGGAGGGAGCAAATGTGTAACACTTCATCATTGCCCAGTGAAACATTTAATTTAATATCTGGATTTATACACCATTTATCTTGAGTCTGCAGGCTCACATTACTCTTTTTTATTTAATTTACTCTACCGTATATATGCGCAACAAATTTCCTTCTTCGCAGAGAATTTTAATATCTGCAGCAGAATACAAGAGGGTAAATATGGATTTTGTCAAGTTGAGATATTGATAGCTTGGTTATATTCCTGATTCAGCAAACACTGTGGCTCTCAGACGTTTAACCCCACACAAGAATATGAACCTCAGAATAGTGTTCTGGAATGAATTAGATCTATAAGCCAGATCCAAGTGCTAATATGTGTTTGGAAAGAGGTTAGCTGACGTATGAACTCTCAGCCTCTTTTACATTTAATTTTGAATGACGCTTTTTCATAGACAAGAAACTGAGTGAGTCAGGAAACTATGCTCTAGAGAGAAATAAAGGAAAGAACTTTAAGGCTATGGATCACTTCCCATTGCCTATTGAATAAACTTGAAACTCTTCAGAATTGGGATCCATACTGGCTTTGCAGACTCCTCCCGTGTCTGACCCATAGGAGCAACCCATATTTTAGCCACATATTCCTCCCAGCTTCTGAGATATACTCTTCTTTTCCTTGGTTTTACTCTCTAAATATGTTGTTTATACTTCCTAGATACTATTTTTTAACTGTTCAGATGGCAAACTACTGCTTTTCTTTTAAGGCCTGGTTAAAAGACCATTTTTCCTGTAAGTTGCCCTTGGCTTCTTCAACTTCATACCAAATTTCAGTTCCTTCACTGTGTTCTTGCACCACTCTCTGCATATGTGAGTACTTTGAATAAATTCATACACATGTCACTCTAGGTAGGCTGTGAGCTCCTTAAGAATGGAGTGTGTGTTTAGCTCATCTGTTGGCCTCAGCAACTAACACCATGCCTAACTGCAAATGGGCATTGAAAATGAAGTGAACCTTTAAAGAAAAGAAGATATTCAAATCACTGTATTGCACACCTGAAACTAGTATAACATTGCAGGTCAACAATATTTCCATAATAAAACTTAAAATAAATGAATTAAACAAAGAAACTAAGATAAATTACGGGATAATATCATACCCAGGTATGACAATTTAGTAACAATGAATAACAGTATTAAACCACAGTGGTTAAATTTCAAATTGTCACATACTGGGATAGTGGCACAAACAACAAAAATTACTTGTAATTTCACAGCCATTGCTAGTTCATTGAAAACTGGACAAGTCAGCATTTTTCTGTCTCATCAATCATGGCTCTTCTGTTGAAATGCATGAAAATAAATTCTAAACAGGCAGAATTATACTTCTGAAATTTTAACCAGGAGCCATTTGCGTACTTGCTTGTTTTATAAATATTTATGGAGCGCTGACTAGATCCTACACTTTGTGTAAGGCACTCATGATGCTATAACAAGCAAGACAGACCAGGTGCTCGTCTTTAGGCAATCACAAAAATGAGCACTTGGAAACAGTGCAGTTAGTCTTATGACTAGGAAAGTACAGAGTGTATGTGATCAAATAATGTGTGGTCTGGCTAGAGAATATATCAGCCCCCTCACATTTGTACAGTTCCCTGCCCAGGCTTCCTGCTTGGGTCTCATTGTATCGCAAAGGCTGGTGCACATGTCTGCATACCCAAGGAATCCAGGCTCATCGAGGGCTGAAACTGAGCTTTCTGTTTTATCTTTATCAAGTGGTGGGGTGTCAGCACATTATGGGTGCTCAATATTAAATGAACGAGTTAATGAATTTCTTTCGCATCCATCGTCACACTTTCCATTCTATTAAAACAATCCTTTAGCCTAAGAAGAACAGAAGTAGGAATGCCCTCTCCTTTTTTTAAACTATAGAATCAGAGTATTAATACACTTCTCAGTTCACAAGACTATCATTAGTCCACCAATGGCTGCTTTACTTCATTTATAATTTCTTTTATAATTCATCTCCATATAATTTGTCACCCACCTCCCAAGCATGGGGGGGGGGGTTGCCATGTGTTTAGCACACATTCTTGAATTTTAAGCTGTCTTTGTCAAATGTGCAGTCTTGTTATTGTTGTTGCCATTGTGTTTTTAAAGTAGACCATTTCTGTAGATCTCATTTGGGTTTTTTTTTGTTCATGTGGCTCTGTTTTAAATATAAAATCATGTTGGTGAGAATACATTTAAGTAATTGCTACAGCTGCTGCATACACATTTTATTTATCTACTGCCTCATATGGACTCAAAAATTGTCTCCAAGTCCAGTCATCTGAAACAACACTGTTGGAAAAACCTAACACTTATTCCTTATATATGAACTGGTATATCCAGGAGTGGCATTTCTAAGTAATAGTTCTAGCTTATGTTCAGTTAGCTCAAGTACTTTAAATTTCTTCTCAAATGGGGTACCAGTTTGCCTCCCCATCATCAGTTTGCAAGATTTCCTGTTTGCCCATGTCCTTGACAAGGTTTATATGTGATAAAAAACTTGTCTGGACTTGTCCTCCGTTTTTGGGAGGTAACATCTGAATCCTTGGAACTTCCTGAGTGATAGGGTGTCTCTTATTCTTGGTGGGTCCCTGGGACAATATCTAATATTTTATTAGCATAAATAGGATGGATGACTGAGGATGAAGACTGACCACCCCAAAAGGACCATTCATGTCACTAGAGGGTTGGGATTTTTAACTATATATCAACCGAACCTCAGAGAAGGGGCAAAGGGTTAGAAACTGTGTTTAGCCACATGGCCAATGATTCAATCGCTTGTGCCTATGTAATGAAGCCTCAATAAGAAGCTCTGGACTCCAGAGCTTGGGTGAACTTCCCTGGTGGGCAGCCGTCTGCCACCTGATTTATTTTTTCACGGGTCTCCAATCTTCCATATGAACATGTGTGTGTTGAATATACATATCTAAGCATTAGAGAAAAAACAGGTAATATCAAGACATATATAATCATGAGTGACAAAAAAACCTCAGCTAATTATAATTGCAATAAATTAATATATTGTTTAGAGAAAAATTGACATCATTATAATATTAGGTCACACTATAACAAGTGTTGATAAGTTATTATCTTAGCATTTGTTTTGATTTTTTTTTTCTTTGAAAGAGTTTTAAGTCGGTCTTGATGTATCTTTTATTCTTTAATTACAAGATATTTTACATTTTTAGTTATTATTATGAATGAATCTTGTATCTATACAATTTTCAAGTTGATTACAACTGGTATTTTTTTTATAGCGCTATTGATTTTAATGTGTATTGTATCTACTGAACGTATAGAATTATTTTAATCATTTTGTTTTAGAGGGCTGTCATATGGAGTAAATTAGTCCTTGTTAAAAAGTGACAAATAGTTTTACTTATTATAATGATGAAATGTAGTACTATGCTCTAATAGAAATTAGCTTTTAGTACCTGTAAGGGCATGCAATTCATATACTTTCTTGATTTTCTTAGTAACAAAAGCTGAAAAATTTTAAATTGCAGTGCACGGAATTAGTAATTAATTTATCCATAATCCTTGGATCTTTCCTTTATGATTGACTTATGCATTGTTCCATTTTGTTTGCTTCTACCTATGTATATTTTTTAAAAATAGTATTATGCTTTGGAGTTCATAAATCATTTAAACTCCTCTTGGTAGACATTTAGGATCTTAATTTTAATTTTTTAATATTATATACCACTTGCCATTATACCAAATTGTTGCACACATTTGTGATTAGTCCCTCAGGATGAATTTCCCTAAGTAGAACTGCTAAGTAAAATTACATGAACATTTTCGGAGTTTCTGATAAATATTTCTAAATTGAAGTAAGTTTCTAGCAATTAACATGCCTGTCAGCAGTGATTGAAAGTGCTCATTTTTACTCACCTTCCACCTAGTGAATTAGATTTTTAAAATTCTTTTCAAAATCAATAGGCAAAAAATTGGTTTGCATTCTTGCTAAAATTGCATTTTTTGATTGCTTAGTGAGTTTGAATATTTATGCCTATGTCCATTTGCCATTTGTATTTATTTTAGTAAATGGCTTATTATAGGCTTTGTTAATAATTCCAGTTGGGTTTTCATCTCCTGATTAGGAATTTTAAGAGTGCTGTATAAAAACCCCATCGTCTTCCACATATGCTCCACTTACTTACACTTTTTTCACTTTAAATTTATCTAGGATAATTTTTGAATTACAGATTTTTTTGGAATTAGACTAGCAAGATTCATCAATATTGTCTTAATATTATCTGTTTTTTTTTTCTCTAACGCTTAGGGGTACTTGTGACAATGATTTAAGTATGTGGTACTCCATTTTTTTGCAAGACTTTAGAAAATGTCTTCTTTTATAATTCCCTCCTTGTACTTTTCCATAGATTTTTTAATTATATTTGTAACTATATACTTATATTTTTGTTTGAATAAAGTAATCTTACTATTAATGGAAACCTTTTCCCCAATAAGTTCAAGTGATTTTACTAGATAATATTAAAACTATCAACTTTCTAAGACATATACATTTTAACACATACCATATAAAACAATTTCTAAAAGGGTCTCAATGTACTATATTGGATGTTCTGGGGAAACAATCTCCTATATATATCCATAGATAATGAAATATCAAGTTACCTTATTTAAAAATTGTAATATTTAAAAATTAGAATAGGAGTTCTAAACTCTGTCAATGTGTTAAAATTTCCTCAGAACTTTGAAGAAAATAGAGATCTGGAGAACATAACCCCAAAGATTCTGATTCATTGGTTCTGTATGCTGTGGTACCCAAGACCCAAGTTTTTGATGCTTCACTAGGGAAACCACTAGGTTAGACCTTCCAGAACAGTATAGAACTTATTTGCTCCTCAATTTAGATTGCAACTGACCCTGAATGTCATGGGTTTAAACTGTGCAAATTCACTTATACATGGATTTTTTCCCATAAATACAGAAGAGTACTGAAATATATTTTCCTTTTTTTTCTAATTTTCATAATAACATTCTCTTTTCTCTAGCTTACAATACTGCAGAATACAGTATATAATACACACAACATTTAAAAATGTGTTAATTGAATATATTATCAATAAGACTTCTGGTCAACTGTAGGCTACTAATAGTTAAGTTTTGGGAGAGTCAAAAGTTGTACATGGATTTTCACCTGGGTGAGAGGCATTTGGCACCCCTTTCCCCATGTTGTTTAAATGTCAACTGCAGTTATTTTACCATTAAAATAATGCTATGGAATGTTTTATTTAATTCATTTGATTATTTAAATAAAACTGACAGTATTTTAAAATTAAGTCCCAGTGAAATACAAATATTATGGTTCAATATTTGATTAGCAATAGCTTCTATAACCTTTCTCTTCTTTCAAAAAAATATTGGGGTGCCTGGGTGGCTCAGTTAAGCATACAACTTGGGCTCAGGTCATGATCTCGCAGACCATGAGTCAAGCTGTGTGCTGACAGCTCAGAGACTAGAGCCTGCTTCAGATTCTGTGTCTCCCTCTCTCTCTGCCCCTCCCACACTCACACTCTGTCTCTTACTGTCTCTCAAAAATGAATACATGTTAGGGGCGCCTGGGTGGCTCAGTCGGTTGGGCGGCCGACTTCGGCTCAGGTCGTGATCTCACAGTCCGTGGGTTCAAGCCCTGCGTCGGGCTCTGTGCTGACAGCTCAGAGCCTGGAGCCTGTTTCGGATTCTGTGTCTCCCTCCCTCTGACCCTCCCCCGTTCATGCTTTGTCTCACTCTGTCTCAAAAATAAAGAAACGTTTAACATGAATACATGTTAAAAAAATCAAAATAAAATATTTATTAGTAAAAGAAGACACAAATGCAGAAAAATAAGACATATTAATAAATAAACAGCAGAAGAATCTAAATGACATCAATTGCTATAAAAAATGTAACAGAAATTGAGACATTTTTCTGATGAGATTTCACAGATCAAATAGAAACTATGTCAAAATGCAGAAAGTAGGAGAAAAATGGATCAATGGCTAATTGACATCTAACTCCCTTCCCGCCCCAAATCCCTTAAAATCTGAATTAAAAGAGGGGCAAAATGGGATATTTATTCCTCAAGTCTCAGTTTTTTAAGTTCACTGAACTTGAAGGGGATTCATGGGTTTTTATCTCTTTTTCTCTCATTAGTCTGGCTAAAATAACTCCCTTTGTTTTCAATAACAAGAAGCATGTGTGTAACAGGCATTTTTTCTTATTAATATTTATTCTTAGCAATCCATTGATAGTTAATGAAGAGGCTTTAGCACAGATTTTTTTTCCCAAAAATTATTTCTAGGATGAAATGGCTTAATTATCCCATCACTGGATAGCTCTTCAGTTTCTCATATATTTATACATCAAAACATTTTAAACATGTAAAATTAAGTTTCTATTATACTTAAGTGTGATTCTGTCCCAAATAATGGGTACTAATGACTCAGACTTGCGATTTACTGAAACCATCTCATAATAGGAAGACCGTAAGAATAAGACGAATTTTTTGTTGTTCCCATTTTGTTTCTGAGGGCTTGTTTTCCATGCTTCTATGCTGTGCCAGTGTTATTTTGGAGAACATGGTTTCTGTTTTTCAAACTTCAGGAAGGGAGTTTTCATTCCATTGTGCCTATAAAGATAGAGTGGTTTCCTATCTTCTTCATATCCTTTTCTTCCTTGGTCATCAGACAACCTATTAGTTGGCATATTATGATGCAGTGACAAGAAAACAAAAATATAGGAAGGTTTGGTGATTTCACCAGTTCGAGCAAAACTGTAAACTTAGGCATTAGAAATTGTCTCATTCAACTCCCTAAATTAAAAATCAAAGCACTAGTGACTCAACGAGCAGAAGTAATTTTGTTCAGGGAACTCCAACCAAAAGTGAGAGGCAAAGACCAAAACTCAGGTCTTCTGGCACAGCCTTGCTTTTTCCACTATTAAATTGTGTCTCCTGTATGGAAACAGACAACAGAAAAATGGGATCAATAACCACGTATAGGTCTGGTAACTATTATCTGTGACATAATAAATAGTATAGTAATGCATAACCTCTACTCATTCATGCTCATTCAAATATATTCCTGCTCACTATGTATTTGTAGACTCAGCCCTGCATTTGTTTCTGAGTTGACTTAGTAGGAAAAAGCCAGCCCACTGCTTTTTATATAATATATTGCACTTAGTATAATATTTTTACTGATCACATACCATGAATTATCTAACCTTTTAGATCAAGCACAACATTTGAGTGATGCAGAGGGAGAAATTGTGTATGGGGAGTAGAGAGAACAGTGGACACATAAGCCAACAGATATGGGTCCCAATAGAGACTGAATACTTACTGGGTGTGTAACTTTGAATGAGAATCTCCACTTCTCTCAAATAGTTAGTTGTAAAGAATCTTGAAGGAATCAAATGAGACAGTGTTTAAGAAATGCTTTACATGAAATAGGTGGTCAATGAATGTTAACTATCTTTGCTGTGCTTTACATGTGACCTGAACCTTATTTTCTACTATGTTGTCAGTGATAAATAAGCTCCTATATACTTTGCTTAATAAAAGGGTTAAAAAAAAAGTCATTAGGTCATCATCTTTATTAACCCCTTGATAAGATTATCAGTGAGTATTTTCTGAATCTTTATTATATCCAGGTTCTTTACATGAGCTAAGTTAATAATCTCTCTTAAAAATACCTAAAATGTAGATACTTTTGAATTCACAGATGTGGGAGTAGCAGTTACAGTCTGAAACTTACATGAACTGACCTGAGAAAATCTCTAGAATACTCTCTCAGCATACTTAAGCTGAGTCAAAAACTTAAAAAGTTTTAGTATTTCAAACACAATGCTCACACACAAACATACCCTCCCACACACATATATAGGGCTTTGGCAGTGTAACTGGAGATTCCTACCAAATATTCAAGAAACAAAACGCTTCTGCTTTACATAGCTTATTCCAGAAAAATAGAACATAGAGTAATCCATAATGAACAAAACAAACAAAAGATATTTATTCATATTATAGGAATTCTATATACTAATATAACAATTAAAAAACAAATTCTTTTTGTAAAAATGCTATACAAGAGGGAGAAATAAAATCTAAGATTAAAATTTCTATTACATTATATTCTTTATTTCATATTTTGTTTCTCTTTTCTTTAAGTGGTTGTAGTTGTATAATACCCAGGAAAACAAATAAAGGAAGTGACATTTACTGAGTGTCTTTTATACTTCAAATACAGTGTTGGGTTATTTAAATTCAATATTTCACTTATTTAACAATATCTTAATTGGGTGTCATTATATACTTTAATGATATGTATACTAATGGGCTTTTAAATTTAGGAAGCACCATAAAAGTGTTCAAACTATTAATAATAATCTATATAAATTTGATTCATATCAACATAATTTTAATTCTGTGATACAATTATCTCAAGCACCTATGAGAAGGGTAGTCAGAATAGATGACACTTCTTTACAGAAATGATCCATAAAATACACTGTAGTACAAAGAGAAATTTAAATGAGAGAGAAAGTAGATTAGGATCTGTTAAACAGTAGGCTGCTGTTTCTCTCATTGTTGAATTAAATTGATCTTTAATCAATGTTAGCAATACATTTAGAAAGAAAGTAAAATGTGCTACCCACCAGGCAGCAAAAATGTTTCTACAAAACATACACCCAGACTGAATAAAACAACAAAAAGCAAGCATTTATTGATCCACATCGATTTTCTGCCCTATTTCTTTAACAATTATTGTGATTTTCTAAGAAGCTATGCTAAAATCATCAAAGCAAAGCCAAACTTTTGTACACAAATATGAATCAGTTTTTCTTTTTAATTTCACAAGAAATGTGATAATAATACACAGATTTTACATAGGTAAACTTGTTTCATATCTGCTACCTTAAATTTTCAAGTCACTTGGTCCACAATAGCTGATTGTCATTAAACATTGCTGCAAACACCAGAACTATGATTTTCAAATCCCATTAAAAACATAATTATTTCAATCTGCTAAATTACCGCAAATGGTATAGAGACTCTGAAGTAGAATTTTTGTTGAAATAGCTTATTAGCAGACATTATAATCATTATTTTTATTTGTAATCTTTAAAGGAAAAAACACAAGGCAAATAAAATTTAAAAAACACAGTTTTTCATTACATTGTATGCAATCCATTCTTAGATAAAACGAATGCCCTGATATTGAAATGAATTTTGTTTCTGTGTGGGTGAAAGAGATTGAACTTTATTACTTCCTTTGTGATTATTTGTCATGTTAAACATCATAAGAAATTAAACATAACAATTAAAATTAAACTTCCAAAAATCCTTTGGGTCAGTGTTCATACTACTGGGGCACTGAAGAGTGTGACTATTTAAGATCTTGCCTGTTAATTATGTTAAATGTTGTATTTAACTAAAATATCCACTCATTTAAAATATTTCTTTACAGGGGCACCTGCGTGGCGCAGTGGGTTAAGCATCTGACTTCATCTCAGGTCATGAACTCATGGTCTGTGAGTTCGAGCCCCGTGTGGGACTCTATGCTGACAGCTCAGAGCCTGGAGCCTGTTTCAGATTCTGTGTCTCCCTCTCTCTCTGCCCCTCCCTTCTCCTCCCTAATCACACTCTGTCTGTCTCTCCAAAATAAATAAACACTAAATTTTTTTTATTAATTTTTCTTTAGAAGAGAATTTCATTGCCTGATTTTGTAGGAGGAAACTCGGATGAATCTCTAAAGGGGAATTAGAAATGCAGAGACTTATAACTGATGGGAAGAAGTTATGGGTAGACGTTTAATTCAAGTGTCTATGATCACAAATGAATAAAGTATGCTAAGGTGTTGACCTTTGCAAAAGGGATTAGTAATCCATTGAAGGATAGGAAGTGTAAAAGTAATTTTATCTTTTAGCTATTCTGCTATATTGAAAATAATATATGACAATATCATACTATGTTTTCTTAGAGAAAGTATGCAGTGAACATTTTTATTCGCAAACATCATTATTTTCTACTAATTATTCTTCTATATATTTAAAGGGATAGAATTATTAAGTAAAAATATGAATACCTCATAATTATTAAAATATATTGTTAAATTGGTTTCCAAATTGCTTATTCCAGTTCACACACAAAAACTATATACCACTGCGATCGATTCCCTGACTTTGTTATTCTGTTTGAGATTTTTGTTCTGTTTTATTATAGACTGACACCCTACCTTACTATTTTAACTTGAATTTTTTGACAGCTGGAAAGTTCAATATCTTTGCATTTGTTTGGTCTCACATTCATTTTTCATACACTAGTGATGCATTTATTATTACCATATTAGAATAAGAAATCCATTCTTCTCACACTTCTTTCTTTAGAGTATATATATTGAATTTATACGTCTATGTATGGCTATACATGCATATGATCAAGAACAACAATACTTGCACAATTCCTGAGGTTATTTATAGTTCCAATCTTTAGTCCATAAATTCTATGATGGTAAAAACAGTGATGTGTTTACCACTGTGTCTAAAGCATCTTGAATGAAATCAGACACACCACAGGTGTTCAAAAACACTCAAAGACTAATTTAACTTGTATATTGTAAGATTCTTTATTCTATTAGCACTTAAGTAAAAATATTTGAAAGGTAATTTAATAGCTCTCAGGAGGCTGGGAAGATGGCAGAGTAGGAAGACTCGAAGCTCACCTTGTCCTACAGATACAACTAGATAACACTCATATCGGTGTAAATAATCCAGAAAATGCCCTGAAGTGTGGCAGAAAAATTCCACAACTAAAAGTAGAGGAGAGGCCACTCTAAGAGGGTAGGAAGGGAGAAGATGTGCAGTGTGGGCAGCTAAAGGGATTGAGGGCTGTCTGTGGGAAGGAGGGACTCATGGGCAAGGAGGGGAGAGGAACAGACTTTCACATCAGGAGGACTGCACAGGCAAGACAAGTCCCCATAACATTTGGCTTTGAAAAATACAGGGGCCAAATTTTGTAAGTTCTTACAACCAGTGGGACTTAAAGCCTGGAATTTTAAAAAATCAGAAGACCAGCAAGCTCCTTGTTAAAACTGCATGCCCTGTCCACACACGCTTTGCAAATCCACTCCAGCTGGTCCTGGTGGTGATGGCTGCAGGTCTCATTTCACAGCAGACCAGTGTGCACCTTGTGAAAACTGTGCACCCTGCCCCAGCCAACCTGGGCTGGTGGTGGCAGCAACACGTAAAGTATGTGAGCACTGCATGCCTTGCTGCCTCCACCACGCTCTTGGCTGGAGCCTATTCAAACCATGGCCACGAACTTGACAGTGTGCAAACAGCCCCATCAGAATAGGGGAAAATAACTACACATACTAGTCAGACTGCAGCCCCAACAGTGGGTTGGGGGCAGACAACAGGTCTGATTGTAGGCCCTGCCCACCAGTGAAAACCTCTCAGAGGACAACACAGGGAAAGCACCCTGCAATTTGGTGCTACTACATTTCTGGCAAACACCTGATCTGACTAAACTCAAGTTTACAGCAGTACCAGTACTGCTGTACCAGTATAGCAGCACAGGCTGGCCCACTAACACCACAGAGACCACACATTGCCCACAACAGGCAATGAAAACCACTGCAGATGACTGGACTGATGGAAAAGGCAGTCAAGCCACAACAGCAGGCTGCACAGAACACACCGAGGAGACACCCCTGAAGCAGACAGGTTGGAGTGAACAGGGGACACTGCACTGCAGGGCACTATAGGACTTCTTCTTCATAAGGCCATTACTTTCATGCATAGCAGACATAGTTGGCTTTCTTAACACATAGAAACAGACACAAAGAGTTAGACCAAATGAGGAGACAGAGGAATATGTCCCAAATGAAAGAACAGGGCAAAACCACAGCAAGAGACCTAAGCAAAACAAAGAAGGGTAATACTCCTGATAGAGAATTTAAAGTAATGATTATAAAAATACTCACTGGAGGACATCAGTGAGACACTTAACAAAGAGATTTAAAAAATCAGAGAGGAAAAATACAATAAATAAAATTTAAAAAACACTAGAGGGAGGGGCGCTTGGGGGGCCCAGTCAGTTAAGCATCTGACTGGCTCAGGTCATGATCTCATGGTTCATGGGTTTGAGCCCCACATTGGACCCTGTGCTGACAGCCCAGAACCGGGAGCCTGCTTTAGATTCTGTGTCTCCCTTTCTCTCTGCCCCTCCATCACTTCCGCTCTGTCTGTCTGTCTCTCTCTCTAAAATAAATAAACATTAAAAAAAAGTACTAAAGGAAATAAACAGCAGACTAGAAGAAGCAGAAGAACAAATAAGTAACTTGGAAGACAGAGTAATGGAAAGTAATCAAGCTGATCAGTTGAAAGAAAAAATAATGCAAAATGAGAATAGACTTAGGGAACTCCGTGACTCCATCAAGCATAATAACACTCATATTATAGGGATCCCAGAAGAGAAAAAAACAAAGGCAGAAAACTTATTTGAAGAAATAATAGCTGAAAACTTCTTTGCCCTGGGGAAGGAAATAAATATCCAGATCTAGGAGGCACAGAGATCCCCCAACTAAATCAACCCAAGGGGGTCCACACCAAGACACATAGTAATTAAAATGGCAAAAAGTTGGGGCACCTGGGTGGCTCAGTCAGTTAAGCATCTGACATAAGCTCAGGTCATGATCTCATGGTTCATGAGTTCGAGTCCTGCATTGGGCTCTGTGCTGACAGCTCAGAGCCTGGAGCTTGCTTCAGATTCTGTGTCTCCCTCTCTCTGTTTCTGTCCCCTGTTCTCTCTTTCTCAAAAATAAATAAACATTTAAAAATAGCAAAAAGTAGTGATAAAGAAAGAATTTTAAAAGCAGCAAAAGAAAAGAAGACAGGGAAACCCCATAAGGCTACCAGTGGATTTTTCAGCAGAAAATTTGAAGGCCAGAAAGGAATAGCATGATACATTCAAGTGCTGAAAGCAAAAAATATCCAGCAAGAATACTGTATCCAGCAAGGCTATCATTGATAACAGAAGGAGAAATAAAGAGTTTCCCAGACAAGCAAAATGTTAAAGGAGTTTATGAGCACCAAACTAGCCCTACAAGTAATGTTAATAGGACATTCTCCAGAATAGATTATATATGTGGTCACAAAACAAGTCTCAGCAAATTCAAAAGATCAAAGTCATACCATGCATCTATTCTGACCAGAAAGCTATGAAACTAGCAATCAACCACAAGAAAAATTATCTGGATAGAGCACAAATATGTGGAGTTTAAATAATGTGCTCCTAAACAATAAATGGGTCAACCAAGAAATCAAAGAGAAAATAAAAAATTACATGGAAACAAACCACAACTGTCTAAAGTCTGGATGCAGCAAAAGCAGTTCTAAGAGGGAAATTTACAGCAATACAGTTCTACCTCCAGCAGCAAGAAAAGTCACAAATAAACAACCTAACCTTACACCTAAAGGAGCTAGAAGAACAAACAAAGCCCAAAATAATATTTGTTCAAAATAAACAAAATCAGAAATGAAAAAGAAGAAATAACAACCTACACCACAGAAATACAAATGATTGTAAGTGACTATTATGAAAAAGTATATGTCAACAAATTGGACAACCTAGAAGAACTGGATACAGTCCTAGAAACATACAACCTACCAAAACTGAATCAGGAAGAAATAGAAAATTTGAACAGACTGAATACCAGCAATGAAAATGAACAGTAATCAAAAATTCTCAACAATCTGGGGCACCTGGGTGGCCCAGTCGGTTGAGCGTCCAACTTTGGCTCAGATCATGATCTCACAGCTCATGAGTTCAAGCCCCGCGTCAGGCTCTGTGCTGACAGCTCGGAGCCCTGGAGCCTGCTTCAGATTCTGTGCCTCCCTCTTTCTCTGCCCCAACCCACTTGCATTCTGTCTCTACCTCTCTCAAAAACAAATAAACATTAAAAAAAAAATTTAAAAAAAAATTCTCAACAATCAAAAGTCCAGGGCCTGATGGCTTCATAGGTAAATTCCACCAAACATTTAAAGAGAAGTTAATATGTATTCTCTTCAAACTTTTCCAAAAAACAGAAGAGGAAAGAAAGCATCCAAATTCATTCTATGAAGCCAGCATTACCTTGATACCAAAACCAGATAAAGGCACTACAAAAAAAGAACTATAGACCAATATCTCTGGTGAAAATAGATGTAAAACTCCCAAAAAAAATATTAGCAGGCTGAATCCAACAATACATTAAAAAATTATTCACCATGATCAAGTGGGATTTATTCCTGGGATGCAAGGGTGGTTCAATATTTTCAAATCGATCAGTGTGAGACATCACATCAACAAGAAAAAATATAAAAACCATCTGATCATTTCAATAGATGCAAAAAAAAAAGGATTTCACAGAGTACAACATCCATTCATAACAAAAAACCATCAATAAAGTAGGTTTAGAGGAAACACACCTCAACATAATAAAGGCTTTTTATGAAAAACCCACAGTGAACATCATACTCAATAGGAAAAAAAACTAAGTGCTTTTCCTAAGATCAGGAACAAGACACTCTCACCACATTTATTCAACATAGTACTGGAAGTCCTAGCCACAGAAGTTAGACAACAATAAAAATAAATAAAAGGTATCCAAATCAGTAAGGAAGAAGTAAAACTTTCACTATTTGTATATGACATATTACTATGTATAGAAATTCCTTAAGATGCCACCAAAAAAAAAACTGCTAGAATTGATACACAAATTCAGTATAGATGCAGGATGCAAAATCCATGTACAGAAATCTGTTACATCTCTATACATCAATAATGAAACAAAAGAAAGAGAAGTTAAGAAAACAATCCCATTTACAAATGTACCAAAAATAGTGGAGTAACTAGGAATAAACTTAACCAGAGGTGAAAGATTAGTACTCTGAAAACTATAAAACATTGACGAAAGAAACTGAAGAAAACAGAAACAAATGGAAAGACATGCCATGCTCATGGACTGGAAGAAAAAATATTGATAAAATGTTTATATCTACACATTTAATGCAAACCCTATCAAAATTCCAACAGCATTTTTCATAGAACTAGAACAAACACTCCTAAAATTGGTATGGAACCACAAAATACTCCAAAGAGCCAAAGCAATCTTGAAAAAGGAAAACAAAACTGGAGGTATCAATTTCAGACTTCAAGTTATATTACAAAGCAGTGGTAATCAAAACAGTATGGGACTGGCACAAATATAGACACATAAATAAAGAGAATAAAATAGAAACTCCAGAAATAAACCCACAATGATATGGCCAATAATCTTCAACAAATGAAGCAAGAATATGAAATGGGAAAAAAAGACAGTCCTTCAACAAATGGTGTCAGAAAAATTGGACAGCTAAATGCAAAAGAATGAAACTGGGCCAGTCCCTTACACCGTACACAAAAATAAACTCAAAATGGATTAACGACTTAAATGTGAGACCTGAAACCATAAAAATCCTTGAAGAGACCACAAACAATAATTTCTCTGACATCAGCCATACATCTTTCTATATATGTCTCCTGAGAGGGAAACAGAAGCAAAAATAAACTATTGTGATACATCAAAATAAAAAACTTCTGTACAGAAAAAGAAATCACACACACACAAAAAGTAAAAGACAACCTACTGAATGGAAGAAGATATTTGCAAATGACATACTCAATAAAGGGTTAGTATCAAAAACATATAAAGTACTTACATAATTCATCACCTTTTTGTTGGTTATTTGTTAAGTAATTCAATTTAAAAATGGGCAGGAGATATGAACAGACATTTCTGCAAAGAACACATCCAGATGGCCAGCAGACCCATGAAAAGATGCCCAACGTCACTCATCATCAGGGAAATGCAAATCAAAACCACAATGAGATATCACCTCACACCTGTCAGAACAACTAAAATCAAAAACTCAAGAAACAACAAGTGTTGACAAAGCTGTGGAGGAAAAGGAACCTTCATACACTGTTGGTGGGGTTGCAAACTGGAGCACCACTGTGGAAAATAGTACAGAGAGTCCTCAAAAAATTAAAAATAGAACTACCTTGTGATCTGGAAATTGCACTACTGGGTATTTACCCCAAAAATACAAAAACACTAACTCAAAGGAATGTATCTACCCTTATGTTTATTGCAGGGTTATTTACAATAACCAAACTATAGAAGCAGCCCAAGTGTCTGTCGATGGATGAATAGATAAAGAAGATGTGAAATATACACACAATGGTATATTATTCGGCCACAGAAAGAATGAAATCTTGCCATTTGCAAGGATGTGGATGGAGTCAGAGAATATAACGCTAAGTGAAACAAGTCAGTAAGAGAAAGACAAATACCGTATGATTTCATTCACATGTGGAATTTAAGGAACAAAACAAATGAACAAAGGAAAAAAAGGGAGAGAGAGAAATGAACCAAAAAACAGACTCTTAACTGTAGAGAGCAAACTGATGGTTACCAGAGGGGAAGTGGATGGAGAAAAGGGTGAAATAGGGGAAGGGGATTAAGAAAGAGTACACTTACCATGATGAGCAGTGGGTAATATATGGAATTGTGAATCACTGTATTGTACACTTGAAACTAATATGATGCTGTGTGTTCATTATACTGGAATGAAAATACACAAAATTATTAAATTTTAAAAATTTGTTAAAATTTTTTTTAAAAGCTGTCAGGCTTAGCTGATTGGGCCCCAGAAAGTGCTGGAGGTGAGAGGATTCGAATTTCTGGTAGAGTTACCCAAAAGAGGACAAAATTCATCCAGTCAAGAGAGGTACAAATGAGAAGTAAGATGATGGAAACTAAGAAAGGGTGAAAGATGTATGGCAAAGATAAGAGACAGGTGTTGCGGAGGGGTTTCAAATTGAGGGCCAAAAATGTGAGTTTCACCTATTATTGAGCCATGCGTACTGTTGTGATACCTGCCTTGTAATTAGAGTCAGTTCATGTTTCTGCCGTATATACAGGGAAGAGGTATCTAAAGCTTTAGGACCAGCTCCGATGTGCCCTAATAAAATATAGAGAAACACATCTTTGAGGAGGGATCCATATGAGAGAGCACCTTCCATTACAAAAGGTTATATACAAGATAACAGACTGAAAAATAATGAGCTAAAGTCCCATCTCCGAAGACTAGAATACTGTATACCTGAAACTGATAGAACACTGTGTGTTAAGTACACTGGAATTAAAGTTAAAAAAACAAGATCTCTGTTTCCACTTAAGAGAGAGCAAATGGCAAGAAATACATCTCCCAGCCCAATTATAAAAACAACTGGATAAGCTACAAAGTTACAGTAATTTTGAACTCAACAAAGAGCTGCCGGCTCAGAGTGACGTGAAGGGAGCCCTGCAGCTTCCATCTCGGTCAGGACAGCAGGATGATACAGATGCCATAGACACTGCCTCGGTCCGCTCAGGCTGCTGTAACGTAATACCCGACCGGATAACTAATAAACAACAGACATCTCATTCTGCTGTTTCTGGAGGGTAGAAGTTCAAGATTGGCATACCAGCACTGCTGAGTGAGAAGACTTCTTCCTAGTTCATAGCTGGGTCCTTTTCATTGTGTCCGCACATGGTGGAAGGGATTGGGGGGTGGGGGAGGGGAGGGGTCTCTCTGGAACCTCTTTTATAAGTCATGAATCCCATTGATGAGGGCTCTACCTTCATTGCTTAAGCAACTCCCAAAGGCCACGCCTACTAGCACTGTCACCTTTGAGGGTTAGAGTCTCAACATGTGAAGGTTGAGGTGACACATTAAACCACTGCACATGGGTAAGAAGAAAACAGCTGAAGCTGAAGCAGTTTTAGGAGCTGAGTGTGGGCTGGCATGCTAATTTAGAATTTCTGGGAGTTCCAGACTTTAGCCTCTACTACAAAGCTGTAACCATCAAGACAGCACAGTATTGGCACAAAAACAGACACATAGACCAATGGAATAGAATAGAAACCCCAGAACTAGACCCACAAACATATGGCCAACTAATCTTTGACAAAGCAGGAAAGAATATCCAATGGAAAAAAGACAGCCTCTTTAACAAATGGTGCTGGGAGAACTGGACAGCAACATGCAGAAGATTGAAACTAGACCACTTTCTCACACCATTCACAAAAATAAACTCAAAATGGATAAAGGACCTGAATGTGAGACAGGAAACCATCAAAACCCTAGAGGAGAAAGCAGGAAAAGACCTCTCTGACCTCAGCTGTAGCAATTTCTTACTTGACACATCCCCAAAGGCAAGGGAATTACAAGCAAAAATGAACTACTGGGACCTTATGAAGATAAAAACTTCTGCACAGCAAAGGAAACAACCAACAAAACTAAAAGGCAACCAATGGAATGGGAAAAGATATTTGCAAATGACATATCGGACGAAGGGCTAGTATCCAAAATCTATAAAGAGCTCACCAAACTCCACACCCGAAAAACAAATAACGCAGTGAAGAAATGGGCAGAAAACATGAATAGACACTTCTCTAAAGAAGACATCCGGATGGCCAATAGGCACATGAAAAGATGCTCAACGTCGCTCCTCATCAGGGAAATACAAATCAAAACCGCACTCAGATATCACCTCACGCCAGTCAGAGTGGCCAAAATGAACAAATCAGGAGACTATAGATGCTGGAGAGGATGTGGAGAAATGGGAACCCTCTTGCACTGTTGGTGGGAATGCAAATTGGTGCAGCCACTCTGGAAAGCAGTGTGGAGGTTCCTCAGAAAATTAAAAATAGACCAACCCTATGACCCAGCAATAGCACTGCTAGGAATTTACCCAAGGGATACAGGAGTACTGATGCATAGGGGCACTTGTACCCCAATGTTTATAGCAGCACTCTCAACAATAGCCAAATTATGGAAAGAGCCTAAATGTCCATCAACTGATGAATGGATAAAGAAATTGTGGTTTATATACACAATGGAGTACTACGTGGCAATGAGAAAGAATGAAATATGGCCCTTTGTAGCAACGTGGATGGAACTGGAGAGTGTTAGGCTGAGTGAAATAAGCCATACAGAGAAAGACAGACACCATATGGTTTCACTCTTATGTGGATCCTGAGAAACTTAACAGAAACCCATGGGGAAGGGGAAGGAAAAAAAAAACAGAGGTTAGAGTGGAAGAGAGCCAAAGCATAAGAGACTCTTAAAAATGAGAACAAACTGAGGGTTGATGGGGGGTGGGAGGGAGGGGAGGGTGGGTGATGGGTATTGAGGAGGGCACCTTTTGGGATGAGCACTGGGTGTTGTATGGAAACCAATTTGACAATAAACTTCATATATTGAAAAAAAAGACGTATAAAAAATTAAAAAAATAAATATTTTCATAATCCAAAAAAAAAAATAGAATTTCTGGGAGTTCCAGACAAAAAGGATCTCTGCCCCCATCCACTGGCTTTTTTCATGAGTTTTCATCTAGTGCTCACAGTCAAAGCTGGACATAGGAGCAGAGAACTGAGAAAAATCTCCTGAAGAACTGGAACAAACTGGGGCGGGGGGGCTTGCTCAACCCTGGGGAGGAAGCAGTGTCATCGACTGCTGGTGGAGGAGATCTGACAGAGGCCTTTTTTTTTTTTTTTTAGAGAGAGAGAGAGAGAGAGAGAATCTTAAATAGCCTCCATGCTCACCGTGAAGCCCAATGCAGGGCTTAATCTCAGGAGACTGGGATCATGACCTGAGCCCAAATCGAAAGTCTGATGCTTAACCAACTGATCCATCCAGGTGCCCCCCGAGGCCCTTCTGGTAAACAGGCATGTCAGACCTTCTACAATCTGTGTGGACTGCAAGAGAACAGAGAGAGGTCCTCTCTTATTCAGCCTTAACCCAAGCACCAGGTGATTGATACTTTTCACGGAGAGAGGGGCAGAAAGAGCTGAAAGGGAACCCTCTCCAGGCCTACCATGGTCTGAGGATGTTGCGGGCCAACTACAAGACACTTCAAGCATCACACACAGGATGAGAGAGTGACCATCTTTTGCTGTGAGAGCAATAGGGAAGCTGAGACTAGGTGGAGGCATCGGTGCAGAGGCCGCTGAAGTGTGAGGACAGGGCAAGAGAATTCAAATACTCTTTCCAGGCACTGTAATGCCAAGCCTTGGTAAGGCAAAGTTTAAGACCTGTACTCAAATAGTTAGAAGTGAAGTCCAGTCTCAGCTTGACTACAGACTAGAGTTTTCTGAATACCCCCATGCCTCCTACACACTCTGGGCCTGAGAGCAGAGTGCTTTGTGTGTGTGTGTGTGTGTGTGTGTGTGTGTGTGTGTGTGAATGTAAGTATCATTTGCTGCAATCTCTCCTCTTCTATATACAACATTTGGCAATTCAATAAAAAAATTCAAGGCACATTTAAAAGCCTAATAAAATATGAGCTATCATTAAGAGAGGAAATAGTTAATAGAATCAGACATAGATGGCTCAGAAGTTGATATTATCACAGGAAATTAAAATAATTATATATATATATATATACATATATATGTATATATATATATACATAATCTAGTGGTAATAGTGGAAAACAAGTGAAAAAATTGGGAAAATTCAGCAGCTATATAGAAAACATTAAAAAAAATGAAAATACCAGAAACAGAATCTCAGTATCAGAGTTGGAAAGTACTTTGGGTTTGTTTTGTTTTGTTGATAGGCTAATCAGTATTTTTGACATAGCCCATGAAAGACTTATAAACCTTGACAAAGGTCTATAGTAGAATAAAATGGAATAAAACACTAGAGATCTGTGAAACAATATTTTTTTAAAAAATGTCTAGCATATATATATGCTATATTATATATATACATATATGCTATATATATGTAATATTATATATGTGTGCTATATATATAATAAATCAAGTACAAGTCAGTATATTTGAGACTTTTTGAATTGGGTTAAAATACAGTTTTTTCCTTTTGTAACAACTACTTACTAAAAGGCACATATTGATTATCTTGGAGAACGATAATTATACTTAAAAATGTTTTCATTTTGGGGTGCCTGGTGGCTCAGTCTTAAGCGTCCACCTTCGGCTCAGGTCATGATCTCAACAGTTCATGAATTCGAGCTCTGCATTGACTTCAGATCCTCTGTCCCCCTCTCTCTCCACCCCTCCCCCCTCAAAAATAAATTAACATTAAAAATTATTTAAAAAATGTTTTCATCTGACAAATTTTCTCTAAAGAATATGCATTTATTGCACAATAGTTCAAACACATAAAGAAAATTAAAATCATAATTTTCTTCAAATACCAAAAACCTGAGCCATTTAACTCATTGTTAATGAAAAAGAATCTTGCAGGAGGTGATTCTGAACCAAAACCTAACCCTCACCCAAACAATCTTCTGACTCCTGAACCCAAACCCTAAGCTAATTAAGCCTACAATGAGCCCTCAACTCAGCCCACCAGGGAGATCACTGCAATACCGGGTGACTCTGCCCCTGACACTTCCTGGGGCCTTACCCTAACCCTAGCTCAGGCTCAAAGAAGAAAGTAGTGAAACAAAGCAACAAAATCAAAGGGCAGGTCGCCCATAAGAAAAGCAGGAATGTTCTCTCTACCTATGACTCCAGGTGTGATATATATGCCAGACCGAGAAAACAGTAACTGGAATATATTTGTAATGCAGTAAGAACATGAAATGCATATTTTCAAAGTTCTTTGCAGTAAATGTAAGCAGCTTTATTGTCTTTATCATGGGCTGGTGGCTTTCTCTAAGGGTAAACAGAAAGTTCTGTTGTACGTTCATATCTAATCCTTTTTAATTACAGGACTGCAGAGTTTAATTGGATAAACACAGTTCCAAGGATTTGCTACATTTATCGCCATTCATAGAATTGCAACATGTTTCAACTTGGAAATAATTATAATTTAAGCTTTTCTCACTTGAAGAAACTGAGGCATAGAGAGTAGAAGTAATTTACTCATAGTTAAACAGAGTAAATGACTGAGTCTGGAATATGATAGAGATCCCCTTCTAAACTGCCTGTAATATTAGATCAGGAAAAAGTAAAACAAATCAAAACACACTTTATCCCTATTTCAGGAGCATACATTCAAACTTCAACTTCCAAGGAATGTATTCAAAAGTAATCTCTTCTAAAGAAGTGACCTGGTAGATGGAGAGGTCTTTGGTCCAGGAAACATAAGCTCTTTGGTCTTTTCTTGTCTCAGTTTATCCTTTTAATATTAGGTAAGCTTGTTAACATGAGTCCAAGTTTAGTCTCTTTAAATTTCTTTTTTTTAATGCTTGTTTATTTTTGAGAGACAGAGAGAAACAGAGTGTGAGTGGGGGAGGAGCAGAGAGAGAGAGGGAGACACAGAATCGGAAGCAGGCTCCAGGCTCTGAGCTGTCGGCACAGAGCCCGACGTGGGAATCGAACTCACAAACTGTGAGATCATGACCTGATCCTAAGTCAGACACACTTAACCAACTGAGTCACCCAGGTGCCCGCAAGTTCAGTCTCTTTAAATGATGGGCATGAACCATGAAGAAAAGGAAGGCTATATATAGTTGTGTATATATATATATATATATATAGAGAGAGAGAGAGAGAGAGAGAGAGTTGTATATATATATATAGTTGTGTATATATATATAGTTGTGTATATATATCTGTGTATATATATATATATATATAGTTGTGTGTATATATATATATATAGTTGTGTATACATATATAGTTGTGTATATATACATATATATATAGTTATATAATAAATAAAATGCTAAGTGCAATTTTAGCGTACTTATATCCACTTAACCATGTGCCCATTTATAGCCACTTAACCTGCATAAACATCATGGTGAATGAAGCATAAGCAATGACAATGAAATATTTTGATCAAAGGAGTGACATGATCTCATTGAAGATTAAACATCATGTAGTTCAATGTGTTGATGATATACACTGTGTGTTGGTGGTGAAGCTGGCAGAATCAAAATGGCAAATTAGGAAGCCAATGCAACAATCCAGTGGAAAAATAATGGCCCTTACCACCCTGTGGTAGGGTGGAAGTGATACCAAATTGTTGACAGGTTGCAGTTTTAACATCTTGAAAACTGTTGGCAAGTTTAGCTGATGGATGGACAGCATCACCTTGTAGGATATACCTCCTTTCTAGGTCTCCTGTTAGTTATGGCAGAATGTGAGGGGTGAAGGATTGAAGTCAAATATTTGGCCCTGCGCCATGTTCAGGCTTCTCCACTCTTTCAGTGAAAACTTAAGTCACTTAGTATCCCTGGCATTAAGTTATTTCATATGTCAAATTTGAAAGATACTTTCTACTTTCTATATCACAGAGTTGTTTGTGAATCAAACAAGATTATGTTGAAACATGCCCATTTTCATAAATCACAAACAATAGTCATCTTTATTAGGGGGTTAAGCATGCACCGGGCAGTGTACAGGTGCTTTATGTACAATTAATTTCTCAAACTGTTTTAAGGCAATTTCTGCAATTATCTCTTATTTGTTCACAAAGAAGCCAAGGCTTTACGATTTTAATTAGCTCGTCTAAAACCCTATAAATTGTATATGGTGTAACTAAAGACACATAAAACTCTGACATGGTAAAATTCAGTATTAGAGTTTAAGGTGCTAGACTAAAATCTGAGGGGAAAAAAAGGACAGAAAGGCAAGGGAAATGTACCCACAGAACAAGTAGATAAAATCAAATATTTCAGAACAAGTCACAGGCTTGTGAAGAAACTTTGTCTCTCAAACCCGTGACCAACAGTTCTTCATGAATAACGTCTCCTCAAATAAAACATTAAAAGATTCACATTAATTCTAGATAAAAATTATAATTTAGATACATCATCTTCATTTCCATATTCTTGCTGAAGTGAACAAAAGGATCTGTAAAATATGGAACTTTTTACCAGCAACAGATCTGGGTGGCACCACATGTTGGAAATTAAGAACAAATAAGGACCGAATAAGAAAGGAACACTTAGCTATTTGACGTTAGTAGAAAGTAGTTTCCTTAAGAAGTAGAAAAAGATACTTACGACAAATAAAATAGAAACTAGAAATAAATGTAGGAAAAAGAGATAATAAAAGAATCCTTTAGAGGTTTCTGGAGAGGCCACAGTCACTCTAAGCAAGAAGACATGGGATGCCGCTGAAGACTTTTTTTCCAGAAGATTCTTGATTAACACATTTGTGGTGCCCCCCTCTCATCCTCACTCCCTGGTGCTCACACTCTTGTGTGTTCCTATACCCTTAAGTGTGGGTGGGACCTGTTACTTGCAAAGAAGTACGGGATTATGTATGCCTGATTACGTGATTATGTTATATAAGACTGCAGCACCCTTCTGATAAGGAGGTAAGCAGCCATGTTAGGAAAACTTACATGACAAGGAACTGCAGGTGACCTCTAGGAGCTGAGGGGGGCCTGCAGCGAATAGCCAGCAGAAAACCAAAGCTGCTAACAACCACACAAGAAGGAAAGCAGTTCCTTCCCCAGTCAAGCCACCAGATGAGAAATCTTGCCTAACCAACAATGTGAGTTCAGGCTTATGTGGCTATAAGCAGAGGAGGCAGCTAAACTGTGGGGTCATGACCCACAGAAAATGTGAGATAATAAATGCATGGGGCTTTTCTGTTGTTCTTTTTTTCTAAGTTTATTTCTTTTTAGAGAGAGAGAAGCACAGGAGGGGGAGAGGCAGAGAGAGAGAGAGAAAGGGAGAATCCCAAGATGCAGGGTCCACACTGTCAGTGCAGAGCCTGACATGGGACTCGAACTCACAAACCACGAGATCATGACCTGAGCCCAAATCAAAAGTTGGCCCACTCAACTGACTGAGCCACCCAGGTGCCCAAACAAAAGTATGTTTTTTAAAGCTCCTAACTTTGTGGTAGTATGACTACACAGCAGTAGATAACTAAGCACGAGAAAGAAGCAAACAAATTTAGATAATTGCTAATTTGTAATCTCAACAATTTACCGTGCCAGTTTAGATAGTCACAACAAATGAACAGTTTGAAAACTTGACAGACTTCATAGAAAAGAAAGGCACAATTGAGGTATTAAATACCACAAATGATTTTTAAATGATATGAAAATTTGTTCGAGATTTTGATGAATTTGAAAATAATCTATATCTCTATTCACCTATACAAGTACAAGAATTCCAAGAACACCTACACTACCAGCTGACAATACTTCTCTCTCTGGTAGGAATGTGAGTGATTTTTCCATTAACTTTTTTTTTTAATCCAACTGAAAGATATATATGGTTATTTGCCCCTGCAGTTTCTCTAACTTCCTGATTGTTTTTTTTTTATTTGCATACAGTTAAAATTCCCTCTGTGTGGTATATCTAGTTCCATGTATTCTGACAAATGTGTACAGTTGTGTACCATACAGAACTGTTCTATTTCCCCCCAAATCCTCCCGTGCAATTCTTTTGCAGTGAATCTATTCCTAAAACTCCAAACCCTGCTAAGCAATTACCCATTATTATCCTTACCATTTTCATTTTGCCTGATGCTTGCAAATGCTATTGGGATCTGGATACTTTAACTTACTAAGATGCCCTTAGGTTTCATTCATGAATAGGTTTCATGAATAGGTGATTGTTACAGTTTTATTGTGGAGAAGTATTCTATTGGACAGATGTCCATTTTTCTGTTGTAGGACATCTGAGTATCTATTAGTTTTCTAATGCTGCAGTAATAAGTTACCACTAGCTTAATGGCTTAAAATAACACATATTTTTTTCATTGTTAGTTAATGGAGATCAGAGGTCCAAAATCGGTCTCACTAGACTGAAATCGATGTGTCAGCAAGCCTGTCTGCCTCTCCAGAGTCTCTAGGGTAGCACCCATTTCCCTGTCCTTTCCAGCTTCTAAAAGCCCACATTCCTTGACTTGTGGCCCTCTTCTCTCATCTTCAATGTCAGCAATGCCAGGCTGAGATCTCACACTGCCAATTCTCTGGTTCTGACTTCCAACTCCTCTTCCATTTTTATGGACCTTAATGATTGTCTTCTGCCCACCTGGATATTCCAGAAACATGTCCCTATTTTAAAGTCAACAGATTAGCAATTTTAATTCCACCTGAAACTTTAATACCCCACTGGTCATGTAACTAGCACATTCACCAGCTTCAGGGATTAGGATATAGATCTTAGAGGGATTATTATTCTGTTCACCACAGAACTGTTTCCAGTTTTTGGTGATCATAAATAAAGCTATGTGAACATAAATTTCGGGATTCATTTGGGTAAATGCCTATGTGTGAGATTGCTGGGCCATATGATAACTATGACCTTTCAGAGAAAAATGTAACATTTCTTAAAGTATTAAGTCTCAAAGGAACTATGAAATTGTCTTCCAAAATGGCTGTCTCATTTCAAATTCCCATTAGCAATGCACGAGGGGGGCTCCACATTCTCGTAAACATAGGATATTGCTAGTTAAAAAAATTTTTTAAACATTCTGATATGTGTATAGTGGTATCTCACTGTGGTTTTTCTTTGTATTTTCTTGGTGACTAATGATATTGACCATCTTTTTATGTCCTTATTTGCACATGAAATGTCTGTGCAAATGTTGTGAATATTTTTTATTATGCTATTGGTTTTCATATTATTGAGTTTGGGGAGCTTTTATATATTCTCAGTACAAGTAATTCATCAGATAAGTGATTTGCAAACATTTTCCCCATTCTATAAGTTGTCTTTTCCTTTGCATAACAGTGTCTTTCACACAGAACAATTTTTTTTAAATGTTGATAGGATGTAATTAACCAATATTTTCTTTCATGATCATGCTTTTGATTTCTAAAACCCCATTAATGAACCCATTGTAACATAGTTCCCCCTGTTTTTTTTTTCCTTTCTAAAGAAATTTTACAGGTTATATCTATGATCTATTTTAGGGGTCTTTTTGAGGGTTTTTTTTGTTTGTTTTGTTTTGTGGGGGTTTTTGGCACCTGGTAAAAGGTACGAAACACTCATTTTTTTAAAAGGCTATTTATCTTTTCTTTATTGAATTACTTTTACACCTGTATCAAAAATCAGTTGCATATATTCATAAAGCTCTATTTCTAGGCTCTTCATTCTGTTTGTCTGATCTATGTGTCTATCCTGTTGATACCACCACACTCTTGTTTATTGTGACTTTACAGTAATTCTTGAAATTAAGTAATGTGGGGCCTATGACTTTGTTCTTCCTTTTTCAGAATTTCAGAGTCTCAGAATTGGCTGGTCTAGTTCTTTTGCCTTTTATAGAAATTTTAGGATTAGTTTGTCAAGGTCTATAAAAAAACATTAGTGTGATTTCAGTTATGATTACATTGGATCAAGAGATCAAACCATGAGAGATGGCATCTCAAGAAAAGTGAATCTTTCAATCTATAAACATGGGTATATCTCTTGATTTATTTAGGCTGCCTTTGATTCCTTTATCAGTGTTTGGTGATTTCCCCACATACAAATTATTCAGATAATGTTGCACTGATATCTACATATTTTATTTTTGGTGCTACTTTAAATGATATTTTTAAAATTCTAATTTCCAACTACCCATAACTATTATATAGGTATATGGGTGGGACATACATATTTATCCAACAATCTTGCTAAATTCACCTATTAGTTCTAGGATCTCTTCTGTAGATTACTTGGTGTTTTCCACTTATACAATCACTTCTGTTTCCTGGGAGATTTTTTTAAATTGTTATTATTTATTAAGTAGGTGGTAGATTTCACCATTAATATTATCTGGGCCTGGAGGTTTTTGTTGGGAAGATTAAGATTTTAACTAAAAATTTCACTTCTGCAATAGATTCAGAACTATTCAGATTATCTATATCTTCTTTATTGAGATTTTAAAAGATAGTCTCATACTTTATTCTATTAGCAATTATGTACTATATTCTGTTCCATTGTTAACATTGTGTCCTATTTCTAATAAGACCAAGGGAGAGTCTTTCTCCTCCTAACTTTTACAAATATTTTAAGAAGAAATATCTATTGAAAATGAAATATTTAGAGTACAATAAAAAGAACTTTGCCAAAATGAATAATATATTTGCCGATTTCAATGGTTGAAAGTTTAGACAACATAGATGTTTGGAATCAAAATTGAAACCAATCAACATTTGAGCAAAGTTCATAGATTAGACAGGAATTAATAGGGATCGTAGTGAAAAATGGTCTTGATAGAAAAAGAATAAAAACGTGTCTAAAATGATACAGCACAGATTTTGGATTTTTGAATTGGAAGAAAGGAGGTGACTAACCTTTTCCAAGGCACTGTGACGAAAGTGGCAGTTCCTTCTGCAAACAAAAATAGAAGCATAGCCAAAACACTGAGGTAATCAATATTATCTCCATTTCACATGAAAAGCAACTTCCTGAGGTATTCAGCAACTCACCCTAACCTCACAAGACCAGATAGCAGAAAAATTGGTGGTTTAATTTATTTCAGTACTATCAAAGCTCACACTCTTTAACTACATATTATCATGTTGTTCTTAAATGGTTGTTGATCTTCATCTTAAAAGATGAAGTATATTTGTGTCTATGTTACTCTTGAAACTGTGACCGAAGAAGATCTCAAGGTTATGTGTATGTGGGCTCAAGTTAGCACATTGCCTGAAACAGCATGGCCGCTTCCTAGTTCACAGGTGTGCATCCATCTTTATGTGTCATGTGTGTGCTGTGATGCCATAGCCATTTTGGTTCCTTCATGTCAAGTAGGAGAATCCAAACATTCCAAACTGGCCAAGTTTTATTTCTGACATATTTCACTATCATAAGCCAAAGTAAGTATTTTGAAAAGATTTCAGCAGATTCTTAATTTGTGAGACTGTGAGTGTTTCGGGATCTCTACCCTGATTGCCCGGATGGCAGACCTTAAAAAGAATATTCAACAATTGAGGATTGAAATGGAGCATAGCATACTGCTAAAATAACCAAAAAATAATGACAAGAATTGAAAAGATTACTTCTTGGGGCACCTGGGTGGCTCAGTCCATTAAGGGTCCCTCTCTTGATCTCAGTTCACGTCTTGATCTCAGGGTGAAGAGTTCAAGCTCTGGGTGAAGAGTTCAAGCTCTGCGTTGGGCTCCGTGATGGCAGTGAAGCCTACTTATAGAAAAAAAAAAAAAAAAAAGAAAGAAAAGGTTACTTCTCTGATTCAGTGTAAACCTTTTCTATAGCTGTCTGTGGAGATCAACCAGTGTTTTAGTTCCTCTCGCATGGGACTGGCTGAGTAAGTATAGTTCATCAGGGTTAGGGATAAGTTTCAGAAAGAAGGTGCAACAACGGTTCAGAAACTGCTACACATTCTAGTTACACCAAGCGTCCTAACAGCATTTTTGTGACGTTCCCTCACTTGTATTGCCCATACCAAAAGAAAAACTGTGTTTCAAATTTTACAATTTTGAGGTATATATCTGTGACTTTGGTGGTAACGGAAGAATTCAGGCATGGAGCTGTCCAGACGGGCTTGGAGTAGCTGTGTGATCTTGATCACTTGTTTTTATAGACTGTTAAGATATACTGTGGTACAATGGAAAGATCAAGAACTCAAATTTCATTATTAGCTCTATTATTATGTATGTGTTGCATAATGTTTGAGATTTCTATTTCATCACAAGTAATTCTTACGTCAGTTATTTCCTGCCACAATAACACTGGGTGAAAACCCACAGACATTTCGGTTTCACACATTACTAAACATTTATCTTTTGCTCACAGGCTATGGATCATCTTGGCAGTTCTCCCAATCTGAGCTCGTATTGGAATGGCTTACTCATCCATCCATGGTCAGCTGTGAATCAGTTGCTGGTCGGCTCTGATGTTCTTGGCTGGGTGCTCTCAGAAGTCCAGGGCCTCAGCTGGGACCACTGAGCTAACCGGGCTCTGCTCCATGGTCTCTTATCTCCCAGCCATCTAACTCTAATACATTCAGTTGTCAGGGGGAGCTGAGAGAGTATAGAAGCGTGTCAGGCCCTTTCAGGCTTAGGTTCCCAACAAACAAGGTCACTTCTATTACATTCTACTGTCTAAACTAAGATACAAGTTTAACCCAAGTGCAAGGTGTAGGAAAATAGACTGTACAACTCCTGAAAAGGATCAGCTGTCACCTCACAAGGCTCATGAAAATAGAGACAGGCAGAAATTTGACCATTTTTGTAATTAAGCTCCTATTCTAAAAATGATGATAGGAAGAATAAAGAGTATGAGCTAGCTTCTAATGTGTCCAAAAAGTAAGAGAGAGTAAGAGGTAGGCTAGTGTAGACTGCTCCAAAGATACAAGTTTTGAGAGGAGAAAGAGAAATGCTCTGGATGAAACCATGAAATACAAGAGCAAAACCCATTCCACCTCTAGACCCTTTTAAAGATTAGATGTTGGGGGAAAACAAAACAAAACAAAGCAACTAACAAGTAGGAGAGCTACCTCTAGGTCTATCAACGTCCTGAAGGGATTGCCAGAATTCAATCAGAACCAAAATGAAGGAATATTCAGAGAAGAGATATAAACATCTAGAATTAGCAGAGAAATAAATTCTATTTCTTAAACTAAAAGGAAAATATGAATCTGCAAATAGAATACAATTCTAAATCTTAATCCAAGGTGATTCTTTTGAATCTGATAAACACAATATAAACTGCATATAAACATATAAGTATATAAGAATTGAAAAGAACTCAAAAATAAAAGTATAACACAATCCGAATCATAATACTATTTTCCGTATTTTACAGATGTGGAAAGTTTGGTTCAGAGTGTTAAAGCCATTTTGGAAATGGAAATATACTTTGGAAATGACAAAGTTAATAACAAAGCATACCTGTAAAACTCTAAAATTCATATTTTTTTAACCACATCTTAGTTTCTCCTGATAACATCTAATCTTTCTTGGAAGCGTGGATTAACTGGTACAGGTAAGCACAGCATACAGTTAGTGATGTTCCTCCTGGAGCATCAAATGTATGTTATTTGTTTCCAAGTGCACAAAACATAAAGAACAAAACATGTAGCGTTTAATTTCTTAGTGTCAACGGTTGACTATTCAGCCAGCATACAAGAGGGAGCCTAATAGTTGACTCATTGCAGGATAGATCTATAATGGTGTCCTCTGCTTCTTAAAGAAGGGTAAAGTGATGGTTTTAGGGCTGACTTGGAGTCCCAATATAAAGTAATTACTAAGAATGCAGAATTAGGAGCATTCTGAAGATAAAGGCTTCACACCGTAAGGAATACTTAGTTAGAGGTAAGAAATGAAGCTGTGTGCAGTTAAAATGTTTTGCTGGAAAATGCATTTATTGCCAAACAAAGTAAAGGAAAAAACAGCATGGTGAGCTTTGTAAAGCAAACTTTAATGACTTGCTTTAAAGGAGAATAGTGTAGACACAGAGGAAGTACTGGAGGCAGGTAATACGAGGCAATCGAACAGCAGTTTTCTTTGTAATCAACAGATGGTTCAGACAACTTCAGATAAGACTCATCTGTGAGCATAAAAAGCACTGAACACTGGCCTGATGAAAGGCCATGGCATTTCATTCCTGAAGATTAAAGTAAGTGGACTCGTAATAGACGCGGTGAAGACCAGCAGGAACCAATGAATCCTGTCATATAACCATTGAATGTTACGAGCTACAATAAAGACCTCCGTGTGCGCTATAATGGGAAAGAGTATTTATAATCATCATGTTTATGATGATGCACACGATCACATAAGACGTCCAGAGGAAAAACAAACACCATTGAGGACAGATCGAAATATGGACAAGAAAGTGGTCAGTAGGGATTAAAATGAAAAGTGAGAGCAATATATTAGAAGTTTCATGACCAAGTTTTGTTGTGTTATTATTGCAGCCTTATTTTCTGCAGTATGACCAGTCCCTAGAAAAGTTGACTGGCAGATAGCACGTACAATAATATTCAATAAATATATATTGAATGAATGATTTGTGGCCTACCTAGGAAATGGATAAGGCAGATAAGTGAAGAGGATTAATGATATAAACGTAAAATATTTGCACCCCATTTGCATACGTGTCACTGATGTCACGAGAGAGAATCTATGTCCAAGGTAGACATCAGTAGAGTCGATCATATTTAGGAACTATGTTGATGTTTAGATAAATACAGAGGTTTAACTAGTTTTTCTGACCTCAGTCTCTTTTCAATCTACTCTCTATAAATTGGCCACTTTCCAACATGTGGAATGATCTTTCCAACACATAACATTAGCTTTGTTACTCCCCTGCTTAAAATCATTTTCTCCCCTACTGGCCTCAGAGTAATATCCCAACTGTGCAGCTTGTCATGGAGATGCTTTTGGTTTTGCCTCAGCTTGCATCTCTTGACTTAAACACATTATAACCCTACAGGCTAGAGAAAATGGAGTTACTGCAGTAACACTCCACGTTGTTTTATGCCTCTACGCACACTATTTTCTTTGTGTACCGTTTTCCTATCTCCTCTGACTGCCTGATCCTTTTATCAGCTTTGAGACTTTGGTCACCCTCTTATAAGCCTTTCACAAAACCACGAAACAAAGCTTGACTTAATGGCCCACATCTTTCCTCCAAAAACAATACAAAACAAAAGAAAACAAAACAAAAAAAACCCCATATTTACATCTACTACAACTACAGGCTCAGTAGAACCTGAACTTCCCAGGTATTTCAGTCTTAGCACAACATCTCATTCATGAAAACAAGATCTAGCAGTTTTATTAAGGTCTCCGCTCAAAAGTCGCCTAATCACAGAAGTTTACCTGGTTATCCTAGGTAAAGTAGCACCCCTTCCTCCATCACTGTCCCCTTACTCTCCTTCATTTCCATCTCAATATTTATATCAATCTAAAACGTTACTTAATTCTTTATTCCCTTTTAAAAGCATGTTTCTATACTGTGTAAACCCCATGGGAACAAAGTCTTTGCTGTGATGTTGACTCTGTATCCTCCTTGATGCAAAAGGTGCCTATTAGAAAGCACGTGCTCAATCAACACTTGGTGGGAAATAAATAAAAATAGAATTTGAATCTTTATTTGGGACTCTGGGAACATTGTTGCCAATTTATAACCCAGAAGAAAAGATCCTTTGAAAACTCCTTTCCACTAGATCCCATTAGACAATATAGATACTCTTTGCCTTTCATTGTATTCACTTCTTATGCATCAGCTCACGGTATACAGTAGACCTGGCCCTGGCCATTTGTTCCTCCTCCATTTCCTTCTGTAAACAATTTTTCTCTATTCATTCACCTTTTTTATACACCTTACCTCCAGAAAAGGGACAGGAAACCAGAAATTTCCTCAAAAGGCCAGGCAGGTAGCAGTGTGGGAAAAAAAGGGTAAAGACTGAGATCCCCAAAGCAGGGAAGGTGAAGAAGGGGAAGAACAGGGATACCAGCAGCTATGAACATGACACTAACAGACTTCATGCAGCTGTTCCTTTATCTTTCCCTGCTGTGAATTCCTAGAAGGTGAGGACTTTGTCATGGTCATGTTTCTAGCTTAGGGGACTATTCCAAGCTGCAAACTCTGTAGCGTTGTCATTAGGCAAAAGACAATTGTCTCTGATAGGACATGTATGCAAAAAGGCCAGGCAGGAATACTGCAGGTAAAGTCTCACCCACCATGAGTTTTCAACACTAAGTAATGTAATAGGTAATGTAACAGTGTAATGCAAACACAAATTAGCCAGACAGAGCAAAGGAAGAAACAGAAGATTTAGATCACCAAGAATATCAAATAAATTAGGTATTGCATTTACTGGATAGAGAATATAAAATGTGGATTTTAAATTAAGTACACTTGATAGAAAAGGACTAAATCAAAAATAGTAACTAATAAAATATATTAAAAATGAAGAAAAGTATCAAATATAAACATGAAAACTATAATCAATGAAGTGTTAAGCGAAAAGCTAGATGCAGATTAAACAGAAATTTACTAATTGGAGGATTGAACTAAAACAAAATTCTCAGAGTATAGCACAGATTGAAAGAGACTGAAAATGAAAAAGGAAGCAAACAGATGTGGAAGACAAAATGAGAAGGTCTAATAACTGAAGGTCCAAAAGAAAGAGAATACAAAGAAAGATTCAACTTTAATATACAAAAGATATTCATTTAGGATTCTCCAAAATAATGAAATACATGTTCAGTGCTTTAAATACATTTATCCCAGAGACATAAATAAAAGATTTGCATGCTTAGACATAATTTAGTAAAACTTCAGAAAACATAAGAGAAAAAGATTACCTAAAAAGTTGCCAAAATAGGGATGCCTGGGTGGCTCAGTCAGTTAAGCGTCCCACCTCGGCTCAGGTCATGATCTCATGGTTCATGAGCTAGAGCCCAGCATGGGGCTCTGTGCTGACAGCTCAGAGGCTGGAACCTGCTTCAGATACTGTGTCTCCCCGTATCTCTGCCCCTCCCTCCCTCATGCTGTGTTTCTCCCTGCCTTTCAAAAACAAATACAATTTTTTTTAAAAAGTAGCCAAAATAAGGACAAATTATTTACAAGAAAATAGCATAGATGAATTATAGATTGATTAGAAAAAAATCAACAACATGGACAAAAATGTAAATAAACGTTTATATAAACTAGTGTTACAATATATAACTGAACGCAGGGTTAATTAGGGAAGAAGAACATGTAATAAAATTAAAATATTGGCAAAACTGGAGCACAGTGTTTGGACTTTATACATGCTAAGATCATCTATTTTTCATAAGAAGTTAATTCATTATGCCTAACTCTAGGTTTTGTTGACTGTGCATGTCCAAATTCTACGGGGAAACACAAAAGAATATAAATACAACTACTTACGTTGAAAATAATGGGGAAGAAAAATTTAATAAAATATCAAACAATTCAACACTAGGTAAGAATTTTTTTTCTAAGTATGCAGTTCACATAGAGAGCACAAAATGATACAGAACTAACAAAAATAAGCATTATTATAGTAAACTTGATGTTTAAAAGATGGAGATCTACTTTGGGGACCAAAAAACATCACCAGTTTGTTAATACACATCTATCACATAAGGATACAGAAATGTTCAAAAATAAAAGAATGTAGTAAAAATATGCCAGGCAAATATTTTAAAAGCTGGCATTGTTATATTAATTTCAAAATAAATATAATTTAAGGCATAATAATTATTATTAAGGATGAGTCACCATGAGACGGTAAAAGTACAAGTTGTCACAATTCTCCGATAATTCTAGTATTAAAATCACATAAATTACAAAAGATACTGAGGATAAAAATTGCAGGAAGATAGGACTAAACTACATGGTAACTTGATACTTTTAGACTTATTATTAAATTATAACTACAGCAAATGGAAATCTTAATAAAAATACAAAGGATTTGATTCGGGGCGCCTGGGTAGCTCAGTCGGTTGAGCGTCCGCCTTCAGCTCAGGTCATCATCTCACCGTCCATGAGTTCGAGCCCCGCGTCGGGCTCTGTGCTGACAGCTCAGAGCCTGGAGCCTGCTTCAGATTCTGTGTCTCCTTCTCTCTCTGCCCCTCCCTTGCTCACACTCTGTCTCTCTCTCTCAAAAATAAATAAACATTAAATTTTTTTTTAAATACAAAGGATTCCACACACAATGAGCTCACAATGAGCAGTGTTAATGCATTAAATACATAGAGGACCCCGTAGCCACAATGAGAGAGTCCACATTTCTATTAAGTGTGCATGAAACATTACAAAAACTGACCATATTCTAAGCTAAAAAACCAGGTATCAAAAGCTATAAAGTTAGTATTATATTCTTTTTTTTTAATGTTTACTTATTTTTGAGACAGAGAGAAAGACAGAGTATGAGCACGGGAGGGGCAGAGAGAGAGGGAGACAGAATCTGAAGCAGGCTCCAGGCTCTGAGCTGTCAGCACAGAGCCCGATGTGGGCCTCAAATCCATGAACCATGAGATCATGACCTGAGCTGAAGTCAGACACTCAACTGACTAAGCCACCCAGGCACCCCAGTATTATACTCTTTGATCAAAATGAATTAAGATATAAATAAAAACTTTAATTTTAAAAACACTTAAGTCTGTAAATTTTAAAAGCTCCATTAAATAGGCACAGTTATAAGAAACAATAATAAAGAAAACACTAATATATAAATATAAACTATAATAAAAATAACAAAATTGTGGAAAGTATCTGAAACAGTACTCAGAGTAAAACTTGTAATTTTAAATAATTACACTTGAAGAAATAAAAGTGATAATTCATGAAACAAGTATCTATCTCAAAATTGAAAGGAAAGAATGTTGAATTAACTCCAAAAAAATCAAGGAAAAAAATAAATGTGCAATGGTAATTTATAATTTTTTTAATCTTTTTAATCTTTATTTGTTTTTGAAAGAGAGAGAGTACGTGTGAACAGAGGAGGAACAGAGAGAGAGGGAGACACAGAATCTGAGCAGGCTCCAGGCTCCAAGCTGTCAGCACAAAGCCTGATGAGAGTCTGGAACTCACAAACCATGAGATCATGACCTGAGCCGAAGTTGGACACTCAACTGACTGAGCCACCCAGGTGCGCCAACAACAGTAATTTTGAAACAGAAAACAAATATTCAATGAAAAGCATCAACAAAGCTATATAGTAGTGCGGTGAAAAGTGTAATAAAGATAATGAATCTCTGGCAAAAGTCTTTCTAAAAAGAAAAATAATCTCCAAGTATTTTTATGAAGCTAAAATAAACCCAATATCAAAATTTCATTGAGAGCTTTTTTGACAATCTATTAAAATAATCAAACGGTTTTTCTTCTTTAAACCCTTGCTGTGTCGGGGCGCCTGGGTGGCTCAGTCGGTTAAGCGTCCGACTTCAGCTCAGGTCGCGATCTCGCGGTCCGTGAGTTCGAGCCCCGCGTCGGGCTCTGGGTTGATCGCTCAGAGCCTGGAGCCTGCTTCCGATTCTGTGTCTCCCTGTCTCTCTGCCTCTCCCCCGTTCATGCTCTGTCTCTCTGTCTCAAAAATAAACAAACGTTAAAACAAAATAAACCCTTGCTGTGTCTACTGAATTTATTATTATTTAATGATGTCAAATTTACATTCCTGGAATAAACCTAACTGACCATGAAGTATTATCATTTTTTATACATCCCATATTCCATTTGTTAATTATTGGTTTGGAAATTTTTATCTATTTTCATAAGTAGGACTAGCTTATATTTTTGTTTTCTGATTTTTGCTATAGATAAAAGGACATGTGCAGGTCAGAGGAGAAGGATGGCTTTCCATAAATGGCTAATTAAAATGAAACAAGTAAGAACCAGCCAGATAGCACACATAAAATTCAATTCCAGGTCAATAAATACTTACATGTTAATAGGCATAATTATACTATTTTCAAAATACAATATACAGCAATATCACACCAAAGCAATCCATGAAAGAATGGAAGACACAAACTTGAAAAAAATGTTTCAAAATATTTAACATATTACTACTATAAACGTACCCGGAAGACTTTCAAGGAGAAGTACACAACCCATTCCAAAAACACACAAAGGACATACACAGGAATTTCAAAAATGAACCACAAAAGGCACATGTATATATGTGAAATGACACTCAATCTTGTTGATGATTAGAGGGATCCAATTTACATCCAGAGTGATATTTCATTTCTACCAATCACACTCACCAAAAATTCAAAGATCAAACCAGATGAAGCATTGTCTGTGATATGGAGCAAGAAGAATTTTCATTCACTGTTAGTCCAGAGAAGAAGAAAATATTTAGTTAACTAAATATGTTAAATAATAAAGTTAAATAAAGTTCCATATTCTATGAAACAGCAATTTTAGTATTATGTACAAATCCCAAAGAAATTCTTGCACATGTGCACATACAGGGAATAAATAAATTGCATAATGCAAAATTCAATGAAGATCAATGTACTACAGTTACACAAATCAATATATGTATGTCTGGAAATAAAAGAGCCAATCACAGGGCAACATGCATATATAGTATGATTCTATTTGTAATTCCAGAAAAAGGCAAATAAACAATGAAATTTGGGGCATTTAAAAAACTCTAAGGCAAATCAGGAGAATAATTAATATAAAGTCAGAATGGTGGTTATTTTTGAAAGGGATGAAAAAGAAGCTATAATTGGTCAAGTTTACATTGGTCTTGTGTTGTAATGCTCTACTTCTTAGGTCTAGGGAAAGAGCACATGTTGCTATCTAAAATACAGATACATATTATATATTATGTATTCTATTCTATTATGTGTTGTGTTACTATGTATGATACGATATATGCGTTATGAAAGGAACTCATAGTCTGAATACCCTATTGGAAAGCTAGCTCCCCACAGAAAAGTATTTTAATCTCTTTCCATCACTACTTTACTATTTATGCATCCCAAGCACCTAAACGGTGCCTAGCACCACGTTTATTGGTTGAATAAATTAGTTAATAAACGAAAGGTAAGTGCAGTGGATGGGAAAGTATCTATGTTAGATGTGATCCAATAATATTTTCACGTAATTCAATTATACATAAATTGAACAATTCTTAATATTCAGTTGAAATTGAAAAGATTAGTGAAAACTGGAAAGTTAAAAGCTCTCGAAAAAGACATTGACAATAGGCAAGCCAATTTGTCCCAGAATAACACTAATGGCTCAGAGACTTGAGGTATAATAAAAGACAATGTAAAAGATGTGAGTAAGACCCTGGGTAGGAAATAAAGGGATTTTATAAAACGATAAAGAACTTTGGCCATTCAACTCCCGGATCTTCGCTCCTAATTTATACACAACTGTGTGCAACCCCCCCCCCCCCCCCGCCCCAATCCTCTGCAAAAAGTAGATGTGTTGTTTCCAACAAAGAAAATCAGAGAAATTTTGAAGTTGGGGCACCAGTCACAGCAGAATGTATTGAAAACAGGGGAATCAAATGTATACATGCATATTCAACTGTGAAAAAAACTCAGTACTCAAACAGGGTAGGCGTGTCCCAGGAGAAAACCAAGGAGCTCAGAAAAAATAACTCCATATTCTGTCAACAAGCCAAACGTTTTATAACAACTTCTAATCAGTGCAGTAGCTCACTAGTAGAGATGTAGGGTCAAATGCCAGGGAAACCCCCAAATGGAGTGAGTTTAAACCACATAAATAAGCAAATATGACAAAAAGGAAGAAGAAAGGAAAGAAAGAGAGGAGAGAAGGAAGGAAGGAAGGAAGGAAGGAAGGAAGGAAGGAAGGGAAAGGAAAGAGGAGGGAGGGAAGGGACAGGGAGGGAGGGAGGAAGGAGGGAGGGAGGAAAGAGGACAGGAGGAAGGAGGGAGGGAGGTAGGAGGGAGGGAGGAAAAAAGGAAAGAAAGAAAGAAAGAAAAAAGAAAGAAAGAAAGAAAGAAAGAAAGAAAGAAAGAAAGAAAAGAAAAGAAAGAGAGGGAGGGAGGAAGGGAGGAAGGGAGGAAGGAAGGGGAAAGGAGGAAAGAAAAAAAGAAAGAAAGAAAGAAAGAAAGAAAGAAAGAAAGAAAGAAAGAATTTAGAAAAACACAGAAAGAGAGAATTTAGGAATTTCAAAGGAATTTATATAAGTGGAGCAGACCTCCATGAGGAGGACTTTGAAAAGGGAATTACCAGGAAGGTGTGCACCCTTATTTGATAGAAAAAAGTGGTCCGTACATAAAGTCTCACACAAATTACTTTTAAAATGTTAGTGAAAGCACATAAAACATATATGCAGGAAAATGTCAGAACAATAAAATATCAAAAAATTTTGAAAGCATTTGTTTCAAGGTAGTTAAATCGTGGCACTGAGAAAAGCACAAGCCTAGTGTCATTATGACTCTTTTAATATGATTCAACATTTTTTAAATATATGCATGCATTGTGCTGAAAAATATACACATAAGCCTGCATAAATGTAAAGCTCTGTCTAGAATTGAGATTGAACTCTCTTAAGTGGTTAGGGACAAGAAAGATACTTTTGTAGTTGTTACCACAAAAGTGGCCGTATAATACAGACATAATAGACAAGACATGCTAGCCTGTGCTATAAAAGAATTTGCAGTCTCGTATTTGTGTATACTGTAGGAGTCAAGGTCTCAGTGTTAGATTAGTATATATAAATACCTTAATAGGTGTCTTAATATCCACAGGAATAACTGTGTGTATAAACACTACAAGACATCTAGATTTCTAATTTGGACAACTATCGACATTTGCTGAGATGAGAAAAAGAATGGGCATATAAAAAGGATCAAGAGACAGATATCACTGTGTGTGTATGAAATAGGCACATGATCAGACTAGACCAATCAAATCTAGTATTTAAATAAGAAAAAATAAAAATCAAATAGAATGCATCCATGTATTCTGTGATGATGTCTTTTTACGATTATTAATTAATTCCTGCTTATAGGCTCGCTGGGGATTCTCAGGTCCTGCCTAAGCCCCAATCTGTTTCTCAAGCCTCCCATTTGATTCTGTGTTAAAAAATAATTTCACAGTAAATTATCTTTCTTCCTAAATCTATTCTTACTATTTTAAACAAAAAGCCCATAATGATGATAACAACAACAATGGTCTATATTAGTTCAAGAATACAGAGGACAATTTTTTTTTTACAGAAAAAGAGCATGAGAGAGGGAGAGAGAGGACAGAGAATCTTGCTCAGGGTGGAGCCTGACACAAGGGCCCATCTCACAGCCCTGGGATCATGACCTGAGCCCAAATCAAGAGCCAGAGTCTCAACTGACTGAGCCACCCAGGCACCCCAGAGGACCCTTTTTAAGTGACTTCTCATAAAAGCCATTTCCAAAAACATTTTGAATTCCTGAAATTCATGTATTTGCACATTGGTGAAACAGCAAATAAAACATAAGTAGTTACTGATGAGGTTTTGGAATGGTGGGGTTTTGGAGGTAGGCCAAGAAACAATTCTTGAAGACATCTTTGGGTGCAAAAAGGATTTTATTAAAGCAGAGGGACAGAACCTGTGGGTAGAACGAGCTGCAGTGGGTTGTGAAGAGTGACTGATTACACACTATGGAGTTGGGGGAGGTAAAGGCCACAGGGAGGCCTCCAGAAGGACTTTGATATGCTAAAGAGGACTCCTAAGAGAGTGAGGCCTTGCTATTGTCCGCCAGCAAAGCATTAACATTAAGACAGTAGGGGGTTCCCGGAGAAATGTTATACTCTGTTTGCCTCAAGTGTTTGTCAATGGGCTTCAGGTTATAAGGAAATTTCATTTTTACCTGCCATTTCCTTCTTGCCTTTGTTCCCCACGTCTCTGTGGAGGTGAGGGTGTTGTTAGAGGCTCCAGGAAAGTGAGTCAACAGGTTTCCGGAGATGAGGCTATTGATAAGATTGCCTTTTTCCTGTAATTTACTAAGATATTTGTAAACTGGTAGAGACTTATGTCCTGCAGGACGGTGATCTCTACCAGTTGGCCGTTTGTTTTGTTTCCTTTCCTTTGTTCCTGGGCAGCCAGGAGTGCCTGAGGAATGTCACCCACATCCCACCTGGGGGTGGGGGGAGGGTATGCTAGTTTATACTTGGTCCTCAGCTAGCCTAGGCTGCCTCATCAGTTACGATGCTCACATTCAGGAAGGAAATTATTTATTATTAAAATAAGTTCAACAAGCACCTATTGAGTGAGTACCTGTCGTGTTTTTAGTTACCAGACGAGGTGGACACCACACCGTTTAGAGTTAAGGGAGGAATAGGTCTGGATTTAAAACATCGTTCTTTTGACAAATCCAGAGACCTATAATCACGTGCATAAAAATGCTATTTTAAGGAGGAAAACTGCTCAACGTGGAACAATACATGGCATGTAAATGATAAATAACAGAATGAATAACCAAGTCAAGGGAAGCCGGGTGGGGGGGGGGGGTGTTGCAGGTAGTACAGGAACAGGGACAGGATCCTGGTCTAACACATTTTACGGAAGTGAAGGGATTGTTTAACAAATCCCAGCCACTCGGATTGGGACATTTTTTCCACTGGCACCATGGTAAAAAGGTATTTATAGCTGACTGCAGAGAGGAAGTCATTTGTAAGGAGAAGCACCTGAAAGTAAGGGAAGAAACTGTCATTTGGACTCACCATGGAGGTGTTGAGAATGGGTGGCAGAGTATATTCTGTGATAAGTCATCCAAATTCCTCCATCAGAGTTTCTTAGCCTTATTTCTTATTCCCAAAGTTCCTGGGAAGGTTGTCCCCCTGCAGCTAATACTATCAATCTTTGCTGGAAATTAAGTGACTGATGAAGAAATACGCCTCTCCCACGCCATCGCCCCTTCCTAGGGCAGCCTGCATACAATGACTGGTCACTGACTAGTCATACAGTAGAAGCTGAGGGTCCAGCCCCTCCACTCTGCCCAGCCTCCTCCTCGTCCACAATTCAGGTCAGCTGTAGACATTCTGGCCTTGGAGCACTCTGTGGGGTTAGATGAGGCTTTTGATGATCACAGCTCAACTTCTCCCCCTGCCCACTCCTTCTGTCTTCCCTTCCTTTACATAGAAGTTGATCTCAAAAGTATTCCCTAATAGACATGCACATGCCTTCTCTAAATCTGCTTCCTAGAGAACCCAACCTGCCATAGATGGGGATGCTTCTCCAAACAGGAGCAGATGGCTTTCCAGGGTGGTCATTATTATCTTACCAGACGATCAGTATATCATAAAACCCATTTCAGAGATATCCTCACCCACTAATCCTCAGTGGTTACCACCAGAATTACAACTCCCCAGCTTTCGTGTTGACTAAGCTGATATGTGTATCCTCGTCATTTTAAGCACTGCCTCTCTGGGCAAGCCAGCCAATGGAGAACAAGAGCTAGTTGTGTCCAGTTTATGATGCATCGGAAGTGACTGTAATTCTGAATTCCCTGATAAAACCAAATGCCCCCCAAAGGAACTAGATGCAGTAAGGTTGACAGTTTTAGAGGGCTTTTGCTCCCAGAGATCCTCTCAGCTGTTTCTTCAACAAGTCTGTCAAAGGAATTAAACTGCCTGTAAGTTTGTAACCTTCAAGCAGGTACTGACTGGAACTGGTGAGTTAGAAACACAGTTGCCAGGGGAACGCCATCTGCGGCCACTCTCCTCACTGCAAAAACTTACACAGAAAAACCAAGGAATCTGGTTTATGAGCCAAGATCTTGAAGGTTTACAGTGCACACGGCATGTAATTACAGAGCACAAACAGGGCAACAAAAAAATGGTTTCTCAACTATTAGCACATCAAGAATTCTGAGAAAAATATGTTACTAAAACTTCCAGGTCCTTCTTAAACTTGGTGAAAGGATGTGGTCAGTGAGGTCACTTGTAGATCACTGATCAGGTGACTAGAGAATAAGACAGGTGGTAGAAAAGAAACTGAAGACATGGAAGGAAGATTACACATTGGGAAACAAGCAAGCTACTTCCTAAAAACAACAACAACCCCCCCCCAAAAAAAGATCCTTAAATAATATATCAGTTTATTTTGCTGTCTATAACAATCTGACGACTTTAGGCTAGCAGGGTCGCCCTACTCCTTTAGGTTATTGATGGACTTAGGACCTTTCTGTCTTTTCTCTGCTGCTCAGTAGAACGGTATTTTCATCTACATGGTTAAAGCTGTATAATTCTTGTTCATAGAAAAGGGGAAAATGAGCCAGGATCTAGAAAAAGGAGTCTATATTTGGAAATGACCTAGAAAGCATACCCATCTCTTTGGCTTGCGTTACACAGCCACAAGAGAGAAGGACAAAAGTAAATGGAAAGATTGCCCAGAGGTCACATGTCCAGCAAGAAGGAGGAGAAATGGATTTTGTGGAAGGAACCAGCAAGACAGACTGGCATAGATAGAAAACACAGTAGATGAAGAAATTTCAGTACATCGTAAGGGAATAGGGAGACAAAAGAGGGAAAGAAAGGCAGCGAGCATGTGTTATTGAACAAGTTAACGCTGTGAACGACTGGAACATATTTTTATCCCATCGAAGGGCAAGGGAGCTGGAGTTTTACCCATGGGTTTCTTATGTTATTAGACATTCGTGTATCTCTTTTGGTAAAATGTTCCATTTTTCATTTGGGTTGATTGTCTTCTTATTATTGATTTTCTAAGAGTCCCTTATAAATTCTGAATATAATTCTTTTATCAGATATATGATTTGTAAATATTGTGTACCAGTCTGTGGCTTATTTTTGCGTTGTCTTTGAAGTGTGAAAGACTTTAACTTGGAGAACGTCAATTTATCAATTTTTTTCTTGTATGGTAAGTATCTTTGGTGTTTAATCTAAGAAATGTTTGCCTAACACACAGCAATAGAAATGTTTTCTTATGTTTTCTTCTATAGGTAACATAGGTATGTGTTTTACATATAGGTCTGCGATCCTTTTTAAGTTAATGTTTGTGTAGCATGTGAAATGGGAGATTAACTTCATCTTTTTGCATATGGATATCTAATTGTCTCAGTACCATTTGTAGAAAGCCACTCTTTATCCCACTGCATTGCTTTCTCACCAGTGTTGAAAATCAATTGACGAAAAATGTAACAGTTTATTTTTGGACTCCCAGTTCTGTCCCATTTATCTACATTATCAATCTTTATGTCAGTAACACACTTTCTTGATTACTCTAGCTTTACAGTAAGCTTGAAATCAGAAAGCATAAGCCCTGCACTATGTTCTCATTTTTTCAAGATTGTTTCAGTTATTCCAAGTCTTTGCTTTTCTATATAAACTTTAGAATCACTCTGTGAACTTCCAGGGGAAAAAAAGCCTGCTGAAATCATGATGGCGATTGTGTTGAATCTATAGATCAATTTGGAGAGAATCACCATCTTAATAATATTGAGACTTTTATTCCAAGAACATCAGATGCCTGTCCTATACTTACATCAGGGTTTCTCAATTTTGGTGCTATTAACATTTTGGATCATATTTCTTTAGGGAGCTTACCTGTGCACTGTAGGATCATCATCTCCTAGTTCTAACCACTGGATGCTAGCAGAGTCCTTCCAGTTGTGAAAAGCAAAACTATCTGCAGACATTGTCACGTGCCCCTTAGGGGGGAATATCAACCCTGGCTGAAATGCAGTGATCTTGATCTTTAATTTCTCTAAAATACTTTTTAGATTTCACTATAGAAGTCTTGCATTTCTTTCATTTAATTCATCTCTAAGTATATATTATTTCTGATACCAATGTGAATGGAATTTATTTTTTATTTTGGGATTGTTCAATGGTGGTATACATTCTTGCTATTTATATATTGGGCTTGATCTTGTATCCTGTGACTTGCTGAATTTGTTTATTTATTCTAAGAGTTTTGTTCTATTTTCATTAGGAATTTCTATATACAAGATTATATTGCCTATGAATAAAAACAAGTTTGCTTCTTCCTTTCCAATATGGAGGGTTTTTATTTCTTTTTCTTGTCTGATTTCACTGACTAGAACTTCCAGTACAATGTTGAATGGACAGAATAAAGACTGCCAACCTTGCCTTTTTCCTGATCTTGGGCAGAAAGCATTCAGTCTTTCACTATTATATATAATGTTAGTATTAGTTTTCTAATAGATACCTTCTATCAGAATGAGGAAGTTTTCTTTTAGTCTGAGATGTCTGTTGGGTTTTTTTTATAAACAGATTTTGATTTTATCAAGTGCTTTCTTTACATGTATTGAAATAAATCATTTGCTTTTTTACCTTTATTGTATGTCTTTTACATTAATTGATTTTTAAATATTAAACCAAACTTGCATTCCTGAGATAAATCCCATTTAGACATGGTGTATAATCCTTTGGTCTTTTGGATTTTTCCTAACATCTTTTATATTTTATTGATTTTCATTCTAATCTCTATAATTTTCTCTGCTCAGTTTTTATTTAGTTTCCTCTTATTTTGTAATTTTCTTTAAGTTTCTTAACTGGGATCCTTAGGGTATTGATTCAAGATCTTTCCTCTTAATAGAGTTGTTTACAGCTCTAAGCACTGCTTTAACTATATTCTGTACATTTCCACGTATTGTCTTTTTGTTTCATTCAGATCAAAACATTGACCAACTTCCCTGTAATTTCCTATTGGTCTGGTGTTGCTTATGTATTTGTTTTCTTTTCAGGTTTTTGTTTAAATTCTAGTTAGTTAGCATGTAAAATTGGGTTCAGGTGTAGAATTTAGTGATCCATCACTTACATATAACACCCCATGCTCATTATAAGTGCCTTTCTTAAGACCCATCACCCATTTTACCCACCCCCTACCCACCTTCACTCCAGCAACCCTCAGTATGTTCTCTATAGTTAAGAGTCCCTTATGGTTTGCTTCCTTCTCTCTCTTTTTTCCTTCCCCTATGTTCATCTGTTTTGTTTCTTAAATTCCACATATGAGTGAAATCGTATAGTACTTGTCTTTCTCTGACTGACTTATTTCACTTAGCATAATACACCGTAGCTCCATCCATGTCATTGTAAATAGCAAGATTTCATTATCTTTGATGGCTGAATATTATCCCTTTGTGTGTGTGTGTGTGTGTGTGTGTGTGTGTGTGTGTGTGTGTATCCCTTTCATCAGTCAGTGGATATTTGCGCTCTTTCCATAGTTTGGCTATTGTTGATAATGCTGCTATAAACATTGGGGTGCATGTACTCTTTCGAATCTGTATTTTTGTATCCTTTGAGTAAATACCTAGTAGGGCAGTTGCTGTATTATAGGGTAGTTCTATTTTTTTTAATTTTTTAATGTTTATTTATTGTGAGAGAGAGAGAGAGAGTGTGAGCAAGGGAGGGTCAGAGAGAGGAGACACAGAATCTGAAGCAAGCTCTGGGCTCCAAGCTGTCAGCACAGAGCCCTGATCAGGAGCTCAAATTGACGGACAGTGAGACCATGACCTGGTCCAAAGTCAGACGCTTAACTGACTGAGCCACCCAGGTACTCTGGGTAGTTCTATTTTTTTAACTTTTTGAGGAACCTCTATACTATTTTCCAGAGTGGCTGCAACAGTTCGCATCCCCACCAACAATGCAAAAGAGATCCTCTTTCTCCGCATCCTCACCAACATCTGTTGTTGCCTGAGTTGTTGATGTTAGTCATTCTGATGGGTGTGAGGTGGTATCTCATTGTGGTTTTGATTTGTATTTCCCTGATGATGAGTGATGTTGAGCATTTTTTCATGTGTCAGTTAGCCATCTGGATGTCTTCTTTGGGGGAAAGTGTCTATTCATGTCTTTTGCCCATTTTTTCACTGGATTATTTGCTTTTTGGTGTTGAGTTTGATAAGTTCTTTACAGATTTTGGATACTTTATCCAATATATCATTTGCAAATGTCTTTTCCCATTCTGCAAGCTGCCTTTTAATTTTGTTGATTGTTTTCTTTGCCGTGCAGAGGCTTTTCATCTTCATGCAATCCCAGTAGTTCATGTTTGTTTTTTGTTTCCCTTGGCTCTGGAGACTCATCTAGTGAGAAGTTCCTCCCACTGAGATCAAAGAGATTGCTGTTCGTGTTCTTCTCTTGGATTTTGGTGGTTTCCTGCCTCACATTAGGACTTTCATCCATTTTTATTTTTGTGTATGGTGTAAGAAAGTGGTCTAGTTTCATTCTTCTGCATGTTGCTGTCCAGTTTTCCCAGCACCATTTGTTGAAGAGACTATCTTTTTTCCACTGACTATTCTTTCCTGCTTTGTGAAAGAGAAGTTGACTGTATAAATGTGGGTCCATTTATGGGTTCTCCATTCTTTCTGTTGGTCTATGTGTCTGTTTTTGTGCCAGTACCATACTGCTTTGATGACTACAGCTTTGTCATATAGTTTGGAGTCCAGATTGTGTCAAGCTTCCAGCCTTGGTTTTCTTTTTCAAAATTGTTTTGGCTATTCGGGGTCTCCTATGGTTCCATATAAATTTTAAGATTGTTGTACCTCTGTGAAAAATGCTGGTGGTATTTTGATAGGGATTGCATTAAATGTGTAGATTGCTTTGGTCTAGTGTTATTTAAAAGTGTGTTTAATTTTCAAATATTTATAGATTTCTCAGTGTTATTTTTTTTAATGTTTTTATTTTATTTCTGAGAAAGAGACAAAGTGAGAGTGGGGGAGGGTCAAAGAGAGGGAGACAGATTCTGAAGCAGGCTCCAGGCTCTGAGCTGTCAGCGCAGACCCGACGTGGGGCTCGAACTCAAGGACTGGGAGATCATGACCTGAGCCGAAGTTGGACACCCAACCAACTGAGCCACCCAGGTGCCCCACTCTCAGTGTTCATTTTGTATTCCCAGTCTGATATGTGAACATGTAGGAACTATGTATCATCAAATGTGACTTTTGCAAAAAAAGCTTGGAAGGCCCAATGTTTATTTATAATTATATATAATCATGTAATTAAAAAATAAATTTAGAACTTCAGTATTTTTTGGCTGCAGATAGAACTCTAACTTTACTATAAACAAGAGCACATGTTATGTACCATTGCTTCTGTTAGTCACTTTTTATTTTTTATTTCATATATTCTGCATTTTTAGATAAGAATTCACCAGTTCTGTGAGTTTAGTGATCTAACCTATGGTTCTAGCAGCAGAGGCAAAATTTAAAAAGCTGTATGAATAAGTAGTTCCAAGTACAATAAAATTTATCCAAAACTATGGATGTTACTTTCTTTGCATGCAAAGGTAGGAAGCCCTAAAATGATACATTTTTGAATCATAGAATGTAAAATCCTAATTAGTGACTTTTAGAGCCCACAACTTTGATTCTCAAAAAAGAGTTAATATTCAGTCCCTAAGTAGAATCTTGGTATAAAAGAGCCCACATTAATGCTTACATGGCTTCACACTCTTCCTTTATTTTCCACTCCCTTTTGTTTCTATTCTTTGCTCCTGTGGTTTTATCACTGTGGTCTTTCATACATACACTTGCCCTCTCTTTCCCTTTTCATGTCTTTTGTGTATCTGCCTGACCTCAACCATTTCTGTCTTTCTTAAAGTTTCTTCAAGATCTCATGTCAAGGGGCATCTGGGTGGCTCAGTTGCTTAGGCGACCGACTTCGGCTCAGGTCAGGATCTCACAGCTCGTGAGTTCGAGCCCCACGGCGGGCTTTGTGTTGACAGCTCAGAGCCTGGAGCCTGCTTCAGATTCTGTGTCTCCCCTCTCTCTACCCCTCCCCTGCTCATGCTCTGTGTCCCCTCCCCTGCTCGAGATCTGTGTCTCTCTGTCTCTCAATAATAAATAAACGTTAAAAAAATTTTTTTAAAAGAAGATCTCATGTCAAGTACCTGATACTTTAAATTACCATGGAGACATACATATTTGAGGAAGTTTGCAATCATCATTTTGTTTATCATACTCCAAGTAAAATTAAAAATAATTTTTATTCATTGTGTCCCAGATCACAAACCTTGCTCTAGTGTTTTCAAAATCATGGGAGAAAGGATATCACTCAGAAACAATGACAGTCCAAGAAGTGAAGATGTGTAAGATGTAACATTATTGTAGTATTTCTAAACATAAACCACTCTCCCAATACCTATGTTCTTTACCCAAATTGGAGTACTATATGATTGCATATCACCTACTATTTTATTTAAATAAATGCTTTTTTCATATAAATTTACCATAAGACAAAATGAGTTTGTTGGTCTAGTTGTTTTTTGCAGATGCATATTAAAATAAATACATACTTAAATAAATGTGTTCCTTGAAAAACCACATGAACTCCTCTGCTATTCCACAAGTGGCCCTCATATCACACAGCATAAATCACTGTTCTAGGACATATCAATAATTAATGGGCACGTAGTGAAGGTGTCTGAATGAAAGAAACAAAGGAATAATGAGGGGAGTTAGTATGAAAATCATAACAACCAGAATTATGGAGGTTAAGAAGTTTAGATTCCTAAACTATAAAAAGCCACACATTAAATGGAAAGACAGAAATTTAAGCATTCATCAAGTTCTTTTTAGATTTTGAAACTATTCACCTTTTATTTCAGACATTCCATTTATAGTAGTTTACCTTTTGGATATACTAACACCTCAGAGTTTTCAAAAGTATTCAGTTAAGTTGTTATCAGTTATGTCTATAGAGTTATATCTATAAGGTATTTTTGGTAAGACACATTATAACCACAATTAAAACTACAGTAAACTCACAAAAGATAAAGACAAGAGAATCCAAGCATAGCACTATGGAAAATTGTCAGTTCACGAAGGAAGGGAGCAAAAGAGAAAGAAACAAGGGACTACAAACAGCTAGAAAACAATTAATAAGATGGCATTAGTACATAAGATGAGCATCTAAAGTACAGCATGATCAATAATTACTCTAAACATAATGGATTAATTCTAAAATCAAAAGAGTGGATAGATGGACTTAAGAAAATAAGACCCAATGATATGTTGTTGCCTATAATAGACTTTCCTCTGTTTTAAACACGAATATGGAGATGGTTAAAGATAGTCTATGTGAGTAGAAATCAAAGGAGAGCTGGGGTAGCTATACTCGTAGCAGACAAAATAAACTGTAAGCCAAGAATAGCAACACATTACATAATGATATAAGGGTCAGTCCGTCAGGAAGTTATAATCATAAATATAAATATATATACTCCATGGGTAAAGGATACTTTTTTAATAAAGAGGTGTTGGGAAAATTGGATAATCACATGCAGAAGAATGAAATTGGAACTTATCTTATACATTTCACAAAAATTAATTCAAAATAGGTTAATGACTTAAACATAAGACCTGAAATCTTAAAACGTCTAGAAGAATGTGCAAGGAAAATTCCTTGGCATTGGTATTGACAACAAATTTTTGGATATGACACAAAAGTACAAGCAAAAAAAAAAAGCAAAAACCAGTAAATAAGACTACATCAAGCTAAAAAGCTTCTGCATAGCAAAAGGAACAATCACCAAAGTAAAAAGGTAACCTTTAATTTCCTTTTGTTTATATAGATCAAGCAAGTAATAATTTAAAGCAACCTGCAGCATGGGAGAAAATTTTCAAACCATGATATATCTGATAAAACTTTAATACCCAAAATATCTAAAGAACTCCTATAACTTAACACCAAAAACAAGAAGATGACGAAGACAAAGAATATAAAGACAAATACCAAGATGAAGAGGAAGAAGAAGAAAAAGAAAGAAAATAAGGGGGAAAAAAACATTAGAAAGTGGGCAACGGCCCTGAATAGACATTTTCCCAAAACAAACATACAAATGGTCAATAGGTACAGGAAAAAGTACTCAACATCACTAATCATCAAAGAATGCAAATCAAAACCACAATGAGATATCACCTCACACCTATCATCAAAAAGGAGATAACAAGTGTTAGTGAGGGTGTAGGGAAAGTGGGAAACCTAGTGCACTATTGGTGGGAATGTAAATTGGCGCAGCCACTATAGAGAACAGTATGGAGTCTTCTCAATCAAAATAGAACTACCAAGTGATCCAACAGTCCCACTTCTGGCTATATATCCAAAGGAAAAAAAGATACCAACTTGGAGAGATATCTACACTCCCATGTTCATGTGGAATTATTCACAATAGCAATGATCAGAAAACAACCTAAATGTCCATCAGCAGTTAAATGGATAAAGAAGGTATAGTATATGTATCCAATAGAGTATTATTTAGCCATGAGAAGGAGGAAAATCCTGCTTTTTGCAGCAACATGGATAGATCTTGAGAATATTACACTAAGTGAAATAAGTCAGACGGAGGAAGACAAATACTGTATAATAATCACGTTTATGTAAAATCTAAAAAATCTGAATTCAGAAAAATAGAGTACAACGGTGTTATCAGGGACTGGGGCAGGTGGGTTGGGAGAAGGTGAGGATATGTAGGTCAAAGGGTATAAACTTCCAGTTACAAGATCAATAAGTTCTGAGGATCTACTGTACAGCATGATGACGGTAGTTAATAATACTGTATTGTATTCTCAAAAGTTGCTACGAAAGTGAATCTTAAGTGTTCTCACCACAAGAAAGAAATCGTAATTATGTGATGATGTGTTGGCGGTGTTACTTAAACTATGAAGGTAATCATTTTGCAGTATGTAACTGTATTAAATCAACAAGTTGTGTCCTTTAAATTTACACAATGTTATATATCAGTTGTATCTATAAAGCTGGAAAAAACAAGGTATACACTGTATGAAATTTTAATTTCTGTACGATTCTCTTAGTTTAAAACTATTACTTTGTTTTCTTCTTGCACGTATCATTGCTATTGAGAAACCTGATTTCATTATGTCTCTAATTTTTTAAATATATTATCTACTTTATCTTTCTGAAAAATTTTGGAGCTTTCACTTTGCTTTGATGTTTTTAAATCTCACTATAGTATGTCAGGGTTTATTTTTTCATGTCTCTTGAGTGTCTGTTTCTATTTATTGGGGGAAAGATGGGATGCAAAGGCATCAGGTGATCAGAACAACCCTTTTACAGCATACATGGAAAACAAGAATGTACTCATTGTTCAGATAAAGATTTAACCAATATAAATGGGAAACATAAGACAGTGTTTGGTGTTTGGAAAGACAGCATGGAAAGCAGGCCTGTTAAATTGAGCTCACATAGTAATGATCATAGCATCATTTGCAATAATTATTGGGAATCAAATATCCACCTACAGTAAAACAGATAAATTGTAATCTATTCTTATAATCAAATTCTATATATTAATGGTAATGACTAAACTACTGCTATACAAAATTACATAGGGCTTTGTTAATGATAAATTTTTAATCAGGTTTTCAAAAATTACATGACTTTATTATTATCCTTCTGCAACTGTTTCTTGGATCAAGTTCAGTATTTTATATTTGCTAAAAGAAATCATACAATACTCCCAATTTAAATGTACTTTGATTTTTTAAACAGTATTCCAAGTCTTTTAAATTGTTCAATAATTGTCCAATAATTGCTCAATAATTAAATTGTTCAATAAAAATATGTTTAAAATGTGTTATTTGTAATATTTTATGTTTTGTGTTGTCTCACTAAAAAAAATTACTTGTGTTTCCTTCAACCCTACTTACTTAACTGACCTAGTTTTTGAAATTAACTTCTAATTTTTTTTCTATTTGCTGCCTTTATTTTTGTGGGTTTCAACTTTACTCGTTATAACTTTCCTTTTCCTAATTTATATATGTTTTCCTTTTCTTTTATAATTCTTTAACTTGACTTTCTGGTTTATGTTTTCAGTCTATTCTCTTATATCAAAACAATTCAAGTATATAATATTAAAAATTTTGAGTAAAGCTTTACCTGTGTCCCATAGATATTCTTAGGAAATGTTTTCCTTATCATTATTTGCATTTTGTATTTTGTATTTTGAGTTTTCTCTTTGATCTCGATATCAACTAGGAAAGTAACTTCCATGTTGGTTTTTATAATTCACCTTATTTTTATTTGACAAATCTGAGACTGTGGCTAATAAAATATTATTTGAAATATTATTTGAAGCTTACAGTCAAGAAAGACCAACTCCATTCTTCGCAGCAGCACTCTTATCAGCTATTTTATTAATGTGTTTTTCTCATCTAAAAAATGGGATTAGTAACAAGTACATTCTGGTGTTTGGGACACAATAGGGTATGTACAATGGAATCAAGGCAAATCATTCTTCTGACATAATGGATGTAAACACCTGCCAGTGATCTTCAATCAGCTTTGAGGTCCAGAGTTCTTACTGAGGTTTCATAGTTTAGGCATGATTAACTAAATCAGTGACCATATGATTGAACTCCAGCTCCAGCTCCATCCCTGGAGGTTGGGTAAGCTCAAAATCCCAACCCTGTAAACACGTCATTGGTCTTTCTGGTGACCAGCCTCCATCCTGAAGCTCTCTAGGGACTCATCATAAGTCACTTAATTAACATAAACTCAGTTGTTATCCTAAGGGCTCATGAATAATAAAGACAATCCTTTCACTTGGGAAATTCCAAGAGTTTTAGAATTTCCTTCCCAGGAATCAAAGACAAAGACCAGCCAAATCTTTAGTATACAGCAGGTACTAATTGTCCACGGTTTCCGACTTCCAAAATTTTCTTACTCTGTCCTCCTCATCCCTCTTTTTTTCTTCATCCTTGTGAATTTACGCCTTTAAAAAAGAATCACTTCACTGAAGTGTCAGGTGGTTTTCTGGAGGAAGTAAAATTAGATGCATGTGTTTATTCTACTATCTTAAACTCAGTAAGACATGTGTTGTCCCAAGAATTCTGATGAATTTTGAATGAAAGAGAAAGCTCAGCAACAGAGAAAGCAGGGGTTGGTCCTGCTTTGAAAAAAAAAAAAAGATGAGTAACAAAAAAGTTCTCTTTCTATTCTTACTGCAGGTGAAAATATTAATCAAGACTTTGAATCCAAAAGTGGGGGAAAGACGAGATACTGAGACAAAAAGCATAGTGGACGCGGAACTTCTCACTGAGCCCCACAGGGGACATACCTGAGAGTCTCAGAAGTTCTAGGTCTTTGTAGGGAGACTCACTTAATGAAGCAGACTTACAAGACGGAGCCTCCTTTGTGAGCAGGATTTAGTGTAGCAGTGATTCATTCCATGGCAGAGAACAATTTTGGTAGATACCACAAAAAACTGAAAGTATGAATGTAAGAAAGGTTTTTGGATTTTGCAAGAGATGTTGAACCTGCAGCGAAATATATAGCCAAGAAATGTATTTTAGAGTTGTTGGAAGTGTGAGTTACCTGTCCACCATGTTAGTGGATATGAATCTATTAATAAACTCTCACTAATGAAGTAGGGTGCAAAACTCGAGTAGAGAACAGGAAGGAAAATTGAGAGGTTTTAAATATTTGGCATGGAAAATTAAGAAAGAAAGGTGGATTCAGGGAAGGTTTGGCAACTGAGTTTTACCAATGCAAATCTCGGGGAATTTACCATGCTGAAGGAGGTCAGGAAATAGCATTTGTTCTATTGCTATGTAAATGTTATCCATCCCAGTAGGCTTATTGATAGAAGCTTGAACCCAGTGGACCTTTTAACATTTCAAAATGGCTTTTAAGGTTTGGTTTTATTTCAATTACCTAAGCAACACACAGTCACATTAAGTATTGTTTTTTAAGCGCAAAGAAATCAGCAATACTATTAACACCTATAGATAATCTCTATTCATGCATCGCTGCAATCCACTTCTAAACACATATCCATACACAAAGCACATATCTGTACACAAACACACAAACACAAGGTCACTTCCCCAATAACACACACATAGTAACATACACATACATGATCACCTGCATGTTAAAATACATATACCTGTACACGTATTTGTACATGTGTACACATACTTTGTATTAAAACCTCCTGTGCGAGATTATAGGTCAAAGGAGGATTGAAGGCCAATATTAGACAAAGTTGCAGCTTAAAAATGTCTACCAATATCTGCCTTCTATATTAAAACTGAATTCTCTCTCTAGCAGAATGTCCCTTTGTTCTGGAAGATTCATTTCAGTGAGCCCTTTTATTATGCAAATGTAAAGCAAGGACTCTTTGTTCCCAGTGAAGACCTGAGTGCAATAAAACTACCAGAGTCTGTATTCTTCAGTGAAACAGGATATCTTGTGTATTAATTTAAATTAAGTGTAAATTTCAGCAGACTTATGTATTGGAAGGTTATGTTTTCATTAGAGAATTTTATTTCCCAAATTACTTGGATTTAGATGGCCCTTGTCTAATAATAATAATAATAATAATAATACATTAATAATTAGAGCATAGTAATATAATAATAGTAATATACTATTTCATTTTGTTCTGTTTTTAGGAGCTATACTGCCTATTCTTAGAGTAGCTAATTATAGAACATGCTGGTCTTAGGAGAATAAGAAAAGATCAATATGCTGATCTGACCTGTTGTTTGAGGTATTTCCTAAACAAATCACTATTGAAGACCCACCGTATTCAAGACACCGTGCTACCTTTTGGGATGAGCACTGGGTGTTGTATGGAAACCAATTTGACAATAAACTTCATATATTGAAAAAAAAAAGACACCGTGCTAAACACTAAATCTACAAGTTGGGTAGACATAGCTTCTCATGGGAAGCTTACCTTCTACTGTCTGGTTAACCTGTGTGTTTTGTGATCTTGACTATGAATTCTTCATTAAAAAACTTTTGATTGGATACTTCATTTGCTTTCGTCTGTCATCTACAGGCACTGACGACACCTCCTACATCACTTGAGGTTTTGAAATGCACACAGTTAATTTACATGGGACTTCAAACCCTGTAAAAGGGCTGATTTATCATTTTTCTTTAGATTTTCTAATTCCACTTATTCATTTTTGTTGCTTTTATCTTTTTCCCTGTGTATTTTATTTCTCACTCACCATTACATCTTTGGCATCCTATTTACATTTATTGGCTTAGCTCTTTGGGGTCTCAACATAACATAAGAATCTTCTACTACATTTCCATACTTCGTGGCACAGCTTTTTACTCCTTGTCATCTAGCTTCCAGACAATTTTGAAGAAAAAAATTCAAATTCACCAGGGACCAAGAGAAACTCTCAGGGGGAAAAGAAAAGATCTTTAGCATTCAAGTTACTTCACCATAGTGCTATGTCTGCTACACGTTTAAGATATTTTTAAAATAATTTCTATATCATGTAAATATTTTGTGGAGAAAAGCCAGTTCATGCAGAAACAACTGTAAAGTTTTGAAGAATGAAGAGAAATGTCAGCACCAGTAAATCACAGCTGAAAGAAGACAAGAGCAGAGACACATGAACAGCTCAAAAGTGAAGATTTTTTTCCTAATTTTTTTTAATGTTTATTTATTATTGAGAGGCAGAGAGATACAGAGCGTGAGCAGGGGAGGGGTAGAGAGAGGGGGAGACACAGAATCCGAAGCAGTCTCCAGGCTCTGAGCTGTCAGCACAGAGCCCGACGCGGGCTCCAACTCACAAACTGCGAGATCATGACCTGAGCCAAAGTCGGTAGCCTAACCAGCTGAGCCACCGAGGCGTCCCAAAAAGTGAAGATTTTTAATGAGTTGAGAATATAATGACTGGAAAGAACAATGACATGAAAATGAGACAACAGTTTCACCTCTTGATCCTAAGATTATGGAGATGAATAAGATTAAAAGAGCAAGTGTGCACATGAATGCATGGATATAGGTGCACATTGCAGAGGATTTCAGATGACTTGGGAAAAGTCAGGATGGTACAACAAGACACAGTCACAACAAGTAGGATGAATATTTCAAGAGCAAAATGAGAGTACAAACAATACTTCTTACGTAAAAAGTCCAAAAGAACAGTGTGGAAGAGTTTGTGAAGATGTCAATACCCTCCTATTTATGACTCTTTGTTCCTTTTGTAAAGAAAGAATGCCTCCAGTCATTATATTGAAAAACCATCAGGCTCACTTATTCAACCTTCTGATGCTTGTACTGTGCGTGTGTGTCTGTGTGTGTGTGTGTGTGTGTATGATGAGAAAGACAAAGAGAAAGAGCTGTCATTTGTTTGCACCTGACAATTTTGCAGGTATGAATTTTGTGCTGTGACATTATAATTTGAACACACAATTTAACCAGTTAGAAAAGACAACTCTTGGGGGCTATGGGGTGGCTCAGTCGGTTGAGCATCCAACTTCAGCTCAGGACATGTTCTCACGGTTTGTGAGTTCAAGCCCCACATCAGGCTCTGTGCCTACAGTGTGGGGCCTGATTGGGATTCTCTCTCTCTCTCTCTCTCTCTTTTTCTCTTTCTCTCTCCCTCTTTCTGCCCTTTCTGCATCTTTCTCTGTAAAAATGAATAAACTTTAAAAAATATTTAAAAAAAGAAAAGGCAAATCTCAGATTTATCATAAAACATTTTCAGATCTTGAAGCTTAAACTGAAAAGAACAATATCCAACTATTAGTGGCATTCTGAAAGCACAAGGGATAATCAAGGTTTCTTTTTGGTTCCAACTTTTCCATTCTCCAAAAAAGCAAATTCTTACATTATTACAACGAATGAGCTGCCTCTCCAAACTGATGTCTTCCTTCCAGCTATCTTCCTTCTAACTTTAGCTTCCTTTCTAGGGTACTTTCACTTTTTGCATAATTTTTCTCTTTGAATTGAGTTTCCATGTTGGGATTTATCTACCACGTGGCTAGTGCGGAAGCAGAAAAGTAGAAACTCACCTACCTTTGTGAGGATGCTTATTCCCATTTATAGTCATTGGAAACCAAGTCACAGCCAAAGGGAAAGAAATGAAGAAGAAGCTTCCCTAGATTACTATTTCTTTTAGCCTAAGGCCTCCTCTCGCTTACATGTCACATCTTCATGATAGTCTACAAAGAAGGCAAAAACTAATGTATTGGTAATAAATAGTTTTCTCTGCTTGATGTCTCTGAAGTCTCCAATATACATTTCTTAATAAGTCATCTAACTGGTGCTATTCTTCCATGAGCAAGACAAGTTACCTTTCTGAAAACAAGTTTCTTCAACAATAAGGTGAATAAAGGTGAAGATAAGAGTATCGTAATGAGTTTAGGTTAAATTAGAACTGTGGAAGCCCTAAACATGGGCCTGACACATGGTGGGTATTCAGTAAATGCTGACTAATTCTGCATTGAAATCCTCTGTCTTCACTGTGGGAGGAAACATAAATCACTGACAAAAAGATGTAGACTCTTAAATATAAAAGTTGGAACAAGGAGGTCATCACACACCCTGAATGTAAATCTTAGTACTTAACTATGACTAATGATCATTTGTGACAATCTGAGGAATTAAACTGGATTTGAAACAGACTACCAATACTTTAGAGATAGATAGATGATTGATAGATAGACAGGTAGATAGATAATGATAGATAGATAGATAGATGATAGATAGATAGATAATAGATGATAGATAATAAATAAATAGATGATGATGATAGATAGATAGATAGGGAAAGGGAACATTATTGAAAAGGTAGTTTCTTAAAATCTGCATATATAAAAATGGGAGTTTTTCCAGAAACAACAGGAAGAAAGAACACTGATAACATGACATATGTAGCAGTTTCTGAATGTTTATGATATTATGTAAAACATCAATTTGAATCTTATATTTACCTTGAGAAATTGCCAGGCACTCAGTTTCATTCATACATTGATTGTGCCAATCAATATTGATCAAGGAAGGAAGAAAAGGTGTTGTGAACAATGAGTAAGTATTTACAAATCAGTAAAGAGGCAAAGGAATGCAAAAAGACACAAATTAGATGAAACAGAAAACAAATCAGTTGTGGGAAAATAAAAAGCTGCATTTTATTTGCCTATATGAATATAATATGTGAATTTAGAATTTTAGATGAACATCATAAAATGAGTACAACATGTTTTAGATTCTTTATATAATCAGACCCATAATCAACATAGAATCTAGAAAAGTACCATGGAATAAGAAACATGGGCATTACATTTTCAGAACTCCCCAAAATGTCAATGATTTCCACAGATAATATGCTTGGCCCTGCCATACCTATTGGAGTTCTACTGACGGTCTAATGGCTCATTAATTCCCTGACTTCCCCAATTTCATCCCCACATGTAGTGTCAACAACAAAAATCGCCTAAGTAGTTTTGCCTGTGGTAAACTGCAGAAATGACTAAAGTACTCCCCTACTTCTATCTCCTTACTTTGATTGTCCTCTGTCGTATTGACTCTGGCTTGGCATGTGACTAGATTGGCCAATAAGACATGAACAACACACAGTTTGGAAGAGCTTACACACTGGAGGCTTCTTGCTTGCTGTGTTTAAAGCCCTGGGGCTGTCATGTGAATGAACTCAAGTTAGCCTCCTGGAGAGGCCCTGTGGCAGAGATACAGGTGCCCTGGTGACAAGCTGCCTAACACCAGACAGGTAAGCAAGGCTACCCTACATCACATAACTTCCAGTCGACCCAACACCTGACCCCAGATAGATTAGTCAAGATCTCTTAGAAAAATGGGTAAGCTATAATTGAGAGATGCGGGTGCATCAGGAGGGGAGAGCAAGTTATGTAATCCTGAATATTGTTATGTAATTAGCAAGGCAAATTGCCTGAAAGGACCTGAGAGTTTATGACTTCCTGGAGGGGAGATAGCTCATGGCTTTTGGACTCATCTCTTAGGGCATACATTCCCATGTAAAGAGTGGTTTGGAGACATTTGGAAGATTTTTCTGGAAGTAACAAGACCTCTGCTATGCTGTCGACTCTATGTCATATTGTCTATTCCAGTTACTTCCCCAGTTCTTATTCTACTTACTATTGCTTCATAATGAATCTTCTTAATAGAAAGCTCAAACTCACATGTCTAAAACAGAATGCTTGATTTCCACCTGCCTGAAGTTTGATCTTTTCCCAGTGTTTTCCATTTTGGTTAATACATTTTCTCTAATTTTTTGCTGCTTCTGGGCATGTCTAAAGGATTGAGTTAATATAGGAAAGAAAGACTGAAAAGATTTCCACTGAAGAATTAACTAAAAGAGAAGACCATTGAAAATTATAATTCTTACTTAGAAGAAATTCCAAAGAGACAGAGCAGTGTGGGGATTCTCAACACAGCCTGGTGTCTCTCACTAAGTTTGACTTCTGGAACAGTCCTCTGGATGCATGACTGATTCCTGGGATTGGAGTATGCTGCAATAAAACAGTTGGAGAAAAACCAAAACAGCTGTCTGTCTTCCATCTCTACGGGACATCAAAGGCTCAAGGCATGCTCAGTGTTAGAGTCATCTGCTCTGTATGTATCAAAAGATGCTGCATACAACAGAAACCACGAGGTTGTCAGAAACAACACGGGATTGCCTGGAGACAAACATCAGGGGAAATTAACATCAGCCTGGATACCTCTTATGGGCATTAGCATTGCAATATTTAATGGGGATTAACAGTATAGCTGCCACCTTACACATTGGTGAAAATAGAAGAACTGGAGGTAAAAAAAATGGCAAATACCAAACATAAGTCTGCTCTATGAGGCATAGCCCCTAGATTCCAGCTCAGAAAAATCTAAAAAAAGGCAGACTGGGGCAGCTCTATTTGTTTGCCACAGTCAAAATGACCCCATTCTTGCTCTCGTGGTTGTGTGACATGCCAAACATCAGCATCTTTTCAACATTCCAAAAGATTTCCCTAATAATATTTCCTCCAATTTTTTAGTCATGTGGTCTTGATCACCAAAAATCGGGTTGACCAAATGGCTTCCAGGGATCACATTTATATGTGTCATCTCCCCTAGGAGGCTGGTTAATTTCTTCTGTTCCCTACAAAAGAATTTGGTATTGAGAACAACATGAACAGCTGCCCATGTTAGTCTTCCACATAAATCAGAGTGAATTTAGAGTACTGATAAAAGCTTCCAATAAACTTCTATCTGTATCATAATATGACATTCACTTGGATCCATTCATTCTTTTTTTTTTAATTTTTTTTTAACGTTTATTTATTTTTGAGACAGAGAAAGACAGAGCATGAACGGGGGAGGGGCAGAGAGAGAGGGAGACACAGAATCAGAAGCAGGCTCCAGGCTCTGAGCCATCAGCCCAGAGCCCGACGCAGGGCTCGAACTCACGGACCGTGAGATCGTGACCCGGGCTGAAGTCGGACGCTTAACCGACTGAGCCACCCAGGCGCCCCCTGGATCCATTCATTCTAATTGCTTTGCTTTCTGGATGCATATTCAGAAAGTCACTATTTTTATACATTTTAATATTCTATCTGTGAGAACAGGTACAGTGTTCTTATTTATGCTTTTTGGTTTATGTTTTATGCTTCTTTGCCACGAAGTCAATCTCTCCTTAAGCCCCACCCACCCATGATTAAGGTAAAGCCACAGAGCAGGTGTCAGACAGAATGATGTAACTGATAAGAAAGTATGAAATCTAAGTTTACCCTTCAAAGTCTAGCTCAACTGGAAAGGGAAGAAAAGTAAAATTTCTTTCGTATCCCACCAAATGACTTTGTGAACAGGAAAAGTGATAGGGAATCAAGGACCAAGTATCTATTTTTCTCATCTCCAAACTGTACCTTTTTTATGGAGTAGAAATTCAACCTTCTTATATTTCCAGTTTGGTATTTCTACAATCTACTTATGGTGCGTTCCCTTGGACTGATATTACTAAATTAAATTGGCTTTTTAAAATTACTCATTCTCTTGTCAAATGTGTTGGCAATGTCGTGCATTGCAGTGGCCCCAAGAATGACTGTCAGAGATAAATCTTGTTTCAAGGCCTCCCTAATTGTGCAGTTTTGAATGTCCCTTTACATTTCTGACATTTAGTTTTAATGTCTTTTAAACATTTCACGGTAAGATGAACCACTTCACAGGTGTGCTATTATTGTTGGATGTGCTTTGTAAAGTAAAATATTCTATAGTGGTGCTAATGATTCAGTATTTTTGTCTCTGTTTTACCATCTTCAAATGGTAGTCACAGCAGCAATCGCTGAACTCAAAGGAGTGGTTTATTTGATGTTGTCTTCATTCTCCCTAAATACGGACAAGCCTGAAAAGAGTTCTGTATGTGTCTGTGACTAAAGCATTTACTTGTATGTAATATGGCTTCTGTCTTTCTCTTTTATTTCTCTTCTTCCTTTTGTTTCTTGAAGTATGTCAAGTCTTTTAGAATCATTTAGGATCTTATATTCTCCTTATTTTGTTTAAAAAGGAGTGGAGTTGAGGGACACCTGGGTGGCTCAGTCAAACTACCGACTGTGTTTTCAGCTCAGGTCATGATCTCACGATTCGTGGGATTAAGCCCCGCGTCATGCTCTGTGCTGACAGCATGGAGCCTGCTTGGGATTCTCTCTCTCCCCATCTCTCTCTCCCCTTCTTCTGCTCACACATGTACTCTCTCTCTCATTCTCTCTCTCTCTCTCTCTCTCTCTCTCTCAAAATAAATAAATAAACATTTTTAAATAATAAAAAGGAGTGGAGTTGAGATTAGCTGAAAAACATAATAGCAGTGGCACATCTGGGTGGCTTGGTAGGTTAAGTACCCAATTCTTGATTTCAGCTCAGGTCATGATATCACAGTCATGATCTCACAGTTAGGAGATTGAACCCTGAATCAGCTTTGCACTGGGAGTGGAGCCTGCTTAAGATTGTCTCTCTCCTTCTTCCTTTTGACGTTGCCCCATCAAAAAATATATAATAGCAATTAAAGAGACTGGTGTTGGCAAATGACGATGTATAAGTAACAGGCAACAGAATGTGCCACCACAAACATGCCACTGTAGCATGTGGATTATTTTGAGCTGAATACTTAGTGGATGCTGGGAAAAACGAACTGCTTAAAAGAAATTAGAAAGAGGGCTTATACCAGGCAGAAAGCGATTACCATAGATAAATTCTTCACGTGAGAGACTTACGTGCATGTGAAGGCAAGCATTGATTTACCAAACATTTGTTTTTCTCACCTTCCTGTGAATGACTTTCTTCCCTTTTGAAGCTGCAGGCACCCTCTTTTTTTTTTTTTTTTTTTTTGCTCAAGGTGGTATATAAGTCTTGATTTCTTGGCTAGCTTGGAGTCTCATATCTTTGCAGAGTGCCTATATGTATGTAATTAAATGTGTTTTTCTCCTGTTAATCTTTTTTTTTTTATGTTTATTTTTTTTGAGACAGAGAGAGACAGAACACAAGCAGTGGAGGGGCAGAGAGAGGGGGAGACACAGCATCCGAAGCAGGCTCCAGGCTCTGAGCTGCCAGCACAGAGCCCGACGCAGGACTCCAACTCACGGACTGTGAGATCATGACCCGAGCTGAGGTTGGACGCTCAACCGACTAAGACACCCAGGTGCCCCTGATCTGTCTTTTTATTACAGGGAATCTCAACCATGAATCTAGAAGGGTAGAAGGAAAATTATTTTTCTTTCCCTACAAAAGTTCCTCCCAAGAAAGTCAAATTATTCAAAATGAAAGAAAGATTCTTCAGACTTGATGTTAATAAGTGGACAAGAAAGCTTTTAGCCAGTCAGAACGCACCCACAGCTTTCTCCCAGCTTATTAAGTTCATGCTACTACAAAGATGTTCTCATCCTTTCATGGCATCTGATCATAAAAGAAGAGATACACAGTCAAATAGCAGAATGAAAGAAAATGACCACCAAACTCTTCCTCCCTGATGCTGGCAGTCCCCCTTTTATTGTGTGAGGAGATGTCAGGTTTTGGGATGCAAAGTATGCCTGGTGTTTTGAAAGCATGTCCAAGTTATTAACAGTTTGTCAAGGAAATGTGGTTGGTTCTTAGTGGGTGCAAACACTCCTAATAATCATATATAAGGTAAGAGCAGGATTAAAGTAATAGTTAAAAGGTTATGAGAATGTAAGAAATTATAGCTTTGGTTTATTTTTATGTTTTTGTTTGCATCTCTAAAACGTACTCTGCAGAGTGATCCTTCGGGAGATGTCCATGATCATAGTATGAAAAAGTCGCGAAACAAAGCAGGAAAATAAGGCATTCTTGCTCTGCATCAAAATCTCCGGGTAGTCCTGAAAGAAAAAAGACATGGTAAATTATTTTAATCTGTGTTTCAAAACTGATACTGAAACATTGCATAATTTTTAAATGCTATGCATATTAATATCAAGTAAATAATCCTTTTCTATTTAAGTTTAATACTGTGCTTTTAAAATAGAATAACTGAAAATCAGGATCTAATTCCACTCAGCTTAGCTTGCCAAGTTTGAATCTGAATGATCATTACATCCTATAACTGGGTCTTTGCTATTCATCTGAAGACAGTGCAATCTAGACAAATGCAGAAGAAATGACAAAGGCCTTAATGGCAGCATTCACAAATCCTCAATCCAGACAGAGTCCATTCATTTCTTCTGCACCAAGAAGGCAGAACTCATATTATGTCTCTTCCCACAGTCTGTTGGGGCAACAAACAGCTTTTGAATGGCCGCCATGGAGTCTTCAATTGTTTGGAAATTATATTTTGTTAACGCATCTTCTCAATAATGGAAATTCTCATATCTTTAGAAGACAAAATTATGACCTACAGTCTTTATTTAAAGATTATAAGTATATCTCAATTTAAGCAAAATGAGAAGTGTAATGAAAACATAAACACAAGATATGCTAAAGGGAGCACCTGGGTGGCTTAGTCAGCTGATCTTCTGACTCTTGATTTCGGCTCAGGGCATGATGTCACGGTTCGTGAGTTTGAGCCCTGTGTTGGGTTCTGCACTGACAGTGTGGAATCTGCTTAAGATTCTCTCTCTCTCTCTTTGCCCCTATGCTGTTCACACTCTCTCAAAATAAATAAATAAACTTGAAAAAAAACCAGATACCCAAAAAGTTGCTTGTTCTCTTCAATCATAAGATCTTTCACAGGCTTTATTAGAAAACAAGAAAAACCTTAGCATGAAATGCTACTTTCTTGTTTCTAAGTAAAAAGGCAAAATGAGAATGGATGACTAACCCCATCCCAGTTTTCCACTTAAATGCTGCATTTGAAGAGTAGAAAACTCTATTATTAGTGAAAAATTTTGTGAAGTCAAGACAGTGCTAACCATTTTTCTAAGTCTAGAACTTAGTTTTCACAAGAAAAAGACTAGGGCTTAAGTCTCTAAATTGTGAAAAAGAGAATGCTGAAAAGTTGGTGAGCAGAGTACAACTAACAGCTAATACAACCCTAGATGATGTGGAAGCAATACCATTTGGGAGATGGGGGTGTGGTGTTTGGGTATCTTTCCCCTATCCATGAAAAGGAGGCTCCTGTGCAAAGCATTACAATGCAGGCTACAATTAATAGGGAAGCTCAGGGTAGATTCTGAGCCCAGCATATACACTGTGCAAACAGATATAAAACCCACACACTGCAGACAAATTTGTAAATAGGCAAGATCATACTCTATGAAACATAATATGCTGCTATTTCCCACAAAAACATTGTCTCTTCTTTCTGGGATGGCACATAGACAATATTCCTCAAACTCTTTTACAGTCAGCTGTAACACATGGAAAGTGAGATGTGATATATGACTTTTCCAGACTTGGCCAAAAAAATCCTCTTGTGCTGTTCCACATCATTCTCCATTGACTGATGGCAAACCAAGCCTCCTAGGAAGGAAGCCACGTGTTAAGCATAACAGAGCTACTCTCAGCATGGATCCTCCAATGGCTACATTGCATATAGCTTGCCCATCCTTCCCCTTCTCTTGCCCAGAAAATGGAACCACCATGGACTTTGATGTGAGCAATCAAAAAATATCTATTATGTTGCCAAATTATACATTTGAGTCTTTATTACTGTGGCCTATCCTAAGGTAACTAACTCAGCTCCTGCTACTTCCTTTTGGGATGGTAAAATTTAAAGAATACCTTTCACCAACCTAATGTGTTAAAAACAATTTTAAACCATGACCCAGTATTGCAACTATCTCCTTCATAAACTGCTTTACTGTGAGGGAGAAGAGAAAAATTGAGTGCAATCTAATTATGCTTTTAATAAGCTTCAAGAGGACATGAAATTTTGACTTTAGGAGAACATGGGGCATAAAAGCAGATGTCTTAACCCTTTGGATAGAATCCTACTAACATTACCAAACTGAAACGATAACAGGTTGGAAAACACATCATAATTGCAACTAGAAAATGATGATGCCCATAGGAATTATGCAGGTTTTGGATCAATCAAGGCAAGTCTTGATGACACAGACAAGCCATGAGAAAAATGGAGGGGCCTCTACCTGAAGGCATGAGACACTACAAATTCTCAACAGCAGATAATAAACCAAGTGTAGTATAAAAGGAACAGGGTGATGATGATGACAGTAAAGATTATGATGATAGTAATTCAATAAGCAGAAAACACAACTACTGTGAGAAACCAGCTGCTTTCCACTCTTAAGGAAATAATTTAAAATGAACTCCAAATATTAAGAAAGTAAAGAAATATAATGCCATCAAAATTTTAAAAAATGTTATCAAATTCAGAATACTGAATTCATATGTGGAGGAAAAGTTTAAGATGATCTGTGCCATGTAAAAGAAAAGTACAAAGACTTAACATACCCAGAGAAGTTGATAAATGTGGAAGACAGAGCATGGAGACACAAAGGCAGATCTTTGTGTCCTTCAAAAGAACAGACGAGCAGTAGAACACTGTGGGCAAGAACTCTGGGAGGTCTATGCTCAAGTTTTGCCTCCACTTTAGGGTCCTTTCTCACCACACACAGGGTTGCAATATTGAGCACTATATTTATTCTCACTACACCCCACTGCCATCATTTGAGAAATAGGCATAATAGTAATGTCTCTCTCATAGAATTGTTTTGAATATTAAATGTGGTAATACATATAAAGTGATTAAAACATCCTGGCTGTAGTTCATGCTTAATGCATACTCAGTATTATATCATATTATTACATGTCAAATGGAAAATTCACATATTTTTCATCAAAGAATAATTTTCTTATCAAAAGTTATGAATCTGAATATTCAATGAGTTGTTGTAACATGGAAACATTAATGAAATGTGAACGATGGCTGGATCAATGCAGTTGAAATTTTTGGACATCAAGGAATAAAGTGCATTTGAATTAGCTAATAGTAAATAATGGGTGATACAATCTGCTATCCCTGTAAAACATCATTTCTCTTTCTGACCCTATCAGAGGAAATAAACAGGGTAAAATCTTACTTCAGGGCCTTCTACACCCTGCCTTATTTTTTTGGTTGCTGATATTGTTGCCAAATCTTAGCAAAATGGGAAGTGATAAAAGTGGGGCAAATAAGCAAGAGCTATAGGTGGTAGCACACACACACACACACACACACACACACCAGGGTATGCAGATAATACACGGGAGGAACAGTTTTCAAATTGGTACAGTTCCTGGGGTTTTAAACCTACAAGGAATAAAGACGAATTAAGTCTCTTTGATCAGAGGACTCATCTGGCAAATTTTCTCTGTATATAAAACATTGTGGGTTCTACATAAGGTGGGTTCTTACATAACCTTTTAGTTTAAATTACTTTACAAAATCTTGCAAAAGGTACTCTATCTTGGTGTTTGTTGAGAGCGCTTTCCTTTCATAATAAGTCGTGATAAGTATTTTAGAAGAAATTATAAAAGTATGACTCAATGCCAATTTTATTTATTCTCAATTTGTCTAATATTCAGATTTTAGTAATTAAGTAAAATACAATGTTTAAGGTAAAACGCCTAGTTAAAATTTGAAATCATGATTTTGATCAAGTATTAAGTGTATGGAAAATAATACTTTCTTTGTATAGTCTACAAATGAAGGGTTGATTTCTAGGAGATGGAAAAGGTTAAACTAATGAATGATTCAGACAGTCTTTCATTCTTCATTAGAAGTGAATTAATTTCTTGAAGAAATGAGTGATCTTCTTCAGTTATTAAATGTGTAAATTTCATCTCAAACATTCATAGTCCTTGATCTATTTAAAGAATGATATGTCAATGATGAAATATAAATTGCAGAAACTAATCAAGTTTAGAAATCCTGCGCTCTTGGCTGTGGTTACTGCTGTGATGCTCCAGCACGAGCACATCTCGGGCTGATTATGAGAGATCCGGAGAGAGATGTAGCATTTGGAGCAAACAGTTCCCACGTAAATAGGAGATGTGATTTTGTTATGAATTATGGAAAACAGGGTGAGAATTTTGAAAAGATAATTCTTAACAGACTACTCACTATCTTAAATAGAATGTCACAGTTTTTCATGTTTGAAAAGACTGATTATAGAATTGAAAAGAAGGCAGGTTTTAACCTACTGTCTATCTCTTTTTTAAAAATTTGCACGTCGTATAATACAGTATGCATTCTTAAATACCACACTTATTTCGGGAAAAATGTAAGGGCTTTTCTTAGTCCTGTTTTCATACTTTCCCTTAGACCTTTTCCTTGATTTTGTCCTATGAAATAGGAAGCACATTAATGTCCAGTAAATTTTTATTTTATTCAGTAAATTACAAAATTTGTTAATAAATTTTATTATTCAGTGAATTTTCTTAGGTGTCTTTTCATAGGTCTTCAAAGTCACAAGAACTGAAAATGATAGTAATAATAAAAGTGACAAAAATAGCCTGTGTGTTTATATTGTACCATATAATTGAAAAATTATTTTTATAACTGTTATAGTATTTAACCATGGTTAATCCTTAAGATAATCCTGTAAAGAAGATATTTCCTGGTTCACAACAGAGGAAACTGAAACTCAGCACAGTTAACTTGTTTTAATTGGAGAAATCCACAGCCCTAAAAAGAATTCCAAGCTTTCTAATGTTGAAGACTATGTTAGTATAATTCCACAATAGCTGTGTAATTAGGTTGAAATATCAACAGCAAACAACAAAACAATTTGGTGAAAAATAATAAATAAATAAATAATAATAAATAATAAAATAATAAATTATTCTTTGTCTTTTAACTTCTTGCTGCTCCTCACATTTAGTTTCAAGTTCTAGAAAGGAATTTAGCATACATAGGCCACTTATTATCTGTCAAATCCCGGAATGGACCCTTCAAAAGCCTTACCATTCTCAAATCTGCAAGATCAGAGAAGTTACTTAATTTACCCAAGTACACACAGCAATCAATAGTAAAGCCAGCTTGGAACCTAGGTCTGATTACTCAAACTTTTCATTATATCATAGCTTATAATGTTACTCATTCCCAGCAGTAGTTTTCTGGAATCTACTACCGGCCAAGAATAACTGCTATCTAAAAATGGTGTCATGACCACTCTCCTTATCCCATCATACAGCATCATCTGAAAATATATATTACAGGTAAGAGACCAAAATCTGGTGAAGATTTCTCCTGGAATTTAGATGGAGGATAACAATCTGGAAGGTCTGGTTCTTTTATCCTTTTTAGATCCACTTTTTTGACACTAAGAACATAGATATGTTATGAAAGTTTTGACCAAAATTTCAAGTTTTGACCACTGATTAAAATTTCTCTGGTTTCCATACTACTCAAAGATAATCACCATATATATATATAAAATATAAGACTTAAAATGAAAAAAAAATAAACAGTGAATCACACCCCACCTTGGAAATATGTTACATCCTTAGCTTCTAGAATAGGAGAATATCACAAAAAGAGCAAACTTTTGGATTCAGAACATGGGTGATTGAACCCTACTTTCATCTACATCTGACCTTAGGAAGGTGATTTAATCTCTCTGTAATATACTTTCAACATCTGCAAAAGTACCTTACAATTTCAGATATAAAAATCAAATGAAGTAGGTATTCTATAGATGGTGTATTAGAAACAACTAAATGTAATAATTCTCATTCATAGTAACCTCTGAAAGAAACACTAAAGATTTGGTTAAAAATACAAAATAAAAATTAAAATATTCTAAAGTGTATAAAGTAAGGGGAAATAGTCAATTCGGAATTCCAACTCTAAGAATAGATATAGTTTGGTGATGATTAAGTTACTATAATACTATTATACTTTCAAAATATATCTAGTTCTGTCTTATCAACTCATTGTCTGATATGGAAAGGGTAATTTCTTCTAAACTGAATACGGTTTTCTTCTCCACAAAATTTAGCACATGTAAAATGAGAAACTTGACGAATTTCAAGTTCCTTTCAAAATATAACAATCTTTTATGGAAAGATCCCAATTTGCCATTTATCAATTTATCTAAACTCCTAGGGTTTCTTCATATTCACATCATATCCCAGGTTAGCAGTACTAGCTTTCTTCATGTTATGTAAACTAAATAGACAAATATGGTTAGAGTTAATACAACAAAATAATGTAGTTAAATATTTCCTTTTGATAAGCTCTTGCAAAGATTTTTGTTAACTAATAAAATTCAATCAGTCATTAGATGAGTATTTCATCTCATTAATCATCGTGGAGAGAGATAAAATCAATACACAAAAGAAAAAAAATAAAAATTACTACAGCTACCTTCTTACCAGAATAAGCCATTGTGATTACCTTAAGCATTTTCTCAATTCATTCAACACTTCCAAGAAGCAGAACAATTTCTCCTTTTGCTTTACCAGAAAACTGGACCTATCCTTTTATGACTGTACCATCAGTGTGACTGTCAAAATCCTCAGCTAAGCATAGAATATGGTGAATGTAAGTTCTCTACTGAAGTTCCCACCTGCAGAGTGGATTCCTTTAACAGAACTGTATTTGGAAAAATGGACAGTACTTCAATAAAGTAAGTAAATCATAGGGAATATTGGCATTCTCATTTTTTTCCCCAGAGTAAAAGGAGAGTCTGTGACTTGTCTCTAAAAATTGGGAATCCCAAGGTGTATTAGCAGTAAATATATGAAAACTAGAAATTCCCCTTCATTTAAGAGAAGTAATATAACATTTAACAAAAGAAAGAAAAACATTTAAAAAAGGAGATGGTAAATTCTCTAATCTTACAGCTAGAGTAAGACTCTAGAATATAGGCTTCTTGGGGTGAATGGTACTTTTTTTTTAATTTCGGATGCTTGTTGTATCTATATTAAGGTATATAAAAGACAGTTTTGGGTCTCCTTGTATCACTGTTGCAGGATTCCTGCCCCTATCCACATCAGTTAGTCACCTTTCAAAGAGTCACAGGTGAGTTTCCACTCTCCCATTTTCTACAAGGGACAGAGTGAGGTGTCTTTTACCTGTTTTGGAGCTCCATTGGTTAATAAAGTCCTGGGTCTTCTTGTCCTGTCCACATGCTCCCAAAAGTGAACACAAGTAAACAGAAGATGAACCCAATGCAGCAGCTTGACCACCTTACCTTTGACCATTAGTCATACTTCATAAACAAGGATGCTAATGGTTTCACTTTCAAATATGAAACAACTTCTAATTTGCTAAGTGTTTTTTTTCTGAAACTACCAACTTCTGTGTCTCGTGACACTGAACGTGAGTGTCATACTGATTTTTTTAATGCTACATAGCCATAGCTGTCACCAAATTAGTCTTTCAAGCATACTCCTAGAACATAGTCATTTGCTTCTGTAATAGCCATTTTATCTATTCAGTTATTGAATCTAAGATCAAAATAACATGTTATATATAGCTTAAACAAGTGGAGATTTGTTCCTCACGTAATGGTCCAAGCCTGAGAATCAAGGGCTGATATTGTAGACTGGACCCTTTCTGGTTTTTTGCTCTGCCATCCCGAATATGTGCATTCCATCTCATGTCCTAAAATGATTGCTTTAACTCCTATCATCAAAAAATGCTTTCTAAACAGGGGAGAGAGAGAGCAAGGAAAGTGGAATTCATACCTATTCTCTTTAAAGACAGGGCTCAAAAATGGTGCTCATTACAAATGCTCACATTCCCTTGGTTGAAACTTAGCTGTATAGCCACACATAATATCAAGGAAAAGATGAAAATGAAGTCTTCCCTTGAACGACCGTGTTTTATTGTGAGTTATATTAAAAACAAAAGAAGGAGGTTGGAAAGTGAGTACTAATCAGCATTTTCTGGCATAACATGTTTTAATTACCCCAAAGCAGGAAACATGTTTTAATTACCCCAAAGCAGGAAACATGTTTTAATTACCCCAAAGATCCCTGCCCTTTCACCATGAGCAAGGTGGTAACAGAAATGCTGGCTTTTCTATTTCATGGATGAATAATTCCAAATATCACCTCCCCTCTCCCCTCTGTTGGATTGAAAATTCTTAGTAGGTCTAACAAAACTCTTAAATTATGTGGGTATTTAAAGATAATAAAAGCAGCCCTAAAATTTTAGATTTCTAATAATCTAAATATTTCTTACTCTTTACATCTGTCCTAGATATGACTTCTTGATCAAAATATAACCAGCATGAGCGAATCTGCTAAAGGATTATAATTGACTAATTCATGGGTTCCATGGTCACAGACATCAGGAGCTGATCAAGACTAATAGCAGGCCATGCTCCAACATAAATACACTCTTTGTAGCACTCAATAGCCTGTTTCCCCTTCTTGGAGATAATGTCCACGGTCTGAAGATGAAACTGATTGGATATTTCTCACAGTACGTCTGTTACTCAACCCAATCAATACTTAATGCTGAAGTTATAATTCAGTGGAGCTGCCACATGTTTGCAGCTTGAGTATGCAGTTTATTAAGTTTATTAAGTAATAGTTTAGTAGTTTATGGATGGAGCATCTGGTCTTTCTGCCAGAGACCCTTAGAAATGAACATCATAGATTTCCTTGCCTTATAGTGGCTCTGATGGAGCCCAACCCCCAGGCCTTCCTAGATTTTATGTCGCAATAATTTTCAGCTTCCCATAGGTTTTCCCCACCAGTCCTTATGCAAGGTAAGAGACAAATGGCTCTTTCCCTATTTCAGTATCCATGGTTCTCTTGGCTACTTGCTTGTTGACAGTTTGGCCTAATGTTATTCTAGTACTGATGAGTCAAATTGATGAAAAGCTTACAGGGTCAGGCATACTTTTTATCAAAATGCTCACAAATGCTTATTTAGCCCACGCCACTTCTTTAATCCACTCTCATACATACAACAGGACATGTGAATGAGGAAGGGCAGAAAATTGGAAATCGTCTGTTGTCACATTCTATTCTTGTGCCCCTTGCCTCAGAGAGGTGTGAGAGAGGTGACACTTAGTATCTCTTGAAGATGATCTACCATGTTAAGAATTCTCTTTGCATGCATTTTCAAAACTCATAATAAATAAGACTATATCAAGCATCAAGTTTTCTTCTGCTACCTGGGGCTTCTGAAAGATTTGCCTCAATCTGAGTGTCATAATTAAAGACATGGTTTGAAATGAAGACACCATCCAGCTTAGAATAAAAACACAGCATCCCAAATGACTGAATTTGGAGATTATTCTACCCTAGTGTCAGACTGTACTGAGCATTGCCATCTACGATGTCCTCTTTCTTTTTCTCCTACTCCTAGTCCTTTCATCTTATACCAAAATAAGCTGATGGCATTGCCAGAAAATATGACCTGGGATGACAACCTCCTGGATGGCCAGTTATGATACAAAGAAAGGGCACCCAAAAAAGCAGAGAGCTACCCTTGTATTAATTATTTATTATTTCAACGCACGTGTAGAGGATTCCTCCAATATCTTGGTCTTTCAGCACTTTGAAATGCCTTCCTCAAACAATAGGATATCTTTCATCCCATCCCAGGTACTCATTCTCTTAGCCGACTCAATAACCAGAATCAGTGGCAACCATACCTAATACCAGAGACCATACACGTATGCCCCATTCTCTTCAATACCTTCCTAGAGTGACATGTAAATTCTGCATGGATGTTAGGAAACCCAGAGGGAAGGGAAGAGGCAATAATGATGTGGTGTCTTAGGACTGGACAGTAAATCAGAAAATAGTATTTAATTTCAAACAAAACCCTACCGAATCAGACTTAGTATATCAGAAGGTGTTGACATTAAAGTTTTTACTGCCAAATAGAAATGAGAGCTCATAAAGAAAATTATTCTGTTACAAAAAAAAGAGTTTCTGTTGAGTACACATCTGTTTTGTAGCTGACATTTATTTATGTTATAAATTATATCATCTACATCAGCTAATTAGACCAAATAGTCTGTTATCCGCAACTACCTTCTTCATCAGCTGTTGATGGATTACGTAAGACCTCAGAAATACCCTGTAGCATTCTCTCAAACAAAAATATATAAATAAAAGGAGGAAAGAAAAGAAAAGAAATCCTAATAGACAAAAGCTAGCTGTCTTCTTATCCTCATTAGCCATCAGTATGTAAAACAATTCAGTCCTTAAACTTGACACAGCATATCACCAACTCCCCATAAACCACACAGGGAAATCTGAAATCAGGGCAAAGATTTTGGGAACAATATGCATTAAGTACAATTATTCACAAAAAACCAAATTTCCCCAAATTTCTTAAATTCATCCTAAATTGAAAATCCACATAGACATTGAAACTCAGATATAATGTCATTAAGTAATTGTTCTTTAATATATCTCATAAATCACTGCACTGTGATAGAGCGTTCCTCTCAGAATGGCCCCAAAGGAGTCTGAGGTCCTTTGGAATTATTATTCTCCTTTTTCATAATAAACCATTTCCCCCTCATGTGTCAATGATTTTAGCTTCTTGCTTCTTGCCATTCTTGCTAATATTCTGCCCTAAGTCTTTGGAATGTCAATGTGCATATAAATGATGTTTTCAGTATCTTCACCTACTACTTCCTTAATATACTGTCCTCCGAGGACATTGTCTCCCACCACATCTCAGTCACTCAGTCCTATGGTCATACATTTCAGACCTTATAACTGTAATACAAGCTACTCCTCCATAATATCTTTAACATGTGTTGTATTCTGGGTAATTACTGGTTTTTTTTTTTTCTGTTTCCAACTCATTAATTCTAGTATACTGGCTTGCAACTATTCTTAACCCTACCAGGTTCCCCTGCATTGGTCCTGCAAAATTTATCCCTCACCCTTTCACAACCTTCTCCCTCCTTTCTTCGACATACTACATGGCCAAGCATAATTACTGTATTGCATATACACATTTTCCTGTTCTTTCTTACTTTATGGTATTCATTTGGTAAAACTATGATCCTGTTTAACCCAATTCTTTCTATTCTATGCCTGTGTTCATAAAACTGAATGTAGTTGAAACATAGCATAAAACTTGACTCATTGGTCTCTTCTAAAGACATAGCCATAAATTTCAAATCGACCCTAATGCTGCAAGGTACCTGTAGTCTGCTTAGCCTACCCATTTGCTCTCTCTTCCTTATATCCTTCATTTTCTCACACATCTTCCCCTCTCCTAGCAATCCGTGACACCTCCTTCCACATTCTCATTCCCAGTTGATAACCTTGTTACCCAATTCATCGAGAATATTGGGTCTTCTCTTATGTAGATCCCATCCCCCTGTCTACCTACTCTGTGTCACATACTCTGCATTCACATACTCTGCATTCACACATTTCACTACAAATTAACTATCCATGATCCTGACTTTATAAAGTCAGTTCTTCATTAGCTATGGCCCATCCTCTACCTTATATATTCAAGGGCATCACTCCAGCACTTTTCTTTGTTTTTCACTCTTACATCATCAATTGTTCTTTCTTCTTCTGGGTCATTCCCATCAGAAAAAAAAATGTTATTTTCTCTTATCTTAAAAGGAAAGAAAAGGAAAAGCAAACCCTCTCTTGAATTATCAGCTACCACTCCATGTCTTTGCTCCCCTTCGCTGAAACCTTGAATCTGTTGTCTGCACTCATTGTTTCAAATTGTTCTTTTCTCATACTTTGCTACCATTACTCTGATCATTTTTAGCTATTCCCCTCTTCACACACCACAAAAATACTTTGTCAAGGTCACCATATGACAAGGGCATCAAATTCAATGCTCAGTTCTCAATTCTTACTTTACTTGACTCATTATTTTTTGACTTGGCTCATTCTTCTCCTCATTACACTTTCTGCACATGGCTTCTCAGATACTAGGCACTTTTTGTTTTTTCCTAATTCACTGGTTACTTTTAATCTTATTTTGCTAAGTCTCCCTTGTCTACCTTAACTCTTGATATTAAATATCCCAGGCTCAATCCCTGGTCCTCTTCATTTATCCAAGAATGATACTCACAGTTATCAAAAACAGTCTAATGACATAAAGCCCATCGTGAGTCAACAGTTTCCATTATTATGTTTCCAGATTAGACCTCACTCCTCCTGAACTACAGACTTACAATGTTTATTAAACATCTCCATTTGTGGATCTGTTGGTCATCTCAAACAGAACATTTCCAAAATTAAACTCTTTATCATTCCCAAAAAAATCCTTCTGAAGCTTTCCTTATCTCAGCAGAAATCTTGACATCTTCCTTATCTCTTCTCCTTCCTGTCACACTCCATGTCAAATCTACAAGGAAATACCGCAAATTCTACATTCAAAATATACATGCTAATTAGTGATCTCACACTCCTCCACTGCTCTCCACTCTGGACAAGTTACCAACACCTCCCACCCGAATCATTGGAATATCTTCCTGTCTCCCTTCTTCTGTACTTGCCTCTACACATTCCAAAGCCTGGTCTCAAAAGAACAATAGAACATACTTTTAAATTTGAGATCATATGATGGTAATCTTCTATTCAAAAAATAATATTCTCAGTGACTTCCCATGTCATTGAGAATAAAATTTAAATGACCCACAAAGCCCTCTGGGAGATGATCCTTATCACTTCTCTGGTGTCTCTTCTTCTATTGTCCTTTGTGTTGATTCTGTTAGACTCACTCTCAACTCCATTTTTTCCTCAAATTTTTCAGGGATGTTTTCACCTTGGGGCCCTTGCACTGGCTGTGCCCTACAACTGGAGAACTCTCCTTGTCCACTTCCTTCAAATGTTTGCTCAAATCTTATCTTCTCAAATAGGCCATCCTGACCTCCCTATACCAAATGGCTACCTTAGCCCACCCAATACACACATTCTACTCCATTTTCCAAACCACATTCCGCCAGCAATATGACCTTCAAAAAACTATAAATACACTTACCTATTATGTTTTCCTATTGGCTGCCTCTCTCCCTTAGAATATAAGTTCTACAAGGACAATAATATTTGCCTGTTTGTGTATTGATCTCTCCCAAGCAACTAGGAAACAATGCCTAGCATATATTCAGCACTCAATAAATATTTTACAAATGTATGGTTAACTGAAAGAAGAAAATGTCTTACTTATAGTTCATGGTTTCTCTTCTAATTTTTTCTTTCTTTTCCTTGGACACTAGGGAATAATTAAAGGCAAAGCTATCTCAATGTTTTTCCTTAGCTAAATTAATCAGGACACTTCCTGTAGAAAAGTGACAATTATACAACTCAAATAAACCTGAGTAAAAAAAGAGACTATATTGGCTTCAGTAAGTGGGAAGCTCCTGGAGGAAGCGTAGGAAGTGGTTTCAAACACAGTTACATCCAGGGTTTCCAAAGAAGTTACTAAGTTTCTCTCTTTCTTGCAATTTCTTATATCTATTTCTTTCTGAAGGCTGACCTGATTCTTTCCTAAAACATATGGGCTTCTTCCATGTGGTCAGGGAAGTTGGCTCTGACAGCCCCAAATTCCCATCCTGGAAGCTTCTTGTCCCCAAAGAAGAAAATAGTCTTTCCCACCAGCATTTTCAGAGATGCCTCGTGAAGGGCTCTGGCTGCCCAAATGAGAGTCATTGCCTACCTGTGTTTTGGACACAAGAGGTCTGCCTAGGACTCACAGCTTTACCAGGACTATAGAGAAAGGTGGTCTCTCCAAGGAAGCGATGCTAAATAAGCAGTATATTCACTTTACAATATAATCCCTTCCTTTTTCTCCTTCCTGATTACTGGATGCCTCAGAGCTCAATTTCTATCCGATGGTACAGATCAGTCATGAAGACATGCACAGGGAGAGAAGATAAGACGGGAGGATTCTAACTGGAGCCCTTTCAGGCCAAAGGTTGTGGGCACAGTGGACCTTGCCTCACCAAAGTTGTCCAGAGGCTTTGGGATAACTATATTTTATTCTACTTTAGTGTAATGAATATTTAAAAGGAGAATGGTTACTTTTGTATGAATTAATGAGTAAAGTAATATGATAAAAAGGATTGGCATTTTACTCACTTATATTATCATTTCAACTAGCTGTTCATATAATGTTTTTATTCATTCGTAATATCATTCATCTCTCTCACCATCAGAGAAGAAAAATTGTATATGCCTGCCATATACAACACAAGGACCTAGGCAGGTAATGGGTAAGCAAAAGTTGTTAAGAGATGTTTGGTTCAAATGAACTATAAATACTTACATTTGCAAAATTTCACTTAATCAGGGTGCTAAATTCATAGTGAGAGTAGATAGGCTTTGTATTAGAAATCTTATTTCTACTTCCTAAAAATTATCACAAGTAGCCTTCATAGAAAGCTAACTCTTTCAGGCACTCTCATTAAGTACTTTCGTGAATTTGTCTGTCTGGTACTTTTATGAATTATTTAATCTTCCCAATTTTATGTGGAAGATACTGTCATTACTTTCATGTTACAGATGGAAACCGATGAAAACCTGGGAAACTGACATAGTAGTCTCATGGATAGTAGAGGTAGAATTAGGACTCAAATCCGGTGGTCTGATTTCAGAGAGAAAAATTTTCAACACTTTGCACTATATTAGCAAAATATTTTAATAACATTTAGGGCAAGGTCATCCATGACCCCTATAAGAGAAATAGAGTGCAAGAAAGGTGCTTACTTAGATATGATGTCCACATAAAAAAATCTAACCTCAGTACAAAGAGTTCTATTTTTCTCCGAAACAGTTGTTTAATACTTAGAAAGGTTCTATGGTAAGAGTGAAAGTGGGACATGTGAAACAGCCAACTTACTGTTGGAGATATTGTAGTCAAAAGCAATTGTGACAGTATACACTCTTATTACAAAATGTATTGCTGTATTCCAGGGCCTTCATTATAGCCCATCTAGGAAGACAAACTAGATAATTCAGGTAATGGCAGAACAGACACCCCGGGTTATAGCAAATGGTAACTGTACACCAGTTGTGCTTTTAAAGCTCAATTTTGGGGATGACCTGGAGGGTAAAAGCACACACAGATCATTATAGTCCTTGGAATTGCTGCCTTAGAAAGAATAGCAATGGAGCATATATAAAAGAAAACTCATCTGCAAGCAGAGCCTGTGAGGTGATGATTACAGAGAAAGGAGGTAAGACACCATGGAAGAAGGAATACAATAAGGATAAAAAGTGATTCTGCAGACAATGGCACTTTGAATACAGAAGCGTTCAAGTGATACACTTCGAACACCAATGAGGTGAAGGTTAGAAACAACCTGGATTTTTCAAAACTGTATCATAGTTGGCGACAATTAGAGAGTAACTTATAAAATGACTCTGCATCCTGGAGCATGGTGTGTGTACAGGTGTGTGTGTCTATACGTAATGTAGAATGGAAGAATGCGTGGGAAGGCCAGAGTTAATACTACCAGAAAGTAGAGGACACAATTAGTACAAGGGATAAAAAATGCTACGTCATAAATATGCTTTATTTTATCCACTTTCTCTTTCAGTTTGGGTATTTGGTCATTAAAGTCATAAAATGTATTTCCATTAGCCTGACCTGAAAGATAATGCACTATATTATCATGCGTTTACTTGATAGCTGTGATATTCATTTCATATATTTTCAGGGTATCAAAACATTACAGTTTACTTATTTAATATTTTATTTTACATCACAGTTAACATGAGCTAATTGTTACAAATTTTCATGATGAAGACCCATGGAGAGGCTGAAGAAGTCCCAAAGACAAATCCACATTAGATATACACAGCGCATGTCCTTGGATTCAAAGTGTAGCTTTATATTCTCACTGTTTTTAATTAGAATGAAGTAACATCAACAAATATTTATCCAGGATTCAAGAGTTAAATAGGTGCATTAATTTTGTCATTATTTCCCAGGTAATCATGCAGATTAGACTTAATGACAAAGACTAATTGAGTACTACTTATAATTTCTAAAAATTAAAATTAAACAAAGATCATTTTCTCTTTAATTGAGAAATAAAGATGAAAAGCCAGAAAAAAATCTCTGCTATGAAGGCTGCAAAGGGGAGGATGCAGACATTTCTGTGAACAAGTCATGTTCACAATTGTAGTTTTAACCCTGGAGTGCCCAAGTTTTCAGAACAATTCTCATCCATTTCAAAAGCAGATGCATACAGAACACAAATTATCATTTAAATGCAAAAAAAATTCATTAGAACTTTTATCTCCCCTTTTGGTGATGTGACAAGAAGTCTGTGATACGGGTTAAAGGAAATGAAAATTCCTCTACAGAGGCCAGCCAAAAAAACCTCTTTGCTTTCGAGTGTACTCATTTGGGTTACAATTTCTATTATGTTTCTGTTTTAACATTACATATGAGTTTCATCTTATTAAGTTCATTTACATTAGTATGAAAGTCAGTGTAATAATAGAATAAATTATTTTGAAATTAATGTTAAAATACTAAAGACTCCGAGGCAGCTTTGATGATTAAAGTTGATTATAATGGCTAAATGTTGACAACATAATACATTTTCCAATTATTTCTCTGAATATTGCCTCTTGTGATACATTTCTTTAACTTCTTATATTATTCTTTGTGCTTAAAAAAAAGCATCTCTGAATATGTAACCATAATCTTGGTGCGGGCAAAGTAGAAGATTACTAAAACCAATAAATTAAATAATGTGGATAACTAAATAATGTATGTAACTAACTCAAAAATAAAAATGTTTTTATGAAGATATGTCAGATAATAAATTTGTAAACCAGAGAATAGTGTAGTTATAGAATGTAGAGTAATGCATAGAGATATCTAAATCAAACTATTGCCAAGCATAGGAATTACTTTATGTATCATGTCCATTTGTGGGGCTCAAAATGGATGGAGAGAACATTGTTTTTAATATTGATCTGTTTGTTTCATAAGATCAGTCATAGTGCTTTATTAACTGTACTTACCATATGATGGAGCTAAAGGGCAGAGCACTACTGGTCAGGGAAAATTGTACCTGAAAATTCAGCATGTTAGGTGATGAGAGATAAGCACATGGAATTGTGGGAACACAGATGGGAGTATCACCACTGGTGAGCACCGAGGAAGGTTTCATGTTGTTGTGCCTGGAACAGTCACAGGAACTAGGCACATGGGCAGGAATTCCAGGTAAAACTTACATGTAGGTGGTCAGGCTACCAATTTTATTGACTTACAAGAACACCATTTCCTCTGGCATATAGGACTAGAAAAAGCCATGAAGCTAGAGAGATCATTAAGAAACGGCAGTGATATATGTGTGTGTGTGTATATATACATATATACATATATATATATTAAAGCTTTTGACCTTGGTAAATGATTGGTAAATGACCAATATCATTAAGATGATATTGGTCATCATCTTAATCCATTAAAGGATTGAAGCATGAGAGTGATGCAAACACGTTACGTTTACAAAGATGGCTCTTTCAGTAGTTTGGGACATGATTACTGTCCAGTAGAATTTTCTGTGATAATAAACGGAAAGTTTCCATATCTACACTGTTTAATATGGTAACTCCTCCCCACATGTGGTTATTTGAAATGTGGCTAGTGCTACCAAGAAACTGAGTTTTTAGTTTTATATAATTTTAATGCTTTTAAATTAAAAATTAAATAGCTGCCATATCAAACGGTGCAACGCTAGAGGTAGGGCTGACTGTATCCAATGTTATCAATAAAAAGGCAATTGCAGAAATTTCAGTTTCCTTGCATGCATTTTTATTTTCCCTCTAAAATCTTAAATACAAGAACTTGAAGAAGGGATGGTTTGTCTGGTGATTGCACCTGTTTTACCATTTTTCTCTTCTCTCTGAAATATCCTCATACTTAAACCAATCCTTGGGACTCTCAGGACTGGAGAGAGTGATAACAAGAAAAATATCTGTATATTATTGCCTGCTGATTGAAATTCAGCCCAAATATTATACATTGGTAGGTTAATGCCTTGAAAACCAAATTGACAAATTAATCTAACATTTGTTTTTAATTCATTTAAATATGTGTTGAGCACTATTTGCCAAACTATGTTAAATGCTGGGGATGAAAGCATAAGGAGGTCTGAACTCCACAAATTCACCATCTATCAAGGTAGGCAGATATACAAAGAGCTAATCATAATACAGTGAATGACATATGGTGATAGGCAATTTATATAAAATGATCATCAGACTAGAAACACGGAAGTGCTTAATTCTGCGTGAAGAAGTTAGGAAAAAGTTGAGTCAGGCATTGACTAACGTTGAGATGAAATTTTCAAGGTGAACTAGGAGGAGGTGGGGAAAGATTAAAGGATATCTTTATCCTTAGGTAGGGGGTGTAGGGGTGACTGGGCAAGAGAGAAAGCTGCATGGAGTTGAAACATTATGATTAAAGACATTCATGTATGAAAATTAATCACTTGTTTTAAAAACTATATATAAACTTTTGTGTCTGGAAAATAGGGTAGTGACCAAGGTTGAAGCTAAAAAGCCATACCCTGTGTGGAAGTGAGTGGGAGTCAATAATTTTTTTTTTAAGAATGAGATAACTTAGATTTGGATTTTTAAGGGTTTGGCAGCATTGGAAAATGATGATAAATGATGAAGATTGCAATAGGACACACAAACCTGAATATGACTGGACATATTTTTGAGATGTTCAAATTTTAACACGCTTAACAGTGAAGTCCACAACTAAGGTCACTAAGACCTTCCAGTCCCAGAAATTATGTCAACTCTTTATATATATGCTATGTGTGTTTTTCTGGCTCATCAACTCTTTCACACCCTTCTCCCCAAAGATGTTAAAACGCCACAGCTGTCTGCATGCTAGATAGAGACTGGAGACCCACTGGATGAGCCAATAAAGGTGATGGAGAAAGCAAGAATGACTTCAGGGTTTGGGCTTGGAGACGGTTGGAAGTTGGTACCACTAATGGAACAGGGAAGGTGTGGGGTGAGCTGAGACTTTGGAGGGTGGTAATGGATTCTGAGACATTCCTGCTTCCAGTTACTCTTTATCTTTTCGTTGAGTGACAGTAGAGATTACTCACCCTTTTACCAAGTGCCCTGCAGCCCCAGTGAGTTTAATTTCTGTGAGGCGATTACCATTACTATACATCCATCCGGTTAGAAATCACTATCGTTCTCATCTTAGAGCAACTTCAAGCTGCACGGAGGAAATTGTTTGGACACACCATAGTTTATTTGTACAGAAAATACTTTAGCATATCTGACAGAGAAGTTTAGCTTAGAGATTTTCTTTCCCAGTCACTTTGCTCTGGGAAAGTATGTGTAAACCGGTTAATAGCCCTTGAGATTTTTTTTTGCAGAAATGGAAAATGCAGTAAGGCTGGATGTTGCTAAGGCAAAAGAAAAGTCAGCTGCATATTCAGCTGGAATCACATGCTTTGAGTAATGCTGTTTAACTTTCCTGTACCTGAACATATTGCTAGAAGTTTTCTATTGGCTTACTTCACTGAACTGAACCTACAGATGACTGATATTTTGCAATCGATACCTGAACTCAAGAGGATTCTGTCAGATTCCTCTTCCTCTGACCCCATCGATAGGTGATTCATCATGGTCCTCCATGGTTATTTGTCCCATTTGAATTTCATAACCAGTTACAAATTATTCTTCTTGGTATTGATGTATAACCTTGTAGGTACCAACCTTGCCATTTGTAGGCATGAAATATATCCAGCCTTGGTCCCAGGACCCTGTTTATAAAGCTACTGCCTTCCACTCAAGTAGGACAGAAGAACTGACTGTGACTGCCAGTGCTACAAAACCAATTGATGGCCCCCGTCTCGTTTTTAACTGCTAAAACTTTGTAGTTTCTAAAATTGTATTTCAGATGAAACAAGACTGCAAATTCTACACTGGAAACAAGTCTTGGGCTACAGCATATACTGTGAATGCATCCAATACCTTCGGACATGTTCAGAAATACTGACTGCATTTAAGAGCTAGAGAAGAAAAAATGGCCCCCAAAGCCCAAAGCCACTATATTGTTAACTTTTGAAGGAAACTATCATAAAAGGAAAGTTATTTAATGTAACCTAAGATTCAGTGTGGCATAATATGCTAATGAAGATCAAAAGTTCAGGAGAAAGCCCTAACGTGCCCACCAAGCTTTACCAGGGATATTGGTAGGGCATCACCCGGCAATTACACGTAATTCTAATCAACTGCCTGGTTGGTTGCCCTGACGGGCAGCAGTTTCTTGACCTTCCCTCTGTGCCCAGGCTCCTCTCTTAGACTACCTCTCCCGGCCTGTGATTTCTGCCGCTTTTATCATACTTTACCACTCAGAGCACTTTTAAGGATTCCATATTAGCCTGGGGCACCCTTGAAGACATCCACTGTTCTGTGAGTCACTTTGGTCTTGGTACCTGAAGAATATTTATGAAACTGCTTTCTCCATTTAATCTTTAGTCTCTTTTCCTATCCAATGATCTATACCAGAATCCAGTTGGGAAGTTGCCCACTGCGAGTGGAAGATGCCAAGGTTCTATCCACCCTCTTTTCTGCCAACCATGGCTTCTTACCAGAATATGTCCTGACATTGGCCTCCTCTTGGATAAGGAATGTGCCTTCAACTAGCATGAAGAGAGAGCTATAGTGGCCCTATCTGACATGTGTCACCAAGGCAGAAGAGGTCTGAAGTCTAGCAGTGAACAGGTTAGTTTCAAAGCAGGACCTTAATTACAGGAAAAGAGCAGTGGAGAAGATGAATAAATCATCTCTTCACAGCCAAGAGCAGATTTCAACATAAATATCAGATATTTTAATTGAATATGGGATTTTAAAGCTATGATTAAAATATCATTGTGTAGATTGTATATAATCTTTTTAAATAGCATGTGTTAAATGTAGTCTAAACTGTTAAAAATATGATCAATGTAATTGGACTTTGGTTGATAGAAGTAATTTTATTACCAGGTGCCTTGAGATAAGTTCTCTGCCAAAATCAATCAGATGATTAAAGAAAATTCTGAAAACAATCTCTGACTAGTCACAACACCTATACTTTCCACTGTTACCTTCCTAAGATAGTTAGAATGGAATAGTGGGGAAATTTAAGACGAGATAGTACTGAGCTGGTCCTCCTTGAATTCAAATTCTGCCTTTGACATTTGCTGACTATATGTATTTTCAAACTGAAGCTCAAATTCCTCCATTGATAAATTGGGAATCTATCCTTCACCTTGTAAGGTTTTTGTTAACATGAATAATAATTAACATAAAGTACCTAGCTCTGTATCAAATTAGTAGTAGCTACTCAATAATAACACTGTTACTATACCGAAAGCCAATGAATAACATCCTGCCCTTGGTCTAGATTCCAGATTTTCACTCAGCATTTACTCTAATAAATATGTTCAGTTTAGATAATGTATCAGGAACTGAGCATCATATCAGATACTACGTGTTTTTCTGCTCAAAAAAATAATTATAATAATAATAACAATAAAATTAGGAAGAAGGAGAGACAGAAAGAGAAAGAGAGAGAGCTGCATAACACTTTTTGGGTTTACGACAATCTCTCATAATCAAGTTAACTTATCACAAAGTATTGCAAAGAGAAGATCTCTAGGTCTCTACTTTAAAAATAAAGATACTGAGCCTAAAACAGGCTGGATTTCTTGCTCATGGTTACATGAGTGAAAGAAATTCCAAAACGATCTTCAATCACATAAGTTCTCAAATCTTTCTATGGAAAACAGGGAGTTAAAAAAATACATGAAAGAAATATGTAACTATAGGCATGCAAAAATAAAGTCTTGTAAAACATACACAATGGCAGTTTTTTATCTTATTTTGTAAAGTTGAGGGTGTGTGTTCTCTTGCTACTGTACATTACCACTGTATCTTCTAAAACAGAGGGTCGTGCATTCTCCGCACGCAAGTCTTACACGAAGCCTTGGCCGTGAACTTGGCATTCCTACATGTTCTAACTATGAAGGTGCCTTATAATCCATAGCAGGTTTTCAAAGAATATGTCACTATGTCTTATCTTGCTCATCTCTTCACTTAGGATTTGCAGCCGTGGGATGTATGTGTGGATGATATAACATTTGCTTGCCATTATTGAGAACAGAATGCTATCACAGAAGGCCAAAAATTAAACGAAAAAAAGGTATGAAGCAGTCATATTTACAGTCCTGGATCTCAAACTCTGGAAAGATCTCAGCGATAGCAAGCATATCACAAACCACACTTTCCCATTCCATCTGAACTTCAATGATGCCTTTAATATAATACTCAGGGTAGGCACTTTCTAGAAGAATTAAGATTCGTAGACAAGGTTTCATCCATTTTTGATTCAGACACAGTGAGGAATCATTATGAATGCCTGCTAACCCAAAGAAGCATAATGATGATGGCAGAAGCCTTTGAAGGAGCTGAGTGACGGACTTCCGGTCAGGGTCGCATGCTGCTGTGTGGGCTGCAGGTGACAATGCTGTGGTGGGTGGTTAAGAGCAGGGCTGATGAATACAGCATCTACTCAGCTGAAGAACCTGAGGTACCCACGTGATCGGTGCCACGAAATTATGTATAACAATTAATCCTCCAGTAAATGATTTCTCTACTGGTTGCCCCAAAGCTAACCTATGTAAAAAAATCATAGAAGACTCAGTCTTTATGCTATCTTTGTGAAGAGGTAAACATGGGTTTGTGAAACACCCTCCCACATTTGAGAGTTAATTTGAAATTTCCAGTATATTAAATTTACAAGTTTCATTCCTATCTACCACATTATTAGGAGAAAGAGAAAGAAAGAAAGAGGAAAGCTTTCTAATGCATGTCATTGTCTTCTGGTTAAGAAGTTGATCACATTGAATAGGCTATTTTTTGTAGAGTCAGTGACAGTGTTAAAAATCAATAAATCTCAATCTTCTCGTTCATTCTCAGAGTAACAGGAATGCCTCCCAATACTCCCTCTGAGGTCAGTGTGTCAGAGAAATGGTGAGAGACTATAAGAAAGGGGGTGGGAAAAGAGCCATCTTCTGTCAAGGGCTGAGAAGGGCAGGACAGACAATGGCGTCTTAGTGTAACTCAGCTCTCCTCATGAATTCTTATTCATCACAAAACAAAACTGAATAGAAGCCCACATTGTGAAGTTTGCCATTTGTTGTTAAAATATTTTCATTTCTCTTTGGCCTCATGAAGGAGGTTGGGGGCTCAGGGCCTGGATAACCGCAAGCAGCAAGAGGATGAGAGCTAGGGAGTGAACATGGAATTGTCAGGGAGAAGAAGGGAGCTAGGTGGAAAAAACAGAAGGGCAGTACCTTCAAAGTGAACACGTCTCCAGAACAATCACCATTCATAGATCATAGTACAGGTAGACCCCTGGTGGCAGGAAACAGACAAAATGGCAGAGTTGTCCCAGAAGAAGCTCATAGCACAAGGCGGGCAGAGAGAGGAAGATGTTTGACAAGGGGGCAGCCAGCACTGGTAGCCAGAGTCGGGATCCAAGACACAAAGCCCCATCTCAAGCTCTGAGCAGAGAGAAGAGGAAGTAGGCAAATCAGAGGCCTGTCCTTGGTAAGACACAGACCACCAAGACAACGAGCAGAGCCAGAGAGCGAGGTGAATCACAGTACTTGAAAACAGACAGACAATTGTGATTGTGGTGGGGCTGCAGAGTTGTGAGGTGGAGCTATCTGGGTGTTTCTGTGAGATGTAAGGGAGCCAGGTGGTAGCACCCGCCGCCCCTGGGGGTGGCTTCTGGACAGGTACAAGTTGTCCAACCCTGTTGTGTGGTCTGGCATCTTAGGGAACCCAAGAAAGAATTGCTGAATCGAAGACACAAAACCACAACAGGATACAGCAAACCTGAGGGAGAAGACAAGGGCTGAAGGATAGAGTGGGTGAGGTTTACAATTAATAATAGGCAGTGTAAGTGGGACCCAATGAGTTTTGAGGAGCAAGACAGGAGATGCTTCCATTCTTAAGGATAGGGGGACATGTGCTTTATAGGAAACCGGAACTCCAGCTCAGGGTAGAACAATTCCAATTAAAGGAACAGTTTGTGGCTGGAGGTGGGTTGCGTGATGCTAGGATAGGTCCTTCAGGATGCAGTTTTAGACAAAAGGAAAACAGAGTGATGGGTCCAAGAGCCACAGAGCCGATATTCGTCTGCCCCTCAGGTTCCTGATCATCTTTTGCTCTCTACATTTTCCCAGGACACAGACCAGGGCCTCAGACAGAGATCCACATATGGGACATGGGACTCCATCCTTCATTAAGGAGACACTCAGGGCAGTAACTGAACTCTCTGAGACAGGATTAGTTCATTGAGCAAATGGGACAATAGTACCTACTTCACGTGGCTGTGTATAAGACTAGCACCCATAAACCACGTTTTAAATCCTAAGTTACTGTGTCAGTGTTACTATTGTTTCCTATTAAATAGTTTTTCTGAGGAGTTGAGCCCTTGCAGCTCAAGTTCCAGAAAAAAAAATGCAGGAAGGTGACGTTTAAGAATCCCTCCATTCGGAGACCCTGCTCCCTTCCACCAATGAGAAACTGTTCCAAGTCTGGGGGATGCATAACGTACAGAAGACGATCTGGAAGCCTCTAAGGCGTAACTCGCTACTCTGCCAACTGCTGTCGTGTAGGTGCTGAGCCATCTCCAAAGTTCAAGGAGCAGAGTCCCCTCCACGTGTGCCTCACAGCTACCAAAACCCACGCAAGTAGTGGGAGCTGAGACAGAAGCCAGAAATCAAGGTGAAGTCACAGATGTGAAAAGCAGCAGTCTGAAAAAAATAAATCATGTCTCTCTGGAACTGGAATTGTGAGAAACACAGTCCATTTGTTTTATCTCAGATTCCTGTAAGCCAGATGCTCTGTAGGAGACAGTCTAGGGCAAGATCTCAGGAAGAGATCCAAATGAAACTGTTTGCATTGCAGAATAAAAGAACACCGGTGCTCCTAAGGACAATGGGTCAGCATTAGCTTATAAAACAAATTAAGAGAAAAAGAAAGGGTCTTCTTCCTTTGACGTTAAAGAAAGTTTTTAGACCAGAGTTTCTCAAACTTTAATGTGCCTGCAGACCACCTCGGACCTTATCCAAATGCAGACTCAGATTCCACAGTCTGGGAGTGGGAAGGGAGATGGGGCATTTCAAGGAGCTCCCAGGTGAGGCTGGTGCTAGGTTGTTCTGACATCTGCTGAGTAGGAAGGAACTGGTCAGGAGTGTGGACTTGAAAATGGCTATGAGGGGGGCGCCTGGGTGGCTTGGTCGGATAAGCGTCCGACTTCGGCTCAGGTCATGATCTCACGGTCCGTGAGTTCGAGCCCCGCGTCGGGCTCTGTGCTGACAGCTCAGAGCCTGGAGCTTGTTTCAGATTCTGTGTCTCCCTTTTTCTCTCTGCCCCTCCCCTGTTCATGCTCTGTCTCTCTCTGTCTCAAAAATAAATAAACGTTAAAAAAAATTAAAAAAAAAAACAAAAACGAAAATGGCTATCAGGATGCACACATCCTGGTAAGAGAAGATTGATACAAAGGGAAAACAAGATGTCATCTTGTCACGTAAGAGACCTTTGGTATCAAAATATGTTTGGAAAATGTTTGATGTTTGACGTTCTCTTATGACACACCTACTCTCCTTTGAAAATGCTCACAATTCATTTGTCAAGTCAATATACACATACACATATACATCCAAGCATGTAAACTGTGTACCCAGGGTGAAAATGAATACAATGCACAGGGCTTTTTCCTTGGTATCCTCATCTGATAAAGGAGCAAAACAATGGAATTGTTGTTTCTTTTAACAGTGACACCTGTGTGTTTATCACACATAATAAGCTCTCCATAAATGGTTACTATTGTTAACAATGGTAGTATCATATTAATGGACCTTGAAAGACTTTCTTTTATAAATACTCCTCAAATCTTTTTAATCTTATCATAAAGTTCCAATGAAAAATCAACAATTTTCTTTTACAATTTTGAACAATATAGGGGCGCCTGGCTGGCTCAATCAGTTGAGTGGCCAACTCTTGATTTCGGCTCAGGTCATGATCCCAGGTTTGTGGGATTGAGTCCGACATCGGGCTCTGTTCTGTGGGTGGAGCCTGATTAGGATTTTCTCTCTCTCTCTCTCTGCCCCTCTCCCCCACTCATGTGCTCTCTCTCTCTAAAATTAAAAAAAAATTTTTTTGAAGAATATAAAAGAGGATGTAAAAAAATGTTTAAATTTATGCTTAATCCAATTGCGAAGACATATCTTTAATATTCACTTTTGTAAATATCCATGCAATATTTACATCTGGTGATATTTTATATACATATGTCATATATATATCATATCATAAAACATGACTTAAAATTCAGGTTATAATGCATATATTGTGTCTTAACATAGTCACAAAAATATATAGTAAAGTCTCCCATATTATAAAACAAACATTTTTACCATCAATCTTAATTGTTTCTTTCAATGCATATGCCATAATTTATTCATGTACTCATTTATTATTTTTAGCAGATGTTTAAGGGTATACCTTTTTAAATTTTTTGATATTCAGGTTGCACACTTGTGGTTATGTTATGAGTTCAGAAAAAATGCTGGAAATAAGGGAACACACATTTTAAAAAGTTTCTGATACATGTTTTCAAATTAGCCTTCAAAAAGGTTTGGAGCCTATCCTCTCCCACAGGCAGCTAGTGTGGCAGCTAATGCAGAGTACAGGTGTGCTGGAGGTGGGGAGTAGAAGGAGAAGGGGGAGCAGAGAGGGGACCGGAGGGCAGGTTACACAGGGCCTGGAGGTGATGGTAAGGACCTTGGCTTTCACCCTGAGCAAGATGGGCAGCATAGAAGGTTTATAAGCAGTAATCTAATTTATTTAAGTCTTACAGGAATCAAGAGCCAAGGCAAAAAGATCAGGAAGGAGACCCGTAACCAGGGCCAGAGCTATTGCATGGAGATGGTGGGTAGACTTTATATTCTGGACACCACACGAAGGTAATGACAAGAGGATTTGCTGAATGTCAGGAGGAAAAGTTGTTAATGATGACATCAAGGTTCTTAGCCTGAGAAAATGGGAAGAGAGTTGTGTCATTTCCTGAAGCCGGGAAGCCGGTGACTAGACCAGGTTTACTGGGAGAAAAATGCACCATTCAGTCTGGTTTGAGATGTCTTTAAGACACTACGTAGGCAGCTGAATAAAAGAATGAGATTCTGGGGCTCCTGGGTGGCTCCGTGGGTTGAACTTCCGACTCTCGATGTCTGCTCAGGTTATGATCCCAGGGTGGTGGGATTGAGTCCCACATCGGCTGTCTTCTTTTTGTCCTTTGCGTGAATAGTCAGATTTACATGTAATATAAAGTTGTGGCTTTCTTCTTTTTTCTTGATGAAGTTAGTTAACAATTACATGTGTTCTTACTTGTCTTCATAAGTAGGTCTGGATATTGTTACTTAATTTTGACCATCTTCTGTTTACGGTCTCCATAATTTTGTCTCTATATTTATTGATTTACCTGTTCTCTTTCTCTGTGTTCCCTTGTTCTTCCGCCAACTTTTTACATTAAATACTTAGTTAACTTATTTCCATTATTTTTGTTTACAAGTAATATATCCAAGGCTGTGAATTTGTGCCCAATGGAAGTTTTGGTGAGAACCCAGACACTTTTCATGCATATGGTAGTTATTTTTGTATTTTGTATTTCTAGGTCTGACTTATCCTTTCAGTAGGCATTTATTCAAGAGATTGTATCATGCTCTTTACAAATGTCCAAGTGTTTTGATTTTTGTGTTATAGTTATTAATTTCTCTCTCCTTCAGGCAGTGATGTATCGGCTATGAAAATTCTACATTTTGCAGTGCTAGGTTTTGTACATTTGGAGTGCATTTTTCAGAAGAAGGCATGTGGGCTGATGGGAGCCCAGACACAACACTATCCATCTCATCAATTTTACCCTGAAATTAAAAAGTGCTTCCTTTTGTGATGCAAATTATGGTCTTTTTTTTTTTTTAATCCACCAGGTACAATTAAAGATTCTTAACCTCACTCTCTCATGTATTGGTGTCTTCTCCATTGCTGATTATCACAGAGATCATATCACTTTGAACCCTCTTTCCACCTTGCAGCATTTCCTCATTTTATTGCACAAGAAACATAACCTAAAAGTGTTTTCCTGAGGATGTCAACACTTAACAATACTGCAGGAGAGCAACCTTTATCTATCGAACACCAAACTTACTTTTAAACTTTCTTTTTCTCTGGAAAGCTTGCCCTCGGCCTCTCTTCTGAGCTTGGAAGCTTCACAAGGGCTTCAGTTAGGTGTGTGTGGCTAATATTCCCTGTGTTCGGACATCTCCCAACTCTGGTACTCTGACTCTGCCTCCCCTGTATTTAGACCTTCTCATGCTAGTGGCCGAATGACGACACCCATGTGATAAGCAGTGACACCCATGTGATAAGCAGTGATGTCACCCATGTGATAAGCAGTGATGTGTTGTAGAGAAAGCGCTGCTCAGATTCTGGATGGCTTCATCCTGGGTTTGATCATTTCAACTGGAATAGAGAGATGGGGTTTTTTGAAACTTGCACAGAAGTCACCATTTAGCCGTGAAGCTCTACACATTTTAGGAATAAGACAAAAGAATTGAAGAAAGATGGTAATTCTAGAATATCATGGAAGACAGTGAAATGTGGGGAGAAAGGCAGGGGAAAAACAAGTTGTGCGTTTGAAACAGAAATCAGGTTAAAGTGAAAATAGTAAGGCCACACGGAAAAGAGGTATTTCCATGTTCCAGATCATTCATTCTTTCTTTATTTTTTCTTTTGACAATGACTTACTGTGTTATCTGTATTACAGACATGTGCTATGAGAATTGCAGTAACTAAAAATAAGTAAAATTTAAAATTTGGGTTGAATAAGATCATTAATCTGGACACAGTAAACACTCAAATGGTTATTGTTCTTACATCGACTATCTTTCAAGCTATGGATATTTGCAGAAGCAGAAATTATTTTCAGCCCAAGGCTTAAAAAAGGGGGAGGGTAGGTGGGAGAGAAGGAATCAGGAAAGTTTTCATGGAAGAGGTTTACTTCTAGTTGTACTTCCAAAGAAGGAAACAACTCATTTACACTTCACACCTATTCCGCTGTGTGTACAAAACCATCCCTGGCCTCTCTCTCCTGGTTTGTTAATCAGACTGACCCAAGAGATGTTGGTCAAGCTCATTGCTTCACTGTCCTTTCTGTCACTTAGGTAGAGCCTCCTCTTATGTAGCCTAATCTGTTGGTAATTTATTCCTTGAAATGAGCGGTGAGTGAATAAGACCTCAATCAACAATCAACCATAAAGACTGTTCCTGCCCTGCATTTTAAACAGACACATTTTAATGAAGGAGAATTAAGAAGATTCAGGTAGCATTTTAAAATAAAATGAAAATTCAATCAAATAAGGATTATACTCAGGCAAGAAACGTCTTGCATCACGGTCTTTTATAGGCAGTTAGTGACTAGCTGGAGAGACCGAAGGCATCACATACCATATGGCGAGATAAATATGGCTTACTTTTAAAATTGCATTTGTGTCACACAATTAAACATTAGAACTGCGCACTCCTAAAGATTCAGCTGCGAAACTTGAAATTTGTGCAAATTTCATTGTAACCACTTTGGAGATTTTTGAAGACATAAAATCTATCATTAGAAACAGAATATCTAAATCACAGGAAACTATTTTTAAAGAGATATAAAAAAAAATCTTGCAATGCAATCCACAGAGCAGCTCAAATAATACCCAAAATTCACTCCAAGCTACACTGTCCCAATGAGCAGAAGGCATTGGTGACTATGTCTCCCTGGAGCCCCGCAGAGAGAAGAAGTGTTCCAGGAGCTGACTTGTCCCGAGAGGGAAACAAGTGGAGCTGAATTACTGCAAGTTTGATGGTTGTGTTCAGAGCATAACAGAGGATTTTCAGCAGAATTGAGGTCAAGCAGGTGTGTTTTGACATCATTTTGCTGCAGAAGCAAAACCCAGATTGACTCAATCAGTACAATGAATCTAGCTTCTAATAGATATAACAAATGGATGGTCCAAGTAGGAAAGTTGGTGTTTGGTTTCCACACCCTACCCCTATTGAGTTTGGAGAAGAAAAAATAAGATAATTTTTTTAAATGTTTTTAAAAGCTTTTAATTTTTTAAATCTGAAACATTTCAGAAATTATTTTAAGAAAAAAATCCCTCTCATATTTCTCTGTCTCAATTCCAAAAATTGAAAATAACCGCAAAAAGACCACAAAAAGTACCATTTAATCAATAGTGCCAAAACAAGAACCTGGGGGAAAGCTCTCAAAGAAAAACACTGTGACTTTGTTGTCTTTTTTACAGTTATGGTTATTATTATATTGATTGGGATGGATTTTTTTTATAGAATGGAGATATGATCTCGATAGTCCAGGGTAATGACTAATTCAAATCACACTTAATAGTTTCTTCCATCTGATGAGCATTTGCTATGTGCTAAGTGCTTTACGTAAACTATTTGGCTTCAGTTCATCATCATGGTATTAGGGGGGTATTATTTATACCAATTTTATACTTTGAAAATCTAAGACTTAGAAAGATTAAGTCAGTTGTCCAAAATAAGATTAAGTCATTTGCCATAAAGTAGCTACATCAGCATTTTACCCAGGCAATCTCATTGAAGCAGCTACTCTTAACAACTAAACCGAAAATCCAAAACAAATAAAGGCATAATTTATAATGGCCAAGGTCAATATGCAAGTCAAGTGTAACCTGACCTATATATGTTACACTTCTGTGTAGGATAACTTAAGCAAAGTCATATATGCCGCAAACATACAAATATGGCAAATGTATACAAAATACACAAAGAGTTCACCATTTACTTGGGAATAAAACAGCAATCAACAATACCAGCAGGACCTCTGGGAATCTTGCTTTTTAAGATCCAAGTACTTAGGTTTAAAGCCTGGAGTCCCTCAAATGTTCTTTTCCACAGTGTGTGTGTGTGTGTGTGTGTGTGTGTGTGTGTATGTGTGTGTGTAAGCTCATGTTTTGATACTTGCCAAGAAAAGAGGGTGGGATCTGTTGAGATTTCAGGATAAATTCATACAGATCATAATCATGCTTTTCACTCTTAGGATGAGGGACTAGTACACGGTGGTTAATTTTCTTACTGAGACTATGCTAATAATAACCTACACTCTGGGAATTAAAGGTTGGGTGTTGATCTTTTTTCTCCCTTCAAGTCACTTAGTAAGAATGGCAAGTTAGTCTTTATGGCCTCTCCAGAGGTTCCATGTGAATCTTTCAGGTTGAAACTTCAGGCCCTCCCTTGTCTGTTTCTGTCTCTCATCTCCAACATGGCAGATGAGCATCTAAAAGGGTGCATGCTTCCTCCTTAGACTCCAAAACATTGCCAATGCTATTGATAACATTACTAACTCTACTTAGAAGATGAAAACCCATGTTTCCCTTCTAAATTATAACCGTCTATAGCTCGTTTAGAAGCATGACTTGTGGACATGTGGGAACTCACTTAGTTCTTCACTTCCAACCACATCTTGCTTTTGGACTTGTGATGTCTTTAAAAAACCTTTATCTTCCATGGACTTTGAACAGGCTTGATGGACCTGTGTTATATTAATTGGCATTCTTTTATACAGGTAATCTTCTTCCTGCTTGGCTTTTAGCTTAGCGGAGGCTTCTCCTTCAGCACTTCTATACCACACACGCCCTTGTTACTTCCCTTCCACCGATGCAGATACGGCGCATCCACCATAAGATTTCAGAAACTTGGGGCGCCTAGGTGGCTCAGTCGGTGAAGCACCTAACTCTTGATTTCAGCTCAGGTCATGATCTCACAGTTTGTGAGTTTGAGTGTCCCATCGGGCTCTGCGCTATTAGCATGGGATTCTCTCTCTCTCTCTCTCTCTCTCTCTCTCTCTCTCTCATCCTCCCCTGCTCGTGCTCTCTCTCAAAATAAACATTACCAAAAAATAAAAAAAAAAAGATTTCAGACACAAAAGAATTACCTGTGGTGGCACCAAGAACTAAAACCCATACATGAAAAACTGTGTGTGGTAATGGGGTGAAGAGTTCCACAATTCGGGATCTCTAATATACTTGAATTCCACCATTGATTTCTGTAGTCCTAGGAGAAACATCCCACTCTCACAGACTCCACAGCATTCTTTTACTTTCACCTACATGGCAGTCGCTTTGATACGAGGTTGTGTGCTCTGGAATTTACGGAAGAAATGGGGCAGGCAGAGCTATGCAGAATGACTATAGGTAGATACAAAGAGAAGCCCCACAATCTTACAGCACAAGCTCTAAAGAGATTATTACCCAGTGCTGCCCAGCAGTCATTTCCAAGACCGGAACCTTGATCTTACATCTGACTGACAGTGCTTGCTAGCATTGTGTAACTAGTTTGTGAATACTGATGTTGCAAGAGCATAAAATTCAATTCTGAACCCCTCACCTAGAGGATTTTACACAGCCTCTGCGTAAAATGCCTAAGACCATCACACTTTGGTCAAACTCTGTGAGGGAGTCAACAGGAAGGCACATTCCCTCTCTTATCCCTATAGCCCCCATTGTCCCTGCAACGCCCATTAGACTATCTTGAGAACAAACAAAAGTATAATCAACCTTGAAATCAGTCTAATTTTTCATTCTCACCAATTGTTCAGCACAGACCAGTCTCCTCTGTTTAGCTCCCTACCTGCTCTCCCTCCTCTAGTTCCCACCCAAACTAAATAAAATAATACATTTTATTAAATAAAATGAGGAGAACCAGAGCTAAAATTGGGAGGTTTCTATAAAACCTGATGTCTTGTCCATTTTTAACTCTATATAAGAAGAAAGTAACTGTGTTATTTAGTTTCTAAAGTTCAAGCCTCTTCCCTCCTTTTCTCTCCTTGAGGGTAAAGCCCAAGAGGTAGAATTAAATCAGAGTACTATCCCAAAGATGCCTTCTGGGTTTAGCTGTCATCATTTGGCTTCCTGGATCTCCTCAATTCGTATCTCAGAGATAGCACTACTGAATTCTCAAGGGTCTAAATACATTATTTTTTCCCCTGTGGATGGCCAATGGCCAATGATCTCTAAGGATAAGCTTTATTGGCTGGCAGTGTGAAGGTATTACTAGAGTCACAGACCTGCCCATAGTAAGAATAAGAAGGGACTTTATAAATCAGTGTAATTAAAAGTATGGTCCATGGTTCCCTGCACCAGAATTCAGAGAGGGGTTTGGAAGAATGAGTATTACTGGGCTCTACCAAAAACCTGAATCAAAATCTCTAAAAAAACTTCTGGACATCTGCATTTGACAATGTTCCTCATTAGTCTTTAATAGTGGAAATCCTCGGGGCACCTGGGCAGCTTAGTTGGTTAAGTCTGACTCTGGATTTTGGTTCCAGTCGTGTTCTCGTGATTCATGGGATTCGCTCTCTCTGTCTCTCTCTGCCCCTCCCCCACTTGCACGCGCGCGCGCGCGCGCGCGCACACACACACACACACACTCTCTCTCTCTCTCTCTCTTTTTCTCTAAAAGTAGATAAATAAACAAGAAAAACGAACAGTGGAAATCCTTAAGTCACTATTATCAACCACCCCATATTTCAGATAATATCAAAGCATATGTGCACAGACACGGGGACATATGTAAACATATAAATATATGTTTTTTTTCCCTTCTGTAGCTTAAGTAAACAGTGCCACATTTTTGTTTTGACCATGACTATAAATCCTGTGTTATGTATGTTTACATGTGCTCTGCACTAGAATGATGTGATGGTTTTCTAAGTTATTAGTACATTCCCACTCTCCAAACCTAAACTGAGTGTCCAGGAGATATGATTTCCACAGCTAGCTTTCCCACTCACTTTCTGAGTGACATCAGATATCACTGTCTTCTGTCTAAAATGAGGGACTGGTTATCTCTGAGAACTTTGTCAGTTCCAAAATTAGATAACCATACTGAATGCTGGTTTGAAAACTGGGGAGCTATATGGTTAAGAGACAGATTGTGAAACAAATGGCAACCATCTTCTCATGTGCTCGCGACAGAACATTAAGGAAAAATTGCAATCTCATCTGCCTAATTAATTCCCTAATTTGATTAAAGATTACATTTGATTTGATTTGCAAAGGGCACTGACATCGACCTTATCAATGACTCTAAAATGCACAATCTCCAAATGCCGGAAAGGAAAGAATCCCCTCTGCTGATATCAGTTTCTCCAAGCAGTGAAGTTCAATGCTTATGTGACTGATTTTGATTCCAGAAGAAAATAGAGTAAATTGAAATATATGGACAATATAAGTATCAGGTGGTGGAGTGACATCTCAATCCTAATCAGAAACAATAGAGAAGGTAAGTGATTAAGAGTGACAGAGTAACCACAAATGAATAAGGTTTTCTCTCCCATAAAGCCGACAAGTCCACCAAGAGTTGTGGAGGCATTCTAAAGCAGTCCATTAAGCTACCACAAAGGAAATGCATTGAAATAGAACTCTTCTAAGATGGTTTACGTGAATGCTCAGGAGATTTGAACAGTTCCTCGGGGTTGTTGCTCTTAGCAAGTCCATAAATTGGAATGAAGGTATATACTTGACATTTACTGCACTTCCCATCCCATATTCATGTTTGGCAACAGATTTTCATTTCTTAGATGTGTTAAATTTAGGGTGAGAATGGATTGAAATATCACATATTGGACACAAAAGTCAGAAACAAGGCTGAAAAGTCACACCAAATGGGTCAGGCATTGCAGATAAGAGGAGTTTGAGAACCAAGGCCAGATCTGGAACATGAGTCATGGGAATGTGCTAGCTTTCTTTTTGCTGTTCAAGAATACACATGCATATTGCTGAAGAAATTTTGGCTTTGAAATGGTGATGAAAATTAGTGGCAGAAATATTCACGATATGTAAGGTGCTCTTAGACGCATGATATACTTTCTTGTATCTGGTGATGGATTTAAGATGTATGTATAATCACATAGCCTGGTGAGATACTGTGATCTCAAAACAGTGAAATATTGGATTTTTGTGAAACTAACCAAATTTGGGCTTTGGTTACATTTGCTCAGCACCTGGTTGCCTGCCTCAGCAGAAAACCAGCTGGCAGCTGTTTTATTTTGTTGTTGTTGTTGTTGTTCTGTTTTGTTTTGTAAGACTTTGTTATTTATTGTCCAAATGCTTCTCATGAATTTCCAGAAGCAGAAAAAATTCAGACCAGTGAAAACTGAGGTAGATTTTTGGGTTAATGAGAAATGTTACCTCTGTATAAGCAACCATTCTGTGACCTTCTCCATCACATTACTTTGCAAGGTTGTGAATTAAAAGTCTTCTTCTGCCTACTCCCCCACTGAAGATGGACAGCAAACAATTCAAACTCGACATGTCCAAAATATCAACACACGACCTTGCTCTATGTCTTAAACTCAACCTGCCCGTCTTGTGGGACAGACATGTCAGCTGAGGTTGGACAGCAGCATCCCCGTTTCCTCCCGTGTAAGGGAAATGCTGAGCCTTCTTGTGATAGAGTCTCCAAGATGGTACCGGTGTTCTCACTAGGATCTTGTCCTGAGATGATTGAGAACACAGTCAGATTTTCAAGTGGGACAGGGCACTTGAACTGAAACTAGGTCTCACCAAGAAATGGTTTTCAGGTGAAGAAAGAGTTTGAAATTCTTTTCCTTTAAAACTTTAAAAAACTACCCACACCTGGCTTAGATCCCAGGAATATTATGCAGTAAATATGATGTCCTGGACAGTATTCATTAAGATCTGATTGTTGTAGAATATTTTTCAGAGGGCTACTATTCAGCTGCCACACAGAGGAATGGAAGGAAAAGGAAGCCATTTTCCTGGGTTGTGAGGGAGATCAGTTACAGCAATGTGCCAGGCACTATGCTAACACTTTGTATCAAGTGCTTAATTAGACTTTGACGACAACTTTGACGACAACTTGTAAAATAGGCGTTAAGTCCTTTGAATAACTGAAAAAGAAAGAAAAAACAGAAAATCATCTTCCCAACATTTTATAGTAAATGAATGGGACCAAGATTTCTACTAACTCTGGTGCAGTTTGTAAAACTTTCCTATTAAACCAGAATTCTTTATTCTTTTTGTTTTGTTTTCATTCTTGTTTTTATTTGTTTGTTTGTTAGAGAGAGAGCACAAGCAGGGAGAGGAGAAGAAGGAGAGAGAGAATTTTTTTAATGTTTATTTATTTATTCTGAGCAAGAGGGAGAGAGAGCGTGCTTGTACAAGCAAGGGAGGGGCAGAGAGAGAGAGAGTGAGAGAGAGAATCCCAAGCAGGCTCTTCAATGTCCGTTCAGAGGCCAGTGTAGGACTCGATTACACGAACTGTGAGATCATGACCTGAGACAAAATCAAGAGTCAGATGCTTAAGCAACTGAGCCAGCCAGGTGCCAATAGAGAGAGAGAGAGAGAGAGGGAGTCTGAAGCAGGCTCCATGCTTAGCACAGAGCCAGAAGTGGCTTTGGATCCCATAAGCCTGGGATCATGACCTGAGCTGAAATCAAGAGTCGGACACTTAACCCATTGAGCAATCCAGGCACCCCTGGAATTCTTTCTTCTGACTGCTCATAATCCACATACTCAGTCTATTACTAAAAATACCTAACGTCTGGAGATTATTTTCAATAGTCAAAATTCTACCAGAAAACTTAAGAAGCATACAAATGACCACTGTGATTTTTTTCTGAGCTGCACGCTGGAGTCCAGGTTTTAGAACAACAAAAAATATTAAACAAAATATTAATGGTATTATTTATCTCATAAACAAATGAAAGGACAGAATAAATTTATTTACAGGTGTTCATTAAACATGTACTAGGCACTGGAAAAGGTATCACAGGTTGCCAGGGGAAGGGCTCATAGTTCCCATCCCCAAGAAGCTTGGAGCATATCCTAAGAAGCTCACATCAATAAATAATCATAATGCAATGATAATATATTCAAATTGAGTTATGAGCAGGGAACAATAAAGAGACAGCTCAAAGTATAATTAATCAGCTGGAGAGGATACTGAGATGTCAGGGAATTCTTCGCAAAGCAAAAAAAAAAAAAAAAAAAAGGATTTGAATACTGAATAATGACCAGGTGTAATCCCAAAGCGTGTGTTAATATTGGGGGCAGAGGCTTGGAGGAAGGAGGGTCTGTACCTATTTGAAAACAGGGCCTGTCATTTCTTGGGAATAGTGACAAGCGAGAACATGAGTATGGGACAGGTTATGAGGTGCTTTGTATGCTTACTTTTGGATTTGGAATTCTCTTTTCCCAGACAGACAGCAAAAACTTCTAGCTTTTTGGCCTGAAGATCCATTCCTTTCGTTGAGGAGGATGTTTCTGAATCAAATGGCTACTTAGCCCCGTAAGACCTATTGTATGATCAAGGCATTCCTGTTGTCGATAGGACCCATCAATCTGCCTGGCCCTCAAAGGCCTTTGAGTGTGCAACCCCTGTTATGAGACATAGTGATCCATCAAATATGCCAAATCTAGAGTGACATAAGATCTGGATTAGTAAGACATTCTCATGAAAGTGTGTTAAAACAAAGGGAAACAAGTTTAAGATTCCAAAAGATAGATAATATGCACCTGAGCTACTACGATGGCAAAGAGATAGATACAAGAAAAAGAATCTGTGATAGAATGGACAAGATATAATGATGAATCAAATGCTAATGATTGCTACAGGAAGGAGGAAATGGATAAGTTTTGAAATTCTAGCTTCATATGGTTGTATATAATTACACAAAGTAAAAAGAAAAAGTGGTAAATAACAATATTCCATTGTCACGAGTTGTTGATAAAGGGTTAACTGGGCATGGTGGATGCAATTAAGCAATCCTATATATTTGAAATTGTGCCATGGAGGCTGATAGGCAAAACATTGTTAAACCAGAAGTACCGATTAATTACTTTATTGGGCTATTAAACATCTGGCTTGTCTTTGTTGCTCAATAAACTTAAGCAGTTCATTAAAAACCAATGAAACATGACAGAAAAAAATTAGAGACTTTGTTTTCCTATTTTCTTTCAGTTTACCTATGGATTAGAAGACTTTATTTCCTTTTGAACTCCCACCTCCAAAAGTCTAATGGAAAGTCACAGACTTTCCTGAGTGATGGGAAATTCACACCCCAGATCAAAATCAGAAATTGCAAACCTATAACTCTTTCGTGATTGCAAGTAAAACAAGTAGCAGAGGTCAGAAGAGAAGGAAACACCTTTTTGCAAAACACACTGCAAGCCTTTCTGGAATTTATTTACAACTCCAATGTTGACGCATCTTGGCAACCATTACTTTTAGGCTATTACTTGACAACCACAAGTAGGTCAGGTCATTAAATGAACAGGATTGTGAATTCACATTTAAAAAATATATAAGCTAAGAGTATAAGTAAATTACTAAAGTTCCACCATACTAACCAATCACTGTAACATTTAATTTATCTTTAGATATGCCTATATTAAAATATAGGTCTATATCTAGATCTATAAGCTATAAGGATTGTATTGTATGGCCTCTTTTTAAGTTTTCTGTTTGTCATTTAACATTTTCATTTCTGAACATATTTATATATCAATTCTTAATAAGTGGATATAAGTGAATGAATAAGTGTTTTATTCATTTATTATTGAACCATTCAACTGTTACTGTGAAAACATATTGTTTTTATTTTTCACAATTATAAATCCACTCCATTGAAAACTCTCGGCCAAATATCACTGTGACCTTCTATAATCATGCTCTTTGGATCAATTCTGGTAAGTAAAATTCCTTGGTTACTAATAAATACCCGAGGCTTTTGTGCTTATGGACACTGAAAAGCATTGTCTAAATTGAATTTATTTAATTAGTGAACGTATTAATTCAGTAATAATTTCAAATCTTACCCATGAACACCCTGTGAAAATGGAAGAGGTGGAAGACATCTTGAATGTCTCTGAATCTACTTATTAAAGCAAACAGAGTAAATGGAGAGAAAACCAAGGACATGTGGACAACCTTTACAGTAAAGCTAGGTTACAAATTATAACAGAAAACCTCAAATAAAATCCACAAGAGGCTGGACTGGTCTATCCCCTGCGAACTCCAAAGACTGCCGTCCTGGAGCTCCTTCTCAGGAGAGGACTGTAGGAGGCCACCCACACTGTTAGGTGTGCCGTTAAAATCGGGCAGAGCAGGGATGACACTGAAAAGCAGAGAGAAGGTCCAGGTACAAAGAAAGAAAGGAAGAGAGTCTGGCCATTTCAGAAAGCAATCCACCATAATTTTGAAGTCTTAATGAAAAGAGCAGAAGAGGAGCAGTGTGAAATGAGAAGAGCCACCGTGGACCACATCTCCATCTAAAAGCTCTGGACAGTTCATTTTGCAAAAGATAAGCAGTAGAAAAGTATGGAGATCAAACTCCACACTAAGGTAACCAAAGAAAGAGGAGAATGAGGATAACATTCCCATGTATAATGAAAGCAAGCATAGCAGAAAGATACGTCCTAAAAAGGAGCTAAAAGACATTGAGAAAGCATCACACGACATGGTAGAACAGCATAAATCAGAAGTTTTAAAACCACAAGTAAGATGATAGAAGTCAGAAAATAGAAAAAAAATAAAAGGTTTAAAACAAAGACTGAATTAGAAAGAACACAAGCACAATTATTCACAACAGCTGATGTCTTAAGAGAAATAGGTGAAAAGGATGAAATTCTCAAATACCAAAAGGAAATAAAGAAACAAAAAACTTTGAGAAGTTGCAAATAACATATTATAACTATCCTATAAGTAATAGGGCACCTGAATAATAAAACCAAATCAAGAAGGGGGGGAACAAATACTAAAAACTGTAATTCAGAAAAACTTTCCTGAAATTAAAAAGATTTGAAACTCCATATTAAAGACCCTATCACATGTTGATAATATAAACCTGGGATGAATATCACCAGCTATATTCTGGTAAAGTTTCTGGGCTTTAGTTTAAAAAGGGGGGGGAATTATTTTTCACTTAGGGGAAAAAACAAGGTATTTATGAGGGAAAGGACATTTCATTATCATCTTTTATTTCAAAAGCAGCACATGGACAACATAAAGAAAACATAGTAACATGTTTCTGCACCCAAGGAAAGAAAATCTTTCAAGGCAAGTTATTTCATATATAGAAAATGTGACCATCAGTATAAAAACCACATAAAAAAACCTATTATTAATGAACACGTAAAAGGGTTGGCAATGTTGTTCCCATGAGAACTTCCTGAAGAATCTACTAGATAGTGAATTTAGGCAAACAAAATAACTTAAAAAAATTTAAGAACTAGTGACGATCATTAAGCATAGTTACTTATAGAAGTAAGAATACATTGGAATTAGAAAGAGTACCTGTTTTCACAGCTATACACTCAGACAACATATATACTACACAAGTATAAAATGGGGAGAATGGAGTGAGTACATGCAAACAAATGTTAGCTTTTTTTGGCATATTGTTTGTGGTGGAATTAGCAATGTTATTTTGAGATAGTCATGTGTGTAAATGGGCATACGCAAACATGTAATTATGGGGTATTCTATCTATCATCCATTGTATCCTTAAGAATTAGAATACCCAGGAGACATAGATACAACACTAAAGAAGTTACATTAAAAACCCTCCAATACGACTCTTAAAAACTGAGAATAAACTGAAGGTTGATGGGGGGGTGGGAGGGAGGGGAAAGTAGGTGATGGGCATTGAGGACGGCACCTGTTGGGATGAATACTGGGTGTTGTATAGAAACCAATCTGACAATAAATTTCATATTAAAAAAATAAAAATAAAAAAATAAAAACTCTCTAATACTGAATTTGAATTTCAATATCAATGAAATTTGAGTTTCAGTATCAATATGAACTCATGGGTACTTGTGTGTGTGTTTCTGTGTTTTTTGCATGTATGATTTCCTTGCTCTGTCAACAGGTCTAGAATACTAATCAACAATCCAGAAGTGATGAGTAACCCTACTGTCCAGATTACAATCTCGAAATACCATGTACCATAAAAACCAAACAAGCAAACAAACAAAAAACCTTGGGGTGTCTGGGTGGCTCAGTCAGTTGAGCATCAGCCTTCCACTCAGATTGTGATTTCATCGTCGTGAATTCGAGCCCCGTATCGAATGGGCTCTGCTGGTTGTGCAGAACCTACTTGGGATTCTCTCTGTCTCCTCTCTCTCTGACCCTCCCCTACTCATGTTTCTCTCTCTCTCTCTCCCCCAAAATAAATAAATCAATAAAAAAAAACCTGGGGCATCTTAGAGAAAGAGCTAACTCTATGTCTGAGGCAGGACACGTACATCCTGAGATAACAAAGAACAAGGAAACTGTTAAAAACTACTATGGTTATGTCAAGAGCTAATTAAAAGAGACTTTGGTCAAGAAGAGGATAATTTAAGCTTTAAAAAGATCGTAATTTTGATTTATAGACACCTACCAAATGTGTCAATTTTGGTATTTATAAAAATATTAAAACAAAAGCTAACAAACCCCCCCCCCCCAAGGAGATGGTTGGAAGGAAAGCCTTTATCTAAAAGATGAAAATAAAAGAAAATATCGAACTTTTCCCCTGCCTTCCCCATATGAATTATACCACTGGATAATCAAATAGTAGATAAAGTGTTATTTCATAAAAATGGCAAAGCAGTTATAAAAGGTGAGCGTCACCAAGTAGCAGCCTCCAATGATCCATGGATCAAGGCACTGAATAGGCACCGAGGTGTTAATATCACAAAAACTTCCAGATTTTTTATACTTCCTGCAGTCTCACCAACTGAGATTCAATCCTGATTGAGAATGCAATCCCAATATCCAGGACATTACAGGTAGAAAGGCCAGGATTTTCAACAGGTAAACTGTAAAAAGAAGAAAGTGATGGGTCGAGAGGAGTCTGTGGATTAAAAGATCCTTTAAAGTTATAAAGATGCACCCCTGGAAGGTAACATTATGGAGAAACATAAAGATATGTTTACCGTGAAAGTCAGAATTGTGATTTCTTTTCAAGGGAGTGAGTGTGAGGCTGTGAGAGATCAAAAGACAGAATTTTGGGGGCACCAGGGTGGCTCAGTCAGTTAAGCATCCAACTCTTGATTTCAGCTCAGGTCATGATTTCACAGTTCATGGGTTCAAGCCCCATGTCAGACTCTGCACTGACAGTGCAGAGCCTGCTTGGGATTCTCTCTCTCTCTCTCTCTCTCTCTCTCTCTCTTTCTCTCTGCACCCCCTCTCAAAATAAATAAATAATCTTTTTTTTTTAAGACAGAATTTCTTTTCTCTACTGCTCTGTCTGGGTTGTGGAAACAAGGGGGGTTGTTTTATAATATTCTGCTTAGACATTTGATGTTTTTCTGAATGTACAGAACTTTTTTACAGAACTTTTTTCTGTAAGAAGTTTAAAGTAAGAAAAAAGGGAAAAAATCCTACTTAATGTAGATGAGATATTCCTTTTCTCCTACTACTTACAGTGCTGACCATGTTATTTTCCTTTCATTTCTTCCTTCTTTTCTCTTTCTCTTTTGTACGTTGATAGCTTATTAGCAGCATCTTGTATTAATTTGCATTTATTTGATACGTAAAAAGTGAACACTTACTCGTATGTTTATTGCGCTGTTAATATTTTTATTTTTTCTTCTGAGTAACTCTCCTAATATACTTTTATCTGCTTAATCATTGCTATATGACCACTTTCCAACTGACTTGAAAGAATTCTTAATATCAAGGTTGTTAATCTCATGCCTCACCTATAAATTATTCAGTTTTTAACTTTTCATTTACTATGTATTCTAATTCATTAACCATTTAAAATACTTAAGGTAAATATACAAATCTGTATAATCTTCATTTTGATGATCCTGGTTTTTTCTTTTCTGCTCAGAAATTCTTCCGTCACCTCAAAATCATAGCAATGTCTGTATTTTTCCTTTTAGTTCTCACTTGGGTAACTGTTCCTGCTTATCCCTTGAAGACATTTATAATTTATTTTAATATATGGTTTAAGATTAGAACATAAAATTATACTCTTCCAAAGATATAGCCAATTATTCCATGGTAACTTTTTGGAAAGCCTATCATTTCTCTCACTTACTCAAAATGCTCTTTACTATCAGGATCTATATTTTTCTCAGATGTAAAGATTAAACCAAAATTTTTAGACATTGAAGGCTCTGTGTAACTGGACCTGGGATGCCCCTCCACAGCATCCCTGGTCCTCCCAACACCATCTCTCTCTTGTGGCATTTCTTTAGAACATCTGACTCCATTGATTAGTTTTCAAAGGTCATGTGAATGAGATCTTATGGTCATGATCCGCTGGCTCCAACTTAAGTTTTTAGATTTTTTTCTCATTATTGTTAAATAACGTTCTTGGTAGGAGTATATCAAAAATCACATATCTAGTCTATGATTTCCAACATCTGTTACTACAAACAGTGTCATGATGAGCATCATTGGACGTGTGTCTTAGTAAACATAAGTTTGCATTACAGTTAAAAAATCTTTCAAAGTGGAAAAGCTGAATCATTGGTGTGCATTTGCTATGCCTTGATAGATATTGTCAAGCAGCGTTTAGCAGGGGTAGTACAAAATGACACAGCTATGTTTCTGTTGACAAGTACCAATGATCCAAATCCTCACCAATACTCGGTGTGAGTCACTTAATTTTAGACATTGTGCCATTGGGTGTTTCTTGGTACTTCTATAATAACTAATGAGGTTGTGTGCATTTCTGTAGGTTTATCAACCATTTCAATGGACTTTTTCTGAAACGTTTCTACATCTTTTGCCTCTTTTCTCCATTAATTAATTATCTTTTTACCATTTTTTTAATGTTTATTTCTTTTTGAGAGAGAGAGATTGAGAGCACAAGCTGGGGAAGCACAGAGAGAGAGGAAAAAAGAAGATCCAAAGCAGGTTCCACGCTGTCAGCACAGACCCCGATATGGGACTGGACGCAAGAGCTGCGAGATCATAGCCCGAGCCAAAGTCAGACGCCTAACCTACTGAGCCATCCAGGCCCCCAATGAGTTATCTTTTTAAACTTTATTTTCATGCATTCTTCATATATTTTGGATAAAAGAGCCTTATCAGAAATCTGTACTACACATATAGTCTTCAAAAATGGAATAAATCTTCTGTCATATTTTTCCAAGCTGTTTTATTTTAAGGCTATTTTAAGTGACACCATTTCTTAAATTTAGTTTTGTATGTGTTGATTAGTAGTAAATTGAAATAAAATTGATATCTCATCTTGACCTTTTACCTAGCTACCTTGCGAATTCACTTAGTAAGTCCTATGTCCTAAGTGTAGATTCTTTTGAATTTTGTCCATTCACATTCACATCATCTGCAAATAATGACAGTTTTATTTCTCCCTTTTCATGCCCTTTACCATTTGTTTCCTGTTTTATGGCACCAGCAAGAACTATACTATATTGCTGACAGAAGTTGTGATAACAGAGGAAAAGCCTTCAAAATTTTACTTGGAAATCTTTTTTATTATATCAAGACATTTCTCCTCTATTCCTAGGTACAAAGAGTGTCTAGAATAAGCAGACATTGTGATGATCATATGCTTTTTCTATTTTATTTTGTTACTATATGTAACAAATGTTATGATTGATTTTTCTAAAAATATAAGCTAATGCTCTAATGTTTTTGGAAGAAACACAGTTACGTGTGATATCCTTTTTAAATCATGCTGAATTTGATCTCCTAATACCTTCTTTGGAAAATTTTTATTCCTGTTTATGAGAAATTGACCTGTAAGTTTCTTATCATGTCCTTGTTAAGTATCGATACTAAAGTATTTCTGGCTTCATAAAATATGTTGGCAAGTGTAGTGGGTTGAATGATGGCCCCAAGAAGATACGTCCATGTCCTAATTTCTGGAACCTGGCAATGTGACCTTATTTAGAGAAAAGGTCTTTGCCATTGTAATTAAGGATCTTGACATGAAATCATCCTGGATTTAAGGCAGGCCCTAAATTCAGTAACCGTTGACCTTACAAGAGAAAAGCAGAGGAAGATTTGAGACCCAGAAAGGAGGGAGAAATCCACTGAAGATTGGAGAGACTGGAGTCATCCTGCTACAAGCCAAGGAACAGTGAGAGCCAAAAGCTGGAAGAATCAAAGTGGGTTCCCAAGCAGAGCCCTCAGGAGGGAGGAGGTGCTGCTGATACGCCAGCTTTGCACTTACAGACTCAATAGCTCTGAGAGAATAGATTTGGGTTGTTTTAAGCCACCAAATTTGTGGTCATTTGTGGATGGCAGCACTCGGATACAAATACTGAAAGTGTTCCCTCTTTTCTTATGTCTGGAGTTTGAGTAAGATTGGTGGATATCAATTGCTCAAAAGTTTGGAAGAATTCATCCTTGACACCAAATGGGAAGGAGGATCAAATTATGAAACTATTTTTATTATAATCCTATTTTTAAATTTTTTTAATGTTTAGTTTTGAGAGAGAGAGAGAGAGAGAGAGAGAGAATCTGAAGCAGGCTTCAGGCTCTGAGCTGTCAGCACAGAGCCCAACGCGGGGCTTGGACTCATGAACTATGAGATCATGACCTGAGCCAAACTCAGACACTTAACCAACTGAGCCACCCAGGTGCCCTGAAAATCTGTTTTTTTAATCTTTAATTTTGAGAGAGAGGAGAGAGTGCACACACGCATGTTGAGGAGGAGCAGAGAGAGAGAGAGAGAACAGAGGATCCAAAGCAGGCTCCACGATGACAGCAGCAAGCCCGGCATGGGGCCCAAAGTCATGAACCATAAGATCACGACCTGAGCTGGATGCTTAATTGACTGAGCCACCCAGGTGCCCCAAAACTCTATTTTTTAAAGATATAGGATACTTTAAATTTTATATTTAGTTTTGATTTATAAATTAGGTGAGAGGTGTTTTTCTTGGAAAATTTCATCTTGGTTTTCAGATATTGCACAAATGTTCACAATATCATTTCTTATATTTTATTAATTTTTTATTTTGAGACGATTGAAGATTCACATGAAGTTGTAAGAAAAATACAAAGACGCTGTACCCTTTAGTCACTTTCCTTAATGGTTACATCTTGCAAAACTACAGTACAACATCACAGCCAGGATAGTGACATTGATACAGTTTGAATACAAAGCACTTGCATCAACCAAAAAGTATTCTTCACATTGCCCTTTTAAAGCTACACCCACTTCTCTTCTATCTCCATCCCTACCTCAAAGATTGGCAGCTTCTGATGTGTTTTCCATTTCTGCAACTCTGTCATTTTTAAAATGTTCCATAAATGGAATCATGCAATACATTATCTTTGATAAAATTTTCCCACTTAGTATAATTCCTTTTGAGATCCAGGTTGTATATCACAAATTCATTCCCTTTTACTGCTCAGAGGTGCTCCATGGTATGGATGTATCACAGTTCAATCATTCACGCATTGAGGGGCATCTGGCTTGTTTCCAACTTTTGACTGTTAGGAGTAAAGCTGCTATAAACATTCATGCGCATGATCTTATGTAAATGTAAGTTTTCATTTCCCTAAAATGAACGGCCCAGAGTGAAAGTGAAATAGCTGGGTCATAGCAATTGTGTGTTTCGTTTTGCTTCATTTTTTTTAATTCACTTTTTACTTTACATCCAGGTTAGTCAGCATATAGTGCAATAATGATTTCGGGAGTAGAATCCAGTGATTCATCCCCTATATATAACACCCAGTGATCATCCCAACAAGTGTCCCTTGCCCGTTTTCATTTTGCTTAATGTCCCTTGCCCGTTTTCATTTTGCTTCATTTTTAAGGAACTGCTAAACTATTTGCAGAGTGGCTGAGCTGTTTTACATTTCCACCAGCAACGTACCAGCCATCCAGTTTCTCTACATCATCACCAGCATTTGAAGTTGTCACTTTTTTTTTCAAAATTTTATTTAAATTCTAGTTAGTTGTCACAATTTTTTAAATTCTGCTATCCTGACTATGTAGGTATATCACTTTGTGGTTTTAGTTGGCATTTATGTTATGCCTGACGTTGAGAACCTTTTAATGTGGTCCTTTGATACCTTGTTCCTCATCTTCAGTGAAATTTGTTTGGTTTTGGTTTTGTTTGGTGGTTTTTGTTTGTTTGCCCGTTTACTGATTAGATTGTTTGGGGATGTTTTTGGTTTGGGTTTTGGTTTTTTACCTCTGAGTTTTGAGAGTTCTACCTGTATTCTAGATACTAGTGATGAGTCAGATGTGTGGTTTACCAATATTTTTTCCCACTCTATAGCTTATCTTTCCATACTATGAAGAAAATCTTTCACCAGGCAGAAGGTTTGATTCTGATGAAGTGCAGTTTATTAACTGCTCTTACCAATTGTATTTTTGGGGGTCAATTTTAAAAACTATTGATATATCCCTAGATTCTGCAGGATTTTACTTATACTGTTTTCTAAAAGTTTTATATTTTTACACTATACATTTAATTCTGTGATTGATTTTGAGTTAATTTCTATGTAAAGTGTGAGGTTTAAATTGAAGTGTTGTTTGTTTGTTTGTTTTGCCTATGGATATCCAATTGCTCCAGCCACTCTGTTGGAAAATCTGTCTTTCCTCCACTGAACAGCTTCTACATCTTTGCCAAAAATTAGTTGGGGGAGCGCCTGTGTGGCTTAGTCTGTTAAGTGTCTGACTTCAGCTCAGGTCATGATCTTACTGCTTCTGAGTTTAAGCCCCGAGTTGGGCTCTGTGCTGACAGCACGGAGCCTAGAGCCTGCTTCAGCATCTGTCTTGTCTCTCTGCCCCTCCCCTGTTCATGCTCTCTCTCACTGTCTCTCAAAATATAAAATAAAACATAAAAAATTTTTTTAAAAAATTAGTTGGGAAAATCTGTGTGTTTCTATTACCGGGTCCTTCATTCTCTCGCATTGTTTTAGGCATCTATCCCTCTGTTAATACCTCAAAGTCTTGATTACTATGGCTATGTAATAAGACTTGGTATCATGTAGACTCATTCTGCCCATTTTATTGTTCTTTTTCAAAATTGCTATAGTTACTCTATTTCCTTTGCCTTTCTAAATAAATGTTGGTACAACTTTTTATATAAAGAAAAAATCTTCCTGGAATTTTGATAAGAAATTTCTTATACCTGCATATCAATTTGAGAAGAATTGCATCTTTACTGTGTTGAGTATTCTAACCAATGGACATGGTACATCTCTTTCTCTATGCAGATTTCTTTTTATTTGTTTCATTAGTATTTTCTAGTTCTCAGTATGCCAATTAGGTACATATTTTGTTGAATTTATAGCAAAGTATTTAATTTATTGAGTAATTATGAATGGTATTGTATTTTTAATTTCAGTGTCTACATGCTGATTGCTAATATTTGGAAAAGTGATTGATCTTTGTATGTTGTATCCTATAATCTTGCTGAACTCAGAAGGTTCTAGGCTTGTTTGTAGGTTCCTTGAGATTTTTTACATAGACCATCATGTCATTTACAAGAAGGACAGATTTATTTCTTCCTTTCCAAGTTACGTGACTTCCTTTATTTTCTGTTTCTTTTATTTCTTTTTGTACTGACTAGAACTACCATCCCCATGTGCACAAAACTAGTGAGAGCAGACAGTCTTGTCTTGTTAGCAGTCTCAGGGGGCAGCACTAAGTTTTTAACCATTAAATGTAACATCAGCTATAGATTTTTTAACATGATTTTTATCAAGTTGAGGAAGCCCTCGTCTATTTGTATTTTTCTGTGATTTTTTAAAATCATGAAACAGTGCTGAATTTTTGTCAGATGCCGAATCTACATTGACTGATATGATTGTGTAATTTTTTTTTTCTCTAGATTGTTACTATCATGAGTTAGACTGATAAATTTTGAACATTGAACCAGGCTCGCATCCATGAAATAAAACCCATTGAGTTATATTTATTTTTATTTCATATTTTTACATTTATTTTATATTTGATATTTGGTGTATACATTGTACATCAACTACAATGTATTTTTATACATTGCAAAATCTATTTACTAAAATTTTATCAAGTGTCTCTGCATCTATATTCATACTGGGTTGAATTCATACTGGGTCCATAGTGGTTTTTTTCTTGTGTCTGTTTGGTTTTGGCATTAGTAAATTATTAGCTTCTTAAAGTGAATTGGAAATGTTTCCTCTTCTTTTATTTTCTGAAAGATATTTTGTAAAATTGGCTTTAATTCTTCCTTAAATAAAGAATTCTCCAATAAAAACATACGCACCTGGAAATTTTTTATAAGGTAGTTATTATTCAGTTTCCTTAATAATTACAGGACTGTTCAAATTGTCTATTATTCATGTGAATAAAGAATTATGGCAGTGTGTGTTTTCAAAGAATTGGTCCACTTCATCTAAGTTGTAAAATTTGTGGGTGTAGAATTATTCAGAGCATTCCATTACTATCCCCTTTGGGTCTGCAGAGTCCTGTCAGGATACCCTTTGTATCACACTTGACATTCATTGTTTGTGACTTTTTTGGGGAGTCAGTTTTTCCTTGGCAATTTTATCTAGCTTTCCAAAGGACCAGCTCTTTGTTTTATTGGGTTTTTTCTATTGTTTATCTGTTTTGATTTTATTTCTCTCTGTTCTTATTTAACTTATTATTTCCTGCCTTCTGCTTTCTCTGCACTTACTCTGTTCTTTATTTCCCAGAGTCTTTTTGTAAGAACTTAGATTATTGATATTGACCTTTCATATTGACCTTCTATTTTTTCTAATGTATGCATTTAGTCTATAAATTTCCCTTCCAGTGCTTATTTAGCTCCATCCTGGGCGTTTTTTATGCTGTATTTTCACTTCCATTTGGTTCAACATATTTCTTAATTCCCTTTATATTTCACCCGTTAAAATAAAAAATAAACAGAGACCAGTCTTAACAATTCCCTGAGCAAGCAAAGCCAATTTGGTCCTGCAAAGCAAACCTTCAGTCAGTCTACTTTGCAAGACTAACTTCACCTGGGTCATTTCTTGCTTATGCCCCTGGAAATTATAAGAAAAATTTAAACTCTTTATCAAATTTGATATGAAATGATCACTAACAAATTCCCTATCATTAAAAAAAATTCTAATATTATAACCAATCACTGTAAAGGATAAACAATCACTGCCTCCTCCTACAGAAGCTGCTTATAAAAATACACTCGTGGTCCTCACTCAGGATATGGTTTGAGTGCTCCTGGTTTGTGAAGTATCTTTTTGCTGTGTGCATGGAAACTTTTACTAATTACTAACTTTTACTGATCCATTGGTTTTACTTCTGCTGTTTCTGAACTTTTGACACACCTGTGAACTATTTAGGCACCTGTGTTTAGTTTCGCAGTGTTTGGTAATTTTCCTGTTATATTTCTGTTTCTAATTTCTGCTTTAATTTCACAATTATTAGAGAACACAGTTCCTTTATATTTGTTGAAGTCCCAAGAAAAAGTCTACTTGACATGTTTCCTGAGCACATGAAAAGAATATATTCCACTGTTGTTAGGCAGAGTTTTCCGTGAATACGGATCATATTCTTTTTTTTTTTAATTGTTTATTTATTTTTGACAGAGGAAGAGCAAGCACAAGCGATAGGGGGACAGAGGGTCCGAAGCAGGCTCTGTACTGACAGCAGAGAGCCCAATGTGGGGCTTGGACTCTGTGAGATCACGACCCGAGTGGAAGTCGGACACTTAACCAACTAAGCCACCCAGATGCCCTGGATCATATTCTTTTGATTGTGGGTGTTGTTGAACTCTTTGCCTTTGCTAATTTTCTGTCTGGTTGTTCTATCAATCATTAGGAGATGGGTGTTGATTTCTCTCTTTATCCTTTCTAGTTTTATCAGTTTTTGCTTCACATATCTTGCAACTCTGTTAACTGGTGTAAACATATTTAAGATTATGCAATGTCCCCCTCTGCCCTTGGCAATATATGTTTGCTCTAAAATCATAGTTATCTGATTTTAATATAAACAGTCCTACTTTCTTTTGATTGTTGTTGGCATAATGTATATTTTTCCATTATTTTACTTTCAACCTGACTATATCAGTATCTTTGAAATTAGTTTCTTATAAATAGCTGATAGGTGGGCCATGATCTTTAATCCGCTGTACTAATCTCTTTTAATCGGCATATTTAGGTCATGTATAGAGAAAGTATGGTATGTTCATTATTGGTATATTAAGGCTTACCTCTGCCTTTTGGCTTTGTGTTCTATGTTTTCTTTCTGTTTATTTGTTTTTTGCTGTTTTATTTTCCCTGCTTTCTTGCGATTTATTTGAATATTTTTAAATTTCCTCTTGCGTTTACCTAGAATTCTTTTTTATTGTATCTTTTTATATACCTTTTTATTTTATTTTTTTTTTAAATTTTATTTTATTTTTTATTTTTGAAGGCGAGAGAGAGACAGAGCATGAGCGGGGGAGGAGCAGGAGAGAGGGAGACACAGAATCTGAAGCAGGCTCCAGGCTCCGAGCTGTCAGCACAGAGCCGGACGTGGGGCTCGAACTCAGGAACCGTGAGATCATGACCTGAGCCGAAGTCGGATGCTCAACCGACGGAGCCACCCAGGCGCCCCGTTTATATACCTTTTTAAATAGCTACTAAAGGTTTTATGTTATATACATACTTTATCACAATCTACTTGTATTATTTTACTAGTCTGAGTGAAATATTGAAACATTAACTCCCTTTAGTCCCTGTATCCTCCCGAGTTACACTTGTCAGATACAATCTCTACATACATTTAGTCACATGAGATAGCCACTTCCTTCTGGTCTCTATGGTTTCTATAGAGAAATCCATGGTCATTCAAATTGTTGAGGCACAATGTAGTCCTTACTGACTTCAAGATTTTTCCTTAACCACTTCTTTGACTCTGACCCACCTGTTTCTTTCGTATGAGATTTATGATTACATTAGGCCCACCCAGAGAATCAAGATCATCTCCATGTCAAACCTTAATTTATTCACAGCTACAAAGTGCATTTTACCACACAAGATAACACATTTACAGGTTCCAGGGGTTAGGATATGAACATCTTTGGGAGAGCCATTGTTCCGTTTACCACATTTCTCATCTCATTTTATGAAGCAGGAAATTCCATGGTCCCCAAACTAGGGATAAAAACATACCTCAAAAAAATCCATCATGGACAGATGAAAAATATTTTATACAATATTAGCTAATTGTGTCCCCATTATATAAAAAATGTCATACGTAATAACCAGGTAGCTTTTTCCAGGTCAAGAATGACAGGTTCTCTCAAACCTTCAGTAATCAGTATAATTCAACATATGAAACATTAAAGGAGCAAAAACATATGATTATCTCAATGGTCACCAAATAAATTCTTCTAGCCAAGAGATAAGGCAAATTGTAAAATTTAGAGGTAGAGAAGCTGCTATTACCAGGGACAAAGCAAAAAACAACAATAATAAAGCATAGTTGGTGAGAACCATATGAATGGAAATATACAAGTAAGGCTAGGGGTGCCTGGGTGGCTCAGTTGGTTAAGTGCCTATTTCGGCTCAGGTCATGATGTCTTGGTTCCTGAGACGGAGCCCTGCATTGGGCTCTGCATGAACGGTACCGAGACTGCTTGGGATTCTGTGTCCCTCTCTCTGTTTCTCTCTCTCTCAAAATAAATACATTAATAAATTTTAAAAGGCTAGAAAACTCCAGGATTTTTAGTATATAATATAATACAGTTTTTAGTATAAAATATAATATGAATTTAATGAGTCTTGATAATGTAAAAAGTATACTTTTAAATGAGTAAGAACTTTGAAGGAAGTGTGAGGATGCAGCTCTCACCTTTTGTTGTATTTCACATAATACAGTCTAAATGTGATAAATCAAGAAGCAATTTAAATACATTGTTCAAATGAATGTAATTCAAAGCTAGCAGGAAAAAATGCATGATTATAGAAATATAACAAGGCAAGATGAGTATTTTGGGAGGGCAAATATTAAAAAACCAACACCACTGATTATATTTTTTGGTAAATTGAATTTGGCAGTAAACGTACATTAACTAGAGTTAATAATAAAGAAACAGGGGCGCCTGGGTGGCGCAGTCGGTTAAGCGTCCGACTTCAGCCAGGTCACGATCTCGCGGCCCGTGAGTTCGAGCCCCGCGTTGGGCTCTGGGCTGATGGCTGTTTCTGATTCTGGAGCCTGTTTCTGATTCTGTGTCTCCCTCTCTCTCTGCCCCTCCCCCGTTCATGCTCTGTCTCTCTCTGTCCCAAAAATAAATAAAAAACGTTGAAAAAAAATTTAAAAAAAAATAATAAACAAAAGTTAAAATGATATACATATGTATGTATACTACATCTATCTATCTATCTATATCTATCTATGAACGTTACAGCTGTAAATAGAAAAGAGGAAATACAAATGTTTTAAATTTTGAGAAGGAAATACAGACATGCAAAGCAAAACAAAAAATAAAGAAACTCATATGACACAACAAAGTATGGTAGGAAGCATGTACATGAAAAATAAACAAATGAGAAAGCTAGAATTAAAGATCAAACATATCTTCATGTCTGTAAATAAAAATAAGACTTTTAACAGTGAAATGAATGCAGATAGTATTAAAATATACAAAACTAATCTAAAACAAAAGATATCAAAAAAGATATCATGAATGTCTTTATAAAAAATGAACAAAGAGCACACACTTGCAAATGAAAAGGGGAGGAATAGTAATTATATTAAAATAAAGGCTGAAAAATCCAGTTGAGTTATTTCATATTAAAAATGATACAACGGTGGCTCAGTCAGTTAAGTGTCTGACCCTAGATTTCAGCTCAGGTCATGATCTCACAGTTCATGGGTTTGAGCCCCACATGGGACTCCATGCTGACAACTTGGGATTTTCTCTCCCTGTCTCTCTGCCCCTCCCCTGCTCACTCTTTCTCCCTTTTTCTTTCAAAATAAATAAATAAACTTTTAAAAAAATGATACAGTCCTTTGTGAAGGTGTACTGTGAAGTTTTGTGGATTGTTGTAGACTTTCACTCTTCACTACAACACCCGGGAGATAAATTAGGTAAAATAACTAAAAAAGAGAACTGAAATGATATAATAAATAAGGTAGTTTTAATATGAATGCAATATGGCTGAATATACACACATAATTAACGGATGATTTTAAGATGCACATGGAACTTGTTTAAAAGGTGACTTTATAGTAAATAAAATAAAATAAAAATAAAATAAAACTCTAGAAATAATGCAGCCCAACCTACTTTAAAATGAAAAAGTGAAAGTTGCCATACAAGGGAAAACAAATAAACTGGAATATTGTGAACTTTTGCAAGAAAAAAATCAAGACTTGATTTACAAAATTCCTATGAAATAATAGTAGTAAACATATTGTGGAACAGACGTTATATAATAAGGTTGTTTTAGTCAGCTTTGCCTCCTATCTCAGTGACTAAACAGTTTCTTTAAAACTCTTGTTTCACTTAGCATAACGCTCTCCAGTTCTGTCCACGTTGCTACAAAGAAAGACAGATACCATATGTTTTCACTCTTATGTGGATCCTGAGAAACCCATGGGGGAGGGGAAGGAAAAAAAAAAGAGGTTAGAGTGGGAGAGAGCCAAAGCATAAGAGACTCTTAAAAACTGAACAAACTGAGGGCTGATGGGGGGGTGGGAGAGAGGGGAGGGTGGGTGATGGGTATTGAGGAGGGCACCTTTTGGGATGAGCACTGGGTGTTGTATGGAAACCAATTTGACAATAAATTTCATATATTTAAAAAAATAAATAAATAATAAAAATAAATAAATAAAAATAAAATAGAACTCTTGTTTCGTGTAAGCGGCAGGTCAGGCATGGCTCTCCTCCACCCTGTGGCTTTGCTCCAGGCTGTGTGCCTCTGTTCAAGCCATAACCAAAGCATTCACCTGGACAAGAGCAGAGTTCTTCGCACAGTTGGCACAATAGCAGGTCACATGACAATGAGCACAGATGTATAAGCCTCATACAGGAAATGGGAGGAGAGAACATTATGAACAATGTTATGAACTCCGCAACAGTTAAAGAATTGTACAAAGGAAATATATATTAACAGGTCAGAGAAAACAATAGGTCCATAAATATAGAAAACTCCATTGATAATATTTAATAAATATGCATAATAAAACTCTTAGCGACTAGGAAATAGAAGAGAATTTTCATAACGTGCTAGGCAGTATGTATGATAATTACAAAGCAATTAACTTGGCATAGGGATAAAATTTCACAAGTCAGGAACATGACAAAAAGGCAACAATAACTACTATTGTACTAAAGATTCTAGCCAATAAGAAAGCATAAGAATTGGAAAAAGACCACAACTATCTTTATTTCCAAACAATAGGGTTATCCACATAGGAAATATAAAATAATCTATACACTGTTTGAGGCATTAAAAGATTTCAGCAGAGATGGTGGATGAAAGATCAATATATAAAATCAATTAGGCAATACACAAAACATTCCATTCACCATAGCATAAAATGCACAATGGGTTAAGACTATCCAATAAAATGCATTCTAGAACTTACTGGAAACAGTTATAAATATGAGGGCATTGGGTTAAGCATAGCCAAAACAATTATGAAAAAAGAACAAGGTAGGGTTATTTTCCCTGCAATATATAAATCTTTTCTTTTACAAAGATATAGTAATAAATACAGTGTTTTATTTATTTAGGGGTAATCAAATAGTAAAATAATAGAGTAGGGAGCCTATAAGTAAAGTCATGAATATTTAGAAATTGATATATGGTATAGTTGCTGTCATCAATCAGGGGAAAAATGGACCATTGGGACTTAATGCTAGGACCATTGGTTTTCTAAGTGGAAAATTCTCCTAAAATATTAGATCTATATTTCACATAAAACATGAAAATATATCCCAGATAGATAATTAACATGAATGTGAAAAGATAATTATAGATTTTTAGGAAGAAAGGAGCTTGATATTAGAATCTTTTGCCATTAAATATTCAATATATATGCATGGCTATGTTTTCTTCCTAATTTGCCTAAAATCATTCAGTATTTCTAACCAACTCCTGAACAAGTTAAGTACTTTCACACTCTACTCACTGAATACTGAACAAATACCTTCATTTTTAACTAGAGTTTCTGTTTTGTATTTAAAACAAGATGTTTCTAATTTTTTGTTTTTAAGTTTATTTATTTTGAGAGAGAGAGAGAGAGTGTGCAGGGGAGGAGAAGAGAGAGAGGGAGAGAGAGAATCCCAAGCAGACTCCACCCAGTCAGCACGGAGCCCCACCTGGGGCTCAAACTCCCAAACCTCTAGATCATGACCTGAGCTGAAATCAAGAGTCAGAGGCTTAACCAACTGAGCCACTCAGGAGCCCCAAAGATTTATTTTTAAAAACCAAATTTCACTGGGATCTTGACTGACGTGTTTATGATTCTAATAAGGATAACATTTAAAAAAAATGTTTAGCCATAGATATTTCCTTTTCTTTGAAATGACAGATCTTTTATTTTGCTCACTTTTCTATTAGATTTTTCTTATTGATTTTAAGAGTTCTTTATATATTTGAAGTTAGTCTTTTACAATTTATATATTTTGAAAATCATTTCAGAATTTATAATCTTTTTACTTTCTTAAAATAAAATGATAAATATAATTCTTTAACATTATGACATGCAAATTTATCCATCTATTATTTTATGGTCTTAGAGATGAAAGCCAGTTGTCAAATGACAAGTACATGTAAAACTTATTAAAACACATAAAACAATGAACTTTGTCTTTGTCAAGAGTCCTGCTTAAGCAATGACAAAAGGACATAAAGATACCAACAACAAAATAGAAAATGTAAGAATTTGCAAAACTGTTTAGTCTCACCCACAGTAAAAAGAGAGAGGGAGAAAATTAATATTCTGTGATTATTCCCTCTTAACCCTCAAAATAACCAAGATTCCAAAAATGAAAATATTCACAGTGGATAAGTATTTATTGAACATGTGCCCCACCACTTTGAAGCTAAAAGTGAAGTCCATGAACCAGTAGCATGAGCGTCACCTGGGAGCTTGGTAGAATTTCAGAAGACCACACCCAAGACCTGACTGAATCAGGATCTGTAGTTGAACAAGATCTCCAGGTGACTAATATACTCATTAAACTTCAAAAAGCACTGATCAAATATCCTAATTTAAAAAAAAATTTTTAAACGTTTATTTATTTTTGAGAGAGAGACAGAGTGAGAGCAGAGGAAAAGAGAGAAAGGGACACACAGAATCCAAAGCAGGCTCCAGGTTCTAAGATATCAGCACAGAGCCCGATGCGGGGCTTGAACTCACAAGTCATGAGATCACAACCTGAGCCAAAGTCGGACGCTTAACTGACTGAGCCATCCAGATGCCCCACAAATATGCTACTTTTGAGACTGTAATGTATTACAACTACTTCGGAAAATAATTTAGCAATGTCTTTTCCAGATAAAGCACTTACACACATCTATTATAGCAAAAAACTTTAAGGAAAAAATATTCCAACTACATGGGAACTGTTAAGAATCAAAACACAACCGTGTGATATATACCTTTATTATAGGCAGCTAATACAGCAGGTTACTAGCAGGTTTACTAGCAGGTTTTACTAGCAGGTTATGGATAGTGCTTATTTTGGCAGCTACAAAATCACATACACAGTATAACCTCAACATTTATTTTTAAAATACAAGAAGAAAATTTAATTTCTCAACAGAAAGTATCTTAAGACCCAAGCATTATTGGCACTTTTTACCATTAAATTTTACATGCATATTTCACAAATTATTTTAATAAAGTTTAATGAATAAATATTACATAAAAGAACACTGAGAGCCCGACAAAAACTATGGAATTAAATGCGTTGTGTGCATTGTATGTGGTGTGCGTGTTTGATCTCTCTGACTCTCTGGCTGGGAGTGTCACTGGTTCTCCAGTCTCACACGTGCTGATTTTTGAGTTTCACTGTCTGTTGAACGGTCTCTTGGCACTTTTTCTGTGTGTTCACTTACTGGTTCTTGGCTTATACCCTTCCTCTGTGCATGATACTTCTCACTCCTTTCCTGGCAACAGGCCCTACTTAACTTGGCCCTAAGATGCCCTAATTGCCCTCCCAGGAGCCTCTGCTGATGAGGCATGATATCCAAGGCACCATCCTCTTTCTACGTCAGGCACCAGAGCCCTGTACCTGGACGAGATTGGTTGCCAAACCCCAAAGGAAAAAATGTGATACAGTATCATCTTGTGTCATTAATAATATTTATTATCAGGTGCTGAGAAAATACCTGATATCAGAAAGCCAGGTGGGGGGGGAGCATGTTCTATCTGGATCTGCTGAAATTACTCTAATTCTGAATAAGCCCAACTGTAAAAAAATTTTTTTTTCTAACCTTTATTTATTTTTGAGAGACAGAGTGTGAGCTGGGGAGGTGCAGAGAGGGAGAGAGGGAGACACAGAATCCAAAGCAGGCTCCTGGCTCCGGTCTCAAAGCAGACTGTCAGCTCAGAGCCTGACACAGGACTTGAACCCACAAACTGTGAGATCAAGACCTGAGCCTAAGCCAAATCCTTAACTGACTGAGCCACCCAGGCACTCCTGACAAAGGCCAACTTTTTAAATGTGTCGTTACATCCTAGTCCATGCAGACCACTATGCACACCTCATTAACCATTGGAGGAGATCTGATTTCCCTCTGGTTTTAATTGGGCTGGAAGATTTTGTGCCATGATTTATAGGGTTCTCAAGAAAATCTGAGTCATCTTGAATTGTGTGGTTGGGCAGCAAATATTGACTAAGTACACACGAAAAGAAACCAGAACAATTCCATAAGCCTTTCTGCCTTAGCTTTTTCTCTCCTTAAATAATTGACAAGAACTTTCACACTAGACAGGCTTTTTCAACGTTTTGCAGATATAATAAAGATGAATGAAGAGTGTACAGACATAGTAAAGCAGAGAAACGGGCAGATAAGAAAACAGAAGCAGTTCCACAGCTCATATAACAATTCTTTCTGTAGTGAAAGAAGAAATGCTCGTAAAAAATAGGGGATATAAAACAATGAATGTGCTAACTTTTTAACATCATTTCTATGGAGCAATGATAAATGAGGGCTTTGCATTTGCGGAGAAATGGCTAATACTTGCCAATGACATTTTACGGTCAGGATGTACAAGTGCACAGCGACGCCTTTTCCTCCACTGTTATTAAACCTTCTGTTTAAGGTTGCTGACTGTATATCTTCAGGGTTGCTCCAGTGAAGAAAAGAATTTCTGTGTCACCATGCAAGAAGTTAGTCCAAGTAACTTACACATTTCCATCAGCAGATCTCATTGATGCTGATGAGGATATTCAGATCAGATACTGGAAGGAAAGCGTGTTGTAATGGCGAAAAATCAATCAGACCAAGAGCCAAACTTGTGTACAAAACTTCCCCTTCTCTCTCCCTCCTTTTCTGTCTTCTTGTTCTCTCTCTCTCTCTCTCTGTCTCTCTGTCACCCACACACGCACAGAGCAGAGAAATTTGAATTGTCAATTTCTTCAAATTTTTGATCACTTTAAAAATAATAGCATAAAAATGTGTGATTATTATAAAAACTTAGAAAGTAGGTGGGCCTGGGTGGCTTAGTCGGTTAAGCATCTGACTGGGTTTCGGCTCAGATCCTGATCTCACTGTTCTTGAGATTGAGCCCCAGGTGGGGTTTCCATGCTAATAGCACAGAACCTGTTGGGATTCTCTCTCTCCCTCTCTCTCTGCCCCTCTCCTGCTTACTCACATGCACATACACTCTCTCTCTCTCAAAATAAATAAATAAACTTAAAAAAGTTTAGAAAATAAAGATATTCTAAAAGGAAATAAGATAAAATAAAAATCGTCTGAAGTACCACTGCTTGGAAATAAGTGTTATTAGCAATATTTACACATATATTCTTCAAGGTGCAAATACACACTTGTGGAATGTTATTGTAAATAATGTTCTGTACACATTGTATATTTTTAAATAAAATAATATGGGTTTTTTTTACATTGTTTTAACGTTTATTTATTTGAGAGACAGAGTATGAGTCAGGGAGGGGCAGAGAGAGAGAGACACACACAGAAACCAAAGCAGGCTTCAGGCTCTGAGCTGTCAGCACAGAGCCCGATGTGGGGCTTGAACTCAGAAACTGCAAGATCATGACCTGAGCCGAAGTCAGATGCTCAACTGACTGAGCCAATAATAAATATGTTTTTATATTGGTTAAAAATATACATTGCCTTTCCAGCACCTGCATATATTCCATTGTGTGAATATGTCATACACTTCATAATTTCTCACATTTTTTACATTAATGTGGTTCCTGGTCTTACAGTTTTATGAACAATTCCACATTTAATACATTTAGTTTGTACATCATTTTATAATCCATTATGATGTTCTCATAGGAAATTCCTAAATTCATAATTCATTTGTTATGTTGCATATTTTAAAAGCCTTCATACATATTGTTGTATTTTCACTCATAATGAATTTACCAACTTAATGTACTTTAAGAAAAAATTTTTTTAACATTTATTCATTTTTGAGAGTGAGAGAGACGGGGCATAAGCAGGGAAGAAACAGAGAGAGAGGCAGACATAGAATCCGAAGCAAGCTCCAGGCTCTGAGCTGTCAGCACAGGGCCCGATGTGGGGCTCGAACTCACGGACTGCGAGATCATGACCTGAGCTAAATGAAGTCAGACGTTTAACCCACTGAGCCACCCAGGCGTCCCCTCATATCACTGGTGTACATTCAAACCCACACTAGAATACATTTTTTTAAATTCTTAAATCTATAAGATAAAAATATATTATTATTAATTGCTACTTTTGAAGAATAAAATATGGAGTATTTTTGCTCTTTTTATTATTATTATTATTATTATTATTATTATTATTGTAAATGCCTGTGAAATAGCTCTTCCCATTTTTCTATTAAGAACATTATTTTTAGGGGTGCCTGAGTGGCTCAGTCAGAGGAGTGTGTGACTCTTGAACTCCAGGTAGTGAGTTTAGCCCCATAGTGGGTATAGAGATTACTCAAATAAATAAAAAACTTTTTAAAAGAATCTTTATTTTTATGGTACAATGTATAGATTAAAAATACTAGTTCATTATTCACATTGAAAAACTAATACCTACACATCATATAAATGTTGGCAAATGCATGTAAGCCAAACATAAGACAGAACCCAAAAGTATGGATAATGAAAAACAAACATTTGTGATCTCTGAAAAGTAAAGCCATATATTTCGGTGAAAATTCATTTCATTTATGACTTGACATATCCCTCTAAAGGAAACAAAACACAACAAAAACATACAGGTGATTTGTCCAAAGTCAGGTAATATTTTTGGAGACACGCATCTGTGTTTATAAAATATGAATGAGGGGCGCCTGGGTGGCTCAGTTGGTTAAGCCGCTGACTTCGGCTTAGGTCAAATCTTGTGGTCTGTGAGTCCGAGCCCCGCGTCGGGCTCTGTGCTGACAGCTCAGAGCCTGGAGCCTGTTTCAGATTCTGTGTCTCCCTCTCTCTGACCCTCCCCTGCTCATGCTCTGTCTCTGCCTGTCTCAAAACTAAATAAAAAATGTTAAAAAAATTTTAAATAAAAAAAATAAATTAAAAATATGAATGAAAATTAAAATTAAGGAACAAACAAAGAAATAAACACATAAAACAATCAATCTATATGGTTGAGACATTCAAAATAGCTCTCTGTAAAGAAACTTTATCAGTATTCTGAAATGACAGGTAAAAACTTGAAAATATAAATGTAAATTCAATATTAGTAACAGAAAATGACAACAAAAGATTGCAAAGAAAAATTTCAAGAATATAAAGAGCCAAATAATACTAAAACTGATAAACAATTTTTTTTTTATTTGAGAGAGAGAGAGAGTACAAATGGGGGAGAGGGGCAGAAGGAGAGAGAGAGAATCTTAAGTAGGCTCCATGCTCAGTGCAGAACCTGATGTGGGGCTTGATTCCATGACCCTGGGATCACGACCTGAGCTGAAATCAATAGTCAGATGCTCAACCAACTGAGGCACCCAGGCACCCAATGAACAATGTTTTAAAATGTACCAGTAAGCAGATGCATTATTTGTGTAATAATACATCATTTTGTGTCATTTTAGCTAATTTATCAAAATTATGACAATAACAATGACGGTTATAATAATGATCACCAGCATTGTTAAGTGCAAAAGGAGATAAGTACATTCACATAAAAATAATAGATTTGTTTGCAAAAAGAAAAGATTACAAACAAGCACATGACAAGATGTTCAACATCACTCATCATCAAGGAAATACAAATCAAAACCACAACAAGGTATCACCCCATATTCATCAGGAAGACACAAACTAAAAATTGTTATTTAAAAAAAAAATAGAGAAAATAACAAGTGGTGGCAAGAATGTGGGAAAATTGGATCTCCTGTGCACTGGTAGTAGATATAAATGTAAAATGACACAGCTACTGTGGAAAACAGTATGACAGTTCCTCAAAAAATTAAAAATGGAATTACCACCATATGTTCCAGCAAGTCTACTTCTGGGCATATGCCCAAAAAAATTGAGCGAAACCTCAAATTAATATTTGTATACCCACATTCATAGAAACACTATTCACAATAGCCAATAGGAGGAAGAAACCCAAGTGTCCATCAACAGGTAAACAAAATGTAAACATATACTGGAATTCTATTCAGCCTTAAAAAAGAAGGCAATTCTGACACATGCGAAACACGAATAAACCTTGACATTACGCGAAGTGAAATGAGCCAGTCACAAAAGACATTTTAAATGCCAATGATTCCATTCATATGTGGTGTCTATGGTAGTCAAGTTCACAGACACAGAAAGTAGAACAGTGGTTGCCCATGGTCAGGCGGAACAGAAATATGGAGCTGTTGTTTAATGGGTATAAAGTTTTAGTTTTGAAGATAAAAAATTTCTGGAGACTGATGGCACAAAATGTGAATATATTTAACATCACTGAACTGTACACTCAGAAATGATTGAGATAGTATATTTTAGATTATGAGTTTTTGCGACAATAACAAGTAATTTTAAAAACACACCAGAATAACAATCCAGAAAAATATACAAAACTAGATTTTAAAAGTATATGTTCTTTGATGCCATAAATACCCTTTTAATTGATATTAAAGATATGTATAAAGAAGTTAATACATATGATTATTTTCAATATTTAAAGGTTAGAATAAACCAGAATAGAAAAAGTCTCTCAATTAGATGAATACTTATTAAAAGCCTTATGTTAGGATCAAATTTCAGGGTGACGTCTGGTTCTGACCATGACAGGATAACTGTTAGCAGAATTACCTTTCATCCATAAGCAAGTGTAACAGGTTGACAAAATATAAAAATCAACTCTTTGAAGATGCTGGACCTCAACCAATGCAGGTTGGTTGAAGCAGATATTCACTGTGGATTTTTCCCTGAAGGCCTTCACCAAATCAAGACCTGAGAATTTAATTCAAATAGAAAATCTGTTATTTTGCTGCATGGGATCAGAGCTAAGGGCAGACAATGCCATCTGGAACTTGGGGGGTCAGAAAGGAGAAAAAATACAGAAAATTGTTGCCCAAATCTACATAATATTTTCATCTGGTCCTTGACTGACTGACTTCATAGCTGAATATAGCAAGCAAGATTCCAAGGGACTTAGCAAAAAACAGTTCCTGGTATGCTGGAGATCAGAAAAGAAATTTCAGAGGCTACATAATGTGGGGAGGCAGAGGTGGGAGCTTGAACTCAAAATGAAGAAACTTTGGTCAGCTTCCAGGTTTCAGATGAGACCCACGTAAGGTGACACCAGTTGTAACAATATACCACTCTGGGGCAGGGAGGATATCAATAATGAGGGAAACTATGCATGTGTGGGAGAAGGTAGCATGTGGGAAATATCACAATTTCAATGTGAACCTAAAACTGCTCTTTAAAAAAGTTAACAAAAAAACCCCACAAAGTTAGAGGACTTCTAGTACCAACTTCAATATTTGTTTTAAGGTTACAATAATCAAAATGATGTACTATTGGAAAGAGTAGACCTATGGATTAATGGCACAGAATAAAGAGCCCAATAACTGTACACAAAGGGGAATAATTTTTAAAATATATTTACAGTTACATCAAAGCACATAAAATGCTTAGAAAAAAATTTAATAGTAGACATGCAATAACTAAACACTAACAAACTATGAAACATTGCTAAGAGAGGTACTTTCCAGTACAATAAAACAAAAAAGATAAAAACAATAAAGATCCTAAAGAATTAAAACTGCTTCTATTTACAGATGGCGTCATTTTACACAGAAAATCTTCAGCCTCTACAAATCAACTCCAAAAATTGAAAAGTGAAGTTAATAAGGTCACAGGATGCAAGGCTAATATACATAAATCCATTGTATTTTATGCACAAGTAGCTAACAATAGAAAAACAAAATTTTTAAATATGTACTGAAACACTTAAAATACCTAGAAAAAATGACACTGGGCATTTAATACATAAACAGCACAATTCACATTCAAATTATAATATGCATTTTTATACAAATTAAGCTGATTCTAACATAAACAAGGACATATGTAAAATGCAAAATATCCAAAGCAATGTTTGAAATGGAATAAAAAGTTGGCAGACTTTCACAACATAATTTCCAGACTTGTACTGAACACCCAACTGGTTATCTGTACAGCATAAACATCAACGTTACTTTACACAATATAGGAAAATTCATTTGAAATGATTTATGAACCTAAATGTAGAAACTAAGATTATAAAAGTCTTTTTAGAACACATAGAAGAAAATATTTGTAACCTGCTTTTAGGACATAGAAGGCATGAAAAATAAAAAAAAAAAGAATGATACAATGAATGTATTAAGAACTATTACTATTTAAATAAATAAATAAATAAATAAATAAATAAATAAATGAAGAACTACTCTTCAAAAAAACCAAAAAAAAAAATACAAAACAAATTCAACAAAGAGAATATACAGGGAAGCCACAGAGTGGGAGAAATTATAAGCAGAGTGGGCTGTTATATATATTATAATATAGAATATATTATACAATATTAGATTATAATTATAATAGTGTTTTAGAATATAACTAACAACTACAACATGATTTTATTATACTATATAATAATATAATACAATATAACTATAATGTGATTAACTAGTTGTAATTAATACTATAATTAATTTATAGTATAAAGCCAGATACAAAAAAGTATTTCTATAATTTATTCCCATTTCTTTAAAATGCAAATCAATCTATAATGATACAAAGCAGATCAATACTTGCCTGCGGAGGAAGGTGGAGATTGGAATTGTTGCAAGGGTGCACAAGAAATCTTTACGGCATGGTGAGTTTGATTTTGGTGGTGGTTTTATAAGTTTATATAATTTCAAAAGCAACTGAATTGAACACTTCAAGTTGATACAGTTTATTGTATCTTATTTCTCATCAAAGATGATAAGAAACAATAATGGACTAGGACCATAAGCAGCTTCTGGACTGGGACTGTGTCTGATTTTTTATTTGTTATTGTTTTTGTTTGGGGGGGGTTGTTCATCATTTGACAGCAGTGTTTGTAATTTATGAGGTGTTCATTAATGTTTCTTGAATAAATGAAGCAATGAGCACATGAATGGATTCCTTAATATGAAGTTCAATGCATTTCAAGCGACATTATTTCAATTTGTCTCATTAAATAGCATTATTTTAGGCATGGATCCAAACGGGATAAATAAGTCTCTGCACCTGTTGGTTATAATATTAACATTTACACTAAATCTAAGATAAAAAAAAATGTATCAGTCCTTAATAGCACCTGCCACCAAGTTCTCCAAAAGCACAAGTGTCTAGACATTCTAGGATTAAAAGTTAAGACTTTAGAAAAATTGGTCAAGTTCAACATTGATAATTATGAGACAAGTGAAACAGAAGGAAAACTTCCCCTACCTCTATAAATTGATAAATGGCAAGAAGTCTCTGAATTCACAATAAAAAAACAGAAAGCAAAAATATATTCGCTTTGTCCAATGACACACTTTCAGTATCAGTGAAAATGCTTTGGGCAATACATAAAAGGTCTCCATACCTACTCCTACATCATCAGTTTCATTCAAAACAGGTATTAATACTTGGACTTAACATAGGTGTGATTCTCACAGAGCATTGGTGACAGCTTGAGCCATGCCGAACTAGACAAGAGAGAGGGGGATCCTACCTCCAAAAGCAAAGAGTAATGATGATGTGGGTTCTGAAAACACACACACACACACACACACACACACACACACACACACACGCACACACACAAAATCATGAGGCTCCGTTGCTGAATACAATTAAATTACAATCACAATCCCATATCTGCAATTTGAAATATAAGGAGAACAAGAATTTTCTACCTCTAATCTTTTGCCAAAATGAGTAAAAGCAAGCAAAGAATGAATTTTCCTTTCATAAGTATCCGATGCATTTTAAAACCAATATGAAATGGAAAGATGAACAAATTAAGTTTCACCTGCACACCTATGGTCGTTCTGGATATTTCAGTTCTTGGGACCCATGGTGAGTGAGTAGTTTCCCTGGCCTTGGGTTGCTCTAAAAAGCTTTCCAAGGAACAAAGGTTACTCGTTCACTACCTACTGAGAGAGGCAGTGACATTTTTTTTTCCAGAGCATCTTAAATTGCTTGTTTGAAGTAAGATTAACACTTTCCCCTTTGCTTGCACATCTTGCCTATCATGCAGGTAAAAGATGGCCACATTGAGAGTGCTACAAGGAGCAGAAGGTTCCCTTTGTCCCAACAGGATCAAAGAAGATGACAGCAAGCTTCATTCTTGACCAAATCTGAGTCAGGCTCCTCAGAGCACTGGTATTAACTAGGTCCTCACCTTGAGCTTTGTCCTTTACCTATTTAGTTTAATTTTAACAGGAATCCTCCTGCTTCAGTTTAGCAAAAACTAAATATCTAACCCTCAATATCTAATCAAATTCCTCCTTCCCCCTCTTGATATGTTATCACTCCTGGCCTGCCTTCAGCAAGACTCCTGTCAAGTCTGTTTAGTCAGAATCCCTCCTATCCCTGATATTTCCTCTTAGTAATCCTCTATCTACTGAGCCCCCCACCCCACCCCCAGCTCCTTGACTATAAATCCCCACTTGTTCTTATATTTGGAGCTAAGCCCAGTCTCTCTGCCCTAGTACCGTAGTCCCTCCTGAATATAGTCTTCCTTACCAGCTTTAACAAGTGTCAGGAAAAAAATTTTCTCTAACAAAGTATAGTAGCTAGCATAATGATTCCCAAACTAGGATCCTTAGACAATGTCCTCAGTAAACACCTACTTCAGTTCATGACCAAGCATTAGGTATTTTGGAGCACCAGTAAGAAGGACCATTAGAGAAAAAGAACACAGAATGATCTAGAGGTCCATTCCCATGGGTCAAATGGAGCAGTCAGTAGGGAAGTAGCATTTTTCAGGGAATTAGAAAAGCTATGATGGCTTCTGACACCTGTTGCCTATGGCTATGTGATTTTAAGTAAATATCTTTAAACATCTATCTAGTTATTTAAAAATAATAAGATATTTTCTCTCAAAAAAAGTAAATAAATAAAATAAAAGGGGCTCCTGGGTGGCTCAATTGGTTAAGCATCTGAGTCTTGATTTCTGTCAGGTCAGGATCCCAGGAACCGTTGAGATCAAGCCCTGCATTGATCTGCGGAGCCTGCTTTAAATTCTGTCTCTCCCTCTCACTCTGCCCCTCCGCAACTCATGATCGTGCTCTCTCTCTCTCTCTCTCTCTCTCTCAAAAAGAAGAAGAAAATGAAGAAGGAGGAGGAGAAGAAGAAATTTACATAACTGGGTTGTTATTTTAAAGAAAATTTGTATATAACACTAACTTTGTAAACTTTATATATATAAAACACATATTTGGTATTATGACACTCATTTTTATTTACATAACCAAAAAATGCTTTAATGGATTGTTTGTTAGCAACCTATTTTCTGGAACCCTAGAGTACTGGAAGAGGCTATGTGATTCAAAAATTCACCATGACTGTGCTCAGTAGAAGCATAAATCAGCATTCGTAAATGTGTGGTTTGCCCTTTCCAATTCCTTGTTCATTTAAATGTTATATAGATTTTTAGAATCTTTTATACTTACAACTTTACTTGGTGAAAATCCATAATTTACATTTTAGCACATATCACTTATGTCCTTAAGCTGCCATCTAAAAATCATTACTTGTTCAAGATATGTGTATATTTCAGAAAGCTATGTATAAACAATCTCTTTAGTTGGCATGACTTGACTTCCTCATTAAGTAATATGGGAAATGGCTAAAAACTATGCCCAATACTCATCTTCAGCAACAAATATAGCATTGGAAAGCTGTCTATCTATAGATGTCTTCTTTCAGTATGCTAAAAATGGAATCAAAAATCATCTTGTCAACCTCTGGTTTTAATGTTGAAGAACTTGAATACTGACAGCACCTTTCCCCAGGTCTCCTAGTTTATGTAATAGAAATAAATTAGTATGTACCTATCATGTGCCTCCTAAGACCCTAAGGACCACTTCACAGTTAAAGAATCCTCCTTCCTGGGGCACCTGGGTGGCTCAGTTGGTTGAGCATCCAACTTCGGCTCAGGTCATATCTTGTGGTTAATGAGTTCAAGCCCCACATTGGGCTCTGTGCTGACAGCTCAAAACCTGCAGCCTACTTCGGATTCTGTATCTCCCTCTCTCTCTGCCCCTCCTCCATTAACACTCTGTCTCTCTCTCTTTCTCAAAAATAAATAAACAATAAAAAAATTAAAGAATTATCTTTCCTTACTGAATCCAATCCCACTACTCATGAGAAACAACAACAACAACAAAAAAAAAACAACTAAATAAACAAACAAAAAACCACCTATGAAGAACTCTGAAGATAAATATTGTATATTTTGAAAATCTTCCAGTTGCTTTCAACAAAGAATTAAAAATAAAATTAGGAGCATCAATGAACAAAAAGAGTAGAGGAAAAGTCATAGCCTCAGGAGGTATCCTCTGCCTTGACTAAGATAATGGTTTATTGAACCCTGTGAGGGGAATCTAAATATTCTTTGAAACACCAGCTAGGAACCAATTTTCATCTAAAAATTTAAAAATCTTCTATACATTACACCAAACTCCTGAGTACCATCTGCTTCTAAATGTATCTAACTTAAACAATGTCTAGAAGAATCCAAGCATAATATAATCCATTTTCAAGTGTTAATTGGCACTGTAGAAATTTAAATTCCCAGCAATTGAATCAGTCTGCTGGACATCACAGTTTGGTTTGTAAGAAACTAGGCATGAAGATAATACACCTCTTCCATGAGAAATCCTTCCCTTATACATCTGGAATTTCCCAATTTTTTTTCTTTCTCCTAGGACCCCTGTGAAAGAAAGAAAGAAGAAAGAAAGAAAGAAAGAAAGAAAGAAAGAAAGAAATAAAGAAAGAAAAGAGAAAGAAAGGAGGAAGGAGGGAAGGAAGGAAGGAAGTGTGGAAGGAAGGAAGGGAGGAACTGAGAAAGAGAAGAAGGAAGGAAGGAAGGAAGGAAGGAAGGAAGGAAGGAAGGAAAGGGAAAGGAAGGAGGGGGGAAGGAGGGAGGGGGAAAGGAGAGGATAGGAAGGAAATTTTCTCTTTCTAAAGAGAAAATATGTGTATGAGTCAGTTAGCAGGTGCACCAGGCAACAAAGCTAAAGATTAGGGGAAAAGGCTTTCAATGGTATGGCGTCTGTTGAGAAGTAGCTAACATTTATTAAAGCTTACGCACTTTGTCTCATTTAATTCTCATTACAGATAATACTTTCATTTACTAATTCAACCTCAAAGATGAAGAAGTTTAAGTTAGGAGGGGTTAGAAGACATACCCAACTACTAAATAACAGATTGAATTGCATCCCAATCTATTCCACAGCAGAGTCTCTTAAACGCTGGTCTAAGATGATGTGTCTAAGCAATAGTCTATTAAAGAATTATTCAATGAGTAGGGCTGGCGCAAGCTTTCACTTGAAATAATTAGCTGAAATAATCTACGATTTACCTGAAAGAGGAAAAGAATGGCTATGAAAATGTAAGAAACCACGTAAAGACTAGCCATGAATGTACTAAGAAATTCCAATAGCTCACCATCAGGCAGAATCTGCCTTCAGGTTTCTTACAGCCAGAAAAGGTCTGTGGTCGTTTTTTTGGAAATAAGCATAAAAGTACTTAAATGTGAATTCTGCTTAAAGTTACAAGAAAATACATGGATTTACACGAAGCTTTGTAAATTTATTTACTTCCAATTAGATGTGTGTTAAAAAACAGAAAAACCCTCTGCATTTCAAGTATAGACCAAGATGTTAAGGATTTTCCTTGCTTGTTAAATTGCTGGAGGGTAAAAGTGAATAAAATTCTCAAAGAGAAACTGGGATAGTTTTCACTTCCTGGGAATAGTGATGCCATGTTTACTGTTGGCACATGAGAAAGAATGAAGAAATGTGTTTTTCTAAAATTAAGTAGGGTAAATTTGCCATTTCATTAAGTAAGAGAACAGAATTCCAAGCCTATGTTGTGAATAAGTGGTGATAATTTTTGACCTACAAAGGGCAGTACAGTGTACCAAAAAGAGCCTGGAATTGGAAATCACTGAGACATATGTTTCCATCTGGTTTCACAATTTGCAAAACAGGCAACTTCCTGAAGTCTTCTGACGGTCAATTTCGTTTTCCATAGAATGGAAGAAGTCAACACCCAAACTTCAGAGAACTCAGCCACCATCCAAGCACTAGCATGAAATTGCAAGATTACTGTTTCTGTATCTACATAATTCCTTTTTTAATATTTACACACCTCTCATGTTAATATTTCTGGAACTGGGATATTTCTTATAAGCTATGTATATATTTAGTGTGGTGGGGTTTCTCCTTTTTTATTTCCTGAAAAGCTATTCTTAAATTACTGGTACGTCTTACAGTAAGATCTCAGGATTAGGGAAACACAGAATTAAAAGTCGCTAAGATGGACAGCCTATAATTAGTGGGTCTTGGTGGAAAAAGTCAGTTCATGTAAAAGTGTTATTTCTGGACAGTCAGAATATCTTTATCTATTACAGTGAAAAATTATTTAGCTTACCTAGATTTTTTCATTAAATGACAAGTATTGTTCCCTGTAACTAACATTGTATTATCTCGATTTTACAAAGGAGGCAACAGATTTAGAAAGGTTCATTAAGTCTGTTCCTCTTTTTTTCCAGGTACTCGTTGTTCTTACTTTTCTTCTACATATCAGGGCTTAGAAATCAGAAGATAACTTGAGGAAGCTTGAAATAATTTCAGCAAAACGTAAAAGGGACCTAAAACATAGCAGCAGAACTACAGAAGAGGGAAAAGAATAAGAAGAATCCACAGAATTTAGTAGCAGAATGGACAAATCCCAAGGTGCAATTCCACAGTGCAATTCGTAGGTCTCTCTAATAAGGGAGGTAGAGGGAATACGTATACACACATACATATATATGGACACACACACATCTATTTACTATACATATTTTCTTCATTATTGTGTGTGCATACGTATACATATATATGTACGTATATATACATATACGTACATATATATATATATATATACATATACACAGATTTTATGGATAGATAGATAGATAGACAACTTCAAAACAGTGCAAAAGAGCAGGCCACATCAGAGATAGTGAAATTTGAAGAGGTTTGATACAGATGAATTTGGATACAATTTCATGGAAAAACTTCAAACAGGAATAAGTACCAGAAGGGCTGATTTAGACATAAAAGCCAGTTTTCCCAACACAATGCACGGATAAGCTCAGTTCAGCACAGACCGGGGGAATAGATTGCTGTCAATTTAATTGACTGAAGACATGTGGAGGGGCCCTGCCATCTGCGTGGTCCTTCTGGACCCCAACTCCCACCCGAGTGTACAAAGGAGTTAGCTGCATATCTCTTCCCTTTGAAAGTAGTTCTCACACTTTATTAGGCATTAGAATTACTTGGAAGATTTGTTCAAATGCAGATTTTGAAGGCTGCCCTCAGATTGTCTAGTAAGTTTGGAGCAAGGTCTGAGAATCTGCATTTCCAACAAGCTCCCAGGGGATGCTGATGCCCTTGGACTACACTTTGAGAACCAGAGCCCCAGGCTGCAACTCCAAAGCTTACATCTGCTTCTGATTGCCCTTTATACTGCTGTTGAGACCAGAATACAAGAGCAATAGCTCCCAGAAGGAGGTAACATGAGAACTACAGACACACACACACACACACACACACACACACACACACACACACAAAGAAAAGAAAACAAAGAAAAGAAAAGAAAAGAAAAGAAAGAAAAAAAAAAGATTGGAAGCAAGAAGACAGCCAACCCATGACTACAATGGATAAGCCTCTCACCTGAAGGATTAGAAATTTTCTTACTTTCCTGGAAGTTCCTTGCACATGTAACTTAATGACAGCCTGCATTTTGGCCTGCGTAGCCACTTACCTGTAGGAAACTGAGGTAGAAATTATATCCTGTGAAAATGTCCATGGCAAAAATAGCTAGTCTCAGCCACGGAGTAAATATTCGCCAAATACCTAAAATGGCTAATTTATTCATTCACTGAAAAATATGAGGGGCGCCTGGGTGACTCAGTTAAGCGTCCGACTTCGTCTCAGGTCATGATCTCACCCTTCGTGGGTTTGAACCCTGTGTCAGGCTCTGTGCTGACAGCTTGGAATCCTGGAGCCTGCTTCGGATTCTGTGTCTCTGTCTCTCTCTGCCCCTCCCCTGATCTCACTCTGTCTGTCTCTATCTCAAAAATAAATAAATATTTTAAAAATTTAAAAAAAAAAGAAAAAATATGAACAAACCATCACAGCTCTCCAGGAACACACACAAAAAAATTAACTACATATCAGAGAAGCACTAAGATGAATAAACAAAACGTTTCCACCCAGTGGAAAGAGAAAGAATGCAGAACACAAAGCAGATGGTCAAATAAAAATATTGATTAGCGTCTGCAGAGATTTCTGACATAATGTAGCATCCATAAGGTAATATAGGTATATAGAAGGAGAAAGGTACATAGAAGGAAAAATCACAAAATGGAAAGATTTTTGAGACATTAAAGATATATCTGTTGGGCTTCTGGTTCCACATGTAAGGAGATTGGAAGTTGCCCACCACTACCACACCCTAACAAGTAAAAATCTGAACACAACGAGAAATCAACTCTTCTTGGATTCATAAAAGAGGGAGGACACAGGGAAAACCACTGACCCCAAGACTGGAAAGACAGACAGGCTAATACCTGGAGTCATGGCTTATGAGGGCAGGGACTTACAAGCTAAAACTTCCACAGGTACCAAGGCCAGAGTACCAAACCTACACTGTAATTGATGAACTGATGCTGTTTCAGTGTGTGGGGGCAACTCTGAGAGTTAAAAACTCCAGGGGACCCGGTTATGGTAGGGGGAGAGCCCACAACCCTGTGAGATTTACCTCTGGGAGGTCAACCAGAATCCCACAGAAAATGTTACAGAAAGATGTCCTCGGGCTTCCAGCAGGGGGAGGGGAAAAGAACTCATTCTGAAATAGCCAAAGCATCCTGTTCTTAACAAGGCCCAAACTTAAGGGAAACTAGACAACTATAGCCTAATCAGCCGGGGTATTGTTGAAGCTTGATCCAATGTGTGGAAGGGAAATACTAAATTCCAGCCACTCTAGTTATCCTGTCCCAACTAAGGGGGAAGAAAAAAAAAAAAAAAAAAACCCTGAGAAAAACTTGCTGAGTTGGCAATCCAGAGTCTAAAGACTGAGACCCAATCACAGCACTGCATAGCACTTTCCATCACCCAGCATACCTCACCACCATGTTACTATAGACCTATTTACAGCATACAAACCATGTCAAATTGAGATCCTTCAAGGTTGAAAATCAAAGCCACTTTTCCTCCCGCTCCGTGCTCTCGTGGATTATAACATATCAGTCCCTGACTTCATTTACCAAAATATGCAAGATTCTTAATCTCCAACCCAAATGACGGACTGAGCTCTCAATGATGGGACATTTCCACTGATGTGACTCAAGGTCACATCAAACTAAAGATTTTCTTTTTCACATAGGAAAGCAATTTGTTCCATTATAAGCACTTGCACAGTTACTCATGGAGAGTGACAGGCCTGCTGGTGAAACAGGTCACCCGAAATAGAGATGGTGCCAAACTAGTGGTCAGGGACTAACTTTTCACTTGGCTCTGTTCCTTCCTCACTTTAGCCTCTACTTAAAGGAGTCTGAAAAACTTGGGGATACAGCCTAATAAGAAAAATAACCACAAACAGTCTCCCCCTTTCTGTAGCTGCTTCAGACCTTTGTTACCAGTAAATTCCTGAAGAAAATTTTTTTTTTTTTACTTTTTTGTAATGTTTATTTTTGAGAGACAGAGAGATAGGGTGAGCAGGGGAGGGGCAGAGAGAGAGACACACACACAGAATCCAAAGCAGGCTCCAGGCTCTGAGCTGACAGCTCAGCACCAATGGGGAACTCGAATCCATGAAATCTGAGACCATGACCTGAGCTGAAGTCAAATGCTTAACCAACCGACTGAGCCACCCAGGCACCCCCTGGAGAAAATGCAAATATAAGTCTGTGGATTTACTGAATCAAATCCCCCAGTTAATATTTAGAAAACACCCTCTGTTTGGGCTATACCATTGTTGATGGTACTTATCATAGAGGGATAGCCAAAGTTCGTGTGTCAAAACCAGTGTTAAATCAACCTCAGGGTTGAAAGGAAAAAAAGAAGGAGTTTAAAATCACAAGAAGCACCAACATATCTAGGACCCCTGTCTTTCTGGATCCATGTGTCCTTCAGGATCGTCATCATTATAAATGTCTCTGCCATTTGCCAAACCCGCATGATATTGTCTTCTGATACAGAACAAATCACTCAAGGTTCGTTGGGATTCCAGGAGAAATCAGATATCTTGGCAGTGTGACCACCATGAATAAAGAATTCTGGTGGCCTGTCCTCTGCACCTTCTGAGGATTGTTTCTCTCCAGTGTTACTTAAATCGCAGACATTCAGTCTGTGATCAGTACCACCAGAAGCCAACATAGTTGCCTTGTGAGGTGACCACTGAACTTGGAATATTTCATCCTTATGTGATTCAAAGGAATGCAACTTAAGTTTCAGATTTCTCAAATCCCACAAGGCAACAGTCTTGTCAGCTGATCAAAGCGTAAGAGACTCTTAAATATGGAGAACAAACAAAGGATTGCTGGAGGGGTTGTGGAGGGATGCATGGACTAAATGGGTGAGGGGCATTAAGGAATCTACTCCTGAAATCATTGTTGCACTATATGCTAACTAACTTGGATGTAAATTAAAAAATAAATAAATTATTTAGAAAAAAAAAAGAATGAACTCACTATAAGGATTGAAAGAGAGGTAGTTAGTTCACTTCGGCAGCATGAGCATCAACTGAGGGGCTTGCTTTGGAAGTATTGTTTGAAGGAGTATCTCAGATCATAAATTTCTGATCATCAGCAACTGACCCAAACAGAGACTCAGGTGGCAGATGCCGGGAAACATTTTCTACTACTGCTGTATGCCCTGTAAAGATGGTCTTCACATCCACAACTTTTCCTTCCTTTAAAACAGTACTGATGTCCCACAGGAGGATGGTATGGTCATCTGAATCACTAAGTAAGTGCCCACTGAGATTTGGGTTCCAGGAAAGTCCATAGCCTTCCTTCTGATGTCCTTGGAGATGCAAGTCTGGGTTGCACTCTCCAGAAGGGTCTGGTTTAGAAGGATGTTTGGTATAGTCAAAAACAAGAACATCACCAGATGGAGTCTTTGTTGCAGTGACACAAGGGTCCTGGGGCATATCGTGGTGGCCTGTTTACTTCTCCTTCATGGTTGATCTTAATTTCTATTTCAAGGTTTCCACTAACTGAGCCAAAACCTCCAAATTCTCCTTTCTCACTGCCATAGTGGGAAGCATCAAACTGAGCATCATCGTTAGGGAGCTGCACACGGGCTATCACAAGGAGGTTTTGTTCATCCCATGTGTGTGTTCCCAGGACAAGTCGATGAGTGCTGAAGTCTTTCCCTTCTGGTCTGGTTTCATCTGGAAGTCACTGTGCAATTAGGCTAGGCCACTCCAGAGCATGAGTCATCACCAAATCGTAGAGAAAAGAAGAAAATGGATGTTCTTTATCCATATTTTGTACTCTTCTTTGATCACATGTTCTTCTACTGCATTGGGGGCCGGGGAGTGGGGATCCTCGGGTCGAGTTCTGCATGCTGGCTCTATTGTTTCCTCCAAACTAAAGATATTTAAACTGAAATTATTTCACTTAGCATAACACTCTCCAGTTCCACCCACATTGCTACAAAAGGCCATATTTCATTCTTTCTCATTGCCACGTAGTACTCCATTGTGTATATAAACCACAATTTCTTTATCCATTCATCAGCTGATGGACATTTAGGCTCTTTCCATAATTTGGCTATTGTTGAGAGTACTGCTATAAACATTGGGGTACAAGTGCCCCTATGCATCAGTACTCCTGTATCCCTTGGGTAAATTCCTAGCAGTGCTACTGCTGGGTCATAGGGTAGTTCTATTTTTAATTTTTTGAGGAACCTCCATACTGTTTTCCAGAACGGCTGCACCAGTTTGCATTCCCACCAACAGTGCAAGAGGGTTCCTCCACATCCTCTCCAGCATCTATAGTCTCCTGATTTGTTCATTTTGGCCACTCTGACTGGCGTGAGGTGTGTTATGCTAAGTGAAATAAGCCATACAGAGAAAGACAGATACCATATGTTTTCACTCTTATGTGGATCCTGAGAAACTTAACAGGAACCCATGGAGGAGGGGAAGAAAAAAAAGAGAGAGAGAGAGGTTAGAGTGGGAGAGAGCCAAAGCATAAGAGACTCTTAAAAACAGAACAAACTGAGGGTTGATGGGGGGTGGGTGGGAGGGGAGGATGGGTGATGGGTATTGAAGAGGGCACCTTTTGGGATGAGCACTGGGTGTTGTATGGAAACCAATTTTACAATAAATTTCATATATTAAAAATATAAAATAAAAATAAACTGAAATCATGATGTTCATTTTCTCCTACATCCCTCAACTAATAAAATGGCACAATGTAGGCCAAATATCTTGAATCATTTTGATGCTTTCATTTCCTTCCCCTATTTTATCACCAAGTCCTACTGATATTATAGCTTAAACTACTACAAGCTGCTACTGTTCTTTCTGGGGACCACCGAAATAGATCTCTAAGTGGTGGACCCACATTGTTCAGCTGTACCTCCCAATGCATTTTCTTTGCTGCATTCTACAGGATCTTTTTAAATTGGAATTTATTACAACTGTCTCTTTCTCGCCTACCTCAATTTAAAAACCTTCAATGGGATTCTCTGTTGCTTAAAAATGTTCTGCATGATCTATTGCCTACTAATGTCTTAAGCCTTATCTTATACCTGCAGCCCTCAAATTTCTCAATTTCTTTATTTCCTTTGCCCACTTTAGCCTTGAATAATCCAACCTCTATCACTTATCCCCATTGTTTTCATCTGTATATGTGTGTGTGCATGTGTGTATATACATATATTTACATGTGTAGATACATGTATATCTTTTTTTCTCTTTTACCTGTTTAGAAAATATTAAATTATTTAAGCATGAGGAAAATTACAAAAAGAAGATATGATGTCAGTGGTACCCACTACCCGTACGTGACAAAGGTATCATTGCCAAAATTGCCACCTGTCACTTTTTAAAAAATACAATATTTTAGATACAGTTCATGTTCCTTTTGAATTTCTTTCCAATTCCATTCCTCTCTTTCCCAAGAGGCATCCATGTCCTGAAATTCGTGGTTATCCTATCCACCCAAGTCCACAAATCCATATATATATTTATTACCCCTTTATTTTCTCTTTTCCCACCCCCTCTTTCTGACTAACACATCAATCTATTGCAATGCTTTTTTTCACTTTCCATTGTTATATAAAAGTAATCTCATTATAGTTATAATTCTGCGAAGAGTTTTCACTCAATGTTATAATTCTGATATTCATAAATATCAATATGCATAGAACAATGTATTCATTAACACTGGAAATATTCACCTTTCCTCTGTTGATGAAATATTTATTTTTTGTTTGCCTTTTTTTTTGCTACTATAAACAATGCCACGGTAATATCCTGATATGTCTCCATGTGCATATGTATTTAAGAGTTTCTCCCAAATATGTACTGAACATGGATGGATATTACTGTATGCACAGCTTCAATATTGCTAGATATTGGCAAATTGCTTTCCAACTTTGCTGTAGGCGCTTCCACTTAAAGCAGCAATATTTAACTTTCCACCTCCTCATACCCACAGTATTGATGACTGTGAGATCGCATCTAACACTATAAATTGTCCTTATCTGATTACTAAAGATTAAGTTTCTTTTCATATGGGTATTAGTCATTTGAATTTCTTCTTCTTAAATTGACTCTAGATATCATTTGCCCATTTGATTTTTCTTTTTGGTTAGTCTGTCCTATCGATCACATACATGCATTTTATCAACATTCTTCAAACTAATCCTGAGCTCGTTCTGTATGCTGCAAATATCATCTCCCAAAGTGTAGACAATTTTTAAAAATTTTTTTTTGATGCTTATTTATTTTTGAAGGAGAGAGAGGCAGAGCATGAGTAGGGGAAGTGCACAGAGAAAGAGAGACACAGAATCTGAAGCAGGCTTCAGGCCCTGAGCTGTCAGCACAGAGCCCAATGCGGGGCTCACAAACTGTGAGATCATGTGACCTGAGCCAAAGTCGGATGCTTAACCGACTGAGCCACCCAAGTGCCCCATTATAGCCTATTTTAAAACTTAGTTCAGTTAGCAAAGTCTTTTTAGACATGGGGAATTTTTAAAAATACAGTGTCAAATTTACCCACATGGTATATTTTATTTTTTGTGGTTGTTCACTGTTCACAAAACCTTATCTCACCATGATATTCTCCTATATTTTTCTCTAAGTATTCTAAAGGTTTCCTTTTCATATTGAGAGCACTAGTCCTTTTGCTCGGTATACAGGGCAAGGTGGGGATCTAATCTCACAGGTTTCCAAATCAAATTGTCAAATACCTGAAAGCAATTTATCAAACAGATCGAAGATGGACAAACTGAGCCCATGGACCTGCTGCCTATTTTTGTGAATAAAATATTACTGGAAGACACCCTTTTTGTTCTTTTATACAACGTATTTTGCAACTTTTGTGGTACAACAAGCAGCACTGAGTAGTTGTGACAGAGATAGTACCTAAGATAGTTACTACCTGGACCTGCAAGACAAAATTTGCCAATCCCCAGAACATGCGATCGTTTCTTTACTGTTTTAAAAAACAAGAACTTGTTATATACCAAGTTTCAGTAAAGGGTTTGCTTCTGGACTCCCTCTTCTGTTCTGTCTGCCTACAAATCCACTCTGCTGGGAATATCACACTATTCAAATTTCTAAAGCTTTATAACATATTTGGTTACCTGGTATAGCAAACTCTCTCCACTTACCTCCCACCTGACTCTGCTCTAAAATTTTCATGACTGTTATCAGACTTTTATTAATCTGTCTGAATTTAAGATCACTCTGCTAAGCTCTGTGAAAAGCACATTTAGATATTTATTTGCATTTAAGAAGATATGATATCTTTAAGATACTGAGTCTTTTATCCATGAAATGAGATATAGCTTTACTAATACAAGCCTTCTTTTATGTACTCTGTTAAATATTAAAGTTTTCTCTGTGATTGCTTTGTACAACACTGGTCGATTGATTCTTAGATACGTTCACACTCTCTTCCTTCTATCTCTCACCTCTCGTATTCTCTTTTTCCATTTCTGCGCCGCATGATGGATAATTTTCTCCGATCCATCATTCAGCTCATTAAATCTCTCCTTAAATGTGCCTAATCTGCTATTTAACATTCACTGAGTTTTTTCAGGGGCTGTAATTTTACTTCTAAAAGTTTCATTTGATTCCTTTTAAAATACGGCTGTTCCTCTTACAGTTTCCATTTTTTTCTAATCCTCATTTTATCCATTTAATCCTTTCAACATATTTACTTTATTGTGCCTTTCAAATGAGTCTAGCCACTCACATCAGGGGGATTCTTAATTTTGATCTCCTTCCTAATGCTGATCCTCTCATGGGAATCTAATATGCTCTTTATTCTGACAAATTTCCTACAGAATGGTTTCTAATCTCCTCCTGCTCAGTGCCTTGTGCACGTTCATGTGTGATCTTTTGCAGTTGTTTGTGTCATTGGTTAGAATAATTTCACCACCCTGAGGATTCCAGCAGCTTGCTCGTATTTAGATTAGGACTTCATGCCAGTGTCTCTCACAGGAGCCACCTAGAATCCCAGGACAGAATCAACGTCTTTGTCACTTTGCCTTTTATTTATTCCGCCTTCCTTCAAGCTTCTCTGCCCATTTCAAAGGTCCAATGGGCACATCTCTTCCAGCCTCATAGGTATTCAATCCCCAGGTTCAATTCGCTTCTGGTATTTCCCCAGGTCCTGGCTACATCACCTCACAAGCAGGTTTTAAGACTGCTTTTATTTCTACCATAAGGGGATATGACATCTTTCTTTTGACATCAGTTGTATTTATTGTATTGTTATCATCATTATATGTTGCTCAATTTTTTTAATGTTTATTTATTTATCTTGAGAGAGAGAGAGAGAGCATGTACACATGGGGGAGGGTCAGAGAGAGAGGGAGAGAGATTCCTAAGCAGGCTCCTCACTGTCAGTAAAGAGCCTGATGTGGGGCTCAGGCTCATGAACTGTGGGTGAGATTATGACGTGAGCAGAAATCAAGAGCTGGACACTTAACTAATTGAGTCACACGGCTGTTCCAATTGCTCAACATTTTTTATGTACTTACAACAAGTCCACATTCATTCTGACACTGTGGTGCTAGAAAAAGAATTGACAGTTAAATGGGACTTGTCCTTCAAACTTCAACTTTTTTTTTTGATGTTTATTTCTTTTTGAGAGAGAGAGAGAGAGACAGAGTGCAAGCCGGGGAGGGGTAGAGAGAGAGGGAGACATGAATCTGAAGCAGGCTTCAGGCTATCAACACAGAGCCTGATGTGGGGCTTGAAATTACAGACGATGAGATCATGACCCGAGCTGAAGCTGGACGCTTAACCAACTGAACCACCCAGGCACCCCATTAAACTTCAGCTCTTCAAGAAAAGATCCCCTCACCCCACACCCCAGCCTCGGTCAGATGTCCTGTGTCATGCTCACCACACCGTTGTCACCTATTGTATATAACACTTGTCTTAAAGCTGGATCACCACCCTCCACCCATCTTTCTTTCCTCGAGGAAGTATTATTCCGGAACCTTCTCTGGCTTTCCCCACCCCTGGAAACTGGCTGGACAGGGCCACTTTTCCATTGCAATAGTCTTCCTCACCTTGGACCTTGGACTTCACAGGTGGTTACGGGAATCCAGCTTTTTTAAGTTTGTTCAGGTTTCCCACAGAAAAACTTGCAGAATAACAAAGACTGAGGTAGTTTTGGCCAAGATGCTGTGTAGGAAAATAAAATATACTTACAAAACATTTTGATATTTGCTATTCTACATTTGAAATGCATAGGAGAACACACAAATGGCTGTTTCCCGGAATAAAAATATGGTTGAAAGTGACTTCTATTTCCAACACTAGATACTAAAAAGGTGAGCATTAATTTCACATACTCCCTATTAACAAGGTATCCTATTAGACAAAAGACATCTTAGATGTCTAAGATGCCTAAGATCCAAAAGACATCTTACTAAATAATTATAGGAAAAACAGTTAAAATAGAAATTAATATTTAACACAAATTTTATGGTACAACCGTAATTATAAGGTGAGAATTATGACAGTTATAATAGCTGTCGACATATAATAAATACATTGAATACAAGTTTTTTTTAAAGACATATATCTTTATTTGGGAGCCTTTTATCCAATAAAAATAGAATATGCTCAGGTACTGAAGAAAAAAAAAATTAAGCTTATTTATTTTTGAGAGTAAGAGAGAGAGAATCCCAAGGAGGCTCCATGCTGTTACTGCAGAGCCCTACCTGGAGCTCAGTCCCACGAACCATGAGATCATGACCTGAGCCAAAATCAAGAGTCAGCTATTAAGCAACCGAGCCACCCAGGTACCCCAAGATAGTCAAGAAAAACTTAAATACAAATAGATATTATGCAGTAAGTGATAAAGAAAGGTCACACAAAGAAGCAAGTAGGAAATTATGTAAAAACAATACAAAATAACATGGAATTAACAGAAGAATAGTCAAAATAACCATATTATTACTATTTATTAATAACCACATTAACCATTATTATTAAATATTAATAATATTTAATTTAGAAATTAAATATACGTAGTATGTCTTCTAAATAACTTGGATTATAAAGGAAATTAAAACTAAAGTTAGAGATTTTCTTTAAATGAATACAATCGAGAGTACTCTGTATATGCCATCTATAGCATTTAGAGGGAAAATATATTCTTTGTTACACTTACCAGAAAATAAATTAGCAGGGGCGCCTGGGTGCCTCAGTCGGTTAGGCGTATGGCTTTGGCTCAGGTCATGATCTTGTGGTCGCGAGTTCGAGCCCCGTGTCAGGCTCTGTGCTGACCGCTCAGAGCCTGGAGCCTGTTTCAGATTCTGTGTCTCCCTCTCTCTGACCCTGCCCCCGTTCATGTTCTGTTTCTCTCTGTCTCAAAAATAAATAAACATTAAAAAAAAACTTAAAAAAAAAAAGAAATTAGCAGAGTATTGTTAGTACAGGATAGAAGTGTCCAGAATATTACTACAGAGTGCTAAAAATAAATTAGCTAAACATTCAAAATAAAATTTAAAAAACAAAAAGAAAATATGAAATAATAATAATAAATGAAACCATAGAGCTAGTCCTTAAAATAAAAGCAGATGAAAAATAAAATATGAACTACCTGAAAAAAAATACTATGCAAGAATAACATAAATGGTAATGTAATTATAGACAGAAGTCTTTAAAATACAAATACTGCGGCACCCGGGCAGCTCAGTTGGTTGAGCTTCTGATTTCAGCGTAGGTCATGATCTCGCACTCCGTGGGTTCGAGCCCCACATCAGGCTCACTTCTGTCAGCAGAGAGCCACTTCAGGTCCACTGTCCCCCTCTCTCTCTGCCCCTCCTCCGTGTGTGCAGTCTCTCTCTCAAAAATAAATAAACATTTTTTTATTTTTAAAAATAAAATGCAAATACTCTCTGTCAATGAGTTTGAAAATTGATTGAGATACATATACGTATATATTCATACAAAATATACAAATGAATGTATGTGTATATATATAAAATCAATTGATGTGTATAAAATACATATATACATGCATGAATATCAATTTGTGCATTAATATATGACGTATATCAATGCATGTATTCAAGATAACCGAAGAAAGAAAAATATCAATCCTTATATATAAGTGCTAACCACCTAAAAATGTGAAAAAAACTTCACTGATAACTAGCAAAATTATATAAATTTTATGAAACAAAAATGAAATGCTTTTTAAACTGGAACATTCAGAAGAGAAATCAGCAATCAAGGTTATTGAAAGAAAATATGTATTAAAAATGTATAAATTCAAGAGAAACTTCATAAGAGAGAGAAAAAGAGAGCACAGAACTGTGGAATGTTTTGATGATTATCTTTCTTTTTACTCCAAAAGTACTGATACCGTGTAGTTTAAGGAAAATAGAGTCAATGCCTCAATAAAGGGCTGACACTCAGCTCTGCCACTCACAGTCATTCTGGCACTAGAATCTCCATCTTGAATCAATGACAGTGTTATTGGCTTTAACTTTGACAATGAAGTAAACAATAATTAGAGGCAGAGTCACAGGTGACTGCCTAGTCCTGCCCTGAGAGGTATCTGGTGAGGAGTTTGAGAGGACGAGATAGAGAAAAAAGAATTTCCTTTATAAATATGCAAACATAAAGAAATATTTTGAGCCTTTATGCTTGAAATAAGTGCAGATTGGGTAAAAACCTCTCCAGCTAATTCAGGCCAGTGATATATCAGGAGTTGGTTCTCTCCATCGTCGCCCTTGCATTAGGGAGTAAGTGCAACCTGGGAACAACAAAGGCTTGGAAAGTGTAGAAATACTTTGTCTTCCTGCCTTAGGATCTGAGAAATCATAGTTGCCTACTATTTAATAACATATTCCTACCCTTATTACAACCAGGAAGTTTGGACCCTCCTAATGGGGTCAGTGGTAGTTAAACACCAAAATGGGGGAAATAATGAAAATACGCTGAAGGATGTGACTGAAAACCTGAAGCAATTAACAGAATTCTTCTGGGAGGTTTGAGGATGTACAGGTGTGAAATGGGGAGCATTGAGATAAGGCCCATCATGGCACATAAGAAAGACAACTACTGCTTTCTCTGCAAAACACACGGGGGATAAATGGATTTTTAGGACCATCTTGAGAAGGAAAGAATTAGAAAAATGGGGACCATATTAAAATTATGTAAAAAGATTATTGAAAGTGAGCACAGGGGTGCCTGGGTGGCTCAGCTGGTTATCTGTTCTACTCTTGATTTCGGCTCAGGTCACGATCTCACAGTTCATGAGATCAAGCCCCATGTCAGGCTCTGCACTGACAGCATGGAGCCTGCTTGGGATTTTCTCTCTCTCTGCCCCTCTCTCTTTCAATAAATAAACATTAAAAAAAAATAAAGTGACAAATCATATATTAAAGACAATTTTCTACTGATGTTTCTGAATACTTTTAATTAATGAAAGCTATAAAATATAGAGAAAATTTAGTGAGTCCCCTCGTTTGTATTAAGAACTGAGACCATTCTAGGCAGTTGAGATTCATAGGACTACTGTGCCTCACCCATCCTCAAAAGTGAGACTTATGCAAGTATTTTAAGCCCGGGCCTAAGAATTAGGCACAATGCACTGATGCCAAAAGCTTCAAGCCTCCATGGTAGCAGAAAGTGGCCTTTAGGTTTCTAAGGAAACGAGATTTTAGGTTTGAAACTTGACTTGGGCTGATTTGAATTCAAAAACTCATGAGGATCCAGACCTGCGAGACAGGAACAGAAAATGACACAGGTTAAAAATAATGTATCTGCTTTGGCCACCAAAGCAGATAGTCAAGAGCAACAATTTGCCAGCTGTGTACTTCTTCCAATTATATTGTATCATTTTAAAGAATGAATTATTCCCAGTCACTACCACCACATATGAAATAACCAGAGGCAGAGAAACAGATTCCAAGCATTTAAAAAGACATGCCTCAGGGAGACTCAAATGCACAGTTGAAAATATTTTCGAAAGCCCACACAGCATCTCTTAGGCAGTAGTGAAGTTCCTAAGTAATTCATGGCTGATTCTAGAGACAGTATGTGTGTGCATAAATACACAATCATACTTGCCAATGTATAGCATATATACATATTATATGAGACTAGATATAGATTACATCAATTAAGAGTTTCCCACATAAGAATGAAATTTAAATTGTAGAGAAAACAAGAAATGCCCTGGAGCCTAGTATTTTTTTTTTAAAAAGTGATAACATCAACCAAATAACACATCTCAATAAAAAAGCAAATAATCCTAGCTAGCTATGCCAAATATGGCAGAGCATAAAACAAAAGGAGATTGAACCCTAAGGTGTCAGCACTCATCATCAGGAAAATTTATCCTGGGAGTTTTAAATCAAGAAAGAAAAATAAAAAGCATTCAGGATATAGAGTATTTTAGCTTTTCATTTTTTTTTTTGAAGAAAAACCTCCATTTAATATTGCATTGATCACTTTTATTGTGTTGTTTTTAAAGGTTCTTCCAGGGGTGCCTGGGTGGCTCAGTCAGTTAAGCATCCGACTTCAGCTCAGGTCATGATCTCACAGTCTGTGAGTTCGAGCCCCGCATTGGGCTCTGTGCTGACGGCTCAGAGCCTGGAGCCTGCTTTGGATTCTGTGTCTCCCTCTCTCTCTGACCCTCCCCCATTCATGCTCTGTCTCTCTGTCTCAAAAATAAATAAACATTAAAAAAATAAAAAAAATTCTTTAAAAAAATAAAAAATAAAGGTTCTTCCATCAGTTATGAAAGTGCACAAGTAGTTACACACATTTTTTAACTAGTAAATGTCATTTTTTTAAAGAAAAATTTTAGGTTTACAGAAAAATAGAACAGAAAGTACAGATAGTTCTGATATACTGCCTCCCCTGTCTTCCACAGTTTTCTCTAGTAGCACCATCTTGCACTGATGTGGTATATTTGTCACAATTGATGAACCAATATAGATACAGTGTTTACTAAAGTCCATAGTTTACATATGGTTCACTCTTTGTGTTTTATATTCTCTGAGTTTTGACCCATGTTTAATGACAGGTGTCTGTCATTTCTGTATCATACAGACTAGCTTCACTGTCCTAAAAATCCTCTGTGCCCCACCTGTTCATCCCTTAGTACTCCTTGCCCCTAACCCTCTGGCAACCACTTTCCTATCTCAATAGTTTTGTCTTTTCCAGAATGTCATATATACAGAATCATAAAGTACGTAGCCTTTTCAGATTGACTTTTGCTTAACAACATGCTTTTAAGATTCATCCTTGTCCTTTTATAGCTTGATAGCTCGTTTCTTTTTATTTCTGAACAATATTCCATTATATGAATGCACCAGTTTGTTTATCCATGTACATATTCACGGACAACTTGGTTCCTTCCGGTTTTTGGCAATTACAAATAAAGTTTTTGAAACATTCACGTGCAGGTTTTATATGGACTCTTCACCAGTTATGAAAGCATGCAAAGTATGTTTTAATCATCATATATTTTGAAGAAACAAAACGTTTCTCTTGTATCCCAACGTATCTTAGCCATGCTTGTCCATGTCAGATCCATTTGTTCCATCAGACCAAATTTGGTCTTGCAGTAGGAACTGGGATTGAAAGGGGGAATGTAAGAAGTTTCACAGAAGCTCTTGATTAGAAGGAATACTGATGGTCATCTGGGTGTTAGTTCCTATGTCCTTGAGCTCCATGTTTGGGTTCTTCTACGTATCTCTCTTATTTGCACAGCTTCTCCTGACCAAACTTTTCTAGTTTGGCATGCTCTGAATTTTAAAAATATTACTTTTTGGATTGCACCATCCGAATTTCTATTTCTTAGCGCTATACAAAAATAGTAGATTTAATCATTTTCCTGGAAGCCTTGAGATTCTTGAAGACATTTTTATATTTTACCAGTTCTTTCAAACTTTCTTCTTAGGATATATTTCTCAGATTTTCATCAGCATGATCCATTCATGATTCTAGTTCAAGTATATCTCAATTTTTCACATTTTTTCTACCTAAATGAAAAAAATTGGTATGTCATTCTACAGGTTAATTAAACAACAGACAATGATAAAATTTCATGGCTTTTTTTTTTGCATCCTTTTTAATGCCAAAATCAAGCTATGAATATGGTATAACTAACCCATTGTTTATAGACCACGCTTGTTATTTGCATTGTTGAGTAGAAAGATGGACAAACCCAGACATAATCTTAAAACCTTTGCAAAAAAATTTAAGGATGCTATTTAAATTTAAGGGTCGGGGTGGGGAGGAACTAGGATATATCTCATTTGAATTATTAGCAAAATTGCAAAATTCCATAGTAAATTCATTTTATGAAAAATAAAACAACCACAAAAAGAAAAAGAAAAGAAAGAAAAAGAGAAAAAAAACCCATGCAGACATGAGGTGGATTAAAATCGCAATCACTGTATTAATTACAATGGATTCAGGTTAGAATCCCAGTGGATCCAAGTGGATCCAGGTTAGAAATAGCAGGAGAGTGAATTGAAAAACTAGAATAAAAGCTCTAGAAATTCTTCCAAATAAACATTTTAAATATATGGAACAAGTTCATATAGGAAAAATAAGAGAAAATCAGAAATAAGAGAAGATAAGAGAAATCTATCAAGCAGATTAAAGAATACATAAGAAAATATTGAGAAAAAATAAAGAAAATAAAGAAAAATTCCCTGACCTAAGGTCAAAGGACAGACTTCTTTTTAAATAAAACATTAGATTTATTTTTTTAATTTTTTAATAATTTATTGTCAAATTGGTTTCCAATAAACACCCAGTGCTCATCCCAACGGTGCCCTCCTCAATGCCCATCACCCACTTTCCCCTCTTCCCCACCCCCCATCAACCCTCAGTTTGTTCTCAGTATTTAAGAGTTTCTTATGGTTTGCCTCCTTCCCTCTCTGCAACTCTTTTTTTCCCCTTCCCTTTCCCCTCCCCCGTGGCCTTCTGTTAAGTTTCTCAGGATCCACATATGAGTGAAAACATATGGTATCTGTCTTTCTCTGCCTGACTTAGGACGCACTTAATAGTGAAATTATCGAACAGGTAAAGCTTCACTATACATATGCAGGCAATTTTTTTTAATTAAATGCAAAAGAGACAAAACCATTCCACAAATATCCAAAAAGAGAAATTATAAGATTTACAAAGCAATAGTATCAGGTACAATCAAACTGTTCTCTGAAGCACAATAACAAAATTCATGAAAATGTACAGAAAAATAAGAAGAAAAGTTTACACACAAGAAAGCAAGCTATAGAGATAACAATAGAAATGAAAACAAAGAGGAAACAAAGCATATTAGAGACAATCAACAAAGCCAAAAATTGGTTATTTGAAGAGAGTGACAGAATTCATAAACCTCAGGCAAGCCAAATCAAGAAAACTAACAACAACAAAAAAGCCTGAATTATAAATATCAGAAATGAGAAAGGGAATCACACTATAGATTCCAAAGACATTGGAATCATAAGAGGAGTCTATGAAACAGTTTATGCCAATAAATATGAAAATTTAAATTAAATGAACTAATTTCTAGATTATTATTGAAGAATAAACAGAGTGTCTTAATAGTAATACATTTATTAAAAAACATAATCTATAATTTAAAATCTTCACACACACACACATACATGCACACACACAAAAGCACATCAATCACCAACAGATCTTCCATGTGAATCACAATTCTAAACTTTTATAGAAAAAAAATGTAACCAATCTTACACAATTTCTTCCAGATAACTTTTTTAAAAATGGGGAGACTTTTGCCAATTTTATTTTTCTAACCTTGATTTTAAAGAAAAAATGACAACTAAGGACATTTTTAAGGATATAAAATCAGGGATCGATTTGTCTCAAAATCATACAGGTGAATATAAATCAGAGGCAACCATGCATAAAAAATGATGATACATTTGAACCTTGAACAACTGCAAAGATTAAGGGTGCCAACCGCCACGCAGTTGAAAATCCACGTATTACTTTGACTCCCCAAAACTTAACTACTAATAGACTACTGTTGACTGGAAGCCTTACCAACAATGTAAGCAGTCAATTAACACATATTTTGTATGTTATATGTATTATATACTTTATTCTTAAAATAAAGTAAGCTATATAAAAGAAAATATTATTAAGAAAATAAGAAAAATTACACATACAGCACTGTACTGTATTTATCAAAAAAAAATCCACATGTAAGTGGATCCACGCAATTCAAACCTGTGTTGTTCAAGAAGCAACTGTGTTTCACCAGCAAATAGGACTGATTCAAGAAATGCAAGGTGGGTTTCATATTTAAAAATCGGTCAGTCAGTGTAATTCTTCATGTTAAAAGGAAACATATAGCATATATGATAGATATTATAATATAATAATGATACATGTCATTATATAATAATATATTTCTGGGTACATCCATCCTTATAATAATACCACACTATCTTAATGAATTAACAATATTGTAAATCTGGGCAGTAGGTAATGTAAATCCTCTATAAAATTTCTTATTTAACTTTGGCTTATCTACATAATTTACATTTCCAAGTGCAGAATGTGCTTGGTATTCTCTCTCTCTCTTTCTGTCTCTCTCTCTCTCTCTCTCTCTCCCTCTTCCCCTCCCCAACTTGTGCATGCATGTTCTCTCTCTCTAAAAATAAATAAATTAAAAAAAACATGCTGGAATTTTGACTGGATTGCACTAAAAGCATAAACTTAGAAAGGATTGTTTTACAATCCATAATTAATTTCACTCAGTAATATTTTGGGGGGTTTCCAGTGCAGAAATTTTGCATATGTTATTGTAGAGTGTTTTGCATTTCAATATAGACGTTTTGTACATTTATTTCAAGATACTACTTGAGTGCTATGAACAGTTGAATTAATTTTACACCGTTGACACTCAGTGGATAACTACTGACACATGCAACAACATGAGTCATCTCAAAACACGTTGAATGTAAGAAGCCAGATGCAAAACAGAAAATAATGTAATAAATAAATACCACTTACATAAAATTTAGAAGAGGCAAAACTAATATATAGGGATAGAATTCAGAACAATGGCTTGTCACTGGGGGAGTGAAGTCAACTTAATGGAATGGGCCCCAAGAAAATTTTCTCAAATGATAGAAATTACTTATATTTTGATCTAGGTGATAAGCACATGAGTGTATCCATGTACAAAAAAGTACAAAGCTGTTCACTTAAAATCTGTACACTTTAGGGCACCTGGGTGGCTCAGTCAGTTAAGTGTTCTTCTCTTGATTTTGGCTCAGGTCATGATCTCACAGTTCATGGGTTCAAGTCCCACATCCAGATCCAGCTCTGCAGCTGGCACTGTGGAGCCTGTTTAGGATTCTCTGTCTCCCCCTCTCTCTCTACCCCTCGCCCACTCACGCTGTCTCTGTCTCTCTCAAAATAAATAAATAAACTATTTAAAAAGAATTTCTAATCTTTATGTAAATTATAAAACACTTTTTAAAAATAAGGTCAGGGCACCTGGGTGGTTCAATCAGCTAAACATCCAACTCTTGATTTTAGCTCAGGACATGATCCCAGGGTCATGGGATCAAGCCCCACATCTGGCCTTGCACTGAGCATGGAGCCTGCTTGAGATGCTCTCTCTTGCCCTCTGCCCTCGCCCCTGCTTGTTCTCTCTCTCTCTCTAAAAACAAAAACAAAAACAAAAACAAAAACACCCAAATGTATATATACACATATACATATATATATGTAATTTCATATATATACATATACGTATATATACGTATATGTATATACATATATATACATATACGTATATATACGTATATGTATATACATATATATACATATATGTATATGTATATATATATATACACACACATATATATACACACACATATATATACATATATGTATGTGTATATATATGTGTGTGTATATATATATGTTATTTCAAGTCATATCAAGATATATCAAGTCATATACATATATATATATGTTATTTCAAGTCACACAAGTGACATTGGGGTAATTTCCAAATGTAAAATGATGTAAAAATTCTAGTGAGAATGTAACATTACTAAACAACAGTCCCTGAAGTATTCAAACCCTGTTTTCAATACAAGACTCTTTTTCCCTAGTTCTCCAAGGGAGATAAAAAATATGCGTAGAAACAAAGAAAATCAATGTAATGATGTATTGGCTTTGACCCCAAACTGCAACTTAGAACTTTACTGAACTATTCCGTATCCCAGAGCCTCTTTTCATCTAAACTGTGTATGCCTTGAACTACATCTGGTCAAATTAATTTCACACCCAAGCCCAATCTAATTGTAGACATTTCCCGGAATGCAAGGAAAAGCTAATTAATATAAACTCAACAGCCAGATAATCCAGGATGAGTAAAGCAAGAACAAGACGCTTGGCCCTGTCTTGAGGAAACAGGTTAAAGCTGCCTGCTTTCCTCCATTCTTAAAGAGCCACTGATTGGGCTAGTAAGCTTCCATGGGAACTACCTCTAAGCTGACTTCAGCCAAGTCTTCAGGTGACAGTGATCCTCTGCAAAGGTACAAACCCTTTCAGTAGCTCCATCCAAAACTGGGAACCAATGCAAAGTCCTTGGATTTGGTAAATTCTTAGCTGCACTCTTCAGAGGGGTGGAGAGAAGGGAAGTTGCGTAGAGTTGAATGGGTCTATGAGTCACCTCTGCCTGAGAGTTCAGTAATAAGTTCCATGACTTTTTTTAAGTTTATTTATTTTTGAGAGATACAGAGACAGCATGAGTGGGGTAGGGGCAGAGTGAGAGGGAGAGAGAGAGAGAGCCCCAAGCAGACTCCATACAGCCAGCATAGAGTCCATGCGGGGCTTGAACTCACAAAACCATGAGATCATGACCTGAGCCGAAACCAAGAGTCAGACACCTAAGTGACTGAGCCACCCAGGTGGCCCAATAAATTCTATGACTTCTGATCTTTGTTTACCTAAGAAAACTTCAAGTTTCTCTTTTTTTTAATTTTTTTAACGTTTATTTATTTTTGAGACAGAGAGAGACAGAGCATGAACAGGGGAGGGGCAGAGAGAGAGGGAGACACAGAATCGGAAGCAGGCTCCAGGCTCCGAGCCGTCAGCCCAGAGCCCGACGCGGGGCTCGAACTCACGGACCGCGAGATCATGACCTGAGCCGAAGTCGGCCGCTTAACCAACTGCGCCACCCAGGCGCCCCTCAAGTTTCTCTTTATAAAAGGAAGGTAATATCAAACACATGAGTTGGTTGTAAGTATGTGCAATGTATGTACATCCCTAAGAGCCATTCTTGGGTGGCTGGAAAATGTTAGCTTCTTTTCCCACTTTCGGTAACTATCATTTAGATCGAAAACTCTGCGTGTGTGCATTTTTACCTAGTTCATCATATATTATAGTACCTGACATTATGCCTGACGTATAATAGGTGCCAAATTAATACTCAGTAAAGGAATAAACACCAAGCGCTGTGCTAATCATTGTGAGGGCATATTAAAAACGTAGTTGTCCGGCCAATTATTTTACAACGTACTAAGAGACAAACACACAAATACCTGAATAATGGAATGATCTATCTGCCACAAAGTACTATGTAGTCTGAAAGGAACTCTAGTACAATTAATGAGAAGTTAATTTGGGTCATCACGGGATGGATGAGTCAGATTTTACTATCGTGTGCCATACTATCCCAAAAGGAGGACTGATTTGAACAAAGCAACAAACTTTAGAAAACTCAGCTGAGAGGACAGTTTGGAGCTGGCAATCTGTGAGTGCAAAGCACTTAACAGAATCCAAAGTGCACCCTGAATCATCAGCCACTATGTGGTGCTGTGTTCCCTGGGGGTAGAATATATGGGTGCCAGAGCTAAGGCACCATTGGCAGGGTTTACCATCACTCCTGTAGACTTGCTTAGGGGATTAATGCTTTCCATCCTCCAACTCTGAACTCTGCATTCTAAGTCTTGGGTCCTAGAAGAGAAATGCTTCCATCAGGGACACGGCGAAACCCCATAAACTAAGGTACAGCTGCTATCGCTTCAGGCTTCTTTTGCCAAGAGACCAGCAGGGCAGGGAAGAAGTTTTCATCCTGGCAGATGTAATTTACCCTGATCATCGGGAGCAGATAGACTTTCTAGCACACACGGGGGATGGGAAAAATACACTGGGCAATTAGTTGGTCCACTGGAGACATCTCTTGGTACTTCTTGCCCGACTTCGATCATAAAGAGACAAATGCAGCGGTCTGATAAGATTATGGCACCCAGGAGATCAGTCCTCTAGAGAATGAAGGGCTGAGTTACTGGATCAGGTGAGCCACCTAGCCACCAGGGTGAGGTGAATCCAGATGGGCAACAGAGGAAATGTGCATATGAGTTGCATCCCCAAGATCAACTGCAGTGATGAAGGCTGTAGTTCCTTGCACTAAACTTCTTTTACGTTTCCCCAGACGACCCGTTCTCAGATAAAGTGAACATATTATGTAATACAAGTGGAATCAAGGGGCACAAACAATGGGCTGTTGTCAATGTCATGGTGTACCATCAGGTCTCTCCTACAGGACCAAGACACTCATTCTTCCAGCTGCCCAAAGTGTTGGCTGCTGGTGGCTCATAGCTTAATCCCTTCCAAAAATTACCCATGGCCAAAGAGAGCTGCCTCAATCAAGGTTAATCCTTCCCCACAGACAGCGCATATCCATTGCCTCAATTAAAGGCAACTATTGGGGCGCCTGGGTGGCTCAGTCGGTTAAGCGTCCGACTTCGGCTCAGGTCACGATCTCACACTCTGTGAGTTCGAGCCCCGCGTCGGGCTCTGTGCTGACGGCTCGGAGCCTGGAGCCTGTTTCAGATTCTGTGTATCCCTCTCTCTCTCTGCCCCTCCCCTGTTCATGCTCTGTCTCTGTCTCAAAAATAAATAAAAAACATTAAAAAAAAATAAAGGCAACTATGAAGTTTGGATGGACTCCAAAGCTCTCCATGGAATCAGCTGAAGATTTGCTTCAGACTGCATCACAACCCAACTTTTCTTTTCCCTCTGCCCATTCATCCTTCCTTCAGTCCCTCACAGGTATGGTTCCCATGAGCACCACTCAATAAAACTTACTGCACACAATCTCCACCTCAAAATCTGTTCAGGGAAGCTAACTTCAGAAACATGTTGCCAGATTCCATTGAGAAACTCTCTAAACCTGGTGCCTGAATATAAACATCTATAAATCTTTCCATAAGTTCTTGTTCTTATGCTGATATTTAGAATAGCTTCAGTCATTTACATATGCCAAGCACTTCATAATATATCATTAAAAGAGATCATTCACACACCATGAATATAATGTTTTGGGTTCATACTTGTGTGTAAAAGTTAATAAATGACAAAGTAAACTTCTTGCAAAAAATTTATTTGCTCATGTCAACCACAAGGTGTATATTAGAAACTATGACTATTTCAAATACTAGTAAACAATATTAAACAACCCCAAGATATTTCATGTACCTTTGTAAAAATTCAAAGATAACTGGGTACAATATAGTCCATCATGAATTACTTTGTGCTGTGACTCCACCTTTCTGTAGTTGATGGATTTATTCTTTCCTTCTAGGATGTTTCAATGAACTCACCTGATCAAATCATGATGGTCATGAGTATCTTACAGTTTTATGTCCTTTATACTCTAAAGGTCAATGCTCATCTTTCTACATTCCTTAATGGAATGACTTATATTTTATCCAACACAAAACATAATCATCCCAGACATTTGACTTTCTCTCATTTTCCATATCCCATCAATCTTCGATTATCTCAATCTATTTAATGTGTCTCAAATCTTTTTATCTTTCTCCATTTCTATTGCCGTAACATGAATTCAGATCTTTATTCTTTGAGCACTTTTATACTAACATCAGTCCTCTCTGTGAGCTTTACAAACAGCCAATGACAGCATCCCTGGATATCCTCCCTACATCTGCCACTCACACCCATTATTTTACTTTTTTGATTCTGCAGTGGTATCAGGATAGTATTTCTAAATTACAAATCTCAGTGGTGAACTCTCCTACTTAAAAGTCTCTATTGTATTGGGGCTCCTGGGTGGCTCAGTGGGTTTAGCGTCTGACTTTGGCTCAGGTCATGATTTCACAGCCTATGGGTTGGAGCCCCTCATCAGGCTCTGTGCTGACAGCTCAGAGCCCGGAGCCTGCTTCAGATTCTGTGTGTCTCTCTCTCTCTCCGCCCCTCCCCTACTTGCACTGTGTCTGTCTTTCTCTTTCAAAATAAATAAACATTAAAACATATTTTTTTTAAAGTCTTTATTGTATTTATGCTGGGGTAAATTTTTTTATCATGGAATAAATGATCTGGCCTCTCTCTACCTCATAACCTCTTCTTCTATCTGTCTTCTACATACTCTTACTGTTTAAGTTAACCTTAATACTTAGAACTTTTCTAACTAGTCTGTGCTCCTTTGTACTCCCACATATTTCTCTTCCTGTTTATCACATCCTATACTCCTGGAAATTTTTTATGCACCCATTTTGACTCAATCCAAGTATCATTTCCTAAGTGTCCTCTTCCCTAAGTCACATTTTCTCTGTAAACCTGCAATAGTTGGTTTCCTTTGTTGCCATGTTGCCTTATACTCTGTACTAATTGCAATGATTTCCAACCATATATTTATTTATCTTCCTTTTTATTGAACTCAAACACAGGGGTCTTATCTTGAATAACTTGTATCTCAGAGTCCAGCATAGTTTCAGCATATTGGTGATACCCAAAAGCTATGACTTGAATTGAAATGAAGTCAACAGGATTATTATTATTAACAATAGCCCAATAGCCATAGGGGCAATTTCTCTTTTCTAAACTTCATAATTAAAAAATGAGTTTCGTCCTTAGCATGCCCCTTTTGAGGCCCCTTGAAGCAGACAAGGAGACAGTCATAGATGAGAGTCCCAAGTTTTGCTCACTAGGCTGATGTTTTTATTATTTATTGTTTTTATTCAACAGGTTGGTCCTGTTTGAACTCTCTGAAGCAGAGGTGGAGCTCTGAACGCTGTAGAAATCAATAGTCATCCAGAGTCTACAATGTTAGAGAAGATGTTAACCCTACTGCTAAGCAATTGTTGTTTATTCGTGTGTCTGTTTGTTGTCTCCCATGAAACCTCAATATCTACTCTCATTATTCCTTCAGTCTCTTGGGAGAAGATTCATTATGGAGATCCATGTTTCAATTAGGAAAATATTTGGAGTTTTTTTTCCGTATACACTAACCTCAAGTTAATGGCCTGAATATTGTTAAATTGGTTGAATACAATAATTCACATAAAAGATAAAGTTAATATGATATTTCAGAGAAATACATAATGTATGATTAGAATAAAGCTTCATCTTTGAATATTGAAGTACACTAATACAAAGGTTTTTCAAATTATGCGTTCTTTTTTATACTGCAATGAAAACTATTTCCTCTTTTATATTCATCACTTTTCACATAAGCACAAGTGGATCATATAGATGCAAAGCAAAGATTAGAAGTATTTAGAAATAAAAAGAACCAGAATGAATAAGGATGTTTCACAGCAACCAGAGTCTTTAAAGAATCTTCAGGGGCACCTGGGTGGCTGAGTCGGTTAAGTGTCTGGCTTTGGCTCAGGTCATGATCTTGCAGTTTGTGGGTTTGGGCCCCGCATCGGGCTCTGTGCTGATGGCTCAGAGCCTGGAGCCTGCTTTGGGTTTTGTCTCCCTCTCTCTCCGCCCCTTCCCAGCTCATGCTCTGTCTCTCTCTCTCTCTCAAAAGTAAATAAAACATTTAAAAAAAATGGCTAGTGCAAATCGAAATGTACTATAGTGCAAAATTAAAAAAAAAGGAATCTTCAAATTAGACAACAATGGAAGCACACCTTTTAAGTGGGAAGAATTGGTTTGACAGGAAACTAAGACACAGTATTCTTCCACTTTAATGTGTTTATCAAATATTCCCTACATCTTTTATGCATAAAAGTTTTCTCTTCTGAAAGATTAAAAGATCATAGAAGTTGACCATGGAATGGTGGTTACCAGCGTCTGGGGGGTAGGGAGTGGGAGAAATGGGGAGATGTTGGTCAAGGGATGCAACGTTTTAATTATGCAAGATGAGTAAATTCTGGAAATCTAATTACAACAATGTAACTATAGTTAATGATATTGTACTTCATACTCAAAATTTGCTAAGAGGGTACATTTTAAGTCTTAAGTGTTCTCAGTATACAAAAAAAAAAGAAAGAGAGAGGACTAAGGAGAAAGAAAGGGAGGAAGAAAGAAAGAAAAAAAGAAAGAAAAGAAAAAGAAAAAAGAAAGTAAGTAAAAAAGAAAGAGAAATAAAGAAGGAAAGAAAGACAAGAAAAAAGAAAAGAAAAGACAAAGAAACAAAAGAAAGAGAGAGAGAGAAGGAAGGAAAGAAAGAAAGAAAGAAAGAAAGAAAGAAAGAAAGAAAGAAAGAAAATAGTAACTATGTGAGACAATGGTTATGTTAATTTGCTTGTTGTGGTTATTATTTCACAGGATATATGCATGTGAAATCATCCAGTTGTGCAGCTTAAATATATACAATTTTTAATTGTCAATTACGTCTCAGTAAATCTGGGGAGAAAAAGAAAGGTAAACAAAGCAAAGTAAACCTGTTACTAATCTTGGAAAAGCAATTCAAGTCATGTGACCAAAAGTAGGCATGCCTGTAGATTTTATCTTTTGCTGTATTTTCTTCCCCAGTCACTCTTCTCCTTTGCTGAGAAACTTTGTAGATTTGCCAATACTATCCATGTTAATCTTCCTCAGACCGAACCTCCATCTGAGCATTAGCATCAAATACTAACTGTCTGCCTGACATCTGCTCTTTAAATCCCACCATCAATGTTCAATATAATCTATTTTAAAGAAAATGGTAATAATCAGGCTCAACAAATCTGAACTAGTGTTAAATAACTTTTAAGTTAATTTAATTTTCATATTCAAAATGCCTGGAAGTGACAGACTTTCTTTCACCAAGCTTGCATCAGACTCTTCTGAGCCCTCTTCTCAACTGGGCATAAACCTTGGCTTATAAGAACTGCAAACTCTCAGCACAAATGATTTCATTGACCCCCAAACACTAAAGACTTGAACAAACACTAGCATGATTTCCAGCAGCTCAAGGCTGTATGTCCCCGGAATGACCCAGATCCTGCCTGGGAAAGCTCAAGGCTGCCAAAAGAACATTCTGTTTGTTCCAACCCAAACTGCAAAGTATACCCTGAGCAAAACCGGCCTTACAGTTCTCAAAAATCAGCCTCCTCCCAGCCTTGTAATTTTCCACTCCCTTGACTGCCCAAGAACCCACTCTTCAGTCCTCTCTGATTTCTCATTTTCCCCTTAAAACTCCCAGTCATCTCACCCTGGATTGAAGTTGAGCTCAATTTATACTGAAGTTTCTCTCCCCTACTGCAGTAGCCTGAATAAAATCTGTCTTGTCTTTAACAAATGTGTGGCTCTGTTTCTCCTTGACAGGGTAGTTGCCCTGGAGCTAACTGACAAGGCAGTAGGTCAGGGATCCACTTTCCTTCTATTTTGTGCCTCCTCTATGCATGGCTTCCAGTCCCACAACCCTTCAAAGTACAAGATGTCTGCTATAATTACAGCTATCATGGGTGCATCCAGACCAACTGGAAGGAGGAGAGCAAGGAAGAAAAAGCAAGCCCATTAAAGACAATTCTTGGCAGCTGCTTGTACTACCTCTGCTGATATAGTCACGCTTAGTTACCGAGAGGATGGAGATGTGTAGACTGTTCTAGACAACCTTGGGGGGTGCAAAAGCTAGGGATAGATTGTTATTGAAAAAAAGAAGAGAACCAATAATGGCACACAGCTAGCATGTTCCACCACCCACTTCCAAAACCACTTCTCTGTAAACATTTCTGTTAATGATACCTTTTAGTGGTCAGAGTCAAAAATTGTCACCTCCTTCCTCTTTAGCCTGGAGATAAAATTGAAGCCACGTTTTCACTCTAATGCAATAAGGTATTTAATTACATGATCTCTAAGACCCCTTTCAGATATCCCTTGGAATATGGTATCATTTGTCAAGAACTATCAAATCTTTTCAATGGTGTATCTTCTATTGAACATAGGATTGAAAATGACGCCCTGCAGACCAGTAAGAAGCTCCCAATATTTATTTACTGAAATGCAGTTGAACAAGTCCTAAACCAGAATTATTAAGGCTATGATTATTGCCTGCCAATCAGGGAGGTAGGGGATGAAACTGGCATAATAACACCAAACCTCAGAAAAATGCCAGAGTGTGAGTGTGGGTTTAGTATGTGGAGATGAGTTCACTTGGAGCAGACAGTTCAGCACCTGGAAATAGATTTTCTAAAACTGGACCATTCTCTTAAAGTTGAAACAGATGTTACTGTCAGAAAGTGTTACTTCTCGTTTTTCACTCCTATGTGGAAGTGAAAGACTTCCACAGAAGACTAAGGGGGGGGGGGAGGGAAAGAAAATACACACATATATACACATAGTTACAAACAGAGAGGGAGACAAACCATAAAAGACTTTTAAATACAGAGAACAAATTGAGGGTGGAAGGGAATGGGGGCGGGGAGAAAATGGGTGATGGGCACTGAGGAGGGCACTTGCTGGAATGAGCACTGGGTATTTTATGTAAGTAATGAATCATGGGAATCTATTCCCAAAGTCAAGAGCACACTGCATACACTGTATGTTAGCTAACTTGACAATAAATTATTAAAAAAAGAATATATTACTTCTAATATAATAATATAATTTTGATTTAATGACTTCATTATATTTTATTTTGTTAATTTTTTCTTTTTTTTTTCTTTTTGTTAATGGTTATTTTTGACAGAGAGGCAGAGTACAAGTGGGGGAGGGGCAGAGAGAGAAAGAGAGGGGGAGACAAAGAATCTGAAGCAGGCTCCAGGCTCCAAGCTGTCCGCACAGAGCCCAATGCGGGGCTCAAACCCATGAACCGTGAGATCATTACCTAAGCCAAAGTTGGATGCTTAACCGACTGAACCACCCAGACAGCCTGATTATGTTTTATTTTGAATTAGTGCCTGAATATTTATGAATGATGATTTTTTTCCTTTTTAAAAAACATGATATACTTTGGGTATAAAAGGAAATGGATTACTTCTTTCTCTATATGTCAGAAAAATTTTATATAATATGAGAATGATCTGTTTATTGCTGTTTATTGTTTTCTGCTGTAGAATTTGCTGTGAAAGTCTCAGAATCCAGATTTCTATAGCAATATTTAAAAGTAAATTTTTTGAGAGAGAGAGAGAGAGAGCAAGGGAGAGGGGCAAGGAAGAGAGAGAGAGAGGGACAGAGGAGGAGAGAGAGAGAGAGAGAGAGAGAGAGAGAGAGAGAGAGAGAGAGAATCTTAAGCAGGCTCCACACTCAGTGAGGACCTTGAAGCCAGGCTTGATTCCAAAACCCTGGGACCATAACCTGAGCTGAAATCAAAAGTTTGAGGCTCAATCAACTGAACCACTGTCTATGGCAATATTTTTAAAGCAATATTTTAATGTCCTACTTTATAACTTGATAACATTTTAAAAATTTTTTTAATGTTTATTTTATTTTTGAGAGAGAGAGAGAGATAGTGCACAAGCAGGGGAGGAGCAGAGAGGGAGACACAGAATCTGAAGCAGGCTCCAGGCTCTGAGCTGTCAGCACAGAGCCAGACATGGGGCTTGAACTCATGAACCATGAGATCATGACCTGAGCTGAAGTCAGATGCTTAACTGACTGAGCCACACAGGCACCCAAACTTGATAACATTTTGAATCACCTCTTGAGTCTATTTTGATCTAAGAGCCTAGAGAATCATCCATTTATGAAGGTTTTTAAGTATAATATTATATTTTCAATAACCTACAATTTTACTTCATTTCTCATGTGTAATATTGTATGTCTATGACTTTTTATTTTTCCCTTCTCAGTATTGCCAAATTTTGTATGTAGTTTACAGTACCAAAGAATCATATTTTAGATATATCTAGTTCAACTTCACTTGTCTTAATAATAAATTTATTATTTATATTTTTACCTGTATGAATTACTTTTGTCTCACTTTAGGTTTATTTGTAATGTCCTTTTTTATGACCTCTTGAACTAAATTTTTAATTCATTTACTTTAACATTTTTATTTAATAATAAGAAAGTCAAGCTATGCTTTTGCCTCAGAGTACAGCATTGACCATATGCGTAAGTTATGTCCCATTATTATAAAGTTATTGTTATTTTTCTACCTAGTTTCTAATTTCACTTGATTTCCTTTTTGACCCAAGAGTTAAGCCAGAAAAAATAGAAATTTTCTAACAAAACCTTCCTAAATAAAGCTATTTTCTCCTCATCTTAGATTTCCTCCCCTCATTCCTTAGATACGTCTTCTCAAATGTTATTGAGATTGCCTGTTGTTTTTTTTTTTTTTTTTCCGTAAGTTTCTTGGGGCAAGTATCTTAAAAGTTTTATCACTGTTTTTCATAGAATTAAATCTGTATATTTTATGATTTGAAATGGATTTTGTCTAAGATTTTACAGGTTACACTTCAAAGATTTTAGTGTAAATCATAGAGCTAAGGCAAAATTTGGTAATGTCTAAAGATTTTATTATAATAGACATTCTAGTAAGCCCATCAATTGTTGAAAAGGACTTGAACCTGGATGCAGTTTGTAGAAGAAAAGTTTATGAGGTACGTTTTTAGTGTAACAGATGTCTTAAAATCTGCTCTTTTAAACCACAGGTGATTGTAATTCTTTCTGCTCCTAATAGAATCATAAATTTCTCTCAATGTGTCAGCCTATCTTATTTAAAAAAAAATATCTGGAAATTGTGCTGTGAATGTAAGAGGTGAGGTCCATAGAGCATGGTATACAGGGAGATATCAAAACACAGAAATAATTAAAATGCTTAGCTCAGAAAATAAACACAGACCCTTGCAGTGTGGGAGAGCAGAGAAGAGAGGTGAGGGAAGTCAGCTGAAAAGGAAAGAGAGAAGGGACAAGCAATATACATAGAGAAAGAGATGTGTGGTCTAGAATTCACAGACACAGGAAAACAAAACTGGAGGTGACCCTAGGAACTTGTACTTTTTTGTTTTTGTTTTTGTTTTTGTTTTTGGTCTATGGCTCTGTTTATTTAACACTAAGTATATTTTTAATTACTTTAAAAATCAGATAAACATTAATTCAGCTAGCAAACAATGAATAGCACCTATCAGGTAGCTATCAAGAGGTTTTTTTTTTTTAATCATCAATTTATTCCACATTCACTGCCATAGTTGTTGCCCTGCCCTCATACAGCTCACAGTCTAAAGAGAAGATAAAAGTAAATACTCAAACTGATTGTGATAAGTACTATTAAGTAACACACTTGGGTTTTTAGAGACAGAGGATAGGTGAAATAATTTAGATAATTACATAACGCTTCTCTAAAGGGATAACTTTTTTTTTTTTTAATTTACCTCCAAGTTAGTTAGCATATAGTGCAACCACGATTTCAGGAGTAGATTCCTTAGTGCCCCTTACCCATTTAGGCCATCCACCCTCCCACAACCCTTCTAGTAACCCTCAGTTTGTTCTCCATATTTATGAGTCTCTTCTGTTTTGTCCCCCTCCCTCTTTTTATATGATTTTTGTTTCCCTTCCCTTATGTTCATCTGTTTTGTCTCTTAAAGTCCTCATATGAGTGAAGTCGTATGATATTTGTCTTTCTCTGACTGACTAATTTCACTTAGCATAATACCCTCCAGTTCCATCCACATAGTTGCAAATGGCAAGATTTCATTTTTTTTTTTTTTGATCACTGAGCAATACTCCATTGTATATATACATATATATACCACATCTTCTTTGTCTATTCATCCATCAGTGGCCATTTGGGCCCTTTCCATACTTTGGCTATTGTTGATAGTGCTGCTGTAAACACTGGGGTGCATGTGTCCCTTCAAAACAGCACACTTGTATCCCTTGGATAAATACCTAGTAGTGCTGTTGCTAGGTCAGAGGATAGTTCTACTTTTAATTTTTTGATGAGTCTCCATACGGTTTTCCAGAGTGACTGCACCAGTTTGATTCCCACCAGCAGTGCAAAAGAGATCCTCTTTCTCCACATGCATTTCTAAGACTTCATGCATCTCTTGGCAAGAGCATTGGCTGTCTAATCAAACTTAGCACAGGGAATTCACATAGATTTTAAATAAATGTCATGGATTCTCGCTGGCATGACAATCATTTTTAAGGTTCTGCATTGTCAATATCTTGCCTGGCTTGACATGGGTCCACATCAATAAAAGTTTGGAGGGGAATGAAGGAGACAAACAAGTTCATGCCGGTACATACTATACTTCTCACAGCCATGTAAAGTTGAGATTGCCCCCTCACTAACAACTCCACAACTGACCTGTGCTTCCAACTCCTGACTACCACCTCCCATCAATGGGCCAAGATAAGCTAAGAATGGGAATTTAAGATTGTTCTGTATACTTCATTCCTGCATACCTTGGGTAAAACTTTCCTTTCCATGTGCTGAATGTAGATAGCCTGCTTTTGTTTTTCAGTATCCAGTCTCATCAACGACATATTTTGTAAGAAATCTGCCAAGTTCCTGACTCATGAGTGTCAACCTTCCATATTCTACCATGTTGATAAAGTTTGTTTCCCTTTTGAATATTTCTTTAGTCATTAGAGAGAAAGACTTTGAATGTACAGTCTAAATCACTGTTTGAAAAAGAAAGTTATTTTTTTCTAAGAAGGGATGAAATCTAGCCAGACTTGCTCTTGGTCACTCACACATGATCCTTCTCACATTCCTCTCTTTCTTTCTAATACACCATCATGTGACTCATTCAAGGCTTGCAGCCTCATTTTCAGAGTTTGTCAGTAGACCCCTCACCTGGCTTTCTGAGCACTAGGCTCTCATTCTTGAATCTTGTCACAAACATATGCTCTTTCAATGCTTTTCAAATTTTGTCTCCTGTTCAAACACCATTGATACCTTCCATGAGATCACAGCCTTGGTACTTGGTAACTCTTGTGCCTTAGTTGCAAATGGAAATAACAATGCCAAGGAGACCTAAAACCTAAGGGTTAATCTAGGTAACAGTGCAGTGTTTACATGGAATTATAATCCCAGATGAAGAAGCTCTGCAGAAATCCAGTCACTAGGCTATGGTCCCAAGACTAGGGTAAAAAAGCAGTGCATTGATTGAGGCCAAAGCTATAATAAATTGTGTCTAGCTATAATAAAATCTGACTCCATTTTTTTTATAAATTTTTTTTTACATTTATTTATTTTTGAGACAGAGAGAGACAGAGCATGAACGGGGGAGGGTCAGAGAGAGGGAGACACAGAATCTGAAACAGGCTCCAGGCTCTGAGCTGTCAGCACAGAGCCCGACGCGGGGCTCGAACTCACGGACTGCGAGATCATGACCTGAGCTGAAGTCAGCCGCTTAACCGACTGAGCCACCCAGGCGCCCCTGACTCCATTTTTTTAATGTTTGACTACTAACATCTTTAAAGCCTCACAGCTTCCTCTTCTTTTTGTGCACACATCTGGGCAATCTAAGAAAGCCCTGGTGCTCCGTCCTTTGACATTTGTGAAAGTTTCAAACCATGAAAGCCCTCTCCAGTATGGAAACTTTCAGTCCAACCCCTGAACCACCAAAAAACCCCAAGCAGTCTCCCTTCCTTTCTGTTGAAAACCATCTTCGGCCGATTTTTGAAGGGCTGTCCGCTCTCTCCACAGAGCCTCACCATGTAATTACTTACATAAGTCTCTTTATACTTTTTTTGGTGTGGATGTGATATATCAGCCTTGACATTTGGACCTTTTTTGGGGTGGGGGTCCAACCTGTTCCCATAGCATAGCCACAGCATTAATTTTAAAAAGGTAATATTCTTGGCCACAGCAGAGAGTAAAGCAGCAATGGCAATGCTCGCAGAGGCGATGCTCACACATTGATTCATGCCTTCATTTAGTTAATCATATACTGAACACCAACAGTGCAGGCAAGCAAGCATCATTACATAGGAGGTTTAGAAGTACTAGTAGGTCTGTACAGAGGGAAGGCTCTGGAATTAGACTAGCTGGTCTTGTTTCCTAAATCTATCATTTTTTTCCCTGGCAATAAGAAATGTTTCACAAATCTAACTTGGTCATATTGGGCGTGCTATCAGCTGTTTTCTTTTTTAATTCTTACTAGACCTCGATGAGGAAAGAATCATTTTTCCCATTTTTGCAGAGAGATTCAAAGAACTCAGGAAGGAACCCAGCTTCCACAGGACAAGGGTTCCCTTGGTGGTAGTGGGACAGCAGTAAACACAAGCACAAGACTGCAAGGATGTGGAAGGAGCTAAGAGCCTGCTTAGACAGCTGAATAAAAGGCTTATGTATTGGATGGATGCATGTCCGTGTCTTCCTCTTTCCCTGAAAGGGAAAACTCAAAGCCGAAGTACAGAATGCATTAGAATATAAAATTCTAATAGCTGTACTTTTCTTCGATCTCATCTTTCATCAGTCCAGACAGCCATCTCTATGTAAATAATGGAAATAGCACTTACCTATGCTGGTTAATGGGGGTGTTGGTTTATAGCTTTCATTTCTTACAAATATAAACGCTGTTTTTCTTATATCCCTGTATCTGAGGTTTGACCCTTAGAATTTTCTGAATTCTTTATACACAAAGACTTTGGACCAATTTTCATACAAGATGCTTTTTGCATTCACACCTGCCTTAGCGCCAGTGTCCTCCCCCCAGCCCCAGTCCGAGTCTTAAAACACCCTTTCTTTAAAACTTTCAGTTTGTGGAAAATGTCATTTGAGACTTATTATTAAAGGTGGATTTTAGTTATCCATGCCACACATCAGGAAAAACTAAATTTTTTCTCTAATTGAAATTGCTCTAAGATGTCTAATTAAAATAGTTACGACCTTGACCACTCTTAAAGAATCATCTGTATTAGTGTATAAAGAAGTAAGCTTATTTCATTTTCTTTAGTGCAAATGTGAGCTCCTTAGCAAGTGTCTGCAGAGCTTTGTCCTTTATAGTTTCCAGTTTTCATATGTATTATTCGGTGATGCTTAAGAATCACTTTGCGTGTGTGTGTGTGTGTGTGTGTGTGTGCGTGTGTGTGTCTGTCTGTCTCTGCAATGTGCCTTTTTGGGCCACTGCTCAATGGCTCCTCCTATTGAAGCCCATGTCATTCCACGCATCCTTGTTCCCTCGCATGAGACACCCCTCATTTTCCCTCGAGGACTTCATCACCTGTCTCCCACCCTTTCTTTCTGGCCTCTCAGTGTCCCTCATGGGGATTTCAAGCTTTAAGCTGATGTCCCTTCTGACTTCCCAACAATCCCACTAGTTCACATCTGTGCAGAGGCACATCTTCACCAGAAGTTTCCTACATCTAAGCTTTCATAAACTAAAGTTTTGTTCTCGGACCAACTCCCAAGGCTTACTGTTCAGTTATCAATACACGAATTTATTTATTTATCCAACAAAAATGACTTCCTCCCATGTCCTACTGGCCCTGGATACAGTTGGTGGCACTGAATCTCCCATTCCTATTCATTATTTCTTCTATTCCTGTCCCATCCCTAAGCTGCAAAATTTCCCAAGACAACTTAATTATACAATGTAACACTAAAAACATCTATTTGGTGAAAATTATTTATGCCTCTCTCGTTTTGATTTCCTAGAGTCCAAGACCAAGATTCTTAAGGGAAAAATCTAAAAAAAAAAAAAAAGCACCCTTTATTAGCATACAAGAATATTGAGAATGCTAACATTTTGGTGACATTTTTAGAGAGACATTAAAAAATATTTTATGGTATTTTATAAATATGTTCCAAAAGCCCACATGCAACATGTAAATTAACTGGGGACATAATTATGGTAACATAATTTCCAGCATCAAGGGAGAAGGAAGGTGTAATTTATTACCTACCGTATAATAGGAAAAATGGAAATTTGATCACAATAAGTTCATCTAGTTGGGGGTCCTGAATCCTAACTATACATTAAAATTACCTAAAGAACATTTTTTAAATGCCAATGCCTGGACAACAGATCAATTAAAACAAGATGTCTATAATGGGGCTTAGTCATCAGTATTTGTTTTAATTTGCCCAGGCGATAATAAGATAATAAGACTTATCCAGGGTTGTGAAATACTAATCTACTTACAAGGTTAAGTGTTACCTAACTCTGACGGTAGATCTTTCTGAAAACCACTGGAAGTCACAGGAGTGTTAAGGGTTCACATTTTTACTTGCCACTTCCTGAGATTTAATTTTACCCAGATGGCTTCCTAATTAGTTTGTTTTACTTTAGGTTGGTTGAAAAATCTCACTCATTCAAAATGAACCCAAAATGTACTGTGCATTTTAATCACTGTGGTGATTTTAGCTTAAACATAGCTTTTTATAATACAGCTTGGAGAACATACAGAACTTCTTGTTAATGTAGAATAACTTGGTGGAAATTAAAGTATTGGTTACCAAGTGCAGCTATTCATGCAAAATTGTGTTTTTTATTGGTTATTAGCGAATGTATTCAGAGATGGCTGTAACTATTTTGCTTTCAAAGAAACATTTTCGCTTGAGCATGTTGCTTTTTTTACATTCATTTTAAGTTAAAATTTACTTATTGCAGAGGGCTTGGAATGGATGATATGCTTTGCAGATTAAAAGTTAATTAGTGATTTGATCCATATGTACAATCCCATCTGCTTACAAACAAGATGGATGAAGAGCTTGGGAGTGACTGTTGCAAAGGTTCTCTCGTTACAGTGAGATGATCCATTTTGTGAAACATAACAGGGGTATGGTTCTGGAAGAGTCACCACTAGATCACGTTACACCATAGGCATTGCCAATTGCCACCTCCACCCTTCCACCGACTAAGGAACAAAATGGGAGTAACACGGGAGCATGGTGCAGAGTGATGTAACAGATGCATTAAATACACACAGTACCATTGCATGGCCTTGGAACCATATAGCAGAGTTTCTCAGCAATCATTGACAGCAGCAGCAAATGCATGCCCTTTAAAGCTGGTAATTTAATAGAAGTGGTGAAACTGGGGGTGTGCCTGTTGTTCTTAAAGGTCAAATGAGTTGGAAAATAAATGCTGAGCCTTTTATACAGTAAAATAGATTTTTATGGTGGAAGCAAAGAAACGAGAACTGCATAAAATATACAGAATCAGACAAGTGGAGTTCTAGCAGACCTTGAAACTCCCTGGCTGCCCTGTGTGCAGCAATCACTGACAAGTGATTAAGATGTGGAGAAATGATTTTTCATAAAATAAGGAAAAAATACATCTTGAGGTTTTGGGGAGGGTTGCAAGTGTCTAACACACCTGGACTGTAAAAGACCAAGAAATCAACCTCAAGCACTGCACAAATCAAGGAACTCGGTTGAATATGCTCTTTAGACACGTGAAAAATTGACGAGAAAGGGAGTTGTATAGTACCCAAAGTCGTAGCATTCGTGAGTTGCAGAGCCGGAACTAACACCCAAGTCAACTAACTCCTAGCCTAGGCATCCTCAGGATGTCTTTCAAATTTTGGATCAACGAATCCATCCTTCATTTCATCTTGCTACCGTAGCATGCAAATCTGACTAATGGAAAAAACGTCAAAATCTTAGTTTAAAAACGAAACATTTTGAGATTTTAACTTACCTGAAATATGTGCAAAAATTCAGGCGCCAGCAGAGCAAGAGTCACCCAACTTATCCACTGAAATAGTTGCACGAATGAGGTTGGAACAGATAATACAAAATCTGCCTTCTGTCTTCTTATTCTCCGGTCTGTGCCAAAGTATCCAGTTCAAATTCATCTGATGTTTTCTAATAATTTGCTAGAATGTAATATTTCTCTCACGGAAACCATTTGATACTCATATTTGTTTACTGTGATTTATTTGACAGTGGAGGATTTTTATCCACTTAAAAACCAAATGCACATCTGGGAAATGGAAAAATAACACATAACTGGGTTCAAGACAGTAGCTATAGAGAAAGTAGTTTATGTTACATAAATTACCACCAGTCACAGAATGTTATTGTTATAATGATGAGTAATCGTATGCAGCTCTGGAAGAAATTATAAGTGGCCATGATAACTTTAGACTTGAAAAAAAATATATCTTCATACTATTACATTAAAATACAAAGTATCTACTCGAGTGACCTTAGGTTGTCTTTTCTTAAAACTGCATCTATCATCCTCTAACACTGGACTTAAGAGAAACCTCAGAAATCATGTACTTCCAGGGGTTTCTTCTAAGTGATTAGAAAAATACTTTCTTTGTATTAAAGGTAAAAGTCCAGTACAGGGATGCCTGGGTGGCTCAGTTAGTTAAGTGTCCAACTTCAGCTCAGGTCCTGATCTCACAGTTCGTGGATTCGAGTCCCACATCCGGCTCCGTGCTGACAGCTCAGAGCCTGGAGCCTGCTTCCGATTCTGTGTCCCCTTTGCTACTGACGCTCTGTCTCTCTCTGTCTCTCTCTGCGTCTCAAAAATGAATAAACATTTAAAAATGTTTAATTACAAAAAAAGTCCACTACATGAACTGCTTTGAATTACTTTGGTTGAGACAGCTTTGTCCCTCTTTGTTCCCTCTTTGTCCACACTCAGTAATATCTCAGTCAATTCTAAAACTCTCTTAATCCTCCTCAAGGTTGAGAGTGAAAAATACGGACCCAGCCCACTCTCTTCCTTTATAGGTGAGGACACTCATGCCCAATGTTCTCAAAGATGGTGAATTAGTGTTAGAACAGAAAGAGAATACCAGTGTGCAGTAAAAGATTAACTTTGCCCAAAGGGAGATGTGATCTTTGCCTGTGACTCCTGGGAGGTAATCTCTAAGCCCTTGGAACATCACCTGCCCAACAAGAGTGATTTTGTTTGCCTGGGAGCTCTGGACATATACATTGCCAATGTTAATAATATGATTTATGGTGAGGGCCCCAGGGACAGTTAACGACTCAACCTCCAAAGGGGCTGGAGACTAAGGTCAACTATGCAAGTGGTCACTCATGTGTACATGACCAAGGTCCAGAAATAACTCTGGGCACCAAAGCTGGAATGACCTTCTTGTGTTGGCAATACTCCATGTGTATTTTCCTACGTTGTCGCTGGAGAAGTAGGTTCTGTCTCCCCAACTTCATATGGATTGAGAGCTCACACCTGATAACTCTGGATGCTGCTTTGTGTTCCTTTCCTTTGGTTGGTTTTAGCCCATATCTTTTTTGTGTCAGAAACTATAACTCATGAGTATAGTGGCTTTTCTGAGTTTTGTGGATCCTTCTTGCAAAATCTTGAGCCTGAGAGTGGTCTCAGGAACTCTTGAACATTGTAGGCTATTACTATCTTGACTTCCTTGGTCCATCACTCTTTTTTTTATACACCGCCACCCAATCCATTTTCAATTTAGCCCAATGGAGGACAGCCATTATTATAGCAAGGCTGTATGTGCTGTCCTCTTCATTAGTGGCAAGGGGTAGAGTAGTGGTAAACTTATGAATAAGATCTAAAATGTATTCTGCATGTCTTATTTAAAAATATTATATAGATCAGGGATCATAAGTATAAACTAAGAATTAAACTTTCAGGTTTTTCTAATAAGTCTTACATAAATAACTAAAAATAAACTTGGTTTATTTTTTTAAATGCGTATTTATTTGGGGAGAGAGAGAGAAAGAGAAAGCAGGGGAGGGGCAGTGAGAGAGCAAGAGAGAGAATCCAAGCAGGTTCCAGGCTGTCAGTGCAGCATGTAGGGCCCTGGGTGGGGCTTGATCTCACAAACTGTGAGATCATGATCTGAGCTGATATCGAGAGTCAGGCGCTTACCCAAACGAGCCACCCAGTGCCTAAATAACTAAGGATCTTTAAAACACATTTCATTTTACTAAATATTTTCACATATTTATTTCATTTATTTACTTCAGAGCTCAGTATGGTAGCAAATTATTATTACAGACATTGTAACATAAGACCTATAATTTCAAATGCTGTTCCTACCAGCAGGAAAGACTCCTACCCTGCTATTTCCCCCATTAGCAGCCTAGCTATCCCCTCCCACCCATACCCCCACCTACCACCCACCCTCATCCTCAATGGTTCCTCAGCAACCTAATAGGCTTTGCCCCCTGCCAATCCATCAAATTATTCAAATGAGCCAATCACATCCTCCCATAAAAACATGGGGCATCCCATCCTCGCGTTACTGCAAAGCCCGTTTCCCGTAGTCTCTTCTGGTTCAGGCTTCAGTGGGCCCCTCCCACGGGCTATGAATATATGTGACTAATAAACTGTTGCCAATCTCATCAGTCCAGTGTCAGCATCATCTATTTGAATTCCTTATACTATTTACGGCACAAGATTCCTCCACCAGTGGGGTGAGTAGGAAGCAGTCAGAATACCATTATACCGACCAATGAAACCCATCTTTGATGGCATGCTTATGTAAAACAAGACTTTCTAATCGACACAGTGCTTTAATTGTAAACATTTCTCCACCTCCTGAGTCCAGATTGATATTTCACCTGTATAGCATTCCAGGTGGAATGATTATGGAAGCTCCATGCTAAAAAGAATAAATAAGGAGAAACTGTTCCAGGACCACTCCAAGGTTGAAGATTCACATTAGAACCATAGCTTCAGTTTCCTCCTTTCTTCCAGGCCAGAAGATTGCAGGAACTTCCTTGGCAACCGTGATAGCAACAGGCTCAGAAAATAGATTTATTTTATTCAGTGCCTGTGTTTTATGGAGCCGGGTCGGAAACAGTTCCTTGTCGGTCATTCAGCTTGTTTCCATCTCATGGCCACAGTTTGTACCCGAGAGCATCTCCTTGTAGCTACAACGGTGCTCAAGAGGAGGACAATGAGTAGACAAGCCCATGTGCCTGGTGTAGCCTCAAGACAGGCAGAGGGCTGATATCTGTTAAGATTTATAGGACACTAATTTCTAAGATTTCAATACAGTGTACTGTGAACCCAATGTATCTGTTTGGGGAAGTACTTACACAGTCTCTTTCCAAGTGATGAAGATACTTCGTGAGCATTGGGCAGCTTCCTTTTAAAAGTAAGGAGAAAAAGACAAAATTCAGGGCTCTTCTGAGAATTGCACGGTGCTAAAAATAGACTGGAGTTTTCCATTAAGGCAGCTCAGAGATCATATTTACTTCTGTCTCTTAATAACTTTGCATCCTTGGGCAAGTTACTTTACTCTCTTAATTTCATCATCTGAAAATTGAGAACAAGTATCTTGGAAACAAATTTAACAAGTTTAATATATATAATATCTTTACTATGCTTAGATTTTATTTCAAAATCTACACATTTGTTAGCATGGAGTTTTAATTTCTAAGAAATAATATCTAAATAATCTAAAACCTTAGATTATTTTAATATATATAAATATATATGATATTATATATATAAAGTTATATATATATATATATAACTTTAGATTATTATTAATTATTTTTATATAGATCTTCCAGTTTGACACATAGATACAAGATCACAGAAAACGAGCCACATGGGGTCCTAAAAAGATTTAGGTAATTTGCCTAGAATAACTTGAGGAAACAATGTAATAGCAAAATAACCATACCTGCCTAGAAGCAAAAGTGTTACAACTTTAAAGGTTGAATGCTTTGGGGGGCCTGGGTGGATCATTCGGTTAAGGGTCCGACCTCTGCTCAGGTCAGGATCTCACAGTCCATGAGTTCGAGCCCCGCGTCAGGCTCTGTACTGTCAGTTCAGAGCCTGGAGCCCACTTCAGACTCTGCGTCTCCCTCTCTCTCTGACACCCCCGCCTCCGTTCATGCTTTGTCTCTCCCCGTCTCAAAAATAAATAAACATCAAAAAAGAAATTTTAAAGGTTGAATGCTTTGCTTTTAAAAATTTGCCAATATCATCTCTTAATTTGGCTTAGAATAATTTACCTATTCAGACATTCCCAGGAAATCAGGTATGGATTTGCATCACGTATGATAAAAGAATAATCTGACCTCATATATGGTAAAATAATATGAGTCTGGTCCGACAATCATCTGCAGAGTTTGGGGAAACCTGCAGAAAGCCTAAGCATTAAGCACAGGAGGATCATGGAGAGTAGGCGGGATTTTGAAACGTTCTTTTCCCAGCACACAACCTGTTTGGTGAATAAGACTGTTTAATAGAAAGTAAGAGGCCTTCTAGAGAAAGGAAATTTTATGCCAAATTTCTGCTATACTGCATTGTGAAGAGCAACTTGAGAAGTATGAGATAGATTTTAATTTTCCTTTTTTTGCCCCAGTCAGTAGAGGCCAAAAACCAAATTCAGATCATTTATAGATTGTTTTTCCTCAAATTTCTGATTAAACATGCCTATTTCTCATTTAATATTGACATGCAAATCTCAAAGCTGATACAATTATTGTTTTTCTGCCAATTCCATAAAAAATACATCTAGAAAAAAATGAAACCCTTATTATGCAAACATACTCTAAGAGGAAAGAGTAAATTAAGTTTTTGTGACAGAAAAATCAGACTAATTTTTTACTTTGTTTTACACATAATTCCACTGTGGCCTCTGCATACAGAAATGTGTAGAATCACCACATTTACTGTTGGTTTAGGCACATTATAAACTCAATGAAATCCAAGGTACTAATCACTTTATTTTTTCCACTTTAAAGTGTACGTATGACTCCTGAAATCCAAAAGGTTTACTACAAGGTGTTTTCTTTCTCTAAATTTTCAAAATACAGAGAAGTTAAGCTCATCTGCCTTTGAGTTGTTTTCACAAAACCATTGAAAACGTTGTTTTTGAAAATTGCTTGATGTTTGAGGGATATTTCTGAAGCTTTTTCATAAAGCTGTATGATTATTTCTGGTCTAAGCATCTGTTTACTGAACACTGTTTTACCAAATATTTACATGTATTACTAAATACATGTAAATACATTTTTTTTTTATTTTAAAAAATGATAAAATTAGAGTGAGCGAATGATCAAACTTCAAACAACACAATGCTTTGTGTCAGCGCAAAAGAGCCTTCCCACCTTCAGGAGTAACCCGAGTCTCTCTCCACAGAGGCAGCATGCCAAAAACTTTCTTGAATAGTCTTTATCAGAAAATGTGCATGTATTTGTACATGTGTCCATGTATGTGAACCATTTATCTGCAAAAATCAAAGCACACTCTGCTCATAGATTTCTTTTAACTTATTTTTACACGTATTAACAAACCGGTTGCCAGAAAGGGTACAGCAATGAACACTTCTATAAGCAGTATGCAGGGCTGTGCATTTCCTCCCTCACTTTCAGCACTGCTTATATTGAAATATTTTTACACTTGTCAGTTGTTAAGTAAAATATTTTAAAAGTCCTAATTATGTAATTATGAGAGTTGGAATCATCCTATTGGTTTGTAAGCCACTTATATTCATTTTAACTTATTTTTTAGGTTGGGTTTGTGACATTTTGTTTATAGGTTGTATGTTCTCTACGTATTAAAATAATACAATGTTTGCCTGCCATGTAAATTACATTCTGCAAGTGTTGTGTGGCTTTTATATAAGGTTTGTTAAATGCTCGATATTCTTAAGTTGTACATTTTGATTTCTACAAATATATCCATCTTTTTTTAACGTCTTCTACATTTTGTGTCTTAGTAATCCACATGCTGACAATTATACAATGTGCAGTTTGTCTACAGCAAGAAACCTTCTCTGAGGTCTGACTGACATGACTGACCTATAATTGAATTTTTTAGCTCCTATATACTTAATAGGTAACCAAAGCTAAATTACTTTCTTTCCCCTATTTTCATCCAGAGTTGTCTTTCCCATTCTGCATCACCTTACTACGCCAAGCCAGAAATAATAGGAATAATCCTAAAATACTCTATTTTCCTCATCACCATGTTCAACCTGCCTACACACACACACACACACACACACACACACACACACACACACCTCACATACGCACACACACTTATACTTCACACACACACACACATATACACAGATACACACACACATTTACAAGGCTGATGGTCACCCAGTACACACCAACGTAGCTCACATGATTGCTGAAATACTGAATCCTTTTCTACTGATCGGTTAATATCCACATTCTTCAGTCTCCCAGACCTCATACCACATTAGCTCTCTGAGCCTCTCCTCTGGATCCACTAGTATCTTATCCACATCAGGAGCTAATGTAATAACATGCTAGCAAGGGGCCACTATGACCACATTCCATTGCATCCATTCCTGTCGGACATTACCCACACCATACCAGCAATTATGAGCTTTGATTGTCACTGCTGTATAATTCATATCTACACACATGTGAAAGACCACCTCAGCCAATGGAATGTGAAAAGATGTGGTACTCTTCACATCTAAGCAGAAGCTTCAAAGGGAATCATGAGATTCTGCCAGTGTTCATGCTTCTGTCCTTTCTTGCTTCTGCAGAGGAGAGGTGAGGGATGAGATATATGGAGAAAAGCACAGCTGAAATGGATCTGAGACCAAAGGAAGGCTGTTATTTAGTACATATGTGGAGGAGGACAATTGGAACCCCTCTATGTGTCCTGGCTATGGGACCTAGAATGAGAAGGTGCACGGAATAGAACTTCAGTCTGAAGAAAACCCATAATTAATTTATTGTGGCAGCAAAGCTAGAGACACATCTAACAATGTGAATATAACTGTAATGCTTTCCCTATTTACATATATATGCATAAAAATGTACATGTTTCTTTTTTTTAAATTTATTTTTAACGTTTATTTATTTTTGAGACAGAGAGAGACAGAGCACGAACGGGGGAGGGGCAGAGAGAGAGGGAGACACAGAATTGGAAGCAGGCTCCAGGCTCCGAGCTGTCAGCCCAGAACCTGACGTGGGGCTCGAACTCACCGATAGCGAGATCGTGACCTGAGCTGAAGTCGGACGCTTAACCGACTGAGCCACCCAGGCGCCCCAAAATGTACATGTTTCTACATACACATGTATCCGATTCTTTTCTAAAATGATTAACACAATGCCTAAAAAAATAGGCCTATAATAAATATTTGTCAAATTGATGTATCCTGGTTGTTACTGTCTTATTTCAGATCTTCACCCTCTTCTTTATGGATATTGTGATACACTTTTTGATAGTGGGTCTATCACCACTTTTACCTCCTCTGATACATTCCCTATGCTCCTGTCAGAATCATCATACTAAAACATAAGTATCTATAGTTACAGTTACCTTACTCTGTCCTAGCTGCAGGAAACACCTAACTCTTCACTTGAGTGATTATTACAATTTCAGGGCACCATCATAGGCCAAGATTTGACATTCCTCTGCTCCTTTATGCCCGTTGTGTCCTTTTCCTGGGATGCCCTTGATCTCACATAAATGTATCCACATCGAGGGTATGAACCATGTGAAACACATTGTAAATTCTCAATAGATATATGTTGCATTAATAAAAAAAGCTAATTCTTATCTTCCTTAAAGACCCACATGCAGTGTATTTTGTCTGTGAAGGTGTTGCCGGTGGACCCACTGTTCTCCAAAGATAGCCACTGTGCTGGTGCCTACCTGCTTAGGCAGGATCCTCCTCAGTTCCTACTGTCAGTCTCCAAACATACCCCCAATACAGCTTTCCCTTTAGAAGAGGAGGTAGGTCCATTTGGGCTGTGCGTGTCTTCATATCCTCCTATCTTACCAGACATCATAAGCTTGTATCTTCATTATGCATTCTACTGCTGGCTCACCTGTGTGTCAGCAACTGTGTGCTTCTCTTATCCAGAAAAACAACTCTTCCTTAAATCTGCCTCTTTCTCTAAATACTATATTCTCCCTTCCTTTAACTCAAACTTCTCAGAATAACACAATCTGTTATCTGTCTTCACTTCCACATTTCCTAGTCTCTTCTGCTTCCTTCAAAATGTGACTCATGTTTCCGAAGGCTGCTGAAATTGATTGAAACATGATCACCAATGAAACACTAAATGGCTGTTCGTCAGCTTTTATCTAACCAAACCCATTGGTGCAACTGAAACAGATGAGATCGTTAAATTCTCTGCGACCTGGGCTTCCCTGATCTTATAGACACCTCCTCATTCTCACCCACAGCCTTCTCACTCACAAACCTTTTTATTTCTCCTCCGAGAATCCTCCTTCCTCCCATTCTTTAGGTATTGGTGATTCCCCCAGGGTTGACCCCATTCCCACTGCTCTTTCTCTATACATACCTTCCCTAGGTGATTCCATCCACCTTTATGATTTCATGATTGCAAATTCCATACCTGCTAATGTATTCCACTGCCTGCGGAAAGTCTCCACCGAACGCCAAATTTGGAACCTACCCAGACTGAAATTGTCCATCTTCAACTGGCTACTCTTCATTCAGCTGCCATCTCCATCAGTGGTGCCATCATCCACCCAGCATTAACTCTTCATATTCAATAACTTCCACCATCTAATTGGTGAACAAAATTGCCTCCTCAATATTTTTCAACCCAGTTGAACTTGGTTTCGACTTGGCTGGAACTTGGTTTAACCTCCTCCAATGACGATGCTTCTGCAGAAGAAACCTTCCCTCCTATATACTAGCCACCAAGGTGGCTTTTCTAAAACAAAACATGTGATGACATCACTTCCTCTCTTAAGAACTTTCAATAGTTGCTCATTTTTAAGGTTGGATTTTATGGTCTATAAAGCAATCTATCTCCCCTGCATGAGCCAGCTTCATCTAGCTTCATTCACTAATCCCTCTTTTACGCATAACTTTCTAAAAAACAAAAATGCTTGTAATTCTTTCCACATTCCTTGTATTTCTATGCCTCTGCCTTTGCTAAGGTGGTACTTCAGGGTTTGAAAGTTCTCCTCCTTTCTCTTCCTTCAGGTGTCACTGAGAAAACTTTCCTTGACTTTTTTCCATACAAGGATAAGTTCCCCTTCTCTTTTCTCCCATAAGACCAGTCTCTACTATCAATATATTTAATACCTTACTCTATTTTTTAATGTTTGTGTCTATCTTTCCCTACAGACTATTTTAGTTACTTGATATTATAAACTGAGTCTTATCTGTCTTTGTATTGCAATATATGCTATATGTTGTAAATTCCAAAATGAAAATTAAAGAATCAAGTAATGAATTAAAACGTCAATGAATAAATTAATTAATTAATGAGTGACTGGAAATCACCATAATTATATCATATTTCAATTTCTGATGTATAGACTGTCTTGCTTTCCATCTTTTAAGCTCCTAAATGGCTGGGATCACGACTTTTACCATAGCACCTAAATCAGTGACTCCGAGCAATAAATACTTAAATGTTTATTTAAAGACTGGATTACTAAATGTTGGGAAAATTAAATGTTAAATGAAGAACTGACAACTAAGAGCGTTCACAGCCAAAACAAGCCTTCAAACAGTGAATTATACATTTTAGGTAATTCTTAGGGCTGTTTTATTTTCTTTATAAATTCCTTTACAATTTTCTTCTTCTTACTTAGTGAGCTTAAAGAATACAGATATTATGTCTATTGTGGGTTACTTATTTAGCATATGTAAGCCAAGAAAATAGCATTCAGTAGCCTATTAAAATGTAGTAAACATTGTGTCTATGTTTCTTAAACAAATAATTAGAATGTAAGGTAAAGCTGACGCCACGCTGGTTTATTTTGTGAAAAGTTTAAAAGTTATCAGCATTTGAAGGCAAAACCCTTTATTGCAGTTAAGATTGAGTTTCAAGCGAAGAGATTTACATGTTTCTGAACCATTAAAGAAAATTAGTTTCTATTTCAGACAGTTTAAGAAAAGGTAGGGTAAATAGCATAACCCAAGAGGTTCATTTAGAAGACTTGTTCGGGGCATGAAGTAAATGTAGATCAAAGACCTTACTACTTAAGAAGGGAGTCATGGAGTCAAATGCAGGCAGACGGGGGATAGTCTGCTGTTGAAAAGGCACTAGATAAAGATGAAAACATGCATTTAAAAATTCAGTCTAGGATCTGGAGAAAGTGTCCCCACTGGCCCTTTGAAGATAGGCCCAGTTGAAGAAAGGCATTTCCTGAAAGAAATATGGCAAAGGAGACCCTGGCATGATTCGCCACAGTTAATAAGTTCTGATGTAAGTTGAAACAACATTAGTTAGTAGAGTAAGCAGTAGAGCCCATACAAACATAGAGAAAATCAATGCGGTGTGTTCCTCAAACAAGTTCTTTGCTAGAATGAAAAACATACTTTATCATTCTCCATTTTCTGAGGCATCTGTTAAAGAAGATGATTCACTGTTAGAGTTAATATTTATAAGATACTCGGGTAAATATATAACTATGACTTTACAATTTCCAACAGTTAGTGAAGTTAAATTCCCACCCTGTTAAAGAAACTCTTGGAAAATTAAATTATTTTGCTGCAGTAGAAAAATCCCAAGGCCATAACTGTCCCAAATAGAGAGGGTTATTTCCTCAAGACAACCTGAGTTAACCAAGTCTTCTCAAAAAGAACTCTTAGTCAAGAAGAGCCAAGGTGGTATGTTAGATAAACAATTCCGTGTCAAATCTGAAAGATAATTCATAAGATTGTTCCGCTTGTTAAAAGCTTAGAGATCTGTGAAGACTGTTTCCATGTCTATCTTAGTCATCATTTAACCTCACCTCTTAGAGTACCGGGAACACAGGGAGAATTCAATAGACATTGGTTGGTTGAATAAATAAGTAGATATATAAATGACTATATCAAAATAAAAATGAAAAAAAATTGCACATGAAGACTGGTTGTTGGGAGATGGGGAAACAGAAAAAAGTCAGTGCTAAAAGAGTCCTGAGGTCATGAAGAGATGTTCTGTCCTACAACTTTCTTTTTCAGATCAAGGACAATATAGGTTGCTGGGTTGGTCATTCCCATTTGGAGAGCTATACAGCAAAAAATGAAAATAGTTCCAACCAGTGAAGAATTTCCGAATAAAGTAATAGAACACAAACAACAAAAGATCTAATCGTGTTTTTCTTAACATTTTAGATTTAGCATTTGTATTTAGTAGCGGTTTTCAGAATGATCCATCATTAGGCATTGTATCTTGCCAAGCCTATATTTCCCTGTCAGTGTATTTAATTAATGACCTTACAATCAATTTATAAAATATGTAGATATTTGAGGCAGTTCTCAAGTTTGCAGTAAGGTATTTAAATGGATGGTGCTGTGAATGTAAACACTAAAAATACTTCCAATAATCCTTCCTTCCTGTAACTGGGTATTTTATCAAGATGTTTTTAGAATAAATTTTATTTCCCTTTACAAAGAACAAGTAAAAGAAACATTGTAATGGAACGGAGCGCTGGATCACATCCCCGTGAACCATCACTGATTATAGTCATAGCTGCCCTTGACAGATCCATTCAAGCTCAGATTTACCTTGTTTTATCATCATCCCAAAAGTATCCAAGGTGTATTTCTTTGATTTTGGCCCTAGAACTTCTCCAACCTTGGAATAATCCACTTAGCTCTAGTTTAACCATGGCCTAGAACATAGGGAAGTTAATACCCCTGCAGTCAAGCCTCAACCAAAGAAGGTAGTAGATGTCTCCCATCCATCTGGAAGACATTCTGAATACTTTTCAGGTGGCTGCAGTGAAATAGAGCACCTGTTGCTCACAGCGGTGTCTTTATATCAGCTTTTTCTTGCTCTGCCCTCAGTCTGGCTCCTAGTTTCACTTCCCCAAAGCACTGATTACAAGTATTTTTCTCAGGGTCTGCTTTCAGGAGAACCCAAACTAAAACACATAAAAACAAAAAATACATATAATTATGGTTAAAATGCCTAAAGATAACAAATCCTAACATTTTGGCTTCTTTTTAAAGCCATACAATAACTATGGAGCGCCTGGGTGGCTCAGTTGGTTAAGCGACTGACTTCAGCTCAGGTCAGGATCTCACGGTTTGTGAGTTCGAGCCCCGCGTCGGGTTCTGTGCTGACAGCTCAGAGCCTAGAGCCTGCTTCAGATTCTGTGTCTCCCTCTGTCTCTGCTCCTTCCCCACTTGTCCTCTGTCTCTCTCTTTCTCTCAAAATAAATAAATATAAAAAAAGAATTTTTTAAAAAAACTATAATAACTAAAATACTGTATTTGAGAATGACTCACACATTACCAAATTATATCTTCTTCCCCATTTCTACCAACCCCATATCCAACTACTCTGCCTCCATAGCAGTAAGTCCTATTAAAGTTTGATGTGAATTCTTTCTGTCATATTTTTATTCACTCTGATACTTATTTGTGTGTATTTATAGTATCTCTTTCTTGGTTAATATCAACAGCATGTACAACTACATCTTTTTCTGCATATCTTTGACTACTTTTCATAAGATACGGAGAATTATATTTTTTTCATTTTCTAAATAGTATGTAATTGATTTTTTATTTATCTCTTTGACCTGTGACATGTCTTCAGTAACTGAGAATAAATAAATAAGTCTTTAATGGATGACACGTAGTTTTAAATTTTAGATACATGAAGTGAACGTAATGTAAAACCACTGCAATTTAAGTTACAATGGAAGTTACTGCAACTTGAAATTTCAGTGAAATAAACAACATGCTTCAAGTGTTCAAGATACATATTAATCAGAAATTGCTCTGTAATAAATTTCTCCAAAATAGTGACTGGGAACAACAATCACCTTAAACATCTGGGGATTGGCTGATCTAGGCTGAGGTTGATGGAGAGCTTTCCTTCTCACTGTTCATTTGCAGGTAGTTGGAGGATCTCTGCTTCAGATTCTGGTAACCAGGATGACTCTGCTCCATATGTCTCTCACCCTTCTCCAGGAAATATCAGCGTGAATGCTTGTTCTATTAGATATGCTGCCTCCACATGGGTAGAAAACTGGCAACAAAATTATCTAGTACAGAAAGAAATGTTGGTTGATCTCAATTACTACTGTAACTTAATCTCCATCAATCATCAGTGTTGTATTGTATTATGATTGTCCCTAATACCAGAGAATAATCATATTGTCCCTTTTTGACAAATTTTAATCATTGAGGTATTAAATTCGTGAGAAGTCTTAGAGACGATTTTGGAAAAAAAATGTTTAAAAAACCATACATACTTAGGGCACCTGGATGGCTTAGTCAGTTAAGTGGCTTACTTCATCTCAGGTCATGATCTCGCGGTCCGTGGGTTCAAGCCCCACGTCAGGCTCTGTGCTGACAGCTCAGAGCCTGGAGCCTGCTTCGGATTCTGTGTCTCCCTCTCTCTCTGCCCCTCCCTCACTCACACTCTGTCTCTCCCTCTAGCTCTCAAAAATAATAAATGTTAAAAAATTTATAAATAAATAAATAAATAAAAATAAAAAATCATACATACAACCAATAAACAGTAAGGAGAAATGTTTCTTAAGACTGGTATCTAAAAATCCATGCCCGTGCTTTTCTGAAATATATAAAAGTTTCGTGGGATGGAGTTTTCTTACCTACCACCCTTAGGTACTTACACAAAACAGTCTGGCATAATCAAGGACCTGATACTTCCTCATGAAGATGAGGTCTTCAAGTCTTTCTTTTTTGGTTATTTTTTTTCCTACAAAATCTAGATCATAACTCAAGCCACATCACATTCTTATTCCAATGGAAAAGCAGCTTTTATTGATCATTTCCATGTAAGCTAACCCATTGTGTAAGGAGTTTATTGTTTCTTTCTTCTCCTTCTGTTAAATTCATTTTAAAGCAGCTTCAACTGTTACAGCCTAAGGAAGGTATTCAGTGATTTTGAGCTGAGTGCCATATTGACTGCCATGTCTTGCTTGTGTTATAGTATTTTCTATCCAGTGGTTGTATCTGGTCCTGAGGCTTCCATCAAAGCATCATAGTTCAAAATGGGAAAAGTCACGTATAGTCAATAACAGTGTAATAACATCGTATGGTGACAAATAGTAACACTTAGCAAGGCGAGCAGAGCACGATGTATAGAATTGTTCAGTCACTGTGTTGTACACTTGAACCTAATGTAACATCGTATGTCAACCATACTTCAATAAAAAGAATACAAAGAAAGGGGGAAATGGTACCTAGGTGCAATGCAAATCTGACACTAACTGCTCAGTGTTCAACCAAACTTCACAAATTAAAGTTACAGTCCTCCACAAAATTGCCCTAATTTCAGACACAACACACAAGCTTGAGGTTTCCCAGACTAGTCCTACTTCTGGCCAACTGGCTACAAATTTGGGTGTTCCCATCGTCACTGTTTTGCTGATTTGTTAGAATGACTCACAGGACTCATAAAATGCTACCCAGTTGGCCCTTGAATAATGTGAGCATTAGGGGCACTGACCCCTCACACAGTACAAAATCCACATTTAACTTTTGTCAAAAGTTAACTACTAACAGTCTACGGTTGACTGAAGCCTCATCAATAACATAAACAGTCACTTAACACACAGGTTGTGTGTTATATGCGTTATATACTGTATCCTTACAATAAAGTAAGCTAGAGAAAAGAAACTTTTAAGAAAACTTAAGGACGAGAAAATACATTTACAGTATTGTAAAATATTGTAGTGTATTTTTTAAATCCACATTTAAGCGGGCCCTGCACAATTCAAACATGTGTTGTCCAAACGTCGACTATATTTACAATCACAGTTTGACTACAGAAGGAAGGATACAAATGAGGACTTGCCAAAAGGAGAGATGCAAAGGGCAAGGTCTGGGGAAGTCCCAATGAAAACTTCTCTGTCTACTCACTGTGGAGTCACGTCACCTGCCCAACACGTTGAAGTCTATTACCAGCCAGGAACCTCACCCAAGCCTAGCTGTCTGGTGTTTCTTTGGGGGGAAGGGGGAAAGTGGGGGTGCATTCATTATGTAGGCATCATTGACCGAATCACTGGCCATGAGATTGAACTGTCTCTAGCCCTTTCCCCTCTCTGGAGTTTGGCTGACATCACGGGGCTCAAAGCTCCTCATAAAAAAAAAAAAAAAAAAAGTTCAAAGACCCAAACCTCTAATCATTTAGATTTTCTGGCAGAATCAGGCCCCATCCTGGATCATTTTGTTAGCACAAAATCAGATGTGGTCTGAGGGGTCCACCATGAATAATAAAGACACTCCTTTCAAACAAGCAATTCCAAGGTTTAGGGTACCCCTCCCAGGAACTCTAGATAAAGATCAGGCAAATTCTTTTGTTATACAATACCTGGACATATGACTGAGTGTCTAAAATACATGTCTGTTATTTAATCTCTAAAGCCACCCTCCCATAAAAGGAAGCAGTAGGAATTAAGAGGCTGTTATGTTCTCTATACCGCCAGAGAAGCACTATATAAATATATGTATTAATAATTCTCGCATCTGAGCAACACAGTAATATAACAGAAGTGGAAATATATAATAATGAAAGAGAAACCAAACTTTAAGACTCAGCAATAAGAGTTAGAGTACTGAGATCTGAAATCCAGGTCTAGCCTACCCAATGTGTCCTTTTGACAAATCACTCAAAACCCTCTGAACCAACTCAATTTTCTCCTCTCTAAAACGGGAATAAAATATTTTACGGGATTGTTGCAAAGAATATACTTAGTGAATAAAAGTGAAATTCAGATAAAAAGTTTTTATCCAATGGAATTCACTGAAGGGGAATGTGCCTGTGTGGTACAAAAATTTTATTACCCTAGTTGTAAAGATTCAGGTCCCCAGTCACACTCACATGACTCTTCTTCCTCCCCCACTCCCACATCATCTAATCTAACAGTTTTGGTTATGAACATGAGTTTAGAGACAAATAGAGGAAATTAGACCTTAACCAGTGATGTACTTTGTAAACTGATGATTACTGGACCAGTGGCACATAGGATTGGTATCATTTTTTTTTTTAGTGTTTATTTTTGAGAGAGAGAGAGAGACAGAGACAGAGCACGAGCGGGAAAGGGCAGAGAGAAAGGGAGACACAGAATTTGAAGCAGGCTCCAGGCTCTGAGCTGTCAGCACAGAGCCCGATGCGGGGCTCAAACCCACGGACTGTGAGATCACGACCTGAGCCAAAGTCGGACGCTTAACCGACTGAGCCACCCGGGTGCCCCAGATTGGTATCGATTTTTAGCAACATTGGTTCACTAAATTTGGTTTCTTTCTGCCATGTGACCAGGGACTTTGGACATTCTGTCCCGGAAATCCTTCAAGAGTAACAAATGACAAAACAACTTTCCATTGTGTTGATGGCAATGAGGACATACCTACTGTGAAATTCCATGCACGGTTGATGTGCGTTCCTCTACAGCGATCACGACCTTTAAGCAGCCTGCCCTAAACAGTATCACAAGCTCCTGCAGGCTATTGACTTGAAGATTTTAGTTTAGTTTTCTTTTCAGACTCTTTCAGGTTCCCATTGTTAAATGATCTAAGACAGTTAATATGTTCCTGCACGGGTCTAGATTTCTTTAGCTGAGGAAATCAAGCTCCCTTATTTTCCTTATACGCGAAATAAAAAAAAAAATGCAGGTCTTGTTCTGTATGTCGCAAGTTCTGGACACATGCTAATTATGCCTTTATACATAAGTGCTTCTGCTGCTTTCTAGTCTTCTAACTGGACCCATCGAATTAGCAGCCAGCAACTGTATTCTAGAAGCCTAAGTCCATACAAGAAGTCTCCCTGCAGGGGTGAGATGAAAAAAAAATGTTTAAGAGAAGCAGCATTTCTTACCATTGTAGGAGGATGTATCTTCCTGTAGAAGAGACTTTATGAAGAAAGGGGATAGTGTGCTTATGTGATCACACTATGAAGAACTCCTAGATATTGATTACTACATTCCAGGTCCTTCATCTACATTATGTACTCGATATGTTTTGTGTGCATTATTTCATTTAATATTCACATGGCTCCATAAGATTATCATTATTACTGTTCAGGCTGAGAGTACTTAAGTGGGTTGCTGAAGGTGGTAATGCCAGGAAGTGGTAAAGTCGGTTTATATGATGTTCATGCCACCGTTCTTAAAAATTACAGTTGCTGCCTGTCTGAGGAAAGCAACTTCACAGAAAATCACAATATAAACAAAGCCTAACACATGCCCTCAGACAACAAACTAAGATAAAATCCGGAAATTTACAGGTATGTTTATTCTATCTTTATATAGAGAAAGACTGTTCAGTAGCCAGTCAGAACTGTTCCAATTCGGATAAGGCTGCCATGAGTTGGTAAGCTCCCTGCTGTTGATAGAGTTCAAGAAGGTGGGAAATGAGCGTTTTGTAGGGCATATCCAAGGAGAAGAAAACACCCTGTGGTCCTGGAAGAGATCCACTCAATATCCAGATGCCATTTATTAACCATCAAATGTCTGAGGCCTTAATATCCAGCCCCAATCCTTCAGTTCTACCATTCTCTCAGCTTCCTATTTTCTATTTGTGTAATTATTTTCAAATTTTCATTGTCTTTTGAGCATTCCAGGGAGCCATAAGTGGGCCAGTTTAGTCCCCAAAAGAGAATTTGGGGAAGCAACATCTCTAAGAACTTCTGGCAGAACAGTGATGTAGAGAGTTCATTCCTAGCCTCTTAAATGGTTGGTCCATAAGCTAGCAGCACAGTATAAACCAGGTCCTTCCTCTAGTGCCCTCAGTGAATCATCACTATATAAAATTACAAATATTTACATGAATCTGTTTGGCATCTCATTTCTCCTATGTGTTCCCAGGAGTTAAATGAAACACTCAATTGCTGAGATTACAAAAATTATCTGGAGTAACTCTCCCTAGTAATACTACCAGGATTATTTTACACCTTATACACAGACATAGAAACCTCCAGAAGCCTAGAATAAAGAAAGCAACACCAATACAAAATTATTAATATTCAGAAAAGGTGATTTACTTTTATTCAGAAGAGACAACATATAACGTGAAGGCATATTGTTGCTTCAGTGTAGACATTTGCCTTAGAATTTCACCATTAACTAGACCTAGAGTAACATAAAAATCAGACTCAACCACTTTCAAAAGATGAAATCCAAGTGACTTCACATCTCCGTCAGTTATAGTTAGGCAATGCCTGAGATCACAAGCACACATGTCAAGAGCTCCCTTCCCACATCCTTTCAAGCCATTCCAATACCCTTGACAACTGTGCTGCAAAGGTTCTATTCAAGCAAGTTCTGAGCATTCAGAAGGCTTTTCTTCTTCGTTCTTGATCTATTTCTCATAATTTCCTCTTCAGACCTGTCCCTTAACTTTCTTTTTTTTTTTTCAGTACCCTCCTACCCCTCACCCATGAGAATTATGTAGAGAGCTAACACTAGTCAACATTCCTTGTCGAAACCAAATCAGAATTGGAGGCTCGTGGATTTTAGAGACGTCTCATGGTATGTACACCGTATATGACATTACGGTCCCATGGGTGCCTCAGGTAATAAACCTCAGATATATTAATATTTCTGCAGAATAACATATGTATATTCACACAAAGAGTGATAAAGGCCATAAATATCTTCACATATGTTTATATCAAGATTTCTACCAAATGAGTCACAAAATGCCTTTGGCTTTCAGGTACATGTGGATATCCAAGTAAAAGGTACAGGATGATGGACCAGTAATAATTCTACAATGTGTCATATACTACTGTATGCTATACTTTCATCTGCTTTGCTCTATCATAATACCCTGAGTAGTTGTTCTCAGTATGCCAGTTCTATGTGCCATGGGGCTCAGAGAGTGAAGTTTCTTACCTAAGAACACACAGATAGTAGGCGACACCAGGGCTAATTCCCAAACTTCACTTTTATACACTTAACCACTTAAACTTACACTTACACATGTCCTCTCCAGCTTTGACTCTCAGTTTCCTCTTTATGATCATCCAAGTGATTGTACAGGGTCATAACATAAGGAAAAGTACAAGAAGGATATGCACAAGTACAGCAAGTAATTATTTCTGAAGGATGACGCTGTCTGATCGGGGGTGGAGGGCAGGCTGATTTCTTATCTCACTCACCATCTGGTATGGAGCATGATGCTGGGAAGTCCAGGCTGGTACATGCTGGGCTAGGTCTGGCAGGGACGACAAAAATGTAACAAAGTTCTTACCGGTATGTACCTCTCAGTATTCAAGGGACTCAGTGTCTTGAATAGAGGATCTGCCTTTGATGGCCTCACTGAATGGTATTTGAGAGAAAATTGTAAGAAGGGAAAGGTAGAGTTTAGAGTCAAATTGTTGCCCTTACATAACATGTTTAACTCACTGAACACATCCAATTTCCCATTGACATGGACAACAGTTTGTAAAAATTCAGGATAATGTTTTTCCTTTGTAAGCCAGAAAAAATCATCAATATGCCAGTGGATATATCCATGGATTTTAGTTCCACATTGCCCTCAATATAACCCATGCTCTGTCATTTAGTAGCAGTGTGGATGCAGGAGATTATTTAGTATCTCACTTTTCCTCATCTGTAAAATCTGGATACCTGCAATCTACTTCATCAAGCTCTTGGTAACACACTGCTTAGCCCTTACCAAGAACAATATATGACTGCTGGTCCAGTTAACCATAATAGTAATTAATTCAGTGATAATTATTTGTTGATTATTATTATATTATTATTAATGCTGAAATTAAATAGTGATAGCCGAAGACCACCAAAGGAAAGTCTAACTTACCATTACATACAAAGGAAAAGTTTATCAAACACAGAATAAAAAGACTCATTAGCCAGAGGAAGTCGGCTGATGTCCCTAACTCAAACAACAGGAGTTGAGGTGAGGGAGGGCCTTCAGCCAGCAACTTAATCAAATGTACCAACAACTGGGGCTTCCCAGAGCAGCTGATACAGGTACTAAACTGTGAAGGCACATGTGGTGGCTGCTTCATAATGAGACCTCTAATGTCAGTAGACAAGTGGGCACTTCATCAGTTGACTGCAAGGACTACAACAAATGACTTATATGGAACTTCTCTGACATAGCCTCCGTGCTCCTCAAAGAGGCATTTCCCAGCTCTAAGTTCTTCATACTTCCCAAAAGCAACTGGGTCCTAAGTTAGCCAAGTATAACTTGAGTGGGTCTAAATGTTGTCCTTCTCTCTCCATCAGGATGTAAACATAACATGAGAGAACTCATCTCAAATCTCAGTATTACACTATACTTGTAAATTGTGAAAAAAGATTTGAGATTTGAAAATACAAATTATGGAGGGGCGCCCGGTTGACTCAGTTGGTTAAGCATCCAACTTCAGCTCAGGTCATGATCTCACGGTTCATGGGTTTGAGCCCCACATCTGGCTCTCTGCTGTCAGAGGAGAGCCCGCTTCAGATCCTGTCTTCCTCCCTCTCTACCCCTCCCCTGCTCGCACATGTGTGCACATTCTCTCTGTCTTTCAAAAATAAATAACAATAATAATAATAACAAAAGAAAATAGAAATTGTGGAAAATCACCAGGTACATGAAAAGACTCAAGAAAACAAGATTATTAATACATATTCAGAGAAGTAAGCCGAACTAAACACAGTTCCTTAAAAAACAAAAACAAAAACAAAAACAAAACCCCGCATAGCTTCAGAAAACATAAGTTTATAACTTTAAAAAGATTCAAGCTATTTTATCTACAAAAGGGAACAAATCAAGGTCAGAAATGTTCATTTCAAAATTAAAAACATGTTTTCTAGATAATGAAATATAACTGAGTCAGCCTGAAAGATGTCATTTACAAATGTTCAGACTATGACTTAGTCATTACCTTGAGAGGGAAAAAAATTCATTTTTATCAGTTCACATTCCCTGAACCAGTGCTATATTTTAGGTACTGTTAAAGTTGAACTTCCACCTTCAAAAGGACCATATTCAGGTGAGCAGTTATTACTTTTCTCCTTCAACAGATGAAGATTTTCCCCTAAAGTCGAAATTATAAAATGCATGAAAATGGAAGGCCAATTAAATATCTTGGGTGTTCTGTTTATCCAAGTTTGGAAACCCTAAAAACTAATCAGGATAAAGCCCTTGGAGAAAAGTGATGTGCTTGGTAAGGATCTGTCAGTATCAAATCCAGACATTCTTGGCTGGAACATACTTGGCAGAACATTGTACCGGGTTCTGAATGAGGGGTTCTTTTCTTTAGATCCTGAAGCAGAACTCTGTGTCCTTAGCCATGGCGGAGAACAGAACCAAAGCCCTGCCGGGCCACACCATACACTTCAGGCCTGACTGGCATTGAAGTGCTTTTGTGGATGGCTTTTCCACACTGCCCTAACGTTAGGCAGGGTGACCATATAATTTGTTATCCAAATTGGGACAATTTTGAGCATGAAAGGAGATACATGGGCAAGCCAGGACTATCCCTATTACACCTGGACTGGAAAGCAACGTAGGTTCAGTGAATGATTAAAGGTTTGCCCTCTGAGGCTGACTTGATTAACCTCTCTCAGTCTAGAAGGAGAAATCCTATGAAGTTAGCAGACTGAACTTCAGTAATATTTCCAATGCTCGGGTGGCTCATTTCAGCATGAGCAGCTTCAACTTGGAGACCATAAAATACAGCCTCAAGAAGGAAAGAGTATACCAGGGTAGAATAAATGGACAAAGCAAAACGTTGCTATAGTTTGGTCACATGAAAGCTGGGGGAGCACTCCCTTCATCTTCATGTTCAAAACATAAATTGGACATTCCAGTGGGAAATAGACAAGGAATCACTAAAGAAATTAGAGAAAAGTTGGGGCATCTGGGTGGCTCAGTCAGTTGAGCATCTGACCTTGGCTCAGGTCACGATCTCATGGTTAGTGGGTTCAAGCCCCGTCCTGTCAGTGCATAGTCTGCTTGGGATTTTCTCTCCCTCCCTATCCCTCTGCCCTCTCCTACTTACTCTCTCTCTTTCTCAAAATAAAAAAATAAACTTAAAAAAAAAGAAATTAAAGAAAAGCAACAGTCCATAGATTTCCTCCTCAAACATCTGTCATGCTGTTAGCTGGAAGAAAGATAATACATAGAAAGGGACTCAAGAACAATACATTTGTGGGGTGGGGGTGGAGTACTGTGAGACAGGAATACAAATTACTCCAACGAAAGACAGAAGAGAATAAAGTGACTCCAGAATTCAGAGGGAGAAGTCCAGAGTTCTGAAAGGACTGATGATAGACAAGACTGAGCTAGGCTTTGATGGAGATGTAGCAATTAGGGGAGGTGTGGGGCATTCCATATGTTAAATACAATAGACGTGAGAAAGTCAAAGGTTGACTCTGGGGAGGATTGTGTTTGATCCTCACAGAGACAGAGCTACAGGAAAGTTCTAAAGGTCACTATGACAGCTGCTGCCACTTCTGGCTGGTACATCTGCCCAACAGGTCCTTCCTGATTTCTCTGGGCTGTAGGACCCATGTGTCAACACAGGGAGCAAGTATCATCTAAAGGCTATCATCTAAAGGGCTTACCTATAACTTTTCTTTAATAAAAGTGGTCAGCTGCTTACTTTCAACTAAAGGGGGTTGATGGGTGATTTGACTAATCACTCTCATAGTTGACTAAATCACCAAAAAGGAAAGTCTCAAGACATACCTGAAACAGTAAGAATTCTTGGGATGTGTTTTTATTAAATAAAGTTTCATATTTTATACAAGAGAATTCCTTTTTAAGATATTCTTTGAAAAGGAAAAAGGGCCCCTGAAATTGCAGAATAGACCCTCCACTTACACCATGATACGTTGTGCAATATCAGCCGTGACGTTGCCCATCACTCCTCTCCATCCCGACATGAATACTTCACTGCCTCTCCATAAGCGTACTTTGAGGGATGGTCTCAAGACTAAGTCCAGACAATCAGAATCCTTCCCAGGACTTTTCTTCCAGAATTTCCGAGTAATACATTTTCTCTCTCACTAAGAGTTCATGGTTCTCTAAGCTTCTCTAAGTTTAAGTCTCCTGTCAAACATCCAGCCCAGCCCCACAGAGAAAGCTTCTTTGCAACAGCAAGTGAGTTCAACATAAAGGGATAAGCAGAAAGGAAAGATGGGGGAAGGGAAGAAAAGAATCCTTTCTTCCCCTGAGATCTCAGATCCTACCTTTTTTTTTTCTTCCATTAGCTATCCCAATTGTTTTCCAAATTATGTATCCAGTACATCTCCGGACAGGCTTCATTATGAAACTGAATGTTTTCTTAGGATCTTAGAGACCATAACAAGTAGCAGTGACCACAAATGTTTTGTGATCTCTATACCAATCTTGGCTTATCCAGATTCAAGCCACCATCCCCAAAACAGTAATTGTGGCTATAATATATCCAGAGGGAGCCATCCCATCACAGAAGATCTTCAGTTCTTTGAAAATATTTCAAAGACCCTAGCAGTTCTAAAACAATCTTGAGAAGGAGTAATAGGGGAGGAATCAATCTACCTAGTTAGAATACTTAACTCTGTAGGTACAGTGTGGTATTGTGTCAACAATGGCACCCAATAAGACACCACCACCTGTGACAACTGTACTCATATGGGAGGCCTGCTCTGAGACCATATCCTGATACTAGAATGCCTCACTAGTAATACACAGTATAATTCTGCCTCATCATTTTTACGGAGACACACCATAATCTTGGTGACCATAGGTGCACTTACCTGGATGAAACTGGCATAGGTGTGTTTATCCAGATGAAACTGTATATTCAACCATAGCAATTCCTGCCAACCTATTTGTCAGTGAAGCACATTTTTCTAACTCCTTGTTGGGGGTCAGGTCAAAACACTGCCATGTCCCATGACCTATCACCCACCAATCAATGGACAATCTTATAGTCATAATTCTCTTTGCCAGTGATTATGAGTGTGACAATATTCAAGTTCATTATTAGTTTTTCCCCCATCCCTTACTTCTCTGATTGGAATTATTTAATGATTTGTTTTCCCTACAGAACAATCAAAATAAGGGTGTTCCCCAACTCTCAGAGATGTCAAGCAAGTTTGTTGACAGACATCTAATTAACCTTCTTTTCCAACTAAGTTGTTCTCTATGACAGTGCTTTGAAACTGTTTATAATGCAGCATTAGGAAGATTGTTTCTCTGATACAAATATGGCATTTGTTCCCATAATGAAATATTCAACTCTATACTTCCTGTGTGCCTATTTAAATAGTTTCCATAGTAAGATATTTTATTTTTTTCTGACTTCATATGCATTATGTTTTACTCTTCTATAAAGTATCTTCATACTTGCAAGGATTCAAGTGTCCTTCAGAGTCTTCTATGACAAACATGGCCCTCCCATCAAAATGTTCCCACCAAATTCTATTGACCTATGGGCTAGAGAAATATTATGTACTAGAGCATCAGTGTTCCTACTGATGCTACATTAGGAGTTTCTTCTCTGTAAGTACTTTCTTTTTTTTTGATAAATATTGAAAATACTCACTCTGACCATGGCACTGGTGGGAGACAGGGGTATAGGGATTAGATATAGAAATACACCAAGAAAGGATATCTTCCTTAATTAACTCACATTTAAATTGTGGGATAAAGATCATAACTATGTAATTGTAACAATGTAATCATCATGCTCGGTAGCTACATGAAGACTGTTTCCCCCTTTCTCTCTGCCTTCGGTACTTCCCCTATGGACTGCACAAGTATGCCTGACTCATTAGCAGAAAAGAGAATTTGTATAGATTTTTAACAAATTTCATGCATTAAGGGAGTATTCCTGATGGTCTGGTAATTATGTCTGCCAACCCCCATGCCTAGCCCATTCTCTACCCACCTTTGCTCCACTCTGTGCCCACCAGGGGCTGACTTGGAGGAAGTTGTATCTGAGCTTCCATTCCTGTGGCTTCTGATTGAGTTCAATTAATAGAAGAAAATAGGAGGCACCAGCAAGAGATGAGAGGTCATGAGGAGAAAGATTTCAAGGTACTTACCACCCCACCTCCTCCATTCCCCCCATCACCCACAGACATCACTTTCTCCCTCTCTAAAAACTATGTTTCTGGCAATGATTATCATGTTCTATGACTGCAATTAGACATAGGCAGCCCCCTTTCCATAGCTCTGTCTCTCACTTGAATCTAATAACTCCATTTCCTACTCTTGCCCCTCAGGTACAGAATAGTAATGGCTTCTTGCTATGGTTGGTCCCTAGGTACCTCAGTACCACTTGCTGGTTTCCTTAACCCTGTCCACACCTCTGCAATAGTCGCTTCATCAAATTGTTTTCAACATCCCAGCTAAATGTGTTTTCTGTTCTTTGTTAGCACCTGATTTGTACACCTGGGATTACACCTGTAATACAAAATTGGAAAGGAAGTGATAAATGGCGTACGGGTGAGAGGACTCCTTAGGTTCACTGGAGTAAGACATCCTTTCCAGCTAGCAGATTAGAGAAGGCTTCATGGATGAGAGGCAGTCAATAAAGGCATGGGTTAATTCTTCACCTTTCTAATGAGAAATATTGGTTCATTTTCTCTCAATTTCCACACACCACCACTGTCTCACTTAGATTGGGCTATTCAGAGAAAACTGAATATTGCTCCTGGAAAGAACAACCGGGGGTTACAGAGTTTGCCTTGCTGATGAACTTGCAAAATGTCAGCGTCTCTATGTGAGCCTGATCTGAATGCTCCTGTTGAAATGTCATGGGGCCAGCCCTGTTCACAGGGCGAGGTGGCAGGAACACAGCTGGGAAGCGTTCTTGCCTGGAGTAGTGTCACAGTGCAGAGGCAAGCCACAGTAAGCTCAAGAATAGAGCTCAAGAATAGCTCTTCCCCTCTCCTTGTCCCCTTACTCTCATTTCCCATTTCCCTACATCTCGCCTCATAAACAATACACTTTGCAAGTGTGATGAGGGTGGGAGACATTTTTTCTTTTCGAAGACCAAGATGTTTTGCTCCTGCTAAGAAGTATTAAAATGATCTTTAAAAAGATTCAGCACAGGGGCACCCGGGTGCCTCAGTTGGTTGAGAGTCCATCCGACTCTTGATTACGGCTCAGGTCATGATCACAGGGTCATGGGATCAAGCCCGGCAGTGGGCTCCTGGCTGAGCACGGAGCCTGCTTAAGATTCTCTGTCTCTCTCCCTCTCTCTCTCTCTCTCTCCCCCTCACTCTCTCTCTCTTCCTCTGCTCCTCCCTCACTCTCTCTCTCAAAAAAAAAAAAAAAAAAAGAGGCACCTGGGTAGCTCAGTTGGTTAAGCCACCAACTCTTGATTTTGGCTCAGGTCGTGATCTCATGATTTGTGAGATCAAGCCCAGCATCAGGCTCTGTGCTGCAGCACAGAGCCTGCTTGGGATTCTCTCTCTTTTTCTCTGCCCCTCCTCTGTTCTCTCTGTCTCAGAAAGAAAGAAAGAAAGAAAGAAAGAAAGAAAGAAAGAAAGAAACATTAAAAAAAAAGTTTCAGTACGATAGTCAGGAATAATTGAATCATGTCAGAGAGTTATGTGAACCATTGTTCAGACCTCTTATTTGGATTTCCCAGCTCAGGAAAACTCCAGGGCTGAGCCCCACTCAGCACTCCAATCAAAAATTCCACATCCATTGGGAGGAAAAATGGAGAGTAAAAGAAGCAGATAACTGTTCAAAGGAGAGTCCTGACCCTCACTCTTTCCCTCTTTCCCTCGCCTATTTTTGTCTCTCTCTTCTCCTCCCTTCCTCACTCTCTTTCCATCCCCGCTTTCTTCTTTTCCCTTTTTTAGTCCATTTATTTCTTGCGGGAAGAAAATTATAATCACTTTCAATTATACCTTGAATGAGATTCACAGCTAGAATTATGTCCAAAAAAATATTGGAAGTAAAAGAAAAAAATCAATTGGATTCCTCAATAAAACTAAAAATGTCAGGGCAGGGGCATCTGAGTGGCTCAGTCTGTTGAGCATCTGACTCTTGATTTCAGCTCAGGCCATAATTCCAGGGTGGTGGGATTAAGCCCCATGTCAGGCTGCATGCCGAGTATGGAGGCTGCTTGGGATTCACTCCCCCACTCACTCTGTCTCTCTTTCTGAAAAATAAAATAAAAATAAATTTAAAAATAAAATAAAAACAAAATGTTAGTGCAACCCTATCTGAGCTTGAGTTGCTGAAGCTCTAAGACATCAGAGCACCTGGTGGCGTGAACACACCAGCATCCCATTCTCAAAGGAGTTCAAGATCCTTGTGTGGACTCTACCTTCAGATTGCTTTACACATGGAACCATCAGATCAAACAATGTGTAATAGCTGTGTCTGCACCTAAAAGAAACCTTGCCCAACACTGCCTTCTTAGCTGAGTACATTTGTTATATTATACGTCAACCTCTACTAAGACCTGTCTGCTTACCAGCTTCCTTCTCCCCGTCTGTTTCCCCCAGGCAGTGACTGAACTCAATCTCCCCTTGGTTTCCTCCTTATGGGCTCCTGAGCTCAGTAAGAATTCCATGAGAGTTCCAAAATCCTTGCTTAGAAAGGAATCCATGAATAAACACATGGAAGGATGTACAGCAGCAAAGGCACAGATGCATTTTTCTGTTTGTAACTCTTCCTTGCAGATGGAATAAACCCAGTATTCATCATGTTTCTCCTCCTCTCTTTACATTGCAAGCCCTTGCTACTCTTCTGTTGAAAACTCTCGGAGAAATTCCCAGAGTTACAGAATAAAGCCACATCTTCTGAACTTGACGAATAGAAATTCGTTTGCCCCAGCCAAACTCATCATTATCAGTACCCAACCATCCTGCCTGGTAATCTGTTGTGTCCATGACCCTAAACTATCACAGTTCCCTCATTGGGCCATCCTCCCTCCATCCCTCTTTCTTAACTGATAAGCTTCTGTTTGCCTGTTTTGCCGAAATTCAAGCACCTTCTCACATTGACTGTCTCCCGGCCTTTTGTGAGAGGGCGTCTCTATTTCCACAAACTGCTCCCCATGCAACCTCCCAGGATTTATTATGCTGCATTGTAAACATGACCTTTCCTGCCTCTCTGCCCTCCAACCATATATATGTATCTACTCCTAAAATGATTTTAAGTTCTTGACTGCAAGTTCTGGAACATTGTCTGGAAAGGAGTTAATTGTCCTGTGTGCATTAACCCAATAAATGAATCAATAGCCCAGTCTAGAAAGGAGAGCAAAGATTTCTTGAAATTTTACCTTCAGGGTTGGTTTTTGATTTATGTTCTTATTACAACACAAATATATGTTCATTATATAAAAATGGTAATTACTACACTGTGTATAATCCCCTTCCACCATCTTTACTAATTTGGAAGGAAAAATAGAACCTCATTATTTAAATTTACACTTTTATTATAAGATTGAACTATTTTTCCTAAAGTTTAATAGTCTTCTGTACATTTTACTGAGCAATCTACTTCTGTCCTTCTCCCATTTTTATTGGAGTATTAAAGCTGTTGATTATTAATATAACAAAACTTTTCTTATTAAAAAATACTTTTTCTTGCCAAATTCTCAAATGTATTTTTCAAGCTTACTTTATATCCTTTACTTTCGTTTATTTTTGCCCAGTTTTTGAGATAAAAATATTTTTAACTGCTAGTAATCAAATATATCAATATTTCTAATACAATTTCTGTCTCTGCATTTATTTATAAAAAGGTCTCCTTATTTACTTATTGTTTCATTTTCAGATTTCATTTTTTAATCTTTCTGGAATTTATTTCAGCATAGAGTATATAATTTCTCCACAGAGAAAAACTAATTGTCCCAGCATGATTTATTGAATAATTCATAATTTCTCCTTTATTTGAAATGTCACATTTATCAGATTCTAAAGTGTTTATATATATACATGAGGTTGTTGCTGGCCTATAAAAATCTGGTTTCGTTGAGAAATATATTCCTGCCTCAACACAGCACTATAAGAATTCAGGGTTTGAAAAAAAGATTATTTTATCTTAACAGAATATACTTATTTATTTGGCAATGTAGGTTACATTCCCCTTCTCACTGATCTGCCCCATGAATTCTTTTCTTTAAATTTTCTCTTACCTGTTCTCCCAGATTTATTCTTCTGTATGAAATATAGAATATGTTTTTAAAATTTTAAAGCAAAACAAATAAATGGAAAATATTGATTGGAATAAAATAAAACCTTTAAATGAACTGGAAAAAAAAACATTACACTTCTATCTTTTTTTGTATTCTTAGATAAGTTTTTTAAAGCTATTTAAAGCATATGCATGGTAAGTTTCATTCCAAAATATGGGATATTTTCTGTAGACCTTATGAAAAGAGCCTCTTTTCTCCTGTATTCGTCTCCTATTGCTGTTGTAACAAATTACAATAAACAACACAAATTTACTCCCTCACAGTTTTGCAGGTCAGAAGTGCAAAACAGCCAGCCATGCTCTCTCTCCAGGCTCTAGGCAAGAATCCCTTCCCTCCTCCAGGTTCTACAGCAGCTTTCCTTGTGTCTTGTGTCTCACAGTCAGTCTCCTTTGTCATCAAAGTCAGCAACCTAGCATCTTCAAATCTGTCTCTCTGTGTCCCACTGCTCCCATCAATACAATATCTTTTTACATAATAAAATCTCCCTGTTATCAAATAAGGGCATTTGCGATTATATTTAGGGTCTATGCAAATAATCTAGGAAAATCTCCCCATCTCAATATCCTTAATTTAATCTCATCTACAAATTTTTTTTTCCTTACATAAGATAACACTCACAGGCTCCAGAGATTAGGACTCCAACATTCAGCCTACTATAACTTCCGATATTGATAAGTTGAAGCGAATTTTTATTTTATTCAATGATTTTCTAGTTGGATAATTGAAGCAACTGGAAACATTGGCAAATTTTGTCTCCCTTTCAGAAGTTAAATCTTTCATTTATTTTCCTATCTTATTTCTTTCGGGATAACTTCAAGAAAAATAAATAATACAGGTGATAACAGTATACTTTTCTTGTTCTTGATTTAAAAAAAAATTAATGCTTACTTTTGAGAGAGAGAGAGAGAGAGAGAGAGAGAGAGAGAGAGAGAGAACGCATGCGCTCGTGAGCAGGGGAGGGGCAGAGAGAGACAGGGAGACACAGAATCTGAAGCAGGCTCCAGACTCTGAGCTGTCAGCACACAGTCTGACGCTGTGCTCAAACCCGTGAACCCGCGAGATCGTGACCTGAGCCAGAGTCAGACGCTTAACCCACTGAGCCACTCAGGAGCCCCGTGTGTTCGTCATTTTAATGGAAATACGTCTGGTGATTCACCAATAAACCGTAATTTTCAAAAGCAATTGTACAAGTGCATATTCTCATATTATTAAAATAAAATCAACCTAGAAATGAACTCATGTTGACATTCTCAAACGTGCTGCCCTTCATTTAATCCCTGCCTAAACTTCTGTAACATTGTGACTTCGAAAGGCCAGTAATCTTATCTGTTGCCTTTGGGTGGCCAGAATTCACTTTCTCTTGCACTCTTTGAAAGTATCTAGCACTTTTTTCTATGTGTGCTATTCATTTTACTAGATCTTCCAAACAGAATGGGAGGTGGTCATCAAACAAATACATGCATGTTACTTACAAATCGTGTTAGATGTTACGAAAGGAAAAAATAATTTGTTAAAATAAATGGATAAAAAAAACCAAATGGGTCAGAAGAATTGAGGAACAAATGGGACTGTACATGGAAGCATGTATTATTATTTTTTTAACTTTTATTTATTTTTGAGAGACAGAGAGAGATAGAGCATGAGTGGGGGAGGAGCAGACAGAGGGAGACACAGAACTTGAAGCAGGCTCCAGGCTCTGAGCTGTCAGCACAGAGCTCGACGCGGGGCTTGAACCCACGAACTGGGAGATAATGACCTGAGCCGAAGTCGGACGCTCAACCAACTGAGCCACCCAGGCGCCCTGCACGTATTATTTTTTTAAGTCATAAAGCTAATGTAAAAGACAAGGCTGCTGGACAAAATAGGATAAAAATTCATATCCTTTACTCCATGCTTATGGGAGAAAAATACACTTTGGTGAACTACACAGAAAATAACTCTAATTCTGTTATTAAAAATCTTTGGGGAAAGATCCGTTTTTGAGAAAGTCGTGATCTAGCCTCGTTGCTTTACTTCCATAGCAAGAATGACATGTGGCCAAGGAGATTTCCAATATTGTGTTATCCCACCCCTCTAAAATGATTGTTACTGAGACAGAGGCTGGCAAAAGAAATAGGAGAGCAGATTCCTTTTAAAAATCGTATTTCGGTAACTGACTCTACTTTAGGTATTAGCAACTATTTTCTTTCGTAAGATTAATAATATAGTTTGTGTTATTATCCTTACCATTGTCTAGTTTTGATACCTGAGCAATGTTGAATCCCAGTGTAGTGTTCAATTTTCCAATTTCACACAGTGGTCACATTCATTACACGTTTTTATAATGGATAATCCAGGCCCTGTCATGGAAATTCAGAATTAGAATCTCTGTTGTTGTGCCCTCAAAATAAACATTTTGAACAAATAAGTAATATTTAGGCACGTCGAAGTTTGTGACCCACACGTGTAGTGATTGTTCTCACTGGCTTCAGAATCTAAACACTTACTAGTCATGATTTTTGACAAAATTCTTTATTTTATCTTTTTAATGTCTATTTATTTAATTTGAGAGACAGAGAGAGAGAGAGGGAGAGAGAGGGCATGCTACTGAGGACGGGGCTGAGAGAGAAGTGAGAGAGAATCCCCAGCAGGCTCTGCACGGACAGCACAGAGCCCTACCTGGGGCTCAAACTCAGGAACCAGGAGATCATGCCCTGAGTCGAAATTAAGAGTCAAATGCTTAACCAACCTCATCCCCCCGGGTGCCCCAAGATTCTTTAATTAAACTTGATTTCCTTACTTCTGAAGCAGAGATTTAAAAAAATTGTGAAATATTTTAAGAACAGTTTAAAATAATGTTTGCAAATAATTTAGTCATAACCAAGGTCTTTATTTAAATAAATGTTTCTTTTGATACATTTTAAAATTGATTTCATATTTGGGGCACCTGGGTGGCTCAGTCAGTTAAGCATCTGACTTCAGCTCAGGTCATGATCTCTTGGTTCATAAGTTCAAACCCCACATCGGGCTCTGTGCTGACAGCTCAGAGCCTGGACCCTGTTTTGGATTCTCTCTCTCTCTCTCTCTCTCTCTCTCTCTCCCTCTCTCTCTCTGCCTCTCCCCTGCTTGCGTTCTGTCACGCTCTCTCTCTCTTAAAAATAAATAAACGTTAAAAAAAATTTAATTGATTCCATATTTATAGCACCTGTGTTATTGTAAGTATCTAATTGGGTCTAGGTTCACATTAACATTCATTTCAGTTATAATATAATTATTAATTTAATTTGACTTTTATCTCTTTGATGACTAAAGAAATCCTTGAGTGTTTTGTTTACCTTTCATGGAAAGTACTCAAAGTCAGAATAGTTAGGCTTCTTTTTTTTTTAATGTTTATTTATTTTTGAGAGACAGAGAGACATAGAGCATGACTGGGGAAGGAGCAGAGAGAGAGGGAGACACAGAATCTGAAGCAGCCTCCAGGCTCTGAGCTGTCAGCACAGAACCCAACTCGGGCTCATACTCACTAACTGTGAGATCATGACCCAAGCGGAAGTTGGACACTTACCCGACTGAGCTACCCAGGCGCCCAGTTAGCCTTCTGACTTAAGAAATATTAAACCAGGTAATGAATTTAGAGGCCTGGGAACTTGACTTTGCCCTTACCAGGACAAGTCATAATGTCTCAGACCACAGAAACAGGATATTAGAACTGAGTTCCTTACATAAACTTAGGCACCACCGAAGGTCATTCTTATTATCAAATGGTAAGTAGAATATTCTACTCAACAGTCCAAGAAAGAGCAAAGAAACTTTAGTTCTTAGTCCTAACAGGACTAATAGTGACCTATTAGGAATATCAGACCTGAGGCTGCTGTTTAAATCTATAGTATCTGCTATGGATGTGAATCTTAGCTAAGAAGTTAACATATGCATGTATCCAACATAATGAAAACTTAAAAGAGATGAAAAGCAACCTCCCATTTATCAGAGGGACTCCTCCTCAACTGAAGGTACTGGAATACCACTAGAAAACAAACTTCAGGAAGATAAACTGTCAAATATATACAACTGACAGAAGGAAAGGAGGAATCTCTCTATAAAACAGCCATAAGTTGCAACAACTATAGAAATGTGTACTACAAAAACTAGAAAAAATTAAAATAACTTACTGTTTCAGAGTAAGCAATATAAATTTATTAAAATACCAAAAAAGGGGACATAAATGCAAGGACAAAAACAAAATACTAACACTTTTGATGCATTGTTTAACTTTTTCAGTTTTTATTGTGAGCTAATCTTTATCCTTTTTTTTCCCCCTCTTCTTTCTGTGAGGATTATTTTGAAACTGTCCTGCCAGACAGAGTTTGTATTTACTTCTGCAAGAAATCCCAAGGATACCACATACCCAGAATCAGTGTTTATTTTATTGCCTAAATATTTGGAATCGTGGTTCAGGTCCAACAGCGTCCAGGTCCAAAGGTAACGTGGTTGGTAAAAATGAGCCACCAAGTAAGAGATTGCTAGGCTCATGGTTAATTTTTTTAACCCACATTCCAAGCAGAAAGGAAAAGAACAAACTACCTACCTGAAAAATCATGTGATTTGTTTTTCTTATACGATTCTCCCTCAACTTAGGATAGAACCCTTTGAGAATTAAGACTTTCATTTTGGGGGGTTTCACTTTCAAGTTTCCACACTCTGCACCAAAGTCTTTCTTCACTGTTCCTAGAGACACAAAACACACACAACACAGTCTCCAGGCAAGCGTATCTCAACTTTAACACTGTTGACATCTGGGGCCCCCATGATTCTTTGTTCTGGATGGCTTTCTTGAACATTATAGAATTTCAGCAGAATTTCTAGGTTCTACCCAGTAGATGTCATTAACGCTGCCCACTCTACTTCACCCCCTCTGTTATGGCAACAAAAAATGTCTCCAGATATTGTCAAATGTCTCCATGTGGAGGCAGGGCTGAAGAGGGGGAGGGGCACAAAGTCATTCCCATTGAGAACCAGTGCTCTAGGCTCTTCTCAGTCCCTCCAAACGGCAGCACCCCTTGGCTCCAGCTCTCCCTTCGCCAAAGTACACCTGCAGCCGCTCTTCACAGGAACATTCCCATGTTTTTTAGGATACTCTTCTTGCACTCTTCTAGAACCAGAGAAATTCTCTTTCAACCTGGCACTCTCAGCTATACATTTAAATCATGTATGTTTAAATTCAGTGCGTGTTTCTGTATGTTTCCAGTGAAAAGGTGTTTGGTTATTTAATTTATTCTCTAAATGTTTATTTCTTTTGAAAGACAGGGAGGGAGGGAAAGAGAGAGACAGAAAGCCTGTGTGCCAGCGTGCGAGCACGCACACGTGAGGGGAGGAGGGGCAGAGAGAGAGAATCCCAAGCAGGCTTCACAATGTCAGTGTGGAGCCCGATACGAGACTCGAACTCAGGAACCTTAAGATCGTGACCTGAGCAAAAATTAAAAGTCAGATGCTTAACCAACTGACACTCAGGAGTCCTGGTTTTTGGTTATTTTAAGTAGCGAACTTGTATAGGCAGTCAGACATGCTCTCACTCTTCAAGGGGGTAAGCTAGAGCTGAAGACAGCTCTTTACAGCACTGGAAAACTGATGTAAATTCCTAGGTTTAGTCAAATAATATCCCCATGGCTATTTTAAGCCAAAGGAACATCGGAAACATAAAATATCAAATACCATTATATGGGACACCAATAAGTTACTGAGATTCTACCACATGTAGAGGACTACTAATCACATATTAAAGATCTCTAGTTTACTGTGTGGATTGTTTATGTTCTTATTCATTTGTTATCAGTCCTACAATGTCAGATAGACATTGTCTGAGATGCTTTGTCCAATGACTTTGACCCTAAAAGATGTAACCCATACAAAAAAGACATCAAATTCTCATTTTATTCTGATAATGTATTTGTTTGAGTGTCAAAATATCCTAACAAATTCTTGGGTGGTTAGTGAATAATTTGTTATAATGAAAAGACCATTGGATTTAGAGATACATATCCTAGAGTCAAATCCTGCAGAGAAATAGCTAGTCAAGAATCCAGTCCCATATAGGATATATATTATGTTTTCTTAAAGGTCTCTGATGTGAACTGGATCCAGCTACAAATATCTGAGCCCTTAAATATTTGTTTTTTTCCAGATACAGTCAGTCAAAAATTCCCTTTTTTCAGTCAAATTCCTTTAAAAGACTGCTGCTATTTTGGAATCCTGTTGTAAACCTGATTTCAGTTACTTTGACATGATTCTGGGTGTACTGCTAAAATATTTCAGGATAATTATAGAAACATAATATACTATTATTTGTCATAAGGGGGAAAAATCCACCAGACCATATCATTTTTCAGACCACTTGTAGATCAGTCAGTGACTCAAGGAAGGAGCATGAATTATCTGCAACTTTCTTTGTATTATTCAGTATCTACCATGCATGATTCTAATTGTTTCAATGGCATCTCAGTTAAAAATAAGTGACTTTTCAGCTAAGCTTCTGTCTGTGTTTCTTGTTTAATATGCAGTAACTTAACATCAGTACTGAATTTTAAAAGAGAAACCCATCTTTATTGACAATATGTGTGTGTATACAAACACACACACATATGGATATACATATACATATGCATATATATATATATGCATATGGAATATACATATATATGGATTTCTGATAAGAGTAAGAATGCATGATAAGGGTAATGAATTAGCTCTTCCTCGTGGTAAACATTTGTTCCATACCAGATAGTATTTTATGGTGAGCAAAATCATGAACTTGGTAATGATAGTGAGGTAACAGGATGTCAGTGGCAGAAGCAGTGGACGGAAAATGAGAAGAGCTATTGGAGGATACTTGTGGAGGAGGGGGCAGGGAGATGAGATGGACAAGAGAAAGCCTTGAGTTCCCCCTAGAGGCTGGTGCGCGCAGATGATTTCCTCTACATCTTTTTTCCCTCTTTTTTTTAACCCCAGGGCAGTTAGAGGAAGGCTCTTTCTCTAGAGAAGACAATATAATATCTTGGGGGGGGGGGACACATTTTCTGTATTATTCCAGCCCTTTCAAAAGTTGTTGAATGGCCACCTGGGGGAAATGGCTTGGGCAATAGTTCCCCTGAGGACTCATGAATAGTTCCTCTTATACTGCATACTAGGTCAAGCCAGTACCAACCTCTCATTTTCCCGTTCCAAATCAGACTTAAACATATGTCCATGTAGGATTACCAGTCTGGAGCATAAAATATACATCAAATAACAACATATCACAACATGTAATGCCAGTGATGGCGAATGACCCAAATTTTATCGAACCCTTAAAAACATACTTTGAATATCTCATTATCAATTGGATCATTTGGTACCACAAGGTAAGTAAATTCTAACAAAGTGATTATACCTTCATCTTAATCCTGAAAGTCTTAAAAAGTATTCTTTGGCTTGCATTATCGTCCCACTCTGTCCTAGCCATGTGGAAGCTTATTTCTGGTTAAGCCTCTTCACCATCAGCTACTACCTGGTATGTCACAGAAACTAATGCTGCTTCTTTAAGACCTGTTAAAAGGGATGGATCCCACCCTCAATTTCCTTCTTTTTGTGTCTTTACACAGTTCCATGGAAGTATAAGGGAAACTTAAAATACCAAAATATCACCAACACTATTTAGGTAACACCATCAGGATCCAAAAATAAAATGTGATCACTGAAGCAGCTTATAATCTGCAGCACAAATTCCCTCATAAAGTGGGGACATTGAAAGAGGAAATTGTGTTATTGCCAGGTCTGAATTCACTGCTGCCTACCCCAGAGCATGGTATTATCTGGGGAAACAGGGTGTGCAGGGAAAACACAAGAAAGAACAATAGAAAGTTTGTGTGTTTTCAGTTGCCTGTATCTCCAGGATCTATTCATTCATTCTAATGGTCTAGAATCCACCTACTGTGAACTGACAGAAATTTGCATAAATAGTACATTGAGAAGTACTCTAGTTATCTATTGCTGGGTAATAAACCACATCAAAATGTATGGCTTAAAACAACAATCTGTGATTTTCCGTGGGTTGACTGAGCTCAGCTGGCAGCTTTCACTTGAATTATCTAATGAGACTGTAGTCAGATGGTGGCTGGGGATAGTCATCTGGACTCTCAACTGGGATGGATGAAGAGATGACTTATTCACATGGCAGGTAGTTGAATGCTGGCTATTGGATGGGAGCTCAACAGGGGTTGGCTGTTAACTAGAAGACCCACAGATGACCCCTTTGTCTGGCTGGGACTTCTCCTGGCCTAGAGGCTGGTTTCCAAGAAGAATTGTCCTAAAATCAAACTTTATAAGAGAAATAGGAAGAGGCCGCAACGCTCTTTTTGACTCTAACTTGGAACCATAATAACATCACTGTCACCAAATAAAATCAGTCAAGCAAATTAAGTTATCTCATATTTAAGGGAAGATGAATTATATTTCAGTTCTTGATGTGAGGGGCAGCATGCACAAATATGTAGGAAAGAAATTGATAGAAACCACCTTTGCAGACTAGCTACAAGAGGTTAATGGTGGTTCTATGGTTTCCATACCTTGGGGAAACAATTTTTATAACTAATGCAAACTGGCTAACTCTTCTTCATGAATGACAAATTAAATATTCAGGCAGAATTTTATAATGATGGTACCTCCCAATCCCCAGCTCATTTCTGAATTTCCCTTACTCTCACCAACACTTAATCCATATGTCACTCAATCTAATATCACCTGACCTGTCTTTTCATTGTGCCAAACTTGTTGACCCCGAACCATCACTTTTGGTTGCCAGTGTTTCTAGCATCCGACTTGTAAATTGAGTGGCCTGTGTCTAGGGACACAGCCCACAGTCCCTACACCAAATTTACAATAGGCAAATCTCTAAGCAATTTCATGGTCTTGAATTCCTCAAACACAAGCTCAAGCTGGCTTCTTTTGATTTCCCCAACATAGCAGGATTCAATAGTTCCTTTGGCCCCCAAGTCACTGCTATTAAAAGTTGAATAAATGGAAGACTAAATGAGCTTTCAGCTCCCTCTAAAAAATAGTATGCCCTTCCTCTTACACAGATGTCTCCCTTGGCCTTCCTCCACATTTAATTTCCCTGCACATTGAATAAACTTTGTTACTGAATGAAAAATCTTTCTCCAGCTCCTTTTGTTTCTGATCCAGTCTCAAGTGAAACAATGTCTCAATCCCTAAACCCAGCCTAATGATAAAAGGAAAATCACTTGAGACTTTCATGAACACCACCCCACCCACTGATATTTGCCACCTCCAGACAATATATTGTTAAAGTAAATCTGCTGAGGCCCTAGAAGAGAATTTCTATTCCCACACACATCAGATACCTAATAGATACAAGGGGAGTAGTGGTCCCTACACACAGAAGATTTAAATAAGATCCCTTAAAATTCCAGAATAAATCCCTGAAGCAGATTTTGATGAATACATTTCCACACGATCTGAATTGTCAGAGGTTCCTGAGATAGCACTCTGTCCATGATATGTTGATTCTTAAAATTTAAGAACATGGATAAATACTCTCAGACTCAGGAAATAAATGCTTATTTTTGCCACCACCGGATTCTCCACAAGCGGAAATCTTGACTGAGATTCTTACTCAGTACAGATGGTGTCTCTACCCAGGCCTTGGCCTCAGTGAGAGGAGATCTTAAAAGACCTTGAGAGCCGAGGAGAGTCGAGGCTGTGTCACCATCTTATTACGCAGTTCTTAACCAGTGCAAATTGAACCATAAACATATGATTTCAGAGGCACTTAATAAAATTTTATAGGCAGGGAATTTTCCCTCCTATAGAGATATACAAAAGAATCTCAGGCTTGAATAAATGTTTTAAATTGAGAATGCACCATCAACACCGCTAACAAAGGAAGAAATTCTTGAACTTTTTCCTAAGGTTGCCTCTCTTCTTCAGGAAAAGGAGATATAAACCCAACCTCCAAAACTACCTGCCCGCCCCCAACATACAAACAGTTTAACATCTACTTTATAATGTCTACTAATGATTTTTACTATTCCATTGTTGTCATTAGTGTGGCTTGACTATTCCAGGAAACTTTTGCCCAGGTGAATAACCTGATTAACTTGATTGTTCATTACAAGACTTTCTGCAGACTTTCAAATTTCCCTTCAACCCTTTAATAGGAAGTATCGACAGGTACTTTAGGGCTTCAGACTTTGAATCCCTCACTTCAAAATCTTCTTCTTGCTCTTTCCAACAGTTCTAAACTGTTATATCATGATCTTTTCTCCCCCAATCCCAATTAAGCCCTCTCATGGAAAGACCCAGCATAAACCAAACTTCTTATTCTCTACAAAACTGACCTTGCCTTTTCTCCTTCGTGAACTACAGAGCTCTGTGGAGGTGGGGTTCTCCCTTGCTGAGGTAAGCAATTCATTCTGTTTGCTTTATCAACAGATTGTGCGGGTGATATTCATGGAATTAACATTCAATGAAAAGTAGTGCTCAGACCCCTGAAAACTAACCTGTCAAAGTAGAGGAGAGTGAATTTGGTGTGAGTATACAAATATGGCATCAAAAGTCAAAAGCGTGGTTACTATTTTCCTCTATCCCAGCCTCATAAAGGATGTATTCAAAGGGATCCTATACTTTGTAAAATATTGAGGTCAGATGCTGGCTTTGGGGAACTACTTAGAACCTCCCAAGTCCATAGGGCACCTGGTTGGCCGAGTAGGTGGAGAGTGCAACTCTTGAATTCAGGGTTGTGAGTACGAGTCCCACATTGGGTATAGAGATTACTTTTTAAAAAGCCTTAAAACAAACAAACAAACAAAAAACAAACCTCCCAAGTCCTCTGGCTTCTGCAGACAGGAAATGTCTGGGAAGCCATCTTCCCTGGCGTTTCCAGGTCATTGCAGATACACATGTGCGTGTTCACACATACACACACACACACACACACACACACACACACACACACAAAGAGGTGAGGAAGAGAGAGAGGGAGAGAAAGAGAGACAGATACAGGCAGGCATAGGCTATCCCTTTTCTTGTGCACCACACACCTTGAAACAAGACATAGAACTTGGCACAACTTAAAACCAGATCTAACCCCTTTACATATTCCAATATCAATATTTTACTGAAGATTTATCCCATGGGGAGATGGGGAAGAAAAAGTATAATGCATAGCACAAACAATAAAATTCTTATTGGACATACCTCGTTTTTCATCTTCACCGTTCTTAAAATGACTAAGCCACCCCTTCTCTCTCTCCTTTCTTTCCCCTCCCACTTAGTATAAATCCTTTCTGTCCTACAAAGCACTCTAGCTCTTCCAATCTTTTAGCAAAACAAAAGCCTGAATTAGCTAAAATCCTCCTCACTGGGAATGCAACAGCACGGGGGACTATCTACTGTTACTCAGGTCAGAGAAAAAGGGAAGGTCGCACCTGCGCAGAAGGGTTTAGCACAGAATTTACCCTTAACTTTCACACACACCTTCCATTTATACCATATTCAAGTTGCCAGATCTCTGTAATGGAATTTTGACTAAATCCAAATCATAGGTATGCTGAAAACTGAAGTAATATTCTAGCAGAGAAGGAAGTTTTTAATCAAGGAGAAGTAGCAGGAGGCTATGGACAAATATTCAGTGACCTGGAAAATTAAAATGAGGATTAATTTCAACCAAACAACCTGATGTGTGTGTTTGTGTATGTGTGTGTGTGTGTGTGTGTGTGTGTGAGTGTGTGTGAGTGAGAGAGAGAGAGGGAGATTTTAAAGTGAAAAAACAAATATCTTTGCACTAGTTTCTGAGGTAATTGCTTGTTTGTTCTGCCACATGAGAAAATGGCTGGATCTGATTTGCATTTAGGGCATAAAATTGAATGCTGAGTAAAGATAATAATAGGTATATTATATACATATATGCATTGTGATATCCACATTAATATTTAAAAGTTATCATATTTTTGTTGCTTCTAAATCCCTATGTTATTTAAATGAGAAAGATCACTAGTACTTAGAACAATTTGGAAAAAGGAAAAATGCCATTTGGGGGAGGGGATAGATTACTGGGTTTAGAGAAGAGATAAGGTGTAACATTAGAGCTTTCACTGACTTCTTGTAGAAGTTTGGCCTGATCTCATCCCTAATTAAAACCTTGGGATTTTTTCCCCCAGCAAAATGAAGAGGTTGAGTTAAAACAAAGTCTGGCCCTGTTCTGACTACAGACACCCAACGGTTCTAGAAAAAGTGGCCATGCAAAATGAACAAATCAGGAGACTATAGATGCTGGAGAGGATGTGGAGAAATGGGAACCCTCTTGCACTGTTGGTGGGAATGCAAATTGGTGCAGCCACTCTGGAAAACAGTGTGGAGGTTCCTCAAAAAATTAAAAATAGACCTACCCTATGACCCAGCAATAGCACTGCTAGGAATTTACCCAAGGGATACAGGAGTACTGATGCATAGGGGCACTTGTACCCCAATGTTTATAGCAGTACTCTCAACAATAGCCAAATTATGGAAAGAGCCTAAATGTCCATCAACTGATGAATGGATAAAGAAATTGTGGTTTACATACACAATGGAATACTACGTGGCAATGAGAAAAAATGAAATATGGCCTTTTGTAGCAACATGGATGGAACTGGAGAGTGTGATGCTAAGTGAAATAAGCCATACAGAGAAAGACAGATACCATATGGTTTCACTCTTATGTGGATCCTGAGAAACTTAACAGAAAGGGGAGGGGAAGGGGAAGAAACAAAAAACAGGAGGGGAGGGGAAGAAAAAAAAAGAGGTTAGAGTGGAAGAGAGCCAAAGCATAAGAGACTCTCAAAAACTGAGAACAAACTGAGGGTTGATGGGGGGTGGGAGGGAGGGGAGGGTGGGTGATGGGTATTGAGGAGGGCACCTTTTGGGATGAGCACTGGGTGTTGTATGGAAACCAATTTGACAATAAACTTCATATATTGAAAAAAAAAAAAAAAGAAAAAGAAAAAGTGGCCATGGCCAAAATTCACGTTGGCCTCATACAAATGTATAATCACAATGTTTGAGACGCACTGATGCAGGAGTGGCTTAACAATAATTTGGTGGGTTTTCTGTCATTGTTCCTGCTGCTGTTGCTGCTGTCGTTCTGGGAAAACAAATTTTCTTTGCTGATCGGCACTGTTCTGAGGTGTGTGCATCAAATAATAGGCAGTTTTCAAGCCTCTTTGACAGATGCAATTACACGCACGCAGACACCCACACAAATAAGCCTGATGAAGTCAGACATCTGTTTTCCTACACAAGTTGCTCTCATCCCACTAGTACCTCATGATCTTCTTTTTTCTACTGGAGACTAAGATATGGGGAGTTCTCAGGAATTAATCCTGAATCAGTCCTCAACCAGGCCAGCCAGCTACATTGAACATAGGCAAACACAGGGACGCGGGACGACGGGAGTAAATATGGATAAAGAGAACAGGGTCAGACCGTTCAGGAGGGAGGGAAGAACTTTCGGCCGTTAGTTCCAGAACTTATCCTAAAAATCTGAGTTCTGCTTGTGTACCTCGAAGTTTCATTGTATCTGATGTGGGGAGGCTTACAGCTTTAAGTAAGGGTTAAGTAGTCTCTATGATGTAGTTTGAAGTGTTGGAGTTCAAAGCCCACTGCCAAGAAAGAATTCTTGAGGGGCTCCTGGGTGGCTCAGTCAGGTAAGTGTCCTAGTCTTGATATCCTCTCAGGTCATGATCTCACAGTTCATGAGATTGAGTCCAGGATCAGGCTGTCTGCTGATAGCATGGAGCCTGCATGGGATTCTCTCTTCCCCTGCCCCTCCTCTGCCCCTCCCCTGCTCTCTATCTCAAAATAAATAAATAAACTTTAAAAAAAGAAAGAAAGAATTCTTGAGACATTTTTCCGGTGCAAAAGGGTGGCTAAAAAGCTTGGGGACAGGACCCACAGGCAGAAAGAGCTGTCCTAGATTGTGGAGTGATTGATTACATACTTTGGAGTTGGGGGAGATTTTTCATATGCTAAAGAAGACTTACGGGATCCTGGAGGTCTGGCTATTGTCAGGCTAAGGTTGTTTTTGCCTCTAAAAAGGATTAACATTAAGACAGTTGGGAGTTTCTGGAGGAACGTCCTACTGTCTGCCTCAAGTATTTATCAGTGGGCTGCACGTTATGAGGGAATTTAATTTTATCTGCATTTCCTTTTATCTTTGTTCTCCACACCATCTGTAGTTTGCTTCTACCTGCAAGGAAGAGAGAAGAAAGAACCCAAAATCCTGAATTCCAAGAGAGGCTGACCACACTGCATGGATGGAGTAACTGACCATGAGAAAATAAAACCTGCAGCTAGAGCATGAACGCTTCATTCGTCACAGTCAAATTTGTTCCTCTTAAAATGGCAGCTCAGGGACTGTCCTTGTCCCAAGGCTCTGGCCATTCCTTCAGAAGAGATGGGGAGTAGAAGGCAGTTTGGATGACATTACTATCACACAATCTGTGACGATAATGACCAAAAGAGGCTTGCTAACACAACAGTTAGGTTATGGTTTTCCCAAATATTAATTCCTCCCATTTCATAATAATTTTTTTAATGTTTATCTATTCTTGAGAGAGAGAGACAGAGACAGAGACAGAGACAGAGACAGACCGTGAGCAAGGAAGGGGCAGAGAGAGAGGGAGACACAGAACCTGAAGCAAGCTCCACGCTCTGAGCTGTCAGCACAGAGCCCTACGAGGGGCTCGAAACCATTAACTGTGAGATCATGACCTGAGCCGAAATCAGACACTTAACCCACTGAGCCATCCAGGTGCCCATATTCCTACTGTTTTAAACTGAAATGAATATAAATATTCCTTTTTTTGGAATATCTGATTTATACACTGTAAATATATTTTTATCAATGAATTATATGCAATTGTGCCCCAATGCTTAATTAATGCATTCATCCCTTTGATGGGTTTTGAAGGTCCCAAAATGGAAATTTTGCTTCTTTTCTTCTCTTTCTCTCTCACATAACCAAACATTGGCTGTGACAATATTTACTCTTGTTGGAAAAATTGCATTGGCTGCATACTATATGATCAGCTGACAGTAAATATCTATTTAAAGACTGCATAAGAGATAATTCAATATAAATGGATGGATGATTCACAAGAGGTTTCCATATGAACCGTCTATAGTACATGCCTCCTAAAGGGTGATTTTTTAAAATATTTTTTAATGTTTATTTATTTTTGAGAGAGAGACAGACAGAGAATGAGCATGAGCATGAGCATGAGCAGGGGAAGGACAGAGAGAGAGAAAGAAACACAGAATCCAAAGCAGGCTCCAGGCTCTGAGCTGTCAGCACAGAGCCCGATGCGGGGCTAAAACCTTGAACTTTGAGACCATGACCCAAGCCAAAGTCAGACACTTAACCAACTCAGCCACCCAAGTGCCCCAGGGTGATTTTAATATATTAATTTATTCAACAAGTTTATAGCATGTTTTCGGTACTGTAATAGTTGGGAAGTAGACACTACTAAACAGAATCGATATACCCCTACCATCATGATGTATGCTAACAATTGGTACAGTAAAAAAGGAAACTAAAATTCCCAAATGGTGTCACTTGCCCCCAACAAAAGCAAGCCAAGACTTAATTACAGTTTCAACCAATCCCAAGAATGTGACCTTTAACACTCAATCTGAAATTTCCTGATCAACAAGTGATAAGAGCCCTGCCATTCCCTCCTCCCCCAAAATAAGGGGAGGAGTACTTTCTTTTCTTTTGCTAATAACCGTTTTGCCACACCCTCTTTTCCACAAAACTTTACATTTGTACAACTCCTCAGAACTCCTTTATGCATGCTAGATGGTATGCTGCCCACTCATGAATTGTTGAAGAAAGCCAGTCAGATCTTTAAATTCACTCCATTTAATTTTATTTTTTAACACTACAAATGTTACTTATATAGATCATTACACACAAAAAATATATCATTTTAATTTTGGCTAAGCTTGTAATTGTCATCCAATATTCAATATTAATTAACCCTTATTGAGTGCACCCTAGATGTCAAGCACTGAGAAAACAAGACCCAACTGGAGAGAGAACCACATATTTGCATTGCTTGAAAACACAGTAGGTTAAACAGAGCATAAAAATGGAAGACAATCCGAAAATACTGGTGATAATTTGTTTCTGAGAGGCTAGGCTAATTACCATACCATCTATCTTACCAGATATTCTCAATTTTCTATATTTCACATTTCTTGAATGAAATATAAGAATAAGAGAATCTATGAATGCCATGTCAAATAAATGGTGAAGATAATAAATAGTGCATATTACCAGTTAGGGGAAGGGATCAAAGCCTAGAGTGTAATAAAGGATGTATGATTTGGCAAAAGGACATATAAGTTGATAAAAGGCAAGCTAATCTATCTGGATAGAATAGTATGATCAATAAAGCAGAGAAGAGGAAGCCGTATTCCAAACATGAGGCTAGACATGGGAAAATGGAAAAGGACCTGAGATGGGAATTTTAGTGGTAAGATCTAGAATGCCTTCAATAAAGAGTTTCAAGTTTACGAAAAATAACGTGGGAGCTGAAGCTGGAAATGTAGATTGGCACTAGTTTGTGGAGGGCTCCCCAACTTTGTGATTGTTCAAACAGTGCGGAATCATTTATGATTTGAAGACACTGATTCTAATCAGTATTTATCTAAGTGATCCTAGCAATAAAGAATGAAAGAGAGGAAAGGAGAGGGTGAGCAGGGTTTGGGGCACAACTTCTAGAATATTGCAAGACAGTTTAATTACTCAGACTTAATGTGAGGGAAAACTCAACAGAGATTGAAAAGGAAGGGATGGATGCAATAATTCTGATTCAGACATGACTGATAGGAATTACCAACTACTTAAGTATGGTGGTGATGGGGGACACTGTAGTCAATGATGACTTCAGTATATATTGAGCTTGAGTAACAGGGACAGTGCCATATCTCAGGCAACTCGAATAGAGTTCAGAGGAGCAGGCAAGTTACAAGAAAAGGAATGAGTTCATTTTGAGGTTTGAGTGTGAAGCTATAGCACTGATGCCTAGGGATGCAGTACCATGGCACTCACAAAAGAGGTGAGAGTAATATAGTTCGATTTGAAAGAATATAATCATGTTGGTGGTAATTTGATAATTAAGCTCTTTTTTGAACAACTTTCATCTTTGTATCCCGTAGCTTTTAACACATTTCTTGAATCATGTTAGAAATGTAACAAATGATTGCCTAGTGAAAAAAAACATTAATAGATGACTGAACTCTCAAAGGAAGAATGTATAGACGTCTATGAGCAGAAAATTGAAAATTGGTTTCTAGTGGAGGCATATAGATGGGGGGCAGGGACCAGCCCAGAAGCCCAGGACTAGTACATCACAAGACGGTAAGGATATAAAGAGAGGGTAGTGCTAAGGAATATAAGGTAGTAGAGAATTCTAAGGAAGAAAAAGTGAAAAATAAATTAGAACTCTGCAGAGATCAAAGAGAAAGAGAACAGAAAATAGATCACAGCTTTTGGCCTAAAGGAGCCTTTTGTGGCCATGTAAAAAGCTAGTGATTTTAATGAGAGAAAAAGAGTAGAAGCTAGATTGTAAAGGACTTAGAGAATGAGTAAACTCTGAGGAGGCAGAGAAAGTCAGTAGGAAATCTGCTGGACTCAGAAGTGAAGGGGGTGGAAGAAGAAAGACGCAGCTCCAAAAAATATGAGGGTTGAGGGAAAATGTTTATGAAAGTAGAGGATATTTCAGCATATCAACAGAAAGGAAGCAGGATACCTCTTTTTAAGACCATTTTTTTTCACTCTTGAATTTATTCAAAGCTAGTGGTTTTCTGCCTTACTATGCTATATATCCCATTACATTTTCAGCATTAGTGATCAAAGAAAACAGTTTCAAGCACACATAGGTGAATGCACTAACTTTCTTTTTGCTAACTCTTCTATTGACTCTATAATCTGCTTGAAGTGTTAAACCGATTTGCTCTAATTCCATGGGATGGATTATACTGAAAGAGGATAGATTGATTAGTTAAAGAAAGAGAAAGTCCTAGGAAGCTGAATAACAAGCACATTTTATAAAAACAAACAAACAACAAAAACAAAAAAAACAAAAAAAAAGCAATATTTGGTTAGCTATAATTGATGCTTCTTATTGCAATAGATCTTGAAATCCTGCCTCATGAACTTTAATGGGATTAACGGAATTGAGAAGGGTCACTTAAGGTTTTGCCTCACTTACAGTGATTTAGAAAGCAAGATGTATCATGGACACATCGTAAACACTTTACCAGTGGCACTGCCATATAAAGCATATGTAGCTAGCCAGTTCTCACATTGTGACATCTTGTAATTTTCCCCTGATAGGTGTATGGTTTGTGCATGTGGATAATATCTGTATATGGTAAAGGCATGTTGAAAATTGCAAACACTTTAAAAAAATTTTTTTTACTGTATTCACTATTAATCCTGTTGTGTGACTGAACTACTTGACCAAAACTACTGAGCTGATTGGTTGATGCTTAGTATTTTTCCTCACCAGTATATAAAGCTCTTTGAATAAATGAATTAAAGAACTTCAGAAGACAGATGTCAACTTCTGTTTTAAGTCTGAGGTTCCCAACTATGTTCCATTAAACTAGGAAGTAATCTTTGAAACAATAGTAATAATATAAAATATCTTATGACACTTGATAATTTACATCAATTCTATGGTTACATTTAGTTCATGATCCACAAAATGAGAACAAGGCTAAAATAGATCAAATTCCTTTTGAAAGTTGGATAGAGCATCAAGGAAACACAGAATGGCACTAATCATCTACCCCAAATATGCACATTATATATTTATATAATGTATATAATATAATAAATATATATTTATTAAAAATTTATTTTTAAGGAAGCAAAATAAATGCTCTTATTTTATTGGTTTTTCTTCACTCTGCAAGAATGTGGAAAAGAAATTATGATGAGTAGAAGAAATTAAGAGATATTGAAAAAGACTTCCCAAACTGAAAAATAAAGTCAGGTCTTATGTTTAAATATTTATCAATGGCTAAAAGTTTTCTATACATTTTTATTAGGCTTGTACTTTGAAATGGTGAGTCCAACTATGGAAACCAGTGACCATGCAATAACTATCACTCTGACTGTATGGCAAATGAGTCCTAAATCTCTGGAAAACATTACACTCACATTTCATATTTTCGTGATGGACATCCATGAACCTCTGTTAAACACTTGGAGGTTTGCAGAGTGCTTTTACACATACACTGTCGCCTTTAACATTAACTCTATGGGATGGGGATTTCTTTGACCATTTCTTAACTGGAAGCAGATACAAAGAGGGATCCTGTGGCTTTCCCAGGGCCACACACAGACTAAGTGGTAGAAATAGAGATCAGGTGGCTCCCAGGCCAAGGCTCTCAGAAGGTGGCCTGGCATGGTGGGAAGTGAAGGGACTACACAACATAAGGATATGAACCCAAGTCTTAATTCCTTCACCTGATGGGTGATCGGGCATGCTTCCCTACAAAGTGTTGCTAAACTCTTTAAAGGTATTTTGCTCTAGGGTTTTAGTGAGTCTTAAAGGAGACAATGTTTAGGAAATCACCTTTTAGTATTAAAATTCTATTGAAATGTTAAGACTAGTAATATATTTGCCAAAGGGAAGCTGAGCTGATATTTGGAATGGCCTTGTGGGAACATGGCCAATGGGGAGAAAATGCTTATGAAACAGTCCTGATCACAAACGCAAATCCTTCTGGCAAATGTGGCAGATCCTGGAAAAGACACATCCAGATATTGTCTTTTTATCCCTCTAATGTCTCTGTGACTAAGGAGCAGCTGCTGATACTGCTATTGCTGTTATAATCATTATTCTCAGATTATTGATGCGAAAACCAAGAACAAGATAATGTGAGTGAGTGACTGTGTGTGTGTGTGTGTGTGTGTGTGTGTGTAAGTTTGAGGCCTGGCGTATAGAAAACACTCGATAAATGGTGCCATTCTTGCTGCTATTGTTTTTATGCTGTTCTATTCAAAGAGATCAAATTTTAGCTATTTGAAGGTAATCTCCAAGTCTGAGTAGATTCCTTTCTATGCCAAGGGACAGTGTGGAAGAGAGGTCTTTGGTTTGGCAATGGAATTCATTAAGTAAGTAGAATTAGCCATGAGGGATATGATAAAGAGGCAATAACAGTATTTCAAAATGTTGAATGCAATATCAGATGCTAGGAAATTAAGTTGCCCATAAATTCTAAAACTGGATTGTTGAAGTACAGCATCTGCAAAGAGTTAGTTTTTAGTCTTTGTCAGCCTGTTACAATTGCTGCTTAAGGAAGAGAGGTAATTCTGATAATAGTTATGTTGTCATGGCCAGAACCAGACATTACCCTGAAATTTTATTCTAATATTTTCAGAGTAATAAAAAGATAAAAACTTACATTAGCTGAGCTCTTGCTGTATGCCAAATACGGTGGATGCTCTTTGCGAGCATTATTTCATTGGAACCTTGCAAAACTCCATGATATTGGCACTGTACAGATTTATTGATGAGTCTAGCACACAACTGGTAAGTGGCAGATTCCAGCTATGAATCCAGGTAGCTTAACTCTGAATTGGAGCTCTTACAAAACTATGCTATTCTCTGTCCCCTGCCCAAATATTATTGAAAATTTAAACTGAATTAGTGGGGCTGTCCTATATGGGACATAGTACATCCTCTTACATATGTGGCTTGTCAAACCACTTGAGTATAAGGCGAACAATGAAAGTTACAGATAAATATTGCTTTGGTGTAGGACAATCAGGATGAGAAGGACACTTCAGTCCACGTCACAGAGAGCACCTAAAGTGATATTTATTCCGTCCAATAACATTCATCAGTTGTCGTCAACAAATGTTTAAAGGACCATCAGCTAGAAGAGAAATTAGGAATACATTCTTACACACTTTTAGTGCTGATGAGATGAGTAGAAATTACAGTAACAGTATCAGCAATGAATATATATGCTGGAAGAGTCTTTAGGATAAACCAGATACTGTAACAGTCTGACTTCAGTGTTTCTACTTCTAGGTCTGTGTTATCGGCAGTGTGTAAGTATCATTTCTTTATCACATGACTTTTCGGTCTTTTCCAGAATTTGGCTTCTGAGATTTTTTTTCTTTTCTTTTCTTTTTTGGTAGGCTTCATGCCCAAAGCAGAATCCAACACGGGGCTTGCCCTCAAGACCCTGAGATCAAGACCTGAGCTGAGATCAAGAGTCTGACACTTAACTGACTGAGCCACCCAGGTGCCTCTTGGTTTCTGAGATTTAAAAAAAAATGACCAGTTAAGTCTTAAAACTCTGTGTTGAGGTCGCAAAACTATAAATAGCACTGTGTTCACAGACTTCCCCTCCCCCAAATCAACTAAAGAATTATGTGCCACTGGCCCTTTTTGCTTCCCGTTTCCACTCTTCTTCAAGGGCAAGGATGCTATGATCTTACAGGAGAGGACAAGTCAATCTACACGTGAGAAGAGGGGGCAAACCATGAGAATGTGATAGAGGTCTGTACAACTACAGGTGGAAGAGAATTGAGAGAACCCGTATGAGTGGTGCCCTCGTGTCTCAGTCAGTTAAGCATCTGACTCTTGATTTCGTCTCAGGTCATGATCTCATGGTGTGTGAGTTTGAGCCCCCCACTGGGCTCTGATGGTGTGGACCCTGCTTGGGATCCTCTCTCTCTCCCTCTCTGCCCCTCTCCCACTCGTGATTTCTCTAAATAAATAAATAAATAAATAAATAAATAAATAAATAAATAAACTTTAGAAAAGAAATCCATATAAATTTTTTTTGAAAAAGGAGAGAAGAAAAAAAACTCATATGAGAATTGTTCGGATCATAGATAGGAGAGTGGTTTTGACACAAGGTTCTGTGACCAAAGTTCATACCAGAAGTCCCTCTGATGTCTTTTGAGCTTTACTTTTGGGTGGTAAATACTAGGTTTCTTCAGAAGAACATCATTCTGGGGCCGAAGCATCTTTTTTTTTTCCTGGGGTATTATGTTGAAGGGCTAACATGCAGACTTGGGGATTTTGGCTCCAACACCTAACTATACTCCATCAGGGTGAAAGTTGTCACTGTAAATGCGAGTAATAAGTGTACCTTCATCCTGACTGCACTGCTGTTGGAACAATGGAACTGATGAGGAAGGGGCCATCGAATCAGGAATTATGCAAAAATGTTGAAGAGCTCTTGACGACATCTCCTCAATATTACCCCAGTAATATTTTCATAGTTTGGAAAAAAATTTTATTTATTTATAGTTTTTTTTAATGTTTATTTATTTTTGAGACACAGAGAGAGCACAAGTGGGGAAGGGGCAGACAGAGAGGGAGACACAGAATCCGAAGCAGGCTCCAGGCTCTGAGCTGTCAGCACAGAGCCTGAGTCAGGTCTCGAACCCATGAACTGTGAGATCATGACCTGAGCAGAAGTCAGACGCTCAACTCACTGAGCCAGCCAGGCGCCCCAGTTTTGTTTCGTTCTGTTTTGTTTTGTTTTCATGATCCACAGATCAAGATCTGAGCTGAGATCAAGATTCCGTCACTTAACTGACTGAGCCACCCAGGAACCCCAGAGAAGTACTATTTATTATATGCAAAAACATTTAAGGGACCATAAAACTGATATTTTGGTGGGGGAGGCACTTGGGTGGCTTAGTTGGTTAAGCGTCTGACTTCGGCTTGGGTCATGATCTCATGGTTTGTGGGTTCGAGCCCCGTGTCGGGCTCTGTGCTGACAGCTCAGAGCCTGGAGCCTGCCTCAGAGTCTGTGTCTCCCTCTCTCTCTGCCCCTCCCCACTAGCACTCTGTCTCTCAAAGATAAGTACAAAACTTTAAGAAAAAGACTGGTTTTTTTTGAAGAATACTGAAAGGAATACATTACAGTGATGGAGTTCTTATGCCAAAAAAGAGCTTTATGACAGCAACAAGGATAAGTGCCTTCCATTTCTGTATTTAGACCAAAAACAAGAAAATAACAAATAAACAAACAAACAGAAGGAGCACATAACATTTGGGTGAGGGGTAGGATAAAGACTTTTAGTTACTCATAAACAGCTAAGTTAAATGCATTTAATATGAGTAGTGGCAGTACTTTATGCATAACAAGTTACCACACATTTAGCAGTTTAAAACATTCCTCATTTCTTATCACACAATTTCTGTGGATAAGGAGTCTGGGCACAAGTGACCTGGGTCCTGGGCTCAGCATTTCACAAGGCTCAGATCAAGGTGCTGAGTAGACTGTGCTTCTGTGCTTCTCCTTGGAGGTTTGAATGGAGAAGGATTCACTTCTAAGCTCTCTCAGGTTGTTGGCAGAGCTCTTACAACCGTAGGGTTCATGATGGCTGGATTCGTCAAAGACAGTGAGAGGTAGTGGGAGGGAGAGAGGGAGGGAATTAATGAGAGTCTCTGCTCCTAGGAGCTCCTAACTTCAGGGATGGACTGAATCCTCTTTTAAAAAGCTTATTTTTAATAAGCTTTAATTTTTAATATGGTGAGGCCCACCCAGAATAGTCTGCCTTTTAATTAACTCAAAGCCAACAGATTAGGAACCTTAATTACATCTGTAAAAGCTTTTCATCTTTGCTACACAATGTACCACAACCATGGGAATGACATCCGGTCACCTTTGCCATATTGGAATGGTTAAGGGAGGGTCACAGTTTCCACAGCAGACAAGGGAGGGGATGACACAACTCATCAAGGGTCACATGGGGTACATCTGCCACAACATTGATAAACTATATTGGACTGCATTATTACTCCTGAGAGCCTCAAACTTTCCCCATTGATGAAATCAATCCAGACATAGGACAAAGGAGGACGTGGTGACAGGAAGCAGGGATGAGTGATGAAGTTCAGACCTGAGCCACTATGGGGACAGAAGGCTGAATTAAAGCAGCTACAACTCTGAGTTGTTTTTTTTTTTTAAATGCCACCAAGAAGCCATGTCTGATTTAGTATGAACAAGCAAGTCCCTCAACCCCCATCAGAGCCATACAGACATACCCAGAGGCAAACTCAAAACCAGGTTGGATATAACCCCCTCTAATTTGCTAAGGCTGTGGTGGCGCTAGGCAGGTGCACCTGAACATGGAGCCATTTATACTTCAGAGACCCCAAGAAGGATGCAAAGTGTGATTGCATTTCAGCATTGGCTAGGAGGGACATCTAGTGGCAGCTGGAAACCAGGAGGGTTGTCAACTGGTAAGCACATACCCTTGAGCAAGTTGAACACATAGAGATTCTGAGTGGGAGGCTGATAATGTTGTGTCTGTTCTCCGGGAAGCCATCCATCCACCAATTTCAAGTTTGGAGGAAAGATACTTAGAAGGTTATAAACAGATTACAAAGGCATCTAAGAATATTTACATGCATCCTAATATAGAGGCGTGTTATCATAGAAATAATTGTAACTTGTAGGCATCACATTATATTTGGGGAGAGGGTGTGTGTGTGTGTGTGTGTGTGTGTGTGCACGTGTGTGTCAAAGAGAGAGAGAATCTGCAAAGATTGACCAGGGGAACACTACGACATAGTGAAATATAAATAGCTGAAGGGAAGGCAGTTAAAGGAGGGAGTCAAAATGGGAATTTATAACGCTCTAGCCACTCCCCACCCTCCAACATCCCCCACCCTTTCAAGTGTGTGACTTCCTACAAAAATGGATTTTCGAACTTCCAGATGTATCCAAAACATGAGCAGAGGAGGGCTGGGTCTAAGAAATGGCGGAGGCGGGGAGCTGAAAAAGAACGAGGCTAAGCTGCTCTATATGGTACAGATCTGAGAAGGTTGGAGAAAGAATAAAGAGGCTACCACGGAGGGGCTGCAGGTATGGAGGCAGAGCTCTGGAGTGGTGATGAGTGATTAGCTCCTGAGCAGCCTCAGGTTAGAGGATGTTGTGAAGAAAGCAGAGGGCATGAGTATTGCGAAGTTTATTATAATATGATTAAGATTTTTTTGGACAGATACAAGTAAAAGATTGGAATTATTGTAATTATGAGAGTACTTTTCATCCTGACACCTAGTTAAAAGACTGCCACATAATAGATTTCCAGTTACCACTCCTGAATGAATGAATAGGTTCAGTTGACATTCTAAAAGCTCAGATTGAACTCATTCAGCCAGTATGAGCAATTTCTAGGATGTGGTGACAGCCCATGCCACAACAGTCCACAGAACCAGAATTCCACCCTGTGGCCCCCACACACATTTTTAAACCAGTCCAGTTTAACATAAAGTGAGTGGTGACTTACTTTCTCCACTGCACTGAAATTGTTCATCTTAGATTATGAAGATGAATCAGAAGACAGAGGAAGTCCTGAAAGTTGAGGTGTTTAAATAAAACAGGTGTTCACAGTATGCCTGGTCCAATAGGACCCATTTCCTCAAAAAACTAATAATTCCCATCTGTATTTTCCTTATTGATTTATGCTTGTGCTCTCTGATTTACTTGGGATCCTTTCTTCCTTCTCTTCATCTCTCTCCATTTTCAGAGCTTATCTCAAAAGCTTTCTCATCTGTAAAATGAGGAGTTTTTGAACCTGGACGTTTCTGAGGTCTTTTCCAACACTTTCTCAAAATATTCCATACGTTTCTGAGGCCTTTCCAACACTTTCTCAAAATATTCCGTAACACTTTGACACACGACACAACACAACACAACATTGTGGCTGAAATGAAACATTTATTGTGCAAGCACTATGCATAAGTTCAAGGCTTCCTTGCAAGTTAGATCACTTTTCTCAGGCTCTTCCTAGAACTCTGTGTGCTCCCCACCTGTGGCAGATGTTGGTCTCAAACTTTTGTCTGTTGGTGTAACTGTATAGAAGTCTATCTATTTGCTTTCTAGATTACAAGGTGCTTGAGGAAAATATCCTGTCTTATTCATCATTCTGGTCATGTTAAAGAAACATTTAAGTATATGGAATTATTAATTCAAAATCAAATTTAAATCAAATATGGCAAGAAATCAATTTGGAAGTCATTTACCAGTAGTTTGTGTTAGTGAATGTATTTATAGTGATAAAATTATATTTCTTTGAAACTCTTCTAATATCTAAAAATTTGAAATTCCAGTGGAATGGCGTCTTCTCCAACTACTCCCAATTAATAATGTTTAGTTGCATGTATACACAACACACAAAGGTGTTACCACGTTATAATAAATTCTGCGGGCTTTTCGTTATTTCCTTGTCATGAGATTTTGTTAGACTAAACATTGCTTTTTTTTTCCCTGGCCTGAAAAGAAAGACTTGACTTTAAGTTGTTTTATTCAAAAGGTAACAGTCCTTTGAACTCAGCAAGGAGAAGAAGGAGATATCATGAACATTCCATTCTCCACCCTTTTCATTTTCTAAGTTAGTGATCTATGTTTACACGTTGATCTCTCTATGTTTACATGTTTGAGATAGTTATATTAGAGTTTAGGTGGATGTTTTTGGCTCAAGAATTTGATGTATAAAATGAATGTTTTATTATTTACTTGCTGCCTAGTTCTAAAAAATAAAATGGGGCAGCATACAATAAAAAGAGAGATGAAATGAGACTGTTAAAACAAAGTAACAGAACAAGAATTTTTAAAATGTCCAGCAGGCAAGCTAGAACACTGTTCCAGGTGGGGATTTAAATATCTGAGAGCTAATACTCTGACAGATAATGTCACATAAAGGAATCAGATGTGGAAAGAACCAATAGGAAGGACAAGAGGAAGAGGAAGAAGGAGGAGAAGAAAGGAGAAGGAGGAGGAGGAGGAGGAGGAGGAAGGGCAAGGAGGGGGCAGAAGAAACAATTACACATTGCAAAAGTGGAGTTGAGCATATATGAAAATCAAAGGGTCCAGAGATAAGTAGACTTGGATAGAAGAAGACACAAAAGATGACAGAAAGGAGGAAGAATCTGGGCCATTATCACCAATGTAGACGAGGTACTCTGGCTGGCTTGTACTAAACTCCAACTCATAATGCACTAGAGGATCATTTGGCTTAATGACATAAGTCATCATGAACAATATACTGGGGTAAATTTATCAGGAAATAAAGACTATGGGAAGCTGCTGCAACTGAAGACAAGATTTCTCAATGAGTTATTAATAATCAAGGAGAAGAAGGAAATATGATACATTCCAGAGAAGACCAAATTCTTAGAAGACAGAAAATAGAATTAAGTTCTGAGAGATTTATCCTTCATATGTATATAAGAAAGAGGGCAGACAACTAAAAAATAATTATTTCTAGACTATGGAACCAACAAACCACAGCTTAGCTTTTCTCTCCCAATTCTATAAGGAAAAGTGAAAAAATATTGGCTCTATCTCTTATAAAAAATGGCTGTTCATAAAGAATGGATTGAGGGGAGAAAATGTTCTTGTTGCAGGGAGGTTTCACAGAAAGTCTTATAACTAAGTCCTTAAGGTGATGTTGTAATTACACATTTCAGCATGGATATGAATACCTTATGTATGTACCAGGACATACAGCGTGAAAACCAAGCATCATTCACTCTAGGTCTCAAGCATTGAAACAAAAAACAAACAAAGAAAAACAGTCCTGCCTGCTGTCCATTTACAAAAGGGATGGAGTGTCCTACCATGAACGGACGTGAGGTGAGGGTCAAGATGTACAAATTTCATGCACAGATAACGGACAGATTTTGGAGGGAAGGAGCCAGACTGAGAACCGAATGGTATACAGCCCCTAGACTATTTCCATACAAATTCTGCTTGGATGGAGGGCAAGAATTCCTATAGAAATGGTTTGCCCTATAGAGAAAGTCACTTTGATATCTTTTTCATCTTCATCCAAGAAAGGAAACAGAAGCATTTCAGTACCTGGATCTGAAGGCCATTTAATCTAAGACGACCCATGTCTAAGTGTATGTGTCGCGTATCTTTGGAAGAATTTAAAAGGAGCTGCTGTCCTAGAAAAGTGAGTGGAGGCTCACCTTTGTAATGGTTATTGTGACTCTATTTCTTCTCCCAGAATGACTTAACCTAAATGCATTTGTTGTAAACATTTTCTTTCCTGGAACCATTATTTTCATGGCATTTTATCTTCACACAGATATGCCAAAGGGAGCACAAGTCATCCACATGTTTTATGATACTTGGGTCTCTCAACGATCATGTGGAGGAAGCATTAGGACCCCCTTTCACAGATGAAAGTCTTAAATTCACAGACATGCAATCTCTTTGTTCACGGCTTCGCGCTTAATGTGACGCCGAGCTGAAATTCCAGCCCACTCCTTTGTTTGGAGTTGCTTCTAACAGACTTCCCTTACTCTCCCAGACATGTATTTATGTTCAAGACAAACCAAAACATAACGTTTGGCTTACACAGAATCATTTATCTTCATCTTTTGGCACTGTGATTATACAGCATGTATAAACTCCCTGTTCAGCCAGGCAAATACTCGCACTTCTGTGCTTTGATTTAGTGCTCTGGGTTCCACTACGGAAGCCACTAGCCTTGCAAAGGGTCATAATCTGAGTCTAGATTTCTAGGTTTATGCTTCTAAATCACTTGGCGGAGAACAGAGCTGATACTAGAAAAAGAGTCGCAGCTGGGAATCGCTGAGTTAGGATCACACATCACTGAAGGTGAAGTAGCTTGATTTTAATATGAGTGGGAACAAAAGCCACTACAGAGAGAACAGGGTTAAGATAGAATGGAAGAAGGGATGATTTAACAGGCATCCTTCAAGCAAACACCAAATATCGTAATGTCTATTCTGTCAAAGTTGCAAGTTTTTCAGACAGTGTAACCTTCTTTTTTGGCAAACCAAAGCTTAGAAATAAAATACTTTAAACTGTAATTTTGGTTCTCAAAAAACATAGGACTACAAAGTATAATACTGTCTTAAAATCTCCCAAATTTTCTATAGGCAGGATCTAATTTAAGCTACAAAAATAACATTTTTTATCAGAGGAATAATCTTTGGTTTTATTTTTGTTTTCCATATGGCTCAGGATATGTTTGATAAGAATTTTTGTACCTCAGACTTTTTTCCATAACAGCATGAATGTAATGCCTGCGGATGAGTGGTGCAGATTGTACATAATCTTCACCCAAACAATAGTCTGTCTTTGAGATTTCGGAGCCCCTGTTAATTTCGAGGCGAATTTCATCCCGTTGAAGTCTATTTGCTTCCCATCAGGGCAAGTCGAATCTTACAAAAATTCTCACATCGATCTTGAACATCAGTAAAGGTGGAACAGGCCATGGCATGTTCAATTTTTATTGCTTTATTTTTTCAAGGAATATAAGAATAATTCCAGACAAAATAAACAGATAAACGCAACAAAAACAATCATTTGGCACTTTCAGTTTATATACACGTTTATACTTTCGGTGAGCCGCAGAATTTTGCATCTAACTGCCTTGTATACTACTTCTCAGCCCTTCCAAATCAATAGACCCCAAGTCAAACTCATGATCCCCACAAATGTAGTACTTCTCCAGTGTCCCTTTTCTCAGGAAAGGCACCGTCAGACATCCAGAACTAGTAGTCGTCCTCGACACTTCCTTCTCCCTTACCCTTCATATCTGATTTATGATCCCTGGGACATAATTTACTCTTGAGCTATAAAAATCTACTTCCTTTATGTAGCAGGGGAAGAAGGATCAAGATTTTGGGAGAAAAACCTCGAGTCTCTCCTAAAAGTTGACTTCTGTGGTCAACGCTTACTCTGCTTATCTGTAAGAGACGGGTACGTTGTATGCAATTTTATATAATACTATATAGAATAGTAATAAAGCTTTTCTTTATGCACAAAATGTAAAGTAATGTGAATCTGGTAAAATTAAAAATTCATGGAGAATAGCATAATTCTACAAAGCTACAAAACTGGATGAACGGTAACTTCTGCCTGTATTATTGCAATGTGGCAGTGTCCTTTATGCTACTGAAGAGATCTGCCTGCCATCTTTGAATTATTTTTAAATTATGTGAATTTTAAATAGTAGGAAGTTAGAAAAGCATCTTTCTCCTAGGATATGGCAGTCCTGAAATTGTGTGTTTGTGGGAAAAATCTCTTCCTCAGCTGCCATGAAAGTTCTTAATGGGGTTTCATTATTTGGTAGTAAAGTCTTCTGGTAAAATTTTGTTCCATGTTTAAGTATATTCATGAGCCAATTATTTCACATAAAAGCAGAAGCGGGGGGAAGAAGGGGAAAATTATATGATATAACACAGCTTGTGATTCCATGCAAATTTGTTTTTTGGGAATTTATGTGAACTAGGCTTTCCTGAACATTTAAAATGACACCTTGGTATTGTTTCTGGCTGTGAATTAAAAATTGTAACAGGGGCACCTGGGTGGCTAAGTCGGTTAAACATCCGACTTCGGTCCAGGTCATGATCTCACCGTCCATGAGTTTTAGCCCAGGGTCAGGCTCTGTGCTGACAGCCCTGAGCCTGGAGCCTGCTTCTGATTCTGTGTCTCCCTCTCTCTCTGCCCCTCCCCCGCTTGTGCTCTATCTCTAGCTCTCAAAAATAAATAAATGTTAAAAATTATTCCAGCATTTAGTTGCTGAGGCTTCACTTGGGGATCTGGCAACCAGGTACTCCTAACAGGTTTATTGTTGGGTGTTTTAATCAGATATTAAATGTTGAAGCAACCTCAATTGGGCTAGACAAAATATCTGAGGAAAATGTATTTATTTCCACTCTGTAAATCCTGACACTGCCTTCTTTTAATGGCCATCATATAATCATATATTCAATTTGCATGCAGGATGAGCCACTGAATCTCATTAAAAATTAATCAAGCTTGGCTCCACAAATACCTTCACAAATGTAGAAATCCACATTGTGTCCCTTCTCCTTCATACAGTGAATTATCTGGCTGTCAGACTGTTCCAGATTTTCTTTCACCTTGCAAGAAGAGCTCATGGACTTTGCAATAAATTCTCTGAGCACAACCACCCAGTTGCCCATTGCTTTGGCTACCATGGCCGATCTGACCTGTACTTAGAATTATTGATGCTCCAAGTTGCATCAGGAAGTGTGTCTTAGGATCTGCCATAGGAAGTGTCATTTGCCTTCTGTATCTTGGTTCTTTGTGCTTTTTGTGGCTTGTCATCATTCATAGCTGTGATATTGTAGGAAAGTTAACTCCACCAGGTTGCAAAACATTCAGATGCTTCTATTTGAAGCTTCAGCCTCTTCTTTTGAAATATAAAGATTTTAGGGGGAGTAAAAAGAAGTAACATACTTTGTGGAAAAAAAGGTACAAGGACATTTTACACTATTGAGCTCAAGTTTACAATGATATATATATATATGTATATATATATATATATACATATATATATATATATATATATATATATATAAAGAATATTGAATTAAGTCACTTTTTTTCCAAGTCATGATTATATGTCAGTGAACTGTTCTAATCCCTTAGTATGTATTATTTCATTTAATAATGACATTAATCACATAATGTAGCTTCATAGTCAAAGTAGTTGGAGCAGAGAAACTGGAATAAATGCCATAGATCATAAAACCAGAAGTAGCAGAGCCAGGATCTTCATGCGAAGAAATATGATTCCAGAATCATGTATTGTGCTGATCCCTTAGAAGTAGTCAAATGTTGAGATATATAGATATATATATAGACATATATATACAAATGTTATATATATATATATATATTTTTTTTTAAATGTTTATTTATTTTTGAGACAGAGAGAGACAGACCATGAACAGGGGAGGGTCAGAGAGAGAGGGAGACACAGAATCTGAAGGAGGCTCCAGGCTCAGAGCTGTCAGCACAGAGCCTGACGCGGGGCTTGAACGCACAGACCTCACATGACCTGAGCCGAAGGAGGAGGCTCAACTGACTGAGCCACCCAGGTGCCCCGATATATAATTTTTAAATATAAAAATTTTAAATATAATTTTATATGTATATAATTTCAGGAAAACTTTGTGCTGCAAGTGTTCCACAAGACAAGGAAACATTTCTAATAAATTTTAACTTGATAAATGAGCAATGTCTTGCAACACGAGTAGCACATGACACAGAACAAACATCACATGATCACAACTGAGCCAATGGTCTTGAAATTCGCTTTGATATACAAGTGCTTTGGATTACAAGTATGTTTCTGGAATGAATTATGCTTGCAAACCAAGGTTTTACTCTCTCTATATGATTTATATATTAGTAGTAGTCCAGATTATGTGATCATAGGCAAAAACTACATACTCTCTCTTGGTCCACATTGTCTCTCATGTATGATAAATGAAGGATGAATTTTACTGGATGTCATGCAAGGTTTCTTTGTAGCTTTAATTCTTTTGATTTTCCACAATTTACCTCTTTCCAAAGCATTCTTTCTCTCCTTTCTTCCCAGTAAAAAGCATTGCTACCACAGGGGAGGTAGCCCAGAGGATTTGTGTGCACTCTCAGGGGGAAATGAGGGAAGCTGGAACAGAAAAAGAAAGACCCTAGCAAGGCTGGATCTGGGGCAGTGTCTCACAGTAAAAAAGACTTCACCAAATTCTATAGGGGAAATGGAGTGCAAGTAAGGCCCAGAATTTGTATCAACTTGGAACAAGAATTGAACTTTCCTACTCTTACTCCAGTGAGTCAAGGCTTAGGGCACCCTTCATGGGAATGTCAACTCCCAGATACTTCAGGTTCTCTGCATGTCCAGTCAAGAAGGCTCTGGTAGCCTGAGGACTGTCTCCCTAAGAGGAGTGACAATACACCCCACTGAGAGCAAGATCAGATTGATGCTAGTGGAGGATCACACAAAAATGGTAGAAAGTTGTGGAGGGGATCTGGGCAGAGCATCAACAGTGTCTGCTACAATTACCTGACACAGATTTACAGAAAAAAAAAACCCACTTGGTATTTACTACAGAAAAAAATCTAAATACATACATGTGGAAGCAGGCTATAATTTTACAATGCTTTGTAATCATTGATATGGAAAATGAAAAGAAATACAAATAAAGTAGGTATAGTCAATTGACAAACGAGGAAATTAAATTAGCAAATATATAAATTCAGATTCTTAGGTTAAAAATTATCAAAGAAACACAAATTAAATGAGATACCATTTTTCACATATTGCATTTGTAAAAAGGAGGAGAAAGAGAGAGAGGCAGGCAGGAAGGAAGGGAAGAAGGGAGAGAGGGAGGGGGAAGATGGGTGCAAAGAAATTCCAAAGTGAACTAAGAGTCATTCAAAACAGGGTGAGGAGGACAGTGAGAGGCAAGGCTATTTTCACCTCTTCTGTTTCAATTCTTAGACACCAGGAACTTTACACTTTTGTGGATTACAGCTTGTCAATTCACCTCCACCGCCTGCCTGAACACATCCTCTGCTTTGGACTGAAAGGGGGATAATGTAGCATCTGTTAGGTGAATAACCAATTGTGTACTCGGTCACTACCAATCATAATTCTTTCAAAACAAGTTAAAGAACTTTGTGGGATTTTCTTGCCTTTATTAGTTTGTACTCTGCACTTGCAATTTGGGGCACACTTTCAATTTTGGTCTGTTCTGTCTGCCAGATTGCAATCCCTAAGACCCCAAATAAACACTGGGTTGTTTTACAGCCTCTTCTTGGTCAACAGAAAGAAGGAAGAAAGGAAGGGAGGAAAGGAGGGAAAGAGGAAGGGGGAAATACTCACTGTTCATAACATTGTGACGGCTAGAAAAATATTTTCCATTCTTGGGAATCTAGTATAAGAAAACTTAAAAAAAATTTTTTAATCTTCATTGATTTTTGATAGAGAGACAGTGAAATCTGTATTTATTTTTGAGAGAGAGAGAGTGTGAGCTGGGGAGGAATAGAGAGAGGGAGACACAGAATCCGAAGCAGGCTCCAGGCTCTGAGCTGTCAGCATGGAGCTCAAACTCATGAACCATGAGATCATGACCTGAGCTGAAGTCGGACACCTAACCGACTGAGCCACCCAGCGCTCTAAGAAAACTTTTTAAAAGATTTTATATAAGCAGCTAATATAACATTGTGTGTCAACTATAAATCAATAAAAAGGTTTTTTTTAATAAGAATTATGCTATGAGTTGAGACTTGTTCCAGTTTTAGAAAGCCTTTGGCACTGTGATTTATGATTGGGTAATTTAACTTCGTTTTGTCTTTTCCCCACTTGTTTCAAAAATAAATAAGAAAAAATGGTTAGAGAAAGGACCAGAGGAAGAAGCACGGACAACAAGAAAATTCTGTGTGTGCCCACACTAACTCTACCTAGTACTGCCTGCCATCTAATTAATAAATCTATGTTTAGCCCATTTTTGTGCCTGGAAGCAATAGTTTAACAACACTTCTTGCTTCACAGCCTATATTCAAAGCCCTGTCTCTTGTCTGCTTAGCATAAGTGCTATCTGAATTTTAAGCTCTTGCCTCTTTGAACTCTTTAGTCACACTGTTTTCATAGTTTAAGTTCACAAATATAAGGTATTTATGTTCTGACAAGATAAATCCATTAAGGTGAAGGTGGGAAAAATTTTACTTAAAGCCACAGCCAAATGCAGTCACATGTAATTCTTACAGACACCAGAATGGTTTCCTTCTGCTGTGCACTTGTGTGTGTGAAAACACATTGATGAGCCATTGGATGTGGATAAGGAGCCCCCAGAAAGTGGATAAGAAACGAAGAGAATAGACTTGTCCTAAATAATGAAGCTAAAAGTGTAGAATTTCAAGAAGCAACACAATAAGAAGAGAAGAGAGCTCCCTGGTTAGATTGAGAGGAGGAACAGGGTGGCAAACAAGGGACTACAGAGGAGAGGAAAGTCTAAAATGCCCTGCAGAGGTGGTGGCTCACAGACTTTTCAAAACAGATGTATCTAATAGGTTGTTTTTAACTTATGTGGCCTGAAATGCTGTGATGTCTTCCCTCCATTGTCTTCACCATCAGTAAAGAGACCCAGTGCAGACTTGAAACAGCAATGTTTTGGAGTGAAGTCTGTGGGCACATCCGTAATGTGACAGACGTTCGGTGCAGGGGTGATAGCAGAATTAACAGATGGTCCGGGGGGCTGCTGACCCCTGAAGAGACCTGATACAAATCTGTCTTTTCCCCACATTTACTATAAGGGAGTGATCCTTAGTTGGGGGACGAGGGAAAGTCATGCTATAGAAAAAATGCATAATTTCATCCTGGTTTGAACGTATGTGGCTGGTACCATATCTGTTAAGGAAAGTTGATATTTGGTGGTCCATGTTCACTACATTTATAGGACATTTTGATGGTACTCTCATCATCGTTTCTCAAATGTAAAAATGTGTGAGAATCACAAGAAGTGGGTAGAGTTTTTAGAATGCAGATTTGTTTTTATAGAATACAGACGTGATATAGGTCAGGACTTGAGATTTCCTATTTTGAGTAAGATCCTAGGGGATGCCTTGAGGTATAAATGAGATAATATCTGTAAAGTGGCTATATATAATAGGTATTTAATAAACATGAAATATTTCTGTGTTTTAAAAACAATTTAAAGTTAGTTGAGAATATTTGAACTTGGGGCACCTAAGTGGCTCAGTCAGCTGAGTGTCCAATGGTCATGAGTTTGAGCCCTGCACTGACAGCTTGCAGCCTGCTTTGGATTCTGTCTCCCTCTCTCTCTGCCCCCACCCCATGCATGCACACACACTCTCTCTCTTTCAAAAATAAATAAATCAACATTTAAAAAAAAAGAATATTTGGGGTGCCTAGGTGGCTCAGTTGGTTAAGTGTCCGACTCTTGATTTCGGCTCAAGTCATGATCTCACACTTGGTGAGTTCAAACCCTGCATGGGACTCTGCACTGACAGTGTGAGCCTGCTTGGGAGTCTCTTTCTTCTTTCTCTTCCCCTCCCCTGTTCATGCTCTCTCTCTGTTTCAAAATAAATAAACTTTAAAAAAATGTTATTTGAAAAAGATTATTTGACTTTATGATGTTCCTTTCTTTTTTGAGATATAATCCACACTCCATAACAACTCAGTGATTATTGTTACATATTCATAAGTTTATGTAACCACCAATATTATGTAATTCCAGAGTATTTTCATTACCCCTCAAAAGAAATGCTGTACCTGTTAGCAGGATAATAATGATAATATTAATCTCATAAACAGCTTTGGAAATATAACCTGTTCCATTTTTTTTAGAAAGGTTGATGAAGAATTGTTGTTAATTTTTGTTTAAATGTTTGGTAGAGCACACCAGAGAAGTCATATAGTCCTGGCCTTGTCTTTGTGGGAAAAAATTTTTTAACTGCAATGTCATCTCTATTTGTTTTAGGTCTATTCAAATTTTCTATTTCTTCTTGAGTCAGTTTCAGGAGTTTGTGTGTTTCTAGGAATGTGTTCATTTCATGTAAATAATCTAATTAGCTGTCATCTAATTGGCCATAGTATTCCCTTATGGGGTGTGTGTGTGTGTGTGTGTGTGTGTGTATGTGTGTGTGTGTATTAGTAATGTCCCTTCTTTCCTTCATGATTTTAGTACGTTGAGTCCTCTCTCCATCTTTATCTGACTCAAGGTTTTTCAATCTTGTTAATTTTTTCCTAAGAAGTAACTGTTTGCTGTATTGTTTTTTCTCTATTGTTTTTCCTATTTTATTTATTTCCATTCTAACCTTTACTACTTCTTTTTTCTGTTGCCTTTGGATTTTTCTTTTTTTCAGTGTTTTAAGATGGAAAGTTAGATTATTTATCAGAGAAACTCTTTTTTAATATAGGCATTTGCAGCTATAAATATTCTCTAAACACTGCTTTAGCTGCATCACATAACTTTTGGTGTTATGTTTTTCCATTCTTGTTAATCTCAAGATATTTAAAAATTTCTGCATGAGTCCTTTTTTGATCCATTGGTTATTTAAGAATGTGGTGTTTAATTTCCATAAATCCATTAATTTTTCAAATTTCCTTTTGTTCTTGACTTCTAATTTAATTTCATTTTGGTTGAAGAACACTTTGGCTGATTTAATCCTTTTAAATTTATTGACACTTGTTTAAGGCCTAACAGAAGGTCTATTCTAGAGAATGTTCCATATGCATTCGAGAAGAATATGTATTTTATTATCATTGCATAGAGTGTTCTATATATGTTCATGGGTTTTATTGCTGTACAAGTGTTATATTTTCTTATTGACTTCTGTCTAATTGTTCTGTTCATTATTGAAATTGGAGTATTATGGTCTTGAGTTATCATTGTTCAAATGTTCATTCCTGTATTCAATTCTAGTTTTTGTTTTATGTATTTTGGAGATTCTGTTTTTAGGTGTGTAAATGTTCATAATTGTTTTAACTTCTTGATGGATGGGCCTTTGCATCATCTTAACATATCAAAATTTTTTCAAATTAAAATATCTAATTTTTATCTTACACTCTATTTTGTCTGTTTCAGTATACTCAGTCCAGCTCACTTTTAGTTAGCATGGTATAGCTTTTGATATTCCCTTACTTTCAACTTATTTATGCCTTTGAAACTACAGTGTGTTTCTTACACAGAGCATAGAATTGGATCTCTTTTTTTGCAGCTATTATGCCAATTTATGCCTTTTAATTGGAATGACCAATCTATTTACATTTAACATTAGTACTGATAAGGTAAATTTGTATCTACCATACTGCTATTTGTTTTCTATATATCTTCTGTCATTTTTTTATCCTCTTTTCATCCATTACTTCCTTGTTTTGTTTACAGAGATATTTTGCATTGGAACATTTTAATTTCCTTGTATTTTTCTGCATCCATATGGTTCTATTCCTGCCCCACTCCTTGATGCTGTTATTGTCATATATACGATGTCTTTATATGCTTTATGACCATCAATACAGATTTATAATTACTGCTTTATGTCATTTCTTAAATTACATAGAATGAAAGAGTTATGAATAAAGAGTACATTCATATTGCCTTTTCTATTTACCTGTGTAGTTACCTTTACTGGTGCTTTTATACATGTGCATTTATCGTCTAGTGTTCTTTAACTTCAGGCTACAGGATTCCCTTTAGTATTTCTTGTAAGGAAGTCAGGCCTGCAACAAATTCTGTTGTTTGTATGGTTTTTAATCTAGAATTGTTCTAATTTCTACTTCAGTTTTGAAGGATAGTTTTGCTGGATTTAGAATTCTTGTCTGACAGTCTTTTTCCTTCATTTCTTTGAATTTGAAGTGCTCTTTGAAATACATTTCATTCTTTGAACTCGAAATGTATTCAGTTTTTAGGCACTATGTTTAGTGCCTTTGGACTTTCATGATATCTGAGAATAAATCAGCTGTTATTCTTATCAGGCTTGCAGGTGTATGAGGCATCTTTTTTTTCTTTTGCTTCTTCCAAGATTCTCTGTCATTGTTTTTTGACAGGCTGATTACAATGTATCTAGTTATGATCTCTTTGAATTTGTCCTGTTTGTAGCTTGTTGAGTAGCTTGGATTTATACATTGATGTTTTTTCATCAAATATGGCCACATTTTGGCCTTTATTACTTCAAATATTTTTCTACTTCTTTTTTTCTATCTTGTCCTTCTGGGAGTCCCATTATGCTTATTTAGTATATTCAGTGCTGTCCCATAGTGCCCTGAGGCTCTGTTAATTTTTCTTCCTTTTTGTTTTTTTGTTCCTTAAATGTGATAGTTTTAACTGACTTACACATTCATCTTTATAGCATTAAGTTTGAAGATTTTTTTCTTCCACCCACTTAAATCTGCTATTGAGCACCTCTAGTGAAATTTTCATTTCAATTTTTGTACTTTCCAGCTCAATAATTTTTGATTCTTTTTTATCATTTATGTTTCCTTTTTTTGTTTATCTATTTATTTTGAGAGAGAGAGGTGGGGAGGGGCAACGAAAGAGGGAGAGAGAGAATCCCAAGCAGGCTTTGTGCTTTCAGTGCAGAGCCTGACAGGGGGCTCAAGCTCATAAACCTGAGCAGAAATCAAAAGTCGGATGCTTAACTGACTGAGCCACCCAGGTGCCCCTATCATTTACATTTCTTAGCGATACTCTCTATTTAGTGAGACATAATTCTTATACAGTCATTTAGTTCTTTAGACATGGTTGCTTTTATATCTTTGAATATATTTAAAATAGCTTGATGAAAGTCTTTGTCTAGGAAGTCTAACACCTGGGCTTCCTAAGGGACAATTTATTTTGATTCTTTTTTTCCTGTGTATGGGTCATACATTTTTCCTATGCCTGTCTCACAATTTTTGGTTGAAAACTTGCATATTATATAATGTAACAACTCTGGAAATCAGATTCCCAACTCTCCCCAGTCCCTCCCACCCCCCCCATCCCCACCCCCACCCCCTCCCACCCCCGTATGGCTTGTGGTGATTGGTGTTTATAGTAGTTATAGCATAGTAGTAGTTACTGTTATTTGTTTGCTTAGTGGCTTTTCTGGACTAATTCTGTAAACTCGTATGTGCTCACTGCAGTATTTGCACAGTTAGCTTCATGGTTAAGCTAATGAGTTCACAGAGATTTCCTTAAACTTCTTAAAACACAAGTCTCCTGATTTTTGCCAAATGTTTTTGTGTATTGTGGGGCATGCCTTCAATGCTGTGGCAGTTTGTGACACTGCTCTCACCTCATTTCCTGCTTGTACAGAGCCTCAAGGTCTGCCAGAGGTGAAAACTTAGAGTCTTGTCAGGTCTTCTCCGAACATGTGCGCAGCGCTCTGTATGTGCATGGTCGTCTATATTCTGAGAACTACTTTGGAGTTTTCCAGAGCCCCTATGAGACACCTCATTCACCAACTTTCCCCTTTTAAGCTTTTTGTTTAGTTTATTGTTTGCCCCAACTGTTATCCACTATATGAGATAGCCACAAAGGGAAACAAATTCTCCTTATAAATTTTTAAACCAAATTGTGCTGGGGAAAAGGCTTTTCATACTGCATGAGCTCTGAATCATACAAAGTAAGCTCGGCCTTGTAATTAATTATTTCAGGGAACACCAAATGGGTCAAATAATGACAATTCTCTGGCAATGAGGCTTTCAAGGGACTTCAAGTGAATTTGGCCTCCTTCAGTCTCCTGGCTTCTACTGTGATTGCAGGCTATTGGTTTTCAAGGCTACTGTGGAGCTAGAGAAAGAAGGATGGAACTAGGACAGCCTTTCAATTCTTACCAAGATTCAGCCATTTTTATCTTGAATAAATGTTCTCCAGATTGCTGCTCTGATTTATTTCCAGAGTTCTAAAAAAAGTTGATTCTGACAATTTTTGCCAGTTTTATCATCATTTTTATAGAGGAAGGAATTTTCAGAGGTCCTTACTCCATCATATTGCTGACACTTAATATTTAATATCACTTTTAATATTTTTCTTGACCAAAAGAATTAAATACTTTGATATACAGAAGAAACCCTTGACTAGTATATAGATTATATTATTTTATAAGTCCTTAATATGCGAGTTCTCTAATATACAATGCAATAATCCATCAATAAGTTAGTGATAAAAAATGAGTCTAAGAAGTTACTAGACCCATAAGTATTCCTGAGCTGATAAATGATCTATCGTGTTTCACAGGGCCCATTTGTTACCCATTTATTACATTCATTATTTCAAACCAGTTGACCAAGCCACCAACACTAATAGAAAGGACTGAAAACATGGCCAGAAAAGACATGAGCTTAAAATCCCTGGTCCCAGCAGCACTGAAAGGAGTGGAAAAGATAATACTAAAGATTTGGAAGAAAAGTGTTTTGGGCTACATTAAGGCAATCTAAGACAAAGGCAGGATCAAAATCAGTCATCTTATTTCCACCCCACCACCTCAGAGCAAAGAATGACAGTGGAGAAAGGATTTCTTTTTGTCATTTATAAATTTGTCCAAGGCAACAGTTTTCAAGGAATGGCCTAGTCACTACCCCTGGTTATGTGTACACGAGAGAGCATTTGTCTTCTGGTGGGAGAGAGATACCCAGCTAGAACAAAAGAGTAAAGCTTGAACCAAATTATTAAATTTGTGGGAAAAAATGTTATATTTCATTTGGAAAATTTTTTGAAGAATGAGATTCATTTATCTTCTGTATCATTCAATATAAAGTTACCAGTAAAAATGGCAACTTTTCATTAATCACATCCATTGATAGTACTTGAGTGCTTTTTATTTTTTTAATTTTTAAAAATTTTTTAACATTTATTTATTTTTGAGAGACAGAGAGAGACAGAGCATGAGCAGGGGAGGGGCGGAGAGTGAGGGAGACACAGAATCTAAAGCAAGCTCCAGGCTCTGAGCTGTCAGCACAGAGCCTGACATGGGGCTGAAACCCACAACCGTGAGATCATGACCTGAGCCAAAGTTGGACATTTAACCAACTGAGCCACCCAGATGCCCCTTGAGTGCTTTTAAATACATGCACAATGTTTTAAAATTTACAAAACGTATTCACATTTCTTTTATGTTTTAGCATCACAATCACCCTGGAGTTAGGCAGTGCTTCCCACATTTTATGGACAATATAACTGAGATCCAGAGTCTCATAAAATTATTGGAGTAGTAAAGATTCCAGCCTCTGTTTCCCAACTATTTGCTCACTGAATTTTCCGCTGCCCATATCCTTGATCACATGAAAGAATAAAACAAATTACTGGTCACAATATCAGCTCTCCCTGTTGTTTTATGGACACATATTTTTCCAGATCCATCAAGTATTTGATACCTGTGTTTTCAGAAATGATATGTGACCTTTGGCTTAGCTTAACCAAAGTCTTTGTAACTCAGTTTAAGGCTTCTTTGAAAGCCCAGTGTGATGGACCAACTTTGATGTGCAGCATTCTCTTTCTCCTGGATGACACTTCTGACACCATGTCTGGAGACAAAAGAGGCCACGACTTTGTGATGTTCCACCTTCTCTCTGTCTCTCACACACACACATTTTTAACATTAAAATGAAAGAAAGAAAGAAGACATGGCCATTTTTTTCCCATATGGAAAGGGAATTGCTTGGAGAATTTGAATGATGCAGGTTTGTCTGAAAGCTTTAAAGATGAAAGGTGTCACTTTTTACCCATTAGCCTGTAGAATGATGAGATCCTGGGTATACTTTGCTACTTCAAAGGGGCGCTGGAATACCGCTTCCAGGAAAGACTGCTTGAAAGTTGTTGTTTTTTTTTTTTTTTTTGTGCAGGAGGTGTAATTTCCTCCAGGGCCTTCCTTCAATACCCTGATAGATTGCTACAAAGTTTAGTGTTCACAAACTTTTTGATGTGACTTCTAAATCTTTCTGGGTTCCACTTGTAAATTCTGATATAGGACATGAGGTACCTTCTGTCATTCTTCAAGCCTAGATGGAATTTCTAGGGGTTAGAGTAGAGTTCTATCCTCTTGCTTAAAGATATATATACCTCAGCAATCAGAGAAGGTAAGGGTGCATTTGGAGTTCAAATTCAGGAAATGAAATCACGCTTTTCCTAAGAGCTATCTTGCTGCTTGGCCAGTCGTCCGGAGAAATCAGATGTGTGTCATGGAGAACCATTAGGAATGCTAATTGTAAGTTTACTTTTTTAAGACTTCCAGAGAGAGAAAGAACAACAGGCAGAGCAGTGTGTGGGGTGGCAACTTGTGTAATTATTTGCAAATCTGCCTTAAGGCAAGAAAGCACCAATATCTTCTGTTAGGTTTGCTTGCCAAGGGAATACTTCCTCACTAATTGAATATTTCCCAAGGAGATTATTTTTATCTTTATGTCATTCCCAAAGTGATGATTCTGAGATTTTGCCTCATGTTTTCTTTAATAGTTAAGCCGTTCACCATACATAGTGTTATTTTGGTCTTTAATATTATCCAGTATAGTAGAAATTATAAATCGTTTCCATTTACAGTGATTCAAAGGAGGTCATAGTTGGGTGAATTTTCTTATTCCAGTCCCTCGTGGAGAATTTCTCATGAAAGCAACCATCAGCATTGCAGTTGGCCGCCATTCTAAACTCCCCTAGTCTGCTTCTGAAGCAAAGCTGGCTCTTCTCCCAAAGTGCAGTGGAAGCCAGTTGGTCTGGTTAGTCTCTCAGGGGGTCAACTTTGCATTTCACAACTCTGAGAAATTCCTCTGGGGACACAAGCCCAAAGAATTATCTGTTTTCACTATTTGCCTCTTCCTTGTGTTTGGAATCTAATCACCACTGTTCTGTATATGGTTTTCTCCATCCGTTCATGTAGTCCCATTCCAATTCCACCTTATTCCCTAGATACTTAACACAAAATCTGTGCTCATACCTTCCCTTACTTCCTTACATATATCAGTCCACACACACACACACACACACACACACACACACACACAGCCTAAGCACAAGCATGCACAAACACAATCATTGGTCAGATGTGTCAGTCGAATGTTCAAGAAGTCTGTAGTCACAAGACACGACATCATTCTTACATCCCAGCATTAATTAAAAATAATGGTTTTTGAGAACTTAGGTTGAAAAATAAAATGAATGTTACCCAAACTCCCAAGAAAGGCAACAAAAACCTTCATATGGTTTTGTGTGTTTTATAAATTATATGGGATCATACCCATGGTTTTAAAGGATTTACTGTGATACAGTTTTATGGCTTCTAAATTCTAAAATCCCCTGTGTTAAGCTAACTAGAATTTGAAGGATATTTTGTCAAATTCAGATATGCTTTTGGTCACATCCCTGTGGAATTCCAATGTTTGTTCACTGTTTTTCACAGGCACTGAAGATTAGGAGATAGCTTTAATACATACTTCCCATGTAAAAAGGAAGCATAAATCTATAAGACCTGTTACCACTCTCATTTTAGCTAATAATTATTAGCATATGCACATTCTTAAGATGCCAAAAAGAGAGCTATAAATTTATGTCAGCATTAGTGTTGAACCTTACCCGAGATGTGTGTTCCTAGAAAACAATAACACTTAAAAAAACCATCCCCACAATTTGGGTTTTCAAAAATCCCTTCTTCCTTTTATGTTCCAAGAAATGGCTTATCACCAAGAACCACCCTTCCCCATATGACTTAGACAAGACTCCTTGTGAACTCCTTCTCGTGACTCCCATAAGATTCACAGATGACCCCTTGGTTTACCTGCGATGAGTTCAAACACAGACCTTTCTTCTTTCTCCTGAACTTGCTGCAAAGGGCAAATCTAAACCTTCCAGCCTCTTGTTCTTTGTCTCGTGAATGATAACCTAAGACTAGGTCTGTCCCCCTAAAACCAGACAGACACAAAGATAAACATTTCCTGGTCAGTTGACTAAGACTTCATCTAATTGCAAAAAAAAATTCCAACTGTAAATCACTCTTTATCCCTCCCAATGAAAGTCAAAGAGACATTCTGACTTTGGATCTGGGGTGATCCCCTTACTGCAACTGACTAAATAAAATCAGTTTGCTTACTTATTTCTCTCTCTCTCTCTCTTTTGGCATCAGTGATGCTGAATGTAACTACAACTCAATTCAGATCATTCCAAACAAAACTCTAGAGCCAGTTGATAACTTCATCACCAAGCAGTGTTTGAGTAATCTTTTTTTCCCTTTACTGTCTGTATTCAGCTTCAGCACTGCACACAGACATGGTTACGTACATAATATAAACATACCCTTGTAATTTTGTTGACCTCTGTTTAAAATCAGGAATTGTCCTCCACCAAATGGTAAAACTTTCAAAGGCAAGATTAAGAGCAGGTTTTCTAAGTTTCAAAACCTCTTGGAGTATCTATTTCACAAGGGGTAAGCACTGTTAGCCTCTTCGCTTTTAGTTGGTATTTTTTCTAAATAAACTAGATGGTGTTTTCCTTCCTTCTTTTTCAATTTATAAGCCCCAAACTAGTTTTGGCTTCTTGCGATATCCTTTCTTAGAGACAAAACAGATGGGCCAAACCTCCTATGAGTTATTAATACTTATTCATGATAATTTTGTGGGTTTCCTTTTTTAAAATGTCTTATGTTTTTACTTAAATTCTAGTTAGTCAATATACAGTGTAATATTAGCTTCAGGAGTAGAATTTAGTGATTCGTAACTTACACGTAACACCCATCGCTGATCACAACAAGTGCCCTCCTTACTGCCCATCACCCACCTAGCTCCTCCCCACTCACCTCCCCTACAGCAACCCTCAGTTTATTCTCTGTAGTTAAGAGTCTCTTTGATGGTTTGCCTCCCTCTCTCTCTCTCTTTTTAAATTTTCCATTATGTTTGTGTGTTTGGTTTCTTAAATTCCACATATGAGTGAAATCATATGGTATTTATCTTTCTCTGACTGACTTATGTCACTTAGCATAATACATTCTACCTCCATCCACTTCATGGTAAATGGCAGGATTTAATTCTTTTTTATGGTTGAGTAATATTCCATTATATATATATATATTATATACATATATATTATATATATGTATATATATATGTATTATATATATATATATATATATATATATATATATATATATAATATATATATATATATATCTCCACTTCTTATCCACTCATCAGTCAATAGACATTTGGGCTCTTGCCATAATTTAGCTATTGTTGCTAACGCTGCTATAAACATTGGGGTATAATGTGCCCTTCAAATCAGTATTTCCATATCCTTTGGGTAAATACCTACAAGTGTATTGCTGGGTTGTAGGATGATTCTATTTTTAACCTTTTGAGGAGCCTCCGTGCTGTTTTCCAGAGCAGTTGCACCAGTTTGCATGAAGAGGTCGTGCAGTATGTGTGCTGCATGGTGCACAATGGAGGGAATAAATGTACATTTGTCACCTGGGCCTAGGGCCAGTGCTTCTGCACAATGCCTTTTTGCTCATCCTGAAGCTTACACACCCCACTAAGATCCAGCTTATTAGTGGCAACAGCACAGTGCCAAACTCCTGTAAATATCTTCAGCAAACTTGCTGGAAAAGATGGGCTCCTCAGATAATGCTGCACTGAGGCAAACTGCATGTTTGTGAAATAAGAATACTAGCTACTGTTTTTGAGCTGCCTACCTGCTGCCTGCCAACCATTACACTGGGCACATCACAGGGGACATTTTTCAGCTGCACGAACAGATGAAAGTCCAAATCAAGTCTGTCTGACTTGATTTCTGCTTTTTCCTTTACTAATGACTGTATCTACATCAAGAATTCATTTTGGGACCTGATACAGAAAGTAAGAGATATACTGTGGAACACTCAAAAACCAGGGTGGCGCCTGGGTGGCTCAGTCGGTCAAGTGTCCTACTTCGGCTCAGGTCATGATCTCACAGTTCACAAGTTTGAACCCTGAGTCGGGCTCTGTACTGACAGCTCAGAGCCTGGAGCCTGCTTCCGATTCTCTGTCTTCCTCTCTCTCTGCCCCTCCCCCGCTCTCTCTCTCTCTCTCTCTCTCTCAAAAATAAATAAAAATTTTTTAAAAATCTTAATAGACTACCAGTAATCCTCAGAAGAGATTATGGGGGAAAAATAACTCTAAATTCATGCTTTCATCTTAATATTCTGTCAGATAAAGCAAGAAGTTAGGCCCATGCTGAACACATCAAGCTATTGTGACCCAAGGTCTCAGGGGCTTGGTGCCAAGGCTGTCTGTCCTCAGGTGTCTGTCTGTGGAACAGCTCATGAGAAAGTCCCTATAGTGCAGACATGAGGTAAACCAGTGGAGAATTGTGGAAAATTATCCGATTGTTTTCTCTCTATATAGGTTATGAAAATTTCATCCCCAAATCTAAGGAAGCAGAATGTAAATTTCTAGCAAGCACAGGTGAGATGAAGCCGAAGTATTATTTATACAAACACGAACTCACAGCCAACTCTTCCTGAATGTAGCTGTATTAGGTTTCTTACAGATAATGAAGTTTGAGACACAGATATTTTCTTCCTCCATTATAAAAAAGCATTTCAGGGAGTTGGCTTTCTACACTGCATGTCTTCTACACTTGCAGCTTAACTTAACCTGATCTGGGAGTAGTGAGAGGCATGTGAACTGCCAAATGAAATCTTTTTTGGAGTCCGGAGATGGGAAGAGAGAGAACAGGAATCCACCACCTTTTGTTTCTGAACAGGCTGAGAAGACATTTTCTTGGATCTTTCCAAGGCCCCAGGTTGCCCATGGCTGTTGCCTGATCAATGAATTGTCAAAGCAAACTTCCATCCACCAGTCTTCCAATTTTAGATCCAATAAAGTGATTTCAAAAGAATAGAGTTGTACAGTGAAATGGTCTAAGAAAAATCCACCTATACCATATTTGGGGAAAAATACTAGGGCTAAAAGGGCAAACACTGATGAAGGATCGTAAACTAGATAAGACAAACATTAATGGCAACTTTGAGTGCAAGAGTAATGTTCCATGTTGGTACCTCAAAATACAGGCAGTTTGGATTTAGTGCAAAAATATATATATATAAACATCTCACTATGACACTATGACACTCAGATCCTTCAACGCTAAGTTTCTAGTTCATTTTCTACTTCTGCTTCTCCTCTATGGTCACTCTACATTCCAACTGGACTCAACACCATATGGTGGCTTCATGCATTCTTGGCATGGCGGATGCTTAAACTGCCCTCTGCTGCCACTCTCCACTTTCACCATCCTGACTTGTGATTCCTGTGGTTTGTGTGCCTATCCCAATCCAGTGAAGCCCGGCCAAACATGAGGAGCCCCATGCTGAACCCTCCAGCAGACTCCTCTCACCATATCAGTAGGCTCCTCTTGCTTTGAACTCAGAGCACAGGTTCTGCCAAAGAAATCTTCACAAAAATCCTCCCTTGATCTACAATGTGTTGCGCCATCTCCCCCGTTCTTAGTTAACCTGTTTTGAAATGTTGGCATTGTCCTCTGGCAACTCCCACTGAAATTTCACATCTATTTTATCTTAGTGCCTCATTCAACACTTCGAATTTCACACCCTGGTATTCAGTGTTTCCTGATTTGTGAGAGTGCAGTTAGGTGACCTTCTAAATACCTTAACTCTGAACGTGGATACAATCATCTTTTTGGACTAGGACAGAGTAGCAACTGGCATTCTCCCCCTTTACACTTTGTGTCTTGTGTGCTCTGTAGAATTCATGAATTTTAGTGTTTGTTTTATGATAACGGGATGTAATGCTCAAATCCTTGGAGTCAGGATGTTGTCAACAGGCACACCCACCTGGATGTGGTTTCTGAGAGACTACATAAGTCATGTATTTTGTTTGTTTATTGTCAGTCTCTCCCACTGAGATAGAAGTTCCGTGAACGTAGGGAGCTTTTGTTATCTGCTGTATATTCCGTGGCTGCCACCTAGTTAGTGAAAGGTTTATATAGTTAACGATCTAAGAACAAAGGGTGAAAATATGGGAAGGCAGATTGTTGGCTTTTGCAATAATGTATCCTCTCTGCAGGCTGGGTCAGTAAGTGGTGTCTTCTCTAGAGAAGACCGCTAGATCCGGATGACTGTTGGGCTGGGACACTTTGGGAGACGACACAGTGGGGGTGTTTGGCCACCAAGTTCATGTCCAGCCTTGTGGTTCTGAAGATAGGCCTTTCCCAAAGACTTTACAGTGGAGGGAACCCAAGATGATGATAATGTGCCATGAATGAAGACAACTAATTAAAGTTGGAGTATGAAAGATAAGGAGTCAGAGATGGCACTGACACTCCCAGCTTCGGTAATTTAGTGCCACTGAAAGGAAAAAACGAAGTTCAGCACAAATGCTGGTTTGTGGGCAAACTTGAAGCAACGGTCATCAATCCTGAGTTTAATGGGTTAGTGGGATCACACAGGAGACATCCAGAAGGTGATTATATTCAGGCAGATATGGAGCTCAGGAGAGGCTGAGGTATGTCATGCGTATTTATGAGAAAAATCCACACCCCTCTCTATAGGAAGATATCTGAAAATGATGCTTTCTTATTTCTAATTTTTTTTAATGTTTACTAAAAACATTAGAGGCAGAATGTGAGAAAGACTGTGAGAGACAGAGTGTGAGCCGGGGAGAGGCAGAGAGAAAGGGAGACACAGAATCTGAAGCAGGCTCCAGGCTCTGAGCTGTCAGCACAGAGCCTGACGTGGGGCTCGAACTCACAAACTGTGAGATCCTGACCTGAGCCGAAGTCGGCTGCTCAGCTGATTGAGCCACCCAGGCGCCCCTGAAAATGATGCTTGAGAGACGCCACAGGTGAATAGATCATTTAGTTATACATAGAATGTAGGTATCAGAGTTTCGTTTCACAAGTGAGAAAACAGGAGCCCAGAGTGACTTTATTGCTTCTCAGGGCCAGAGGTCTGACTTGAATCCCTGTCCTCAGTCTGAGTGTGAAGCACTTTTCTCCAGTATTTTGCTTCAGAGAACTGCGAGCCGCTGGAACAGGACTCCTCCTTACCATAGGACAGACTAGCTGGTTGCGTATTGGCAGAGTGCCCACTATTTGCCCTTGACTCAGGTGTGGACACACCCCCTCCCCAATTCCAGTTCCAGGGCTTACCACCTGCTACCAGGAAGCCTCACAATAAAATTGCAAGTTAAGGAGGACTACATCTGTCAAACTTTCTTGAGTGGGCTGGTACAACGTACTCCCAGGTACAAGGCCATCATAGCACTGGGCTCCCCCCTTCCCTCCTCCCAGTGATGATGTTCACTGTGAGAGGAGCTAATGGGTAGTCAAGTGCAATGGCTTGGGATCTGGGAGAAAATGAGCTCAACAGGGAACCATGAATAAGTTGTTAAAGCTAAGTGGAAATGAGAAGCAGAGGGAATTTGTAGAGGCGGCTGAAGAAGGCATTAGGGAGCACCCAGACAACACGGGGTGAATGCAGTGAGTTTCCGGAGAGCATCTATCCAGCTGCAGCATTACAGCACCCCTTTTTGTACACTGTACAAAGAAGGGAGTGGTTACTGGAATGCTGGGGTAGCCAGTGTGCTAGGAGCGTTTTCTGGAAAAGTAATTTCCTGTCTCATATAGCTGACAACAGCACCGGCTATACTTTCACAACGTTTCGTGTGAAAGCTAAGTTTTATTTGCTATATGGGAAAGGCTGGCCAATAACTGCCCAGCACCCACAGAAGGTAGACATTGGGTCAGTTTTTCACTTAACAAGACTGTGCCTTGCATTGGAAAGCTGAAGGAATACAGATTCAAGGGTTGTGATATATATTTTTTTCACTTGCAATTTTTGGAACCATAATTCAGCACTACTGGATTCGGGCACGTTCTAGCAAACTGAAACTCAAAAGCTTTCCTATGGGGAAAGTCTCAATGTTGTGAGTGAGAGAGGTGACAGCCGCATTACTGCCATCGAAAATAATTTATTAACCGTGTCTGTGCAAAATACTCTGGTAGGCACCAAATCCCGGGGGGTGGTTCCCGTTTCAATGCATCCTCTGCTCTCTGCAGTCTTTTCCGTGTACTGTTCGGCTCTCCACCTGCGAATAAAATGGATACCTTGAAAACTTCATCTTTGTGGAGGCTGTATGGGTACACGAGAACGCTGGTTCCAGCATCGGCGCCAATCCTACACAGCTGGGGAGGTGTATCAGGAGCCTGCCATCCTCAACTTCTCATTCTCGGAGCTTGTAAATAAAAACATCTTTCCAGTTTCCACTTTAGACCAGGAAATCCGGGGAGCGTTGACAAGCAAGGTTTTGCATCATCAGCATAAAGCACGCTGAGGCTGCCTCTCTATCCCTTCCTTTCTTTCCCTCCCAGTCCCCCGGTTCCCCCAGGCAGGTCCCACACTGCACCTGAGATACAGGTACACAGGCGCCTCGCCACCCAAGGTAAGGAACCCGCAACACAATTTTGGGTATCGACCCAAATCCTTCTAAATTTTACCTCTCACAGTCAGTTGCCATGTGACGTGTGTGCGTGTGCTTTCGGTTACATTTAAAGACAATACTTTGTTTTCTACGGTAAGTTGTCCTAAATCGGCTTGGAGACATCTGCCAGGTCTAACCGCGCAAAGGTCGTCTGCTTCACCAGCATCTCTCAGAGGAACTCGGAGGAAAGGTGGCTCTCCATCCAGCAGCACCCGCCATCAGGCTGGGGAGTGCAGACAACCTCCCACGCGCTCGGGCCCAGCTCCCTCGCCCCACAGCGTCAGTCTGACCCCATCGGATCCGTTCCGGAGACGGGCTCACGATCTGTCGGGAGGTGCTTTTGCCACACACTTCCAAGTGGGGGTTTGCTAGGATCATTTATTTCTCTCGTGCACATTAAGAAACCACCATTAGGTGTTGGTGGGAGGCGCCACTCTGCCTGAAGCCCAGCCCGTCCGCGGCGGCTCGGCGCACACCGCACCCGCCCGGCTGCCAGAGCTCGCCTGGAGCCACCTCCGGTCGGAGGTCCGCGTCGTCCGGGATCCCCGACGCGGTCTCCGGCTTCACCTCCGCAAGCGTGACCCGGCAGCGGCGCCGGGGACCGATTTCGAATCCTCTGCGGCTCGCGCGCGGGTCTCCCTCTGCGGCGGGTCCGACAGCACCCGCCGCGGACGCCCCGAACGCCCCAGGCCCCGGGCTCGCGGCGGCGACGGCGCAGCTCGCTGGAGTTTGACTCTCGGGCGGCGGCGCGGAGCCGCGGGCGGCGGCGGGAGCGAGGCGAGCCCGGCCGCTCGCCCTCCGCGCTGCGCTCGGATTGGTCTCTCCCAGAGAGTGCTGGCCGAGGGTTGGCTGCGGGCCGGCTGAAGAACAGGTGCACCTTGCCGCCCGGGCTCGCGGAGCAGCCGCCGAGAAACTCGGCGCGCCGGGCCGGGCGAGCGGCGGCGGCGGCGGCGGCGGCCAGGACGGCCCCCTGTGTCGGAATGCGGCTTTCCGGCGCCTGGCATCCCGCGGCCGGCCGGCTCGGCCCCTGAAGGCGGCCGAGGCCCAGCGGCGGCGCGGGCGGGCGCCCCGGGGAGCGGGCCGGGCGCGGCGCCCCGAGGATGCCGGCGCGGCTGGGGCGCAGGCAGGCGGCGGGCAGCGGCGGCAGCAGCAGCAGCGGCGGCGGCGGCGGCGGCGGCGGCAGCAGCGGCAGCGGCAGCGGCAGCAGCAACAGCAACAGCAACAGCAGGCGCGGGGCCCCGGCGCGCAGGAGGCCGCTCGGCGGGCTGCAGAGGCGCCCAGCCGCTCCCTGACCGGCCGGCGGCGCCGGGGGCCCGTCTCGCCCCTCTTCCGCGCTCCTCGCCGCCCCCTCCCCGGCCCGCGTCCCCTCCCCCGCTCCTCTCCTCCCCGCCCGCCGCCCGCCTCTCGGGGGGAGGGGCGTGGGGGCAGGGAGCCGATTTGCATGCGGCCGCCGCGGCCGCTGCCTGCGCCCGAGCCCGCCGCCGCCGCCGCCGCCGCCGCCGGAGCCCGCGCCCGCGCCCGGCCCGCGCGGCCCCATGCCTCTGGCGCGGCCCTCGGGGGGGCGAAGGTGAAGACCGGCTCCTAGGATGAGTGAAGGTGCGGCCGCTGCCTCGCCACCTGGAGCCGCTTCGGCAGCCGCCGCCTCGGCCGAGGAGGGCACCGCGGCGGCTGCGGCGGCGGCAGCGGCGGGCGGGGGCCCGGACGGCGGCGGCGAAGGGGCGGCCGAGCCCCCCCGGGAGTTACGCTGTAGCGACTGCATCGTGTGGAACCGGCAGCAGACGTGGCTGTGCGTGGTGCCTCTGTTCATCGGCTTCATCGGCCTGGGGCTCAGCCTCATGCTCCTCAAATGGATCGTGGTGGGCTCCGTCAAGGAATACGTGCCCACCGACCTGGTGGACTCCAAGGGGATGGGCCAGGACCCCTTCTTCCTCTCCAAGCCCAGCTCGTTCCCCAAGGCCATGGAGACCACCACCACGACCACTTCCACTGCGTCCCCCGCCACCCCCTCCGCCGGCGGCGCCGCCTCTTCCAGGACGCCCAACCGGATTAGCACCCGCCTGACGACCATCACGCGGGCGCCCACTCGCTTTCCCGGACACCGGGTGCCCATCCGGGCCAGCCCGCGCTCCACCACCGCACGAAACACTGCGGCCCCCCCGACGGTCCTGTCCACTACGGCCCCCTTCTTCAGTAGCAGCACGCCGGGCTCCCGACCCCCGGTGCCAGGAACCCCCAGCACCCAGGCAATGCCCTCCTGGCCCACTGCGGCATACGCTACCTCCTCCTACCTTCATGATTCCACTCCGTCCTGGACCCTGTCTCCCTTTCAGGATGCGGCCACCCCCTCCTCCTCCTCCTCGTCTTCCTCCTCCTCTGCCACCACCGCGCCAGAAACGAGCACCAGCCCCAAATTTCGTAAGTGTACACCTGGTCTGAACTCTGATTTACTACTGAGTTTCCGTTTTGCCCTCCTGCTGTCTTTGCTCCCCGCCGCCTGTCTTCTAGCATCCTCCACCCTTCATCCTATTTCAGGTTTGGAGCAGTGAAAGAGATAGTTAAAACTGGCCACAAGGGAGGAGAAAGGTGCAGGTCTGTTCAGGGTCAGTGTTGGGGGGGGGTGGAGGTGTGGGGGGGCGCTCTAGGAAGCGGAGGGAGGTTGTCAAGCTCCACCCGGCCTACTTCAGCGGGTCCCAGATGAGAACAGATCTCTTCAAAGGGTTAACGCGAGGGCGATCTCTGCTCACTGCAGACCTGCTGGTGAGCTCCCGGATCCGGCTCCTATTGAGAGCTGGGGCGGGAGGGTGGGCCTTCCCAAAAGCACTGAGCCCTTTCCCTGCCCGTAGGAAGGCGAGAAAGAAAAGCACATGCAAATTGACCGACGCTAAACCACAAAGGGAAGTTGTGTCCATGTGGGTGGGTGTGTGTGTGTGGATGGGGGGGGGGGTGATATTTGATGGAAATGTCGATAGAACGAACCTGTAGGACTACTAGCCGCCCTGACCCGGGCAGGGACCAGGAAGGGTTAATTAGAAGCCATTGGGGGAGGTACGGAAAGGAGGCGATCCATGGCGGAGGGCTAAACCGATCCCACTCTGCCCATGGCCATTGCAAGGTGTAGAGATTGATTCTTTGGCCTCCCAGAGTGAGTTAAGTAGGGGGAAATGGGAAGGGAGCCCTGCGGAGCTACCGCCTCTAGGGTCCTGACGGAGGAGGAGTATTTTCAGCGCTGTGAAGCATTTGCTTTTGTTCGTTTCCCAGAGGTGGGGTGTGAACCTCATCTCCCCTCCCTCTGTGCCAGAAAAATATAAGGAATGGGATAGTTCTCTGCACTCCAGGGAGAACGTCCAGCCCTTTTGAAACCGGTCACTCTGTGAATGTGGCCTCTTCAACCACAGGGTGATTGCTGCCCATACTGGCCAGTTCACCTCAAGAGTGATAGATCCCTATTTATTCGTATAGATGGTGTATCTCTTCTCTGTATCTTTTCAAATGTTTTGTGTGACTAATTGACCTCCCACCCCACCCCCCACCTTGCTCTTATTCTAAGGAAATTTTAGAAAGCTTTTCAATCTGACTGTTGATTAGGATATGGGAAACAGTTTGCAACCTGTGAAGGTTATTTAGGACAAACCCCTAGCCTGCCAGTTCAAGTTCTGTGCAAGCCCGTTCTTCAAAAACTGCCTGGCTATACTCTCTTTCCATCATATTTCTGTTTTGAGCTATAACATCTGGAGAGGAAAGGAAGAGGGCTCATCATTTTCTCTTCAGTAGAAATACCTGGGATGCTTTCAGTCATCTGGAAGTTCATTTTCCTGACCTGTGCTCTCACCCTGGGTGTTATTTAACACTTGAAACTTTTACAGAAGGGATTTAGTGTGTTTGTGGATAAGGTCCAGGAGAAAAATTCCTTAATATCCATACTCTGGGGGGAAAAATAAGCTAAAGATAAATTGGGAGTCAGGGAGAAGAGGGGAAGGAGGGGATCTGCCACAAACCAGAATGGCAGTCAAACCGGTAACCTGCTGCTTCCCTCTCCTTTGGCTGAAGCAATCATTTTTGAGAGCATGTTTTCCAAGGAGGTGTTTGGAGGCTTCTCTCAGGAAATCTAGCTTGAGTTTTGTGGAGCATAAAGGATGTGCAAGTGTATGTGTGAACATACTCAGAGGTTTGAAAATATATACGTGTGTATCCGGAAGACCTCGGATTTTTATCTTTCGGTGCAGTTGGTACGGATAATGGAGTGTGGGTGTACTTCCCAACTGTGGATGTGTGTGTGTATGTGGTGTGCCGGTGGAGGGGGGGGGGGAGTCTTGCCCCTGGGCGGGGGGGATATTTCATGTTCTTCCTCAATTGATTTCCTTGCATCCCATTTCGGAGGTCTTTAAAGAAAAGGCCAAGGTAATTATTTCTACCCCTCCATGCTCCTTTTCTACATTTTGTAGAAGGGAATGGCAGCCTGTTTAATAAGTAATGATTATTGACAAGGCTCTCAGCCCCAAGGAAAAGGGAGGGGGTGGAGAATCTGTAAATGGTGTCAGTGTTCACTTAGACATATAAGCAGTGTTTGTTTTATGTGTATCTGAGGTCCAGCTCTTGGCTCTTTTTAAACCTTCAATAAGGAGTTGAATTAAGGGATAAAACACAAGAATGCAAATCCAATAGAAACTGACCTGGTTTGCATATATCAACAAGGGAAATTTTAATGAAAGAAAGATTATGTTGTTTCCGTTAAGGATGAATTTAACTAGATAGGTTTTTATGGTAATTTAAAGAAAAGGACAGTTTATTTTATTTTATTTTTTGGTCCAAGATTGTAAGATGATTAACAAAAGGATATAAGGATTTTTTGAGGGATTATTAGCACTGCTACTGTGGGCTGAAGAATGGCCTGAATATCTTGCATTTTATTTTTCATTTGTTTTGATTATGTTACTAAAGTTCCCAGGAGAGAAATTCCCCTTTTTCCTACTTTCCTGCCTTTAGACTTCAGTAGATTTTTGGGTTTTTTTTCCTTCCTTCCTTCCTTCCTTCCTTCCTTCATTCCTTCCTTCCCTCTCTCCCTCCCTCCCTCCCTCCCTCCCTGCTTTTTCCTCTTGTTTTAGTGAAAGTCATGAATTGTGTTGTAGCACCTGAGGACAGCTAAGGACAGGGCTCTGGTTTTTCAAGACTAAGTCACAAATTCTTTAATGGCCAGGGTCCTTGCTCTTGAATTGAACATCTCAGGGCTTACAGAATGAATGTCTCTGTGTTCCTGTTAGGTCAGTCAGTAGGATTCTGTCTGTAAAGGCAACACAGATCTTTGGAGGAAAAAAGCCTGGTTCACTTTAGAATCAACACATTTGCTGATGGGTAGTAGGCAAAACAAAAGCTGTTTTTGTTATGGGGCAGGCTCAGTTTAGAAGACTCTAATTTTCTGTAGGATCAAAGATGAAGAAAGATTGAACTTAAAACACGGAGGGAGAGGAAGGGCTTGACGTTGACTAGTCTCTTGTTCCCCTCCAACCTTTAGACCATGAGCTGGACCAAAACTTTGTTCAGTGTTACTGGGGTCTCTTGGGTTCCCGGTTGGTTGTCCGGGATTTGCTTTAGGCTCAGATGTTTTAGAAACAAATATTTTAAATGTATTGCCACTAGATTATTTCATCAAAATATCCCTGAAGCATTTTACCTCTGAAAGTTTTGATTAGTTCACAGATTTTTCAAGCCGAAAGGAGATTTACTACAGACAGTAGAACAGTGATTTTGACTAGTGTACAAACAGCCTTTTAACAGCACATTGAATTCTATTTTTAGACCTGAAACTTATATGTAGAATGTTGTCAATACAAGTCTGGATTGTTATTTTACTCAGCAGGAAGCACTGTTTTCACAGTTAAAAGTTCAGAGTCATTGGCTAAATTCAAATACAAAGAACCACTTTTAATTGGTTAGTTTTTGGGTCCTGTTTGGAAGGTGTATAGTATTTACAGTTAGTAAGATCACAAATCTCAAATAGTGTAGTTAAGAGATAAATGTAAAATGTATCCTTGATGTGTAAACATGCTATGTGGGTAATTTTAATATAACCAAGTCTATTTAAGTAAAACTTTACCTAATCATACCTGTTGTGATTTTGAAGACTGCCATTGATAACAGAGTATCTTCCTGTCTGTTCTTTTAGAAACATTTAGTCTTTCAGTAAGAGTACTCTTAGTTGTTTTGTAGCAGCCTTAGGTATAATTTGTTTAAATGAAGTTACTCCTACTTATTGTCTTTTGTACACATGAATTGAATCCTTCAGAGGAACTCCAACAGAGCAGGTGTGGGCCCCAGTCATGTGCAGTAGCCAATGTGAGAGGATTAGGAGCTCGAGGTCAGTATTTCTTATGAAATCCAACTGAGAACTTTTTTAGGAGCACGTGCTGCAACCTGAGTATGCTTTGATTTCGTTGGCCTTAATATAAGATTATGAGACTTTTCTGCTTTAATCAGTTACGCTGTATGTTTTGCCCTTTGGACAACTTATGTTGTGCTTCATCATCCTCACACACACAAGAAACACAGGGCAGGGGCAGGTGTGGGCATAGAACTGGCAAAGCTCTTTCTGGAGCCATTTTTAGTTTGGTCTTAAGACAGGGTGGTTTAAGCCTTCCTCCTCAGTTCCCCATGACTGAGATAAGGGGTTGGGAATGCTGTTACTAATTGAAAGTGCCTTTTGCAGGGTTGATGGATGAATCCAGCCACCTTTTGTATTTGTGCTATGTTTCCTGGATAGCCTTTTTTGAACACGGTGTTCAACCACAAACTCATCAGAAAGGGAAAAACTCAGCAGATAAATGATAGAAGCTGGTTTGTGGGGACTTCTCTCTGTTACTAAAGAAACCAACTTTCTAAATCCAAGCTGGGCCAGAAGCAAGAGTACTGGGGCAGAGTGTGAACACAGTGCCGTCCTGGGAGGTCCGGCGTGCAGATGAACAGGACCTCTCTTCTCTTGGGAATACTTCCCCCAGCTCTTCCTCTTCTCCACACCACAATGAGAAGGAGACAGATTTTCAACTTGCTTCTTTTGTAGAAATTCTTTCCTCATAGCCTCTGGTATCCAGTGCCAAGTGTATCTTGGTATTCTATCTGGGATGTTGAAAATGGAACATGAAAGTTGGCCCTGAAATATATAAGAACAAGGGAAGAGCCACAAATCTAAGTCTGTAAAAGGCATTTGAATTGCTTGTAAATAGAACGGAAATTCATTTTTCTCCCTTTGAGTCTGCTTTTATCATTAGACTTTTGTGTTGGGTGAGGCAGAGCCATACTGGGTTGACAAATACCACTGAGACATTTTGAGATCCCAGAAGTTTTTCTTGTCTATACTCAGAAAAGCATTTCCTCCCGAACCATATACATATTGAAAGGGCCAGGGAATACCCTTGTTTAAAGTCTTGTTATATCTGGATGAAAACATACCAAAGTAGGTGTTTTGTATTTGTGTAATTATTAATGGAAGTTTTAGGATAGATTCTTAGTTTGATTTTCCATCTTTGCCACTGTTTCATTAGGACTTCTCTTATTCCTGTTGAATAATGGCTCTTTTGAAGATTCCTTACAGACTTCTGATTTTTTTTTAATCCCTTTATTTCTTAGATTATAGTATAAACAGTAGTCTTTAAAATTTTTCTTTGGTATTCTTAACATCTCCGGGTCATTTCAAGTTGTTATAGAAGTCAGCCTTCCAGGTAAGATGATGTTAGATTAAGTTGATGTAGAAAGTTAAGAAAAGAAGTCTACTCATTTATGCAGTTGAGTTAGTAAACTGTCTTGGTGCGTTATTTATTTATTTATAGTTTATTTTGAGAGAGTGTGAGTGGGGGATGGGCAGAGAGAGTGAGAAAGCAAGAGAAGGAGAGAGAATCCCAAACAGACTCTGAAGTGTCATCACAGAACCCAGTGCAGGGCTTGAACTCACAAACTGTGAGATCAATACCTGAGCCCAAGTCAGATGCTCAACTGACTGAGCCACCCAGGCGCCCTTTGTGCTTTATTTTTTAAATGTAGAAAAAATTTTAAGGAGTCCAAAAACTCAGCTGAAGGCTCATGGCCATTTATTGTTCCACAAAAATTGGTATACAAATCATACAAATTTTGACTTGTATGTGGAATCTCTTGTTGTGTGATTCCACAAAACAATGGTACAGTTGAACATGATGACATCATGTTATTTATTGAACATCAGTTTGGGGCATCACAATGCTGGTAGTTAATTGGTTAATTTAAGAAGTCTAGAAAAGTAATAGTTTAAGAAGCAGAGAGTTAAAATAAAGCTTTCTCACACATGTTGATCTAGGGGCAGAGCTTTTTCTTGAAGATGTGTCGGTAAGTTTGAGCGTTAGCATCTGTTTCTTTTCCTTGCTTTTCTTTTCTTTTTTCATAAACTGTACCTCTCATTACCTCTTTCTTCTTTGAAGACACTGGTGGAGGAATCTGAACCAGATTGTGTATGGGCATTATACTATTTTCCTTGCCCTGGGTATCTTTTCTAGTCTTCGTGCCCATGCAGTTCAAATAACTTTTATTTTATTTTATTTTTTTGCAAACAACTCACCATTTGGAGTTTCTACAAAGCATTCAACTATGTTTCAATAGAAACTAGAGTTCTGTTTCATTTCCACAATCATATGTCCGTGGCTTCCAACAAATTTAAGTCAATTGCGTAATTACAGTAAGAGCTACTGGCGTAAACAGGTTTGTTGCCCTGGCTGCCCCAAAAGTTGGTCACAGAGGTGTGTGTGCTTCTTGGAGCTTCCCTGGTGGCCTTTTCCACCAGACAGGAGGGCCCAACAGGGTTCATCTCGCTGGACGGGTGGTGACAGTCAGCTGGCTAAGCGGAGCTAGGTTAAGAAAGTGACTACTTCTCGAGATTTTTGTGATGGTGACAAAGATTTGCATTAACAAAAACAAAAGCAAAACCCATAGCCTTAAATCTAGTGATAAGTCTGCAACCTCAAAGAACCATTGTTCTCTGAACCTTAACTTCCTTTACTGGGATAATGAGGGTCATGATAATTACCTGCCTCGTATCCACTTGTAAAAGGGTATGTAAGCTGCAAAACGCTCTACTGTTTACATGTCCAGAGAAATGGGAAGTGGATAGACTGGGTATTTTCCTCCAAGAACACATCAGGCTGTTGAATTCAGTTGAGATATTGGACCTAGTTTGCTACCTAGCTTGAGGGATATTTTATCACAATGAGAGATTATTGTTCTTGTATGCCCTTGGATCTTTCTGTATTCCTCTCGGATACCCTGGCACACACAGTAGAATATGGTGTGGAAATCTACCTCAAATCACCTTGGAAATTTTGTTTATTCCACAAACTGGAGCCCACCATTTCTCACCCTTTGCTTGGTGCGCTTTTTTTATACGCTTATTTTGGACATGCATTTATCAAAGAGAGGAACTGAAGTTTGGGGGGTGGGATATGAGTGAGATTGTTGGGTTATCTGGAAACCTGAACTCTACAGAAATCTTTAGGTTTCTTGATGAAAGAAAAAATGCCCTATGCCTCTCTTTGTTTCCATTCCCACACTGTCTTGTTGTCATAGAGTCTTTGGAGTTTGGAGAGAACTTCAGTAAAAACAGGCAATCTCTGCATTGCATTCTGTTCCCCTCTTTTCTTAGAAGTTACTGTGAATTAAGCCCCAGAGGATTGATAGGTTGCTCGGATCCATCAAAGAGCTCTTTTAGATGTATACCTTTGCACTTTGGGGAACTTTACTGTTAGCATTTTGAAAACATCTGGTCCTGTGTTTGTTGGAAACGTAATCCTCAATTATATTTCAAAGTTTGCTTTTTTGTTACAAACTTTTATTTTTCAAGACAGGTTGGTGCATGTAAGTAAATCATAGGTTTTGCCATTCCCAGGCATAAAAAGAGACGAGTCAGAAACAAGCCTGCAAACTGAATTGAGAATTAAGTTTAATAATAGAAGTTTAGCAGCTTCCAGTGATAAGATTTTCTCTTCTTAGAAGTGATAGTGCGTATCATGGATACAATGTAGGCTAAAAGAGCATTAGGAAAATAAATAAGATCATCTGAATGTGTGCAGCTATTTTAGCATGAGTACATTAGAGCCAGAGTTAATAGAATTTTTATGCTAAATGTTTGATAAGAATTCCTGAACATATTAGCCTGCCTCTTATGATACACATCCCATGACTACATGTGATCGTAGTCATGATCTTCCTGTGAATTGCCAGTGAGTTAGAACTTTACTAAGAGAAAAATCCCAGTCTTATCATCGTTTTAGGATCAGGCTCTGTTGGTTTCCGTGCCATGATTTTTGCTTGTAGAAGTGCAGAAGAATTCTTCACAGAAGCTCAGTCTTGGAATGGGCTTGAGAATTCAGCAAATAACAATGAGAGCTGCTATTTGTGGAATTTTACTGTGTGCCAGGAGAGCGAGCACTTTATATATTTATTTATTGCCCTATTTATTGTCTTATTTATTGATTGAATCGAGGACTCAAAGACAATCATCTCGGCCAGTGGCCTAGGTATGATTATCTCACTCATGCAGGTACTTGAACCTGGCCTAGAGTGGTTCTGTTAATTTGCAAAGGACCTGCTAAGTGGCATAGTTTGAAGGATCAGGAAGACCGAATGATATTCTTTTACAGGTAATCTCTCCCTACCCCAAATCCTAATCCATTAGTAAGAATGTGTCCATGTCTGTGTACATGGCTTCTTTCAAGCCCTTAGCTCAGGGACAGTGGCATTTGCCTTCATAAACTCCACAAATGACATATTTGCTCTATATCTGGTTTTTTTTTTTTGCAACCTTTTTTTTTTTTAAATGTTTATTCATCGTTGAGAGAGAGCATGAGTGGGGAGGGGGCAGAGAGAGGGACAGAGGATCTGAAGCGGGCTCTGAGCTGACAGCAGAGAGCCGGATGCAGGGCTCCAACTCACGAACCGTGAGATCCTGACCTGAGTGGAAGTCAGACGCTCAACCGACTGAGCCACCCAGGTGTCCCAAAGGGAGCCTTTTAAACCAGAGAAATTGTCCTGGTTTTCAGTCCAAGGAGAAATTTAGGGGATGTTTCAACAAAAGCTAAAGAATGTGTTCTCTAAACTTGTATTCCTCGATCTTCTCTTTTGTCCTGTGGCTGCTTGTTGGTGATTCAGTAGACCAATGATAAGGAACAGCTACAGACTTTATTTCTCTGCTTCCTAATATCCAGCCAAAATAGTCTTCTCTGACCATTCCAAACTTGCTCTTGATTATGGTAGTTACTGCATCATATGCTGAGACTGACCAGTGGAAATGTATCAGGGAACATTTGGATTCATAGCCTTGCGGTCCTACAGACTGAACTACCAACCCTAACAGATAAATATTGGGTGTTGTACCATGTAGTGTCTCCTGCAGAGCATCTGAATTCCCTCTTGGAACTATACTCCGGGATACCCACCCTTGACTTTTTAGCCAGTACTCCAAAGAAGAGTAACATTGGTGAGACTCTGATAGTCTGCCAGGAACACCCCATGCTGGACTCCAGTCACTGCTTACTTCTTTGACATTTCTGTCTAGCAAGGATCTCTAAGGAAAAGAACCATTCTGTTGGTTAAAGTGAAAGATGATTGGGATTTCTATTTCTGCAAACTTACGAAAAGAAAACAGGAATTGGTCAAATCCCAAGATTGGTTTATTACAGTCTTTGAATAGTCATGCTGAAGGATAGGAATACTGTAATGTGAGGGAACCTGCCTTGTCAAAATCGCCATCAAACTATGAATGAATCATGTAGACTGAGAATGACAGCTGTACTCATCAAGAAGAGGGGAAGTGAGATTGCTTTTCCAAATTGATAAACAAAAGATTTTTTGGCATGATGGCAACATCTAGACTCCAGGAATGAAAAAGTAAAAATGGAGTGCAGATGTTTATATTATACACTATCTTGACTGAATTCTACTTAACTGACTTTTCTGTATGGGATTCTATTTCTGGATTGAAAAACTCACCAATGCCCCTTTCATGTTGAACAGCCCCAGTTCGTTGGGTGTCAGCCTTCACCAAATGAGAGGTGTGTTTACCAAGTCGTAGTTGTATCTAAATCTGTTTATGCTTGTTGTTCTTGTTACTGTAATGAGGCAATATATTCCAACAGGATGCAAACCCATGGATTAATTGTGGTTTCTGTGAGAACTAAGTTGTTTACTTTGGATATACTCCTTAAAGATAAGTCACTTTAAAAACAATGCTTGTTGGAGAAGTTGTGGGCAAGTTTAAGGTAGAATATACTTACACATCCATGAGAAATCTGCACTTGGATTGTTTCACATGTGGCTTTATGTTCTCATTCCATGATAAATAAACTCAAACGGAAACATTGCAGTGTGTAAGTTGGGTGTGGTTTTTCACAAGAAAGGTAACAGAAATTTAGTGAAAAGCCTTAAATTCTATAGCCAAATATTTGGCAAGTGAATGTAAATTTATATGGTTTAGGTTAAAATGAAATAAATTATAAATAAAGTAAATTTTACTTTGGCCATGTGATAGCTTCACAAAACTATTAAATTGTATTTTTAACAATTTAAAATATACTGTAAAAGTTCCAATTATATTAAGCTATGCAGATTAATAGATGGGTTTAATGTATACAGTAACTATATTCAAAGGAAGTATACCACATTGTTAATGGTGGTGATTTCTGGATTGTGGAATGGGAATGCTGCTTAATTTCATTGTATTTTGCTGTATTTTCTGTCTTATTTAACGGTCATGAATTCTCTCTCTGGTTAGAAGTTACTAAACTTTTGGAAAAGTAGAGAATACATTCCATGAATCAGTTCAATTATTGGTCTTGGTGAAGTTTTTGTTTTCTTTTCAATCCAAGTATTTGTGTCTTGATTGGTGGTATCAGCATTAAAGTGTTGGCTGAGTTGCATTCCTGCTGTGAAATGCACATGCGTGGACATATAAATGCATTTCATTTGCTCATGGGAAATAATGCCTTATTGAAGGCAGAGTATCTTACCTTGAGCTTTTGATTATTAACCTTGACCTTGTAAGTATGAAGAAGATGGAGGTTTAATGAGTTACTTAATGGCTCTTGCAGCCTGCAGATGTTGGGCAGTCTTTGGTAGTGTATCTTGGGATGGACATAGGCAGTAGAAGTCAATCAGTTGTGTATATGTATAGACCGATTATCTGGTCTATTTTAAGGATCACATGAAAGCAGAATACAAAGGCTAGTTTGAAGTGGTTGGTCTTAGAAGGAAGGCTGAGGTCAAATGAGAACAGGTGGGATGACCAGTTCAAACATTTTCTAGATGCTGTAAACCTCTCACAAAATCATAAGATACTTATTCTACTAATGTTAGGTGGTTCCACTACAGATAGATAAATTCCATAGGCCGATGGACAGTAGTGACTTGTAGAGAACATAAATCTTTGGTGACGAATTGTGCTCAAAATCTTTTAGGCTAGCTCACAAATACATTGGTGAACGGAAAGAGAACAAAAGTAGGACTCTGTTAATACAATGTTGAATGTTAGAGGTCAAGGTAGTGAGTCTCTTGGGGAAGTGGCAGGTAGTGAATGGAGAGACCCATGATATGAGGCTTTAAGATAATGATAATTATCTGCTTCTTGATCTGGGTGTTAATTACATGGGTGAGTGCTATTGGTCAAAATTCATCAAGCTCTATATATCAATACAAACTTAAAAATAGAAGAGAAATCTTTCAGATCATTCCTTTGGAGTTCAGTTCATGCTACCAGGGTGGTGGCCTGCGTATGTGGATTTTTCCAGTGGATCATAATGCTGTGTTTGTTGTTCATGCCACACAGTCTAACAGGTGCGAAGAGGGTCTTTCTGGCTTTAGCAGCTTCCTTTTGTTCTCGGGATCCTGGCTTAGTGAGACTCCATGCAAGATACCCACATTCTTTTTCAATTTAAGGCTGAGTGGGTACTTGTGTTTTTTTTTTTTATTTTTATTTTTTTACATTTTATTTATTTTTGATAGAGCACAAGTGGGGGAGGGGCAGAGAGAGACAGAGATACAGAATCTGAAGCAAGCTCCAGGCTCCGAGCTGTCAGCACAGAGCCCGATGTGGGGCTCGAACTCAAAAACCGTGAGATCATGACCTGAGCCAAAGGCGATGCTTAACCGACTGAGCCATGCAGGTGCCCCACTTGTTTTTATACTAAATAAGATTTTCTTTCACCCATATCAGGAGTGTTTCTGATGCAGCATGAGCTACCACACTTTTCATACATCTTACACATCTTACACGCATCTTACATACATCTCACACTTTACTTACAAGTAGAACCATACTTGTATCCTAATAGTGATTGTATCATAGTTTTGCAGCATTCGAGTGCACGATCCGTAAGAAAGATAATTCATTGCCTACATTTATGGTTGTGTTGGGAAGACCAGAACAGATGTACCAGAGAATTGTCAAGTGCCAAAGTGTATGATTCCGACTGAAAAAGTGTATTAGGCCATTTCAGGAAGTAGTGATGAAAGCAGACATAAGTGATTTCAGTGGAGAATTTGTTTAGGCAGAGAAGTGGAGAAATGGGGCCAAGGGGGAATTAACAAAGTTAGAAGTGTGCATGCACCCCTTTGTGTGGAAACCAATGAGGGGTCTGGCCTGATGGGCAGAGAGGGTCTGTCTTGGAATTAGTGAGGCAGCATCATCTTTTCCTTAGGACGAGGCCTGATTAAGGAGGGAGGGTTTGAGAGGACATGGCTAGGCTGCTATGGGAAACAACAGTCAGGGTTGGTGCAAGCAAGGGGCACAATATCTGGTATTTTCAGAAGATGCAAGGTCTCCAGGACGACTTGGAGGGAGAAGCAAGCAGCAAGTTGTGAAGGTTCTCCAAGGCTAATTTGTCCCAAAGCATTTAAAGATATGGTCTGTGATTTGTGCTGAATATATTTAAGTAGTGACTTCCTTCCAGCACCTCTTCAGAGTGCTGCAAGGAGGAAAAGAATGGGTGTGTTTAAAAATGTTTAGTTTTTTTTTTTTTGCATAGTCATATCAACACAGATTTAACCTCAAAATAGTAGCTTTTGAATATCTAAAAATTTGCAAGATACAAGGAGAGTAGCCAGCAGAAACTTGATTTTACTTAAAAAGTGACTGCCTTGAGGATTTTCAGAGGCAAAAAGTACTTTATGAATTGATCGCCACATCACCCCTGTGAGGTCCTCTTTCCAGAAGCTACTCTCAACACCTTTTTGGATTGAATGCTGACATCCCATGGCAATTAAAAGGCAATGGCACTGTTGATCTCATCACACAGTGGGGAAAGAGGGAGGGGAGGCACTGCTGGTTCGAGATGGTTCTGAGGATGGCTCTGTGTAAGATGAGGCTCTCCCTTGGCCTGCCGGAGCCCCTGTCCTAGACAAGAACTACATCCCTTCTTCTACGTATCCAACAGCTAAAATTATTGTGCTGCCCACCTTTGTTTAGTATAAAGAACCTTCAGATGAGAATCACATTCATCACTCTTTCCAGCTTACTTGGTTGTTCATTGTTACCAGATAGAGGGGCTATAACACCATTGTAAGCATGAATGTTACATTAGTATTAATAGCCCACATCATCTCTCCTTCTCTGTTTTTCACTGATCAGATAATTTTCACTGATGTCAACCTTTATAAGAAACCAGCTGACATATACTAGTGTTATTTACTTGCCTTACTTTCAGTTTATCTTTTTTCTTTTTTTTTTTTTTGACTTAAAGGTGCCTTTTGCAGTTATTTGTTTGGGTCTTTGTGTATTTGATCAGAAGATATCTTTGAAAGGAAAGCAGCATAGCTGTAGATGGGATCTTAACAAAGTCAGTATCAAATCTGTGTTTCCCCTTCACTTGGTTTTGTAAGCTTCTGAGTGACCTTCTGTGGTACCACACTGGTGCTCATCTTTCATCATGAGCAGCTCTGAGTAATTTATGATAAAGAATGAAATGCCGTTTCCTACAATGCACTGCAAATGGCTGAGTGTTGTAAAAGTCTAAAGAGCTCTATTACTTCTAAATGACTAGATAACACAAAAATGTTAACCCTAAAGAAAAAAGGTCCAGTAAAACATGCTGTTTACGAAGCACAGTCTTCCTGCCTGATACCTTCTGTAGGCTCTCAGCACTGAACTCCGCAGGGTCTGGGCTGGCGTCTGAACAGTTCTCTTCTAGAATGGCGAGGAGACGTTTATGCCTTTCGGCTACTTGGAGTGGCTAGGAGCAGAAGTGGTTCAGCTATGTGGAGTAGGGGAAGGGAGAAACTTGCAAAATTTGTTTTCACTTTGAAACCCTTAATTTTTGGGGCGCCTGGGTGGCTCAGTCGGTTAAGCATCCGACTTCAGCTCAGGTCACGATCTCGCGGTCTGTGGGTTTCAGCCCCGCGTCGGGCTCTGTGCTGACAGCTCAGAGCCTGGAGCCTGTTTCGGATTCTGTGTCTCCCTCTCTCTCTGACCCTCCCCCGTTCATGCTGTCTCTCTGTCTCAAAAATAAATAAATGTTAAAAAAAATTAAAAAAAAAAAAGAAACCCTTAATTTTTTAAAATGGTGCTACCAACGGTAAGGCCCCTGCATAACAGCAGATGCTTGCTTTGGGCACTGATGTTGAAAAGATACTGAACAAGCACAGTACATTTTCATCGGAACAAAGCTTTATGGATGGCTGACACTTTTTCAAAATTAACCCTTCTCATGATGTTTGCATTGTGTCACTTAATCCACATACATAACAACACCTATCAAACATATTATCTAATTTGCAACTCTCAGCTCCCTTGTACTCTATAATGCATGAGTGCAATTGCTAAATGTTGTTCACAGTGAATACATGTGTTCTCATCCTGGGTGCCATAACATTGCTGCATATGTAAGTGTTAGGGTTTGAAGACCTTAACTGCCAGGTACAGAAAGTCTTTAGGTACTACACTCCCATTGTGAAAATTGAATTAAATTGCTGGGCAGTGATCCCTTTATACTGACAGGAGAGTCCCTTTGTGAGCAAGCTATAGAGAAGGGTGATCTTTGGCCACCAATACTTTTAAGCTCAAACACTTGGCTGAAATTTGCCACTGAATTTTCTCACATTTCCCCAGACATTATTACTTTGCCAAATGAAATCATCTGTTTCCTCTACTAGAACTGCTTTCTTTCCTCCAGATAGTAGCTACAAGGTAGGAAATGAATTGCATAAAAATAAATTACACATGCTACATTTTGGGAAGAGTACCCTTAGCTGTTCCATCAATTTCTTTTCACTGCTATGCCAGGAAGTCCACTTTAATCTTCAGCTATCAGTCATATACAATCATTCTGGATCTTCCCAAAATGGAGGTGCATTTGTGCCAGGAAAATCAGGCTATTTGGATGTCCGAGAATATTTTTGCTTTTGATGAAGAAGGTTGGTTGCCATGTGCCAGGGGAGAGAGAGATTCAAAGAAGTACAGCTATTCCCAGAAGCTTGTTTGAAGAATGGACTGTGTGGCTCAGCTTCCAGACCATCCTACCTTCCACCTAAGGTTCGGTGTGGGTAGCAGTGTGGCATTAGCAGTATACCCCACTTTTATAGCTAAGTAACGACTCTGAAGCCTCTGGATATCGTCCAGGCTTTTTTTTTTTTTTTTTTTTTTTTAAATCTCTGTATGCCCAGTCTACCACTTCCTCTCTGATCTCTGCCATTTTGCAAACTGTGAGCAGAAGAAGCTGAGGAACAGGAGGTGATTTCCATGGAGACAGAGAGAGGTGGGAGAATCTTACCTCAGGGAAGTTTATGTTCCTTGGCTCAATCTTGTTAATTGTTACATTTTTTTTTCTTTGCTTCCAAAGAAAATTAAAAGTAGGGTAATTAGAAGAGTAGTTTTAAAAGGGAGAAAAGTAATTAAGGCCCAGTGGGAAGGCCACTGGACCTGGTTTGGGGATACAGGCCCTTTTCTGCCACTCAGTTGTTTGAGACCTCAGGGTAGACCATTCACTCAGTCTCTGAAATCACAGTTTCTTCTGTAAGTAAAGCTGTTGGACAAGACATTCGCTGAGTCTCTCTGTGGCACAGATTCCCTGAGGCCAAGTTCTTAATTTGAGATTAAAGTCTTAGTGGAATTTTTGAATTCCTAATTCTGCTGCCTACCGCCCCCCAACTCTCTCACTTTATCTCCCACCCCACCCTGTTTTTTTTTTCATTAGTATACTTTTGGTGGGATATTTGGCATTTCAGCATTTACTAATAGCAGTGTTTCAGTGTGCTACATAGGTTGGACTTGGTTATGTCCTTATGTCTGGCGAACTCTGCTGGTTAACAACTTAAAAAAAAAAAAAAGTCTTATCCTTCCCCTGACAGATGTAGAGCTGTAGCAAGTTATAGGCCAGTTATTGTGAAGTGTGGTGTGTGATGAAATATGTATATATATATATAATGAAATGTGTGTGTGTATATATGTGTGTGTGTGTGTGTGTGTGTGTGTGTATAATGAAATGTGTGTATTATTATACATATGAAAGTAAATGGATTCCAAAGACAGAGTTATGAGAAAGCTGGGAGGAATTACTGATAACACACAAAATATTTCATTTGGAAGTATAAATAAATTCATTCAGTTCTAGATGTAACCACAGTGCCTTTCTCCCTTAATTAAACAGAATTCCTACTTGCTGAAGTGTTACAAGAACAGAGGACTAAGAAATGGTATCTCTAAGGCACTATTTTACTTACTTACTTACTTATTTATGTTTATTTATTTTGAGAGAGAGCACAAGCCAGTGCGAGTGAGCAGGGGAGAGGCAGAGAGAGAGGGAGACAGAGAATCCCAGGCAGGCTCACACTGTCAGCGCAGAGCCTGATGCAGGGCTCAAACCCACCAACCATGAGATCATGACCTAAGCTGGAATCAAGAGTCAGATGCCTAACCGACTGAGCCACCAGGCACCCTGGCACTATTGTATATCTTAATGTAAGGCATTATTTCCTAGCATGTTGGTTCATATGAAGATTTTGATGTCAGAATGTGGTTCCATCCATTGGATTAGAACACAGCTCTGAGCCATGAGCCAGAGTGACATTTAACTCAAACTCAAGGTGGCTAGTGTAAATATTTCATCATTTTTTGCAGCACCTTTCTCTGTATTATTATATAGAACATGTTCACCGTAGAAAATTGGAAAACATAAACAGTAAGGAAAATAAAGGCAATGTAGTTCTACCACCCAGAGATAATTACTGTTATCTTCCTCTTGAATATTAACCTAATTTTTTGCTCTGTATGTATTTTTTTTACAAAAATGAAACTATACATACTCTAATAACTCTTTTAGCTATTCTTTTGCACTTTATGTTAAAATATTTCTTAAAAAAATTTTTTTATTTTTTAATTTTATTTTTTATTTTTAAAAATTTACATCCAAATGTGTTAGCATATAGTACAGCAATGATTTCAGGAGTAGATTCCTTAATGCCCTTTACCCATTTAGCCCATCCCCCCTCCCACAACCCCTCCAGCAAGCCTCAGTTTGTTCTCCATATTTATGAGTCTCTTCTGTTTTGTCCCCCTCCCTGTTTTTATATTATTTTTGTTTCCCTTCCCTTATGTTCATCTGTTTTGTCTCTTAAAGTTCTCATATGAGTGAAGTCATATGATTTTTGTCTTTCTCTGACTGACTAATTTCACTTAGCATAACACCCTCAAGTTCCATCCATGTTGTTGCAAATGGCAAGATTTCATTCTTTTTGATTGCCGCGTAATACTCCGTTGTATATATATACCATATCTTCTTTATCCTTTCATCCATCAATGGACATTTGCACTCTTTCCATACTTTGGCTATTGTTGATAGTGCTGCTATAAACATGGGGGTGCATGTGTCCCTTCAAAACAGCACACCTGTATCCCATGGATAAATGCCTAAGTAGTGCAATTGCTGGGTCGTAGGGTAGTTCTATTTTTAGTTTTTTGAGGAACTTCCATACTGTTTTCCAGAGTGGCTGCACCAGCTTGCATTCCCACCAACAATGCAAAAGAGATCCTCTTTCTCCGCATCCTCGCCAGCATCTGTTGTTGCCTGAGTTGTTCACGTTAGCCATTCTGACAGGTGTGAGGTGGTATCTCATGGTGGTTTTGATTTGTATTTCCCTGATGATGAGTGATGTTGAGCATTTTTTCATGTGTCGGCTGGCCATCTGGATGTCTTCCTTGGAGAAGTGTCTATTCATGTCTTTTGCCCATTTCTTTGCTGGATTATTTGTTTTTTGGGTGTTGAGTTTGATAAGTTCTTTATAGATTTTGGATACTAACCCTTTATCTGATATGTCATTTGCAAATATCTTCTCCCATTCTGTCGGTTGCGGTTGCCTTTTAGTTTTGCTTATTGTTTCCATCACTGTGCAGAAGCTTTTTATTTTGATGAGGTCCCAGTAGTTCATTTTTGCTTTTGTTTCCCTTGCCTCTGGAGACGTGTTGAGTAAGAAGTTGCTGCGGCCAAGATCAAAGAGGTTTTTGCCTGCTTTCTCCTCAAGGATTTTGTTGGCTTCCCGTCTTACATTGAGGTCTTTCATCCATTTTGAGTTTATTTTTGTGTATGGTGTAAGAAAGTGGTCCAGGTTCATTCTTCTGCATGTTGCTGTCCAGTTTTCCCAGCCCCACTTGCTGAAGAGACTGTCTTTATTCCATTGGATATTCTTTCCTGCTTTGTCAAAGATTGGTTGGCCGTATGTTTGTGGGTCCATTTCTGGGTCCCTCTTCTGTTCCATTGATCTGAGTGTCTGTTCTTGTGCCAGTACCATACTGTCTTGATGATTACAGCTTTGTAGTATAGCTTGAAGTCTTGAATTGTGATGCCTCCTGCTTTGGTTTTCTTTGTCAAGATTGCTTTGGCTATTTGGGGTCTTTTCTGGTGCCATACAAATTTTGGGATTATTTGTTCTAGTTCTGTGAAGAATGCTGGTGTTACTTTGATAGGGATTGCACTGAATATGTAGATTGCTTTGGGCAGTATCGATATTTTAACAATATTTGTTCTTCTTATCCAGGAGCATGGAATCTTTTTCCATTTTTTTGTGTCTTCAATTTCTTTCATAAGCTTTCTATAGTTTTCAGTGTATAGATTTTTTACCTCTTTGGTTAGATTTATTCCTAGGTATTTTATGTTTTTTGTGCAACTGTAAATGGGATCGATTGCTTGATTTCTCTTTCTGTTACTTCATTGTTGGTGTATAGGAATGCAACCAATTTCTATGTTAAAATATTTGTGTCAGAATTCTTATGTCAGAATTCTGTGTCAGAATACTTAAACCCTACTTTTAATGGTGCTGTGCTGAAGTATATTGACACACTAAAATATTGAGCTTATCACCCAGTGAGAATTTAGTTTGCTCTGGTGTGATCATTATTAAATAAAATTCTGCCGTGCATGTCCACAGTGTGGAATGGAAACCTTTGACCAACATATGTACAAAAAAATTACATTTTTTATCCAAATTCCTAAATTCTCCTCTAGAATGACTGAGCAGTTCACATTCTTGGTGTAGTGTCAGATGCCCACTCTTTGCATACTGCCCACCCCATAGGCATTAACACCATGTGATTAACAACAAACCAGCCAACCAGGAAACCAACAAAAATGTTTTGCGAATCAGATAGTTTGAAAACAGTTATCTTCTTGGTGTTCTGTCCTGTACTTCTCTACCAGTGGGAGTGAACATTGGCACATAGTTACTGAGATGGAGTTTGTGGGGGAAGTTTGTCTTTCCTCTCTGCAATCATGGTGCAGACAGATGCCTCTCTGCATCTTCCAGGACTTCATCACAGCCAGGCGTGCTGTGAGGAGGAGCTAAGGGCTAGAAGTATGAATGCTGCCCAGTGTAATTTAGTAACAAGGTTTTTTAGTGTGTGTGTGTGTGTGTGTGTGTGTGTGTGTGTGTGTGTGTGTTTTGTCTTACACCCAGAAATAGTGGCAGATGGAAGGTGGGTCATGGTCACAAAGGAGTTAGCAAATAAAGAATAAGGTGCAACTAACTATGCTTGACTCAGTGACCTTAGGAGCTGGAACATCTTGGGTTGTTTGATGTCAGTAAAACCACAGTGCTAAAGGTTAACCTACACTTACAAAGCTGGTAAGATTCTACTAAAGAACACAAGCCTGGGGTGCCTGGGGCGCTTAGTCATTGAGTGTCTGACTCTTGATTTTGGTTCAGGCCATGATCCCAGGGTTGTGGGATCAAGCCCTGTGTTGGGCTCCGCACTGAGCATGGAGCCTGGTTGGGATTCTCCCTCCCCCCTCCCCCCCAAAACAAAACAAAACAAAACAAACAAAACACAAGCCTGAACACACACACACATAGATCAAAAAATAGTAAGCATTCCTACAAGTTCGGAGAGCTTAAATTAACAACTTCCTCTGTGAGAATAGATGATGCCTGGGGGCTACCTCAACTCCTCTGTCTCTGCCCTTTCTTTCTAGAACCTTCTCAGTGTTCTGTTCAATAATGTTTCCTTGTTGCTCTTCTGCTCTGTGGGGTGGATGTTGAGCTGGAGAGGAGGCTCAGCTTCCAGGGAAGAGCAGTGTAAGCTGGTCTGCACCTGGGTCCTGTGACAGCCACTGCCTCCAGCAGCCACAAGGCTACTGCTGTTCCCGGTAATAAGTGCCATGGAAACCCAGTGAGCTCCAGGAGGGGTGGGTGAGCAGCACAGCACTGAGTGACACTGGGGTTTTAAATGTCATATTACAAAAATAGAACCACCTGAGGAAGGTGCAGGGCCACACTAGCACCCTGTAGCTCTCTGCTTTCTTGGCGCCTGCTTCCCTCTGGCTAAGTCTTTCCCATAAGGAGCAGGGAGACTCGGTTCTTCAATTATCTGCATGGGCTGGTCTGGCAGAGAGATGCCCCTTCTTTGGCCCCGGGTTTTGGCAAACCAGAAATAGATTAATTTGACCTGGAGTAAAAAATCTGACTCTGTTAAGGCTTTCCTGATCATTTACACATCTGTCCGTAAAGTTTCACAGTTGGAAGATCAAAGCAGGTGTCATAGCATCTACCGTGTTGTCATGTCTTCTTTTTTTTCTGGCATTAAAAAAAACACTTTGAAAATGTTATATCACAGATTGATAAATTCTAATGACACCTCCAAATGGATTGGCCCACATCTTCAGATTATTAGTCCAAATACCCTCAGTCCTAAACTGCCCAAAGGGAACCCTTGGATTAAACCCAGTTTAATCCAGTGGACTGTTTTGTCGGGTTTCATTACATGTGGATGTTAACTTTTTGTTTATCACTGCCTGACGCTATTACCTTCTAATTAGGTTGAAAATCAGCAATTAGAATTGGAATGCATGTAATAGTTATTATTTTCATTTTGATCAGTTACACTCTTAATGATGTGATTTGTAGTCGATGTGTGTGTGAATGAATGCATGTACTATAGAAACAGCAGTGGGTGTTAAGTCTGGAAGAATTCAAGTTTTGCTTCTTCTTAGACACCTGAGGTATATGGAGCCTATCTCCATGTGCCTCGATTTCCTCATTTTCAAAAGCTGAGATAATGGCTACTGCTTATAAGGCACAGAAGGCTGCCGTGAAGTCTGTAGATATCAACAATCTGATGAACCAAGGTGCTGAACAGATTGGCAACATATACATCAGAAGCCAGGAGATGTTTGGGTATAGGGAATTTGAGCAGTTTGAAATCATTAATAGAGACCGGATGCTTATTTATGTCATGAGCTAATGTTTTCTTTTTGGGAGCCAAATTTAATCTTAAATATTTAGTACTGTACTTAGGGACTGGTGGTTTGAAAAAAAAAATCAAGCTGGAAAGCTCTGTAGAGAGGAAGTGAATAATGCTGGGAAAATTTCAATCTTACCACGGTGTTGACTTAGAAAAATACTAGTTTCCAGGCATCTGGATGTGAATTTCTCAGCCTTTGAGAAAGGCACATTCAACCAGCATGCCCTTCTGGTATGGTTGCCCCGGAAGTGTGGGATGCTCAGTTTGAAACTGAGCTCTGTGTCAATCCCTGATGTCTCAATTTCGGACGCACTGAACACAAGAAGAGGAAATGTGTCTCTGAAGAGTGAAGAACCCTCTCATTTTCTCGGTATCATATCTCATGCCGCTTCTCTTCTGGGTGATTGTTCTCAAGAACTGATTCTCAGTGCTGAGTAAAGAATACTTTTCCAAAGTGTTTATTCCAAAGTGTATCTTGATAGATGCTACAAACTATAGAGCAAGATTTCACATGCTGAGTGAAAGTCAGATGATTTATATTTCCGGAGAAAGCTGAAATTCATCTCACTGATTTCAATCCTATCCTCATTTTCTTTTTCTTCATATAAATGTTTTTTTTTTTTAAAGATCCAAGTATATTAGTAGCTTTCATTTCCATCGGATGAGAATTTAGGGCTTTGTTTTCTTTTGTTTATATTGAAACATTATATGGTAAAAAATGTCAATCATGGCTCCAGAGGGAGCAGATCTGTTGGTGTGAATTAGTTAGTGACTGTCTCCTCTTCCACACAGACCTTATCAAGATTCATTGTTCAACTCCTTATTAAGTACCTACTGTTTGCCAGATGCTGTTTTAGGTATCCGGCTCTGGGCTGCCATAAGGATAAAGAATGGAGTCAAGTGTGGTCTTCCCCTCCCCCAGAGTTTTCTAGTTAGGGAGTCCTACAGGAACACTGAAATAAATAAGATCATTTCTGCCAGTGAGAAATGCTGAGCAGCAGTGCAGGATAGAAAGTTGGAATTTATGTAGGTGTTCAGGGAGGCCTTAAGTGAGGTCATGATAGTTGAACTGAGTCTTCTGTGTTAGAAGGAAGCAAGGCATGGCAACACCTGGGAGAGGAATGTATCAGACAGAGAAAAAATAAAGTTCAAGGCCTCGTGGGATAGAAATATGGCCAGTGTGCGCTAACATAATGACTGTGCCCAAGAGTGGTAGGAGGTGAAGTGGGGGAGGGTAGACAGAGTAAGAAGACGCTTAGGGAACCTGGCCTTGATTTCTCTTGTAATGGAAAAGCACGGGGGATTTAGTTAGGGGAAGATCCTGATATACTTTATGTTCTAACAAGGTCCCGTGGCCTTTAACAAGGCTGTGTGGTGCTGACTAGGGGCCACTATTGGAGTCAGGGAGGCAAGTGAGAAGGGGCTCTAGCAATTTGGCCATAATTTCTCTTAGAATACCTGGCATTATTATTATTTATTGGTGGCTCCGTTGGTTAAGCGTCCAACTTCCGCTCAGGTCGCGATCTCACAGTTCCTGATGGTGTAGAGCCCGCTTGGGATTCTCTCTCTCTCTGTCTCTCTGTCTCTGCTCTTCCTCAACTCGCGGTTTCTCTGTTTCTCAAAATAAATAAATAAACTTAAACAAATTCTAAAGTTTATTTATTTATTTTGAGAAAGAGAGTGAGAGTGCAGGCACATTTGAGCAAGGGAGGAGCAGAGAGAGAGAGAGGGAGAGAGAAAATCCCAAGCAAGCTCCATATACTGTCTGTGCAGAGCCCGATGTGGGACTTGATCCCACGAACCGTGAGATCATGACCTGAGCTGCAATCAAGAGTTGAAAGCTTAGGCAAATGAGCTGCCCAGGCACCCCAGTACCTGGCATTATTAAATGCAGAGTGAAATGGGTAGGAGTGCCGTTTGATGTGAAGTACTTCAATATGTATCCTTACCTTTGTCTGGCAGAGTAAGGATTCCAGAAGATGGAAGGAAGAAAGTGTGTTCAAAGATTTTTGCTTGAGGGAGTACTCACAGAAATACTTGCAAAAGTTTGCTAATACTAATTTTCAACAATGTAGGGATTACATATCACTTCTTTAAAATTGTAGCATGGGGGGGGCGCCTGGGTGGCTCAGTTGGCTAAGCGTCCGACTTTGGCTCAGGTCATGATCTCGCGGTCCGTGAGTTCAAGCCCCGTGTCGGGCTCTGTGCTGACAGCTCAGAGCCTGGAGCCTGTTTCGGATTCTGTGTCTCCCTCTCTGTGACCCTCCCCCGTTCATGCTCTGTCTCTCTCTGTCTCAAAAATAAATAAACGTTAAAAAAAAAATTTAAAATTGTAGCATGGGAAAACATTTACCATATAATGTGAATATGAACAGTAGGCTTAAAAACCATGCATAATTCTAGTTATACATCTTAGAAAGTAAACATTGGTAATAAGTCACAGAATTGTAAAAACAGCTCTTGCTGAGTGGGATTATGGTCAGTTTTACTTTTCTTAAATGTTTCACTTAAATTTCATTTTATCTCATTTTAAGTTTCCTTAATTTTTCATGTAGTTCAGATATCCCAGGTTTTTAATAACAGAAGTCGAACTGGTATTTTAAAAGAGATTGATAAATAATTTGTCAACTTTTACATGAGTTTGATTATGAGTGTATTATCTGATTTCCTAACTTTAATAATAATAATCTCTACCTCTCAGAGATGTTATAAGCATTAAATGGGATAAACCAGTGGGAAAGCATGCTGTAAAATCCCTGGTACATATTAGAATCTCTTAAATATTAATGCACTACTGCCCCCATTTGTAACAGTGAACTTTATTTCATGGAAATAGTTTTTTTTTTAACCTAATATTTTGTTAGTTTAGGTAAAATGGTAAAATAGAAGTAAAATAGTTTCATCATTTGTGCTAATTGATGTTTCGTCATTGGTGATGAATCGCGAGTGGGTGAGCCATCCAGGGTAGTTCCATTGCTCTTTGCCAGTGATGGGTTCAGGAATAGGCATTGTTCTGGCTAATGAGAGGTAAGGGGGAATGGGCCAGAGGCAGCAGGGAAGGATTTCTTTGCCAAGTTAAAGGGAGGAAAGCCACCAGAAAGCTTGTGTGTTCTCTGCTCTGTACTTGCTGACTTTCAGTGGGTTTGTGATGTCTGGAGCTGCTGCATCCATCTTGGGACCATGAAACTGAGGGTATAAAGATGAAGGGTCTGGCCCTTGATGACTCCCTGGATCTGCCAGAGCAAGCAGTCGGAGGCTGCCCTCCTCTGGACATCTTGCTGAGTGCACAGTCTAACACTCGGTCTGTTGGCCTCTGAAGGTCAAATGTTTGGCATGCAGGGCCAGTGGCATTGCCAATGGCTCCACTTGTGGAATGTGACATCTGGTTTTCCATACAAACAAAAAGGGGAAAGAATCTACTGTATATCTCCTTATTTTAAACATGTGTGACAGTAAAATGCTTTCTCTTAATATACTTTTTTTTTTCTTTCTGTAAATGCTTAAGCTGACTTGGCAAAATAATTTCACTTAATATTCATGCAAATTTACTGCTCTAAGTTACTCCAGAAATCAAGCCAGATGAATTTGAGAGAGCCCAAGCATGTGAAACAAATAGATTAGGACTTTGTAGAACACTGTGTCAAGGGTACTGTCCTTAGGTTTAGACACCATGCCAGGAAGGCTTCTCATCATGCTGAGATTTTCAAGTGGACACTGATTGCCACAGTCACTGAAAATTGAATTTAGCTGGATTTCTGTAAAATGTTTCAGATATTTAAATTCTGATAATATGGAAGTCTAGAGTTACAATTAGGCTACTCTAAAATTTGTAAGTTTATATGTATAATTTAGAGCAAATTCTGCTGCCCTAGGGAGGAAATGTTACAGATGATAGCTAGATTTCTCCAGCAATTTGAGAAAGTGCTGTGTAAACATGAAAACATTCAGGACTTGTGTTTTTATTTTGCAGAAATATAACTGAAATACTAGTCTATTTTCAGTTGGAAATAGTAATAATAACAAGTGAACATTTTTTGAATTGGCTTTGCTGGAATATTTTTGTCCTCAGGATTATATACAACCTTTTTGTTTATTTTTAGCACATATTAGTGATGTAATGAACACAAGTTTTATACTATGAAATGTAAAGGTTAGATGAGAAATGAAATGTTTATTGACATTTATTTATTTACTTTTAAGACTTTATTTTTAAGTAATCCTTATACCCAATGTGGGGCTCGAATTTAAAACCCTGAGATCAAGGGTCGCATGCTTTAGTGACTGAGACAGCCAGGTGCCCCCGTTTATAGATACTTAAAGATAGTTCCCTATTCTCTTTCTCCTTGGTGAGGTCAGGATCGTTAGATCAAGAAGTCCTAAGGGAAAGGCAGATGGGGATGGGGGCGGGGTGCAGTGTTAGAATAATATACACCATCTTGGGATCCTAAGGTAGTCACACAATCTTGGTGATGTTGCTGATGTGGACTAGGGTAGAGGCTGAGAGGCTGTGTCCAGGATGCTATCTCCACTCACTGGGAAGTAGGCGGAAGCAGGTCAGTGGCCCGGGCCTCCGTGTGCTTTCAGCTTTGCGAGTAAAGAGAAGCAGTGATGTAGGCTCCAGAATGAATGTGGTCAATATGTGCAGTTACTTATAGGGAGTATTAGATTTGAATTAGTGAAGTGTATAGTCTGTCTATCCATCCATCCATCCATCCATCCATCCATTTGTGTGTCTGTCTACCTATATGAAACCTATATGAAACCTATAGTAAAATTTTAATTTATTAGGGCTTCAAATTAAATGGGATCCTTGACAAACTCAAATAAGTAGCTCCAACATTAAGAGGAGAGATTGCGCGACTTGGGGGAAGGTTAGCCTGTTTGGAAAATTACCTGATGTTCACAGGAAGGACGCAAATGGTACACAAATGATAGTTGCCCGCGGGCACACTGTAGGCTATTCAGTTCACTTATGCATTTATGCAACCTAACAGCAGTCCCAGAAGTTCTATATTAGCATGCCCACTTTATGGGCGGAATAAGCTACCTTCTGGAGGTGAACCTGGAATCCTGACACCACGTAATTACAGTTTCCTGGTAGAAGAGGGCTTTCGTGACATTTGTGAGGGGGTCTCTGCCTATTTTGAGAGTCTTCTTGTTGGTTCTTTTATGAATTTGCTTTCGAGGACTCCTTGGTTTTCTCTTTACTGAATAGAAGTACGTCACGGGGATGATTTTCAGTCTGAAGTCCTCAAATAAGGGTTCCTTTCTAAATAAAGCAGAAGGCAAAGAGGCATTTGTTGAAGTAACAGACAAGAGTTGGGAGAAGAAGAAGAAGCGATGATAGATCTGCCTGGTGCTGAGGTAGCCCTGGCCTGTGAGATGCCTTGAGCTGGAGTGGAGGTAGGGCTAGTGGTGCAGGGTGCATTTGCCAGTCAAATGGTGACAACCATACCTCTCAGGCTTTAAGGTCTTTGGCACTGGAGTGAATTTTACCTCCTGGTTTCCTCAAAGAAACCAGTGGAAATAATGATGACAGCAACTACACTAATTTCCTAAATAATTGTCATGGTTAATAGATAATATCTCATTTGATTCTCTATACAGCCTGACGGAGCAAGTACTGTTACCCTCTCTGTTTTACTGAAAAAGAGCTTGTGGTGTAGAATAGTTACGTAACTGGCACACGTTCTCCCTGCTGGTGATAGAGGGTCTGGTTTTGTAATTAGGGCAGTGATTTAAAGATCTGTGTTCCGTTGCTTCCCATGAACTATTCACACAGACTCTAAACTATCTCAAAAGATGATTGTGCTACCTATAATATGGCACGATAGGAAATGGATTTTCTTGGTTAGTTTTCTTACAGACTCAGAACGCTTGTGTTTCTGTCTCGTGTGGTTCCGTCTCAGTCACCACCAGATCCACAGGTAGGTGCACGGCATGTAATTTTTATCTCAAAATCATTTCTAGATATGCTGGGAACAGCGATAGGACCAACTGTGTTTCTCATAAAAGATTAGGCACAAGTCATGTATGAGGTTTTTCTCTACTGTAACTTGTGAAAGCCCAGGCAGCAGGTTAATATGAGAAAAGAAAAACAAAATTCAATAAGCTGGTGTAAACGTAGCACAACCAACTTCCAGAAGGGAGATAAATGTTGCATAGAGACATCGAGCCCAGCCAAATTGCCGTCTCTGGTATTTCTGTTTGGCTAATAGTGCTTAATATTGGTTGAAAGATAAAAGTATGCCGAGAACCAGTATATCATATGGTCAGCATTGCACAGTTTCAAACACTCGAGTGAACCCATCTGGAGAGTTTCATCCACCAGGGCCCGGTAGCCTCATTAGTGGTCTCCGGAAGGCCTGGCCCAAGCAACAGTACAAATCACTGTTGTTTCAGGGCGATGGTGCAGGGTGAAAGAACATAAACATGTTCAAATGTTTCGTCTTTTTCATGTTAAAATCTAAAGATGGACACGAAACTGTTCAGTGACTCCAGTAGAGCAATGGGCCCTCACTATAAATATTTGCACCAGTTGTCAATGCTTTTTTTGGACGTGCTAATGAAGAAAGGGCATCTCATGACCAGGGTGACGAACACGAGTATATCTGTCCCTGAGACTCCAGATATACCTTAGTAATACCACGAATTTGCATCTTCACAGAATCTCAGAATTTGGAAGAATCTGGCAGGCTTTCAGTCTACTCGTCACCTCCTGCTTGACTCTCTCTTGACTGTCTCCTGACAGAAAATGGCTTCCCAGCCTCTGCACAGACTTGCTTAGTGACCAGGCTCACAGTCTCCTTAGACCTTCCCTTCTGGTACCAGATGGTGCTGATCATTAGAAGCGTTGTCTCATTCTTAGTCAGATTCCGCCTTCTGCCCATGCTCCTGAATCTCTTCTCTGGAGCCAAGAGAAGGAGTCTGTCCCTTCCGCACAGCAGTCTTTCCTACACGTGAGATCTGCCATCCTGTTTTCACTGCTGTTTCTCTTCTCCAAGGTAAATCAGTAGCCTCACTAGTTTCTTTTCCTGTGTGAGGGCTGCACGTCCCCGTCGCATCTGGGCTGGTCATCCCAGCCTCTCAAGCCACCTCCCTTGGAGATGATGCATCTTGGGCAAGTCCTCTCTCAGTGGAAGTTTCTTTAGTGTTGGGATTGGGATATCCCAGCATCCGCCTCGAAGGTGGTTGGGAGAATGGAAGGAGAGCGTCTGTGCCAAAGCCTAGTGCCTGGTAAATAGTGCTCAACAAACAACAGCTGCTGTTATTGTCACTTTCTTTTCATCGTTCAGCCCAGGACTGAATACCAGGCACCCAGACCAGGACCATCCTGACTCTTTCATGCAGGGTAGTAGCTAGCTGCTCCTCCCAGCTTTAAGCATTCATGTTTTTGGCTTCATGCACCATTCTCTAACTTTAGCAAAAAAGGAAAAGGCATTTGGCCTGATCATTTGTCAGGAATCCACAGTGGCCCTTAGTGACCACTGTTTCGGTTTTGTATGCCCTCACAATCCTAGGTTATGGATTCTGTCCTCTCCCCCTTCTTGCAGATGATACTGTGTTCGATTGTCTTCAGAGTTCTTTTGCACTTTTGCCATTCTACATCTTCCTCCAGGGTTGTGGAACAGGCTCTTGTCTGCAAACCCTCGGGCTCCCTGGATGTGTTATCTCTTGGACCACAGACCCGAGTTTTGCAAGGTTGACGTGTGTAGTTCTCTTTCACCAGACTTCCTTCCAGCCTTCCCACAGAACATGGAATCAGAGAGGAGTTAAAAAGCAATATTCTCTTTCATCTCTGTTGCTGTAATTTATATAGCCCAAGCAGGAGACAGAAAAAAATATCCTTGTTAGGTTCAACAGAACATAGCCGAAGGAATCCCTTTGGTTACTCTTACATTTTTATCGCAGTTTTTACCATTTTTGGAAATTAATGCATCTTATTTTGTTCTTATAGACCATTACTGCTTAATCAGCAGTTGCCTGGTACCCAATTTTCATGTTTTCTTTGTGTTCTTTAAAAATCGTTCCTTACGCTATGGCTGCATTGGCATTTTAAATATTTTTGAGTCCGCTCTACATGGGGGCTGTTTGTGATTACATAATTGGAATTTGCCTTTGAGGGCATTCCAAATTATTTGGGCCATCTTTCCTTTATTAGAGGAAGCAGCTCTGTACAAACATAAGTAGACTTTAAATATTTCCGTAGCCATACATTTTATGATTTTGTTTGTTCATGTTTCTCTTAAAAAGCCTTCTTCATCAGATTAACTTGTTTGGGGTAAGCAGCTTTTGGAGATCTTCTCTGTGTCTTAGTTATTTCCATCTATAAAAAGAGGATCATAATGTACCACCCTCAAGGGTTGTTACAAGAATTTAATGGATTTTATAGTTCACCTGTAACTGGGTGTTACCAAACACCTTGAGCACTGCTGGGCATATGTTTGTTGAATGTTGGTCATGGTTGTTGTTGTCATTGTCACCATCATCATCATTATCATCATCATCTTCATTGAAAAAGAAAATCTTATTTTTTTTAATGTTTTTGTTTATTTTTGAAGGAGAGAGAGACAGAGCATGAGCGGGGGAGGAGCAGAGAGAGAGGGAGACACAGAATTCGAAGCAGGTTCTAGCTCTAAGCTGTCAGCACAGAGCCCTATGTGGGGCTCAAACCTCAAACTGTGAGATCATGACCTGAGCTGAAGCCGGACATTCAACCGACTGAGCCACCCGGGTGCCCCTAGAAAATATTGTTTTTAAGGAGAAAAACAGACCCTGTTCTTCCATACGCTATGCAGTCAAGTGTACCTTTTCCAGATGCTCTCATTTCATTGTAAATCATAGTTGTCATTTCCATGAACTGCTCATTCTTCATATTCCATTGCTGTTATCGGGGATACTATTTTGAATAGGGTGGTTGGAGGAAGACTTTCTGAGGAGGTAGCATTTTTAGAAAGCTCTTGAGAAAGCCAAAAAAAAAAAAAAAAAAAAGAAAAGAAAATCTGCAGAAAACGTATTCTCTGCAGGGGGAAGAGCACATGCCAAGATCCTGATGGAGAAGGCGGTTTGCCCTGTCCCAAGCCAGCATGCTACTGAGTGTGATTTTAAGCGGAGTTGAGGGTAGGGATACAAGGGTAGCACATGAGGTCTGGGAGGCAGCCAGGGTTAGGTTACAATAAGAACTTTGAATTTGTTCTGTGAGAGATGGAAAACAATAATCAACTGCCCTGGCTTTTGTAGAAAAGAGATGATAGAGGGGCATGAGTGGAAGCAAGGAGAACATTAGGAAAGCTTTTACAGGGGTCTGGGTGAAAGATACCATCAGAGTGGAGTGAGGTAAGAGTGGGCATGAGGCGCTCTGATCTGAAGGACATTTTAGAAGTGGGGCCTACAGTAAAAATACATGAGGGGCAGTAGGGAGCAAAGGGATTCAGGGAAGAGAGAAATCAGGTCTAAATAAAAAGTGTTTTGTCTGTTTGTTGTCTTTAATCTGTGCAATCTGAGGGAGTGGTGGATTTACTGAGGGATCACCAGGGAGGATGGGATTTGGAGTCAGGAAGTCAGTAGTTTGTTTTGGGCCCTACTGAGATGCCTGCTTGACTTGCAGGAAGATGCGTGTTCCCAGGAAAAGTAGCACCCTTGGAAGACCTTCCTAGCTTCCATTTACCACCTGTATCATTCCTGACCCATTTGGGGGGAGGAAATGAATTATTCGGGTAAAAAAAAATTAAAACAAGCAATAGATTTGGTGTTAGAATTCTTATTTGCTTCTTCTAAGAATTTTAGAACTTGCACCCACTACTCAAAAGAAAACAAAGTGGCTTCCAGATATACACGCTAATTAGAAGCCCAAAGCTCTATTTTTACTGCTTTAAAAGTAAAAAAAAATTCATCACTGTATATTATAGTGACTTCTCTGGTGCAGACTGAAACGGTGGATAATGATGGGAATTTCAGATTATACATGGTTAGTAGTAATTCAAAGTCTTAGAAAATAATAGCAGCACGTACCTTACTGATTGGTTAACTCTTTAAAATACATGTGTTTTGTTTATATGAGCATTTTTTAATGGGACGAGTACTATCTTAATTACATTATGATACTGAGTATCATCTTGGTAAAAGGAAAGAAACAGATTCAAAATAAAACTGTCTCTAAAGGGATTGAAGTCAAGGAAATGGTGATATTTAAATATTTTTATTTGGGGGTATTGAGATTTACTGGCTGATGACTACACAGGCTCTTTTTGACTGTGAATGTGGAGCTGGATTGTACAGAATTACATCTTGCTTTGGGGAACTAATCTTCATTTTTTTAATAGTGGGGCTTCTCAGTTTGCACATCAGAATTCCCCCATACCTTTCTTCCCAAGTTCTCAGAAGTTGGGGTTTAGAAAAGTGACATTTCATTATTAGAGATTGCATCTTAAGGCAATCTCGTTAGTACAGTGAGATGACTTTCAAAGAACAAAAGGAATCAATATGCCTAATTGTGTTTATCATTATTTTTTGTCTTTACCAGATGCTTTAGAACACAGAAGCCCTCTTTAATTTGTTGATGCTTAGATGCATGATGTAGATAATCTTCATTAACATACTGATCAGTGCTCTCATGACTCCAGAGTTTCTTCCTGATTGCTTGATAAGAATTCTACCTCTAATATGTTTGAGAAGACCTCCAAGTTATTTCTGTTTTTTAAAGGTATATAGAATTAATGTTGGGGGTATCCCCCTTAGCAGTGGAAACATTTTCAGTTTCATATTGCTAATATTAGAAAACCTCTCTGTCTTAAACATCATGTGATACCACCACTGATAACGTGGTGCATATTTAAATAATTTTATCTCTGGATCCTGGTGTACACAAACTTCTGGTAGGGTTAAATGAGACTTAATAAGCTAATGAATTGGTAGTAGGGTGGGGAATGTTCATACTTTTCATAATAAGCTTCCTAATATTCGGTCGTAGTTATTAAAAGATACCGCATCCACTTTTGTGGCAAGCAGTCTCATAGAGTTGATGGAGTCAGAACATTGGAGTTCTGGGTCTGAGTCTGCTAGAAGTTGATTCATTGACTCTTACTACTTATTTCACCTTCCTAGAAATCGTATTCCCCAGTACTATTGATTATGGGATTAGAATGGATGATCTTTGTTGTCTCATTCATGTCAAACCATCTTTGCTGCTTTGTATGTGGAAGTGGGAGAAAGTGGGCATGTCAAGCTTATACTAGAAGTTTGGGGGTAAAAAAGGAGAGAGATACTAAATCTGTAACCTCAGGAAGTAGGGGCAGATCACTCATGGTAAAGACACTGACCTGAGTGTATCTTGAGATGTCAGCTTCTGACCACTAAAATTAAGTCTCAGTGTTGGCCTCCAGTTATCTTTGTTATCTTTTTCATAATATTTCCGTAGTGGTGTTGATGGGGAGGGAGGCTGATACTGGGGTCAATGATGGGGCTAGTAGAGCTGATGGGACTTGTGTTATTTTTCCTTGCAAGCTAGGGGGCTTAAAACAACAGAAATCTACTCTGTCAAGTACTGGAGACTAGAAAGAAAAAGAAGTAATTCATCACTGTATATTGTAGTGGTTTCTCCAGTGGAGAATGAAATAGTGGATGACGATGGGAATCTTAGATTATAAATGCTAGTGATTCAAATGAAACCAAGGTCTCGGCAGGTCTATGCCACTTCCCTTTGAAGGCTCTAGAGAAGAATCCTTCTGTGCTTCCTCGAGCTACTGCCGGTGGCCAGCAATCCTTGGCATCCCTTCGCTTAGAGATTTGTCACTTCATTCTCTGCTTCCTCTTTCACATGGCCTTCTCCCTTGTGTGTCTGTGTTTCTGTGTTCAAATTTCCCCTCTTCTTATAAGGATACCAGTCATACTGGATTTAGAGCCCACCCTACGCCAGTATGACCTCATCTTGATTGCATCTGCAAAGACCCTGTTTTCAAATAAGGTCACATTCCTGGGTTCCAAGTAGACATAAATTTTTGGGGGGGACATTATTCAGTTCAGTACATGGATGTTGGTGATGGTGGTGGCAGTTGGGATGGGATGGTCATGATGGTCATTGTGTGATGTGGTGAGGTTTGGATAGTGGTGATGATGTGGGGGTAGTGCTAAGGCAAGATGAGTACCTAAAAGTCAGGCATGATAGCTTTTTTAGGTTGCTTCACTGAAGATAAATATCCCCTAGTACTTTCCCAGGGCCAGAGCGAACTCAAGAAGATCTGGTTCCTTATAGACTCTCGGAAGCCTTTTTTTTTTTTTTCCTGCTTGGAGATGAGGCATTTTACAGAAAACTGACACAGAGAAGGGTTGGTGTATCTGTTCAGATATGTTTGGCACAGTTGTGTTCAGTTACGAGTACTTAAGTAATGTTTGTGAGTACTGTACCAGAAATTGTGTGTATGTGGGGGGAATTTAGAAAGATGAATAGACTTCACACAAAATAAATAAGATAATTAAAAGCAGTCATGACCACGCCTTAAAGGAACACCCTGTGAGTGTCATGATTCACTTGATTGCATCTTGGGATGGACCGTCCATTGCCTTCGCTTACTCCTGCACAGCCTCACAAGGCAGAATTCTCTTGCATCCCGAGATCAAGACTCTGGCTCCACCCTGCTCAGAGATTGGAGGGTGTTTTACCTGCTCTGTTTGAGCCATTCAGCCTGGGCTTCCACCTCACAGGATATGCACTCAGTTGTAGCAAAAACGCTTATTGCACATTGATCCAAATTTGGCTGCAAACCTGTGAACAGTTCTTGGCACACGAGTTACTATGGAGTAACAAAGAATGGCCTATTGGCAATGCCTTAAAGGCTTTTTGAGAAGTGAAGGGAGGGAGAAGTTAGTTGTATCCACATGACACCAATGCAGATGCTTCTCTCTCTAGGAATAAAGGCAGAGTTTTTGTCAACACAGCAATTTCAGTTTCTTAGAGAGCAATAATGTTTAAATATAAGGCACACAACTTTTAAGCAGATTAGGAGAAAGATAATAAAACCTTTAAAGAAAATGTACATGATGCTTTTGTATTCCACGTTTGAGATCATCTTCTCTTTCTTTTAGTTTTTTTTTTTTTAATTCACATATAATTGATGTGTTATATTAGTTTCAGGTGTACAACAGAATGACTCAATATATTTTTTTAATTAAAAAAATTGTTTTATTTTTGAGAGGGAGGGAGAGCATGAGCAGGGGAGGGATAGAGAGAGAGAGGGAATCCCAAGTAGGCTCCGCACTGTGGGTGCCAGGCCTAACATGGGGCTCTCGAACCATGAGATCATGACCTAAGTGGAAACCGAGGGTCAGATGCTTAACCAACTGAACCACCCAGGTGCCCCCATAATGACTCAATATTTGTATGTATTATGATAACCACAGTAAGTCTAATTAACATCCCTTACCACATACAGTGTTTTTCTTCTTTTGATGAGAACTTTTAAGATCTACTGTCTTAGCAACTTTCACATACACGATGTAGTATTGTTAACTTCTTGTCTCCATACTCTATATTGCATTCTAGGACTCACTTATTGCATAACTGGAAGTTCATATCTTTTGATTACCTTCACCCATTTCACCCACCTCCAACCCCCCCCCCACTTCTGACAATTATCAATCTGATCTCTGTGTTTATGATATATATATGATATATATATCATATATATATACACATATATATGATATATATATATATTGTGATCACATGGTATTTATTTTTTACTGTCTGACTTACTTCACTTAACATAATGCTCTGTAACTCCATCCATGTTGTTGCAAATGTCAGGATTTCCTTTTTTCTTAATGGCTGAATAATACTGCATTGCATATATCACATCTTCCTTATCCATTCATTTATCAGTGGACCCTTAGGTTGCTTCCTTGTCTTGGATATTGTAAATAATGCTACAATGAACATGGGGTGCAGATATCTTTTTCAGTTAGTATTGCCATGTCTTTTATTTCTTATAAGAAATTTTATATATTCTGTCTTTGCATTGTTGGGTGTCTCCACAATTGTGTCTATTCTTCCCTTTGCTCTAAAATTTATCTTGTGGGGTGCCTGGGTGCTCTGTTGGTTGAACATCCGACTCTTGATTTCAACTCAGGTTGATCCCAAGGTCACGGGATCAAGCCCCACATGGGGCTTCATGCTAAGTGTGGAGTCTGCTTAAGATTCTGTCCTCTCTCTCTCTCTCTCTCTCTCTCTCTCTCTCTCTCTCTCCCCCCCTGGTCGTGCTCTCTCTCTCTAAAGTAAAATAAAATAAAATTTATATTGTAAGAGTGATGTTTGCAATGTTGTGCACTAAAAAGCCCCTTTTCTAAATAGTTTTACACGATAGCTAAACTGTGATTCAGTTGCATAAGAGGCATGTTTCTGCCCCCTTTTCTTTTTTAATCTTCATTTATTTTTGAGAGAGAGAGACAGTGTGTGAGCAGGGGGGGAGCAGAGAGAGAGGGAGACACAGAATCTGAAGCAGGCTCCAGGCTCTGAGCCATCAGCACAGAGCCCGATGTAGGGCTCAAACCCACGAACTGTGAGATCATGACCTGAGCCGAAGTTGGACACTCAACCGACTGAGCCACCCAGGCGCCCCCCTGGTTTTCTTAATTAACATTTTTAGTGTCAAAACTCACTCTAGGATTCCAGAGGAAGGACACCTGATGGTTGTGGCAGGTGATGACCTGTGAGTCACCCATTATTTTCCACACCATGATCAGCTCCTCTTGCTATTGTTCACCCACCAAACATCAAGTGCAATGCCCTTTTTCTGTTTCCTGCTCTAGTTTGCAGCAAAGTGCAAAGAAAAAAACCATACCCCAAATGAAAAGGTGTTTGGAAAAGGATACAAAACCCCAAGTCCCTTCAACACTGGTGACATGAAGGTAATCATGTTCAAAGAAGAAGAATTTCAGAAAACTGGTGAACACTAATTTATAGCCTCAATTATACAACATACATTAAATGCGACCTATGAAAACCACAAAATATTCCACTTTGCGCATTTTTTTTAACGTTTATTTATTTTTGAGACAGAGAGAGACACAGCATGAACGGGGGAGGGGCAGAGACAGAGGGAAACACAGAATCGGAAGCAGGCTCCAGGCTCTGAGCCATCAGCCCAGAGCCCGACGCGGGGCTCGAACTCTCAGACCGTGACATCGTGACCTGAGCCGAAGTCAGACGCTTAACCGACTGAGCCACCCAGGCGCCCCAACTTTGCGCATTTTTAAGCTCAGTGATAAAAAGCCTTAGACCACAATTCAAATCTCCATCATTGTCTGTTTATCTGAGAAACATTCTTCATCCTGCCCTGGGTGGCCCTGTGCTGCATTGCTCTGTTGGCATAAATGCCACAATGCTCAATTCTCAGGGGAAATGAGAGCTGGTGAACACATTTTTTGATAAACTCCTTAAAAGGAGTTGCATTTTTTCCCCTAAAATTTCTCCTTTATTTATTTTTTATTTTTTTTAAGTTTATTTATTTATTTTGAAAGAAAGGGAGAGTGTGAACATGAGCAGGTGAGGGGCAGAGAGAGAGGGAGGGAGGGAGGGAGAGAGAGAGAGAGAGAGAGAGAGAGAGAGAGAGAGAATCCCAAGCAGGCTCTTGAATCATGTGCAGAGCCAGACTTGGGGCTCAAACTCACAAACCATGAGATCATGACCTGAGCCAAAATCCAGAGTCTGTTGCTTACCGACTAAGCCACCCAGGTGCCCCTAAAATTTCTCCTTTAAGTAAAGACAAGTTACTCAATGGAATTTTATCCTTAGAATAAATGACAATTTGTGTCAGCACATATTTTTAAAAGTTCTCTTTATTTGGTTCCCAGCGTGATGATAGTCATTTCTTTCCCATCGGTTGGATTTATGCTAAATGCATCTTTTGTGAGCCTTACTGTCACATGTGTATCAGCAAAGCTGCAGAGGTATTTTGACATTTGACCAAATAATTGCAAATTGTCCCTGTTATCTAACTGGAGAATTCATTTGTTTGTCAGCTAATAACAGATTTCAAAAATGGGATTTTCAGGTAAGGCACTAACACAGATTGAAAGCCTGCTGCTGTGCAAAGGCCCAGGAGCTCACTTCACCATGATCTTTTCCTGTCCCTTCCTCCATTCTTCAGGAATCATAGGCTCCCTGATGCTTCTTCTTTACTCAGCTATCACCTGAGAGAGGTTTTTACAAACTGCAGCACGAATGCCCTTCTCTGCTGAGTAACTCAGTACAGTTTGTGACTTGGGGGTTAGGGGACGTTGGCCATGGCAGGTTCTTATTTGCGCCTCCTTGGTGAGGGTGTTGGTTTGTGTGTGACTTTATGCTCTGGCAGAAACTTTACAAAATATTTTCTGTTTTTTACATTTATTTATTTTTGAGAGAGAGAGAGAGAGAGAGACAGACAGACAGAGCATGAGTTGGGGAGGGGCAGAGAGAGAGGGAGACCCAGAATTGGAAATAGGCTCCAAGCTCCGAGCTGTCAGCACAGAGCCCAATGCAGGGCTCGAACTCATAAACTGCAAGATCATGACCTGAGCTGAAGTCGGACGCTTAACCGACTAAGCCACCCAGGTGCCCTGGCAGAGACTTTTTTTTTTATGAGAATTTCAAGTAGGACATTTCTTCTTCAATTGCTAAATGTTACTTCCATTACCGTTAACCCATTCCGTCTACTTCTAACCTTCCCTGAAAAAGATTGCCATAAAGGACAAAGGCAACACAATGAATTCCTAAAGTACTTGCCATGACATTGGATACCTAATATTAGAGACAACCTAAGCAAGAGTAGCATCAATTCAAGTAAAAAAAAGTCTGGCAAAAAAAAAAAAAAGTTACTGTATACTTTAGAGTTGCCATTATTCTTTTGAAATGTGCTATGAGAGTAATACATGTTAATTACCAAAGATTATAAAGTGTAGACAAGCAAAAACATAATCTCCAAAATCTGATTCACCAGAAAAAAATATTATTGTTTAAATATTGAGATATAATGCTTTCCAGATACTTTTCTCTTACTTTCCTCATTTTTTTTTCTTTTTTTTTTTCTTTTTTTTTGTATTTTATCCTAGGCTTTGGATAGGGTGCATGTATATGTGAGTATACTTGGGTCCATACTAGTGTGTTTTACATATAGAGTATTATTTTGTACTGATCGCTACAAAACCTACTTCATTCATGTTTTAAAGGGGGCAGGAGAGGCAGGGCGCTGTCAGAGAGAGTATGCTACGATGGATGACCAGTGAAATCTTTTTTGAGCAATGACGTTATAGTGAGATATTAGGGTTGAGATCTGTAGTCATGCTATGCATGTGTAGAACAGCATTAGAGGTAAAGATAATAACAGGTGAGAAAGTCTTCCTGTAGGGAGAGACCTTAGCTTACGCTTGCATCTGAAAGAACCATTCGACAGAAGCCCAGAGGAAACCGGGATGACAAGGTATAAACATTGTCAGGGTGCAGATTGTCCAGGCACCTTCTAGGTCAGCCTTGTTTTATTAGCCTGATATATTGTGACAATCTTTTCATGGTCAATATTCTCAAGGCAGTAGAATGTGGTAGTAAAAGCCATGGGCACTGAAGTCAGATAAATCTGTTGTGTAAACTTAGTCAAGCTAATTAATGTCTCCAAGTCTTGATTTAATCTTTAAAATGGTGGTTCCTTTGGGCACTACCTGATGGGGTCATTGGGAAGGAAAGTCAGATAATATGTAGAAAGGAGTGAAGAACTTGCCAATACCTTTGATCATTTTTATGGTTGAACTTATTCAGAATGCATGGACGGAGTAACCAAGGGCTTGTTTGAGAACGGTCATTCAGCAGAAGCTATAGTGGAACTTCAAGGAACAAAGCGGTGAAACCTGCAGTGGTCTTCCTCACCACCTTTGGAGTAATGCACCGTGGTGGCCCATTGCCTGGGGTCCTCAGGCAGAGCCAAGTGCTTTACTGGCTTTTAAGGTAGTAAGGTCAGCACCATGGCCTTTCCTATTCTCTCTCACCTACCGTTTGAAGTAGAATCCCTATGGAATGTATGATAAGCCATCACAGCCACTGTGAACCTCAGCCTTTTCTTTTCCAGAAGGAAGACCATACTTTTACTCCAGTGAAGATCCTGTGTATAGAGAGAAATCAAAACCTGCTTTATAACATGTTTACAATGTGCCGTGACTTTTCTTTTCTCTTTCCTCTCTTCTCTTTTCTATGCATTTATCTATTTATTTAGTGACGGGGCAGAGGGCAGAGAGCAAATCTTCAGCAAGCTCCATGCTCAGCGCAGAGCCCCACACGAGGCTCAATCCCATGACCCTGGGATTATGGCCTGAGCTAACATCGAGGGTCGGATGCTCAACCGACTGAGCCACCCAGGTGCCCCGATATACTGTGATCTTTAAAAGGAGATTGAACATCTGTAAGATTATATGATTCCATGAAAAGCATTACATACATCCCGAGCAGCTCTTGTGCATGTACCCAGGGTACAGCTATGTATGCTGTCAAAGGTGGCATCTATAATGACTGTTCCCTTCTGAGGTGCCACGTTAACTGCGAAACATACCAAAGATCACCTCTGTGTGTGCGTCAGTATTTACTGAATATTGATGGTGATTTTCTCAAGCTTGTAAAATCTAGGTATTTTAAATGTTCTTACTTACATTTCTATAATGAACACGTACTACCTTTGTATTGAGACAAAATAAAATTAAAAAGCACTTCGGAAGCAGTATCTTTCATTTTCTTTCACACAACTCTTCACGCAACTTCAAATTCATATCCAGCATTTGTAACTGCAAGGAGCATGCTCCCATGCTCTTTTGGATTTTTTTAAATAAAATCCACGAGGTCCTTCAAATACCGATATCTTAGCACGGACGTGGGGTTTTAGTAAGGTACGTGATGGGGTCATTTCAAAATACACAGTTTGCTCTCAAGAGACTCAAATTTTGATTTTTGCTTTCGTCATTTTACTAGCTATAAACTCTTGGGTTTTATCATTTGTAACATTGGGGAAACCATGCTTCCCTTATGTAATTTATAGATTATCTGATGATTCAAATTAGATATGAAAGTACTTTTTAAGCCATCAACACAAACACCAGCTGCTATTTTTTGTTATGACTCATTATCATAGTATCCTGTAAAGGCCCCAGGCTTACTTTTTTATCTAAGATCACTTGGGCAAATATTTTACACTGGGATAATTTATAATTTATTACAACAGTTTCCTCTTCATTAATGGACTATTCTTTTTGGAAATTAGATATTAAAATTTACGATTTCTGTGGCAACGCTGGGATGTGAACTGCCCTACTCCTCCATAAAGAGGTTTTTTTTCATATTTTAAGCATTAATCAATCCTGGAGACCTTTGCTTTGCCATCGTCAGACGAGCAAGTGCTCGTTTTAGGTTAGGCTATGCCTGCTCAGTGCTGAATATGGAAACATTTTCTCTGCTCAGGGTTGGTCAGCTGGCTTGGAAAGGCTGGATTCTCTGACGTGACAAAAATACAGAAAAATACAAGTTCTTCTTAGGTGACCAGAAAGGAAATGTGATGGGTGGTGAGTACTTAGGAATTTGCTTTTTAGAATTTTCTTTAAATCAGTAATCCAGACAGCTTCTAGATGCTTGTTAATTTCATCTTTTCCCAAAACACCCAACATCAAATAATATTTGAAAATATCTTTGGGGGGCGCCTGGGTGGCTCAGTTAAGCGTCTGACTTTGGCTCGAGTCATGATCTCGCGGTTTGTGACTTCGAGCCCCGTGTCAGGCTCTGTGCTAACAGCTCAGAGCCTAGAGCCTGCTGCAGATTCTGTGTCTCCCTCTCTCTCTGCCCCTCCCCTGCTCATGCTCTGTCTCTCTCTGTCTCAAAAATAAATCATTAAAAAGATAAAAAAAAATATCTTTGATGCTCAGCTATAGGGATCTGACTCAGTGAGTATTGGGTACCTACTAGACACTGTTAAATATGGAGTGTTGGTTTATCACACCAGTAAATGAGTCAGGAGGGACTATTTGGTTAGATACCTTCTGGGACACACTCCATGGTGGTGATACCTGGAATTTATCTAGTATCTCTGGAGATTTCCTTGAGAATCTCACCTTCCAGATGAGAACATATTTATTCCTTCCACCTGCTGCAGGGATTGGAAAGAAGTGTGAAACTGCTTTTTACTCTACATTTGGAATGTCAGAGGAGCTTTGAGATTTCAGAGAATGCTTATTCCTTAGCTCTCAGGACAGACCCTTGTGTCTCCATCAAGATAAGAGAGTCCCTGTATTTCAGTGCTGCCCTCTAGAAATGTAACGTGAGCCATATATGTGATTTAATATTTTCTTTTTTTTAAGTTTATTTTGAGAGAGAGAGAGAGAGAGAGAGGCAGAGAGAGAATCCAAATAAGGCTTCGCGATGTCAGCACAGAGCCTGACTCAGGTTTCCATCCCACAAACGTTGAGACCGTGACCTCAGATCAAGAGTTGGACCCTTAACCGACTGAGTCACCAAGGTGCCCCTTAACATTTTCTAGTTGCCATATAGAAAAGTAAAAAGCAGATGAAATTAATTTTAATAATATATCTTTTTAACTCAATATATCTAAAATATTATTTCAGCATGTAATTAATAAAAAATATTAATGGAGTAGTTTACTTTGTGTGTGTGTGTATCAAATATTCAAAATCTAGTATGTAATTAAATTTATAGTAAATCTCCATCTGGATTAGTCTCATTTCAAGTCTCATTTCAAGTCTCATTTCAAGTGGCTAGTGGCTACCATATGGGACACGTAGGCAGATCTAGTTTATTTCTTACTAACCTGACCCATAGTAGAAAATGCCATTTCCGTGTAAACAACTTTTTCCTCTCAAGGGCATCTAATATTGCAGTGTTTACTATGTTTTGGTTAAGTGACCGTGTAAAGAATTTTAATCAATGACTCAGATTCTAAAAAGATAATAGTAAATAACATAAATAAAATGAAGTTTCTGAATATCTGTTAATTGCCTTATACAGGATCAGTTGGATATTAGTTTTCAGAATTTTAGAGGTATTTGGGACCATCAGAGTCAAAATTATACAGCATATAAGCCACTGGCTTTGGGGGCTCTGGGTAGCATCACATAGTGTTAGTCATTTTTCAAAAGTGGGTGAAATCCAGATAGAATGATGAACCACGGGAAGGCATGGGAAGGCCATTGAAGAGCTGTAGTATACTATTTTGATGTCAGACATAGAAAACACAGTGTTGATGAGGATGGTTGTGAGCACAGATTCTAGTACAAGGACAGACATTGCCAATTACAGACATCAGTTTGTGTTTGAGGTGTACCTTACTTGAGCATCTCCTGAGTTAGGAATGAAGACTGGTGAACAAATGTAGATGAATACATAGCACTGCCTTTTTCCCAAGTTCTTACTTAGGTTAGTCAACATTCTGAGGGTTTTATATCCTTTTTAAAACCTAATTTTCACAATAAGTGTCATCAGGAAGGCCCTATTATTATCTCCATTTCATGGAGGAGGAACTGGAAGCCCAGTGATGTTTTGAAATGGGCCGTGATCACCCAACCCTTACGTATCTAGTTTATGTTGTTCCCCAAATTAGTCAATACCATGGCTCAAAATATAAATAACTACTCACAGATTACAAACACATATCTGGATTAATGGAGAAGCTTGATTGCATGTTGTCTGATTTTAGCCAGGTTAGATTGAAATTAAATTATTAAGTGCACTTAAAGCATTTAACTTACTGAAGAACCAATTCAGATGCCACTTTCTGTAGAGAGCCCTACTTCAAGCCCCTCATTTGGAATTCATTTCTCCTTCCTCTGATCTCCCCAAACAATTTACACATCTCAGGGTGCATAATAACCTTGTGCATTGATTGTAGTTATAGATGAACATGTTTTATCTGCCTTTCCTCTCCAGTCACTGTAAGTGCCTTCTGCAAAGTAGTTGCCCAAAATATGTATGTCAGATGGATGAGCTAAATGGCCAGATGGACAGATATGTGAATGAATGAGTTAATTAATAAAGAATAAAAACATTCTTGTTCCCTTCAAACAAAGAGAACTGTTTTGTACAAATTACCTTTAGAGTGGATTTGGATAAAATCCTCTGATTGTGATGATAATATGTAATGTGACTATTGCAAGGGGGGCTGTTATTTTTAGAACTCAAATAGTGCTGTACTTGAAATATTGAAGATTCATATTATGTATTCACTGGTTTATTATCTACACATATAAGCTGTTGTCTTTGATTTCCCAGAGCTAGCTTCACACATTTTAGAAAACATCTTTTCTGCTGACACCCTTGCCCCATTCCAAGCTGTACCCATACCGGGAGAGGACTATGAGCTTTGAACAATGCAGAAATCATGAGCTTTCAGCAGGAAAATCTGTTTTCATAAGTGGTAGTTTTCAGGGGATGTGGACACTGTTTACTCTTTTTTTAAGTGTTTATTTTTAAGAGAGAGAGAGAGCACATGCACACGTGTGTGCAAGTTGGGGGAGGGGCAGAGTGAGAGGGAGACTGAGGATCCGAAGCTGGCTCTGTGCTGACAGCAGAGAACCTGATATGGGTCTTGAACTCATGAACCATGAGATCATGACCTGAGCCAAAGCTGGATGTCCATTATCTTGGTCATCTAAATGCATATGCCATACTCAGGATACAGAATAGGGGCTGTGGCCTGAGTGGGAAAAGAAATTATTTTGTCCTACTCATATGTACTTTGGATACCATTTGGAATGTTTAGGAAGTAGCTGTGTAAAAGTAGGGTTACCCCCTACTGCCGCAAAAGTGGGTTCTTTCCTCCCTCCCTCTCTCCCTTCCTTCCTTTCTCCTGTGCTGTTTATCTATGTTTATATTCCTCATCTAATTCCAGAAGGGATTTAAACTGGTCCATGCATGTGTTGTATTTGGAATGTTTCTTGTAGGTCAAGGGCTAGAGTTCCCTAGTGAATTGATTTAAAGAGCTGCAGTCCTTTGACTCAGATGTGAATTCCACTAAGGTGTTGTTCTTTTGGGTTTTTCCTCCAGTGTATGGGCAGAGTAACACAAATCCAGTATATAGGCAGAGTAACACAAATGTAATTAAACTTGTGACAGCATTTTGGGTTTCTCAGATCAGGCACTTAATCATCTACTTTTCAATTACATACAAAAGAAATGCAAGACCATTTTTTTCTGTTACCCTGTTTTCTAGATTTTCTATTTATAACTGGTATTTCACAGGCTCTGTTTAAACATTTAGTGATGAAGCATAAAGGTAAACCTTTTCGTTGATTGTATTACTTGGAACTGTGGTATGTATCTCTTTCATTCCCTGCGATTTTAAATTCAGTCAAAGGAAGGTGCTTAATGCAAACAAGGACTTGCTAGTAGAGAGTTGTATTAGTTTATCTTACTAATGAAGTACTATTAATATTTTCCATAATGTAACTGCCGCACATGGTTTCCTTGACTTTGTTCATACCTCTGTATTGCTCATACGCGCGTCTAACTGAGCAAGAACAGTGAATGGAATTGTCGTATTTTTTCTGTCAAGCAAGATTTGGAATGCATCTGGTACTTAACAACCCGTTGCTTTTTGATTTATTTTGCCCTGTTAACTATTATTATATTATAACTAAAAAATGCTGCTTTGGTTCAATTATATTGCATAGGCTTACCGGTCCCATAGTGTTTTGGGGGAGTAAATGCAAGAAATAATTCATTTAGTAGCTACCTGTTAAATTCCTACTAGGATCAGCTGAGTTTGCATAGAAAGGGCTTGCGCTAGAATTTCAGATGTAAGGGAACCTATGGAGTGGCCCACAGGGCTTGAGAAAGGTTTTGAGTCAGTAGAGGATGTAAGAATGTGTGTGAGATGGACATTTGCCTTGCAACCAGGCATTGTCATGGGTCTGTCTCTTTAAACGTCTTTAAGTTTACCTGATCTGTGAAGGCAGAATGGTAATACTTAATTTGAAGGCACATCGGGATTGGCTATAACATGTGTGGTTTACTGCACGTATTAAGAATTCATACATTCAGAAATTTTGTTTGCTGGGGTGTTATTTTCATTATCATCAAATATGCATTGCTTCAAATAACATATAATGTAGTTGGGGAGGATAAGATCATGTGTGAGTGTGTGTGTGTGTGCGCCTGTCAGAGATGAGGTGCAGTTCTTATGAAGTAACAATTTCAGTGCCAGCATGGATTTGGCAAATGCCCAACACCATCCAGAAATTGATGGAAGCTGAAGTTGGATTTTGGGAAGCGCTTGGGAAGCCAGCACCAAGGCACCTGAAAGACTTAGGAGCTAGACAAAGAAATGAGACTCACCTGAGTACCCAGAGGCACCACCACAGAATTCAGTCTATGGGGCAGAGTTTGAAGACAGTAGAAACCCAGGGTAGTGATAGCAGGATGCTATGCATTGAGCTGTGATCTTCTCCTACAGGGCCACCTTTGAAAGGTTCCTTCTTGATTTGTTTCTCTTTGACCACTGCTGCTGGCCACACCAAACAAAGACATTAATGCATGAAAAATTAAATAATAATAAAAATAATGTCATAGGACATGCCTCAAGATGGAATAACTGTCAAGTGCCAGATAATGGCGGAAGTTAATTATGCAGTGGTTCAAAGCACATAGATGTCTTACGGCCTGAGGTATACATAGAGGATACCTCTATGAGAAAGGAGGCTTTGACTTGGCTTCTGAAGAATTGTACATAGGGTATCCTGGGAAAAAAAAGGGTTGTAAAAGAGATGAGATCCTGCGTGGCCAGACTGGAAGTTTTAAAGTCACCTTTCCTCAACCCTGGCACCCTGCGGCCAAAAAAGAGGATAGAAGACAGACTCATTCCTGCTACTTGAATTTCTGAAGGGTTGCTGGCATCGATTCCCAAAGCTTTGCTGTCCCGTCACCCCTTATTTTACCCTTCCCTGCTAACCAGTGTCCCCCCCTCCAGTCTTCCTCCTCCCAGCCACTGATCATTTAGCCCCTCAGGCTCAGTAAACCTCATTCTCCAGTTTTTTTTTTTTAAATTTTTTTTTAACGTTTTATTTATTTTTGAGACAGAGAGACAGAGCATGAATGGGGGAGGGGCAGAGAGAGAGGGAGACACAGAATCAGAAGCAGGCTCCAGGCTCTGAGCCATCAGCCCAGAGCCCGATGCGGGGCTCGAACTCACGGACCGTGAGATCGTGACCTGAGCCGAAGTCGGATGCCCAACCGACTGAGCCACCCAGGCGCTCCTCCAGTTTTTGAGAATAAATATTTTTTGACCGTGATTTGTTGTGAACTTTTCATTTTCAAAATTTTTTCCTCCAAATAGCACAAGCACGTCCAACCCAGAAGATTTTGAAATTTGGTTTAAACAAAATGAAATTCAAAGAATCTGTAATTATGCCAACTTAAAAAATACTAACTACAATGATTATTTTTACATATACTTCCAAATTTATAATATTATGAGTAATATTACTACATCAGTAAGTAGACATTCATCCTGTTTCATAAAATGTGAGATCATTTATTTCTAATGTTTTACCCAGTGTTTTGTGAACATCTTTTCTTCTCACACATGTAGTTCAATAACACCCTTTTTTTCTTTCTTCTTTTTTAAAGATTATATTTTATTTTTTAAGTAAACTCTGCACCTGATGTGGGGCACAGACACAACCCTGAGGTCAAGAGTTTTACGCTCCACTGACTGAGCCAGCCAGGTGCCCCAGTAACACCCTTCTTTTCAAGGAAAGCTTTGCAAACAGATTATTTTCTGGGCAAATGGTATGCACATTTTAATGCCTTCAATATGTTTTGCCAAATTGCCTTGAGAATATTTATATCAATTTATGTCAAATGGGAATACAGGCATACGTTGTTTCATTAGGCTTTGCAGATACTGCATTTTTTACAAATTGAAGATAAAAGACTTTGGTGGAGGAAATAATTGCAGATATGGTGGGAGTAGCAAGAAAGCTAGAAGTGGAGCCTGAAGATGTGTCTGAATTGCTGGGATCTCATGACAGAACCTTAACAGATGAGGAATTGCTTCTTATGGATGAACAACGAGAGTCGTTTCTTGAGATGGAATCTTCTCCCAGTGAAGATGCTTTGAAGATTGTTGGAATGACAACAAAGGATTTAGAATATTACACAAATAATATTAATAAAGCAGCGGCCCCAATTTTGAAAGAATTGAGAGAATTGGCTCCAACTTTGAAAGTTCTGTTGTGGGTAAAATGCTATCAGACAGCATCACATGCTACAGAGAAATCCTTTGTGAAATGAAGAGTCAATTCATATGCAGACTTCGATGTTGGCTTACTTTGAGAAATTGCCACAGCCACCCCAGCCTTCAGCAACCACCGCCCTGATCAGTCAGCAGCCATCGATTGGCATGGAAGCAAGACCCTCACCACCAAAATGATTAGGACTCCCTGAAATCAGCTCAGATGATAGTTAGCCTTTTATTTTTTAATATTTTTTTTTTTAATGTTTATTTATTTTTGAGACAGAGAGGCAGAGCACGAGCGGGGGAGGGACAGAGAGAGAGGGAGACACAGAAACCAAAGCAGGCTCCAGGCTCCGAGCTGTCAGCACAGAGCCCGACGGGTGCTCGGGGAGCTCGAACCCATGAACCGTGAGATCATGACCTGAGCTGCAGTCGGACCTCCATCCGACTAAGCCACCCAGGCACCCCGATAGTTAGCCTTTTTAAGCAATATAGTATTTTAAAATTAAGTTGTTTTTTTTTTTCATCATGCTACTGTGCACTTAATACTACAGTGTAGCGAATACATAACCTTTATATACACTGGGAAACCAAAAACTTCATTTGGCTTGCTTTGTTGCAATATTGGCTTTATTGTGGTGAACTGTAACCAGAACCCTCTGTATCTCTGAGGTATGCTTGTATTTGGGTGTGTTCCTTCTTGGACCCCTTGACTGAGACTTGTCATTACAAGTAGAGTAAAATAAAATAAAATAAAAGCCTTGCTACTTTGATGGGAGGAAATGGAATTTCATTTTATTATGCTATTTTCCACTAACTTAATTACTAATGAGCTTTAGTTTTTTCTTTTATCTTTTCTATTTATTTATGTTTTCTTAATTGTGATTTGTTTACTCACAATGTTTGCTCATATTGTTTTGAAAATATTTCTACTTTCTTAACAGATTTGGTATGTACTCATATTAAGATATTAAGGCATATATGTAAATATGTAATCTTAATATACATTAAGAATAGTGACTCAATCTCTGCCACAAATGCTAAATATTTTTGGTTCAGAGAACCTTTCTTTTAATATTTGGATTTTTTCCCCATGTCAAATGGTTTATGACTTCCTAATGAAGAACTTCACCATTCCCTAATTATTCAAATACATATTTGTATTTTTGCCTACTATGTTCATGATTGTTTTTCATATTTATGTTTTAATCTTAAGTTATTTTTAAGTCTTATTGTTAAATGTTTATTTATTTTGAGAGAGAGACAGTGTGAGTGGAGGAGGGACAGAGACAGAGAGACAGAATCTGAAGCAGGCTCCAGGTTCTGAACTGTCAGCACAGAGCCTGATGCAGGGCTTGAACCCATGAACTGTGAGATCATGACCTGAGCTGAAGTTGGATGCTTAACTGACTGAGACACTCAGGCACCCCTAATCTTAAATTATTTTTTTTAATTTTTAATTTTAATTTTTAAAAATTTACATCCAGATTAGTTAGCATATAGTGAAACAATGATTTCAGGAGTAGATTCCTTAATGCCCCTTACCCATTTAGCCTATTCTCCCCCACCCCCACACACAATCCCTCCAGTAACCCTCAGTTTGTTCTCCATATTTATGAGTGTCTTCTGTTTTGTCCTCCTCCCTGTTTTTATATTATTTTTGCTTCCCTTCCCTTATGTTCATCTGTTTTTTCTCTTAAAGTCCTCATATGAGTGAAGTCATATGATTTTTGTCTTTCTCTGACTAATTTCACTTAGCATAATACCCTCCAGTTCCATCCACGTAGTTGCAAATGGCAAGATTTCATTCTTTTTGATTGCCGAGTAACACTCCATTGTCTATATATACCATATCTTCTTTATCCATTCATCCATCAATGGACATTTGGGCTCTTTCCATACCTTGGCTATTGTTGATAGTGCTGCTATAAACACGGGGGTGCATGTGTCCCTTCGAAACAGCACCCTTGGATAAATGCCTAGCAGTGCAATTGCTGGGTCCTAGGGTAGTTCTAGTTTTAGTTTTTTGGGGAACCTCCATACTGTTTTCCAGAGTGGCTGTACCAGCTTGCATTCCCATTAAATTATTTTTACTGAGGGTAAGAGATCTAGTGTACATAGACACCTAGTCTATTTTATTGTTGTGTGTTTTTCATTGTTAGTGGCATTCATCGTGAAATCAAGATGAATTTTCCATGTTGACTAGTGTTCACATCATTAAAAGATATTTTTTAGATAATTTAAAATAGTCTGGCTATTTTTCTTTTCCATATGAAACTTAGACTTATTTGTTAAAACTTTAATGTGAATTCTAGTGGAATGTTAGAGGTGGTATCTATGTAAATTTGAGAAATGAGGCTTTTGGAATATGACTTCTTAACATTTGTTACTATGTATATTCATATATGCTTTTCTGTCCTTTAGTGAAAATGTTGTGCTTTTTCTTTCATATCTTAACCCCTATGGAATATATTCTTAAGTGTTTGCATTTTGTCCTTGTCTCATTTTGGGATTTAAATGGAATAACACAAGCATTAAGCTATCTAGAGTATATTAAGGAAAAATGCTTACTATTGCTATTTTACTAGACGTTTTTAATTAGGAATGAATGTTGAAATATTTATTTGAGACAGGGAGAGATTGAGCATGAGTGGGGAGGAGACGGGAGGAGGGGGGAAGGGATGGAGAGAGAGAGAGAGAGAGAGAGAGAGAGAGAGAGAGAATGAATATCCCAAGTAGGCTCCACACTCAGTGCGGAGCCTGATACGGGACTCAATCCCAGAACACTGGGATCATGACTTGAGCCGAAATCAGGAGTTGGATGTTCAACTGACTGAGCCACCCAGGTGCCCCAATGTTGAAATATTTTCAAGGCTTTTTGTCATCTGGGATTTCTTTTTTCTTTTTTGACTTAGTGCTATTAAGGAATAAATTTAGAATGCCTTATATCGGCACTTGAAATTTTTGAATAAATTTTCCTGTTAAAATGCTTAGTAATATTAGTATACATGATTCTTATTGATTTAATAATATTTAGGATTTTGTATTTATATTTATATGAAAAATTTGTAGTCTTCTATTTTTTTCTGTCTTTTGTGGGTTCAGGCTTTGGCATTCATTTGGTATTAGATTCTAGACCTATTTACAAACCATCCTTTTCAATGCTCTAGAAGGTAAGAAGTTTGAAAGAATTCACCCATGAACTAGTTTTGAAATGGAAGTCCTTAGAAAATTTTTTAAATGTCCAGGTTATTTACTGATAAAATTATGTTTGGGTTGTGCTTAAGAATAACCCCAGGGCCAGTATAGAGGGAGAGTCCGTGGGAATTGTTTCATTATACCTTTTTTTCACTTTTATACATATTTGAAATATTCCATAATAAAAAGTATCTACAAATTAAATAGCCTGGAAAATGTTTTCAGTGGTTACTGGCTTATTCAGGTTTTCTGATGCCCCTAGTTGTTTTGGTAACTCACATTTTATTAGAAAATAGCATGAGATTTTAATATTCTTTTAAAAAATTTTTTAATGTTTATACATTTTTGAGAGAGAGAGCATAAGCAGGTGAGGGGCAGAGACGGAGACAGAAGCTGAAGCAGGCTCCAGGCTCTGAGCTGAGCCCTACACGGGGCTTGAACCCAGAAACCGTAAGATCATGACCCGAGCCGAAGTCTGACGCTTAACTGACTGAGCCACCCAGGCACTCTGAGATTTTAATATTTTTAAATGTGTGGTTTTATCAAGTGTCCCACGTCAAACTTCTGTTTTATCTCATGTAATTAGATTATAAGCTGGACTCTTGAGAAGCATCTCTCTACATCATACCTCTGATCGTATCACCCATCTGTGCTTCCTCCATCAAATCGAGACTTTTTTATGGGGCAGGCCACAAGGCCTTCACACACTGACCCTAGCCTGCCTCTCAAACCGCGGCTCCTGCCTGATTTCCCATGCTGCCAAGAGATGCTTGGAACATTTCGTCTCCCCTGCCTGGGATGTTTTCAGCCTAAAACACCCTACTTATTTTCCAAGACCTGCCCCCCACCCCTGCCACCATGGAATGTTATTTCTTTTTATTTCTTTTAAGCCTTCCACAAACTTTCCTTGTCTCCATGTCCTCTCCCTTCCCTGTGCCACATATGCCTTTGCTAAGGCCACAGTGTAGCCTTTATGATGCTGTATTCGGTTTGCATATTTGGAAACACATATCGTTTTTTCCTCTACCTACTATGCTAGCAGAGGCTCTGGCACCCGGGCATGGGGAGAATGCGTGTGGGAGGGGTGTGCTGTGGAACATCTGAGCGTGTGCCTTAGGCTGGGCAGGTGCAAGCTGCATCCCCAGACCTGAGCAGAAGTAGGTGCTCATCATGTGTTTGTGGGGTGAATGCTGGGGGCATGGAATGGGCATGGTATATTCAGGTGATCTGGAGGCCAGTGAGGTGGACCCCAGCGGGATGAATGGAGAGAAGTGGTGGGAGAGAACTTTGGATGATGTTGTCATATGTATATGGACTGTATGGATAAGATAAACTAATGGTTTTTGGTGGTTACCACAGAAATGTGTATCTTTTCAAGCTCATAATTTACAAGAAGGGATGTCTGTGTTAAGGTAACAAAATTTTGTCCGTATAATACGTTCTCATCATACTGAAATCCCTTCATCATCACTTACTTTCCTGTGCTTTCATTAGAATGACTATAGTGAAAGACTTTAAAGACCATTGTCAGAGCTGTTTAGACCAAGAACATTTACCAGGCTGGGCTTTTCATCCTTCTGCCTTTGGGTGAGCTGATTGTGGTGTTCCCCTGAAATCAAGGCAAATTTACAAGTTCCCTTGTAAGGTTGCTCAGATTTTTGGTAAGCATAAGCTGCAATGATGAGCATATTTGGGTGGAAGGAGACCCAGGAATGCCCCAGTCCAAGTGGTCAACATGTCCGGTTAGGGAGAGCAAATTGTTCATCATGGAAGATCTTTTTAGGCTTTTGACTGTCGTTCAGAAGTGATATTTTGTCAAGGCTTTGGGCTTTTTTCTTGTTTGCTCATTTGCCTCTTGGTTTGCTGGCATTGTTTAGATGAAAAGAGGCCCATACTCAGGGAAGATGGTCAGAAACCGTAACAGTATGTGGAGTTCTGTAATTGAAAGGATTACCTATTTATAGTTGCTCTTCTGCAGTTTCTTGTGTGTGTGTTGGGGGTGAGGGAAGAAGGATACATGTGATATTTGCATATTACATATTTACAGGAGATAGAAAAAATAAGGGCCTAAAGAGGGGAAAAAGATACCAAATTGGTTTTGGATTTTGCTTCCATCTAATCTAGTGCTCTGTGAAGTTGATTCATAGCTACTTAGAGAAATTAACACTTGGCTACTGTAAGGTTTCTTCCCCATTGTCCTACAGGCCCCAAAGAGATTTCCAAATAAATTGCATGTGGTTGTTATCACTAATTATATTGGCAACTATCAAAATGATCAAAGAGCTTTGCAAAGATCCAATGACCTGTCTTGAGAAGCTGAGACATGGGGTGGCTGACCATCTGGGAGGCATAAGATAGAGGGAATTCAGCCACACAATATAAGGTACTATTGGTCTTGTCTGATTGTCTTTTTTTTTTTTTAATTTTTTAAATCTTTATTTATTTTTGAGAGAGAGAGAGACAGAGAGAGAGACAGAGACAGAGACAGAGTGAGAGCAGGGGAGGAACAGAGAGAGAGGGAGACGCAGAATCTGAAGCAGGCTCCAGGCCCCAAGCTGTCAGCACAGAGCTCGACGCGGGGCTCGAACCCATGAACCATGAGATCATGACCTGAGCTGAAGTCAGAGGCTCAACCGACTGAGCCACCCAGGCACCCCGTCTGATTGTCTTTAGTGTGCATAAAACAGTATAGGATGTGCAAAAACCATTCAGGGAGCAGAATTCCTATTGGTTCTACACTGTTCAAAAGCAAGAGAATGAATTAAGCATTTTTATGCTTCTAGAACCTAACATAGTGTATGGTGTCATGTGGGTAAGCAATAGATGTGTATGGAATTAGATTTGATTCTGAATAATTGATTACAATGTCATACTCCGAGGAAGTTTGTAAAGGTTGACATACTGAGGTTGTGCTTGCAAATATGAAGTGCACGTTGGAATTAGTTATCCTAGTCTTGTTTTAGGAAGTACTTTCTCTTGTCCAGTGAGATGAGTGATTTAAAAGCAGCTTCTGGATTTGAATTAGCTGGATAATTCTTGACTTTGCTCAAGCCTTTAAACTGGTGGAAGCTTTAATGGTTATTAATTAGTGTGAATGCCTTTTATTCTTTGAGGGTCTGTTTTTTTTTTTTTAAAGAGAAATCTATCTTGATTGACATATGGATCCCTCTGTTTAATGTTTTATTGTTTTTGAAGAAAGGGGCTTTGATTTCTTGCCAGAGAGCTTTCATAAAAGGACCTTAGCATGCTGAGCCCTGATTAAACACCAGGGAGAAGTCATGGTTCTTTTGTGTAGCTCTCGCCTGAAAGGTGAGGAGGCCAAAATTATAATGACTGTAGGAGATACTGCTGAAGGACCGCATTCAGCTACAGGAAAAAGCAACCATTGCATAAACAGAAGTAAGATTGGGATGCAAATGCCCTTTTCTGCTATTTTATGAATGCCTCCAGAAAATCGGTAGAAGAAAGGGTCAAAGTGATACCTTAGAGGAGAGAATACGGGGTTAGTTTTATACGTTGCTGTGGAGTATTGACCTACATAGCTGAGAACTTTATAAAGTAAAATAGATTTTTATTTAAGGATCCTTCCAATTTTAGCAGATGTAAGAGATTTACATAACATGGCAAGTGTTTGTATGAATTAAACAGGGCTCCTTGTTTTGGATTTACTAAGTTTGCTTCTAAATCTTTCATTGTGGCAGCCCTGTTTATTAACCCTCTCTCTCCACGTTGGTTATCAGATTCAGTTTATAAACAAACAGACAAAGCTGGCCTCTGAGCAGGGTGGAGTTGATACTCTGAGTGAAGTCCCCAAAGACTAGGAGCCCCAGGTTAATCTTCAGATGTAGCCTGCCTCTGCCATTTGCTGGTCATGTGGCCCTGGGCAAGGTTTTAACTGCTCTGAATCTCCGCGAAAGCATAAATGAGATAAAAATATTTACCTGGCAGAGGGATTGTGAGGACTTAATCAGATAAAGCACACAAAGGGCCTAATGTGCTTTGGACTTGATAGCACTGCTCCTGGTAACAATATTTTATAAAAACATAAAAATAAAATGAACCAGGGAGAGATGATAATCGATTGACTTGTTGTTCTTACTCTTAGCCAGAGATAAAACGAAATTCCTAGAGAATTTTTCCATCATTTGCAATTCTTTTTATCAGGTATAAGACGAACATGATCATATACCATTTCTGTACTCTGGGCTTGCCCCAAAACACACACTCCAGAGCCCAAGAAATGCTTAGAAACAGAATGCCAGTTTATTCTTTTATTCTCTCTCTCTCTCTCTTTTTTTTTTTTTTACTTGTGTTCATGAACAGAATTCTTTTTTTTTTTTTAATTTTTTTTTTAACATTTATTTTTGGGACAGAGAGAGACAGAGCATGAACGGGGGAGGGGCAGAGAGAGAGGGAGACACAGAATCTGAAATAGGCTCCAGGGTCTGAGCCATCAGCCCAGGCCCAACGCGGGGCTCGAACTCACAAACCGCGAGATCGTGACCTGAGCTGAAGTCGGACGCTTAACCGACTGAGCCACCCAGGCGCCCCAAGAATTCTTAATATCCTATCTGCTTAGATTTCATTTTCCAGTTAAAGGAGAATGATTCTTCGCTAAATTTCTACCTGCTAGAATTTAAAGTCAGGTGTTCTCCTAAAACGAATACACCCTTGCTAAGATGACTTATTACAGCTAATATTGTAAGTGGATATTAACCATATGCTACAAATTACCTACTTAACTTGTTATTAATTAATGTGAAGTAACATAATGTAAGTTTAGGAACATAACTAAAAGTCACTACCTTACTATATTTAGTTAGTATTTATTAATTAAAAATCATTGTTTTAGGGGCGCCTGGGTGAATCAGTTGGCTAAGCGTCCGACTTCAGCTCAGACATGATCTCACAGTCTGTGAGTTCGAGCCCCGCATCGGGCTCTGTGCTGACAGCTCAGAGTCTGGAGCCTGCTTCAGATTCTGTGTCTCCCTCTCTCTCTGCCCCTCCTCTGCTCATGCTCTGTGTCTCTCTGTCTCAAAAATAAAAAATAAAAATATTAAAAAAATAAAAAAAATCATTGTTTTAGAGCAGTTTTAGGTTTATAGATGAAGTGATGAGAAAGTACAGAGAATTCTGGGGCACCTGGCTCAGTTGGTTAGGCATCTGATTCTTGATCTCAATTCAGGTCATCATCTCTCAGTTGGTGGGATTGAGCCCACGTTGGGCTCAGTTCTGACAGCCTGGATCCTGTTTGGAATTCTCTGTCTCCTTCTCTTTCTGCCCCCCAACCCCAAATAAATAAATAAACACACACAAAAAAAGTACAGAGAGTTCCCATAAAATTTCCTCTGACTTCTGCCCTCAGTTTCCCCTAATCAACATCTTTCATTAATGAGATACATTTGCTATAATTGATGAACCATTATCAATGCATTATTATCAGCTGAAGTCCATAGTTTACGTTAGAGTCCACGGTGCTGTCCCTTCTGTGGTTTTTAATAAATACGTAATGTTATGTATTTGCCATTACAATATCACACAGAAGGGTTTCAGTGCCCTGAAATTGCCCTGTCCTCCACCTATTAGTCCCTCCTGCAGCTTCTCCAGCCCCTGGCAGCCACTGATGTTTTTATTGCCTCTAGAGTTTGGCTTTTTCCAGAATGTCAAATAGTTGGAATCATATAGTAGGTAGCATTTTCAGACTGGCTTCTTTTTTTTTTTCTTAAGTTTTTAAAAAAATTTCATTTTGAGAGAGGGAGAGAAGGAGAGCAGGTGGGGAGGGAGCAGAGAGAGGGAGAGAGAGAGAATCCCAAGCAGGTTCCGCACTGTCAGCACAGACCCCTATGTGGGGCTCGAACTCACAAACCATGAGGTCATGCGTGACCTGATCTGAAGTCAGACGCTTAACCGACTGAGCCACCCAGGCGCCCCTTCAGACTGGCTTCTGACACTTTAACGATGTTTTCAGGTTTCCTCCATGCCTTCTCATGACTTGATAGCTCATTGCTTTTTAATGCCACTGAATACTGTTCCATTGTATGGATGTGTTGCAGTTTATCTATTGAGCCTTACATCTTGGTGTCTTCCAGTTTTTTGCGACTATGAACAAAGCTTCTATAGACATTCATGTGCAGATTTTTGTGTGGATGTAAGTGTTCTGCTCACTTGGGTAAATACCAAGGAGCATGATTATTGTATCACATGGGAAGAGAATGTTTGGTTTTATAGTAACCCGCCCAACTGTCTTCCAAAGTGGCTGTACCATTTTGTATTCCCACTGTCAAGGAATGAGAGTCCTGTTACTCCACACAGTCACAAGCATTTGGTGTTGTCAGTGGTTTGGATATTAGCCGTTTATTTAGTTAGGTATAATGAATTAATTAATTTTACTTTTCCAGTACGGTGTAAGTACTGCAAAGGCACAGATTTCAGCTTTATTTAAAAAAAATTTTTTTTTAACGTTTATTTATTTTTGAGACAGAGGCAGAGCATGAACGGGGGAGGGTCAGAGAGAGAGGGAGACACAGAACTGACACAGATCTGACTTCAGATCTGAGCTGTCAGCACAGAGCCCATCGCGGGGCTCGAACTCACGGACCGTGAGATCATGACCTGAGCTGAAGTCGGCCGCTCAACCAACTGAGCCACCCAGGCGCCCCACAGATTTCAGCTTTGTATACTGCCATATCCCAAGCTCCTAGAGCAATTGGTGGCATAGTGGGTGTTCATTGAATATTTGTGGAAGGGATAAATGAGTGGATCACCGCAGTGAAAAGTAAACATCCTTAGAGAAAATTTCTGGAAAGAGAGGAACCGTTGTCAAGAGGGTCATCATTTTCCTAAGACTGAATAATAAATGTCATATATGTGTATTGTAAATAATGATAAATTGGTGTTTTCATTTGGATTCATGGTTGTCTCCAAGTCATTAAGTCTTTTGCAAATTAATCACACCTTCGATTCAGATTCAAATTTAAATTTTTAAAATATTAACCTTATAGTAAGCCAAAATGTATTTATCTTTGCTTAACCACTTTGTAAAACAAATTCTATGTTAGTTATATTTAAAGGAAGTACCAAATTATACAACATCCACCATTTAATTGAATCTGGAGCATAACTCGCATTGTACATTTGTCATCATTTGGAGAGCTTTTCACATGATCATGTGCCAGTCCTTGCCTGCAGGAATTCTGATTTAAATGTTCAGCCTTCCACCCCACCTCCCACAACCTTTTGAGGTAGTTACATAAGTTCCCAGATATTTACAGTGCAAAGCCAGGGTTGAGACCAACAAATTAGAGACCTAAGAAATTCAATATTGATTTTAGTCAAGAGATATTAAAAGAAATGATTTGAAAGAAATAGCTGTATAAAAATATATTGTAAAGAATTTAATACTTTATTTTACAGTGTAAAGGCTCACAGCTTATCAAGCTGTTTGTAGCCCTCAAATGATAAAAACATGAAGCTAATTACAGGAATACTATGATTCTCCTCTCCGCCTTTTCTGTCCTACTCAAAACCTTGACAAGAAAAGTGAATAAAGGACTACTGAATGGCTGATCAGGCATCACACCTCTCTATGGGCAGGCTGGTGGGGTGACACCATATATAAATTGGTATCCCTTTTTGGAAGGCAATTCAAAATTAATATTGAAAATTCACATGCCCTTTTATCCATAACTCTATATCTAAGAATTTACCCAGAAGAAACAGATTTTCTTTGCAGCATTACATGTGGTAACAAACACTTATAAATATCCTAGGTGCCCACCAAGAGGGGAATGACCGAATAGGCATCAGGTACAAGCATAGTATGGCCCACGCTGTGTAAAAATCTTAAATATATATGTATTGAAATGAATCACATCAGGGATCCATTGTTAAGCAACAGAAACAAGTTTAATAACAGTGTTTCACCTGCGATGCTGTGTGGATAAAAATAAACTCACTTCACCCACCATTCCTAAAAATCCTCTCTGTATGTGCGATTCTTAATATTTTGGAAAAGACCTGAAGAGATATCCACTAAATGCTTAGCAGTTGTTACATCTGCGGAATGGATGTGGGAAAGGAAGAACTTTTAATTTCACCAGCAGGTTTTTAAATTTTTTAATATTTAAAATCAACTGTTGTTATATTTGAAATTTAAAGAAAAGAGAGAAAATGAGAAAAGCTCCCAAAATCTCTATGATTTCGAATACTTTTTTAAAAAAATGTGTTTTTCAAGTTTATTTCTTTTGAGAAAGGAGAGAGAGAGAGAGAGAGCGCGCGTGCACACGCACACAAGCCGAGTGGGGGAGGGGCAGCGAGAGGGAGAGAGAGAATCCCAAGCAGGCTCCATGCTCAGCGTGGAGCCTGATGTGGATCCTAAACCCATAAACCATAAGATCATGGCCTGAGCTGAAATTAAAATGTCAGATGCTTAACCGACTGAGCCACCCAGGCACCCCGTAACACTTTTTTAAAAATTGACATTGTTATCAAGCAAAACGTACTACATTGTACCACTCGTGGAAGATTTAGCCAGTCATGGCTGACATCCTAATTAATAGTTTTGTGTACAGACACCCTCAGTCCTCATCTACTCCACTTCTCATCATTTCTAAAACCCCTGCAGTATTCATCTGAGCGAAAGTTGGATTCCTCTCAGATGGACCTTGATCATGTGCCTAGGAATGAAAACATAATAACCTTTATACATTTTTTATTTGCGCATAGTTGACTCATGACGTTACATTAGTTTTAGATATATAGCATTGTGATTTGGCATCTCTATAGTTAGGCTGTGGTCACCACAAGTGTTGTTACCATATAACATCATGCAACACTTACAATGCCATTGACCACATTCTCTATGCTCTACCTTTTACTCCTGTGGCTTCTTCGTAAAGAATCTTCTATCTCCTACTCCCTTTCCCCCATTTTGCCTGTCTCCCTACCCCCTTTCTTCTCTGGCAGACCTCAGTTCTCTGTATTTATAGGTCTGATGCTGCTTTTTGTTTGTTTATTCATTTCTTTAGTTTTTTTTTAGATTCCAAATATAAGTGAAATCATATAGTGGTTGTCTTTCTCTAACTTACTTCATTTTTTAGATTGAGTCTACATGTAAGTGAAATCATATGATATTAATTTTTCTCTGATTGACTTATTTCACTTTGCAAAATATCCTCTAGGTCTTCCATGTTGTTGCAAATGGCAAGATCTCATACCTTTTTCATGGCCGAGTAATATTCCATTATATTCCATTATATGTGCATACCACAGTTTATCCACCTACTGATGGACATTTGGGCTTCTTTCATATCTTGGCTATTATAAACAATGCTGCATAAACATAGAGGTGCATATATCTTTTCCAATTGGAGTTTTCACTTTCTTTGGGTAAATACCCGGTAGTGGAGTTACTGGATCATATGGTATTTCTGTTTTTATTTTTTTGAAGAACCTTCATACTGTTTTCTAGAGTGGCTACACCAGGTTACTTACATTCCCACCAGTAGTGCCTGAGAATCCTCTTTTCTCCACATCCTCATCCATACTTGTTATTGTATTTTTGATTCTAAGCATTCTGGCAGGTGTAGGGTGATATCTTACTGTGGCTTGATTTACATTTCCCTGATGGTTAGTGATGTTTAGCATCTTTTCATATATCTGTTGGCCATCTCTATGTCTATTTTGGAAAAATATCGATTTTTGTTTTTTTACCATTTTTAATCAGATTATTTGTGTTTTTTTTTCTTCTTTCGGTGTTGTATAAGTTCTTTATATATTTTGGATATATTATTGGATAGATTATTTGCACACATCTTCTCTCAGCATCTTGCCTTTTTGTTTTATTGATGGCTTCCTTCACTGTTCAGAAGCTTTTTATTTTGTTGTAGTCCCAATAGTTTATTTTTACTTCTAAAATACATTAACTTCTTGAGAAACATCTCTGAAATTTGCAGTATATCCAGGTATAGGATTATGAGAATTGGGTTTGTAGTTTCCACAGAATGCTTGGATTGAATTCCATTTCCAAGTGCTCAAAGGCCATTTTGTATGGTGTCATAGGGTTCTAGAGGCCAAGCTCCTCTTAATAGATGGGGCACTTGAACACATTTTTTTTCTATGGGATAATGAAGCCATTCACCAGCTTCTTCATCAGGCTTCTCTTTTCCAACTTAGGAAGAAATTGACCACAGTGTGTTTCCATAGCCTATTGCCATGGACAAAGGGTTAGTTAGGGTTAGAGTTCAGGAGCTCAGTGAGACTCTAGACTCCAAAAATCTCTTTCATTCTCCTTGTACTCTATCAGTATGGTTCTCAACCTCATGCACAGTGGAATTAGTGAAGATATTTCCCCAAAGATTATGGTTGGATTGATCTGGCCAAACTTTTGCTAGTTTACAAAAGCCTGCCAGGTGATTCCAGTATATGGTCACAACTGAGAGCTATGTGTTTGTTTAATTAATTAATTAATTAATTAATTAATTAATTAATCTGGTGCCGAAACCCGGGAACGAGAGAGCTATGTGTTTAACTGGGTCCTTTTTAGGAATTCTCTAGAAATTTTAGCTAAATACTAAGCATCTGTAAATGAAGCCTCACTAACCAGGTCAAGTTTTCAAGTTTTTTTTCAGGTTATCCCAAATACAGATGAGGAATACTGTGCCACTTTACCTGAATGTCCCTATTCCCACACTCCAGCCCCAGTATTTGGGTCTTCTTGTTGTCTTGGAGCATTATAGAGTGGTTCTTTGTGGGGTGGTGCAGCTGTAATAAGTTCATCATGTGGTACAGGTCATCACCTTTGCCTGTTCTGCTGCTGTCGATAGGACTTTTCAGTACTGTCTATGTAGGGTCACTGCCCAGGGTGCAAACTGGGGAATGTGTTCTGTTTAAACTCCAATGGATATGATGCAAATCAATTCTGGCACTAACCACCAGTTAGTGCAGACCCCAGAAGTTAAAGGGCGTGGTCCCCAACAAGATTGTTCTCACTCCAGACCAACTGGCTACACACTTGGGGGCCTCCCATGCCCGCCCTTGAGCTTGATAATGGACTAGAATGACTCACAGAACTCAGGAGAGTGCTGTACTTATGGTTACAATTTTATTATAAAAAAATGCAACTCAAGAATAACCGAATGAAGAGACATATAAAGCCAAGTCCCAAACTTAGGGGTCCCAAACACAGAGCTTCCACACTATTTCCTTGTGGAATCAGGGCTTGTCACCCTCTTGCTATATCAGTATGTTCACCTACCAGATAGTGCCAACGAGCTTTGGTGTTAAGTTTTTATATATACGCACAATGCATACACTATATTGTATCTAAGTCTAAATCAAAATATATATCTAAACTTATTAGTTAGATATATAATTGACGTATAATGTCAGTTTCAGGTGTACAACATAATGATTTGACAATCCCATACATTATTTGTGCTCATCATGATAAATTCAGTCATTATCTGTCACCATACAACAAAGTCTTCTTTGCTGGGGTTTTATTACATAGCATGATGGATTCAGTATTGACCCCATGATTGAACTCAGTCTTCAAGGAAGTCAGGCTGGTTCCAAGCCCCAGTCGTGTAACCCCATGGTTGGTTTTTCTGTTTGACCAGCTCCCATCCTGAGTCATCTGATCTCATTAGTATAAACTCTGATGTGATCCAAGGAGTTATAAATAACAAAGATATATTACTTATGAAGTGCCAAGGATTTAGATTCTCTCTCCTAGGAGCCAGGGACAACAACCAGTCAACAACCAGTCTTCCTGCAACCCAGCTGGGAAGAGGTGTAGGACTCAGGTTTTATTTAATCCCCGGGCTTCTGAACAATGACACTTCTGGTGGTCCTCCCCTGGTCCATCCCTGCCCTCCTGAGCAATATTGCTTATGGTGAGTGTTTTCTGGTGCACTCATCTTAGGTTATGGTTCCTTCTCCTTGTAAAGTATTCCAGGGATCCTTGTTTTGTCTCCCAGGGACTCCATTCCTCCCTTTCCACCTTGAGATCCATACACCTTTGTATTTCTACTTCCATACCCTTTTCCTTATTAAAACCCTAAAAACCGAACCAAACTAAAACACAGGAACAAAGACTCCAGTCGCTGTCCTTTTCCCCAATAGAATTCAGTTGCCTGTTAAACCTCGAACAGGAGGTAAAATTTTAGGAAATGCAGATTCCTAGTGGGAATGATGGGTTTAACATGCACGTCTAGAAGGTCAGGAAACTAAAGCTTTTTGCATTTCGTTCTTCAAGAAAGATAATAAATAGAAAGCCTTTACATCTGTCTTTTAAGAGTGTGAACTGTCAATTCAGAAAAAGGCATGGAAACTACTGCTTGACACAGGTGATGAAGCATTCTTCAGAATCCTTAAAAAAAAATCAGTTCTTAATTTACTTTCAAAGTTATTTGGCATAATATATTGTATTGAGTTTGCTCTAAATTGGTATTTACTCATGTATCATCCCTTTGAAATGTACTCCAAAGATTGCACTCTATATAGTCTTTCTGTTTTTTTTTTAATTTTTAATGTTTATTTATTTTTGAGAGAGAGAGAGACAGAGAGAGAAAGACAGAGAGACAGAGTATGAACGGTGGAAGGGCAGAGAGAGAGGGAGACACAGAATCTGAAGCAGGCTCCAGGCGCTGAGCTGTCAGCACAGAGCCCAACACGGAGCTCAAACTCATGGACTGTGAGATCAAGACCTGAGCCAAAGTCAGACGCTTAACCAACTGAGCCACCCAGGCACTCCTATGTAGTCTTTCTGTCTTAAATATTTCAATTACCTTAGACAAAAACAATGCAAGAAAGCATCAGTCACTTCTCAAAATGGATTTTGATCCATTTCCATTTATTTTTCAGTGTTGTTTTTAAAAAGTAGTGGGTGTTTGATTGTTTCAGGTCATCATCCAAAAGGTCATGGTCTTTCTGATCTTTTATTGTGACTCAGGACCTAATGCAAGAGAATCAAACCACTAAGAAGGATGGATGGAAACTAGCATAGCCATATGTCTGCTACAGGACAATGAATGCTTCATGGGAGAAGTTTTCAGACCCATGATTTTGTTTAATCACATTTAATCCTCACAGCAGTTCTTCAAGGTAAATAGTTATGCCCACTTTCATAGATCAGAAAATTGAATTTAAGAAGATACTATGTTTACTAATTAATGAGGTGTGATAAGTGATAGACACAAGATTCAATTATTTTGATAATTCAAGCTCCTTCCATAATGCTGTATGGTAATTGTTTCTGAGATACTCTATATAATAGATACTTACAGTTACCACTCAGTGCTTAGTTTGTAAGTTTGCAAAGCATTGTTCTCATTAATGCAGGATCAGAGTATATTCCCAGCAGGTTGTTAAAGGTAAGTGAACTATTAGGTTCATTCAGTCAGTGTATTTTTATGGAATAGCCTTTCTATGTGCCAGCGCACTGCTAGAAATGAGGTTGGAGTATATGAATTATACTCATTATTTTGTCCGTTCAGCAAACACCAGATCACATCCTTCTATAACAGTGCATGGTAAAGATGGTTAAAAGTAGTGATACACTGGGGCGCCTGGGTGGCTCAGTCAGTTAAGCATCTGACTTCAGCTCAGGTCATGATCCACAGTTCATGACTTTGAGCCCCGCATTGGGCTCTGTGCTGACAGCTCACAGCCTGGAGCCTGCTTCGGATTCTGTCTCCCTCTCTCTCCCTCTCCCCTGCTTGCTCTCTGTCTCTCGCTCTCTTAAAAGTGAATAAGCGTTAGGAAAAAAAAAAGTAGTGACAAACACACACACTAATTTGACTTTTTGAAATCCTCTAAATCATGAAATACAAGTCTGTTTTTTTTTCCCTGCCTTTAGGTCGTAAAGATTTAAAACCACAACTTAGAATCCTTTGAATAGATAAAATTTAACTGATTTTATTGAATTATTTTTTTAATTTCATGAGCTTTCAAGTTTGTGTCTCAAATGCTCATGCCGGGCAGGTCCTGAAGTCAAAAGTCGCGGTGCATTAGACAGCGCTTACAACAACTAATAACCAGGTTCCATGACAGCGATCTAGTTTCAGCAGGTATTGTAATTGCAGATTATACTCTTCATGGTTTCTTCTTTGTGTGAATAGTAAGCGTATGAAATCTTGAGTCAACATTTCCTTTTCTGTTGCATAAACAGTGCTGAAAGCTTAATGATCAGCTGGAGAAGAGGCGTAATGAATAGTTGCAGCATTGTTCATTAAACACCGTGGTGGCTCTTTCTTTGCCATCATTTTGTCTGTGCTTGAATTTTGCATATCCTTCTAGTCTGTCATTCTCCCGGAGCGTTGGACACTCCCCCTGAGGTAATTGCTGTGGCACACATAGAACTTCTATCATGCGACAATGGAAGTGTCTCTCCTTCAACCTGAGCTCACTTTATTGGAGAGACTACTTTTCAGGAGGGTGAGTCTGCAGAAAATGACTCGTCCAGTCAAACTATAATAGATTTTTTTTAAAGGCATATTTGGCCTGTTGGCTCATGGAGCAGTGTGTTGCTTGACCGTACATTAAGAGTAAAGTTTTAAGTGAATCGGAGTCGGGATGGAGATTTGCAGTTTTTTGCTGCCGTTGATTTTAGACGGCTAGTAATTTCTTGTGGTTTTGTTTCTATACGTATTTCTTTTTGTTATAAATATTGAACAGCGCTTCTCTATGTGATGAATTAAATTGTTAAGTTATTGGAATATTTTAACATACACAATTATTTGGTATTGCCTTTGGGAGCCTGTTAGCAGAGTGTGACAATGAGCTATTTCTATCTCCACGGGCCAAGCAGGCATCGGTTGGTGCTGAGTAAGAGGTCTTAACTTTAAAAATGGTTTCCAGAAGACAGGGTGCAATGAATAGAATGACCTTTAATTTCACCCCAAATATTTAAACCTATGGCTATTTGTTATATTATGGTCTCTTTTATTCACTTATTAAGACTTTGGAATTTGGTTAAAGAAAAGATCCCCAGAGACTGCTATTAAAATTGCCAAGTGTGGTTTAGTTTAAAAGTAGAGGAAACGAATTTTCAAATAAATAGGGAGTTAGTTTGTTTATGTTGTTCTACCTTTAAATATTTTAATGTTTATTTATTTTGAGAGGGAGAGAGAACGTGCAAATGGGGGAGAGGTAGAAAGGGAGAGAGAGAGAGAGAGAGAGAAAGAGAGAGAGAGAGAGAGAGAGAGAGAGAGAGTATCCCAAGCAGGTCCCACGCTGTCAACAGAGAGCCTGACATGGCCTTGATCCCACGAACTGTAAAACTATGACCTGAGCCAAAATCCAGAGTCAGACACTCAACTGACTGAGCCACCCAGGCACCCCTCTTTATATTGTTCTTTAGAAAGCATAAGCTTATTTGGACCAGAGTATAATAATCTGTAAATATGAATTAGGTAGACGGGGGACTCCTGTGGGCCCTTAGGTATTAATAATGTCGTTTTGGGGGGAAATAACTCAGTTGAATTCTATTCATTATAGGAATAATTTATGATGAATAATTTCCTAAGCAACATCAGAAGCCACCAGATGATAACTTTTTTTCAAATCTGCAAAATGTATTTATTATATTAGGATGAAAAGTGAGTTAAGCAAAAGCTAAGTTTTACTAGCTTGAGAACACATAGAATTAGGTTATATTTAGGTGGATTAAACTGCCAGACTTTGCTATAATGGCCAAAGTAGACTATTTGTCACTTGTGGTCTATATCAGAGAAATAAAAATACATGTTGGTGAAATTATACCCATCCCATCTTTATTTTTTGATACATTCTTGAGCAAAGGATTAACTGCTTAAGAGAGTTAGAATTATTTTGGACTCCTTGCTTATTTAGGAAATGATTTTTTAAATAATTTTTAAAATTTATTTATTCTGAGAGAGACAGAAAGAGCACGAGTTGGGGAGGGGCAGAGAGACAAAAAGAGAGAGAAAATCCCAAGCAGGTTCTACAGGGTCAGTGCAGAGCCTGACATGAGGTTTGAACTCATGAAACTGTGAGATCATGACCTGAGCTGAAATCAAGAGGCGGACGCTTAACCGACTGAGCCACCCAGGCGTTCCAAGAAATAAATTTTTTACATAAACTAGAATTTTAAATAAAATGACCTTTTCAATCCGTGGCTTTATCATAAACATTCATGAAATATTGATGTCCTGAAAATAAATGAGAGCATAAGCTACACTTCTAAAAGTCACCAATTCCCAATCTTTACCTAAAGTGATGTATATTTTTAGCTGTTAGTCCTCACAAACTGATTGTTTCCTAACTGCATTAATTGCGTAATAATTCATTTCTGTCTAATGGTTAACCAATCTCCACAATAAGTTGATATAATTCCAGGCTGTGATGAAGTTCATGCTCTTTTCGTCTGTCCATTTATTTGTGTGGCCAGGGCAGCACAACATTGAATTCTTTAAATGTATTGAGTTCATTTGTAGATTCTTCTGCCTTTCTGGGTGCTTGGCTGCCGAGGAACCTTGAGAAATAAAAGAAAATAAGAGAAAGGGATGCAGGAAGGAGCAAATCAGGAAAAGAAAGCGGAAGATAATGAAAAGAAATAGAGAAAGAAAGGAAGAAAAGGCAAGGGAGAGATGGAGAGAGGGAGGAGAATGAATGGAGACAACAGAGCCAGACCAGAGGCCGAGTAGTGTACTTTTGCCAAATGGAACTTTATGCCAAATGGAACTTTTTCATTTACTTTTGAATCCTATCCCTTTAAACACGAAGATACTTTCAACTGAGGAAGTTTAAGAATTGTCATTTTTACTTAAAATACATAATACACCAAGAGTAGGTGCTTTTGATTTAAAATAATTTTGTATTCAGGGGATATGCAGTGTTTAATTGCAATCTTAAAGCTAGTTTTCTTTTTAATTTAAATTGCTTATGTTTGTTGCTCTCATTGTGGTCTCCTTTTAGATGAATACTCAAATAACACAGTTTTACCAGTTCACATTCATGGAATCATGAACAAGTCTTCCCCCACCCCTTCCTGCGCACAGAGTCTGTTTTCTCCATTATAGGCAGAGAGATTTAAAACAAAAACCAAAAGTCAGATCGTGTTACATCTTCCCCAGACCCTCTGATGACTTCCTGTCATACTTGGAATAAAAGCTCAACTCTGCCTACCCTATAAGCTCTTATTCCATGCGTCTTCTGCCCACATCCTTGACCTTGTCTTCTGTACTCCATGATACAGAAGCTCTTAAGTGTATACTTTTCAGACACACAGGGTATGTTCTGCTCAGGATTTTCACTTGCTGTTCCTTTTGCATGGACCACTCTTCCTTCCTCAAATCTTCTCCTACTTCATTCACATCCCTGCTGTAGGGCACCACCTCCTCCAAGCTGTCTTGACCAGTCTGTCTACAATGAGTTCCCTTGGCCTTCCCCTGCAGTCATTCTCTAACTTCTCAAAGTGTCTCAACTTTTCTATATAACACTTTTCTAGATGTGATTTATATATTCATATATATGAATTGATATCTATACCTATATCTATCTATCTATCTATATATATATCAGTGTATGTATAGACACATGATGTGTATGTATGTTTGTCTTGATAAACATGTGTGTGTATTATTTCCTCCATTAAGATGTCATCAGTTTGAGAGCAGGAACTTAGTCTGTGTCTCTCACTACCATATTCCTATTTGCATAGGAGTGAGCTATTTCAGTTATGGTGCCTCCCTTTGTTCACAGTATAAGTGGGTTGACATTGATGGAAGGAATTAAATTATAGTCCCTTGTGTTAAGTGCTATGAAAAAAAAAATAGAGGGAACCCGGAGGAGAAAGTGAATAATTCTCCCTGGGGCCTGAAATTTTAGCTGACACATAGCTGTCAAAAGATTGGTTCAGTATTGAATAGGAAGAGAAGTAGAGAAGACAGTTCCACTCAGAACAACTTGGGTAACATCTCAGAGTTGGGAAAGAGTATGGAACATTCAAAAAACAGGGAACTGAACGATAATTGGAGTGGCCAACATGGTTTTTGCATGAGGGAAAATGGAGTGAGGTGATCTGAAGAGGTATCTTGGAGTTAGAACATCTTTTCATGTGCTTTTTGGACATTTATATATCTTTTTTGGAGAAATGTCCATTCAGGTTCTTTGCCCATATTAAAAATTGAGTTATTTGGGTTTTTTGTTGTTGAGTTGTAGGAATTCTTTATGTTTTCTGGATATTAACCCTTATCTCATATGTAGTTTGTAAATATCTTCTCTCATTCTGTAGGTTGCCTTCCCACTCTGTTGATTGCTACCTTTGTTATACAGCAGTTTTTAAATTTAATGGGGTCCCATTTGTCTGTTTTTGCTTTTGTTGTCTGTTGTGCTTTTGCTGCCGTATCCAAATCATTGCCAAATCTAATGTTTTGAAGCTTTTCCCCTGTGTTGTTTTCTTTTAGGAGTTTTGTAGTTTCAGGACTTAGTCTTGAATCCATTTTGAGTTAATTTTTGTACAGAAGATGAAGTAAGGATCCAGTTTCATTCTTTTGCATGTGAATATCCAGTTAACTCAACATCATTTATCTTTCTCTTGCTGTGCAGCCTTGGCATCCTTGTCTAAGATCATTTGATTATACATGCAAGGGTTTATTTCTGGGCTCTGTGTTCTGTTTCAGTCGTCTGTGTATCTGTCTGTATGCTGACACCATCCTCTTGATTATTGTAGCTTCTTAAATGTTTGAAATCAGGACATATGAGGCTTCTAGCTTTGTTTTTCTTTCTCAAGATTATTTTGGCTACTGAGGATACCTTGTAACTCCAAATGAATTTTAGGATTTTTTTTTGTATTTCTGCAAAAAATATGCCGTTTGGATTTTGATAGGAATTACTTCGAATATGTAGGTCGCTTTGGGTAGTATGGACATTTTAACAATATTAAGTCTTCCAGTCCATGAACATGGGATGTCTTTCCACTTATTCGTATCTCTTCTTTAGTTTCTTTTATTGTGTTTGTCTGTTTTCAGTGTACAGGTCTTTTGCTTCCCTGGTTATGTTTATTGCCAAGTATTTTAGTCTTTCTGGTGCTATTATAAATGGGATTGTTTTGTTAATTTCCTTTTCTAGTCATTTGTTGTTAATGTATAGAAATGCAACTGATTTTTCATGTGGAGTTTGTATCCTGCAACTTTGCTGAATTCCTTTATCAGTTCTGATAAGCTGTTTGTTTTTTTGTGGAAATTTAAGGGTTTTCTACATATTAGATCTTGTCATCTGTGAACAGAAGTAATTTTACTTCTTCCTTATCATTTTGGGTGCCTCTTTTTCTGACAGGATTTTGAATTTTGTTAAATTCTTTTTCTGCCTTAATTGAGGTTATCATATGGTTTTTGTGCTTCATTCTGTAAATGTTTATTACCTTGACTGATTTTCACATATTGAACTATCTTTGCATTGTAGAGATAAACCCTCTTGGTCGTGGTGTATATTCAGTTTGCTAATTTTATTAAGGATTTTTATATCAGTATTTATCAGTGATATTGATCTGGTCAGTGATATTGATATTTCTTTTTGTAATATCTTAGTCTGGTTTTATTCTTAAGGTAGTGCTGGCCTCATAAAATGAGTTTAGAAGTGTTCCCTATTAATTTGGGGGGAAGCGTTTAAGAAGGACTAGTATGTATTCCTCTCTAAATATTTTGTATAACTCTCCAGTGAAGGCTTCTGGTCCTGGGCTTTTCTCTGTTGGGAGGTTTTTGATTACTGATTTAATCTCCTTAGTAGTTACAGATCTGTTCAGATTTTCTGTTTCTTCATGATTCAGTCTTGGTAGGTTGTATGTTTCTAGGAATTTATCCATTCTGAGATTTCCAAATTGTTGATGTATAATCTTTCTTATTTCTGTCGCATCAGTTGTAATGCCTCCTCTTTCCTTTTGATTTTCGCTATTTGAGTCCTCTTTCTTTTAATAGATGTCTTTTTTTTTAATGTTTATTTTTGAGAGAGAGAGAGAGAGAGAGAGAGAGAGAGAGAGAGAGAGAGAGAGAATGAGCTGGAGAGGGGCAGAGAGAGAGAGAGGGAGACACAGAATCTGAAGCAGGCTCTAGGCTCTGAGGTGTCAGCACAGAGCCTGATGTGGGGCTTGAACTCATGAGCTATTAGATCGTGACCTGAGTCGAAGTTGGACGTTTAATTGCCTGAGCCACCGGGCACACTCCTTAGTCTTGCTAAAGGTTTGTCAACACATAACTCTTAGTTTTTTTTTTGATGTTTTCTATTTTTTGTCCTTTATTTATGCTCTAATATTTATTATGTCTTTCTCTCTGCTAAATTTGGGTCTGGTTTATTCTTCTTTTTCTAGTTTCTTGAGGTATTAAGTTCTGTCATTGATTTGAGATTTTTCTTTTATTTTAATGTAGGTATTTACTGCTATTAATTTCCCTTTAACTACTGCTTTTGTTGCATCCCCTGCATTTTGGTATCTTGTGTTTTCATTTTCGTTTGTCTCAGACATTTCCCATTTTTTGTTTTTGTTTTTGTTTTTGTGATTTCTTTTTTGATTGGGAATTCAAGAGTATGTTGTTTAATTTTCATTTGTACTTTTTTTCTCTTTGCTGTTGATTTCCACTGTCATTCCATTGTGATCAAAAAAGATACTTGGTATGATTTTAACTTTTTTAAATTTGTTAAGACCTGTTTTGTAATATACCATGTTATCTGTCTTGGAGAATGTTCTTTGTCCATTTGGAAGACTGTATTCTTCTGCTGTTGGCTGGGGTGTTCTGTGTATTCTCTTGGGTCTGTTTGGTCTGTAGGGTTAAGATGTCTGTTTTCTTGCTGATCTTCTGTTTAGTTATTCTTGAGTTTCTTTTAAAGAGAACTCCCACAAGCTACTTGCAGTACATTGAATTAATCTCATTGGATCTCCTTGGTCATGCTTAGCTGCAAAAAAGGCTTAAAAAGGTAGGCCAGTTCTGATTGTCCATGTGTATACCTAAAAGTGACAGTTCTGTTATTATGGTAAAGCTGGACAGTGGATATTGGAGGACCTTCTAGCACACTGCCAAATATTAGATCAGAATCTACTATTTTTAAGGTACAGAATCTATATCCTATAACATCTTAATTCTGATGAGGCTTCTCATTTTATTAACGAAAGAAACTCAGACACCCTCCCTTGTGTGCCTGTGATATGTGAGCTTTTACCTTCTCATTTATGAAGTTACAATAGATATATAATTCTTACCTTATTATGTATTCTCTAAGAAGCATAGTAAAAATAAAATGAAGCTTTAAAAGTTTAAAATGATACTGCAGGGAATCCAAGATGAAAAAGATATACAATGCCAAATTACTTCCACCCACGTTGTTATATACCCTATTAACAGCATGCACAAGAGACAGTTCTATTTTTAGATTTTACCACCCCATTTTGTAATTTTTACTTGTGACTACCAGAGAACATGAAATGGGAAAATAATCTGTTGGGAGACATTATGCATTTATGTCATTGAATCTCACCACTGAAAACTTCTTATTAATCATTTATCCATCACTAAAGATTGATAACAGGTAAGATGAAAAATAGATTTTAGTAAGATAATTTTGCCACTTGCTGCCTAACTTGAATTTGCATTTTTGATTTGGGGAAGGGGTGATCATTTTGGAAAACTTGCATTACTTTGTATGTATGCATGTAATAATTTTAGAAGAAATACTGTGGATGAATACTTTAAACGTATAAAGAGATTCTGATCACACCATTGGAAGACTAGTATAAAAATTAGATTGAGGTCTTGTACCAGGCCGTTTAAAATTATGATATTTATTTACACCAAATTCTGTGCAATTTGTATAACTTACAGAATAAGAAAATGGACAGAAGTTACAATAGTGTGTGTACCCTTCCTACCAGTTTTCAAGTTTCTTCACAGTATATTTTATAGTTCGGGGGAATTCTGAGGAGACCTTTCCCGGATTAGCACAGGATGTGTTCTTTGTTCTTAAGGTTTTGAGGAGGGAGGTGAACAGACATTTTGTGGGCCAGACTCTGGGATATCAATCCTCCTTCAACCACAGAATTTGGCCTTGATATTTTTTATATGTTGGGCTCCTGTGTTGGGTTTTCCTTAAAAAAAAAAAGGAAGGAAGGAAGGAAGGAAGGAAGGAAGGAAGGAAGGAAGGAAAAGAAAGAAAGAAAGAAAGAAAGAAAGAAAGAAAGAAAGAGAAAGAAAGAAAAGAAAGAAAGAAAGGAAGGAAGAGAAAGGAAGAAAGAAAGAAAGAAAAAAAGAAAGAAAGAAAGAAAAAGAAAGAGGTTCCAAGGCAAAACCAACCACTGCACTAAATCAGCCTGCCTTTAAACTTTCCTCCAACAGAAGACCACACATCAGAAATCATTTCATCAAAGTGTAGCTCTTCCCCAGCCTTCCCCTCTGCACTACCTCTTTGCAGACCTAAACTTTCAGGAGTTATTCTTGTACTTTAAAATATATGCATAGTGGAGGAAGATTTACCTTTGCACAAATGAATAATTCGGAGTGCACGATTTCTCTGAGATTAGTTTACAGGGTAAAGACTCTGACCCAGGATTGAAATTTCTAGGCCATCAAAGATTTTGTGCTGTTTCGTCTATGTATCAGAAATGTGGTTGGGTTTCAGTACTCCATTGTGAACACGTTCTTGGAAAGAAGAAGGGGAATACACGAGCCAACAGAACAGGCACGTTATGTACTATAGATGCTACCCCTTTTCTGAAAAGATGTATAGTCCTCAGCTTTTGCTGTGAGTAGGGTTCATTACACCAACTCTCTCCTGAAGTTTTAAATAAACATAAGGTTGCTTCCAAAATAATACACCCCCTCTATAATTAGGTGGAGAAAACAACTGTGATCGAGCCCATGAATGACTATTGTCATTTTCCTTGAAAATCCCATTTTTCTTATGCAAATTTTGGATATATCTTAAACTAAATAGGTTTTTATTTTAAGTTGAGAAGACAAAGATCTCTAAAGTTCCCAAACTCTCCACTGAGTTAATATCACGCTCCTTAGCTGCTCTCAACCTACCGATCTAGTTTTAATTTCTGATTCAGCTCATATTCTTGTTAATTCTATTGGGGTGCCTTACATATACACCAGGTGAACCCTTTTGATATGCCAACACAGAAGAACCTGGAGGCCAGCAGGAGCTGTATCCAGACAGCCAATGCATGGTGAATTCACTTAGGATATAATTATAAAATATGAATAATACACATGATTTTGTGATTAGTCTTTTGAGGATTAATAATTTTTTGAGTTTATTTATTAATTTTGAGAGAGAGAGAGAATATGAATCTCAAGCAGGCTCTACACGGCCAGTGCAAAGCCCAATGTATGGTCTGAACCCACAAACCATGAGATCATAACCTGAGCCGAAATCAAGAGTCAGGTGCTTAACTGACTGAGCCACCCAGGCGCCCCGAAGATTAATAATTAAAGAAGCTACAAACATCAACATCAATCACATCTGTTTTTTAAAATATTAAAATTAGATTCTTCTAAATAAGAATGGGTTTGCATTTGCCAGTGTGTATTTTTTCTTCTGTAACACACATTTTTTGTATGGTATCATTTCCCTCATCACATGGATCAATTTTCTACTTCTTGCTACTTATTTCATTGGTTATAGAATTAATTGCATTAAATTTTATTAGTGTGTACCATCCTAAAAAAATCTGCCTTTCTATTTATCCATGCTCCTGGAAAGCATCCCTTGAAATGGGATCCCTCTTCCACTTTCCCGCTGAAATGCCCACTAAAAAAGACTCTGAGAAAGAGGACCGTTTACAACTACCAGATCCTTCCTATCTTGTCCCAACAGGCAGCCTGCTGCCTGGATCTGAAAAGGAATGGATGCAAAAAGCTAGCCTGCCTGGATTGAGAATAAAACTGAAGTGACTTAACCTTCACATGAACTGAAAAAGGAAGGAAAGCATTTCGAGCCACTATTATTGTTTACCGCCTTTGGTTCAGAGGCCAAAACCTCACAAGTAGAAAACACAGCATCTCTCTGATCTCTGTTACAAACTTTTTTTTTTCTTACTGTAGCTTAATGTGGTATTCACCTGCCACTGATGGCTTACATTCACTCCCAGATTGCACCTTCCTGATGCCAGTAGGTGCCCTGAAGAGGGAACTAATGGTGATTTAGTGCACTGTGGAGGGTCGAGTCCCCTCAGATGTGGACTCGGACAAGAAGAAGCAGGGTACTGATGTGGGTGTGCGGGGTCCTCATGCTCGTGTTCTGAGAGCAATAAGTGGCAATGGGAGGAGGGGCTCTTACCTCAGCCCAGCAGAGCCACGGTGGATGAATGACTTCTGTTCACCAGACACAGTTTGTGGCATCTGTCTGCTTTTAACTCCAGATCTAAGGAAAGGCTTCAACAACCATACCAATTGAAGTAAGCAGAGATAAAGAAGTCCACACACCGTACCTAAGGACAAGCTTTAGACAAGAAAGACATCTTAGAACCTCTGATATAAAAGGAGCTGCCGTGTGCCATCAGCCCACATATTTAGAGGAAATGTATACTTCCGTTGCACTAGGGGTAAACTAAAATAAACTTCAGAAAGTAATCATATAGCTACAAGAGAATTTTTTTTAAATCACATAATACGCATAGTATCAAGAAATAGACCATTGCATCCTTTTCTTGAAAGAGTAAAGGAAAATGTAATATGGCTTCCAGAAACAAAAGTGAAGAATAAAAAGTTCCAGAAACAGAAACTTTACTACAGTGGAAGGAAAATATTATTTTAGAACTGTTGAACTTAAAAATAATGATTGGAAATGTGGTTACGAAACTAAATGATGTGTAGAAGTTAGTAAGAGAATGGGAAAGTCAAGACATACACATCCCTTATGTTTCCTGGGAGTTAACAGATACAGTTTCAGGGCAGAGGGATGGGGAAATGGGTTTGCGGGGATGAAGATTGCTCTTGTGATGAGCACTGGGCGAGGTATCGAAGTGTTGAATTACTATACAGTACACCTGTAACACTGTATGTTAAATAATGTAACACTGTATGTTAACTAACTGGAATTTAAATAAAAACTTTAAAAAAGATACAGTTTCAACTTGGACTTGCCTAGACTGAAAAACAAAGTGACAGTGAATCATTGGGAGTCAATTTGAATAATATGAATGAAACTTCTACACATCTTGAGCTGTAAGTCACAAATGGAAATTACTCATTCTATTAAAGCACTCAGAGCACATTTTCAAAATCTGTAGAAGTATATACTTACTATGAGTACCGTGATATAAAGGCAGAACCCTCAGTCTGGCATGATCTGGGCCTCTGGGGTCTGACTTATTCTGTGTTCCCAGCCTCACCCACCACTTCCAGCATCACCTGTGTCTCCATCCAGATTCCTCTCGCTCCTGGACTCTGGTCCAACCCACCGCTGGGATCACCTGATCCCTTCCTTCCCCAGGTGACCCAGACTCATGGCCCATTCAGACACATCCTCTTCAGAGAGATCTTTTGTGGCTCATCTGCTTCTCAGTGATCTTTGTCTTTCTGAGTCAATGTTTTAGTCATTGTCTAAATATCTCATTTGCCATAGTTGGATTGGGCCATATATTGTTTCCTGTTCACTGTTCTGTTTGTTTCTATGATTTGGTTTTAATTTCTGGAAGCTCTGGAGGGCATTTCTGTACCCTTCTTTTATTTTGTATTTTTTAAATCTTCTCTAAGCTCTATTTTAATATTAATTGATTGTGTCACTGAATGAACAAGAATAAAGGTGTAAGACCCTTAACCAATAGCACCCTTTTAGCAGTGCTGTTACATTAATCTCCATCTTCTAAACTGTGATTTTGCCTATAAATGTATTCAGGAAATTGAGCCATTGGTGTTTTATAGAACACATAATTTTTTTTTTTGGTCTGAAAAATAGAATAATCTTGTACTTCAAAATCTTGATGCAAATATAGTTAAATATGGCAAACTTTCACTTGGTCCTGCAATGGGGATGGTGTCATGGGTTGATGTGTACTGCCCCCTTCCTTGACAACTCATAAGTTGATGGTCTAACCTCATAATGTGACCTTATTTGGAAACAGGGCCATTGCAAGTGTAATTAGTTAACTTCAAATGAGGTCATACTGGAGTAGGTTAGACCCCTAACCCGATATGACCGGTGTCCTTATAAAAGGGGAGATTTGACATAGACATGAGCTCTGTGTGCTCATAGAGCATATCATGTTAAGAAATTAGAGATCAGGGGTGCCTGGGTGGCACAGTCTGTTGAGCGTCCAACTTCGGTTCAGTCCATGATCTCATGGTTTGTGAGTTTGAGGTCCACATTGGATCCTCTGTCTCCCTCTTTCTTTTCTCCTTTCCCACTTACTCTCTCTCAAAAATTTTAAAGAAAAAAGAAGTTAGAGGTCAGGTTAATCTATCTACAAGCCAAATAACACCAAATTGCCAGGAACTACTAGAAGTTAGGAGAGAGGCACGAACAGATTTTCCCTCACAGCCTCAGAAGGAAACAACGCTGCAACACCTTGATCTCAGGCTTCCAGACTCCAGACTGTGAGGCCATAAGATTATGTGTTTTAGGTCATCCGATCTGTGCTACTTTGTTACTGTAGTTCTAGCAAATTAATACAGATGGTATTTTTATTGGGGCTGGGAATGAGAATGGGAAAGACATTCTTTTTTTTTAAGTGTTTATTTATTGTGAGAGAGATGGAGGGAGAGCACACAGAGGGGTAGACAGGGAGAGAGAGAATCCCAAGAAGGCTCTGTGATGTCAGTGTAGAGCCAATGCAGGGCTTGAACTCAAGCTTAAACCACCAGAGCAATCCAAGTGGAAAAAGTTCTCTATCTGCACTTAATTGCCCTGCATGGCTTTTGGCGGTCTGTGGGGGCTGATAGACCAGATACTCTGCAGGTGGGGAGGGAGTATTCCACATACTGGGGGGTAAGATTTTGGTTTTCTGTAATGTGATTGTAAGAAGGAAGTGTGTGTGTGTGTGTGTGTGTGTGTGTGTGTGTGTGTGTGTGTGTGTGTTGTGTGAACAAAAAAGTAGCAGGGATAGCCAGAACATGGAATTATGCTCACTGGCTAACACATTTATAAAAAAAAAATATTTTGTGAAGAGAGGAGTTCTCCATCATGTGCATAGATCTGTTCATTACCGTGGCTTTCTCATAGTTGGAACAAACCTTTTTATGATCTTGGAGTTATGCTTGGATAAGATTTTTGCAGTTCAGGAGGCTGAGTATGAAACATAGGCTCTTTCTTAGGAATGGGATCCTACTCACTGGTGCCATCTTCCCCAAACCTAGTCTCTTACCGTGTTAGTCCGCTAGGGCTGACATACCAAAGAAAGGTAATCTGTGTGGCTTAGAACAATGGAAATTTGTTGTTTCACAGTATTGGAGGCCAGAAATCTAAGACCAGTGTATCAGAGGGGCCATATTGCCAGAAACCTATAGGAGAAGGAGCCTTCCTTGACTGCCAATTCCAATGGTCTCAGACCTTCTTTGGTTGGTTAGGAGCATAAACTCAGTGTCTCCCTCCATCTTCACAGGGCATCTTCCCTGCATCTCTTCACATCATCTTCTCTCTGTGCCTGACTTTTTTTGTGTCCACAGATTTCCCCTTTTTGTAAGAACCACACTCATGTTGGAATTGGGCCCAAATTTGATGACCTCATTTTAATTCCATTAGCTCTTTAAAGATTTTATTTGCAAATGAGGTCACAATCTAAGGTTCCAGGGATTAAGATTTCAAAGTACTTTTTTGGCAGGGGAAACAAAATTTAACTTTTAACATTAACCAAAGAGAGTTTTCAGGCTGGGACCCCTTGTCAGCTGATAGGATTTCCATGTATGAATGTTCTGGTTGCAAACAGCAGGACATCATTGTCCCTCTTGGCCTCGACTCCATTGTACGCAGTGGCATTATCATAGTCTCACTATTTATATAACCTTTATGCTCTCTAGTTTGCCCTGAGCGTCCAGAGTAGACATATTTTTATGAATATGCTATTTTTTTCTAGTAGGTCATGTTCCTAGGTTAACACAGCCCAATATGGTAGTACATAAAAATTTTCTATATTTGCACACATGAAGGGTATGACCCAGTCAAATCACTGATGGTGAGAAGAGTTGCTAATGTGACAGAATCACTGGTGGGGACCAAAGCACCCTGTCATCCCAGGGACGGCCTGTGAGGTTGGACATAATTGACATCTTGATGAGAGACTCCAACATTGCACATTCGGGTTTTGCAATTGAACCCCTTATCTGTATTTGGTTGATAACGTTAAGAAATTTACTTAGCTTTTCTGAGTGTTTTCATTTTTAACATAAAATTATTACTGCCTCCCTTGCAGAGTAAAGAATGCTTGACGCAGTGGTGTGAGAGCTGCATATTATATACCCTGGATCATTGTGTCTACCACCTGAACCCTCAGTCCCAGGTTTACTGTAACCTGTTTGCATTACATATGCCAAGTGCTTCTCCTTTTTTCTATTTTTCAATTAAAAAAAATTTTAGGGTTTATTTTTGAAAGACAGAGCAAGCAGGGGAGGGGCAGAGAAGGAGAGGGAGACACAGAATCCAAAGCAGGATCCAGGCTCTGAGCTGTCAGCATAATGCCTGACATGGGGCTCGAACTCACGAGCTGTGAGATCATGACCTGAGGTGTAGTCGGACGCTTAACCAACTGAGCCACCCAGGCGCCCTGCCTTCCCCTTTTTTCTAAAGCATATGGGATACTTGCAAGATACTGTTATTGTTTGTTTTCTTAATGCTCCCAGAACCCCAAGATTATAGGAAAACATGCATAGAATTTGTGGAAAGAAAGGAAGTCTATAGTTTATTTTTCTTGAGATCATGCCCTTCCTACCCAAGCCAGCAGTTCTGGCCGTGTGAGGATTTTGTCACTTCTAGTTAGTTTGGAGATTATCTCCTTTACACTAGAATGAAGGAATCCTGTTTTCCAAGCAGCCTTGTTTTTTTGCAGGAGCATCCTGTGTTTTGCTGGACTGAGGCATGTGCTGCCACTGTGCGCATCTTGGGAAGACACTGAAGGTGGGAAGGAAAGGCCTGGGTGTAAATCCTAACAGCGGTATTCGTTAGGGAAGCAACTTCACTTTTATCAAGCTGTTTTCTCCAAGTGTGAAGTTAGGGGTCAGTCTACAAGACTGTCCTCACTGCTAACACTAGTTGCAAGTTTGGGGAGGTCTAACACCACCTGCAAATTCAGGGGTCCCGAAGACGACTCTGAGGTTCAATAATGCACTAGAAGGACTTTCAGAACTCACTTAAGACTGTTACAGTTCCGGTTTATTACAAGCAAAGGTAGGGAACAAAATCAGCCAAGGGTAGAGGCATATCACAGAGCTTCTTCTTGTCCTCTCTCATGGACATAGGACACCTGCTTCGCTATGCCTGATCTCAGGAAGTTGAGCTGATACCATGTGACCTACTTTACTCCAAGCCACTGTGTTATTTTATTTTATTTTGTTAATTTTTTAGTTTTTTATTCTTTAATGTGAAATTTATTGTCAAATTGGTTTCCATACAACACCCAGTGCTCATCCCAACAGGTGCCCTCCTCAATGCTAGATAATCAAATGTGATTAATAATGTTAGATAATGCTAGATAATGTTAGATAATCAAATATGACCCAATGTCCTCAGGCAACAAAGACACTCCTATTGGCTATGACCTAAAAGGAGCTTAGAGATCACCTCTGGAAAGCCAAGGGCAAAGGCCAGATCTTAAAGCAAAGTTAAATTCTTTCCTGCATATGCATGGAACACAAGGAAAATCCTTATGGGCCCTTCTCTTCACAATCCACGATGATATACATTTCACTTGTCTAAGGATAAGGCCACTGTTGCCTTTTTTAGGGACCGCCAAACCTGCTCCTTAAGTGCCTTCTCTTTAGGCCATGCTGGGGCCTTTCTCATGGCCAGAATGCGATATTGGCACACTGATGCTCTATGTGTGGTATGTCCAAGGGTGAAGGGTGGTTTCAGAAGGGAAGTTAAGTCTGGCCAATGAGCACCTGTTAATTATCATATGACATCATTTTCTGTATTTGGTGCTTAAGGTTTAGAGCAGCACAATATGTGAAAAATATGTGTTAAGAGGATATTAGAGTCTTCACATTCAGGCCTCGAGAGACTGATATTTATTAAATGCCAGTTACCTATATCCCTGGGGTGCCAGCAGGATGAATTAATATTCTCTTTCATTGGTGGAGGTATTCAGATACATGAAAGTCCTTGGTCCTTGCGTGAAAAATAATTTTCATGAGAATTCAAAGCATTACTGCAGAGAATCTTGCTACCACATTTCCTGTGAGCTCTGGTGTTAATTGTACCTACCCTTGTCAGCCAGAAGATTGTTGTGATTCATACCCAACCCCAGCAAACCCAGGCAGGGCAACCTTGAAGGCCATATCACCACTGCCTTAATTTCTCAGGGGACTCAGAAATTAAGCAGAAGCCCTGCTCCAGGCCCAACTCTTCAGGTATCTGTGCTTTGCAAAGAGGTTCTAATATGCCGTGTTTCTAGCAGCTTCTGTGAACCATTGAAATGACTCCTATTCCAAATGTTCTTGTCCAGTTGGGTCCCACCCTTTTTATTCAATGAGATTTGGCTTTTCTGTTTTTACCCTCTCACCCTGCCCACGACCACGTTCATATCTAACGCTCAGTGAGTAGGTTATAAAAGTCGGTGTGAGGAGAATCAAAGGGGAAGATCGCGTGCTTAAAAGGAAAGGAGAGCAACCATCACGTCAGAACTGCTATGTGCTAGGCACCTTGTGGGGCATTTTATCTCCTGTGGTATTGTCAGGGCTTCCACTTTACTGATGAGGCCAGTTAGGCCCAGAGAGGGCAAGAAGGTCACTAAGGGCCAAACAAGGTTGAGTGGGAGAGCCAGGATTTGCTTCTTTTCACCCAGGCCTATGTTCGTACTTTTTCATGCCGCAAAACCTCGCTGAATCCAAATGAGGCCCCTGCTGATTTGTGGGCCGGTCAGAGTACATCAAGCCGGGGAAAAGCATCGTTCTACGGGAAAGTAACTACGGCCTTCAGCTTGATTTTGCGTATTTATGCATATCATGAGTTGCTCAGCATTTCTGTTTTATCTCAAAAGTATTTCATTTTATTCCCTGGCATGTTCTTGGTGAATAAAATAACAAAGAGAGAGCATTATTAAATTTTCTTCTCTCCCGTCTTCCAGCACTACAATAAAATGAAATGCTTCATAGAAAAATGATTCACTCAGAAATCAGTATTTGTCTTTTGCTAACGCATTTTTGATTTGTATCTGCTTTTATTCGTGTATATACTTTTAGTGATTTTCACCATTAACTGGTAGCTTTTGGGTCTGAATTGTTAAGAATCACAATCTTGCCCTTGAGGGAAAAAACTAAGTTAAAAAAATGCTGTTTCTTGTTTGCTACTGCTAATTTTGATGCACCCCAAATAATTGGATATCCGAAATTGATCACTGGAAGGTTTTAGAAAGTCAGAATATCGACATCTATCGTATTTCTGTGGCTGATTTATATGCAGCTAGTCACGTGGCTACTGAACTTTTCCCTTCAGTGAAGGTTCTTGATCTCCATAAATAGGAGACCTGTGCTACTGTTCAAGCCGAAGTTTGTATTGATTAGGAAGGGCCAGGGCAATTGCCTTCTCTTTCAGAAGTGGTTTTCTCAGGCAGGGCCAAGAGGAGCTTCAAAAGTTGAACAGTTGTTGTCTGTCCTCTCTTCTCCCTGCATGCTTTTTCAGGGTTTGTAGTCATCTCCGTTCCTTCAGACTTGAAGCTGAAAAATGGAAACAAATTAGATGTGTATCAGGAATGAAGCACCTCTTGCTTATTGAAGGGTTTAAAAATAATCTTTGCAATTAGCGTTTCACATCCCGGAAACTCCTCCTGCTGGGCTTGTGCACAACTCGGAGACTTTTCATACCCAGTGCGCCCAGCGCCCCCACAGACCCCTGCAGGATTCAGCTGCTTCTGCAGCAAATGGATTTGGGTTGTTTTATTCACTTATAAGCCACTCTTGAGGAGCCCCACCCTGCTGGGGTATGAGCCTGAAATGTCTCTGTGTCATCCTACCCGCGACATCTTCCCTCCTTGAAATTGGGCAGTGAGCTCCTTGTGCGGCATCACAGACAGCTTTCACAGCCTTTAGTGTCCATTTGATTATTGAAAAAGTGTCAATATGACAAATACGACAAAATGCTTTTGTCCTGGCCTCCAAAATTTAAACCGAGGGGTGCCTGGGTGGCTCAGTCGGTTAAGTGGCTGACTGTGGCTCAAGTCACGATCTCGTGGTTCACGAGTTTGAGCCCTGCATTGGGCTCTGTACTGCCAGCTCAGAGCCTGCAGACTGTTTCGGATTGTGTGTTTCCGTCTATCTCTCTGCCCCTCCCCTGCTCATGCTCTGTCTCTCTCTTTGTCAAAAATAAATTTAAAAAACATTAAAAAATTAAAAAAAAATAAACTTTAAACCCAGAGTTGAGTAATTCTTTCTCCATTCCCCCCACTGTCTAAATTTGTGATGATATTACTTGGAGTACTAGAGTACCGTGTCTGTGTGTGTGCGTGTGCACTTGTGTGTGTGTGTGTGTGTGTGTGTGTGTGTGTCAGAGTCAGAGAGAGAGAGAAACAGGTGTGGCGAGAGAGACACACAGATTAGGAGGGAAGGGATCTCCCCTTCTTTGTTACCCTATCAGCAGAGTCAGGAGGAGGTGCAAGAAAAGAGACCTCTCTTCCTGAGAGTGGCTCATGCAGGGTGTGGTTGAAATCACTGGTGATCAAAATTGTGGACTCAGCCTCTGAAGTCAGTGCCTGGTTGGTTCCACTGGTGAGCGAGTGGTTCAGCCCTGAGGGGTTTTCCTGGCCTCAGGGCACACTCAGCTGTACTTTCGGCTGCTCCGGCTAGTGTTTAGCTGACCTACTTGTCTCTTTGGCCCCATCTATGGCAGCCTAGCATATCTGTCCCTGCAATCTCATCTGCCCTCCACACCCCTGATCCTGGGACCTGGGGATGGGGTTTTGGGACTCATATTTCTTCTCTTGCTGCCCTGCCAGCCCATCTCTCCCTAAGGCACTTCTCCTTAACTCTAGGAGCAGTGGGAAACACCTGCAAGCCTGTGGCTAAGTGCAAACCCACAACAGAACCAGTGGCTGGTTCCTGTTTTTAAAGACCTTCCTGGGCTCCTGGGTTGAGCCCCAGTGGGTTGAGCGTCTGACTTTGGCTCAGGTCATCATGATCTTGCAGTTCGTGAATTCAGGCCCCGTGTTGGACTCTGTGCTGACAAGCTCAGAGCCTGGAGCCTGCTTTGGATTCTGTGTCTCCCTCTCTCTCTGCCCCTCCCCCACTCATACTCTGTCTCTCAAAACAAACAAACAAACAAACCAAACAAACATTAAAAGAAAAAAAAGATCCTCCTAACCTGTACAAGTCTGTGAAGTCTGTGTCTTCAGCATCCTATCTCTTTCCTTGGGATGGGAAACTTAGGAGAGGGATATGCCTCCCTGAGGTGGCTTCTCTGTCCTTCTCCAGTGCTATTAATGGCTTTTGCCTCCAAGGGAATGAAACTTCACACCAGCTGGGAAATCTCACCACCTGGTTCTCAACAGAGCTGTCTTTCCTGTAATTGATACCTGTCAGCAATCTCTGGGGGCTCAGAAAAGGACCTTAGTCTATACCTTCCAGCCCATTCTGATCACCAAGTGCATCTCCTTCTCTACATTGGTTTGTAACCCAAGAAAATAGAGGGATTGATAAAGTATCGAGTTACAGAACATTTAAATAGTGCCATAGAGTCATTGCCCTGCTTCCCAGAATATGAGACATTGCCTTTCTGATATTATGACACCGTTTATAACAAACATAAAATGGCACAGTTTCATTCTGCTCTAGTGCTCGTGAAGATCTGAGAATAAGACATATCATCAGAGTTTTCTGTCCTTTTACAGACTCCCAATTTTAAATTTCTTTGATTTTTTTTTCTAAAATGAGAGCAGAACGGTTTTCATCCTGTCTTTGTGTATGGCTTATGTTTTCTTAGCAGGAAGAGACTGACTCATTAAAACCTTAACATTTTTGGTAAAACGATAAAGTGCTTTTAAACTTTTTAATCTGAATATTCGGGAAGTTGGATATATTGAATTAGACTCGAAATTGGATCATGCACATTATTCTTTGCTGTGTTTCCAGATCAACCTGAAAGTTATAAAAATCTTAAGTCAGTGTAGTTGTTCTTTCACATCTTTTAGAATAATTAGCCTGGTGCCAAAGTGGCAGGGCATTCCTATCTTTAAATCCACTGGAAAAAATACGCAACGGGGAGCATTTTGGATATGTATTTAGTGTGGACTGGAGAGTGAAGAAGAGCCGAACTGGTAGAAGCAGTTAATTCAGGAAGCAGCCCAGTTACGGACTGGAGTCGTTTACTACGAATGTCTGACTGTTTTTCTCTGCTGGGGCTGACAGGCATTTTGTGTTTGTTCCTTAGCTTCAGCCTTTTGTATACTAGCAGGCATGACACTTCCAAAAATGTATACTTCATGTTTAACATCCTCTTTCTTTTTTATCTTACGGAATTTAAGTGTTTTCTTCTTTGATTATATGCATGCCATAGATACTTGTAAAATCGCCCTCAAGTGATTCGACCATCAGATCAACACACCCATTCCCCAAGCAGGTTCCCTGGATTCTTTGAGAACAAAGAAGAAATCACAAGAAAACACGCTGAGCTCGAGCACTTTCTCTCTTTTTTCCCTTTTGAACCCCACAACTTTCTGCTGTGTCGGGGGATCGGTTCCAAATCAGTCTGCTTCGAAAACAACATCTTGTACACCGAGAATAAAAAAAAATACAACAATCTACATTCACAAAAGAAGGAGCGGGAACAAGAGGATTCTAAAAAAGGGTGAAGACTTTGCAGACATTTGTCCTAAATAGGTTGGTAAAAGTCAACATACATGCCAACATTCGGGAAAGGGGGAGGAACCACTTCCAAAGCAACCATGCTTCTCCACTTTGCCCACTGGTATCTCACCTATCCGTGGCTATGCTGAAACCGGTAACAAAGTTTTCCAGAGTGCCTAGCTGTTGCCCAGGTTTTTGTATAATATTGATTGGCTTGATCTAATGTCACATTTTCTTTGTGTAAGGATTCAGATTACTGAACTGGGATGGGTTGTGCTCATGAAAAGATAGAACTAAGATCTAACATCTGTATTAGGGGTTCTCCAGAGAAACAGAACGTGTGTGTGTGTGTGTGTGTGTGTGAGTGTGAGAGAGAGAGAGAGAGAGAGAGAGAGAGAGAGAGAGAGAAGGAAGAGAGAGATTTATTATAAGGAATTGGCTCATGCAGTTACAGAGGCTGGCAAGCCCCAAATCTGCAGAGCCAATGTTCCAGTTGAGTCCCAATGCTGGAAGCTGCTGTAGAAACAGAAAGAGTCAGCATCCCAGTTTGAAAGCTGTCCATCAGGAAGAGCTTTTTCGGAGGAGGAAGTGGGCCACTTCTACAGAAACAATAGTGGCCCATTTATTTTATTTCTGAGTTTCATTACCTTGTGAATAATTCCGATGAAAACTGGTCAGGTTGTAAGAATTCAACATAGATCTGAAAGATCTTGACCTGCAGCAAAATAGGTTTAAAAGTCATTTCAGCTACGTTTCCTTGCCAGTATCTTGTTTTTAAAATATATTTAAGTACCTACCTAGTACCTGAAGAATAGGTTGAAACATGAAAGTCATGGCAAAATAAAAGTTAATACTTCGGGGGAGTTGAGTGCTTCTGAGCTTAGTACTAAATTCTCTTCCTCTTTTCCAGCTAGAATTTAGTACTAAATTCTCTTCCTCTTTTCTTTCTGGGCAATCTCATGAGATTCATGACTTCAGTATCCTCTCCATGCTGATAAAATCAGAATATGTTTCTCTGGCTCTCACTTCTCCAGTAACCTCCAGACTACTTTATCCAACTGTTCACTCTGTATCTCTAATTAGATGTGTAATAGGCACCTTAGGCTTTATATATCCAGAACAGAATTTTGAGTCATTTGCCCAGAAAACCCTGATCATCATTTGGTCTTCCACATCTTAATTCATGACTCCTCTTTATCCTGTTGCTTGGAGGTTGCAGATGGTATTTCTCTAAGTGACTGCAACAAAAATCTCTCATCTGACATGCTTATAATGGCATTTTGGCACTCCTCCCGTGAGAGGTGGGGTCTGTATTCTCTCTACTTAGAACTCAGTGAGTGGTGGTGAGTGTCCCCACAAATAGAGTACAATGGACATGAGTTTGGTGACTTCTGAGGCAAGGACAAAAGGCAAAACAGCTTCCATATGGCTCTATCTTTGGGGATGCCTGCTCTGGGGCAGGGCATCCCCCATGCTTTGAGGAAACCCACAGTAGCCCAAAGGAAAACACCATATAGACAGGTGACAGGGAGAGGCAGTTAAGTCCTCAACTCAAGCAAACGTCAACCACCATAGATGTGAATGAACAAGACCTCAGATTAGTCCTACCCCCTGCCCCCCACCCTAGCTTTATAGTCATCCAGCTGAGAGCCTAGATACTCGGTGGCAGAGACATACTTACTCAACTTTGGGTAGTTGTTTTGTAGCCACAGTAGTTGGACCATTGCAAAAAATCTATTAGCCATTCTGATTCCTGCCATTCACTCACCCCTCACATCACTACATCCTGTCCTTTCAAAATGGAGCCTGTGTTGACCACTTCATAACTCCTCCAGAGCTGGTTCTGAGCATCATCATCTCTTCCCTTATTTATTACAGAAGTCTTCTAGTTAGTTTCTTTTTAAAAATTTTTAAAAAATTTTTATTTATTTTAGAGAGAGAGAAAGAGACAGAGCACGAGCAGGGGAGGGGCAGAGAGAGAGGGAGACACAGAATCCAAAGCAGGCTCCAGGCTCTGAGCTGTCAACACAGAGCCTGATGTGTGGGCTCGAACCCACAGACTGCAAGATCCTGACCTGAGCCGACGTCAGATGCTTAACTGACTGAGCCACCCAGGCGCCCCAACTTCAAATTTGTTTCTCTGCTCTTGCCCTGCCATGGATTATATTCTCTAGGTAGAAGCCAGATTGAGTTTTTGGAAACATGAATGAACTTGTGACTATGATTTGCTGAAAACTTCCAATGTTTTCCTGTCACCTTTAACATACTACCAGATACTTTTCTATACCCTACCAGGCCCCAGGCCTGACGTTACCTGGTGCCTCTTTTCCTTTGAACTCTCTCCTACCACTCTTTTCCAGGCTCACAGTGTTGAAGCCACATCAGCCTCTTTTCCTTAAAACATCCAGAACGCGTGCCTGTCTGTCCATGATTGCAGGATTGTTCTTGGGTCAGTGGTGTCCAGCTTGCTTTGTAGCCGTGAGATAATTTTCACCTATGACCTGGCATTTCCTGGAGAGTGTTATTAGGAAGTAAGTGTGCTGCCTCTACCGTCTGGTCACAAAGTATTCTGCAGCACAAAGTATTTTGCAGTGGCAAAATTGCAAGGTGGAAGGAATCTGGTCCCTGGATCACCACATGGAGGAAATCTGTCCACCAGCCAGTAACACCTGCATTGGATGTTAATATGAATAAAACTTACTGTGTTAAGCTACTGAAGGCTTAGGGTGTATTCATTATAGCAGCTGGTATTTCTCTACCTAACATAGTGTCCGGCACTTTTCAGAGAGTTCAAGCCCCGCATCGGGCTCTGTGCTGACAGCTCAGAGCCTGGAGCCTGTTTCAGATTCTGTGTCTCCCTCTCTGTCTGCCCCTCCCCTGTTCATGCTCTGTCTCTCTCTGTCTCAAAAATAAATAAACGTTAAAAAAATTAAAAAATATATGAATTAAACATGTGTATTTCCTTGTAATACTGAAAAATACTAAGCAAACAAGATGTTCTCCCTTCTGTTTCCTGTTCCAGGTAAAGTTGAAATTCCTCAGTAATTTAGTGGGTAAATATTCAAAAGAGGCCATATTGCTGCCCAAGGGGGCAAAGATTTGTATTTGGGAGGAATGAAAAATTTACTCATTTTATATATAAAGTATAGATATACATACAATATGGAAATAGATGTACAATGTATCTGAGGTACTAACATTTCATGGGAAGAGGTATTTAATGGGATGAGCGCATGATTAGGAAACAAATATCTCAAAAGGCTCCATGTGAACTCCATAATGAAAAACTAGTTCAGAAACATTGGTTCAGTGTTTCCCCTCAAGCCACCTTTATGCACCTGTACATGACATGCACGTGTAAATATTTTGTTGTTGACTTTTATAATCATTAGGAAATAATGCTGAATATATTTTATGTGGTTTTGTTTTTCTATTTTATTTCATTTAGATCTACCCCATCTTTTTAACAATTTTTGCATTCTGTGAAATGGATGGCGTGTAATGTAGGCATCAGTGCAGGTGACACTTTGTGATTGCAGTGTTAATAGACATCACCCCTCCTACACTCACCTCATCCTTTTGAAACAACTGTTCCAGATCATGACCTGAGCTGAAACCAGATGCTTAACCAAGTGAGCCACCCAGGTGCCCTAGTGATGATTTTTTTTTTTTTTAATTTACAGCTGGGCTTTTTCTTTTGTTTTCACATGATCTCTTCTCAGTCTTTTCAATTTTGTCTTCTAGGCTGTGTCTGTCTTAGACATTCCAATCCAACGTCATGGTTTCCGCTCATATCTTTAGGTACTTTCAGAGTTTTACTTTTTATGTAAAAAAAAAGATGGGTAGAATTTCTCTCTCTATATACATATATATGTATATTCCATATATATATGTTATATATATATATATGCTTATATATTACTTTATATAAGCATATGTATATATGTATATTCCATATATATATTTCCATATATATATTTCCATATATATGTGTATATATATATATATATATATATAAGCATACATATAATATAATGCATAGGTGTAAGTATTCATTTTTTCCTAAATCAGTGCTTCATTTCCTCATCACTATTAACTACTTCCTTTTCTTATTGATTTGGAATTCTAACTTTCACATGCAAACCTAGTATATATGCAAGGATTTGTTTCTAGATCTTCTAGCATTCATATTTTTGCATTTTCTTGTACCCATATTACCCTCTATTAATTAACCAAATATCTTCATGTGTTTTGTGTTATGGTTGCAGCACATCTTTCATCCATGTTCCCTCTCCTCATTGTTAATTAAAAATGTTTCTTGTTATGATGTGTTTTAATTAAAAATGAAAATAGTTTTATTGAGTTCTGGGGCTGGATGAACAGGGAGAAGGGGTGGGTGTTCTTACGTAGAACTTGATCTCATTGCACAGATGATTATAATTTGAACGAATTCTCTTGGATATTTCTTTAGCCAATAAATAGGTTCATATCTAAGCCTTTTTAGAGTAACAACTTAAAGGCAACTTTTTTACCTTTCAACCCTCACATTTTTGTGGCACATTATAATTTACAATGTTTGTTTGCATTTTCTGAATTCTTTCTCAGAGGAGTCACGTGAAATCTTTGTCATCGTAATGCTCATCTTCAGAAGTGAAAACTGAAATCCGGGAAAATGAAACGATGGGCTTAAGGTCATCCAGCAGGGTAGCAACAGTAATGAGACTAGAATTAATCTATTCTGTTGAGTTCAGTGACATCTACGGGATGTTTCAATGGTTAGAACGAATATTCTGCTATCAAGCATTATACTTGGCTTGCAGATACAGAGGTACGATTCACTTTATACCCTTCCTGGAGCCCAGGCTTCCTTTGGCCGTTGTTGCTGGATCTCTTCAGCTTTGCTTCAACAAAGCAGGGCACAGAAGGTAATGTACAGGAGCATCCCATCACCGGATTTGAGACTTGATGGAGTTCAGCACTTCCTGCCTCAGAGTAGTGACACCCTCTGCTAATTCCTGGCTTTAGGGAGTAAATTATAAGGACTCCTACTCAACAGAGTTGCGTCTGAGGTTATCCTGTTTCTAACCCTTCTGCTTTGTGTGACCACAACTTGGTATTCAACGTTCAATCTTGGGTTTTCTGGCAATGCTGGTGTGGCAAGAGGATCTCACCGTTGGTTATCTGCTCCTTTCAAACTGGCACTGCTCTGTCATTTAGTGGACTATACTTCCAACTCCTTAAACTCTCTTTTCAGGATGCTATAATTAAGGAGACAGGACTTGAGCTTGGAAATGCAATGGCAAATGATCCATGCATGAACTCACACGTATATGTATAATTGAAATACATATCATCATGAATCATGAAAAATGGCAATATTGACTTTATCGTCTAAGAAAAGGATAAAGGTTCTTTTTCTTTCCTATATTCTTCATACTGTAAATACTAAGGTTTGATACTCTAGTTTTGTGGATACGGTTTCATGATTTATAGTAGCTATTTCTCGAATGCCAGGCTTTAGTATTACATTGTTAACTCCTTGAGGGCAGGGACCGCTTCTGAGTTGGCCTCATCTTTCCATTTCCCAAGATACCATCACCAGGCTTTGGCATTGAATATTTGTTTGCTGTGCAAATGAATGAACGAATGAATGGATGAATAATACTACATTGCATTTCACACATATCTCAGTTTGCTTTATTTTTGTATTCATTTCTTAAGCCATACAGTGTAAATTTTAGATAACAATATTGACACATCACTTTTCACATCCTCTGCAATGGCATTTTGCCATTAGCAGGATGCAGGGGGAAAATCGGAAGGGAAACACACTTAAGTGTGTCAGTTTTGGGTTGCTGTTCTTTGATTGTAAGGTCTGTAATGAAGCTGGACATAGTTCAGTACATTTTGCATTCATTAGGTATTAGGATTAGCTGATAAATTTTGCTCTTTGGCATGCAAGGAGTTCTGTACGAGCCTGTCCCACAAGAAACACTGTCTTCTCAGAGAACAAAAGCAAAACTTGTTTTAGATTTTCTCCGAATTTCTGCTCAGAGAAGGTTATTGTCAGATAGGGAAAGGCTTCATGGTCTGGTTCAGGGCTCCAAAAAGCAGATTCCGTGTATCATCACCTGAAGGTTTGTTAGAAGTGCACTTTCAAGGCTGTACTCCAAACCTATGAAATCAAGATCACTGGAGTGGGGGCGCAGTAATCTTATGTTTTAACAAGTTTGCCATGTGGTTTTGATGAGTGCTAAAAAATGAGAACCTGTGCTTCACTGGAAAAAAGCAGAAGGTTCTGAGTTGGCGAAGCCTGGATTGAAATTTTAGCTCTGTTATGTACCAATCGTGTGACTTTATTTAAGAAATTTGAGCCTTGGCTCTTCATGTAGAAGTTGTGGACGTTGATAGTTACTTTCTCCCCAACCAGCTTTATTGAGGTATGATTGATATAAAACATTCTGGAATTTTCAAGTGTCCAGATGCTGATTTGATACACTAATATATTGCAAAATGTTTACCACTAGAGCTTTAGGTAGCACATCCATCACATCACAGCATTACCGTTTCTTTTTCTTGGTGAGAAGGTTTAATATCTACTGTCTTAGCAACTTTCAAGTGTGTGTATGTTTGTGTGTATGTGTTATTAATCATACTCATCATGCTGTACATTAGATTCCCGGAGCTAATGCATCGTATAACTGCAAGTTTGTAGCCTTTGACCAAAACGTCTTTCCTTTTCTCCCAACCTCCAGCCCCTAGTAATCACCATTCTACTCTGTTTCTAACTGCAATGTGAATGTATTACAGTAAAGCTGTGGGTTGCTGTGGGCAGCAGTTATAGGGAAGAATGCATTCATGTTTGCAGTGTGAGTTTTCTTCTTTACGTTCTGGGTCTAGTCAGTAGTTTCTGTCCCTCAACACTCAGGAAAAATCCTGTTCCCTGCTCATATCTAGCTAACTGCCTACTCTGTCATGTATACTTTCCTGACCTTTGGACTGGACATGTTTCTGAAAAACCGTTCTGACTTACATCCTATATTTTCGTTCAGAAATCCCAGACAGAAATGTGTATTCCCATCTTCCTAAAGGAGTAGTCCTGGTAATGGCCATGTGAATGAGGGATGTTCTGGTGAGCTATTGGTGCAGTCTACCCCATAGCTTCGTAATGTTAAAACAACCATTTTATTTTGCTCATAAGTTTGTGGGTCAGAAATTTGGGAAAAGATTAGCTAGGGGGGGTTAGTCTCTGATCCATGTGGCCTCACCTGGCTGGAGGGGCTGTTCCAGGAAGGTACCTTCAGTCATAGGTGCAGCCTCCTCAGTGCTGGTTGGCTTTGCTTTCCACATAGTGTCTCGTCCTCCAGGGTCTGTTTGCTTCGCTTGGGATTCCCACAGCATTGTGGTTTCAGGAAAGATGTATGAGTTGCACAGAGACTGGCTTTCAAGGGGTAAGAAGTAGAAGCTGCCAGGCCAGTTAAGGCCTTTCTCTAGAACTAGCACAACTTGCACTATATTCAATGCTCCGAGCAGTCACAGAGCCTGCCCAGGTTCAAGGGAGAGGAGAAAGAAAATCTGCATCCTCATGCATGAGTGAGTGGCAAGTAATAAGGCAAAGGAATCCATAGGAGAGCTGTGTAGAATAAGAGATGTTGTTCTGCCCATCTTTGAAAAATACAGTCGGACACAGGGGCCCTGACAGTGGATACTATGTTGTTCTTTAGCATATAATTATTGCCACCAGTGCTTAATTAAATTGAATGTAGCCATTCTATCTGAGCACACATACATATATTTTAATTATATTTGTTACCTAAATTCTGCCGTTTAATCCTTAGAATTAAACTTAAGAGTCAAGTCATTTGAGTTGCTTGGGTAAGTGTGGGCTGTCATCACTGCATCCATCAAGCCCCTGCTTGGTCTTTGTACTGCAGGATGGAACATATATTCCCAGCGCAGGGTACATTGCTAAGGGTTGCTGTGTCAATGTGAATGCCTTGTCCAAGCCCTCAGGGCATGTGACCTTACAAGCCTTGTTGCTGAAGGAAGTAACATTTTCATTACTGTATTTGTGCTCCCTCAGTTACACGTTAACGTTAGTCATGTAGAAGCTGGGAGAACTTGTGTTCTCTTCCACCCCCGACCCAGGAAGTATTAATCACTCTTTCGTGTGTGTTTTCATAGAATTTGGATTATTACATTATTGTTGCTTGCTGATTAATTTGTTTTGGATCATACAAGAAATACACGAGTACATTCTGTTTATAAAAATTTCAAACACAAAAAATAAATTCTTCTGTTCACCTACATCCATCCCTTTTCCCACCTTACTACCTTCACAGAGATAAGCAATCTTGTCAATTTTGCATGTAGCTCTGCTTCTATTTTCTCTGAATCAACATGCATGCATATATGTGGGTATATATAATTTGCTCAAACGGAATCCAGTTCTACATATTGTGATTTCATTTATTCACTTAACTGTATTGACCTGGAGAAGTTTACATATAGATCATCTTTACCTTTTTAAAACAGCAGCATAGATTTCCTTTGATCACCCTACAGTAGTGAATTGAAACATTTTTCTACGGATCGGTACAAATTGTTTCTAGGGTTCCAATATTACAACAATGTCCAAGTAAACATTTCTTTAAAAAAATTTTTTTTAATGTGCATTTATTTTTGAGAGAGAGAGAGCGTGAGTGGGAGAGGGACAGAGAGAGAGGGAGACACAGAATTCGAAGCAGGCTCTAGGCTCTGAGCTGTCAGCACAGAACCTGACATGGGGCTTGACCCCACGAACTGTGAGATAATGACCTGAGCCGAAGTTGGACACTCAACCAACTGAGTCACTCAGGTGCCCCACAAGTAAACATTTCTGACAGCTCTTTGCACAACTGGGAGAGTATGTGAACAGGTCTCTAGGATGGGTACCTGGGGGTGGAGTGCTGTCTAAAGAGGGTGTGCGTGCCCTTATCAAAGGTATTGGCAGATTGCTTTCCAGAAAGAGTATTTCATAGAGAGTGGCCGATAGATCCTCGTCAATCCTGCCTATTATTTAATCTTTGTAGAGTTTGCATATTTGATAGGAAAAACAGATACCATTGATTTCTTTCCATTTCCCTGATTATTACTGAGGTGTCACATAATTTTCCTACTGAGCATTTGTATTTCTTCTTCTGTGAATATATTTTGCCTATTTTGTTATGGAAAGCAGATCAGTGTATGTAGAAATTTTTTTCTATTCATGGGCCAAAACACATTTTAATTCCTATAGTATATAAAAGCATATATATGTAGATATATATGCATGTATATGTTGTATATATTATATATATAATGTATGCATTCACTCATTTACTACTTACTGCAAACTGCATACTTAACATCATTCAGCATTCAGGCATTATAATTACAAATGCAGGGGTAACCAAAATAGACAATGAACTCTATTCCTTAGGAATTTGGGGGAGTGTACTGAAATGTGGAAGGTTCATCCTAGGTCGCGTGTGCAAGGGCGTCTGGCTCAGGCCTCAGTTCCTGCTGGTGGTTCTGGTTATAGTATATTTCAATATTTTGTAAGAAAAATACCATGACATTTTCCCTTCTGAGAAAAATCTATCTGTCTTAACCGTCATCATCTGTCTATCCTACGTGTTTCTCCATTAATATATCTAATAACCACCTGTATGGTGCTTACTGTGTGTCAAGCACTAGTCTAAGTACTTTACAAATATTAATACTTACTTCTTGACAGACATGTTAGGCAGGAGCTCTTAATTATTGAGCCATCGAGGAGTTGAGGAATTTGCATAGGGCCACACATCTAATAAGTAGCAGATCTGGAATTTGGACCTAGGTAATTTGGTCTGGCTTCAGAGTTCATGTTTTCTTTTTTTGTATATTTAAAATATTAAATTTAATATTTATATTTAATATAAATATTTATATTAATAAAAATTAATATAATAGAAATATATATTAAATACATATATAAATATATATTTAAAATTTTAGAGTTTGTTCATCATGTTTCATAGTCTTTTGGGATTTTGATAGACGTGGTTGGGTATTTAATAATGTTAGGTATCTGTATAATACTGAATCTTCCCATTTAGTACATTAACAGGGCTTCATTAAGTCATTTCTGTCTTTATTTCCTTTACATAGTTGTGGCCTTGCTCATTAATTGTTAAATTTATCCCCCAGGTATTCTATAATTTGGTGCTGATACAAATGGGATCTTTATAATAACACCTAATTCTTTTTCAGTGTACTAGGGAATGTTGTGGAAGTTGATCTTGAATCTGGATATTTTGCTAAATTTATCTTTTTTATTCTAGTAGTTTGTTAGTTGATTGTCTTGGATACTCCAAAAAGACATTTAAAATAAAGACAGTTTTCTTTCAGATTTTCATAACACACATTTCTTTTCCCTACTTGATTCATTATAGTGCTTGACGTGTGAGGTGATGGGGATATCCTTCTGCTGTTTTCTATGTTAATGGGAATGCTGACTTTTTTCTTAACATTGTGCAATGTGTACTTTTACTTATATGACGGATACATTTTATCAATTTAAATTGCTTTTTTTCCCCTATTTCCAGTTTGTCAAGAGTTTTAATCAGGAACTCATTTTGAATTTTATAAATGTTTTTCAGTATCTTCAGAGATTCTGATAGAGTTTTCACTTCATATCAATTAATGAAGTGAATTATATAATATACCATTAAATGTTGAACAAACCATCCTTAAATTACTTATATAATCATTACCTGGTCTTAATATGCTCTTTTAATACACTGCTGAGTTTTTTTGTTAATACCTTATTTTATATATATGTCATCTTTTTATAATAGATGAAAATGGCCTCGTTTTGTCTTTATTCTATTACCCTGTCCTGGTTTTAGTATCAGGACTAGACTGGCTTTGTCACATGAGTTGATTTTTACCATATTTTATATTTTTCCCTTATTTTATAATATATAAATATTATATATTTATATTCTCATGTTTATATTATAGAAAACACGTTTTCAAATCTAAAAATTATTAGGACCTCAAGTCTGATAGAATCTACTTGTACAACAACAGGTGCCTGATGTCTTCTTTAGACGTAATCTAACTAGTTTATCAATTTCCTTACTGGTTATTATTTTATTTAGATAATTCCCCTTGAACTAATTTTGGACATGTATAATTTTTTTAGAAAATTAGCTGTATCTTCTAGATTGCCACTTGTATTTGATATTGTCCATATTACAATTAATATTTTTATAAACTAACATATGTAAAAGTATTAAAAATTATATATCTTCCATAGCCATGTTCTTTTATATGTTCTTTATATTATGATCTCTTTCTTTTTATATGATATATGCTATGGAATTGATTGTGTGGTACATCTTTACGGAAACACTGTTTTAAAAAACTTCCTATTTTATAAATATAGCTCTTATCTTTACTAATTATTTCTAACTGAATGTTTTTGGAATATTTATATTTTCATAGTTTCCTAGTATTCATTCTTTAACCTATATTTGTAGTTCTAAGTTTTTTCTCTCTGTACCATATTATCTGTAACACACAGGTGTTAAGATTTATTTATCTGATTATTGTTCTTATATAAATAATTTGTAATTTCCCTAATAATATTTCTTTAATTCAGTGTTTTAATCCAAAGTTAAGTTTAGGAGTTTTTCTTTTTGTTTTTATCTATCAAATAGATTTTTTTCTTTCATTGTTGGGAATGTTGAATTTTATTATAGTGGTTGTGAATGGGGCTTTCTGCTATTAACTTAAAAAACATATTGAAAATTCCTTTATGTTCTACTACATGGCCAGTTTGGGAAATGTTTCTAATATGTTTGAAAAATGCACATTTCTGTTTGTTGAGTGAAAAACTTTATATATATTAGACTCAGTTATTAATTGCATTACATGTATTCTCTATATTCTTATTTATTTTTGCCCATGTCATCTTTTAATTTATTAGAGAGTTAAATTATCCAACTATGAAAGTGATTACATCAATTTCTTTTTATATTCTTGCCTTTATCCCCCCCCCCCCCCCGTATGTTTGGAAGTGAGGTTTTTTCATGGCACAAAAGTTCATGTCTTTTAATAGCATTTGGAAATATTTTCCCATTTTATAGAAATGGAATAGCTCCCTTTGTCTTCATTTCCTGTTATTTTCACAATTCCTGACCTAGTATACTTTATGTATCTCTTTTTACTATGTATGATTAGATGCTTACGTCTCCACAGAAAGCCTCTGACCCCACCTGCAATATTATCTCTCCTAGCATGTTTAGACTTACTCTTGCCAGCCCCTCTTCTTCATTATGTAACATTTATGTGTGTGTGTGTGTGTGTGTGTGTGTGTGTGTGTGTGTGTATAGGTATATCTAGGTATGTATATGTATATATGTGTAAATGTAATATGTAATGGGTTGAAATATGAAGCATTTTGCCTGGTAACATCAACTCTTGCTTTTAGTTGTATATTCCTAGAAGTTTCCCCCATTTTGACTAAGAACCAGAGTGCCAGTAGAAGGAAAGGGCCTGCTCTGGGGTCTGTACTTTGGAAGGTTCTGCTCTTGTTATGAGGGGGTTTGGGGGGTGATGTTGAGAAGTTCCTAAAACCTGTGGTCTGCCCATTCTTAGAATTCTCTGCTTGAATAGCTTTGAGCATTCAAAGACCTGTGTGGACCTCTTAACAGGTTTCTGACTGCCTCAATGTCAGTCACCTCAAGGGGTCGCTGTTTGGGAGCAGGGGAGGGTGAATAGAGGGCCGGTTTTGGAGTTGGGGCTGGGTGGCCCACTTAGTGGTATGCCGGACAATGTGTTAGGCGGGATGGAGCTGAAGGGTGAGAAGAGAGGGATGGGATTGCCCCCAGCCCCAGCATCCCCTGTTGTACAGATCTGAGGTTGGGGGACCACACACTTCTATTCCAGCTACCATGTTTTGGTGGAAACTCTGAGAATGATAAACTTAAAGCTGACCTTTCAGGTTATTATGTAGTTGTATTTCTAAGTTGGGGACATAGAGCATATTTTATTTACTGATGCAGGTGTCCTGATTTATTACTTTTCAATATGGAAACATTTATGTGGAGTTCCATTTCTACTATTATATCAGGCCACCAATTCATAAAGGAAGGCAGGGGGAGAATAATCTAGAAAGGGTGATGTTTGACTCCTCTGTCCCTCAAACTTCTGCTTGCCTAACCTGCATCCTCTCCTCTGATTTAGAGTTGGGTGCTCACCTCTGTTGAGATTTACTGAGCCAGAACTCAGACCAACAGTGTTGCATGGAGGGTGGATCGGGGCCAGGTTGTTAGGTGCGGAGTGCAGAAAGTGGTAGTCCTGTTTGGGGAAAGCGTCCAGGGCAGCGAGGACACCGGATTTGCCTGTGGGTAGAGGCCAAGGAGGCTGTGCAGTGGATCAGGGACTGTGGAGTGAACTGGTTACTAGGTGCCTGAGGGAAGAAATGTCTGTTCTTCAGCTGGACCACCTGTGCCAGGCCCTGAGCGAAGGCGCCCTGTCTCCCTGCCTTCCCCAGCAGAGCACCAAAGGTCAACCAGTGTGACCTTTGGAAGCTGATTTTGGAGGTCTGCAGCAGAGAGAGGACACACAACCACATGCATTAGAGAAAAATAGACAGCTGTGAATAATGAGGCTGCAAATGCAAATCAGCATCCTGTTGACCCTGAAATGAACAGATCCCCTACTCTCCCCAGGCCCCCCCTCACACACACAAACACATCTGGCCCATCTGTATTAGATGAAGGCAGCAGCAGAGAGCAGGGGAGAAATATGAGGGAGAAACTAACCACCCAAGAGGTTTTGGGTCTGAGCTGACCATTCCATTGCGACCACATTTTGAAACAGAAAGTGATGAACAACACGTTCTTTTGAGTATGAGTGGAAAATATTATGAGAGAAGCCTGAGATATTTGTATTTGACAAGACTAAGTTGTCTTTCCTATAGCCAATTTGCCAGATGCTGAGAATTCAGAAAGCAAATGTAATACCAGTTATTAGAAAAAATAAATCATTCCATATTTGCTTATTACTCGGTTGAGGCTATTTACTTATACCTGCTATGTTCTCTCACGTCTGAGGATTTTGACTGGGGGGTGTGTGTGTGTGTGTGTGTGTGTGTGTGTGTGTGTGCGCGCGCGCGCGCGCGCGCGCGCGCGTGCGTGCATGCATATACCTGCATGTGCATGTGTTTAGAAGAGTGAAGGCCTGTGTGTCACTGACCACTTTAATTGAGTCGCTTCATAGTACTTTGTCCACCCCCATTCTGGTATTTATTATACTTTTTTAAAAAACTGTTTCTTATTCTAGAATATTTCTTAGAGGGGACTCCAATTCAAATTTGGAAACTTTGCTTCTGTTGTAGTGCCAGACACAGAGTAAATACTCAAAAAAAAAAAAAAAAACAACCAAAAAACAAAAAAACAATCCAAGGTATTCTATATTTATGCTGATGGTAACATTGCTATCCACTTGTCATGCCATTTTCCGAAGCCTAATTTGAAGATACTTTAAAACTAACTTTCCCAGTTTATTGGTTAATACTTCTGTACCTTTTGGTGGCGACAGAAGAAAAAAATAAAATGGGCAGTGAGGAAGGAAGTACTGTTATCTTTGTGCATATAGCACAGTAAATGTGACTGTGTATGTAACTGGCAATTACTGATAAGTCAACATGTCAGAGATACACTATCTGTTACTTGCTCTGTGAGTAATTACCCCTCTAGATATAATCAGTGTTAGAGGTAGTGAAGTGCAAAATAATTGCAACAACAACAAGGTCTATGACTCATTTCAACTAGTTTATAAAAAAAAAATTAAGGATTTTTTTCCTCATAACTTGAACATGAGTACTTTTTATTGATTCGGTAGTTTGACAGTGGTGTAAAGGCAATTTGCAGCTTAACTCTAAGTTTCTCATTTCTATAATGCAAATTTAATCTACATTAGATATTTAATGCCATGAACTAGCAGTTTTGGGGTAAATTAAGTATTGAGAATCTGCCATATGCCAAGCAATATGTAGAGCACAGACACAGCAATGCCAAAAATGGCTTTATGTGGGAAAAAGACTATGTTAGGACAAGATATGAGGTCAGACTTCTAAAACCATATGCCTCATCTTAGTAGAATCCTTATATCCAGACACAGACACAAGTTTTGTGTGGCCCAAACCTCATATAATTTGGGGAGCCCCCTTTATTTTTTATTTTTTTATTATTTTTATTTTTTATTTTATTTTTTTGGGGCGGAACCCCCTTTAAGAAAGAGAATGCAACATTCATAACACAGCATTAGGTAAAAAACTATGTAAGCGAAGGAAAATGAAGCTTAAGCAACATGAGCTTCTTGGTCAATATGTCTCCTTCTACATCAGGTCAGACTTGAGACTTCTCATTTTGGAGCACACTGGTTTATAATAATAGCCTATTAAGGTGAGCAGAGATTTGAGTATATCAGGCAATATCAAAGAAGTTGTATAGGCCTAAGTGGGGAATTTCTGAGAGTTAAGATGAAAAGTATTGTTTACTGCTGATAGAAGATAGTATTTATAATACAACACTATGATTTAAAAAATTCAATATTAAAAAATCATTACTTATTAAGTAATGAAAAAATGAATTATGATGATAGGGACTTCTATTTATGGCCAAGTTGGAGTAACAGGGACTTCCTGCCTGAAACAGGGAAAAAATAGGCAGAATATGTGAAGCAAAAGTTTTCAAAATCCTGGAGTCCAGGCAGTGAAGAACTGTGGTCCTGAGGGATAGGAAACAAATGAGGAGAATCATGCGATTGCTGAAGCTTATTGCTTTGAGATAGTTTCTAAGGTGTAGCACAGGGTGGAGAACCCAGGCAGAGCCCAGGCCTCTCCTTGAGTTGAGAACATGGAGCTGAGAATGTGGGAAGACCATAGTAGCTAAAGTACACAGGACAGAGTACTGGACACAGAAAGCTGCACAGAGAGCGGACTCCATAGATCTGCCCCCTTAAGTATTCAGTAGAGTACTGATCACTGCAGGTACATGAAGAATCCACTTAGGCTGGGAAAGAACTACACTCAGGGTTCAGTAGGAACACTATAGGACGCTCACACTGGGCCAGGAATAGTGCCTGCCCCCACCAGCGAGACTGAAAAATCTAATTCTAAGGATATCACAGAGTACTCTGAGGGTCTTGCCTCAGTAGCAGAGATTAGTTAGCCTTAGACTGAACACTGTTCAAGTCACAGCTAAAAAAATGTTTAAAAAGATGTGAAGGATAGAAACTGTTTCTAAGTAATTTAAATGCATCCCAGGAAAAAAGCTAAAGAATAGGTACAGAAATAAAAAAATATCTGGTATCCAACAACGTAAAAGTCACAATATCTGGAATCCATACACAGCCTGCCAGATGAGCAAAGAAGTAGGAAAGTATGATCCGTAATGAGGAGAAAGGTCCATTGAAACCAATCCAGAACTGACACCAATATTAGAATTACCAGAGAAGGAAATTAAAACAGTTATCATCACTGAATATCCTATTTCCAAAAATTAAGTAAACATGTGGAGAGAGAACCAAATCGAATGTCTAGAAATGAAAAACGCCATGTTTTAAAAAACACGCTCGACGAGACTAATGTCAGACTAGATACTATAGAAGAAACGATTAATGTACTCGAAGACATAACAACAGAGCCTACCAAAATAAAACACAGAAGGAAATAATTTCAGAAAAATGAAAAGAGCATCAGTGAGCCGTGGGACAACTTTAGCATTCTAAAATATATGTAATTGTCATTCTCAAGGAAGAGGGGGAAGACAGGAAAAAATTGAATTAATAATAACTGAAATTGTTCCAAATTTGTCAAAAATTATAAATCCACATTTCCGAGTTGCTCAATGAACCCCAGACACAAAAAACCAGAAGGAAACTAACAAAGGTACATTATAACCAGATTGCTCAAAGCCAGTGATACAGAGACAAGCAGTAAGAGAAAATAAAAATGTTCCATATCAAGGAGCAAAGATTAGGATGACAAGAGGATTTCTCTTTGGAAACAATGCAAATAAAAAACAATGCGGTGGCATCTTTATAGAATCGAAAGGAAAAAGAAACTATCAATCCAGAATTGTTTTGTCCAGGAACCCATCTTTCAAAAAGGAAGATAAGGACTTTCAGGCATACAACATCTATAAAACATTCATTACCAGCAGACCTGCCCTATAGGAAGTGTTAAAAGAAGTTCCTCAGACAAAAGAAAAACATGGTAGATGGGCATATGGATCTGCACAAAGCAATGAAGAACACCCAGAAATTCTGGTTTTTAAAAATAGAAAAAAAGATGACAGGGTAAAACTTGTTCTCTCCGAGTGCCAATTCCTCAGTACTGTTAGCCTACCACAGTACAAGCTGGCAGAGTCAAACCAAAAATGTGTGGTAGAAAGAATCCCTTGAATCTGTAATTAAGAGAATACCACAAAATGATAATATATAAGGACATCCAAGTATGAGATTAATATACGAGCATATATATATGATTGATTATCATATTTTTATATATAGTCATCATATGAGGATGGTGTATCATATTTACCCTGCCAAGTGTCCAGCGTCCAGTCTGGGTTGCTTCAGAAACATACCCCAAGTTGAGGACTTAAGTGCAAGCGAATTATTTAGGACATAGGTAGACAGTGGCATGGGTAAAAGGAAAACGTAGCCACCAATGAAAGTGGCATTATCAAGAAAGTTAACACCGTATGCTAGTAGAGTTTAATCCCATTGGAAAATTCTGGGATCAGGGTAGATCTGACCTTGGAGCTAACTGCTGTTGTAGGCAGAATCATGGCCTCCCCAAGATGCCCATGTCCTAATGCACTGAACCTGTAAGTATGTTATGTTATGTGGCAAGGGGGAATTTTTAAGGTTGCTAATCAGAAGATCTTAAGGTAAACTCAATATCCAAGATTATCTGGTGGAGCCAGTGTAATCAGAAGGGTCTTTTAAAAGTGGAAGAAGAAGGCAGATGGTCAAAGATTTGGTGTTGCTGGCTTTGAAGAAGGAGGAAGGGCTGTAGGCCAAGGAGTGCAGAAGGCTTCTAGGAGCTGGAGAAGACAAGGAAACAGATTCTCCTCTAGAGCCTTTAGAAGGAATGTGATTCTGTCACGAGCTTGATTTTAACCAGGGAGACCCAATTTAGACCACCAGAACTGTTGTACCTCTACTCTTGAAACGGCCCTTAGCTCTGTGCTTCTCAGTCACTGCATTGAAGAGTAGCTGTACACTTAGCTGTGAGTACTCCTCAAAGTCAGATTTTCATCATTGTATTGTCCTTCCTCTAGCAACTAGATTAGCTCCTGGCACATGGCAAACTCTTTAATAAATGTTCATCAAATCAGTGGACAGATGAAGTTGCACAACTCATGACTGTATTTGTTATTTTACAATGTTCATGTACACAAATTGTGTTTTCTATTGCCCAAGGTCATTATTATTTTTTTTAATGTTTATTTATTTTTGAGTGAGAGAGAGACACACAGAGTACAAGCTGGGGAGGGTCAGAGAGAGAGAGAGAGGGAGACACGGAATCCAAAGCAGATTCCAGGCTCTGAGCTGTAAGCGCAGAGCCCCACGGGGAGCTCGAAGTCACAAACCGCGAGATCATGACCTGAGCCGAAGTCGGATGCTTAACCGACTGAGCCACCCAGGTGCCTGGTCATTATTTTTGAAGAAGAGAAAAAATTGTAACCTATTATGTTGAGCATATTAATACTTTTCTGAATTAGTACTGTGTTTTACTAATATTTTCAAAGTACAGTTTGCTATTAATGAAAGCCAACAGCATAATAGTATCATATAATCTATTTTTTTTAAATGAAGATACCATTGTGATTCAGAAAATTGGTTCTACAAATGAATAGCTGTATGCTGTTACTTATTCTATTATGAACCTCAGTTTTCCCATGTATAAAATACAGACAATAAACTAGAAATTTAATTTTTTATTTTTACTTTACAAAGCTATTGTGAGGATCAAATAAACTGGGTGATATGAAAGCACATAATACATATTCTTTAATACTTTTTAACAGAAGATTGACTAGAGGAAAGCAAAATTTAGATTTAGATGCTGGAACATCCTTGGGAAGCCGTAAGTTCTTCCTCCATGCGTCTTTCAGTGCATGTGAATATTGCTTTCCTTTGTGGCACAGTTTCTCATGTATGCCATTACTTCTAGTAGCCCACTGCGGAGCTCTGCCAGACCACTCTAGTTTTGCAGAACCTTGGACAGCTTCTTTGCTTCCTGACACAGCAGAGGGTTAAGGTAATGACAATCTAACACGGTGAATATTTTTTAGAAATGTAAATTTCTTCATAATTTGCATTACAGTGTCTTTAATAGCCTCTTTGCAGTTCCTCCTTGATCCATAGCATATTCCTGTCTATAAACACCTTGATAAGAAGTGATGTTATCAGAAAAGTAAATATATGTTTTATCATCAGGGTGTGATCATACAGTGACCTTAACTTTGTAGACCCTCAGCATCTTGTCATTTTGCAGTATCCAACTGTTACCTCTTTTTAAAAATCTCTGGCTGATTTCAGGGACTCCAGATAACTTTGTGTCAAAGATGTTTTTCCTTCATACCGTCTTAGTGGGAAATATTGCAGAGATTAAGGTGCGCATTCTAACTATATCGTAATCTTAAAAAGAAAATGCTGAGATCTTGCTCATATTGAATAGGACCATTTTTGTGAGGCACTGTCCACAGGTTGCTAGAGGGCTATAAAGAAGCAATTTAAAATGAAAAGTGCAAGCCCAGGTGGGCTGAAATATATCTTGGTAACAACCCTCTGCCCTATAATTTGTCACACTTAATTTTGTGTTGTTTGGTGTTTGTTTTTATTTTCACAAATGGCAAATGCAGGTAGTAATTTCATGTATAATAAGAGCTTACATCAGAATGTTGTGATAGTGGAATTAAAGGCAACCCAACATAAGCCATCCCTAGGGAATTGTCTGTATAAGTAAATACAGGAGCCATATTTGCAACTACAGTCTGGATTCACAGCAATTTCCTGTATTCCACTTGAGACAGCGATAATGCATTTTACCAGATCCAAAGTGAAAAGTTGAATAATTTAATTACAGTTTAACTCAGACTACAGCCCATCACTCAGCCCATCAGTTCCCCTTTGCCCATGTGTATTCCAAGGACAGGTCAGCAAGGTTCAGAATAAACATGAGAAAGGCAAGGAAGCATTGGAGGTCACATGGGACAGGGGGTTAAGCAGACCCACCCTGGCTGGAAAGGTGAGTCATTATCCTACCTGATCCCCCATGGCCTTTCCGGTGTTCCACACATTGTATGTTTAAATAAGTAAGGATCTGATTTCAGTCAGTTATCTATTCTATTTGAATTTAAAGCACTTTGTCTCTTTCCCCAATCCTGAAATGTATCTTGAGAAAGAATCTGAGCTTTCTTGTCCTTGTAGGAGTTTGATTTTGTGAGGTAAGGCCAGGGCGGGGTGGGGTGGGGGGCGCGGTGCAGGTATGAATTCTTGAAGTTTGAAGGACTGGTATTGAAACCTTGGGTCTGAGATTTTATTCTGCCAGCTTTTTTACATTTGTGAACTTGGGCAAATTAATCTTGACAAACCCTTCTCATCAGTTAATGAGCGCATTGTTGTATTTTCCGTCTTCTATCTCACAAGGCTACTGGGGAAGTGATAAAGTGTAAAAAAAAGTACCTGGAAAACTGAACAAGTAAAAAAAAAAAGATACTGATTTCCCAACAATTTCCAGCATTCATCTTTGAACCATGACTTTGAGGAATAAGAAACTTTTTTTTTTTTTTTTGGTAAGGTGCTGATTTGCCATAAGAAGGCACAAGTCACCGTACTTCTACAAGATGCTGTCAGTCTTTCATGTTTTTCAGAGTTTTCACCTGCTAACTCAGGTGAAAGCCATTTGCATTCATTTGCTAGGGCTCCCCCGACTAACTACCACAGGCTAGGTGGCTTCAACAACAGAAATTTACTTCCTCACAGTTCTGGAGGCTGGAAGTTTAGGATCAAGGTGTTGGCAGTTTTGATTTCTCGAACCCTTCTTTCCTTGGCTTGCAGACGGCTGTCTGCTTGCCTGCCTGTCCTCACAGCGTCTTTTATCTGTGCACGTGCTCTTCGGATGTCTCTGTGTGTGCAAATTTCTTATTCTTTTAAAGACAGCTGTCAGATTGGATTAAGACTCCCAACCTAAAGAACTCATTTTAATCAAGTATCACTTCTTTAAAGGCTTGTTTCCAAACAGTCACGTTCTGAGGTAATAGGGGTTAGGGTTGTCAGTATATGAATTGTGGGGGGTGGGGGAGGTTCAGCCCGTAATACTATTAAGTGAACAAATTTAAAATTAACCCAATGGTGAAGTTAGGAAATGATGACTTAGGAAGAAGTATAGCCTTCGCCTAGAATACCACCTTGCTGCAGTGACACCAGTAAGAAGGAGCAAGCATCTTAATGATTTTAAAACCTTGTTTTGTGGATTCCTGGGCAGTGGGTCAGAAGGGCCATGTGGACGGTGGCCATGGTAGGTGGAGATACTGATGTGTTTTGGCTCTCAGGCCTGGTGGATGCAGACGGAACACAGCAGGGGAAAGTGCTAAATTGCCTGTGAATTCACTGGCACTCCGACACCATATCCATGACTGGAAACAAATGAACACAGAGTCTGTGAACATATTAACTGAACCAAAATTCGGGCTAGGGTTGTCAGACATGAAAACTGGGAAGTTGAAATCAGAGTTGTCCTCAGATACCTGGAACCCACAGAGGCTACTCCTTTCCTAAGATGTTGGTTGCCCTAAAGGCTTTGATGCCTTTCTCTTCCTTGGGTGTGCTTTCTCTGACTTGCAGGTTTCAGTTACACTCATACACAAAAAACTCCTATTTAGACATCTGTTCTTTTACTTTGTGAACTTCTCTGGGGACATATTTTGTGCGAAGCAATTGACATCTCAATCTTTCATATTCACTTTCCTAAGACTAATATTGGTTTATTGATTCTATCATTTTCTTTCTTTCTTTTATTTTTATTCTTCATTTCTTGTAAGGCAAGGAATTACTATCTATTATGTTCCAGGTCCCATACTAGGGGGTGGTAACATGGTGATGAAGTCATATTGACTCTATGAAGGATCTCATAATCTAAAGTGTTTTCCCCTGCTCCTAGAAATACCTGCTTCCAGGGGCGCCTGGGTGGCGCAGTCGGTTAAGCGTCCGACTTCAGCCAGGTCACGATCTCGCGGTCCGTGAGTTCGAGCCCCGCGTCGGGCTCTGGGCTGATGGCTCAGAGCCTGGAGCCTGTTTCCGATTCTGTGTCTCCCTCTCTCTCTGCCCCTCCCCCGTTCATGCTCTGTCTCTCTCTGTCCCACAAATAAATAAACGTTAAAAAAGAAATTAAAAAAAAAAAAAGAAATACCTGCTTCCATATGTGAAGGCACCTAAAATGTGGCAGAGCTCAAGTAAGTTCAGTTTCCCCCCTTCCTTACTTGATTTCAGTTATCACTGTGGTAGTCTGAATAATAGCCCCCCAAACATGTCCACATCTTAATCCCCAGAACCTGTGAATGTTTCCTTATATTGCTAAAGGGACTTTGAAGATGTGATTACGTTAAAGATCTTCAGGTAGGGAGATCATCCTGGATTATCCACGTGGGTCTGGTGTTCAACATCTGAAGAGTTCTTTTTTTTTTCCTTGGGGGGGGGGAGAGAGAGAGAGAGCGAGAGAGAGAGCGAGCATAAGCACAAGCAGGGGAGTGGCAGAGAGAGAGGGAGATACAGAATCAGAAGCAGGCTCCAGGCTCTGAGCTGTCAGCACAGAGCCCGTCTTGGGGCTTGAACTCATGAACTGTGAGATCATGACCTGAGCCCAAGCTGGATGCCCAAGTGACTGAGCCCCCAGGTGTCCCATCCCAAGGGTTCTTATAAGAGAAAGGAGGAAGACTGAGAGGTAGAAGGGAAGAAGGCAATGCAATGGCTGCAGCAGAGAGCAGGTGATATGCTTTGAAGAAGGTGGAAGGGTCCCCAAGCTAAGAAGTGCAGGTGGCCACTAGAAAAAAAAAACAGCTAGAAAAAGCAAGGAGGCACACTTCTCCTTCAGAGACCCCCCCCCCCCCCCCCCCCCCCCTGCCAAGGAGCCAGTTCTGCTGACTGGCTGACTTTAATTCGGAGAAACTGATTTTGAGCTTCTGACCTCCAGAGAACCATGAAAATGTGTGGTATTTTGCTACAGTAGCAGTAGGAAACTAATACCATCATGTTATCAATCACCAGTCAGTTCACAAACTTTGAATTTTGCCTGCATTTATCTTTACCATCTGTTTCATATCCAGTCACCACCAACTAACTTCTGGTAATCGATGCTCCTTAATTACTCTTGGTCCTTCTTCCCTGTTTCATCCCCCCATAGTGCCTTGGTTTAAAACTTGGCAGCCTTCCCCTTGAATATTACTATCATTTTCGAAATGGGATGTTTATAATCTCACTTTCTCCAAACTATGCTCCACACACCTTTTAAAATTTTCTTATAAAAGCCAAATATGAACTTCTTTCCTTCTTAAAGCCCCATGATGCTGCTTTTTTCTAAAGAATATTTTTATTTATTTTTGAGAGAAAGAGAGTGAGAACAAGGGAGAGGCAGAGAGAGAGAGAGAGAGGCAGAGGATCAGAAGTGGGCTCTGTGCTGACAGCATAGAGCCCAATGTGGGTCTCAAACCCATGCACCGTGAGATCATGACTTGAGCCGAAGTCGGGCACTTAACCGACTGAGCCACCCAGGCACCCCGCTCATGATGCTTCTTCAACTTCTTTTTCATTTATGTTTCCAGAGCATCCTGAATCTATTTCTCTGAATTACCTTTACCATATGTATCTTTTGTAATTATTTGTCTTTTATTGATTCCACCTTACTAGTTCATGAGCTCCTTTGCTAATAGGGACTGTGTCGTTCCTGGACTTAGCATCACATCTGTTTATTCTAATGCACGAGCAAATAAGACTCAAAAAATGTATGATAAAAGATGTTAATTGCAAAGTTCATTATAAAGCGTATGCCAATAATAGAAAAGAAAAAGTAAGAAATATGAAAGAATGTCTTCACAATGTGTTTTTTTCATGGATAGCAGAGGCATGAGAAGAAATATCTTAAAATGCCTAGAAGACATTAAGGAAGAGTATGCGAAAACTCATGCACATATGTAGACACACCGGTGAAAAGATCGGAGAATAAAAGAATAAATTGAAGTGTGATTAACATCCGTTGTGTGTTCACCATGTGCCAGTACTGTTCCATATTTGTATATTTTAACTCTTACTAGTACCCTAAACCACCCAATGAGATAGACCTTATTATTATGAACTTTTCATGTTAAGGAAACTGAACACAGCATTAACATCGGTGGGAGGAGATCTGAACCCGGAAAGTCTGATTCCGTAGCATGTTGTCTTACCCGATGCACTCTGTTATCTCAGCGAGGAGGTTCTATGTTGCTACTGCATGGGCTGCACTGAAGTGACCTGGGCTGAGCCCGACAACCAGAGCAGCCCAAGATCATCTTCAGAGGTTTGCACGGAGAGCACTGTCCTTAGTTTTCAACTCAAGGTCTGCCTGTAATTCTTACCTGCTGGGAATTTACAACCACTCAAGTCTGTATAATCACTATCATTAATATTTCTAACACATCCCAACAATTTTTAGAGAAATACGATTCTCCCTGTTGTAAAGAACTCTAACTCAATGAAGCAGCTATAAATATAGGAGGAGACTAGGGAGATTCCCTCCAGGAGTGTTTTTGGGAAGTGAGTGGGAAGCAGGAAGAAAGGAGGTGAAATACAGTCAGAGACATTGTTGTGTTCAAGGCAGATGCTTTCAATAATGATATGCCTGAGTTACTGTAAGTGTATGAATTTTTGATGCTTCCCTTCAGTGTCCACTACATCACAGAGCATGAATCAGTGTTTTTGATAGTACTAATTGTGACCCAAGAGTGAGGCATAAAATCAGTCTTGTAGATTACAATCAGCATTTTAAAAAGGAAAAGAGAAGTAAAATAGAGTAGAATAGAACCGTATAATATAGTACAACATAGCAGAGAAATATTTACATAAATCCTTACCAAGAATTGCATACTTGGCAAAAATTACTGCAACAAATTGCAACTCACAACGTAAGAGAGCCAATTAGTAGAGGGAGTATGCTGAATATACCCACTGGGTAGAAATGCGTTATTTTAACTTTTTTTTCATTAACCTCTCATTTGATTTTCTTTTTTTTTAAGTTTATTACTTCATTTCTGAGAGAGAGACAGAGAGTGAGAAGGGGAGGGGCAGAGAGAGAGGGAAAGAGAGAATTGTAAGCAGGCTCTGCAGTCAGCACAGAGGCTGCAGTCAGCACAGAGCCTCATGAACCATGAGATCATGACCTGAGCTGAAACCAAGAGTCAGTCATTTAACCGACTGAACCACCCAGGCACCCCTCTCATTTGATTTTCTAATCTGTGAGAGTCAATTTCATCATCACTGTAAAGTTCAGCTTATCTTTACATTAACATAATTAGTGGTTAGTTGTGAGACAAAGCCAGGAATTGTTTTTTCTGTTGGGAGTAAAGGTGTTGAGATTTTCAGTCAAGTTTTGGGTTACAAAATTAGAGTGTTTTTCAAAAAGACCGTGATTGGGTTTGTAACAATGACAGCATTTTAGCAGATTTAATACAAATTGCCCTAAAAAGGGATTGATTTATTATTAAGAAAGAATGATGAATTTCAAAAATAAAGGTATTTACCAGTTCAGCTGCAGAATTTGGAAGTGTAAATAATAAAAATATTGAGAAAAATATTGACTAATGAACAACAGTTTCACTTTTTTAAAAGTAGAGAGAGAGAGAGAGAGAGACAGACAGAGAGAGAGAGAATGAGAGAATATGAGCAGGGGAGGGGCAGAGAGAGAGAGAGAGAGGGAGAGAGAGAGAATTCTAAGCAGGCTCTGCACTGTCAGCACAGAGCCTGACATGGGGCTTGAACTCACAAACCATGAGTTCATGTCCTGAGTTGAAACCAAGAGCTGACGCTGAGTTGACTGAACCACCCAGGCGTCCTGCAACAGTTTCACTGCAAACTTTTAAGCAAAAGTTTGAAATGATAAATGTGGCACAAGTCATGAAAATTAAGATCTTTTAAAATAGTTTTTTAATGTTAAATATACACAGTCTAATGAAAGTGACACATTTCGATGTATTTTTAAATGATATTTTTGCAGGTAAGATCTTAAAACCTTAAAAATTAACATGATACTTGGAAAGGATCTGTCCTTAACCAAGAAGTCTTTTAATTATTTTCAAGGAGGGAAAAAACATGTAATACCATTGGCACAAAGTCTTATTCATTCCACAACTATTAGTGAGAAATTCTTGTTATTGCATAATTAGTTGCTTCCTGTGGCTAAAGAGACAATGGCACATGTGATGACTGAAAAACATTCTTTTAGCCTGTGTGGATATTGTAGTATATTTTTAAAAAAAAATTATAACTATTATTTATTTTTGAAGAGACAGAGTGAGACAAAGTGAGAGTGGGGGAGGGGCAGAGAGAGAGGGAGGGGCACAGAACCCGAAGCAGGCTCCAGGCTCTGAGCTGTCAGCACAGAGCCCGACGTAGGGCTCGAACTCACAAACCGTGAGATCATGACCTGCGCTGAAGTCAGACGCCTAACTGACTGAGCCACCCAGGAGCCCCTGTAGTATATTTTTAAATAATAGATTGATGAAAACAAAATTTTTTTAATCTTGTATCATTAGCACAGTATCCCATCATGTAACTTTTAGAAACAATGAACATTACACCCATAAAGTCCAGAATAGATGTGCAATGCAAACCTGATGAATGAACTGACATTGTGGAATGTATAAAGCTTCTAGTTAATGTCAAATATGTGTCGCAAAATGGCTTTTGGAGGGTATGTAATATAGCCAAAATTTGATTAAATGTATTTTAGAATTGGATAAGAGCATTGCTGATCAATATAAATGACACTGGAAAAATTATATGTGAATTACAAGTGAGAGAGCAGCAAATACGACTAGAAAATTATCAGAAGCTACTAATAATGCGCTCTTCAAAAGCACTTGTTCAATTCATCTCAAAGCCTTGCTATCCAAAGAAGTCTAGCTACATCTCATGGTTGTATTGAGAAAGTCAGTGAAAATGTTTATTTTATTAAAGGAGACTCACTGAAATATTTTTTATATATCTTGTTCAGAGACTAGAGCTACCCATAACTAATGTATCAGAACAATGTTCAGTGTTCACTGAATATTCGGTGTTCATATCATACCAATGTAGAGACTGATAGTTCTAAGCAGAGGTATATATGAATCAACATGTAAGATTCACTTTTTTGGTTGTTATTGAGTAACAGTCTAATGATAAGTAATTTCTAAGATATTTGGTTTAAAATGGTATGCTTAATAAACTGGAAAAACAACAGGGATGCCCAAAAGACATTTCAATATATCAATCACATACAAAGGTTAGACTACAGTGTTTTGTTTAAATCACAGAGATGCTCTGAACCAAGTATTGTCATCGCTGCTTTCTTGAGTAGATGGTTCAGAGAGGTGGTGTGAGTTAGCCCAGCTCCTGTATCATGGATCTAATTAACTGGTGGAGCTAAACCAAGAACCCAGTTAAGTTCCAGGACTCTGTTAGCACCACTCACTACCACCCTTTCCTTTTTAAGGGAAAACAAATGAGGAGAAACCAAGATTTCTTCACTTACTATCCCCAACTTTGATATATTCTTTTTCACGCTAGGGGAACCAGAGGGTTTTGTTGGTGGCGGTGGTGGTTGTTTTTGTAGTTGTTAACTGTTTCGTTATTGCTAATATCTGCTTCCCTTGTCAAAGGAGTCTGGAAACTTTGTGCTGTTAAATAAATGCAGTGGGGGTAATAAGATCTCATATATGAAATGTCCTGAAATTAGTTTGTCCTGAAATTCAGGGAATCTAGATAGTATTTGCTATGTCCTGACTTACAGAGTATTATGATGGAACCTGAGTTAGTCTTTTGGGTGAAGAGCCCAGGGAAGTATCTTGTCTCTCCTCAGTAAGTGTGTGTAAACGTAGGATATAATAGTAAGTAGTAAATAGTAAGGGCTTGTATTCATGGAACTTCCAGTCTAGGTAAGAGGGAGCCACCAGGGGAAAATTGGCAAGCCAAAAAATGAATAAAATAACTGTAAGCAGTAAGAAATGAAAACTACAGAAGATGTGCTGAGTTTGAAAACAAAATGATGGATAACCTGCTTTAAATACTGAGCAGGAAAAGCTGCCTTTTATGAGGTCACCATTAACCTGAAATCTAAAGGAAGGCTTGCCAAGGATGGAGGAAAGAAGCCTCCCATGAGAAGGAAGGCAATGTGACAGGGTCTCAAGCTAGTAAAATGCATGCTCTGACTGCTGATTTGAAAGAAGGCTAACGTGGCGGGAACACAGAGGTGAGTGGAAAGTGATGGAAGGTGGGGTTGGGGGTTAGAGGGCTCAAAAAGAGCCAGAGGATGTGAAGAGTTCTATGCCCTGGTAAGGAAAGTCTTACCTATTTACGTGCAATGGCAGACTACTGATGACTTTCCGAGCCAGGCCTGTTTCATATAAAAGAAATAGCTCTGCTGTTATATTAGGGATGGGTGAGTAGGAGAACAAAACTGAGGAGGGGAGACCAGCCCAAAGGCTATTGGAGTAATGCAGGTGAGATGTTATGGTGGCCTCGACTAGGATGTTGGGAGCAGAAGTGATGATATAGTATAGAGATAGAATGAATCAAATAGCCCTTCTGAATACACTGGATGGGGGAGTGAGGGGAAAAGGAAGAATCAAGGATACTTCTTATGTTTCTGGCGATAGAAATAGGTAGCTGATTGTGCTGTTGAAAAAACTGGAAAGACTTAGGGTGGGGAGCATTTTTTGGATGGTGGCAAATTAGGACCTCTACTAGAGCTGTCCATGAGAAAACCAAGTGTAGTTGTTAAGCCTACAGTTCAGTATGTCTAGAATTAGAGATACACGCATGAGAATTATCAGCATATAAATGATGAAAGTTGTCAGCATAGAGACATCTAGGGAAAGAGCACTGAGGAAAAGAGTACACAGATGGTGGAAAAAAAAAGAGGACCTCGTACTGTGCCTTAAGATACATCAGCTGAGAAATTGGACAGAGAAGGAAGTAACAGCAAAGAAGCCTCAGAGTGACCGTCAGACAGGGATGGACCTGAAGAGAGATGGAAATCATGGAAGTCCCGAGGCAAAAGTGTTCAATGAAATAGGATGCATCAACTGTGCTGAGGTGTTAAGTAGAAAGAGAACTGGGAATTTGTCCTTTGGTGAACTACAAGTTGTTGATGACCTTGAGAGAGATGCCCTTTTAGAGAGGTGTTGCTAAGAACTAGGAGGCCATGGGTAGAATGGCCAGAAGGTGAGAAAGTGGAGAAAAATATACAGGAAAGTCTTTCCAACCTATGGAAAGTTGACTAGGAAGCAGGGTGTAAGTTTGAAAGTGGCTTGTGGGTCAAGGGAACATTTTTTTTACAGAAAGGAGATTACAGACCAGAAGTGGATACTTGGTGCATGATGCTGGAGGGATACTGCAGATCTAGGTATACTGTGGAAAATATTTGGGGCATAGTATTTGAGAAGGTATTTGTGATGGAGTTTTTATTCCAAAGAGTTGCTGTTCCTGTCTTTACTCTTTAGAGCTCAGTCTCCTCGTCAGTAAAATGGTAGAGTAGGTCTGGATTATTTCCAAGCTTCCTTCTGACTTGAGTATCCTGCGAATTTATTACTGTTAGTCATGCATATGCTATTAAGCAGTGATGAAGAAGGGAGATGTATCCTGAGGCTGTTTACTCTCATATTAAATGTGGAGAATGTGAAGATGAATCTAAAAGATATTTAAGTCTATTTTCTCCAAGGGAATATTTTTATGGTTCATTTATGAAGTCATCTGTATTGTTTTATATGAGAAAACTGGTTTCATTGGTTCTTTAGATTCTTAATCCTCTTGGAGAAACTATAACTTTTTTGAAGTTGAGACGGTAACATATTCACATTGTTTTTATTGCTTTAATCTTATCCTCACTGCTTTTGCCAATGAACCATAAGATTCTGATGCGGTAGGGAAGAATTCAGTGAGAGAAATTCATTAACAGCGGTAACCATTTTAAAACCTATCCAGTTCTGACATATGTTAACTACCATATTTTTTACCATTCTATGATGCTGGGAGGTTTCAGATGAAATTCTCATAAAAGAGATTTATAACAGCCATGTTAATAACAATTACTAAGAGCATTATTGTTATTTATGCCAAAATACCTTTTGTGCCATCTTCAATATTTGAGTAGGAATTAGCTAAGTTTTACTTGTCAGGATAACTTTTTTCTTTTGAAGAAAAATTTCATTGCTAAAATTTTTTCTAAGTTTATTTTGAGAGAGAAAGAGGACGTGAGAGCACGGGGAGGGGCAGAGAGAGAGAGAGAGAGAGAGAGAGAGAGAGAGAGAGAGAGAGAATCCCAAGAGGTTCCGTGCTGTCAGCGCAGAGCCCAGTGCGGGGCTTGATCTCACAAACCGTGAGATCATAACGTGAGCTGAAATCAAGAGTCAGATGCTTAATCAACTGAGCCACCCAGGTGCTCCTTGTTGCCAAAAATTTTAAATAAAATACATCTAGTCCTTGCCTACTAGTAGTAAGATGCAAGCCTAGATAGTTAACTCTTGCTCTCCAAAACATTACATTGGTGGAAATGCATCAACCTCTCAGTGTGTTTGGAGCCTGAACATGGAAGTGAAGATAATGAGTCCAAGACTTAAGAAAACTTCATTGCCCTCTGCGTTTGCAGAGTACTAATTTATGCAAAAGCAAAGTGTTGTTTTGTGGGTCATGACATAGGCCTAAACATGGAGCCATAAAATGTAAGGAAGGGTTGGGCACGAGAGAGCTGATTGATGGAGACTGGATTATTTCACTGCTAATGAATGTTTTCAGTATATAAATTGTTTCCATGAACAGTGTTTTGCTCTACAACATTGACAGTATATTGCTTATCTCTCAAACCCTTTTTTTTTGGTAAATAATTCTTATAACTTCAAAATCATAGGAGTTTTGAAACATTACATGGCAAGTATCAGTGCTAAGCATAGAGACTGGCCCCTAGGAAACACTGTAGTTCAAAGTACATGCTCCGAGGATGCAAATGAAGCCAAATCTGGTGGCTTATAGGCTATAAGATGGCGATGATATGTTAATATATGGTTATATGGTAGAATATTAATGTGGGAATAATCTGGAGTGAAAACAGTGTGGGTCCTCCAAAGACATGGGTTTAATTGTAGACTTTATTATGATCTTCCAAACTTCCTTAACTCAAATAATGGAAATGGGCTAAGTTAGGGGAGATTTTTTATAAAACTATGTTTACTGGTTGTGTCAAGGGATAAAAACAAAACCACAGCCCAGATCAAACCAAAGCAAAATGAAAATATGTTTTAGCTTGTTTGGGCTACTCTTTGATGATTTTAATGATACAGGAAATAATTATCTTGGGAATAAAGTTAGTCTACATTTTTTGCTGTTACTTCCATCTTAACCAAAATAATATATGCTCTTTAATCTCTAGAGTAAACTGTGTGAATGCCCAAGCACCAATAGTTTCCACGATTATTAATAAGTGAGTAGTACATTACATCATAATTTCTGAGCACAGTCATAGAAAAACTCCTGAAATTAGACTGAGACACAACATCATGCTTAACTTTTTATTTGTCTTGGTTTAGACTCTCTTTTAAAAAAATCTTTGTCATTGTTATTTTCAAGTGTGAAAACAATCCCATTATAAGTTAGGTTCTTTACTGTAAGTAAAACCTATAGTTTTTATAAACTGATTGAAAATACCATTATAATATCAATATATTTTATAAACTGATTGAAAATATCATATATTTTATAAACTGATTGAAAGCATACTGAACCATCCAGCATTTCCAAGTAGCTTTTTAAAATAAAGTTATTTTTTTTTTTAGATTATGTATTTCACTTACCAGAGCTCTCTGAAGTTTATAATTTAGAAACACATGAAATATGGAGTGTTTGCATTCGCAACATAGCGGAAGTTGCTGTGCATGCCATTGAGGTCTCAGAGCTGTAACTATGAATAACTACCCACTGTCCTTGAGAATGGATCTGTTCTCCCCATTCCCCATTCTGCACTACTAGGACAAGTGGAAGAACATTGGCTAGGTCTCATTTTTCTGATTAATATGAGAAACTTACAGACAAATGCATATAGTTTTAGGTGAGTATTCTGTTGATCTCACAGAACCCTAATGACTTGACATAAACAAATTATTTCTACTGTAAGAAATGGTTTCTTTCCATTATTGCAATCATTTAATGCATGTTTCAATGGCAACATTTTAGGTCCCTTTTCTAGAACTGAAAATGAAATAGAATGGCTCTTGTTGTTATCTCTTTCTGAGATCTCTCTTGTCACCTCTTCCTTTTCTGCCTTCCCCTTTACTTCGAGGTCCTCATTCTGTTGTGTGGTTCTCTCACCCCATTGCCACGGCCATATTGTGATCAAGTGTAGACATTGTCTGTAGGACAGCAACTCCTACAGACTGTCTGCAGAATATGAGTCCTGCAGGAGGCCCAAAGAATAAAAGAGATCTGTGGTCAGAAGATTAACCCTCTTCAAGCATCAGAATTCCGTTCATGTATTAAAGCCTCTGTGAGCCTTTCAGTAGAGAAGACTGTTTATTAATCTGTATTATGACAATTTATCGTAAAACTCTTGTATTACAATTGATGTTCATATTGAGAACCTCGTGGTGTGTGGAGTCTACTTCAGGAAATGCCATGTTACCATTAGAATAACAATAGTTCTGCCCCTTCCTTTGGAAGCGTCACACAGGTGCCCAATTTTGTGCTTAATTTCTATTATTTTGTGCATTTTACCATAGAAAGGTGAAAAGGGGCTTAGAGATCATTTGTACTGTTTTCCTGTCCCTTGATGTATTTGGCATTGTAATAAAAACATAGGAGAGTTGCAGTCTATTATTGTAAAAAAAAAAATTGCAGTTGAGGAAACTGAGGCCTGGAGAGAGGGAGATACTGCTTGACCATGCTAACACAGTTTAGATGAAAGTCGTTGAGATTATGATTCAAATTCTTGTCTTCTAATTCCGAGTTTAGTGTCAAATGTGCAAGATCAAGACATTTCCCTTAAAAGAGAAGCATACTTATAATGCTCTCAATATAACCCACAGCTTTTGTAAATTATTTTCTTTGTAATATTAATTTTCCTGCTTATAAAACTAATCATGTTCTTTGCTAATCTTATAGAAGATGTAGTACTGTCTAAAGAATCCTAACAATTATATTTTTACACATTTATGTATATAACGTTGAACCTCCCCTTTTTACTACTTAATTGAAGATTTCCCCAGTTCTGTACTTATCTTCCTAAAACACCCGTCTTGCATTGAGCCAATTTCCTATTATTGTTTCCCATGTTTTGCTATTTTAAATTGTGTTTTACCGAACGCACTAAAAAAACATGTAGTTGCTGGCTCAAAGGGTATCACCCTTTCTAAGATTTTTGTTCTGCTTTGCCAGACTCTATTTCTTTATTAAAGTCCTGTCAGTTTCCTTCCCCTCACCATACGAAGGGATCTTTTTCTTATAATCGAAGCCAAATACTCCTAAATTGTCCAAAGTTCTGAGATTTTCTTCTGTTTACTGTGTGAAATAGTGATTTAACATACTTTTTATTCCTCTTAGGTTTCTCCATAAAACCTCCTTTCCTGTTGATAATATTGTATATTTGTGTTTGTGATTAAACTTGCTATTACCATAATATAAAAAAGAACTATTTGAAGATTTACTTTGGACGTTGCACAAGGCTTAAAGATCCCATGAAAGGAAATCAATGTCAATGAACTCTTTATCCAGCTCCCCAGCTTCTTTTCTTTTCTTTTCAGACTTGATTTTTTAGTTTTTGGATTTTTCACTTATTCTCCTGGTTAAGTGAACTACGCCTTTAATGATTGTTTTTCCTGCAGAAAGAATAGTATATTGACTACTTGGAGAGAATTTGCATGTGAGAGTAACTTTCTCTTTCTCTTAAACACCCTCAGTTAACCAAGAAAGTGTGCTGGGTACTTAGTTTGTGGGTCTTAATTTTTGTTTTTGTTTTTGTTTTTGCTTTGTTTTGTTTTCCCTCAAAAGAGTGGAGCATTTTCAGTTCCTTTGTTTTCTGGTATCTGGTTGTGTGGAGGTCAAATTTGAAGCTGGTTCAGTTCTTTTGAAGTCGCCCTCTTTTTACTTGTTGTGTACCTGTAGTTTTTCATTGTGGACATGAAAGTTAAGGGCTTGATTTTAATGGGTTTTTTTTTTTTTTTTTTTTTTTTTGCTTTATTTGTTTGTTTTCATAAATCTGTTTGTGTGGTAGCTCTTGAGTCCTGTACTGGAGTCTCAAATCTTCTGTCAGCTGAGGAAAACTATTTTCTGTTATTTCTCTGCTAACTGCATTTGTTTTATCTAGTATGCTCTCTTTTCCAGATTTCTTTTCTTGGATGAGTTTGGTCACTCGAATATTTTTTTTTTTTTCTGTATGCCTCATTCTGTCAACATTTCTACGTCTTCATCCATCCACAATGAACTCAAGGTGGACTCCTTCAGTTTGTCCCCTGCATTTAGTTTTTCTCCTATTTAATTCTATATCTTTAATTTCAACTCATTGTGCTTTTCATCTCATTCTACCATCCCTTCTTTGTCCTCTCTTCTGGTGTTTTGTTGAAACTATTTGATTATGTAATGAATCTCAAATCATGGTGTTCTGAGAGAAAGGAAGGTAAGTCCAATAGAATGTTCCTCCAGTATTCTTACATTTCCTATAGAAAATCTATTTCAGAGAGCAGGGTTTCTTCTGTTCTCTTGATAGTCCCTATGTTCCTGTAATATCATCTCATAGGTTCAGTGGGGGGTCCTCAGGTTGCTTTTTTGGTTTTGTGCATGTTGTGGCTGCTTACTCCAGAAGGAATCTCCACTGTGTGACACCAATTCAGGGCGTTCCTCCACATAGCCTTATGCTGGTGTGGCCATCTGCTTTGAGGGAGGACAGAGGAGAAGGCTGGTGGTATGCATTCTGTGTCTTGTGACTGCTAATGGAGAAATCTCTCTTCTGACTTGAACTTGTGGTGGCTATCACGGGCACTGGCTTCTGTCTCCCAGTTTAAGGATGTCATGAAATATTCGCATGTTCTTTCAGTTACTTCCTATCACTGGAGGAGGGAGACAGAACACCTCTCATCTGTAGGTTTCCTGATGGCTCTTTGATATCCCAGTCTTTTTTTATTAAAAAAATTTTTTTTTAACATTTATTTATTATTGAGAGAGAGAGACAGCATGAGCATGGTGGGGGGCCGGCAGAGAGAGGAGGAGACAGAATCTGATGCAGGCTCCAGGCTCTGAGCCCTGATGTGGGGCTCGAACCCACAAACCACGAGATCATGACCTGAGCCAAAGTTGGACGCTTCACCGACTGAGCCACCCAGGCGCCCCGATATTCCAGTCTTATGGAAGTCCTTGTAGTTTTTGATCCTTCACCTTATCTAGATAGTGGCACTGATACTGGTTTTGTATTATGTTGATCGTTCCCATGCAAAAATGGTTGGAGGGGCTTGAACTGTTTTCAAATGGCCCTCCTAACTGGAGAGCCCTTCCCCAACCTGGGCGTGATCCTTTATATACATCTTAGGAAATTCTTTTCTTGCTTTCTAATGCATAAGGACTGACTTTGCTAAAGAAGATCCTGCTTTCAAATTTCAAGAATAAAAAGAGGACAGCTGTCTGAGTATTAACATGATGGAAAAATTTTAAAATATCACACTGTGTTAGCTTATTTGTGACAGATAATGTGTCTCATGGCTATTAGGAACAGAGTATTTGTCACAGCATTTTGTCTATTGCTTAGAAGCATTGGTGGCATGTCATAATATTTACACAAGGCATGAAAATGTTGCATTATGCATATCTGAAGTCTATAGTGTATCCCTTTGACTGTTGTCATTCAGCTGAATTCCAGGAAAATGTGGCCAATATTTTTTGAAATGAGGCAACCAAATGGTTTATGCATCTCTGTTTCCCCCACACTCCACCTTCTGTCACAGTGTAGAAAGTCAGAATATTATTACTTATTGAAGCATATGCTTAATGAAAAATTAATAGCATTTCAATATGATGTAATGGTACAAGAAAGTATATTCCAACTAGGATAAGATATTTACAATATCTCTTTCAATTGGTTGTTATCTTTATTCCATGTATTCATTATGAGTGGATATTTAGAAAATGAGAGAGTGTTTTCTGCTGATGTTTCTGATTATTTAGTGATAATGTCTAGCCAGTGTGCTTATAGAGAAATTAAGAGAGAGAAGGATGGCAGGGACTAGGGGAGGGAGGAGGGAAGAGAAAAAAAGAGAGGGGGAGAGGAAGGAGAGCGAGAAGAGAGAGAATGTGGTAGCTGTGTGGGTGAGCCTGTATGCATCTATGTGGCATAGATGAATAATTTTGGAATTATGAATTTTCTGTATCATCATTTTGGAACATTACCAAGTAGTGCAATACTGTGCTTTAGTTAAAACTAATTCTGGGTACATCTAACATGATACCTAGCATAAATGTGGTCACATAGTCATGGTTTGAAAAAAAAATAAGTAATTAAATTAGCTATTTTTCCTTGAAAATCTATCTAAAGTCTTTAATAAACTGGGTAAGATTTTGGAGAATGGCCTAGATGAGACTGCTGACACTTAGGTATTGAAGAGAGTCTCAATTTCTTTATCTGTGAAATAGAAGTGATATGTACACATACATATGTGCCTGTATTGAAGTGATATGTTCTGGGGTTTGGAAGAATTAAGATGTTATCTGAGTCGCATATAGCAACACAATGCATGTGGCATTGTGCTTGAGCCATGATAGATGTCAAATGAGCACAGTATGTTCTGTGACTTTTATTAAATGTCATTGCTATTTCCTAGTATGTGGTTTGTTTATGCATAATCTTTCTTTAGCTTTGGGCTCTTTGGGGGCAGAGCCTGAGCCAGGTTTGTCTTTGTGTTCTCAGAGGACTCAGCACGGTTTCTTACGTCAAACAGGCACCAGATTACCTGTTCATCTTTTTCACACACAGGTGACAGTGTCATCTCAGCTCAGTCTCTTCCATCACATGTGGCCTGAGCAGGCCTGGGTGGTTTATGGGTCTTCACTTACGATGGTACATGATATCTGCTTGGCTATCTTTTTGGTGGCAACAAGTTCGTCTCCTTTCCTGAGGAGGTGAGCTGGGCTTTGGAGCTCATTGCTCTCAGTGAGGTTGGTGGTTGCCAGGATATCTTAGATGTGATGAAGGGCATGGCTTCCTTTGTCCAGGTTTAAGAAGTAAAATACACTGGGTGTGGTTAAGCCTGTGTCTACTCATTATCAAACAGGGAGACCCTTAATCTCATCTAGACAGTTGAAATGTCCTGTTTATACACTTTAACCAGATCTGATGTTGGGTGGGTCTAGTTAGAGATGCTTCTCAACTTGACCGTAGAAACTCTCTTCCCTGTCTGGAAATCAGATCTTTAGAATCCTGCCTCCCAGCTTGACCATTCTGACTCCTTGAACTTTGCGTTGTGCTGGTGTCTTCAATTCTTCACACTTCTGAGCGGTGTCAATGAGGGGATATCTCACGTGTCTTTGGAATCAGACAACCTGGACTTTGGTCTTGATATTGCCACTGGACTGTGTGTGACTTGTTGCTATTATTGAATCTTTTTGAGTCTCAGTTTCCTCATCTGGGGAAGGGATGTTACTACTGTCTACCTGTAGGACTACTGTAGGGAATAAATGATGCAAAGTGTTAGATGCTGGAACAAGGTGTGTCATATGAGAAAGACTCAAAGATTAATTCTTTCATGCTTTCCCCCTTTTCTCACACCTAGGTCATCCTGATAAATGAGACTAGTCAAAAGCAGAAGCATGTACCTCAAATAGGGCCACCCTTTTTCTTTCAAACCCCGCTTTTTAAAAAACCATAGCATGGCAAACTGATTTTAAAAAGAAACTCATTTTCAGATTTCAAGGATATTTACCAGTTTAATGATCATTAACAATGAAAAGGTTGCATTTATGTGAAGGATAAAACTTGTATTTTGTTTATAAAAGTTGTATTTTGGAAACGTCAGGCCTCCATTTCTTTTTTTTTTTAAATTAAAACATTTTTTTAATTTAAAAAAAATTTCTTTTAATGTTTATTCATTTTTGAGACAGAGGCAGAGCATGAATGGGGGCAGGGCAGAGAGAAAGGGAGACACAGCATCCGAAGCAGGCTCCAGGCTCTGAGCTGTCAGCACAGAGCCTGAGGCGGGGCCCGAACTCACAGACCCTGAGACCATGACCTGAGCCGAAGTCAGATGCTTAACTGACTGACCGAACCACCCAGGTGCCCCTAAAACATTTTTTAATGTTTATATATTTATTTTGAGAGAGAGCATGAGAGCGTGTGCACAAGCCTGGGAGGGGCAGAGAGAGAGAGGGAGAGAATCCCAAGCAGTCTTTGCACTGTTCCATCTCATGAACCACAAGATCATGACCTGAGCTGAAATCAGGAGTCGGACGCCTAACCAACTGAGCCACCCAGCCACCCTGACAAATTTTTTTCTAAAAGTGATAGTATGGGGTGCCTGGGTGGCTCAGTCTGCTGAGCGTCCGACTTCGGCTCACGTCAATCTCACAGTCTATGAGTTCGAGCCCCCCGTCGGGCTCTGTGCTGCCAGCTCGGAGTCTGGAGCCTGCTTTGGATTCTGTGTCTCCCTCTCTCTCTGCCCTTCCCCTGCTCATGCTGTCTCTCTCTCTCTCTCTGTCTCAAAAATAAACACTAAAAAAATTAAAAAAAATAATGAGTGATAGTAGAGTTTGAGGAACATGATGAAATTAAATGATTTCCAAAACTCACCCCAAAACTATTGAAAGAAATGCATCAGTGATTTCAAATATGTAATTTTGAACAGTTGAGACGTTCTGAACTATCATTATTGGTTCTTTTGAAAATGAAAAGTTGCATTTTAAATAACAAAAATACATGATGAACTTTTTTAAGAGCAAAATTAATATCTTGATTAGTTGTGATAAACTGTGTGTGTGTATATATATATATGTATATATGTATATATATGTATATATGTATATATAATATGTTTTTACACATTTTAAGACACTTAAGATTTAATCCTGGGAGCACTACTAATTCTGGGTTAGAATTTTCTGGGATTGTTACATTATGGTGAATAATTTTAGTCAATTTCATGCCTAGGTTTTCTGAAACCTCTGGAAGTAAATATTTTTTTCTAAGTTTTTTTCTAAATGTTTTTATTTTTGAACGAGAAAGAGCGAGCCAGTAGTGGAGAGGCAGAGAGGGAGGGAGAGAGAATTTCAAGCAGGTTCTGCGCTTTCAGGACAGAGTCTGACGTGGGCTCAAACTCACGAGCCGTGTGATCGTGACCTGAGCTGAAATCAAGAGTTCGATGCTTAACCGACTGAACACCCACGCGCCCCTAAATGTTTTGTTTTTTAGAAAATCACCTAACACATACTTGACCAAATGGGTAGTTAAAATTAATGCCACATAGTTAATATAATGGTATAGTTTCATTGTATTAAAATGAAAATTTATTGTTTGAGAAACACTTTTTTCCCTTGGTGAGGTCAAGACATTTTATATAAGTGTTCAAGTTTATAATGAGACTACATAGACCTCTTATGTTTTTCTCTTTGGGAGTCGTAACACAATCCGAAGAAATGAGTTTTTAATTACCAAATAGATTCATGTGTGCTCATATAAAATAAATTTCATTTATGTCTTTAACAAGTAGCAGACAGGAATAAAATTGAATAAAATCATGGTCGTGCTTGAAAGTATTGATGATAACCTTAATAAATGGTGCTTCATCCATGTCTTGAATCTACTTATATTGTTAATTTATTACTTCTAAATAACATAGAACTGCGTATGAATCCACTTCAGTGGGGAGCTGGCGCCTGGAGAATCCAAATTGAATACAGTGATATTTGCTTCACTCAGGCATTTTTAGGTGGATGCCTTAGTCCCATGACCTTCTCTTGACAGTAATAACTTCTTTACTAATATCTACTGTAAATATAGTTTGGAAACATAATCATGCCTAACCCAGCCACTTTGAAAATTGGTTGGGAAGATGCTAGATGATAAAAAATTAAATTTCTCTTTGTTTCTAAGTGTGATTTTACAAATTATTTACAATACCTTTTGGAACTTAGTTTACCTGCACTTTTAAAATACACGTATTTCCATTAATCAGTAAATTGATGTGGCACAGAAGAAGTTTTTGTATATATTTTTGCATTTGACCTTCCCCCAAATCTTATGAAATAATCATGCTTATCTCCACTTGGACAGAAAACGGTTGTGACATTCAGGAAAATTAAGTGATATACAAAGGGCATAGGTACAACTTACTTTCATTTTTCATTTTTGTAGTGTGCCACTGAAGTGTTGTTGTAAGACATAGGGGGACATGGTTAACGTTGTAGTTCAGGTAGATTTCCTCTGGGAGAAATGTGAATGGTCAATTCGTGAGACCCAAGACTGAAGGCAGAGACTTCTGCCATCCGCGGCTCCTGCCTGTCTGTCATAGCCCACACCCCATGCATCCAGAAAGCTCTTAGCTTTAATTTCAGCACATGTCAACAAGCCAACTGTTTATCAAGACCACAGTTTCTCCCTCCCTTGTCTCCACCTGTCACCTCTTTCCTTCATCTATAGTAGCTTCCTGACTGGTTTCCCTGATTCTGTGCTTGCTGTTTCTAATCTAAATACAGCAGTCAGTGTGACCCTTTAGAAATGTAAGACCAATGCCACCTGGGTGGCTTAGTCCCTTGAGCATCTGACTTCGGCTCAGATCATGATCTCATAGTTCATGGATTCGAGCCCCACATAGGGCTCTGTGCTGACTGCTCAGAGACTGGAGCCTGCTTCGGATTCTGTGTCTTCCTCTTTCTCTGCCCCTCCCCCTCTCATGCTCTGTCTCTCCCTCATAAATAAACATTAAAAAAAAAAAATGTAAGAGCACATCATGTCCAGCCTTGCCATAGCTCCTGTTTCCCTCAGAGTGAAAGCCAGAGTCCTTCCTGTGACTACAAAGCCCCATGTGATCTGGATCCTTTTCTTCCTGCTGTTTTCCCACCTGCTTGGTCTCCTCAGCTACATCTTTCTGGACATACCCGTCATGTTCTCACCGACTCTCATGCCTTCCCTGGCTGTGTCTTTTCCTTGAAAGACCCTGGACAGATATCCACATGTGAATACCCTCACTTCATGAAATCTCTAATGCAATGTCATCTTGCTGGTGAGAAAGGAACACTGTTGAGCTACAGTCTGTTACTGCCCCCACTTTTGATTTTCCTTCCACTGATTTACTTCTCAATTCTGCAGTGCTAATCACCTTCTAATAAACTATGAAGTTTACTTATTTAATCTTGTGTGTTGTGTGTTGTCTGCCTCTCCCCATTGCAATATGAATTTTATGAGAACAGGGACCTTTACTTATTTGACTCACTCATGTATTCCAAACACCTAAAACAGTGTGTGACATAAAGTATATTCTCAAAAATTGTTTGAATGAACAAATGGACTGAATGTTGAGGGCAGCATCTAAGATAACTAGACACATACTGTCATGTGAAAATGTAGGATGGCTTTTAAAATGTGTAGCTGGAAATAATGCTTTTACCCATTTTATTTAATCCTGAGATTGGAGGAGAACCTCTCAAGCATGCATAAAGAATCGGATGCTCCAGCCCAGGCAGCGTGGGCTTCCTTGGCTTTTCAGTTCAGGTGGAATCTTTCCCTGTGTATTTTGCTGTGTTTATTTCCTTTGATACAAGAGGCAGGGGTCAATTCAGAAGCTGTGACTTCTTTATTGATTTATACTGGTGTTTACTTCTCTGTAGTTGATATAATTGGTAAGAAAAGAGTCATAAATGCAAATAGAAAAAGAAGCAAATGGGGCGCCTGGGTGGCTCAGTCAGCTGAGCATCTGACTTCGGCCTGGGTCATGTCTCATGGTTCATGAGTTTGAGCCCCTCATCAGGCTCTGTGCTGACAGCTCAGAGCCTGGAGTCTGCTTCGGATTCTGTGTCTCCCTCTCTTTCTCTGCCCCTTCCCTGCTTGTGCTCTCTCTCAAGAATAAATAATAAAAAAAAAAATTAAAAAAAAAGAAAAGAAAAAGAAGCAATTTCTCCATCAGGGAAAATAATATAAAATACCATCAAAATAAAAATTAGAAAACCATTAAATGATTAATATTTCCAACCTGAATGCCTCTTCAGTAGATTCTTTCTTATAATCATTCTAGAGTAACGGATGAATAAAATAGAAAATATTATTAGAATAATTTATTCACCAAAAGCTCCAAAAATGAATATATTAACTTAACTAATTTTACATTTGTAGCAAGCACTAACAGTTGAGTATGAAATTTGGTTAATAAACAACTTGAAAGAAAATCTCAATGCAATACATTGCAATATGATAATTTCTGTTGCAAAATTACTAAAATTGATTTTTGTTTTTAAGTGGTCTTATGAGAGCATAGTTACTATTATGTTTTCTTCCTCGTTTTTTTTGATGTTTACTTATTTTGAGAGTGAGAGAGAGAGAGAGAGGGGAGGGGATGGGCAGAGAGAGTGAGGGGGAGAGAGAGAATCCCAAGCAGGCTCCAGGCTGTCTGCACAGAGCTGAACACTGGGCTCAATCTCATGATCTTGAGATCATGATCTGATCTGAAATCAGGAGTTAAATGCTTAATTGACTGAGCCACCCAGGCACCTCTGTTTTCCTCCTCTTTAAAATAATGGTATTCAACTCGTGAATTTGTTTAGATATTTAAGATAATATCCAGACAATGTTACTTAGAAAGTCCAAACTAAACCTGAACATTGTCCTGTATTCCACTGTTTTTTTTTCTCTGCTCTGAATCAGAAAACAGTTTCTCCATGAACAAATAATTTCTGTTACAGTGTTCACTGTTACAGTGAAGACAAAAGACCATGTTCTAAAAACAGATTTCTGCTACCATTGAAAGAAAGCTTCTAGGTCTGTCCTTCAGACTCTTATATTTTAGAAAGGAAAAGATGAGAAAGGAAAACAAATGAAAGAAGAGAAAAGAGAAAAAAGGAGGAGGGAGAAGGGGGGCAAGGGAGGCAGGAAAAGATAAAGGGATGTATTTGTTACTCCCAATTGCACTATTTTTATACATAAGAAAGCAAATGACTTTTAGCCTTTCTTTTTCTTTCTTCCTTCCTTTCTTTCTTTCTTTCTTTCTTTCTTTTCTTTCTTTTTTCTTTTCATGCTTTATTTATTTTGAGAGAGACAGAAAGACAGAGCATGAACAGGGGAGGGGCAGAGAGGGGCGGGGGGGACATAGAATCAGAAGCAGGCTCCAGGCTCTGAGCCATCAGCCCAGAGCCTGACGCGGGGCTCGAACTCACGGATGGCGAGATCGTGACCTGAGCTGAAGTCGGACACTTAACTGACTGAGCCACCCAGGCGCCCCTAGCCTTACTTTCTAAACCAAGAAAACCTAAAGGATCTCTTCTTGTATTGATACTTTCCTGATTTCAAAATATAATAACCTGTTACCCAAATGAGGAAGCTAAGAGGAAAATGGATTTCAAATTCCTAAAATATTAGGGTGACCGATCATTCCATATTGTAGTATCTTATTCCTAGAAATAACTACTGCTGCCCTCAGGATATGTATGGGTCTGGGACTTCATAAAATTCCTTCCTCTGGTTTTAGGAGGGGGTTATGATAACCCAGCACTGTGATCTGATTAGTTACATAGACAGTCATTTTCCTTTATTTGGAGCCTTTTGCAAAACCTTTTTATGAATTGCACACATACATATAATGCATTGTTGGCAAATTTGAAAATTTCTTTTTGGACAAATGCTCATTTTGCAATACTCCTACTTTTATTTTCCTTTCACTGTATCACTTATCCTTAATAGGACAAAAGATCCATTATTATATAAAATAAGGAAAACTGACTAACAAGGCTTCAAATCCACCTCCAAATCTTGTCTGCAATGTCAGATATGTATTTGTCTTTGTGTCTGTCTGCAGATAAAATGTTACCCCAGAGACCTCATTACGTTAAGCCTGGCACACCTCGTTTCTCTAAAAGCCAAATTGCCTTGTCTTAGGGTTTATTTTACAGAGGCTTCCTGTCCCTGTTCAATAATTGTCTCACCTTTTGATTCCTGTCTTATGAAACCTTAATAAATTCTACTACCTGTGTATGTACCCACTATCCATACCTGTGGAGTCTGGGAATTAACTGTGGGATAAAAATGTAAGTATTTGTTCATTGAAAAATTGTGGGCAATTGCAAATCAGTGCCTGTGCAGATTTTTCTAGTTACTCTGTGCTGTTTTGCATCAGGTAAGATGTATATACCTCCAGCTTCTGCTCTTTTCATGGAAACATGGGGCTTGCATCTGTGATTGATGGTCAGACTTTGGGGCTCTCTGCCTTCAGTTCATATCATTCGAAGACATGTTCTCCCTTTGCACCCTGGTTTAGAATGGAAAAGACTCAATTTTGACTGTGCCGGTATGGCTTACACAGGCAATATGATGAAGAGAAAGTTCTATTTCCAGATACTGATAATACCTCTTTATAGATACTTACCTCTGCTAAGTATCTAAAAGACTGAACATTTAATGTACACAATTATGCGCATAGAGTCCAGTTTTGGACATTTGGACGGTGATTACAGCAAAACCCAGGTTGAGAGTCAAGATAATTTTGAAGTAAGAAACAAATTCATGACACAGAAACCTGATGGCAGGAGGGACTCCCAAGTCACCTGACCCACCAGGACACTGATAGAAATGATGTTACAAACCAAACAACCTAAGTGGTTGTTCTTATTTGTAACATTTTCCATAAAAACACACCCTGGCTTGATAGCATGGCCCTTCATCAGCACAGGCCCTCAAGAAACATTTGGGAGAATTTAAGGTTATATTTCAGAACCGAGCTACTTGGTTGCATGGGACCGTAATTGGAGTTAAGAAACCAGCAACCTTCCTTGTAAAATGAACCCAAGGTCCACAGTTGGCACCTGTTTACCATCTTTACTGCCTTTGGTCTGCACGTTCGGATGCCAATGTCGTCCTCCATAAACTGTCACATACTGATATGGGCAGAGTAGATGTAATACACCGGCTGTCCACCTCTTAAACCCTATGCATGTCTTCCAGATTGATAGAGAAGAGGGAGCACACTACTGGATTCAGTGGAAATTCTACCTCATAGAGGAGCTGTATAGAATTATCCAAGGCTGAATACCAGTGCGGAGTATAGCTCTATCTATATGTGCTGGTATATGGTGTGATTAGTATGTTTCGTGCACATGACAAACATGCCATCCTACTTTGTATCAGGAGAAAAATGGAATCATTATGTGTCCTTTTCTCTCTCCCTTCAACTCCAGACCAAAAGGCCTTGCCTGTTTCTTCAGTAAAACTGATGGGAATGGAGCCCTGTGATATTCTGAGCTCTGCTAGGCACGTTCTCCATAAGTATGTTGCACACAGTTTTAGTATACTCCTTTAACAGATCAGAAAATAGAAGCTGAGATAATAAGGAACTTGTCATATTCATGAAACGTTAAAGGGTAGATTCAAACCCGAATCTTTAGGGTTTCCCCACCCCTCCATTCTAACAAATTTCCACACCGGTGAAATGTTTTTAGAGGCATCCAGTACACAATAGTGAGAAGAGCCTCATTCTTAAAGTCACAAAAGCTGAGTCATATTCTAAGTTCAGTAGATTTCAACTGTGAGGACCTGAACAGTTTCTCTAAAAGGAAGTGTCCTGATATACTTCTCCAATCACATTTTCCCTCCCAAACACCAAAAAAGGCCACAGGTATCTTGATTTGGTATCCATCATTACCTTGCTTTCCTTACAGGTGCACTATGCTGACTGTTTTGTGTTTGAAGGCATCATTCTGTACTATCATCAACAATAAAATAAGAACTCAGACATTCAGTCTGCTTCTCTTATGTCGTTATCACTCAGAACGACTTTTGCTCCAGGAATCAAATAGTCAATGCTGTTTTAAGTCCTGTTTTATGCATGTTTGAATATAGATTTAATTTTTGGAAGACTTCGTGTACATCTTACATACCAGGTATGGGGTTGTTCTGGATATTCTGGTAACTAAGTTCTCCACCATTAGGGATAGAAAGTGCAGTGCAGGACTTCAGTGGGGATTGAAAACATTTCTCGGGTATGTTGCTTAATATTTATGAACCCAAGTTTCCTTATTTAATTAGAGGTAATAATAATCTTAAAATGCCATTTTTTGGGGGTGAGGATTCCATGAAATACAGAGTGTTTATAGTAAATGACAACCCATGCTATTACACAACTGTTAATATCCATCTTCCAAGTTTTCCATTGGTCACAGAAACATGGAGATGACCATACATGCCAACTTTATTTCTAACATTTCTGTTAAATAGTTGAAAGATCACTTGCACATACATAGACTGACAATTCAATTTTTTTTATATTCCAAATAATTTGAGAGGATATGTAGTATTGGCTTCACTGAGTTACATCAGAACATTCCAGAAATGGCTCTTTTGTATAAATTCCTCTTTTCCCCCCCTCCTTTACACTAGCCTCATATATAAGAAAAGAGTTCCAGAACATTTGTTTCAACTTCTTTTGTCTCTCTCAAGGCTGAATGGCAAATACATTATTTCTTCATTCTTTAAGAAAAAGTGTTGAGTTCTTAGTAAGTGCCAGGCTTTATGAATGTATGCTTCAAAGAGGAGGAAAGAAATGGTATTATCTAATGCATATTTTTAAAAGATCAATTTGGTTGCTTTGTGGGAAATAATGTGTGTGGTGGGAATACTGATATGTGGGGACATGTGAAATAGTGGGTGATTAGTTAGAAGGATCATAATAGTCTAAGAAAGAAATTTGAGATACGGTTTGAAGAGAGAGGAGACAAGTCATGCTGAGACAAGTCTTGGAGAGAGAGAGAAAAAGAAGGAAGACTTCCTGATTTCTGGCAAGAGCACCTGAGAATTCTGGAAGATAAATGGGTTTATGGGTAAAAACATGGGAGTATCATGTTTGAGTCTCATATAAGATATACAAATGGAGATGTCAAATAGGCAACTGAATATATATATATATATATATATATATATATATATATATATACTGAATATATATATATATATATATATATATATATGTATGTGTGTGTGTATATATATATAATCATAGAGAATTTTGGAGGGGATAAACACTGAGGACTCTATAGACTATAGATGATATGTAACCTATTTTTTGGCAGCATCTAGAATAGGATATAAATTACCAAGAGGATAGGTTACAGGTTGGGACCAGATGATTCTCAAGTATGGTAAAGTAGAGGAAGGCAAGGTAGGAAAAGGTGACAGAGGTCATGGTGAGATCATAGGAAAACCAGGTAACAGTGCTATTTCAGAAGCCAAGAGCTGAGTGAATTTAAGAATGGCAGAGGGCTAAGTCAATTGAAGATTACTTAGAGGTTGAGAAAGATGACTGGAATGTGTCCATTGGATTTGGCAACATGGGGGTTGCTGGTGATCATTCTAAGAGATTTAGTGGAGAGACTCAGGCAGACACTAGGAGTGATTTGAATTGTTTAATGGGAAGTGAAAAGGTGGAGAGTGTTTGTTGACATCTCTTATGAGATGTTTGGCTGAGAACGGTGGCAGAGAAATAGGGTGTTGCAGAGAAATGGGGTGGCTGATGGAGGGCATATGAAGTAATGAAAGTTTTTGTTTCCCTTTAAAAAATGACACCCTAGAGTGGCATTTTATCAGAATGAAGTTTGTGAACACATAGTGGCCTTCAAGTAATTTTACTGGTGCATTCATCATTTAAGAATTTAGCTAGAAACAAAAAAATCTCAGACTATATCTCATGTGCTAAAGTTAAAAATTTTATTTCTATGGGATATATTATAAATATTTACAAATAGTTGGCTATTTATATACATATATAGGTGTATATTGAATCATAAGATAAAATGCATCTTTTTAAAACTGGATCACAGTTTAAAAAGTTTGGAAGCCACAACAATAGGGAATATTGGCATAGTGACAGGGATAATCTACTGGAGAGAAAGTGACCGATGGTTTAGGAGAGAGGGAAATCAAAAAGAGTAAAGTTTCTGAGTAGGAGGGAGGAATTCTTTACTCAACTCTTTTATCATTTTTCTTCCCATACACTTACCATGTGGCTTCAGTAGAATGAAGTAGTCATCATTAACCTGACCATAAATGAACAAATGCCATATTTTTGTGGGTATGTCTGGTGGGGTTTAAAAAATTATCCTTTTTCCACTATTGGGTATTTACCCAAAGACAATGAGGACACTAATTCAAAAAGATACATGCATCCCCTATGTTTATTGCAGTGTTGTTTACAGTAGCCAAGAATATGAAAACAACCCAAGGGTCCATTGGCTGATGAATGGGTAAAGAAAATGTGATATATATCAGTGAAATATTACTCACCTATAAAAAAGAGTGAGATCTTGCCATTTGCCACAACATGAATAGACCTAGAGGGTATAATGCTAAGTGAAATTAGGGAGACAGAGAAAGACAGATACCATAAGATTTCACTCAAAGGTGGAATTAAGGAAACAAATGAACAAAGGAAAAAAAACGTGACAAACCAAAACATGGACTCAACTATAGAGAACCAACTGCTGGTTACCAGAGTGGAGGTGGGTGGGGGATGGGTGAAGTATGTCATGGGGATTAAGAATATACTTACCTTGGTGAGCACTACGCAATATATAGAATTGTTGAATCACTGCATTGTACACCTGAAACTAATATAATACTGTATATTAATTATACTTCAGTAAAAAAAGAACTATCCATATTAATGATTTTTCATAGTCACTGTGGTATGGACTTAATTGTTTCCCCCAAAATTCATATGTTGATGTTCTATAACTTTCAGTACCATAGAATATGACTGTATTTGCAGACAGGATGTCTAGAGAGGTAATTAAATTAAAATTAGGTCATTTGGGGTGCCCCCCAATCCAGTATGATTGATGTCCTTAAAAGATGAGATAGTTTGGACTTTCACTATATTGTACACCTGAAACTAATGTAACACTGTGTGTCAATTGTACTTCAATAATAAAAAGAAGACATTATACAGTTATACATGGGGCTTGATCCTGCGGCCCTGGGATCATAACCTAAACTGAAATCAGGAGTCGGACACAATTGACTAAGCCACCCAAGGACCCCAACGTTTAAATTTCTTAATGAAATATACTACAATAAACAAATGATTTTGAATGACATTTTAGAATCTGTAACACACTTAGCATGTTGTGCTGTTAATTCGTTTTTCTCAATAAACATTTATGAAGGGTCCATTGTTACTCTTATGGTGAATAGGATATGACCTAAAAATTCACAAGAAAACGATGAGAAAATGTTTGTGTGTGTGTGTTTGTGTGTGTGTGTGAGAGAGAGAGAGAATCATGCTTTAAAATAATAAATATGTGTATGTTACCTTAGGAAAATGTGTAAGAGTTTTCCATATAAACCTCAAAATCAAATTGCTGGGTTGTAAGTTATATCTGTCTTCAGCAGTGTTATGTTAAGTAAATCTTCAGTTTGTGCTCTTATTATGTATTTGATCTTTTTACCCTCATTCTAAAATCAGTCAGATTTACTGAGTTTTGATACTCTAGTAAGCATAATATGATAACTGATTATTGCCATAATTTTTCATTCCCTGATTATTACTGTTTAACTCTTTTTTAAATATATTTATATGCCATTTAAGTTTTTTTCTTTCAATTTTTTATTTGTAGAATTTGTATGTTTTTTGTCTTCTTACAAATCAATTTATAGGTGTTCCTTTTGTACATTATATAGTATTTTTTTTGTTGTTGTATGGATTGCAGATACCTTCTTCTCACCTGTAACATTTCATTTGCTTATGATAAGGTTTATCGTGTAAAAACTTTCCATATTAGTGTCTTCAGGTATGTTTAGTTTTTCCTTTATAGTTTGTCCTTTTATGGCTCCTAATAGTCTTTATGTCATCAATTATTCTGTATATTGTACTCTAAAGATTCTGATGTTTATCTGATTTAAGTTATTAACCCATCAGAAATTTCTTGGTTTGTTTGTTTTGTTTGTAGGCAAACAGAGATCTGATTTTTTTCTTTTTCTATGTAAATAGCCAGTTATTCACTCACCATTCATTGAATAATCCATCTTTTTCTTACACATTTGTAGCCTATAATATCCGAAGCTCTCATAGGTACATGAGTTTATCTTAAGGCCATTTATTCTGTTTGGTTTTATTTGTTCCTTCAACTGCATGTGTTTAATCTCTAGCTAGAGAGGAAGCCTGATGTACATTAAGCTAAGTCATTTCTTCTATTTTACAATTGTTTTGACAGATAGTGACCTATAACGCATACATATATTTTAGCAAAAAGTTGCCATATTCCTTGAAAAACACTGGTAAAACTTCGGTTGAAATTGCTTTGATTTTATAGATTAATTTGTAAGAGTTGCCATTGGGCTCTCAGGTATATCAACATGATGTGTTTCTCATTTGTTTGTTTTTTTAATGACATTCAGTAAGTTTCTTTTATTTTACTCTAAAGCCTTATAATTATATTTAGTTGTAGTTGTTATTTGTGCTATTACAAATGTAACTCCTTAAAATCAGGTTTCCTAATAGTTTGTTGCTAATATAAAGGAATATGATTGTTTTCTATATATTGGTTTTGTATCCAGCAACTTTCCTGAACAAGTTTATTAATTATAATGATTTATTTATTGATTTTCTTGGATTTTTTTTATGTGGATAGTCTCTGAATAGATGATATTTTGTCTTATTGTTTTAATACTTGCTCTTGAATTTTTTTTTTTTTTTTTTTACTATTTTACTCTGGGAAATCTTTTTGATATAATTAATGAACAATAGAAGTAATGAAGCAGGTTAGCAACCTCATGGGCCTTTTCACAAAGCAGTGTCAGCCCATATGTGGCACCTTCTTCACCTGTTGTCATCTTGAAAGACAGTTGATATTAAAGGTTGGAACCTTAAAAACTGCTGAGTTCTAATTCTCAATGAATTGTGAAAGAAATATTAACTTGATCGTCTCTTTCTCAATTACAGGTTCTTTATTATTCACTTATTATTCTGTAATTCTTTGTTTTCTTCAATAGCTACTTACTGACTGCCTACCATTTTGCTGGTACCATGCTGGTTCTGAGGGTTCCACGATGAGTAGGACCAACAATGTCCCCGTTCTCATGAGGCTTCCAAGACAAGAGCAACTAGCATGACACAGAAAATTACTTGGTGGTTATTTCCTTGTAATACAGAGGCTGTTCTTAAGCACAAGTGCAGCAGCCCAAGAAACTTTGGGCAGGGAATGGTGCTAATACGTAGTGTCGAAGGTCGGGAAAAGCCATTTGAGCCTGACCCAGAGGAGGAGTGTCATTTGGAACAATCTGCCTGCCTAGCATCTCACCTGCAGGCAAATTGTTCCAAAGAGAGGATAGATGTAGTAAGCAAAGTGGTTCTAAAAGAAGGGTTCAATGAGAAACTGTTGGCGATGAACATTAGATAGGCATACTAAATACAAAAATAGATAAATCATTGAGAAAAGCATGTATCTCTTGAATGTACCTATTTGGAAGATATTGTTTATCAATTAGACTTTACCCTGGTTAATTAGGAAGAGTAAGTCTAAGGGAGGGCCATGGCACTTGGTACAAAGCCACTCACGATCATGGCTACCCATGTATTTGCCTCAAGCACAGACTTTCAGCCCAGGGGTCCCATCGTCTCTGCTCTGGCTTCACTTCTGGTAGTCTCTTCATTTTGATCTCCATTTTTCCTGAAGCAAGCATGTGGAGCAAAATTTGAGGAAAAAACATTAGCGATTTAACAATGATCTCCTTGGGCACACTAGCATCAAAAATAATGCAGGGCAATATTGGCTGTGGGTATTTCTGCAAATGTGGGTGGACTGTTTTGATACAGCCTTTCAGCCAGTCTTCAGGGCAGGGCGTGTGCTTGCTTAGACCTCGTGTTCTACGAAAGCAGGGCCTCTGTGGAGAGCTCTGTTTTGTCAGCCCACAAAATGAAATGCTGCAGCCTGCATTTTCCTTATTCAGTTTCAAGTATGAAGTTGATTTTACAATTTAACTGCAGTTTCGTTAAGATGTGCTACCACTCCCAGCTAATTATGTAGATGTATCAAATATGCATTTTCTTTAAAAGCTGTATTACTATTTTGCCTTTATCCACCAGTGATACTTGAATAGAAGGTGGTAATAAAATGTTAATATGTATTTAGTCATATGAGAGAAAGTAATGTAGAAAATTCAGAGCTGTAAAATGAGATGTATTATTACTTCTAAAAATGTAAGCAAAGGAAATTCAGAATGACAGGCCTACACAAGCCTAGGGTTTCTTGATTACCCAGCAATGGCCTGCTGTGTGTCCTACCCCTGAGATAGAGGATTAAACTCTGTCTTCCTTTTTACTTCCCCTCTACGTCAGGCTCAGGGTTCTTAGGGTCTTGAGGGACTTCAGGAAGTCGAGCACTTTAAGAAGTACATGTGTTTGGCATATGAACAGAAACCCAGGATTCTGGAAAGCTCTGCATGCAAAGAGAGGTGTAGGGTCCTGTTCTGACATCTTTTCATTTGGAGCATTTCTCAACCACAACCCTCCTTCTCTCAGGCCTCAGCAGGTGTAATTACCTCTTACATGCATGGAAAGTGCTTTCACTCACACTAAAGGAGGCTTGGTCAAGGTTCCCTTGGCAAGACAAAGGGATTCATGCTCTCCTAATAGAATTTTACGAGAGGAATTTGGAGAAGGGAACCCCACCTTTCTAGAGGACAGTATTGTGCTTTGATCGAGGGAAGTGGGGTGATAGGTGAGACCAAGGTGCTAGGATTAGCCTTTCATCCCCACTGAAGTCTCCTCTTTTTTTTAATATTTGTTTATTTTTGAGGGGGGGAAGGGTCAGAGAGAGAGACACACACACAGAATCTGACGCAGGCTCCAGGCTCTGAGCTGTCAACACAGAGCCCAACATGGGGCTCGAACGCACGAGCCGCAAGATCATGACCTGAGCCAAAGTTGGACATTTTACTGACTGAGCCACCCCGGCGCCCCTGCACCTCTGCGCCTCCTTTGAACATTAGCTTGTGGAAGACCCAGGACAGTCCAGTTGATATGGAGGCCCTGAGACACAGGGCAGAGTAGAAGCCCTGCGAGGATCTTTATTTTGACCCAGTCATACCACTCCTAATGTGAAGTGTGCTGATTTGTTCTAGTAAGAGAAGGAGGAGCCAGTTGTTTTAAGAGAAGGAGGAGCCAGTTTGTTTTTCTCTGCTGTGGAGAAGTAGGGACAATCAGGGCTCAGGCTTGTGGGATCTGAGATGTAGGGTGACTCAGCCAACAACACAAGACCTCTGAATCTTTAAGCGCGAGAACATTTCCTGAAGTTCTTATCAGGCACGTGGTGAGGGGATTTCCCGTACATTATTATTATTATTATATTTAACCATCAAGTACCATTATGAGAAGAAATGAGTTTACTCAATTTTGCAGCTAAAGAAGTAATCTTGGGGTGGTTAAGTCATTGGCAAAATCATAAAGATGTGTGGTATGGGACAAAAGGTGAATTCAAACTCAGGAGTCCAATTCCAACATGTATGCTGGTAACCAGTATGCTATGCCACTTTAAAAGCCCTTCTTTTTTTCTTCCAGGGTTAATGGAAGAAATAAATAAAGCCACATTTGCCAGGAGGCTTTCTGCAAATATGTAGTTTGAAAAATGGAAGTTATTGTATTAGGTCCGTATTGTTGGTACTTTCTACTAATGTGAAGGGCGCAGTACTTATAAACAGTCATATATTGAATTTATGTAGCACCTGCCCTTTGTGGGGCTTATTCTGAGATGGTCCATTGCTCCATAGAGCAGTTTCTCTACTTGCAGTGCTCCGGTCCGCACAGTATGTGCTGCCCACAATCACCCTTTCCCTAAGCAGGGAAAGTTCTAGAAGTGGCTTCATCAATGAAAACTTTGCTTCTTGGTGCTACCTCTTCCCAAGACATAAAGGACAGATGGCCGTTTGTTGGAGCAGATGCTGGAGGCCAGCCCTACCTGCCTCACACCGTCTAGGGGATTCAGAGGTTTCTATCCGGAGCCTCACTTGGAACTCTCTACTTGGCAAATCACAGGACCCAGGAGGCACTCTGAAAACAGCTCAGGACTCAAGGTCTCAGTGAATCTTCACCGATGAACAGAAGCCTCTCAATTTCAGATTGTAACCCCTTTTTTGTGACCTGTGTCCTTCTTGTATCCTAAGACACCTGAGATTTCGAACCCGAACGTGGCTCCCGGAGAGCAGTTAGTGAGGTTTTTCTGTTTGGAGACTCCTACCTGTGCCAAACGCCTTGCCAGAAATACTTCAGTTATCCCACCTCACAGACACGGAACTGTGCTTAGATGGCATATGGTGGCAAACTTCTACTCCATCTCAGAGTGGAGGGGTGCAAGCCTTTTCTTGTCATCGCTGGTTCTCCATAATGCTGTTCACCATGGGGTCAGAGGTTACACAGAGGTATCCTGTGAGAAAATAGAGAGCAGGTATTGGCAAGGCTTACTTTCTTTGCTCACCTGTGTGAACTTGTAATAGAAATTCAGAGAATTTAAATATTAATGCTCAAAATATTTCAGTGAACAAGTTTCAGAAAGTTGACTTTATAAGTTACATTTTTTTCTATGCAACATCATAGTTTTTATAAAACAAGGACTTTTTAAAATGGATAATGATTATATTTCTAGAATTTTTATACAGCATGTTGTATCTACTATCTCTACAGTTCGTATTCAGTTATCTTACATGCAGTCACATGTTTTTAATGTTCTATGTTTATTTATGTTTGCTATTAAAAATACTCAATTCCCTGCACCTCTGAAAAGGACAAGACAATGACAGTTTATTATGGTTTTTTTTTTGTTTTGAGCTCACATAGATGAGCCATATTTATGGTTTATAAATAAAACCATATTCACTTGAATAGCATGAATTGGTGATGCTCAAACGTGACTGATTAGTGGTTCTTAGGCATTTACATTCCTAATGTTTTCCTATTTGCTGGGGGATAACAGGGGTTCAGGAGAAATCTAAAACATAGTGAATAATCTGAGAGGACTGACATCTAGCTAGAAGGGTATGACTACCAGAAATGAAACAAAGAAAAGTATGTCATCTGGTGTAAGTAAAGGCAAATCCATTCTTTAGGAGTTTAGAGAGAGCCATGATCTTCTGGGGCTGGGTAATGATGACAGCTACTTAATACGTAGACAGGACTCTCTGCTAGGCCCAGAGACACGTGCTTTGCACTCATTATTCTATGTGAACCCCACAGGACCCTTCTGGTGTAGATATTATGAGATGCTTCTTCAACAGAAGCATCTGTCCAAGGTCACACCCTATGGGATTGGCAGGCGCAGTGTCTCACTGATACAGAGCTAGTGCTTTTTCTGTTTTAATTGAGATGTAATTGACGTAATACTGTATTAGTTCCAGGTGTATATTGGCGTGATACTTGTATTCATTACAAAATTCATCACCACAATGGTCTCTTTAACATTCATCACCTCACATAGTCATATTTTTCTTTCTTACAATGAGAACTTTTAAGATCAGTTCTCTGAACAACTTTCAGAGCTACAATGGAGTATTATTTTTTTAAAGAGTTTTTACTTTATTTTTTAAATATAATTTGTTGTCAAATTGGCTTCCATACAACACCCAGTGCTCATCCTAACAAGTGCCCTCCTCAATGCCCATCACCCACTTTCCCCTCTCACCTACCCCCCATCAACCCTCAGTTTGTTCTCAGTTTTTATTTTCCCCTTCCCTTCCCCCATGGTCTTCTGTTAAGTTTCTCATGATCCACATATGAGTGAAAACATATGATATCTGTCTTTCTCTGCCTGACCTATTTCACTTAGCATAGTACCCTCCAGTTCCATTCACGTTGCTGCAAATGGCATGATTTTATTCTTTCTCATTGCCAAGTAGTATTCCATTGTATATATAAACCACACCTTCTTTATCAATTTATCAGTTGATGTACATTTAGGCTCTTTTCATAAATTGGCAATTGTTGACAGTGCTGCTATGAACATTGGGGTACATGTGCCCTATGCATCAACACTCCTGTATCTCTTGGGTAAATTCCTAGCAGTACTATTGCTGGGTCATAGGGTAGTTCTGTTTTTAATTTTTTGAGGAACCTCCACATTGTTTTCCAGAGTGGCTGCACCAGTTTGCATTTCCACCAGCAGTGCAAGAGGATTCCCATTTCTCCACATCTTCACCAGCATCTATAGTTTCCTGATTTGTTCATTTTGGCCAGTCTGACCGGTGTGAGGTGGTATTTCAGTGTGGCTTTGTTTTGTATTTCCCTGATGACGAGTGACATTGAGCATCATCATTTCATGTGTCTTTCTGGACACCGTTTCTGGATGTCTTCTTTGGAAAAGTGTCTATTCATGTCTTCTGCCCATTTCTTCACTGGATTATTTGTTTTTCAGGTGTGGGGTTTGGTGAGTTCTTTATAGATTTTGGATACTAACCCTTTATCCAATACACCATTTGCAGATATCTTTTCCCATTCCGTTGGTTGCCTTTTAGTTTTGTTGATTGTTTCCTTTGCAGTGCAGAAGCTTTTTATCTTGATGAGGTCCGAATAGTTGATTTTGCTTTTGATTTCCTTGCCTTTGGAGATGTGTCGAGTAAGAAATTGCTGTGGCTGAGGTCAAAGAGGTTGTTGCCTGCTTTCTCCTCTAGGGTTTTGATGGTTTCCTGTCTCACACTTAGGTCTTTCATCCTACAGTGGAGTGTTATTAACAGTAGAATTAACCATGCTATATGTTACATCGCCATGACTTAATCTGTAACCGGAAGTTCGTACATTTGACCACCTTCACCCATTTTGTCCACCCCCAATCTCCACCTACTTCTGGCAGTCACCAATCTATGAGTTAGGTGGTTGTTGTTGTTGTTGTTGTTGTTGTTGTTTAAAGATTCCACATATTGTGAGATCATATGGTAATTTGCCTTTCTCTATCTGACTTATACTTAGCATAATGCCCTTAGAGTCCATCCATATTGTCACAAATGGCAAGATATTATTTTGTTATGGTTGAGTAATATATTCCATTGTGTGTATACACCACATCTTTAGCTATTCATTTATCCACAGACACTTAGGTTCTTTCCATATGTTGGCTACTGTAAATAATGTTGCAGTGAACATGGGGATGCATATGTCTTACTAGTTAGTACTTACTTTTTTTATAATAACTTTTTAAATGTTTATTTTTTGAGAGAGAGAGAGAGAGAGAGAGAGAGAGAGAGAATGCGAGCGGCGGGGAGGGGGGGCAGACAGAGAACCTCAAGCAGACTCTGCACTGCCAGTGTGGAGCCCAACGTGGGGCGCGAACCCACAGAACCATGAGATCATGACCTGAGCTGAAACAAAGAGTTCTATATGCTCAACCAACTGAGGCACTCAGGTGCCCCTAGTGAGTGTTTTCATTTACTTCAGATAAATGCCCAGAATTGGAATTGTTGGATCACAAGATAGTTCTAATTTAATCTTTTAATTAGTTTTAATTCTAATTTAATTGTTTTCCATAGTAGCTGTACCAGTTTGCATTCCTAGCAACAATGAACAAGGGATCCCTTTTCCTTACATCCCCACCAGTACTTGTTATTTCTTGTGTTTTTATCATAACCATCTAACCGGTGTGAGGTGACATCTCGGGGATATATGGGGAGAGACTGGAAAGCCCCGAGAAGGTAGAATATATCTAGACTGCTCAGCGTGGAGCCAAGATGCAGAATGGGAGAGAAAGGGCAACGGGAGGCCTGTGTCAATGAAGAGAATGGATTCTGCTGCAAACTTTTGGGGATCCCTAATCCAAAAATAGGAAATGTGGGAATTAGATCCATTTTCTCTAAATTAAGTATGTTTGTCAATATGGCACCAGAATTTTCTCCCTCTTGGGGCCTACGTTTGAATCATCGGATGGTTTGAGAAACTCACATCCAGGTGGAGACAACAATACTGTAGTTTGTACTGCTTTGAAATGAAGATATAAAAATTCTCACTTGGATTTTTTGAAAAAGAGAATATGACAGTTGATTAATGTATCATGAGATTAATCTGTCACTAGATTTAGAAGGCAATGCTTTGTAACATGTCATGTCTCTTAATACCCTTTTCTAGATCTTCTCAGGAAAGGTTTCTGTGAATTGATTATTGATAGTTGAGCATAGAGTTTGAGAATAATACTGTGTGTGAAAAAAATCCTGGGAACAAATTCTGCCTTTACTGTTTTCCAGTGATCTGACACTGTAAATAATTTAATTTCTCTGAACCTCAGTTTTCTATCTGTGTAATGGGATAATAACACCTGCCTCATAGAGAAGCTTGTGAACTAAGCAAAAATAACACATAGAAAGGGATTAACATGAAGCCTGGCAAATGGAAGCACTCCATAATTTTGTGTCATTGTCACCACATTGTCATTTGTGTCCCCCTTCATAGAGACATTTATCTATGCATTTAATATAGGCAAAGTAGATACCTTTACTAAAAAATATGAGGCGGTCTGCAACTGTGAGTACTGGGAACTTTACTTATTCAGGGGTCTTGTCACCTTTAGCAGTGGCAGTATATTAATTTTACTTGGTCACTGACCTAATGTACATATTATGTGAAAAATTCTTGGACTACTCTGAGCAAGCTTACAGACAAGTGAATCATCTTAACGCAGCATAGTGTTATAATCAAGTGTTTATAGTGTGGAAGCGCAGAAGCGGTACTTTTCCTATAATGCCAGCTGAATGAGGAACTGGGCAGGAAAGTGACATTTGTGCCAAGTCCAGATGGGTGATTAGAAGACTACTTAGCATCTCAGAGGCTAAGAGTGTTGCAGGCAGGGCCCCTCTCCGGCAGCATGGAAGTATAAAGAACATGGCCTGTACTAGGCATGAGAAATGTTAGCTGTGAATGGAGTGTCAAATGCAGGTGGGAGAGACCAGGGTATATGAGTTCAGGCCAGAGGAGTAAGGGCAGCATTTGCTGTGGTTTCAAGGTTTTCCCTAAGATACAGACACAAAAGAAGTGTCTTGGTTTTTAAGTAGGAAAGTCACATAATCACATTTTTGTTTCAGAAAGATGATTAGCAACAGTGCAAAGGATGGATTGGAGACAGAAAAAGTGGAGGACACTTTATGTTTTTTTTTAATATTCAAACCTCATTTTCTATAGTTATTTGCCAATCAGATACTTATTTTTGGTGAAGTATCTGCTCATATCTTTTCCTTTATTGTGGTAAAAATACACATAATATAAAATTTACCATCTTAATCATTTTATTATTTAAGAAAGTTTTTTTAATGTTTATTTATTTTTGAGAGAGAGAGAGAGAGAGAGAGAGACAGAATCCGAAACAGGCTCCAGGCTCTGAGCTGTCAGCACAGAGCCCGACACGGGGCTCGAACCCATGAACCGTGAGATCATGACCTGAGCCGAAGTCGGACACTTAACCGACTGAGCCACCCGGGCGTCCCATGGAGCCTACATTTTAAGGAGGGTATTGCCACTGGCTTCATAAGTACTGTGGGAGTAGCTTATTTTGGAGGAAAGGAGACTTAGAGGGGCTTGGATACCTGTTTTCAAATGGATACAGGGCAGTGGTGAGACCTGATTCTTCTGGACACCAGAGAGCTAAACATGGTCTGACAGGTTAAAGATATTGGGAAGTAGAACTGAGTTTGACTTAAGGAGGGACCTGCCCCTCTCCTTCCTTTCCTTTTAAACATTATATTACACATCTTTCTTTTAAATTTTTTTTTAAATGTTTATTTTTAAGAGAGAGAGCGACAGTGTGTGAGCAGGGGAGGGGCAGAGAGAGAGGGAGACACACAATCCAAAACAGGCTCCAAGCTCTGAGCTGTCAGCACAGAGCCCAACGTGGGACTCGAACCCAAGAACCGTGAGATCATGACCTGAGCCGAAGTCGGACACCTAACCGACTGAGCCACCCAGGCGCCCCTCATCTTAATCATTTAAATTGAACAGTTTAGTGGTATTACATACATTTATAATGTTGTGCAACCATTACCATCCATCTCCATTACTTTTTCATCTTGTAAAACTGAAACTCTGTGTCAAATAATGACTCCCTATTTCCTGCTATCTGACCCCCCTCCAGTCCCCTAACAACTACCATTCTCCTTTTCTTCTTTATGATTCTGACTACTCTAAATACCTTATAGAAATAGTATTTGCATTTTTGTGACTGGCTTATTCCAGTTGGCATAGTGTCCTGAAGGTTCATCCATGCTGTAGCATATGTCAGAATTTCTTTGCTTTTTAAGGTTGAATCATTTCATTGTCTGTATAGACTACATTTTGCTTATCTGTTCACCTTTTGATGGACACTTGGTTTGCTTCCATGTTTCAGTTCTCAGCAAGGATGTTGTGTTAAGTATCTACTAAATAATCTCTTCAAGATCTTGTTTTCAATTCTTTTGGGTAGAAATGCACTCACGTGGGATCATGTGGTAATTCTATTTTTATATTTTTGAGGAGCCACCATACTTTTTCCCCCCAGTAGTGTACCATTTTGCATTCCCATCAACAGTATGCAAAGGTCCCAATTATGCCACATCCTGGTAGAATACTTGCTATTTTCTATTTTGTTGATGGTAGCCATCCTAATGGGTGTGAGGGACCATTTTATGTTTTAAAAGAAAGATAATGAGGGCCAAGGTGAGGCATAGTCATGGAAGATAATGGTGAGGAACTCAGGAGGAAGACTTTTGGGAAGTGCAAGCAATGGGGTTTGTTGACTGAATAGGAGAATTTATAGAGGATGAATTATGTGTCCAACATTGACACACTGAGAAAGGTCCGCATTTGACAAATACTCGTGATATCATTAGAATCAGATAGGACATATAAGGTGAGGAGTAAGGATTCCTGAAAGTGACTTTAATCCTCATGAATTTATTAGTTACATAAAGATTTTCAAAGGAACAAAGTTGAATTGGAGCGTAAGTATTATGGATTACAAAATTCCAAGTTTATAGAAAAAAGTTATACCTTGTAGAAAAAAGTAAATTGATGATATGTTTTACTGTATCCATAAGAACAGAGTTTATGATGTGGCTTGCAATTTTAACAAAAATAATAACGTATTTGTAGAATATTCTGCAATTTGCGAGTCTTCTTCATATAAACTGTCTTTAATCTTTCGACAGTTTAGCTATGTTTTCATTTACTGGCATACCACAAATAGCTTTTGAGTACCTATATCTGGTTATCAAGAACTGTCCTAGGCTCTGGACAACCCTGTTGTCACAAAGCATACTTTTTAAGTACTGGAGTTTAAATATCCATAATAGGAATTCTTACCTTGGGTCCAGGGAAGGGTTTTGAGATCGGGAGATGTCTATGATCTTAGTAAAAATTACATAAAATATTTCCAAGAAGAGATTTTCATCAGATTTTCAAAGACAACCATGATTCTAAACTGGTTAAGAACCTTAACCTTCGGGAAACTGAACCTCATGAAGTTAGCTGACCTGCCTAAGGGCCCAAGAATCAAGTGACTGTCCAGTCTTTAACCATTGGTTTAGCGTACTCTACAATGTCGTGCTGTCTCTGTCTTCAGTTTATGCCATCTGTCCCTAAAGAATGGTCCATGTTCCTAAGATTTTATAGATTATACAGAGTTTCTATTGTAAATGTCACTTCTTATCAGGATGCAGCAGTTAACAAATTTTGTAATATGGCTTGATGGACTTCAGTGTTTTATACCTTTTAAAACACTGAAACTTCCAATCCTACTGGTTCTAAAGGCATTTATTTTATGAAGGCAGTGTTCCTGCAACTGTATTGGAGATGAGCCTGGAAAAACTCCTGAAGAAACTCCACGTGCGTTTCTTTGATCATCTTGAGGAAGTGGAAATATGTGCCATTCCTAAGAACATTGTTAGCCGTCTATTGTAGGACACAGACCAATGCCTTCAAAATGGCCTTCTTGACTTCCTACAGTGGAGAGCTTTGAGCTCTGTGGAGAAATAGCCTTTATATTTACACACTACCATCTGACCTTTGGGTCAGGGCATTTCCAATCAATTTAGAAGTGCAGTGAGTGGAACCACAGTGCTGATGAGCTCTCACAGTATGGTAAGCAAGGCTGCCTGGGATTGAGGGGTATGGAGGCTCTATTGATTTTTTTTAGATGCTTTTGCCACATACTCCCAAACTTCTGGGCTGGGAATTAAGTCTGTTGCCAGAGAGGATACCAGAGGACAAAAAGATAGCCTCCATATGAAAGGCTAAAGTGGAATTTTAACATGCTCCAGAAATAAATTGCATTTTCCTGGGGAAATTAAGTAGAGAAATTTGCTTATAATCTACTTACTACTTACATTGCTAAGATTAGCAATGAACAGAAATTAGGCAGGAAAGTTTAACAGGAATCAGCTTTGTAGTTTATAGCATTGGCCCAGCAGTATGTCAATGCAAGTGCACCTGGATAGGTCCACCCTTCTAGAACTGTGTGTAAAGCCTGATACACCTTTGTTCAGAAATGATAAAGAATCTCTAATTCACTTACTGAATCCTCAAGTGTTTTGCTACTCTGATTACCACGTACTGAAGCAATAATTTGTTGTTGAATCAGGGCAACAGGAAGATAATTTTATATCAGCCTGATGGGGTTGTTTACTGAAATTCTAATAAGCTGTTGGCCTGTGTGTGTGTGTGTGTGTGTGTGTGTGTGTGTGTGTGTGTTTCCTTTGATTTAGGGTTACATCTTCCTGATTTGTAGGAATACTTTTAGATTATATGACCAGCATGGCCATGTGATTCCTGATCTTTGGCTTTTTTCTGAATTCCCATCTTTTGGGTCTACCTAGAAATCCAGAAGGTTTATAAGAGGTGCTTTTTTCCTGCCTACTCTAACTCCTTGTGGTATTTTGTGAAGGCAATATGAAATTCTGAATAGACATCACTGATAATATTACCCTCTGGTAGAAGGTTTTTGAGCACCTATTATTGAGAATGTGCTGTGCTACTTTCCAATGTTTAGAAGTTGAATAAGCAAATTGTGATCAAGGTTTATCAAGGCAATTATAATCTAGCTGAGGGGATTGGAGATGAAGGGCTGATTAGCCTATGAAGCAGAATGAAAGCATCACTACGCTGAGGAGGGAACAGCCCTCTCTGGCAAAAGGCAGCTGGGAATCTTAATGGTGGGAAGGCCTGTAGGTTTTAGAACAGATAATACGTACGGGAGAATGGCCACAGCTCTGTCAGTCCCAAGACTCTGTTATCCTAGCTGTGCTTTCATTACTTCCCAGTGGAATCCACATCATTCCTTGTTAAGAGAGTATTTTAATACTTAGAGCTATTGACTTACAGTGTAAAAACAGCATTGCCTCTTTCATACTACACCTCAGTATTTGTGGTGTTTCCTCATTAGTGGTGTAGTTTCTTCAGATAATTTCATTAGAAACTTTCCTGTCTTTAGGTATAGGTCTAAAGTATTACTGGATTTGGCATTTGGGAACGAAAGTCATAATATCAACTATGCCTGAGGTTTGCATCATCCACTATGCAAACCACCAGCCACTGGCCATTGAGCATTTGAAATTTACTAACCCAAACTGAGATATATTGTAACTGTAAAAGCCACACTGACATTAAAGACTTAGTACTTAAAAAAAAAGTTGTAAAATTTCATTTTTAGATTGAATACAACTTGAAATGATAATAATTTTATATATTGGGTTAAATAAAATATATCATTAAAATTAATGTCACCCACATCCTTTTCTTTTTTTAACATGGCTACCAGAAAATTTTAAATCACATAGATGGCTCTCATCATATTTCTATTGTAATTTGCTTCCTTAGACAGTGCTTATGGAACTGTGGTTATAAGAACTCTATGTAAGTGATTTAACCCAGGTAATAAAGCTGAATCCAAGTATGTGGCATGAACTCTAGACTGCCATTCAGAGACTGGTTTCAGTCCCTGCTGTGACCCTGACTTTCTGGGTGGTCTTTCACTTTCCATCTGGGCTAAGATTTTCTCATCTGAGCAGTGTGGAAAAGATTAAAAAGTGGGTGATTCTAAGTCCCTTCTCACACTAAATCTGGCTATTCTGTGGTCCTAAAGAATATAAGATTGAATCTTGTTTGTAACACTTTAGTCTCTCCTCAAAGCTGTCAGATGAAAACGTCTTCATCATTCTGATTCTTAATTTATTTAAGAGAGGTTAAATTTGTAATTACTGTAATTTGGAGCTTCCTTGAGCAGCCTGAGGCTGAAGCACAGCATCATTCAATCTGTTCAGTGCAAAGTGAAGCAGTTGAACATGTGATTTATAAGGATCTGACAAAGATATTTTGCAAGGAAGTTTCCAGCACTTTGAAAATATCTAGATAAGTCTGAAAGTAAACCATTTTTAGTCCAAGTAGTTTTTATGATGTCATTTCAAACAGCTTACCTCAATAAAAAGATTTATTTTTAAAATTAATATGGCAAAAGCTATATCTAACTACTTCATAATCTAGCTTTCAAAAGTTATTTGTAAGCACTTTTTGATATTAGATGTAATAATGCTTGTTCATTATCAAAGGTAGAAAATGCGGAACACTTCACACACAAAACATGAGAATTACTCAGACCCTATCTAATTCTTCCCCATATGTATGTGTATTTGACTATAATATTGGATATAGAACATCTTTTGAACTTGGAAAACTTTTAGCCACTGTGCTTCTTTTGGGTTTATGGGTAATTTATAAGATGTTATATTTATATGTGCAAATGCCCATCATAACTCATTCAGGGTTATTTCTTAGCAGACAGATGCTGATCAAAGTATATGCATATTTAACATTTTTCTTATTTATTATAAACTTTCCTTCCAGAAAGTTTATATTTTCAGTTTGTTTGCATTAGCAGGATACGATCCTGTCAGTTCCCTGAAACTTCACCAATAGTGAAGTTAAGAAGTTAAGATAAGTCTTGTTTATATCCATGGGTGGAAGATTATATTTTGTTTTTTTGCTCGTGTTTCTTAGATTTCAGAGAATCAGAAATTTTTGAATGAACATACTGGCAGTTTCTTTTTCTTTTTCTTTTTTTTTAATTTTAAAAAGAGAGAGCCAGTATGAGAGGGGAGAGAGCGGCAGAGAGAGAGAGAGAGAGAGAGAGAGAGAGAGAGAGAGAGAGAATCCCAAGCAGCCTCCATGTTCAGCACAGAGTCCAACGCAGGGCCCGATCCCATGGCCAACCCTGGGATCATGACCTGAGCCAAAATCAAGAGTTGAATGCTCAACTGACTGAGCCATCCAGGTGCCCCCATATTGGCAGCTTCTAATGCTTCTTCTGTGAGAGCTTATCCCCATGGTTTATTTATTCTGTTTATGTAATTAGTTGTGATTGTTGTCCTTTTTGAAAGGTGAGCTGCTATGGATCATATAGAACCCTCCAGGTCTTTCCTCCAACAGTCATTGCAGGCCTCTCTGACCCATCACTCCCTATCTGTTGGTCAGCTGTACAGACAAACTAAAATACACCACACACACACACACACACACACACACACACACACACACACACACACGCACACCACCCAGCATGGGGAAAAATCAGTGTAGTCCCCATCCTAATGTGTGTTCTAGGAGATGTTTAAGTCCTTACAGGAGGAGGAAGATAATTTAACCACTACATGGTCCTTTTACTGGAGTTCTTTTCTTTTCTTTTCTTTTCTTTTCTTTTCTTTTCTTTTCTTTTCTTTTCTTTTCTTTTCTCTTTTCTCTTCTCTTCTCTTCTCTTCTCTTCTCTTCTCTTCTCTTCTCTTCTCTTCTTTTTTTTGAAACAAATGAAAAAGCCTCATAGAGATATTAGTTATATTAAGATCTCTGCAATAAACAAGGTTTCTCAGTCCACAGAGCTACCACAGGTTACTTATTCAAACCACAATGGTGAATACCTTTGCAAAATCACTTTTATTGAGCTGTCATTACAAGGCCATTATAAGAAAGGGCCACATGATATATTATAATGCATCTGTTATAAAAATATTATTATGGCCATTTTCTTAGAACACTGACATCCCAGTATGTGAAAGATTCACTTCTTAAAATTAAGTAACAAAAAAAGTTGAAGTACTCTTTTGATTCACTTTTTTCTGATAGCGAAATTCATTTTCCTGATCATAACTGATCCACAACCGATAATGTTGCAAGTTTCATTTGGCTATTTGACAACTCAGAGCAAAATTCGAACTTTAATCATAGTGATCATATTGACTATTTTTGGCTTACTTGTATGTTCCAGTGACTTAATTTTAATTTTATACTTTTACCTATAATTTATTACTTCATTATTGTTTAAATTTCATATAAAAACACAGAATTGTCATGTTTTATTTTGGGGTTTATTCTGATTTTTGGCCTCTCCTCAAGCAACAACAACGGGTCCTTGTTGGAATGGAGGTAAGGTATTATTAGAAATAAAGTAATGAATCTCCATTATCATATCCCTGGAAAAAGCAAGGCCTCTTATTAAGAACAATTTTTTCAAGTTCAGTAACAAACATCGTTTTTGTCATGATTTTAAGGTTTGCTACAAAAGAATAGAATACATTACACATGCATTAAAAACATTTTTTAAACATTTATTAATGTTTTGAGAGAGAGAGACAGTGCAAGCAGGGGAAGGACAAAGAGAGAGGGAGACACACAATCCGAAGCAGGCTCCAGGCTCTGAGCCATCAGCACAGAGCCCAACGTGGGGCTCAAACTCACGGACAGTGAGATCAGGACCTGAACTGAAGTCAGACGTTCAACCGACCGAGCCACCCAGGTACCCCTACACATACATTTTTAAAAACTTTTGTAGGCAAAAGAGCTGCTGCTAATCAAGTAAAAAAGGTGGAAATCATCTGTATTATTCTGGGGCTTTTCATTTCTCAACTTCTTCCTTTGTTTTTGTGTCAATATGCTTCCAGTCCAGGTATCAGTCTCTTGTTTTGGGACATCGTTTCTGTTCATTCATTGGGCATTTAATGAATTTAAATAAGTTGGTCTTCCCAAGAGTAAGTGGACTACACAAGACTTCTTTGTAAGTATCATCTCAACCTTATGGATGTCCTTTGTGACTATTCAGTGGTATATCCTGGAAGAAGTAGGAATTAATACAGGCACTTGAAGTTATCTGACCACCACTTCCTTCTACAGAATTCAACATTTTAAATAGAAGTATGCTTTGGAAAGCTATGCGAAGTATAACGTTAAGGGTATGTTACTGAAAGTTAAATATTAATTAATACTCTTTAATTTCCCTAGCCTTTTGGAGGTAGGTGAAGTCATCTGTGTCCTGCACAACTTTAGGGGTTGCTCTTTGCATGGACTACTTTAGCCCATTCAGGGTACTGCTTCTCCAGGGAAATAATTTTTAACTGTATTTGAAAGGATGAATTTAAAGATTATTAACTTAACTCTTTTTCAAGAATTTAGAAATGATGTTCCTGTCAAATCAGATAATTTTCTTCCTGTGCATTAAAGAATACTATGAGGAAAGCATTAGCTACATCACTGTATTTAAATGCTTCTTGGGTATTGGCAATCCCTTGCTAATTTTTTTAGTGGTTTTCAATTCAGAATTCAAAATTAGCTCTATATCCAGGCATCACGTCTCTCTTGTACTTCTGTCTTGTTTTAGAATAATAGTTCTGGTTGCTGATAGCTTTATGTCTTCCCTGAGATGCTTCTGATTACTCTGATCCATGCTAAACTGTCGATTCAACATTTTCGTGTGATCTCTACCTGCCTTGCTGTATTATCTCTTGGAGACTGAAGAGTGACAGGCTTCAGAGATATTATTGGATGTAACTAATAGAACATTTTTTAAATTAAATAAAGTTAAAGAAATCTTGTAGCATACTAGTTGGGAGCTAAAAGTTTTTTTTAATGGCCATTGTTGAGAATATTCTGATTTGTGGATTAATGCTCTCACTTTGAGGGTTCCAAGGAACCCTACAATGAAGATGGTAACCTTCATCTGAGACTCTACAAAACGATTAATTAATATTCACATTCAGTGAGCTAATTAGGACTTTGGGGGCATGTTGGCACTTCTAATGGCTTATTTAATTATCTGAAGGAGGCTTTTACCATCTCAAGAGGTATTATAATCAGCCTTTGGGAACTAAAGAACCACCTCAAGAAATAGTAGAGCATCTCCCATGTTGGCAAACAACCTCTCTGACAAATGTTGCCTTTGAAAAAAGGCCCTCAGCTATAAATCGGGTTGAAATCATAAGGAGAAAGTTTTGACACTATTTTCTAGTATACTGGTTGCTCTATCTTGACTGGCATGAGTGTTTTCAGGGATTAGAACAGAAGCAGGATAGCTCTTGACTCAAATCCTTGCCTTGAGGCTGATTGTTCTCCAGGAAGAAAGACATCTCTGGGAGGGCAGCCAAAGGTGTCCCTTAGAAAAAGATTAGAAGTGAGCCCCATTCAAAGAGATAGAATGAGGCTGTTTGGCTCCACCAGACCTTTACTTGTTTCCTCAATCCAGAAATATCACAGAAAATGGAAGTGGTGATAATGTTAGCAATAATAATGATCTGTGTTCAGTGATCAATGGCGGTAGGGTGAGCGCTCAGGAAACAAGCATGGCACAATGGTCTGTACAAACCTCTAGGTCACGTTTACGTAGCTCTGGATTTTATGATTTATTTTCACATGTGTGAGAGAGTGCTGTGTCGTCTTACAGGTAAAGTATGTAGATGAAGTGTAGTAAATGAAGGGAGACTAAAAAGGAAATGCACACATACCCCAGAGAACAAGTATGATCTGTAACAACATGTTGCTCTGTACAGCAAGAAAGCTACTCGCCGCTGTAATGGAGGGCATTGTCAAGATTTGGTTTTCCATTTTGGAATTAAGCAATGTTTTCTCTAAAAGAACAAATGATACTCATTTTAGTTTGAAAACAAAAACATTACCTAGCAGGTACAGCTCAAATTATTTTTAGGTGTTGTGAGTTGCAGAGTCATGAAATCTTGCATGTGACTGAAGAGAGTGGAGCAAGCAGAAGGAAGAAGATGGAATTTGAGTGGGACCATGCAAGAGGGGAGAATCTCTACCTGCCAAGTTAGAGCAATTGGGGGCAGGGAGGGACAAAATGAATATAAAAGATAAGTTTGCAAAAATAGGTTTGTGCAAGAACTAAGAAGGTTTAGGGTGCAACTGTTAGGATTCTGAGCTTAGTTCATCAGGAATGGGTGGTTCTTAAAGGCATTTAAGTAGAGAAGTAATATGATTAGAAGTAGCCTGTATTTTGTATTAAGTTAGAAATTTTTGAAACTTGGAAAACCCCCAACAATGCCTGGTTATAAAATGAAAGTCAGTATCAGTATTAAGTACTACTTAAACAATGTTCATTTATTTCTTTTGAGAGAGAACGAGTCCGAGTGGGGGAGGGGCAGAGGGAACGAGAGACTCCCAAGCAGGCTCTGTCTGCACTGACAGCAGGCATGGGGATTGATCTCACAACTGGGAGATCATGACCTGAGCTGAAATCGAGTTGGACGCTTAACTGACTGAGCCACCTAGGCTCCCCTCAAATAGTACTTTTAAATAATCTGAAAGAACACACATCTCCATCTATATGAAGAAGCCATACGTTGTATTTTCCCAGCCATATTCGTTATTCCTAAAACATTCCAAGTATCCATCATGGCAGACCCGTCTCATGTAAATTCACAATTTCATCAGCCCTCTGTAATGCCACATTATTTTAGGTAAAGTTGTTTCGACTGAGTGCACACATCTATTAGTGTTAAGTCATATTGGATAATGAAGCACTGTTATTCCCATGGACCCGTGTTAGGTGGACCAGGGATTTTAATTAAATATCTGAATGGGTGTTGTACAGTAGATACTCTCTAGAAAGCATTTGTCAGGGTTAGTATTTTACAAGTTAGCTATGCCTCTTTCAACCTTTAATTATAATATTCTAACTCTTTATTCTTAGTTACCACTAATAATTTCAAGGTGATACAGATAGAAATTACTTGATTATCCGAGTGACTGCACATATCAAATGAAATAGAAAGCAATTTCACTGTCTATACATAGTTTGTAAGTAAGCATTACTAACATGTTATTGTATTTAAAAAATATATCTCTTTTTTCCTAAGAGGGATTAAAACACATGATATTCTCTGGTTGGAAGTATGTAATATCTGGCACATATGTAACTACACTCATTTCTCAGTGATAGCAGTGATAGTGCTCTTGTATCAAATAAACAGATATCTTGATAATTGCCAATTCTTCAGTTCTCTTTTGGCACTGATCTGCAGTTCTTAGGTTTTTCTCACTGTATCCTACTTGATCACCTCAAATCCATTTAATGACTTAAGCATATGACCTTTGCCACTTCCTCCCCCCTACCCCATGTAGACTTTGGCCATCTCTGTGGATGGAGCATTCAAAAAGGACTTCCTTTGGCTTTTAATTTCAGGAAACCTGAAACATACCGGTAATCTTTTTATGTTCAAATTTATCCCTTCAGCACCATCCTCATTTGGACTCTTCAAGCTCTGGTCTGTTCAGAAGTTTGTTGCTCTTGGATGGTTGGAAGTAGACATTCATGACCCTAGCATTGATATGTAATTATACTAATATTGGCTCTGGTCTTGAGTGTGAATTACTGTGGCATTTTGACTTTTATCTCATTTGACTCTTTCGTATTTCCAACCACCATTTTGAAAAAGAGAATTGTTAATAATGTGCTTCTATTTAAGAGTCATGGTATAACTTCTGGTTATATATAACACAATTCAGGAGTTATTTCTGTTCCTAATATTTATTTTCAGAATATTAAGGAAAACTTTGATACTGTACATAGAAAAGATAAAGACATTTTGAGATACAAAGGAATTTTTTTTCCTTTTGAGGCTTCTTCTTGCTTTCCAGTTTTTCTAATGCTCCTACAAGATAATGTCTTGTGTTGCTATGCTGCTTCACATATGGAAAGGAGAAAACAGCTAGATCTCTGTTCTTCATATGGGTAGAAAATTCTCATTATGAATTCTCAGAATATTAAAAGTTGAGGACTGTATTCCCATTGGTTCGGAATAATGACATTTTAAACAGAATTGAAACCTGTTGAAATCATGTTTGGCACTGGCTATTCTTGAGTTCTAGGTGGACTATCTTATTGTAATTCTCATTTCATACGTAAGGAAAAGTTGTTTAGTATATTTTGTGGATGACAGTAGCACATTGTGTCTTAACCCTGATGTCTCTTTGTTTGACATTTGGTGACTATGCTGGCTTGCAATGGAGAATGCAGTTTCAGCCATATTAACAGGACCATCTTTATCCTCCTAAGACACGTGTCACTGTAATTTCCAGAGCACATGATGCTCCTTACAGATATTCCTTTTTTCTTACAGTATCTTCATTATAGAGTATACTGTTTTCAAAAACAGGTAAAATCATGACTTTTATGCAGATATAAAATGAACACATATTACAAATATAATTTAACTCATCAATGAGGGAACCCGTAAGATGTTTTAACAAGTTCAAAGGAGAATCCAGAGAAAAGACATAATATTGAGAACAGACAAAATACTGAAAAGAGATGCAAATTGGAATAAAAACTGGTCTCTTCCATAGAGGGGAGGGAAAGCCCATTAAAACTCTAGAAGACAATGTTGCATTAGGCAAAAATTATTTTGTGTTGCTCTCAGTTACCTACATCCTACAGATTGTAAAATAGCTCTATCAGGGTTTGAATGTGATAGTCTGGAAGAATGTGCTATAGACAATGCAGTTTTACTCTGAAGCACAGAGTTTTTCCTGCATTATTTTGTTCACCCTATACTTGGATAACTAGTTCTTATTCATTAAGATTCATCTCAAGCTTGTGTATTAGGGAACCTTCTCTGATGCCTTCTATCTGGTTTTAAGTTTCTTTCTACATCTCAGAATATCTTGTGAGGAATAATCACTGTGTTTACTATATGGCATTATAATTTAATATTCATTGTCTTTCTTAGTTTCTCTTCTTTAAGACTAGGACTATTATCCTATTTTTTCATTTTAAAGTATTTGTGCAGTATTTGGCACAATTCATAACATGTTTACAGAATGAATGAAGGAAAGAATGAAGGACCGATGGATGTATGCTTGAGTGGAAAATTTATAAGGTGTTTGCAGAATGAGTGAAGGAAGGAAGGACTGATGGATATATGCTTGAGTGGAGAGTTCATGAGCACATGTTTGATAGGCAAGCATTTGTCATCCTGTATGATGCACCAGGAATTTGGTAAGGTCCAATCATCTCTAGATTTCCCTTTGATCACAGGGCATCTCGTATTTATTAAATTAAACTCTTTGCTTATGTGACCTAGTTACTGCCTTTTTATTTGATCTCAGGAAAATCCCTTTTACCTTGCAAACTTCAATTTATATCTGTAAAATGTATTTTAATTATTTTAAAATCATAGGTCTTTTAACATTAGAGTAATAGATTTGCAAAAGAAAAATTTTGTATTAGAATAAGCAGTGATCTTGGATTATATTAGATGTGATTTGAGGTGGGTGGTCAGAGAATCTGTACCCTTCCAATATTTATGACAATGTGGCAAATGCAGTGAAGTAAGAGTTAGTTTCTTCTCTTGGACTTTTGACTCTATTCCCATAATCTTTTGCAAATTCCTTATGCATGTGAGGAATTAAGCCTTTATTAGTTGAGTCTAAAGTCTGTTAATACTTTGTTTTAATTAACTGAGCACTGAGTCTAGAGTGAATAGGCATAGAGTATATCTACAATGCCTACTGGTTAAGTCCGTAAATCTCAGATATATGCACACAAAATTGTGGTTCTCTGGAATCCTTATTTCAGAGGATTCCTGTTTGAATATGTATTTGTATATGTTCGCAATGGTTGAAGTATCACGGAAGTCACAAGATGCTTCCTGCAAAGGGGTAGAAGGCAGTAGAAAGTGTCCTGTTTTACATAAGACAGAATTTTGTCTATGTCAGTTTCTACTTGCGTGACCTAAAGCAAGCTACTTTATTTCTTTCAGCTATACTTTCCTTATATCCAACATTTCACAGGGCTGATTTCACAGGTCTGATGTGAGGATAAGGGAGACAATGAATGTAGCTGACTTATGCAAGCAACTGTGGAAAATGTCAGTTTCCCAGTCCTTCCCTGGAGCACATCTTGCCCTTATCTGCCTTTTTCCCCTCTTTTTACTCTCTGTATTGCCTCCTCTTCAGTAATAATCCTCTTCACATAATTCAAAATTGAGCTTATGTCCACTCCTTCCTACCTTTTTGATTTTCCTTGTCTCTGCCAGCTAGACTGAGCTTTGAGGGCACAGGGCCTGGCCTGGCTTGTTGGGAGCCTCCAAAGCACATCGCAAGGGCCTGACATAGTGTCCAAGCCCAGTGGACTAAAATTCACAGGAACTCTCTGTCTATACCTGTTTTCTCAGTGGAGCCCCTTCATTTTTACCTGTGTTCTCTAAACACCAAAGAAATGGTCTCTTAAGGCACAGACTCAAACCGAATTTATTTTAACAAGCACTGTCCATGGTCCTGAATAGAGTTTGGATTATATACAGTGGGTTTGATTTTCTTTATCATGCTGTCCTGTAGTTTGACCAGCTTGTGCTTATGCTTCCTAGCCAAACTCACCCAGTAGGCTTTCCTGAATTCATTGTAGCTTCAAGGTCCCAGCGAGTGAGGAATGATCTAAGGTCAAACACATCAACCTAGTCTATCACTAAAGTGATGCTAGAGGAATGAACAGATGTGTATCAGTGTCTGTAGTATTCAAGACAACATATTAAAACAGATTTATTTCAACTTCCTATGTTTTGAAGCTGGATGGGAGCAATTATACAATTTCTACCCTGTGGGTTCTTTTCTCCTATTTTCTTTTTCACAGTGTATTTATTCCTTCTGAGCATCTTTGGGCATGCATTGTGTTTTTTTCTAATGAAAGTAGAGAAATTGTATCCTCATTGCTTATTTTTAGCACTGTTGCTATGCTAAACTATAGCTCAGGAATCTTATTAAAATCAATTCAGGATTTGAATTTTCATTCTCTTTAACACTGTGGCATTACTCTTCTTTCTGAAAATCTGTCACCATATATGAGTCTATTTAAATATTTCCTATCAATTATTGGAAAGATACTTTTCATCTACTTAAGGAATAAGTAATAAATGGGTACATAGAGATTGGGGGCAAAATTTGTCAAGTTTTCCTTTGGATTGTGTGTGTGTGTGTGTGTGTGTGTGTGTGTGTGTGTGTGTGTGTGAGTAGGTGAAGGGGCATTTGTTTTTCTCATACTGTGCTTAAAAATAATTAAAAATAATTTGTGGTTTCTTCAGGGTGACACTGTACAATGAAAAATTTACCATGCTGAATAAAGGGATTGGCTATTTTGCCTTTAATTATCACGTGTCATCATTAGATGACTTCCTGACACATAAATTGAGTGACCTGAATTATTTTTACATGAAATTGAGATTTTACAGTGTATATATTGTTGAGGCAATAATCTGCATCCCAAGGCTGCTTGTTGCACACACGTGAGAGCAACAGCATTCTTCTATTCTTTCTGCAGTGGACTCTGGGGCTGTTTCTTGCTGTTATCTATCATTGTGATTCTCAGCAGTAGAATCATGGGCAAGAATGGACTTCCAGGGGGTCTGGGTCCACCTCACAAGGGCTTCTAAGAAAGTAAAGAGGGTATTTACCATAAGGAGTATGAAGCCTTGGGGATTTCTAGTAGGAACTGCATGTAACTTTAGATGTTGACTTATATGTTAGGCCATTCGATCAGAGCTATACCTTACTTTAAGTTAGATAAACATAGAGCATCAAAAAGAACCTGAGGTGATAAGGCAGAGAACATTAAACTTGGAAGGTGCCTGTTTCTGGACCAATCATTGGGCTCTTTGGTTTCCTAATTACTTATCTCATTTAATCTTCCTAACATTCCTGAATGAAAGGCATGGATCATTATACCCATTTCATAGATAAGGAAACCGGGCTCAGGGAAATCAAGTAACTTCCTGGCTATAAGGTGTTGGGTTACCATTCAAAGCTCGGCCTTTGTGACTCAAAGCCCATGACTTATTATATAGGATGCTACAATGAAGATACTCCCTTTTTTCCTATAAAGGAAAATCCACTACATTATTGTGGTAAATAACACACACAAAAAAGAGGTCTTCCCTCTTAAGAAATTGTAAAGCAAGTGAAATAAAGACAGTATAAAGTGTGGTGTAACTGTAAACACAGTCATACAACACATCTCTAGAACTTTTACATCTTGCGTGGCTGAAACTCAATACCCATTGAACAGCAACTCCTCTTATGTATTTGCATCTCTAATGAAATCTCATCCCCCTTCCTCCTCCCTGAAGTGTTTGTTTTTGTTTTTGTTTGTGGATAGAGGGGGTGAGGAGAGTCACAGCAATGCAGAACTCAAGGTCACTGTTAAGCCTGCAGATCTGTGCATGCAGACTTGCTGTAACACATCCAGAGCCAGATTCACCATTAAGATGATCAGACTATTAACAAGCTGCTCTACTAACCAATGTGAGATGAATCAGATGATAATTTGTAATCAGCAGCAGCCTCTGTTTCATGTAGGCTACTGGCTCTTCACTTACTTCGGGTTCCAAGTTGATAGTGCCCCTCTGAGTCAGACAGAATGTATTTTTAGTCACACTTACTTGAGAACCCCTCATGGCAGATCACACACTTCTCAGTCTGGTAGAGACGCCCCTGGATGGAGTCAGACTGCCTCACAGACCCTGGCTCTACTCCAGGCAACGATCAGTGGGTAGAGCACTGCCAGACAGCCTCCTGGCACAGGGGCTGGCCAAAAAGTCAGGGCACAAGGATCCTCTGTACTTTTGTTGGGCACCATGCCCAGCTCCATTAGGGCCGAATGTGGAACTCAGCAGATTGGAGTTTGGTCTCCATGGCACCATGGCCACAGGCAAGCTACAATAGTCCCTGGGCACCTGTATTGTTGCAGATGTATGCATATGACCCATTCTACCAAACAAATCCTGTAGAAGTTTATTCTGCCCCGACTGAAACCAGGAAAGACGTTCTCACCTTTCCCCCTTCCTTGTTTACATTATTTAATCAATTTAAAAGTGATGTGATACAGATTTTCCTAATAAACACAAGGCTATTACAATATAGCCTAAAAGCAATGGCATAATATTTTATGAACAAATGGAGTACTGAAAGACATCAAGTAGGTGTCTCATTCTGGCCCTCAGTTCACTGTTTAAGTTCCCACATGACACTTAAATTTGGTGAACCTCAGGGGCACCTGGGTGGCTCACTCGGTTGAGCATCCTACTCTTGATTTCAGCTCAGGTCATGATACCAAAGGTGTGGGATCGAGCCCCAAGGGGGGCTCTGTGCTGAGCATGGATTCTCTCTCTTTCTCTTGAGATTCTCTCTCTCCCTTTCTCCTTGGATTTTCTCTCTTAGGATTCTTTCTTTTGGGATTCTCTCTCTCTCTCTCCCTCCCTCCCTCCCTCTGCCCTCTGCCCCCTCCCCAGCTTTCACTCTTGTCTCCCTTTCTAAAATTAAAAAAAAATTATAAAAGAATTGTGGTGAATTTCCTCTTCTTTTAATTAGAATGTTCATGGCATCTACCTCACATGTAATTTACAGGATTGTTGTGAGCATTAAGGGGAAAGTGAATGTGCAAGAATTGGGCAAAGTGAAAACATGATATCCATATGCTGTGTTGTAAACACTATTGTAAATATGAGTCAACTCAACAAGGGTTGGGTCTTCATGATATGAGCACCTCTGAAATCATGGAAAGGAATCTTCCAGTGTAGGAGAGAGAAAGAGAATGGATAGATGCAAACAACAAAAAAATCTCAAAAACCCCATTGAAATTAATAATCTAACACCTAATACAATTTTGGCATATTGATCTTGTTCATTATGGATGTCCAAGGGATTTAACTTTTTATTAGTTGTTTATAACAAAATTTGATAAATTTAAAGCATACCAAATATTCAGTCTTGTACATTCTGAATTTCTTATTGTACATTCTGAATTACTTACATTTGTAAATTTTTACAAAATGTACTCCAAGCTTATTTCATAATGATTGTGTTAAATCACCTTTTTCCTGGGGCACCTGGGTGGCTCAGTCAATTGGGCATCTGACTTTGGCGCAGGTCATGATCTCATGAGTTTGAGCCCCATGTAGGGCTCTGTGGTGACAGCTTGGAGCCTGGAGCCTGCTTCAGATTTTGTGTCTCCCTCTCCCTCTGCCCCTGCCCACTCACGCTCTGTCTCTCTCTCCTTCAAATATAAATAAACATTAAGAAATAAAAAAAAAATCACCTTTTCCCTTTGATATTCCCATAATATCCACAAATATGTTCATATAATAATAGTGCCTACATATTTCCCAAGCCCTTACCAAGTGCCAGGTAAAACACTAACTCTTGATCATATATTGTCACAATTGAATCCTCCCTATAGCCCTCTGATGGGAGGTACTGCCATTTTATCCGTTTTGTAGGTGAAGATGCTTGGTAAAGTTATATAATTCAACAAAAAATGAAAATGCTCATAGCAACAGAGTGAGAACTCAATTTCAGACTCCTGAAATCCAAAATCCATGACTTTGGTTTAATTTTTTGTTTGAGTAGCCATGCAAAATTTCCATTGCCAAGCATAGAGGGGCTCTTATGGAGCTAATTTGGCCTTCACTGAAAGCTCTGTGCACTGAATAAAGGGAACATCTGATCAGATGCTTATGTTACCAGAGCATAAAGGCAGATACTCTTGCCTTCTTCCATTTGCTTCTGCGTCTACCACCTGAACTTGTTTTGGTTTTTTCTTCTTCTTTTCACCCTGACACCTGATGTGTGTTCCTGTCCTGCCTCTCCCAGTCGGTCAATCTGGTTTCTATCACCATCTTTTCCGTGTTCTCATTCCCTGAACACCCCATTTCTCCTTCTTGGCCAACACTTACTTAGTGAGGAAGGCAGAGGCCACATATTCTATTGTCAGGTTTTATGAAGCAGTTAAATCCCACGGAGCTCAAAAGAGCATGTTGAGCAAATCTGTGGACACATTACACAATTGTATATTTTTGTAAAATAATGTATTCGGATAATATTTTCCCGGGCACCAAAGTTACCTAATCCCAAAAGACACACAGGCTGTATTATATAAAGAGGATTATGTGTTATGCAGTTTAAAACTCCTGGAAAAGTTCTCATTATTTGAATTGTGCAACCAAATTCCAGGGCAAGGCAGCCCATTTGTGAGTGATGATTAGCGCTGCCAACGCCCCAGCAGTAGCAGGAAAGGATGTCATGAAATGATCCAACTTCCATTAGAAAATAATGACTGTCTTGGCTAAGCAGCATTTTTTAAATTAAATACCAGCAATTCCTAGTAATCAGAGGACCTATTAGCCATGAAATTCGATTCCAGTATCAGGGAGTATTCACTTATCAAATGGGAGCCAAATAATTGTGGGTGGAATTTACAGTCCTGTGTTGGGGATGGCATTAAATATTATGGAAATGGCACTGGGGTATAGCTCTGGCTCTGGGGAAATGTGGCATTTTACAATTTCAGTAGCAAGTTAGGCTGGTGATTAACAGAATGCAGTCATTAATTTCTGAGGCATGGTATTTTCTCTCTATTCTCTTGAGAACCCAAGGTTTTGCAGTACAGTGAACCTGTCATGAATTTCTCCTTAGTTTCACTTGGTCTTTTCCACATTTCCATCAGCTGCCTTGAAACAGGATGAGAATCCTTGCCATGGAATTAGTTTTAATTTATGGAAGGAAGTGTCCTTGGCTCCAGGAGTGGCCTTTAGGAAGACTGGAAACCATCAAGAGTTTATTCTTCTGGGAAGCTTACCTCCAGGCACCCTATCTTTTCTTCTCATGGCCTCTCCTAACACCTCACCCTCCAACTAACCCATGGAAACCCTCCCCATGCTTCCTAGCGCCTGTTTAAGGAAGTGAAAAGCAGATGTTCACCAAGTACCCTCTAATGCTACAGTCTGTGTCAGCTACTCCAGACACAACTTTGGAAAGTAGGTGCTTACTGATCAGGCCCATGAAGATTAAATACTCTTCCACAGTACCAAGTGGAGTGGTAGTAGTGAGGGTAAAAGGCAGAATTCACACCTACCTCCCTCTAGTCTCAAAACGTTTGCCCTTTATGTTATTCCCATTACAGAAGTAAATGCTGACAAGGTTTTAAGTGAATATATTACTCTGCTATAGATTGACTTAAATTTCTTTGAATAGATTTTTAAATGACTTTAAACTTGGAAAGTCATGAGTTTCCCATACAGTACTAACTTTTACCTCCATCTTCCAGCATTTCAAATCTAACATAAGAACTCTGAGTATTTTCAAAAACACATCCACAAATAGGAATATGTGTGGGTGTGTATAATATGCATAAATAGCACACAAACATACATATACAGATATAATATGCATAGACATAGATACACACATGCATAGATACATTTGCATACATAGGTAGATGTAAAATCTTTAGTGATACTTTTCTTTCTGATCTGTGGGGGATGGAACTTTGCCTAATTGAAAATCTCTCCCTTGGCACCCACACGTATATCTATCTTCAACTTGGTTGGCAAACTGTGTACCTACATGTGCGTTCCTCAGGATAATGAAAGGAGAAGAATGATTAGTGGATAAAAAAAATGCAGTGTCAGGCTCTCTAAAGAGTAAGAGAGGAGAAGAGCCCAGCGGAGACACATCAACAGGGTAAAACATTTTGCCTGTTGTCACACACCAGGAAGAGTCAAGGTAGACATTCAGTCCACAGTTAGCTGTCTCCAAAGTCTATAATCTGTTTACTACATTAACACACTGGTGTCAGAAAAGGTAAGTGCCAAGCTTTAAATTTTCCTTTTCCTGTCTCAGCCTATCTCAGCGTTTCTAGGTATATCTGGATAAAAGCTGAGGCTCATGTGTATCAACTGTTCTAAAAGCCTTTCCAGTAGAAAACCAAGAAAGCCTGGCCTTCTGACATAGTCAATAGTGGACAGGTTTGCTTGAAAACTCACTTATGGTGCCTGTTTTAGAGTTAACAGGTAGGACACTGCAGGTTAACTGGTTTTAGGAAGTAGCACATGTCATACATGCTTCTGCCATGAATGCTTCTTGCCAGAGCAGGATGCTACAAGTAATTAACCTCTGTTTCTACCAACTTAGAAAATGGTATTACCAGATTCCTTACAAATGTTCCATTCCTATGGCCTTTGACTGTTTCAAGAATTTGGGAGTTCACCCCTTTTCCTTTATTGTCAGGAGTCATTGTAGCTTTGGGCGCCTTAATGGAATTCTTTCCCCAAGCAGAACACTGAGCAGTGTGGGTTCAGGGGCTTCCTTGGGGATGTGTGTACACCTCTTTTAATACCTTAATCCCCTTCAGTTCTCACAATGAGCCTAGGTGAAGGTTGGGCACATTTTTTCTCCCAATGGGAGCATACTCAATATTATACTTAATTCCTGATGCACATACCGTTCTCTCAGTTTTACCTGTAAATTATTTTCATTCCCCTGGATCTTGCTCTGGAACTTAATTGCTTGCATACTGGCCAAAGCCACTTTTGGGAACTATTTGTAAGTAAGCATGAACACTTTCATTTGTAAGCTATAGCTGCTTCAAGAGACACACCCTTTTCCTCATAAACAAAGGCTGTTTTTACTTTGATATGGAACAGCATCTTCAAAATACCTGTAGGTGGTTGATAAGTCACAAAGTGTCCCTGGACAGAAACCCGGTCTGCATGACAAGGTCTGTATTTGTTATTGTCCTTTTCCATATGAATGAATGGCTGGTCTGCTGAGGTATGTATTTCATTAAATGACACTGTGATCTTCCCAGCATGCAGAGGTGGAGTTGAAGATCATTTACTCCAATCTACTTATTTTACAGTTCAGGAAACTGAGGCCCAGAGAGGGGAAGTGACTTGACCCAGTCACACAGTATCATAAATGGTGCCTGAACCCATATCCTTTGAGTCCAAGTACTGTTTACTTGGACATACTGCTTCAATGTGGTCAACTGGGCACAAGGGGAGTACAGGTTTTCGGAAGAATTTTTGCCCAACCAAAATAAACTCAGTTGAAAGGCAATTTGGAGGCGATATGCTGATTTTGAATATGATAACAAAATTATAATCAGAAACAATTTTGTAAATATCCAACTGTATTTGCTCTATTGATAATTTAAATGATATTTGTTGCTATTTTATTCATTTCTCACTTTTTAAAGTCTTGTTGGGGATTAACTTTCTTGTTTATCTTTAATCTTTACAAATATCCATGCACAAACATAGATTTTCAACTGTATTTTCAGAGGAGTAAATGAGAGATGTCTAAAATGTCTGGAGAAAATTAACATTTTTCAAACGTTATATTTAAATAGTTGCTGAACAGTGTCTCATCCAAATTGTAAAAAACAATGCAATTTTGCATACTTTAAAGTTCATCGTACTGTATTTTCTCCAGTGTTTACAATTCTTAACTCTTACATTTAATGTACTCATGTGGGAGACAAAGTATGTGCATTTATAAACATAGAATACATTTAGAATTGTCAATGGAAGCTTGACTTTTTCACGCAGAAAAGTACATTCTGGTTGGGAATTCATTAGCATCAGTAATGTGTAGTAGACCTAACCTCGTGTTTTCAAATGAAAAATGTTCACAATTTTTCAATGACTGTTTTATTAGGCTATTTGAACTATCTGTGCTGGATATATATCTTGTGATATTTTTGTCATTTAATTTTTATTTGTTTTTAATGTCAGGGGAGAGTGAATTCTAGGCCACAATATCTTGCATAAAATTATAGACAGCAGTCAGTTGGAATAATAATTATATAGTAGGATGCAAACTGACACATAATGGTAACATTTGTAAAACATTTAATAGAGATTTTTTTTTTCCTAAGAGGACCTGAAATTTTGGTGTTAGTTTTATTCTGCTGTATTGATTGTTAGATATGTAGACAGTTTCTTGCTTTCTCATTTAAAATGTATGAGAATCTGTGGTAGTATCATTGGTCCCTGGGAAATAAATGATGTCATTAAAATAACATTAGGACTTTAAGCTTCTCAAAACCAGAATTATTAACTTTAAGTGAGGACAGTGGCATGGCAGAAAATGTTAATGATTCTTTTAGTGCTTAATTCAAGTGTTGTGTGATGGTTCCTCTGTAAAAATCTGCATTCTGTTGATAGTACCTGAGGGAGAAGAAAACAAATAAGCAAGCTCAAGTTTGTGAACTGGTAGGTTTATTTATACTTAAGCATGTCTTATTCCTCACCTCAATCAAGTATTAGTCAGCTCAGAACAAAATGTTGGAGCAAAAAAGAAAAGTTGGTCCTTTGCTCTATTTAGTTTTATAGTTATCATCTCATTATGGTCTCATCCCTTAAATTCTTAGTTTTAGTTAATTTCTTATCTGGCTAGAGTATATCTTTACATAATTTTTGCACATTTTTTTTATAACTTGTTTTATTTTTTATTTTTTAAAATTTATATCCAGATTAGTTAGCATATAGTGCAACAATGATTTCAGGAGTAGATTCCTTAGTGCCCCTTCCCATTTAGCCCATCCCCCCTCCCACAACCCTCCTGTAACCCTCAGTTTGTTGTCCATAGTTATGAGTCTCTTCTGTTTTGTCCCCCTCCCTGTTTATATTATTTTTGCTTCCCTTCCCTTATGTTCATCTGTTTTTTTCTCTTAAAGTCCTCATATGAATGAAGTCATATGATTTTTGTCTTTCTCTGACTAATTTCACTTAGCATAATACCCTCCAGTTCCATCCACGTAGTTGCAAATGGCAAGATTTCATTCTTTTTGATTGCTGAGTAATACTCCATTGTATAGATATACCACGTCTTCTTTATCCATTTATCCATCGATGTACATTTGGGCTCTTTCCATACTTTGGCTACTGTTGATAGTGCTGCTGTAAACATGGGGGTGCATGCGTCCCTTCGAAACAGCACACCTGTATCCCTTGGATAAATGCCTAGTAGTGCAATTGCTGGGTCCTAGGGTAGTTCTATTTTTAGTTTTTTGAGGAACCTCCATACTGTTTTCCTGAGTGGCTGCACCATCTTGCATTCCCAATTTTTGCACATTTTAAAATATCAGTCTGTTAGCTTCATGCAGGAAAAACAGTATAGCCATTGGCAACATAATGCTGCATTTCTAGGCAGTTGCTTTGCTTTATATTAGGTATTTTGAATATCTAATATTTGCAATGTAATAGTAAATTAAAAATTAGGGTAAGAACACATGCTTGTTCCTTGATTCTGCCTATAGTATAGCAACTCCTTTTCATGATATACTCAGGTATATCATAATATACTCAGGCTTTGGTTATTGCTTCTTTTCTCAGATTTCTGCTTTACTCCTCAGGAATGTCTGTAATCCTTAGGTTTTGTTTTCGGTTATCTGCCTTCAATAATAATCATAAGAAGAACCTTTATCATTTCCATCTTGTGTTTTCTGGGTGTCTCAGGTCTGTTCTGTACATGTCTCTACATACGTCTTATATTTTGTAATAGATAATTTCTATTCCTTAAGTTTTCTGATATGTCTTACTTTTTGCTGCTGTTACCACTCTGGCTTCTTTAACTTTCTTCTTATTGAAGCCACTTTTTCTATAAGGGGGCTGCCAAAATCCTTCTAAAATTTTCTTTTAGTTACTATTGAAAATTATTTTCAAAGACCACTATTCCATGGAACCTCTCAGATCAGTAGCTAAATAGTAGATAGAAATAATCCATATCCCAGTTCCAGACACCAAGATGACCTTCATGTAATATGACCCTGCAACTTTGAGACATAGTTTTCTCCTTTGACCATTTGGCTACTTGATATTCTGAATACATAGAATCCACAAAATTAAAATTCCAATAATCATAGCCTCTAAGAAACTATGTTTTTTTCCCTACTATGCCTATTACTTAATTTGAAGGAATTATATATCGTAGAATGAAATATTTTCTCATTTTCTCTACCATCTACTGTCTGTGCACCCCACACACCCATCAGTGACACAGTTTTCATTTCCAGTTGTTTTCTCAGAGATTCCAGCTCTGAGCAGATGTGCTAAGATGGCTGCCAGTGGGGAGGTTGAGGGAGAATGGTGTCCTGACTGCACTTGGTATTTAGGCACGGGAACTTTCAAATATGTTTTTAGGCTCAGTATTGCCACTTCAGAGAGGCCTTCCATATTCACTCAGTCTTCATTTAAAATTTTCTTCATATGAATTTGTATTATAAATCGCAGTACAAAGTAGTATATCCTCAACAAATATTGTTGGCTGGATGAGTGGATGGATGGATGGATGGATAGTTGTTTAGGATTCTCATTGGTGTGGGATTTGTGCTGTTGGTCTGCAGGGCACAGTGTGCTAGTAGAGGGCAGAAGGTCTTCCTACATGCTATTGGATTTTCTCTGCCTTCATAGGAGTTTTGGTGGAAAGTGGTGAGAGACTGTGTCACTGGCTGCGAACCAGATGCCATTTTAACCGCCAGAATGATACTATTTGCCTCCTCTACTCTTTGCCTCCTGCTTTCTGTCAAGCTGTTCTTACCCTCTGTTCTCCCTCTTCAAGTATGCTTGCTCTTGCTTAAAATGCCTCCTTCCACTCACTCTCCATTCATGCCCTGGGCATTTCCTTAGCCACATCTCCATGCCTACCCACTATCTCTGTCTGCTCTGTTAAATGTAAAACATGCTTCTTTAACTTTGGAAGGAATTTATATTTTCTTATCTGTAATTTTCTGGAAATAGTGGAGAGGTTATAGGCTGTGATCAATTTGGGGATATTTAATGGAAGTAAAATGGGTAAGGCAGTATATCCAGATTTCTTCAAATTGATATTTATCTATTTCCATCCATCCTTAGCTATTTTAATACAGATATAACTTTTACTACCAGAAAACTATAGATAGTAATTGATTTTTGGCTTCCTATTTCAGAAGCTACAGATAAAAGGATATTAATTTTAAAGAGGTCACTCAATCAGAAAATGCATTATTCAATTAGTGCAGCAAGAAGAGCAGTGGCCTGGAACTCAGATGGAGGACTAGCCCTGTCTCTGCCACCTTCGTTGTATGAGGCCAGGCATTCCTCTGCCGGGGTCTCCGTGCACTTTCACTTTAAAATGACCAAGTTTTCATCACCTTCACGACCTAGGAATCTCCAGTCCTGTGATGTTGATTCTTCTGTGTGTTAGTGCTCCTGTCTGACACCCAAATGTCCCAGAGTGACCTAGCATCGCCATGGATGCTCAGATAATAGTCTAAGAACTGGCATTTGACACTTTCCTGATTATGCATATTATTTCTAAATTGACATTAGTAAACATGGACTCAGTATGTGCTTCAGAAGGGATGGTTGGAGCCACAGTTCAACACAGCACATTTTAATTCTCTTTTGCGTGAAGGATAAAAAATGAGCACTCCAATTTTGAAGTGACCACCAAAATAGTGTTTGTATCAGCTGACCTGCTTGTTTTTTTTCTGGCTTACCTTAAAAGAATCATTATTAAATCTAAATGATCTCTTCCACAGTGACAGTAAATATCATCATCCAATTCTCTGTGATTCCCCTACTCAAGAACCAGTGACTTAAGGTCAGAGTGAGGTTAGACTTCTCACCCAGCCCAAGGCTATCTTCTCCCACCCCTGCTAATCTGTACTGTACCCTGCCACGTTTTTCACTCAGTTGGACTCTGTGATATTCCATTAGCAGGTTCTTTGTCACTTTTACACCAGTATTTATACTTTTCCATCCAGCCTTATTGGTAGGCAAGGCTAATATGACTAATAAAATTGCAAGATATTTAAAGTATACAATGTGATGATTTAATATACTATATTTTGTGAAATCATGGGCACATGGATTCCCTCCTGTTGAGTTAATGAGTACATCTGTCCCCATCACCTCACACTTACCTTTTTTTCCCCTTTATTGGTGAGAACACTTTAAGTTCTACCCTATTACCAAATTTCAGTTACAAAATACAGTGTGATCACCTGTGGTTCCCATGGTATACATTAGACCCTCAGACCTTATTTATCCTATGGCTGAAAGTTTGTACCCTTTTACCAATCTCTCCCTAATTCCCCCAATATTTATACTTTGGTGTTCACCTGGTATCCTTTTTTTTTTCTTCTTCTTCTCAGAATCTTTGTTATTCTTCAGAACCATTAATTTACATTAAAAAAATTTTTTATTGGGTTATTTATTTTGAGAGAGAGAGAGAGACAGCGTGTGAGCGGGAGAGGGGCAGAGAGAGGGAGACACAGAATCCAAAGCAGGCTCCAGGCTCTGAGCTGTCAGCTCAAAGCCTGGTGCGGGGCTCGAACCTACAAACCGTGAGATCATGACCTGAACTGAAGTTTGATGCTCAACCGACTGAGTCACCCAGGTGCCCCAGTTTACATTTTAAACCCCTTATTACTTCATAAAATAGAATCTCCACAACTCAACTGAAACTCCTTGCCTTTATTCATAGAACTTGATCTAACCTGCCCCTGGAAATTATATGCATACATGTTTTTTTCACCCTTGATAGACTGCAATCTCTTTCTCTTTTTAAATAGATTTTATTTTTAGAGACATTTTAGATTTAGAGCAAAAATGAAAGGAGGACACAGAGATTTTCCATATGTTCCTGACCCCCACACGTGCATAGCCTTCTCCTTTATCAACATCTCTCACGAGGATGCTATACCTGTTGCAGTTGATAACCCTGAATTGACACATTAACTTACCCAAGGTCTGTAGTTGACATCAGGGTTCACTCTTGGTATTGTACATTCTGTAGCTTTGGACAAATGTATCATGAGCTGTATCCACCATTATAGTATTGTATAGAATGGTTTCACTGGCCTAAAGATCCTGTGTGTTCTGCCAACTCATTCCTCTCTGTCCCTGGCAGCCACTGATGTTTTTATAGTCCCCATCGTTTTGCCTTTTCCATAACGTAATAGAGTTGGAATCATGCAAATAAGTAGCCTTTTCAAAATGGCTTCTTCCACCTCGTCATATGAATCTCAGGTTCCTCCGCATCTTTTCGCCGCTCAGTTGCTCACTTCTTCTTAGCAGTGAATATTATTCCATTGTCTGAATGTACCACAGTTTATCCATTCACCTGATGAAGAACATCGTGGTTGCTTTCAACTTGGAGCTATTATGGATAGAACTGCTATGAACATCAGTGTGCAGGTTTTTGTGTGGACATAAGTTTTCAACTACTTTAGGTAAAAGGACTGCTGTTGCTGGACCATATGGTGAAGTATGTTTAGTTTGTAAGAAAATGCCAAACTGTCTTCCACAGTGGCTGTAGTATTTTACATTGCCACCAGCAATGAATGGAACTTCCTGTCCTACCAACATTTGGTATTGGCAGTGTTTCAGACTTGGCCATTCTAGTAGATGTATAGTGGTATCTCATTGTTGTTTTAATGTGCATCTTCCTAATGACAAACGATGTGGAACATCTTTTCAGATGCTTATCTGTCATGTGTGGTTGTGTTGTTTGCTTTCTTATTGTTGACGTTTCAGAATTCTTTGTGTATTGTGGATAACAGTCTTTTGTCAAGTATTTCTTTGTATATAATTTTCTCTAAATCTGTGACTTACCTCTTCATTCTTTTGAAAATGCTTTGCACAGAAGAGAAATTTTTAATTTTAATGAAGTCTAGCTTCCCAATTATTTCTTTCAGGGATCATGCACTTGGTATTGCATCTAAAATATCATTACTGAACCCAAGGTCATCTAGATTTTCTTATGTGTCATCTTGTAGGAGTGTTACAGAGATGTATATCTGTGATCCATTTTGAGTTAATTTTTGTGAAGAGTATATGGTATGTGTCTAGATTTATTTATTTTTTAAATGTTTATTTATTTTGTATGTGTGTGAGAGAGAGAGTGTGTGTGCACACATGTTAATGGGGGGGGGGCAGAGAGAGAGGGAGAGAGAGAATCCCTAGCAGGCTACACACTGTTATCACAGAGCCCCATGTGGGTCTTGATCCCATGAACCGTGAGATCATGACCTGAGCCAAAAACAGGAGTAAGACTCTTCACCTACTGAGCCATCCAGGCATCCCAGTGTCTAGACTTACTTTTTGCACGTGAATGTCCAGTTGTTCCAGCACCATTTGTTGGAAAGACTTACATTTTCACCATTGTGTTGCCTTTTCCCCTTTGTCAAAGATAAGTTGACTGTATTTGCATGGGTCTGTTTTTGAACTTTCTGGTCTGTTTAGTGATCTGTTTTCTTTCAGCAGTGCCCCACTATCTTGATTACCATAATCTCTTGAAATCCAAGATCTTATTGTTTGCCTTTTTTTTTATATTTTCAGGAGCACTTATAATAAAAACTTGGCTATTGAGGACTTCAGTAAGTATAGGTTAAATTAAATACTGTAAGTACATGGATGCATTACAATAGTACAGCTAAGTGGTTAAGAACATGGAGAAGAGGACAACCTGTGTTTGAATCTGGCTCTGCTTCTTTAATAGCAGGGTAGGGTAATCATTACACCTACTTCATGAGGATGTTGATAAAATCACCATATTCTTATTCTCCCATCACAGTATCTGACTCAAGGCAAATGCTTTATAAATGTTGCCATCACTGTCATTATTTTATTCAGGATTCAATAAATTAGGTTTCATGTGTCATTATTATCTTATAGATATGCATTATTTTATGCAAGCTCTTTATTTTTTATATTTTTTATGTTTATTTACTTTTGAGAGAGAGAGAGAGAGAGAGAGGAGCAGAGCACAAGTGGGGAGGGGCAGAGAGAGAGGGAGACACAGAATCGTTTCAGAGCCTGTTTCAAGGCTCAAACTCACGAACCGTGGGATCATGACCTGAGCTGAGGTCGGACACTTAACTGACTGAGCCACCCAGGGGCCCCAATTATGCAAGCTTTTTATTTTTATAGATGGAATGACTTGTTTTACTTTAGCTTCTTCCAGTGGTTAGTGATGCCAGTCAGTTTGTGTGGGGGGGGGGTTTGCACGCAGATCTTCTTTACTACTACACCAGCTTTATATGTGTTTTGTGTAGTATTAAATAAGGTCTTTTGATCCCTTTTCCAGCTGTAAAGAGATTTCTCTCTTAATTTCTATGATTGTTATTTCTTTATCTGTTTTGTTCTCTATTGTCCTAATCTTATTATAGGTAAATTAGAAGTCCAGAAATGTTGGGAAGCTAATATCTCCATTATTGTCTTTATTCACAGAGTTCTTTGAGAATTTACTGAGTGCATCTTTACTTCTGCATGATGTGTTCACTGCCTTTGTGAGTTTTGTCTCCACTTAATCTATCATGATTTCAGATTATTTGCCCCAATGACTGTATATGTACCACTTTCATTTGAACCATATGTTTATTTCCTTAGGGAGTGCCTGTTTTGAATTATACTCCCTTTTTCTTAGACTGAGGAAAGTTTTAAAATTAATAAAATCTAAGTATTTACACTATGAGATTATAATCAAGACATAGGTGCAGTGGACAGTGTCCAAAGCTGATATGGTGCTGTGTAATTTGCTTGGATGTTCACATCCTAATTTGAACCCAGTAGATATTTTTGCTGTTGAACTTAACCTACTGTATTAAAGAGTAGATTAAAAATCTGATCTTTGGGGCGCCTGGGTGGCTCAGTCGGTTAAACGTCCGACTTCGGCTCAGGTCATGATCTTGTGGCCTGTGAGTTCCAGCCCTGCGTCGGGCTCTGTGCTGACAGCTCAGAGCCTGGAGCCTGTTTCAGATTCTGTGTCTCCCTCTCTCTTTGACCCTCCCCCGTTCATGCTCTGTCTCTCTCTGTCTCAAAAATAAATAAATGTTTAAATAAAATTAAAAAAAATAGTTTAAAAAAATCTGATCTTTGTTGTAGGCAGCAGATACAGTAAGTTAGTAATTTAACATTTTCTTCTAGATCTTAAGAAGGAGATCTGTGTAAGGGAGAGAGGGAGAAAAGGCTGAATCTCAGTCATCATCTGAGAGAAAAAGTGTAGGTAGAAGATGGTGGAGATGAATTTCACAAAATTTATCAGCATTTATACTGAAAGTTTGCCTTTAAGGAAATGATCCTTAGTAAGTCTGTGATTGTTGTATTAGAAAGAAAATGCACTTCTTTTGCTCTGAGATTCAATGATCCTTTAAAACATTATAAATCCCCTTAGCAAATTTCTTCTTCACTCATCTTAAAGTGGGTTGCAGCACTGGCATATTTATAATATTGGGCTTCTGCTGGGACCCAAATATGGCATGTAGCCTTTTTTTCTAAGGTAATAACTCTAATCTTCTGGAAGTATATGACAAGCAGAACCATCATTGTTCTTCTAACGACCAGTGTTCAAATTAGGCAACGGAAATCCCAAATATGAGAAACATTCAGTTGGTTTAGGGTCGCTGCAACAAAAAACAAATGCATGCAGTTGTGATCATGAAGGATTGATTGGTCTACCTGTTTAGAGACCAGAAGTCTCCTTTGGTCTTTATTGAAAATATCCTAACTTCACCTACATTAGGAATATTCTTCAGTTGCCTAAAAATTGAATTAGGCTACAGGGAAAGGGAACTTCTTGGGGGTCGGATTAGTCTGATACTGCAGCCCTTCATTTATTGTTCATGTATGAGCCTTTCCTGCACAGCCAACCACATTAACCAAAACTACACTGGTCACCAAAGTGCAGGAGGAATGGAACACAATTTGTGTGCTTCAGGCACTCATATAGTCTCTGATTGCATCTGTGGATCTCAGGGACCAGGGCAATGTGGATTTTAGGCCGCTTAGTTCCCAGTAGTTACTGAGCTACTCCCAATTTGTTCCCTGATCTATTTTAAGGATGAAAGTGTAGACAAATTAAAGAGCATTCAGGCAAGAGGAAGAAAGTGATTAAAAGGATGGGGAGCTCTTTTAACAAGAAACCAATAATGTGTAGCTTAGTTCAACAACAGTAAGCAGAGCTCATGATAATGATATATAAATATTTGAAAAATATAAACAGGAAGGAGCAACATTGTTTAATGCAATTCAGCTGAAGGTAACCAAGAGCAAAGCAAAGTACTTATAAAAGAGATATTCAAAATAAACACAGAAAATAATTTTCTAAAAGAAAATAAGGGGCTACATTGTAGGAAAGCATTGCAACTACACTAGAAAATATGGAACAAGGACACGAAGAGCAAGGAATTTACCAATGGAAAAACCATTCTGATATTCACTAACTCACCAAATTTCTTTTTGTTATTTACATATTTAATATTTTCTTTGTTTCCATATCTTCATTTATTCTTTTATTCATTTATTCAACACATATTTCCTGCACATTTCAGTGTTTCACGAATTGGGAGACACAGGCATTAACATACTGATTAGGGTGATGCTAGTGTCTGTAATAAATAACCTGAAATTTCTGTAGTTTAACACAGTAAAAGTTTAGTTCTCACATGAAGTCTTAATCAAATATTTGTTACTGACAGAACGATGAAGGTTGGACTGGGGGAGTGTGTGGTTGAAGGGGCTAGAGCCATGTACTGTTTCAGAGATCCAGGCTGTGGAGATTCCCAAGTTCACTGTTACCTTCCTTATCCAGATGGAAGACCAGAAGAAGACTGGGGAAGAGATAGTCCCTCCTTAAACATACTGGCTCAAATTATTTTCAATCTACTTTGACTTTTTTAATGAATGAGTATGAGTAGCTGATCAAAACGGACCCAACTCCCTGCCCTCTTGGAGTGTACAGCTATTTGGAGGAAACGGACAATAATAAGATAATAACTAAAATAAACATTTTATCAAGAGGTGATACACATGATAGAAAATAAAGCCAGGAAGAAAGACTGTCAGGGCTGGGAGTGCATTTTTAAATGGGTTGTCTGGAATGACCGCAATGAAAAAGAGGTATTTGAGCAATGACTTAAATGAGGTGAGAGTGTAAACCGAGTAAAATCCAATGGGAAAACATTTACAACAATGGAGTAGCAGCAAATGTAAAGCCCGTGAGGTGATACCATGCCTGGCATGTTTAAGGAGCAAGAAGGTGGCTAACAGAATGGGAGCAAAGTAAGCAAAGGAAAGAATGGTAGGATAAGAGATCAGAGCGGTAATAGGGCCCCATCATACAGAGGCCTTACGAGTAACTGTGAGGATTTTGGCTTTTATTTTGAGATACAGGGGAAGTAATTAGTGGGTTTTCAGCAGAGGAGCAAAACGTTTTGATTTATATTTTAAAAGGCTTACTGTAGTTGCCGTGCTGACAATAGATTGTGGTGCAGTAAGGGTGCAAGCAGGGAGACCGTTAGAAAGCTTTTTCAGTAATTGAGGTGAGAAATGGTGGCAGCTTACACCAGAGGTGTTGAGAAGTGGTTGGATACTGGATGTATTTTGAAGGTAGAGGCAAGAGGATTTGCTGATGGATTGTTGAGGAAATGCAGAGGAAGAGAGGAGTCCAGGTGATGCCAAGATTTGAAGCCCAAAAGACTAATTGGAAGGATAGGGTTTTCATTAATTGAGATGAAGGAGGCAGTGGGGAAATCTAATTTAGATGTTGGTGGAGAATATCCAGAGCTTGATTTGGGTTGACTTGCAAATATCAAAGTTGACATGACAAATAGGCGATTAGATGTATAAATCTGGTATTCAGTGAAGGGTGGGCTGGAATTGGTGTATATAAGGAATAGGTCCAAACATGGAGCCCCGCCTGAGGCGCTCCAACCTTTAGAGTTTGGGGAGATGGGGAGGAAGCAGCAGAAGTGAATGGAAAAGAATGACCAGAGAAAGAAAACCCGGAGAGTCTGATGTCAGGGAAGTAAGTAAATATTTCAAGTAAGAGAAATATTTCAAGAAAGACTAGGCCACAATCTCAAATGCTGATAGTAAGTCAGGTAAAATGAGAAGTGGAAATGTAGTTGTGAAGAGTTTGGATGAGAAGGAAGTCATTGGCCATCTTGACAAGGGAAGTCATTGGCCATCTTGACAAAAGCAGTTTAATGTAGTGATGGAGGGAGACTGTGATTAGATTGAGGTAAAGAGAAACTGGGAGGAGACTAATTTGTGTAAGTGGCTTACTTAAATATTTTGAGGGTTTTTGAGAGTGGTAATTATAACAGGAAGTGAGAACTAGAAAGAATTTTTCTAAGTGAGAAAGGTAATTACATTTGTGGAAAGATTGGGGAAAAATTATGAGGCAAGACAAAGAAGGAGAATTAATAAAGGACAATCTTAGGTCAGTGAGTAAGGCGGGGTCAGGTGTACCAGTGGAGAGGTCAGACATTCATAGGAGTTTACATTGTTTCATCCAGAATAGTGTAGGGTAAGGGAGCAAATGCATGGTGGGCTTGTGGGAGTTCCCTTTGAACTGCTTCATTTTTTCCCCTCAGGGAAATGAGGAGCAAGGTCATTAAGAAGAAAGAGGAGAAGATGTGAAATCATCAATCTGGAGAATGAGCTAGTGAATGGAAAAGGCAAATCTTCCCAGGGGGTTCCAAGGACCCCTTGAAGTTAATGGATACTTATGTTTATATATCTATATATTTATAAACATACATATATTTATAAAGCATTCAATCTGATGTGTGTTTTTATCCAGTCATACTACCAGTGTGTATGTCCATGGCATATGTGGAGATTTGTCTTCAGTGAGGTTGGCAGTATTTCTTGGTGAGTGTAATGGCATGAGACACAGTGTTAAGGGAATTTAGTATGTGGGCAAGAATGATTATAATTTCACATCGTACACTCTAAACTGGGTGAGGTGAGAGTGATGGCATGAGGACTTATGTAGGATAGTAAAAAAAGATGGAAGATCAGTGTACTTGCAGATTTTGGGTTATTATGTTATTAAAACGGATGCCCTACAAACACTGGAGCTGGTGGTCAGAGAGTGGAATCCTTGAAGCTGAGAGAATGGAGTGGTGACAGTTGCTGATAATGAGAAGGTCTGATCCAATAATGGCCATGAGGAGCTAAGGATGGCTGCAGAACAAAACCATTTGAGTAGAGAAAATCAAAGAATGGAGGGGTTGAGGTACTGGGATCATCCAACTTGTTTAAATTCTGAGAATTTTGGCATGGACAGTATTAGACGATGTGACATGGAGCCAGAAGGTAAAATCTAATAGCCATGACCTGCACTCTGATTTTTTGCAAACACATCAGTTAAATTTTCTTTTTTGACAGTCTGGTAGGGGTAATCTCTGAGTTTTTGTTGAGATGAAAGTGTTTTTATTTTGACCCCACTTTTCAAAGATGCTTTTAAAAGGCTATACAATGCTAAGCTGATAATATGTTCTCTCAACATCTTAAAACTATTGCTGTATCGTCTTCTGACTTTCATGGTTGCTGTTGAGAAACCTTCCATCCATTGTAGGTTAGCTTTTTTCTTGATAGCTGTTCTTCAAAACTTCTCGTTTTTGGTTTTTTTTTTTTTTTTTTTTATTCTTCAGTTTCACTAGAATTTAACCAAGTGCATGTTTCCCAACTTTCTGATTCAGGAGATTGGTATCTTTCATCAGTTCTTGACAATTCCCGTGCATTGCCTCTCCAAATAGTCATCCCTTCTCCCATTTTCTTTGAGTTGTCATGACTCCATGTTGGAACTTCTCATTCTATTACCATTTTCTAAAAACTTCTCTTTCCTATTTCTTAACACTTTATATATATGTACTTTTATTTCCTCTATTTTTCTCAGCTTTATTTTTCAGTGTTCTAGTTTTCTTTTCAGCTGTGTATAACAATCTTTTCAACTACTTTATTTTTAATTTCTATAGATTTATTTAGTTCTTTATCAGTTATGTCTGGGCTATTTTGTTGGCCTGTGTCTTTTTTTTTTTTTTTGGCTTCTTGTCAATCTTCTCTGTTATTTCTTTAAATATATTTAACATGTGTGATTTATAATTTCTCTGTCTAATAAATCTAGGTGCAATCAGAGTATCTGATTGAATGCTTGCCCTTGACCACTTATTTATTCATTTATAGGATGATTAAAAAAATTATGAGTTTATCTACCTTTAATTTTGGTCCTTAGATCTTTCTAGGGTAATTCTTGAGGCTGAATGTAAATTTTCTTTACAGAAGATTTACATATACTGCTTTTAGATAGCTGGGTGGGGGGTGCTTAGTGCCCCAGAAGTGCTTTAAATTATACTTTAAGTTTGTGTTTTGTTTGATGGACGAAGGCACAAATGTGTAAATCCTACTTTCAAACAAGAGTATTAACTTGAAAATTGGTTTTTAAAATTCTAGTGGTTAATATACAGCATTATATTAGTTTCACATGTACAATACAGTGATTCAACAATTCTATACATCACCCGGTGCTCATCACAAGTGTGTGTTTTAGGGGTGCCTGGGTGACTCAGTTGGTTAAGCATCCAACTTCAGCTCAGGTCATGATCTCACGGTTCATGAGTTTGAGCCCCGAGTCTGGCTCTGTGCTGACAGCTCAGAGCTTGGAGCCTGCTTCGGATTGTGTCTCCCTCTCTCTGCCGCTCCCCCACTAGCACTCTGTGTCTCTCTGTCTCTCAAAAATGAATAAACATTTAAAAAAATTTAAAAGCAAACAAAAAAACAAGTGAGCTTTTTAATCCCCATCAGCTATTTCACCCATCCCCCCACCCACCTCCCTCTGGTGACCATCAGTTTCTTACCTGTAAGAGTCTGTTTTTTGTTTTGTCTCTCTTTTCTTCCTTTGCTCTCTTGTTTTGTTTCTTAAGTTCCACATATGAGTGAAATCATATGGTATTTTTCCTTTCTGATTCATTCTCCTTAGCATCATGTTCTCTAGCTCCACCCATGTTGTTGCAAATGGTGAGATTTCATTCAAGAAATCTCATGGCTGAATAATATTCCATTATACACACACACCCCACATCTTCTTTATCTATTGTCTGTTGATGGACACTTGGACTGCTTCCATAAGTTGAATATTGCAAATAATGCTGCTATTAACATAGGGGTGCTTGTATCCCCTGAATTAGTGTTTTTCTATGCTTTGGGTAAATACCCAGTAGTGCTAATACTGGATCATAGGGTAGTTCTATTTTTAGCTTTTTAAGGAAGCTCCATACTATTTTCCAGAGTGGCTACACCAAAACTGGTTCGGTTTCCCACCAACAGTGCAAGAGGTTTCCTTTTTCTCCACATCCTCAACACCTGTTGTTTCTTGTTTTTATTTTGTTTTATTTTATTTTATTTTATTTTATTTTATTTTATTTTATTTTATTTATTTTTTTTAATTTTAGCCATTCCAACAGGTTTGAGGTGATATCTTATTGTAGTTTTGATTTGCATTTCCCTGATGATGAGTGATGTTGAGCATCTTTTCATGTGTCATTGGCCATCTGGATGTCTTCTTTGGAGAAATGTCTGTGCATTTCTTCTGCCCATTTTTTAGTTTGATTATTTGTTTTTTGGGTGTTGAGTTGTGTAAGTTCCTTATATATTTTGGTTGCTAACCCTTCATTAGATATGTAATTTGCAAATATCTTCTCCCATTCCGTAGGTTGCCTTTTAGTTTTGTTGATTATTTCCTTCATGGTACAGAAGATCTTTATTTTGATGTAGTCCCAATAGTTTATTTTTGCTTTTGATTCCCTTGCCTCAGGAGACATAGCTAGAAAATGTGCTTTGGCCAATGTCAGGGACATTACTTCCTGTGCTCTGTTCTAGGATTTTTGTAGTTTTAGGTGTCACACTTAAGTCTTTAATCCATATTGAGTGTATTTTTATGTATGCTATTTGTTATGTAATCTTTTATTTAAAATTTATCAAAAGTCTTTCTCCCACTTCCTCCACCCATAGCCAAAGCTGAGAACTATATTCCCAGTGGGTTGTCATGTGCCCTGTGGGATCCAAGATTCCCACAGGGGGTTTTAAATCTGATCTTCCACTTTGTTTCCTTATTTGCATGGCTTACTAAAACTCAGATCCTAGGCCACTGATAATTAGCATATGAATTCAGGAAAAATTCTATTTAATTACTTATTTACTCATGTGAATCCTTTTTTCCCCCCTAATATCTGAAACACTCCTTTACTCTTCTGCTAAAATAGCTTTGCATTAAAATGGCTTTTTGATATATTTTTAATTGTGCTGAACTGGGTATAGTAGAGTGGTATGTTCTGGAAAAATTTATCAAACTTACAGTAAGAATTGTAAGTCCCATGGTGGTGGCTCACCTTTTAGTTTGCTTTTTAAGAACTCTTTACATATTATGGATAGCAATTCTTGGTCATATATTTCAAGTTATATTTTCCTAATTTGTTGTTTCTAGTTTTAACTTTGTTAATGATGCTATGTTTTTCTTCCTAATATAGACCTTTTAAATTTTTATGTAGTCAAATATATTGATCTTTCCTTTTATGTTCTCTGCTTTTGAAGTTATGCCTAGAAATTTTTCTCCATCGATATCATAAAACAATTCACCAGTATTTCTTCTAGTTTTTCCTTAAATTTATTTCAACAGCCCAGTTCCTTCACAGAATATGAATGAGTTTTTATACATAAACATGTACATGTATATAAAGATATATTTATGTATATATACATATGTATACATAATGTGCATATGTGTACATAAACATATATATTTTAAAACTTTCTTTTCAATTTATTTATAGAATATGTATTTATAAATGTACTTAAACACTAAAAAGTTCATTTAGTTTAGGTCATATTGAGTAGTTCCATGGCAAGTCCTTTGATTTCAATTTTTTCTCCTTTATTCATTAGTATGCATTTGTTTGCTATTTAAAACGTTTTTTTTAATGTTTTATTTATTTTTGAGAGAGAAAGAGAGAGAGAGGGAGCCACAGAATCTGAAGCAAGCTCCAGGCTCTAAGCTGTCAGCACAGAGTCCAATGTGGGGCTGTAACTCATGAACTGCGAGATCATGACCTGAGCTGAAGGTGGACACATAACTGACCGAGCCACCCAGGTGCTCCGCATTTGTATGATATTTAAGAAATGTTGAGGTTTGGGGTGTCTGGGTGGCTTGGTCGGTTAACACTCCAATTCCTTATTTCAGCTCAGGTCATGATCTCATGGTTCTCAGGATCGAGTCTTGTATCAGGCTCTGCACTGGGTATGGAGCCTAAGCTTCTCTCTCTCTCTCTCTGCCCCTTCCCTGCTTATGTGTGTGCTCCCTCTCTCTCAAAAATAAATATTAAAAAAATAGGGTTGCGCTACTTTTCTTTAAGCATTAAGGATCCAAAATGAAAAAAAAAATTGTCAAACATATCAGAGCCCTAAATCTAGGTGCACAGGCAAGTGAAAGGGCGATTATGATGGAGTATGATACATTCTTTAGGGAAAGAAGACTTGGCATGGAGACCTATATAGCAGATATATCGAATTTAGACAGTGAAACCTGGGAAGGCTTCCTGGAAGACAGAATTTTCAGCATGCATTTGTGATGTGTGTTCCTGGAGATGGTGGGGAAAGACAGAGGTCAAGAGAGAGAAAGCCAGCCCGAGACAACCATGTGTGATGTCTGCAGCGAGAGAAAGCATGAGTTATTTGAGAAACTGAAAAACTAGTCCCACTCAGGGAGGTAGATGATGATAAGCACGTGTTCCTGTTTGATCAAATTTTCTTTTTCCATATAGCTTCATGGCTGTAGCCTTTTTCATACTGCATAGAAGGGAGAAAAGCCTGGTGAGAGAGAGGCTGATTATGAGGGTATTATGATGTAGGTGAGAAATAATTGTGGCCTAATGAGAGAAAGCACAGTGAATGGGGAAGGACCGTGGGAATTTTAGAGGCAGATGGATGAATTTCATGATCATGAGATGGTTAGGGCGAGAGAAAGGAAGAGGAGTCATGGTTTTCAGCCCAGCCTGTTTCTTGAACTACTGGTTGATAGAGTTGCCATTTTCTGAGATAAGCAATAGAAAGAAGAAAGGACTGTTTCTATGGGAGAAAGCCAATCTACTTTAGGCCGAGGACCACCACCAATAGCCTCTAATATCTTTCCTTGATGATTATCCAAAACATTGTATTTAAATATGTTGTAACTTGGGAGTGCCTGAGTGGCTCAGTTGGTTAAGCATCCGACTTCGGCTCAGGTCATGATCTCATGGTTCATGAGTTCAAGCCTCATGTTGGGCTCTGTGCTAACAGCTTGGAGCCTAGAGCCTGCTTTGGTTTCTATGCATGCCTCTCTCACTGTTCCTCCCCTGCTTGCTCTCTCTCTCTCTCTCCTTCTCTCAAAAATAAATAAAGATTAAAAAAAATTTTTAGGGACGCCTGGATGGCTTAGTCGGTTGAGCGTCTGACTTCAGCTCGGGTCATGATCTCACGGTTCGTGAGTTCGAGCCCCGCATCGGGCTCTGTGCTGACAGCTCAGAGCCTGGAGCCTGCTTCCGATTCTGTGTCTCCCTCTCTCTCTGTCCCTCTCCTCCTCATGCTCTCTTCCTCTCAAAAATAAATAAATGTTAAAAAAATTAAATATGTTGTAACTTGGTATACAAATCATGGGCACTGAATACACACCCACCTACCTCTGCCACTTACAAACATCTTGCTGCTGAGCAAATCAGCCGCTCTAAACCTCTGCTTCCTCCTTTTTGTTGAATGCATATAATAATAAAGACCTTGCTGTTGTGGAGGGTGGACACACCACACAGTATCTGACCCCTAACCGGTATTTAATAAATGGTAATGATTGATAATATTAAGCCTCCAAAGCTATTTCTCACAGTCTGTAGTCACCTGTGTATGTGTCTCATTCTGTGAGGGCAGGGGCATTTCCTCTGTTACCCTCACAATAATTAACAAAGACATACATAATGTAGGACCAAGATATATGGCATGAATGAATGTTTACAGCATGAGGGTTGCTAAGACAAGTAGAACTACTGTAGAAAACAGACTTGTTTCAACTGACTTATTTCCTACTGTGAACTGTAAAGTGCTGAGAGGCACTCTCTCCTACCCTGAATTTTTCCAGCTTGAACTACAATGATTTTAAATACGTTCACCAGTTCTATTCTCCCTGTGAGTAGTAATGTTGGTGGTTCTGCATAAATCAGAGATGTAGTAGGGAATGTTTTAAGTGGCGTTGGTACACAATGATTTCACAAATGTGGTTTAATTTTTATTGAATATCATCTGATTAGCAATTTTGGTTTTGTTTTAGCCTCGTGAATATTTATTCCAGCAAAAATAAGCGCAGTAATTTCTAATGGAAATAGTATCCACCTGAGTTTGCCGGTGTCTAGATGGAAAATTAGCCTTCTTTGTGGGAGGGACTGTTGGTGGCCTTTGGGTTGGAAGATGCTTGGGCTGACCAACCTTTGGAGAGCGACAGATTGTCTCCACTAAGGGGGAGATTCCTCAGCCTCCTTGTTCCAGATCTACCTGGGGGGCCTGGAAGTTACCGTGAAGACTGGAATAGGGAAGCTGGTGGGGCTGGCTCTTTTTAATCTGCTTGTGTGGTTGTCTGACTGATGCCAGTTTTGGGTACACGTGTGGATGGAAAGCATTTCTGCCTTTAAGGTCAGGCCTTTCTGGATCGCAATCCCATTTCTGCCATTTTCTCTGTTTGTAGTCTGGAAATGGGTCTGTATGTTCTTTGAGTCCGTGTTAATTGTTACTTTGTTTTGCGTGTGTGTGCGTGCACCCATGTACACATGTGCTTGTGCTAAACTTTTAAGACACAGCATTCATCACCCAAATGGGTAATACACGTTGCTCCTTGGGGATCTCATTGAATTTGTATTGTTCTTCCACTTCCAAGGGCTGTGAAATTCTAAAACTTTACCTAAGAATTTCTATGTTGAATGTCCTCATGTTCACCTCTACCTTTAGTTCCCGTGCTTATGGCGATTGCTGCTGTCTTATCCTGCATTCATCAGAATGTGAAACTCAGGCATTTGCATGCATGTGCAGTGCGAGCATGGTGAACATTGTGGTATTATATGGGCACAACACTGCTTGTGGGCCTTCACACGGCACTCTCCTTTATCCTCATCTTCTCCCATTCCTGGGGCCTCTCCTTAATGGGATTCACCTACCCGAACAATGAGCAGGGATATATGCTTCCTTTTCTGGTTTCCGTTTACTTCCTTCCCTTTTTTTTTCTCTCTCTCACTCAGGCACATACTCACATAGTCACACATGCTTGCACACACACACACACACACACACACACACACACACACGTCTCATACAAGGTTGATCATACTGTATCAGTTGATTCTTGATTTGCAAATATTTGAAATGGACTATGTGCAGAAATTAATCAACAAACAGCTTGATGCAAATTTATATTAGTCTTTGTTTTGCTTTTGAAGACCAAAGAATAGCTATCCAAAGGTAGCTTTGGGCTGCAGCTGTCTGGACTCTGGACACATTTTGTCAGCAAGGCTTAGGTAGTTGGTGTGATCCAAGTGGCCTGGGAAATAAAGGCCTTGCCGTTGGCTTTAGAGTTGTGTCTTTCCGGATCAGGGTTTTCCTAGTGGCCTGGTTTTCTGAGAGCTCAGCACAGCTCATTCCTCTGTTGTCTGCCACAGACTCCAGGCTCATCTGAAGGCCAAGGTAGCACAAGTCCGATTGCTGGGAAAGTAGCCTGACAGAAGGGCTACAATTAAGGGGAAGCTCAGCCACCAGGTAGGCAGTGAGAGAGAAGATAGGGGCATGACACTGGGGAGAAGTGGCATTACCAAAATGTGGAAGGGAACCCAAAAATGCAGGAAGAGATGCCGAAGAGAAAAAAAATGCTTAATCTGCTCCTTGGAAAAGGACTGGTCTCTTTTCTTGCTGTGTGTGCGGTCCATGCTGTGCTGCAGGTACTGAGCCTGGGCTTCTCAAGAGAGAGTGGTCTGGGTTATGTGCACCTCCCTCATTTGAGCACCAGACATGTGAAGGAGCTGTAGTCTGTCCGACTGTCTCTGTCAACCTAATATATCATTTGTGTTGGGGCACTTAACTCTACCATAGCTAATCCCAAAGGTCCCTTCCACCTTAAAGAATTGAACTCCTCCAGGATTCCAGACTTCCTCTTAACAGTTTTTTTGGATGAAAATGTCTATGGCTATGATGTCCTTTTGATGTTGCTAACTATCGCTAGAAATGCCTAGGTTTATTATTTTACAATCTCAAGATCTTCTTTTTCTTTATTTTATACTAAGTTACAAATGAGAAAAAATGAAGTATTATAAATATCTTAGCTCAGAATAGCAGAGGAAGTGTAGAGAAACGTGAGGTGAGACGGTGTAAACATATCTCAAACAGAAACTACTGTTCTCCTGATAAGCAGTTTCTGCTCTGTTTCTGTAGAGACAATCAATACATTTTTTGGAGGCAAGGAATAATTTTTTTTTTTTTGGTCATATAAGAAGTTGCTTTCCAAGAATAGTCATTTAGTGCCCTTTATAAATCCCTCAGTCCTTTATCGTGATATAGAAATACTAGTAGATACACATGTATAAGCTAATATTTGGGGTACTAAAAAAAGAAAAATGATATAGTCAAAGGGAGAACAAATCCCTCCCAGCTCTCCTCTATCATTCAGGTGTGATGTGCCTACTGGTTCCATCATGGAAATTTAATCTCCATTTTACAACATAGCTGGCAGAGTGAAGAATCCTAATTCAAAAAGGTGCGAGTTCTAGAGTGGGCTGGCTGGCCTGGGAGATGACTCACCTGGACTTCCAGGAAGGAATCCTCTACCTCTTGTTCAGAGACAGTCTTCTGTTCTTACATGGAGATAGTAAAGAAGTTGTCCCTTTTATCAACAGGAAATAAAACTTTTCTCAATCTGACTTTCGTAGATAGGGAAGCTAACTTGACATTTTCTGGTTGAAACTTTCATCAGTGAATTGAGGGATGGCTTGAAGGAAAAGATCGTTAGACTGAGTCAGAATAATTCCGTGTTCCCATCCCATGCAGTTTATGGCTCCACGATCCCAGGAAATCATCTACATTCTAGTCGCATTAGTAACATGGAGAGTTGCCTCGTCTATTTCATGGGAGTTTTCATGGGAATCCATGACAATAATATGAAAGAAGAAAACAATTATTCATTTGAAATAATGAAGTAATTTTTAAAAATGTATATATTTAGGAAAATATAATAATTTTATGATTTTACTAGGATATGCAAATACTTCCAACATTAATACATTTATTATAAAACATAGTAAAATTCCCATTAACTGTTACTAAATATATATTCTATTTATTTTATTTTTTTTAATTAAAAAAAAATTTTTTAACGTTTATTTATTTTTGAGACAGAGAGAGACAGAACATGAACAGGGGAGGGGCAGAGAGAGAGGGAGACACAGAATCGGAAGCAGCCTCCAGGCTCTGAGCCCTCAGCCCAGAGCCCGACGCGGGGCTCGAACTCACGGACCGTGAGATCATGACCTGAGCTGAAGTCGGACGCTCAACCGACCAAGCCACCCAGGCGCCCCACTAAATATATATTTTAAATCATGATTTGCTGAACAAACATAAAAACTATGACTCTAGCAGATGGTGAGAGGGAACGATGTTCTAGACTAGATTTTTTAAAAAGACCAAAATATGAATAGGCTTGAGTAGAGAACTAAATTAAATATAATCATTGATGGATAAGTATAAAGTCATAGAGTGAGGTTCAAAGAAACAACACAAAGATAGGATGGCCTGAGACACAGATAGTTAATGAGTATTCAAATACTGCAAGACAAACATGAGCTAAGAGTGTGCCCCCCAAAGTGCATGAATGTCTTAGAATGGGTTTCCTGAGAGGCGTGCCCACAGCCTCCACCTGGAGTTTAGACATTTCTATTAGCTGACTGTATCCTCTCCTGAAAGTTGGTAGAATAATGTATTTGGGGATGGTAAGAACCTGTATCTCTGCATTTTAAATGGAAAAACAGTTATTCTTATCTTTAAAAAAATTTTTTTTAATGTTTCTTCATTTTTGAAAGACAGAGACAGCACAAGCAAGGCAGAGAGAGAGGGGGACACAGAATCCGAAGCAGGCTCCAGGCCCTGAGCTGTCAGCGCAGAGCCTGACGCGGGGCTCGAACTCATGAACCGTGAGATCATGACCCGAGCTGAAGTCGGATGCTCAGCCAACTGAGCCACCCAGGCGCCCCAACAGTTATTCTTATCTTAATAAAAAACCCCAACACTGGTCCTCAAGATTACTAAAATATTCTTAAATACCCCTATAACAATTCACCAAAAGATTCATGCAAACGTAAAGAATTTAGCATACCGGTTATCCCATTATTTCGCAATGAACTTGTTGAGATTTTTGTGCATGGTAATTGAGCAGTATCAGATACAAATTAAATTTTCGTTTTATAACAATAACCTATCAATATATTTTAATCATTCCACATTTTCTTCTAAAATATTGGATTTTCAGAACCTCTTAGGCTCACCGACTTTCTTCAAGGGCATTTCTACTTCCATAAGAAACATATTAACTTTAAAACTGGGGAGGTAATTGATGGTGATAATGAAAAATCCATTTAAAAAGCACAAGCAGGAGAGACTTGTTACTTGAAAAACAGCTCGTAGACGATTGAACGCACTCTACTTTCTGTCACCAGGTCTGACTTGAAAGTAAGTATTTTCAGAGATGTGTACAAGTAGATTTAATAGTAGGGTGTAGATTTTGACAGTGACTTTTGGGTAAAAGCGATTGCAAATCCTCATAGCACACATTTGTAGAGAGAGGGTGCAGGCAGTGCAACATAGCTACATTGTGTCAGTTTGTATCACTGTGATGGGTGCAATTTCTGCCATGTTGGGAGACTTAGTCATTCTATTTTGTTTCACTCCAGTCCCTGGCACATAGTATATGTTTAATAAATATTTTGAATTACTTACAGAAAGAAGTGGACTATATAGACTAGTGCATAGAGGTTATCATTAAAGAGTTATCTCAATAAAGACAAAGGTTTCTAATAGTTATAGATGCTAGAAAAAGTGTGAGATGGCAGATTCTCTGTATAACTGTATTCTTGCATGAGGAGGGGATTTTCAAGAATATTGCTAAGCTACTTCATTCGTTGGGTGGATATTTATTTGTTTTTAAGTGTTTTTTTTTTTTTTTTGGAGAGAGAGAGAGAGAGAGAAATATGAGTGGGGGAGGGGCAGAGAGAGAGAGGGAGACAGAGGATCTGAAGCAAACTCTATACTGAGCAGAGAGCCCAACGCGGGGCTTGAACTCACAAACTTTGAGATCATGACCTGAGCCGAAGTCAGATGCTTAGCCTACTGAGCCACTCAGGTGCTCTGGATTTTTAAATGTCATAACCAGAAACTTTGTTTTTTCCAACTCGGAAGTGTCTGATTATCTGATCAAGATTTTCCTTATTACACCTCTTTCAATAGTTAAAAATTATAAATCAGATTGCTACCTATTGTACTTCCTCCGTGACAAAACAATTCATAATCCAATTTACAAATTTCCTCAAAGACCTGTTTTACATTGCTTTAATCATTTTTTTATTGCCAATTTTTTCATGTTTTAAAACAAATCTATCGTTTTGAAGGTATGGTGATGGGAAGTGAACATGAATTAAAATGTAATATTTTTGTTTGTTTTTTTAAGTGTGCCTTCTAGAAGTTGGTAAAGGTATTAGTTTTTCAAATAATCATTTTGAGTTTTATACACTTTGTCCAGCTATCTAAGAGCAACTCCCTCATGAAACATTGTCTTGTTCACTCATCTTGCAAATATTCTTGATATAAGAATATGCTTATGATTCACAACAAAGAATAAAAATATAGGTCCACATATATGTCCATACATTTGCATTTATATGTATTGTACATTCATATATTTTCTTTATTGTGTATAAGTGTGCATTTCATAAACAATGTATAATCTAAGATTACATTTGTTGGCTGACATGTGTATGGGATTGAAATCTGGCTATGTCACCTCTCATTGTTCATACTTTCCTGCTTCACTTATGACTGATTGATACAGGGAAGGCAGAGACTAAGAGTCTTGTCCTGGTTGCCCATTGGGGGCCTCCACAATATGTGTTTTCCACAACCTGGACTACACATACTACACTTTCTGCACTGTGAAAAATCCCATAATTATTCAGCTTTTAAAATTCTGTTTGTTGAGTGTTTAACTGAGTGCTTACCTTATACCACACCTAAAGCAAACAGAAAGTTTATGTCTGTTCTATGATAGTGAATATGATGTTCTTAGGTCCAAGGGAGACTGGGGACAACCATTCAATGGCTTAGGAAGACACCAGACAGTTTTCCACCCAAGACACTTAGATACTTTCTCCCTTCTCATCTTCCCCTACCGCCCTCCCTTTTTTTCTCCTTCCCTCCCTTTCTTCATTTAGGATATGATCAGTTAATTTTGCCATATAGGCTCTCATAATTCTTTGGATCTAATTTGTACATATTTTTGTCACTTAAAACACTAACACAGTTTTCAGATATTAATGTAAATCAACATATAGAAGTAATTCCAATATCCTTTCCCAAATAAAAACCAAGAATACCTATCCACTTTTAGCTATTAAAATTCCAAATATAAAAATAAATACTATATCTATATCTATATCTATCTATCTATCTATCTATCTATCTATCTATATCTTACAGAATATGATTACAAATCTTATTTCTCACTCATCTATAATTTTGCTTTTTTATTATTAAAAATTTTTAATGTTTATTTATTTTTGGGAGAGAGAGAGAGACTGAGCACAAATGGGGGAGGGGCAGAGAGAGAGAGAGAAGCAGAATCCGAAGCAGGCTCCAGGCTCTGAGCTGTCAACACACAGCCTGACGTGGGGCTCGAACTCACGAACCATGAGATCATGACTTTAGCTGAAGTCGGATGCTTAACTGACTGAGACAACCAGGTACCCCTCACCTTTAATTTTTCTTAATTTGAAAATTAAAAATAGCAAGGATAACAAACCTGCAAACACTGGAGCATTTTTATTTCCTTGTGAACCCAAGGTTGTAAATTGTCTCCTGAAAATTTGAAGCTAGTGGTATTTTTTTATCCATTCTAGCTATCTGAGAACATTCATTCTTTTTGTTGTGTTTGTATTTATGTTTGAGAGGGGGTGGGGGGCAGAGTGCAAGCTGGGGAGGGGCAGAGAGAGAAGGAGACACAGAATCTGAAGCAGCCTCCAGGCTCTGTGCTGTCAGCACAGAGCTTGATGCGGGGCTTGAACCCTTGAACTGTGAGATCATGACCTGAGCTGCAGTCGGATGCTCAACTTACTGAACCACCCATGCACCCCTGAGAACATTCATTCTTTTTTTTTTTTTAATTTTTTTTAACATTTATTTATTTTTGAGACAGAGAGAGACAGAGCATGAACGGGGGAGGGTCAGAGAGAGAGGGAGACACAGAATCTGAAACAGGCTCCAGGCTCTGGGCAGTAAGCACAGAGCCCGACGTGGGGCTCGAACCCACAGTGAGATCGTGACCTGAGCCGAAGTCGGACGCTTAACCGACTGAGCCACCCAGGCGCCCCGAACATTCATTCTTGAAGGTAACTGTTGTAACTCAGGTTTTAGAACACCAGGGAGTAGTCTCAGTTTTATTTTCCTTTAAATTTATTTAATTTGTGTTAATTATTTTTTCCATTTTAACAAGTATTCCCAGCATACCGTTCTGTCATATTTGTTGCTTCTTTTCTAATAGCGACACTCCGGGTAACAGCTAACAGTGGGCAGGCATTGCATTACTCAGAGAGGCAGGACCAGAGCAGAATGGTTAGATCCCAAACTGCTGTTTTTAACACATAGTGGTGCAAGAGAACTATTCCAGAAACTCTGCATGATGATCTTAACGCTGCCAAAACAATCTTTGTCATTTCTCTTGAAAAGCGCTTGTCAGTTTTACTTGACGTGTGGCATGGCCCTCAGGAATATAGGCATTGTTATGCAAACTAAAAGGAAATCAAATTTATAATTTCTATTTGGTAGCATTTGTGTGAATATTTATCGTAAAAACAAATAAGTTTATTGGTCTTTTCCCTTCAGATTCACAGCCACACCCCCAATGCCTTTTTAAGTAATGATCTGAGAGCAATGTGCCATGGGTAAATATATCATGAATGAAATAATAGTTGAATGGGTGAGTGTAGAAAGAAGTATTACAATTTATAGATGCTAGGATTTCAGGACTAATTCAATGAGGAGAAACCATTCCTTTTCTGGGTTTGAGGTAATGGCAGCAACAACTAAGGCTTTTGTAGAACTTCACTGTTGAGAACACCTTTTAACAATTACTGTTTCGTGTCTCACTTGATTTCTGTACCCATAGGAGATACAGAAGATATAGCTCACATGATAGATCAGCTACTGAGGACAAAGTTGTTTTGAAATAAGGTCATAAATGCTCAGTTTAAGAAAAAGTCAGTCATTCCCTATTCCCTTCCTTCCTTCATTAAACAAAATTTATCCAAATGTGTACTATGTGGTAACTCTGTCAGAGTCTGATGTGCTAGATAGACATGTTCCCTGCCCTCAAGAAGTTACAGCGTAGTGGAGGAGAAATGTATTAATCATGTAAGCTCACAAATACACTGATAATAATAAGGTGTGATGTGCTGTATGAAGAAGTATAAAGAGCTATAAGGAGCATATAAATAGGGGTTTCAGCAAAGGCTTCCCTGAGGAAATAATATTAGAATTGAGATTTAAATGATTCAGACAAATTGCTTAGCTGAGAAGGGTGACACTGGGGCGAGGGGACAGGGAAAGGGAGAGAGTGTTCTAGCAATGCCAGAGGAACAGTAGTAAGAAATGAGGCAGATGAGATGGCCAGGGTGGGCCAGACCAGGCCTTTGAGTCAACTTGTACATTCCGCTTTTTGTTCTCAGATCATAAAGTATGGGATAAGATAATCAGATCTGTGTATTTAAAAATCACTCTGGATGCTATAATAATATCATAACATTGAGTGCTGTTTTCACAAAATCACAATGGAATCTTACAAATATTAAAATAAGTCAGCCGACCAAATGAGAAGTATATTTGAGTAACAGTGGGTCCACAGAAGAGTTTAATTGGATTAGGGATTTGAACATTATAAGTAGATACACAACTTGCTTCAGACAATTTATGATCATGGGATGGTATTTTCTGTGCCCAGAGAGAAACCAATTACCCTCGTTACTGTCTTCAGGACCACAGAGCATGTCATTAAATAGCAGTGGTTATGCTTCCATGGTGCAGATAGGTTGCAAAGGGGTCAGACTGCATTAGAATTGTAGAAACTTGGCTTCATCTAACATTGGCAGAAAACACCACAAAGTGAAATGATAGGTTTTAAATGTCAAGACTTGTGAGGTGGTACCGATTTCAAAACTAAGGAGTTTCCTGACAGGGATCCTTCCATTTCTACAGCTCTGAGTGATAGCCACAGTCTTAACTGGCTCTGCCTATTGCCTGAGTCTTGGTTTTCTGTGGACAACTCATTGGAAGGTCCTGGACTGGTCCTCCTTCCTTACTTCCTCTGAAAAACAAAGGGATATGGGTCCAGTGGATAAGCTTCTTTGCTCAGTACGCCACCCTGTCTCCCACACCACTCCAGCAGTCCCTGTAACCACACTCTACCCAGTATGCATCTCCACTGAGAAGCAGGCTGATTTCCATGGGAATAAAGACATTAGAAAACTAAGAGAAAAGTTGTCACATTGACGAAGGCTACGTAGAGAGGCAGGTGGAAGTTCCACTGCTATGCATCTGCCTCTTCAGGAAACTTAAACCAGAGATGCCACTGGGAAGGTTAACATACACCTACTGTTGTGACAGGTGAGGCAGTAGTCATATGTGAGCATATTTAACTTGCCAACAGACATTTTATATATGCATAGGCATGTTTATGTAGTCTCATTTTTAATAAATGTGAAAAAAGATAATTTGAACATTAATGCTCAAGGTCATACAGTGAGGACAAATTGCAGACCCCCAACTGCTGACTTCAGGTCAAGATCTGTCTCAGTTTATGTGCTCCACTCATTTAAAACAGGTATTTAAGGGGCCCCTGGGAGGCTCAGTCGGTTAAGCGTCTGACTTTGGCTCAGGTCACGATCTCACGGTTTGTGAGTTCCAGCCTCGCATCGGGCTTTCTACTGTCAGCATGGAGCCTGCTTCAGATCCTCTGTCCCCCTCTCTTTCTGCCTCTTTCCCGCTCGTTCTGTCTCAAAAGTAAAGAAATATTTAAAAAGTTTTAAAAAACCTAGTATTTAAGTTTGTCTTTATTTTTGAAGAGGTTTATATAAATAAAATCACAAAGTCTTGATTGTAGAAAACTTGGAAAACGTGTCAAAGTGATAGTGATCTCGTAACTGATAGAGAAGTTCCATATTGAAATAAGTTTTAAAAACTGCTAGGGTGAATTATTTGATACAAATTCATGATAAAAATGGGAAGGGTAGCAGATGTGTTTGTTAAAAGAAATAGATGCTTCCACTGCCTTTTTTTCCGGTGCAGTGTTGGCACAGTGAAAGAAGGGGTTCTCCTCTCTTATTAATAATAGTCTGTCAATATCAAGGAAAAATCATGTGATACCTCAAAGATTTCTACTGAATGGATATATTTGATTAAGCACCATCTGGACCATTCCTCATTATCCGACAAAATAATGAATCTTAGATCTTATGCATGCTTTACATGTGTCAAGAAATATGTTGGTGAAATCAAGAGAAAGGGTGTGTGTTGAGCTGAAGTCTGAGGTAGAACAACTGCTTTCAAAGCTGTCCTGCTCCACCAGGAAGTTCGACTGATGGCAACTACCACTGCCTTCCGTTCTGCCCCTCATCGGGACCTGTTATCCCGCAGTCAGTTCCTTCACATTGGGGGTGACTTTCATGGCTTCCGGGGGTTGGGGGGGATATGCCAGCTGATCACATGCAAAAAAGGAGCCAATATTTTAAAGAAAGAAGGGACAGAAGGAGAAGGCGTAAGTTAAATTTAGAAATGCCAACAAAAGAAAAAAAACCCTGAAGAAAATATGAGTGGATTTTATTTTTCTTTGAGATGGCAATTTTTTTTTCAGAGAGAGAGAGAGAGAGAGAGAGAGAGAGAGAGAGAGAGAGAGAGAGAGGGGCAAACCATAAGAGACTCTTAAATACAGAGAAAAAACTGAGGGTGGATGGTGGGTGGGGGAGAGGGGAAAGTGGGTGATGGGCAGAGGAGGGCACTTGTTGGGATGAGCAGGGGGGGTTGTATGGAAACCAATTTGACAATAAATTATATTAAAAAATCAAATCATTGAAATAAAGCCAAAAACTATAACAGAAAATATGGGTAAGTTTAATGAAACAAAAAAGTTTAAATGTTAGTGTGTCTAATGAAGATAAACACAATGAAAGAAAACAAACTGGAGAAATAATAGTATCCTATTAGATAAAGTGTCAACATATTTGATAAATAAAAGTTTTTATGATTTAATAAGAAAAAAGACAAATGAGAGAAAAGAGCAAAGGCTGTGACCACGCAAATTGTAAAATAAATAAAAATTACCAAGAGACAAATGAAAAACATTTCAAACTAATTGGTCTTCAAAGCCAAGCAGATTGACACAGTGTCTGCCTGTCAAATTATTATTTTTTCACAAGATAAAACTAATTGTTCAAGTAGCTAAATCCTCACAATTTTCTGAGTTGGCAAATTGAGCGTATATATCAAGTCATTAAACTGTGTATGCTTACCTGGTCACTTACCTTTGGGAATTTGTTCTAAGGAAATCATAAGATGTATATGCAGTGATTTCTGTATGCAGACTTTTATTACAGAATTATTTATGATAGTGAAATATTTTAAATAACTGGAATGCCCACTAAAATGGGATTGGTTAGTTTGTGCACTTTGTTCTTATAGTACCCTGTAATCTCACTTTATAATTCTTAGCATACATTAATTGTTTATTCATTTTGTCAATAACTACATACCTATTGAAGAGCTGAATATGTGCCAGGTGTTTTTCAAGATACTGGGGATTAAGGAGTGAACAAAGTAGAGAATTCCTGTCAGAGTGTGGGAACAAATGATTAAACAACAACAGAAAAAGCAGCTAATAAGTGAAGTATGTTATATGTCAGATGGCAATAGTGTGCTATTAAGAAAAGGTGCTGGGGGCGCCTGGGTGGTTCAGTCGGTTGAGCTTCCGACTTCGGCTCAGGTCATGGTCTTGCAGTTCGTGAGTTCGAGCCCCGCATCGGGCTCTGTGCTGACAAACAGCTCGGAGCCTGGGACCTGCTTCGGATTCTGTGTCTCTCTCTCTCTCTCTCCCTCTCTCTCTCTCTCTCTCTCTCTCTCTCTCTCCCCACCTCCCCTGCTCATGCTCTGTCTCTCTCTGTCTCTCAGAGATAAATCAATGTTAAAATTTTTTTTTATAAAACGGTGCTATTAAGATAAGATGCTGTTAAGAAATAGTGAACGCAGATGGGGGTAATGATGGAGGATGGTGGAGGAGGGGACGATGGGATTTTAAATTGTTAAGGGAAGACCTCAATGATAAGGTGACAAGTGATTGGAAACTTACCCTGGGTGAGGGGTAGAGAGAAGAGTGTTCTGGAGAGAGGGAAGAGCAAAATGAAAGCACTCAGGGGACAGCATGTTGGATGCATTCAAATCCCTGCAAAAAGGCCACTGTCACTGAGCAGAGGGAACCAAAGAGAGAACGACAGAAGAGGCTGATGAGAATGCAGGGAGCCCTGCAGGCAGTCCTGAGGAGGCAGGCTTTCTACCCAGACAGCAATGGGAAGCCATTGGAAGGTTTGACCAGAGAAACATGATTTCACTTACGTCTCACACTCTGGCTACTCTGTTGAGATTTGGCTGATGAGACAGTGTGGAGTCAGGAGCCTAATTAAGAGACTGTTGAAATAATAAAGGAAAGAGATGATGGGATATGGGTCCATGTGGTGTAGGTAGAGGCAGAGAAGTGTTGGGTTGTGATAGTTACATATTTATTTTTATTGTTTGAATAGCTCAGTTTTCTATGTAATTAGCAATAAATTTTATGATTCAAAAGTCAAAAATATTTTAAAAGTTGTACGTGGGAAGTCACAGCCTAGACCCCCTGCATCCCACTTGTTCGTTTCCTGGGTATTCTTTCAGTGATCTTTCAATGGGTTGTTGATATGAATACCTTTGTACCTATGCATATGTATGTGTGTATATATATGTGTGTATATATGTATTTATGAAAGAACACATGAAACAGATTATGCTTTTATCCTCCTTTCTTACCACAACATATTTGTGTATGATATAATCCTTACTGTACCTTGCTTTTTTCTCCTGAAATATATCTGGTTATATTTTGAATGTAGAGCTAATAGCATTTTCTGAAAGATTGGTTACAGGGTAGGAGAGAAAGAGAAACATGGAGGATGATCTTCAGGAACTGTAAGAAGGGAATTGCTTTGGGATAATTGCTTGTTCAGCATCTGTCTTCTCTGACAGATAAGGAGAGCTCACAGCCTGGTGGCCAGCATGTACCTCACCGATCAGTGTAGAGTAGGAGTTTCATACTGCATACACAATTAAAATAGAATGCAGATAGCAAGATAAAATTTCTTTTCATATATATTTAATTTGGGGGGAAAATGTTTATACAGTATTTGGTGAAAAAAATATTCAGCTCTGCTTAAAGAGAATGCTCCAAATTTGGAGGATCCTATAGTACTTTGAAAAGTTGCTGAAAATGCATAAGCAACAATTTAGAGACAGTGGTTTTCTCTTGGTGTTAGGATTATAGATGACATGTTCATTTTGCTTTAAGATTTTATGTCTTGTCTAATTTGTCTATAAATAAGCATCATTTATAAAATTAGAAAGAACAAAGAAACAAGGGAAGTGACCTATGTATGTATATATATATATGTACACACACACTCACACACACATATTTGGCTTGACTAATAACAGAACAACAGGGATTGAGTGACAACAAAGTAGAATATATAGTTTCATTAGTTCTTAAGATCAAGCCTGGAGCAGACTACCGGGAAATATTAGAAAATTTTGACCTCTGAGATGCATGCTATCTGGACAGCCAGGTAATAACACAGCAGTGAAGGATTCCTTTCATTTTATCACATTTACAGGTCTGTCAGGATATTAATCAGGGTATAGAAATACAACATCTGTCACAAAGTCTGTGAGATGTTCTTGCTGGCTTCTTTTATATATTGTGCTATTTTGACATTCCCTATATAAAATATGGCACCTTTTACCCATTATCAGATTTTCAAAAAGATAGCTGTGCCAATGACCTGCATTTTTGTTTTACTTAACAATATGTCTTGGAGTTCTTTCACTATTTCTAATAGTGATCATATAGGTCTACCTCATTCTTGCTTTTTTTTTGTTTTGTTTTGTTTTTGTACCATGTATGTAAGACGTATGCTGTATAATTTGTCCGGTGATGTGCATGTTGGTGGACTTACAAGTTTACTCATTTTTCACTATTATTGATGATGGATCCTACAGCATGCACTTCTTTTAGCTCCTGTGCAAATTCTTTAGGATAATTTCCTCAAGTTGGTATTGCTGGATGAAAGGTTATATATATTTTAAGTTTATTCATTCATTCATGAAACAAATATTTATGGTTCTAGGATTAGTGATATAGTCCTGAGAAAAACAGACAAAATGCCTGTACTTTAGCAGTTTACATTCCAGTGGCAAAGATAGACAACCAACAAATAAATAAGAATACATAAATGAGAATGAATGAGTATAAAATGTGAAGAAAAAAAAAGACAGCAGTAAATGCCGAGTAGTCATAAGTGCTCTGAAGAAGAACAGAGCAGGGTTTGGTCATTGGGAGCAGCAAGGGTGCTATCAGAATTAAGGTAAACTATAATAAAAAAATTAGTACTAAAGGATCATTTATTTAAAAGAGAGTGGGAAATAGGCAAAGGGCTGCAGCCAATGTAAAAAAAACTCAACAGAATCTGAACTTCTAGGGATGAGATGTTCCATGTTGGACCCAGGGGAAGAAAGTGGAATAGTAGGAATTTTGGATTGTGATGGGAATCTATTGTATTGTTTTAAGCAGATAGATGACATGATTTAATTTACATTTAAAATAGGAGCATGGTTGCTTTAAAACAAAACAAAACAAAACGAAACAAAAAAACTCCAGGGCAGCAATATTGGAAGCAGGAATCCCTGTGGATTGTCTAATACTATAAGCCAGACAGAAGACAATAGGAGCCTTGGGGTAGCTTCTAGAAACATTATACAAAGAAGTCATTGGATTGATATTTGAGGGTAGAATATAGGATTTACCAGAGGATTAGATTTGGTATGTGAGAGAAAAGAAAGAATCAAAGATGACTTAAATATTGATAGATTTAGCCAAAATCTCCAATAGGACTTCCACCCAAGCCTCTCTTTTGCCAGACAGACATGGGATTCTCCTCCCAAATCCTCACAGGCAGTGAATTTTGATAACTTTTTGTGGCTGGGAGGTCATGCTTGGTTTGGAGTTGGCAATTATCTGTTGAATTAATGAGTGAATTTAAATATTACTTTTCTGATGCTTAGCAATATGAATTTTGTTGTTGTAAATTGCATCAATTGAACATCAAAATTTTTTGTATGTTTATTAGAAATGTGTATTTCTCTGTGAAGTGCCTGCCCATGACCTTTGTTGTGTGTGGTATTGGATAGTTTTCTTCTTGTTAGGAATATATAGACTTCTTTGCATTTTCCAGACGTTATTTATTGTGTACATGGCAGTGTACTGTTTGCCCTTAAACTTTATTTTTTGTGTTTTTGAATGTACCCAAGTTTTAGATTGACATGCATACAATTTTTTAGATATTGGGTTTTTGTGTCCATTTTGGGGGAGTCAGGTGCCTTTAAATCCATTTTATCATTCTCACTATGTGCCCATATAAGTAGGTTTACAGATTTAAGACCTTTAAATAATGACAAACAACAGATTCCCCGAATCTCACTAGTGCGTTCTTTCCACTAAAGAATTAACTGCATGGCCAGGTATGTTTCAGCATGTAATATGAGAAGTTAAAACAAAAAATGTGGCAGGGGGAAATGGAGGTATAGTTTGTGAAGCATGATCATAATTTTATTTAAAATTTAAATAAAATTTTAAAATTTAAAAACTAGCATAGATAGATGTATGGATGATTTCCCCTTACTTTTTACTTTCTATTATTTCCATTTTTTTCTAGTTTAAGTGTAGTATGTTTGTGTGTGTGATAGGGGATTAAAGTGTCCCTAATTCAGCAGGAAATGAACACATTTGGAAACAATACTAAATAAATGCCCCTTTAAAAATCTGAAATGAAAGGTTGCCCCTACCTGAAAAGAAGAGTAGAATTAGGCGGTCTACTTTGGGATTATGGAGGAAGGATGAGAAATCTGAAATCCAGAATGAAATGGGAGGGATAAGGAACTGTATAAATAATGGGAAAAGGGACATTTAAAGGAGAGTAGGAAATTGATAAAAGGAGGAGGAATCAAGAGGGGTTGGAGGGGAATTGTAAATAAAGTGACAAGCAAATGTATCATGTTGTATCACATTGAGGCCATATTTCCTGAACCATAGAGTACTGGAGATGGAGGCTATGTTGGGACTAATCTGTTCTGGGTGCCTGCTCATGACATACATTCCACCACTCCTGAGTTCCACACTGAGGTCAGAGGACAGATGTCACTCACCATCAGTCACAGTGCTCTTTCCCCTCCTCACTAAGCCCAGTTCTTAAGTGTAGCCTGCCAGTGTTGATGCTCGAAGATGAACTGTGTCCTCTGTGGTTGTAGTCCCAACTCCCTCATTTTGAAGTTAACTGCCAGAGACAGATCTTGCCTTAGATTTTCCAGCTCTGGTTGTATTTACTTTCCTTAAGTATGTTTTATGATGATTCTTTTGGTTTTCATTAGCCATTTGTGTTCTTCTTGGATGATTACTTTGTGGAACAGCTGAAGGAGTATTTGTAGGAAGACCCAGGGATAAACTTGCATGGGGTTGTGTCCAGGACTGCTGGTCTTGGGAGGCCTTGATTGTCTTATCTGTAAGAAACTTAGTGGGAATTGACTTACCTGATGGATGATGATAAGGGGAGGAGAATTCCCTGTATCTTTTGGATTTCTGATTCTATGATTTTTATGATACATCACAACCCATGATAATAAACTTTTAGGAAAGTAACAGCAAATAGCAGCCATTTAGCAGGGGGCTTGGGTGGCTCAGTTGGTTAAACATCCAACTCTTGATTTTGGGCCAGGTCATGATCTCATGATTCGTGAGATTGAGCCTCATGTCTGTCTCTGCACTGGCTCTGTGGAGCCTGCTTGAGATTCTCTCTCTCCCTCTCCCTTTGCTCCTCTCCCACTTGCTCTCTCTCTCTCTCTCTCTCTCTCTCTCTCTCTCTCTCACCCTCTCAAAAAAAAAGATAAATATTAAAAAAATAACAACCATTTAGAATGGAAGATCTGAAGAATGGTCATTTATTGTCAAAGTAGATATAGATTTTGAAAACAAAGGGTTACATATCAATAATTTTGTCTTTTTTGTAATAAAATTAATTTCTACATTTATTAGCTGTACAGAAAATAGTGCTCATCACACATTAGTTTTTTGAGATTCAAGCAAAATAAATCATCAGCTCTCTTTGACATTTAATCCATCCCAGTGTCATTATATCTTTGAATTAAGTTATTAATTACCCTTAATTAAATTCATTTTAAATGGTGGAATTTCCATTTCTAAGTGCTTATTTCATAATTCCTGGGAGTTTTATAAATTCCACTCAATTTAACAAATATTTACTAAGGTTATTTTATGTAAGGTATGAGTTTAGATATTTTAGGTAACCACTGATTTCATATCCCTTGGAAAAAATTAAACATGCCTCTTTCTCTTGTAACTATTTATAACTGCTGTTAGAGTTTTAGGCTTGGCTTTTACTTTCTGGAAGACAATAACAAGTGAATGTATTGGGAGAATTATCGCAATATTTGAAAGAAGGAATCTGACCAATTTATAAAAACAAGAAACATATTGGAGTTTAAAAAATCCCACAAATATCTTTATATAGGGAGCATTGGATGATGGATGGTGGGTTGTGTTCTTAACATAATTTTTATAGTAGATGTCATAATGGATTGTACATGCTTCTGTTTGATATCATTTTGTTTATCATGACCAAGTATTTAGAATGAAAGAAAAACATTAGAAGTGACCCCGTGGAAGGAATTATTCAGGGCCAAACTAACAAGTTCTAGGAAGTGTCTCATCCAGTGGCCTTTTTCCCTCCAAATACAGAGGGTAGAGTTCCAAGGGGTGGTTGGAGGCAGGAAGAGATTTGTGTTCCTTTAGGCAGCCCCTCTCTGTGTCTTCTCTTCCCATCTCTGTTTGGGCCTATATTTGGAGAGATGCCAACAATCCCCAGTTAGACCCTTGAGATAAGGCAATATACTAATTGGCAACTGATCCTGACACTATTTCTTTCTCTATTATTTTTTAAATATAAAGATAACTGTGTTTTGGGGCACCTGGTTGGCTCAGTAGGTTAAGTGTACAACTCTTGATTTTGGCTCAGGTCATGATCCCAGGGTCGTGGGATCTAGCCCTGCGTTGTGCTCACTCTGAATGTGGAGTCTGCTTGGGATTCTCTCTCTTCCTCTGCCTTTCTTCCCCACTCGTGCTCTCTTTCTGTCTCTAAAAAATTTTTTTAAAAAAGTGTTTCTTATTTGATATTGATTCTGTTTCCCTATTACTGATGGGGGTGGGGTGGGGTGTGTTCACCACCACTTTACCTGATTGATGGAGGAAAATGGTCCACATCCCTTGCAAACCAAATGAGTAGGTGGCATGATATCTCGTCCTTTGTTGTCACCTCCCACCTTTTTATTGTGTGAAAAGAAAACTGAAAATTTCAGTGTATGCCCCCAACATGCAAGTCATGCCATCACCACCAACAGGGTCTTCCATTTTCGTAATTTTCTGGACATACAGACCTATCAGGATTCTGTTGATACAGACCTGCCTTATCCAGATTTAAAGTAAGCTGACCAGCCCCTCCTTTAAACCAGCAGTGCTCCAAGCTGGCTTCTCAAGGAACTGACTCATGATTTAAGACATGTAAATAAATAAATACAGAAGAGGTTACAACTCTGAAAGAGAGTGAGTATCTTTCCAGTTTTACTCAGAGTTGAGGATATTTTTTGTGTAGTGAAAATGAAAAATAAGAGGAGATAAAGGCAGGATCTCCTGATGAAAGTTGAGTGACTACTAACTGCTCTCTGGGGGAGTGCTCTCAGCCATATTTAATGCCACAGGAAATAAGAGGTGAACATCTATCATCAAAATCTTGGCAATTATTTCTCTTGAAGGTTTAATCTTTAAATGCTAAAAATTGTAAAACTGGATACAATTTAGTTTATAGTAAAAAAACACAAATACTGTCTAGTAATGTGTGGTTTATCGGTATTTTTATAGGAATGAAGTTGCACAGAATATCCCAAGCATTTTCTGTGCTGGCCAAAGGTGTGTGGTTAACTTGTCATGTGAAGAGAAGCAGCAAAGGCTTTAGTAGCTTTCTTTGAGGTGCTCAGATTTTGAAAACAGCAGCCCACTTAACCAAATTTTAACTGCAGATGTGTGTGTGTGTGTGTGTGTGTGTGTGTGTGTGTGTGTGTGTGTGTGTGTGGTTTGTGGCAGAGTGTTTATGTATGTGTGCATTTCTGGAATAGACTTTATTTGTAGAGCAGTTTTAGGTTCACAGCAAAATTGAGGGGAAAGGTACAGAGATTTTCCCTATACTCCCTGACCCCATATGTGAATAGCCTTTCCCCAGTATGAATATCCCCCATCAGAGTGAGATTTTGTTATAACTGATGAGCCTGCATTGATACATCATTATCACTCAATGTCCATAGTTAACATTAGGGTTTACTCTTGATGTTGTCCAGTCTCTGGGTATAGACAAATGTATAATGACATGTATCCACAGATGTAGTATCATACAAAGTGGTTTAATGTCCCAGAAAACTCTCTATGCTCGGTCTATTCATCCCTCCCTCCTTCCCAAACCATGGCAACCACAGAACTCTTCAGTGTCACCATAGCTTTGCCTTTTCTAGAATGTCATATAATTGGAATCATACAGTATGCAGCCTTTTCAGTTAGGCTTCTGTCATTTAGCCAATCTGAGTTTAAGGTTCCTCCGTGTCTCTCCATGGCTTGATAGCTTGTTTCTTAGTGCTGAACAATATCCCATTGTCTGGATGTAGCATAGTTAATTTACCCATTCACCTGCTAACGGACATCTTGGTTGCTTCCAAGTTTTGGCAATGATGGATTAAGTTATGAGTAAGCCTTTATACAATTATGAATAAAACTGCTATAAATAAATAAAGTAAGGTATTTGTGTTTTACTTTGAAATTTAAAAAAAAAAATCTGAAGATTTTATGTAAATATCCACACACTTGCTTCTTTGGAAAAAAGAAAAAAACAAAAGACCAGTCAGCACTGGGCAGTCTGCAAAGCAGTTGACAGGTAGAGCTGAAGGGCTTTTACGTGAGACCTGAGTTTTGTGTTCACTACATCTCCATCCCAATGTATCACCCCTCTCCCTGCCTGACCCTTCATGTCATTCTTCTGTTTTCTGTAAGCGTTTGTTTAACATCCTCTAGAGGGGTGGAAACCAAATAAGTAGATTGTTATTTACAGGTTTTGGGCCTCCATTCAGACACCCCAGGCTTTTTGGTGCATAATTTTCTATCTCTTCAGTTTGTATGGCTAAAATTTATTATTTTGGAGGGGGGGATGACATCTATATTACAGATCTATTGCATTATCTGGAAACGGATAACTAAAAGCCTGTGGGGCAGGTCATCTTGTTCCATACCTTTTTTGAAGTCCCTTCTGTCCCCCTCTGTCCCTTTTCCTGCCACCCAAGGATGTGGCAGAGCTCCGACTCTGTTCTTTCATGACTGCTTGTCACTTCCATCTTTTCTTTCCCTGTCAAGTACAATGTGGGTGATCTTGTCCCACCTCTTGGGGAATTTCTTTCTCTGAGCTAAGAGACTAACTAAGCTTCAAAGGAAATCTATATTTAGTATAGTAGTAATGTATACTACTTTAGTATAGTATAGCATGCCTGAGGATGCTTAGGATGTATTGAGTGTTCTGGAATTTGGTCTTCATTTTACCACCTAAACTCTATGAAATTGTCACATCTCCATGTACCTCAGTGTCTTCCTCTTTGCATCAACATATTTGGTCCATCAAGGGTCTCAGATACCTGGCACTGACATTGCTAGTCCATTTGACATTCTCTTTACTCGCTCCCTACCCCACATCTCAGCAGCTAACCCATGTCAAACAGGAATACAGACTCTCTTTACCATGGACACCCAGACTCAACCTCAAAAACCGCTGCACACAGTATATCTATGCCTCGTTGTCCTGATGGAAACCCATCGCTGTCTACAAATGACTCCCAGATGTGTGTCTCCTAACCAAACCAAGGATGGATTTAGGCAGTTGGAGGCACATTGGTGGGTGGCATGTCCATTTTCGGGCATGGTCTCTGTCTGGATGCATTTAAGACATGGCTCATTCCAATGAAGGTCTCCCCGCTTTGAGCTGAGTTTACTTGTCAAAATTGCAACAACAACAAAAAAAATATCATTTAGATTTTGTTTTTCATGTATAACACAAAAATCTCCTTTTTAAAACTCAAATATTTCTTGTTTCATTTAATCCTTAGCTTGTATCCTCTGTTTAAAGTGCTTAACAGAAAATTTGCTTAGCCATTTTAGAGAAATGAGAACTGCTTGATTTGCTTTCCTCTTTGTTGTTTTAAGAAAAACATCCACTAGTCTAGATTACAGTGTTGCAAAATTAAGGAATTTGAAACATCTTAAAAAACATGAAGCATAGCTCCATCTCCCTAAAATACTGGGTCATGCCTTTCCTTTGCACCGTCATCTCTAATATTTAATGAGAAAGTCCTTCCATTTCAAACTTGTTATTTTGCAAATTAGGGCATTAGAGCTCTCTGAGGTGTGGTCAATACCCGGCTAGGGAGTCAAAGAAATGTTAAGGTCTAGATAAATGTTAAGGTCTCTGGTTTAGATAGAGCCTGGGAAAGCAGGTGGGTAGGTCTTGGGAATTTGGGGCTTATAAGGTCAATGGGATGGTAGAGCGATAGGGTATGACACTGAGGCTGGAGATGAGGGGAAAAAAATCAAAATGAAACTGTAGAGTTGGGGCTGAAGCGACTTACATGAAAAGTGACCCTGAGGAAAATTAGAGACATAGAATAAGGCAGGCCTGGAGTGTGATTACTTGAGTAAAAAATTTGCAAATACCAATTTTTGAGTGATTTATTGCTTTTCTGAAAAGTTGTGAGTGTCCCAAAGAAAAGAGGCCTGAGTGGGAGACCCCCAAGAAGTCCTTCGAGGTGAAGGGCCTAGGTCTCTGATTGGCTCATTTTTTCCAAATGCATTACTGTCTTCTCTTAGGTATTTTTTATATTGTAAAGAAAAAATGAATATATTTCCCCCCTCACGAATATATTTTTAAATGTTAGTCTTAATATCACTCTCTTGATGATAACATTTTTTAAAAATGTTTATTTATTTTTGAAAGAGAGCACAAGCAGGGGAAAGGGCAGAGAGAGGGGTGGGGGACAGAGTATCTGAAGCATGCCTTGAGCTGTCAGCACAGAGCTGGACGCGGGTCTGGAACTAGTGAACTACGAGATCATGGCTTGAGTCAAAGTCAGACGCTTAGCCGACTGAGCCACCCACACAGCCCCCGTGATAACATTCTTAAATAGAGCTTGCACACATGATCTGAGGCTATTTGGCCATTTACAGTAGCATTGCATCCATTCCTGGACATCAGGGGCCTCAGAGGACTTTGGCGGTGCCCCCATATACTTGTAGGTATAATATTTTCAGCATTTTGTCATGGCATATATTTATTTATTTATATATTTGTAAATCATATACTCACGTGCTATAATATTCTGTTGATTGTAAGGGCGCCATGAGAGCTAATTTAGGGAAGATGCTTTTGCTTGTTGCCAGCCTGTGTGCCTGCATAACTTCATACCCTTCTCTGTAATTGCCAGTTGTTTGCACCTGGGGAGAAAGATGAGTGTTTCCTTCCATGTACCAAAAGCTCCCATTTATCTAAGTAGTGGGCAGACGTACTTTTAGTGTCTGTTTGATACATACAAGCTTTAGCAAGGTTGTTTTCTTCTTACTCCCTCTCCTTTATACGATTTGTATAATTTAAAGACAAATGTATGATAATATTAATAACACACTCAATATTAAAAACATATGGTTTTCATTTCTGCATATTATTTTTCACGTGCATTCATTAGAATCCTCAAATTCATACTGTCTTGTGTTGTGCTTTTTTTGAGTTTAGAATGGTATCATAGAAACTTGCTTGTGTTAGCGATATAATCCCAGTTTCAAAGCCTTTATAATAATCTTGTGCACTTTAGAACTATAGTTAGGCGCTCTTCTAATTTTGGATACGTATGAGCTATTTTTTGTTTGCTTTTATCCTTACAGATAACCCTGCACGAACCACACTTCTATCCTTATTCGTAATGCTTCTATCGCACTATTTCCCCTGGGTGAAATGCCTTTGTCAAGATTTAGAAGTATCTACCCTTCTCATTGTATTTGTCCATATCTCCCTCAACTTTCCGCATTTCTGGGTCAGTATATCCCTTACATGTCAGTATCTAATCATTCTCAGGCCAGGACCACATCGTCAAGGTCATTTCCCCGTTTTCTGACTTCCACTCTGAGTTAGCTCCAGGAAATCACTGCTTCTTTACGTGGCTGTCCCCTTCACTCATAGGGAACAGTGCTGGTCACTGCTCAGTTACCCGAGGTGTACTTCTCCTCTGTTCATGCTACCACCACCGCTGCTTGAGACTTTGTGGAAGCATGCGTTAAGGGTGGTTCCCAAGTCACCACACAGACTGAAGGACATGTCCAGCTGTGCTGGACAACTGGTGTCATTAGGAAATGATTACCACGAGGAACAAATATTTAAGTCAGTTCATTGTACATGACTGTTACCATGGTGGAAACGAAAGCCCTACCTGTAGCCAAGAGGACCCTGGTGGGCACAATTTAACCCTGAGCCTTGTTCCTTTGAATTGTTTCTGCCCTCTCAAAAGAATACTGCTTCTTCAGGATTCCTTAGGACAAATGTCCAACTTCCTTTTGCGAAACAGACACTTCACCAGGATGCATCATGTTCCCTCATGAAGTATAGTGGAGGACACTGTAATACTCCAAATTGCAATATCCCAGTCCAGAAAAATACCACGAAGAGATTCAGCTGGTCATACAAGGTAGGCTATGTCACTGCAAACTAGTTTCTGTTTACCAGTGCACACTGAGAGCGAAGGAGAATTTGGTAATTGATACATAATCACCGCACATAACCTAAACCTGAAAGAGTTTTAGCAGAAGTTGGTTATAATAGTCAACAAGTGCCATAGTAACAGAATTGCTGTCTAAGTAGATGGTTTTGTAATATGAGTTTATCTGTGGATACTTTAAGCTTTTCTTTTTGAACTGTCTCTACCAGGCATTTAAAATAATATCCATATTTTCCTCAGAATCTCAAATACTCTCAGAAAGCAGAAGACATTTTCACAGTTTTAAGTCTCAGATCTCACCTTATTCACTGTTTGACATGAAGAAAATCAGATTGAAATCCAATTTTTAAAAGTCTACCCCTCTGCTCTGCCAAAGCCCATGCAAAGCAGGAAAGCTAAACAAAAATTGATTTTTATTTTCTATCTGCTCTTTCAGCCCGACCTGGTTTTCAGTAGTGTTGAAATCAGATGCACTTCATATTGATCTGGGTCTTGAACCAGTATAATCCCTGATTCACACAATTGAAAGAACCATCATCATGGTGGTTCTAAAGATAGAGAGGAAACTGTGCGGACTTGGTACATTTCTGCAGCTTGCTGTGGCTTCCTGGTGCTCTGAATTATGCATTGGATCCTGGGCAGAAAAAAAAAATAGGACTTGTTCCTGCTATCCTCAAATGAAATTAGGGTGAATTTGGGGGAGTGGCTTGCCCACAACTGACACTATCAAGTCATTAGTCCATCCCAGAGTCTGGTAGATTTAGGTTGAAATGTCTGGTGTCATCACTGTCTTCCAGTCCCCTTTCTCTCAGATGTGTTGTTATTGTTGACGTTAATATTAATAGGAGAAGGTTGGAGAATCTGGAGGGATGTGTAAGGCTTAGCATGGGTGAAAGGCAGGGCTATCAATTTGGGTCCTGTGTCTATAAGCAAGGATGAACTTTGCAAGATGGATATTCCTCATCCTCACTTGGGCACAGAGGGCTCATCAAAGCAAAAAGGCTACTTAGGCAATAATCATCATGGCTTTGTAAAGAGCAGCACTGTTAGATGTACTTAATCTTTAAGGCAGAAGGACAGGTTTGTGGTTTTACAATAAAGTAATGAATCTATTTGACAATCTTATTAAGACATTATGGACGTAAGACCTAAATCAGGGTTTTAAAGATTGTTTCGAGTCTGTGTTTCAGCTTTATCCTTATTCTCATCCCTTTTTTGAGGGGGGTGGTTAGTGACCTGCCTACCCTGCAAAACACTGCCTCTTGTGTAAAGCCTTCCCTGACCACAGTTGTATCTGCTGATTTATTGTCCTCTCTAATCTCTGAGCTAACAGTGCATTTGTTGAAGGATCACACGCTAAATCCTAAGTTCGTACTGTGCAAACTCCACCCTCTCCCAAGCTTCATGTTGTTTGTAAACTTCATTTTACACTTTTCACAGCCCTGTTAACAGTGTAAGGAGACTCAGTATCATGTGTATCTGACCCCCTTGTCTCCCTTCGTGAACTCCTTAGAACATTGACTGTGTCTTATTCATTATCCCACAACCCTCTGCCCATAGCATTCTGCAGTGCAAAAACTGGTGTTCAACACATAGCCAAGTTCGGAAGAATAATTTAGCATTTACCAGGGAGATTATGAAATATGATATGAAATACATAATAATTAAAATTAGGAAAGTTTTCTCTAAATCCTAACATTTTCTCACCTCTCAGAGATAATCTATAATTTTAGCTACTCCAGAGGCCTTCAGGATTTTCTCAAATTTATCCCCTACTCCAGGCCTAAGCCAGTTACCACATCATATTTCCAAGGCCATATTGATTGGTGTAGAACTAGGTATAGAACCCAGTCAGACACAACCAAAAGGAATGAAATTTTTCTTGGAATGTGTGAGAAGATTTGTAAACTTCCCAGCACACCAAAAACCTCTGAGTAGGCAGAGTCTGGAGACCCCGCCCTTGTCTTGTTTTTCCACAGCGGCTGTGATGAAAACAGCATAGTGATGGGAAGAAACTGATTCAAGATGGTGGCTTGGTACCTGCCTCTGCTTTGCCTTTTCAAAGCCTTACTACTCTCTACTGCTGTCTTTCCCCGCTTATGTGAACCAATATATTCTTCTTTTTCTCTTCCTCCTTCTCCTCTTCCTCTTGCTTTTCCTCCTCCATCTATCCTTCTCTTTCTCCTTTGTCTCCTTTCTCATGTTCTTCTATTTGCTTAAGTCGTCTTTGGACTGTGATTTCCATCAGTTGTCACTGAGAGTCCTAATCAGTAACTCAGTGGAGATATCTGTATCTCTTTGGTTCAGTAACACAATTGTACTTTCTTCATGTGTTGATATGTTGAAAAATTAATGCATCTATAGCCCAACAGCAAACTATTGATGTAAGTGCGGTATCTTCTGTTCTCTAAATGGTGTCCAGATTTGTAGAGATACGTTTGTCTGTGTTGTGAGAATTGAAAACCCTTCATGCATAACTTGAGTACTCTGTTGATGTAAGTAATTTGGCGTTTCTTTCCAAGTGCAAAAGAGTTCCTGTGGATTTTGAATGCACAGGCTGTGTCGCTAAACAGAGGAGATGAGAATCAGATCAGGGAAGAACAAATTTTCTTTGTGTGTGACTATTTGAAATTTGGAAACTTTATCTGCCTCTGTTAGGTGTTTAACAGACACTGAAGACGTGAAGTAGGAAGCTGTGACTGGCCGCTTTTCCCCAGTACAATTGTTTATTCTATGTATGTTGTCCTCACAGATATGATTTGCTGTTTATTTTAATTTTAGTCATAAACAGACTTAACTTTCTGGCTTGAAATGAGTCTAAATTGCAGTGTCAGCATTTTGCTTATAATATGCCCTTGAAATATTTACACCTTTGCCATAATCAGTCAGACTCAGCACTAATTATCATCCTTTCCTAATGCATGCTCAATTTAAAAACCACAAGAGACTTCTTTTTTTTTTAAGAATAAAGTAAAAACAAAATGTCAAATGATATATGATTCAGATTTGGGGTCCTGGATTATTTTCCCAGGACTTCTTTCAAATCTAATCACAGTAAGTCAAAGTTAATGTTTTAGACTTTTTAGTGAGCCATGGGCAAAGGAGTTAGTGCTGGAAGAAGCCTTTCCTGTTTCGTATTATGTTAAGGATCATGCTAGCACTAAGTACAAAATCAGTACATAAAGAAGAGACACAATTTCCATTAAAACACTGAATTTCTTGTATCTTTTATGTTAGTGCTTTGCCTCTTGCCCTTTTAAACCCCACAAAGCAGTGGCTGCTTGTTTCACTTGAGTATTTTTATTGATTATAACTGCTGGTGTAAGGCAACCCGTGCTTCCCTTACATTCTCCCTCTCAGAGGTTATTCCTTTACATGACACAAAGATGTATCTAGAGGAAGTTAGGCTGTCAGTGGAGGGAAGGAGAGCCAGAGAGGAGAGAGTGGGCTGGGGGTGGAGTGCTGTGCCTAATTCACAGTTCAATGAGATAGCCAGGAGGAACCCTTTGTTCATTTTTGCCTGCCAGTTGTCATGGAAACTCTCCATCTAGTGACCTCTTTTGGTTCTTTAATAAACCAGTTGAATATTTCTTAGGGTTTTTGTTTGTTTGTTTCCTTTCACCATCGAGTGCTTTTTGAAATGATCAAGCTGCAAATTGATTCCATGTCTTATTGATCGGACCTTTGGAAAAAGGTATGCAGAACTGAAGATGTATGGATTTGAACCTTGCAGACCTTCTTTTACAAGAATTTTCTCCATAATACGAGAGAATATGGGCAATTATTTTGCGGCCTTTTCCAAAACAAGCATTACTATTAAGATGAAATTGGTCAAGGCTTCTAGATTCTTGCATTGACAGAGATCCTTCCTCAGCTCTGTGATCATGGGTAAGTCATTCCTTCCATTGCCTTCTTTTCCTTCCTACATTGCCTGATGAGCTTGAAACTGACAGGGTCACATTTCCTGTTAAAAGATCTCTGATTGTAAATACATGAAAGACAGGTAGGCTTCTCTTGTTGACATTCCATAATATATTGCAGTATTGTCCTGCTACAGGCTTTTACAAACATACGGTATTACTATGTAGATTGCTGCCTTGTCCTGTCCACCTAATTTGCTATGGCTTATAAGAGTATTGTATTTTTTGTTGAGAACATCAACAGAGTGTGCAGGTATGAAAAGAATACATAGTTCCAGTGAGATTGGGTTAGTAACTGAGAAAACACTTTTACTTTTTTTTCATGTTTATTTATTTTTGAGAGGTGGGTGGAGAGAGAGGGAAACAGAGGATCCGAAGCAGGCTCTGCCCTGAGAGCGGAGGGCCAGATGCAGGGCTCGAACCCACGAGCCGTGAGTTCATGTCTTGAACTGAAGTTGGATTCTTATTAACTGACTGAGCCACCCAGGTGCCTTGAGAAAATATTAAAAAAAAAATTTTTTTTTACATTTATTTATTTTTGAGAGACAGAGAGAGACAGTGTGAGCAGGAGGGTGCAGAGAGAGAGGGAGACACAGAATCAGAAGCAGGCTCCAGGCTCCGAGCCATCAGCACAGAGCCTGACGTGGGGCTCGAACCCACAAACCGTGAGATCATGACCTGAGCCGAAGTTGGACGCCTAACCGACTGAGCCACCCAGGTGCCCCGAGAAAATATTTTTAATTAGACTATACTGTTTTATTGTTAATAGCTATCAGGAAGTTCCCATGTGAAGGGAATAATATAAAAACCTCTTTGGCACCTCTCCATTTGCTGCTTTTTATGTAATTGGTTGCGATGCAGATCTTCTGTGGATTAAGAATACATTTTCAGATTTTACTGAATTTGAGAAAAGTAGAAGGAAATATGAAGAAAACATGCCAAGAGCAGAAGCTGAAAAACAGATGAATTCCATTGTGTTTAATGAAACACTAGTCACTCTGTTAGGATTAGAATACAGTGCCCCAAGAGAATATTGACAGTATGCTGCTGACATACGTTGGTATGGAGTGCACCAGCAGACTGCCTGAAAGGGATTTCAACCATCTCAAGAGCACATAACCTAGAATGGAGTTAAATATCCAGTAATATTAAATCAGGGCAAAACAAGGCTTATCTGAATTGGGAATCCAATAAGATGGCAGAAATAACATTTGATTTGAGATTTAAAAGCATCATAGAATGTCTCTCTGGGTTTATGTTTATATATTTATGAATTTTATTTATTTATTTATTTGCATTACATACTAGTATAGAAAAGACAAGAAAAACAATGCTTCCTGTTTACTTACAAAGATTCCCACCTTTGCCTCTTAAGAGAAGGTACAGTTTTGCAGTGCAAAGAGTTTTAGAGTCAGATGTGGCTAAAGTCTGAGCTTTGGCATTTATAACCATGTAACCTAAGACTAGTTGCTGATTTTTACTAAGCGATGGATTTTCAAGGATGAAAATGGTAATAACAAGGATTGTCAGACATTTTTGTGAGGAAAGATAAATGATCACAATAGTTAGCATTTCTTTGACGCTTGCTGTATGCTAGGCTGAATGAATGCGGGACATGCATGATCTGGTTTAACTCCCACACTGATACTATAAAGAAGGTTCCATCATTATTTCCATTTTCACCTAAAGACACAGAGTCTCAGAGCTCTCAAGTATCTAGCCTGTTGTCATGCAGCTAGTAAGTGGCAGAGGCCTAATGTACACCAAGTGTGTCTGACTTCAAAGCCTTTGGCTCTCAACTGCTATGCCAAATTGCCTAATGTAGTGCCTGCTACCTATTGGGCTATCTATACATGTTAATAATCCATCATTTCCTCTCTAACCAGATGTGTACATGTGTGCACACAGATACACACACACACACATACATACACACACACACACACACACTTAACTTTCAGTCATAAGCTCCATACTAGCAGAAAATGACAAAGCTGAACCCCTGTTCCATGCAACCAGCATTCCCAATCTTTAGTCACTCATGATTGTTTCCTTCACAATGTACTTTGAGTTGGAGTCCCTAAATTTATTCATACCAATAGACATGTCTTAATTAGGTCTGTTGGGATATAATTTTATGTGGGTCTCTTGTACTTGTGCATCTCTGGTGAACAGAAGTGCTGACATATTTTGTTCTGGATTATATTATTAAGGATGTTTGTGGAGCAAATAACCTTAGAGGAGAAAGATGTCTCCCTTAAGAGTAGATTGCAGGTTTGTTACTGTCCAGTGTATTAAAGATAACTTATCCCTCTAGAGCAAAGGTCAAGCAGATTTGCTTATAGCTCAGTTTTAAGGAAAAATTCAAGTCCCCCAAATTGGGATCCTTAGCCTTGACACTAGCCTATATATGTGCAGCATCTAGGCTGCTTGGGGTTGCCCCCATGGGACTTGGAACCAGCGCATACTTGAAGCTTATGCTACATGCTGTGCCTTTGTGTAACTGAGTCCCAGAAGTCTGTCTTCTGCCTGTATCTATTAAACTGCTAGGTTAACTTGTTAGATTGCAATGAGATTAGAATCTTAGAGCCTTCACTGTTTGTGATGAGGTCTAACATGTATTAATTGCTTTCCATGCACACCCCCTATGCTTTACACCTGTTGTTTCATTGATACACTCTGAGGTATTTACTAATATTATCCTCATCATTCCATCTGACCCATTTCGTTTTCAGCTCATGAGTCCAGTGGAGTCCCCTTGACAACTTGGTGCATTGCATCTGATAACCTGAACAAAACCTATCATTTTATTTAGCTGGTATTCATGAAACTGTAGACTCATGTACTCAAACTTTTTGGACCCTTCTACGTTCTGAATCTTACACGTCAGATGCCAATCTTTCAAATTTGGGTGAATTAGAAATTGCAATGAAAGTGGAAAGTAACTCAATAATTTTGAGCTTAATAAAATTTAATTAACCTAAACTACGAACATATAATTGTGGCATTATAGAAAACTGCTGACAAAAGGAAATAGACGAAGGCAGCTTCCTTGTGCTCTTGATTCTCACTTGAATTCCACTCAGTACTCCTATACCAGGTCTGGTGTCTCAAAATGACCCCACTACTTGTATGAAATAATACATGTATAAACACAATAAGGCACAGAATTTTGTCATTTAGGAATCCTCACCCTCGGTTTTCAGTTCTGTCACTCAATAGAACATTTTAACATGGGTGTGGCTTGTGAAATATGAGCCAGTCTTCAATGACATTGTCCAGGTGATAGAACATATCAGCGGAGATGTTTTGGGAGTAGAGAAATATTTCTTGGCATTAGCTACTGATATGCCCTAACCTCTTTGTTAGACTGTTCTTGGTTTGAGACAACCAATTGTGGAAATCACTTCAATGCCATTGAAATTCCAGAAAAGCCAAGTGTCACTTAGAATTTAAAGCCTCTCCTTGGATAACAAAGAGAAATTAATTAACCCTCTGCTTTTTAAACTCCTTGCAAATGCTGCACAAACATAAAGTATTATTACTCAGATTTGTTGACAGTGAAACATTTCACTTGGTCTTTTCTGTTCCTATTGAAATAGACTTTGAGAGTCATTAATGGATATTGTAGACATCATTTGATTAAATATGTCTATAAAATAAAAGCATGAAATTAGAAGGATATTGTCTTTTTATGAGATTTGTAGGTTCATGATGTCCTTATATTTTATTTTACTTTTTTCCAACTGATGTCAGAAATTTTTTCAGAAGCATTTCATTTTCAAAGATGATGTCAGGAAGCCAGGTCACAATATCCTCTTCACCTAATTGCTAATAAAATGAGAACAAGAAATTGTTGGAGTGGAAACGCTTTCCCATCTTCCCTTCTAGGTTCTTTGGATGGTCTAATAATTAAATTGATATAAGGCACATTAAGAGGGAAAATACCAAACAAATATAATAACATTGGTACCTCATGTATACATGGGAAAGACCCAGGAAAACTGAGTGATTCCTGAAGTGGATGAAGGCATCTTCAGTAGATACTATCTTTAGCTAGGTGTAAAAGAAGGTGTTAGGGATAGGAAGTCAGTTATGGGAGGTTACCAGGAAAAGCACAGTAAGCAGGGTAAGGTCATGCAGATTTAAGTCCTGGTCTTCTCCACTGATAAGAGTTTCTAGAGATTTAGAATTAGCCTTCTCTTTCTGGTGCTGGAGGGAAACACCCTTAACAATTGGAGATTTCCCTTATAAATGTTAAGTATCTCTTACAAAAGGGTACTTCTACTCAGTTTTCAGAGCTTCTTTTGAAGTTACTTAAAATAACTAGCTTAAGATAATTAATTAATGTGCCTATGAGGCCTATCTTGGGGTGGCAAAATTTGCTCCCCTTTAAGATACAAAAATCCCACCTAAACATTACAACCATCAGCTAAATTTTAAAAAGTGTGTGTGTGTGTGTGTGTGTGTGTGTGTATGTGCGCGCGCATGTGTGTTTGGGGGGTGGGTAGCGAGTGACACAGTACAGGGCTATAAACATCAAAAATTGCTGATCAAGGGAACAAATAGAAGGTTGAGACACTGTATGACATCAATCCCATTTCTCACCATACTGCTTCTGAAGTCCACTTCAGTCTGAGAATTCTCACCAATATTCCCAAGTTTGAAGTGAAGTGAACTGAATGGTATTCCAATCTGACTTGAACAATTTGCTGTGAAAGACTAGTGAAATGAAAATTGGAACCAGAGGTAATTCTCTGTGATGCAATTTTTCCAAAGCTTACAAAACTGGAGGAATATGAACTCCTCCCTTTGTGGGAATAGGCTACCTCTCACCCCTAAGCAGAATCAATCCAGAACAACATATTAAACACATTCTCAGGGAACAGAACCGAGGTATTCTAGCCAACAATGAATTTACCATGAACTGAGCACTTCAACCTGAGGAACCCACAAGTAATTGTCAGTTCTCTAAATGTAGCTATTTGGGACAAGAAGTAAATCTCATATACAAATAAGAAGAGAGATATAGGAACTACATGCATTATGTCATAAAATAGGGAGAGAAGGAGAGAGTCTAGAAATAGGAAATAATCGAAATGTCCTTCAACTAGGGAACAAGTAAACAAACTATGAAACAAGGGTACCACTGTTTACTACCCAGAAGTAAAATGAAGACATAATGATAAACACATAGATAAATTTCAAATGCATTATGTTGAGTGAATGAAACCAGACTCAAATGATTACATATGGTAGGTGTGCTTTCAGTTATATGATATTCTGGGAAAGACAAAACTGTAGGGACAAAGGACATATCAAAGTTGCCAGAGATTGAGAAAGGGGAAGGAAATGACTATAAAGGGGTAGCAGGAGAGAAATTTGGGGGTAAGGAAATTGTATTTAAACTATGGTGTTTATTATTGGATTCCATTCACTTGTTAAAACTCATAGACCTGCACATTTTAAAAGTGAATTTTACTTTATGTAAACTTTTTTTAAGTTTGTTTATTTTGAGAGAGAGAGCGCATTTGCAATCAGGGAAGGGGCAGAGAGAGAGAGAGAGAGAGAGAGAGAGAGAGAGAGAAAGAGACAGAGAATGAATTCCAAGCAGGCTCTACAATGTCTGCACAGAGCCCAATGAGAAGCTTAAACTCAAGAACCATGAGATCATGACCCAAGCCGAAATCAAGAGTTGGATGCTTAATGAACTGAGCCATCCAGGCACTTTTTTAATGCTGTCCAAGAAATAACCTAATCAGGCATTATCTTCTCATAAATCAGGATTTATTCTATCATACCTTAAACCGCTTTTAAATTTCATGTGTAAGCTGCTCTTGGCTTTAAGCGGCATCTTCTTGGAAACGTTTGGCACCGTGAGAGTTAAGTGAAGGAAGAAGTGAATGTGCAAGCTGAAGTGACAAAAAAGAAAGATGAGGCATAGGTCCAAGCAAACCACTAGCTTGTCCACCCGCGGAAGCCATTGGGGCAGAAATAAGAAAAGCCGGGGCCAGGAATGCCAGTACAAATTGTTGGAGTGCATAGCTACTGTCTACAGCTTTTCAGTGCTTCTAGAATGTACATTGACATGGGTGGCAATGACCACCTCTGAGAGACTCACCTTGCTCATACCAAAACAGTCACTTTTGGTCCTTTGTTTCAAACCTATGACATTCTGGAATAGTCCTGTTCTCAATTGTGGCTGAATGCAACATGTGTACGTTAAATCATCTCTTCTGCTGTCTCAGCTGAAGGAACAAAAAATCTTGTGTAGGCTTTTCTGTTTCACAGACAACAGATTCCTTATATTGGCTCACCATTGTCTTGACCCTCAATATTTTATTTTCTAGATTATTTCCCTCTCTCTCTCTCTCTCTAATATTTATAGGAGAGAGAGAGAGACAGAGACAGACAGACAGGAATCCTAGACTATGTAGAAATGTGAAAATATTCAGGAGAATTTTCTCCCAACAGTTACATATTTTAGATGTATGTCCTTTGTCAGATACATGATTTGTTATATGTATATATGTAACGTGTGTTATGTCTAAGAAATATATTTATATATTTAGAGTGTGTAATGTGTGTGTGTGTGTGTGTGTGTGTGTATGTTAATTAATCTTCTATATACAAAAGCCATACAGGATATTTGTGTGAACACACATACATTTTCATTTATCTTAAACACCTAGGAGTGGGATTATTGGATTATATGGTATATCTACGTGTAACTTCATAAGAAACTGCCAAACTTTTTTCCATGGTGGCTGTACCATTTTACATTAGCCCCACCCATGAATAAGAGTTCCTGTTTCTTCATGTTTTTTATTGCATTTGGTATTAGGAGATACTTTTGTTTGTTTAATTTTAGCCATTCTAATAGGTGTTTAGTCATATCTTATGATTTTAATAAACATTTCCCTAAATGACTAAGGTTCCTGAAAATATTTTCTTGTGCTTCATTGCAGTCAGTATATCTTCTTTTGAAGTATCTGTTAACATTTTTTTCCCATTTAAAAAATTGAGTCATTTGTTTTTTTATCATTTTTTTAAAATTTTTAATGTTTGTTTATATTTTGAGAGAGAGAGAGATAGAGCATGAGTGGGGGAGGTGCAGAAGGAGAGAGAGACACAGAATCTGAAGCAGGCTCCAGGCTCTGAGCTGTCAGCACAGAGCCCGACTTCTTTTGAAGTATCTGTTAACATTTTTTTCCCATTTAAAAAATTGAGTCATTTGTTTTTTTTATCATTTTTTTTAAATTTTTAATGTTTGTTTATATTTTGAGAGAGAGAGAGATAGAGCATGAGTGGGGGAGGTGCAGAAGGAGAGAGAGACACAGAATCTGAAGCAGGCTCCAGGCTCTGAGCTGTCAGCACAGAGCCTGACGCGGGGCTCATGGACCTTGAGATCATAATCTGAGCTGCAGTCGGACGGTTGACTGACTGTGCCACCCAGGTGCCCCTATCATTTTAGTTTTGAGAGTTCTTTATTAAGTCTGAGACTGAGATTTTACCATGCTTGCAAGCCCAGAGATTAGTCTGCCACAGAATATAGATATTCTGACAAGAGGTATGAGGCTTTCTGGATCAGAAGAGCAGTTTATTACTCTTGAGAAAGGTAACCAGAGCAGCATCTCAAATCAGGTTCCTTGAGTCTCCAAGGCATGAGGTGAGAGTCAGGTTTTGCCCTGTACGTGCAGTATGAGTATGGGAGTGGTGCATCACAGAAGAGGAAGTTCAAAGTAATGAGATTCATAACATATAGTTGCTGCTGGCACATTAGTCAGTCCTTTCCTCTAGGGTAAAAGAGAGAGTGAGAACAAGAGCAAGAGAGCAGAATGGGAGAGAGAGAGAGAGAGTGAGACAGACAGACAGATAGACAAGAATCCTGGACTGTGTAGAAATGTGAAAATATTCAGGAGAATCGTCTCCCAACAGTTATATATTTTATTTTATTTTATTTTATTTTTAAAAAAAATTAAAAGTTTTATTTATTTTTGAGACAGAGGGAGACGGAGCATGAGCAGGGGAGGGGCAGACAGAGAGGGAGACACAGAATCCAAAGCATGCTCCAGGCTCTGAGCTGTCAGCGCAGAGCCCGATGCAGGGCTCGAACTCACAAACTGAGATCATGACCTGAGCCGAAGTCAGACACTTAACCAACTGAGCCACCCAGGTGCCCCCCAACAGTTATATATTTTAGATGTATGTCCTTTGTCACATACATGATTTGTAAATATGTCTCCTTGTCTGTGGCTTGACTTTTTTTTTTTAATTTGTTTATGTTTTTGTGTGTTGACACTGTCTTTGGCAGAGCAAAGTTTTACATTTTGATGAGGTCTGATTTATTCTTTTCTTCATGGATTATCATTTTGGTGTTATGTGTAAGAATTCTTTGCCAATCCCCAGGTCATAAAGATTTTCTCTCTCTCTTTTTTTCCCCTAATAGTTTATAATAGTACATTTCACATTTGGATCTATGATCAATTTTGAGTTATTTGGTCAAGACTCGCTTTTTTTGGTGACTGAGCGTTCCAACATAATTTACTCAATGCCTCTGCAGAAAAAAAAAATTATTGGCTATAAACATGTAGGTTTGTCTCTGGACTCTTCTCAGACCTGTGAGTCTATAAATCTATACTTTTGCTAATACCACTGTATTTATATGGCATCTTTATAGTAGGCTTGAAAATAAGTATTGTGAGTTTTCCAACTGTGTTTAGAAATCATTTTGGCTATTCTCATTTCTTTGACTTTTCATCAAAATTTTAGAATAACCTTGTTGACATCTACAACAAACTTTCTGACATTTTGATTGGTATGTAGTATCTATAGATTAGCTTTTAGGAAGATTGATTCTTATTAATGCTGTCTCCTGGTCCATTAACATGGTATGTCTCCCCATGTATTTAGGTCTTCTTTAATTTCTATTATCAGCATTTTGCCATTTTCAGCATATAGATCTTGAAAGTATTTTTTTTAGGTTGATACCTAAGAATTTTAATTTTGGCAGTAATTCTGTGAATGCTACTAAATATTTTTATTTCCAATTTTTCATTGATAATGTGTAGAAATACAACCTTTTATTTTCATAACCCTGTAGGTGTCCTATACTCATATATTAATTCTAGTAGCTTTTTATTTTATTTTAATTTTTTTTAAATAGATTCCTTGGGATTTCTTATAGAGACAATTTTTCTTGTATGAATAGGGTAAAAACCTCTTTCTCTCCACTTTTTTGTTTTTTCCCCCCTTTTATCTTGATGTATTGCTTTGGCTAGGACTTCAGTTATGATGTTGAATAGACATCATGAGAGTGGTTTTCCTTTCTTTTTCCTTGAACTTATGTGAAACCATTCACTTCTTCACACTTAAATATAATAGTAGCTTTAGTTTTTGTTTTTGTTTTTTTTTGTCAGATCCCCATTATCAGATTAAGAAAATCCCTTTCTTTTCTAGTTTTCTAAGATTTTATCATGAATGGATATCAAATGTGTTTTCTGACATGTTGATATTATCATGACTTTATTTAGTTTCTTACTATAGTAAAGTATATTGATTGGCTTTATAATATTAAATCATCTTTGAATTTTCACGATTTGCTATAACTATAAACTATACATGGCTATGAAGTATTATCATCATATTTATTACTGCTTTTGTTTTGCAAATATTTGTCGTACATTTTTGTGTTTGTATTCATTGGGGACATTGTTCTGTCTTTTTCTTCTGTTATAATGCTTGTCTGGTTATATTATCAGGGTTTTTCTGGCCTCACAAAATGAATTGAGAAGTGTTTTGGAAGAGATTATGTAGAATTAGTATTATTTATTCTTTACATATTTTGTTCAGTCTTCAGTACAATTCTCCCTTGAAGCGATCATGGTATGGAGTTTTGTTTGTTGGAAAGTTTTATTTTAACACAAATTCAGTTTCTTTAATAGATATAGGAATCTTCAGATTATCTTTATTTTTTAGTGAGTTTGGTCACTCTGTCTTTCAAGAAATTGATACAAGCCATCTATGGAAATTCTTTGGTACATTTTCTATATGAGCAAAGAATGATATTTAGAATTTCTTTATTGTCCTTTTAATGTTGGTATGGTTTCTGGTGATATTCCCTTTGTATTATTGATATTGGTACTTGTGACATGTCTCTTCTTTGTCTGGTTAGAGTTTCACCAATTTTACTATTTTTTACTTGAACCAGCTTTTGATTTAATTGATTTTCTCTTTTCTATAAGTTTTGATCTGTTTTGAGGTTTGTCTTAGGTACATATAATTTGGGATTGTAATGTCTTCTTGGTAAATTGACCCTTTTATTGCCAAGTAATGGTCCTGTATTAGCTAATAATTTTCCTGTTCTAAGATAAAATTTGTCTGATTTTATTTTTGTTTGATTTTTATTTATTTGTTTGATTCTACTTTAACTATTACATCTTTCTTTGACTTTGTGTTTACATGGTGTAACATTTCTTATTGTTTTACTTTTAACCTATGTATATTATTAAAAAAAAATTTTTTAATGCTTATTTTTGAGAGAGAGAGACAGAGTGCGAGTTGGGGAGGGACAGAGAAAGAGAGGGAGACACAGAATCCTAAGCAGGCTCCAGGCTCTTGAGCTGTCAGCACAGAGTCCTATATGAGGCTTGAACTCATGAACTGCAAGTTCATGACCTTAAACGACTGAGCCACCCAGGCGCCCCTAATCTATGTATATTATTATTTTAAAGGTGGGGTCCTTGAAGACATCATATAGTTGGGTCTTTTCCTTTCTTTACAATAAAAACTAAGAATCCATTTCTTTTGTTTGTTGTGTTTAGATTGTTTACATACTGTTATCAGTAGTTATCATTAGTTTGTTTTTTCTCCTGCAGTTTGTTTCACTGTTCCCTCTTTCCTGCTATTTTTTGCATTATTTGATTATTTTAGATGCTAGTTTAATAAAAGTATTCATTTATATTATACTTAAATTATAAATAGATACTTATATAGATATTCTAGGGATTAAAATGTAATTATTAAATTTTAATAGTCTTAAGAGTTAATATTTTTTCACTGAGAATAAAATCAAGATGCCTTCTAACAGTATAGATCTCTTGTTTCTCCTTTGCCTTATATCATATGTATTATTTCAATTTATGTGGAAATTTGCACCATATGATATTTTATTTTTTACTTTCCACACTAATACATATTTTAAAAATCAAAGAAAAACAGCCTAGTGTATTTATTCTGATAATTACCACTTCTGTTTCTCTCCATTTTAGAAGTTCTAAGCTTTCCTCTAGTATCATTTCATTTGGTCTGATAGGCTTCTTTCTGTACTTCTTTCAGAACAGATTTAGCTTTGAAGACTTCTCAGGTTCCCTTCATCTGAGAATATCTCATTTTTCTTCGTTCTTAACGGATATTTTCATTGGATATGGAATCATGGGTTGATATTTTCTTACAACATTAAAAATATTGTTCCATTGTCTTCTTGCCTCCATGGTTTCCGATGACAAATCCACAGTCACAATTTGTTCTTCCTCTATATATAACCTGTCACTGAGGCTGTCTTCAAGATTATTTTTTTGTCTTTGGTTTTCAGCAATCTGATTCTGATATTTCTTTATATCTCAAGTAATTTAGGATTATGTCATAAACATTTTTGATTATTGTGTTGGGAGACTCTGGGTCCTGCTGAATTTTCTTTTTTAAGCAGGTGATCGACTTATTTAGGTTCATACTGTGAGTTTTGTGTCATCTTCTGTGGGCAGCGGGTCCAATGTCAGTTCTGTTTCAAAAGACTTTGTTAATGCTATTTTTGTCTGCCCTGCAAATATATCACTCATGGGTTATTCTGGGACTTAGGTGGTATTTATATCATCTTTCTGTTTTCAAAGCCTTTACTATGCTTCCTTGGGTCTTTTATGTGCATGTTCCACTTAACTGTGAGCCGAGAAGTTTTGTCAGTTCATACACAGAACTAAGGGATCTTTGTCTGTAACTCTTCTCTTTAGAATTCCTCTCACACTTTCTAGCTCTCAGGGGCCTCTTTCAGTTCTTGAGGCCAGAGAGATGGATTTTTGTGTGGCTTCTAGATGCCTGTGCTGCCACTGCCATTATTTTAGGAGGGCATTTTTGCCTTGGGATAAGTCCAGGAGAGAAGAAAGAAAAACAAATAGGCAATGAAAGGAAGGAAGGAAAGAAGGAAGGAAGGAAGGAAGGAAGGAAGGAAGGAAGGAAGGAAGGAAGGAAGGATGGATTCTTGTATATACTCTCTTGTTCACAGCTGCCCTCTTACCCAGCAATATCACTAGATTGGAGGTTCTTCTGTTTGGTTTGTTTTGAAGGTTTTGGTTTGATTTCTTTTGCTGTCTATACCTGCTGTACAGTTTTTCAATTCAGCCTGACCTGTGTCAAAGCTGAGGGTTAGCAGGGGAAAAATGAAAAATAACTCTCCTCCATACTGCTTGCTCTGCAATTTTTTGACTTCTGTGTCTGATCTGCCTCCCATTGCTTACATTTCAGAAGTAATTTGCTTTTGTATTTCAGTCCAGAGATTTTAGTTGTAATCAGTGAGAGAGAGTTTGGCATAGTTGCACCTAGGATATTGGCCAGCACCAGGAGTCATGGTTAGGATACTAAACTTAAATTAAAGAAAGTTATAGATGTGAGGCCATGAAATACTAGCCACTTAGAGCGAAAATTGAGCTGGCCTCATATATCTCCATTTCAACATATTTTATAAAAAAACAAAACATCTACATGTTTCTGAGGAAAAGAGTAGGTTACAAAATAATATATATTTAGTCAAGCTATCATTTAGGAATCAGAGGGACATTTGAAATGTATTTTTAAAGAATTCAGGAAAATTGTGTCCTTATCCGTTTTGAGTAAAACTACTCTAGACAAGATGAAATAATATTAAAAGTCTGAAATGTTATGGAAATATGACATGTAAAAAATGTAGGCAGCATTGAAAATATACGTAAACAAGGAAATATAGAATAAACAAGTATGTTTTTATGGCTACAAAATATACAAATGACATAAATCTTGACATTGCTTTTTAAAGATAATGTGTTATATGATTATAATTTTATAATATTTGTATAAAATCTATCAATTAGATATACATGTATATATATACACAGTATATAAATATACATGTATATATATATATATACACAGTACACATGTAGAGATGTCAGAATTGATGCTCAGTAAGAACAATGATGAAAAATAAAGGGTTATGAATTTATTAAGCTTAATTTAATTTACTTATATTGATTTTGACATTAAATAAACATTTTAATATCAGACAATTAACTCTGTATTTGTGTGTGAATAGGTGATCCTACATCTTGAACAATTTATGTTGAAATCTTATGATTTACTTATAAACATAAAGAGTTTCTGATGAGTAAATAAGTAACTTAAGATTATAAGGTAATACAGAAATATATAAGAATGTAAAACATATATTCTCTATGAGAATATGGATAATATTTCAGTGGGTAAAAGATAAATTTATTGGAAATAGATTTTTTTATTAGAAAAATATTGGAGATATTTTACAATTATGTAGTACAGGCTATGACCAACTCATCATTTTTCATTTTAGAACTGGTAGGTTCAAGCACAACATAGTTTCAGCACAACCAAGGTTGTCCAGAGTTTACCTGATTACCTATTACCTGCTTGCATCGTGTATATCAAGAAGATTGCCTAGATATAGTAAACATTCAATTGACTGAATAAGTTTCTTCATTAACATCACATGTTGTGAATTTCTTCCTAACATGAGTTTGTGGAGTGTCAGAGGGAGCATGCGTGAGCAAATGATGTTCTTCTTGGTCCTGTTTTTATTGGATTAGTAAGTGTGCTGGAATAAGTTTTTGAAGCCAAGTGTAACAGTAGATACTTTGCTAATATGTAGAGGAAGTTCTTTTGTGTTATACTTGACATTTGTTGTTTGTTTATGCTCTATATCATCTACAGAAAATTTGAGGCAACTATAATGAATGCATACATGTATCTGTCTGTTTCTCACCTATCTAATGATCGATCTATCTCCCTGTCTCTGTACCACCTCATCTTATACACAATTTGAGGCAGATCAATATGTCAACATGGAAGTAGACATACATAAATAATAACAACACCATTGAAATGATGCGGAAGACATTATCAACAACATTGATATGCAGGAAGGAAGAGATATCCAGAATTCCCTTGAGTACTCCATATTGACACAATAAAATCCAAGACATGGTGCCCAGCACACAAAGCATAATGTCATATTTAATGGCTTTTCAATTGAATGATTCCAGGCAGCTATGACTTGAGGGATATTCATTCCAACAAAGGTCAGTTCTTTTGGGGTCCATATATTTGGGCATATGATTTAGTAAGCATATCTATGTCCATTATATTTCCACTGGCCTCACATTGACAGTTTGAAACCTGCTGAATCTGACATGTAGAGCAACACTTCAGCCTAATTATCAAGGTTACCTAAGGCAACCAAGTATTAAACAGAGGGCCTGGCCTTTGGTGTCTTTTGGAAATCAAGGTCAGTCAGGAGCTGAGTACCCAGCATTAAGCAAGTGAGCCAGCCTAAGAAGCAGTTAGGCTCAAGCTTGTGGACTGAAGATGGAAAAATAGCTGTGAAAGCAGGAATGTAGGGCCAGTAATGCTAAGCCAAGGGTATGGATGCTCTATGTAAGACCCAGGAGGGCTCACCATCCTGGACCACAGTCCATCTCTGCTATTTGTAGACCCTCAAATACAAATTAGATTCCTGTTAGAATCCTGATCACATTCATCTATAAAGTTGGGTTGTTTTTTTTAAGCTCTTTTACTCTGGACCTGTATCATGAAAACTCACAAGTAAATACTTACATTCAAGGACCTACAAAAATGTTTTTGAGAACATGCACTCTGCTATAAAGGAAAATAATCTTTCTACAAAATGATACAAGTACAAATACAAATTTAGAATTCAGTATAGTCCTACTTGATGTGGCAATTCACTTCCTCATATATTCAAGGAATCCCTGTGTCATAGGCGATGTACAGGGCATGGTAGGGGACAGTGAAAGGAAATAGACATGGTGTAACACTCGAGGCCATACACAGCAATATTAGCCTATACAGAAAATATGACAGCATGTTAAGGAGTACAAAGAAAAGACCATTAACGTCTACTCGGGAAGACCATAAAATGAAAATGTTTTTTATAAGGACCATGAAACATTGCAAAAACAAACTTTTGCATAATAGCCCATGCCGTTGAGTAAGCAGGTATTATATATTCTAAGTGCTCTGCACAGATTATCTATCTCATTCATTCTTTAAATTTGTACAGATGGGAAAACCGAGAAGAGAAATGATCATTGCCAGTATGTAGCTTCAGTTAGTCACCAGAACTGAGATGCAGGTGCAGAGCTTGAGAAGATTCCACCATTGTAGGGGCTAAACTGTGTCCTTCACCCTGTCCTTACACAGAGTTAGCCACTTAATGGGTGTTTAATAAATCTCTCTCCATCTGTGTTACCATCTTCTTTCCCTTGTTGAGTGGATTAGTGGAATAAATCATGTGGGAAATGAGAGAATCAAAAAGAAAAAATAATATATGACCAAAACCAGAGTCAGTGGACAGTTACATAATTTATCTTCCCCATAATCTTTGAAAACTCCCAAATTGAGGGGTAAGAAAAGCTCAAAAATGTAAATATCAGCAATACTTAAGAATTGGGGTGATGGGTAACTTATCAGTTGCCACAGTGGACCCCACCATGTGTGAGCTCTAATTTATCAGTTAGCTTTTTAGAGATTGTGTTTATACATGTGCTTCTTGCCTGAAGTTGGATCTGTCTTTCTTGGCCTTGCCATTTAATGTGGCACCATGCCATTTTATCTGCCCAACTAAAGAACAACAAAGTAATAAGTATATAATCTCAGATATCTGGCTATTGTAGATGATTTGTACTAGTCTGTGATGTTAATATCAGTCTTATTCCACAGATATTTCAGGGCAGAGGCAGGGGTGTTTGGCAAAATATTACTGATACATGCTAATATGTCAGCAATTTTCCTGTATCTGCTCTTTTGGATGATTTTAAGGAGAATTGGTAAATAGCGTCATTGCTCAGTGTCCTAGATTGAATGAGTGAGTGCTGACTGAGTGTCATTGTGCTGGAAGTCTGTGAGGAGATAAATTGAAATGTCACCGGGATGTCTGGCTGCCTGTCTGTCTCCTGGCCTTCATCTACTTTTTTCCTAATAAATGTTATTGCTAATAAATTGACCTTCCTCTATTTGGCAATTTGAATATAAATATTTCCTATATTTGCTAATAAAATTGGCCTTCCTGTATCTCAGTTTGAATAGAACTATTGAAAATATGCTCAGTGTTGTCAGACTTAGCACACATAAGGGGGTTGGAGGCCATTTATGTTAATATCCTAAAGGAAAAGCTAGGTAAGTAATTGAAAGATAGTGAAGACAATAGTATTTGTGATAGGAGAAGTAATTATAGCAGTAGTGATAGTAATGGTAGTGGTCTAGCTAGGCCTGGTTGCTGAGAAAAAGGGAAGTACTCTGATACTCCTTATGGTATGTATGGTTGCTTCAGGATTAGTGGAGGCCAAGCAGAAGAGTGGTGTGAGGCAGATGGGTATGATACAGATCTAGTTACCCAAAGTGGCCTCGGATCCAAATATTTGTCCCCAGTCAGTTCCTGCTATACTAACAACATAGATTCCATCTAACAATATAGATTTAATAACAAGCCTTGGGAAGGCTAACATACTGCATTGTTGCCCCCACTAAAAAGGAAGGTCTGTATGGGTGAGGAATGAGTTTTAGTTACCACAGTATATGCCATGCACACGCCATAGAAACTGGCACGGAGATGGGACTAACAAACCTTTCTGAAATAAATGAATCATTTATATCAGTCCCTAATGTTGGAAGATTTGTAATGTGTTCAGTTTTTTTTTTCTGAAATCAGTTCTTTGAGAGTTAAGTTTCCATGGAATTAGGTAGAGATTTGAGGCACAGGGCTTTTCCTTCCAGGAAGCAAGCTTGAGCTACAAGGACATGAGTGGTAATTGGAAAAGTCCTCAGGAATGGCAAAAGGTTATATAAAAAATTATATAATTTCCACAAATTATTACATTTAACTGACAACAATTAATTGTCACATTGCAACTAGTCTGTAGGTTAGGGATTACTCCCATGCCCGTGTATCAAGTATAGAAACTGGGGCACAGGAAAGCTGAGTGATTTGTCCAAGACCTTGTAAGCAGTCACATTGACACTTGAATCCTGCAGTCTGATTCTAGAATGAGTGTTCTTCTTAATCACAGTGATTCTTTGATTCATTCATTTAACTGATCTTTGGTGAGTACACTTGGTGCTGGAGAAATAGCAGTGCACAAAGTGGTCAAAATCTCTGCCTCCAAAACAATGAACAAAATAGGTCAAGTATATCTATTTGATGGTCATAAGTGCTGCAGAGATAAATGCTGGGGAGGTGAAAAAGAGGTTGTAAGTTGAGCACCAAGGCCAGGATTGACCTCAATTTGCTAAAATGAGAAGGTTATGATTGAGTCAGTGATATGAATAGCTGGGGTAAGTATATATCAGGCAGAGGGAAAAGCAAATGAAAAGTCCTTGAGATAAGATTGAGCCTAATGAGAAATAGCAAAGATATAGCATTGTTGTATGACGTGAACGTGGGGAGGATACCAGATGATGTCAGAGAGATAACAGGAGACTAAATTGTTTGAACTTTGAAGTCAGTCAAGTATTTTAGCTTTTACTTAGAGTGAGATCAGAAGCCATTTGAAAGTTTGATTAGAGAGATAGAAAATATCTCCTGATCACATTTGATGCTGAGAGAGGCAGGGAGAGCAGGGAGAGGCAAGAATGGAAACACAGAGGCCAGAAAGGAGGCTATTCCAAGGGATGAGGGATAGACCAAAATGGTGGATGTGTGAAAAGTGGAAAGTGGGCAGATCTGTCTATGTTTTTAAAGGAAAGCAGGGTTGCCTGGTTGGCTCTGTTGGTTAAGCGTCCAACTCTTGATTTTGGCTCAGGTCATGATCTCACAGTCGTGAAATAGAGCCCTGCAATGGGCTCTGTGCTGAGCATGGAGCCTGCTTAAAATTCTCTCTCCCTCTCTCTCTGCCCCTCTCCTGCTCTCTCTCAATAATTAATTAATTAAAAAAATAAAGGAAAGGGGACCCTGGGTGGCTCAGTTGGTTAAGTGTCTGACTTCAGCTCAGGTCATGATCTTGCAGTGGGTGAGTTCAAGCCCCACATCGTGCTCTTTGCTGACAGCTCAGAGCCTGGAGCCTGCTTCAGATTCTGTGTCTTCTTCTCTTTCTGCCCCTCCCTGCTTGTTCTCTCTCTCTCTCTCTCTTTCTCTCTCAAAATAAATGAACAAAAAATTTTAAAGGTAAAGGAAAGCAAGCAAGATTTTCTTGTGAATATGATCTGAAGTAAGGAAGAGGGAAAGCAGTCAAAGAGGAACTGGAGGGATGGGGAGACTGTAGGAACAACACTGTGACTAGATGAGGACTTCTGTCCCACAGACATCTTCAGTCTGAGGTATTCATTAGACGTCCCAATGGAGATGTCATAAGGGTAATTGTGTATAGGCTTTTGGAATTTAGGGGAGAGTTCTGAGCTGGAGACGTAAACATTGGAGTCATCAGAATATAGTTGATATTGAAAACCGTTAGACCAGGCTCACCAGGGGAATAAGCTTGGATAAAGAAAAGAAGAAAAAGTGCTACTCTCAATATTCCTCACTTACCTGGTTCCCAGATTCTTTGACTTCTTGATGGCCCTATTCTGAATGTGTCACAATTTGTTAGTATTTATCTTAAGATGTTGTTCCCAAGCAAAAGGACATTCTTGGAAAACCAAGAAAATCTTTTTAAAAAAATATCTTTAGTTCCGTTGATAGAATTGTGTCAATGTTAAATATTTAGTTTTGGTCATTCTTGTGGGGTGATGTAAGACGTTAACAGAGGGAAACTGGGTGAAGAGATTTGTGAGAATTCTCTGCTCCTGCAACTTTTCAGTGAATCTAAAATTAATTGAAAATCACAAGTTTTTTTCTATTAAAAATTTTTAATGTTTATTTTATTTTTGAGAAAGAAAGAGAGAGCACGTTGGTGGGGGGCAGAGAGAAAGGAAGACCCAAAATCTGAAGCAGGCTCCAGGCTCTGACCTGTCAGCACAGAGCCCAACACAGGGCTCAAATTCATGAACCATGAGATCATGACCTGAGCTAAAGTCAGACACTTAACTAACTGAGTCACCCAGGTGCCCCTAAAAATCGTAAGTTTTAAAAACATGTCACCAAATGTGGATGCGCTCCTTTGAATGGGATGTGATCTCTCCAGAAGAGGGAAATGAGATCTTTACCTCTTTGGGTCTGAATATCAGACTTTATTCAGAAAGCTTGTACTGGAATTTACCTTCTTGGACATTTTTCCACCTAAGTAGCTTATATTAAGTTTATGAATCCCAAGGCTTATTCTGAAAATCTCTTCTTCAACCAGGTCTTTCTTATTGTATCTTTGAAAACTTGGTTTACATTGTGACAATTCCAAAGCTAGATTATATATTATCCCTAATAAATATTCTCATTTGGCTTGGATACAAATATGAACCAGGGCTGTTTGTCTGCCTTCGAGTGGCAGTTCATCAATGAATTGCATTAGAAGGGCCCCCTGTGCCTTCCTCTGAGGCTCCCTGAAACTCTGTCGTCTGGATCATGACAAGGTCCACAGGAATCGTGGGTCCTCATCTAGGTCTGTCCTTGGTTGATAAATAACCATCTATGAACTCTCTTCGCTTTCATCCAGCTGTGAATTTACCTAGCAGACCATCCCATGGCCCACATTTATTCCTTTTTATTACTGAATATATAATGAGAGTCTCTATTAAATTCCTTGATGAAATCAATACAATATCTGGCTGTAACATTCCTTAATCTACCAGTACAGACTAACTGGTAATGAACTTAGGCTGGCTCCTAGTGATCAATATGTTTTGTGGTTATGTAATCACAAATCATCTTTTTAACAATCCTTTTGTACAGATCCAAGTAGTATAAGGTTATTCATCAAAATTATGCAAATGTAAGAATGTCTAGCCTACCCTCTCTTTTTTCATTTATTATTATTATTTTTTATGAGAAGAGAGTTTGTCGACCAAACAGAGAAAAAGCCTCTAGAAATGTGTAAACTGTGGGGCCATTTCTTTTCAAGGAAATTGAGGATATAGGCACCATAAGAATCAGGCAGAAATGTTACTGCCTTTGTTTCAGATTTTATAGGCATAGCTGTTTTCGATGGTGTAGTTAAACTCCACAGGAGGCAGTTTAAATAGCAAAATTAAATGTAATTTGGTGAAGATGTTTATCAAGTATTTTCTTAAATAGTTGATAATTTGCACATTTCTTTGTTAAATTGTGCTTCTTCATTAATGAGGACTAAAGCCTGCTACGAACTGCTAATGAATTATGACACATCTATTATTATGGAGCATACACATTTAGGTAACTTCTGAAGGTCACCCAATGGTGGAAAATCTCAAGTGATCATGCTGAAGTAGCACCACAGTGTCACCAGCTGTAACTATGGTAATCTGAAATTTGCTGGGCCATGAGCAGTGTTCTGTTTGCCATGGATGCATATTCCACTGATAGCACAGCCTCGTTATGGAAGGGACATTGCTTGAACAAGTTTTAACGACTGTTCTGCATAGTCGTATTCTGTGATGCCTGTGTGAAGGTTGATGAAATGATATGCCCGACTCCTTTTTCTCACCTGAGGCTGTTCCTGTTCCTCCTGCATGTTACCTCCAGTATGTTCTTTTTGAAACACAAATCACTACTTGATTTGCTGATATTTACCAAGATTTTCATGCAGTGAATGAATTTCAGAGGGACTTGGTAAAACAGTAGTATAGAGAACGTAAGGCATCCGCGAAGACAAGTCGCAACAGCAGGTACTTTTATGTGCCAGGCAGTGTGCTAAATGCTTTCCAGATATTATCTCATTAGGTCCTCACAACAATCCAGTGGATGGGGAGGGCTGCATTACAGATGAAACACTAAGGAAAGAGATGTTAATGAAATTGTCCAAAGTCACGGAACTCTTTAGTGATGAGTCTGGCGTGTGTGCCCCTGACCACAGGCACTGTGCTCTCCTGCTGCTTGCTGATGGATGTCATGCTGAACATGACCGCACAGTCACAGAGATGGCAAACAAACTGTTGGGACTTTCAGCAACGTTAATACCATTCGGTTGAGCTGTGTGACATTGGTAATATCTGACTATTTTTACATCAAAAGAAATGGCGATTTTGGTTAGGAAAACAGGCAAACACTGGCGGAGCCCAAGGAGACATGCTGAGTACGTGCAGTGTGCTATCTTGAATTCTGGAACAGAAAAAAAGGATGTAGTGAAAGTACTAGCGATACCTGAATAAGATCTGTAGTTTAGTGACCAGTATTGCACCAGTGTAAGTTGTCTGGGTTTGATAATTGTACCATGGAAGATGTTAACTTTAGGGGAAGCAGGGTGAAGAGTATGTAAGCATTCTGTGTAGTATATTTGCAACTTTTCTGCAAATCTGGAATTATCATAAAGTGGAATTTAATATAAAGAATTAAATTTATTTTTCCTTTATTTTTGAGAGAGAGACAGTGAGACAGAGTGCGAGCAGGGGAGGAACAGAGAGAGGGAAACCCAGAATTTGAAGTGGGATCCAGGCTCTGAGCTGTCAGCACAGAGCCCCGTGTGGGGCTTGAACTCACGAACTGGGAGATCATGACCTGAGCTGAAGTCACATGCTTAACCAACTGAACCACTCAGGCACCCCTAAAGAATTTTTTTAATTAAAAATTTTAAAATTAAAAATGGTTTTATCTCGTTCAAACCTAATGTATTCATACAGATCTTTAATATTTAAAAATTCCTTCTTTTTAAAAAATTTATTTATTTAAATCCAAGTTAGGTAACATACAGTGTAGTATTGGTTTCAGGAGTAGAACCCAGTGATTCATCCCAACAAGTGCCCTCCTTAATGCCCAACACCCATTTAGCCCATCCCCCCCACCAATCTCCCCTCCAGCAACCCTCACTTGGTTTGTTGTCTGTATTTAAGAGTCTCTTATGGTTTGCCTCCCTTTCTGTTGTTATCTTATTTTTCCTTCCCTTCCCCTATGTTCATCTGTTTTGTTTCTTAAATTACGCATATAAGTGAAATCATGTAATATTTGTTTTTCTCTGACTGATTCATTTTGCTTAGCATGAGACACTCTGGTTCTGTCCATGTTGTTGTAAATGCAAGATTTCATTCTTTTTAATCACTAATATTCCATTATTTCCATTATACACACACACACACACACACACACACACACAAGCACACACACACATACATACATATATACACACATATACATACCGTATCTTCTTTATACCATCATCAGTCAGTGGACATTTGAGCTCTTTCCATACTTTAGCTATTGTTGATAGCACTGCTGTAAAACATTGGGGTATAAGTGCCCTTTCAGATCAGCATTTTGATATCCTTTAGATAAATACCTAGTAGTGCAATTGCTGGATCATAGGGTAGTTCTATTTTTAATTTTTTGAGAAACCTCCATATTGTGCCACCAGTTTGCACACCTACCATCAGTGCAAAAGGTTTCCTTTTTATGCATCCTCGCCAACATTTGTTGTTTCCTGAGTTGTTAATTTTAGCCATTCTGACAGGTGTGAGATGGTATCTCATTGTGGTTTTGATTTGTATTTATCCAATGATGAGTGATGTTGAGCATCTTTTCATGTGTCTGTTAACCATCTGGATGTCTTCTTTGGAAGTGTCTATTCATGTCTTCTGCCCATGCTTCACTGGATTATTTGTTTTTTGGGTGCCGAGTTTGATAAGTTCTTTATAGATTTTGCATACTAACCCTTTATCCAGTATGTCATTTGCAAATATCTTTTCCTATTCTGTTGGTTTCCTTGTGGTTTTGTTGATTGTTTCCTTCACTGTGCAGAAGCACTTTATCTTGATGAGGTCCTAGTAGTTCATTTTTGCTTTTATTTTCCTTGCCTCTGGAGACATATCTAATAAGATGTTGTTGTGGCCAAATCAAAGTACTTGGGATAAATGAAATACATAAATCAATTAATAACAAACATAAACTCATTGATAATAATATGTTATAGAAAGGGACTTTAATATAATACCCCACCTACAACAATGGACAGATCACCTAAGCAGAAAATCATCATGGAAACAATGGCTTTGAATGACATACTGGACCAGATGGACTTAACAGGTATACTTAGAACATTTTATCCTAAAGCAGCAAAATACACATTCTTCTTGAGTGCACATGGAGCATTCTCCAGAATAGATCACATACTGGGTCACAAATCAGCCCTCAACAGGTACAAAAAGATCAAGGCCATACCTTGCATATTTTCAGATCACAACACTATAAACTTGAGATCAACCACAAGAAAACAATTGGGAAGCTCTCAAATACATGGAGGTTAAAGAATATCCTACTAAAGAATGAATGGGTTAACCAGGAAATTAAAGAATAAAGAAAAAAATGGAAGCAAATGAAAAAATACACAACTCCTTCTTAAAATGAATCTAGAAACATTACTTTTTTTCTTCTCTGTCCTCCAGAAGTTCTTCGCATTTACCTCTGCTCTAGCACCTGTCTTACTGGACATATTTAGTTGTTTATAGTTCAGTCTCCCTAACAATATTGTGATCTTTTCAAGGAAGAGGCTGTGTCCAGTACTTTCTTGTGCTACTGGCACTGTCAGACACAGAGGCGATGGATGATTATTTAAAATAAATGAATGCACTCGTTAGTTGCTATGACTAATATTGGTAAAAAGTGATGCTAATTTTAAGATGTATTCCATGTAGTCCATCCAGATCTCCCCTTGCTAGGTTGTCTCCCCAATAAAAGAGAGAATATAGACATCTTAGAAGCATTGAAGTTAGAGCTACAACATGTGGAAGAAGATCCCGACTTCTGTAAATGAAGCTGGCAGTAGTGACGAGATGTTTTATCCATAGTTAGGAAATGAAGAAGTTCAGCACCACTTCACTGATACTGAATCGCTTGGTTCTCCTTGAGGTCGGCATGAGGACTCTGGGGAGAGCTGAGCAGGTCCAAGTGTGCTCATGGAACTGACTGATACCTTGGCCCTAGGGCCCTGCCTTCACCAGCTGCTATCACAGGAAGAGAAACCCTCGAGAGGAAGGATGAGACCAGGGGACATGCTACTAGAGTTTTCCTTTCCATATGGCTGGGGTCAAGGGTAGTGTTAAGCTGGGATAGGACATGGACATGTTGTCAAAGTGCAAAGAGGGCCACTGCCATGTTGGTTTCATGCTGGTTTCATGTTTGTTTGTTTTTTTTTAATTTAATATTGTCATTGAGATTTAGATATATGGTGTAATTCACCCATTTAAGCTGTACAGTTCAGTGGATTTTAGTGTATTTACAGGTATATGCTATCATTCCCACAGTAACTTTAGAACATTTTCATCACCCACACAGAAACTCTGTATGCGTTGGCTACTACAATCCCCTCCCCCAGCCTTGTCCTTGTTCCCCACTTCTGGGCAACCAACCACCGATCTATTTTCTGTCTCTATAGACTTCCCTGTTCTGGACGTTTAATATAATGGGATCACATACTATGTAGTTTTTTTTGTGGCTGACTTCTTTCACTTAGCATAATTTTTTAAGCTTCATCCATGCTGTAGATATCAGTTCTTTATTCTTTTTTATGGCTGAATAATATTCCATTGTAGGAATATGCCCTATTATATTTATCCATTCATCAGTTAATGGACATTTCAGTTTTCCCCCCACTTTTTGGTTTATGTAGATAATGCAGCTATAAACATTAGTGTACAAGTTTCTGTGTGGACGAATGTTTTCCTTTCTCTTAGATGTATACTTGACCTTAGCTCAGTGATTTCTTACTTGCCCAAGAAGTAAAGTAGTTGAAAGTCTTAAGCATGCTAAGTGTGTCAGATAATTTTTAGTGCTTACTGCCTCTGTGAGCCTCAGTTTATGGGTGTCTTTCATAGAGAAGCTGTGCCTATATACAAAAAAAGAGTTTTTAAACCCACACCCATATACATACATACTTGCCTAAGCATACTGCCCAAAGTGGCTCCTTCCAAGAAGGCTTCTGGAGAAGGAAGTACAAACCTTCTCATGGTATTGAAACTGCCCAGGGTATTGGGGTAACTCCTCTTTAGAAATCTGATTGAGGGGTATGAGCTATCCTAGAAATTTCAACTATTTATAGCTTTATTTGTCCTTCATTTGTAGCTGTTCCTAAAATTCAGATTTTCCCTGGAAACTTTTCTTCCACAGTGAGTCATCAGAATATTGGCTGTGACTAGGAGGGTAGGCTCCAAAAGGGCCAAGCATAGGCTTCCCCTCCTGTAGCAGAGCACCTTTGCACAATGTGTGAATGTGTTTGCTAAACTGACACGACTTGATGGAGTTGAAAATAGCACCTTTTCAGAGGACATATATTATCTTCCCAATTGCTCGATTTCTTTTGGAAAAAGATAGACTATAGAACAATTCATTCATCATATACCCTTCCAATGCTCTTGCTTTTAATAGCAAAGGTAAGGGGCGCCTGGGTGGCTCAGTTGGTTAAGCGTCCGACTTCGGCTCAGGTCATGATCTCGTGGTTTGTGAGTTTGAGCCCCACGTCGGGCTCTGTGCTGACAGCTCAGAGCCTGGAGCCTGCATCAGATTCTGTGTCTCCCTCTCTCTCTCTGCCCCTTCCCCGCTTGTGCTCTGTCTCTGTCTCTCAAAAATAAAATAAACAATTATGAAAAAAGTACAAAAAAACGAATAAACATTAAAAAATAATAATAGCAAAGGTACGTCAAGGCCCAATCATTTTAACACATCGTTTGCCGCCCATGTGAGGACCTGAGACCGTGGGTGGTTCTGTGACTTGTTCTTTTGCATCTCCTGCTTTTGCTGACCCCTGGTGAGGTCCACCCACTCAGTTGGCAAGATGGGCTTATCCTTTATATCCAAGCATGCTTTCTCCCCATTTTACCAGAGCTCCCACATGCCTTCATGGATGCTGTGTAAATGCAAGGAGTCTTTGAGGCCCCTCCAGATATAACCACAAATTCTCAGTAGTGTGACATTTTGATTGTGGAGCAGAATCAAATTATGTAATCAAATAAGGACACCAAGCCTGATTGAGACCCAAATCAAAGTGCCCAAGAAATCCAATAATTCTGAGTTTGACCTTTCTGCTATTTTTAATGTGACCAATTTGAAAGGCGCTCCAAGAGATGTCCGAGCCTTGCAGCAGCCTGTTTTCTGGATCCTGTTTGAGGGGAAAATATCCTCTCCCTCCAGGCTGACCTGAACTGGTCATTCCAGTTCCCTTGGAACTGAGGCCTTTGATTTCCTCAGGGGGCTTGGTTGTGCATTTGGTGGAAGAGGATGGGCTCAGAGAAGCACAGCGCCAAGAGGATCACAAAAGACACTGGAGCCCAGAGGGGAGTTAAGGCCCTGAAAGGGAATGCGAATATGTCTACTAGGTTTATGCTAGATTCAAGAGTGGCTACCAGGTGTTTGCTCTCATTATACATGAAATGTTTTTCTGCCATTTCCTGGTGCCCTCTCTAGCCTGGTGATCTCAGGGATTGGATGAATGCTCAGTAAATGCTTCGATGGGCAGATGCCCAGACACGCTTAGGAGATGCTCTGCTGCAAACAAGTGCATGCTGACTCTGAGATGGACAGGAATTCTCATTATCCTGCTACCTTGCAGAGAAAGTCTGTGAGTTTCCCACAACTCCAACTCCAGGGAAACTCTGATTTTTTAACGAAGTCAATCGGACGGTTTCCCACCTGGCACCTTTACCAGGCTACGATTATGACCTCTTGTAAATCAAATTTGATACACGCAGATATGTTTATAATGCATCACTGTTTAACCTCAACAATTTGGATTCTGGACATCTATAAATGAAACAAAAATGACACTGCCATCCTCAAACTTTTTCTAAATGGTTAGATGGAGGTGATTTTATCCCTTATGCTTTTTGATATATAGTATCTTTTCATTTGTTCACCACAAGAAACACCCCCCCCCCAAGAGGGAAAGAGAGCACCTTTAATAGCCAAGTTTAAAATTAAAGGCAACTGAGATATTAATTCTTAAACAGCCCTTTGGTTTCCTGAGTAGCTAACAAAGCACTATTTAGCTCTTAAACTTCTTTTTTTAGACTTTACAGGAATAGGAAATGCTATGTATCAACATTTAATTTAGAAAATATGAATGCTTTCAGATATGCCATTTTAAATGTTTTTACTTGGGAGTAAGGGTTGTTTTGGTGACATTTACCTTTTTGGGGCATAATTAGAGAAAGAGGATGTCATATAAATACATTTTCAGGTATCCAAAGCTTGCCCATTTAAGAGTATATATTTTCTATTTCAGATATTTCTGAGGCGAATCTTTGAAAAAATATAATTATATAATCATTGCCCATTGTAAACAAAAGTGTTTGATATACATATAACTCTATTCTTAATGGCTCCTGGGGTGATGCCCAAAGGAATCTTGGTGTCTGGGAAAGTCCAGTTCACCTGGGCCACCCTCCTTCCCCACCCAATTCACAGATGAAAGAGCTGAGGACTTTTGAGTTCTTATGAATTGCATAGCTACTCCCAACCCATTGTTCTCAGCTTTCATTACTCTTCCCTTCCAGACGCCTCATGGCCTAGAGGTTTGCTTTTATTACTTGCGCCCTGAGCGGCTCCTGCCCTTGATTCCAGCTGCATTCTCCACGACCTCCAGCCCCATCCCCTTTCCAGAACCTAGATTCAGAGAGTTGTTGGCTGAGCCAGATCCCAGCCTCCTGGCTCCACACCCCCAGCTCTTACACACCCACCCCCTTCCCGGATTCCTTTCCCTTCTGTTTTAGTTTGGGGGTGGGGGATGGCCACCTAGCATTATCTTTCACAACTCACATTTACAGGTGATTTCCTCTTGGAAACTTCTCTCACTTCCAAAAAGTATCATTCCTACGTTGTACTTTCGGTGTTCTCCACCCTTTCTCCTCTCTTTCCTTTCATAATTGAGCTTTAGTATTTGAGTGTCCCTGTGTCTGCTCTGACTGTCCCTGTCAGCAGAGGGATGGCAGCCCACTCATCTCTGCTGTCCTGGGGGCCTGGCTGTGCTGCCCAGCAGCTCCCTATGAGGATGAGTTCATTGAGGGACAAAGAGCATACTCTGTCTGTGCCACTCCCTCCCTTTCCATCCCTCTCGATGGGTTTCTTTTGTCTTCTTATTTGATTCTTATCGAATTCATTTTATGTGTTTAATTTTTGCCAAGTCATTTATTTCCTGGATGATGAGATGAAGCCTGGGAAGTCAGTTACGTGTGTGTGTGTGGCAGGGACAAGCCACACCTTGTACCCGCAAGACATGATCTTTTTCTGCCAACCAAGGAAGAGCTGTCCACGGGAGGCTCCTCTCTTCTTATGTGGCAGGACCTGATGCGTGGCATTGTCCAGAGGGGCTGGTGTAGAAACTCCGGGGAAGCATTGTAATCAGAGCCTAGAGCTTGCAGGGGCCACTGAACCTTGTGGAGGTTTGTGGTCTTACCTGATATTCACCTCTCCTGGATGACACTTAGCTACTGAATTTTAGCTCTTTCATCTGCATGTCTGCACCGTGCATGTGTGTTACTTTATTCTTCCATTGCCACCCTAAAGCCACACTGCCTGTGTTCATATTTCAGCTCCATTACTTGATCATTCAGTCTTTCAGGTCCTCTAATCAGGTCCCCTAATGCCTCAACTGTCAAGGTGGGGTTGTAAAGATTAAATGAGTTGGTGGATATAAAGTGTAGAGAAGAGAACCAGTAGTGTCAACAGACTGATGCACACTCTCCATTCTTATTGATAGGGTGACTGTCAAACTCCTAATCCTCACTTCCAGACTCACTGCCACTCTTTTGGGATTTGCTCCGTCTACTTTCTCAGTAGGTGTAAAACCAGATGACCCAATTGTTTGTAATAAATATAAGGCCAGAATTATTAGGCTTTTAGTAAGGACTTCTTTTCCAAAAAAACTAAAAAAACAAAACAAAAATAACAACGAAAAAACCTATATGAGCTTTTTGGTGCACATATATTTTTAGGCTGCGCCTGAGCCATGCAGGGGACTTCTTTTTTCTTCTCTGATTCATGCGTCTGTTAAGAATAGTCAGAATTGCCAGAAAAGTGATTTTTGGATAAGTAAGAGGTGAGATCGTGTTAAATTAGGAATCAGAGTCAAGAAAAGATGAAAAGCTTTATTTGGACTGAAAATGACTGGTGGATCTTTTTCTTTTTTAATACTGTTAGAAATGCAGCCACAGGTTTGAAGTGGAACTATTTAAACATTTATTTTAGCCCAGTTGAGAAAAGGAGAGAGCCAGCCTCTTCCCAGACCTGAACATTTATCTTTAGGATGCAAAAAAGAAAAGTGAGAGACTGTATGACCTTGTTTTCTCTGAATTTTCTCTCTTGCTTTCTTTCTCCTTTTTGCCTTTTTGATGGTGGGGGGTGGGGTTATGTGTATTTTTAATGCCGAAAATAGAAAAAAAAAAGATTTTTCTCTTTGCAGTAGGCATGGAAAGTTAAAAAAACAGGGTGTCGTAGCCTATGAAAATGTGTTAAAGAATACAAACAGATGAGTGACTTTTAATGAGCTTTTTCTCCAGTTATGGAATCCCACAGACTAATCATGTCTGGACTCATAGTTGTGCTATGGTGCATCCTTAAATAAGCCACCATCTCTGGTAGACCACATTTGCAGACTCAGCTTGGACATTAGGCAAAGTTCTCAATTTGTTCTTTTGCTGAAAGTCAAATTGTGAGTTTGTGTTTTAACATTTATCCCCATCTGTTTGTCTGTCTCTCTGTCCGTCCATCTTTCCATCCATCCATCCATCCATCCATCCATCCATCCATCTTTCTAGCCATCCACATACTCAGAATTTTTTTATGGGTCTTACACAGTTACACGCAGCCTATAAAAAGGATGGAAGGTTCCATTTATCTTTCATTTACCTTCATTTACCTTGCTCATTTAATCTACACAGCAGTCAACGTTAGATAGGTATCATTATCCTCATGCTACAGGCAAAGGAACCGAGGCATAAAAAATATGAGTAATTTGCCAGTTTCACAGCCAGAAGGTGGTAAAGTGGGGACCTGGAGCTGGGCCTTTCTGGCCTGGGAGTTAGTTTTCTTGACTACTTACTACCTGACGCCACTATATACACTTTGTCCTAAATGTATAAGGTTGTTGCCAAATGATGCCTGTTTGCCCCTAAAAACAACTATTTGCAAGTCTCCAACTTTCTTAGCATATTGATCAAGTGGTACCATGCTGCAATAGGGTATTTCCAAGATTTCAGGTGACATTTTTGAAAACATGAGCCCCTCCCTTCCTCCTTCTTATGGGCCTTGAATAGAAGTGATGCAGTTGCAGATTGACGGTGATGGAGAAGGAATCCTGGGCTATTTGTCAAGAACGCTGCCTTTGCTATACCCACCTTGAATCACAAAAGTTGCATTGTAAGGAAACATGGCATGATTGTTTCCTAAAATTAACAAGTAACTTTAATGTAAATGGAAGTATTTATTTATTTTGAGAGAGGGAGAGAGCGAGTGAGCAGGGGAGGGGCAGAGGGAGAGAGAGAATCCCAAGCCCGCACCTTCCTGTCAGCACAGAGCCCAAGGCAGGCCTCCATCTCGTGAACTGTGAGATCATGACCTGAACTGAAATCAGGAGTCAGACGCTCAACCGACTGAGCCACCAGGTGCCCCTGGAAATAATATTTTAAAGGAAGATTATGATAGTTCTTTTGGAAAATTCAGGAAAATTACTTTTTGCCTGAAATTAATTAGCTGTTCAAGTAGCAGAGATATATATGTGAAACAGCTCCTCCATAGAAAGTCCGAATTGTTTCTTCTCCAGTAGGTGACCCAGTGAAAATGCTATATATAACACTCAGGTCCTCTCCAACCATATAGGCAGTGAAGGAAAGGAACAACTCCTCTTCATAACGATGGGAAACCAATGAAAATGGTTGCTTTTTCTGAATTTGTTCTAGATTTCTGCATATCTTTAAAAGTTTTAGGCTACTTAAAATCAATAGTAATATTGGGGCACCTGTGAATTCATGAGTTTGAGTCCCTGCATCAGGTTCTGGGCTGACAGTGCAGAGCCTGCTTGGGATTCTCTCTCTCTCTCTCTCTCTCTCTCTCTCTCTCTCTCTCTCCCTCTCTTTCTCTCTTCCTCCCTCCCTCCCTCCCTCTCTCTGTACCTTCCCTGCTCTCTCCCTCTTTCTCTTTCTCAAAATAAATACATTAAAAAATGAATAGTAATATTTAGTCTACATTTTTTTACTTTACTTTATTTTAATTTTTTAATGTTTATTTATATTTGAGAGAGAGAGAGAGAGGAATAGAGAGAGACACACACAGAATCCAAAGCAGGCTCCAGGCTCTGAGCCTGACACAGGGCTTGAACTCACAAACCACGAGATCATGACCTGAGCCGAAACTGGACACGCAACCGACTGAGCCACCCAGGTGCCCTAGTCTACATTTTTTAAAGAGGAAAGGCATCTTTTCTTTAAATAAGTTCAGGGATATCACATGAGTCATGAAAACCCAGGATCCGTAAGAGAACCCTGAAGTTGTATGTGGTATTGCAATGCCCGATGCCTTCTCAGGTTCTGTTTTCCTCTTCACTCAGAGAATTATGTAAGTCAGGTTAGATATTAAATTTGCCTTTATACATTTATGTTTAAAGAAGACATTAAGGGGTATTTCAGATGTACTAACTAGAAATAACACCGTTAGCAGCCCAAATGGAATTAATCCTTTTGTGGGAACAAATTACACAGAAGCAGTGCGAGAAGTCCAGCTGCTCATACAGACGAATGGAGGTATGATTGGCGTGTGTGTGTACTGATACTGAGTGCCATGGAGTCTGTTGCCAAGAGCTATCGTGTTTCCCGCTGCCCTTCTCCCACCCCACAGGGAGGTTCGTACTGCCTGCCCATATTCCTACACATGCCTCCTAACTCCTCCCTCTGCCTCGTTCTTTGTCCTTGTCCTTTCTCACTGCAGTAATGGGCACTGCCAGCTTAACCTACCTGGCCGTGACGGGGAGTGGGTCAAAATCTGTGCAAAAGCACCTACAGCACCCCCACTGCCATGTAGGAACCCTTGTCTCCACCATTCCAGTTTCTCTGGAATCCCACCCATTAAACTTGCCCCTGCCCCATGCTTCAGTGAAAGTGACCCATCCGGCCTTTGTCCCGCCAATAAAGCCTGGATTCCACTACCATGCTTCGGTTTGGCTGCAGGACACTCTTCTTGTCCCTCAGTTGCTCCCCATGACAGCTGTAATTATCTGCTGACATCTATCTCACACTCCACCACCTCACAGAAATTGTCACGGGAGGTGCAGGAGAGAAGGAAGGGCGTGGGGTTTCGCAGTTAGACCGAGGGGCACATATTGGTTCTGCGACTGTCCTGGTGAGTACACCGCTGACCTGCCCAGTGTGTGGCTTTCTTCAGTTCTAAGCTTGGGGGAAGTAGTTCCCTCAGGGAGAAGATTTGGGGACACTCTGTATGTGGAGTGCTTTCCGCAGAGTCGGCAGGGATCCGGTGTGAGTTCCTATTTGCTTCCTGGTACACACCAGCTTTCCTCATTGCATTTATATGTCCTCTAGTATTACCATAAAACTGTGTTGTTGTGTTATATGGACTTTATATTACAGGTTATGGTCCCTTGGGGCTTTGTGCTGATTTTATCTGGCCATTGCAACAACTCCCTTGGCAGGAATATGAAATATGTGTTTCACTTCTCTGGATCTCCTGCAAGGCCGTTGTGTAATAAACGCTGAGAAATGTCTATTGAATAGAATGGATCATGGAAGCAGTAGAACATGGTGGACGAAGTCTTGGACCCTAGAAACAAGCCACCTGGATTTCCATTCCTCACTTCTTGCCAGCTGTATGACCTCGAGTACATTATTTACTTCAGTTTCCTCACCTGCAAAATGGAGCTGATAGCATTGCCTCTTGAGCAGTTGTGAAAATTCAATGAACACACGTATTTAGAAAGGTGCCTGACATGAGGAGAGTGATCTATTCTCACTGTTACATTTAATTATAACTGATGATTTTTAAGAAACCTTGTTCCTTTGTGGTTTATTACACCAAGCTTCTCCCACAGGTAAGGCATTGATTTTCTTCATGGCAGTCAGAAATGACCATCTTTTAGACCAATTAGATGGAGTTTTTTTCTCCCCTTTGGCATTTGGAGTTTGCTTCCAGCATAGTATTTGCTTGGCTTGCTTTTGCTTGTGGCAGAGACGTGTGAGTTGGCACGACTCAGGGGCCAATTTGTTAGTGTGCTTTTTCTCATTAGTTTCCCTTCTCAGACCCTTGGTCAAAGTTGGCCTTTGTGCAGTCTGATGCTCACTTCGTTTCCATTGTATTATCTTTCTCTCAGTAATGAGGCTTGAATTTCTTACCTTTTCCTCACCTACCTCAGCTTCTCATGTGACACTGCACAAGGGCAACTTCAGCCAATGGCTCGCTTATCTAGCCGATTATATGATTATTATTCCTAGACACTGTCTTCCCTGAGTACTTGTCACCTTTCGGATCCTGGCATGCTGACATGGGTGACGTAGGAAGAAATCTGGCGATCTGCAGCACGTAGGATTACTTTACAGAAAGGCAGCTTGCCATGCAGCCCAGGTGTCCTCATCCTCACCTTCCATGAGTTCTTATAACCCTCTCGTCAAGCCCCTGAGATACAAATGCATATTTCTGACTCCAAAACAAACTTCTATTTTTTTTTAAAAAATTTTTAAGCTTTATTTATTTTTGAGAGAGAGAGAGAGAGAAAAGCAGAGAGAGGGAGACACAGAATCTGGAGCAGGCTCCGAGCTGTCAGCACAGACCCCGACGCGGGGCTTGAACTCATGAACCGCAAGATCGTGTCCTGAGCTGAAGTCGGACGCCCAACCGACTGAGCCACCCAGGCATCCCAAAACAAACTTCTTTCCACTATGCAGTACCCGCTGCCAGTATGACTTCTCTCTATCTTTCTGTCTCTTGAATTTATATCCCAAATCCACTCTGTGTTACCAGCTAAGATTTCTCCAGAATAGATTATGTCCTGGGCCAAAGATGACCTTGAGGGTGGAAAAACACCCAAGAACCCAAAGTGGAAAACTGGTAAAAGGGGATCATACGGAACTAGGTTCAAATCTGGGCACCAGTTGTTTACCTTGGGTCTTAATGAGCTTCTGTCTCCTCCTCTGTGGAGGAGTGAATAAGCAACACACACAGAACACCTAACATGGTACCTTTTGCACATACATGACTCAGTGATTAAAAGGTACATTATTAGAAGTATTTGGAGGTAATTATAATACTTGGCATGCTAACCGTATAAACATCGACCTTTGCTTCCCTTCTCTGAACTCCAGAGACACTCATTTCACCTGCAAAAGTGTCTGCCTTGCCCCTGCTGCTCAGTTTCGTTTCATCACTTCCCTGTTCCTGCTCTAGGTAGCAGGTGCCACCCTGGAATCTCCTGCATTTAGGTTGAGGATTTCTGCCTTCTTCAGCTCACCTTCCTTTCCACATGAGCATCTGTTTATTGTTCAGTAAACCAGACCTAACCCTTCAGACTGGTTATCCTGCTACTAATGGGTACCAGCATCCTCTGCTGTACTACCTCTGTGTTCCTTATGTTTGTCCTCAAACGACCTTCCTGGAAAAAGCAGGGGAACCTGAAACTAGGATTTAAGAGTTCAGTTATTCAACAGTAAGTTCTTTTATCTGCTAGTCCTGTTGGTTTTCAAGGTAAGTCTAAATCTACCACTTATACGCCCTAGGATTTGAAAATAGTTAGCTCTTCACCTTGGCTGCACACTGAAATCACCTGGGAGACTTAGAAACTAGAGGTGCCTGGGTCCTACGTCCAGAGCTCCTGATTTAAATGGTCTCACATATGGCCAGAACATTTGGTTTTATAGGCCAGAAAGCAGCAGTCAGTATTCTGTTTTTTTGTCGTTTTGATCTCCAGAACTACATGCATTCACTGGGTAAACCGATTTTGACATCTGGTATTCAGAACCATCCACCTATCCCAGCACTTTGGTTTTACATATGAATTAGGTATCAAGGAAAGACTTTCCCAAGGCCCTCAGTAGGACAGTTTAGATACTGTTCACTATCCACCCATCCATTCCTTCGTTCATCCCAGGGACCTGTTTTAGAAAGTAGTCTGGACAAGACAGGATTGTAGAGAGTTGGGCTTTGAATTGAGGAGTGCTGCCTAGGTCTGGAATCTACTGTCTTGGTCAAGAGACTTCAACCTCTTTGGGCTTCTGCATCCACATCTGCAAATTGGGAATAATAATCATGATATGATGATTAACTTAAATTAGATGAGATAGAACATGTGGAAATCCACGTGTAATCTTTGCCTGGCACACACGATGTATGGTTCCAGTCCTAATTCGTATGGATAGAAATGTTTAACCATTTTGGATGTCAAAGAAATGTTTTCTAGGGCAAAAAAAGACGTGCTATAATCTATTGCTTCTTTTCAGTCTTGTGCCACTCATCACAGACCATTTACTTGACACAGCAAAACATTGTATCATCCAATAATGGTCCGATTTTCAGCTTCTCAGTAGACCAATCATCTTCCCCATTTGACAAATGCATTTTACTCCGAAATGACATCAAAATGCAATATTTTTCTTGTCATGCTGTACTATGCCATGCTTACTGACTCCCTCATATTCTCAGTATTCATTACCCTTTTACTTGATCTTACCCTTTTGCTGTCAAACCACCTTACTTTATTTATTTAATAATCTGACAAAGATGAAAGAAATATTACCATGGGCTTATGAGACAATTGAAATGCCCTTTACTGCCATCATTTTCATTTGGATGACAGTGATTCTCCCTTGCCGTCTAGTTAAGCAACATCTGCATGTTTGGTTGTGCCCGTGTGTGCGCGTGCATGTGTGAACATGCACACTGCCCTTCAAAATTAGATTTCTCAGGTAGACTTTATATACAGCTCTGAGATTAAATGATGTTCACCAAACTGCTGTTGATTATATTCCAGCAACATTATTTTAAGTCAACAATCTGCAAACCTGAAATAACATCCACTCTAATTTTAAGTAGACCTAATTTAACTAACACAAATCATAGCTTTACATTTAACATTACTTATATTCTGCTAAAGTTCTTTCAAAAAATGATAAGTAACTATAATCTTTCTTGTCTGTCAGGATGTGTTTTGAAGATGCTGTCGGGCATGTGCTCCCTTAGCAACCCGGTGCATCTAGATATCTAGCCTGTAAAAATTACCTCCACTGCACCTATCCCTGCCCCTGCGTTTTTCTCAACCCTTTTTTATAATAAAGGAAGAGTGCTTTTCCCATATTTAGATTCTTTCTTTTTTCTTCTTTGTATCCCAACAAATTCTAGATCCTTTTTTCCCCCTTACCTTCCCAGAAATATCACTGCCACTGGCACCTGGATCTTTGTTTCGTTATGTTTTTAGTCATTTATTATTTTTATTTTTTAATATAATTTATTGTCAAGTTAGCTAACATACACTATATACAGTGTGCCCTTGGTTTTGGGGGTGGATTCCTGTGGTAGTTCATTGCTTCCATACAACACCCAGTGTTCATCCCAACAAGTGCCCTCCTCAATGCCCTTCACCCATTTCCCCCTCCCCCCCTACTCCCCCCATCAACCCTCAGTTTGTTCTCTGTATTTAAGAGTCTCATGGTTTGCCTTCCTCTCTGTTTGAAACTATTTTTTCCCTTCCCTTCCCCCATGGTCTTCTGTTAAGTTCCTCAAGTTCTATATATGAGTGGAAACATATCTTTCTCTGACTGACTTATTTCACTTAGCATAATACCCTCCAGTTCCATACACATTGTTGCAAATGGCAGGATTTCATTCCTTCTCATTGCCAAGTAGTATTCCATTGTATATATAAACCACATCTTTATCCAAAAAATTAGAACTACCCTACGACCCAGCAATAGCACTACTAGGAATTTATCCAAGGGATACAGGAGTGCTGATTCATAGGGGCACATGTACCCCAATGTTTATAGCAGCACTTTCAACAATAGCCAAATTATGGAAAGAGCCTAAATGTCCATCAACTGATGAATGGATAAAGAAGATGTGTCAGCTGGATCTTTGAACTCTCCCTCTCTTCTTTCTCGGTCTAACCAGTTACAACAAACAAATGAGTAAAACCCATCATAGACCCCATATTCTTCTCTAGTTGCCTAGCCTTTTCCCTGAATTTCTGGAGTAAAAAAAAAATTTTGTACATTTTCAGTGAAAGTCTTCCACATAAGTGATCATTAAAATGTGCTGATGGCATTCATCCCTATCCTTCCATCATTTAACACTTTAAACTTTTTATTTCAAATAATTTTAAGTTGGCAGGAGATTTGCAAACATAATACAAAGATGTCTTGGATTCCCCTCACCCTGTTTCCCTTAATGTTCCCATCATACATAACCTTGGTCCACTTATCACCGATCCGCTTCTCACGTTGTTGTGGTATTGCTAACTAAATTACGGACTTTATTTGGATTTCACCAGTTTTTCTACCAATGTGCTCATTCTGTTTCAGAATCTAATCTAGATTGCTATATTGCACTTTGTAGACTTTTTAATCCTCATTTTATTTGATGTCACATCACATCTTAACCAAAAGATCACTCTTCCTTCTTGAAACAGTTTCTTCCTTTGATGACACTTTCCTGGTTTTCCTCCTATCTCTGGCAGTTTCTTGCTAATTTCCTGTGCTGGTTTCTCCTCTAGTATTTAAAGATTGAGATTGTTTAAAGCTTGGTCCTGGTTCCTCTTCTCTTCATGTTGTTCATTCCCATCACCCATTTAGTTAGTTACATGGCTTCAGGTACCACTGATACGTCCATAACTCCAGATGCCTAATTTGGTCTAGACTTCTTTTATAAGCTCCAGATCCATATATCCATCCCTGTTATTCATATTATTGAACTCATCTAGGTATGTCTGGAATCGGACTTGTTCTATTCCTTCCCTAATTATTCCTGTTCCATTGCCCCGTAAACACTTACTCATGGAAACATGGTGCTCATTCTTCTCCCTTGACAAAATAACATATACATATTTATACATTCTGAATATTGTGAAGACATGCACCTTTCTTTGTCTTCATTGCAACTAATTTAGGTCAAATCATCGCCAGGTTTCCCTGGACTTCAAGCAGGCTTTGTATCCCCTGTGGAAGAAAAAAAGTGTTCTCGTTGTTTAGAAATGACTTAGGATCACAATATTGCTTTTGTCAAAAGGACTGTAGGGAGATAGACAATCTGAAAGATCTTAATTATGGTCACCATAAAATTTATTTTCTTAACAAGGACACCTGAATAGAAGGGGGTGCTATTAATAATTGTTCCAAGACTATAGCCATAAAACAGGTTGGTCCCGGGCAAACTGGGTGATACTCATCAATCATAATATTTTTTCACTATAAAGAAAATTTATGCCACTAATGAAGAGGTAGACTTACATAATTAAGGTAGTGAAGCCTCAGGTAGTGAATTAAATGTGGAGAATGTTGTCATATACATTACCACTCAAGAAAATAAATTAAAAAATTTTTTAAAAGTTTTATTTATTCTTGAGAGAGAGACAGACAGCATGAGCCGGGGAGGAGCAGAGCAAGAAAGGGACACAGAATCTAAAGCAGGCTCCAGGCTCTGAGCTGTCAGCACAGAGCCCAATGCGGGGCTTGAACTCACAGACCGTGAGATCATGACCTGAGCCGAAGTCGGACGCTTAACTGAGCCACCCAGGAGCCCCAAAATTTAAATTTTTAACTATCTTTTGCTGCTACTATTTAACAGATGGTATCCCCTATAACACACAAATAGTAAGTAAATGCAATTTTTTCCCACAAACATGTAGAACAAGCTTGCCATGACTGTAGCTTTGAGTTTAAAGGTTGCATTTTAAAGAATCTTCAAAATAAAACACACAGTGAGAAAGCTGGGGAGTTAGAAACCTGGCTTCCATGGGAGATCTTCTGTCCAGTAGATATCACAACCAGAAACTCGAGTTTATGATGACAGGGCACAGAGAATATGCAGAGTACTAATTTAAATTAATACTGTATCTAGTCTGACGAATGCTGTTTTTTCTTTGCTCCCTTATGACACTCGGCATGCCAATATTCTTTGAAGTCAGAAAGACTAAAGAATAAATCTACTTTGGCTGCTCTTTGAATGGACATTTCAATCCCTCTGCACTTTTCAGGTTTCTTCTGTTTAAAGGAGGGGATGACATTTGTCCTGCTCACTTTGTGGGACGTCAGGAATATTTAATGGGGTGATCGATGTGTGAGTTCATTGCCAGTCTTAGGTGTTCTTATAAGTGTTGTGGTACCACCCGGGTAGGAGGATCTTATTTTGCTTATTCACGCCAGCCTAGGCTGGAGTCCACATTTGGCCATGCAGGAAGGAATCCTGGTCGTGCAATGAAGTACACGTGAGGCCTCGCTTCTGCCTTCCTCCTAAACAGTGTTGCCAAAAGTTTGAGAGCTTTCAGATCTTGCCTTATCACTACCGTGGTGGGAGAGGATTTTGGAATTTCTGTTCAAACGCTTGGCAAAAGTGAGCCTTTCCTGGAGTGCGCACACCAAGCCCGTAACACTTGGAAGAGGTTGATGGGCCTTGTGGTTCAGCTCCACGCAGAGGGTGGCTGCAGGTCCCAGAAGGGCAGCTGTCCTGCTCTCTCTGCTCAATGAAAATGCATAAGATCAGAAAGCCAATGAGCTAGGATTGGAAAGCGGATGGGAATAGATTGAATACTTGAACCCCTTAGTGGAATCATTCCCTTCAGAAGGCACACTTTGTTTTCCTTATTGCTTTGTTTGTTGGTTGGCTTCTCTTTCTTGATGAAAATGTATCATTTTTATTTTTTTAATTAAAAAAAAGTTTTAAATGTTTATTTCTTTTGGAGAGAGACAGAGACAGAATGCGAGTGGGTTAGGGGCAGAGAGAGAGGGAGACACAGAAACAGAAGCAGGCTCCGGGCTCTGAGCTGTCAGTACAGAGCCCGACACGGGGCTCGAACTTGTGAACTGTGAGATCGTGACCTGAGCTGACATCGGACGCTCAACTGACTGAGCCACCCAGACGCCCCAAAATGTATCATTTGTGGTGTGGCAAAATAGGCAGAACTGTGCCTTATGTTCCATAACATACAGAGCTGTTTTTTTGTACTCTGCTAAAATCCTCAGCCTTTTATTCTCTGGAAATATTTTGTAACCTCCATCTCTCCTACCTGTACTGTCCCCACATGTACAGTCTCTGCTCTAAGACTCTCATGTTATGGCCAGAGATGTGATATCAAGACTCTGAGAACACTTCGGACATAAGGATTTGGGGAATTTTCTTGTAAATTTTCACAGCAGACCTGAGTGGAAGGGGTGAAAGGCACCCTTGCTTCCTCTGTAGTTGATGCCAGAACATGTTGCAAAAATAAACCTTTCTTCGAGTCTCAGCCTGCCCCCAGGGTGGACTCCCCAGCTGGTACTCTTCACGCGGCCGTCAATTGCAACAATCCAGAAAACACGCTATCCGGAGGCACAGCCAGGCATCATCAGCCTGGCTCCCCTGCCTGGTTCAGTGGTTGGAGGCTGAACTCCAGAGGCAAGATAAAGGGCACATGCTCTGTCCCCTTCACCTTCAGCAATTGAGTGCTTCATTCTCAAATCGTAGAATGGTTGAACTGGATAAAGCCTCAAAAATCAGTTCAACTATTGGGAATTTATAGATGGGGAAATCAAAGCCCTTAAGGGGACAGTGCATTGGCTAAGGTCGCAAGGTTAATTAACAAGAGAGCTGGACCTGTGTTCGAGTTTACTCACTAGTCAGTGACCTTCCCACTATACAGTATATAAATGTCTACTGGAATGGGATTTATCCAGTTCCAGACAATCATCCTTATTAATAATGCACCATCCTTTAAGGGTATGTGCATAATGGCATTGCATGTTATTTCCCTTATTGGTCATTATTAATATTTTAGTGCAATTTCATTTTTTCTAAGAACTCTATCACAAATGGCTATGCATGTCTTAGAGATCTCACCTTAAAACTGTGTTTTGTAAAAACTCGAGTGATGGCATGAATGTGGAAGAGATACTTTTCAGTAGTTGTCAGAAAATGACATGTGAATTCCTTATATTAAAACTCTCATTTTCCGTGTCCCTTCCCAGTCAGTGCCTCCCGTATAACACAGAAAACCATTTCCGGGCGAGATTGTGATAAGGAAATGCCTTTTGCATTTGTTGTGGAATGAGTGAAGGATTTAGATCTTCAATTACACATGGAGCAAATTTTCAGAGAACGTTAAATATCCTTTACCTTGATGTTCTTTATGCCCATCATTTGATCACCTTTGAGTCATGCCTGCTATGCCTCTGACTCAAAATGTACAAGAAACATTTTTAAAAACTTATTTAAATTTCCAGTCTCCACACTGAATTCCTATAAGGGATCTGAAAAAAAAGAAAAACAAAACAAAAAACCAGATCAGCCTTTCTGCCTAGGGTTTACAATTAGGGACTGGAGGAATTCAGCCCGTAGCAAGCATGTCAATGATAAAAGCACCATGCATATGCTGGCATCTTCATTTACTTGAGACTTTCTCTAAAAATTCAACATGATGTTCTCAATGTGCAGTATTTTTGCAAAGCCACATACTGCATTGTCAGAGGGTTTATTTCATCTGTAGTTTCCAGTGGTATTTCTGATCGTTTATCATATGTGTGGTTAAAGTTAATCTCGGAACTCCCTTCATCCTGGTTCCCAAGTTCAACTATAGAGTTTCAATTTCAGTCCTTGTGAAATCATTTATTACGTATCAAGGTGTGCAGAAGAAAGGGGAGGGCAGATAAGACCCTTGAGGTTCCCAGTCAGGATGGGGCTTTTAGGACCCACAGCCTGCTCTGAGGCTATATGTTATGAGAAGATAAAAACATGATATTTGAATTCACGCTTTGCACCTCATGCCATTGTATTAACCAAATGCAGGAAATGTAATTACCTTCCACTTTGGATTATTTTAACTGATTTTAAACACAAATGCAGTTCCACTTAGCACATTTCCTATAGGTGAGCAAATATCATGATGAATAAATAGGTTTGTGCGGGAATTGGTGAAGTCCTGACGCTGCTTTTGGATCAGAAATGACTCTTTGGTGGCCTGTCTGATCAATTATTTAGACACATTAATAAACAGTTCAGATTATTGCCCCTTAGAACTAATTGATCTGAGAAAATGGCAATTAGTGAGACGACAGAATTCGTGTCCTGCTTCAGGATCATTTGTGCCAAATAACAACTTAGGTCAAGGGATCCAGGAGCTTGAAAAGCAGCAAGCACGTATTATGAATTCACACTGAACCATGGGCTGTGCTGAGCACTGTTGACAGGGGGACGCAAAGTCACAGATTACAGACTGACTATTGAGGGTTCATAACCTAGTGGGTTTAAGTTAAAACAGCAGCCCCTATTTCACTCATCTAGCAGAAACCAACATTCCTTCCCCATGCTTTCTCCATCTAATTCAGAATAATCCCTGTTCTTAACTTGAATAACTACATGAAGTGTAGACTCCTGGTATTTTCTCATCACTTAAAAATGGATGAAGAAGTAAAAACAGAACAATAATAATCAGCTTTCTGTCTTTTGTGCCTTAAAAGTCAGTTTTCACTGGCCTCTGTAGCTGGTGATACACTGTTTTCATATCATCTCACAAACAAAAGTCCATTATCTCAAATTTTCCTTTATCCAAGTATTTTTTTTTTCAGTGAAACAAATGTGTGTGTGGTGTCGTTGTTCTCTTTGCTTGTCCCCAACCTTTACTTATTTAAAAACATTTTTTTTTCAAGGAACAAAACTTACAAAAGATGAAGAATGTCCAAAGGTGTAGGACACATTCAGAATGAAAGGAGTGATTATTAAACAATGGAAACATCAAGTTACCATGCTGCCTTATTATACAGGTCCACTTAGAACGCGATATTCCTTCATACTAAGCAGACAAGATCATTGGCTAGAGCCTCCTTGGCCCCAGCTCCCACTACTTGTAGAGCCGTACTGTAGACAGTAGCATGCTCTATTATGGATCTGAAACATAGTTGCAGATGCGACTGAACTCTGCATCTGGAAAATCCAAGGTGAAGTGGAAATCGGTTTCCTGGTAACTCTGGATGTTTTCTGTTTAGGAAGCAGTGGCGCTATGTTGCAGGCGTTGCTTCTAATTAGCAAGCTTCTGAAATATGGTTTCTCATCTAGCAAAATGGTCATTCTCTGCATAACTGCAGTTTCAGCAGTACCTTTTTGTTTCTGGTTATTAATTTGCATTTAAGATGCATCAAAGTCATTAATTTACTGAACCAACATGGAAAATGTAGAGCAGTTAAGTTTATAAATGACACCATCATGCTTTAATATATTTGTGCTTAATGACATTGTATCACATGAAGGATTCTAATTTCCTTGTACTTGATGTAATTGGTGACATTAGAATGCTAGGACTGTGGTAGTATTTGTTGCTTTAATTGTGCTGAACTGACTGGATACAGTAGCTTATTAATAAAACTTGCTGTTACGCCCTCATTGTCCTGGCCTTAAATTGTATTACTATTATTATTTTTTTCTTTTGAAGGCATCAAGATTTCTCAATAGTATGACAGCTACACTACTGCTGAAGTCTTTAGGGAGAGAATAACTGTGCTAATAACATCCTAAAATCACATTCTGGATGGGACTAACTCTAAGCCAAAGTGAATAGTGCAGCACACACACACAGAAAGATGTATATGTTTTTCCTCCGGAAAACACCATTTATCAGAAGATAGGGAGAATACTGTACTCATAATCAGCCAAAAAAGAAATTCACAACTTGCTTCATCTTTAGTTTAAAATCCTTCATATTAGAAGGTAAAGCAAACGTTAAGGCAGTGAGTGAACTATGAGAATGATATTTTAAATATTTATGTATAGATGGATTACCAGATTTGTGAGTTAACTTCGGAACAGTTTCCACATTCAGCAAGATTTTAACTACCATCTTTGCGTTTTAATAAGGTTTTAAGTTTTTCTCCAAGTGTGACTCAGCACCTACATTAAGAGCTGCATGTGCTATTTTTCTGCCAAGACTTGGGGAACAGTTTTGTGCCTTTGTGTAAGCTAATAAGAAACAGGCTCATCAGGCTAACAGATAAGTGCTTGTGGTGGAATTGATGAAAGTATTTCTAGTGTATGTTTTAATTTTTATTTTATTTTATTTAAAAAATTTTTTTAATGTTTATTTTATTTTTGAGACAGAAAGAGACAGAGCATGAACGGGGGAGGGTCAGAGAGAGAGGGAGACACAGAATCCGAGGCAGGCTCCAGGCTCTGAGCTGTCAGCACAGGGCCCAACGCGGGGCTCAAACTCCCAAACCGTGAGATCATGACCTGAGCCGAAGTCGGCCGCTTAACCGACTGAGCCACCCAGGCGCCCCTGTTTTAATTTTAAAAGTCAACTCTGTTGTTTCTACTTGGAGTCAAACTCCCTAGTTAACTGTCTACACTCCTCCGTTCGCTCATTATTTTATTTCCTGACCATTCATTTCATTTCTTTAGAAATTCTCACTCTTTGTGTGGTTTAAAATGCATTTTATACTTTCCATAGCTACTAGAAAGCTCTCTAAGCATTTCCAGGGCAGAAGTCCCATTGGACAGTGGCTTCTTAATCAATAATTACATGCATGAAGCACAGTACATGAAGGAGTTTACTCGTTAAACCATCAATTTGTTGAAACTTGGACAAGTTCGCTGCTGCAGTTTTGACAGTGGCATTTTATTTATTAATTCATTCTATTAAGCTACACTTCAAAAATTAAGACACAGTAATAATTTATGACTTCTTCTAGTCTCAGCTGAAATAAAACCGTGCCAGTCTGTCTCCTGGCACCAAACTTCACACCAGATTCCATCAAATGGGCACCATTTCATACTGATAATATCTCTATAAGAGTAGCTTAAAAAAGAACTTAAAATACCGAAGTGTGTTAGTCTTCCTTAGGTTTATTAATGGATGCATATACACCATAAATAGATAGATGTATATGTATACATATACACACATATATACGTGTGTGTGTGTGTGTGTATGTGTGTGTGTATACATATAAAGTTTGAGGAACTGGTGGAAGATCATTTCTGCCTTTCCAAGAAAAGAGTGAAGACAGTTGTCCTGAAAAGTGATATTTACTAGAAGGACGCGTGGAGAACAAAAACAGATTGAGCTTCCTATTGGTAGACGTTATTATTATTATAGTATTATATAAATGCATAATGGCATTTGTACTTATAATTCATATACTTCTCTGTTCTTTTGTGGTTCAGGGAACTAATTTCTACCAATTTCTCTCCTTCTAAGTGTGCTTTTTATATGATTCATTGGAACTCAACACTTCCCAGGCATTTGGGCCATCCTTTCCTGCTGGGCTGAAGGAATGATTTCATTTCTGTGACCTGCGGACTGTAGATCAGGCAGGGTGGTCGGGGTTTCTCAGGGTCTCCTGCTGCATGGGCCAATTTACCTTGTCTTTTTGTACCTGTAGACTGTGGACTTGGGTTTGATGGAGACAAGGCTGAAGGAAAGTATCACTTGGCAAACATCTTGATGATCACATCTTTTCCCTTGAAACCTCACAGCACAAGGCTTTATGTTTTGACTCTATAATGGTGAATCAACATGTCTGTCTACTACAGAACTCTGGATTCCTGTGAAGTAGCTTTATCGTATTGACCACCCAGGCATGTCCTGACATTAAACGCACACACACACACGCGCACATACACACACACACACACACACACACACACACACACACACACACACAGGACTTCTGGGTTTTTATAAGTTGCACAATTCTGCCAAATTATCATGAATGTTAGAATTCCTTCCAGTCACTTTTATTGTAAATAGTTACTGTTGAAATAAAAAAGGAGAATTAGCTGAATAACTCATTTTTCCAGGAAATATTTATTCTTTAAAATATACCCCTAGCCAGACACGTGAACACCCTGACTTGGCTGGCAGTGCAGCGGGTATTACACTGATGCATTTCACCTGTCCCTTTTCTTCCCTTCCAGAGACGCATGCCTTTCTGTGTGAGCTTTCCCAACTGCTGATGCTTTGTTAGCATTTACTCACCTAAGCAGAGTTCCTCACGCTGTATACTGTAGAAGCAAACAAACAAATACACAAATCTGAAGAGCATATTTAAAAAGCAAACTGTCAAACTCCAGGGATGTACATTTTGAATCAGTTGTTGTAGGATGAGGCCAAGAATCTGCATTTTATCAGGTTTTTTTCTTACAGTTTTTCTTTTAAGATTAAAAAAATTTTTTGAGACAGAGAGCGTAAGTGGGGGAGGATCAGAGAGAAAGGGGACAGAGGATGCAAAGCGGGCTCCGGGGGCGCTGACTATATCAAGCCCAATGTGGGGCTCAAACTCATGAACTGTGAGATCATGACCTGAGCCAAAGTTGGTTGCTCAACTGACTGAGCCAGCCAGGTGCCCTTTTTTCCAGTAGTTTTTACCTAATTCATCCAGGGATACCCTGTTGAGGAATACTGAAAAAAAAATGTAGCTGCAGGATCCCAAAAGCCTTGTGCTTTTGAGATGAATGCTGAGGATTATTGCATTAGATGATCATTTTGTATGCAGCAATACTCAGTTTGCTGTCTAATGTCTGCCCCTGTAGGGGAAACAAGCAAACACACAAACAAACAAAGACACTGGGAGGAGAATTGGTTGAAATAGTGGGTAGTCATCTGGGATTGTGCCTGGCTTCATAAGGGAGGCAGAAGTGATCCTGAGGAATCCACAATATATATGTGGAGACCCAGAGAGAGGGTGAGACCTAGATGTACATTCAGAATAGCTGGAGTCCATGTTTCTGGTTGCTGCCTTCCTTTTACAAAGGAATTTCAATGTTATGCAGGGCTTGGAGTGGGGTGTGCAGAAGCAGCATCCCACTGGGTATTTATTATTTGGTATGTAGATAAATTCAGGGAAGGACCAGTAAACTTGGCCAAGCGTTATAGGCAATTAGGAGGAAGACATTTATATCAGAATATTCTATGACAAAAATATTACATCTCTTTGGAGGAGCTGAAACCAGTCTTGTGTGAAATTTTCCAAAGTCAGGAATAGGGTGTGAGATTCTTCTTTTTAGGATTACGGAGGTTCCATAAGAAGCCTTTGTGAATGACATAAACTTAGACATGACACTAGTTCAAAAGTGGCAGACTGATACGCAAAGGGTTGCAAAGACAAAAAAAGCCCAAAGCAGGTTGTGGGGTCAAGGCGCAGAGCAAGGACCCCAGGAAGCAGGGAGTGAAGACTGAATGCATTATGAGTTGGGGATAACAAGGATGAGCCAGAGCAGTGACTGAAAATTTGCTGTGTCGTTTGTCACTTCTAATGTGTATGTTCTAGAATAGAATGTATGGGTAGGTGTGAATGCCTCAAGGTGGGCCAAAGCTGTTAGTCTTTTTGAGCATGATTAAGTGTGCTGCTTTTCTGTGGGTTACTGCAGTTACAGAATGTGCAATTCAGTTCAGTGTATGGTGGAGTATGGAAGGGGCGCCTCTGTTGAACGTGTCTGGTCTAGAGTCTGTCCACATTTCTTGTTTAAAAGTAGCATTGCAATTGTTCCTAGGTAGGCGCATCAGTTTGTATCAGCAGTTGCTCATCTGCTTGCCATTGGAGTCAACATGATTGAGAGGAAAGCCATGGAATTCAGGGTCAGATAATCTTGGGGCCTTCTCGTACCACCCCTCAATCTTTTGTCTCTATAAATGGGATAATTACATGTACCTCATAATGGTTAAATAAATGAGCAGGTGCACTAGCCTGAGACACTCTAGGTATTCAGTAAATATTAATTGCTTTCTCCTTTTATACTTTAGCGTTCTCTGCCTTCACCAAATTTGACTCTTACGATTTCTTCTGTGCTCTTATTCACTTGGGACTTTTGTTTAATTATCTTGTTCACCACAACGTGGTTGATTTAAGGTATGTAAAACAAGCATTCATCCATTCCACACCATGTTTCAATTCTGGACTACATCTATCTTATGTTAAGTGATCTTTGAAGCAGCTCTAATGGGAATTGGTCCCTTGGGACAGGAAAGCACCAGCTTCTGATGTCTCCTGTGCGCATGTGTCCCAGGATTTGTGACCTGTGTATTGTGAGGATCAATGCCGCCCAGGACACCTGGCTAACTCTCATTCCCAGCCCTCCCTTTCGCGAGGTATGGTCTCACTTGTATTTGTAAGAATCAGCAGCTGGAATAATCTTTAGTAAAAGGAGAATAGTCCCATGGGCTAATTAGTAAAAAGGTGATACATAATAAAATTCCAGAGAAACAAGTCAGCATTTTATCAGTCACTCTGAGAAAAGTGAATCTAGGAGGACAATGCTCAGCCTCTCCCTCGTGTACACACATCACTTTGATGAAGGGAGGTATAAAAGTAGAAATAAGCATTGACTCTGGATTCAAATAATATGTCTGACTCTTGGGTCTACCACTGAGGATCCGTGTGGCATTTGTGACACTTAGCAAAACAATTACATGTGGTCTTCTGTTTCCTCACGGGTAAAGAGGGGATACATGATGCTTCTAATTCTTTCTTTGAAGGACTGAATTAGATACTAATTATACTGCCCTAAAGACAAAGGTGGCATACGATAAATGCAGGTCTCCTTCTCCTTCCTGCTGGTTTTTGAAAATTGAGTTCAATTCTTTTATGGAAGTAGTATTTCCATTTTTCTCATCCCGCTTTTTCTCCACCTCCTCTTCCTCCTCCTTCTTCTAACTACTTCTGCTGTACATATGGGAAAGCCACTCAGTATCCCTTCAAAGGGAAGCCGCTGTCTTCGTGGCTTTGCCTCGTCCTGATGGTGCCAGGCACTTATGTAAGAAATCAGTTGCTGAACTGGAGCCATGCTCCTTGGCGAGGCTGGCTCCAGGCATGTGCTAGAACTGGGTATGGCATGTTTCCCCAGACCTCAGTCCACAAGGAGTTGGTAAAGTAAAACGCCATCTTTGTTAGCTCTGAATGGAAAATCTTGGTTGCTGTCATAAGTGAGTGAAAATATTAAATATTTGCCCCAAATTGGTAACTATCCCTATGAAGTAAATTTTAGCATACATTTATAGCATATTTGACTTTTTCTTTAAGTCTGAGGAATCTCAGAGAACGAGACTATAAAACAGGAATATCACAGTTCATGTATTCTCAAAAAATTTTTGTGAAAAACAAGTGGATAACATAGATGAGAAGGATCCACAGGCGATTGTATGATGCCTTCAGCACCAGGTTAAAGCCCCGAGTGGTCTTACTATTGATATTGTTAATCTTTTGTCACATAGGAATTTTTTTCTTTGGTGTCCACTTTTATCTTGAAAAGATCTATTATTAGCTTAATATGTGCTGTGTGCTAATCACTGTGTTACTTCTGCTCTGGTACTATAGCCAGTTCTAGCTGACATAATTTGGCACGTGCAGTCTTGTTCAGCTATCAGTCTTTCATGGATAAAATGGAAATGTCTAGAGCAGACTTGGAAGCCAGAACATGGCTCCTCTGATGACCTATCAAGAGGGGCCTTTTTCATATCCTTTAGTGGCCGCCCATCTCCACAGACCACTGACACAGATAAGCAAGACTAAGGTTCAAGAGTGTGGTGACCTTGAAGGTCAATGAACTCTACAAAAGTTGAACATGACTAGCCAATGTCTCGTCACTGAGGTAGAGAGCATGTTAAAATTTATATTTGCTAAGAGTTTATGACTCAGTTAAACTCCTCCAGTCTTGACATAAGGCATGCATCAGGCTATTTAGGCTTCTCCCAGTTCAGGAAAGTACTTTCTTTTCAATTTTCAGTATTAACTGTCAGTGCAAATATTTAAAATCTGGCTCTGTTTCTACCAAAGAGAATGAAGAAGCAAAGATTGTAAAGCATGGTTATAGAACCTGTGTATTTCTAGATCCTACTAAAATCCCACTAAAAGGCTGGGATTGTTTATAAAGAATTGGATCTTTCAATATTTTAGTATTTGTCTTACTCCAAATGTCATTTAGTGTGTCTGGGATTTTATCCTGGGAATAGAGTGCAAGGGATCTCTGTGCTGTTTGTCTCAGCTCCTGAATTCTGATTTATTACCCCTAGTAAGTGAGCTGGTGAGCATCACATAGGAGATTTCCAGGGCTCAGCAAGTCAAGAAGTGTGGACTGTTGAAATTCAGCCTGCATGTACCATTCAGGTGACAGCTGGTAAAGGCATGTTTCCTGCCTTAAGCTCCACGGAGCAGTCATTTGCCGTAAGATTTTCCTCGATGTTGTGTGCCCTCATGCTTTATGGGGAGATTCATGGTGCGCTTCACTTATCTCTGTTCTTAAAATTCCTCAGTTGATAACAGGGGAGTCCAATAATAGTATTGACCATATGCCTCGCTAACGCATGCAAACATACTTACAAACAGTAGTCCCTTTAATTTTGGTGCTTGGGATAGGGGAGCAGATGAGAAGTAGAGAGGGGAGAGAATAACCTATAACCTTAGAAACAATCCTTATTGTCATATTCTTCGTTTTCTCTCTCTTTTACCCAAACTGGTTTTGCCTAAATAGTTGACCCTTGAACAACACATGTTTGAACTGTGTGGGTCCACTTACATGTGGATTTTTTCCAATTGATAACAGCATAGTGTATGTATTTTCTTTTCCTTACGATGCTCTTAACATTTTCTTTAGCTCACTTTATTACAAGAATATAATATGTGATACACGTAACATACACAATATATGTTAATTGACTATTTATGGTATTGGCAAGGCTTCCTTCAACTGGGGCTGTTAGTGGTAAAGTTTTTGGGGAGTCAAAAGTTAAACATGGATTTCTGACTGTACAGAGGGGGTCGGTGCCTCCAATTCCCATGTTACGTGTCTTTTATAATGAGCCCTCTTACAGTATCTTCCTCTAATAGGAAAAGTATTTTATTTTTATTTTTTACAACAGAAATTTAATTTATTTATTTAAATTTCAGTTAGTTTATATACAGCGCAGTATTGGTTTCAGATGTAGAATTCACTGATTCATTACTTGCATACGTGAGTTCAGCAAAGTCAAAGGGTATAAAAACAATGTGCAGAAATCTATTGCATTTCTATACACCAGTAATGAAGCAGCAGAAAAAAGAAAAGTATTTAAAAAAAAAGGTTCATGAGATTTTGAATTACAAATTGTTAGAATCACTGTCATTCATTCTTCCACTGTTTTCATTTTTGTTGGGTTCCTTCTCAGCTTTTCTGGTGAGTAGTTCTTGTGATCCAATTTTCTCCTCTGCTAGGAGTCAGAGCTTTGAAAACTTAGGATCCTCGAATTGTTGACTGTTTTGATCCCAAAGTTCCTTTGAGTTCATGCAACTCAAAGTATCGCTGACATTTGAATGTTTTCTGACCTCTGCTTGGCATTCTCCATGTCAGGAAGTTTATTCCTACACCTCCCATCTGCCATTAATCTGGGACCCCTAAAATGTTTTGACTAACAGTTCTTCACTGTAAGCTGAAATATTTTGCCTTGTATTTTCTATTTTTCCAGGGTGTTCTCTTTGCATCTTGGAAAATGGTTCTCAAACTTCTATGTGCATCAGAATCACCTGGAGGGTAAAACACACATTACTGCGTCCCACCCTAGAATCTCTCATTTTCCCTGGGTCTGAGGAGGTGCCTGAAACTTTGCATCTCTAATGCATTCCTGGGTATCCTGATGATGTTGATTCTCATTCTGGAAATCATTGATTTAGTATATGTCCTCTCTTCATTCCCTAAAACCCTGAAAATCCTAAGAAGCCTTTTGTCTCCTGGCTGAACAACCTAGTTCCCTTCTTTTCAACTCTGTCACCATCTACCTGTCTTTTGTGTCCTGTTTGCTTATCACTCATTGGACTTCAGGGGGCCCGATAGACAATAATAAATTAGTGAAACCAGCAAGAGTGGATGTGGGCTGGGTCAAGTACATAAGACCTGTTGACTTTGTACATATTTGAGGAAAGTGGGCCCCACCTAAGAGAGCATTCATATTTCATTTTTTTAAAGCACCAAGCCTACCTAATAAAATGTGCTTCCCAGGTAAATTTGACCTTAGGGAATAATAGTTTGGGGCCTCAGGGCACAGTGATTAAAATGTAGCTTGAGGCCTGGAAGTGTGTAAGGCACTATCCACAGTTGTTTGGTTTTCTCTTACGTGAAACCAATTCTGCAAGTCACTTCTAATACTTTAGAACTATGTTCTAATTGAGCTACCCAATAACTTTGATTATATTGATGCCGTTACGAGATAAGTAAAAGAGTTAAAAAGCAAATACAATTGATTACCTGGGCCATGCTAACTTTGTTTTTGTCATTATTTAAAATTTAATTGCCACATTACATTTGCAGATGTTGATTTTGGGCATTCATCATGCACTTTATCGCCTATGATCCATTTCTGTGTATTTATAATATGAGTTTTTTATGTTCTTGGTTGTAGAAAAATCAATTAAAATGAAGCAAATATTTTTGAAACCTCACCAGACTTTTATCTTTGTTTTCCCAAAAGTTTTTACGTAGAAATGTGTGGCATGGGAATCGAGCCTAATGCTTCCTGAATAAGATATTAACAGCTTTGTAGCGCATGTAGGGAAATTTAGGAAACTCTAATGTTTTCCTAAAGCTTAGTGGAATTGCAGCTTAATAAGTGGACAACATGTTCTTACAGGGTTTTTATGATATGGTTTCATGATATGGTTTTTGATACAGATATGGCAAAATCCTTGTCCACAGTCCAGTTCTGAATTCGACTTTATCTGTCACTTGTTTTCTATTGTCCTAGGGTTGGGGTAGAATGGAATAGAATTAGCAGGTCTTTATCTATAGTCCTTAAGTGAGGCAAAATCCTCTCTGGGCCAGAAATGCCAAGAGACCTGTCAATGCAATTCTGAGGGCATATAGGCAGGACTGATTTTCAGCTGGAGGGCACTTGTCCTTCCCTACCCCTTGCTTCTCCCCTCCCAGTCTAACCTCTCCTTTGGGGACCCTTGGGCCAGGGTGCAGTTCAGCAACTAAAGGGTTAAAACAGGCTTAGTCAAGAGCCTCCAGGACCCTTTTCTTGTAGGTGTCTTTTCGGAGGGGGCAGGCAGGGGGCGTTGGTAAATATTTTAGATAACAATTTTTTTGCATGTGACGAAGACTTGAGAGTATCTAGGAGCCAGCAGGTGATGCAGTGTGAGTACAGGTCAGTGGGGGCATCCTTCCCTGCTGAGAGGAGGCCTCTCAGACCCAACCCACCCTTTTTGTGGCCACAGTGGGGTGGCCTATTCTGTGATCTCTGAAGAGGTTCTTAGAATCTAGACTTTTTTTTTTTAAGTTGTCATCCCTTGATTTCTAAATACCTGCTCATTAAAAACAAGAACCAAACTCTGCAGCAGAAAACCGACAAACCAACCATCAAACAAAACCTGTGAGCTGACAAGAAGGGACATCACCACCTCCAGAGCATAGGGCACCCGGACACTCAGATCACTTCATAAAATAGTAAAATGCGTGTCTTTCATTCGTTTCTTAGGCTGACCAAGGGTATCCATGCCAGAGTTTTAAGTCTTTAAGAGCTACATAAAATAGGGACTTTTGCTAAGGTTAGGACCTTTTCTGTGTGTGTGTGCGCGCGCGTGTGTACGTGCATGTGCGTGTCTGTGTGTTTTCCAACATGCTGGACATCAGAATGGTGATAGGGATAGGAGAAGGATTTTTTTTTTTTAAAAACCTACAGCTTGTGTTCTGAAGTAGTTCTGTTTGTGAAAAGAGACTCTTGACAAAATCTGAGCTTTGTTGAGAGGAAAAGAAAAATGACAAAGCAGTAATTTACAGAAAGCCCAGAGAGGATTTTCAGTCACCTGGTGCAAAACACAGCCAAATGTATGCTAAGCATCAAAAGGATATGACACTCAAAAACAAAACAAAACCAAAAAAACAAATAAACAAAAACAAATGCAGAGACCCAGCTTAGCAAAGAGGCCAAGACTGGGAGGCAAGCAGAGGAACAGAGGAATGGCTAAGGGAAAAGGGTCAGGAAGCTGGAATCCTGCACAGCGTGGTGCTTGTTCAGCCTTGCAAGGGATTCTGCAGTGCCAGCCACTGGGTGCACTTCAAGTCACTGTCCATTTGGACTAAAATAGTGTGTGATGAACAGTCAGTTCACTCTAGGTGCAATGATTGGAAATGTTGTATTCCTTTTATTTGATTATTTTTATTATTTTTAAACAATGAAAGACAAAGTGCTTACTTTCTCATCCTTAGGACCTTGTCCAGAGGAAAGCGTAGCAGGGCACACAGGGATGACCAAAATCAGATGGGTGACAGTGATCAGGGCGTGCTCTTTGAAGCGGAACCTCAGCCCTACTTCCTTTTCTGGTTTTCTCTGTCTGCCTCTCTCACTCCTTGGTCTCTGTGTTTCCAATCTTGTTTTCCTTCTGTCCGATGTGGTATTTCACTTAGTGGTCTGAAATTCGTAAGTGGCATTTAGATTATATCTAAATATTTATCGCACAAAGTCTTATCCTCTCCGGTCTTCATGGATGCAGCAGGTGAGTGAAATCCCGTTCTTTCCGTTCTCTTACTTCCCCAGAGTGATTCAATGAATTCTACTTAGTTTGTATTGACCGGTGGTGATCACTGTGCTGTGAAAGAGGAGCTGCCTGATGGGATGCTCAGTGAATAGGTTCTGCTGTCAGAGGACCTGCATTCGAATTCTGGTTTACTCCGGAATGCGTTGGAACAAATTTGTGAATCTCTGTTGACCTTATCCTTTCTCATCTGTATGAGGGGAATTATAATAGTACCTGTTTTGTGAGGTCATTATAAGGATTAAATAGCTGCTATACAAAATGGGCTTAGCTGCAGTGCCTGGAGCATGGAAAATACCCCAGCTAAGTTGTAATCAGGAGTAGGCAAACTTTTTTGATAAAGGACCACATAAGTCAATATTTTAGGCTTTGGGTGTTGTGAGCTGGGTGTCTTAACTATTCAACCCTGCTGTTGTACTGAGAAAGCAGTCACAGACATATGTAAATGAGCAAGTGTGGATGGGTTCCAATAATCTTTATTTGCAAAACAGGCAGGAAAGCAGATTTGGGCCACATTCTCCTGAATTAATCCTCATGTGCTCTGAGGGATAAGTTAGTGGATAACATTAGAAATCATAGAGGAGTCTCTTATATAAAACACTCGTGGGAAAACACACGCATAAAAATTTTTCTAATTTATAGCAAACCAGTGGTTTTCCGATCATAGTACTTTTTTACCTGTTGTTTTAACTTACTTCCAGTGTGGAACTAGGATGAGAGAATAGAAAGTCAAGGGTCAAACAAGGTCCTGTGGCATCAGTGAGAGCCCTCATAGTAGTGTCATATTTCATCAGGAAAACTACCTTTGTCCATCTTTTTTTTTTTTTTTTTTTTTTACTTAGGGTACATACAGTGAGATTTTATAGGGAGAAATTAAGTTGCTTGGATGTTCACATAGAAATACTGCTGGTGGGGGGAAGTGTCTTTCATCCGTGGGTGATTGTCTAAGACTGTGTTCTCCAGGGGCTCCAGACTATAATTCAGAAGTGCTGGAGGTTCACGGGACATGCAGGGTCCACAGCTGGGGCGGAGGTCCATATTCCTGCTGCCTGATGCAGGGTTGGATGATACTCCTCTTGGGTCCTTTGGCACAGTGGGATCCCAGAGCTCCCACAGAGGACTTTGTGTGTGTGTGTGTGTGTGTGTGTGTGTGTGTGTGTGTGTGAATGTGTGAATAAATTGTTATTGTGGAGGTGGGGATACAATGTGAGATGTCTTAGCCATCTTGCTGATGTCATCAGCTATTCACCTTTTAAAAATAATTATCATATATTACAGAGAACTGAAGCTGCTATTTGAGAAGTTAGTTATTGCATCGATGAAATATCACTAATCTGCTGTGCCATATATTACTGTAATTATGAAAGAGACATAAGGAAATGCCATAAATACTCTCCATTGGGCCCCAGGCTTCACCAGCTTTCATATGGCTGTTGTATAAATGCCAATTACCAACATATTGTAATAAAGAAGGAATGGCTTAATGCTAATATGTACCTGCTATTTCGATACCTTACTTATGATGGCAGAGTGAGGCATATAATCAAAGGCAGTGGAAGACAGTAGCTGTTTAACGAAGCAACATTCTATGTAGTTTGTTGGCTAAGGCAGGCTGTGAGTTTGTTTCAAGCATGTGTTATTCGGCCATTTATTAATTAAAACAATGTTGACTGGTGACCCATGACCATGTAGCTTTATTTAATATGTATGTGAGGATGTGCATGTCATTCCCAATATTTATATTTCTTCTATTTACAAAAATAATAAAAGTTCAGTATAGAACAGAGTATAGAAATATACAGAAAACAGAAAACAAGGTGGCAGAATCCTCTTTCCTACTTCAGCTACTGCCATGGATTCACATTTATATGTATCTTTTTTACTATAAAATGAGTTGATTATTTTCTGAATTACATGTTAATAATTATTCAATAGAAAAATACTTTTAAATGCAGAAATATGGGAGAAATGTCTTGAGGCAGAGACTTTTCCTTTGTTCATGAGATTTGACCATTTCTATTTTTGTGCTGTTGAGACGACACTGACATGGTTAGATGTTTGTTCTGGGTCTTCTTTTTTAATTTGGGCATGGAACTTAAAAAAAAATTTTAATGTTTATTTATTTTTGAGAGACGGAGACAGAGCATGAACAGGGGAGGGGTAGAGAAAGAGAGGGAGACACAGAATCCAAAGCAGGCTCCAGGCTCTGAGATACTAGCAGAGCCCGATGCGGAGCTCAAACCCATGAGTAGTGAGATCATGACCTGAGCTAAGTCGGCCACTCAACCGTCTGAGCCACCCAGGCGCCCCTGGACATGAAACATTTTTTAGACAAAATTTAACTTTTTGAGATTCTCGAAAAGGAAGATTAGTATTAATTCCTTACATTTCAGTAGATTGTTTATAAAGTTTTCATTTGTTTTTTTCTCCACAAATATTAATTGTGCCCTATTTATCTTTAAAATCAGATATAGCCGGATCCCTGTATCAGCTCTGTTTACCAGATGGGGGCGGCAGATCCAAGTAACATAATTACCTTTAAACCTCTGCTTCCTTATCTAAAAACCATAGAATCAAGTTTGCCTTGTTAGATGATGTGAGCCTATAGGAAATGCCTGGCAGTAGTAGATATGCAATAACCATTAGGCAGCTTCCCTTCCCCTTCATTAATGTAAATATCATCTCCTATTGATTGTGCCATTGGACTTGGGGAAGGGTCCTGTTCTTGATATAAATATCACTTGGGTAAACATGTCCATAAAGAGGTCTATAAAGAAGAGATTTCCACTGAATCCCAAAATTTGAGATTTGCGAGATTTGCCCCCTTACTCAAACTTTAGCTCCATGGTGTTTGATCAGGCTGGTGTATTTGAGATGCCTATTACTTTTACAGTTGTTTACATTTTTAGTGGCTGTTAATAGCATAGGTATTATCGTTGGTGTGAAGCTGTAATATAAGGAAATTTGAGTTGGAAGCACCAATTGTTACTAATATTCCATGAGGAGAAACTATTTAGAACTTCATACTACCTCATATATAGGGTTACCATGGCAACAATGAAGCTTATATATTTTTAATTTATTCCTTAATTTTCTTTAAACTACTTTGTCCACTGCTTCAGCAGGAAGCCCTGTCTGGAGTAATGACAGTGATTTAATGGTCATTATGAAGTTGTCCAACATTCTTGTGATTTGCTTCAGGGGACATTGACTTTGGGTATCTTTTGATGTACTATTAAGCATTGCTAAGCCCATTTTAAAATAGAGTTTACAGGAAAGGGAAGTATATTTTCTTATTGCAATTTATCATCCAGTAATAATGGTGAATATTGCAAATCAAAATTTAAGGCCAAATGTAAACTCAAGAGTGAGCTGACTAATGGCTATCTTGCTCTTGAAGAAAGTATATTGCTTTTACATTTAACCAGTCATTTACAAGTATAAAAAGCTACTTAATAGCTACAAATCTTGTCCCTGAAAGACTGTTCAGTCTGTAATATAAAATGAACCAAAGAAACGGGTTGTTGACTTGTTAAAGGAAATAAACAGTATCTCAGATATTTTTTCTTATAAATCTCTTGCCTCATGTCAAGATCACAATGATAGGAGGTTAGAGGTTTATGTCTAAGGAGATCTATTTTATAGAATATAGTTATTTATAAGTTAACTCAAAAAATCACTAAAAATATTGTGGCATTGCTTCAACATGTGTTGAATCCCAATTCTAGTATGTCAGGGAGGTCTGTTAGAGAGAAATGGAATATTAAGTGTGAAGAATGGAGAGAATCCAAATAGAAGAGAGGCAAGGAATTCTAGGTAGATAAAATGGCAGAAATGAATACCATTGGCAGTATGTGTGGTATCAGTGGAGAGTAAGGGGATAAAGGAGGTATAGTAATTTCCTTGGCAGGTATGAGATTTGAATAGAAATCTATCTTCTAGGAAATAGACCAGATAGAATGCAGATCTTCCAGTTCTGTAGTATGTTTCAAGTGTATTACAAATCTAACCCAAGCATTATTGAGAAATGTATGATCATGGTACTGTTCCCCCCAGGAGGATAAAATAATATGATTAATTTTGGCAGCCCAGTGGGGTTGTCCAGATCATTCTCCTACCTTGGTGTACCTTTATGATTGTTGTTGCAATAAACTACTTTTGCTTAGGCAGTGTAGAAAACATGATATTTATTTACTAGAAAGTGAATATTTTGTCTTGCTGGGATGGTAACTAAACCATGGTAAGGAAAGTGTGCTGAAATGAATTTAAAAATTCAGCTTTTATATAAATAGAAGGGGCTTAATATACTGTTTGTCCACTGAAAAAATTAATTGTTAAGGAAAGAGTTATTATATTTATAAAGAGTAATTATAAAGAGTAGTTTATATTAAGAGCTAAGTTTCTATATAAAAGTTTATTTCTCAAAAATTATTCTTTTTGGGGCGCTTGGGTGGCTTAGTCGGTTTAAGTGTCCAACTCTTGATTTCAGCTCAGGTCATGATCTCCCAGTTTGTGGGTTCGAGACCTGCATCAGGCTCTGTGTTGATAGTGTGGATGCTGCTTGGGATTCTCTCTCCCCCCCTCTCTCTCTGCCCCTTCCTCACTCATGCTCTCTCTCTCTCTTTCAAGAATAAATAAAAACATATTTAAATTTTTTTTAGCATTTATTTATTTTTGAAAGACAGAGACAGAGTGAGCAGGGGAGAGGGAGGGAGAGAAAGAAAGAAAGACACAGAATCCAGAGTAGGCTCCAGGCTCCTAACTGTCAATACAGAGCCTGACGCGGGGCTCGAACCTACGAACTACAAATCATGACCTGAGCCGAAGTCAGACTCTTAACTGACTGAGCCACCCAGGTGCTCCTAAATAAAAAAAATATTTTATAGAAAAAAACTTTTAAAAATTATTTAAAAAAATTGAGAGAGAGAGAGAGAGAGAGAGAGAGAGAGAGAGAGAGAGTGCAAGTTGGAGAGGGGGCAGAGGGAGAGAGAAAGAATCTTAAGCAGGTTCCATACTCAGTACAGCACCCAATGTGACTCCATTGCACGACCTTGGGATCATGACCTGAGCTGAAATCAAGAGTCTGAAGTTCAGCCAACTGAGCCACCCAAGCACTCCTCAAAAATTATTCTGAATTTAATTGTTGTGTAAGTGTATGAATAACATATTTTGGCCTCGGGTTTAGTCTCCTGTAGACATGTCTATGATATCCATTAGAGAGTATATGTACTTGACTTTGTAGATAGTGTTCCATAGTGCATGTATCGGTGAGAACTTGTTTGTGTATGTATGGGTGTGTGAATGCTGTGTATTTGTGTGTGTGTGTCTGTGTGTTGTATTGAAAACACTAAAGAGAGAGAGAGAGAGAGAGAGAGAGAGAGAGAGAGACCCTTTAAAAGCGGTGTTTATGGTGTTAAAATCTCAAGTCTCTTCATAAAGTACATCTGTTTGGATAAGTTGGATATTGTATATTCTTCTCTAAATGGTCCTACTATTGACTTTAATGAGGCTACAGCTGATACCAATTGTGAATGTAGACTTTGCAAATTTATTGTCAAATCAGCTCTCCTCTTACATTGTTTTGAGATCATTCCTTTGGGCTTATATACTTTTACTTCACATGTAAATAAAATGCCACAAATGCTTGCTCCTGAAATCCTGTGAGATGTGGCATATTATTTTTTTGTAGGAATTGGGTCTCTCTTTGTCTCTTTTTAAACCACTCTCACATAATTAAAATGACTTTTTTTTTCAACCTGATCATTGGCATACTGGAAATAAAATCTCTCAAGAGGATTAGCTTACTCACTCAAGCTTTCCATTCAGGTAAAGGTGTGAAAAATACATGACAAGACTTTTATTCAAAGGCTGCAGGAGAAGAGAGGAACAAGAAGAAAATAGGAGTCTTTGGCTAAAGCTGTTTTTCTTCTATGTTTCATATTTCATTTTCTTTGAGAATTAGGAGGAAGATAAAACAACAACAAAAAATACAGAGTGGTAGGAAGGCCAACTATAAATATCATGATTTGATTTAATCTAACGAAGTAAATTTCCCATGAAGGCTGCAAGTTACAAAATAGGTGCATCATCTGAGAGTCACATTTCTAATTGCATTGCTTAGGAAGCTAGGCTCAGTGACAGACATGTGTGTGATAGGTTACATACATGCATTGACTCTCTGTCATGCTCAGGAAATTAGTCTGGCATGAAAGCTATTCATGATCCAACTCCTGACTATTGCTCTAATCTCATATTCCCTCCCTCTCTCAGTACCCCAAATGCCTCCCACTTGTCACAATTTCCTGATGAAATTCCTGTAATATTTCATACCTCTGCAAACACCATTCCTTTTTCTGTTCCTTCGTCTATTGGATTCATCCTTCATGATTCGATTCCAGCACCATTTTATTTCTCTACCATTTCCCCCTCAGTTACCTAGATGCCTGGAAACCTCTTCCCTCCACAGCACTCTGGGTTTACACTATTCATTGCTCTTTATACAGAGTATTTTAAGCATGTTTTACCTTTCTGCCTCTATGATTAAGATGAAAGAGATTAAGAAATAGAAACCATGCCTTATTTAGGGTTTTAGTCCCATAGCATTTGGCATATGGTAGGTATACAGTAAATTTTGATTGAATAAAATTTGCAAGATAGGATGCAGAATAGAAGGTGGTAAAAATGGAATTATTTAACATTTGCAAGGTATTGTCCCAGGTTTTCGGGCAAGAAGGTTAAAAATACAAATTAAAAAAAGGTCACTTTTATAGTAAACTAGAAAGAGAAAGTTAGATGATTAACTCAGATGTAAAGCTATATGTGAGTGCTGTCAGAAGGCTATGTGGAAAGCATCCTAGGAATTCAGTGGAAAGAAAAATTCAAGTTTAACTTAACTGAGAGGTGGCATAAAACCTTCATGCATTAAAAAAGCATTTGAACTGATGTTAGAGGTTATTATAAGAAGTTGTTTATTGTTTGTTACTGTTTTCTTGAGTGGATGTTTATTGAGTTCATGGAAGCCGCAAGAATTTAAGTTCTGTATTTCCATATAGGTTGACAAGCATGAATTTAATTAGCTTTTTCAAAAAATTCAGAATAAAAAGAAAATCTTATTTCCTCTTCTAAACACCACAGAACCTTTTAAGTGTTTTATGCTGAGAGATTATCTGAAAGAAGAGAAATGTATGTATTCTGCTGCCTTGTCCCTTAGCAGTGCTTTGACTCCCCAGTATATTGATGGGTTGAGAGAGCAGAAAAACTTAGTTTGGGGGCAAAAAAAAAAAAAACAAAAAAACAAAAACAAAAAAACCAAGAAAGTATAAACCAGATTTGAAATTCTGAAGGTTCCTGGGTAAAATTATAGGATAATGAATGCTTTGTCAGGGTTTCAAAAATCTGAAAGCACCTGTAAAAAAATGTGCTGTAATAATGGGCTTTGCAAGAAACCTTCAAAGTGCAGTTTGCTGTCATATGTCCTTAACCAAAGCTACAACAAGAAATGGGACCGTAAGTGAGAAAAATACCATTATCGATTTGAATAACTCAGGGAACAACATAACAGTTGGCTGTAAATGCAGTGTTTTCCTAAAATGAGGACTATTGAAGAGAATGTTTTAAGGGTAAAGACTAAAATTCAGTCAATCTTTGGTCAATGCAGGGGAGGATGTGGAAGCACTTTCGGTGTCTGATCCAGGCACTGGCGATTGAATGGACTGGAAGACTTATAAATGGCCAGTGAAAAGATGAAGCTCACTACTAATCAGGGAAATAAAAACTAGAACAAATGTTAATTTGGCCAAGTTAATAAAATATGTGTAATATCTGGGGTCCTAAGGGGTGTAGAAAATACACACTCTCACACCATTAGTGAGTTTAGATATTGGTAAAGCCTTTCTTTCTTGAGCACAAGATGGATTGTCATGTTATACAATAAATGAGAAAGGGACAGAGTGTAGGGAAGAGTTAAGAAATTAAGACTTTTGTTTGGAACATCTTAAAAGACATTAGGAGTTCAGAGAGGATGTCAGGCAAGCCACTGGGTATGTGAATCTGGAGCTCCAGGAACGAGTCAGAGTTGAAAGCACTGGACGTCAGCAGCATAGGGACGGTATATGAAGCTAGGGGACCTCAGTTATCAGTTACACATTTTACAACTATGGATTAACAGTCTGTTATGTGGAATGCACTGTTCTCAACATTTGTATGAATGATATGGTAATACAAGCCATAGGTTCCATCTTTAAGGGAGCGTGCAATCTCCTTTTAAATGGCTATATAGAAGCACTTGCTACAGGGTAAGTGATCTGTGAAATACATAAAACAATTGCTTCACTTTATTTTGTGTCTTCAGTGGGACAGCTCTTTGCATATATATTGACTGCAATCTTCACATGGATCTGTCCAACGTAAGTAATTTTTTCCTGGTTTTACTGATAAGGAACCTGAAGCTTTGAGTGGTTCAGTACATTTTATGCATTCACTGGCTAGTAAATGGAATTGCTGGGTGTCATACCCTCGTCTCATTGAAAGTGTGTTTTCCTTTCAACCATCTTTCACTACTTTTCAGTAACAGGCCTGTAGTCACTAAGTCCTTAGCTTCTTGATCCACACTATCTGAATAATCATAGCATCACTCTAGGAAAGAAAGGTATCAATTGCATTAGTCCTGTTTGATGGATGGAAATCTTGGCTTACTCTGGGTTTAAGTGAAGTAATTAAGCTTTGCCAGGAGCAGGTCAGCCATGGTGGGGTGGTCTCTGTACTTCTTAGATTCATATACTGCAATGCATTGATTCTTACATAGATATATTTAATGGCTCGATATGACAAAGGGGCCCATTACTCACGATCATTCCCTCTACCAGTGATCCCCAAAGTCTCATATGAGCTGCACGAAGCTTATATAGAGAGGGAAAACTTCCTGACTGGAATGGAAATAAAATTCTGCTTAACTAGAATGCATTTTTTTAAAGCACTTAGAAAATAGACCCGTTTTTCAAAGGTAGATTCTTATTCTTCATGAATAAGAAGTTTTCTGCAGTTTTCTGTTAAATGTGAGTTTAGTTCAGGTGAACACTGATTTCCAGGACAGGTTCATGAGCTCAGACATTGTAACTAAAGGAGAGGTAGGTGGCCATTATACCTCCACACTTGTGAGCTAAAATTTATTCATAGAGAAGTATTAAATTACTCAACAGCATTTCCGGCCCCCCCCCTTTTTTTTATTACTGGAGGGGTGGACATTTCAGGGCAAACTGCATTAGTACTGAGTGCCTTGCTCCGTCTGAAGAGGTGCCATCATTTTATCAGTCATTTTGTGTGTCAAGGCTACTGCTTTCATTGCAAAGTGGTCACTGACTTTGAGCACCGTCATCACCTTTTTCTTCCTTATCCCTTATTGGCAGAGTAAATGCTCCTAAAGGTAGGGGCAATGAGAAAGCACTGAGATGCTGGCTTCCCTTTCTCACTAAACCCCCAGGAGAATGCCCCAAGGTATCCAGTGAGTTTCCACTTTTATGCAGTCTATGATTCTTGTTACTGGCAGAGAAACGAGTAAGTAAAACCAATACAACAATATGGATATGGAACCAGGGGATTTATTCCTTGCCAGAGAATTAGAAAGCCAGGAGCTCTGGGGCAGCTGGATGTCTCAGTCGGTTAAGTGTCTGACTTCGGCCCTAGATCATGATCTTATCTTTCTGGAGTTCGAGCCCTGCATTGGGCTCTGTGTTGACTACTCAGAGCTTGGAGCCTGTTTCAGATTCTGTCTCCCGCTCTCTCTCTCTCTGCCCCTCCCCTGCTGGTGCTCTGTCTCTCTCTCTCTCAAAAATAAACATTAACAAAATTAAAAAAAAAAAAAGCCAGGAGCTCTTTCCAACACACTGACCCAGCTTAACACTTTACATAAAGCAGAGTCTTCCCTTCATTATTTATTTCTTTGAGTTATAAAGGTCTCCAAACTTCTCCCTGTCCCGTACATAAAACAAGGTTAACTAGACCATGTGAAGCCCCACCCCTCAAATTACCTGTTACTTACTAAAATTCTCTTTCCCCTATGGGAACCAGTTGGCAGGACAACAGAGAATGGAGTTGGTACCCTAGACTATCTTCAGTTAAATTCATACTATGTTCTTTTTGCCTTCCTCCCCCTTGTGGCTTAAAGTATGCAAATCACTCATAGCAACAAGACTCAGGCCTTTTTTCTCTCCCTGTTTTTCCTGCCTCTTTTCAGGAGGTCTAATTAACCTATGCAGTGTCTTTCAGATTTACCAACAGCTCTTTCAGATGATTTTCTCTTCTTATATATTCAATTTCCCTTTTGATCTTCCACTCAAACAAAGATGATCTCAAAAATTGCCTACAAATGAGGGAATGACTTAATCAAATTCTCAAGAAAAATGCCTCCCTTCTCCTACACCTTAAACTCTGCCAATGTTATTTTACGTTGTATGCATATGAATTTTTTATTCTGGCTTTAAAACTAATATTTACCAATCATATAAAATTTAGATAATGTAGACAAGCACAGAGAAGAAAATAAAAACCACCATCCAAATATAACTATATTATTAATACTTAAGCAATATAGTTGCTAAGAGCTTAGATTTTAGGTTAGACATTATTGCCACTCATTAAATCAGTATGCAGATGGGAAATATAAATTCAGATATGGTCATAAATGATGTCAAATCCATGGCATATCAGTGTGTAGGGTTAGGCAAAGGCCAGGAAGGGAGTGCTCATTTCCATGTGGTCAGAGAAGGTTTCTGAGCAGACACCTGAATATTGAGAAGGAATATCTTAGGAAATGATAAGGTAGCATCCGTGGGTGGGATTTCTCTTGTCCTGATTGAATCTATGGCCTTCAGGTTTATGGGAAAGTTGAGCAATAGTAGGGGCATCTGGGTGACTCAGTTGGTTAAGTATCCGACTCTTGGTTTCTGCTCAGGTCATGATCTCACAGTTTGTGAGTTGGAGCTCCATGTTGGGCTCCACTCTGACAGCATGGAGCCTGCTTGCGATTCTTGCTCTCCCTCTCTCATGCTGTGTGTCTGTGTGTGTCTCAACATTAATAAATAAACATTAAAAACAAAAGATGGGCAATAATAGATCTTATCAATAGGATAGGCAGAAGCCAGATAAGGGAGGCACTTGATGTCACGGTAAGGAGTATGGCTTTCATTTTAAGTGTGCTGAGAAGTTATTGTTGAATTTCAAGCAAGGGAACTGTATGATTGGATCTATAGTTTTAGAGAATGACTGGATGCTATATGGAGAATGCAGTTTACACAACAAGAGTGCAAGTAGCAGTAGGGACAGTGAAATGTGAGATTAGGAGTATGACTTGGAGGCAGAAATGGTAGTACTTGGCTAAAGGCTGGCAGGGGAGGTAAAGATTTAAAAGAGCAAAGAAAAAAAAATATTTTTCCTTCTTGGGAAAACTAGGTGAGGGGAGCCAGTTTGGGAAAGGGGGACAAAGAAGGAGAAATAAAAAGCTCTATTTTGAATGTGTTAACTTTGAACTTGGATACAGTAGTCTGAAATTCAAGGGAGAAGTTGGAGATTAAGATATAAAGCAATCCTGTCAGAAATAAAAATACAAATAGAAGTAGAAGCTTTAGGGGTTGTTATAGTATTTTCTGTTTTGTTTGATTTAATATATTTTCTCCAAAAAAATCTTGCATTTTAATACCTGAATATAACTTTATCAGATATATAAAGTTTATACATATATATACACTTATAAACTTACAGTCTATATAACTTGTTTTATTTTATTATTATTTTTTAATGTTTATTTTTGAGAGAGAGGGCATGAGTGGAGGAGGAGCAGAGAGACATGGAGAGAGAGAATCCCAAGCAGGCTCAGTGCTGTCAGTGCAGAGCCTGATGCAGGATTTGAACCTACAAACCATGATTTCATGACCTGAGCCAAAGTTGGAGGCTCAACTGAGTGAGCCATTCAGACACTCTTCTATGTAATTTGTTTTAAAAAATTATGGGCGTGTGTGTATGTGCAACGATGTTTTCATTCATTATTAGCATATAAAACTGGTTTTCAAGCCCTGTATGTAATGATCTGGGTCTTAGCAGGTGGGGGAGTCCCTGTATGCTTCTTTTCAACAAGCTGCAATTTTATCTTAATCAGTAGAAGTACTGGGGAGAGAGGCTCGAAGATGTTAAGAATTTTGATAAAAATACAATTTGCACTTCATGTATGATACCTTATAGTGAATGCTCAGTAATTATTTATTTGAGACTGATTACAGTCTCTCTACGATTATATGAAGGTGACTTTTTCCCCTTGCTTTGGTAAAACCAGATCGTGTAATTTATAATGATGTCAGTTTGATAGGCAGAATGGCTTATTTTAATTTGCATTTGTAAAATTAGAGAATAGTTGATATTTTTTGTGCTTTCTTCAGGTATTTGTTGTTCGTCTTTTATAAATATTCACTCATTTGCTGCTTGTTTTCCTGTTGGGGGATCACTTTTATTTTTCTCATTGTAAAAATCTTTAATATATAAAAGATATTAACATGTTTCTATATAATAAATACATTAAGTATTTTTTTCTTTCCTGTTTGTTATTTACCTCTTAATTGCATTTATGGGTTTCTTTCTTTCTTTCTTTCTTTCTTTCTTTCTTTCTTTCTTTCTTTCTTTTTCTTTCTTTCTTTTGAAAGGTGTATGGGTGGAGTAGGTAGAAGACTTTAGTATTTTATGTTGCTAAATTAGCCTACCTTAAGATTTTTTAAAGGAAAATAACTCTTGATAAAGTAAGGGTTATTTTTGCAAAATCAAAGAGATCTCAACATTCCAAACGGGTGCAAACAAATAACTGTGTAAACCTAAGTACACTTAGACAACATTTTATTTTATTTTTTTATTTTATTAAAAATTTTTTTTCTTTAACATTTATTTATTATTGAGAGACAGAGAGACACAGAGCATGAGCAGGCGAGGGGTAGAGAGAGAGGAAGACACAGAACCTGAAGTAGTCTCCAGGCTCTGAGCTGTCAGCACAGAGCCCGATGAGGGGCTCAAACTCACAAACTGTGAGATCACGACCTGAGCCGAAATCAGTCACTTAACCGACTGAGCCACCCAGGTGCCCCACTTAGTGAACATTTTAAAATCATAATATCATTTTGCCATTTGTTCCTTGCTTTTTGTTTTCTATTTTTCCCATCTGTTCTTTCTTCTCTTTTTCTCTTCTTCTACTTTTTTTTTTTTTAAGTTCATTTATTTACTTTGAGAGACAGAGCCAGAGAATACAAGCGGGGGAGGCCCAGAGAGAGAGAGGGAGAGAAAGAATCCCAAGCAGGTTCTGTGCACTGTCAGCACGGAGCCCCGATGCAGGGCTGGAATTCACAAACTGTGAGGTCACATACTGAGCGGAAACCAAGAGTTGGGTGCTTAACCCACTGAGCCACCCAGGTGCCCCTTTCCTGTCTTCTTTTGAATTAATTGAATATTTTTATTTCGTATAATCTCCTTTGTTAGCTTAAGTATAAATCTGTGCTTTGTTACTGTAGCGACTGCTTTCAGGTTTACAGTATGCATCTTTAACTTTTACCTTTAGATGTTATTACCACTTCACATGTAAGTATAAGAACCTTACAATGCTGTCTTCCATTTCTTACCTTTGGCTTTTGTGCTATTATTGACATACATTTTCGTTTTACATGTATTACATGTATTATTACTTTCGTTTAAACAACCAAGTATTTTTTAAAATACTTTTAAGTACTAAGACAAAAAGTTATATATTTACCCTGTAGTTACCATTTCTGGTGCTCTTTGTTGATTTGTTTAGATCCATGACTTAATCGGGCATTAGTTTCCTTTTCCTGAAGGACTTGCTTTAATATTTCAAGTCGTGTGGGGCTCCTAGTGATGAATTCTGTCAAATTTTATATGTATGAAAGTCCTCCTTTACCTCCATTGTTAAAGACATTTTTGCTGAGGGGGCACCTGCGTCGCTCAGTCGGTTTAAGTGTCCAACTTTGGCTCAGGTCATGATCTCACAGCTTGGGAATTTGAGCCCCGGGTCGCGCTCTGTGCTGAGAGCTGAAAGCCTGGAGCCTGCTTCGGATTCTGTATCTCCCTCCCTCTCTCTCTGCCCTTCCTCACTGTGCTCTGTCTCTGTCTCTCTCAAAAATAAATAAACATTGAAAAAAATTTTTTTAAGATATTTTTGCTGAGGTAATATCACATTGCACCTCTACCCTAACCTTGCCACAATACTTTAAAGATGTTACTCAACTGACTTCTTGGCTTGTATTGTTTTTGGTGAGAAATCTGCCATTATTCTTACCTTTGTTCCTGTGTATGGATTGTATCTTTCTCTTGCTGCTTTTAAGATTTTCTCTTCATCATTAATTTTATAAATTTGATTACAATGATATTCAGTATCTATCTATCTATCTATCTATCTATCTATCTATTTATGGGCTAGGATTTTTTTGAGCTTTTTGAATATGTGGATTTATAATTTTATCTAATGAGGGAGATCTCAGCTATTTATGTCCTCAAATATTGTCTCTTATTCAACTAATGGATTTTTCTCATCATCTGGGTCATATTTTCCTGCTTTTTCTGCACTCCCAGTAATTTTTTATTGGGTAGCAGAGAATGTGAACTTTACCTGTTAGGTGCCGGATATCTTTTGATTCTTCTAAATGATTTTTATTTTCATCCTGGGATGCAGTTAATTTACTTGAAAAGCGATCCTTTTAGTTCTTGTTTTTTTTTTTTTTTTCCGACGTGTTAGGCTGGATTGGAACAGTGTTAGTCTAATGGCTAATTATTCCCAACTCCTGAAGCATGACTCTCTAAGAATAAACAAATGACTATTAATTTGACTCTGAATATAACTTAGTGGTGGCATCCAAAGATCAGGGTGATGAGAATGGTCTGCTCTGTAGAGAATTTAATAATAATCGCGGTTTACTGTCAAATTTTAATAAAATATGTGTAAGCTTCTAATAGTCCACTTTTATTACTTACTCTGTATTTTACATGGAGGTTATTTAAGAGAACCCCCAGTTATGCAGTTATGTGCTAACACATGTGGACTTAGCCACATTTGTTTCTTTCTAGAGTAAATTCTTAGAGGCTCAGCATTGTTTAAACTCGCTTCAGAGGATTTTTGTATTAGTCACTTAAAAATTTCTTATCTTGCATAGTCTGAGACTTCTCTGATTTTTTCTTTCTGTATGAGTCTGTATTAGTTTTCATATAAAGTGGGTTCTTTAATGTTTGTGAATATTTGGGTATCTGCTCAAATTTAATTTGGAGGCTCTCTATAGGTGGGTGAGAATTACCTATTTTGGTCATTGTCTTCGAAGATCCCAGTAGGATATCATCCATGTCCTTTGAGGTAGTCAGATTCCCCAGGAGAAAGAATAAATAAATCTTCTACACAGGTGAAATCTACTTGATGGTCACAATATGGAGATGTTGGTGAGGAAAGAATGATCAAAGTACCAATATATAACCTTAAGGCATTTCTCTAGTTTTCATCATTTTGTTTTTCAGAACGCTGTATCAGCCAATTCTGTGTCACATCCCTCAGAACAGTGAGCACAGTTGACATGTCCAGCCCTCCACCACGAGGGATGCCATCCTGAGACTCTGTTTTACTCCCTGAGGAATTGGACTCCAATGTACGTCCATCATGGGGGAAGGCGAGGACACTCAGCTCCATGGACGACCCTAAAATGAGAGAGGGTCTGTTTGTTTCTTAACAACAAGTCCTCCATTTTTAAATTTGCTTTTTATATCTCAGCTCCAGTGGCTCCAGTTCTGTTCTTTCTCAGATTGGGGAGGTTTGGAATGGAAATTGAGTTTCTTATCAATTTCTCCAACTTCCAGTTTAACTGTTCATCTTTCCCTGGCCGGCTGAATCAGTCACATTCCTTGCTCAGCTTTCCAGCAAACAGAGTTCTGTTACTGTGGTTGATTTCCATTCCCTCTGTTCATGTGAATTCATGCCTTCTTAAAATTCCTTTACTGGAGATAATTTTTAGAAGTTTCATGATGAAGCAGAGCTCAGTGCTATGTTTAGTTTGCCATCTTAATACTTGCATATGTGCAAATGTCTTTCTGTAACATTCATTTGAAGAAAGCAGTGAGGCTGTGTGTAAATTTGTATGTCAGCTTCATATTTGTACCTTCATGCACATCTAGGTTTGTTTATTCTTATGCTTGTAAAACATCGGCTAAAAGCACTTCGATTTGCATAGTTATTTGTTTGCATTTATTTGGAACATTAAGAACTCTTAATTTGCAGAAATAATCCTCATTTTTTTAAGAGTGGTGTTCTTTTTAGAATACCTTAATAATTTTGCCAGTTTAAAAAAAATCTGCTGTTCAGGAAAAACACTTCTCTGTATTTCAGGGTTCCACACCCATCCTACTTTACAGATTGACATCTCTTTTACGATTGCTTCTTCTTTGTTTTTCTCTTCTTTTTTGAATTTTCTGAAAGTATATCTCAAGCCTTTATTTCTAATAATAACTGAATTGCACTTTGGTAGAATTACTACTACTTTATGCTGCTTCCTATGTGAAATTTCATTCCATGATTTATAGCTTCCTTAATTTACTTTCTTATGCCATTTATCTTATGTATCATTTTACCCACTTTGTTTTGAATTTCAGCTAATTCTCTTTTGGGTACTTCTCCTGTCTTTTTATAAAGTATGTAGCTTTATTGTTTATTAAAGATTCTATGTGGTTTCCTCTAATTCCCTTCTGATCCTTCAGTAGATCGTTTTCATAATATTTTTTTCTTCTGAGTTTTCCAATTACTTTTGTCTTTATCTTATTCTTTTGTGTTGTAAGTTCATTTATTTTCAGAGAGAGAGAGAGAGAGAGAGAGAGAGAGGGAGGGAGGGAGAATCCCAAGCACGCTCTGTGTTGTCAGCCCAGAGCCTGACATGGGGCTTGATCTCACAAACCAAGATCATGACCTGAGTTGAAACCCAGCCAGATGCTTAGCCATCTGGGCCACCCAGGTGCTCTCTTTATCTTGTTATGTACCATTGCCCTCCCTGTCCTCCTCCCTCCCACTCTCCTTTCCCCCCTCCTCTCTTTCTTTACTGATGTTTAAATGAGGTAGGATTTTCTTACTTGGCAGATGATTTGGTTGGTATTGTTTCTACCTTCTGCCTACTCGTGTGTAAACAAATTACCTTCTCAGCTCAGATTTTAAGCCTTAAATTTACCAGGCGTTTTTCTAATGTTCTACAAATATCAGACTTATTTCTGTCTCTACTACTTTGTTCTCTATTTCTCTGAACTGCTCTAGGACATGAACAAATGTTTTCCTAGTTCACACTTCTCCTGTATCCAAGTTCTGAACTTAGCGCATTACCAGAAATGATTCATAATGGAATGGACCATCCCAAATCTGTTGGTTCTGAAATATGCTACCTTTCATTTGATTCAGAAAAATGACATGGGTGACAGAAGGTAAAACATACCTTTCAGCTTATGGAGTACTATCTGAAAAGTAGAGAGGGCATGTGGCTAGGTTTTCAACTTAGAAATTTTTTCACTCTCAAGTCAGTGAACGTAGGTAGATAAAAATAATAGTTCCCCAACATAGCCCAGCCTTTTTCAGACACTGTCTCTGTAATCACATCAAACTTAATATGCTGCTTGCTAAGCCTGTGTATTTTCTCCATGAAAATCCGTATGGTTTATAAGCAAACACCTGATTTTGAGTCTCTGTTTCATTTATTAGTTGTATGACCTTGGGCAAGTTCTCATTAAACCTCCATTCTCTCTTTTTTAAATGGAGAATAAAACACCTCAAATATTAGAATTTTTTTGTGAGGATTGAATGAGATAATAATGTCTGTGAAATGTGGAGTATAAAGTGGGTATATAATAAGCACTTGTTAATTACCAACATTACAAATAGAGAAAGCTTTTCCAGCTTCTAGCCTTCCTTTTTTATAGTGTTGTGGGTTTTCATATTTCCCTCAGCCTCAGTGGAAACTCCAGTCAGAACATGGGGGAAGTCATGTTACCCTTTAACCTAATGTCATCCATAAATTCATCTCTTGAATTTTAATATTTTAATATTTCTATTTTAATTTGATTTCATGCATATCATTCAGTTTTTTTACACAGTCTGAGATATTTATCCTTAAGTGAAAGAATGGAAGACATTGGTAGTAACTTTGATCATAGATATCTCTGGTTTTATCATTGTCATTGTTTCCTATTTTATTCAGTTTTTTTTTTCCCTCCCACTTTTTTCATTCTGACCTAGTACCTGGCATAATTCACTCAATATATTTGGCACCAAGCATTAAAAAATAAGAGTTTCATTATTTGGGTAAAGGAAAGTAATGCAAAAACTAGAGAGATATCAAATAATCAGCCATTCTTTCTCCCTCTAATTGCTTGGCCCTCTGATATTTTGAAAGATGCAACTCTTTTCTTCTTTTGGCCCCATAGCCTTATCTTATTTCCCACCATCATGCCACATCTTCCAAGACACAAAGTACCCTGCCAGCACCAAAGAAAATCTGGCACATGACTCTTGGCTTGGTTGTTTTCTGATAGTTGCTATCTAGAAAGGCATTTGGGTCATGTATCAGACTTTATGGAGGGGGAAGCAGTTCTCTTGCAACTATTGAGAGACTAGGAGCAAGGTGTTTGCTTTGTCAGTACAGACAGAGTTCAGCTGCAAGTAATAACATTCATAATATAGTGGCTTATGAAACGTAGATATATGGACTCTTTCCATGGAAGAGCAGTTCATAGGTAGACAGTTTAGAACGGGCTTGCAAACGCTCCATGGTTCCTCAGCCCTCATTGCTTACAATAATAAAATGGCTTCATGATTCAAAATAGCTGTTGATGTTCCAGCTACAGTGCTGTATTGCATATGGCAGGAAGGGAGAAGGAGGAAGAAAAAGGACACTCTTTCCTTTTAGGAGACCCCCAAGAAGTATCACTATAAAACTTCCCCCTGTATCTTATAAGAACTTGGTGGCCATATCTGGTTGCAAGGGATGATGAGGAATGAGACTTTCAGCACTCAGCAGTGTGCACAGCTAAACTGTCAAGATTCATGTCTCTGAAATGGAAAGACATGCCGGGTGACACATCCTGCCAGTGTTTTGGGTTGAACTTCTCCATCTCATGGGCAGGAATGGAAGTACCGAGTGTGCTATGGGCACCTGGCATGGGGTTGCTGTGTGAGGAAGTGAAATCCAAGTATATTGTTCTCTGCTGCACTCCATCTGAATTAGAGTTAATGAATGGACTTCCAAGATTCTTTGCTGACTGCTCTTTTTTAATTAATGGGCAGCATGTTAGTGTAAAGTTGGGAAACACCATAGCATAGAGCTTAGAATCCAAGTCTGCTCATGTGGTTAACCATTTTGACCAAAAAAGACTTTAAGTATGTGGAAAATTTCTGACGGATTTTAGAGTTGCTATGACTTTAAAGTTTATACCCAGGGAAGGTTGGGTTTCTATTTGTGTTTGGTTTGCTTTTAATATGGACGGTGAACTCCAAACAGAAGATAGTTTTAGGAAGCTCTCATAACACATGTGCTTTAGGAAGTAGTTTCAACCACTGGAGGATGTAACAAAGAAATCAGAATTTGAATCTTATCCCCAAGACTCCAGGATCACATGGTGATACTGGGGCTGCTGCAAACATTCAGTATGATTCAGCTTGACTATATCTGAAAAGTAGGATTGCCTTCAATCTTATCAGCCACAGAACCCATCGGGCTGCATGCATCCCTCTCCATGCCTGGGTTCATGCCACTATTCAAGGTGTAAGAGCCTCTTAATTGTAGCTCCCTGTAAGATTCAAATACAAGGTCTTCTGGCCCTTGTCGCCTGGCTCATAATATGATATGGTGAACTGCTCTAGCACCGGCCCTCCCTTCTTTTCTTCCTTTTACATCAGCCCCAACAGCCCCATTCATCATAGTTATGTTACTAATAGTTGGGTAAAAGACTCTGAAATTACATCTCTCTCTAGTGTTTCTAGAATTTACAAAAATCAACAGGGGGTCTTCACCACAGGCCCTTAACATGAAAGTCTCTGTGCAGGAAAATCCATAAGCTGGGGTGACTTTTGAGTTAAATTGTATTTTATGGCTCAAGAAATGCTTTGCTTGGTTCTTGCCACCATTACAAAGCAAAGAAAATAATTTCAGATTCAGTTTACACAAAACATCACTTCGGGTTGATACAAGCTTTATGTTAGTGGCATGGAAATATTTGCATGTGCACATTGATATGAAGTGAAATAGACTACAGATGATAAGATCAATTTTCTATTAAAAGTAATAAGGCCAGGGTAGCCAGATACAGTGAGGGCTTTTCCCATTTTTCATTCAATACTGTTTGACAGTTTTACATTAGCTGCGGAAGGCACCCACTGGCATGCTGTGGCAACGCTTTAGAAAATATGCACACGTACACAAACACACATATACACAAACACATGTACACACTCACACAGATGGTACAGACTCATATAATTGGGCACAAAAAGACAGTAACCATATATGCAGACACCTATTCTAGCACGTGAACACAGTCACATAGCAAAGTCACGCCCACACAGATAGGAAGACATTGACCAAATGATACAATGGCGCAGCCAGGACTGACAATTGCAGAGTCACACGAATGCGAGGTGAAGGCTCATGCACATAGATGCTGAGAGACCTGGAGACACATACACACACACGAAGAGCATACAGAGTCCCAGAGATAAAGGCAGATAGGCACACGAAGATGAACACTTAGGTATACAGACTGACAGAATAGACTAGAATATGGCAGCAACTTCCTTACATATGTGGCACCCATCTTGCCCTTTCCAAGTCATTCAGAATTACCATATGTGGTGGTATATGATGCCTGAATGCAAGAACTACTTATAGAACCATACAAAGAACATAGGTTTCTTGAGTTCCTTCTATATATTAAGTGTTGTGATAATGTGCAGTCACATTATTGCAACCACATCAATTCCGCTCTTTTCAATCTTGAGTAAGTTCACTCTTCTCCCTTCATCCTTGTATCTTTCCAGCCATTTCATTTTACCCTGTTTCCTCGTGATGCACATGCTTTGTTTTCTGTGACCTTAATTTTTCCCATAATTACCCCAATTTTTCCTCATTATGGCCTCCTTTAATAATGCTCATATGAATACCTGGCTGGCCTTTTGCCCTTGACAACGAAATCCCATTCTTCTCTTTTCCTTCAGTTTAAAAATCTCAGCTACCCTTTGAGGTCTCATTTCTGTCTTTCTTTTTTTTTTTTTTAATATTTATTTATTTTGAGAGAGAGAGAGAGAGAACCAGTGGAGGAAGGGCAGAGAGAGAGGGAGAGAGAGAATCCCAAGCAGGTTCCATGCTGTGAGCGCAGGCCTGATGCAGGGCTCCGTCTCAAGAACCATGAGATCATGACCTGAGCGGAGATCAAGAGTTGGATGCTTAACTGACTGAGCCTCCCAAGTGCCCCAGAGGTCTCATTTATTTCCATTTGAAGATTTAATTCTTACTCTGTATACTTTCACAGCTGCATTAAGTAGTACAGAGCTTAGCACTTAATTTTTCTTTCATTTCTTTATAATACATCAATTATGTCTCCCCAGCTGAATTATATTCCTTCTGAAAGTAGGAACTCTGCTTTATTCTTTTCTTTGCCTTGCATTTCCCAACCTCCGGCTCACTCTGGTATGCTTTGGAACACCCTGCACCCTCATTCTGGGTCAGGGGCTACCTCAAGTGATCACTGTTAATGCTTCTATCTTCAGTCCAAGTGGGATTCTGAATTCCAGGCCTTTACTTCTAATTTTATAATGCCTGAAGACACCTTAAGCCCAATGGTTTGTTAATTTCAATTTACAAACTCTCAATGGGACAATCTCTCCCTATTACCTTTCCCTAAACCCTGTTCCCTCTGTTCCCTCTTTCTTTCTTCCTTCCTTCCTTCCTTCCTTCCTTCCTTCCTTCCTTCCTTCCTTCCTTCCTTCTCTCTCCCAATCCTGGTCAGGTGTCCTGCTATGCATTCAGTTATCCAAGTTAGAATGCCAGCCAGTACTTTTTACCTTCCTATCTCCCTACCTTTCTCTTTCCCAACATGAGAACACGAAGAAATACCTTTATGTTACCTTGCTGTCTCTCACTGCCTGCTATGCTGTCCTTCTGAGCACCACCCTGGTCCATGGCCTCGTGAACTTGAGGACATGGAAGTGAAGATGGAGATGGTAGGCTTCTAGCTTATTCTCTTGCTTCTGGTTTCACTTCCTGAGATCAGCCTCCCTATTGGTATCAGAATCATCATTCTAAAATACAAATCTGATCTTGTCATTTCTATTAAAACATCTTTAATGGCTCCAGAGTGCCCTAAACTCCTCCAGCAGGCAGTGTCTTTTACGACAGTGCCTCGACCAGCACTATCAGTTGAGCTATCTCGTCCCTCTGTTACTGTCCACATGACACCACATTCTATGAAAGGCTGAATGCATCACATCACTGGGTATTGCTGAGCCATTTCCCTTCACTTAAATGCTTAATGTTACTGTTCTGCCTGGGAAATGACCATGTATCCTTCAAACTCGGTTCTGATGGCTTCCATGACTTGCCCTGGGAGGAGTAAACTTTTCTGTAATACTTTGTGCAGATCTAGGAGAGCACTCATCATGTGGCTCACTATTCACATGTCTTTCTCCTTAATTGGACTGTGACTACTCCAAAAACAGATACTATTCTCCCCACTACAATGATAGGTACTCAATAAAGGCAGTTGCTCGGTTACTTGGATGATTACTTCTGTAACTGTCATGAAAGGAAACGACTGCTCCACAAACTTAAGCACGTGTGTGGGTGGAGGAGTACCATTTACTGCACACTTAATATAAATGCTCTGTGTATGTGTATGTATATATATTTAATTCTTACAACAACTCTCTGATATAATTGCCATTATACCCACTTTCCCAATGAGAAATCTGAGTTCTAGAGAAATCAAGGATTTGCCCAGGTTAGGTCTTATTTTTAGCCCAGAGGCTGCCATATTCTTCCATCCCACTGGACCAGAATGGGTCCATGAGATATTATTTCTTCATCCAACTTGGGCAACTGTAGATGAAGCCAACATAAACAACTGTCTTCCCTGTGCTGGCTCTCAAAACTTTTAATACATTCATGTGATTCTCCAAGTTTGACTATACCTCATAGCACTTTCCAGATCCGTTTGGCCTCAGAACCCAATTATACGTCTCTCTGCAGAACATATTTTGGGAGATATAGTATTATACCAAATGCTATCTTTAAAAAAATTTTAGCTTTCATAAATGTTTGGTGGACCACTCCCCTTTCTCAACTTGATTTGAAGAGAGAATATGTATCCCGACCCAAGTATTGATTCTGTTACATTGAGATCGGGCAGAAGTGGTTGGCATATCAATTCTCAGAATCCCAGGGACCTCACCAGCTGTTCTATGGCTCTGTTTGCCTCAGCAGAGAGGAGAGGGACAAAAATGTATGCTTGATGCTCCTATTTATTTTGACCCATGCCCAGGCCCACAGGCTATCCGTCACACAAAGCATGTGCAAGAGAAGAAGAAACTTGGATTGAGCTGCCTGAGCTCTGATCTTCCTGTCAGCCTGTCCCTGGTGGGTCTCCCGCTCTGGTGGTATTTGGTTGGAGCTGGGTGGGGGGGCGGGAGTGCCAGTGAGTGCTATCGAGTCGCCTGCACCTTTTGCACTGCACAGGACAAGTTTATTTATTTTTGTCTCCAGCTGAGAGCAGCAACATGGCATTCCCTGATCCCCCCGGTAATTTCCCAGGCTCAATGATTCCTGTTTCTCTTGACCTGCTTCACAGCTGGTGGCATTGCTGCTGACCTGGATTTGCTCTTCTTAGCTCAGATGACATAGCAGCTCAGAAGTTGCATGTATTTGACAACACAAAGACTCCATCCCTTTAAACAAGACACACACACACACACACACACACACACACACACACACACACACAATGCAGCTCTGAAGTCACAGAGGCCTTGGTTCTAGTCCTGGCTTGAGAACACTAAATCCCGGCTCTGCCACTTGCTAGTTTGGACAAGTTACTAACCACACAGCCTCACTTTTCTGTATCTGCACGATGATGATATTACCCACCTCACAGGGCTCTTGAGAGGATTAAATAGCTCAGTGCCTGGAATATAGCAACAGTCATATACTGTTTGCTGTGTTTATATTACTAGTATTTTTCAATTTTGTCTTTTATTGTTTTACATATTAGTATTTACTTTCTTTTGCTTTCTCATAAACGATCAAGGCCTCATGGACTTATTTTAATCTAAGGAGACATTAAGGAGAATAATCTATTGATCCTTTCTACAAAGGGTTTGTAATTATCTGGGGAAATTAATCATAAACATAAGAAAAGGTTACCAGTGACACATATGCAGTATTTTAATTATTAAGAAAATAAAAAAACATTCTTCATAAAGAAACTGAGTGTTAAATAAATCCATTAGCACCCAAGTTTAAAAAAGTCTATATGATGAGTAAGTGTAACTGATAAGGTTTGAAAAAAAATATTTGGAGTGTGTGTATTATCAAGAGTATACTCTAAGCTAATGGATCTCAAATTTTCTGATCTCAGGAACATTTTACACTCATAAAAATTATTGAAGTCTCCTCAAGAGCCTTTTCTTCAGTGAGCCATACCTATCAATATTTACCATATTAAAAATTAAAACAAGGAGACTTAAAAATATTTTATTGATCCTTATCAAAAATAAAAATAAACTATTGCATGCTAACATAAATGACAATTTTTTTAATGTTTTTTTTTTGAGAGAGACAGACAGAGCATGAGTGGGAGAGGGGCAGAGAGAGAGGAGACACAGAAGCAGAAGCAGGTTCCAGGCTCTGAGCTGTCAGCACAGAACCCAACGTGAGGCTCGAACTCACGAACCGCAAAATCATGAATTGAGCCAAAGTTGGATGCTTAACCAAATGAGCCACCCAGGCGCCCCGTAAATAACAATTTTTAATGGAAAATAAATTATTTTCTGAAACAAAAAGACTGAGAAAAGTAGCATTGCTTTGTATATTTATGTATTGTAGTAAAAAACACATGAAATCTACCCCTAAACATATTTTTGAGTGTATAGTACAGTATTGTTAACTATGAGTAAAATGTTGTACAGCAGATCTGTAGAAATTTTTGTGTGGCATAAATGACATTTTATATCCATTGAATAGCAGAAACTCTCCCATTTCCTACCCCCTGTCCTGTGGCAACCACCATTCTTTCTAGCTCAATGCGTTTGATTACTTTAGATACCTCCTATAAGTAGAATTAAGTAGTGTCTGTCCTGTGGCTGGCTTATTTCACTTAGCAAAATGTTCTCAAAAATTAATCATGTTGTAGCATATGACAGGATTTCCTTTTTAATTGCTGAACGATATCCCATCGTATGTGAAGATTGTATTTTCTTCATTCATTCATGTGCCAGTAGACATTTAGTTTATTTTGACTGCTTAGCTATGGTGAATAATGCTCTCATAAACATGGGAATGCAAATATCTTTTTAAAATCCTGTTTTCAGTTCTTTTGGATATATACAAGAGGCGGGACTGCTGAATCATGTGGTAGTTGTGTTTTTATATATATTTTTTGAGAAACCTCCATACTGTTTTCCATAGTGGCTGCACCATTTTACATTCCCGCCAACAATTATTTTAGATGATGGCTACCCTAATATGTGTGAAGTGAGATCTCATTGTGGTTTTAAATTGCGTTTGCCTGATGAATAGTGATATTGAGCATCTTTTCATTTATCCGCTAGCCATTTATAACTCTTCTTGGGAGAAATGTCTGTCTAAGCCATAGGCACTTTTTTAAAACTTTGAGTTATTGTTGTTTTTCATAGTGAGTTGTATGAATTCCTATATATTTTGGATATTAATCTCTTACATATATGGTTTGAAATATTTTCTCCCATTTGATAAGCTGCCTTTTCATTTTGTTAATTTTTTCCCTTTGCCATGCAGAAGCTTTGTAGTTTGATGTAATCCGACTTGTCTATTTTTGCTTTTATTGCCTATTCTTTTGGTATCATTAAGAAATCATTGCCAAAACCAGGGTCATGAATCTTTTTCCCTATGCTTTTTTTCCTACAAGTTTACAGTTTCTGGTATTACATTTAGGTATTATTCGATCCATTTTGGGTTAATATTTGTGAGTACTGTGAAGTAGGCTCCCACTTTCATTCTTTTGCATGTGGGCATCCACTTTTCCCAACACCATTTATTGAAGAAGCTGTCCTTTGCTCCGTGTGTATTCTTGGCACTCATGTTGAAGATTAGCTGACTGTACCTGCATGGGTTTATTTCTGGGCTCTCTGTTATGTTCCATTGATCTGTACATCTGTCTTTATGCCAGTATCATATAGTTTTCATTATTGTAGCTTGAAATCAAAGAGTATGGGGCCTTCAGTTTTATTTTTCTTCTAAAAGATTGTTTTATTTATTCAGAGTCCTTTGTGGTTCCACATGAATTTTTTCTAATTTTGTAAAAAATTGCCATTGAGATTTTTTTAGGGGTTACTTTGAATCTGTAGATTACTTTGATAGTATGGGCATTTTAACAATATTAAGCTTTCAGTTTCATGAACACAGGGTGTCTTTCCATTTATGTCTTCTTTCTTTCAGCACTGTGTAGTTTTCATTGTACGAGTCTTTTGCCTTCTTAGTTATGTTTATTCCTAAGTATTTTATTCCTTTCGATGCTATTATACATGGGTTTGTTTCCCTAATTTCCCTTTTGGATTGGCCATTGTCAGTGTGTGGAAATACAGTTTACTCTTGTGTGTTGCTTATATATCTTGCATCTTTGCTGAATTCATTTATTGGTTGCAACAGTTTTTGTGAGGAAACTTTAGTGTTTTCTGCATATAAGATTGTGTCATCTGTGAACAGTACTTCTTCCTTTCTGATTTGGGTGCTTTTTATTTCTTTTTCTTGCCTAATTGCTCGGACCAGAGCTTGCAGTATTATGTTGAATAGAAGTAGTGGGAGTTGGGCATCCATGCCTTGTTCTTGACCTCAGAGGAAAGGCTGTCAGTACAGTGTTAGCTGTGGGCTTGTCGTATATGGCCTTTATTGTATTGAAGTAATTTCTTTCTGTTCCTAGTTTGAGTGTTTTTGTCATAACAGGGTGTTGAATTTTGTCAGTTGCTTTTTGTGTATCTGTTGAGATGATCATGTGATTTTTATCCTTCATTCCGGTAATGGAGTGTTTCACATGAATTGATTTTTGTGTGTTCAGTCATCCGTGCATTACGGGGATAAATCCCATTGGTCATGGTGTCTGATCCTGTTGATATCTGTTGATTTCAGTTTGCTAGAATTTTGTTGAGTTCTTTTGCATCTATATTCATCAGAGATATTGGCCAGTTGTCTTCTTTTGGGGTAGTATCTTTTTCTGGCTTTAGTATCAGGATAATGCCATTCTCATTAAATGTGTTTGGAACTATTTCCTCCTCTTCAGATTTCTGGAAAAGTTTGAGAATGATTGGTGTTAATTCTTCTTTAAATATTTGGCGGAATTCACCAATGAAGCCATCTGATCTTGAACTTGTCTTTCTGAGGAAGTTTTTGATAAGTCATTCAGCCTCCTTACTAGTTATAGGTCTGTTCAGTTCTGTTTCTTCATGATTCAGTCATGGTCGGTTCAATTTCTAGGAAGGCTTCTCAAGACTTTCCTGTGGATGTATCTTCTCTGGACTTGTGCATGTAGATTTTTAATTAGATGGGTTTGCTGGTTTAGAGCTCATGATGTCTTGTTTTTCTGTGGTGTTTTTCTGCTATACTGAGGCTGCTCTGAATCAGCAGCACACCGCCCAGCTCTTTTACCTTCTCAGTGGCCCTCATTAAGAACACACTGGGTCCCAGCAGTTACAGGAGACGACTGAGACAGAAGCCAGTCCCTTAGGTAAGCTCTCCTGCTCCCACCCCATGAAAACCCAGAATGTTGAAGATACAATCCACTCCTCTCTTTCCCTCTCCAGGGAGAGTCCAGGAACTGGGAGTTCCCAACATTGATACCATACCAGTGGGAGGGATGGGGGTGGGAGGGCACCACACATTTTCCTGTTGGCTTCATTGTGGCTGATTTTATGCCACCTGGGGTGCAGGAGCTTCTTAACTGTTTTCTGGATTTCTCACAAAGGATATTGATCTGTGTTTATTTCTGAATCAGTATCTCTGTGGGAGGAAGGAGAGTCTAGGGCTTCCTATTCCACCATCTTGCTAACCTGCCAGGACATTACTTTATGTTTTTGCCAATCTCTTTAATGTCTGCCTTAGCAGAAAATAGCTAGATTCATATATCTGCACCTATAATCAATCCCTTACGTTGGTGTGGTGGGAGTATGTGAGGAAAACTAACTTCATACAAATATGTGGCTGGAAAAAGAAGGATTGTGTTTGTAGCAAAATCAGATAATTTTAGATTTCTTAAATTCTTATACCCTAACTCAACAGTTAATATTATTAAAGATTACTGACAATGTGGAATCTGAAATTATAGGACATTTTGTACTGTGTGACATTCTACCTTGAAAGAGCCTTCTACCGGTACATCATTTCATAGCCTCATGCATTGGTCATTTGAAAAATATTGTTTCATTGAGTTAAGCAGATCTTCTAAATAAATGGTGGTTCATGATTATACAATATCAATAAAATTATTTTATCGATCTGATCACCATTTACATTGGAAATGTCTTATGTTACCAAATACTAGTTTTCCAAAATCCCAATTCTCACTTGGTTGCTTTAACTTGATCAGTAGTAACAGTTGATAATCAACATACTCTCAGCTGTTTTCCCTGAAATGACAAATATACCTCATTTTTTTTGACAAGGTATCTACCAAATATCGTAGTTTGAAAACCTTTTTCTTTCCATCAGCCACTCTGTCAAGTAAAAATAGTGTCCCACGAAAAAGTAGCTAGTTCAGTTTGTAACTCAAAACAACTGCACAATAACTTTTTTTTAAACTAAAACAGTTGACAATTTTATCTTCACATTTCACACAACAAATGAAAATTACTTTTTTTGTTTTGTTTTGTTTTGTTTTTGTTTTTGTCCCACTAGTTCCCTACAAAACCTATTCTCTGTTTGATAGGAAGGGGGACAAATTTTCCTTGTCATGCTGTTAGAAAACATCCAGAGTCACAGCACCATGATCTCCTGGTAAAGAAAAAGTAATGTAAAATGAATATAAAGAGGGCCCCCTCTCTTCTTATCTGTCTGGTCAAGTCATTCCTGGCTGAGTGGGCACCATCATGGGATGGGCGGGAGGTCTCATCATGGGGGTGCTGAGGCATCATTGGCACATGGCCTCCCACAAGAGGCCTCATTCCAGAAGCAGGTCCCACTGGCATCATCCCAGGAGGAGGAGGGCCCATTGTTGGCATCATGGGAGGGCCCCCATAACGGGTGCTAGCATCATACCAGGGCAAGGAAGACCCGCAAGATGTGGGAGGTGGGATCATGGCCCCTCCAGGAGGAGAAGCAGAGAATAGAGTAGGAGGCATCTTTTCATGTTGAAATGCCATGCTTGTTTTGTCAGTCAAGCTCTGAGCCTGCTCTTCTATCCGTTTCTGATAGTAGTCTTTTACATTCTTTGTGTTTCCTACCGCTTTACTGTGTCTTTCTCACAGAAGGAGAGTCATCAGTAAGGTATGTGTTATAGTAAAACTTAGGCATGTTGCTCTACAGGCACTGGCCACTCCGTCCCTGCACAAGTATTTTTAAGGCAATAATTGACACTTCGGTATACATCAGAAGAGTTGCGTATGCGTGTGTGTGTGTGTACTTCTCATTTCATTACATAGAATATTTTAAAGATGCGTGCTCAGGAGTTGATATTTGATAAAATTAACGATTTTTACTACTACATCAAGGACATCCCTAAATGGAAATGTCCCCCAGCGAAAGGACACAGTAGTGAAGAATATTATTAATATTAATACAAATGAATTTTACTGCCTTGATTTGCAGCGACCAGTTTTATCAGACATTGCTTTTACAGTATCAATGCAAACCTCATAGAATCTCTAAAAGGTTCTCGCAGACCACACTTTGAGAGCTGCTCGTTTGAGCTACTATAACAAATATACCCAAGATTACAGGGGATCAAACAAGACAAAAGGGTATTGATTCTTCTAACTGTTTAGACCAGTGGTTTTCATCGAGGGGCAAACTTGACCCAAGTATTTGACAACATCTGGGGAAATTTTTGGTTGCCACAACTAGGGAAAAGGGGAGTCACTGGTATGCAGGAACTCAACCAAACTTTCTGTAGTGCCTGGAATACTGTCTTATAACAAATTATTATTCAGCTCAAAGACAGTAGTTCCAAAGTCCAGCAACTCTGGTCTAAAGAGAGGAGGGCAGGCCGGGAAGATAGTTATATGCTCTACAAGGTTATATAAGGGCAAAGGTTTCTTCTATCTAATGGTTCTGTTATTCCCCAAGGAGTTTTCCTCATTACCAGTCAGACCTGGCTGACCGGAACAACATCTGCTTTCTGCAAGGGGCAAAGATAAGAAGTTGAGGACAAGCAATTGGCTCTTAAGAAAATGATGGGAAAATTGCCCACATCCTTCCAGCTCCTTACAATTCCATTGGCAAGGACTTGGCCAAATGGCCTGGCTGAGACTGTCATGGAGGAGAGGTTTCCATTTAAAAGGGAGGTGCAGAGACTGGTTGCTGGGGAAAATTAGCAATAGCCATCATGATAGGGAAATGCTTTAAAACGTTTGAAAGGATGCTAAGAGAAGCCAGTGGTCTTAATCACAGAACAATTTAAAGTTCCTGTGTATATATAATAGGAATGGATTTTTAACATATAGAAAACTGAACATAATCCTTGCAGCGTTTTGTAAACATTGAATTTATGAAAATATATTTTGTCATTCTCTTCTGGAGTCAAATTCATTCCTTGGGGACCTAATCAATTGACTTGCCCATAGGAAGAATGTGTTCTTTGGGAGGTCACCAGCTCCAACCAAATGTAAATAAACTGATATCTGACTTGTTTATGGAACTTATCTTCGGGCTTCATTAAAACCCTGCATTTCTAACTAGAGAAAGGAAAGGGAGACATTGACTTACTGTCAAAACCAACAAGGTCTGGATGAAGGCCCCTTGAAAGTCTCATTCCTGTGAGCTGGTAAACATTTATAGCTAATTTGAAATGAGATGCTTAATTACATAATTTCATTCCAATTAAGCTGCTAATTAATTGACAGGGCATCTTTGAGTGCTTTACACAGTACAAGTAAAAGGCAGCAGCGTCTTGAGCCTATTACCTGTGACCCTTTGGGAGATATCAGTAAATAACTATTTAAGAGGTTGGAAACAGAGTTTGTTAAAAATGAAAATAAGAGCCCAGCCCAGGGAGATCCAGGCCCAAGACCACCTCTGGCTTAGGGTCTTTCAGCTCTCTCCCATCAGACCTCCCCACTTTTTTTTTGAGAGAGAGAGAGTAATGAAAAGGAAAAAAAAAAAAAACCCAACACCTCTAAATAAGTATTTATTCTGTGCCCAGCCTTGTGCTAGGAAGTTATACAAGTGATATAAGACATTAAAACGTCTGTCCACTTGCTGTTTTAAGAAATAGGTTGTTTGGGAAGGAGGTAATTAGCTTTACCTTTCTTAACCTCTAATTTACCTTTTCTCTTTCCTGTCTTTCTGCTTCAGCCTCCTAAAACCTCGTCCTGCAGACAGATCAGCCATGTCCAGTTCATCTCTGCAGCTGGAATTAAGTGTTTTAACAGAAAAAGAGAATTCTAGATTGAAATCAGTTTTTTGAAATAAAAGGCATTATTTTACCACTTGCATTCTCCAGCCTTTTGGACTGGAAAGCTATAATGTGGGAATAAACATGTATTCTTACACATAGCCATGATATACTTGTTCCTTCACTTGCCTGCACTGACGAAGATATTGCTGGAATGTGTCTTTTTCATCATTTAATACAGAAGCAGAAACCTGTGGGGCAGGCATGGTGGCTGTCTAGCTGCTAAATGTTAGTGTTGGCTCAAGGATCTTTCAGAATCATTTCAGCAGATTCTCAAAGGCTGCGTTATCACATCTTTCCATCTTATAATTGGTTTTATTTTAATAAAGAATAAAATCAGGTCAAGTGCAGATTTGTCTCCCAACCCAAAGAGTTTCATATGCTTTTCACTCTGTATTTTTACCCAATCTGTAACTGGCAGCATGTCTTTATTTTTTAAGTATTTGAAAAGGTGAGTTTCCTCTCAGATACATCAGTTCCTCTGCATATCTTTAGTTCCCTGTCACTGGATAGCAGCAGCAATTTCGTCACATCGTGTCTAAATGTCTATGTGGGCATGAAATTGTTAGGAATCACCTTAGTGAATAACTGACTCAAGAATTCATTGCTTCAAAGCAAGATAATTTCTTTAGCAGAAGCATACAGGACCCCAAAGAGATGTAACTCACACACTTATTAAAGACAGATAGTATCTCACTCCTCTTTCCCTCCTGTCCCCACAAACCTCCTTTAAATCCTCACCAATAAAGAGGCACGCAGTGGGAGCCAGAGAAGAAGCATCTTTGCTGTCCTTATCTAAGTGATGGTTAACCTCTCCTTCAGTCATAACTAGTGCTGGAATCATCTTGAAAAGCTCTTTCCCATGGGAAGTGAGGCGACCGTGAGCATCCTGGCATTATATTTCCAGTCCTGGCCACTGAACATCCTGGCATTATATTTCTAGTCCTGGCCACTGACAAGGAAGTTAGGCTGTGATACTGAGGTCCACTTCCCCCGGTGCCTCAGAATTTTAACCTGAACCCAACAAACCTGCATGGTGTGTGCTCACATGTTTATTATATATCGCAAGTGTAGTGCAGAGTGGACATGTGGGCATGTGATAAGCAGATATTAGGTTGTGGTCATAATTAAACCCTTTCAATTGTATGGGTACTGAAAGGAATACTTAATCAGAAATCAGAGGGGTGACCCATATTTGGATAAACATTTATGGGCTCATGCAATCATATTATACGTATTATCTATCTATACCTATTACAGACTTTCTGGACATTCAAGTCCCTCTTCCAGGAAACTCCAAGACTTTGGAACACTGGACTTCTGGCCTCGTGAACCTGTTGTTTCTTCACATGGTGGACTCCTTTGTAACATGGGCAATCCCAGTGATGAGGACATATGAGGGAAAGAGTAACCATTCTGTCAAGCCCTGGTTTGTCCTTATCTTCAGATCATCATAAAGATTTTTCCTGATCTTATTTCCATTAGATCAGAACCCAGCCTAGACTCTCATCCAGCAAGTAGACTCAGAGACCTTTTGGTAGGTGCTTACTGTAATTCAGTTTCTTTTTTTAATGTTTATTAATATATTTTGAGAGAGAGAGCACACGTGTGTCCGTACATGTTCGTGTGAGTGCAAGAGGAGCAGAGAAAGAGGGAGAGAGAGAATCCCAAGCAGGCTCCATGCTGTCAGTGCAGAGTCTAATGCGGGGCTCGATCTCAGGAAGCCTGAGATCATGACCTGACCCAATATCAAGAGTCGTATGCTTAGCTAAGCCACCCAGGTGCTCCCAGTTTATTTTCATAGATTTAATTTTACTTCTCAATGAATAATATAAATTAACAAATAAAAACAAATTCAGAATGTGGATTTTTTTAGATCCCAGGTGTTAAGAATTCCTTGGTGTGCCTATGATGGACCTATAAACCATACATGAACTTTCATGTTACTAAGGTGATCAGTAGAGATAGTGAAATGAACAAAAAATTGGCTTAACATTCTTAGGTTCTTATTTGCTCTCTTCTTGAGGTGAAACACTTTTAATTGGCTTCTTATGTGCCATTGAGGCATTCTCACCTCTGGATGCTTACATCATGGATATGGAAACTTTATTTATGGTATTTATTAATTTTTAATGGTTATTTTAAATTTCTTGAAACACATTTCAAGATACTTCCAAAATTCATGTTTTGCTATTAATCATCATGTCCTGAAACTATATTGCTAAATGAAATTTCTTAGTATTTGTTTGAGGACAGAGGAATTAGATTTAGAGTAGGAAGGATAAAACCCAGGATTCTTTATCATCTTTTTCAAACTAGGAACTGTGGTGCTGGATTTTTCTATGGGCTAGAGGGAGGCCTATTTCCTTGCTGGTTCTCTTACATGCTTGATAGCATTATTATTGAGGTTTACTGGATCCCTGTGGAAGCCCATTGTGAAGGTGGCTGAGTGAGTGTTTTAATTCTAGCACATGCCCCAGTTTATTAAAAGGATCATATTCTGTCATTGGCTCCCCTTTACTTAGATGGCATTCCTGAATGTACATTTTCAGAAATTATTTTGAAGATTGAACATCATAAAAAAAGCTATTTTAGGATATTATGTTCGATTTCCAAAAGCAGTGGAATAATCAAGTGAACTAGTTATTTCCATAATGAAATGGCAAATTTTGGAAATGACTAAATTTTACATAAATATAATAGTTTTGAATGGCCTTGTTCATGGAAAAATAAGAAATTATCTCAAAATGCTAATTAGTGTTGAGACCTCCTCTGACCTTTTATAATTTGTCTCTTGTCTACGGTTTCTTTAATAAATGTGTGTATTTTATTTTATTTTTAAAAATTCAACTAAGACTATTCCCAAAGGGGGAAGCAATGTAGCATGCATTTCAGAGCAAGTGCTTTGGAATGCACGCCATTGCAGGCTGGGTTCCCCCGGACAAAACCCCTTTGCCCAATAAGGCAGTGGGGGGGGGGGGTGGGTAAAAATACCTACCTCATGATGTTGCTGAGAGGGTCGCATTCAAACATACTCAGAGACCTTAGTACTTTTGTCTCTAAAATAATATTAAGTATCACTTTCATATTATCATTAATAAATGTATTGCTTTCCAAGATGAAGAATAAAAAAAAAACAGATTTGGAACATCCGCATAAGATTAATAGAAAACATTTTTACTATTACGGTTATAACCACCAGTTTTTATCTAAAATAGGTGATTAACGCTCTTTCTTTTAAGCATTTGGTGAAACTTAAGGTATTTTCCTGTATGCAAAGTTGATAATAGTTTTATTTTCTTTTTTAATCATCCAAAGTAGCCAAATTTCTTTGGAATACAGATAAAAATATATTATTCTTGCTCCCATATGTGTACAGGTATCACTTATTCATTTTTTCCCTGAAATTAAAGAAATGGAAAGTTGGGAGTCACTGGTTTCACTCTTCATTGACAAGTTTTCCACTTACTGTGTAGGACCTTGAACAAATCCTACCTCTCTGTGCTGCTGGACCAGTAAGGGAGCATTCAGCTGCTAAGTAGATTAAAAAACCCTGAAAATGCCTTCAACAATAGCACATCAGAGGCAGAATAGGTCCAGAGTTGCTCTATTCAGTGGCTCACCAACAGTATCTAAGATCTTTCCAACCATCTGTCCTGCCATCCTCAGTATCTCAGCTTTGTTCTCGTTTCCCCATCATGCACACATGTTGGCACTCCAGGACCAGGCATTACACACAGATATGACAAACTCTCATAGAGGGACAATGAAAATGTCATTTCTGTTGTATCCTTCATAACACTGAGAAACTCTTTCCCACGAATCCTCACCCCCAGGATTTCTCAGACATGACATTGGTTATAAGTGGGTCACTTGTCACCCCAGCCAGTGACTGGCAAGTGTAGTGCCATTGCTGTAGTTGGCTAAAGCAGAATGAGACCCTCTGATTGGTTAGACTGATCTGGATTTGCCCCTGAACTAGAGACAGTGGGCTCTTCCCTGAAGGCTGGATATATGGATAAAATTTTGTTCAAGAGTAAATGGACTTAGGTAACAGTGCACAGTATCTACTAAAGCCTTGGGAAATACCAATTCTATCCAAGTCACAGTAATTTTTTTTATTTGAATTAATGAAATAATGGCAGTACTTATAACCAGGCCCATGGCTCTCAAATAAACAACAACGCTTTGGGGATGAGTTTAAGGCTTAGCCAATTATGTTTAAGTATAACCCTAGGCTCTCCTTCACCTGTGTTCCCACTGTTGCTAGGGCTCATAGGGTTCATCACTCACTCATTGCCATAGCTCTTACATTGTTGTCTACACTGATGTCCATGATAATCACATTCCAACTCCATGTGATGGTGAAAGGCACAAACTACATGACTTCTAATCCCCTTCCTTCTTTAAATTCTTTAAATTTTCCAGGAGCCATTAATGAGGTAGGGAAAAACACACTATCAAATATCTACACCAGCAAGATTCATTTGATGAAGAGACTCCACAAAAGGCAAGTTTATTCATGTTGTAAAACTACCATGGCTTCCTTCTTCCTGCACATGTACAAGGAGAACTCAAAAGGCTTCTGGGTTAGCGTGAATGCTTTCTTACCAAACACTCTTTTCCCCCCTTGTTCTGGCCAGTCTGGGGGAAATATGTTATGCAAATGTGATCCACCAAGAAGGATTGATTTGTTGAGGCCTCCACCAGTACCTATTTTCTGAGGCCCTAGGATTTGTTTCCTGGCTGCCTCTGGTCCTGTGGTTGAGGCTTATTGGCAATTCAGTCCTAACACAAGAGCACTTTCCCTTTTTTTTTCTTGGGCTTGATTTCCCATTGCATTTATCTGCTTCCGTCAATGCAAAATACTGAAAGGTTCACATTGATTTTCCTTCTCGAAACATGAAAGGTCTGTTTTTCAAACTTCAGTATTTCCTAAGGAAATATCTCTGATCAATATGTGCAAGAATTAAAGAGAAACTCCAAACCCCCCCTTCTGATTGTCAGTAACTCAAAGCAACCTGTTTACCCACTTGGATCCTTCCCAGCAGAAAACGTTAACAATTGTAATTATCACCATTATGCAGTATGTTCAATTGTACAATCAATATAATTGCCAAATGGAAATTATACAATAAATATAATTGCTGCTTTACTCCTGTGCAGTATTTCACTGGCACTTCATATTTATTTTGTCCTTTAATTAGTAACAGGTGTAATTACAGGACTGTGTTCAGAGCTGAAGCTGAGTAATTGGCATGAGTGGGCACAGGGTTTGGCTATTGAGAGGGGGCCCGCATGACTCATTCTCTGCTGGGATTGCCTGAGGACACCACACGGCCCACTGAGCAGCCCAAAGTCATGCTGACCTGTGGACGCTTTTGGTATAAACTCTAGGTCAAGGATGCCCTGCAGCCCCTGAGACACGCTATTTTGCCACCCTTCTCTCTTGACTTCCAGCACCCCGTTGTACCTATTCTTTGTCTATCTAGATGAATGTATTCATTCATTCATTCAACAAGTATTTATTAAACACTGATTATGTGTCAGGTACTATTCTATGTATAGGAGATATTCAGGCAAGAGAGCGGCACAAAGCTTACAATCTAGTGGATAAAAGCAGGGACTACACACACACACACACACACACACACACACAAAACAAACCAAGAGATAAGAAATTTATAGTGATAAGGGCTAGGAAGATAGACTACTATAACATAAGAATGTGTTTTGACTAGGTGGTCTTTCCCAGACATGACATTTGACTTGAGGTGTTAATGATGAGGCAGGATGTTTGGGCAGAGGTTGTGGCAACTGCAGAGACTCTCAAGGGGAACAAGCTTAGGAGAAGGTCCATAGTGTTCAGGGGGTGAGGAGGAAAGAGAAAAAAAGAGAGACAGAGACAGAGAAAATGTGAAGTGTACTGGAAGAAATCGATAGAAATGGTTTAAATCTTAGAGGGTCTTTAAATCATAATAAAGGATTTGATCTTCTAAGTGCAATGGGAATCTGGTGGAGAGTTGGTTGCAGTGTACTGGCACCCCTTGATTTACATCTACCATTCTACCTGCTGTTTAATAAGATACATTATAGAGGAGTAAGCATTGAAGGAGAGCAGATGGAGGAAACACCAGGTAGGAGTTGCTGGTTGCTCAGGCAAGAATGGTACCGCTGGAGGTGGAAAGACTATAGTGATTAAAAATATATGTCTTTTGAAAGGTAGAGTTGCCGTTGACTGCTGATGGAGTTGGTGTGAATGATGAGACAAAAGACTGAAATCCTGAATGGCTCTAGGCTTTTGGCTTGGAACTAACTGAGACGGGGAAGTCTGGGGGAAACAAACACACCAGTTTTAAGAGTAGGACAACAAACGGGTTCCATTTAAAATGCCATTGGACATCCAGGTAGATAGTTGGATAAACACCCTGAAGGGAGTAGTCATTACTGTAGATCTAAATATGAAACTCAGTAGTATTGAGATGGAATTATTCATGGACCGGGATGCTGTAAACATCAGAGACAGAAGACAGAAGAGGTCCCAGGATTGAACTGTGAGCAGTTGCAACATTTAGAAGTTCCATAAATGAGGAAGAATAAGCCAAAAAAATTTCAGAAAGAGCTGCCAGTGAGGTACAAGGAAAACCAGGCAACTCTGGATGCTACTCCATCCAAGAGAGGATAAGAATAGAGGGCTTAACTATGTGAGATACTGCTAACATGCTAAGATGAAAGCAAAAACGTGGTCTTTGGATTTGGCAATGTGGAGGCTGCCATTGACCTTGCCAGAACAATTTTAGTGGAATGACTAGGATGCAAGAATATGTGTGGGTTGAAGATAAAATGTGAGCTGAGGAAATGCAGCCAGCGTGCACACATGACTTTTGGGGAGTGCTATGACAAACAGCAAGAAACCCAGCTGTAGGTGGAGGGGCACCAGGGTCAAAGAAAGGCTGCTGGATATTTTTATATGTGGAAAAGGATGCAGAATGAGAAATGGATGCTACAAGGTGGGAGGTAAATTTCTATGTGAACAAAGTCCTTGAGTAGATGAGACATGAAATCCAGAATCTAAGTGAAGGGACTGCCTCCAACAGGAACAGAGGTTTGTGTTCCTTGTGATAAGAGGGAAAGCGAGAGTGTGGGCACAGATTCAGGAAGGTCAGTCCATGTGGTAGTGGGAGGACTGTTGCTGCCTCCCAGGAGTTCGTGATCTGAAGGAGAGAGACACATCGTGCACATCTCCCTGCATGAGTCAGAGAGAGGTCTGAATGCAGAGAAGTGAGTGCTGTGGGAGGGCAGCGGTGGGAGGAATTATCCCGTAAAGTTTGATAGAAGAGGTAGTGTTTGGCTTGACTCTTTAATAATACATGTAATTATATACTGTTATTTGGCTAAGATACCAACAAATTTTAGGGCACTCTCTCTAGAAGACCCCCTGGTTAAGAGTTCTTTTATCAAGGAAGACCCAGGTTGATCTCTCATTCCCAGTGATACGATCACTAAGATCCTGAGACACTGCAGCCCCTCTCAGGTATCACCACCTTCTCAGGTGCCCTGTTTTCCTTTGAAAACTTCTTCTCTCCTCAGTCTTTGGCCAAGTTTTAATTATCTTTCAACGCCAAGTTGAAGTGCTACTTCTTCCAGAAAGCCTTCCCAATTCATCGCCAGTCCCCTTATCAGTTTAAGTCAGTTTCCTTCCTGTATGTAGGTGGGGCAGGCAGAAGGATTCCCATCTTGTGGATGTGTCAGGATGGGTGTGGTCCAATCCACGTGGTTGAAAGAGAGGGGCCCATGTAGGAACCACTCCAGAGCTCAGGTGAGAGAGAGCTTAGAGCTCCAGAGGGCTCAGTTGAAGGCTGCCAGAAAGGGACAGTGTTTGCAATCTTGGAAAAAAAGTTCTGTTTGTGTTTCCGTGTACAGGTGCAGTAGAGTCTAGCCTTGTACTTGACTTTGGTGAAAGACCATATTTCTGCTTATGATCAAATAAAAAGACAATTAAGCATCATCAGGAAAACCCTCAGTTTAGAGGTCAAAACCCACTTGATGGCCAAGTACAGCTCATTTTGGGTTGGACTCAAGGACTATCAGCACCACCTCTACAGCACAGGGATAGAGCTTTGTTATGAGTGTGGTCTCTGTTAGGCACAGTGTGTACAGGGCAACACATTTGTCCTCATTCTATCTTGAAAATAGAGCCTTAAACCACTGAGAAAGGCTACAGCTCTTTACCTGAATATGGCGGCAGGATAATGCTTCCTCCCTGACTCGCCACAAGATGCCCATGTCTTAATCCTCAGAACCTATGAATATGTCATAGGCAAGAGGTAATGAGGTAATTAAAGTTGCTTGGTAATCCCCTGATACTGAATGGAGACATTTTCCTTGATTTTGCCTGGGACCATTGCAGTCACAAAGGTCCTTTGAACTGGAAGAGGGAAGCAAGAAAGTCTATGTCAGAGGGATACAACCTGAAAAGGACTTGACCAGCTGTTGTTGGCTTTGAAGATGGAAAGCAGCCATAAACTAAGGAATGCAGGCTGCCTCTAGAAACTGAAAAAAAACAAGAAAAGGGATATGACCCTAGAGCCTCCAGAAGGGACACAGTTCTTCCGACACCTTGATTTTGGTTCAATGAGACCTGCCATGGATTTGTGACTTGCAGGATTATTAAGATAATAAATCTATGTGTTTTAAACCACCAGGTTTATGGTGACTTATTAAAACAGCAATTGGAAATTAAGGCACACTGTGGTGAGCCTCTATGCCTGAATCTGAAAATGCATGGAAAACCCACGTAGAGTACCAGAGTATAAGTAGGTGACAAGGTGAAAAACCCAGGAGTCATATAGAAAATGTTTTGCATTATTATAATAGCACCCTTCCAAGTAAGCCAGTACTGAACACTTAGCAGTTTTAAAACATAAGGCCCCAGAGACGGTTTCCTCGGCTTGACAATGGGTGTAGTAACAAATTCATATGTTGTGGAGGAGATGGGAATAAGATGATGTACTCGAAGCGATTTGGTGAACTCTCATTTTCCCCTCAAATCTCTGGGAGAATTTTGACCAACTTCTGTGGTATTAGAATGCATACTGGCCCGAGAGACAGAAGACCTGGGTTCATGTCTCAGCTTCGCCCTCTGTGAACTTCCGCAACCCATTTAGCCTTTTTGGAGGCTTGGTTATGTCATTGGTAAAATACAGATATTAAGGCCTATTCATCTATGCTAAAAGATAATGATAAAAGCAGGTGTACTTTATACGTCATGAAACACTGCACATGCAAAGAATTATCATTATTAGTAATAAATGTCACTGTGCCTTGGCCTTATTCTTGGTCGACATATGGTCAGATTCCTTCTGACCATTTAGAAGATCAAATGTTACTCTTTTCTAAATGAGCTACAGTGAGTGGGTGATAAGAGCGTGAAGAGCAGGTATGAATTTGTCCATAGAATCAGAGGTCCTTTCTCCAGCTACTGGGTCCAGAAATCATTCCCTCTCTGGACTGAGTTGTCCAGGTTTTAAGACAACCCCAGCAGTTTTTAGTAGAAAGGTTCTTGAGAATCATTCTTCCGTATTTTGATTGATTTCTGGACAAGTTCATTCAGCTCTGTGACTCAGGGTTCCAAACCCAATTCCCTGAGCTGTACAGTAAATAGAAATAGACGTCAAAAGTTCCTGGGTGTCAAAGAACGCATCTTACGCTAATGTAAGGAAATTCTGTCCATCTTGAAAAGGGGGCCGTGAATCCAGAAGTAAAGATGGCAGTGGCCTACTTGACTTCACCAAACTTCAGGGAGGCAGAAACAATTTTGCCTTCACAATTTTGCACAGCAGCGATCGCATAGTAAATGCTCAGTGAATGAGTGAATGTGTCTTTTTCTATTATATAAAGGAAATCTGCCCTTTTAAAAAATATATATATGGGTCTTCTTCTTTTCAAGGAACTTGGTGAGTTCAGTGAGTCAACTTGGCTTTTTGAGTTTTCTTTTCTGTGATAAGAAGGCTCCAGAGTGCTTTCTGTGTGGAACTATGTGCCAGGCACACAGCCCTCCTACACAAGACCAAAAATTATTCTGCAAAGAAGGAAAATATGTAAAATTTGGTTTTATATATAAAGTGCTGGGAATAGTGTATGGAACACAGTACCATGTATTTGCTGTTTTTATTATTCTCTATGATCTTGTGTGGGTTTATTCAAGTTCTGATTGATAATTTTACTATAAAGCCATGTTCTGAATACGTTCTTTTTTCCCCAAAAAGCCACGTTCTTTTTTCCCCAAAAGGTTATGCCATGCTTATAATCAGAAGGAAAGTATATTATCCTAGATAAACAACACTGGATCCAAAAGGCTCAGGAAGGACCATTAATATTCATCTAAGATAATACTAGAAAAACAAAAGTTGTTCTAGAACTTAATTCCTGATAATTTGAGAAGCAAAAAGATGCTCTTGAGATCTTTAGAGTGTTCATGTTTTCCTTTTTAGAAAAAAAAGTCTCTAATTCTTTACTCCTCAAATGTGCAATTATTATGAGCAAAGCAGAAGTAATAACTAAACTGTTCATTGATATAACCATTTTGTTTAAATTGCTCTTGAAATCTTAAAGTATTATTCATAATATTAAAGTGATGTAGTCTGATCAAAAGAGAGGACATTTAATTAAAAATATGTAAAGCATCTAGAGTTGAAAATCAATGAATATTTTGTACACAGTAACTGATGTTACCTTATGAAAATAAAATCTTACCTACTTGTTCCATTAAAAACCTCTGCTTCTAATCACTTAGCTATCACTAGGTTATCACTTTGCTCTCACTTCATATTCATTGAAAATATGGGACAGGAAATCCTGAAAACATTAGCTGAAGGAACACACAGCTTATCTGGCTACTTTCATGATTTTTCAGATGCAATATGGAAGAAAAAGATATATAAAAGCTATTTCCCAGGGGTTGCAGATCAAACAAAGGGCAGATTTTTATCTTTCCAATAGTTCCTAGGGGGAAAAGCAAAATAAAAGATGGTTTAGAAAAAGAGAATAACATTTGTAATTCTTGGCTCTCTTATGAGTAAGAAAGTAGAGAAATTCTTGACAGATAGGTAACAATACCACATGTGCTATTAATACTGGGATGTATTTCCAGTGTGCAGTTCAGATAAGCAGAGGAGATTTTAAAACCTCAAACTTCTTATACCATCATTCCTTATCACCTACATTATTTGGGGAAAGGCCATATTTCTATCTGAGGTTAAAAATAAAGTGTTGGTTCATTCATTTGTTTGCTAGTTCATTCATTTACTCTTTCTTCTAGTTCGAGTTTCAGAATATTAATGGGGTATAAGAGCCTTTTCCTAACTGTAATACACTTCACATAACTTAAGAAAGGATAAGTAAGGGTATATACTGATTATATAACTAGCCTATTAATTTGTTCATATTTTCTTTAAAGTCTAGTATGTCGTACAATGCCAAGCTTCTCAAGCCTAAACCAAAACCATGAAACAGATTTGTAGAACCTTCTGGAATCTTCTCTCTAATTCTAGTATGTTGGTTGTAGCTGTGCTTAGTTCACATTTGGACATGTTCTGGGACCTGATTCACTGAATATAGTTGATAGTCTAAATACGTAGGTTGGGAAATGCTTTCATATGAACATTTAAATGAACAGATAAACCAGTCTATCTTTTAATACACCAATTTGTTTATGTAAATGTATATTTGAGACCCTTAAAACCACTTTTCTTACATAGAAGTTACTTTTAGGTATTTTACGTAAAACCTGATTTTCTCATCTATTGCGCTTGTGTTAATGTGTACTTGTTCAGACAACAAAGACAGTGATTTCTTACCTGGCAGGGTGAGGTCTGTCATGTAATATTAGGACCACTGCATATAAAAACAGGATTGAGATGGGGGTCAAGGAAGCAATCTGTATCTGCTGCCCATAACATTACAAGCTTTGCTGTATTAATCTAGTTTCCAAAACATTCTACCCTTCCCTTCCCTTCCCTTCCCTTCCCTTCCCTTCCCTTCCCTTCCCCTTCCCCTTCCCCTTCCCTTCCCCTTCCCCTTCCCCTTCCCTTCCCCTTCCCCTTCCCCTTCCCCTTCCCCCCTTCCTTCCTTCCTTCCTTCCTTCCTTCCTTCCTTCCTTCCTTCCATTGTCTTTTTTTCAAAAAGTTTAAAGACAAGTGCCAAGAATCTTGGTTATTGAATATGTATGTCTGCATGTGTATGTGGAGATAGAATACAGAAAAGAGCATACTCCTGTCATGGCATTTATGAAATTAATTGCGGTGGTTGGTTTATTCCCTAAGCCTTAGTTTCCTTATCTGAAAAAAGGGGCTAGAAAGTTGAAAAGGTGAGGGGTGCCTGGGTGGCTCAGTTGGTTAAGTGTCTGACACTCGGCTCAGGTCATAATCTCACGTTTCATTGGTTTGAGCCCCATGTTGGGCTTTGCATTGACAGTGTGGAGCCTGCTTGGGATTCTCTCTCTCCCTCTCTCTCTGTCCTTCCTCTGCTCATGCTGTCTCACTCTCTCTCAAAATAAATAAATAAACTTAAAAAATAAAAAGAAAAGTGAAAAACGGAAGTGCATGGATATGTCCCCAGAAGCTCCAGAGGGACGCACAGTTCTGCTGACACCTCAATTTCCTTGTTTTCAAAAATGTCAGGAACTCATGTACGTGCAGGACCTATCATAGGGAACACAGTAGATTACAGAAATGATGACATTGCGCATTCTTAGCTCTGTGCTTCTACGATTCACCCTGTATGAATACAGTTGGCGCTGGTGTTGTGGTTGGTGGTGTTGGTGGCACAGCATCTATAGCAGCTGCACCAGCAGCAGCTCAGGAACACTGGCCCTCATACCAGAGAGGGTATTTCTTGACACACTGATATTCACTTCTAATTCCCTGTGCCCACCCAGTACCCAGCACTGAGCAGCTATTCACATACTTGTGAGAGGGAGCCATTGATTATATCTGTTTGTAGATAATTTTGTAATTAGCAAATGGAGAAGGGCAGAAAGAGGGCTAGGCCGAGGACCATGTGATGAGATTACTCAGCGTTCTCCTTATTTCTCGCAAGGAATGAAAGATTAGGGAAGTAGGAGGAGAGGAGTGGGGTGGATTTCTGACATTAGCTGTCAGATACTGCGTATCAACTGTGTGATCTAATTCTGTCTTTACAGCTGTCCTGTGAGGAAATGAGAATAGAGAAGCTAAATGACTTTTCCAGTGTCACACAACTAGTATAGTGATGGATTTAAAAATGGAATTGGGCCTGTTGGTCTCCAAAGCCCTTTGTTTTTCCTTATCCCCTGAAGTAAAGCTGATAACTTCTTTTTGAAGTAAACTAACAGTCCGAATTCAGGGTTGAGAGCTTTAGGGAAAGGCCTTGCAATATCCATGTCCTGTTGCCAGTGAAGAAAATAATAATAAAAAAAAAGGATATCAATTTCATATTCAACTGCGCCAAGTTCAGTTTCAATTAAGCAGTCTGAACTACAGGGCTGAGGTCCAGGGTGGACAGCTCGAGCTTGGCAAGATACAGTTACGGTTGTGGATGCTTGAGCCAGAATGGTTTGCAAAAGGACCTAGACTCCAGGGTCAGAAGACCTAGCCTACTTTCCTAGAGGGAAGCAGTTTAACAAATAGGATTTTGATAGTACTTTAGCCAAAAGTTATTGGTGTCTTAATATTGTTCAAAATGGTTTTGATTTCTCATAAGAAGTTAAATCATGAGTTATCTGAAATCATTTTTGTCATGAACTGTCCCTTCTTCTTTGTGGTGTTTGAATCAGCTCTCCAGGATTTCCAGGTGTATACTTGACATTGAAAAAAAATCTCAATAAAATGTACTTAAGGAGATCGACTAACTTCTTAAAGAATAGTGACTATTTTGAAGGCAGGCTTTGAAATATGGTTATTGAGAGAAAAACCTTCAATTAGGATTGAAAAAAGTTGGCTTTTTCAGCAGGGAACTGGTAAAGGAGGTGCTTTTAGAAGAGCAGTGTAAGAAGGAAACATTGACGGGGTGCCTGGGTGGCTCCGACAGTTAAGCAGCTGACTCTTCATATTGGCTCAGGTCATGATCCCAAGGTTGTGGGATTGAGCCCCATGATCGGCTCTGCACTGAGCCTGTAGGCTGTTTAAGATGATCTCTCTCTCCCCCTCTCTCTCCCCACCCTTGGCTCCTCTCCCCCACTTGTGTGTGTCCTTCTCTCTCTCTGTCTAACATAAAAAGAAAAGAAAAGAAAAGAAGGAAACATAAACATAATCATCTAGTGTACCTTTGAAAGGAAACTATTATGAGAGGGTAACTATAGAACCACTCTCAGCAGGTTTTTCTGAGATATGTATTGTGTCTTTTCTTAAAGAGATCCAAAGTATATTAAACTTCATATAAATTCAACATTAATTCATTTATTCACCCAGTGTCTAGTATATAAGAAATTATATTCAGATTTGCTAAGGATTTAGAGAATAGCAAGATACAAGTCATATTCCATAAGAACATAAAGCTTACAGACAAAGATAATTAATATACACTCATTAATATAGCAGTAAAGGAAGGGGAAAAAGGTGAACGAAGACATATTTTTGAAGACTTAGTATGCTACCTAACAGGTATGTAAAGTTGTTTTCATTTTATTTTTTAATTGTTCTTTCTTTATTTATTTTGAGAGAGAGAGAAAGGGAAAGAGAGAGCCAGCACATGCATGCACAGCCTGAGTGGGGGAGGGGCAGAGAGCAAGGAAGACAGAGAACCCCAAGCAGGTTCTGCACTGACAGCACAGAGCCCAATGCAGGGCTGTAACTCATGAACCAAGAGATCATGACCTGAACCAAAATCAAGAGTTGGAGGCTGAACTAACTGAGCCACCCAGGCACTCCTGTATGACTTCATTTATATGAAATATCCACTCTGATTTGCACATACTGAACCAGCCCTGCAGCTCAGAACTAAATCCCATTTGATCATGGTGAATGATTCTTTTAATGTACTGTATTGTTAGATTCCATTTGCTACCATTTTGTTGAGAATTTTTGCATCTGTGTTCATCAGGGATATTGGCCCGTAGGCTTCTTTTTTAGTGGTGTCTTTATCGGGTTTTGGCATCAGGGTAATGCTGGCCTCATAGGATGAATTTGGAAGTTTTCCTTCTTTTCCTGTTTTTTTTAAACAGTTTGAGAATAGGTATTAATTCTTCTTTCAGTGGTTGATAGAATTTGCCTGTGAAACCATTTGGCTGTGGACCTTTGTTGGGATTTTTTTGATTACTGACTCAATTTCTTTGCTGGTTGTACAGCTGTTCACATTTTCTGTTTCTTCCTGTTTCAGTTTTAGTAGTGTGTATGTTTCTAGGAATTGATCCACTTGTTCTAGGTTGTCCAATTTTGTTGGCATATAGTTGTTCATAAAATTCTCTTATAATTGTTTATATTTATGTGGTGCTGGCTGTTATTTCTCCTGTCTCATTTGAGATTTAGTTTGAGTTCCTTCTCTTTATTTTATTTTTTTTAATTTAAATTTAAGTTAGTTAACATATAGTTTAGTCTTAATTGTTTTCGTTTTAAAAAAGAAGACATGCAGGTTTAGATGATTTTTGTATTTTGCCCAAGTTCACACTTATGTCTGAGTATAAGACTCAGATTTAACTTATTCTCATTTCAAAACCAGTGTTGCATCCATTAAGCCACTTACGTCACATAAGACAGTTATTCAGAGGAATTGACGAAGAGTTAACATTTGATATGTACATTGGAGGTAGAGTTGTGACAAATGGAATTTTAGAGTGTGGTCACTCAAGGGCGGTGGCTTCTTGGGGTGAGGAGCAAACACAGGGGGATGTGGATCTTCATCAGTTTTCCCCTGAGTGACTAGTTTTTGAGAAACTGAAGGAAAACAAATACAAATGTCAAAGTTACCTTCAGGTTCATTGCCCACTTTTGAGAGGACAGTTCCACACACACCTGTCTATGTCCTTCAGTCAATGAACAGTTGCTACCAAGTGAACTGACACTCTTTTATATTGTGCAAATCCTATCGTCATTGCTTGGAAACCATGTTGTCTACATATGTCCAGACAGAGCTAAATTTCTCTTCTTCAGAGTGCCTTAATTGAATTTATATGAAGTAAAATATACTTTGGATTTCTGTAAGAAAAGACACTTAATACATATCACAGAAAAAAATCTGCTGAAAGTGGTTCTATAGTTACCCTCTCATAATAGTTTCCTTTCAAAGGTAGACTGGGGGATTATGTTTCCTTCTTACATTGCTCTTCACAGTGCTCTGTAACCATTGTTCGAGTCAAAATCAGTAGCTTAAATGTTAAAATCCCTACCTAAGGGGATGATAGATTCCTGTTTTTTACTGAAGCCCCTTTTATATATGAAAAAAGCATAGTATTTATTATAAGAGGGATGGACAAGATGGATCTGACTAGAAGGAAAACATATGTTGTAAGAATTACTGAATGCTATTAGATAATAGAAAAACTCATTCCTAAAAGTCCCTTAGCTCAAAGCACATTAATGGACAACATGCTGTTCATTTGTTTGATATGTGATATACACATAGGGTGATGTGTTAGATTAGATGGAGTCACGATGAGGAGGACATGAATGTCAGCGTGAAGATGTTGGATTGCCATGGAATCATTTTATTATTTTGAATAGAGAAAATAATAATGGCAACTGTGCTTTAGAAAGACCATCTGTGAGTCATATGTAGAATGGATTATGAAGAGAGTGAAGGCAGAGACACCATCCAGGAGGCTGTTGCAAAAGTTCAAGCAAAGCTAGGAGAATGTCAGATGAAGTCTGTGGTGATGGCAAAGAAGAGCAGGAGTTGGATGCTGGTGAGGATTCCATTTCCACAGAAGGGGGCAGCAGATTAGAAATTGAGGTAAGGCAGAAGAAAACATCAAAAAGGCCTTTCAGTATTTGAGTTTTAGAAATGCAGCCTGGTTTATAATTGATACTAGGAGATGAAAGTGGCTTACTCTCCTCCACAGAGTAATGGCATGATGTAGTTACTGTGGAAGTTCTGCTCACTGTTTTTGGAGACACTTTTACGTGGTAGCATTGCTTAGCAATGTGACTTTGTGTGCAAATCAAGAACATATCCATCTTTCACGAGTGGCCAACATTAACAAAGGTCATAAGAGATATATCAAATCAGTCGGCAAAATTAATAAATTATAATGCAAATAAAATAATGAATGCATATCTGTTTAGCCCTCTATTTCCTTTAGGTTGTACCACCACGGTAAGTCAAATCCTAAGAGTCGAAAGCAGAATATTCCTTGGTGAACAAGGAATCAGAACAATGAAAGTTGAATGGGCCACATATTTAACAATAGCTGGGTACATTCATATGCCCATAGAAATGACCTTGCCAGGATGACAAACAACTGAAATCTCTCTATCAGGGCTCCATTTTTCCTGCATTGGTCAGGATTGGCGGGGTATGACATGGAAATAAGTAAGTTTGAATCTTAATGGTTTAAAACTAGAAAAATTCTTTGTTGCTGAAACCACATGTCCATTGCACGTTGGCTCTCTGCCTGGTCCCTGTTATATTTACGCCATGATTAGAGTGAGGGAAAGCCTCTATCTAGATCACTGCTGGTTTACAGTGGCAGAGAAGAGACACATTCAACTGCATACCCACTTTAAAGTTGTCACAAAGGACACATCACTTCAGCCCATATTCCATTAGACATAGCAAGTATTATGTCCTCTCCTGAGTTCAGGCAGGCGGGGATGAATGAGAATGACTCTCTCACAGGGCACTAGAATACTTAGCATTCTGCAGTGCCGTCTACTGCACTAGGTCAGATTTAGATGAAAACTAAACTTTCAACTCTGATTTCTTTTTCCTTATTTGACTAATCCTTTCATTGAATATTTTAATGCATGGAAATACCAATGCATCAATCAAGCTACAATAAACTCTGGAGTGAGAAATTTTCAAACTTTTAAGAATAGCATTGTGTATCTCTGCTTTGATTCATTAGAGTTGACTGGTTCATTTCTAAGACAATGCTCTTATATTTTGGAATCCACCTCACTGCATATAACTCATGTATTTATAGGAACCTTATAGAATCTGAGGCACAGATAGGATATACAAGCTTTATATTAGTCAAAACAACTGTCATTAGTTTGTAGTAAGTGGCCCTAAAATATCAGTGTCTTACTACAAGGAAGTTTTCTTGGTCACATCATAGTCTGATGAGGGTCTGGTAGTTCTCTTTGGTGGCTCTCTTCTGGAGAGATACCTTCTATTTGTCACTGTATCCACTCTTTCATATTCTCCACCTTGGCATGTATCTTGAGACCATCCTAACTAGACTCCATTGATGGGCCCTTTGCTGTCTGTTATTAATTGGGTTGAGCCAATGGAGGACAACAACAGGAGGCAACTGAAGAGCAGGAGGAAGGACTGGATAGGGTTGTTTATATGTGCAGTGCTCTCTCTGCTGGCATCCTGCTTCTTTTCAAGGGGAATTCACCATACAACTCTGTCTTTGGGTTCTGGAATATACTTTTCATTTGCTTCTTCAGGCCAGGAGTGGGAATATATCCCCACAGTTGGTGGCCCTGGGGTCCTGTATCGTTCTCCACTGCTATCTGTAAAACTTGTCCTCACCTATGTAATTTGTCCCTTTGCATCTCTTTTCAGTTTCTCAATTTGTGTGTGCCATGTGTCATCTACGAGAACTGGGGCTTACGTTCTCAATGCAATCCTGTGGCAATTCAAGCTCTGTCCATCTTGTAGTGCTTCCATCTTAACTACATGATCTCTGAGGTTGCTGCTGAAGTACAGATGGTGTGGACACTTGCAAAGCGTTTTGTGGTCAGTCCTGTACGTGCACATATTACTATCCGCATCTTATCAGAACCTAGTCACATGGCCCTAACATAATTGAAATGGAGTCTTGTTGTGGGCCCAAATGTAGGAGAGAAATGAGTTTTGTTGCACACGCTGTTATCTGCGTCACAGGTGGAGATGTGCACTAGACAGAAATGGGGCTGTTAACTCAGAAGGATGATATTAAAGACATATAAAAAGCTTGGAAGACACTTGAACATTATGCCAAAATCAACCCTATCACAGCTTCTGTTGCATCTCCCTATCCCAACCAGATTTCCTTACAGCTGTAGCTGACATTACCATTGTTCAACTCACTAAGGCTCTGCCCTTCAGCATCATCTTGGATTTCCTCTCTTCCTCTATTTCTGTATTCAATTAGGGCCTGTCATATAGAATTCAGTTTTGTTGTTCTTCTGTATCCTGCCTGTTCCTTTTCATTTCACCTGACAGCACCCTGGTTTCATGTGCTAGGTGAGGCTGTAAAAGTAAGAACTGGCGCAGAGATGCTCTACGGAGAAAAGACAAAGATGGACTCTCAGGTTTGTCCACAAATATGGAAGCATGAAGAGAAGTTATAAAGTAGACCCAGAAGACTCAATAGAGGCTTTAAGAATTAGCACACTATCACCAAAGCCAGTTCAGGAATGAACTTCAAGAAGAGAGGCATGGTCTGAAGTGACAAATTCAAGAAAGAGCGTGAGGACATGTAGAAAGGAAGTTTTGACACCCGTGCTCATGTCTTCACCAGTATTGGAATGGGGGGCCGGGAATCATTGGGAGCTGCACTGACATTAGGAAGAGAAAGGTATTTCAGTGCAATGAGGACATGTATTTCCATTACCATCATGCTGTCTTCCTTTCCAACCTAAGTGCCTCCAACAGTGTACCTTCTACCTTCCAGGAAGACCTTCCTGTCTTTACTTTCTACCTCATCTACTTTTTCAACAGCAGAAATGATTATTTGTTCTGCTCTTTCTTCCTTTGGGTCATATCTCACTTACCCTTTTTAATAACAGTTGGATCCTGATCGTTCCTCAATAATACTTTGATTCTTACCGATTCTCTAGTCTAGTAGCAAATGTTCTCTTCCAAATCTTCTCCAAATTCAGTAAGCCTCTGTTAACCACACACACTATTCAGTGACACTTTCGTTTTCTTCCAAGACCTCTTTGCGTCTTTGACTTCTTTTTATGTCTAAGAATAGTGGAGCCCTTCTTTGCTGAGGAATACATTGCTATTTGCTCTTCTCACCTCTAAAAAAGCCTTAATTTCTTCTGTTTAATTTGCATCTTCAAATATTCAGTTTCTTCATTATTGCTCACTCTTCTCCTTCAGGAATTAAGAACAGGTTTAGAATAAATCACTGAAATCTCCATGACCTCCTTTAGACAATACATTTTGCTTCTTCCCCAGCAGAGCCTGACAATTTACTAAACGAATGGTCATTCTCATTGGTTTAATAGTCAGTTCTTTTCATTTTCCCCAGCTGACCCTCTGCCGGAATTGCTAATAAACTGCAGAATTGGACAGTGGCAGTCAGGAAACATGGCTAGGGCAGGAGGCCTTGCTAATCCATAGGCAGTGTTTCTGGAACCAATCACATTGCAGAAATTATAGTCTTGTCTCTTGAGGTAGAGCTCTCCTATCTCTTCTAATATCGCCAATATAAGGATTGTTTTTATGTACAGACTGAACCACTCTTGAGGACTGTTTGCTGCTTTCCATTTAGCTTTCCTTTTGGACTGGCTGAAGTAATTGCTTGCTTTCCAATGTCAGGGCTCTTTGGATGTGTGCTATAGTTTTTAGCGATCTCAGTGTTCTCTACACGGAACTATATATTAAGATATCTCTTGTCTTTTTTATATGTATTCTACATTTCTTCTTCATCTGTAAATTCATTCGCATCGTTATCACCAAAGTAAAAGTAGTGCCTTGTGCAAATGGATCACATGGCACATGTACAGAGTAAGTTCCCATGTTTTATCTAATTTGAGCCTCACACCAAATTTATGAGGTTGATATTATTACTTCCATGTTACAAATAGGGAAATTGAGGCTGGGAGAGGCTCTGACCCTTGGCTAGTTGCTTTGCTAGTGTGGTGCCCATTCTTGGATGCTGAGTGCCTTGATCTGTAATTCTGCTTTCCTAATTGCTCTTGACAAAAGGAAACAAGAACATGCTGGAGAAGCAATAGGCTTTCCAGATGGGTTGCTGGACTAAATGGCCTTTAATGTTTGCTTCAATCTGGGTATGCCTGGTTCTCTTCTGATTATATTCAGTAGTATTGGACAATCAATGCAATTGTCTTACCGAATGAGAGATGGCTGACTGAATTATCATGTTCAGCAATTATTTTCTTAATATCTTCTATTTTGATTAAGAAAGAAATCCCAAGTCCTCTAAGGGAAAACATGTATTTATTTGCACTTAGAATTCAGTAGTGAAGAGCCTGGGCCACTTGTCTAATGAATGATCTTGTGCTAGTTTCACCTTTCTGTACCTTAGCCCCTTGTGCATAACAGGGGATGAATAACATACCTGCCTATAGAGTTTTTGTGTGGTTTAAATGAGTGCGCACAGGTAAAGGACTTGGAATGGTGCCTAGCACATCATACGTTCTTAATCACCAGCTGGCATTACTTTCTGTAAAAATAGAAAAGCTGTGTAAAACTGTCATTTTTAACAATAGTTATTGTCAACTGATTTATAGCTTAAAGCTGCTTGTAGTATTTGACCACTGACTATTTGTAAAATACTTTATAGGCACTATCTTATATAAGTCAAATAAACAGGTAGTGACAATTATCCTTATCATTTAATGGATGAGGAAACTGAGGCATAAGGAAGTTATTGAATATACTTAAAATTATAGGAGAAAGATTTCAACAGGTTTGTCTGCAGAGAGGCAATATGTCCGGCTAATATGCTAAGCCTTTCTGGTCTGTTCTAGATTAAGCAATGATTAAGTAAAATTGGAAACCTTTTAAATACAATTGGGAGTGATATCGCAGAATTGCACCTGTATTCCAGTTATACTATAATCAAACGTTTTAAATTATGTACCTTGATAAGCCACTGGAATGACTGGTAAAATTATAATAATGGAAGTAGATCCTTGCACTCAATGTTTACTATGAGGCACTTTACTTCAATTCTGTCAACTTGAACCTCTCTGAAAGGCTGGAGTACAAGAAGCCTTGCCGCCCCCTTGCCCATTATACTTTACCAACTTGCTCTTCATCTTGTCAGTTAAATAAAAGAACATTCAAAAAATATGTTTGAAAATCTTTGTTCTTTAGTCTTTCCTAGATGAATATCAGTAATAGGAGGAAAAGTATCTAAAACACATATGGGTGGCGGGGGGTGGGAGGGGGGTACTATAGGAGAGTTAATTAAGAAAGATTATTTTCAAAAACAAAACCTTCTAGCTTTTAACTAATTCATCATAGAGATAAAGCAATATAGTTTCATGCTTCATAACAGTTTAATAAATATTACTAAAATATGGCAACTGCCATGACGACTCATTAGCAAGCTGTTTGTGTAATATAAAGTTATCCAGAATGGTTTTGGGGGAGTTGGTTTGTCAATGTAATACACACAGTAATCTCTGAAGAAAGTCAGGAACATATGGTCCATGCTCATCAGCTAACCCCAGGGGATTGCACCAGAATCTCTCTTCTTACAACTACATGACATTGAGAGGAGAGATTGGGAGAAGATAGGGGGAAGAAGAACGGGAGGGAAGAGAAACATTGATTACTCAAACCGTAAAATCGCACTTGGAAGCATAAATCAAGAATCACAAAGTTAACGTCTTCGAGGAGTCTGTTAAAATACAAGTTGAACATTGCGGCACTGGAAATTTTCAGAATATAAATTACGAATCTTGGCACACTGTTAAAATTAATCATTTCAGCAACAGCACTAAAATGCTGCATGTAGCATGCTACTGGCCAACATAAATGAGTCTAATGCCATCTATTTATCAAAATCAAGGTTCTTTTGAGCATATTTTCAATGTTTTAAATTCTGAAGTTTACATACATATTAAACCATCTCTCTCAAAAGGAATAGGACATATTTTTCAATTTAAAGAGTCCTATCTTGCCTTAATTAAGTCTGTGTGAATAGAAAATTAAAGTTAACAACATCTGTCAATGATCAGTTATGTATAAGTAGAATTATATACTTTAAAGAATATTTTTATTTAATAATCATCCCTGCTCCCTGGAATTGGGTGATCAGGAACTTTTTTTCACCTAGTATGACCACAAAATGTTGAGTAATGATAACAGCACAGGATAAGACCTGGCTATTAGTTACAGAAATAAAATGATAGGTTAAGAACTTTGCATTCTGGAGCTTCTTCTTCATGGAGAAATTATCCCAGGACTACATTTTTAAGGCAATTCAATGGAGCTCTTACAAATGCATTGCTTTTGGTTATTTGGAAAACTTTTCAGGGAGATATTAGTTTGTCAGTTTGACATCTGTGTGCTTCTGTTTTCACTTTCTCTAAAAGCCTTTCTGTTTCACATTATAAAATTAATCTAGGCGAGGTGTGGCCCCAAACCCTCCCCCGTGCAGGGTCAGTCTAAGGCCCTTTGAAGAGTATGGCTTTATAGGGATACTGTAAGTAGCGTAATTAACAAAACAAAGCAAGTTATATCTTAAAATCGATACTTATTATAATAAGTGTGTAATCCTTTCATGGAAAATTTGTATTCAGTGAGGAGTGGGAATAGGATAGATCCATATTGATATTGATATCTCTCTCCCTGTTTGTATATCTAATTTGATATCGATACATGTCTTATATATATATATATATATATATATATATATATATGTATAAGGATATTTTCCTGAGAAAATAAATGAACTGAGAAGTAACAGGGGAAAAACTATAATGTGGAATATGGCTACAACATATCCAGACAAGAGGCTTTAAATGGAGAAATTTATAAGAAAACATTAAAATTGCCAACTATAAAGATTTTAAAGATAGAGTTAATATTACATTTATTGAGGCATCTGAAGCTCGGTCAGACTCTTCTCAATGAGTCTATTTTAAGGTGAAGTTATTAAAGGCTGGCTTCCATCTCACAGAAATTATTTGAAGTTGTTTTATGTGGAAACAGCCTGCCTCATGTGATTACACTCTGAAGCACTCCAGCTAGAGGCGGCTATGTGACTTGAAATTTAAATATAAAACAAATTCAGTCGGGTGCCAGGGTGCCAGCCTGTTGGACTGCCATATTGGGGGGAGGGGGAAACGAGGGGCAGGGGGTTGAATGGAGACGGGAATGTGTGAAAGGGAAGACTTCAAACTTTGGGGCTGGAAGAGCACAGGGCGCTGCAAGAAGCAATGTGTCGAGCTGAATAATTCATGATGCAGTACTAATTTTGACTCTGGAGAAAATTGCTTTCTCACTGTGCCAAAAGCTAGGCAATGAGACCAAAAATCAAAGAGGAAGCTAAAAGGAAGGGGAGAAAACATCCCGAATCAACACAATATCAGATTGACAGCCTGTTTAAGGTTGCAGGTATTGTCAAAACACTTGAGTGTATATTGTAAACTTTGCCTAAAATTGAACATTCATATTTATGCACATACTGATTTTTATGCAGTAATAGGTAAATATTATATAATTATCTTCAAAAACAGCTCCTTGGTATTAATGCAGACACTTCCAGTGAGAAATGAGCATTTGTGTTTGTCATGGATCCTTGGTAAAAACACGCTGCACGTCTTGGTGTAGTGTAAAGGATCCATCATCATTTTGTACCTACAGAGTCATATGGGTGCCAGATATGACCTTTTGAGCTAATTAACAATACTGCCATAAATGTGGAACTTGATAAATGTTAATATTTATTGGATTCCTAAAACCCAGATGGTGTTCGTGGTCGTCCAGTCTCCCTTAGAAGATGGAATGAAAGTGAGAGTTCTAAATACAACCGTAGGCATTCTCTCACCTGTACATTTAATTCTTTTCTTTAGTGATTAAAATGAATTATGAATATTTCTAAAGACAAACCACTGATTCATTTTTAAGCCATTAACTAGGTTTTAAACTGTAGGAATTTCACTCAACTGTAACAAAATTTAGAATTTTGGCCCTCATTTTTTTTTAAAGTGTTCCTTAAGGAATTCAAATAGCTTCTCAGCAGGTAAATACAGGACGTTAAGATAATGAACATGTTTGCAGTGACGTCTTTCTACTCGCTTCTCATTTTGTTTGCTTTTGTTCCTAAGAATAAGCCAGATTCAACTTCAGGGAGTAGAAAGGCATCCTTGGGCAGAGACCTGCTGTCCCAGGAGTGACTGAGTAAGTGTGCAGGACATACACTTGCAGGTAGCCAAGAGAGTCTGCTGAGACAGAGCAGGGTTTTTAAAAATCACCTTCTGACGAAGATGAGGGCTTTTCCGTAGCGATTTGCATTCTTGCATGGGGTTGGTGAGGCCCCATTGTTCAGGACTAGCTGGAAATAATAGTTAATAAAATCTAAGGGGTCATTAGCAGTCCAATGTAAAATTCAGTTGCATATGTATAGCCTTCTAAAATGTATTTCATTATTGTTAGCACACCTAAAATGACACAGTATTTAGTTTGTCTCACTTAATATATAGATTCTGGAAAGAGGGCAGTAGCCCGGCTGCATGGAACATATTTTAGAGGTGCTGTAATACACCCCTTCCTTTGAAGTGCAGTGCTCCATGCCCCCTCACCAAGGACCTGAACACACCTTCTGAAGGGCTTGGCATGTAGTTGACAACGTGTGCTGTCCTTGTCAGGGTGCTTGTTGTGTACTCCTCAGGTAGATCATGTCTTGCATGATTGCTCCATGGGTCAGTATGTGGCAGGGGGCCATGGAGACAGGTAGAATCTAGATCCTCTACTTGCTAGAGGGTAAGTCATTTCAATTTGCTTGGTTTCCATTTGCTCATATGTAAAATGATCATTTTCCTATTAGTTGGAACTGTAGGAAATTTCTGATATTTGACTATCTATATGAATACAGCAATTTCCTATGGTTCCAACTAATAAATGCTCTTGAGACTTGTTCTAAGGGTCAAATGAAAAACTCCCTGTGCATAAACACACAAATGTCAACTGTATTACTTGCCTTGCTATAGTTATATCAGTTACTCATCATGTTGTGGGGACTTAATGGAATAGTACCTGAAAAGTAAATGGTAATACTCAATAAGAGTCTATTGACTCTGGAAATAAAGTATTTAATTCCAGCCACTGTTTTGAACTTAACACTTTTATACGTTTTACAACCTAGAAAGTGCTTTCACATATATTAGCTTATTTGCGTTTTATAACAACCCTGTGGAAAGGAAAAAAAGATATTCCAAGGAAATTGTGACTTGAGCTGGATCATCCACGTAGATCATAGTATCTTGCACATTGCTGAGTACAGTATATGGTCATTGCCCCATAGTGTTTCCAAATTAATAAAACATTTAGCCAGGGTAACAAAGCAGGCATGTAGGCATGTCACTTTTCAGTCTGCTAGTCAGAAACAATGAAATCAGTGATCTTCAAATATGATCACGCAACCCTATATGTAACTATGTTATGAGCATGAAACCTCAGTACGTATGTGATTATCTATAAATTGTCTATGCACGACAGAGATAACATCATGCATATGCTATAAAACATACATATGCATTGGATTTTTTAAAGAAAAAAATTCAGTATATAAGTTCTAATATTTTCTCACTGTATCCCAAAGGATTGCACAGTTACAGTTGCCTAAATGGAAATGCCTTTAACATAGGCTGGTGGGTTTCTGGTAGTTACATGTGTCCCAGGCCCTGCTGCTGGCCCCTAAGGCAGAAAAAGATTTGGGATCCATAGTGAGGTCAGAATGGCTGCTGACCTTGGGGAAGCCAGAACATGAACATGCAGTTGATTAGGACATAGGTAGGTGATGTGGCAAGCATTATTTAGAGTCGGAGGTCTTATCACCCAACACGATGACTTTGTGCAAGGTGCAACCTCCCCTAGCCTCAATTTCCTAAACATGGGTTTATTCTGGGATTAGAAAATAATGAAATATTGTACGAACAGTACTTTGAATTTATAATATATTATAAAATATATTATCAGTGTGTTTATATTTGCTGTCTAACCCAGCATCTTGGGCAACCTAGGTACACAGTATAGGTTTATTGAATGAATGAATGAAAAAATTAATGAACAAAAGAACAGATTATCTTGCTATGTCACTTAGGATGTTTGCAGAATCAAACAACAGGACAGAATATGTTTTCAGAGCAAGCTTTTGGGGTGTTTTTTGTTTGTTTTGTTTTGTTTTTCATTTTCAATAAGGAGAATCCAGAGATAAATGGCTCCAAACTTGGTGAATTCAGTAAGTGGCTCAAAGACAGTGGAAAGGACCCAAGTTCTTTCCATGTTCCCAGTGAGCTTTTTAAAATCAGTTTAGTCTTTTTTATCTGGGTCTACTCAATTTCTAAGATTCTGCCCCAGTTCTAAGCAGCTAAGAAGATGGCAATATCCAGGGGTGTAACAAAAGGGAAAGTTCTATTCTTACAAATTCTTTTGAAAAACAAAAATAAAAGGAAAAGTACTTACCAGACTTCTTAGGCTCAGTGGCTGGTATTAAACCATAGGCCTATTCTTTCACCAGCCTAGGATAAGAACAATGATACTGATGGGATTTCTATAGCCTAACAGAAGGTTCTACCTTAGGGTTGGAGAACGGACCGAGCCTCCCTTAAACCAGAAGGGTTTTACGATCAAGAAAAAGGAGTGGCCATGGCCATCAGGTCAATCAGCCAGTAGCTGTGTCTGATTGGCCTATCTTTGGCCTGATTGTCTGTGCAGGCAGTCCACTGCCTCGCCTACCATGTGGGACCACCTGATATATAAAGCAAGCAAGTATTTGATCATGTTCCATTATGTTTTTTGTATGCTTGTTTTTGCTGTCTTTTTGTTTTTGATAAAGACCTTTATCAAAAGAAGTCACAATGACTTCTTCATAAGTTTCTATAGATATTATTTCCCAAAAATAGGAACAAGGAAGTAGAAATGCATATGTTCTATTTTCTTCAGAAAGGGCTTCACTGTCTTCTCATTCATTTTGCTAACATTTGTGGATTCTTGCTCATGGCAGCCCATCCCCTCCGCCCCATGGCAAATACCAGTTAAACACTTATATCTAGGGAAGTCCCCTTTATTAATGTGAAGTTAATTAAGAACATGTGTGTCTCCAACACTTACCATTACATGAGTAGAAATTAATATTTTTCAAGTCCAATGAAATTTCATTAAGCAAAAAGCTTTTACCTCTTATAAGAAGACATGCAAAGAATTATGAGAAATAATTTTGCTATATTTCTGGAACAGATGCATTTAATAATAGGTCAGATGTGCAAAAAGGGCTATAAATCGAATTTGAATGTGGGATTCCTCAGGTGATAGCAAATTGAACAGTATGGCTTATCGGTAATATTTTGACTTCACGTCATGTAAAATATTCAGGATTCATTCTTGTAGTTTTATTTTACTTCTTGATTTTTATTTCAGCATCTTCTTTATTTTTTTTATTAAAATTTTTTTAAATGTCTATTTATTTTTTAAGAGAGAGAGAGAGAGAGAGAGACAGAGCATGAGCAGGGGAGGGGCAGAGAGAGAGGGAAACACAGAATCAAAAGTAGGCTCCAGGCTCCGAGCTGTCAGCACAGAGCCCGATGCTGGGCTTGAACCCCCAAATTGTGAGATAATGACCTCAGCTGAAGTCGGACACCCAACCGACTGAGCCACCCAGGCGCCCCTATTTTAGCATCCTCTTAAACTTCATATGTTAGTGATCTCTCCTTCAGCTACTCCTTGTTCATCTCCCATTTAAAATCTATTTATAGTTTATCAGTAATGATAAGTGCTACCACTCTGTGATTAATACGAGTATGTTATCTGTGGATGTATACGTATGCACTTGAATTTTAAGATGATTTTCTGCAAAATAATCTTCTGTTACTATTTTTCAAGCCATGACAAGCCAAGTGTTCTGAATAAATTATGTCATTCATGGCTGAAGGAAGGATTTGCTTTTGAACCTTATCTACCTCAACTTGTGCCAGACAGACAGACTGGTAGTGACAACACCATCTGACTTATATATGGGACTTTGGAACTCTGTTTTACATTTTAAAAACTAGTGTTTCTAAAATTTTGTAGACCTGATTTTTAAGGCAATATGTTTTTGTAGTTTAAAGAAACTTGGTAATTATCTATATTCACTGCCTTATAAGCAATTAAAATCATGTTTAATATTTAATCACTTATGGAAAATATGCCAGTTCCTTACTGCAAACTATCTGACTTTGTGTATGGTTTATAAAGAAAATCCGTGGGTATTTTTGTATATTTTATGTTTCTTACATAAGACCAGATGATTTCCTTTAGAAACAAGGCAGAGGAGCACTTAAAAAGTGTTAAATGAATTATCTTGCAATTTGGTGCCTACTTGGGGACATACTCTGAAATATCACTGGTTTTTACAGATCAGATAGTAGAAATGAGACAATAATATACATGTTTATGTATATAACATATTTGGTATGTTTTTAACACTGTACATTTCTAAGTGTTTTAACCAGCATTATTGTTTTTTTGGAATCACAAATTGTATTTTAGTTTAATGATTATAGAAGCAGTTCTGCTGATCTTGAATTAAGATAATCTTCACGATTCAAGGAAAGAAACATAAAGACATGATTTTTTCAGTTAAAGTTATTCTTCATTAAATGTCTGTCATGAAATTGCCCACCTGACAGGGAAGAGTAGGATGTGACAATAATAAAACTTGGAAACAACAAGTTTCTCTCCATGTGACAGGGTTTGGGTGCAGGTGTCTACAGGGGTGGTGACCTTTGTCATATGGGTAATGTGGTGCATTTCCAGTGACCCCTAACATGGCGGTTAAGACTGTGGACTCTGCATCCTGACTGCCTGGGCTCCATCACTCTTAAGGACATCCTCGTTTAGATGTTCTGAAGTGTCATTTCCGGACTAGCAGCATCAGGATCACCTCGGAACTGGTTAGAAATGCAAATTTTCAGGCTCTGCTCCAGACCCACTAAATCAGATCCTCTGGGGTTGCGGCCCCGCATCTATTTTAATGTGCCCTCCAGGTGATTCTGATGTTGCCCAAAACACGAGAAAAACTGTCCTGAAGTGGCCAAATTGCCTAACATCTTCCTGCTTAGCTTTCCCAGTTGTAAAATGTGGATAATAATAGTACTTGTTTTGTGGGATTATTGTGGTGAGTAAAGAAAGGTGATTTCTGCAGAAGTGGCTGGCATGTAGTGAATACTTTCCAAAGACCCAGTGTACACATGGCTTCTGCGTGTGCCATCTGAGACATTTGAAAACCAACATCTGTTATTACACTCCTGTCTTCAGTCAGTCACTGCAGAAGCTGAGGTTGCAAACACGTCACGCTAATCTACCTTTTAAAAAGTGAAATGTTAGTACAATTTCTTTTCATGATGTCTTTCATTAGTCTTGTATTCCTTAGGATGCCGGTCTTATTTTACTTTCTAAATGAAGTTCATTTTTCTTTCAGTACAAATTCATTTTTTTTCTTGGCTCGTATCCTCATTTGTTACTTTCTTCATTTCTTTTTTGTCTTCCTTGGAGATCGTCTCAATATTCTAATAATGTGTAATATCAAATACCCAAAGAAAAGACACTTATGGAAGATTGATCAGCTAAAATCAATGAATATGAATGAGTAAACTGTGTTTAATATGTAAGTAAGTTTAACACCTTTTTTATGTCATGCAGATGGGAAGGGTAAATATGATGTGGTCATCAATAATAATGAAATAACATTTTATATAAGAAGTTAGATAGTGCCATACATTTTCAAGGCAAAATTGTATTATGATTCTTTTTGATGGAACATTTCCTAGTTTATTCTTTTTACTAACGGCGCGAACATTCAGCACAAAAATTCAGTCCAGATTTGGAATAGGAGGCTAATGTTTAAACGTATTTGTTTTCTATCAAGCAAAATTTTATCATCTTGGATACATTGGCAGGGAGTGTTGGAATCCAGTTCATTTCCGTCATTGAGGACACAGTCTGTGTTCCACCCTGTGGAAATAGAGCATCTGCAGCACATTCTCTTCTTAGGGAGCCTTTTGCCTTTCAATTCAGCTCTTCTGTGCCATCTTCATTCAGACTCCTCCACAATCTGGCACATTCAGCCTCTGTATTGGTCTCTCACTCTCTCTGGACCTGACCTCTCTGCTCTGGTTGGGGTTCTTACGGTTTTCTCATATAACTTTCTCCCTGTGCATCTTTGTTGACGTACTGTTCCTTACCTGAGAAGTCATCTTGTAGCTTTTCTAAGTCACTTCCTAGTCTCATCTGTGTGTTGGATTTTAAGCTGCATTTGATAAAAATGTTTCCTGTGACTTTGTCTTGTAGACAGTAGGATTAGAAATAAAAGGCTAGTAATGGAGGGCTGGATCAGTGATTGCTGGTGGATCCTATTTGGGGAAGTCAGGAGTTGGGCTTGCACTGCAAAGAATGGCTAAGAAAAGAACCCAATCCATGGGGGTACTTAAAAACCTATTCATCTTAAATATCTGAGTTCGCCCATTATTAGAATTCTTCCTCTAAGTGCTTCTTAAAATGATCAAAGGAATGTTTGAGATTGTGAGAAAAGTGGATAAATTGCCCTGCACACATATTAATGAAATGTGCTACATCAAAGAACATCTCATCTTGAGCAATCAGTAGCAAATATGTTCTTAAGAACTATGTTAATATAGACACAGGTTTCTCAACCTTAACACTATTTAAATTTGTGGTTGATGATTCTTTGTTGGAATGTGGGGCTGCCCTGTGTACTGTAGACAGCATCCCTGGCCTCTACATAATAGATGGCAGGAGGAACATGTCCTGCCTCCTGCCCCCCACAAATTTTGACAATCAGAAATGTCTCCAGATATTGTCAGATGTTTCCTGGGACGCAAAATCATTCTGACTTGAGATTCACTTATCCAGATTGTAAAAATTTTTGATAGAGGAATTAAACTCTTGAATTATGATTCTGTTTTACTTCTAAGACTATGAAAGATGGACCCATTTTAATATCTGCTTGCAAACTGACCCTACATCAAACATTCCTATGTAAACCTCATTCACTTTTGGCCCAATTTTGCGTTTCTTTCCACATGATTACTTTCTGGGCCCTACACATATAAATTCATTAATTCCATGTCCTTATATTTTCTAGATGCTTTTATCTAGTACATATAATTTACCATAGGAAATTAATTCTAGAACCTCAATTGTTTTGATATTAATGGGTACAGAAGAGTCTAATGAATCAAAATGGCTTTCTTTTTTATAGTACTGCATGAACATAACCCATCTTCTTTGCCGTGTATCACCTCAATGCTGTGAATTTAAAGAGGAGAAGAGGAGAAGAGTATCATGAAATAGGAAAGAAAAATTAGAAATAGAGTAAGATACACATACACATATGCACAAATTTAACGTAAATGGATAAATATCACAACAAAACATTTACAATAAGCAAAGACGATCATAGAGAAAAATGCATGCATGGAGAAAAATAAACATACACAGCAACAAATTGAAATGAGTTCATTATTTTACTGTTAAAATAGGAGAAAGGGATGAAAGCGGTAAGATCTGTGATTCTTCAATCAAAAGGACATGTGCAAGCATTTCTGGTATTTCTGGTATTTCTGGTATTACTCTCTCTCTCTCTCTCTCTCTCTCTCTCTCTCTCTCTCTCTCTATATATATATATATATATATATATATATATATATATATATATATATATAATCTCCAAACCTACTGAAGGCCTTTGAATACTCTTTTCTTGCTCAGAACATAGTGGCATATATTTTATTAAGGTTCTTAACCACACAAACCACATTTGTAGGGCTTAGATGAAAAGTTTTTAGGAAGGTGAGCTCAAATCCAAGCTGGGGGATTTTGGGGTGGGAGGTATAGGAGTGGGTTTCTTATATCTACAGACGTAGAGTGAACAACAGCTTCTGGAAACCTTCAAGTTCATGTTTATGGTAGTTAGTTAAAATCAAGGGCATTGCATTAAGCATCTTCCTTGAATTGGGTCGGGGTGGGGGGTGAGTGGAGTGGTGGATTTAGTGGAGAGTGGGAGTTGAGGAGAGCATGTAGGGCTTTTATTAGAAATATGCTTCATCATCTCTAAACACACTCCAAATATCATACCTGTATCTCAAGACCACATACTTAGTACATGCTGTGTAACCATATTTGATTCCTGAGGTTTAGTTTAATACTTAATTGTAAAATTATAATTTTTCAAAAGCATTAGAAACATATTTGATCCATTATTTTATTTTCATAAATTGCAATTTAAAATAATATTAACCTCACATAGGGAAAACACCCCAAATAGAAATTTTACTCTGAAGCTTCTCCTTCCTTCTCTGCCCTGCACACATGGCTCAGTGATTAAATACTGCAACAGTGCCAATAGAAGACATTTTCATTTTGCAACATCTTTAATATTTATAAAATGATTAGAGCTCTTGATTATGGAGTAGACTTGATTTAGAACTCGGGTTTTTTTCTAGGCATATATTTTAATTTGAATTCTACTTACTGCCAATTTTTTTTTTGGCAAGATAGAAGAAGAAAGGAATTAGGTCACATAACATAAAAGTCATCCCAAACTTATGTTTTTTATACTCTCTCAGATTTTGCTCTCTCCTTTATTTTTCGACATCTTTTAGGTAGCATCGTCAATGCACAAAACAGCTTTTCAGCCCCAGTAAAGTGCAATTTTTAGACCCCAGAATCAAAACACCTTCAACCAATTCTTCTGACCATATATATCAGGACTCTTTAAAACCTGCCAGGCCCTATTGCCCTAGTTTTACATTCAAGCAGATAGGAATTGGGGGATAATTCTGCATAAATCCTATCAGGGCAAGAAAAAAACCAAAGCTAACCAACAGGGTTAAAGACAGAGAAAAAAATTAAGCAGAGTTTAGATTAAAACCAAAAGTAATACACAGAATAAATCATGGTGGATGAAATAAAGTAAGTAAATCAATGTATTTGCTATAAAATCCCTAGTGAATCAGACATTTGGCTTCTGATGAATGATCAATTATACCTGAGCCTCAGGAATATCATGGTCATTACGTCAAGGGCAAAGCCAGCTGATTTGTTGAGCTGCCAACAGTTATTACTGATGCCATTTTGAAGTTCACTTGCTTTTAGTCAGATAGGAAGAGAAACATACCCAGTCTCCATGGTGCCACCATACTAGACCCTTGCAAACTGATCACCCCATCAATGATTTTCTGCTACCAAATCCTCATAGCCTCCCATGCTCTTTTGTCTTCTGCAGCTTGCAGTTGTGTGAGGGGACATTGCGCCTCTCTTCTCTTAAACTTTAACCTTTCTTGTGTCAGTTGGTTACAGTGTCCAACAAAGAATGGAAGTCCTTCAATTTGTGTCAGATAAATGAGTTAATATTTTGATGTCATGCTGCTTAGCCCAATACATTTCCTGTGAAGTAATACTTCATTTTAATTTTATCAATACAAAGCTAACTTCTTTCCTTTGCTTTAAAGTTTTGTCTATTCTTCAAAATTACCTGAACATATAGTGGGAAATAGGGAGGCTCTTCTTTTGTGAGCATACAATCTGGTGTGAGTGACAGAATGGAACAATTTCAGAAATAAATCAGGAGTTAATATCAGTTGTGGTAAGAACTAAGAAGAGTAAGGTATTTTTGAAATAAGGGGCATATTTCAGATGAAGGATTTAGACAAACATACCATGTGGTGCAGACAGTTGAGCCAGTTTTTAAGGAAAGGTACAAAGATTTTCCTAAGGCTGGGTTTCCAGAACTGATAGGACCTAGTATGTTAGTTCTCTGGGAAGTTATGGTTACAGATGTGGCAGAGACCAGATCAGGCCCCGCATGTCTGGGTTTGTTGGTCTTCCCAAGTGAATGCCTAAAACTGAATAAGACCTTTTGCCTAAGAAAGTTATCTCTTAAAACACTTCCTGAGTGGTTTAGGTTTTTTAAGAACAACAAGTAATCAGATAGAAACTCTCCATTGTCTGTCCTCCATATCCATGATGTTTTTCTTTATTTTTTTAGGGTTTTTTTCTTCTACATTCGAGGCAAGCCTTTTAACTTCATCTTCTGTATCCTTAGCATTAACCCTGCTCTTCAGTGCTTCCAATGTAGATTTTTTAGTATGATTTTCCCCATTGTAATCTTCTTTATCTCCCATGTCCCCTTTGATACTCTATCGTGTAGCTTTTTTGTTGTTTTCAGTTCTCTCCATTTTGCCTTTGGCTAAGTTATATGAAAATCATGTTGTTTTTGTATTTGTATGGAAGTCATGCTGTGTTCAAATTGTAATAAGATTGAAATTTTCTTTCGGACCCTCCAATACATCATTTTCACAAATACAGTCTTTCTCTAAATTGTCAGTATAAAATCTTTTTGCGAATCTCAAGTATTTCCTCTTAGAGTATGTTCAGTTAAGAGTTCACTAGAAAATAGAACCCCAAACAATACTTAAGTGCTGATACTTTATTGGAAGGTGCCTCTTAAAACAACCAGAGCAGACCTCTGTGCTCTGAGGGCAGAGTGGCCAGACCCACCAAGAGTCAGTCACAGCAGCTGCCACTGAAGGAAGAAGTCAAGTGTCTGGAGCACAGATTAGGTCGAGAGAATCTCAGTGTGTGTGTGTGTGTCTGTGTGTGTGTGTGTGTGTGTGTCTGTGTGTCTGTGTGTGTGTGTGTGTGTGTGTCTGCATGTGTCTGTCTGTGTGATTTACCCTTTATTGGCTGTCTTCAGCTAGACTAGGAGTTCCCTGAAGACAGCACTATGTTGTTTTCTTTGTCAGGTTATCCTCTGTTACAAGTACAGTGTCTAGCACATGGAAAAATATCAATAAATATTTGTCCATGAATAATAGAACACTCTTAGGATGTATAAAACAAAATGTCTAGTGTTATGTTGTGTTCATGTCGGACCCCTCCAGTAGACTCAGTTTCCTGACAATTGTTTCCCTTTCATTCATCTTTGAACCTCTGTAGAGCCCAGCACAATCGTTTTCAGCAAGTGCTTGCCTATTAATTATTTGGTTGAATAAACAAATGAATGAAAACATCCACAAGAATATTAGCAAATAAGATGTAAGATATGAAAAGCCTTCTTTATTGAAACCACAGGACTTAACCCTCAAATGCTGAGCTGGTGACACACCAGGAAAATTATGAACAGAACACAGCAACAAAACAAACAAACAAACAAACAAAAAAACCCCAAACATTGTTAAAATCTATGTAATTACCTCATTTGCCAAGAAAGGATCTGATAAAAATTCTACAATGATTAGCCATAAGCATACCAAAAAATAATAGGAAAGAAAGCTTTTTTTTTCAGAAGGTAAAGAGTGTATGTTTCAACATGCATTACCTTTAATGTAGAAATACATTAAAGAATTTCATTAATATATTAGAGACTTTCAAAAGGAAACCAACAGGAAAAAAATAGACATGCTTCACTCATTACTGCTAAAATTATTTAATTTTTTAGAAGTTTTATTTATTTATTTTGAGAGAAAGAGAGTGCGAGTGGGGGAGGGAGGGAGGGAGTAAGGGAGAGGGGGAGAGAGAGAGAGAGAGAGAGAGAGAGAGAGAGAGAGAGAGAGAGAATTCCAATGGATGGAGCCTAATGTACAGGGCTCAGTCTCAAAAACTGTGAGATCATGACCTGAGTTGAAATCAAGAGTTTGACACTTAAGTGACTGAGTCACCCAGGTGCCCCTAAATTATTTAATTTTTAAATAATAAGGAAAGATAATGTTGAAAATATAATCACTAGGTCTCAAAATCTTTAGTATGCTGTTACTATGCTGTTAAGGATAAATTAGCCAGTAAAACATTGTTTTAAATGTGTGGAATAGCAAGAAAAAGAAATATTCTGACCAGGAAACCTTAAATGTAAGTAAAAATAACATACTAAATGCTAATAGGGAAAAACAAGAGACAGAAGAGCAACAAGGAAAAAAATGACAAGTTATAACTATAGTGTTAAAAATCTAAGATCAGTTGATTATAATTTGCAAAGAAAGACTATGTAATCTAAAAAATATACTAATATTTTTGCTACTGCCACTAGAAACTGCATTACTTAGACACTGATTTATGAAAGATGTACCTTAAGTATAAATTATCTCTAACACACATAACACCTTGAATGGTAAGTATTAGTGTCTCTTTTTTACCAGTAGGAAACAGGGGGAAAATATGGTTCAGCAGGTAGAGTAAATATACTAAGCCAGATCACATGGTTTGGTTCCTAACTGAGGGCATTTTATACCATAACAGCATGGCCAAGAAAACATAAATAGCAATTAGCCCTTAGATGAGCATACATACAAGCTAGATGCTAGCACACATCAATTTTATTCCAAGTAATTAAAATCAAAATCATTATCAATATGATGGTTATATGAAAGCAATGCAACATGTTCCAAAATGTGACAGTGAAAATGACAGTAGGTGATGGTTAGTATCACAGGAAAAATTAGGGAAAACTATCCCTCATGATGACACCCTGCCTAAATGGGGTCCCTGGGGAGTTTCTTCCATGTCTAGGCAATCCAAAGAAAACATTGTTTTTACAAATAAATTGGGTGTGGGAATGTGAATCAGTTCTCATGCAAGGAAACTTCATCTTGATGGCAATGACTGAAAATGACAGACCAAAAAAAGTGTAAATTAATCTTTCTAAGTGTTTTCAATCTTTATGTGCCATTTCATATATTTTGTGTATTTTATTCATTATATTTTTATGTTTATACATTTATATATTTTATATATTTATATTTATCATATATAAACATATATATTATATGTAATATATAGATATGATTATATACATACATATATTTGTGTGATTTTATATACATGTATTTATATAATATTAAGTATATGCAAAGCACTGAGTGAGGTCCTTAGGATATTCCTTAGAACTGAAATTTCCCCTCATTTCGACTTGCACAATCACTGTATAATGCTTAAGGTGAAATGTTTGAGTTTGTATGTATTTCTTTAGTGTTGTTTGCCCTTTAATTCTATTTTAGTCTTTCTCTTTTATTGAAGTAAGTTGAGAGTATGTGGCTTGTATCTGTCACATGCCATTTTGTATGCTCTCTCCATCCCTCTGTTACTTATACCTTATTAATGACTTTGTTAAGATCTGCAGTACTTTTTGCTTGTTTATTCAACTTGAGGCTTTTGGGTGGGGTCTTGTTGATATCTCCCTGTACAGTAATATTTCTCATTTTCTTACACTTTTAGCACAGTATTCTATCCAGATATTACTCCAATAATGAAAAAAAATGGTGGGGGGGGGAGAAACTTTCAAACTTAACAGGATCAAGGAGGAAAACACACATCTCCAGATTCCAGTTTTCCCAGCAAAAGATAGAGTGACTCCCAGGAAACTGAGATCCTGAGTCTCCTCTTTGAGCCCAGAGCTCCTCTTATTCATTTGTATGGTAAAGAGTTCTTATTTTTATTACTATTTCTAGAAGCTGAGGACATTTGGTCATGTGTAGGACTACTTGCAGTTCCAAACTGTATCCCAGAAAAGCAGGTGGAGCTAAAGCCATCTGTCAGCAGTACAGAATTGCAGAACAGCATTGTCCAGAGGCACACCCTGAACTGCCCCTTTTTGAGGTCCCTGTGGATCCTTGATGTGAATCCTATTTCCCTACTTATTAGCTATATGACTGTTGGCAGGGCACTAAACCTCTATGAAACCTAGGTCTTAATTTTCCTGAAAAAGAAATAATCTTAGTGCTTCTTTCCTAAAAATCCTTGGGAGGACAATTAGCAAATCATAATGGTAGCAAACGTTCACTAAATTCCAGACACACTAAATTCACATATTATGAATACTGCGTGTTGAATACTGTGTGTTTGAATCCATCTTTTTATTTAGTGCTAACCATTCTATGCAATAGGTTTCCATCTCCATTTATAGGTGGGAAAGTGAGGCTCAAAATGCCCATATGATTTGCCCTAAATGAGTTAGTTGATCCTAACGTTGGTTGATCCAGATTCACATCCTCAGCTTTTGGACTGTTTGTCTTTTTATTTCCAGAATGGGCCTCACATGTTATTCAGTGATCAATCCATTATTATTACTATTATTAGAAAAACTTTGAAATACATTTTCCAGAAACTCAATTGACAAAGATGAAGCCAAGCCTCTTTGAAGGATAGGTAATTGTTCTTGTTGTTTACTGTAGCTGTGTGAAAACACCTGCCTTTTATTCATGTGCATCCACGAAGGGTCAAACATTGGAGGTACATATGATACTTTCTTATGTGTCTCCATTGTCACCCGTCTCACAGTTCAGGCATGAAAATGTCATCTTTCCTTATTCTCCTTTGTGAGTTCTGCCTTGTGCACCCTCCACTCAGGCTTTTAGTTTCTCAGCAAGTGCAAGAGTGCCTCACTCTGTACTCACTGTTGCTTTTCCTTTTATCCAAATATTGGATGTTGAGTTAATGACTTAACTTTGGAACCATTCATCTGTCATGGCTGTTCTTTGCTTTCTTTGTCTTTGTGGAGACACACTGCTGGAAGAATTCTTGCTGAGTGACTCATCCTCATATTTTAGCGACTGAGTAATTATTTTTTTATTGCATCACTCATTGATTTTGAACTTGATGCTTGCTTATTGAATCTAGCTATTCCTTGTTTCTTACATTTCTGCTATTTACTCTGCCATTTTCCTGGGTGTTCTGTGCCTATACCAGTATAGAAATGAATGTTAAAATTGTGAGGTCAAAATGAAACCTTGAAATCAATCATAAATGGCAGTGGTAATTGAGAGTATGGTGAGCACTAATAGAAGGCCTTTGAGGAATGCTTTAATACCGAATTTGATTAAGGAAAAAAGCTTAAAGGGTTTTCCTTTCTCATCTTGATTATTCCTTTACCTTATATCTAATTCCATCCCTTGACAAAGTAGAAATATGAAATTGTGTTTGAGATGGTACACTAATGTTTCTTCTGAATATTGCTTTCTCATTGTTTTGATTAGAAATACTCAGTAAATGGTGTTGACCGACTCTGGGAATGATTTTTATAATGACAGGGGGACGTTGAAGTGGAGGAGATTCAATAAAAGGTTCTTCAATAAATTCTCCTCTTGAATATAAAGAACATGGTGTTAACAGATGACCTTGGAAGAAATGTTACTCCAAGCTAGACCCTTGGGCCTCTTATTTGTTCACTTTTCTGTAACTTGTCTTCCTGGGACATCTCACTAAGCTCCTTTATCACCTCCTACCCTTGAGCCCTTGTATAAGTGGGATGCTTCATTTTCCATTTAAGTGCAGGGAACTTTCACCTTGATTAAAATTGGTTATCCTTGAGTCTGACTATCAGGTTCAAATTTTCACTCATCATTTCTCTTTTTGGACCAGAGATCACCTATATAATCAGATACCTGGTGATGGTCCCTGATGCCCCAGAGGTTCCCAGGTGGGTATACAAATGTGACTGCCAATAGGAGTTTCTTCACATATGTCTAGAACAAGGGTGGACCGAGACCCCAGAGAGTTCCAAAGAGAACTGAAATAGTTTCTTTCATTTAAAATTTTTAATGTTTATTTATTTTTGAGAGAGAGAGAGAGGGTATGAGTAGGTGAGGGGCAGAGAGGGAGGGAGACACAGAATCTGAGGCAGGCTCCAGGCTCTGAGCTGTCAGCACAGAGCCCGATGCAGGACTCGAACCCATGAACCGTGAGATCATGACCTGAACCGTAGTTAGACACTTAACATACTGAGCCACCCAGGCGCCCTGAGAACCTAAACATTATAAGTTTATGAGTGCATTTAAAAAAGGATTTACAAAATGAAAGCTTTGACACAAAATGCAATACAGTGTAATGAAGTAGGTCAGAAAATGGTGAAAGTATATGTAAATATATAAATTTGGTGTTTTGTATAATTGAACACAAGCGCAAATCTGGGGCTTTTGTAAATGTGAGGCACAGATTAAGTTGCTATTATGTTGTACCCTTAGCCCAACACTGTGATGAATTTCTACGGGGGAAATAATGAATAGATAGAGCATATTCTTAATGGAAAGAAAATTTACCTAGAAGCAAAGGCATTTGATTTTTCATTGAAATATGTATCAGTTTGCTTTGTAGCCATGGATAAATCACAAAACTTCCCTGGACTGCATTTTTTTTAAATTTGTGGATAGTATTGTTTACCAAATCACATATTAATGGATAAGCTTAAAGTAAAAGTTTGTAGATATAAACTTTTTTTGAAATGTAGGAGACTTTTGAATGTAAAATGGCAGAGTAAAGATAATACAGTCCTTTCTCCTCATGAAAATTAACTTATAATAATCAGAAAGAGACTCAACCTTCATTGAAACTAACCCTTGGTCAAATATATGCGAAACGGTTCCAGATCCTAGTATGCAGTTTCGAAAGTAGATGGCATACTCTTCCAAGGACACAATCTCTTATCTGGAACAATAAGAACAAGCTGGAGTGTCCCTGGAACCCAGTGCACGTGCGCATATGATGGAGCGCCTGGAGAAAGCTGAGATGGAACAGGACCCATTGGGACCTCCCACCTTATAGGAAGGAGTCAGATGGTGGACCAGGCTGGGGGAGAAGTACCTTTGGGAGAAGTCCTGAGTTGCTGAATCTCTCCTTGCTGGGGAGAAGTAAAGGCTGAACTAACCTAAACTCACAAACCCATTGTAACGTGTTTGACGGTCAACCAGGGACAATTACTTTTATACTCAATCCCACCCTGGCCCCTCCCAATGTAAACCCTTATACTCACCATATTCAAAGAGAAACTTGCTACCTGTAGTCGAGGAAGACTTACCGTATTTAAAGGTGGTGGTGGGAGACAGGGAAAGGAACCGTTATAGGATTAATACAAAGGTATTGAAAGGATAAGTAGGACGGAATAGTAAACAGATGAAAAGCATTCACCAGGAAAATATTGCACAGAGAAAATGAAATGAATGGCCAATTATGTCACCATAATTAAACAACATACCTTACTTAAGCAATAACCTCTTTAAAATAAATTCTCAAAGCAGAGATCCAGAAAATAGCAATTCAGGAAAAACACAGCAAAAACAAAACAGGCAAAGTAAGCAAAAAAGAAGAGATGGCATAGAAGCAGGTAAAGCAAGGAAAATAACAGAGAAGAATATTCACACTAACAGAGAAATGAAAGTTGCACAGAAAATAACACAGAGGAGACTAGGAACTGCTGAACTATCATAAAGGACATGGAAATTGGAAAAAGTGAAACCAAAGTAATTTAAATGAGCGATGACTTAAAATGATTATAAGATTAGAAGAAAGTCATTTATCTGGAAGACAGAAAAAAATGTTTTAATATACCTAAAAGGTGTCTCTGAAAAGGAGAAATATCCATCTGGAGGAAAAAAAAATGTATTTAAAGTTATTTTTCTAGCTATGAAGAAGTTATGAGAGTAGACCGTTTTGACTTGAATCTATGGTTCGAAACCTGCCACTCTGGAAAAATTGGCATCACATGATCCGCATCAATATCCTGATTGGCTTGATTTTTTAAAATTTTTTTTTAATGATTTTATTTATTTTTGAGACAGAGAGGGACAGAGCGTGAGTGGGGGAAGGACAGAGAGAGAGGGAGACACAGAATCTGAAGCAGGGTCCAGGCTCTGAGCTGTCAGCACAGAGCCCTACGTGGGGCTCGAACTCATGGACCATGAGATCATGACCTGAGCCGAAGTCGGACGCTCAACCGACTGAGCCACCCAGGCGCCCCTTGATTTTTAAAATACAAGGGAATCCTTTGGGAAGCTTGAAGGAAGATCCAGTCCCATATGCAGAGTGACCTCAGAATTCTCAGCAGTATTCAGCATTAGGAAATAACAGATCAATGCCTCTTGTGTCTTTAGGGAGAGACAGCATGATCCGTCTCCCTAAACTTAGCCAATATTTTGTTCAAAGTAAAGGCAACTGAAAAACATTTTCTAGTATGTAATGATTCTAGGGATCTGGTTTCCAGATTCCTTAAATATTCTGCCAATAAAATTAAAGGAAGAATGGCAAAAAGACTGGTGATAAACACGAAATATTTTTAACTGTAGTAATAAGGAAAATGCCATTCAGAATCATGGTTATAGAACAGGATGAAAAGGTTAGAAATGATAATAGCATAGAGATGGTGTATCTGACACAGTTTGGGATGGAAGGCAGAAGAGGTGAAAGGTGGGGTATGCATGGTGAGCTCCTCTCCTTTTACAGCTGAGGGCAAACAAAAAACCACTTACAGGTGATATATAGAATAATGTATGCATACACATTTAAAAGTATAAGAGTGCATTAGAACTAAAAAAGTAATGTAAGCATCTAAAATTGAGTAATGCAGGAGGGGAAGGCATTGGGAAGAAAATGGAGGTATAAATTTTGTCAGTGGTAGAGTGAAAGAAAGGTCACTAGAGACTAGATAAAGAAATACAGGATTTATAATCTTAGATCATATTGATTAATAAAGGTAAGAGCAATTAAAACTTTCACATTATTGGAAGTAACACCGAGACATACTTGTAGAATATAGCTAAGAGGAAGGACAGAGTAGAAGATTGGAAAATCAAAGTAGTAGAATCATGAAGCATAACAAATTATGACATAACTAAATCTGAACATGTTATCATATTAGTAAGGGCATTATTTTTATGGCATTTAAATGATAAAGTTTCTTATTTCCACAAGAAATACGTAGACTAAAAACCTGTGAAACAAATGACATAACCTCACATTCCATAATAAAAAAACCTACAGAAATTTCACGGTGAGAGCATAACACATTAGTTGCAGGAAACTTAATCCATATAAACCATTAATAAAAATTAGTAAGCACAGAATTGCCTGGCTTGCTCAGTTGGCTAAGTGTCCAACTCTTGATTTCGGCTCAGGTCATGATCTCATCATTTGTGAGATCGAGCCCTGTATTGGAATCTGTGCTGACAGTGGGGAGCCTACTTGAGATTCTCTCTCTCTCTCTCTCCCTCTCTCTTTCTGCCACTCCCCTGTGTGCATGCACACAGCCTCTCCCTCTAAATAAATAAGCATTTAAAAAAATTAGTAAGGGCATGGAAGGCCTATGGAATATAATTGATTCAATATCTTTGTATCTCTTAATGTATTCCATATATTTTGCCCTTTCCCCTCTCTGGCAACCACCAGTTTGTTCTTCATATTTATGAATCTGTTTCTGTGTGTTTGTTTGTATGTTTTGCTTTGTTTCATCTTTGGCTTATTTCTTTGTTTTGTTTTTTGATTCCACATATAAGTGAAATCATGTGGCGTTTTTCTGTCTGACTCATTTTGCTTAGCATAATGCCCCCCGGGAATCCTTGTGCACTGTTGGTAAGAATGTAAGTTGGTGCAACCACTGTGGAAAACCTTGTGGCTACTCTTGTTTTCTCCATATCCCTTCCCTTCCTGTGCCAACACTGCCTACTCAGCCACACCTATACACCTTCTAACTCATCCTCCAGTATAAATTTCAATTTGACAGCTCCTCCCTTTCTACCTCTACCACCCATACCAAGGAAGCCACCATCATTTCTTCACCTCTGGTCTGTTGCAGTGATCCCTCCCCATTATGTCCTCTACACTTATGCTCTTCTCCTCTACAAACATTCTTCAAAGGCAACTTGGTTGATCTTCCTAGCTCAAAACCATTTTTATTGGTTTCTAGCTGCATTCAGGAGGAAACACCCAAACCCTACTGAAGTCTTTCGACATGATGTGTGATCTTTTCTCTGTTTTTTCAATCAACATTTTCACTCTTTTTCCTCTCTTTCATTGGTCCAGTATGCTTACACCCAGTGGTTTTTTTGTTTGTTTGTTTTTTGTTTTTTAATAGTTTCTGGGACAGTGCTTCTGGTCTTGATGTAAAGGAAATTTAATTAAATAAATATCTCCATAGAAAAACTTTCTCTGTCTGCTTTGTCTAAGTTAATCTCTCCCCGTATTCTTCATCTTGGCCATTTGTTCATTTCCTTCATGCAGCTAACTCAGGCTGCAGTTGTGTTTCTTTGTGACCTTGTTTTGTGTCCCCTCATCTGAACTGCATTTTCCAAGAGAGTAGGGACAATATGAGTGGCTAACTCAATATCTCATCTCCAGCCCCAGCACAATGCAGTGACATAGTATGCACTCATGAGTAGGCACATAGTAGGCACACAGTACATAATTGTTGAATGGATGATTGATATTCAATTGGGAGTAAAACTGTTATTAAAATTAATCATTATTAACAGAACAGGAAAAGAAAAATGGGAAAAGAGAGAAGAAAACAGGAATACCTCAGTTAGAGCATGGAATTTCCTTATATTTTCTGCCCTGGTGGAATCCCTCAAGAGAAAGGACTTCACTTCAGTCACACCTCACATTAATTTCTTCTAACTTTTTTTTTTTTGCCTGACATATCCTAATTAGGCTCAATTTCTCCCTTATGTGCTCAGCAAGTTGATTGACAGTAATTCTTTTACATTTTGGGAACAATATGAGGCTAGGGCAGAAGTTAGCAAACAGTGGTCTTCAGGCCAAATGTAGCCCATCACTTGTTTTTGCAAATAACATTTTTCTGGGACACAGCCACACCCATTCATTGCCTGTGGCTGCTTTCTGGTTATAACAGCAACGTGGAGCCAATGCTACTGAGATCGTGTGGCCCACAAAGCCAATGAGATTTTCTCTCTGTCCCTTTATAGGAAAAGATTGCTAATCTCTGCACTAGGGTATAGCCTCCTTTATTCTTAGATTCGTTTTAGAATAGTTTAACTACTTTTTAATATCTCCATTTATATATTAATAATTAATTTGAGGGGAAATCAGATGTTGTTTATGCCTTCCAATATCACCTGGTTCAGACCCTGTGATGTTCCAAGCATTTACTTAATCGATAAGTAAAGCTTTCTGTGACCTTTCTATCCCAAGTAACCTCCTGCTGCTCTCAACTCCCATGGTGTTTGCCTCACATAGCACTTTATCTCCTGTAGTGCTTAGCTCACCTGGTGCTTTATCTCTCGTAGCACGCAGCATTTTGAGCTTGTATGTGAAGCATGTGTGTGCATGGCTAATCTGGCTTACTGGTGTGGCATTGTGTAAAGAAAATTGTGTTTTGAGCATGACAGATTGCTAGGCTCCGAGCTGCCTAATAGTAGAGATTGTGCCACTTTAGCTGACCCGGAAACTTGGCCAGTGCCTGCCATGTGGTAGACAGTTTATAATGCATGAGTGAATCTGAATTGCACCTCTGTATTAATAAGGACTTGCCTGTGTGCTTTGTGTTGACGATGATAGAATTGGATCAAAAGCAAGCATTATTCAGCACACCCTGCCCCACCCCCCAAATACACTCAAAGACATATACAGGTGACCACTATTTCTAATCAAGAGCTCAAAAATGGATTGTGCACATTGTACGTTTATACTTATAGGTTTGAATCCCAACCCTATCACTTATTGAGTCACTTTGAACAAGGTACAAAATATGATGTTTGATTTCATCATCTTTCAAAGGCAGCTAATAACAGCCACCTCCCAGAGCTGTGGTAGGAAGTAAATGAGGTATCATCTGGAAGGGGCTGGCATAGGACCTAGGTCACTGTAATGGTCACTAAAGGTCACTTGTGTTCCTAGAGGACTGTGTCCACACCAAACCACTGAGGGAAGCCCTGCTCCCCAGCCATGTAGCCCCACTGCCTTGTAATCTTCCAGGTTGTGGGAGTCAGGCTCCTTACCTGCAGGTGGATTTCTGCTCCCTGGGATACCTGAGTCCCTCATTCAGTCTTTTGCATTGGAGCACATTGGATGACAAGCTGCCACACTGCTGAAGCCAAAACTCTGAGTCATTATTGCTATTTCCTCCATCTAGTCCATCAGCAAACCTTCCTAAATATATCTTTAGTTCATTCGCTTCTCACTAGCTTCTATCATCTGTTTAGCTCAAATCACTATTTTCTTTTCCATGGTCTAGTAGCAAAACTTTTTTATAGGTCTTCATCTATCTCCTCCAGATGAAAGCCAGATGATCTTTTACTTTCATTTTTTTAAGAGAGGGAGGGATGGGGGCAATGAGAGAGAGAGACAGAGACAGAGACAGAGACAGAGAGAGGATCTCAAGCGGGCTCCATGCCTAGTGAGGAGCCTGGCATGGGGCTTGATCCCATGACCCTGGGATCATGAGCTGAGCTGGAATCAAGAGTTGGGCACTCAACCAAGCCACCCAGGCACCCCCTGATGATCTCTTAAACACAGACATTAGACAGTATCTTTTTGAAAACTCCTCATCATTCCCCCTGATGGTTGTCAGGACAGCAGACTCTCATACCATGGTCTGCAGGGCCCTCCTGATGATGCCTCTAACTTAATCTCATATCCTGGAGTTACAGGGTTCATGGCCCCTTGGACTGATATACTTTTGCCCCAGTACCTTTGCACATTCCATTCCTTCTGCCTATACACCTTCCTGCCTCTTTTTGTGTGGGTCACTCTATATCAGTCAGGTACCAGTTAAAATTGTACTGTCAGGGACCCTTATGAATACCTTGTGCTTCATGTTATTTCTTTTCTTAGAATTCTATTGTTTCTGCTTATTTTGACCACAATTTATAATTCTGCATTTAATATTTACCTCTGTCTTTGATAACCCTATGCCTTTATATACATGATGTCCACACCATGGCTGCTTCAGTCATTAATATACACCCAGCCCCAGTTTTTTTGTTTGTTTGGTTTTTTTTTTTTTGATGAATAGCTGTGCTTAATAGATTTTTTTTTTTAATGAATGAAAGAATGAGCAATGACTTTAGGCAGATTTACCTCTCCCCAGTATGTTTTCCTCTGAGTATAAATGGCTGGCTAAAATTCTGACCAGTAAATTGAAATATGTCTTTTCTAAGAAGGCTGTGGATATGCCAATGATTTGAAAAATGCATGGAAGTTCTTACAAGACTTCTGCTGTAAGAAGATCAGTCCCTTTCAAGATGATTCTTTTCTCAAATCTTGGAACAAGACAAAATAAATGTATTTTGTTGCTTTGCGCCTCAGCATTTTAATTTTCCAAGAGCTTGCAGAATGTCTTTGAGGTTTAGTGCACAGCAAAGTGTAATAAAATGTAGCGTTGGTCCCAGTTTCAGTTGGTAAGGCACATTTTGAGATATTACCCTTCAGTGATCTCATGGTGTATTCTCTGTGACCTGTAATATGAAGCTACTGATATCTTAAGGCTAATATGCTACTTTAGTTACACATCTCAGAATGATTTTAGAAAATAAGGGTTTTGATTTTAATCGGAATTATGAAAGCCTTTTACAAATCCTGAATTTTTCTACACAATTCATGGATGGATATTCTCCTTGTAGGAGTGTATTCCCATTTTAGAATTGAACGGAAAAAACTTGAACTCAGACCCATTCTTAAGTGTCAGGGAGGACAGTAATACCCCTGTGACATAGGCACGTATGAATGCCTTTTTAAAAAGCTTCAAAAGAGAAAAACGACCTTATTGAGTATGTAACATATGAAATAATGTACCTTGAAGTGACAGCTGTGATCCCAGTTTTCCCAGCGAAAAGTACCGTGTTCCAAGTCAAACTGGTAGTAAATGGCAGTTAGCATTTGGGCTCAGGTTCCTTGCATGCAAGGCAGTATTCTGTTCAGGCTGATCACCTTTTGACCTTTTGTATCATCCAGTTTTCCTTTCTCTCTCCACCCCCGCTCTTTTGCCTGACCTCATTTCCCCTTCCCACTCCCTTTCCCCCTCGAGGCAACCGTTCTAACTTGTATGATGTGTATATTTTCATTTGCGTGTATTCTTGCAGAATGTGTATTCTCCATATGTGTGCATTTTTAAAAACGTTCTTAAAAAGCTATTTCTTCATTTTTATGATGAAGCACTCTTTCTTTTTTAAGATTCTTCTATATTGTTAGTGAGCATCCAATCCACAGCTTCCCATTGTTACATTATGCTTTTCTCTGTGTGTCTACCACCTTTTACTTCTCCTTCCTCCCGTGATGGAAAGTTTTCTTCCAACTCCCTGCCATCATAAAGGACATTGTAGCTAACAATACATATTGTCATATAGTTATTCAACTATCTATTTGAGATATGTATCTAGGAATGAATTTCCTCTGTTGTCACTTAATTTGGCTCATCAGGCTTGGTTACACTATCCTACCTAATGGTTTTCCTGTGGAATACACCAATTTTTGCCAGTTTTTTATTTGTTTTTTTGTTTATTTTAAATTTTATATATTTATTTATTTGGAGAGGGAGAGAAAGAGAGTACGAGTGGGGAAGGGCGCAGAGAGAGAGAGAGAGAGAGAGAGAGAGAGAGAGAGAATCCCAAGCAGGTTCCACACTGTCAGCACAGAGCTTGATGCGAGGCTTAGACTCATGAACAGTGAGATCATGTCCCAGGCCGAAGTTGGATGCCTAACTGACTGAGCCACCCAGGCACCCCAAGTTATGCTAATTTAATAATGTACATTGATACCTCATTGTTCTTTAATTTATCTGATTATTAATAAGTTTAAGTATTTCTTTGTTTCTTAACATCAGTCTCTTAGCATTCTTCTTTTGTAAATTCCTTGTTCGTGTTATTGCCTATTTTCCTATTTTGGCAATTCTCTTTTTATTAGTGATTTGTAAGAGTTGTTGTTAAATACTGCAAATGTCTTTTCTCATTTTGTCATCAAATAATTTTTTTAATTTGGTGTTTCTGTTTTAAAATCCTTTACTTCCCTCTACTCATATTTATATCATCCCTTAGTTTTTCCTAATAACTGTAGTTTTATTTGTGATATTTAGATTTTTAATCTACCTTTGTATGTGGTGTTAAATAAGTGCTAGTTTTATTTTTCCCAAAAGTGTACCGGTATTTTTTTTTATATCATCTACTAAACAATGGGATATCTAGCATATTTTCAAATTTGTTCATTAAGATAACTTAGTTTTACATCTGGATAAAGGAAACAAGTGAGTCTTTAATAACAGGATTCTTTCCCACAATAGAAATTGTCAAAACTTTTTTATGAGTGCAAATCACATTTTTTGAGCTTAGGATCTACTCAAAAACACTTTTGGTATGTATGTAGGTCTGTAAAGGCTGGTTCTTCCTGCTTTCGCCCAGAGTGCTCATTAGAACTGACATGGATTTTAAGTTGAGAATTTCCAAAATCCTTCTTTGTCCCCAGCAATTAACATACCACTATCAGTATAATTTTACATTGATTGTGTCAGTTAAATGGGAAACTAAAATTAAGCAAGGAGCATTAAGGAGGACACTTGTGGGATGCGCACTGATTGTTATCAGTGCTGAATCGCTAAATTCAATACCTAAAATCATTATTACACTACATGTTAACTAACTTGGATGTAAATTATAAATAAATAAACAAACAAACAAATTCTCACTGGTTAAGGAGAATTTATTTGAATTGGTAAATGATATGCATTTGAAACAAATGTAATCATTCACAGGCCTTTATTTCATCTCCAAACACAAAGGTGAGAATGTAGATTTAAGATTTGTATGAAATAAAGGTTTATAATAGCTTTACACGATTTTAATAGATTTCTTTTCCTTTAAATGATGGCTGCTTGCATTGGAATTTTTGAAGCATGAACTGGAACTGAAGGGAAGACAAGAAAAAAAAAGAGGAAATGTGTTTCTAATTGTATTAAGGGAGAAAGGCTTTTCAGTCAGTCACTAGGGTGTCAGTGGAGATCTTGGACGCTATTTCAGGGGATAATCTAGTGGTGGAAGATGAACCTAACTGAAGCACTTAGCTGCTTATGTAGTTCATTCAAGAATAAATAGGCCATTTACTTTGTCTGAAAGTTCAATAGATTTGGATTTCAGTCAAATGGAATGGCATTAGATCTTCCTTTATTAATGTTGATACAAGCATGTTTAGAGAGGACTTCTATTGGTTTTTACTAATAATATCTTTATTGGTTGAGTTTTCTTCCCCCTCATTTGCTCGATGCTCCGATTCTGCAGAGATCATCTGATTTTTGACAACATTATGACATAGGCAACTGTATTCGTTCAATTTGATAATGAAAGTCTCTAAGGCATTTTAAGAAACCTGTTATAGTGTTTTATTATTATAGCTTAAGCAAGTGCTAGAGAAGGTAACTGTAAGAGGAAAGGCTTTGTTTCGGATGCATGCATTTTAAGAGATGGCATTCTTTGGATTTTGGATAGAAAATAAGGTATCTCTGAGCTAGAATAATTCATACCTTCCGTAAATATGACAGTGGTGTCAGAAGTGATCTACTCTCAGAGGTAGGGACACGATCTTGTGAGAAGAATAATCTTACATTTGACTTATGAATGGAATCCAAATTATAAAAAAATGTTAAAAAATATCCCTTGAAAACATACTTTCTCTGTTACAGATGAAATGTAGTAGGAGCAGTAATATGTAGGAGAGTTTGAAACATTGAAGATGAAACCCCAGCTCTGATATTTTCTATTTTGAGACCTTCTTCAGGTTATAACTTTAAGTTTGTACCCTTATCAGTAAAATGTCCATGTTTGACATAAGCAAGGGGATAGCTTTCATACCTAGCCCAAGTCGGTGCTTGGTTTTCCTGTGTTTTTCCTTTACTCCCATTCCTAGATTCTTACATTAACAACTAAGCTGAATTTTAACCATAAGGAAGACACATTGTTTATTTTAGCTGGTTTAGCACTTAATACCTTTTTAATTGTCTGCTTATGACTAATGGCAAAGGGGAAAGCCTATATTTCTTTAGAGGAGTGAAATAATTTGCCTTTATTTACATTGATCTTGTAATCTTTGTTCTTTTGTGCTGGTTGCTAATTATATCAGTGTCAAACTAATTATCTTAAGTAATGGAAGTTAAATTCCCCCAGTGATTTAAAATAGAAGAATGGAATATTTTGTAAGCATTTCAGAGTGGTTGTCTTTTTGGAGATACATTAGGAAGTCTCCAAAATATACATACATATTTGTGAATTGCCATCTGTGTGAAACAACAGACAGCCTGTCTGTAGCATTTTGCTGAGTGGAATGGAAAGATCGCTCTCACCACACTGCTTTCAAGCAAGGTAGAGAATTACCAAATTGAAGTTTATTTAATGTAAATTCAGAGGACAGACCTGATTGAAAAAGTTTATGTTAGTGTATGTCTTCTTCAAAGAAGCAAGAAGAAGAAAGGTTTTTTTTTCCAATTAGGAAAAATAATCTTTCTGAAAAAATTTGTACAACATTTGTATCAAGAATGATGTTCTCTTGAATAATTATTGCAAATCACTTTCAATAATGGAATAGGAAATTTAGAAGCCATACAATGTTGGTGGTATTTTAGGAAAAACAGAGAAGTAAGAAACCTATGGATCCAAAAATATTTTACTGAGAACTCACCATGGACCAGAAATTAAGAACATTACAGGAGCAGAACAGACAAGAATATTTGCTCCTATGTATGTGTGTGTGTGTGTGCGTGTGTGTGTATATATATATATATATATATATATATATATATATATATATATATGTATTTGAGCAACTTCTGAGTGCTCAGTGAAGTACTATGAATTTAAAATGATTTAAACAAGAGAAGATGTAATTTCTATACACAACTTCTTTCTAAGCAGTGTAGAACCTGAAGGTCTTCTTTTCTTGAGAACCTAGACAGATTTGTATATTTAAATTAGGGGGAAAGGGTGAAAAGAATTGCTTACTTGTATGACGCTGGAGTATTTGTGGAGGTGATTGTGTGGAAAAAGAGCGTAAGAACTAGAGAGAGTGATCTTGAATAAGGATACAAAGTAAACTCCAAATACGGAGTTTCTGCACATTTCAGCCAGGGGACATCCCCCCTGCCTCCAGCCACTTTTGCTTTTTTTACATTTTCTGATTTATAGAAAACCAGGTTCTAGTGTAAAATGCACTAGAGTTCTTCCCTCAGTTTTTAATCTACTGCTTGACCTTTTGAGCAGGGAACTTTAAAGATCCCTCCTTAGCATTTGAGCTCAAGTCTTTGGCTAAGTTTGTTTGATCCTCCAGACAAACACAAACACAAAATCAAAATAAAACTCACAGACAGAAGACAACATGGGAGGGCTGTTTTTCTTCTACAAAATTTCCTTGTCTACTCTGTTTGGGTTTTGCTTCACATTAGAGAGATCCTTTACAAAGGTAAAGTTGACAGAGCATGACATCACACCAGAAGTAATATGACAATATGTGAAAAATAAGGCAGCCTTCCAGTAAATCACATATATGGGCAGTAAGTGTTCATCACTGTTAACTCTAACAATGTCTCTAAAATGGAAGGAGAGAGAGAGAGAGAAGCAGAGAAGACATAATCAAAGAAATAATAAAAGAAAAATTTCCCCCACATTTACAACTAAATACTCCAGCACAATTCAAAAAACAAAACAAAAAAAGACCCAAGATACATTTCTATGAAAACTCATAATGCTAAGATTAAAGAGAAAATCTCAAAATCTTCTAGAAAAAAAATGAAATCACATCCTAATGATCAGTACTCAGAATGACTTCAGACCTTTCAGTAGTGAACCTGGAAATGACGAGAAATTGTCACAACACATTCAAATTCTAAAGGAAAATAACTCTCTTTTAGTCTGAGTTGTCACTAAAGTGGATGAGTTAAACTAATTTTCCTGTACTGGTCTTTTTTTTTTTTTTTTTTTTTTTTAAAGTTTAGATCTTGGTTCAAGCTACTATATCGTTTTTTACTTTGATATCCTGTCATTGTGAGTAAAACTTATATTTCCTTTCTTGTGTATACAACAACTTCATCCTTAAATGGATGAGAAGAGAAATTGCTATGAGAGGAATAATAGTATAAATAGTATAAATATCTCTATAAAAGAGATACTATTTAATAGGAAAAATCTCATTTTCAAGCAAAGGCCTGCCTGGAACTTCATGTTAGGTTGGTGATTTCTTAAAATGTTAACTGTGATGCTGTATTTGTCTGAATTTGGTGAATGAGATTAGTAGATAAGAGAGAAGATGTGCAAATACTTGCTTAATAGGGTCTGATGAAGCGAACTTCCAATCCAGTGGTCTTTTCATCAACAGGCTTTTTACCAAGAAGTGTAGAAAGACCCTATTGTGGATTTTTTCTTATGTCCTGTGATATGTTCTAATGGCTTGGGCATGACAATAGCATTCATGCTGTTAAACTGGCAGGGAACCTAATTATGGCTTTTTATCTGAAGCTTAAATAATCTCAAAGCTCTTTAAGAAGATTATAACCTTAATCTATCTGTTAAATTCTTCAGTGCACTTATGAGAGTTATAGCATCAACTCCAAAGATTGTGAGAGAGATCTAAAGTTTGCAAAGATGGGACTGTGAGGAAAGTGGGCCTGGTTTAGAAGTCTGGAGACCCAGGGGCCACCTGGGTGGCTTAGTCTGTTAAGGGTCTGACTCCTCTTGATTTTGACTCAGGTCGTGATCTCATGGTTTTGGGATTTTGAGCCCCTCATACGGTTGTATGCTGGCAGTATGGAGCCTGCTTGGGATTCTCTGTCTCCCTCTCTCTCTCTGCCCCTCCCTCACTCATGCTGTCTCTCTCAAGAATAAATAAATAAACTTAAAAAGAAGTCCAGAGGCCCAGACTGTGGCTCTGTCTTTCATCTATCTCTTTGGAGTGCCATCACCAACTTGGAAAAATAAAGGTAGTGGAGTAGATGGTTTTTAATGTATGCTCATCCTAAATTTCTCTGGTTCTATGACCTCTCTTCCATACTTTGGTTTCCCACGTTTTTTGCTTTGGTAGGGTTCTGTTATTATAGATGGTGATGTAAAGGGCTTGTAGTTGTATAGGGTGGTGAAGGAGGAGACACACGGGAGAAATTGCACATGTTTGGGTTTCGGTCTTGGATCTGGTTCTTAGGAGCTGTAATGGTCTGGGTTAGATCATTCTGCTTTTCTGAGATTGAGCTTCCACAGCTATAAAAAGGGAAAGGCAGTACTTAGCTTTCAATAATTTCTGAAGTCGCTGGTAATATATGTAAAGTGTCTGGCATAATAAAAACATTCAATTAATGACAACTGTTATTTGGGTGATGCTTTCTAACTTAAGAACTAGAGCATGAATTTAATTACACAGAGAATCTCATTCTGAGAAGAGAAAGGATGAGGGAAATCTGAACAATATTGAAAATCGTTAATAAAAGTCTCCTTTGATCAACTGTTTATTTCAGCATCCCCTGGTTTGCCTCGCTCTCATGGAAAGTTTGTTTTGTTTTGTTTTGTTTTGTTTTGTTTGTTTTGTTTTGTTTTGTTTTGAAGAATCTGTGCAAATACCAGTGTTCATAACATTAGCCTGATTTTGAAGTCTCCCGCTTCTTTGGTTTAACATAGATTGTGAAACGCTCAGATATTTATTCCCAAGGAAACCATGACATATGAATGAGAATTTATTAGATATTCCTCGTGGTAGTGAATTTTTTACATGGGTGGCCTTATATCCTTATAATTTCGATATATAACCACTTACTATGTGAAGTCTGCAGTTGTAAGGTTGAAAGGTAGTCCCTTGTTAATTGGTTTGTTTTAAAAGGAAAGACCTTGACCCAGTGGCCGTCTTCCCTTACTGAAGACAGTGATATTGGCCTATCCCCAGGACTGCCTTATTTTGCTCTTACACACTACAAAGTTTTAATGTGCTCCTTTTGTGTGCCTCAGTAATCATTCAGGCTTTGACATATATTTCTTTAGAGTGCAACATGTTTTTGAATTTATTTCTTCAGGAAGCACTCTGTGATGGATAATTTAGCTGGATAACTATTTATTAAAGAAAAATCACGGGGTGCCTGGGTGGCTCAGTAGGTTGAGCGTCCGACTTCAGCTCAGGTCATGATCTCACGGTTCGTGGGTTCGAATCCTGCATGGGACTCTGCGCTGACAGTGCAGAGCCTGCTTGGGATTCTTTCTCTCTTCCTCTCTCGCTGTTCCTCCCCCACTTGTGTTCTCTCTGTCTAAAAAGAAATAACTAAAAACTTAATAAAAAATAAAGAAAAAAAAAGAAAAAGAAAAATCATGAGGGATGGAAGGCCTAAACAAACTTTTCCTGGAGACAGATAACAAGGGCACCTACCCTTTTGATGCACAGTGTAATTATTGCTTTCTTGGTTTCCAATGAAAGCTGGACTACGCTAAGGCTCGGCATGAAAAATTTTAACATAAACTCAGGAATTAGCGTTTAACTGAAAGAGGGGTCAAGTATCTTCAGGAGGTCAAACATAGCAGGAAAAAAACCCGAAAGAACAGGTATCCTAGTCGGAATCATGGAATGGTGTGTTTTGCCTTGTCTGTAAAGAGAGGGACTTGGTGTTTGCAAAGAGTTTGTGGGAGAACATAGGGTGCCGAGTCAGAGAGTCTGGATGTGAATGCGGACCTCACTAACTGCGTGATCTTGAGCGAGATACTACATCTCTCAGGCTTGTTTTCCTCATCTCCAGGATAGACTCACATCCCATGCCGTGGCTACCTCACGGAACTGTTATAAGGTATACTAAAATTACATCCAGGAAAGCCTGTTGTCAGTTATAACTGACTAGGGAATAGAATGCCAGAATCTATCAGCCGCAGAGCCAACTGCTGGGGATTAAGAAGAGGCGTAGGAAGATCTGATATTGCCCTCAGAAGTGAAAGAAACATCGTGGATGACATTGTTTTCCTCAGAAAATCTGCTCTTTCATATCTGCTCAATCAAGTGAACATTTTTAGCATCCATGTATTGCCATCTGTATCGCACCCGATGAAGTGTCATCCATAGATACCTTAGGGTTCAAGTTGTTGCACAATCCCCAGGCTATCATGATACGACGTTTGATACGACTTCATCCAGAGGAACGTTAGAATCCAGGGATCTGCCTCACCCTAAAAAGGGAAGCTGCAGAAACTTAACGATACTTGAACCAAACCTTCAGATGTATTCTAGGACAGTCAGACCAGAATCTAAATGCTGGTCTCTATGTACCTTAACACTTGGATGTTTATAATGATTTATGATGATTCGATTCGAGGCTATCCATTGAAGTATTTTGGGGTACTTGAACTGATTTGAAATAATCTAAGTGTGTTTTCTTTTCCGTCACGACTTACTGCTGATTTTCTGTCTTGCCATATTTCTCTGCAAAGTTTGTTCTCCTTGAATGATAATACGAAAAATAATTAAAATAGTAGTAGTCATCATAATAGCCAAGCTGCTATTTATTGAGCTCCATCAGTGTTCCATGCACTATTATTTCTGGTTCTGTGATTTCTTTTTCTGTGAAAATGTCAGCAGCATCTTGTCTGCTGAGTGACCCTTCCTCCCCATTACTCAGTCATTCTTAACCCTTACGGGGTGCACCTCTGCCTTAAAACTGCTGACTCAAATGGCACCTGTGACCCCATTGTAACCAGTGTCACTAGCTCTTTCAGAATTCTGGTCTGCTTTGATTACTCTGTACCATTCGTCTCTCTGAAAAAGCCATCTTTCTTTTTGAAATTCTCCATGCCTCAGTGTTTGTTACCTCCATGTCCTTTCTTTCTTTCTTTTTCTTTAATGTGTATTTATTTTTGAGAGAGGGGCACAGAGTGCAAGTGGGGGAGGGTCAGAGAGAGAGAGAGAGAGAGAGAGAGATTGAAGGAGACACAGAATCTGAAACAGGCTTCAGGCTCTGAGCTGTCAGCACAGAGCCCGACATGAGGCTGGAACTCACAGACCAGGAAATCATGATATGAGCCGAAGTCAGAGGCTTAACCAACTGAACCACCCAGGTGCCCTCCTCCACTTCCTTTCTGAGAGCTGCTTGTCTCGGCTCCTCTGTCTACTCCTCCTGCTCTGTGTGTAAACTTTCCCCTTCCACCTCCAGTGCAGCTCCTCAGTTACAGGCTGTCATTGTCTTTCACAAAGATGTTGAGCTGGCTTCTCTGTGAGAGAGCAGAATGCAGAGGTTAAGGGGTGGGGGCTTGGTACCTGCCTTTCTGGTCTAAAACCTCTCTCTGCCCTTCCAAGGTGGGTGACCATGTGCAAACAGTTCGTTTCAACTTCCTCATTAGTAAAGTGGGGATAATAACGATATCTACTTCATAGGGTGCTAGAGAGGGATCGATGTGTCATTATACGCAGAAATGCTTAAAATAATTTCTGGCCTTGGTAAGGGCTACCTAAGTGTTGCGATTATTGCTACTGTTTTAATATTAATTACTATCACCATTTTGAATGTTTACCTTGCCATTAGATTCGTTGCTTCCAGTACATTCTACACAGAGCAGCCCAAATCACCCTACAACACAGCTTAGTTAATGTTACTAGGCTGTTTTATATTTGTATTTATATTTATATTTATTTATATTCCACATTGTCTCTCAATTTAAATCAGCTTCAGTCTGCCTCTCAAGACCCTCCCAGTGGTGCTGATTTGTTTTTCTAGCCTTATCTTCTACAACTGTCACTATGATATTCAATACTGGTGTCTCCCTTTCCCACTGAGCTTTCCTTATTTTCCAGAATCATGCTTTCCTTTTTTGGTCCATGCTTCTAAAAATCCCAAGATTCAGAACAAAGGCTATAGTCTCTTGATGCATTTGTAATACTCTAGATCAAGAGTAAGTCTATCTTCTCTGAAGCCCTTAAGCAAAGCTCTTTATTTTTAGGCCTCTTTTGGGTCCTATATCTCTCTATCTGATATTTTACGTACTCATGTACATGTTGTTATCTTTCCTCCTAGATTATAAGTTCCTTGGGGAAGAGTCTTTGCTTGCGTGTAGCCTTCCCGCTCCCGGCAAGGGATCTCACACTCCGTAGGAAGATGTGCATTGAAGGGCTGTTGAATACATGTTGATTTCAACATCAGAACAGAGTGGGCATTCACCTCCCATCTTTCTGTGTTTGTTGAACAGACTCATTTGCATAGGCTTTGTTGGCTTTGACAAATGGAAGTGGCTTATGGAGATTCTTTTTTTCACCTCATGTTTTAGATTTTGGGGGTTGTTAATAAACTGAAAAGTACAGTGCTTGCCTCATAACCATAAATATTTGTTGAATGAAAAAGAAAATAAAAGTAAACATTTGCTGAATGAGAAAGAAAAAGTAAATACTGAAGGAACCACACCCAGCCCCACTTGACTGCCAGAAGTGAAAAAAAATGTAAGGAGACATTTTCTGGAGGAAAAACACACACCCACACATGCTTCTGAGTGGTGTAGAAAACATAGATTGAGCCTCAAGTTGAGAGGCATGCTTGTGTTTACAAAGTACATTGGATGATGTTATCAAAATACTGGCTTTTGCAATACATTCTCTGATCTTTTTTAAAGTCAACTTCATTTCTGAATTGAATTTGACCTAGGTTAAGACTTAAATAAATTTGGAGCACCTGGGTGGCTCAGTCAGATAAGCGTCCAACTTTCACTCAGGTAATAATCTCGCGGTCTGTAAGTTCGGGCCCCACGTCAGGCTCTGTGCTGACAGCCTGGAGCCTGATTCAGATTCTGTGTCTCCCTCTCTCTCTGCACTTCCCCTGCTCGCACTCTGTCTCTCTCTCAAAAAATAAATACACATTAAAAAATTTTTTAAAAAGATTTAAGTAAATTTATTCGCCTCATTTATTCACTTTTGTCAGTGCGGTAACCATAAGAACAATGCAGTTGCACCAAAAAAGTTTGCTGCAGGAATGCCCCATGTGAATGTGAGCTGGTGTGGAAGCTCCACAGGGTTGAGTGTAGAAAATGGTCTTGGATGTCCTGCCACAATAAGACAGGTGATGCCTCTTCTCCAGACATCCTGGGCTGTGTTCTCATCTCGTGAGCGCCCCCTGGAGTCACATGGTTATGGAAGTAAATCCCTCCATTCAGGAAGGTAGAGTCACCATGGGGTTTTCGGTACCTTACAGAGACAACTCCAGAAATACCAATTTGGGAGTAAAAAAAAAAATTATTGACAAAAGAGGGATGATTGAAATACGTTTCAGGAGTTGTAGATTAATATATTAATATTAGGGGTTATCTTTTCCTTTCCTCATCTTTTGCTTTTTGCTTAAATTTTCTCAGAACATATTTAGGAATATGTGGAAAATGTCAGGGGTTTTCAGCTTTCAGCGTGTCAGTCTGAGTAACCCAACTGGGTGAGATGGAGTGAGACTAAGAATACTAAGTTAAGTAGTCAGTGCATCCAGCTAAACATTTCAACAAGTGTTTACATGCCAATCAGAAGACAGAGTAGAAATGAGGAGTATGGCTTTTGCTGAGATGTCAAAACCACATTTGTCTTGACCACTGTTTCCAGAAGGCTTGCCTGACTGTTCATGACTGATTCTGATATTGTTCCATAGGACCCTGTATTTGCCTGTCATTGTATGTATTATGTAGCTGTGATTACTAATTTCGTTGTCTGTCCTCCCCCATTTGCATTATAAGATGCTTGAAGGCAGATTACATCTCTCCAGCAACCTGCCCAGTGTCTGCTGCAAAGAGGGTGGCCTAGTCTCCATATTTATTGGATACTGTATTAAAAGGGATGAAACTAAGGCATGGCCATTCATTGCTCTGAGTCTAATGCTGTAACTCAGAAGCCTGATTGGATGGCATACAGGCTGCATTGGACGTACAGTTTTGTATATTTGACTGAGAAAGTTATGATGCACAAGTTTTTAAGAACAAGAATTTTAGTCACTAGCATTGATAAATGAACCTGGGAGGCTTTACACACACACACACACACACACACACACACACACACACCCATTATGAATCTCCATTTGCAGCTTTTCTTGACGTAGCTGAACCTCTGACAGCCCTGGGCCTATGCTGCCACAAAAATCTGGAGCAGAATGTAATGGCTACCCCTGGTGAAAGGGTTCTCCGGTCTACCTCAGACTTCCCACATAAAGCTGGCTGGTCCCCACCTCTCTTTAACCCAATAAGCTCTACTCCGCTGCTCCTTCCCTTCTTGTTTATCCCTTGAGGGGGATGATTTCACGCATCTCCTCTCCCTTCTCCTAATGACTGCCTGCTAGTGGGAAGGAGCATGGATCATGCTTCCTATGAAGACTGTTCTTCCAGGCTACCATCCTGCAGAACAATAGGTACCTCCACTTATGCAGAGGCCCTGCAGAGCCGGAAAGGCTTTTTCATGGAGTGCCAGCCCCACATGAAAATGGTCCTGGTGAGGAGTTCATCACCGACCAGCAGGGCTTCACCTGAGAACCCTAGTTTATTTTGTGCTGCTCCTCCATCCTGACCCTGGTTTTGCTACCTTCTTTGGCCTGAGAAGCGTGAAGGAGGCAGATTCTGATGCTGCTTCTGACCACCCAGCAGTGAAGGCTTTGATTTTTTTTTCTAAGTGGAAATTGATCAGTGTGCGATTTAGAGATTTTCAAAGGTGCCTTTGTCTAAATTGAGATTTGGGCCAGTTAGGGTCTTCATTAAAAAGCATCATGCGGTCACCAGGGTTAACGAGGCTGATCAGAGCAGACCTGACACTAAATAAAGGCCGGTTAAGTCCAATCAACTGTGGCCTGGGCGCTTTCTGATGGTGCAGCCCTCCTGTGAGGGCTGGTTTTCCAGGGTGGCAACCTGTGGCAGAAGCAAGAAGATGGGCTCCCAAAATGGCCCCTGAGTCATGGGGCAGCGGGAGGATGGGTCATGCCTTCTGCTCTTAAGATGCCCCTTGCTGGTTTGCAGCTTCTCCCTGAAGAGCACTGCCCCCTGCAGCCTGCCCAGCATGATGCTGTGGACAGAGACACAGGACTGAGATTGGGGTCTTCTGTGGGCCCTTAGGTGGCCGAGGGGACAGACTGATCCCAACTCTTTAGTCCCTGTTTCTCCATACATCTAACTTCTTGCTGGAAAGTTCTATAAATCCATGAAGGAAGACAACTGATGTCAACAAAATTGGTCACTTGGGGACTGGGTATCTTACCCTGTGGTTCTTTTAGTAATAAAAAAAATAGCCCATAGTTATATAACCTCTACCATGTGCCAAACACTGTTCTGAAAACTTTACTGATATTGACTCAGTTATTCTTTATAAAATTTCCACGAGGTGGGTGCCCCATTTATAGAAGAATAAACCGAGGCAGTTCAAGTGTTCAATTCTGTGCTAAGTATTTTTCATGCATACTTGCGTGTGTAGTTCTCATAATAATCTCAGTGCAATGGATATTTTTGGCCCCATATAACAAATGAGGACCCTGAGATTCAGAAAATTTACATGACATGTCTGGGATGATAGTGCTGGTACATGGTAATAGGAGAATGTGTATTTATTTCTTCCTGTTCCCAAAGCATGGAGGTACAGAATAGCTGATGCCCACGGATGAGAGATCTAAAATTCTTCCTTAAGACTTGTCTGTGAGCCTTCAGTTATTCTATTCAAGGTTCCCAGAATGGAAAGAACAATAAGTACCAAATACTAACAATATGATCTTAAAATAGTGGGTACAGAATAATGCCTCTGGCTCTACCTTGCCTTGTTGAGATTCATAACGGGCTGTGCCATTTTCTTCCTCCTGATTTCTCTCAAAAACCAACCTCGGGATGCTCATACTCACTCATTAAGACTGGAACTCGGCCCAAGGCCACTTCTCCACTGCAACTGTTGTCATTAGCATCCACAGAGCCCCTTCATCCCACATCCTGACCTCTCACCCCTCTCCTGTTCAACTGAACCATCATTTTGTCATTCATCACGTGCATCTTGGAATTTGTCATCACCAACAACTACGTCACCTATGACATGAGTTAACATGCCCTGTGCAGATGTCAAACCCTCCCTTTTTTGGGCTGGCTCATTTGAATACCTCCAATATTCTTTCACCCCGCCATGTTCTCCATTTCCCCCAACACTTAGCTTCCTGCGAACATCACTTTTTTCTATCTCCTGCTTCAGTGTGTGATTCCAGTCATTTGCTCTCTTCCCCCTCCATGCCCACACTCCCTTCTAGATGAATCTCTCTATCAACCTTCTCTATGATGACAACCAAAAAGTTGAAAATAATCTCACAGTTGGGGAGCTTGGTTATATTGCTTATGATATATATATTCAGGCTGTCATCTTAACTGAGCTTCCAGCATTGCCCATCAATCTGACCACATTTTTCTATCCAAGTAACTCTCTCACTTTTACCCTATAACATAAATAGCTCACAAATCCTACCATTTATTTTCTTTCTCACTTCAAACACTCCAGACTGAGTTACCACCATCTTAGCTGAATGCCAAAATATTTTCCTAGTTGGTCTCCCTGTATTCAGCCTTGCCCTCTTTCTTACCCATTCTCCACACAGAAGTCAAAATAATATACTTAGATCATATATTTTATCGTTGCATTCCCCTGCTTTAAAATATATATGTATGTTCCATTACTCATAAGAGAAAATCTAAAAAATTCTCATCTTAGCCTGTAAGTCTTGCATGACCTTTGCTCTACTATTCCTACATATAGGCCGTTCACCCTTAATGATTACACTCTACCTTCATGATCTCATTTTAACTTTGTGAACAAATCAAGCTTTCTTTCCAATCCAGAACATTTTGTGCATTCTGCTTATACTTTTCCCTCTCTGTACAGTGCATCACCCATTCATTCCCTGACTGTCACTCTTACAAGATTTCAGTGTAAATATCACATTCCCAGTGCATCACGGACCTACCTCCTCCCCCTTCATTGTGGTGAAGTACTCCTGTCATTCTGCCACAGCTCCAGGATAATGTACATTTCCTCTGAAGGATCAATCATTGTAGGATTAAATATGTATTTATGTACTTAGATAATTAAATTGTATCTCTGAAATTATAAGATTCAGAAAGGAAGGTTCCAGATCAGCTACTATAATCCTAGTCTTGTGGAATGGCTGAAACAGGGGATGTGTTTGACAAACAATTCATTCTACCATACACTACACTTGAAGCCTTGAACTTGGTGCCTTAACCTCTCAGAGAATTAATTTCTTGAGTGACACAATACAAGCACAGTATTCTTTAGAGGACCCTCATAAGGTTTGGATGTAATTGTGGCTGGGAAACACACTTGGTCAATTTTGAAGTGCTATATGGACAGCATAGCTGATGTCCCCAGTATCTACACGCAGACTAAGTGTCCAGATCTTAGTTTCTAATACTGTTCTCCAGTAAAAGTAACGAGAACTCTTTGGAGAAAGGGCAGATTCTAGAAATGAGGTAGAGAATATACTAGATGAGCATGGAGCGTCTTGTCATGGCAGAAAGCAAGGACGTGCTAAAAACAAAATCAAACAAACCAAAACCCTAATTGCCATAGCTGGAAAAATTTATGCAACAAAATAAAGTATTATTGGATTATACCTCAAAGTATAAAATAAATATTAATGCAACTATCTTGTTATAAATAACTGATTGAATAAATATGTAATGGGGAGGAAGGGACAAACTTTCTGTGCAGAAGAATTCAGAATAATTTATGGAGATATTCTGCCTTCAAAGAGTGACACTATAGCTCCCCATTCCTTAAATATAGGCTGCACATAGTCATTTCCTTCCAGAGAGTACATATGGAAATGGGAAAACATTTACAGTAGAAAAAGAATAAGTGTACAGTAGAATAACCTGACAAACACAATAACTGCCAACGACAGCCATGATTATGTTGATAATATGTATCTTTGATAGGAAGAAATGAAGATGGTACTTTACCTCTGTGGTCTTCTTTTCCCAAACCTGTAAGTCCAGTCTAATCATGAGAAAAATGCCAAATTCCGGTAGTAGGACATGCCACAAAATATCTGACCAATGTTCCTTCAAACTGTCAGTCACCAAAGATAAGGAAAATCTGAAAGTTGCCACAGCCAAATGGAGCCTAGGAAGACATGATGGCTAATTTAATGTATATCCAGAGTGGGATCCTGGAACAGAAGAAGGACATTAGGTCAAAACTAAGGAAAGCTGAATAAACTATGGACTCTGGTGAATAGTAATGTATCAACATTGCTTCATTAATTGTGGCTAATGTACCGTAATCATGTGAGGTGTCATATAATTTTGTTGTAGAGGAAGGTGGATATGGAGTATAAGGGCTATAAATCTAAAACTTAAAAAAAAGTTTTTTGTTTTTTTAACTATGCTGTGTTCTCCTCCTCCTCCTCATCTTCGTCATCATGTACTTGTGTAGTCTTAAGACTCTTCAGACATATCTGCTTTTTTTCCCCCAAATCAATGTTGTGTGTGTGTGTGTGTGTGTGTGTGTGTGTGTGTGTGTGAGTGTGTTGCTAAAACTTCTGAAGCTTCTAAAGTCCTTATCCAGTGTTATTGTGTGTGTTGAGCTGAGATTTGCTTCTCAACAGGTAGTGGTTACTGAAGATCTCTGAGCTGGCCTTCCCATCATTCCCAAATGAAATTATGTGATTTTGAAAGCTTTAGGTGCTGTAAAATGTTACAAAGGTTAAGGATGGTCTTCCATGACTTCCTTCTCCTTAAGGTGCCATGCTGGATGCTCTCAAGCATCTCTGACTCTTCTTAAGCTTTGGTCTCCCTGCAGGTACTGAGGCTCTCCCTCTTTCTAATGCTCCTTTTCTTCTTGCTCTCGCTCTGTCTCTTCTCTGCCTCTTCTTAGGGGATGAACATGATGAGGAAGTTCTGATTCCTTTTTCTACTCCTCCTCTGTGTAGCATTATGAACTGGGGAATGCCAACTTCCCCATTCCTATTTTCTAACTTTGCAAAATAAGGATATTCTCCGGACTCACAAGGAATGTGTAAGGTCTAGTGTAAGGTCAAGTAAGAGAATGCATTTGGAACCCTTTCAGCAATGGAAGAAGAGGAAAGGCCAGAAATCCCAGCCGGATCAATAGCTGAATTCTTACTGAGAGAGAGAAACAGGGAACATTATGTCTCTATCTCCAATGAGAGGCATGTTTTTCTACTCACTAGGAAATGACTTTCTGCAAACGATGGCCAGATAAATCAGAGGTTGTGGTCCGTGGAGTTGCTATTTCTCTCTGTTGACAATGTGTAGACGACAGGTTTATAACCAGTACTGTTCCTCCTGCCATTTTCCGTAACATAGAATTTAGCTTGAACACTGGGCCCAATTGCAAGATAGTCTTAAATTCTCAAAAGGAGCTGGAACTCTAGAGTGCATGTGAAATTTTCTGATTTTTAAAACACTCTGAATGCCCAAAATACTGTTTGAGACACTGATTCAGTCTAAAGGCAATTGCCTTCCTTTCTAGCAGTTTAGGATTACAGTGAGAGGAAAATGTGAGGGAGTGAGGGAGAAAGGGGGGGGGGGATGTCTTTTCTTTCTCTCCAGAATCCAGTTGTTGTGAGTCCAGACTGCATTAATGTCCTAATGACTTATTACACCTTCCATGAAGGCCTTTAGCTCATGTTAATTGATGGAATACAGGGATCCATTTTAAACAGTTTTAATGGCCTTTTCAGAGTGATTATCAAACATTTACAAATATTCAGAAAAGAAGACAATAAGATGGCGTTAAGTGAAATAAGTCAGACAGAGAAAGGCAAATACTATATGATTTCACTACAATGTGGAATCTAAACAACAAAACAAATGAACAAACAAAAAACAGACACAGACCTATAAATGCAAGGAACCAACTGGTGTTTGCCACAAGGGAGGTGAGTGGGGGTATGGGCAGCATGGGGGAAGGGGCGTGGGAGGCACTGGCTTCCAGGTGTAAAATGACTAAGTCACAGGGATGAAAAGGTACAGCACAGGGAATGTGGGCAATATTGTAATAGGGTTGCATGCTGACAGATGGTAGCTATACTTGCAGTAAACAGAGCGTAATGTGTTGACTTGTCAGGTCACTATGTAGTACCCCTGACACTAATGTAACATTGTGTGTCAGCTATACTTAAGTTAAAAAAAAAGTCAATAAGAATTCTAATTTTTTTTTTCTGGGAAGTCTAACAAAATCAAATCACTGGATTATCTGCCCTTCATCACGAAAAGGAGAGTATTGACAAGACATGAGTATTTCGGACTTGGGTTAATCCAAGTTGGGACTCCAGCCCTTTTACCTGCTAACTCCTCCTTTCTTAGTTCTGGAACCAGCATATGCCTCTTGCTAAACATCCTCTCCTTCTATAATGATCAGATAGCCCCCTTACCTTGCTGGTTCCTGAGACACAGCCTTTGAGAGACTGCAGGCTTCAGTAATCCTCTCTCTTCTTCACAGCCTTGTTATTTAATGGTTGTCCAGATGTGGGAGAGGTTTAGGTGCTCTACCAGAAGAAAGTGCATCAGTTTAGGGGTGACTGGGTGGCTCCGTCAGTTGAGCGTCACCCAACTTTGGCCCAGGTCATGATCTCACAGTTCATGAGTTCGAGCCCTGTGTCAGGCTCTGTGCTCACAGCTCAGAGCCTGAAGCCTGCTTCGGATTCTGTGTCTCCCTCTCTCTCTCTGCACCTTCCCAGCTCATGCTCTGTCTCTCTATCTCTCAAAAATAAATAAATACATTTAAAAAATTAAAAAAAAGAAAATTCAACAGTTTAAAATGTTCCAACCTAGTTTATTTACGGTCTCAATTTTATTGGTCATGGATGGAAAATGGAATACTGCCTGGGAACAGATGATGATAATAGGTATGCTCAATTATGGCTTATCATTTTAAAGCATCCTCTGGTTTTTATGTGACTCATAATTGGGATGCAACATTTCTACATTTGATAATTTTATTTTTCATATTAGAGTCCATTATTTTACTGTGAGAGCTTGAGAGAGACATGACTTATAAATTGAATTTGGGTATGTGATATGCTAAGTATGTATTTGAGGAATCGGGAATACAAATTCACAAATTAAGTAGGCATCCTTATTGTATCTATCACATGGACTTTTCATTACACACACTAAATAAAACTCATTACAAAAAAAAAAGACCAGTGCAGCAGGGTGAATGGTGAAACCTACTTGTTTGATATTAATTAAGTGCTTTGCTGATGATGTGAAATTTTCCTCATGTTACATTAGAGGAAAATGGTCCATCGAGTGCTTGCTCTCAAAAGGCTGGGTGTTAGGCGTACATTTATGTATTGCTTCATCTCACGGTTACAGCAGAATAAGAGAAGAGTGGTCTGTTCTTCACGTTTTAGAAGAGGAAATCAGAGCTCGGAGGTGTGGAATGCCCTTCTCAAGGCTACATCGCTCCTTTGTGATAGTTCCAGGCTTTAAAGCGGGGTATATTCACACCAGTGACAATATCAATCTTCCACCTGAGATTAACACACATTTCATTTCACTTGGAATTTAGGAAATTAGAAACCAAAGCAGCTGTGGGTTAGAAGATGAGGATTGTGAACATTGTATCTAAAAATGACATCCCCACAAAACGTAGAGTCAAATGGAAGATGAAAGCTGGGTGCTGGCCGTGATGATATCTCAGGGAGTACCCAGAGCACAGGCCCATTCTGTGGTCTGTGAAACTGATGCTGTACCAGGTGAAAAGGAGCCTGTAGAACCACCATGGGTTAACCTTACACAAAGGAATCATCTGCTGATGAACAAAAGTCCCCGATTTTATGGAACAGTTACTCTCTTTGTCATGTCATTTTACTTTCCATATAAAACAAAATCAATCCATCTCAGGGCCTTTGTGCGTTCTTGGAGTTATACCTTACTTGGTGCCGCCACGGTACGTGGCTAGTGTTAGAAGTATCAGTAGTGGTTGCGGCAGGGTCATTAACAGAAAGACTTCCTGGTTTACTCAACCCAAGAAGGTCCAGAAACCCTTGGTGCCCAGTCTATGCAGAGTAACCCTAAATTCAGGACCCCAATGCAAATTGAAGACCTTTCCTCTTTATTGATTATAAAACAGGCATCGTTGTGAACCATGGTAATGGGCAAGCATCAAAAACAAAGAGGAAGTACACAAATCAGACTTCACTGTTGAGGTCAGTCGGGCTGCAGCTAAGCACTTCCTATTGATGGCATTTCACTTCTCTTTCTTAATCCACAACATACACAGAAGTCCCAACACTGAGAAGGTGCCTGCTTAGTGTTGTTGATTCATAATCTTGTTTCCTGTTCCTTTTAGTTATAGCAAAGAGATATGTATCTTTTTAACCTTATTCTACATATCTAACCCACTTTCCTCCCCTAAACACTGCTGGCTGGGTGCAGAGGGCTCAGTAATTCACCCTGAGTATCTACTAAATGATTTGGGAAAATCACCAATTTGGAATTTGAACCCAGTGCCTTGGCTTTGGTGGAACATGTTGTAAAGGGATGATTAACACATGGAAAACATTTACAATGCCAAGAGCAGGTAGAGATGCAAAACATCATGAAAGCAGAGGTGGGATGAATTCGAGACTTTCTTGGAGCATCAGGACGGGGTTCTTAGAAGTGACAAATCCACTGAATGATCAGAGGCCTGGGATATCAGATTCTTTCACCTGGTTAGGAAATCTCAAGTTGGTAATGCAGTTATAGTTTGAACTAGATATTGGGAAACAACATGGCAAAGACAAATTGGATAAAGACCATAGGCATCCAAGAGGTTTGACATTTATCTTCTAAGCAATGGTGTTTTAAGTGGGACTATGTCAGAATCAGATTTCTGGTTTTGAGACCACTATGAAAGTAGAGTGAGGATGAACTGGAAAGATAGTGACTGGTGGCAAAGAGACCATTTAGTTCTATTTTACCAGATAGCCTCAGCAAGGTAGTAGCTATAAAAGAACCATCTCAACAGAGTTGGGGGAAACATGAAGTGACTACTGTAAACATATACATGTAGGTGCTGTGTGATGTTGTGCAGTCTACACATGCTAATGGAGTTCTGAGAACTAGGTAAGCAGAGAGAACTGGAGTCATCAAAGTATGAGTGAGATTGACTATTAAAAGATGGGTAGGGCACAGTTTGGATTGTATCATAGATAAGGATTGGCCAGTGGGTCACAGAAGAGAGACAGTCCTGTTTGGCCCAGGTTACTTATTTGGTTTGGGACTTTAAAGTGTTCAGCCCCTGTGTAGCAATGGCTGCATCCAACAAAGACAAGCCTTTCTGTCTGAAGAGTTCTAGTCCTGGCTCTTGTTCTGTCCACGTGGAACTAATCTCATTTTGTTTTACCAGTGTCCTCTTCAGCTGCTACATTCAGGAGCTAATTATGTCTGAGTTAATGCAAAATTTAGCCACTACCAACATCCAGCTCTGTCTGCTCCCAGGGTTCAGTGTTGCCCCCAGAAAACACGTTGAGCAGCATTCCTGTCAGCCACATGGAGACTCTGTGGACTTCTTACTTGACACTGCCTCATTGTTCAAGGCATCTTCTGCCTCAACTGGATCCAAAATATAGGGGCTCTTTGTAGTGGGGAATGCATATGAAAAAGAATGAGGGCTATGCATTATGTTACAGAAGGTGGTGGTGGAGTTATAAAATGCTTGTATCTAAAAGACGAATAGAAGCAGTTGCATTTGTTTATAAGAAATACGGAGTCACAAGTGATAGGTTGGGAATATGTTGATGGAAGTGACACTGGAACAAGATGTGTCTCACTCAAGTACATAAGGTGTTTCTAGAAGGATAAGTCTGAGGATTTCTCAAAGCAACTAAGAAGCTTTTGCAATAGCAGTACCAGGAGGTGGGTGTAAATCAGTGGGAAGTGTTGGGAAGGGAAAGACAGGGATGGTTACAAGTAGAAAAAAAAATAGAAGGATAAAATGGGCATACTAGATAAGAGTCGATCACAAAGTAACACTGAGGCTTGAATCGTTTAAAGGCATAGGCAGGGGAAGAAAGACCAGTTTGGGTATTTGTCCCTGAATCCTCAAAGTCTGTGCACTCTGAGTGAGATTGTGGACATCTTAAAACCTTTCATTTCAATCTCTGTGTTGAGCATTTTCATCCTTCACATAATTTTCTTCCAATGTGCTAAGATTATAGCCTTTATCTAATGGTTTTCTCTCTCAGTTATGCTCCCAGCATTTATAAGCATTAATTTTGCTGAACTGATACAGTAAAATGTTCAAAATAACATTTGGTGAGCATTTTCATCTGACTACTCAAGTCTAACCTGTAATCTTTCCTTCTTACACTACCACACACACACACACACACACACACACACACACACATTTGTACCTGTTCTCCAAGCTTTACCTCTTTACCTATAATTGTAGAAATTTCTTCCATAACTAACAAGAGTGTATAATTTTACCTTCCCTCCCCCAAGAGAAGACATATGGCCTATCTATTCTAATAAGAAACTTAAAGATCCATTTATCCAGGAGCCAAATACAGGTAATATCTCCATACAGTCTGCTAAATAAAGGTGACCCAAATATAGTAACTGTTGTTGTGGCTCAGAGTGGGAGTTGTATTTGAAATCTGGTTAAGGTTAACATTTGTAGTACATGGTGATGATTTGCATATAAGGAGTAAGAAAATAAAAGAGTCAGAGTTGACTTAGGTTGCCCACCGCCCCTCAACCTCTTCGCCTGGGCAACTGAGTAAATCATTTTTCCAGATGTGATGGCTTTTAATTCCTGTTGGGCAACCAAAAGGGATTATCACATAGGATTCGGATCTATAAATCAGGAACCCAGGGGGAGAAGTAGGGGTTGGGGATAAAAAATTGAGAACCTCAGCGTAGAAATATTTTTAAAGCCAGGGGACTGGGTGAGCTCACTAAGGGAGCATGCATATAGAGAAGAGCAAAGTAAGTGGGACTGAACTTTGAGGAATGCCAGCTTTGGAAGTCAGGAAGGAGAGGGTCCAACAATGGTGACTATGAAGGGGCAACCAGTGCACCATGAGAGAAATCAGGAAATGATGATGTCCTAATGGCCAAGGGGGCTTGGGTGATGTTTTAAGAATGAAAGATGAATCAATCATGATAAGTGCTATTGAGAGACCAGGTAGAATGAGAACTGAGAAGTGCCCACTAGACACTTGATAGGAATGACTTCCAGAGTTGTGAAATAAAAGCCTGACTGGAATGGGTACCACTGAAAGGAGGTGGGGAAGTGGGCCAGTGAGAACAGACAAGTCTTGCAAAGAATTTTGCATCAGCCTGCCACTGGATCAGGAGGGAAGATAGAGACTTGCTTTGCAGATGAAGTTCAGTTCGTTGGGATTGTCATGGGATGGTAAGGGAATTCTCTCAGCACATTAACTGAGAATGAGATGTATTGGAGATGTGAGAACAGAGGGAAAGATGTGAAAGTGTTGTCTTTGAAAGTGAGAGTAAATTAACCAGCAAAATGCTGGACTGGCAGTGCTAAGAATTTATCTTGTGCACTGTGGTTATAAATTCAAAGTAAGACTCTTCAGCACATTTGTTAATCTTTATCCATATCATATTCAATCTTAAAGTCTGTATATGGAAGTGACAGAGATGTGTTTAAAACCAATTTGGGATTTTGATAATGGAAGGAGATGGGGCAAGGAGATTGAAGTGCATTCGCCGAAGGTATTGTAATGATGGACAATGAAATCTAAATCAGCTAGGAAGGAGAGTGAGAGCATCAGGAAGATTGTGCACAATGTAAATGTGATATGGTCAGTTTATTGGAATTATAAGATGTCAAAGACCGGATAAAGTAACCTTAGAGGTACTAGCATAAGAGAGCTTGAGTTACAAGGTGGTAACTAGACTACGATGTCTGTAATGTGGCTTGGGTAGTGATAAAGTAATGATGAAGTCCAAGGTATGAATCATTAAAGTAAATGTAGGACATGGGAGATATTGGTTAATAAACTAAGGAACAACTACAGTGGTTGGATTATCTACATGCACACTGATACCACAACCAACGATGGCAGTAACTTTCCTTACAAAATCAGTGTCAGGCACTAACATCGATGATGAATGAGGGGAGGCTATAAATAACAGAAATAAGTGTTCATTGGTGGTGAAGATTTTAGTTTAGGGTATGGAAGTAGGAAAGGGAGTTGCAATAAGGAGTGTGAAATATTCCTATTGGAACTCTAAGCTAGTGGCAGATGGCATATGAGAGGAATAGAAAAAACAAAAAACAAAAAACAAAACCATTATCTGATAGGGCTTCAGAGCCCAGTTCCCAGTGATTAGTTGATTTTCAGCATCAGAAGGGATAGGGCATATTCAGAGTGTCAAAGGGTTTGGGGAATCTAGAAGACCTGTGAGAGTATATTCAGAACAGTGCATGGATGTGTGTCCTGATGAACAGATTGACCCAGGACACTTGGGCTCCCTGCCAAGATTGGAGAAAACAGACAGAGGGTCTAATGGAATTAAGCCTATTTGTTTGTGGGACAGGGGCAGGAGAGGACGGTATGTTTTAATTGTAACTGTATTGGGGTAACGTTCTCTTAGTCCTTAGAGGTGAGGCAGAATACTGGAGGATGTGGTGGACAGTAATTGTCTTTCCAGGAACATGTGGACACATGGAGCACATTGAGTCATATGGTGCCTAGAGCATTCAGAGTTCAGTGGGCCTACATTTGACCCCCATTATATCTACACTTGACTCATTTGAGTAGTGTCAAAGACTGTGGAGGGCCAGCCTAAATAAATTTTCAGGGTCAGGATGGAGATTCTGAGCTCTAAAGAGCTACTGCTCTCCTATCAATGGAGGTGCCTTCTTTTATAAGACTGATCTAGCGTGTTTCATTCACCCATAGCAAATAGGACCACTTAGAAGAATCCAGGATTCAGTACAGGTTTCCCCAACTGGGACAGGGGAGAGGATCCCAGTTGGGAGATTCAAGCAGGGAGTTCTGCCAAGAAACTGGTAACTTCAGATCTTCATCTCTCTAGGCAGTGAGCGCATCAGCAGCTCAGCTCAATTGATGCATTGTTCCCCCCCACCCCCCGCACACACACACACAGAGAAAGAGAGAGAGAGAGTTATTGGATAGGTGGGTGTCTATTTCCCAGCGGCCACAAAGGCACTTAATGCCACACTTTTGTGTAGTAGAGGCTGAATCCCTATGTTTCCTCTTAGCCTGGGATCCTGATTTGATCTTAGGAACATACGATTCATGATGCTTCTGGTCTAGAACCTAAGGGAATGACTCTGAAAGCTGGCTTCAGAGTAGAATCACCTGAAAAATCAATAATAAATATCCCGATTCTGGGGTGCCTGGGTGGCTCAGTCGGTTGAGCATCTGACCTCGGCTCAGGTCATGATCTCACAGTCTGTGAGTTCGAGCCCCGCGTCGGGCTCTGTGCTGACAGCTCAGAGCCTGGAGCCTGTTTTGGATTCTGTGTCTCCCTCTCTCTCTGCTCCTCCCCCACTCACGTTTGCTCTCTCTCTTTCTCTCTCTCTCTCTCAAAAATAAATAAACATTTAAAAAAATAAATAAATATCCTGATTCTATCCCAAAATCTCTAGGATCCCGGCTTCAGTAATTTTCTAAAGTTTCCGAGATGATTCTTACGTGCAACTTTGGTTAAGAGCTATATTCTAGGGCTCTGATTCTGTCCAAATTCTCTCAATTAACAAACAGGTTGGCTGCTGCAGGCCTCTGACCCTTAATTGCTTTTTAGAATTATGAACTTTTTTTTAATGACATAGTTTCTACAGACTGGCCCTCCAGTGCACATGTGCACACAAACACAGGCACACACGCAGGCATGCGCATGCACACCCACGCAACTGTGTTCTGTCTTTGTACAAAGTTTGTGCCCTGCTGAGGCCCAATCCAGGAGCAGGGCTGCAGCACGGGAAGTTTGCAGAGGCCAGGAGCTAGCTGGAAAAGACCCTCGGGGTCTCATGTGTGGACTGGGGCTCCGTGGAAGGTAAACACCACATGCAGGCAGCCTCTTAGCTTCTTTCCCTGCTCAGGCCACTGCTTCTGAGCCTCTGCAGACACATTCTTCATAGCTGAGAAAACTCACAGATGGAATGACTATTATTGGTGCTTGTCAATTCAGAAATAAACCATGATTTGCCCAGCATTTCAATCTTTACCACTGACATGCTAGTTTAATTAGTTCTGTGCTGGATGAGGTCATTAAATTTGTATCCTAATGCAAACCTATTTATTACTCAGCCTGCACAGGAGTATGTGGGATGATTTGCATTCTCTCCAGACAGAGGGTGAATTCTCACACTCCCACCGTGGTGGGCAGCACATCCTCCTGCAGAAAGTCATTTGAGATAACACTAATTGAAGGGACACCTGTCTCTTCAGAATTCTTTTAAAAATTTAATAACAGATTGGCCATGTGCTCTGAGAAAAGGGTAAAAAAAGTGTTCTATTATAAAATGCAAATTTTGGAGAAAAGGTGTATGTAGCGTGATAGGCAAAAGCATTACGTGAATATTAGCGAGTTCCTTTATGTTTGTTATTAGCTCCTTCTCTTGGGACAGATTTCGAAGAAATTCTTCCCACTACTCCCTGCTTCCTTCCTGATCTCATGGAACGGAAAGTGAAAAGTGGACGTGATATCACACCTATTCCCTTCCTGGATTAAGCCTTCATTTAATCTTTGCGGCAATGCATGTGAGATACTGTTATTTTACAAGAGTACTATTATCATTCTTATTTTTTAGATGAGGACACTGAAGCTTCAAGCTTCTGAGGCTTCAAGCTACTAAATGTTTTGCTCACGTCCTTGCGTATAGTAGATAGCACATACGGGCTCAGAAGCCAGTGTGGTCAGTCTAAATCTTCCCTGTTTCCTAAATATGCTGCCCCCAGAACAGTTTTTCTGAACCTTGTAAAATCTATGCCCCTGACATCTCAGCACCCTCTCCACCCCACATCCCTCCACTCTGAAATATTCATCTTCCCTTACAAGTTACCCCTATTTGAAAATCACAATATCTCCTTAAAAAAATCTATCATCTCTCCCTTTTATAGATTTAATCAAGCTTCTTTTTTGTTTTTGTTTTTTGTTTTTTGGATTCTGGTTGTCTATTTAAAAAATAGATTCTACTCTCATTGAGCAAATATAAAATAATGTTGCAAATGGGGTCAACTTTGGGGGCGTCTGGGTGGCTCAGTCGGTTAAGCGAACGATTCTTGATTTACCTCAGGTCATGATCTCACAGTTTGTGGGTTCAAGCCCCACAGCAGGCTCGGCACTGTCAGTGCCGAGCCTGCTTGGGATTCTTTCTCTCCCCCCTCTCTCTCCGCCCCTCCCCTGCTCATACTCTTTCAAAAATAAATAAATAAAACATTAAAAAAATATGGGGTCAACTTAATCTCTTACTAGATACATGCCCATTTCTCACTGTAGAACCACTGACCTAATGACCCTGGAGAGTTGAGTTGCTCAGTTACCTTCTCTTGTCCCTCCTAACAAAAAAGTGAACTATGGGAACCATGGACTGATTTTGGTGTTTCTTTTGGGTGGCGGGATGAGGGGTTGGAAAACTGGAAGGATGAAGAGATGACAGGTCTATAATCACAGCCTCCCCTGAGGAAAAGGGCCAAGACCATCTCCATGGGTGACAGTGTGTGATGCTCCATGTGAATGTCACCCTGGAGGTGTCCAACTGGCGGCCATTTTGCAGATTTAGCCCATCTCCCTGCTGTCCCCACTCCCTATTAATCCTTTCCCATCACTGCCGAACTTCTCAAAAACATTGTCTATAGTTGCCACTTGCTACTTCCTTTAATGCACTTTCCTGACAATCCTTTAAAATGTTCTCTCCCTTTACATTCTTCTGATACTTTTTTCTCAAAAAATTCAGTGAATAAATTTATAAGCCCAGTGATCCTCTCTTGGTTTTCCTCTGATGCTAGTCACTGTTTGATCAGCTTTTTCTAGAAATTCTCTTCTCCCTCAATTCTTCAGTTTCACCTTAAGAGGTGATCACCCAAGGACCAGGCAGAGTCTCAGCTTGCATGGTGATAGTTGACTCTTCCTAATGACTCCATCTTTCCACTTCTGGAGATTCTTTCCATTGCATTTCTATAAATGAAAGCAGCCCTAATGTTCTGCCCTTGGACCTTTTCTGGAAAAGGCTTTGGGATGGTTCATCCATGTGCAAGATTTCAGGTTATGCGCTGTGTGGATACACAGCTCACTCTTATCTGTAGCATCAGGCTCTCTCAAGGTCTGGCTTCACATTTCTTACTCACTACTCACTGATCATCTTTAACAGGAAAGCCCTGTGTGTCCCAGACTCAACGGGGGTGATGGCAAACTCATAACTTAAAAGTTTTTTCTTTTAGATCTTTAAAGCCGGTTCAGCGTCTTCATCATGCAGGCATTACATCTCAGATTAAACGTGCTGTAAGATATATACAGTGTTCCTCGGTGGCAGTCAGCTTGCAGTTTATAAATGTATCAAAGCAGCATGGTGTACATCTTACACTTGTATAATGCTATGTATCAATTGTACTTCAATAAAAAGGGGGGGGGCAGAAAAGAAGGAAAAACGAAATATAATGGTTTAGTGCAGGGCTTCTTGAACTTCAGTGAGATCAAAACCACTTGTGCAAAAGCGCACATTGCTTGAGCCCCACTCTTGGAGTTTCTGCTTCAACGGGCCTGGAGTGGGGACTGAGAATTTGCATTTCTAACAAGATCCTGGGTGCCTGTGCTGCCTCTGCTGCTGCTGGCCCAAGCCATCAGTTTGGTGCATGAATCTGAGGCCAGATGGAGTTAGACTTCAGTCCTGTGTTAGTCACCTACCTAATGCGTGACACTCCATGCTTCAAGATGCCTATTCTGTAAAATCAAGATAAAATATCTACCTCATAGAATTTTTGTGAAACTAAATGAGTTAGTGTAAGTGTCCACACCAGTGTTTGGCAGACTCTTAAACACTGTCAGCCATAGCTGCACAACTTTTATTTATTTCCTCTTTTGCTGACTCCCTGTGACTGATCGCCGCCCACGTCCCTACAGCCAGGGCTTTGGATGCATCTGTTTCCCTATCGCTGTTGCCAGAGCTGGGGTCAAGTGCATAATCATATTGCCATTCACCTGACTCTAAGCATTGCCATTTAACTGGTTGATACAGCCTCTCTTTGTCCAGCAAAATTCATCCTGTTGTCAGTCTCTGCCTTATTCTCTTAAAAACACATTACAAATAGGCCCCTGTCTTGCTCAGAAAGCTCACTTTTAATGTATTACAGGGCATTTAGGACCCTCTTTGACACCTTGACTCTTCACCTTTTCCTCTTGCTACTCCGTATATGATGTTTTTGTATGTAAAAACATCTGTTTTTCTGTACACATTTCCTTGCTTTCCTGGTTTTGTTATTTCTTCTATAATATTCATTCCATCTGATATATCCTTTCTCTCATTACTACAAAACATTCTTCAAAGCCTGGTTAACTTTCATTCCTCATCCAAAGGTATAGCAAATTGGTCTCATTCCTTGTGACAAGACTGACTGATTGATGGTAGCTTCTTAGGGAGATTACAAGGATTCTGAGGACAAGATCTGCTTGGGTTCAATAGGAAATAAGGTTATGATTAGTGAGCAGTGTCTGCTATGGGCCCAAGTGGAGTGCATGGAAGAATTTGTATCTAGCATTGTCTTCCCTGCTGTGCAGTGTATTTTACACTATAGATGCTCAGTGCAATTTGGCAAATTCACAAATACACAGACATACCCCGAGTTATGAATTCTAGTTTTATTCCGATTACGATTTTCCCTTCTTTGTTCTAAAATGAAAGCCAAGCCTTATTCTGAGAATGATATTGACAGGCAGGAAATGAGAACAGGAATGAAGAGAAGCCTTTGGCACTTTGACTAGAGAAAGTAATGTCTGGATCAGGGGAAATACATTGATTTTAGTGGTGGCTCCGAGCCTAGAGGCAAGTTCTTAGATTTTGAGGCGTAAGGGACCAGATGGAGGGATTGGGGGAGAATTCTTCCTCAAGAAGGAAAACACAGGGTCCTTAGGAACATCTGGTCATGGAAGCCCTTCACCGTGAGGACCCCTGATTTAATATGTGCAAGGTGAATAAGCAAGGCTTCAATCCCAGAGCCACCACCCACTGGTTGTGTATTTGGGGTTGCTAAATTAATCTCCCTGAGCTTTGACTTTTTTCTCTTAAAAACAAGGATCACAATATTCCCTCTCAGGGCTGTTGTAAAAATGAAAGGAAACCATGTATAATAGAAGACTTTGTATAGTGTTGGGCTTGATAAATGGTAGCTGTCCTTATAAATATTGTGTGGAATCCCAATCAAGAAAACCCTTTAAAACCGTTAAAACTCCTTTACCTCTTATCCCTTACCTGTATCCTCACTGTTACTTATTAACATATAAGATGATGGAATGACCCCTTGGCTAAATGTTATAGAGCATCTAACTGCTCATTAACTCTGATTGATTGGAATCCTGGAAGCAACACTGCTGAGTTACTGTTGTTCCCCACCAACTAGCATGAAGATAGAGCCTTGGTGCTTTCATTATATTTATGGCATCAAATATAAAAAATGCACAGTGTGGAAGTTATTTAGAACTTAATACCTTTCTAACGACATCTATTCTCTGAGATTCACACAGTTTTATACTTTAGGTATTTTGGGTTATCTCCTTTTCCTTTCCTAAAAAAAATTATTAAATGCCTTGAAATGCGTTGTTCAGAAATAGCCATTTGTTCATTCAGAAATATTTTGGGTGTTTCCTGGGGCCAAAGTCGCTTCTAGACACTAGAGCCACTATAGTGTGTGAAAGAGATAAAGCCAATTTTCTTGTGGAGGTCATCTTCTGGAGATGGAACTTAAATAATCAAGTGAGCAAACAAATAACCAGGCTATAATTTTATTTTATTTTTTTAAGTTTAATTTTTTTTTAATTTATTTTGAGAGGGAGATAGAGAGCAAGCGGGGGAGGAGCAGAGAGAGCGGGAGACAAAATCCCAAGCAGGCTCTGCACTCTCAGCACAGAGTCCCGATGTGGGGCTCGAACTCATGAATTTTGAGTTCATGGCCTGAACCAGGATCAAGAGTCTGAAGCTTAACTGACTGAGCCACCCAGGTGTCCCACCAGGCTGTAATTTTAGATGGTTGGTATTTTCTATGAAGAAAAAGTGATAGGGAAGAGGGGATCATGGTGTGGTTTGAGTAACCTTTTTTGAATTGTGTGCAATGCTGTGGCCACATTTTAACTGATACCCAAATGACAATCATGAGCCAGACAAAAAATAATGTATTCCAAGCCCTTCAAGCAGAGGGCAAAGCAAGTGATTCAACTCAAATGAGGAAAGAAAGGACTCATCAGTGGGTGCCAAGCACATGGCAAAGAGTCTTTAAAATAGATGCAGGGTAATTATGCTGGATATTGTAGGTGGGGTAAGGAGTTTGGATTTTATTCTATGCAATGGGAAGCCACTGGAACATTATAAAAATGATAGTCGGAAAAAGAGATGTTCTTGTAAATGAACACTGAATGCTTATAGAGATAGCCATATTGAGGAATTTGATGGTTAAATGTGTTGACAAAATGGATAATCACTTGTGATTTATCTGTTTTCTGGATTCAAAATTTTTTAACATGGTTTACCTGCTTGTATTTTTTGTTACTGAATTCAGAAACCTTTGAGATGGCTTTTAATGTATCTCTTCAGATATTTCCCTTATCCTGACATTTTCACTGTGACTGTGATTTGCTACATTATTTCTCTCTCTCCTTCAAAGCTATACTGTTTCCTCTTTGTATTTCACTGTTTTGTGAACTTGAGAAGAAATTAATGTAGAATCTTTGATAAATTGCCTCTCCTGTTTTTGGAGAACACAAAACTTTTCCTGTCGGAGATCTGCTATGACATTAAAACTATCAGCCTGTTTAAGGCGATAAGTCAGTTCCAAGTGCTAAGGGAGAACAGCGTAGTCTGCATTGGTCATCTGGGTGAAGAGTCCGATGATTTCACAGCTGCCTCTTTGCTTTTTGCAATTTTTAAGTTGGGGTTGTCTCTGAATTTCTCTCCTAGACTCTGAAATGTCCTTCCATTTCAAATACGTGTATCCAACTGTGGAGCAGTGTTTCAGCCTTACATTTACCTTACATATGTAATTTTGTACAATTTGTTACTGTTCATTGTTCTATATTTGACTTTTTAATCTCCATATGCACACATTTATTGCTCTCTGTTGGGCTGCTTGGTCATATTCCAGGACATTTACCCCAAGCTGGAAAAATTATTCTATAGATTAGGTATTAGTATTAATTCTGTGGATCTATGGCCAGAAAAGTACAAGAAGCGTGTTTTATTCACACCTTCCGCTTTCCTTCACACAACCTAGTTAAATCATTTATTACTTTTTAATAGTTAAATTATTTTTATGTGCCTCTACTTTTTAAAAACATGTTTAAATTTTAAAATGAATGCAATTTATTTTTATTCGTAGTAAACCACAGAACTTTAATGGGCCCTTTGAAATTGCATGCAACCAAAGAAAATATATCAAACAATACCTTGAACAAGGTTTTGAAATCTCTAACTTATTTATAGCATCTATAAACCCATTTGAATAGTTTTCTTCTTTTTCCTTAAACATTTTTTTAATGTTTATTTATTTTTGAGAGAGACAGAGTCTGAGTGGGGGAGGGGCAGAGAGAGAGGGAGACACAGAATCCAAAGCAGGCTCCAGGCTCTGAGCTGTCAGCACAGAGTCTGATGTGGGCCAGAACTTAGGAACCGTGAGATCATGGCCTGAGCTGAAGTCCGATGCTGACAGACACTTAACCCCCTGAGCCACCTAGGTGCCCCTTTAGATTTTTCTTAATATGTTCATAATATGTGGTTTCATTTACAAAAATACTCTTTTTTCATGTAAATTCACTAGGTGAACTCTGGAAGGATAATAGTGACTAAGAAAAGCACTTGAACAAAAAGCAATCCAAATAGAAGGAACTGAGTTCATAACATTCTAGGCAGAACAAGAAATGCCACAAGTTGTCTTTCCTTTGAAAGTAGTGTCTTCCTCTGATTCTCTTAACACCGCAAAGGATAAAACTTGGTGATAAAAAGAAGCAAGGCAAACCCTGCAGCACCGTTTCCTCACTCCCCACCAACATCACTCACTTTCAGAACCCGATGATTGAGGCAAAAAAACACTTTACTGTAAGTTCTATTCATAAGAATAAAGCTATAAGACTTTTGCAGCTTCCTTGCAAACCAAAACACCCATTAGGGATCCTGTGGCTCTTTCACCTCCTACAGCAGCTGTGATATCAGAGGGGATTGAAGAGGAGAAAGAATTCATTTCTCAGAAATTTCATGCTAATTTTAAAATAAAAACAATAATTTCTGAAATGTTGTCAAGGAATAGAAAATAACCTTCGAGAGCCATAAGAAGAGAACACTGACAAACCGTCTGCAACTGTGCATGGAGAAATTTCAGTGTAGCAAAATAAGGTGGGGGGGTGTCTAGAAAAGTCTCTTCTTGTGATCATTGCAGCTTCTTTCACAGAAAGCTCAAGGCTGGCCGGAAGGCTGAGTGAACTAAAGACAAATCCACAACTTTTATTTCAAGTCTGGATTCCCATTTTAAGGGAAGAATTACCTGTTAGTTTGAGAATTATTGTTAGCTTTTATTGATGCCTTTCTTTTTAAAATTTTAGTTTTAGGCATTTCATCTAGGAGCAAAAATGAATGAAAATGACTGTTCTACATTTCTATTTGATTCTTTCACTGGGGACAAGAATTTGACTATGATGGGGATGTACAGGTTACAAAAAAAATTTAAAAACTAAGAAATATTCCATTCCTACCATTTCTTTATAAACACTATCTAACAGAATATGCCAGTATTAAGCCTAGGCACTGTTAGAGAACAAAAACCAAGTCTAACTCGGTAATGAGTAAAAATGTTCAAAACCAAAATTTTAAATTATTTAGGTGGGTTTATTTTGTTGTTATCATTGTGGATAAGCCATAATGGTATTTCATAAGCCTGTTTGATCTTTCCATTAATCCTGTGCTGCAATTTCTATTTACTACTGATTTGATCAGATGACACAGAACGAACCTGTGTACAAAGCACGTGACTAGGATGGGAACTCTTTGCACAGACAATCCTGCTCAGTTCCAGATCCCATGCTTTGCTCTTACACTAGTCTCTGCTCCCCTTCTCCAACTTCAGTTAGTTTTCTTGCACTCCAATCTGGTTCTCTCCATGGAGTCTTTTCTCTGGCTCCATCTAGAGTATCATTATGTGTTTGGAAGATTGGTGTTTCATTCTCTTTTAAAGCTTTTAACTAGCTCAGTTGGAAAATCTCTACTTTATCTCACTTATATCTCATCACAATGTGTCTGAACATTTTCAGTTGTCTCCATTATCAAGATTCAGGAAATATCTGAACATCTGCCTGCTGGACGATAGGTGGCTGGGTAGACCAGATGATTTTTCAGTGTCCCAATCCAGTTTTATTACCCTTTGAAAGCCAGTATTACAGGGTTGTGCCCTATTTTAAAAATATTAGTTTATTTAGGGGCACCTGAGTGGCTCAGTTGGCTAAGCGTCCTACTCTTGATTTCCCCTCAGGTCTTTATCTCACGGTTCGTGGGTTCAAGCTCCACATCAGGCTCCGTGCTGTCAGCACAGATTCTGTCTTGGGATTCTGTCTCCCTCTCTCTCTGCCCCTCCCCTGCTCACTCTCTATCTCTCAAATAAACATTTAAAAAGTTTTAAAAAGGTTAGTTCATTTAAATAAAATTGTAGCTTACTCATATAGTTAAAAAATAAAATGATTCAAAACATAAACGTAGAGTTTCAGTGTCCCGCTACAAGTCTGAACACCTCGGAGGTACTATTGTTAAAGTTTCTTTTTGTGGTATTAAAACTGTACTTGTACATCTATATCTTAATTTATCAACATTATTCCAGGTAGGTTATATGTGTTCTCAATCTACCGTCTTCTTTTTGAAGTCATTGGCTTCTTTCTTACTGTAATCTTTCCAAAGTTGACATAGGTATAGGAGTTAGGAAACTTTTTGAAGTTTATTTTAGATTACAGCTGCATAGACTGAAATTGCAGAAGAAGACAATGTCTATATATTATTTATTTTATTTGTGCGATATTGAAACGTAAACTTTCTAGAAGGGTCAGGCACTGACTTGACCTGAAAAGTCAGACTGTTTCTTAATGAGAGTCTAGCTTCTCTCAAGGCAGAAGGCCAGTGAAAGACACACAGGGATAGATTAGGGAAACTTTCAGCAGAAGGAGAATTGGTGGCAATCAGGGTGTCTGGAGTCCAGGACCCGTCTGTTTCAGATGTTGGAGAGGGGATTATCTTAAAACAGAAATAATGGCTCTTGTAGTTATTTACCAAGCCTTCATGTACTTCTACTATAAAGGCCATCTTTCAAAAATATCAAAAGATATAACTGTATTTGTTATATATGAAGAGAAATTGATTTTATGAGGTAGAATATAAAGTATGCTAGACATAATTGTGAAATTATGGAAATTTAGGAACAACATCCAAATGTAACCCATGCTTCCAGTGATGGTATATATCACCTGTGTCCTAGAAGAGAAAGTCATCGCTTCGCCTGTGATATTGTTAAGGCTGTAATATGCACGTACGTTGAAAAAGTAAGTAATAGAAAGATACAGCAGTTCTCCAAGAACCGAATATACTTGTGGATACTGTGCATAGAACTCAGCTTAACCAAGATGGTGGCCTGTTTATTTAACGGAAACAGGAAGTTCATTTGATTCTTCTAGACTTCATTTTCCAAAACACTTCCAGGGCAAAATATTATTTAAGCATAATGGACATAAATGGGTAATTGGCCCCGATGTGCATATAAATCCATTAACTCAAGGTAGTAATGTAAACAGGAAATTCACCGTAAGTACCTATCCAAGTATGGCTACATCAGTTTAAAACATTAGGGTATTTTGCATTCAAGTTAAATGAAATGCCATTCTACAGGAGTTGCATAAACTGATCCTCAAATGTGGAAATTATGGTTCCTAAAAAATACTAAATACTGAATGGAAATGAATTTTTGTGTTTCTATAGGTTATCTTTATACATGGCTGGAATTTTCATAAGTCCATTCCTATGGGAAGGTGTAAAGGAACTCAACAACACATTTTGACATGATTTTGCTTTGCATTGTCACAAAGACATGTAGTACAGGATAATACTGAATAATGCAAACCAATGTTTTAAGCTTTTTCAGTAAAGAGTTCAGAAAAACTAACCTGTAAATAGTAGTAAATACCATATTTTTATTCTGGCTGCATAGGCGATGATATATAAACGGTACAGTATCCTTTTGTGAGTTGTCTTGGTATACAGATAGATAAATATTATTCTACGAAATCCTTGAGGACAGAAAAAAATGATGTAGTCATCTTAATATATGCCTAGCATATAATAAACACTCAAATATTTTTGAATTGAACTTTGTGTGTCTAGCACAGAGTGTTATTTTAAAACCCTTAAAACCTGTCAGTTCAAAAAGATAGTGTATTTCCTTTTTTAGCATTAAGCTAAACTTAAAGCTTTCAAAAAAATTTCCTGAAGTGTCTTACGCATTTTAAAAATTCTAAAGACAATAATGTGTTTTATTCTTCATAAAAATGTTTTCTTTCTCTTTAGTGAAGATGATATCATCATCAAGTCAGATGATTTAAATTTCAGATACTTCTGAGGGCCTGGATGGCGCTGTTGGTTAAGCATCCTTCTCTTGGTTTTGGCTCAGGTCATGATCTCAAGGCTTCAAGGGTTTGAGCCCTGCATCAGACTCAGCACTGAACACACGGAGCCTGCTTGGGATTCTGTCTCTGTCCCCCTGTCTCTGCCATCCCCTACTCGTGCTGTCTCTGTCTCTCTCAAAATAAATAAATAAACTTTGAATTTCAAATACGCCATAGCAGATATTTTTGTTCTGTTTTGTTTTTGTTTTTGTTGAATGTATTTATTTAAATTCAAGTCATTTAGCACAGAGTGTAATATTGGTTTCAGGAGAAAAACCCAGTGATTCATTAGTTACATATAACACCCAGTGCTCATCCCAACAAGTGTCCTCTTTAATGCCCAACACCCATTTAGCCCACCCCCTACCCACCTCCCTTCCTGCACCCTCAGATTGTTCTCGATATTTAGGAGTCTCTTATGGTTTGCCTCCCTCTCTGTTTTTATGTTATTTTTCCTTCCCTTGTTGTATTTAGCTGTCTTGAATGTTTAACTTCTTCATTCAAATTGTTCATTAAAAGGTATTTTCAGTATAAGAATATGTGTTATTTTCACATCCTTTTGAAGCCTTCAACCTACACGGGACCTTTAAGTGGTTAATAAATACTCTTTTGAATCATAAAATAAAGGGGAAAAATACAGATTCTTACACAGGAAATCATTAGTTTAGAAAAAACTCCTATTTATTTTTCTCTCTGAACTTGCACTCGGGCATGATTGTAAGTGTAGGGTGAGACCCCCTTGTTCAGATAATTGTCTTCCAAAATAGGGGCTGTAACTTGAAAGTGATAAAAGCTACATTGTAGTTTGAATCATTTTTTATTTTATTTTACTTACAGACAACTCAACTGATCACTGAGAATCTCTGCTTTGGAGATAAATAGGAATAATCATTTTCTTCACACTAAGGGAGATGGTAAAATTCAAAATTCAAGAACTGGTAGTTCCAGAGTAACTTCCCTTCCCTGGATGCATTGATACCCATGTTCCTTTCCCATCAGCCTTGACCTAGGGCCTCAGCCATCAGCTAAAGGACCCTATTACTCCATACTGTTCTGGTAATATCATGGCCTTAATGTTGCAGTGACCTTGTCAGAACTCCCAGTATTTCTGTCTGAAGATGCTTACAGTTTAATCTTTAGGTAGATATTTTTCATGCTTTAGCTAGATTCTGGCCACAGTGAGTAATAAGAAGATGACTATTTTCTTCATCAGAATTCTAGGAAGTGACATGTCCTTTTTAGGGCAGCAGTGACAAAAGCAGATCGGTCTTCTTTTCTCAATCTTTGGAGAGCTTTGGAGGAACCAAAGCTGATGATAGGCATGATGTCATGAAATGTGATTTCTTGCAATATTACTTTGAGTCTTCAGTAAACTTCAGACATCACTACATGCCTTAGAAGGAGGGGTTGAAATCAGAGTGCCACACATATGTGTCCTGATTAATAGGACATAAACTGATGAAAGTTTTGGGGATAGATCTAGACTTGTCCCTATTTTGAAATTAGGACCTCCACCAAAGTCATTAAATCTCCAAGGTACTGTTCCAGATAATAGAATATATAGATATCTATTAATATATATCTGTATCTATATCTATATCTATATCTATATCTATCTATGTATATCTTTATTCTGACTGCATGGCATTACAAAATCATGCAACCTGAGACTGGGGGAGAAAGTTGAGGTGCATTCATGAATTCCTCAAGATCCACACATCTTGCTGAGGCAGTATTTTCTGCTTGTGTAGTGGGTGGTGCTGAATGACATGTTATGGCTTTAGATAGAGAAGGGTCATCTCGAAGTCTTAGAGGTACCTGGAGACTAGACCGTAATGTTTTTCCCAATCTTCCCCTCCCCCGTTTACTCTCTTCCATTGAGAATGCCCTCTGGCAGGACCATTTGTGCCTCTAATAGCAAAAAGCTTTCTCTCCTAAAGGTCCATGCAAGCAGAATTGACAAGAGCAGAGTGAGTGAGCACTTTCACGCTGGTTTGGTTAACAAATTGATTTGAGAGCCAATCCTGGACTGTGTGAAATGAGAAACAGGTTCTTAAGTGACTGGAAAAGGATGGTGTTTAGTTCTTAGTTGTGACCCTTTTTTTTTCTGGCCAATCCCCACGTCCCGGACTATAGTCATTGCTCTCTTTTCCACACATGGCCTGGCCATTTGGCTGAGGGTAACTCATGGCTAACGAAAATATAAGAAGCTCTGACCATCTCTGTGTGGAGCCATCATCCTCTTTTCTCTTTGCCTTGACAACTTATGCATTATCTTCAAATATAAACTTAATTTTATATTTAAATATAAATATTATATTTCTTTCATAAATATATTTATTTATAATAAATAACCCCAGGAAGGAGATTTATAGGGACTTACTAGGACAACAGGATCCCTGTTGTGATTAAGAGAAGTGTTCAGACAAACCTTGGCATTGTAGGTGTGATGCATGAGCCAGGCAGAAACAACAGAGGAAGAATTCTGGTGCCAAACTAAGCTGCATTGGTTGGGAGGGTGAAGAGAGGCACAGAGGTAGACGTGGAGCTGACTACCGGGGCGCTGGCCCCCGCTACTGTTCTTCAACTCAGCATTCAGTTCACAGGAATGACGGTTGGGACACTGGAGTAGCTCCTAGAACTGAGTCCAAAGGACTAAACTCCATCTTCTGCCAAGAGACTCTGGATGGGGCACTAGGATGCTCTCCCTGACGTGGCCAGGCATAGGAACCCAGGGAGGGCAGAAGGTGGAGAGGGTGTACCCAGCAGCAGACAGCAGACATGGGCAACAGACATTATGTTTGTCTTGCCCTGTAATAGCTTTTAATTTATTTTTATATTATCTACTGGATGGGTTTGACGGTGGAAAGGGCCGTTGTAGAGGTCTGTTGGTGGCTTCATTCTGTATGTTACATGAAGTTTTTTGGTTCCAGGAAGGATGGGAATCTTTTACCCTTATCCTCAGTACCATATTCCATGCCTGTGCTTGTATGGTGGTGGTCTCAAACTCACCTGACCACAGGGGATGAATAGACACAGAAATTGGGGGTCCGGGCAGTGGGGACTTGAGGACTTGAAGAATGTGTGGCCTGTCTAATCAAAGGGGCTGTGTGACTCAGTCAGTTGAGCATCCAACTCTTGATTTCAGCTCAGGTCATGGTCTCACAGTTCATGGGATCAAGCCCCGTATCGGGCTCTGTGTTGGTAGTGCAGAGCCTGGTTGGGATTCTGTCTCTCTTTCTCTCTGTCTCTGCCCCACCTCAAAATAAATAAATAAACTTTAAATACAAACTCAAAAGTACTTCCACCAGGACATATTGCTTGCCTCTTAGATGAGGTATATGTCTGCTTCAGTTTCCTCACATAGTGCCCTGTGCTTCTCCGATGAGGATTCACAACACACTTTGTTAGAATCATTTATTTAAAGGCTTGGCTTCCTTATGAGACTGTCAGCTATGTGGAGATAGGACCCGTACCTGGCTTGTTTCTTGCTGGTCTGACAGAACCTAGCTCAATGCCCAGTAAGAATCATCTCATAGTCATTTCAAAATGAATGAATGAATGAATGAATGAATGGACTTTTTTTCCTTTTCCTGGAAAGATCATTAACAAATAAACTCTCGAGGCCACGGTACTCATGCTGGTCATTGGCCCAAATAGAGCTAAGGGAAATATCCCTGGCCTTGGAAGACAACCTTTGATTTGATTCCAAGTCTCCAACTTTTTCATCAGTGCCAGCACCTGCTGAAAAGGCCCATCAAACTGAAACTACTTTTGACTTATTTGCAATCTTTTTTTAAAGTTTACCTAGAAAGAAGCCATAAAAAACCCCATCTGATTCTTTTTCCAAAATCCACATAGACAATAAAGACATTTATCTAAGTAATGTTTTGGCTTCACACAACATCAATAAACACTTCATGGAGATTAAAGTGACTGAAAACCTTTTATACTTGTCAACTGATTTCTGTTGGCTGTGTTGATTTCCTTTATAAAGAATAAAAAGAAAGTAAAGTTGTTTTGTGTTAATACATTTGGGGTGGGTAAATGATTTTCCTTAAATCACTTTTTCCTGACAATGAACATGGAGTGGAAGATTATTAAAACTGATTTCTCACAATGTTGTTTGCATACCTCAAGCAAATATGTGGGGCTGTCTCCATCAGTGAATGCCATGTGTTGGTGTGATTGATGAATTATAATTAACCTTGGCAACATGTTTTTACAGTTAAACTAGATCAATCGAAATTAGTTATCCTGAGAGACAGCAAAATCACTTATATCCTCAGCTTAGTGCAAGAAGTAATGGACTTTCCTTGGAAGAGTTCTCAAAATATAGCGAACGCCTACTTTGCTATTGAGTCTACTTCGAAAAGTAAATGGGAGGTCAGTGGGATTGAAATAACTTAACTTGAATGAGAGAAGTCTCCAGGCTGATCTAACAGCACCTCTCTCAGGATCTCCAAGTGGGGACTGGAGGCAATGCTAATTAAGAGGTGGGGCAAGTACCTACATAAAACAAGGTAAGGGGAAGGGAAGGAGAGGGAGAAAGGTAGCATTTCAGAACCTTCTTTTCCCCCTTTCCAAACAGAGGGAAAAGCTGAGTAAAGGATCTTTATTTTCTAAACGTACATTAATAAAAGTGGCATCATGTATACTAACACTGAATTTTATAGAATGATAAGAAGTAGGGCGAGAAATATAGGTCATTTAAACAGTTGGGTTCCCTTTGGCTCGGCATGTCACGTGACAGTTTCTCCTGAGTGCTGCCTTTGACAATGTGATGCAATGTAGTCCTTGGAAAAATCTCCTTCTAGAAGACTTTATCGCACATGTTTCCCTAGGCTCACTTCTGCAGCACGTATACAATTGGAATGACTCAGAGAAGAGTAGCATGGCCACTGTGCAAGGAAGACACCCAAAAGCTTCCTCAATGCACCCAGCAATATTCACTGTCAGATATCAGATGGCCTTGTTTTCCTGGCTTGTGCAGAGCTTGAAGAAATGCTATGAAAGATAACCAGAAACATTATCCTGAAGTTCAGTTATACACTCACTTAACCATAGACCTTGTACTTTTAACAGTAATTATAGGCGTCTTGGAGGTATCGCTTTGACGGCTCTGCAAAACCTTCTTTTGGCAAGGTGTTTGTCTACCTTTGGACTACAAAGTAGTCCAAAGCTATAAGTAGCTTCTATACGTAGCTTTTATGCTCGATCATCCTGCATTTCTTGTGCTCCCAAGAAGGTTCCCAAAAAGGCAATTATTTATCACTGTATTAGCAAGGAGTACTCTAATAGCTCCTTTGCATGAGACATGGGCAATTAAGGGAAGAGCAGTTGCAGCTTTTACAACCCCCTAATGACCATCCATCCTGTGGCAGCAGGCCCACCCAGAGCAGACTGATGTTTGCCAAGGGCAAACCTTTGGACCCAGAAACAGAAACACTAGAGATAACTCGTGGTGTCTGACAGTTGTGGCCTGATTAAATAGATCTCATTTTTCATTTTCTTTTCTCACGTGTAATTTGACTCTTTCCTGAAAACTCTCTGACGCTGTAAATTGTGGAAAGAGTTGTGAGTTGAAATTGGTACTTCTGTGAACTGGAATACTTGGAGTGACATCCTGGTGCTCTTAACCAAACTCTGGGTAGGGAAAGGAGAAGCCATGTGCTTGCACATGTTGGTTGCAGTAAGAGTGGCATGCGACACTGTCTGTTGTCATGAGGCCATAGCTTACTGGCCTTCAGACCTGGATACCTCAGGGGAACAGACCCAGAAACAGGAAGGCCCTCTGTGATTGGTACCTCACTTTTATTTTCCGGATTAGACTCTTCTCAACATTTTCATTGGAGAAAAGTTGGTGGGCTTATTTTATTTTAACTTCTTGCATTGCCATAGTGGAGGCTCCTGCGCCAGTCTCCATCCAGGATGAATTATGGCCATGGGATGCCCAGTCATGGACCCGGATGGAGATAGTATGATTGCTGAATGAATGGTGTGCAAAAAGAAAGGGAGAGTTGGAGAATTTAACCTTAGGAAGGAGATTTATAGGGACTTACTAGGACAACAGGATCCCTGTTGTGATTAAGAGAAGAAGTGTTCAGACAAACCTTGGCATTGTAGGTGTGATGCATGAGCCAGGCAGAAACAACAGAGGAAGAATTCTGGTGCCAAACTAAGCTGCATTGGTTGGGAGGGTGAAGAGAGGCACAGAGGTAGACGTGGAGCTGACTACCGGGGCGCTGGCCCCCGCTACTGTTCTTCAACTCAGCATTCAGTTCACAGGAATGACGGTTGGGACACTGGAGTAGCTCCTAGAACTGAGTCCAAAGGACTAAACTCCATCTTCTGCCAAGAGACTCTGGATGGGGCACTAGGATGCTCTCCCTGACGTGGCCAGGCATAGGAACCCAGGGAGGGCAGAAGGTGGAGAGGGTGTACCCAGCAGCAGACAGCAGACATGGGCAACAGACATTATGTTTGTCTTGCCCTGTAATAGCTTTTAATTTATTTTTATATTATCTACTGGATGGGTTTGACGGTGGAAAGGGCCGTTGTAGAGGTCTGTTGGTGGCTTCATTCTGTATGTTACATGAAGTTTTTTGGTTCCAGGAAGGATGGGAATCTTTTACCCTTATCCTTAGTACCATATTCCATGCCTGTGCTTGTATGGTGGTGGGTCTCAAACTCACCTGACCAGAGGGGATGAATAGACACAGAAGTTGGGGGTCCGGGCAGTGGGGACTTGAGGACTTGAAGAATGTGTGCCCTGTTTAATCAATGTGGCCCAGTGTTGTTCCACTGTTATTTGTTTTTGTTTTTGTTCCAGGAGTGGATGGATATGTGCTAGACAGATGACTGGATTTTTTGTAAGGAACCTTTAATTTTGTAACATTACAAATTTTAATTTTGTGACATTACAACTTTCACCTGCTCTCGTGTGAGTGATTAGGAGGCAGTGAAAGTTGCGGATTCATGTTTAAAAAAGTCGCTTCCTTGTCACTAGCATAGACCCACTAGTTGTGGGTCCCCCTGGAGGCCAAGGCACTGCATAGGATTTGGGGCAACAGAACTGAAGAGCTCTGTCACACAGAAGTTACAAGCATGGCTCAGAACCGTCTTGAATCCCAGCACGCTATGTACCGGCCATGTGACCTTATGCAGATTGCTTAAGGGTTCTGGCCTCAGTTTCCTCATTTATCAAATGGAGAAAATACAAGCCTGTGCTTCATCAGGCTGTTGTGATGATCAAGTCAGTTGAGGCACTTTAGTAGCAGAGCTATTTGGCCTTGCCATTAAGAAAGAGGCAAGGAGGTGGGGCACGGTGGCCCCCAAGCGGGAGTCTGTGGGCAGCTGTGCCCAGGCCCCTGGGATGCTTTTCCACTAGCATCTCCACATACTTCCTGATTCCAAGGGTAGGACCCTGGTGTCTGAGTTTGTGGCATACTTCCCATACGACTCTGCTACTTCCCTGTGTGCAGAGCCACTTGACAAACAGAGAGAGCTGGCTCTTGGGGCCCAGACTCTGCCTCTTGTGTTTATTAGCTGTATTGCTTTGAGTTGTCGTCTTCCTCCATCTTAGTCTCAGTCTCTCTGTTTTCCATGCACACCTTGCTCTGTGAAGATTGAACATCTCCAACACAGTTCATGGCGCATAACACGTACTCCATAACCATGAGTTCTCCTATCCTCTTGATCTCAGGCTGGTGAAAGGCTCACCGTTATGATTTGGGAAATACTCTGAAGGAAACAGAGCAGGAAACTGGGCTTCCAGTGGTGAAGATTAGGTTCTTTGCATGCTTGGCTCTGGAGTGGGATTGCAGTCACTTGGGGGTTGATTTGCTGTGTTGGCGTCTGGTGAATTTGTCGGTTCCACAGTGCCATTCAGGAGTTTATCCGTGGCTTTTTGTATTTCCTTGCACAAATATAATTGAGGAGCTTGAATTCAGTGTACATTACTTTTTGAGAAAATTAATAATTATATGAACATGCGATGATTTCTGGCAGTACACAAAGTCATACTTTCATTAGAAAATAGCTATTATAACTCAGCAATTTAACTGTTCATATGCAACCTTGATTCATTTTTTGCCCAAAATAGTTCAACCTATAAATAGCCAGTTAGGAACAAAGAAGTGGCAGAAAGAAATCCCTAGTTCGGTTTCTATGGTATGCAACATCACATGACGGCTTAGGGAGACACACAAGGCAGCAGGTTTTCAACAATGGAGATACAATAATGTCTATTATAATTATGCTAAATATATCAGTGCTTGTGAATTACTCATGCCAAGAAATGTGGTGTTCTCAGTCACCTGGAAGATGCCATGACACCCAGCCTCACACTGGGTCATGGGAATCACCTGTGTGACCCCACGCCATGGTGCTTCTCACAAGGCACCATCTCTGTGTATCTCTCCACAAAGTCTTAAAACCCTTTATGCTTAAGACTATTGTTTCATCTTTGAATTTTTGGCAATCCAGAGCATGCCAAGTTTCATCATGTTGCTTAGAAAAGAGTTCTTGAATGAATGCATAAATGAAACTGGGGTTATGATTTTGGCTTTTTAGTGGCTTATAATTTTCTCAGTTTGCTTAGAAGGAAAAACGAGTTGGGGGAGGGGAGAGCAAGCAAAAGCACCATTGCCATTCTTAGCATGGACTTTCATTACGAATTGTTCCAATACAAAGCACACACTCAGAACCTAGAATTAACTGGCACTCACTGTATGCCACCTGATGATAGTGACAAATGAACCCACTTTAGAATGGGAGGCAATATGTGCGTATCAAGGAGCTGCAGAGATGACAATGAAAAGGTGCATAGCAAGTGATGAATGGTCAGATGTGAGTGCCATGAGCCCCCTTGCTCCAGAGATGGATAGTTTAATTGTTCCCGAGTTGAATTCATACCACAGACACCATAAACAACTTAGTTTAATCAGCCAGAAACATGGGCTCTCATAGATTTAAATTCAGTGCAGGTGATGTTTCTATATAGAAAGCTTGGAGATGCTTGTTCCACACAGACATAAGAGGGAGCACAAAAGACACTGACGTCATCCCCATGATTTAGACTAGACTATCTGCACTGAAGAGTTGGCACTTTATTAACAAGCAGTGGTGTTTATCAGAGGAACCTATTTTGCATTTGATCTGTTTCTTTGAAAAGGTCAACTTTTCTATAGAAAAATATTTCTATTTCATCAATGATTTCCTTAATAACTTTCTCTAATTTCTCACTTACTTGTGTATCTCTTCTTTTCTGTACTTTCTATATAGTGATTTAATTTCAACACCCCCTAAATGCATGGCATTGAATATTTGGGGTTTATGAAGAGACTTTTTCTTTCTCTTTTCCTTTCCTTTCTTTTTGTCTTTTTTTTTCAAATATTCTCTTGGGATGCTGGGTGGCTCAGTCAGTTAAGTGCGTGACTCTTGATCTCAGCTCAAGTCTTGATCTCAGGGTTTTGGGTTCAAGCCCTACATTGGGCTCCACACTGGGTGTGAAGCCTACTTAAACAAACAAACAAACAAAAACAAAACAAAACAAAACAAAAAACCCAACTTCTCCTGTCACTTCATCTTAGGATGTATTGCCCTCCTTCAAAGAGGCACATGCTCAGTGAACTTGTGTTTCATGTTAACCTTACTTTGATACCAGATCTTCTTTCCATTTGATTCCATTTACTTGCTCCCCAGTTCTATAATGTATGCATTGTTCCTTCTTAGTTGGTGCTTGCACGTATACAGGAAAACACATTCTATTAAAAACCCACTCAGCTTTACATTAAGATTTTAGCTGTGTCTGAAGAATCCCCCAAGAGACCATATTTTAGAAAAGAGATTATGGCTAAGCTCCTCTAACTTGTATTTGTTTGATTGATACCCACCCTTTTCTCTGAAAATAATTCAAGAAGTTGTTCCCCTTCACTGGGCCTGTTAGCCAAGGCTTAGCCCTCAGCAACAAACAGATTTGCCTTCCGAGATGTTTCTCCTGCCTTTGGAGGAAGACAGCAGTTTATAGTCACAAAGTGGGTAAAGGAGCACCTGGGTCAGGGGGTGGAAACTTGAATTACCAAGTTGTTTTAAGAGAAAGCGGATCTTCTAACTTTAACAGACAAGAATTAATCTTTAATCTTCTGATATGAACATTTCCTAGAGGATGGAACAGTCTTTATTGAGGAATACCTTAAAAGACTCAACTTTAGGGAAATTCTGAATTTCTGGGACTCAGTAATCTGGCATCCAGTGAGTAGATGAGAAGAAGCGTTAATTAAAATATTGCAGAATTTGACAATCTGAACTGCAACCCAGCTGAGAAGAAGGGGACAGCATTAGCTGATGGAGCATGAGAAAATATGGGTCAAATAAAAGGAGGGTTTCTGGGGGTGAGGGGAGGGTAAGGGTGGGTGGGGAGGATCTTGGAGGATGAGAGATAATGCATTCCTGAGATTTCTAAAGTATCTAGTTTTTATTGTTTACAATCTTTTTTTTTGTAATAAGATTAATTTTTGTAGACTCAAATTAGGCTGAATTCTGGGTTTAGGCTCATAGATAAAAACTGAAGCTGGTGAAGAAGAGGCCAAGAGGCTGAAGTGACAGGTGGCTATTGGAAAGCTTATTATGAGCAACCTGGACCCATGTGTTCTCCTTTCTTGAAACTTTGGTCCAGCTCTTAAGTTCAGCCAGTGGTCGTTATATAAGAGATAGGTGTTGGTCATGATCATAACAGCTAAATCCCGGCCAGGAAAATTGGCCTGGCCAAATTTAATTCTTCCAGAAATCAAGACTGATACTCAGATCTTCATTCTGATACATTTCTGGGGACAAATCTCTGTAATTCTCTGTAAGGGATGCCCCAGTGGAGTCCCACTCATTGCTTTATGATTACTTGGAAATTGAGATATACATCTTTCTTTGGTGCTGTGAATTTCTCTTATTATCTTTAGGAGCCCAATTGCATTCAAATACATTTCTTGTATATTTATTTAATGGTGAGATGGAGTTTTACTTCTGTTTATTGAGAGGCTATTGTATATTTCCTATGTCACTTAGATTATTTCATTTAATACACCTCTCCTAAGTTGCTATTATCATTCCCATTTCATTACAGAAGAAACCAAGGATCAAAAAGATCCTTTAATTTACCTGGCGTTATTCTACTAGTCAGTGGGATGAGCTCAGGAGTTGGAAGCATGTATAGAAGAGATACTACTTTTGCTGGACTGTAGAGGATGAGGAGCATGTTCATTGATGCTCGTGCAGGAAGAGCAGACAGTCAGGAAGAAGCAGGTGGACACAGGCCTGGTGCCATGCTGTCGGGATGTATTTGTTCAGTCAACAAATATTTATTGAGTTGCTAACACATGCCAGGCACGGTTCTAAGTAATGCATATAAAACTGTACAAAGAAATTCTTTGTCCTCTGGAGCTCATGCTCCAGTAGAATGTGGCTGTCACGGTGGTGGTGATGCTGCCTCAGTGGTTTGCAGCTATAGCTGGCCCTTTCGTTTTTCAGGTGTTTCACATGCCCTCTGATGAATAACCCTCTATATATGCTGGCTTATCTCCCCACGCTCAATGTTATGAAACACACTTGTAAGATGGGTCATGAGTATCTTGATAATTTCCATGTGCCAGACCTCATCTGCGTACAAGTGCACATTTGGTCGTGTTAGCATTAACAGGCACGTTGTAGTGGCTGGTAGACCAGGGCATCTCTTCCCACCCTGGGCACTGATTTATATGCACATATTTCTTTAGAAAAAGTTCTGCATCTTCTACCCCTGAGGATGTCTTTCAGTGGACCCTTCTTATTTCATGCTGATCTCTGAACTTCTCACCTTCTTTGTGGTTTGAGGTGCTAGAGAGTAGGCTACTGGCTCTTTCTCCAACTCTGTTTATCAACCTGGCCTTTGGCTAGTTCATTTTCTGATTCTATCCTTCACTCCATCAATGATCGAGACTAAAATAGAAGGGGAGATGGGGTGAGGAAAAGGGTAAGTGGCATACCTCTTTCTGTCCCTCATTTCTCCTTTCCTGAAGAAAACCCTTTTTCTTTCTACCTTCAGCAGCAAGAGCCATCAGAGAAGGCCAATGGCTGACTCGTTATCTTGTGTCTGCTTCAGAAAAGAGCAAACTAATTGCACCACAGGTAGAATGCTCATCACACAAATGAGAATGGAAGTTCCAATATCTGTGAAAGATTTGTTGAAGAAAAAGATAGTAGAGTAGATTCAAGGTTATCCCTATAGTAACATGATTCTCTCTCCCTTGCATTCAAATTTGTATTCTTGGGTTGGGATAAAAGATTAATTTACCAGAATTGCAGTAACACAGGATGTGTTCATTGGAGCTTGTTACATATGAAAATAATATTAATTTCTTCCAGATTTTCAATTTTTTGCCATGAAATTTCATATGATATATATATCTTCATTTTCCATACATGTGAAACACCAAATGAAAAATATTTTTGCCTCGATACACTATTTTTTAAACACAGTTCTTTTTTTTTTACTTTTTATTTTTAATTTTTTTTTCAATATAGGAAATTTATTGTCAAATTGGTTTCCATACAACACCCAGTGCTCATCCCAAAACGTGCCCTCCTCAATACCCATCATCCACCCTCCCCTCCCTCCCACCCCCCCTCAACCCTCAGTTTGTTCTCAGTTTTTAAGAGTCTCTTATGCTTTGGCTCTCTCCCACTCTAACCTCTTTTTTTTTTCCTTCCCCTCCCCCATGGGTTTCTGTTAAGATTCTCAGGATCCACATAAGAGTGAAAACATATGGTATCTGTCTTTCTCTGTATGGCTTATTTCACTTAGCATCACACTCTCCAGTTCCATCCACGTTGCTACAAAGGGCCATATTTCATTCTTTCTCATTGCCCTGTAGTACTCCATTGTGTATATAAACCACAATTTCTTTATCCATTCATCAGTTGATGGACAGTTAGGCTCTTTCCATAATTTGGCTATTGTTGAGAGTGCTGCTGTAAACATTGGGGTACAAGTGCCCCTATGCATCAGTACTCCTGTATCCCTTGGGTAAATTCCTAGCAGTGCTATTGCTGGGTCATAAGGTAGGTCTATTTTTAATTTTCTGAGGAACCTCCACACTGCTTTCCAGAGTGGCTGCACCAATTTGGATTCCCACCAACAGTGCAAGAGGGTTCCCGTTTCTCCACATCCTCTCCAGCATCTATAGTCTCCTGATTTGTTCATTTTGGCCACTCTGACTTGCGTGAGGTGATATCTGAGTGTGGTTTTGATTTGTATTTCCCTGATGAGGAGTGACGTTGAGCATCTTTTCATGTGCCTGTTGGCCATCCAGATGTCTTCTTTAGAGAAGTGTCTATTCATGTTTTCTGCCCATTTCTTCACTGGGTTATTTGTTTTTCGGGTGTGGAGTTTGGTGAGCTCTTTATAGATTTTGGATACTAGCCCTTTGTCCAATATGTCATTTGCAAATATCTTTTCCCATTCCGTTGGTTGCCTTTTAGTTTTGATGGTTGTTTCCTTTGCTGTGCAGAAGCTTTTTATCTTCATAAGGTCCCAGTAATTCATTTTTGCTTTTAATTCCCTTGCCTTTGGGGATGTGTCGAGTAAGACATTGCTACAGCTGAGGTCAGAGAGGTCTTTTCCTGCTTTCTCCTCTAGGGTTTTGATGGTTTCCTGTCTCACATTCAGGTCCTTTATCCATTTTGAGTTTATTTTTGTGAATGGTGTGAGAAAGTGGTCTAGTTTCAACCTTCTGCATGTTGCTGTCCAGTTCTCCCAGCACCATTTGTTAAAGAGACTGTCTTTTTTCCATTGGATGTTCTTTCCTGCTTTGTCAACGATTAGTTGGCCATACATTTGTGGGACTAGTTCTGGGGTTTCTATTGTATTCCATTGGTCTATGTGTCTGTTTTTGTGCCAATACCATGCTGTCTTGATGATTACAGCTTTGTAGTAGAGGCTAAAGTCTGGGATTGTGATGCCTCCTGCTTTGGTCTTCTTCTTCAAAATTACTTTGGCTATTCGGGGCCTTTTGTGGTTCCATATGAATTTTAGGATTGCTTGTTCTAGTTTCAAGAAGAATGCTGGTGCAATTTTGATTGGGATTGCATTGAATGTGTAGATAGCTTTGGGTAGTATTGACATTTTGACAATATTTATTCTTCCAATCCATGAGCAGGGAATGTCTTTCCATTTCTTTATATGTTCTTCAATTACCTTCATAAGCTTTCTATAGTTTTCAGCATACAGATCTTTTACCTCTTTGGTTAGATTTATTCCTAGGTATTTTATGCTTCTTGGTGCAATTGTGAATGGGATCAGTTTCTTTATTTGTCTTTCTGTTGCTTCATTGTTAGTGTATAAGAATGCAACTGACTTCTGTACATTGATTTTGTATCCTGCAACTTTGCTGAATTCATGTATCAGTTCTAGCAGACTTCTGGTGGAGTCTATCGGATTTTCCATGTATAATATCATGTCATCTGCAAAAAGCGAAAGCTTGACTTCATCTTTACCAATTTTGATGCCTTTGATTTCCTTTTGTTGTTTGATTGCTGATGCTAGAACTTCCAACACTATGTTAAACAACAGAGGTGAGAGTGGACATCCCTGTCGTGTTCCTGATCTCAGGGAAAAAGCTCTCAGTTTTTCCCCATTGAGGATGATGTTAGCTGTGAGCTTTTCATAAATGGCTTTTATGATGTTTAAGTATGTTCCTTCCATCCCGACTTTCTCAAGGGTTTTTATTAAGAAAGGTGCTGGATTTTGTCAAATGCCTTTTCTGCATCGATTGACAGGATCATATGGTTTTTATCTTTTCTTTTATTAATGTGATGTATCACGTTGATTGATTTGCGAATGTTGAACCAGCCCTGCATCCCAGGAATGAATCCCACTTGGTCATGGTGAATAATTATTTTTATATGCTGTTGAATTCGATTTGCTAGTATCTTGTTGAGAATTTTTGCATCCATATTCATCAGGGATATTGGCCTGTAGTTTTCTTTTTTTACTGGGTCTCTGTCTGGTTTAGGAATCAAAGTAATACTGGCTTCATAGAATGAGTCTGGAAGTTTTCCTTCCCTTTCTATTTTTGGAATAGCTTGAGAAGGATAAGTCTTATCTCTGCTTTAAACGTCTGGTAGAACTCCCCTGGGAAGCCATCTGGTCCTGGACTCTTATTTGTTGGGAGATTTTTGATAACCGATTCAATTTCTTCGCTGGTTATGGGTCTGTTCAAGCTTTCTATTTCCTCCTGATTGAGTTTTGGAAGAGTGTGGGTGTTTTGGAATTTGTCCATTTCTTCCAGGTTGTCCAATTTGTTGGCATATAATTTTTCATAGTATTCCCTGATAATTGTTTGTATCTCTGAGGGATTGGTTGTAATAATTCCATTTTCATTCATGATTTTATCTATTTGGGTCATCTCCCTTTTCTTTTTGAGAAGCCTGGCTAGAGGTTTGTCAATTTTGTTTATTTTTTCAAAAAACCAACTCTTGGTTTCGTTGATCTGCTCTACAGTTTTTTTAGATTCTATATTGTTTATTTCTGCTCTGATCTTTATTATTTCTCTTCTTCTGCTGGGTTTAGGCTGTCTTTGCTGTTCTGCTTCTATTTCCTTTAGGTGTGCTGTTAGATTTTGTATTTGGGATATTTCTTGTTTCTTGAGATAGGCCTGGATTGCAGTGTGTTTTCCTCTCAGGACTGCCTTCGCTGCATCCCAAAGCATTGGATTGTTGTATTTTCATTTTTGTTTGTTTCCATATATTTTTTAATTTCTTCTCTAATTGCCTGGTTGACCCACTTATTCTTTAGTAGGGTGTTCTTTAACTTCCATGCTTTTGGAGGTTTTCCAGACTTTTTCCTGTGGTTGATTTCAAGCTTCATAGCATTGTGGTCTGAAAGTGTGCATGGTATGATTTCAATTCTTGTATACTTATGAAGGGCTGTTTTGTGACCCAGTATGTGATCTATCTTGGAGAATGTTCCATGTGCACTCGAGAAGAAAGTATATTCTGTTGCTTTGGGATGCAGAGTTCTAAATATATCTGTCAAGTCCATCTGATCCAATGTTTCATTCAGGGCCCTTGTTTCTTTATTGACCGTGTGTCAAGATGATCTATCCATTTCTGTAAGTGGAGTGTTAAAGTCCCCTGCAATTACCACATTCTTATCAATAAAGTTGCTTATGTTTGTGAGTAATTGTTTTATATATTTGGGGGCTCCTGTATTTGGCTCATAGACATTTATAATTGTTAGCTCTTCCTGATGGATAGACCCTGTGATTATTATATAATGCCCTTCTTCATCTCTTGTTATAGCCTTTAATTTAAAGTCTAGTTTGTCTGATATAAGTATGGCTACTCCAGCTTTCTTTTGAGTTCCAGTGGCATGATAAATAGTTCTCCATCCCCTCACTCTCAATCTGAAGGTGTCCTCAGGTCTAAAATGGGTCTCTTGTAGACAGCAAATAGATGGGTCTTGTTTTTTTATCCATTCTGATACCCTATGTCTTTTGGTTGGCGCATTTAGTCCATTTACATTCATTGTTATTATAGAAAGATATGGGTTTAGAGTCATTGTGATGTCCGTAGGTTTCATGCTTGTAGCGATGTCTCTGGTACTTTGTCTCACAGGATCCCCCTTAGGATCTCTTGTAGGGTGGGTTTAGTGGTGACGAATTCCTTTAGTTTTTGTTTGTTTGGGAAGACCTTTATCTCTCCTTCTATTCTAAATGACAGACTTGCTGGATAAAGGATTCTCGGCTGCACATTTTTTTCTGTTCATCACATTGAAGATCTCCTGCCAATCCTTTCTGGCCTGCCAAGTTTCAGTAGAGAGATCCGTCATGAGTCTTATAGGTCTCCCTTTATATGTTAGGGCACGTTTATCCCTCGCTGCTTTCAGAATTTTCTCTTTATCCTTGTATTTTGCCAGTTTCACTATGATATGTCGTGCAGAAGATCCATTCAAGTTACGTCTGAAGGGAGTTCTCTGTGCCTCTTGGATTTCAACGCCTTTTTCCTTCCCCAGTTCAGGGAAGTTCTCAGCTATTATTTCTTCAAGTACCCCTTCAGCACCTTTCCCTCTCTCTTCCGCTTCTGGGATACCAATTATGCGTATATTATTTCTTTTTAGTGTATCACTTAGTTCTCTAATTTTCCCCTCATACTCCTGGATTTTTTTATCTCTCTTTTTCTCAGCTTCCTCTTTTTCCATAATTTTATCTTCTAGTTCACCTATTCTCTCCTCTGCCTCTTCAATCTGAGCCGTGGTCATTTCCATTTTATTTTGCATCTTGTTTAAAGCGTTTTTCAGCTCCTCCTGACTGTTCCTTAGTCCCTTTATCTCTGTAGCTAGAGATTCTCTGCTGTCCTCTATACTGTTTTCAAGCCCAGCGATTAATTTTATGACTATTATTCTAAATTCACTTTCTGTTATATTATTTAAATCCTTTTTTATCAGTTCATTAGCTATTGTTATTTCCTGGAGATTCTTTTGAGGCGAATTCTTCTGTTTGGTCATTTTGGATAGCTCCTGGAGTGGTGCGGACCCGCAGGGCACTTCCCCTGTGCTGTGGTGTATAACTGGAGTTGGTGGGCGGAGCCGCAGTCAGACCTGATGTCTGCTCCCAGCCCACCGCTGGGGCCACAGTCAGACTGGTGTGTGCCTTCTCTTCTCCTCTCCTAGGGGCGGGATTCACTGTGGGGTGGCCTGGCCCGTCTGGGCTACTTGCACACTGCCAGGCTTGTGGTGCTGGGGATCTGGCGTATTAGCTGGGGTGGGTAGGCAAGGTGCACGGGGGCAGGAGGGGCAGGCTTAGCTCTCTTCTCCTTAGGTGATCCACTTCAGGAGGGGCCCTGTGGCAGCGGGATGGAGTCAGACCCACTGCTGGAGGGGTGGCTCCGCAGAAGCACAGAGTCGGGTGTTTGCGCGGAGCAAGCAAGTTCCCTGGCAGGAACCGGTTCCCTTTGCGATTTTGGCTGGGCGATGGTAGAGGGAGATGGTGCTGGCTAGCGCCTTTGTTCCTCACCAAACTGAGCTCTGTTGTCCCGGGGCTCAGCAGCTCTCCCTCCCTTTGTCCTCCAGCCTTCCCGCTTTCCGAGCAGAGCTGTTAACGTATGACCTCCCAGATGCTAAGTCCCGCTTGCTGTCAGAACACAGTCCGTCTGGCCCCTCTGCTTTCGCCAGCCAGACTCGGGGCTCTGCTTGGCCGGTGGGCTGCCCCTCCGCCCCAGCTCCCTCCCACCAGTCCGTGGTGCGCGCACCGCCTTGCCGCCCTTCCTACCCTCTTCCGTGGGCCTCTCGTCTGTGCTTGGCTCCGGAGACTCCATTCTGCTAGTCTTCTGGCAGTTTTCTTGGTTATTTAGGCAGGTGTAGGTGAAATCTAAGTGATCAGCAGGACGCGCAGTGAGCCCAGCGTCCTCCTATGCCGCCATCTTCCTAGGGTTCCCCTAAACAAAGTTCTTAAAATAATGATTTTGCAGGGAACGCATACATATATATTTACAAAATAGGAAGTTCGTTTAGTGATTGCAAAAGAAATAATGGCTTTAATAACCACCACTCCACTTGGCGTCTGCCTGCAAGCATTGTTAGAACAATAAACGTCACCCCATTCCCTGTGGCCCTGTTTTCTTTGAAGGTTCTATTTATGCCGTTCTAATTTTGACTGTATTTTGACATTTTCAAATAAGTGTATGGCATCTGTTGAATAAATGATCACTCAAAATGGATTTGCCTCAATTATCCCTCTAGTTTTAATCTCCTTAACTACAAACTCACCTTTCTTCACTCCTGCCAACCGTGACACCTGCATTCTCACTGCAACATCATTTTCAGGAAGGGCTATAGAACTTTGTTGCCTTAAAAAGGATCTTAAGGCCCTGGCTTTGATTTTTTTTTTTTTTTTTTTTTTTAGTATAGCTGACACACAATATTCCATTGCTTGCAGGTGTACAACATAGTGAGGTTGTGATTCAGCATCTGTCTACATTATGTTACGCTCACCACAGGTATAGGTACTCTTTATCACCATACAGCACTGTTGTGATGTCTCTTACTATATTCCCTATGCTGTGCTTTTCATTCCTGTGACTTATTCATTCTTAACTGGAAGCCTGTACCTCCCACTGCCCTTCACCCATTCTGCCCATCCCGACTCCCCTTTTAAGCTCCTAATGTTTTAACATTGATCCTATTCCCCCTATTTTTGCATTTCTGTTGCGTGAATGCTTTTCTTCTCAGACCTGCACCACCATCTTTAAGAGAGTTGTGTTTGGATGCTGCACATTTGGCTGCTCTGATAAATGGCTGACACTAACATTGAAGTCACCATGTTACAATTGCTTTGCCTAATTATGATTTTTTACTGTTTTTTTTAAAGTTTTTTTAATTTATTTTGAGAGACAGAAGGAGCGAGGGAGCAGGGAACAGTCAGAGAGAGGAGATCAAGAATTCCAAGCAGGCTCTGTACTATCAGTGCAAAGCCTGATAAGGGGCTCAAACTCATGAACCCTGAGATCATGACCTGAGCTGAAATCAAGAGTCTGATAACTCAAACAACTGAACCACCCTGGATCCCCATGATTTTTTACTGTTATATTAAACTTTGACTGCACAAGTTTTATCCAGATTCAGTTCTTCTGTTGCATTCTAATGGTAAAATTTTCATTTTGCCCACATATTTAATCATGAAGGACATTCTAATATTGTCCATATTATATATTTACTATCTATCTGTACTGTGAATTAACACTGAAATATTTTAGTATATTTAGTAGATATTTCAGTACATGAATTAGTATATTTTTCCTCAAAGACAATAAATTATAATGATCTGAGTCTTAATGGTTGCTGAAAAATGTATTAATTTCGGTGTATAATCCCCAATTATTGCACACTTTCCTGGATTATTTTTTTTAATTTTTAATATTTATTTATTTTTGAGAGAGAGAGAGAGAGTGAGAGAGAGCATGAATAGGCAAGGGCAGAGAGAGAGGGGGACAGGGGATCTGAAGCGGGCTCTGTGCTGATAGCAGAGAGCCCGCCCCGGGGCTCAAACTCACAAACCATGAGATCATGACCTGAGCCGAAGTTGGGTGCTTCACCAACTGAGCCACCCAGGCACCACTACTTGGATATTTTTTATAAACTGCAAATCTTGGTGGCTACCCTAGAAGTATTCCTGCTCAAAGACTCCTCTTTAAATATTTTAAAACATGCATTTTATACACACACACACACACACACACACGCACACACACACACACACACGCTCATGCACACATGCACACACACACCACATTTTTCCCTTTTGTACTAAGTTGGGCATCTGGTTTCAATTACCTTACATGTCTTCTTGGTCAATACTATTGCTGTCGCACTGGGATATCTATCAAAATGATATGTGGATCCTAGAACTAATAAGTAAGTTCAGCAAGGTTGCAAGATACAAGCTCAACACACACACATGCAAATCACATATTCATGTACTAGCAATGAGAATGGAAACCAAAATAAAAGCTACAATACCATTTAAAATTGCCCCAGCAAAATGAAATGATTAGGTGAAAACTTAAAAACCATGTTTCAGACTCTACATGCATAAAATTACAAAATACTGATGAAAGCAATAAAGGAAGACCTAAATAAATGGAGACACCATGATATGTATAGATTAGAAAACTCACATGACAAAGATGTTAATACTCCTGAAATTGATAGCAATTCATATAAAAATATCTGGAAGGTTTTTTTGTAGATAAAATTACTCTGAAATTTATACAGGCAAGTCATGTAATAGTTCAAAAATTATCTTAGAAAAGCAATAAAGTGGGAGGAAGCACTCTACTTGATACTTATTATATGTCTGTCATCATCAAGATGGTGTAGTATTGACAGGATAGGCACAGATCAATGGAACAGAGGAGAAAACTCAGAAATAGACTCATATAAATTTGTCCAACTGATTTTTGACAAATTTGCAAAGGCAGTTTAATGGAGGAAGGATCCTTTTTCCAACAAATGGTTCTGGAGCAATCAGATATTCATATGCCAAGACAAACAACCAGATCCCCCCAAAAATAACCTCAACACAAACTTCATGCTTTATAAAACAATTAAGTTAAACTGGTTAAGCACTTAAACCATAAAACTACAAAATGGACAATGTGATGTGCATTTAAAACTATACAACTTTTAGAAAAAAACAAAGGAAAAAATCTTTGGGATGTAGCACTCACCAAAGTATTGTTAAACTTGACACCAAAAACATAATATAAAAGGAAATTTTGATGAATTGGACTTACACAAAATTAAAATTTTTTGCTCTGAGATATACCCTGCTACTAGGGTGAAAAGATAAGGCACAGACCAGGGGAAGAAACTTTCAAACCATATCTGACAAAGGACTAATATCTAGAATATGAAAAGAACTCTCAAAATTCAGCAGCTTAATAATAATTAGAAAATGAGCCAAAGACTTTGACACATTCACTGTAGAGGATATATACAGGGTAGATAAGTACATGAAAAGGTATTCAACATTATTAGCTATCATAGAAATGCAAATTAAAACCACAATGAAATGTTACTACACACCTGTCAGAATGACCAAAATTAGAAAAGGGAACGGAAAGAAAATAGTGGCCACACTAAATGCTTTTGGAGATGCAGGGAAACTGGAATTTTCAAACATGGGTGGTGGGAATGCAAATCGTACAGCATTATAGAAAACAGTTTGCCAATTTCTTATAAACCTATGTGGGGAAAATACTGTATGACCCAGCAATTGCATTTTTGGGTATTTACTCCAGAGAAAGAGAAACATACTAACACAGAAACTTCTACATGAATGTTCATACCAACTGTATTCATAATGGCCCCTAAATTGGAAACAATCCAGTTCCCCTTTAACAGATGAGTAGTTTCTATAATACATTCAAAGTATGGAATACTACTTAGCAATAATAAAAAAGAATAAACTATTGGTATACGAACTCACTTAGATGATCTAGAAAGAATTACGCCAAGTTTTAAAAGCTGATCTCAAAAGGTTAAATACTGTGTGATTTCATTTATGACATTCTTGAAATGGCCAAAATATAGAAATAGAAAACAAACCTGTATTTTCCAGGTTTTAAAGAAAGGGTGCAGGTGGAAAGAAAGTGGCAACATAAAAGGGCAACTTGAGATACCTTTGTAGTGATAAAATTGTTCTTCAGCTTGATTGTATCCATTTAAATATCCTGGTTGTGACATTGTACGATTACATTGTAAGATACTACATTTGGAAGAAACTGGGTAAACTTTATACAGGAGCTCTTCGTAGTATTCCGTACAGCTCCATATCAAACTGCAATTATCTCAAAATTACAAGTTTCATTACAACAAGCAAATAAACAAACAAACACATACATGGATGAGACTCCTAGCTCCTCTGTGAATGCTCCCCTAATCCCCATGCATAGGTGGGGGACTTTATTTCTCGGTATAAGTTAGGCTCTTCAGCCCCTTTTTAAAAAAATTATTTAAGTTTAGTTATTGGAGGGGGGTGCAGTGCACAGAGCTGAGCCTGGGAGGGGCAGAGAGAGGGAGACACAGAATCTCAAGCAGGCTCCAGGCTCTGAGTGGTCAGCACAGAGCCTGATGCGGGTCTCAAATTTACCAACTGTGAGATCATGACCTGAGCTGAAGTCAGACTCTTAACTGACTGAGCCACCCAGGTGCTCCTAGGCTCTACAGGCTCTTACACTGAACTCAAATCTTTGTTAATTCACTATGGCATGGTACCCTGAATACTTGATAGACACTGCCAAAATGACATCAGTACATCTACTATTTATCAAAAGTTTATTTGATAACAACAATGTTCAGAAAGAATTACTTGATGGCCACCTTTTTAAAAACTTACCTTAGAGCCTGTAGGGGGCAGAACCGAGTGCCTGGTTTTATTTATTTTTGAGCTGCTACAGAACTGCATTTATAGAATCATGCTTTGATGGTCCTATGAGAAATACCCTTTTTGTCCCGAGAACTATAGGAATTATATTTTCGTATGCACATTGTAAATTGTATGATCAGGTTTTCTCCTTCGCTTAGGTAATTGAAATGCTAGAGCTAAATAGGGACTAGTCTCTGGCAATGTGTGGGTCACTGTGATATCCTTTTTTAGGCATGGGAGAGTGTTTTATGTTTAATTCATATGTCTTGTTAGAGCTTACGAGTCTTTGGAAACTGCTGTAAATCTCTGTTAGAATAAAATGAAATAAATATGTCCTGATGCATATCTGCATCAGCCCCTTAATTTGCCATAATTACATGAGTATGTCCTGGATATACATTGAGATATTTGAGAAATCTCTTCTATTTCTGAAATTTCTGTAGGTCTCCTACAAACTTACCTTTATCAAGCGGAGCTTGGCAAACAACGTTTTGAATCTTCTTCTTTTGACTTCTTTTCTCTTCTTAACCCTCTGACAAATAGTCTGGTTTGAACTTGCTATCCTGGTTGTGGCCTTTGACATCCTTCCAGTATGTTCTCCTTCACTTCTCACCAAGGGAAAGAAATAATCTGACTTGCATGCCCTCCCTGAGCTCCATGGGAGTCATCCCAAAAGAGAAATGGCATCAAGGCCTTGGACGTGTATTTTAATTTAATCTTAGTTTCAGTTTCCTCTGATGGAATCCATTCTTTGACCTTTACAGTCCCTGCTAAATTCAGTTCATATTTCAAACCCTCTTCAAAATGGCCAATTTATTTAACCGTAAATAAAATTAGCCTTGGATAGACGCAAGATGGATAAAGCATTGTTTTCGATAAATGGAAAATATTGAGTCTGTCATTTCTAGGGCCGTTTCTAGAGGGACTAGGAACTATTGAATTTTTTTTTGTAAAGCTATATTGTATAACTAATAAGCTTAAAGATTATATTTCCCTATTCATGGAGTCCATATATGTTTGTTAGTTTGAACATTATCCATATTATGCTATGAGACTTCTTAAGTCATTTTTGTGGAAATAATCCCTTTGGCTTATCATTTATCAAGACCATGAAAATTTAAATTCTGCATCAAAATGCCTGCTCTGTCTTCCGTTCCTGTTTCACCACATGAGTTTTCCTTGGGTTATTCTGTGATTTTTCCCATCTACTTATGCTCTTTTATTTCCCACTTCTAGAAAATATGAGTTTGCCATACATAAGATCTGATGTGTCTTGTACTCAAAGAATGTAAATATTTGAGAATAACTGCTATAGACCAGTCAGCAGTGGTTATAGTTCTGTTTGTTCCCTTTTTTTTTAATAGCTCCTAAACATGATAAGTTCATAGCCATGGATTTTTAGGAGACAATGAACAATAAAGATATAACTTCCTAATGAATTTACATAATATGTACAAATAAATGAAGAAGCCCTGAAGTGAAATGTGTAGATGACAAATTTTAAACATGAGACTCATGTCCTATCCACTGACTACTTTAAAAATGCAGTGCTGTGTTCAGCCTGCTTATGACTAATGTTAAATATTATTTTAAAAAAATACACGAGACCTTGGTCTGTTTTGTTTCACTAAGAATGTGACTAATCCTTCCCAAACTTAGGAGAGTTGAGCTGATGCAGTGTTGATTATCAATAACTGAATTCCTAAAACAAAAATAAATATGACTGGTTCCATTTAAAATGTAGATGGGACTCCATGGAAAAGAACAAAGATTGATGATTGTGCTGTAATGGAATTGGTTGGTTGCCAGCTATAAGCTTCATTCAAGAGTGGCAGGTGTATTGTAGTGGAATGAACAATGAGCTTAGTGTCAGAATCTCTAACTGTGTGACCTCGAGGAAGTTTGTTTTTGTTATCAAGGGTACATTTCTAATAGATGAGACCCTCTGGGATCATAGGCAAAGTTAGAGAAGGGCCTTAAACAAATTTCTGTAACAGAATCCTAGAGAATCTTACAGTCACACTGTCTTCCATGTCTTGGCAGCTGGGCCATGGGTGCCTCCAACCGTGTTGCCCAGAAATATCTTATAAGAGAAATAAAGAAAAACCCTCCTCTTCTAAAACCTTTCAGCCCTCTCCAATTCTCACCATACACAGTGATTTTATTCAGGATACAGTATGCTCATGTTACCTCTGACCTTTGGAAAATTTGGAGAAGTCTGTTCTCAAATTTTTATTATCTCTACTTTCTCAGCATCTTCTACCAGTCAGTAGAACATTTTGATATTTACTTTTCTCCCCACCTTTATTTACTGATTCAAGAAATGTTTATTGAGTTTCCTATGTGGTGGGTGTACTGCTAAGCTCTGGGATCCCAAAGGTGAGCAAGATCAGGAAGAAAACAAAACCAGTAACCAAACATCTGTCCTTAGGGAGCTTCAGTAATTACCTCAAGTAATTACATAGATAAATGTAAAATTATTACAGAAGCAAGTTCTATGAGTAAGACAGCCTGCTGCAATCAGTGCATAGAATGGTGGCTTTTATGTAAGCATGGAGCTCTGCAGTCAAGTAAGAGTTAATGGGAGGCTGAGTCAGTGAGGAACAGAGAGTTCATATTCCCCCAGCATCATAATAATAGAAGTAATAGCTGATAGTTATTGAGTGCTATTTTAAGCTCTGTTCATGTATTTAGTAACTTAATCCTTGTTCAAGCCTTATAAAGTGATTACTTATATAATCTCCAGTTTACAGATGAGGAAATTGAATACAGAAATGTTAAGTAACTTACATAGCATCACACAGGTAATAAATGGAGAGCCAGGATTTGATATAGATAATTTGACCCACAGACTGTGCTGTATCCTCTATCTATGAGCATGCTGCTCACAGGCTCACAAGCAAGAGGCCAGATTATGTAAAATGGCCAGTGGGTTTAGGCTCCAAATGTGGCCTCCACCTTGTTTTGGTAAATAATGTTTTATTGGAGGGGCGCCTGGGTGGCTCGGTCGGTTAAGCGTCCGACTTCGGCTCAGGTCGTGATCTCACAGTCCGTGAGTTCGAGCCCCGCGTCGGGCTCTGTGCTGACAGCTCAGAGCCTGGAGCCTGTTTCAGATTCTGTGTCTCCCTCTCTCTGTGCCCCTCCCCTGTTCATGCTCTGTCTCTCTCTGTCTCAAAAATAAATAAAACGTTAAAAAAAATAATGTTTTATTGGATACAGTTATGCTCATTCTTTTATGTACTCTCAGAGGATCCTTTGATGTTAAAATATTAGAGTTGAGTAGTTGTGACAGAGGCCACATGGCTTGTAAGACCTCAAATATCCACTACCTAGCCCTTTGCAAAAAAATGTTAACCCTTGTAGTGGACAAAAGACATCCAAAACTCCAACCAGAGGGCATCCAAGGAATGGCAAGATCCAAGGAAATCTCCCAATTCCATAAGGATGCAAAAAACACCCAAGTCTTTAATGAATAGCTACATGCTTTTTTAGCTGAAAAAGCAGAAGGGAGCATTTTACCAAAGAACAATGCTATGCTCTCTGAAAAGACTGTTTTCATTATTGGTTTGGCCTAAACTGTGAACTATAAAACAGATTAAACATTTATTCAGGGGTCCTGGAAGAATTCCAGGTGGTTATATACAGATAAAGAAGTGTAAACGCATTATTAGTTTGAAGATTAATAGATATTAGAAGTTATTTAGGTTTTATGTTAATAAAAAGTATTTTTCAAGGTTATCTACTGAAATATTTATGAGTGAATTGGCATGCTATCTTGGATTATAGCAAAAACATTTTTAAATGTGGTAAGTATGGTGAAAAAGATAGCCAAATTAATGAGGCTTGTTTAAGCTAAGTGATTAATATATTAGGATGTCTTACACCATTCGTTTTACTTCTGCGTGTTTGAAAATGTCTCTAATCAAAAGTTAAAAAAAGTACAACGTAAATTATTAAGACAGTTCCCATATTTTCTCATGAACCAAATGCAGAAAAACTCAGTATTTTCATCATAAGCTTGTCGTAACATTCATTTGTTATTTTCTTTGTTCCATCAGAAAAGAATTGACGAATTGGCTTTGAGCATAAATAAGCAGGATGAGACACCTATTGGGAAGTTACGAATTATTTGACAATTTCATTTTTTCCTACTTGCCACTCTGCCAGAGAAAAGTGGAGTATGAAGGATGGGCAGATGGCAAAGGAGAGTTCGCATTCCCAGAGAATCACCAACAAAGAAACGTTTCCCTCTTGCCTCTCTTCTTTCCCTAGTGGATGTTGTATGAAATGTTTGAGGGAGGCAGATACACTCTGAATTAGAAAACACTTCTTAAAGATCATTTTCTTGTTCTTAAAAAAGGAGGATGTAAAATATGCATAAAATATAACCTGCAGCAATTAATTTGAATATTATATCTTATCAGCATATAATATTTGTGTTGTGTTTTAACAATGATACCTAGCACCTGTCGAAAACAAGGTTTCGGTATGTCAGTCAAACTGACAATTCCGAAAATATCACAGGAAGATTTTTTTTACATGCCCCTGTGCCAGTCTATCCCTGGCAGTATTATTTCCATTTTGATTTCTAACTTGATCCAAAAATGATACATTAGTGCCTTCTTAATTTTCAAGTATGTAAGATTTTTGATATTTTAAAATATAGATGTAGTTTTTTTTTCTTTCTGTTTGAAGGAAATAAGATTCTGCATATAGCTAGTCACTTACTTCTTAGAATAACTATTGAGTGCCCTGTACCAGTCATTATTTCAGGCATGAAAGAAGTAGCAACAAGAAGCAAAACAGCCCAGCTTTTACCAACTTTCCATTCTGGAGTTTTAAAATCAGATTGCTGCTATTATATTCAGTTCATTTATAGCCTCAAATTTGATTTACTAATTCTAACCCATTCTGAAAGAAAAAAAAATGAAAATGTCTTACTATAATTACATATTTTATCATAGTCTTCTTGCATTTTTTATTTGAATTCTACATTTAGTTTCTATTATTCATATCATTATTACTGTTATTATTATTATTATTGCTATTAAATGTTTGCCCTTCTAATAATGAACCACTTTATCCTGTTTGGAATTTAAACTTAAATACCATCTTATCTAATTATTATTATTATTATTATTATTATTAATTTTTGTTTTTTCTCTGACCTTCTATCTTGTTGCCTTACTTTTTTTTTTTTTTTTTGCATTTATTGATGATCACTCATGTGTTTGGGGCTTCCTTTTTGCTGTGTGTAAACAGTATACCACCTGACTCTTATATAATCCCATCTAATACACTGTCTTTTAATTTTTTTTAATGTTTATTTATTTTTGAGAGAGAGAGAGCCGGGCAGGGGAAGAGAGAGAGGGAGACACAGAATCCAAAACAGGCTCCAGGCTCCAGGCTCCAAGCTGTCAGCACAGAGCCCGACACAGGGCTTGAACTCACGAGCTGTGAGATCATGACCTGAGCTGAAGTTAGACAGTCAACCAACTGAGCCACGCAGGCGCCCCTACACTATCTTTTAATGTGAACATTTACATTTAGGAATGACAATATGTGTACCTCTTTTCATTCCATCATAGTTTTCCTTTATTATTTACTTTTTATTTTTTTTTTCTTTTTTATCTTTTTCCTCATTTTTTAATTTTTTTCAATTTGGTCACGTTATTTGTTCCCACTTCATTGTTTGGGGTTATGTTTTATAATTCTCTTACAGGCTACCTTGTGCAGAAGAAAAAGTCCATGTTGTACTGTTTTAACGAAGTGTAGTTGAATATAACACTGTATGTTATATTGGTTTCAGATTCGACGATTCTCTATATTGTGCTATGCTCACAATGATGAGTGCAGTCACCATCCCTCACCCTACCATGTTAGTCTCTTGTTGACTGTGTTTTCTGTGCTGTATTTTTTATCCCTGTGGTTCATTTTCTTGCTGGAAGCTCGTACCTCTTAATCTCCTTCACCTATTTCACCCATCCCCTCACCCGCCCCTCTCTGACAACCCACCAGTTTGTTTTCTGTGTTTATGTTGTACTTCAAACAATAATTGTATTAGAAGCCGCATCGGTTTTACTAGCATCACTTATAAAAGGAAGAAAACCCTTTTCCCAAGAGAATCCATTCCATACCCACAGTCACATGTGGCTATTTATATTAAAATTAATTGAAATTAAAAACTCCATTTCTCAGTCCTAGCAGCCACATTTCAACCTATCAAGAATCATAGGAAGCTAGTGGCTACCATACTGCTAAGTACACATTTAGAGACCGTTTCTATTATTGCAGAGAATTCTCCTGGACTACACTGGTTTATATACTATGTATATACTTTATATACTGCTTATATACACAGTAAGACTGGTGAGGTCACTGTTAGTAGCTAAATATTAAAAATTGATAAATAAGTTCATTTCTTCATACAAACATAAAAAGAGCCATACAATTTCATACCACAAACCAGTTAAAATAACATCAGTGTCTTAAGTGAGGGCTTATTTAACAATAAATTGTTTTAGTTAAGTCAGGGTATTCCAGGAGAGCTTCTTGTAAACAAACTAGCCAGGACTCAATTTCATGGTGACAGGATTTCAAATAAGTTTAAATCTGACAAGAAAGGACCTTTACCTTAACGTGCCTAATGTATATAGACTTAACATCCCTAAGATATCTGACTTGTAAATAGTCTGAAGCTTTTACCATCATCGCAGTAATGGTTTGTAATGTCTAACTTAATGCAATGTATTCTCAAAGCACCTGTGTCAACAGCCTTCCTGCTTCTTAAGATTATTCATTAACTGTTCAATGAAACATGTGGCCTCCAGGTTCAACTACAATTTTACCTGAGGTTGAATTAAATCATTTAGAGACTCAACATTTTATTTTTCTCTTCTAGTATTCTTAATCCAACACATCTCTCTACCATCAGATAGGAATAAGATGTACTCTGTTTCCCCCAGCAAGACACTGTCAAGGCCCTACTATTCTCTCTTACATTCCGGAAAGATAAACCCTAGAACAATTTTAGCGTTCCTTCCCTCACACACATATATATGCATATGTACAGAGAGATACATAATCTTCCTCTGTACTGTCTGATCCTTTCAGTTCACCTGAGGACTTTATTATAATTTTTTAGAGGCTCATGTTATACCTTGAATATTGTCATCATATGGGGAATGTGACATTATTTTTTTTTTTAGTTTATTTATTTACTTTTGAGAGAGAGAGCATGAGCAAGGAGGGGCAGAGAGAGAGGGAGATAAAGAATCCCCTCCAGTAACCCTCGGTTTGTTCTCCATATTTATGAGTCTCTTTGTTTTGTCCCCCTCACTGTCTGAGGGTTGCTGGAGGGATTGTGGGAGGAGGGATGGGCTAAATGGGTAAGGGGCACTAAGGAGTCTACTCCTGAAATCATTGTTGCACTATATGCTAACTAATTGGGATGTAAATTTTAAAAAATAACAAACAAAACAAAACAAAAATCTCTTACCCAGGGCTTCTGGGTTGCTCAGTAGGTTAAGTGTCTGAAGAAAAGAAAAAAAAAAAAAAAGAATCCCAAGCAAGCTCTGCACTGTCAGCACAGAGCCTGATGAGGGGCTTGAGCTCACAAATCATGAGATCATGATATGAGCCAAAACCAAAAGTCAGGTGCTTAACCAACTGAGCTACCCAGGTGCCCTGTGACACAGTGTTTTAAGCCACTGAAATACTCTTTGTAATAACAAACTCAGGAAAATACTTTAACAATTTTTATTTAAAATAAAATTTAATGTTTTTATTATTTTATGTTTGAGATAGAGAGGGACAGAGCATGAGCAGGGGAGGGGCAGAGAGAGAGGGAGACACAGAATCCGAAGCAGGCTCCAGGCTCTGAGCTGTCAGCACAGAGCCCGAGGCGAGGCTCAAACTCACAGACTGCGAGGTCATGACCTGAGCTGAAGTCAGACACTTAACTGACTGAGCCACCCAGGCGCCCCTAACAATTTTTAATAGAAGATGGATATAAATATATCTGGTCCCTCCTTTAGAGTTATTTAGGTTGTTTTAAATATTTCTAATTCAAGCAAGGTGACAGTGAATAACATTGTCCATTCTTAATCAAGTATGTCTAGGATACATTCCCAGAAGTAGAGCTGTGGTATCATAGTATATGTTTGTATATTTTGTTGGACAAGGCCAAATTGTTTTCCAAGGGTTTCTATCACCAAACAATGTTCCTAACAGAAATGTATGGGCATGCCTGTCTTCCTGTCTTCCTGCAGCTTTACCAACATTGTCAAAATTCTGAAATTTTAGAATTTTTTTCTGGCCAGTTTGATAGGTGAAAAATTGTACCACTGTGCAGTTTAAATCTATTTTTCTTATTTAGATTGTGACTGGGCTCTCTTCATATGTCTAAGAGCCACTCACAATTACTGTTTCATAATTGTCTATTTCTTAGTATATTTCTCCTGTGTGATCATTCTTTTTCTAATTTCCTAAGAGCACTTTACATAATAGGGAGATAAGCACTTTTTCAAATAGTTTATAAATAAAATTAATGTTTTCAGGCAATCGTTTGTCTTTTGATTTTTCTTAAGGGGTTCTTTTTGCACAGAATATTTAGAAGTATGTATATTTTGGGGGAACACCTCTGTGGTGGTTGAGCATCTGACTTCAGCTCAGGTCCTGATCTCACAGTCTGTGGGTTTGAGTGCCGTGTCGGGCTCTGTCTGTGCTGACAGCTCAGAGCCTGGAGACTGATTCAGATTCGGTGTCTCCCTCTCTCTCTGCCCCCCACCCACTGCCCTATTCACAATCTCTCTTTCTCTCTCTCTCTCTCATCTCTCTCAAAAATAAATAAACATAAATATATATATACACATATATGTATATGTATATATATACATATATGTGTATATATATATGTACATATATATGTGTGTATGTGTATATATATATATATATATTTGGTAGGTGAGGTTGTTTGTTTGGCTTCTGAATTTTTTGGATTTTGAGTCATTGTATTGGTCCGAATAGGTAGGTTCTGCTGTTATTAGCTCATATAGTAGTTGGCAGATTTCAATGCCTTGAAGTTATAGGACTGAAGTCCCTGCTTTCTTGCTGTCAACCTGGGGCTACTCTGAGCCCCAAGAGGACCTCGTGGTTACCTACCCAAGCCCTGACCAGCGGATTAAGGACCTTCATCACATCTGCAAAACACTTCATTGTTGCCGTATAATGAATGTAGTGTGATCATGAGGTGACATTCTGTCATTTTCACATATTCCATGTACACGCCAGGGGAAGGGATGACACAGAGAATATTGTGGGCCATTTTAAGATTGTACTTACAACAGATTTCCTTGGGATTTCTCCTCTGATCTTCTTGCTCACATGTCTGTTAGTTTCTCAGTTTCTGGAACACATTTATAATGCATTTTAATATCGGGTAGGACCAATTCTCTCTCATTGTTCTTTTTTTAAAAAGCTTTCCTGGCTTATATTTATTTGATATAATTTCCATACTGACTTTAGAATAAGCTTGTCTTGTTAAAAGAGAAAAACCTGTAGGGAATTTTATAAGGACAATGATAATATATAAGTCTACTAATGAGGAAATGGCATGTAAATGATGGTGAGACTTCCCATTTAGAACCTGTTATGACTTTCCATTTGTTCAAGAATTCTTTGGTTTCAATTAATAGTGTCTTAATTATTTCCTATTTCACTTATTTTATATGTTTTTTTTTGTTTGTTTTCAGATACTTTATTTTTTGTTCTGGAATTTTCACTAATGTATCTTACTGTAGTTATTATCTTCCTATAGACAAGCTACTGATTTTAGTATGTTAACTTTATATAGTAATTTTTAGTTGATTCTTAGATTTTCCACATATGCAATTCTTTATTTTTTTAAGTTTATTATTTTGAGAGAGAGTGAAAGAGTGATCAGGGGAGTGGCAGAGAGACAGGGAGAGAGAGAGAATCCTAAGCAGGCTCTGCACCATCAGCATGGAGCCCGATGTAGGGCTTGAACTCATGAACCATGAGATCATAACCTGAGCTGAAACCAAGAGTCCAGCATTTAACCGACTGAGACACCGAGGCACCCCAACATATGCAATTCTAACTGTAAATAGTGATTATTTTTGTCTCCTCCTTTCAAATTTTATGCATCCAGTTTCTTTTATTCTTTTAATTGATTGAATGTGATTGACTAATTGATTTCTAATGAGCTGAAATATGATCTTAAGGAATACTGATGATAGGAGACATAATGTTCTTATTCCCAGTTTAGAAGGAATGCCTGTTAATGTTTCACATTAAGCACCAGACCATTTTAGTTTGATGTAATATATTTGTCTTGAAAAGGCCAGTATCCATCCATTAGTAGGTTTTTATCAATTTTATTGATATAAGTGACATAAAGCATTGTATTAATTTAAGATGTACAATATAATGATTTGATATATATGTAGTGAGATGATTACCACAATAATTTTAGTTAACATTGATTACTATTTTATTGATTTTTTAAATAAATCATCAATGAATTATGTCAATGTAGGGTTTAGCATCTTTGAGATGATTATATGATTTTCCTCCTTGGGCTCATTAATATGACTGTGTATATAAATAGATCTAATATTGAATGATCCTTACATCTCTGGTATTAGCATCACTTGATCATGATGTATTGTTCTTTTAACATGCTGCTGCATTCAATTTGCTAATCTTTTATGTGGGGCTTTTATAGTACTATTTTAGAGTAGTATTGATGTGTAGTTTTATTTCCTTTGCTGTCATGATCAGACTCTGGAATGACTCTTATACATTCTTCTTTAAAACTAATTCGAAGAGTTTCCTTTTCTTTTATATTCTAATAGAGTTTAAATAAAGTCAGCTGCCTTAAAGTTCTGATAGAAGTCTAGTGAAGACATCTGAGCCTGCTAGTCTGGGGGAGGTGTGTTGTTCTTTGCCAGTTTCATCTATTGTCCATTTAGATTTTGAATCTTACTAAAATGGCTTCGGTAAATTATGTTTTCTGAGACAATTATTCATGTCATACAGCTTCACCTGTATGCAGGTTCTGATTTTCAGTACTATTATTTTTAAAAATCTGGGATTGAAATTTACAATTTTTTATGGCACAGAGTTAGGACCTTTTTTAGTTCCTAGTTAGGAGAGTATTTGTTGTCTTATTAATTTCTTACAGTATTATGTGTTTTTTATCAACAAATAACCTCTGTGCATTTATTGATATATTTGTGTGCTTATTATATGGTCAGTTTTTGTGGCTATCACATGGGTACATATAAATTGTATTCTTTGTTGTATGACAAATGTTTTATTTTTTATTTTTTTTCACGTTTTTTATTTATTTTTGAGACAGAGACAGAGCATGAACGGGGGAGGGTCAGAGAGAGGGAGAATACAGAATCTGAAACAGGCTCCAGGCTCTGAGCTGTCAGCACAGAGCCCGACGCGGGGCTCGAACTCAACAGACCATGAGATGGTGACCTGAGCCGAAGTCGGCTGCTTAACCGACTGAGCCACCCAGGCGCCCCCTATGACAAATGTTTTATACATACAAACATATACAAGTATGCACATACTTATGTACATATAGGTATGTATATTATGTCAGTAAGTTCTATCTTACTAACCATGTTATTTAGACTTTTCTATGTTTTTAAACAGTTTTATTCACTTGAACGTCGTTATCTTTGGGAGATGAATTAAAATCCTCTGTCACGAAGACAATGTTTACTCGGGCCTTTCATATTGAAACACGTGTACTTTTTTTTTAATTTTTTTTTTTTTTTACATTTATTTATTTTTGAGAAACAGAGTGAGACAAAGTGTGAGCGGGGGAGGGGCAGAGAGAGAAGGAGACACAGCATCCAAAGCAGGCTCCAGGCTCAGCTGTCAGCACAGAGCCTGACCCAGGACTCGAACTCACGGAGTGTGAGATCATGACCTGAGCTATAGTTGGACACTCAACTGACTGAGCCACCCAGGCGCCCTGAAACATGTGTACTTTTATAATTAAGTGAGAGTTGGGAACTCATTTGTTTTTTTTTGTTTGGTTGGTTGGTTGTTTTTTTTCTAGAGTGTCTTCTATATTGTTGGATGATGTGCGGAACCCAAGACTAGCCATATATTCCCTTTTCAAAACTAAGAAAAAAATTGTGGGTAATGAGGCAAAAACTATGAAGTCATTTAAAAATATTAATGCTTAAGGATGTTTGACAGTGTAGACTGTATTAACCAACTTTCTGGGGTACTTATTGGAACTTTTTCAATTTTGAGTTGTCTTCTTTATTTTACATTTTTATTATAATTGTCTGTATTATTCATTATACTAAAACTAATATCTGTGATACTTGTTACATCTCCCTGTTTGGCTTTCTTTGTCAGAGACTTGAATTACGTATATTGAATCTGCTTAGCTGATATTATGCATTTCTCATTTTCTCTCTTAAGTCATTTTAAGATGTTTTTCTTTTTTGGGGCACCTGGGTGGCTCAGTCGGTGGAGCATCCGACTTCAGCTCAGGTCATGATCTCGCGGTGGGTTCGAGCCCTGCGTCGGGCTCTGTGCTTACAGCTCAGAGCCTGGAGCCTACTTCAGATTCTGTGTCTCCCTCTCTCTCTACCCCTCTCCTGCTCATGCTCTGTCTGTCTCTCTCTCAAAAATAAATAAAAACATTAAATTTTTTAAATTAAAATTTTAATTAATAAGTTAATATATTTTCTTTATTTTTTTTCCTTTTATTTGATTTTTTATTTCTACCTGTAATTCCTTTTTTCAAATTTACCACCACATACAACCTCATTTTTCTCTCTCAATTTCATCTTTTTCTGACAAAAATTTTTAACATTTTCTATTTCTTTCCTTACTTTTCCCAGCTCATATTTATATTTCATCTTTTTTCTGTGGTTACACTATCTTTTTCATAGTGTTTTACATTTTTGCTTTTTGGTTTTACCTCATCAATATGATTACTTACTTAATTTATTTTTAATTCTTAGCTGAATACTTGATCATATTTTCCTGTGTTTCATTGCAATGGTTTTCTCTTGTGAGTGGATACATTTTGTTGCTATTTTTGAGATTTCTTTTCTTATATGATCTTGAACTCAACTTGGTTTAAGAGGGCTACTTCCTCAAGTTCCTGTCTTTTATTCCAAACAGGAGGTATAGTTTTTGAACCTCAAGAGTCTCTCACTTTCAAGAAGTGTATTTTTTCTTTTTCTTTTTCTTTTTTTTTTTTTTTTTGGCTTTTGGAGATTTTTCTGCTTCTGGGCTCTCTTGACATGTCCAATATGTCTTCTCTTTCCTTCCCCCCCTGTGGCTTCTACTCGATCTCAGCTACTTATGCAAGTGACTACTTATGTCATCTAATGTCCCTGAAAATGGAGTTTGTGTATATTATTTTTGTTACTTTTTATGATTACAGGAAGAATTAGGGGAAAAATTCTGTATATACAGCTGTATTCATACCAGAATTTCTTCTTTCTACTTTGTAGTTCATGTATTAATCTGTAGATCTCAGAAGCTGTTATTTATTAGGATCCTTCCTGATTATTTCACTTGTTCTCTGGCTGCAGGACTTCTTCAATGTGCTAGAATTTTCCTTTCATCTGCTCCCTAGAACTCTGGTTCAGCTCTGTAAGTACATTAAGTTGGAGCCAGGCCACAAATGTCAGGAAGTGTTGTAGTCTCTTCTGCCATGGTCCAATAATGTAGCAAAAGCATGGTGTCAATTTCCTACTAAAAAAAAAAAAAGCCTTGGGTGGCTGCCTGGGTGGCTCAGTCAGTTAAGCATCTACTTCTTGACCTTGGCTCAGGTCATGATCTCACAGTTCATGAGGTTGAGCCCCACATCGGGCTCTGCGCTGACCCTGTTTGGGTCTCTGTCTCTCCCTCTCTCTGCCTCTCCCGCACTCACACGTGTGTGTGTGTGCTCTCGCGTGTTCATGCTCTCTCTCAAAATCAATAAATAAACTTTAAAACAAAAGCCTGGGAAGACTGTTTTCCTTCTCTTCTAGGTGTTCTAACCTCGGATATAGATAGGACTCACTCCTGGCTCAACTGTCCCTCAACTGTTTGGGAACTAGAGAAATCAGGCACACTTTTTTGAATGCATGCCACCCATTATTTCTGGGATCCAAAGTTCTCTGAAGATCATGTACCTGCCAGGGTCCACCACTGTTATCTTCTCCTGGAAATTTCCAGTATTAATTCCTAAGATCTCCTAAGTCTCAGAGTAGTCTCTTGCACCAACTCTAGACTTTAGGACCCTTGACAGTGTCTGAGGCTTCACCAGCACCTTCATATGTTGTCTGGGAGGTTGTTGGGGTGAAGGACAGCCCAGATGTACGTAAGCTACTGTCTCCCATCCTTCCCCTAATGTTGCCTATGAATAAATACATTTTGTACAAATTCCTATGAGATTGTATGACTGGAGAAAAATAAATTGGTACAAAGTTTTAAACTGCCATGGATGAAATTTTAAAAGAAAACACCTCCCATGTTGCCACTTGATGTATTTCAAGATCTCTTAGTTGAACTGAAGGTGATAGTGTTTCATTTTACAAATTGCTTTGCATTAAAAAAAAAGTATTAGTAGTTCTTGAAGTAACCATCCACTGATTGGTTGGTGGTTTCTGATGCCCTGTACGGTCCAAGTTGGAACACCTGGGAGAATTCCATTTTCTGCATGTAAGGTATTCTGCTGCCAGGAAGGAGGGTGTATCGATAATAACCTGACTTCCTGGAAAATCATCTATATTCCAAGTCATGGGGGAAGGGAAGTCAGATAAAAAGGAAGCTAAATAACTCACCAAAACAAAGAGGCAAACAAGAAGCATGTATCAGGAACAGGGACATGGAGCCTTTGAATAAGAATGTTCAGGGAGGGAAGAGTCAAGGGTAGAAGTTTGAACAGGTGTCTTAAGCTAGCCCATAATGTCAGCACCTTTCAGCTTAAATTGCTGCTCCTGACTTGGTCCTTTCTTTGATGTATCTTGGTTGATTCTGATGATGATGATGATGATGATGATGATGGTGTCAAGCCCTCCTTATTCCTCAGTCTTCATAACCAATGTGAGGCCAGTCTATCTCCAGATTCTTTCTTTTTTTTTTTTTAATTTTTTTTAACATTTATTTATTTTTGAGACAGAGAGAGACATAGCATGAACCGGGGAGGGTCAGAGAGAGAGGGAGACACAGAATCTGAAACAGGCTCCAGGCTCTGAGCTGTCAGCACAGAGCCCGATGCGGGGCTCAAACTCATGGACTGCGAAATCATGACCTGAGCCGAAGTCGGCCGCTTAACCGACTGAGCCACCCAGGCCCCCCTCTCCAGATTATTTCTGCAGTCACATTTGCTTCCGCTTCTTGTCATAACTTCCTTTTCAGTCCTTCATTCTATCTCCTGGATAACTGCCACTGCCCCTTAAGAGCTTTCGTTGGGAGCCTCCAGTCTCCGCCTCCAATCCATCCTTCTCACCACTGTCAGAGTAATCTTTTCATATACAAGTGATCTCCGATTGTCAGTGTGGCATTGCTGCAATATCATTAATCTTCCTCATTCTTGCACTTCCTGTTTTGTGAATAGAAGGTTAGAGCAGGCACCCAAAAGGTGATGTGACTTGTGCTGTGTTTCCTGAGCACGTCAAAGAGGTGAATTATGGATTTTTCTATCAGGCAGACTCAGATTGAATGCTGTTCATTTCTGGGTTTATGTCTATTATCCTGCCAATAATGAATGCCCCCCAAAATGTTAGTGTGCTATTATGCCATGGGGACAGAAGCATTCTCTACCACATAAAACTATTTTTATACAACTATCAAAGTAGTCTGGAGATTTCAGCTTTCATTCAAATGAAATTGAAAGAAAATGAATAACGCTGACACAATGCAGCACAAAAGAATAATATTGTATTTTCCAAAATACACACATCAACCACTTTAGGCTATTGTATGTGAAAGGGCCATAAGGGTAGAGGGTTGAATACGCCAACAGTTTCTTTCAATCATTTTTTTTCTACTTGCAAAATACTGTAAGAAGTGTATCCAGGGAGGGCTACAATTTTGGCAGAGGCAGGATACAAAAACTGGAGAGACAGATGTTTGTTCTTTGACCAACAATAAAAAATTATCTCTCTCTCTCCTCCTCCTCTTCTTCTGTCTCTTTCTCTCCCTCTTTCCCCATCCCCGCTTATCTAGGTATGAAGAATTCATTTTGTGAAATGTCAAATCTCAGACCAAAATCAGCACTAGAAGTTAGCTTGTCAATGTTACCACACAGGAGGAAGCTTTTTGTTCCTCCTCCTAAAGATTGTCCAACTGAAGGAGACATTTCTTTGTAGCTCCTCCCCTGAGTACTGAGCAGCTGTTATTCTCTGAGATTCCTAATAAGAAAAATGAGATATCTTCAAGTGGTGGGATCATCTAGCATTACTCATAAGATGAATTTAAAGTGGAGCCTCGGAGTGCTGGCCTAGTTGGTGAGCATTGCAACACTTGAGCTCAGGGTTGTGAGTTTGATCCCCATGTTGTGTATAGAGATTACTTTAAACAAACAAACAAACAAACAAACAAACAAACTAGAGCCTTATTGTTTGAGGCAATTGTTTCTTTCTAGGTTCATCATACACCCATACTTTCATCTTAAGTGATTTTCTCTAAATAATTGAGACTGTAATGTCATTGCCTGTGTTCCCAAGGAGCATTAATGAAATGATCTCTTGACTTGTTCTCTTCTCTACCTGTATAGAAGTGGAGATGGACCAAGTGATTAGTGAAACAAATTGTTTTTTTTGGTTTGTTTTTTTTTTTTATGATTGAAATAGTACTCACTAGCTCTGCCAAAAAATATGTCTTTATTTTTTCATTATGGTTAAATCAAACCAAACAAAAACAAAACAAAACTAAAACTTGAAGATATGGGCGTGCAAGGTATCATGTAGGATCAGTAAATTAGATGAGCAAGTATGGGCTTGCTGTCTGATAGTTACCAAGAACTGACTAAATACTTTTCGTGTGCCTGGTGCTGAGTACACTCTGTGTATTATTTAATACTCTAATCATAAAGGAGGTTTCCAGCTGCTCTCCCATCTTATAGACAAAGACACTGAGGCATTTAGAAGTTAAACATCTTGTCCACAATCATTCAAGTAGTAAATGGTAGACCTGGGATGTATCGCCTGTAATCATTATCACCTTAATAGTCTGAACTCCATCTTACAGGTGCTGTCCCAGCTAGTGAATCATGAGTATAGGACATTCTGGCTGTATGACTTGGAACAAATTATTTAACCTCTCTGCAAAATCAGGACAATAAGACATATATGGTATAGGGGAGGAGTCAATGATGTGGCATGTATAAAGCATCCAAGACAGAAGCCTGGAGCTGGCTCATTACTCAACAAATATTGGTTCTCTTCCCATGGCAATTCCCTTTTCCCTGAATATTCACAAGCAACGATATTTTGTTTATTCTGTGTTACCAATAAGTAACACAGGGCCTTCCACACAGTAAATAATCAGTAAGAAAGGAAAAAGAAGAGCAGAAGGCTTGATTTACATAAATTCTGGAAGTTGACTCTTCTGAAGAGTGCTACTGAAGACATACTGGCATATCTAAGTCTGTATTGTGGAGGCTAGAATCTTAGCAAATTGTTTGGGAAAACCATTCCAAATAGGCAGCCAAAGTTATCCCCAGAAAAATTCATCTGTAAAAAGAAGACCTAAGATCTGAAATATAAACAGATAGGAGCTGAAGATGCTGTGCTCTGGTCCCCTTTCAGTCTCGTTCCTTGCATCTGCTACCTCCCTGGCTGCTAGAGGCTGTAATGAAAGTTCAGTACCCAAAAGTACTTGAAAGGCAAGTACTCACCACATTGATTGTATTCTCCCTAAGCTGTAAATGATGGGATTCCATTCTGTCCTTAGATTTGTACTTGATTTAGGGGGTGTTTAGTGATGGCACCTCCTGTGTAAAAGGGATTATTGACAACGTCGAGGCAGAGGATCACAAGACAAGGAGATCTGGGGCAACATCATTAGTCCATGCAGCTTCAACAAATTATTCCTCCTCTTTGAACTTGGGTTTTCTTACCCATATTGAAAAATAACAATTCCTGTTCCATCACACGACTATGCTGAATTAAATGATGTCCATAAAAGTAGATCGATGATAGAAAAGCACCATAAAAATAGCATTGTGATTATTATATCATCTTTTAGTTGGGCCAGTCCTGAATGTAGTGTTCTGAATACTGTCCTTTGAGGCAGGGCTCAGTTTGTGAATGCCCTCAGTCTCAGATGCCATCTCTGAAATGACCTCACCAAGGCCACATTGGAGCAGTTAGTATGACCAGCCCTGGCCTCTGGAAAGTCCTCTTTATCTTTCCATCGAGGTGTTCTCAGGATGCTAGGGTAACGCACATACAGCCTGATGATGGATGTGTGATTGGGAAGAGACACTGTCCCCAGGCCATTTAAAGCCAGATCCTTTGAACTTGAGTTATGGTTTCCAGCTGTGTCCGGGTAAACAGGTATGAGTGTATGTATTCCAGGCCAAAAGTTGGGAGGCCTTTACAAGGCTGACTGTGCATTCATTTCATCCTCCCTGGCAATTGAAGGCTAGGAGGAAATCAAAGGAGTAGTTATGTGGACATAACTACTGCTGAGTGCTGTATATATATGATGGGGACAGTTACAGAAAGCCAAAAGTCTACCTGCTTAAGCATGACCCCTTTGATTCTCATTTGTTTTTTTCCTTCTCCCTTGTTCTAACCTTTTTTCTTATGAAAGCAGAGCTAGATTAACCAGGTGGAATATGAGCTCAGCTGTTTATTCAGCATCTATGTAGGCTTGGGCAAGTCATTTAACTTCTTTAACCTTACTTCATGGGATAACAATAGAATCCACCTGTTAAGGTTTTCAAGAGAATTAAGTAAGTTAGGAAAGTGCTTAGCACATATTCAACACTCAGAAAATGTTATCTCTTGTGACATTTTTATTTATAAAGTGAAGTTGATCACTTATTGTCTCTTATTAGCTTGGCATTAGACTATTACTTAATCTACATGAGTTGATGTCCTTTCAGAAGTGAGTGCTGTGGGCTGATATGATTTTAAATCTGTAATCATGTTTCTTCATCTTCTGATGAAATGTCAAATTTTTCATTCATAATCTCTGTTCTTCCCAGTCCTCTCAAATTAACAGATGGTGGGGTTTGAAATTTGGAATGACCCCAGAGACCATCGCAATGAACTCTCTCATTTTTGGATGGGGAGATGAGTACCAAAGTAGGAAACGTGACTCGCCCCATTTGTTTCCAGCATTCTTGTAACTGACATCAAAAAGAGATGAAGATGGGGCTCCTGGGTGGCTTGGTCGGTTGAGCGTCCGACTTCCGCTCAGGTCATGATCTCACGGTTTGTGAGTTGGAGCCCCGCATCAGGCTCTGTGCCTATAGCTCAGAGCCTGGAGCCTGCTTCGGATTCTGTGTCTCCCTCTCTCTCTGCCCCTAACCCACTTGCATTCTGTCTCTGTCTCTCTCAAAGCTAAAAATAAACATTAAAAAAAAAAGAGAGAGATGAAGAACATAAAAGACAGTTCCTGGGATGTAAGCTTTCCCAGGTTCTGCTCCAGGTTCTTTTTGCTGTTCAAAATTGGTGCCATTGGATGTACTACTCTTGATTCTCTGGAACTTATTTCCTCAACTCTAAAATGATGAGTTTGGACTTGACAGTCCCTAGCTGAACGTGTGTGTGTGTGTGTGTGTGTGTGTGTGTGTGTGTGTGTGTGTCTGTGTCAGTGTATTCAAATTGGAGTCATAGGTATACATTTTTGTTTCTCCACCCATTATCAGAACAATGGAATTTCCATACTGCATTTATGGTCCATATTTAAAATGGCACCGGGGTGGCTCAGCCGGTTAAGTGTCTTACTCTTGGTTTGAGCTCAGGTCGTGATCTCATGGTTTGTGCTTTTGAGCCCCACGTCAGACCATGCTGTCGTTGTAGTCCTACCCTGCTTGTACTCTCTCACTCTCCCACAAAATAAATAAATAAACTTAAAAAAAATGGTATGTGTACACATGTGAAGTTTAAATATAAAACAGTACATTAAAAATAAAAGCTGTGTCAGGTTTGCTACTAGCAATGTGTGAGGTCTGTTAAAAGTAGATACCTGGCAAGCCAAAACACTTACTGCTTAGAAATCTTTTGACACTTACTTTCTGAGCCCTTTGTGGGGCCTGGGCACACTGTCACATGCTGGTTAGTGAACAACAGAGTCGACCTTCATCTTTGAGGAACAGTTTGAGTTTTCAAAATGTCCTGGGGGTGCCTGTGTGGCTCAGTCGGTTAAGCGTCCAACTTTGGCTCAGGTCATGATCTCACAGTCTGTGAGTTCGAGCCCCGCGTCGGGCTCTGTACTGACAGCTCAGAGGCTGGAGCCTCCATTGGATTCTGTGTCTCCCTCTCTCTCTCTGCCCCTCCCCTGCTCGTATTCTGGTTTCTCTTTTGAAAATAAATAAACATTAAAAAAAAAGTTTTAAAAAATGGCCTGAAGTAAAATAAGCATGGCAATCAATATGGTCCAAACTACATTCAGTAAAAGGCAAGTTGTGCCTAGCAGGTGATGTGATTTGATCTTCTTGAGTGGGTCGTATACTGAAGCTGGCCTGAAATGAGAAGGCAGTGGCTGCTCCTATAAGGATAGCGCTTCCCAAGGCGACACCTTTGAAGGATGATATTATTTTGGATACATGAATGGATTCTGCTGAACATACATACCTTATAATCATATCTCGTTCTGTTGAAGACAAATCATATGTGTGGGTTTTACCATTGTATTAGGAGGCAGAAGGAGTGAAGGAGATTTGGGGCCTACAATATTTAAATTTTCTACAGAAAATTCAGTATTGGCCCCAACTGATGATAGTGTTAATACAGGTACCTGGAGCCATTAATGGGACATGTACTCAGAGGCTTCTGCTCCTTTCTCTATTCTCCCTTCCATGTCTATCTAGGCTAAAACATTTAAGCCTCCATGAAAAGAACACATTGTAGTTTTGCTTTGAAGAAGTATGAAAAGGATTTAAAATGTTATTGTTAAGAATTTAAAAGGTGTTCAAGACACTTCTATAACTATCAGAAGATTATAGAGATCACTTTGCTGTTTTTATCACTAAAGCAATAAGGGGACTTTGGTGATGGAAATGCCTATATTAACCATCATACTTAATAATCATTAAGCATAAAATTAAGTGAGTCATTTGCTTTGTCTCACAATGCATTCTTTGAGGAGATAACCTTTAAAACCAGTCCTGTTGAAATCATTCTGCATTAAGAAAAAAAAAAGTTGGATATCAAAAGTGCTGTAAACTGGATTCCAAATCAAACTTGGCTGCTGTTTTCAGAGGAACAAACATTTTTGCCTCGATGGACCTATTCCTTTTCCCTTCTGGTAAAATGACAGGGAGGGACCAGAAGTCTACTTTAATTTAGGATGTACGCTGGGCCCTGTTGTGGTCTGCTGTGCCAATGAAGCCCCTCCCCATTCTCAGCCATGCTTCCCTCCTCTGCTCCATTTTGTCTGACATAAATGGGGTAAGAGTTCATTTCATAAGAAGTTTCTACTTCTGGAAAGGAGAAGATTGAAAACCTCTGCCCAGTTTCTCCTGGCACTTTTATCTTTCTTAGGCAGAGAGTTGTCAGTTGAGTTTTCTATAATCCTAGCTAAAACAGAGCTGAGTTTGTCTTTGGAGGCTAACTTCATGGTGGGCAAGGGAACTTCATCCATAGAAAACCATAGAACTAATTCTAGTCTGCTTGTTTAGCCTTGTCAGGCAGAAATAATTGTTACCCTTACATCACACTTACCTTGACTCTAGCTCATATGTGTATGTGCAGGTCATTTTTGCTAGTTAGCTTACCTTTCTAATCTGTTGATTGTGACCTTTCATTGTCACCAGCTCCTGAAGTTTTGAAATATTTTGTTTCTGAGATATCAGTCCTGTGCTTTCTGGAAAGGTATAGAATGTGCAATGTGTTCACATCCTGTAGGATGTGTAATCCCTCAAGTAAGTGTATAGAAGACAGAGATTTCAAATTCAGTTTGCCAAAGGCAGAATAGATTTCTTTTCAACAGCAGACATGAATTTCCTGTCTCAGGGACACAATGATAATCCAGTTTGCCAAGCCAGAGACTTAGAAACTATTTTATTTTCTTCACCTAAATGTCAGATCCAGGAAGGGACTTTTTCTGTTTAGTTCTGTGAAGACCTGGAAAAGTATCTGGCACATAGTTGGCATTAAATATTTGGTGAGTTAATGAGTAAATGTATATTGCTTTTTCTAGATCATCAAGAATTGGTGACGTCCAGTGACCAAGGATGGTCTATTTAGTTACCTTTCTTATTATCCATTTGGTCCTTCCATCTGTGGACTCTTCACTGCTGCTCACCTGGTTCCTTTATTATCTCTCTCTCCTTCTTTAACTTCCCAAGAAATATTTGTGTAATTTGGTGGTTAGGATTCTGAAAACTAGTGGGGTTTTATCCACTCAGCTTTGTTTTTCTCAGGAGAGGAATACAGTAGAAAATTCCCTTGGGGTGAGTTGAGAGTTAATTATATATGAGGTGGAGGACAGGCCTATGAGAAGTGATCAAAATTTGGGTCAGTTGCAGAACTTAACATTTCCAGGTCAGATGTGTACTGTTTCTTTTCAACACCATGTCCTTCTCTTTGTTTTCTTTTAGAACATCAGAGGACCTGGGGCACATGGTTGGCTCAGTCAGTTAAGCATCGGACTTTTGCTTTTGTCTCAGATCATGATCTCATGATCCTGAGATCAATCCCTGCATTGGCTCTGTGCTGTGCATGGAGTCTGCTTGGGATTCTCTCTCTCACCATCTCTCTCTTACCCTCCCCTGCTCACACACTCTCTCTCTCTCTCTCAAAATAAATAAACATTAAAAAAAATCAGAGGACCTAATTTATGGGCTCAGCAAATACTTAGCATCACTGATAGCTCTATCATGTTCTCCATAGCTTATGAGAATCAAATTCTTTCACAGGGAATACACCTGGGCACAGATTAGTGTTCATTTTGGGAAATACTGATTAAATCCACAGTGAGATGGTAAGGAAAAATGGGGAAAGGGTGACAGATTGTCATAGAGGTTTAGAGAAGGTGAAGTCGCCACTGACCTCCCCGTCTTCATCCGAGCTCATCGTAGAAAGGCGTCATCCAAGCCAGCCAGTGTCCCCTCCTACTACTATTAACTATTAGCCCCTTTGGCTTATCTTGCCTGGTTTGTAATCACTTTTTTTTAAATGTTTTTTATTTATTTTTGAGAGAGAAAGAGAGAGAGAGAGAGAGAGAGAGAGAGAGAGAGAGAGAGCATGAGCAGGGGAGGGGCAGAGAGAGAGGGAGACACAGAATCCGAAGCAGGCTCCAGGCTCTGAGCTGTCAGCACAGAGCCGGATATGAGGCTCAAACTCACAGACTGTGAGATCATGACCTGAGCTGAAGTCGGACGCTTAACCGACTGAGCCACCCAGGCGCCCCAATGTAATCACTTTTTAAAAGTTCATGTTGCCATTACATTCCACACTAAGTTTTTTTTTTCTGTCAACTATTTAATTTATTTAAAATTAAATAAGTTATCTTACTTGTATTATCACAATTTTCTCCTAAGTCTTCTAATTCTAGTTTCTTCTGGTCAAGAGACTCTCCACACTGTTTCTAGAATGTTCAATTTAACATAAATATATGATCTTGCTTGTGGTGTCACAGGTGGTTTGGGTTCTTACTGTTTATTTTCCACAATTCCTGTGATTTAGATATGCAGTTGCATAAGCAGAAGAAAGACAAGAGGTGTCTAAGTGGTCATTTTTCATTGCCCCATAGAATTCTTAGTAATGCCTTGTGATCCTCAATGTAGAATCTAAACTCAACATAGCATGAAATGTTGTCTATGATATGGCTTTCTTACATCCAACACTCTTAGAGTTCAGGGTCTGTTCCGTGAAGCTCCTCACACATGCTGTGTGTACCACATGACCTTCCTACCTTTGCAAATGTTCTGTGCTTTCTGGTCTTTCTGACAAGTTCATTGTTCTTTCAACACAGCTCAGATGTCCCTACTCTTCTTGCCATTGCCCCTGCTCAGCCCCCATGATAAAGAACATGCTATATAGAACAGAATTGGCCTGTTTGCTTCACAAAAGAAAGTGAACATCTCAAAAGCAGGGCAAGATCTAATTTGTCTTTCAACTCTGGTTTTCAGCTGAGTGGTAGTTCAGTAATATTTGTTGAATGAGTGAAAAATTCATCTGCCCACAGTATCATTCCTCTTGGGGAAAGTAACTCCTAAAGAATATCTTTGTAAATAAGAAGTACGCATATTTTTCTTGTGTGGCAAACAGACCTCCCAAACATGTTTATTTTGGTCTAATACCAGAAAGAATATATTAGTGTGAGAACAAAAACCCGCCAAATATTGTTATAGGAAACATGTCTTATTGCAACCCAGCTGCGTGCATTGCGACTTTAGAATAATGTGTTTAAAATGTTTTGCAAAATTGCAGCATCTGAAAGAGAGGCCCAGGACGGCAGTGTGTGCAGCGCTGAGCCTGTGGCACTGGCTGCTGCAGGGAGTCCCCTTGGTCACATCTTTCCCATCTGTATAGGCAGCAGCAGGTGGAACCAGAGCTGTTCCGTATGTGGATTAGTCAATCGCTTTTTCTAAAGGCTCCAAGAGGCAAGCTTACATTTTGTCTTCAGATCTTTATATGAAAATACCACTGTGGATAATGAGGCTGTTGTATGCATAATTTAACTTTAGGAAGCCTAAATTCCGCTGCAAGGCAAATTGGTACCTAGAGGCATGCAATTTGCATTGGGATTTCAAGCCCTCCTCCTGTCTATTGTCCCTGGCATGGTGTTGCTTTCTTCTAAATTATTCTCCCTTGTCCTTTGATGCCTGATTCAGAGAAGGTAACCAGACGACCACAGTCTCCCTGTTTTATGGTGGTTTCAGAAACCCCTCAGAGCCTGTTCTGACTGGGGAGAGTAACTTTGAGTTTGGCAAAGCCAGGCCCAGCCCAGGCTTCATAGGCAGTCTTCATAATGAATGGACTCCTTTGCCCAGGAGCCTGCCTGCCTGCCTGCCTGCCTGCAGAGGGTTAGGACCAGCTGAGCCTGCAGCTGTCCAGAGTGTGTGGTGCTGATGGAGTCTTCAGTGGCTGACTCCACAGCTCTGTCAATCTGTTTGGGGACAGACAGTTAGAGAACTGTCTGTCTGAGTTGCCTCAGAAGAATTTGGCTTCCTGGCTGAATCTTCCAGTGAGTGACAGACTGCTTTACTCTTCCCTGGGTTGAAGAACGTGGTTGCATTGGCATGGGTACCAGTAACATTTTTCAAAGCCTTTTAGAATATAGATAAAAGCGAATGGATCAAGGGCTCAGGTGAACCTGCTTATTGTCTTATAATACTTCCTTTACCATCTGATAGGCTGTGTTGATTTTGCAGACAGTGCATAGAGGCTTATATGTTAATGAATTCTGGGTCTTCAGAAATTATTTCTTACAAGTGTCATGTTTTTATTTTATGAAGATAAACACTAGGGACACAAAGACTTGTCAATATGTTCACTGTAACCATACTGGATAATTTTCGTGTTTGGTTACCAATCCAGCTTACAGATGACTGGGAGGTCTATATTCAGGAAATCTTTAATTTGTCCCCTAAACAAGGTAATTGTGACTATTCTATAGCTAACTGTGGTATGTGTATTGGTCAGAAACAGGGCTGCAGGTCCTGGGCAGAGAGAGAGAGAGGCCCAAGCTCCCTGCAGAAACAGGAACTACAGTGAGCTTCTTAAATGTACTGCCTTCATTATTCCTTTAAAGCATCTATGGGGTGGTTATTATTTCCCTCCTTTTATATTTGAGGAAATAACAAATTAACTTGCTTTGACTCCCTCAGTGAAGAAATGGGAGAGCCAGAATGGAATTTGAAAGTAAGACTTGCAATTTGAATTCAGCTTTATTCTACCCCTGTAACATTCCATTTGCCTTCTAGTGATTCTGAGGTTTATGGCTTTGAGACCATAGGGATCCATCTGCCCATCCTTGACTCTGCAGGAGTTGTCTGTAACCCTAAGATTGAGATATCATGTGTCATGCTAAGAACAAAGTATGTTTGCATGGCTTTATTATACATGAACATTAATTAATAAAGAGGTGGTATCTTGCACCAGAAGACAGATGGTTTAAAAGGTAATAGGCATATGTCTATTTCCTGATGGTGTAGAACTTTTCTAGTCCCAAGACTGACAGTTGTTTCTTTGTTGGGGCAGTCGCTAAGATTTGTTCCTGTTGCCAGATCTCCTGGGGCATCCAAGTACTAGATTAATGGCATGACAATGCCAATGACAGCTGTGACAGTGATATGTTGCCATCGTGCTAAGAAAATTTCAAAAATATAATGAAATCCATCATCTTATAATATTTTAGTAATATATATTCTTCTAGCATAGTAAGGGACCATTTTTATTCTTCTAGGAATGTGGGTTATAAATTGAATTCACTCTTGTTATTATGACCTAATGAATAAAGTCATAATCTAAATTGGAATGGCTTGCAAAAAATCACCTGTGTTGTGAAATGAGAAGATGTAGTTATTCGATGCTCATAATATGTCAGGCATTGTACTGTTTTACAGTAGTATAAAAATACTAAAACTAAAAATTGAATTTTTTTAATCTCATCATGCTTAAGTGTGATATTGGACTGGATGTGTGGTTGAGCCTAGGATGGTGAAGAATATGTAAGCAGGTGTTGTGATTTCAGTGTAGTTCAGACAATCCGAGATGAAACAAATACTTATGCAAAGAAGTCAAGGAGGTTTAAATACAAGGAGCTATATATTACTTAATTCTGGCTTTCTGAAAGTTTTCATTAGATTTTATTAAAAAGATTGGGTTCCATATTAGCATTTTTGTTTGCTTTGCAGACATTTAAAGTTAGATTCTTATGATATGAATTGACGTATATAGTCTTAACTGATTTTCTTCATGGCTCTTAGTGAATGTATAACTTAAGACGTGCAGGTAAAATATAGACAAGTTATTACTCCTTGAGAGTTTGTATGTTCTACTTATGAAAGCATGGGTTCCTGTGACTCAGTTAAGGAAAGCAAACATTTTTGGTGAATTGCCATCTGTAGAGGAAAGAGAAGTGTTGATTATATTTCTTTACTTTTATGTCACAGAGTTATAGTGTACACAGTAATTTACATTTGATGCTATTTGATATAACATTTGCAAAGTAGTATGTACAGAAGTTTAGAGATAAAGACTCATTTAAAAAGATTCTCTTCTTCCAATTTCTAGAATAAAACATCTCTTTCTGGAACAATTTTATTTAGAGAATTCTGCTTAATATTATGATGATAACAGATACAAAAAGGAGCAGAAGGAGAAAAACCAGAGCGAAAAGAAGTGCTGTGTCTTCCTAATTAAAGAGCATTCGAATCACTGTGGACAATATTTTCTGGATATTCTAAATGAGTTTACTTTATTCTCAAGCTCTAAATATGATAACGTTGCTTCTGTAGCATTTAACATTTAAGGACATTCCAGATGTCCTTTATTTTACATTGTTCATCCAAACGTGTATACACAATTGGCGTCAACACCTCTGATCACACTGTAATGAAAATCGCGTTTCATGTGCTGATCCTTTTTTATAAACCAGAACTGCCTCGCATCAGGAGGACTCAGATGTATGACCCTAGGGCATCAACAGTGTCAACCAGGGTGGAGCACTGCAGCATTCAACAAATTAAGATGATCTGGTGTTTTTTGCTTTGTAATCTGCTAATGTTGTGAATTGTATTGATGGATTTGGAAGTGCTAAACAACCCTTATGCGCCTGGGATAAACTTCACTTGGCCAGCGAAAAGTGATTGCTTTTCACATGTTGTTGGATTAAATTTGCAAAAATTGGGTTATAAGTTTTTGGCTCTGTGTTTGTGAAGAATATTGGTATGTGTTTTTCTTATAACGCCTTTGCTTGGTTTTGGTATTAGGGAATGTTGGCCTCATAAAATAAGTTGGGGAGTGTTACCTCCTCTTCAATTTTCTGGAAGAGTTTGTATAGAACTGGTACTATTTCTTTCTTAAATATATGGTATAATTGCCTGGTGAAGTCATTTGAGGTGAAAACCTCTGCGTGAAGATTTCAACTGTAGTTCCATTTATTGCTATAGGTAATCCCATCATTAATTATATACAGGGTAATTAAAGTTATGTTTCTTGAATTAGCTTGGATTGTTTGCATCATTCAGAGAATTCAAAGACTTTGTTTCACTGAAGTATTTAGTTTTATTGGCATAAAGTTGTTCATATTTTTATTTTTTATTTTCTTTCAAAGCTATAGTGATGCCATCTCTCCTCACTCCTGAATTTGTAATTTGTATCTTCTTTTACTCTTTTTCCCTAATTACTCTAGGTAGAAGATAGTAAATTTTTATGATCTTCTTAAAGTACCAAGTTTTGCTTTTATGGAGTTTTCTTCCTTGGTTTTCTTTCTTCTACTTTATTCATTTTAATCTATTTGTTGTTTTTGTTTTTTTTTTTTTGGATTTGAATTTCCTTTTCTTATTTCTTAATGTGGAAGCCAAGACTATGACTTTTTTCTTTTCTAGTGCAGCTTTCTAGTGCTATAAATTTCCCTCAAAGTGCTGCTTTAGCTATGTCTCACAAATTTTGATATGTTCCACTTTTATTTTCATTCAGTTTATATTTTTTCATTTTTTTAACGTTTATTTATTTTTGAGACAGAGAGAGACAGAGCATGAACGGGGGAGGGTCAGAGAGAGAAGGAGACACAGAATCCGAAACAGGCTCTAGGCTCTGAGCGGTCAGCACAGAGCCCGATGCGGGGCTCGAACTCACGGACCGCGAGATCATGACCTGAGCTGAAGTCAGACGCTTAGCCGACTGAGCCACCCAGGCGCCCCAATTTTGATTCAGTTTAATATTCTAATAGCTCTTTTTTTCTTTACTGAGTTGGTTATTTAGAAGCATGTATTTAGTATCCAAATGTTTGAGCGTTTCCCAAATATAATTTTATTACTGATTTCTAACTTAATTCCATTGTGATCACAAAATATACTTTACATGAGACGAATTTTCTTAAATAGAGTGGGACTCATTATAGGAACTAGAATATGATCTATCCCTGTAAATATTACATGCACACTAGAAAATAATGTTTATCTGCTGTGGTTGGATGGCATGCTCTAGAATTATCAATTTTGTCGAGTTGGTTGATACTATCATTCAAATCTTCTATATCCTTACTGATTTGCTGTGTACTTGATCTATCAGTTATTAAGGGTAAGGGTTGAAAAATCAGATTGTATTTGTGGATTTGAAATTTGCCAATTTTTCTTTACACTCTATCAGTTTTTGCTTCATCCATTTTTAAGTTCTCTCTCTAGTTATTTGCATACACATTTACAATTGTTATGAATCCTTAGAGAGTTGACCTACCATTTATCACTCTGTAATATCACTCTTAATCCCTAAAGTTTTTCAGATTATGAAGCTTATTGTCTGACTTTAATATAACCACTCCAGTTTTCTTTTGATTATTGTTTGTCTAATCTGCTCCTACCCATTTACTTTCACCCTATTTATAAATTTTATGTTTAAAATGATATTCTTACAGGCAACATACAGTTGGGCTTTGCTCTTTTATCCAATCTGATAGTCTCTGCCTTTTAACTTGTATTTGCATTTCCTTTATTGTCTTTAGCTCTTTATAGCGTTTTAGCTCTTTATAGCTTTAGCTCTTTGTTCAATGTTTTCATGGTTGCTTTACCATTTTTTTGTGATTTGTAGTATGTATCTTTAACTTTCTACTTGTAAGTGATATTATACTACTTAACATATAGTATAAGAACTGTACACAGTGCAATTCCATTTCTCCCCTCCTAGCCATTATGCTCTGATTATCAAACGTCTTATTTCTAGGTATATTATAAATATCACAATACTTTTTTACTGTTTTTTGTTTTTGAGAGAGAGGGGTCACAAGTGAGCAAGGGGGAGGGAGAGAGAGAGAGAGAGAGAGAGAGAGAGAGAGAGAGAGAAGCAGGGGTCACCCAAACTGGGGTTACTACTCAACCTGTGGGGGGCTCGAGCTCACCTGATATGGGACTCACACTCATGAACCCTGAGATCATGATCTGAGATGAAGTCAGATGCTTAATGACTGAATCACCCAGGTGCCCTTCCTTAAATGATTGATTATATTTCTAGATATTTAATAAAAAGAAAAACAAGTCTTTATATTTACCCACTCAGTTGCCATTTCCAGTGCCCTCTATTCCTTCATGTTTGTTTAAATTTCCAACTGATATTTTTCTGCTACCTGAAAGCCATCCTTCATTTCTTGTGGTACAAATCTGCTGCTGCTAAATTCTCTCAGCAGCTATATGTCTGAAATTGGCTTTATGCCACTTCCATTTTCAAAAGCTATTTTTGCTGGGTAGAGAATCCTAGGTTAACTATTTTTGTTTGTCTTTGTTTTTCTTTTTTCTCAAGATTCCAATGTTTTGGACAGGAATTCTTTTATCATTCTTATGTTCGTCCTTTGGTACCTATGTTTTCTCATTGGCTGTTTATAAGGTTTTCTATATTACTGGTTTTGTAGAAAGTTGGTTATGATGTGCCTTTACATAGTTTTCTTCATCTTTTGTGGGAATTGTTGAGCATCTTGATTCTATGGGCTTATTGTTTTCATTGAAATTTAAACATTTTTGGATATTTTGTTTTAAAATATTTCTCAGCCTTTGTCTAATTGGCAAGCTCCAATTATTTTCACATAGGTTATAAGCTTGATATGCAGCTTGAAATGATCCCACACTGTACTGATGCTTAGTTCTATTTTTAAAAATATTTTTCTGTTTTTGATATTTTCTACTGCTATTTATTCAGGTATTGCACTCTACTTTTTTCTTCTGCGATGGAATGGCTAATACATATTTAGTTCCATCCAGTGTATTTATCTCAGACATTGTAGTTTTCATCTCTCATTTGTTTTTGCATTTCCAGCAACTGCTTTTCTTCTCTGCCAGATATATAAAGCCTTGATCAACATTGTTTTTTGTATTTTTATCTTTTTTCTAAGTTATCTTAGGTAGAAGGATAGATCTTTCCATGTTAGTACATTTTGGCCAGTATCTCTCATCACATGTAAGTTGTGATTTTTGCCAAGTGACTTAAACCTTCAATTTTTGTGTCTTTAAAATGGTGATGGGGTGCCTGGGTGGCTCAGTCATTTAAGCATCCATCTCTTGGTTTTGGCACAGGTCATGATCTCACAGTTGGTAAGATCAAGCCCTACATCGGACTTTGGGCTCACAGTGCCAAGCCTACTTGGGATTCTCTGTCTCCCTCTCTCTGTCCCTCCCCTTTTCTCTCAATCTCTCTCTCTCTCTCTCTCTCTCTCTCTCTCTCTCTCTCTCTCTCTGTCTCTCTCTCAAAAATGAATAAATAAACTTTAAAATAAAATGGTGATAAAAGTTATATCTATCTCTAAGAATTATTTAAAAAAATAAGGTAAACCTAAAGACAATTTAGTATATTATCTGATACATATTAATTAGTAAAGGCTGATATTAAAGCTAGGCAGTAATGCTTGGAGTCATGAGTTCATTGGAAGGAAGACCTTAGACTGAGGGGAAACATCCAGCCTGTGTAGTATGGGAAATAAGCAAGAGCTGAGCAGAATGCCAGATTATTAGGATCTTGTGCTCTTCGACTCAGCCCTGAAGCAAAATTCAGATAGGAATAGAATATGGGATTATAAGGCCAGTCCATGGCACAGCATCAGTAGTAAACAAATAGAAGCCATATAAGGGCCAGGTGCATGCACTTGACTTAGCACAGGCATGCTGTATGTCATTTCTGATTTTCCTATAGGAGAAGCTGCTTTAGCAGTAAGTGGGCTTGAGCCTTCAATTTGAAGATACCTGGGGCTACAAGTAAGAAAATAAGAGAAAGGCAGGGATTAAAAATAATCTCCCCTTAAAAAAATTATCTATTGTCTTCATTAACACTCATTTCCTTAACTGTTGTAATGATCTTACAGACAGTGAAACCCTAAATACGTTAGCTTTGGAGTAGGCAGAGATATGAGTAAGTCATGGAGACTTAGGGACCATCATCTTTCTGGTCTCAAAGCAATTATGCCTAGTCTGTAACTGCAAACCAAACACAATGACCTCAAGTACCTTTCTTTGTGTTCACATGATGGCTGGCATATACTAGATATGTTCTCTTATATAGGCTAACATATATAGCATGTGAATCATCATATGGTATGCTAGGGCTGCCATAACAAAATACCACAGACTGGGTGGCTTCGACAGCAGAAATTTATTTTCTCACAGTCCTGGAGGTTGGAAATCCAAGATTAAGGTGTTGGCAAGTTTGATTTCTCCAGAGGACTATCCTTGGCTTGAAGATGGCCACTTTGCTGTGTTCTCACATGGCCCATTCTCTCATGCATATATTTCCGATGTTTCTTCTTGTTATAAGGACACTAATCTTGTTGAAACAGAGACTCACTCTTATGACCTCATTTAATCTTAATTACCTCCTTAGAGGACCAATCTGCAAATACAGTTACATTGGGGATTACAGATTCAACCTGTAAACTTGGGGATGGGATACAATTCAATCCATAACATGATATAAGCTTCTTTCTCCTGAACAAAGATCCCATATCCATTTTCATGGAAGTCAGTAGTCTGGCTTAGAAGTTCATAAAAATGACATTTGCTAGGACATAGGTCAGTATCTTCACTGGTATTTTAGACTAAGATCCTGTTTGGATATTTTTATCTTGTGTGTCCTCAAGGGGTAAGACCTTCAGCCAGACACTTCAGTAGCTAGACTCAGGAGTTAAATTCACGTTTTTTGTGTTTTTTCTTTTTCTTTTTTTTTTTTTTTTACTGATTGGTTGGTTGGCCAACCTCTGTCCAATCTATGAATATAAAGAAAGATAATTCATAGACCACTGGTCCTGTGGTCTCTAGTCAAATCTGTAAATAGATTGAATGAGGGTTTCTCAATTGCTGTTTATCTCACCATAGCTATAGGGTTAGGGGCCTGTAACTAGCCTTGGGTGATTTTAGGAAGCTATGCCATGTGTAACCATCAGTGATTTTCACATAGATCTTCAGAGTGCCTGGCACATCATCACTCAAAAAAATCATTTGAGTAAATGAAAGAACAGATGACACTATTCAAGTACTGGTGCCAGAAGGGAATATGTGGGAGCAGAGTAGAAATTGATGAGCCAGGAGTTTAAAGTTTGAATGTATTTATCCTTGAAGATTGCTTTAGCACTGTGTATTTTTGGAATTCTATAGATTCTGCTGTTGGCACTTGTTTGTCATGCTTTTTTGTAACTAATCCATCTTAAGAAATGAAAGAAAGTTCACCCAGACTGAAAATTGGAGCCATTTCCCTTGCCCCAAAAAGTATAGTTGTATAAAGCTGAGTGGACGATAAAGCAACTGGACAGCTGAGGGCCGTGTGGTCCCAGAGACGGCTGTTCTAGGAGCCTGGAAGGAAATGTCAGCTCTTTCCATTTTTACTGAGGTATTTTTAGAGTGGCTTCTTTTCTACTTGGCTAGTGTCAGGGTGCTACTTCATTGAGGAACTGCATTTTACTGAAAAACAAGCTTTAAAAAAAAAAACAGAATTATTCCTCTAAGAGAAGAATTTATGTTAATCCTATATCCATCATGCTCTCTTATAAAAGTCTCACCTTTTCTGGGAGTATAGTTAATTCACATTTCTACTGTGTTTTTTTTTTTTCTTTCTTTTGTCTCAATCATCTAAAATAAAGGTAAGTGATTTGTTTAGAGTTTTTTTTTAAATGACTTGAAATTATATTTTAAGGGGCACATTATTAGTGGGATGGATTGAAAGGAAGACATTCTGAGTAGGAGTTAGAGAGTTTATGTCATATATTTCAGGAGCAAAGACGAGGCCATTTTTATATCTTTTGTCAAATCAAGAGTGACTCTAAAGAATGAGACTAAGTTGATTGACCACATAGGAGAATCTGTTTTGTTCCTTCAGAGTAACCGTTCAGGTACAAGACATTTTTGGCTCCAAAACCGAAGGTCTAATGTGCATTCACCTTGGCAATGTCACTTAGATCCCCTTCCAAATCTTTCCTTGCATGTTATTAGGTAAAACAGACTTCTGGAAGCCTAGATTGCTGGCCATGGACGCCTCACTATGGGTTAACCATTACAGGGAGCTGGAGACCTGAGCTCTTGGCTTCTGGCCCTGTGTGACCTGGCTGCTGCAGCTATGGATTGTGGCCCAGCCACAGGTGTTCATCCTGAACCACACCTAGTCTCTGGAGTATACCTGAAGTATGGATTCCTCAGTCACTGTTCATTCTCTTCCTCCCCCTTCCTGATGACATTTTTTATAGCTACAAAAAGTTTTGGCTATGGTTATTTTCCACTTATGGGATTGTTTCCTAAAAATTCATCTCTAGTGAGGAACACATTGTAGAAAAGTCCAGTTCTATTACCATTTTTTAAAGATAGTCCTTTCCTGGACTAACCCTATTTTATATTTTGCTTCACAAGAGAAAGTGGTCTCTGTGAAAGAAAAATCTGAAAATTATGAAGAAATTGAAAGAGAAGGGTCATTTACAATCATGTTTAGTTATACAACTCTTACTGTAAGTGTTGTTACTGTTTTGTTATATTTTTCAGTCATGTTTGCCATACTTACCTCAATTTTTTCATGGTCATGATTATATAAAATGTTTCCATTTTTATTTTTTTATTTTCCTAACAGTGTATGATAACCAAGTTTATAATTCAGTTAACAGATGCTTCATAACATCACATTTTAATAACTGAATAGAATACCACTCTGTGACTACAGTGTAATTTATTTAACCATCCTATTATTGGAAATGTGCGTGGCTTTAATGTTCCCGCTCCTATAGATAATATAACAATACGTACTTTGGGACAAACCCGTTTTTCTATATTTAGGATAGTTTTCCCTAGGCAGATTCCATGTACAATTATTAGGGCAGAAATTAGATGTATGTTGAAGTTTTTTGATAAGTAATGCTTTTATACTCTGTTGTCCTGTCCCTGGCACCAGATCCTTGACTGCGGTTGCACGTTTATCCTTCTGGTTTCCCAAGTAGTCAGTGTAAATATACACCAACTTCATATCTGAAGTACCACAATCTAATTGGGGTTCTTGGCATAATGTATATTTCTCTTAAAATGGCATTGTTGACAGCCACCAGCTGATGTGATTGAGGGAATGAATTTGTTGCCTTCTCCTTCATTTCACATCCTGGCCCTGGCCATGCAGTGGTTCAATCTGTGTTTTCTACAAAACAACATCCCAAGCTTGTCTCTCTTGTTTCCAGGCCTCTGTATTTACTGCACAGTAATCTCATTATCTGCAGTGATTAGACTTGTATAATAGAATCTTAATCAACTGTGTTCTTAGAGCTCTAAAACTGGGCCCATTTCTATTTATTGCTGTCCTAGGGATTCAGCTCTGCTCCAGTACAGACGTGGCAAGATCCCTCCTGCCACTGCCTGGGCCCAGGAATACCTGCTGGACTTGGTCAGTCTGTTCTTGCTTTGATCTCCAGCACCAACCCCTTTCAAGCCTCCCCTTCTCTCTTTTTTCTCTTGGCCTGGCACTCATGCAAGTCAAGGTGATTGTATAGGCTCCCCTAGCTTTTCATGAAAAAAGGAACCTGGTTGAATGCTATTTTTACCAGCTTCTGAATTGTGTGAAAGGCTTTGGTTCTCCGATACTTTCTAGACCACACAATTAACATTCCCCTATGGCTGTAGATCCATGGGTTTTCTTTTAACTCAGCATTTTCTAAACTATGCTACTGTGGAACTGAAATTTCAATGAGACCCAGGAACAAAGGTTTCCATGGTCAAATAAGCTGTGAAATGTGCTTCCTAAATTCCTCTCTTGAAGATCAGCACTCACATTACCATATCCAAAGGGTTAGAGACATCAGAAAGAAAGAAAATGTTTGAACCTAATCATTCCCCACCGAAGACCTGGTTTTGTTTTTGTTTTCTTTTCGTATGTTTTCTGGCATTACCCAGCAAAACTTTTCCTGAAAACCTTTTTGGGAGAGGCTCCCTTAACCCATTCAACCTATTTGTGGAGGTGGCTAAAAATAAATGTTCCCCACTACTGGAGCTGGAATGTGCACATGTTGCTATTCTGCACTATGAGAAGCCCTTAAACATTTGGACAGTATGATCCCCACAGAGGACTGACTGGCTGCACTGCAGAAGGCAGCAAGCTGGACATAGGGAGTGTGTATGAGCAAAAGCAGACAGAGACCTCGGCCTGTGACCTCTGTGCTGCTCTGCTGGCAGAGAGCCATGCGAGTACTTAAGGCAGAGAAGTGCATGACTTTCATGGGTAGTCGTTTGCCTCCTGGTAGGAAAGCTTGAGGTTTGATTTATCAGAACAATGTTCCTGTAAAGTTGTCTGTCACCCAAAGGGAATTGTAAGGATGCTTTAAGTGCCATAGAGGGATCATTGATTTCTTTGGAGCCATAGCGTTCATCCTTTCACAGCTGGGGAACTGCTTTGCTGTGAAATAGAATTTCAGTTGGATGCAGAATTAATCAGTTTTCACAGCTCTAATTTTTGACTAAGACACTGTGTCAGTGTGTTGGGTACATGCTGTGTTTGAGCCTGGAAGCCTACGCCTTGAATTTGTGTAGCATCGTGACACTGCCACCTGCCTATCGGATGTCGGTACCATGGGGAACAAGGGGACTGGGGAGCCAATGGTTTCTCTTTTGCCACTCTGTGTCTGCCTCTCAGCTTAAATCCAGGCATGATCTCTCACAGACATGTCTGGAAGGGACCTTCTTGGCTCTTTAGTCCAATCCTTTTCTTCTTATATAGGCAATCATATAGAAAGGATCAACAATCATGTTCTTTAACATAACTTTTCATTTTTCAAAATCCTCCTTGCATAAGGGATATAGTCTGTTTACAAGGAAGCTTTTAGTTTTACAGTAAAGTCTGGTGGAAAGAACATATTCAGGTATGTTTTTGATCAAAATATATTCCTGCCTTTGCTTCTATATTAAGGTAGGCGGTCTGTGGCAAGGGGATAGAAAAGATGAGTAAATCATGGCCCCTGCCCTCAAGGAGCTCATGATCTTCCCATTGGGAAGGCACGAATAACAAATACCCACAAAAATAGCTGGCACTCGAGACAGACTGATGCATGTTATAATACAGATAGCAGCAGCATGCTGAGGAAGCAGAGAGGAAGCCAAGGTTAATGCCAGGTAGAAGGATTGGAGAAAAGTGCACAACTGAACTGACTCTGAGTTGTATGTGGTGAAATGGATGGAATTTCAAAAGGCAGAACCTAATGGGAGAATACTGCAACATGGAGACATTTCCTAGAACGTTTCAGTGCAGAGGAGAGAGACCTTTCCAAACTGTTCAGTTAACAGTATTCTCCAAGGACATTTTCTCTGGCATTGTGTGTGACCACTGTATCCAGAGTTAACGTTGGGGGGATTCATGTCTTTATTTTGTTGGTAGGATAGTTTTAAATAAATATTTCATAGTGTAGCAATTTGAGTTTCTGGGATCTTCTCAACACCTAACCATAATATGTATAGGTAGGCCTTCCTGGTTCATATTTGTACCCTGCATTGATTCTTAATTTTGGGTGGGGTCTCAGTCTTTTTCCTCTTTCCCTCTGTGGAATATGTCTTGACCCAGACAGGGAGGGAGAAGAGAAAAACAACAACAGGTTTTTGGATGGCTCCCTTCATTCTGCCTTGCTGAAGACACTAGAAGGGAAAAATTGAGGAATGATGGGCCCTTCAATCTGCAGAGTGTAGACAAGAGTTCCTGCATGGCCAAAAGTGTAGCTAAAGGTAGTGGTCTCTCGATATGGACATGCTCCATGAGCATTTACATTCATTCATTGTATCTTTCTCCAAGCTTGGAAGAAGTATATGCTGTGTATCAGGACTTGCCCTTTCAAAGTTTGCAGTCTAGTGAAGGAGAGAGAAACATATAAAGCAGTATGATAAGGGCTGTGTCAAAGGCAATGTGGAATGCTTTGTTTTTGAGGGTAGATAAGCGAGACTGCAATATAATAGTTCAAGAAGATGTGCCTGGGCCAAGCAAGAATAGGGAGGGGTGAAGGGGGGAGGACTTCTTTTTATTAATTATGGGCATTCAGTGAGTGATTTTGTAAAGAAATTAGCACATTCATTTACCTCGATTAGGTTTACTTTGCAGTTAATTACACTGAATGACCTTGGGATAAGTGTTTGATTCACTCTTAATATGGGATGGACACCAATCACACCGATGCACGAGTGTGTTTTGCAGTGAAGATACAGAGGAGTCTGTGTTTGAGTAACGATAGCCATCCAGTCTCGCTAGATCCTGGAAGTTTTTCAGGCATCTAAAGGAATAATTTGCATTTCTTCTTAAATTCTCAATAAAAATTAATTCAAGCCTACTTTATATGAAAGTATACATTTTGAAAGGGCTCTACCAATAAATCCAACAAAAGGATGATATCACAGCCCTAAGGAAGAACCAACGTTTATTGAACACATGCTATGTGTTCTACTTGCATTAGTTTATTGAATACTCACCAAAAACTTAACTGATGAGTTTATGTTGGTAACCTGCTCACAATTTTATTATCCAGGACCTTCCCTTCTAACTGAATTCCAGTTTTGCTATGACCATCCGTCTGCTCTACTCACCACATGAGCAGGTACTTTACTAAACTACTCAGAGGAATGCTAGGCCCCATGCTGGAGACTAAGAGTGGGCAGGTGATGCAATTTTATGCAACATTATGTCTAGATGTGATGCCTAAAATCATGGAAGCTACCTGTGATGAGGGAGCCTAGTATAAGGATAAAGCCAGTGATAGCTGAGCCAAATGACTCCTGGATCCCTGAGGATCCCATTAAGCTACTGAATTAGACAATGTAGGAACCACTTCTTATTAAGTGAGATAATGTTATTTTCCTTCTGTATGAAACCACTTTGAGTTGACTTTTTTGTTTTTTGTGTTTGGTATTCTCAGCCAAGAATCACACTAATTGATACAAGTAGATACTTTCATTATCCCTCTTTTACAGATAAGGAAACTGAGGAAACTTAAATAAGTTAAGTAACCTCTCCAAGATCATACAGCTAGTTTAGTATCAGAACTGGGATCAAAATCAAGTCTGTCTTACTCCAAAACCTAGTGCTGAGTTTTAGACTGTGCCTCTCTTGCATATGTATATTTATTTGAAATATATACCACCAAAGCACTTAATGTCAAGCATTTCTAATAGTTCAGATATATCAAATACATAATTTATAAGAAAGCCACCATCCCCAATCTTTTATATTAGGAGTTGGCAACTTTCTCTGTAAAGGGTCAGTTGGTAAATATTTTAGAATTTGCAGGCCACATGGTCTCTGTCACAGCTACTTAACTAATTATACCTCAAGAGCAGCCATACAAATGAACTTAGCTATGTTCCTATACAACTTTATTTACAAAAACAGGTTGTAGCCAAGATTTGGCCCATGTGCCACTTTCCTGACCCCTGTTCTATATGAACTAAATCTGATTATTAGTTAAGGCTCACCAGCTAGGATGGATGAAAGTGGATGTTACTAGGTTTGGACAAGAAAAAGTACAGCAGAAAGAAGAGAAGATATGGAGTACCAGTGTGGGAAGGACAGAAACGATCCGCCCTTTGCCAGATCTTAAGGTGTCGTCTGGGTGATTATGTATCTACTTTGCAGTACTGATTGGGAAACAACTCAAGCCAACATGGAGGGACAGTCTCTCTTGATCCACCACTATGGAAGCAAAATTTAGAGGGTTGCTAGCCTCTTATCTGTACTTTATTTGGAATCTCTGTTAAAAATTCTAAACTGTCTCAGCACTGCTTTCAAAAACCACCATTTTCCCTAGTACCTAAATTATTGAATGATCGACAAACACTTTAATACATAGCAGCTCTTTCTGCAAATGGAGAGATAAGGGTCAGAAATGAACAGATGATTATAGTTATTTGATTTCAGCTTTAATTGCTTTCCAACAGGCACAGAGAATGGACCAATTTTCTCAAAACAATATTTGTTCTGAAACAGAGGTTTGGGAGTAAAGTTTTGTCAATAATGCAAGGAGCTTTGGGGAAGTACACGATGGGTTTTTCTTCCCTTTTCCCTAATGGTTTGCAATGTGTGTTCCCTTTCTTTCAAAGACACAGCATAAAATCGACTGTGATTTTTATTTGCAGAATCTAAAATATTGAGCTATATCTGCCTCCTTTTACCTATGAATAAACTGGAAATTCAAAAGGGGGAATGTAAAAAACCAAGATTGAAGACAAGGAAGGAAAGTTTTCACTCCTCCCACCCTCTAGCAACCCCTGATTTACATTGTCTCCATGGATTTGCCTAATGTAGACATTTCATATGAATGGAATCGTATGATACATACCCTTATGTCTAGTTTCTTCCACTAAGCATAACACTTTCAAGGTTCATCCAGGCTGCAGCATATATCAGTACTTTACTATTGTTATTGGTGAATAATATCCCATTGTCTGGACATACCACATATTTTTATCTATACATCACTTGGTGCTTCCATGTTTGGTCCACAGATAATGCTTCTTAAAACATTCACATACAAGTATGAATATTTGTTTGGCATGAAAATTTGTTTTGGATTCTCTTAGGTTATACATATAAGAGTGGAATTGCTGGTTCATCTGTTTAACATCTTGAGAAACTGCCAAACTGTTTTCCAAAGCCACTGCACCATTTTCCTTTCCTACCAGCAGGGTATGTGGTTTCCAGCTTCTTCACATTCTCCTTGCCAACAGTCATTATTGTCCATTCTGGTGGGGGATGAAGTGGTATTTTGCTATGGTTTTGATTTTTATTTCCATGATGACTAATGATGTTGAACATTCTTTCATATATATATATATATATATATATATATATATATATATATATATTCTTTGGAGAAGTTCTTAATCAAATGGAGAATTTTAAAGAAGAAAATACATGAAATAAAATTAATATTTACCAGTAGTCAATAATGCATTGCATGCATTGGGCACTTTCAACTCTTATGAAAATGAATAATAAATAATATTATAATCATATTTTATAGATAAAATTTAGAAAAATTAAGGACTTGCTGAAAAGCAGGTGGACATGGTTGAGCCACAAGAGTCAAACAAGATTGATCGATCTTTCCTTTGTTCCATGAGTATTCTAACAATCCAGCTCTTGTCTATATTGCCTCAGATTGGTAAGACAGCGATGAATGAATGAAACATGTTTCCCTATCTTCTCTGGCAAAAGACAAAAACATAAACAACACCTTCTGAAGAATAATGCAGAAAAGTCTCAATTGTTTTCCCTAGATCCAAGTGATAGTAGAGTTGTAGGGTGTGCACTTATAACAACATCTTTTTTTTTTTTTTTTTTTTTTTTTTTTTTTTTTTTTGGTAATTGGTGGAGCCATTTCACTCTTTACTCATCCAGTTTCTTTAGTAGCAAATGGGAAATCTATAAGCTGCCCTGAGAGGAACATCTTTATATTTGAAATTCTGTAACCCTATCCAATCTCCAAACAAGCACTAAGAAGACCACAAATTCTGGCTGTTATGAGTACGTTTGCCACCCTTCCCCTGCCCAGCACTTAGCAGAGTGGACTGGACACCTGACAGTGACACATACCTAGTAGTTCCTGGGAGATTGTCACATGCTTTATGATCTCAGAGCTGAGTTCCTCAGTTCTACCCCAGGAACTAGTACAGTACCCAAGGGTCTTATAGTATACGTTCAATGATAGATTGTTAAATTGATAAGTGATTTTAATTGACATTATGCAGAGACATTGCAGAATTGGATATTAGGGGATGCTTAAATAAATAGATGTTGACTCAATTAGTAGAAGGTAAAGAAGGGAAAAAAGTGTTTCGTGCCCAACTCTTGACAAGATCCACTACAGAGCAATGTTCCTTTTTCTCATTTAGGCTTCAGGAAACCCTATGAATTAAATGTTTTTATGTGTTCAGTCTACCAGTGTTCAAAATGCCAATAAGCAGCAAAATTGGAATGCAAAGCTCCATTGGCGATCACACATTAAAGCATTGGGTTGGATACTTAAGCCTAGGTGGACTAGTTCCCGCGTCCCAAGGCAAAAAGCACTGAGTTCCAATACGGTACAAAGAAACAAGGCTTTCCCCCTTGTGCTTGGTATGTACTACATGTAGTTGTGAAGAAGGTGAGTGGGGGAACCAAAGAGGAGACTTTTTAAAGCAGTGCAATGAATGATGTGTAGGAGTTTTAGGGAAAATGCCTATTCCCTAAATGGGTTGCTAAAATGATAAATGACACTGTGACTGAATGAATTTTAGTTTGTCCGTTGTGAACAGATGTGGCATTTTAAGGGTTAACACTGCATTATTGATTTCCTATATCCATTTAGTCAGCACTTCTCTTTACCCACCCCACCCCCCTTTTTTAAGTGTGGATACATTGAAGTTCATGTGTCTTACACTTTCAGGGGCTCTTTTCACTTTTAGCGTGTTTCTGCTGTCCCTTCCTGTCTTCTTGGTCCTGATCCATTGGCCGCGTGTTTGAATTTCCTCTCCTTCTTGTGCAGTCTTCTCTTTGCCATGCTTTCTAGGAATTTGTATCTGTTCCACCTCACTTAACATTTCTTTATCTTCTCTTGTGCATATAGCACTCTGCTTGCTAGCGTGGGGGCTGCAGATACAAGACAGCTTGAAGACATAGTCCTTGTACTTGAAGAACCATGAGTTCGTTTTTCCCAGTCCTTTAATACAATTTTCATAATTTCTGCAGTCAGCCAGTGTGAGTGCCCACTAAAGTCTTTGACATTTTCTTTGAGAGGTTTCTCTTAATTGACTTTTCTTCACACCCAGAGTTATAGACAAAAGAACCAAAGGATGATGGAGGTGGTGGCTGGAGTAGGGGTCAGGATTGAAGGCATTCTGCTAGGTAAAATAAGTCAGAAATACAGACACTCTACGATCTCACCTAAATGTGGAATATAAAGAGCCAAACTCATAAAAACAGAGTAGAAGGGTGGTTATAATCTCAGTCTCTCCAAGGATCCGAAAGCAGCAGTAAGGTGGGTCTAGTTCCCACCTCAGCTCACTCCCCAAATCCTTCTTATGTAGAAATGACTGGAGTACTAAGCCACTGTTGACAGAGCTGCTCTCTCTTTGAACTCTGTTCAAACAATTGAGCTGGTGAGCAAATACATAAGCTGGGGTTCAGACCCAGGCCCGCAATGCCCATATGGCTGCAATGCCCGTGACTTTATCATGACCCATATAGAGAAAGAAGTGCTTGAATTTCTGAACATGAAAATAAAGGCCCTCACCAAGAGCCAGAGATAGTAAGGGGAAAAAATAAGATTTTAAATAAGTGAAGTGGATGATGTTCATTTTTATGAAGAAATTTGGAAAATCGTGTCAATGTTTAGACATTATTTCAAAGCCATAATGGCATGAAAAATAAATTTGAAAGAGGCCGTAATAGAAATTCCCAGCGTCAAGTACTGTCTTTGTTTTAGTTTTTGTACCCACCTACCTTCTCCCAGCGCCTGCCTCACTCAGTGTTTCATTGTGTGCTGAGATCGACGTGTGAGAAGATGAATGGATTACTGAAAAATAACGCTTCCTGATTGCTCTTACACTCACTCATAATAGAGTAACTAATGGAATTTGGTAAGGAGAGGCTTGAATATACACACCTTTAGAGAGTCCAAGCCTTAGAGCAGGTGGAACGCAGAATGCTGAAGAATGTGCATCTCTGGGTGTCATTCTTGCCTTTCCATTTTCTAGCTGTGAAATGCTAAGAATATTGCATGGTCCCTCTGTGTTTCAGCTCTTCAGCAAAATGAAAATAATACTTATATCTGAACGATAGATTTATTCAAGCATTATAATCACATGTTGACTTCTAAGGTTGCTGTTTACCCTAAGATTGTCTAGTTTCAGTTGTTACAGCTAGGATAGCTAAAGACAGATTTCCACAGTGAGAAGGTCTGATATACAGCAGTGTGCTTTGTTAATTGTGTCAACTGTTAAAGTGTTGCAGTTGTTTTATTCTAGTTGGTAAATAACCACTGCTCACAGCCCCCTGCATGAAGTCACTCCATGACATCCAAGATGCCCTGCACCAGGGTTTCTGAACTTCCTTGGTATTAATACAGAAGCCAAGGAATTAAGATCAGCCTTGTAGCCATCCTACTCATCACCTTCCATGTGAATCACCAAATACTGGCAATTCTTCTTCATAAATCTCTCTCGAATCTACCACTTCTTCCCCTCATATCTCACCTGGATTATGCCTTAAAGGCCTGCCTGTAAATGCTACCCTCCAAATGAATTATCCTCATTATAACCAGACAGGAGACGAAGACTGTATGATGGTCCCCTTTTAGTCTCTTTCCCTGCTTTTGCAAGAGGACTAAAGGAGAGCTTGTCACTGACACAGAAGCAATTGTCACTTACTTAATGTTGTTAGAAGAGGGAGGTGTAGGTATACTTGGATGTTTTATGCAAAGTGGCCTTATCATCTGTCTGGTGCCAAACAGAGTCAGAGTACTTGGTGGACTATCGTGTGCTCATATGGAGACATCACAGTCTGGCTGCCAGAGGGATCATTTCCCATTTTGTCAGATGTTCCCTTACTTACACATGAGCAGTAGCATTAGAAATTACAAATAGCATTATAACTGCATTATAAATTCCAATACCATCAGCCAAGGAAAGAACATGACCCTTTGTGGGTGATTGGCCAATCTTGATTTCCAAAACAAAAAAGAGTGCTGAGATTGTTTGGGCGAGGCCTTTCAAGCTTCTCTGCTTGAGAAGCATAGAGACCTCTGCTAACAGATTTCAGGTCTCTGCCTATCTTCTAAGTCAGGTGCATCAGGGAATTTTAATGAGATGCCATTTTAGACCTAAGTCACTCAGCTCTCCTTTCCACATTATGTTCCCTAAGTGACCTTATACTGGGATTTGATTTCCTATGCCTTTCAAGATGGGACTGTGTCCATGCTGGGAACAATGTCCCAATGTCTGCAACTCTTTATTTCCCGGATGCACCTTGCAACGACCTCCCATCCGGTCTCCCTGAATTCCACCGAGAGGCTTCTGTAAGTCAACAGGTGACACACCCACCTTGATAGCACACCAGAGCTGTCTAAAACTCCCCTTGTGTTCTCATTATACAAAATTACAGGGCACTTTCTTAGTTGTTTCCCCACACATGCCAAACACAGAAGGCCCCCTGGGACATCCCTGTCCTGTCTCCCTCTCATATTCCTTGGGCTTCAATTACACTGGACAAAAGCAGGTCCCTCTAGGACTCTGTGACTTGATATATGCTGTTCCTTTGACGTATCCATGCCAACAGGTGCCCACAGACGAATCGTTTATAGTTGTTTTAGGCCTATGTGAGATGTGAGCTCCTCCTACTGAAGTCTTCCCCAAATCCTCAAGTTAGAAGTAGCTGTTGGCATTCAGTATGTCTTCATTTCTGCCTCTAAGAGCTTTCTGATCACTCAGAATCACAATGTAACTGTTTACATGCCTGCTCCCCACCCTTTTCCTAAACTCGATTTTGAATTCCTAGGGACCTGGCAAGGCCATCTCTATATTCCTAGAATTTATCTCAGGGCTTGACACGTAGCAGATGCTTAATGCGTGCTTTCTGAGTGTTATAATAGTTATAACAATAATGGCTATACCAACATCACTGCACATGCATATCTTTAGCCTGATAAGGTAAACACCACCTTGTAGCTCCATACCTGTAATATTGTGTTTAGAGATAGATGATAAAAGAAAAAAAAAAAAAAAACGTATCTATACTTATGGAAATGGACCTGAGGTTCACTGCTGAAGATCAGAGTACTTTTTTTTTTATGTTCATGTGAACATGTTCAAGTTCGTATGTTCAAGTGAAAAGTAAATAGATACCTTTAGTAAACATTTATATTTTGTTTACTCAAGAACTTTCTCCCAGATTCAAATCCCTCACCTGTCAAATGTTCACAGAGATGATATTCAAAATATTTAATACACAGTATGGAAATGATGGGACTAGTCAGAATAAATCTACCCATAGCTGGAGCAGAGTCAGTGGGATCAATGGTATGACTAGTTGAGTCTGAGAACCAGTTTGTGGAGGAAGAATAGGTTTGGGGAGAAAGAGCAAGACTTGGGCCTTCTACAAGTTTATTTTTAGTTGCCTTTGACATATCCATCAGGAAGAAAAAGGCAGGTTGAGTTCAGAAAAACCAGTGGACTAGAGGGATGACTTTGAGAGTTATTGACATGTAAGTGATATCAGACAAGATCACCCAAAGTGGCTGGATCTCAGAGAATTACCCGGAAAGCTGGTTAACAGAGCACCCCACCATGCACTTCCAGTTTCTGATGCAGTAAGTTTCGGATGGGACTCATAAATTATTACTAATACATTCCCAGATAATGCTGCTGCTGCTGGTCATGGGACCACTCCTGAAGTAGCACTCACCGGGGAATATGTAAAAATGGGGGGGGAGGAGGGGAAAAAAAGGTTTGTAGGAAGCAGTATAGTGGAACAGGTCAGGCTGCATTGGTTTGAGTCCAGAAGCTACCAGATAAGAGCCGTGTGACCTTGGGCCAATGATATAACTCTCTAAGACTTAATTTCTACATTTGTAAAACAAAGTAAATAATAGCATATATTCATAATGTTTTTTCCTAAAGTTTATTTATTTATTGAGAGAGAGAACATGCGTGCATGAGCAGGGGAGGGGCAGAGAGAGGGAGAAGAGAGAGGATAGGATCCCAAGCAGGCTCCATGCTGTCAGCACAGAGCCAGATGTAGGGTTCGATCCCACCAACTGTGAGATCCATGACTTGAGCCGAAATCAAGAGTAGGAGGCTTAAACACTGAGCCACCCAGGTGTCCCTTTTAAAGCCCCCCCCAAAAAAAATAGCTAATGGAAAATGCTTAGCACAGTGCTGAATATATGTTTGGAATTATTTGAAGACTAGTTCTTAAGCCATCTGGCTTTTAAGTTACAGGAGACAGGTGGCAAAGACTAAAAAGCAAGAGGAACTTCAACATTATGTGGTAACATGGAAGCCAGTAAAAGAGGTGGGAGTGGTTAAGAGTGTTAGGTACTTCTGAGAGTTCAGAGAAGATGAGAAAAAATATGTAAACATCCATTGGATTTAGAGGTAGCTGGTGATATAGACAAACCATTTCAGTGGAGTGACATGTGGGGCAGAGATGGTGCCTATGAAGCTTACAGCATAGTGCCTATCAGAAGCCCAAGGACTTGTGACAAGACAAGGGCCTTAGTGACAGAAGCTGCTATTACAACTATTATAGCTGAAAGCGGTTTGTATAGGCATGTGTATGCATGCAGGTAGAAGGAAATATATTCAGCTGTAGGATAAACTGTGAATTCCCAAATAAATGCAATCCCATTGAACAAGCTATGTCTCATGCAGGCTTATTTAGGCTGGTGCAGTTTTTAGAAGCAAGATTTCAAACAGTAAGGTGGCAGGTATGTAATGCAAATTTAATAAGGGTCCTTTCTACATTTGCTATGGGAGTTGATGGCTCTGGGATGCATCAGTAACTGTCAGTCCTCACGGCAGCCCCATGACTCCATTGAACTTTCAGATTCCTTGCCCACACTCTCCATTTCTCCCATACCAGCAAAATGAACAATGTCTGGTCTCTGGCAGCAGGAAGAAAGCTATCTTTGCCTCTTGCCAGTTGAGGAATGGTTTGTTTCCCTTTCAGACACTACTGCATTCTTACAATTTTCCTTGACCATTAAATATTTTATAATTTTTTTTAATGTTGATTTATTTTTGAGAGAGACAGAGAATGAGCAGAGAAGGGGCAGAGAGAGATGGAGACACAGAATCCAAAGCAGGTTCCAGGCTCTGAGCTGTCAGCACAGAGCCCGTTGTGGGGCTCGAACCCTTATGACATGCCCGATAAGTGGCAGATTTCAACCGGAAATGGTAATGTATGACCGTAGGTTTCATTTACAGCGTTCCCATGGAAGACTCTGCTGGGTCCATGACCATATTATGTGGATTCTAGCCTGGAAAGGTATTTTGCTACTCCTAAAAGCTTTTGGATTGCATCTTAACTTTTCTTTGAAAATTCTCATGAACTCAGTGGGGAAGGCAAAAACCGCTGGGTGACTGCGACATTTGCAAGCCAGGAATGTGCAGAATGTGTGTAGGGTTTATGCTGTATGTCACCATTTCCCTTCCCTGGGTGTTTGTGTTCTTCATATCTAGAATTCCTTTTCCTGTGCCGATTAAATCATGCCCATTCAAGACCCAGCTCCAATGCCAACCCTTTGGGAAGCCTTTAGAGATAACTATAGCTTGAATTTGGCTCTCCCTTTATTTTGATTATCTACTGCAATTATTATCTGTAATAGTCTATTTAACACTCTTATTTCTGCAACAAAATCTGTGTTCCCACAGTGTGCAGTGTTGTGCTGGCAACAAAGAAAGCCTCAATAAGTAATATTCAGGTTCAACTTACTACTTAAGGGGGAAAATCATTGTTTTATTTCATTAAAAAATTAACTTTCATTGCAAAATCTGCAGGGATTTCAGTTTCCCAGCCTTACATTTTCTTCCCATTTTTCCTTTAATGAATTAACCACCACTCCTTCCCACTGTGTGTTTAATTACTGTACTGATTGCTTACTATGTATGCTACATGGTGTGGAAAGAATACAAAACTTAAAAGCAAAGCACTCTCCCTGACCTCCCTGGGGATAGAGACCAAAACCCATAAAAATATAAGAAAATACATTAAACTACATATAACAAGTGCCAGATGAGTGGTCTGGACAATTATACAGCTCCTGCAGTCCCAAGGGAATGGACACTAGTTCCTCATGCCAGCACCTGCACTTTCCTGGCCTGAGACCTTGAGCTTTGCTTTTGGGGCTCTTCTTGAGTCCTAAATTCTAAACATTTATTCATATGGTATTTTTTTTATGGAAAGCATGTACACTTTTCCACACAGAACGTTCAGAAAAATGCTCATGTATGAAAAGGTCATTCTTCTATAGGTTCATTGGGTTCATCTCTGTGTCAAGCCATCTGTAAGACTTTGGATCAGAGATGTGAAGACCTGCTCTGTCCCCTCAGGACCTCATGGCCTGGTCAGTTGGGAGATTCACGGGCTAATGCAGTGGAGAGAATGTCTGAGAAGGAGGTACACTGCAGTAAGAGAGAGCCTTGAAACACAAATGGGAATTCATGGGAATAGTAGGCCCCTCCCATCTTAGTTTACTTACCTGGACCTTTGTCCATATGATTTTTGAAGACAGTCTAAAGCTCTATAATAGATGTATTAATCAGGTTACCTTCCTAGAAACAGAAGAATGCCCTTTGAATTTTAATTTTTTTAATGTTTACTTACTTTTGAGATAGAGAGAGAGAGACAGAGCATGAGCAGGGGAGGGGCAGAGAGAGAAGGAGACACAGAATCTAAAGCAGGCTCCAGGCTCTGAGCTGTCAGCACAGATCCCGACACAGGACTCGAACTCAAAGACTGTGAGATCATGACCTGAGCCGAAGTCGGATGCTTAACCGACTGAGTCACCCAGGCGCCCCTGAATTTTAAATACATGACAAAATAGTACCATATACTATACCCAGCTTAGTGTACTAGACCATTTTAAATATATAAACAGGTTCCAAAAATGTTGGGTAAGTTTATAGATGAGAGTTCTATACCTGATTGTTAAGGTGTCTCAAGATTATTTAGGGCCATGAGAGTTTGGAGTTAGATCATATCCATTATGTCATTCACCTAAATGTCCCATGTTTCCTCTTCAGAACAAAATACTCATCTGGGTATATTAAAGCACACTGTATCACCTTAGGGCACAGAAAGAAAATAAACTAGTGCACTCATTTTATTTTTATGTTGTTTGCATTTGTGTTCTATTTTTAAAAAAAAAATTTAATGTTTATTGTTTTTGAGAGAGACAGAGAGAGAGAGAGAGAGAGAGAGAGAGAGAGAGAATGAATGGGGGAGGGGCAGAGACAGAGGGAGACACAGAATCTGAAGCAGGCTCTAGGCTCTGAGCTGTCAGCATAGAGCCCAACACGGGGTTTGAACTCTCGAATGGTGAGATCATGACCTGAGCCAAAGTCAGACTCTTAACCAACTAAGCCACCCAGACACCTCCATTTATGTTCTATTTTAGATGTTTGTAATATATTTTATATGTAAAACAATTAACCAAATATGTACATACAAGCACTTATAGGCAGATATACAAATATTGGAGAGTGTCGTCCAAAATTATTATTGTGTCTTTGTTGAGCTGTGTTTGGTTATGAGTGATAGAAAGCCTAATAGTGATTAGACACTGTTTACTTATTTACTTTATTTACTACTTTATAAAAGTGTGCAGGTGGTCTTAGAGTTAGTGTAACAGCCTAGTGATTCCATTAAGAATTTTTTTTTTATGTTTCCATTGACATATTTGGCATGATGCCTTCAAAGTGTAAAATTTTTACCTCATGGTGAGTTTTATTTACTTTGCCCAATGCCTATGTGATTTTAGGTGAGTAGTGATGTATGAATACTGTATAGTGGAATGTTTATGTAAATTCTAAGGTTTCAAATTTATTGATGATTGCAGTTTACTGATAGAAAGATCAAGTCTAGCATTCTGTTATTTCTTATTATATTAAAATATTAAAAATATTTAACAGTGGTGTTTTATTGAATCCAGTCATTGTAAAGGTATAAGTATGTGTAGTTATGTTAATTTTTGGATTCTCTAAGCTATGGAAACAAAAGACCTGAGTACATCTTAAATCTGACATCTCTGCTCTCCCACCTTGGGCTTTGCAGAGGTGTTTCCTTGGGTCTCTGATCCTCTGTAATGTGCTGATAGATGATACCGTGATAGGGATGGCAGTTGGTAGAATGGGGAGGTAACCACTGGAGACAGCAGTTGTCAGATGGAAACTAATTGATTGTAATTGCTTTGCCATTGTATTGCTCTTGGAGTCTGTAGCTTGTTAAAACCACTGATTATAAAATAAGGACCTCACTTTTTATGCTGTAGGTTATGTTAATGAAAAGCTGTTCTTAGAAGAATGATCAGTGAATATCAATAAATGGATAATAAGAAATTAAAGGAAAACTTAACTAACTGATCATGAGTTAATATACTTCAGCAGGCAGAGTAGCAATCAACTGTGTGGTGTTCCATAGTGAATATTTTGTTCAGAGCTCTTGAATTTTAAATATTTCCCATAGAAAGAGAGATTGATTCTGTGTAACTATTTATTGCATACCGTCTTGAATAACAGATCTTCTCTGTAGAGGAGATCTCCTGGAAAAGGGAAAATGTGTCTGTTTTGCAGAGCCTTTATTTCGTGCCAAGGAATTAACAGACAGATATTTGAAGTGGAAAAATCAATTCCTGTTGTACCACCAAAAAAGGATATTAGAAGTGGGATTTTCAATGCTTACAGTATATGAGCAGTATATGAGTGAGGATTTATGTGAGTCTGAGGGCAATGTTTGTTTTTCCAATATTCCTCAATATTGAAGTAGGTATACTAAAATGGTAACATTGATGTGAAATTATATCTAACTGTTGTAAGATATGCACTAACTTTTATATGATTGTAATGTCTTTAATGATATATCTTTTACTGATGCCATTTGAACTGTTAGTAGTGTTCCAATGATCAGATTTATTGAAGATATTTTGAGCACTAATTGTGATTCATGGCTCAACCTCTGACCTTAAAAAACTCACAGACTAAAGGAACAGATACACGTTTGAACACATGGCTCCTTGCAGCATTGAATGTTGAATGCAGTGATGTGAGTGATAAAAGGTGCTAGGGAGACAAAATGGGAGAATGATGTAAGCTCCGAAGGATTTTGGATGTCTTCCAGCAAAGAAAAAGATGGTCCAGGAAGAAAGAACAATGTGACAGCTCCTGGTGTTTGGGGAAGTAGACACATAATTGGAAATAAAGTTGTGTCTTAAGGTACAGGAAGATGACACTAGAGGGCAAAATTCCACGTGGCCTATATCTTTCACTGAGGAATTTGGAGTTATTATGGGAATTGGACCCACTGAGGATTTTTAGATGTGTGAAGGACATGAGCAGATTTCCTTTGAGGACAATCACTTTCTCCTCAGTTTGGATAATAACAGGAAGAGGCTCATAGTGAGTTCCAGTAACTAAATTGGTACAATAACCCATGCTATTGAGCATTATTATTAATCTAGGTCTATGAAAAGGAAACTAAAGGAGCTTAAATGCAGAATCATTTCTTCATCTTTGACTTTTTAAATATATTTTTTCTCGAATCGGTAGGATTGGTGCTAATACATTAGTTGCTTAGAAGTCTGAAATTAGAAAGTCTCTACATGTGATAACAGAGTCTGTGTCCAGTAGGTAGCACATACTTATGGCTAGTTTCATATTTGGAAAGAGGATGTAGACATACAGCTTAACTTAAAACTGTAAGTAATTACAATTTTAAAAATCAATGTTTACAACAACGCTTAAAAAATGACAATAATTTGGTCCTGTTAGATATCTACCAGAAACATTCTTCACATTTGAGGTCCTGTTTAAGAATTTGGAACATTTGTATTTTAATCACATAAGAAAAGGAGAATGTGAAAGAATAATTGGTTCAGCCATTAGCCAATTAGACCTGTAACTAAAAACAAACAACTCCAAGAAACTGACGTTGGTTTCCACAGAACAGTCACAATATGCACGGATCAGATGTTTCCTGGCATTTGGCAACAATAAGGGGAAGGAGATGCTTCCATACCACTTGTTTCCATACAACTGAAATTTATGGAAGTGGATTTGAGGTGTTTGTAGAATCATTCACCTTGTACTATTAGTGTGTCCTCAGATGGGGCTTCTACAGTGATTCCAATTGTTAAAGTCTAGTGGAGAAATAAGATAACTGAATATAGGGCTTGTCTTAGGGCTGGTGTTTTGGAGGCTGGGAATCAAGGCACCTGCAGATTCAGTATCTGGTGGGGACTCTCGTGGTCCGTAGAGCCCTGCCTTCTCACTGCATCTTCACATGACTGGAATGGGTGCTGGAGTTTTCTCGGGCCCCTTTTATAACGGCACTAATCCCATTCATGACCCAGTCACCTCCTATAGGCCCACCTCCTGATACCATCTTATTGTGACTAGGTTTCAATATGTGGATTTGGGGAGATGCACAACATTCAGTCATAAAGTGGTCCTGTCCAGTTGCATTTCTTCAGTCCCAGAATGCACTGCTGACGCGGGTTCTTTGTGTGCTTCCCTTGACAGATACAACGACATATTCCACTGAGCGTTCTGAGCACTTCAAACCCTGCCGAGACAAGGACCTCGCATACTGTCTCAATGATGGCGAGTGCTTTGTGATCGAAACCCTGACGGGATCCCATAAACATTGTCGGTAAGCCATTCACAGCTGGCACCGGGGACAGGCCCTCAGAGAGGGCAGAGCTCTGCGACTGTACATGTCATTCAATGGCAGAATCAGGAGTCTTCATATGAGAAGGGACAAAGCCGGTAGCTTTAGTATTTGAGGAAGGTGAAACTGAATTCAAGTAGACAAGATTTGAGTTTCACTTGACTAAAGAAAGGAAATTTACTTTTATGTCTTCTAATTTAATAGAAATAATGATGTACTTGCTTTAGAAGCCTGCATTTTTGGTGCAGGACTTAAGTATGTTGGCTTGTTCTCAGAAATAATCCCTTCCTGCAAAACTACAGACTGTAGCCCAACAGAGCAAACTGCTCATCTAAGATCTAGCGTCTCAGTGTTGACTGTGAACTAAGGCCCAGACTGTAACTGTGTCCAGAGAAAACTGTATCTCATCTTGATTCTGCCCTTGTTTGTTAATTTCATTATTTTTTTAACACCTCTCGTGACGAAGCATTCTCCAGCCAGATGTTGTAAATGAAATCATAGTCCTGTTATAGTCTAGGTAGAGAGCTACTTAGGGAAAATTCCCAATAGAGATCAGGAGATGTTTAGTTGGTTTTTAGAAACTTAAGGTTATATAAATACTAAAAATAAAAACAAATGGAGATAAATAGTGCAGTAGTAGGTACTGCAGCTTTAAGGTTCCATAGAAGAATCAAATTAGCATCCAAAACATATTTCCCACTGAGCTTTTATTTCTAGCACTACCCTGGTAATTTGTTTTTCATTGCAATTGTATATGCTTCAGTGATCATATGTACCCACACCCCTTTCCTTCTCTTTATTTACTCTTCTCATATGACACAGTTATTAAATTAATTATTCTGAATCATGAAGCATGGAAAATTATGACTTTTTTCTCTACATATTGCTATTATAAAACTTTATTCCATGTAGTTTTATTAAGGTGGCACAGAGAAATGCGTCTGGTAGTTAGGAACTTAGAACATGTTGGCAAATCATGCCTGGCTCTAAGAGCCAGCTGCAGTCCATGAAGAAGATGAGTTGTCATGGTGGGCACACAGGTTTGGAAGAAGTGATAAACGACAGTGGCAGATCTCTGTGAGAGTAACCGTGTATTCTGTCAGGATAAACAGAACTGTGACCTTTCCTCGCCCTTGACAGTATGGCTTCCTTGTGACTCGGAGGCACCATTACATTTATGCCATTTACAAAATTTACACCCCATTTCTGTCCTCTGTGAAATTGGGTTGGGGATGAAGGGGTGTGGGAGTGTTCCTTCCGACATCTCTCTTCTTTGGTTATATTTATTAGGTCAGCGTAGACAGATGGAAATCACACAAGGGACTTTAAAACCCCAAGGGAGATGCCAAGAGTGGTCTATCCATTCAAAGCGTGAATAGTATCCAAGCTCTTATAGCTCCTCAACCATATGTTAAAGGGATCATCATGTGGAAGTGGAAAATGAAATCAATTGAGTTCCTAATTGATTGATGGAGGGGTTAATCAGATGTCTCACCTAAAGCGGTGACTTTCCAGATGGTGTTTTAGGATCAGATCAGGCCCCACACAGTATGCAGGTGGGTGGGATGATCTTTTCCAAAACTGAGAATCTTGAAAATAACAAGATAATTCTTACTCTTTTTCAACATACAGCCTCAGTCTACTCTGTATTAGTTCATGGTGTATCAGTTTACTAGAGCCGCTGGAACAAAGTACCACAGATTGAATGGTTTAAACAAAAGAAATACATTTTCTTACAGGTCTGGAAACTAGAAATCTGAAATCTAGGTGTTGCCAGAGTTGTTTCCTTCAGAGAGCCTTGATGGAAGTGTACCCTCTGAGGTCTCTCTTCTTGGCTTATAGATGACCATCTGCCCCTTGTGTCTTCTCATTTTCTTCCTTCTGTACATGTCTGTATCCAAATTTCCTCTTCTTATAAGGATACCAGTCATATTGGATTAAGATCCACTCTAATGACCTTATTTTAACTTACTTACCTCTATGGAGACCCTCTCTCTAAAGACTCACATTCTGAGGTACTGGAGGTTACGACTTCAACATATTAATTCCTTGGGAGACAGATCCAGTCTATGATATCGGATCTCATGTCTGGAAAAGAAATCTTTTGCTTTTGTGCATATATGCATGTCTAATTCTTTTGCATACACAAGCAGAGATATATCGGTGATTTAGCTGGAACGATGTACATGTATAATAATTTTGATCTTCTGTCTTCATATTTCTTGCATATTTCAGCACAGACAACCTGTTATTTAACATAAAGTCACAACATAGCTAATCATGACAAAAGACCAGCCTACGACAGAATTGGAACTCGAGTAGGTTAATAGATGCCTATAAATCTCTTACTAGAGTGTATGAATAAATCACACATCGCATGTGCCTGCTATTCATCTCCTGGGCTTTGCTGTGAATAAAAAGCTTACATTTGTTCCTGCATCAGCCACTTCTAAGAATTCCCATGTAGTTATTAATAATGTGCGATTTTGTACAGCACTCTATTTAAGTAGTATGTTTCATTCATTCTTCTTATGCCTTCGACAAATGTTTATTGAGCACCTCCTATCACCAAGACATTGTTGAATAAATACATACAGAAATGAACTTAGGAATTAAGTGGTGCTGTACTTTGTAATGCATTTGAAGTAGATGAAGTAGTTCATCGTCAGGAAGTCAGGAAAACAAGGGAAAGTACTTTCACGTGACTGAAATGCTACCGGGGGTATCTTTGTAATGCATTACTAACCGGACTATGTTTCAAGTTAAACACAATTTAGTACATTAGAGTAGCAATATATAGGGGTGTAAGTGAATCCGTCTCTCATTAAATAGTTTCCTTGTGACATTCAAATCTGAGAGAAATCAGATACATTTTTTTTTTAGTATTTTAATAGTAAATTGCAATGCTATGATTGTGATTCCATGGAATCAATTTTTTTCTATGTTGAAAAAGACCGATCATGCTGTAACACTTTTCTGTGTACTTGGCAAAGAAAAACAAAAGCAAAACTACCTAAATCTCTCTGAAAGAGATCCTGAAAATAGTGTGTGTTCAAAAGAGTGAAAGTTGAGATGAGGGAAGTTTCATATTTTTACTTTGTTATTTTCTCACTCTTTAGTGTATTTTTAGGTCTTTCATAAGGCCATTTTTAGTATTTAGAAATTACAGAGCAAGCTAATGAAAATTTAAGAGCAACACCAAGATTCTAAAAATAACTTGAAAGAGGGAATTTTAAAGGAAGATAGGGGTGTCTGGGTGGCTCAGTCGGTTGAGTGTCTGACTTCGGCTCAGGTCATGATCTCACAGTCCGTGAGTTCAAGTCCCATGTCGGGCTCTGTGCTGACAGCTTGGAGCCTGGAGCCTGCTTCAGAGCCTGTGTCTCCGTCTCTCTCTGCTCCTCCCCTACTTGTGTGTGTGTGCTCACTTGCGCTCTCTCTCTCTCTCTCTCTCTCTGTCTTTCTCAAAAATAAATAAACATTAACAAGTTAAAAAAATAAAGCAAATGGTTTGGTGAGGGTAGAATAGGAGCACATTCTAATTCACTACCTGAGGGAGTACAGTTTGTTAAATATCTTCTGTATGTAATGTTTCAGTATGTTTCAAAATATTGTTTCTAAAAGTTTAGTGTACAGAGATGTATAGGTAGATTTATTTGTAAGGATGTTCACCACAGATTTATTTGTAATAGGAAAGAAAAAGCCTGAATTTATAAATCTATATAAATTAGAATATATCTATACATTGAACGAATTCAACCTAAGTGGAATTTTCATAAGGTTTTAGGGACATGAATGTGCTCATTATATCATGTTATATATGAAAATTGTGATATTATAAAGTTGAACATATAATAGCAATCCAATTCTAAAAATGAACCTTAGGAAAAAGACTAATAGGTTTTACAACTATTTTCTTCTTCAAACTTTATGAATTTTCTAAGAGCTGCACATTGCACATGTATTTCATTTATGTAATAACTAGTTAAGACAGTTGACCCTTGCTTCTCATCTTTCCATTAAGAAAGATAGATAGTGTCCCTGTCTCTGTAAAATCAAGGTCATTATAATTCACTATTATTAGGCTGATAAGAGAACTTTCAATTAAGCCCTTCCAGATTAAATACTACCAAGTCTATTTGAATGTGTCTGTTCTTTCTTTTATTAATAATTCATTTACACTCTTTACACTAATTCTTTTCCATGCTGAATTCATGTGTTTTGAAACATTAAAAAATGGATTAAAGAACAGAAAGATACATTGTACGGAAATAAATCTGGGTGCCAAGGAATGCCACGTCACTAGAAACTCCTTGAATCAAAATATTCTGAATGAAAGCAGGGTATTCTCTAATATATTTATTTTTTATGTCATTTCTAGAAATTTTAAGGACTTGGGAAATGGTACTATCTGTAATCTCTTTCACTAGAGTCAAAGAGGTAACCACTGTAACTGAGAAGACTGTGGGCATTTGGCTGGGCCAAACGTGTTTTGAGGCCAAATTCAAGTTGAAAGGATGTGCCTCTTCTGAATTGAAGCTCATTAGGTGTTTTGCCAGCCTTGCTGTAAAAATGGATTTTCAAAACTTTGGAAAAGATAACATTTGAGCTGAATTTGATCTGTAGTGATCATTGTGGAAATTTGTCAAGCAATTCACTGGAAGAAGTTTGAATCGCTTGAAATATGGGACTGCTAGAAAAAGAGAGAAGCAGTCTAAGGCAACCATTGCCCAAGGCAATACTTCCATAAAGGGGCTGATGGCCTGGGCAGTGATCTGGGTGAAATGTTTGCAGGACTTGGGAGCAGGGAAAGAAATTAAAAGGAGGGGGAGCCCTCTAGGAGTTGCTGTTCCTTTGTGTCATTCTGCCTGAGTAGGTTTTGAAATCAAAGCTTCCATTTTTAAGAGAATTGACTGGGCACAATGTAACCATTTTCTGATGATGTACTGTATAAAATTACAGGACCATCCCTGTCAGAGCTTTGCCTCATCACTTTGGAGGTCCATTAGCTCTCCCACCCAGTGAGGGTCCTCTTTATCAAATGGTTCTCCAGTAAGTGCTCTGAGAGCAGCAGCTAATGATTCCCTGTGGTTGACGCAAGTCAGAATGGAAATGGAGTTTGGCACACATCCCTGAACTCCATTGATGGGAGGTGTTGGAGGCTGAAATACCTCTAACTCCAGGCCTAGTGGCAAGAACCCCTGCAGAATGGAATTGCATTACAGGGTGAAGGGCTTCAGAAGAATTGTCAAGTTCATCAGACAAATGTTCATGAAAATGTTTGCCGCAGTCCAGACATAATTTGAGTAATTTGCAATAGCCATGTTAATAACGAACTGTGCACTGATTGCCCCTGATAAGAAGAAATGAGCCAAGGTATAACCATTTTTCCCTTCTTCTCTGTGAATGGAGCTTATCAAAATAGTCTCATTGGTTCCAAAAGCAAAGAAAAACAACACGGTGGGCATAATTTTGCAACTGCGTGACACTCAGGCATTAGTTTACTTAGTTTAAACCATATGCACTGGACCCAAGCTGGTATTCTTCAAGGGCCACATAAAGATCATAAGATCTGAGAAGCACATGTAATGGAAAATAAAAACATATTTTTTAGTTAATGCCCAAAGATTCTTACCTTATTTTGATGTTTTCTAAATTGATTGGCAGCTCTACTTGAAGCATGAAATGGTGTTTCCTAAGGTGGTTGTTCTGATTTGGGTTTCTTGTTACATCAAAGATTGTCGTAAATGTGTTTTTAAATAGCTTCCTTATATGATTTGAGAGGTACATGAGGCAAATGTGAGCATTCAAGACAGACTGAGTTAAAAACTCTGCTCAGCTTTACACTGGGTGTATGAGGGGTTTTTTTGCAAGTCATTTAATCAGAACCTTCAGTCCTTTATTTAAGACAGACAGACAAATACTTGCCCCAAAGATTGATACAAGAATTGAAAGCAGCAACATCTAGAAAATTCCAAATAGACAATAGCCACTATGTATATGCTTTTCTCAGTTCTTTCCTCTTCTTCCCTTCTGCTTATATTGAAACCAAAGCAAAGCATGTTTGCTGGAATCCTGTGAGAGAAGTTGGGTGGGTATCATCTGTGTATTTATTTATTTATTTATTTATTTATTCATTCATTCATTCATTCATTCCTTCCTTCATTCATTCATTTGAGAGACAGGGAGAGAGAAAGAGAGAGAGAATGAATGAGCAGGGGAGTGGGGGAGAGATATAGAATATTAAGCCGGCTCCACTGCAGCGAGGAGCCCTACGTGGGCTCCATCACACCACCCTGGAATCATGACCTGATCTGAAATCAAGAATCAGATGGTCAACCAACCAAACCATCCAGGCTCCCCTCATCTGTGTGTTTAATTAAGAGGAGACTTAGGTTTTAAAAGGGGAGAAAGGCATGCCAGGGGATTCCTTGTGTGTTCAGAGGACTTAGGCTCCTCACTGCTAATTCTGATACTCTGACAAATCAGCAATTTCTGTTATTTCTCCCAATTCTTCAACCAGTTCTTGCTTTTCCAAGATTTTCTTCTTGCAGAATATAGCTTTAAGAGGAAAAAAAAGACATCCTTCCTTTCCTAGGTCATCAGTATAACTTGCCGTAATTGTGTTGACCATTCCCATTTGGACTGGTGGGTTAGCGTCAGTACTCTACCACTAAGTAGTAGATGAACAAATTATACATATTCTCTGAGACTCAGTTTTCTTATCTATTAAATGGGAACAAGAATATGACTACTTTACAGGATCGCTGTGAGGGTTGATACAAATAAAATGTACTTGTCTGGTATAAACACTGAATTTAATGGAGTCAGTGGGGTATAATATAAGAGGGTGTGTCTGTTGGTTTTTGTCTGCACAGCTTTGTTTTCAGGTCATTTGACTTGAGCCAGGGTTTCTGGATGGGTACTCAGAGTCTCCTAACCACATAAAGTTTAGCTTAGAACTACTAAGGAGAGTTAAACTGACTCAGGTGAATTTTTGAAAAACACAGTAATAACTGATCATGGGCTGGAACACTTTTCAGAGTCAAGGGCCATTATAATTATTCAAGCAGTAAACTTAGGGGAAAAGCAGGAACAAGAGGCTACGGTTTGTTAGGCAAATTCTCCCTCTTCTGTAGATAGGAATATGCAGAAAGCTCCCCTTTCCTCTAACTGTTCAGGCCATTCTGACTGAGGACCCTCCACAGCACCCCTGGATGTGCCCCCCACCCCTACGTACAAGCTTCTTGTGCATGGCCTGCTGGGTTGCAGTGAGTTGGCATCTCCCCCACTCAGCCAGAATAATGTGATCACATTTGCCATAATTTAAGTGAATTATGGATTCTTTCACCAAATTTATTTGTTTTGAATATTGAGAACATATCCATAAATATCCTTGTAGCTAGAGACAGTCTGTACAGATATGAACAACATTAGACATGGTAACACAGGCCCTGCCGTGCAGGCTTCTCAGGCAAACATTCCAGTAAGAAAAAAACAAACAGGACAAAGATGGCTGGGATGTTCTGCCTAGGCTCCTGGGGCAATGAGAGAACATGCACGATCCTCCCGCCATCTACCCGTCTACTAATTTTAGAACATTGGGCAGCATTTCCATCTTCCTGAGGATGGTGTCTTTTCAATTCACTTTGGTTTAGCATCTTTGAAAAAAATGTAAAAGAATATTTAAGGACCAGATCACATTATCTATATCTATCATCTGTATCTGTATCTATATATACATATATATGTATATACGTATATAAATATGTATATGTAGGTATGTGTGTATATATATGTATATATATGTGTGTGTGTATATATATATAGTGTGTGTGTGTGTGTGTGTGTGTGTGTTCCTCAACACACCGTAGGTGTTTAAGTTCCTCAACATACCGTAATCTGAATGGCCATATAGGTTGTTATCCAAACCAAAAATATTTGAGATGTAATGGCCAGTTTTAATAATTTCTTCTCTAAAATAAGCATAAACCAGGAATACCTTAAGCTAAGTGGGGCACATGGTTGCCCTAATTACAATTCAGATAAAACTCAAATTCATGGAAAAACATGTAGGCTATATGTATTTTCCTTAATATAAATTTCACAGGATTGTACAATCCGAATCAGCTGAGCATTCCCTGAGTCACCAAGTACTGAATAAGAAGGCAGAGCAGGGACTCCCAGAGCCCAGGCTCTCTCCACTGTACCCCAAATCTATGGAAGTATACGTCAACATCCAGTTAGTGTTGTCTTTAGTTACCCTTGTGCCTCGCCATTCTTTGTGAAAACTAAAAAATGTGGCTAGAGAAAGAAGCAGCTGAAGACAGCATTTCTAAAGTATATCTTGGAGTGCATCTCTATAAATCTATTTTTTTATGATCACAGCTATTCTCATGGTTTAATGAATATCAGGAAAATTAGTCTGGTTTAAGCCGATTCAGTGCTATGCACATACACACGTATGTATATGGAATATTTACTAAGTATCTGCTGTCGAGCAGGACACTGAGGTCCAACGGTAAATGAGAAGAAAGCATCCCTTTCTTTATAGAAGTTGCTGTTAGTTGGAGCACGAGGAAGTCCCCACAATCTAGTGTGACAGGTTTCCATGGTGGGCAAACACTGACAATCACTGAGTACCAAAGGTTACACTTGAGATAGGAGGGAATTCCTTACCAGAATGGTAACTTAGAAGGAATATCTTCATCAAGTATATTTCATACAAAACCCCCTTTTCAAGTTTAAAAAAAATGAGAAATTAACAATAAAATTAAAAGATGAAACAGGAGATAAATGAAAGTATTAAGCGTGATTTGAGGAAAATCTTGTTCAGAGATAGATGTGACATGTGGTGATACAAAATATGCTTATAGTTATATATGTCATATGTGGGAGGTATAGAATGTATGCTTAGTCAATCCTACATACACTAAAATGTTAAGTGGCAGTTTGATACATTATTTCCATTATTCTACCAATGTTTATTAAGCACATTCAGTGTTTAATGTCCAATGGAATGTAATAGGAGTGTAGGGATAAATGTGCTCAGAAAAACTAAGAGAAGGATTGAGATGGACATATTCTAGTTCAGTTCAACATGACAAGTTCTGTGATCTGTATCATCCAATGTATATGATCTGTATGTACTTAGCTCATAGCTGCATAGGAGACCCCAAAAACCAGTTGTCAGTCCTAAAGCCAGGAAGAGCTTCTGAAAGGAAGTAACATGAATTTGCACTTGGAAGGATAAAGAGCCTCCTCCTTCCTCAGTTGGGAGCTTGTTCTTGCTTGCCAACAAAGGCATAGAGAGTTGAGCTGCTATTGGAGAAAATTCCCTTAAAGTCCCAGGCAGGAAATTTCAAATGTATTTTACGTGCAATTAAGAATAATCAGTTTATGTCATAAATTCTTTCTTCAGTTGGACACTTCTTTTCTGATTTATTTCCTCTCTTGTGTCCAGATGGTTATCAACAACATGTCAGGACATAATGACATCTTTAATTTCATTCCCTTAAAATCTGGAATTTTATGGTGAGTGGAAAGAACAGACAAGAGTATGAGTTTAATTTTTATTTTTTTAATTTTTATTTTGAGAGAGAATGAGGGTGAGTGGGGAGGGGCACAGGGGGAGAGAGAATTCCAAGCAGGTTCCATGATCAGCATGGAGCCTGACAAGGAGCCTGATGTGGGGCTTGAACTCATGACCGTGAAATTATGACCTGAGCCAAAAGCAAGAGCTGGATACTTAACCCACTGAGCCCTCCTGGTTCCCCAAGACTATGGTTTTTCAAGCCTGTATCATATTGATTAAATTATGAAATCAAGATTCCTTTTATTTACACAAAATTAATTTATAATTTTTATCTACATATATGAAATATTTGCAGAAACCTTTTAATATCTATAATCTAAAATTAATTTATTAACATCTTAAGTATAAGTAATGATTTTCTGGCACTCAGATTTTCCTAACAAATTAAACATATCCGTTTAAGGATGCCTTGACCATCAAGCATTGTGGAATTATTCAAGGAGAATCTAAAGGAGCTAAGATACTTGTTGGCATATTCAAGTAAAATGTCCTTCATTTTTGCAACTAAAAAGTATTTCTTTTCTCTAGCAGCTGTGAGGCTCATAGGAGGTCAAAGTAAGATAACAATATAGAGATTCCCTTCTAATGCATCAGATGGCATTTTGGCATTTACAGTGATCTGCACAAGAAAGAAAGGTTGTAAGAATTCAACCAGAGAAAGAAAGGTTGTAAGAATTCCTGAGACAAGGTGGCTTTCTAGTTCCTCAAAGGCTACTTTTTCATTCGAACACATCATAAATGCAGTTATAGCTCACATCAGGGAAAGGAGTTACTATTTCAACAGAAGACTTCATTAAACAAACAGACCCCAGGCTTTGGGGCAGAGGGGTGCTCTGAGATGGCAGTGTGGAGAGACCAAAATGATGCCCTGAGCCTGGCCTCCCTGGAGTCCACTAAAAGCACATTCATCCCAATGACCCTGTGCTCCTGAAGGGCAGAAATTCAATTAGGAACTCTCAGCATTGAGCCTTGGAAGGGAGGGGAGTGTATGTTACTGGGAGACTCCACCTCCAGAAGAAGAACATACTCCAGCAGTTACAAAATCCAGGCTAATAATAGGACAATGGAGAGCGAATAATGCTAGGTTGGAAAGAACTGCAGAAAGGATGAGCTGATAAAGCATCTACTTTAAATAAGGTCATAATTTTGCCACAGTTTCGGGTGTGCTGGGCTAATTTACAGCTACAATTGAAGTCACACTGAGGCCTTACTCTCTGCAACAAGGTTTTATTTTCAGTGCTCTGGAAAGCTCTTTCCTTTCTGCCTGGGTTAGCATATGTGAAAGAAATAATGATTGTTTTAATGATATTAAATAGTAGCTTTGATCTCTTTCCCCTACAAGCTAACCAAAACATTATCTGGATGTATGAAGTGATTCATTTGTGAACAAAATTTCTGTTTCTATTATAATATTCCTGTTCACCTACCTGACTCTCCCACTAGGCTGTGAGTTCATCTTTGCTTCTGGAACCTGCTACCTACTCACTAAAGATCCATTTTATAAATGAAAAGAACTCTAGGTAATACCTACCACCTGCCTTTTTCAGAGGATAGAATTGGGGTGTTAAACAGGAGACCATGAAAATGCTAACATCCATCTATTATTTCACACCTACTAAGTGCAAGGTGAAAGTTTTAACCCTTGATACACTGCTTCATGATTGCCTACACTGTCCTCATTTTACATCTGCAAAAGAATGTTGTTATCACCATTTGATGTCATGAAGGAGGCTCAGAGATGGAAGGTAGCTTCTTCAAGGATGTGCAGCCAGTAGGCAGCAGGAGTGAGCACCAATCTGTTTTGTTTGCCTGTCAAGCTCTGGATCTTTCAATCTCCTCAAACTTATGTCATTATAAGAATCACTGAAGGAGAAGGTTAAAAATGTAGATTCTCAGGCTCCCCTTCTAAAGCTTCTGATTCAGGTCTTAAGATGGCACCCAAGAATCATGCCTTCGATGATTCCATTATTGAGACAAGTTGGGGGAATAGTGAATGAGACTAGTGTTTCTCAAATTTTGAGTGGGTGAATCCTCTGGAGATTTTGTTCAACTGAAGATTCATGTACAGCAGGTCTGAGGTGAGGCCTGATGTTCTGTATTTCTTTGCTTTGCTTCACTTTTTCTTTCTTTCTTTTTTCTTTTCCTTTCTCTTCTCTTCTCTTCTCTTCTCTTCTCTTCTCTTCTCTTCTCTTCTCTTCTCTTCTCTTCTCTTCTCTTCTCTTCTCTTTTCTTTTCTTTTATTTTCTTTTCTTTTCTTTTCTTTTCTTTTCTTTTCTTTTCAAGAGACAATGAAGGCCAGAGAGAGAGAATCTTAAGCAGGCTCCATGCCCAGGGTAGGGTTCAATCTCACAACTGTGGGATTGTGACCTGAACCAAAAACAAGAGTCAGACACTTAACCGACTGAGCCACCCAGGGGCCCCCTGATATTCTGTATTTCTAACCTTTTTAAAAATGTTTGTTTATTTTTGAGAGAGAGAGAGAGGAACAGAGAGAGAAGGAGACAGAGAATCCAAAGCAGGCTCCAGGCTCTGAGCTGTCAGCACATAGCCCGATGTGGGACTTGAACCCACAAACTGCAAGATCATGACCTGAGCCAAAGTCAGATGCTTAACTGACTGAAGCACTCAGGCCTAACCATGTGTTTCTAACCATGTCCCAGATGATGCCCATACTGCTGCCCCATTGTCCACACTTTGAGCAGTAAGGAATTAAGTTCCCATGCTGCCTAGCACACAGGAGGAGCTCTCTTCTCCATCCATGGGGTCTTTTCGTAATCCTGCCACTACGTTACATCCTCCATCCATATGCAGCTCAGTAATTGTGTCTAAGTAAAATTTTCTGCTCACACTTGAGAATATGTGAAGCTTCTGGAAACCTGTGTTCATCTCTACTAGTTACCTTACAAGTTCATCTATTCTGCTGAGTAATCCCTAGGTACCTGCAGCGTGACTTAGTCCTATGCTTACCCCATCCAGAACAGTTTTCTAAGCCAAATGTCTCATCAGGTTTCTGTTCTATCAGGGAGATTTTATATACCATATCTGAGATTTATAGGTTTAGGCTGGACAATTAGTATTTCTTCCCAGGAGCGGAACCTTCAAGTTAGGGGGAAAAGTTCAGAGAAAGAAATGTATACAGCACTTGTTAAAGTTGCTAATAACCGCATCTCCCTGGGAATTGGGTTCATTCAAGATAACTCATCTGAGGCTTTTTAAAAATACTATTTTTTCAATTTTATTCAAAATTATCTTCAAACTAAGAAAGCTATTATATGTAAACATGACAATACGTTAAACAGGTTTTACAATGGAAGACTAAATTTTCAAAAGGACAGCTCCGATTTGTCAGAAACAACGTTGTAAATCTAGGTCTTCCTGCTTCCTAGCTGTGTGACATTTGGTAACATCTTAGCTTCTGTGGACCTTAATTTCTTTTTCTTTTCTTGAGTATAGTTCACACACTGAATGTTAATTTCTTCATTGTGAAATCACCTGATTGGAGATAATTCCCAAGGTCACTTCTAATTTCTAAAATAGGTTGGAGAAGCTGAGTGAGCTATTGTATTTTCACCTGTGTCAGTAAATACTATTGTTTTACTACTGTTTCTTTTTTTTATTAATGTATTCATTTTTTAATCTTATTTAAATCCAAGCTAGTTAACATATAGTGTAATGATGATTTCAGGAATAGAATTTAGTGATTCATCACTTACATATAACACCCAGTGCTCATCCCAACAAGTGCCCTCCTCAATGACCATCGCCCAGTTAGCTCATCCCCCCAACACCCCTCCAACTACCCTCTCATTACTACATTTCTATCAAAGAAAAGCAGAGCAGTTTCAGAAGATGCTGAAGATTTCTGGAAGACACCATAGCTGTTCTGTCTTTTGAACTACACAAGATGAAATGCTGAATTAAGAAGAATGTGACTGTTACAGGAAAAGTGGCACAAAGCAAACCTATTACCCATCTGTGCCTGTGCTTCCAGACGGGCAGGTCCATGTATTCACCTGAAGGGTGTCTTAAAAATTCAAATTCTGGTTCAGTAGGGCCAGGGCAGGGCTGAAAATCTGCATCTCTAACAAGCCTGTGGTATTGCTGCCTGCAGACCTGGCTTTGGGTAGCAAGTTGCTTTACCTGTATGCTTCAACCTTAGCTGCATAATAGAATCTCCCAGGGAGATTCAACATTCAGATGCTCAGGCCATATACAGAAGAAAACAGTTTGCATCTCTGTAAGTGGGGCATTAATATCTATTTTTAAAGCAGCTCTGGGAGTTCCAATGGGCAGCCAACATCGCAAATCACTGGTCTACACTGCTGCCATAAACCTCCTTCACTTCCCCGGTCCCTGACAATTTTGGGTTTTCCTTTATGGAAAACTCTTTTATCACAATGTTAGTTGAATTCAGAACAGGTACTTACCCTCACTTCTGCCATCCCAGTAGGTCAAACTGACTACGCTAAGAGATCATGCTGTTCATCTCACAGAGTGCTTTCTAGTCTATGCCTATAGACTTGGAGAATCTCATGGTAGTCTGTATGAAGCATGCTGCCTTTGTATTTTCCTTTGTCCCAGCACCAACATCACATATGGACACTTTTCCATAAGCTACATGGGTCTCCACAGTTATCACTTTCAAGTCACCTATTGCTGCACACACATGGTACCCATATTTAGCAAAATGTTCCATGACTGCATGTTAGGACCTAATTGTTCTCTCTCTCTCTCTCTCTCTCTCTCTCTCTCTCTCATTATCTCTTTTTCCATTCTGTCTCTTCCATTCAGCCTTCCATACACACTGAGCACTTACTCTCTCAAGCCTGTGCCAGGTGCTTCAGTGGAACTTGTGTATAGACCAAGTACTTCTCTTGTACGGTTTCATTGGAATTGAAACCCAGAAGTGACATTGCTTGGCCCAAGGATGCGAACATTTAATGGCTCTTGACCCAAAATTATCTTGCCTGCATTGGGTAGTTAAATTTCTGCTTACTAATTTAATATGTGTAAGCTTGCCCCTCATTATTATTCAATGTCTGTGTCTTTGATTAATAAACACCCTACATCCTTTATGTGGACATAAAGTGAACTTTTATTTTTACTTCACAAGTTAATTTTTTGAAGGCTCTAGAAACCAAGAAGGAGTATTAAGCCAGTGAGTAACATTTTCATTTTAGGCATGTATTATGTTTTGATCTATAAAAGCTGCCAGTTTATTCTCTATGTGTGCAAGACTTAGAAGTGGCCTTGTGGCAAACGTTCTTTTATTTAAATAGACCCTCTTAGTTTTGCAAATATGAGACAGGCATGCACTCAGAGTCTGGCAGGATGAGGATGAATGGGGTGTGTACACATGTGTCTCTGTGTTTGTGTGTGTGCCTGTGTGTGTTCGTGCTAGCCTGTCCCTCCAGCAGATCCTGGGAATGTAATGTTCTAGAACAGAATGAACAGTCAGTGTAATAAGGAGCTCAGGGCATTTTAGGTAAGAAGAGATGAAGAATCCAAATCATGCCCTTCCAAATTTGAAGTGAAGGGCACTTGTCTCAGAAGAACAGAGTGATCTGATTAAGATCCATAGCGGGAATGGGTACCAAGAGCTCCAAAGGTGAGCTCACAAGGAGAAGGTGGAAGAGTAGAGTGGTGGCCCAGACTCCGATTTGCAGCCCGGAGACTGCTGATTTTGTAATGTCGTAGAGTATAGGTGGAACATTCTCTGCTGTCTTCTCTACTTGGTTCTTTTGAATAGGAGTTAAACCCTCTTCATCTCTCACTAGGTTGGGATTTCTGCAAAAACTTCCAAGTCTTGATAGATCAGCATCCGCTTGAAGGGTTACCACTTTCCTTTGTGGTGCCACCTTGTGGCAAAGTCTACAGTGACAATGCTTGTAGCTGGTGGAACTTAGCCATCTTTTCTTCCACTAAGCGTTTGGACTAGGAAAGGAAAAAACTCTAACATTTGAACAACCAGATGAAAGGGAAATTTGGACTTTCAGCCACGAGTGGTAGTCTGCTTGCGAATTTTCTTGAGATGTTTATGGAGGATTATTGTGTTTGCTTTTCTTGTTGGTTCAGAGAGAGCACGTGAGTGACAGGGGTGATACAAGTGAAAGGAGATGTTCCTGCCTAGATGCTGTGCCTCTTTTACCCTACCCAACATCAACCTGGAGGAGCTATAGAGAAAAAGCATCAATACAAAAGAGACATTAGGAGAAACTCTCATGAAACAATGCTGAGGGGGATAGGGGTTTTCAGCTTTCCAGTATGTGCAATCTATAGCTTATAGTAGGATATAGCCAGTGTGGCTGTGGGCGTACCATGGGAGAGGAGCCAATAGAATTTTGCTTTTGCTTTTCCCCATCTGTGGTCTGGTGTAACTGGTATTCACACCATGGTGGCTCAAGCTATGTGGCTGAGACTACCTATAAAATCTAGGCAGCAAATGTGGATGGAGAGCAAAAGGAAAACTTGTGAGACTTCATTAGGCTCAGGTAGGCATTTCCTCATCTTTCTTTCTCCAAGCCCACTCACCACAAGTTCATTCTACCTTGGTTCTAACTCTTGGAGGTCTGCAAACCTGAGAAGGTCTAACTTTGTTCTCTGTATCCATTGCCTGAAAAATTAACTAACACCCTTGGGGGAAAAATGAGCTTCTCATACCAAAACTAAGGCAGAGGAGCAATGCCATTTAAAAAGTGCATGAATCAGAGGAAGTCTTTAGACTAAGGAAAGGAGTCTGAGGCCGTGACCTAAAGAAGTATTGCAGTGTGTATGTAAAGAGAAAATACCAGATGGGTTTGAAGGAGATGAAACACAACCTATATTTGCTAATGAAGGAATAAAGGTAAGAGGGAAAGAGAAGATTTAAAGGGACTGCCAAATTTCTGATTTGAGCAGCTGGGCAGTATCATTCATTGAGCTAGCAAAAAAAGAATGAAAACAAGAGTTACATCACTCCATCACTTACTAGCTTTAAGAAGAGGAAAAATCATTTAACTTTCTTCTACTCAGTTTTTTCATCTGTGAAATAGGTATGATAATAACAACACCTGTTTTGTGGATTAAACTTGAATTGCCCTGGACAAGCCAGAACACATGATCATTTCATATTTCCAAAAAAGTGATAGGGACATCTGAGTGGCTCAGTTAGTTAAGTGTCCAACTCTTCAGTTTAGCTCAGGTCATGATCTCACAGTTTCGTGAGTTCAAGCCCCACATCAGGCTCTGTGCGCTGACTGCATGGAGCCCGCTTGGGATTCTCCTCTCTCCTCTCACTCTGCCCCTCCCCTGCTCACACTCTCTCTTTCTCAAAATAAACAAACTTAAAAAAAAAAGTGATGAAATGGCAAAGTCATCATTGAAGAATCCTTTCCTTTCATGTATGCTTCTTATCACATGTACAGGGTGTGTGTGTGTGTGTGTGTGTGTGTGTGTGTGTGTGTGTGTGTAAATTTATGAACTTTTTCTTTAGGTATTTTAAATAATATTTCCTCTTGTATTCCAATCCTCATTTCTTTAGTTTGCTCTACTTTTGAATGGTTTTAGTATTTTTTATAGTTCAGTTATTTTTCTTCAATATTCTACTTTCTCCAGATATACTTAGAGGTTTTTAAATTATTAAAAACATTTTGTTAACTTTTATATTTGTTTAATTTATATTATTATAGAAATACAAACTCATTTTACTTTATTTATAGAATTTAGATTAAAAAAAGGCACTTGGCTCCAGGGTTAAGCACTATTAATATTTTTGCATGGAGTCTTCCAGTCTTGGCTAGAAATACTGCTCTTCATAATATTTCATTTTTCTCCTTTGTATATGTGCTATTTCTGTTTATTTATCCGGGTGTTTCTGTAACACTCCCTTAATGCTTTGAAGATTTCTTTATGTCCTCTACTGTGTCCCTTGTTGATTTTTACCCTATATCTTCTATCACTTAACTAGTAAAGAGTAGTTCTTATGTGTTTTTTATAGGAAATGTACTGATTCTTGTATTTTTATCTTATATCTAGATACCTTATGAACTAAACATTTCTGTTAGATTTACAGTTGCCTTTTGTAGGCTTGTAATCATGCGATATGAAAATAATGCATCTTTTGTTTTATAGACTTCTGTTAAATTTTCTTATTTAGCTTTCACATACTATTGTATTGATCCAGCAGTTCAAATTAATATTAAATAAGATACACCTTATTAAAGGTATTAATTAACTTATCTATTTATTATGTATTACACTATAGAGAGTTTGTCCATAGATTTTTCAATATATTATTTTATTTGGCATGGATTAAAATTTGTGCATAGACCTTTCCATCAGCACATTTAATGGAATGCTTTATTCTCATTAAGCTATTCATGGTGTATTTGCCTGTATAGAAATATTCTTCATGCATACAATAAACTTAATCCTATTGTTTAATTGTAACTACTGGTAATGTAGTTAAGATTTTAATTTAATATTCATTAATGAAATTGGCCGGGCTTAATTTTTTTTTATTAAAGTTCTATTACATTAGATGTCAGTTTTACTTCTGTTTCACAGAATACCTTAAAAAGTCTCCATTTATTCCCCAAATTTCAGAGCAATTTGTGTAATAGCTGTATTAAGGCTGCTTCGTATTTTAAATGAATTTACCAGGATATCACTAGGATCCTTTGTAGTAGGGTAGTTATATTGTCAACTTTATCCAGTCTTCATCCTTCCTCTTTTCTTTAACTCACTCTAGTGTTGTGTATTTATATAATAATTTTATCATACAGTTGATGTTTACTTATATATCCTTATATAACTCTGTCTCTCTTTTCTAAATATATGTGTTTTTTTCCAGTTGAGTACATTTACCAGGCCATTAAATATATTCTTACAATTTCAATGAATTTTACCAATATTTATTTACAGTTGAACAACATGGGTTTAAACTGCATGTGCCCACTTACCTGTGGATTTATTTTTCAGTAAATACTGTACAGTACTGTAAATGTATGTTCTTTCATTTATAATTTTCTTAGTAACATTTTCTTTTCTCTAGCTTACTTTATTATAGGATATAGTATATAATACGTATAATGTACAAAATGCCTGTTCGTTGACTGTTTATGTTATTGGTAAGGCTTCAGTTCAATAGTATGCTATCAGTAGTTATGTTTTGGGGGCCCCAAGAGTGATATGGAGATATTCAGCTCCAGGCAGGGGGGCTTGTCACCTTCTCACCCCTGCATTGTTCAAGGGCCAACTGTACTTATTCAAATGTTTTGTTTTCACCTTTTTTCAAAATATTTTTAAAGCATTGACCTCATACTCTGTGTGATTTTAGTTAAATTAGATGAAAAGCTTTTCTTTTTACTTTTCAATAATAAAAGTACTTCGCACCATAACTTTTTTTTGTAAGCTACATGTGAATTTTTTTAACGTTTATTTTATTTATTTTTGAGAGAGAGATCACGAGCAAGGGAGGGGCAGAGAGAGAGGGAGACACAGAATCCAAAACAGGCTCCAGGCGCTGAGCTGTCAACACAGAGCCCTCGTGGGGCTTAAACTCATGAACTGTGAGATCATGACCTGAGCTGAAGTTGGACGCTCAACCGACTGAGCCACCCAGGTGCCCTGTTACATGTAAATTTTTTTTTTTTAAGTAGGATGGTTCTGTGCCCCTGATTTCTTCCTTGACAGAATGATATTTGGTAGAGATTAAAAGTATAAAAGAATATTGTTCAAAATTCTGTCTCGAAAGTTTACATCACTGTAACCTGAGATTGTGATCTACAAGCATAGAGACCACACTTACACATCTACATGGCTAAGTATGCCGATTTGGGAATGAGTAAGGATTTTCACCGTGGACAAGTCAGCAATATCTTTCCTTCTAAGTGTTTTATTAAAAAGGCAATTTATTAACTCAAAGACACAAAATGCAAAACCTTTCAATTTAATTACTCTTGTTGCTCATATCCTTTATGTCTTTATTTTTACCAATTCAGTATGTTTGTGATAATTTCTCTCTTCTGTATTTAAAAAATGATTTTATGGCATAGCTAAACATCAATCTGCTTCTCATTTCAAAGAAAACCTTTGTGACACAGTTAATTTTGAATATAATTTTATCACTATAAGCTGTCACCATTAATTTACTGAGCACCTTAATTGTATTATATTAATATTGACAGGCTTATTTAATTTTATTCACATTTGAGTGGTCTGTTTTTTTCACCGTTTAAGAAATTTCTTTCTGTATTTTAGGGTTTTCTTTTTATACATGGCTCATAGTGGGTTTTTATTTTATTTTATTTTATTTATTTAATTTTAATTTTTTTTTGCTTTCCCGTATGCATTTATTTTTCCCCGAGAAAACTTGATTTGATAGTCAAATTTTGACTTGATAGTCAACTACATGTACGTAACAGAGTACCATTCCAAACAATATAACCAAGCTTAATACAGCTTCAATATTTTAATAAGCTTTGTATCTGTTAAGATTATATGTGTTTGTTATGCCTGTCTTCTGAGTCGATCAAGACCAATGGTAATAGGTACAAAATTCTCTTGGAGAATAGATGTAAAAATATAATTCTGGAGCAAGGAACATACCATTCATATTCATAGTGTTTAGATAAAAAGACACTCACTGATAGGTTACATGTCAGAAAGCATGGGAACCAAGCACCTTTTCTAAAAATATTCCTTGGAGCTTCCTTCATCACTGGGGCTGAGTCAGATAAAGCATAATGAAAATGAAGAGAATCCATACAAAGAGTGAGGGGCAATGTTTTATAGGCAAGTAAATTAGAACACTTCACTACCAATGGGAATTGTTTCTATAAAGTTTTAGTTCATATAATTTTAGATATGAAGATACACTATAAACTTTTTTTAAGAATGCATAATGAGATGTGTTTATAAAATGAATAACCTTGATGAACGTTATAAGGAGGTAAGAGCTGTAGCTTAAAAAGAAAGAAAAAGAAAGAGAAAAGAAGAGAAAAACCCAACATAATGTTTTGGTTGTTCAACCACATTTCTACTATCCAAACTGCCTTATGCCGAACCTTCTTTAATTTTTGCAATCAGAAATATTTTAAAACAGCTTTGTCTAAATTTTGGCTATATATTGAACAATACTAGCAGATCATGATGAAATTGGGAGGGGGATAGCATCAGTAAAATCATTTTTCCACAAGGCCTTCATATCAGATATAAATTATTATAGACTTTAAGCATATTTGTTTATTTTATCCCTCATTAATCTGTCTTTCCTGTTGTAGAACAATAAGTCTAACATATGGGCATTTTAAAAAGGCTATGAATATTTAGATTAAAAAGAAAAGGTTTCCATTAGTAATTGTTTGTAAGCAGCAAAACTTCAATTATCTAAATCCTCAGGCATAGAAACATTCCTTTGGTGTTTGGATATGTGTGCCATTATTTTTAATATGGTTCTTAATTAACGGTCTTTTTTATAAAAGGAGATAAAGAACACAAACACAAACAATAAAATGGCATGGGTTTGTTTGGGTCGGTTTTCATTGTGTTTGTCTAATATAAATGAGGATTAGTTGAACTTGAGCAAGAGATATTCAATCTAAGTCTCATATCATTGTAAATTCTCAATTTTGGCTTAAAGTATGGGCAAGAGTCTTCTTGTATGCATTTGCAATTTTTCTTCTCTTCTTAAACACTTTTCCATTTTATCTAGAGAATTCTTATGAAATGTTAATCTCGAAGGTCACAAAAAAAGTGTTATCGACTTACTTTGAAGATATTTTCACTACTTCCCTTTGTAGCCTGAAAGATCCACTTCTCCAATGTCACATTAAAAAAAAAATTAAGTATCCAGCAATGTGTATTATAAAATTACTTCTTTCAGGCTGTTGTTCCTAGCACAGTTCAACCTTGGCAGGTTTTTTTCTAATATACCATATCCTACTTCAGTTTCCTCAGTTACTTTTACAGTTTTTAGCCTTATTTTTTTCTCTACTCATAAGACACAAAAACTATAACTGTTTTTACTTTTAAATTAGTACTGATTTATTCTAAACCATTTGATACTTTCTCCTAAAACACAAACATAAACATGCTCTTAATTCTAATCTCTTTAATGCCTTAAAAATTGTGTTTTCAAGAAAGATGGCATATGGCTGCTCTGATTGACATTCCTGTTTCCACTTCGTCATGTGATGGTGCTACCGGGCTGATTGCTTGAGTCCATCACAGGCTGGTGTGTGGATGGGTACAGTGTCCCTACCTTCTAGCGATTGTTCTCACCAGCATCCCTGCTTTCCAAGAAGGTCATATGGCAATTCAATGGATGTACCATGACAAGCAAGGAAAGGAGAGACTGAACATTTTGAAAATATTTTTTTAGCTTGGAAGCATATGCAAATTTAACACTTTTAATAGATGGACCTTCAGGTTTGTAGGTGAATTGGCTGTTCCTATAAAATCAATCAGGACGGGAAGGTTAATTCCAGACACGCGTCAACAATGGACACAGATTGCTGATCGTCAACTTTTATGACTACTACTACCCCCGTAATTTTTCTTCTTTCTCATTAAAAGGTAAAACCATCAGAGCACCTGGGTGGCTCAGTTGGTTAAGCATCCAACTTCAGCTCAGGTCATGATCTCATAGTTCACAAGTTCAGGCCCTGCATCGGACTTTGGTGCTGACAGCTCAGAGCCTGGAGCTTGCTTTGGATTCTCTCTTCCTCTCTTTCTCTCTGCCCCTCCCCTGCTCATGCTCTCTCAAAAATAAATAGAAACATTAAAAAATTAAAATTAAAGGAGGGAAAGCTATAATTAAATGAAAATGAAAGAATTATAACATTAATATAAAGCCATAAATTATGTGTGTGTTTGTGGGAAAGAAGGCTGTGCTTGCTTGAGATTAAATGTGCTGTCACTCATTTATACAGGGATACCGTTTTTAACCCATCATAACGGCAAAGAGCTTGATAATACTTTGTTGATGAACAAATAGGAAAATAAGCATACGTGTATGTATGTATGTATGTATTGCTACAATAGAGGGTAGTTTGGTCCTAAATTAGAAACATACTTACCCTTGGAACCAGCACTTCCATTTCTAAGATTTGACCTTACAGATAACCAAAAACAATGAAAAGTGTTGGGGCACCTGGGTGGCTCCTTCAGTTGAGCGTCTGACTTTGGCTCAGGTCATGATCTCACAGTTCGTGGGTTTAAGCCCTGCATTGGGCTCTGTGCTGACAGCTTGGAACCTGGAATCTGCTTTGGATTCTGTTGTCTCCCTCTCTCTGCCCTTCCCCACTCGTACTCTGTCTCTCTCTCTCTCTCTCTCTCTCTCTCAAAAATAAATAAACATTTAAAAAATTTTTTAAAAAACCAAAACAATGAAAAGTAATTCTTCAGGAAAGATAGTCATCACCTCACTGAAACAACCAAAGATTGGAAACAAATGTCCATCAGGAGGAGAATTGTCAAATATATCATGGAACCCTCATACATGAAATACTGATGTGCTATAAAAATAGAATAAGGAAGCTTTTTAAGGAAAAACCCGTGGAGCATATTCCAAGATGCTTCAATAACCAAAGAAAACCAAGGTAAACAAAGATATATAATTATTTATATAAAACTAGAAGGAATTTTCTTGTATATGTATAGAATTATAATAAGAAAAGGGGCACCTGGATGGCTCAGTCAGTTAAGCCTCAGACTTCAGCTTGGGTCATGAGCTCACTGTCTCTGAGTTTAAGCCCCGCATCGGGCTCTGTGCTGACAGCTCAGAGCCTGGAGCCTGCTTCAGATTCTGTGTCTCCCTCTATCTCTCTGCCTCTCCCCCACTCGTGCTCTGTCTTCTTTTCTCTCAAAAATTAAATAAACATTAAAAAAATTTTTTTAAAGAATTATATCTCTAGGATTATTTATGAAAAACTAGAAATATTGCTGGCTTGTGGGACAGGAAAATAGGTAAGTGGGAACAAGGTGTGAGGTAAATAATTTGTTACATACCCTTGGATTACCCTTCAAATATTAGTAAAATTAATAAAATCATGTAATAAGGCAGCTATTTTGGAGGACTGATATTTCTTTAATAAAACAGGAAACTCACATTAACTATACTTCAATTAAAAATAAAATTGAAAAAATTAAAAATAAAGTCTGTATAATATACATTTGTAACATTTGAGTCTCTCCAAGTATGTTAAAAAATGTTGGAAATCATATTAATAGTAAAAATGGAATTAACCCACAATTCTGTCTTAGAAAATCTAGTAACCTAGCCTGAGAGAGATGCAAGAGTTGAACTTTACTTCAATGTGGAATAATGTATTCTGGCCCCCACATTCCCAAGATGGCCTCATCTTTCTAGCTTCCTGACCAAGTGTTGATAGAGGTTGCACCTGAACG